>NC_136411.1:90858015-93333015 GCF_051521515.1 Lactuca serriola | reverse complement strand
AGCTCCGAAGAAGTGACATCACATGGAGATCATTCTTTTGCGAAAATTGGAATACATAAAGTGACATTTGCTATAACTGATGTTGCCGATGTGAAAGCTTATCCTACCATTCTAGGATCAAAGGTGTGGTTGAGATTGTAGTGATGTTGCAGTTTACTTTTCTTACTAATTTTCAATTCGATAAATGGAATTGGTGTCAAAATCTGATTTTTTTCACAACCTTTTGAGGATAATGAAGTGATATATTTCAATTTTGCTAATCATTCTCACATATCTATGTTGGTTATTTTGTATTTCTAGGGCCAAAACTCTGAATGGATGAATGTGTACATCAACAATTTGAACCCATCAAATGATGACTGGATTGGAGTTTTCTCCCCTGCCAATTTCAGGTTCTTATTATTTATATTTTTTACAATTTTATCAATCCTGGGACAAAAAGCTGCAGCCTGCTTCCATGAAAACTCAAGAGTCAGCCCTCCGTATTTGTGCACTGCACCTATTAAGGTTTGTTCTTTAATTTATGACATAGGTCCTAGATAGTTTTTGGATGTACATTTTAAAAATGATTAATCACTTGCTAAAAGATAGGGATAGTTAGGAAATTTTACATATATCTCAATAATTAGTTATCTAGCAACAACTCGTTATATTATCATCCAAATTTAATTATTTTGACTCGAAATAATCTAAAAACCATAATCATAACCAGTTTACAAAATCACAACAATCAATTTAAACGCCCATCCAAACACTTCCTTAGTTAAAGTTTTTTTTTAATAGTTTTGTAATAATTATTTGATGATGTTGATATTATGCATATTCTGATAAGGATAGATCATCTGAAGATGTATTTGATGCACATGCAGATGCAGGTCATTCACATCATGTCATTCACCTACAAATTGAATGCCATAGATTATGGTAAGACAAACATGTATTAGCTAATGAATTCTGTAGGATGCACATGCTTTTGTGTCACAAGGTAATATATTGTTATTTCCTACTGTTTGATAACCTTCGTTCCTGATATAGGCTCATTTTGACTTTTGTTGTTGCTGTAATATGGTTATTTGAAGCCTTATTCATATCATTCGTTTGAATGTTATTCTTGATATTATGGAAACGCTAAAAAATCCTGATGTCAATGTAATGCTTCATTAATTTGGATTCCAGGTGTGTAGTCTCAATTAATTTCAGATTTCTTAGTTTTTTTTAATGTTTTTTATGAACACGTTTAATGTTATCCTACAGGTGTTTTATGAATTGTATTTGGACCCCCTCACATTAATTTGGATTCGAGGTATGTAGTCTCAATTATTATCTTTTTTGTCGTATATAATATCCATTGTATTAATTTGGATGTGATTCATATATTTACATGTGAATTACATGTGACTCACATGTAAATCGCATGAGATTCACATGTAAATCATATGTGATTCACATGTAAATCTCATGTGATTCACATATTAATCACATGTAAATCATATATGAATGATATGTGATTCACATGTAAATCACAAGTGAATTACGTATATATGCACACATTCATATGTTAATCACATGTAATTCACATATTAATCACATTTGATTCACATGTAATTCATATTTGATTGACATGTAATTCATATCTGATTCACATATAATTAACATATGATTCACATATAAATCACATGTAAATCATATGTGATTCACATGTAAATCACATGTGATTCGTATGTGAATAGCATGGGATTCGTATTGAATCGCATGGGATTCGTATGTGAATCACATGTGATTCATATGTGAATCGCATGTGATTCATATGTTAATCACATGAAAATCACAAATGTATTTTTGTGAGTGTTTTTGCATTAATTATTTTTTTTTTCAATTTTCTTGTAGATTTGGAAGAAATTGTGGTGAATATTGAAGATGTGAAAAAAGATAAATTGAAGAAAATAAGGAAATATTGACACAAAGACATGAAAACGCTTTGAAATTTGTAGCATTTTTTATTTTTTATATTTTATTTTGTATTGAATAAAATACTTATACTATTATGTTTATACATTAATTAATAACAATAAGATTTTTATGCTTTATTTACAAATATTATAGTATTTTAATTGATTTTTAAAAATTAACTTTTTTTTGAAATAATTGTAGTTTTTTTTAAAAGGAGTTTTTTTTTTCTTTTATTTTTAATGCAGTTTTCTTTAAAAAAAATTGCAGTTTTTTATTTAAAAATGCAGTTTTTTTTTTGAAAAAATGCAGTTTTTTTTAAAAAAATTGCAGTTTTATTTTTTTTTTTTGAAAAAATTACAGCTTTTTGAATAAAAATAAAGATTTAAAAAAGAAAATTGCAGTTTTTTAAAAAAATATATTTTTTTCATTTTTTTTTAAATTCATGTATTCTGAAAAAATCTAAAAAATCTATTTTTTTAAACAAATCTATATTTATTTTTAAATCCGAAATTTGATTTATTATGTTAATTTTTAGAACTTTTTATTAATATTTCCGATAGAAATAAAATTTAAACATTAAATAAGATCGGTAAGATGACGATCATGCCATTTATGAGTTAGTTTTGCTTTAACACTCCACTTTTAGTTCTCGGGTTCTCGGGAAACTATGAGTTCTCAACCGAACACACACACACACACACCCACACACACACACACACACACACACATATATATATATATATATATATATATATATATATATATATATATATATATATATATATATATATATATATATAGATTCTATGAAAAAACAAAAAAACCCTAAAAATATAAAAATATATAAGAAAATACTTAGAGATCACAAAAGTTTTTTATGAAAAAATCGCAGGTTTTTAAATAAATTCGCTAATTTAAAAAATAAATTTTAAATTTTAAATTTTTTTTCTTAAATTGATTTTTTTTCAGCGATTTATTAAAAAACCTGCGATTTTTTTATAAAAAAATTAAAAAGAGTTTTGTAATCTCTACGTATTTTTTTATGCATTTTTAGGGAAAAGTTCAATAGAGAACTATAATTATGAATTCTTTAAAAAACCCAAATCTTTTTTTTCAATTTCTAAATCTTATTCTTTATCGAAAAAAAATCTAAAAATATCTAAATTCATATATTAAATATTTTTCGGATTCACCGTGTGAATCCGGATTCACGTTGTGAATTTTCTAAGATTCACATTGTGAATTTGACGTAAAAAAAAACGAATTTTATATCATTGGAAAATGATAAAAAATTATGAATTTCTATATTTTTAGTTTTTTTTTATAGAAAATAAGTTTTAAAAGTTGAACCTTTGTTACTTGGTTCATGGAGTTTAATGGACAAAATGGTTCAAACTACCTACTTGCTTCATTTATATGGCAACATACAGCTTGGTTACAAAAAATAGGATTCTACGAAAGAAGTGGCCTTTGATGACTTTTATCCAACCCACCATCTTGAGGACCCACGCCAAAACCGTCTATGGTGAATTGGTGATCATGTGGAAGGTAAATTGTCGATATTTTTAGCGTATGGTTAACTTGGTTTGATGTTTGAGCATTCGCTATGAAATTAAGCTAACATTGCAGGGACACTTTCTACTTCTTAAAAACGCTAGTCTAATGGAGTTCGATTTTCAGGAAACTATAATTCCCTCCATATTGATATCAAGTTATATAGTTGGATGTGCCGTGTGCGTTGTATTAAGTACTTTGTAGTAGTGATATGCTACAAGCCTACGACTGCCAACCATTGACTAATGATATTAACCTCGACTTGTATTAACTGATTATATTATTTCCCATTGTGGATGATAATGACATCCAAATTAAGGGTATATGTTTTGACGTCACGGAAGACATAGATGAAACATGCAGAGTACATCATCATCAATTGTTGTACGTGTATCATGAATGGTGTGGAAACATCCCTCGGTAACCACAAGTTCAAAAATATTCTGTCTCAATAAAATATCTTGTCTCAATAAATAATTAAAATGGGGTGTAGTTGTGTACCATGGATGGTATTGGTAGGGAACTTTACTAGGTGATACTATTAATCGAGAAAAATATGGAAATTGACTTCCTAGATATTCGAGATATTTAGATATTGAATCAAATTAGACCACACAAACATGGACGGACACTCTTGGACTCAAACCATCTAAACCACAACTCTGTTCTAAAAAAAAAAAATCTAAACTGCAACTTTATGTCGTTTTAACGTTAAAAACAACATGAAAGCAAAATGGCAGATAGTTTTCATATGAATAATATCTCAAACCAATAATATTATGACTTAGTCGTTATTACTGAATTTTTGTAACAACAAATCCTTTTCAATCCCAAACGTATAACAATACGAATTAATAACTTACTCTTTTTATTTTGATACTAATATATATAGCAATAATACTTTATATATCTACATTAAATAATACAAAAAAAAAAGAATATACAGCTTTAAAATATTTTAATATTCTCTGAAGATATATAGGAAACAAATTTTATTAACTAATTTTGTGCAAGTGTTGAAGCCTATAGCAACACCATAGACTCTTGACCGAGACACCCACCATTTTGTTGTAGTGAATCGAGCGACTGAAATTTGCATTGGTTACCGTAGCTAAACTGCATTAGCCAATAGTTGGGCTTCATTTTCACGGTGAAACTCCATTTTGCAGGATGATTGGATTCGCCTTTTCAGCAAAATAGCATTTCCTTATGCTCTTTTGCTATTTTGCATAATAGAATTTTATCCATCAATTACGTTAAATAAAACCTCACACATAGGCTTAGCCCAAACAGAGCGCAGTGGAAAGGAGGGTGCAGGAACCGGAAACGCAGCTAGAACACTTATCGCCGGTACGGTTTACGAGTGAAGGAGGCTACCAGCCTCCTCTCTCTTCACCCCATTAGCCAATTTTATTATTATTATTATTTTTATGTCCCTCCTCTTAAATTTTATATTTAAAAAAAATATATATATTTTTAAATTTAATGGCTAGAATTTGAATATATATATATATATATATATATATATATATATATATATATATATATATATATATATATATATATATATATATATATATATATATATATATAGGGTTAGGATCTTTTGCGAGCAGATATTTTTCCGTGAACTCCACAAACTTTTTTTTATGAATTGTTTTCTTAAAAAGGTGACTTAGGATATTAAGTTTGTCATATAGTAGTTAGTACATTCGCAAAAATAAAATATATAATAATAATAATAATAATAATAATAATAATAATTGAACAAAATGTGTGCACATATGTCAGTTATTTTTTATGAAGAAATGTACTTTTGACTTTCATGCATATATGCGCTTTTTATGTGCATATTTTTTTTCAAGATCTTTTTTTACTAACGCACTTTTATATGATTGATTTTATGCCCTAAGTCATATTTTTAAGAAAAAAAATCATATGGAAAAGTTCTTAGGAAAATATTAGTTTACAAAAGATCCTGACCCTATATATATATATATATATATATATATATATATATATATATATATATATATATATATATATATATATATATATATATATATATATATATATATATATATGAAAAGTGAATACACCCTTAAGGGTATATAAGATTAGGAACCAATAATCAAAACTATGTCGTTTGGTTTTGCTAAGTGAATATTTTCGTTCCTAGAAACACTGATAACTACCATTTCCTTCCTAAAAACACTAAGGTTCGTCAGCGATTAACCTAAAAACACGAAGGTTCCATCGTTTCTTGGTTTCTTGATGTTGCTGATTCGTCATCGATCAATGTTAGAGCTTTACCGATATGATCTGGATTTTTGGTTTGGGAAATATTTGTACATGGTGTAATAGATAGGGTTAATGTTTACGAGATTGTTCTCGTCGCATTTTGGAAACGAAGAAGCTTGGATCCTCGTTCTCGGTCTTGACAATGCTGGCAAAAGCACTATACTTCATAGAGTAAATTACACAAATGGTCCCTATAGTTTGGGGTAAATTGCATGTTTGGTCCCTAACTTATTTTTTTTAACGTGAAAGGTCCCTATAGTTTGTTTTTGTTGCATGCTTGGTCTTTGTCTTACCTAAGAAGACTATTTTGCCCTTGATTTTTTAATCTATTTAAATAAAGTAGGGTATATAAGGTAAGAGAAGGTGATGTGGAAGTAGGGTTGGGGTGTGTTTATTTAAATAAATAAATAAAATGAAGGGCAAGTAGTCTTTTTAGGTAAGACAGGGAACAAGCGCCCAACAAAAACAAACAGTAGGGACCTTCCAAGTTAAAAAAATAAGTTAGGGACCAAACATGCAAGTTACCCAAAACCATAGAGACCATTTGTGTAATTTACTCTACTTTGTATGATCCTGTCTATTTCATTGTCCCTAATCTTTTCTACAAGTTCGGTATTATATTGATTGTTAATTGGTGGATGATTTGGTGTTTAGATCTGCTACAGATGGGTAAAGTTGTTTCTACTATTCCAAGTTGGTTCTCTTTCTTCATCCCAACTTTCTTATTAGCTTAATAACTCAAATTCCTAGTTTTAAAATAGGTTACATTATTGCATTATTGAAGCTAAATTATGGATTTAATTGTTTTTATCTGATGTGGAGACTTATGTGCACCTTCTGTGCAAGTTCATGTTGGATCTATATGCCCAAGAATCATTATGAAGTGATACTGCTAATAATATATGATCCTATAAGGTCACACATTTATCAAGTTGACACATTTTGTACATTTATTATTAATATGATTATTAATAAATAATATCAATTCTTGTATTTTAATTAGGGAATAATTATTTTTTTGTGAAAATAATAATTATAAGAGAGTATTAGTAGTTATTATTTATGAATTAATAAGCCATTCAAAATATTTTGGACTAGTTGGATTCTGTTGTCTTTTCCCTAAAGACAAAGTTTATATTTTATAAACTTGGAGTCTATAAAAAAATAAAGAATCTTTCTTTTTAAAAGGCATAATGATGGTGTGAGTGGTTGCTTTTCAACCTTCCACCTTTTGTCTTCTATGCTTCTAAAGGTTACCATTACTTTAAATTATTTTAATGGTTAGGCCTTACTCTTCATGGGTTATGTAATAGATGCATGAGGCTTGCATTTTTGCATGAGTGAATCTCTTCTTCTTACTCTCTTTTCTCTCTAGAACCGTCGGTTCTTCTTCTCTTCTTTCTCTCTCTCTCTCTCTCTTGAAGTTAGTTTGGTGTTTAGAAGACCTCTTGGGTTGTTCCATTTAGTGCTTATTTGATTTAAGCACTTAAAGGCTTTATATAGTCAAGAATATAAGAATGAACTAGCATTCCAAGTGTCTTACTCTTGATGGTGGATACTTATAGCGAAATCATACACTTTGATTTTTGCTATCTTCATCAACACCCCAAAACCAAGTGGGTTCACAGCTTCAAAGGTTATCTCTAAAACATCCTATGATTGTTTTTATTTCATTCTAACCTCTAGAAATGGATCTTGGATGGTTTGGTTTTGTTATGAACTAAATCTAAACTTCTTATTTTTAAAGTCTTCCGTTGCTAGTTTTTGTGAAAAACAAACTTATATTTCGTATCAAAACCCAGCAGTGGTATCAGAGCCATCTTTTATATGTTAGAATGATTTTTTATGTTTGATAATCTTTGGTTTTTGGAAAAAAAAAACATGGATTTTTTTATTAAGAAAAATTCATATTTGTTTTCTTTGGCAACTTCTTGGTTAAAATTGTTTACTTTTATATGTAACAATTTTTCATGCATTTTTGTTATATAAAAGTTTCCTAAGGAAAACAAAGAGTTTTTTTATTATAATATTTGATATGTTGTTGTATATAAACAAGAAGGAAAGACTTAATAATTCTTGTGATGGGTAACAAAAATTATTACTAGATATGGCTTGGTTTATACACATTATAATGCATGCTTGTGATGTTTATTTTATGTTAAATGTATGTTATGTTTTATTATGAAAATGGTTTTTACATGTCAAATAACATTTTTCCATAAGATAATATGACTTGGAGTTTGAGTAAAAAATATTTAAAAAAGAACATAAGATGTTTATAAATGGATATTTATAAAAACGTTTTACCGGCTACCGGTTAAAACTCAATTTTTTGAAAAAAGTTTTATTGTAAAACTTATAAATACCTAACTTTAAAATATTTGAAATGGTTTAAAAGTTGTTTAAACTTTATATAAACTCCATGTCTTTATGATAAATAACGATATATAATAAAACTAGTGATTATTTTTGCGTTGAAACTTAATATATGATATTGGTGTTTTAAACATAACGCAACATGTTGATATTATGTTTTATGCATGCTAAATGAGATTTAAAACATAAGTATCATCACTTAAGTTTTGGTTTATCAAAATATGACTTTTATCATAAGATGCATTAAGTTGAGTTTATAAAATAAAATGAGTTTATTTTATAAATTCATGAAGTCATAAGTTTTTTGATTGTTAAAAGGAGATTTAAAATAGTGATTTTATAACTCATCCAAAAATCTAGTTTTTAAGTATAAAATATAGTTTTCTTAAGACTATTATCGATTCTTAAAACTGATCTACGACTAAACTTTAAAATACCGGATTTTAGTTTATAATTGATCGCGGTTAATGGCAAATAAAATAAAATTATATTTTGCACCTAAAGAACCTCATAACAAGTGATATTACTTTTACAAAAGGGTACATGAATTGTTAGATGCATGCACTATTCATAAGACCATGTTTTTATAAACTATAATAGTAAAACATATATAAACCCTTATTTACAAAACTTCAAATCTATGCAATCCATTTAAAATTCACTTTCCGTTTTTGTGTAGTTCATATGGATTTTAAGGTCATCTTATTCATTTGAGTTATCAAATATAGTCAAGGTGTTTTTGTATTTTCTTATGGGATAAAGGTCACCTAACCATTTGTGAAATAAAACTCACATGTTTTTTAAATGGATGATTTGATCAATTTCTTATGTGATAAAGGTCACCTAAGCATAAGAGTTTTGACGCGTAGATGGGATAAACATGCCAAACTAAACAATAGTTGTTTAGGATCCCATGATCTAGGAGTTACATATTGTATGAAATTAGTAATCGCTACCTACCGAGTTTGATTAACTTTATGGTATAAAGGTTGCCTAACCATTTACTTGTTTCGTTACATGGATCCTAGACTATAATAAATTAATGTTTTAAGAAACAATATAAGGTATTAATTTTTAAAGACTAAATATTGAAAATACTAAATGAAACTTTGTTAAATTCTGTTGATAACTGTTAATAATTTTACACCCTGCAAAACCTCTCTTGTTAAGCTTCAAGAGACAGTAACATTTGATGGTTATAATTTCTATAACCGGTATAATATTTTGAGGTTTACCTTTAATATAAATATAAATTATATATACCGAAAGCTCTCATACCAAAGTAACCTATGCAACTGGTTAGTCTGCTCATGATACTTTAATGGAAGTATTATTGTGATGATGTTGATGTGTCTCATATCATACTGGAGTGATTAACCATGACTTGCAGAACGTCTTGGATAATTATGAAACACATCAGATGTCTTATCAAGTAAAGCAGATATTCAATCAGAACACTAGAAATAGCTTCAAGTTTGTTCAAGCATTGAATAAAAGGAAGTCTAAGAGATTGTGCACTCATATAGACTTATAGTTCAGTTAAGGGAAATACAACATAAACCCGGAAATCAAGAAAGGACCAAATGATTAGTGTTGTTTCTATTGTGGAAGAAACCGGACACTAAAGGAGGAATTGCTCCTCTCATCTCATCGAGCTGAAGAAGTCCGACTTTGACAAGACTTCATACATCTATATGATAGAACTATTTATTTTTCCCATCAATCACTTGAGTATGTAATACTTCATGTGACACTAATAATTGATATTATGTATTGATGATTGGAAGAAATAATCAACTGATTACAAACAAATGACATTTCGTGTTGAAGAGATAACAAGTGTTGTTATAGTCTTTTATTTAAACAATAGATGTATTGTATATATCCTTATAGGGACATGTAACAGTTGTAATTTATGAATAAATCTAGATTTACTTATCGTTTAATGGATGTTCACATTCAGGTTCTGAAACGATCTATTATGTGTTAAAGAGTATTTTCTCATAATGTTATATATGAAGTAAATCTATAATCTCTCATTAAATTAATAGTTCTAATCATAACACCTATATAATCAAATGATATTTGATTGAAAATTATGTATGTCTTAATCATCATGAAAATATAAATAAGAAATACATATACCAACTTCAAAATGATGGAATTTTGAAGGCAAATGATCTTGATTCATTTGATATATGTGAATCCTATTTATATGGGAAGATGATTCATAAGTGTCTTTGTATATTAGTAGTTAAAGAACAAAAGGATTGACAAAGAGTTATAGATAAGTGATGTATGTAATCTTTTTTCAATCCATGAATAGATTTAGTGATAGATACTTAATCAATTTCACTGATGACTGTTATTCGTTATTGATGAAACCTTTTTATTTGATCAAATTTTCCATAGTGAAGATTGAAATACAACTTAATGATACTATCATTAACCTTTCGCTGAAATAAAGAAAATAAGTTTTGTCAACCAAGACTTCTTGGAACATCTTTGGAATTGTGGAATCGATTCACAACTCATTCCGACAAAAACACTCACTCGCCATTAGTATGGTTTTTGGGGCACAAGATCACATGGTCAATTGAATCTATCTTTTGATATTCGAGTTAGCCTTCGTATTCTCTAGTGGGATAGGGTCACATGGAAACTAGCTAAATGCCGATAGTACAAGTTTTTAAAGAGGCTAAAACATAGACCTTGCAGTCTATTGTATGATGTTTAAAAATAACTATTTACTTTATAAATTTTTTGGAATTATGCTTACTACAACAAATATATATTGAATATATATTTCTAACCAAACAAGTTGATTGGATATTTGTATTAGACTGAGGATGAAATGGTTTATCCTGATCTAAAAGGTATAGAGTTATAGAGCTTATGTTAGACAATAAGCTTAACCACTCTAGCATCTACTAACTGCATTTCCGTAGAATATCCTAAATGATTGTTTAGGATGAAGTTTCTACTAGTCCTACTAATTTTCATTCTATAAGACAAGTGATTAGAAATTTCTTTTTCTATGTGGGAGCAATTTGGAGATTTAAGAGCTAAAGATCCATAAGCTAAATGCATCATAGTTTGGAACTAGCAACTTTTCAACTATTGTTGAATCTGCTCGATGGTTGATCAGAAAATAATAAAACACATAGAGATGCATTCATGTATGTTTATCAAGTATGGACTTGATTAATCTACCTCGATATAGTTTGACTATAAAGAGTAAGTGAGTTTTCAAAGGAGAAAACATACATGGATGAAAATCTTTTTATATTTAAGCTAACATCTCAAAGTAAGAATATTCTTTCTTATAAGTTAATTACATGGTTTGATTTAATTATGAATCTAGATGACTCTTGTGTTTTCTACAAAGCTAGTGGGAGCGCAGTAACATTCCTAATGTTATATGTAGTCGACATATTAATTCATGGAATAAGGATCTATATAGATAGATCATGGCAACTTAACGGATTAAGTAAAATTGCATTAATTGTCAAGGATCTTAAAGGAGATTAAGATAAACGAATCTGAGAGAGTCATCTTGTCAAAAACCACATGACATAATTTTGAGCAAAATCCTAGTGCAAATGTTTTTGAACTAGATAACTTGATTGTATTCCATATGCTGCTGCAATTAGAGAAATCATATATGTCATGATTATGCATAAAGACCAAATAAGTCGTATGCTTAGAGCATGTCAAATGATACCAGTATAATCCGACAAGAAGTCATTGTGTGACTTATAGGAACATTCTAGAGTACTTACGAGAACTAGAGAAATATTCCTAATACACAGAGTATTTGAAAGACAGCTATGTTTAAAGTTGTTACACATGTGCTAAATTTTCAAATAGATTGAGATGACTCTCAGTCACAATCGGGCATGTCCTCATTATGAATGAAGAGATAGTTACATGAATAGTGGTTCTATGTAGATTTTAATTACAGTTACACATCAGAGTTAGAGTACCTCGTGGTTTGGAGAACCACATATAAAGATGCTTAATGTATAGTTCATTATGACTATGAGTAATCCCATTACGCAAGTATTGGTATCTAAGTCATATTCAAGCATCTAATTCATTCTCAATAGTTTTTCTTTATATATGAGTTATATATAAAACTGAAAATGATTGTATTCGCAAAGTTTACACAAATCAAGTTTGTCAAATATACTTAACAAAGCTGCTTCATTAGCTAAAACATGAAAGTTAAGGTGGTACTATAGAGCATTGTTGATACAAGTAGATGTATTTGATTGAAATTTAGTATTTGGATATTGGAACAATAAAGCAACATATATTGTAATAAATGATATATTGGATATGAGTATTTCATTAAATAATTGTTGTGATCTATATTAGCATGTTTAAATCCTTGAATAACTAGGTTATTCTAAATGTCAATAGTCTTTCATAGTTGTGGGAGCATCTATGAAGTAAGACTAATATGATTGGATTTGTGGATTCTCATGGAGATGGGAATGGGAAAGAGCTGCTACCAACTTGATAGGTACTTGATTGGGATGTATTGGACTTGACCCGCATCAAAACCACTTTATGGATCGTAATCAAGAGTGATGTTTTGATCAAGGTTGTATCTTTTTAATCTTATACCTAAGATACATATTTAGGACTTGATATGTAGGGATAGTTGTGCTTAGACATGGTTTAACGTTGTTTCGTAAAAAGCAATCATAAGGGCCATCGTTGGGTATGACATGAACTACATTGATATGCGTATGTAGTCAAAATGATATTTGTATTCTTAGACCTGAGATACATATTTGGGACTTGAATTATAGGAATTATTATGCTTTGACATGGTTTAAAGTTGTTTCGTAAAAGGCAGTCATAACGGCCATCGTTGGGTATGATATGAACTACATTGATGGGCGTATGTAGTCAAGATGTGATTTGTCCCTCTTATTCGTTGAGAGCATGACAACTAAGGCCTTAGTTAAAGTTGAACAGTAAATGAGATTGATCGCGATCCATATCTCATATTCGACATGATGTCTGAGACAAATGAGTAATTGATACCACACCGTTAGTAACAATTGTAGCTTAGAGCTCTTGGAACTGATTGTTGATGAAATGGAACCCTTTATACATTGTTACGGGCAGTAGCCCATTGCTAGACGTCAGCTAATGTCTATGTTAGCCTATAATGAATCTTGTGCATGCGGGGGATTGTTGGATCTACATTGATGGGCGTATGTAGTCAAGATGGGATTTGTCCCTCTTATTCGTTGAGAGCATGACAACTAAGGCCTTAGTTAAAGTTGAACAGTAAATGAGATTGATCGCGATCCATATCTCATGTTCGACATGATGTCTGAGACAAATTAGTAATTGATACCACACCTTTAGTAACAATTGTAGCTTAGAGCTCCTTGAATTGGTTGTTGATGAAATTAGTAATTGATCCTATAGGGTCACACATTTATCAAGTTGGCACATTTTGTATATTTATTATTAATATGATTATTAATAAATAATATCAATTATTGTATTTTTGATAAGGAATAATTATTGTTTTGTGAAAATAATAATCATAAGATAGTATTACTAGTTATTATTTCATGTGGTACGAATTAATAAGTCATGCACAACATTTTGGACTACTTGGATTCTTTTGTATTTTACCTAAAGAAAAAGTTTATATTTTATAAACTTGGAGTTTATAAAAAATAAAGAATATTGCTTTTTAAAAGGCATAATGATGGTATGGGAGATTGCTTTTCAACCTTCCACCTTTTGTCTCCCACGCTTATAAATGCTACCACTACTTTAGATTATTTTAGTGGTTAGAACTTACTTTTCATGAGCTATATAAGAGATGCATGAGACTTGCATTTTTGCAAGAGTGAAGCTCTTCTTCTTCCTCTCTTTTCTCTCTAGGACCGTGGGTTCTTCTTATCTTCTTCCTCTCTCTCTTTTGAAGTTAGTTTGGTGTTTAGAAGACCTCTTGAGTTGTTCCCTTTGGTGCTTATTTGATTTAAGCACTTAAAGGATTTAGACACTAAAAAATACAAGAAGGAACTAGCATTCCAAGTACCTTATTCTTGATGGTAGATAATTGTAGAGAAATCATACACTTTGATTTTTGCTATCTTCATCAACACCGTAAAACCAAGTGGGTTCAAAGGCTTCAAAGGTTATCTCTAAAACATCCTATGGTTGTTTTTATTTCATTCTAACCTCTAGAAATGGATCAATGATGGTTTGGTTATGTTATGAACTAAAAATAAACTTGTTATTTTTAAATTCTTCCGTTGCCGGCTTTTGTGAAAAACAAACTTATATTACGTGTAAAAACCCAACAATTCCTGTTTGTGATTTTGACATCAATTCTTCGATCAATGTTAGAGCTTTACTGATTTTTGACCGCTTCCATGATTCTGTGTATGTATTAATTCTTCCCAATTAGATTTATATTAATTTCACATGACAAGTTGAGGCGTTTTTCGATGACAACTTCTTCACTTTGTTCTATGGAATAACACGATATTTTCAAGTCAATGTCACAATCTAAAGTCAAGTAATGTAACCTATTTTTGAAATAATAAGAATAGCGTCAAAAATGAAATGTTCAAAAATCTGAATTGAGATATATAAAGTGATAGATATTGTAACAAGGTTTTCAGAAAATATAAAGAACACTAAAATCCGAGTTATAACGACGGAGTTATGACCAACCAAAGATCCGCAACAAAACCGGTAAAACACTGTTAAGCACAAAACACGAAATTTCAATAAAATACTTTTTAGCCTTAGGTATCTAAATGAAAGTCGTAGATATCATTAAACTGTAAACGTACATAAAAAAGTGTCCAAATCTGACACACAGTTAGCTAAAGAACGAATTCCTGACAGCACTCTCACAGGTCCGGAGAAGATATGGGAAATGACAGAGAAGATCGTTCAGATTCGTGAACGATTGAAAGCCTCTAGAGACCGACAGAAAAGCTACACATACAAGAGAAGGAAACCTTTGGAATTCCAGGTTGGTGACCGAGTTCTTTTGAAGGTCTCACCCTGGAAGTGCTTGATACACTTCAGAAAGCATGGAAATCTAAATCCAAGATACGTAGGGTCTTTTGAGATTATCGCTAGAATCGGCCCTGTAGCTTACAAAGTTAAACTACCTCATGAACTTAGTAACGTACACCCTACATTCCACATTTCGAACTTGAAAAAGTGTATACCCGACGAGACTTGTAATCCCACTCGACGAGATCGAGATCAACGAGAGCCTCCACTTTGTGGAATAACCCGTTGAAATTATGGATATGGAAATAAAATGAACAAAGCAAAGTCGCATACAAATAGTGAAGGTTCGCTGGAATGCCAAGCGGGGACCTGAATTCACTTGGGAACGAGAAGATCAGATGCAACAGAAGTACCCGCATCTCTTCCCTAGTCCATTAATACTTATTCTAGAAATAAATTCAAGATGAAATTCCCTCTAACAGGGGGATTATGTAACAACCCGATATTTTCAAGTCAATGTAACGATCTAAAGTCAAGTATTGTAACCTATTTTTGAAATAATAAGAATAACATCAAAAATGAAATGTTCAAAAATCTCAATTAGGATATATAAAGTGATAGATATCGTAACAAGGTTTCAGAAATATAAAGAACACTAAAATCTAAGTTATAACGAAGAAGTTATGACCAACCAAAGATCCGCCACAAAACCGGTAAAACATTGTTAAGCATAAAACGCGAAATTTCAATAAAATACTTTTTAGCCTTAGGTATCTAAATGAAAGTTGTAGATATCATTAAATATTAAACGTACATAAAAAGAATGTCCAAATCTGACTTCGTATGAGGAAGTTATGCGTTTTCTAAGTTTCGGGTATAGCAGTAGACAACTAAAAACTCGAAATGGAGATCGAGCAACTTTTAGCCGACGCAACCTTAACGAGAATCGAAGATGTCGACAATAGTAGTACAAAGGTAAAAAGACAAACGAAAACAGACATCAGATGAGGAAGTTATGAATTTTTAGCGGACATTTCATGTCCCGGCCTGTTAAAAATATAATATTTAAAAATAAAATCAAAATTAGCCGATGGAGTCTAAACGAAAGTTGTAGAGTATAATCTCACTTGCACATGGATATAAAGAACGTCGAAATCGTAACTCGTATGTGAGAGATGAATTTCTGTAGTTCGGGACATGAAACCCAACACTCATAGAAGACTCACGATGTGAGCCTGTGACTAATGTGTGCCAGAGACGGGCTATCAGACGTCGCGTCTACGGAAGGGATAAGAACCAAACTCTTGAAGTGAACCATCCCATGTTCATGACGTGAATCCCAAAAATGCGCCCTATAAATAGAAAACAAGGGCTTCGGTTTTGGCTGCTCATTTCTATCCTCTCTCCCACTTTTACTCTGTGTTAAGCATCCCGAGACTACCCCGACACCCCGGTTACGTGTCCAAGCCCTGATGGAAGCCCGAAGTCTCGAAGTTCCCGAGAAACTTGCTTCTTTCCAGTCGAAGTACTGCCCGAGTTAAACATCGTCTTCATCAAACCGTCACTCTTACCAAGTGAGTTAATACCCCTAACTTATCTTTAAAATGATTTTAAATGCTTTTATTGGGGGGGGATACAAGTAGAAAACACTATAGTTATCGAATCAATAACACATGATTCATAACTATCAAACAAGTGGATTTCTTATCACGCAAACTATTTCAAAACATTTTATAAACTGACATCAAGTCATTTATAACCATTCAAATGGTTAAAACTCTTTTATATGCTAAACTCTTTCATCAAACTCTTTTAAACTTGTATATTATCAAAATCATGTCTATATAGATATAGTTATATAAATGAGGTTGAAAGGGCTTAGGGCTGATAACTCACTTTGTTTCCCGTTCCTTGTTTGGTTGTGGACTTAGGGTATCGGTTGTTTGTTCGAATTTTGTTTGAATCAAGGTTATATATTATGTATATGTGTATAGATATAAAAGTTCTTACATCAGTTCAACACCTTTGGGTAGCAATGGTGTACAAACATACTCAGTCATTCAAACAACATTATTAATAAACTATAATAGGTATAGTTTAGAGGACTAATACTCATTATTTCTAGTACACTGAAACGTACAAGAGTCAGTTCAAACCTACTATAACGAGAAACAAAAAGAACATACTATAACGAGAAACAAAAATAACATACTATAATGAGAAACAGAAAGAACTTAATATAACGAGAAACAGGGAGAACCATACTATACAAAGAGAACATACAATACACTAGAACAAATAGAACATACTATACAGATACAAGAATACTATAACATTAATGTGAGCCACTACTTCATGGCATTGCAATATATTGTTGTGTCATGTTTTGTAACTAGAGTCTCCTACAGGGAGAGCGTGAATTTGTGTATAGATCTGTACGGGATTGACCATCCCACACCTTGTTGTTACCTACCGTGGGACCTATAGGTCTACGGGTGACAAATGTCATACCATTTCGACGTCTCCAAACATCATGTTTTACTAGTCAATCGAGTATGGTTATAATCTCATCACATTTTACCTTAATTAAATAATTGGTTTAAGGTAGTTAGTACAATGGTAGTTACTATATACAATACTACAATACATCTTCATTTTTCCATTACATTCATATTGTGATCTTCTCACAAAAACGGTAATGTAAACTATGTTTTTGGTAATGATAGTCATACTTGGGAAAAACACTCACTTTTACAAAAGAACACACGTTCAGAATAGTCGGGTCTTAGGAAGACTACATTTCTTTATAAGTAGAAAATATAGGATTTTCTAGGAGATACAAACATTTACATCAAACATTTACATCAAACATTTACAAACACTATCATCAAACTTTAAACAAACATTGACACTAAAATACTTATGAACTCACTAGATTAAATGTTGATCTACTCTTTCAAAATAACTTGTATTCTCAGGTCAACAGTAGACAGGTACTCTGGACCAGGTTTTTGAGAAGACGGAGCGTGTTCAAGACTCGTCTTTTATTTTGATTCATATTTTGGTGTCTTTCAAACTTTACATATAACACACTTGTATTAAATGATTCTATTAATGCAATGGATGTTGTTTATTGTTTATTATTATGCATTGATATGATACTGTACATGACGTCCTCCACCACGAACGTTTCCGCCGTTCAAGTTTGGAGGTGTGACAGATTGGTATCAGAGCTTTGTTTACAGTGAATTGAGTATATCAACCAATAAAAGATATACAACTATAAACACATCGGATTAAAATACTCTGACCAAGAGTTTGTACTTTTAAATAATAAAATATTTAACCAAAGTATACATACCTGCATTCATACTAAAATCAGTGTCATACTAGGACAAAACAAAAGTATTGCGGTTGTTTGACAACACAAGTAGGATTGGGGACATATAATCAGATCTGGGAGTAATATAGCCTGATCAACTATATATTTCCGAGAGTGATTAGCATGTGCCTAGGAATGGTTGTGGTTTTGCAGCAAGTCTAATAACCTACCAACGCTACTATAATGAAAACTTTAGAACAAAACATAAACTTAAAATACTATAGGAGTATTTTGTGTTACTATAATTACTTATTTGAGAACTAAAACGTCGTTATCAGTAGGTCAATAGTTGCAGAGTGGATACACTAAGGTTATATGTGACTAGAGTGTCATAGACTTAGAATCTGTGATCTTTGTTTTACTTCATGTTCCTTGTTTGGTTGTGGACTTAGAGTTACGGTCACTTATTCGAAAGTCTATTCTATCTTGGTTACATATGACTGGTATGCACTACGCAAGTATTGAAGTAACTGGTAAGGATCATCCTGTAATTATCTTAAGTAGTACGTCTATTAACTATCTCTTTTATCCATATTTTTGCGTAGATAACATGGCTGGATTCCATCTCCTTGATGACCCGTACTTTCCTAACTAAGGAAATGGTGGATGGCTTGATGCAGAGCATGAAGAAGAGAACCCAGTAGTCGCAGCAGTAGAAGACCCCGAGGTTAGTTCCAATGAAGAGAACGAAGAGGAAGTCCAAGAAGACTCGGACTCGGAACCGGAGGTCTATGATCCACCACATGTAGCTCAAAATTCTAACCCTCATCCGAATTTTCAAGGCCCTACGCTTCTATTGCGGTGAACATAGGCAGGTGGAGCCACGAGCAGGGACAAGACCCTCCCTACAATGGAGACCGAAGCTTCTACAACCTAAATGAGGGAGGCTCAGTAGACAGAGTCCTTCCTATTGTGGTTCGTCAAGTTGCTCGCAATGCTGAGAAGGGAAGAGCGAACTTCGACCAAGTCATGGAGATCCGGGCTAACTCCGAAGTCAACACAATATGTCTTCGTCATCTAACTGAAGATTAGGACTTTGAAAGGTCTCGTACTAACACCCTATAGGTAGAGTTGAATGCCTGTCAATCTGAAGTTAGGGATCTTCGTCAGAACCAGGTGGCACTACAGAGATGAGTTTGGGAAACAGAACAATAGCTGGCTGAAGCCAGGGCTGAATCAAGTACCAACCAGAACAACTCCCCTTGCGAGTAGAGCCTACTCTACTCTCTCTTTTGGATATAAATTAGGTTTATGTATAGACTCTAGTATTAACTTCATGCTTATGTTAAGACCTTGAACTTTCAGTCGGTTAGGTCATTGTGCTGTCAAAGTTTTCTCAATTCTGGTGTGATGTAAGACCTACTCTTAGGTCATTTTCCCCAACTTGTTACATCACTAATGCCAATATTATTGGCATACATCTACTCTCATGAGAAATCTTTATCCCACTGTTTTCATACTTCTATTGTTAGAGCTTCATCACAATCATACTCTCATCTGTTTTGTTGGGCTTTGGCGACTTAGTCCATGGACTATCTCAATGTACTCACAATTAAATCCTTACCAATATCTTCATATTTGTAAACTTCAGTTGAAAGATGCATCCACGCCAATCAACGAGACGTAATCCTCCGATAACTCCAACTCAACCACCACCTCCTCCACAATACAATCCAACAGCTATCCAAGCTGCAATGGCTGTGGCTATTTCGGCAGCCTTGGCTCAATTCAGTGCTAGTGGTACTAGCGGGAGTGGAATGACCGTGCATTCCACTCAAGGTGATGCTCCAGTGCGCTCTAGAGAGTGCTCGTATAAGGACTTCACCAACTGCAAGCCCATGTCCTTTAACGGGACTGGCGAAATCATTGCTCTCTCACAATGTTTCGAGAAAACGGAGTCGATCTTCAAGATCTGCTCCTGTTTGGAAGGAAGCAAAGTAAAATTTGCTGCCAGCACCTTCGCGGATAGAGCCCTCACATGGTGGAATAGCCACTTTGATAGTGGCTAATGCTATGGGCTGGGAAGCTCTGAAGGAGCTCATGATAGAAGAGTACTTCCTGAGGGGAGAGATTTAGAAACTTGAACAGGAACTCTGGAGCCTAACCATGAAGGGCTCCGACATAGTTGCCTACACTGCTAGATTCAGCGACCTAGTGGCACTATATCCGGGAATGGTCCCTACTGAGGGAAAGAAAGTCGAGAGGTATATCTAGGGGCTGGTGCCTCCATTCCAGGGGAATGTCTTAGCTTCAAACCCCATTACTTTCGACAGTGCGGAGCGATTGGCACAGTGGCTAATTGATCATGGAGTCTATACACCGACAACGACAACAACCCTGGCCATCCCAGAACCATCCAAGGCCGCTGACAGCAAGCAGAAGTTTTGGGATAACAAAAAAAACAAAGCGGCACAGAACTCTACCAAAAAGCAGCAGGTCGTGGCTGTTCATGGTGCGATAACACCTACTGCTACTGCGCCAATGAAGTAGTATGCTGGAAGCTTGCCCAAGTGCACCTTTCACCACAACGGACCCTGTCGGGAAATGCAGTGCGCTAACTGCAATAGGAAGGGGCACACTGCCCGTTTCTGCAAGTATCCGGCTAGGCCAATCACCCAAGTCCACAACATTGGTGTGGGCCATGCTGGCTATGAATGTGGTGAGGTGGGTCACTACAAGAGGAACTGCCCGAAGGTAGGGAACGCTGGTGGAGTAGGAAGAGTTTTGGCTATAGGCCATGAGGAAGCGGTAGCGGACCCTATAGTGGTCACTGGTACATTTCTCCTCGATAACTCTTATACATGCATACTGTTTGATAGTGGAGCGGAGAGGAGTTTCGTGAACCAGAAATTTGCTCACTTACTTAAAAAAAAACCACGTGCACTTAAAGAACCGTTCACTGTAGAAATGGCTAACGGAAAGACTGAAAGCACTAGCAGTATATACATAGGTTGTACCCTAACTCTAGATACCCATTCATTTCCAATCGACCTCATGCCGGTCTCAATTAAAAGTTTCGACATCATGAACGACATGGATTGGTTGATTCTTCATCATGCTTACATCATGTGATATAAGATGGCCGTTCACCTTAATCTACCATCTAACGAAACTGTAGTTATCTACGACAATAAACCCAACATGAACCTTCGTATCATCTCGAGTATACAAGCCCATAAGTACTTACGAAAGGAATGTCATGCATTCCATGATCATGTGGTTGATATAAGCCAAGAGTCGAAAGAATTAAAGGACATCCCAGATGTACACAACTTTCCTGACATCTTTCCAGAAGAACTACCAGGATTACCACCACAACGTCAAGTCGAGTTCAGCATCGACTTAATTCCAGGGGCTACCCCTATAGCTAAATCGCCCTATCGTCTAGCACCAGCTGAGATGCAGGAACTATCTGGTCAACTTAATGAACTATTCAACAAGGACTTTATTAGACCAAGATTCTCACCCTGGGGAGCACCGGTCTTGTTCGTGAAGAAGAAGGACGGATCGTTCCGTATGTGCATCGACTAAAGAGAACTAAACAAGCTTACCTTCAAGAATCGTTACCCTCTACCTCGCATAGATGACTTGTTCGACTAACTGCAAGGGGCGAATTACTTTTCAAAGATTGATCTGAGATCCGGATATCACCAGTTACGAGTGCTAGAGGAGGATGTTCTGCAGACAGCCTTCCGAACTCGTTATGGACACTATGAGTTTATAGTGATGCCATTCGGATTAACAAATGCGCTTGCAGTATTCATGGACTTAATGAATCGGGTGTGCCGTCCTTACCTGGATCAGTTCGTGTCATACCCCCGAACCAGACGGCGGAAACGTCTGGGGGCTCGTGTAACTAACAATTGAATTATCATCACAATGAATATACATGAAACATAACACATTCATCACCAACAATACATCTAACAAACAACATTGTTCACATCAAGTACATTGTTATAAGTTACATAGTTTCAACTATTAAAAGAACGATAAGTAATGTTACACACAATAAATCCATATATTCTTGAAATTCCTTCCTGCTTAACGATTACCTGAGAAAACAAGTTATTTTGAAAACTGTCAACATATATAATGTTGGTGAGTTCATAAATATGGTTGAATAAAAGTCTTTGTATCTTTCGTAAAATAACAGAAAATCCGATACTTTCTGTAAAATATCTGAAAATGATGTGTAAATCTAGTATAAATGCCTGTGTGAATTTCGTAATTGTAACATATACGAGTGTGGTTTAGATTCATTGTATTGTGAATAAGTGATAATTGTATATGAATATTTTCCCAAGAAAATCCGATATTTTCTGTTTTATAACAATGTCTAGGTTCATGTATCGTTAAATAAGTCGTTTTGCATTTGACACAATCGAAGAGTTAATCTTCGATATGTTAAATTTGGTATTGAATCCCTATATGAGCCGTTATAACCATGCATGATCATGACTAGGTTGCCCGTCTTGGCATTTTTTCAAATGCCAATATTGCTCAAGATTTTGTCACCCTAGACTGGCCTAGTCTAGCTGTAGCGAACAACTAAGGCGTGGAGGGAGGGGGGGGGGTCATCCCGTATAGATCTATACACAAACTCCCTCTTTCCCTCCAAGAAACTCTGATTATAGCTACAGGCTACGATTGTACACTCAGAAGTGCCAATCAACATGTCTTACTAGATTCTCAACCCCTTTTGTACTATGTTTAATGTTTACGTATATGTGCTATGTTTTAGTATTCCAAAGGTACATATATAAGTATACGAAGTTTAATGATTACGCAAAGGTATAGTTACGATCTACTAGCATGTGAATTTCTATTCCAAGCCCAATTAACATGTAAATGGACCACAAAGGCCCAATAACATGTAAGAGGGTAATTTGGGCCCAATAGGCATGTAAATGGACCACAAAGGCCCACAATCATGTAACCCATAACTCAGGCCCATAGTAACATGTAAATGGGTCGCAAAGCCCAATAAACATGTCACGGAAAAGTATTGGGCTCAATATACACATGAATGGGCCCTTAAGGCCCATTGGCCATATAATGTGAATATTAGACCCAATAAAATAGTTAAGGACGTATTTCATCCATTCGTTATTGTTCCGTTGTTTGTTTTAGCTTGAGGTTTACTAGATTAATGATAAAGAATCTTCTTTTTGTAAAAACGACATTCGTGGCCAATAAGCCTCAAATTTTCAATTAAGGCCCAATGTTTTGTAAAAATAACACTTAAAACCATAATTTATAAAAATTTGTAGTTTCGTACCAAATGTTTAGAAATTTGCGGATTTAGTCCAAAAATTCATAATTTGACATTTGGCCCAGTTTTGCTGAAAATTACATTTAAGCCCCTTGTTTGTAAAAATGACACTTTCGGCCCAATTTTTATAAAAGTTATATTTTTGGCCCATTTAGAAATAAATATTATTTTCACCCCTAAATTTGGTTTATTTCCATTTATGACTCAAACTTTGATCAAATGACATTTATAACCCTCAAAAGTCCCATTTTTTTGCAAATTTCGGCCCAAAACCGTGAGGCCCAATTATTAAGCCCATTAAGCTAAAATTTACATTTTTGGCCCTTTGGAAAGCATGTTTATCATAAAAATCCATTTTTATACAAGTAGGACCTGTTTGATCCTTATAAAACCGTAAATGTTACTTTTTGCCCTTGTCTTTTGTTTTCTTGACAATTATGACCCATAACAAGATTTTTGCTTTAAATTCTTATATATTAAACATATAAACAATTTTAACTTGATAATATGATGTATAAGGTGTCTTATTTCATGGATTTTTACTTAATGTTGCTTAAGATGTCGAGATGTGTTAAGATCTAACACATTTTTACAAAATAAACTAAGAAATCACACAAGACATGCATATAACACATAGATCTACACATTTTACTTGCATTCTCCATCCAAAAATCAGACAAAAACCAAAAACAAGGTGGTATGAACTCACCTTTGCTTTGATGTTTCGGTTTTTGAAGAAGAAGTGGAAGAAGTTGATGTAATTTTGGCTCTAACAAGCTCCTTAAGTGGGTTTCGAGCTTATGAAGTTTCTAAGGTGTTAGATCACAAAATGAAGCTTCATAAGAGAGTGTTCTTAGCTTAAGGATGAAAATCAAAGACTTAGATATGATAACAACTTACCAAAGAGTGATGATATAGATGAGAACTCCTTGAAATATACTCTAATTCTCGAAAATTTAAAGGAAAATGTAGGAGTGTTCTTGTGATTGTTTAAGAGATTATTTGAGAGAGTTTGTAAATGAAATGTGTGTGTGTATCCTCGGCCGAGATATCAAGAAGAGAGGTGAGAGGCTATTCTTAAAGTATGTTGGGTTATACAAGTCCACGTAGAAGTATGAGAAACAATTACATTGTTGTATGGTGAATAATATGGAGGTGGCATGTCCAAAAGTCACCCACCCCCATTTCATTTCTTTTTTTTGTTAAATGGTGTTGGACCGAGAATTGCATTAAGAAGGGGAAGATGATTTATTTTGGCCCAAATCTTGATCCTTACTCGAAATCATGAGGCCCATAGAGAAGTTTTCGGCCCAATGGGCTTTTTAGATGGTTCATTGTCCAAAATGGCATAAAGGAATACATTTATGGCTTACTAGGGTTAATTGGATTAGTTATGGCCCAATAAGTC
The DNA here is from genome assembly GCF_051521515.1 of Lactuca serriola. Lineage (NCBI taxonomy): Eukaryota > Viridiplantae > Streptophyta > Magnoliopsida > Asterales > Asteraceae > Lactuca > Lactuca serriola. Next base: position 93,307,758 of record NC_136411.1, on the reverse strand, counting down.
ACATTAGGGTTAGAATGAATCATTCTAGGTCCAAATGGTCCAAAATGTTATAGATTTATGGAAGTGGATCCAATTAGAGCCCATTTAAGGGTCCTAAGCCCAAAGTAGGTGAATTGAATACTTATTGGTCCATTAGGCCCAATAAAGAAATCCTAGTCCAATTATGGATTCAAACCGGGATTCCTAGAGTTTTCAGACTCTTTGATGAACATGAAAGGTGAATTTAAATGAGCATTGAGTGATATTTACTTAGAGTATATGTTTGACAACAGTTGAATGATTACCCGGGAATATAATTTCCTAGCTAAAATGCTAGTTGTGACAGTTTGTTATTGTCATCATCTACGACAAATCTTAGAAACACTACGATCGGAGAATCTCTATGTAAAGTTCTCTAAATGCGAATTTTGGATTTGAAGAGTCGAATTCTTGGGTCACGTGGTCAGCGAAGAGGGAATTCACGTGGACCCTTCCAAAATAAAGGCCATTGAGAACTGGTCAGCTCCAAAGACGCCTACAAAAATTCGTTAATTTTTATGTCTCGTTGGCTACTATCGCAGGTTCATTCAGAACTTCTCTAGGATCACGAAACCGCTTACTACATTGAACCAGAAAGACGCGGCTTTTGAGTGGGAAGAGAAACAAGAGAAGGCGTTCCAAACGCTGAAGCGAGCCTTATGCAGCGCTACTGATATTATCCCTTCCAGAAGGGATAGAAGACTTCATGGTTTATTGCGATGCATCCAACCAAGGACTCGACTGTGTTCTTATGCAATGAGGTAAGGTCATCGCTTATGCCTCAAGACAACTAAAGACACACGAAGTCCACTACACCACACATGATCTTGAGTTAGAAGTAGTGGTATTTGCTCTGAAGATCTGGAGACACTACCTGTATGGTACAAAAAGCACTATCTAAGTTGTAAAGAATACTCTGGTCGTAGATTCAAATCATTGACTATGACTATCCATTCACACTTGTCTGCACAAATTAAAGAGGCTTAGATAGAAGCCTTGAAGCCTAAAAATGTGGCGAGTGATTCCCTGAGAAGGATGGATAAGAGCTTAGAAGTTAAGGGTGGAGGAGCCTTATATCTCATGGATCGGATCTGGACACCGAGGCACGATGGTTTCAGAGACTTGGTCATGACCAAAACACACATCACTCGATATTCCGTCCACCCAGGTTAAGATAAGATGTATATGGATCTCAAAAAGCTATATTGGTGGCCTCACATGAAAGCAGGGATTGCTACCTTCTCGAGTAAGTATCTTACTTGCACCACGGTTAAGGTCGAATACCAGAAACCCTCAGGTTTACTACAACAACCAAAGTACCGGAATGGAAGTGGGAGCAGATCACAATGGACTTCATAATCAAGTTGCCCAAGACAACGGGTGGTCTCGATACCATTTGGGTGATTGTAGACAAGTTAAAAAAGTCCGCACACATCCTACCTATCAAAGAAACTGAAAAGAGTGGGAAACTAGCGAGAACCTACATTAGGGAGATTGTACGACTGCATGGTGTTACCATATACATTATCTTTGATAGAGATAGTAGATTCACTTCAAGGTTCTGGCAGTCGCTACAAGGTTCCTCAGGAACTAGGCTGGATATGAGTACAACCTACCATCCGCAAACCGACAGTCAAAGTGAGACAACTATTCAAACTTTGGAAGATATGTTGCGATCCTGTGTGATAGACTTTGGGAAGGCATGGGATACTCATTTACCCCTTGTCGAGTTATCCTACAATAATAGTTATCACACGAACATAAAAGTTGCTTCATTTGCAGCCCTCTATGGCTGAAAGGTGCTGATCCCCTTTGTGTTGGGCTGAGGTGGGCGACACACAGTTAGCTAAAGGACGAGTTCCTGACAGCACTCTCACAGGTCCGGAGAAGATATGGGAAATGACAGAGAAGATCGTTCAGATTCGTGAACGATTGAAAGCCTCTAGAGACCGACAGAAAAGCTACACATACAAGAGAAGGAAACCTTTGGAATTCCAGGTTGGTGACCGAGTTCTTTTGAAGGTCTCACCCTGGAAGGGCTTGATACGCTTCAGAAAGCATGGAAATCTAAATCCAAGATATGTAGGGCCTTTTGAGATTATCGCTAGAATCGGCCCTGTAGCTTACAAACATAAACTACCTCACGAACTTAGTAACGTACACCCTACTTTCCACGTTTCGAACTTGAAAAATTGTCTGCCCGACAAGACTCTTGTAATCCCACTCGATGAGATCGAGATCAACGAGAGCCTCCACTTTGTGGAAGAACCCGTTGAAATTATGGATAGGGAAATAAAATGAACAAAGCAAATAGCATGCCAATAGTGAAGGTTTGCTGGAATGCCAAGTGGGGACTTGAATTCACTTGGGAGCGAGAAGATCAGATGCAACAGAAGTACCCGCATCTCTTCCCTAGTCCATAAATACTTATTCTAGAAACAAATTCAGGACAAAATTCCCTCTAACGGGGGGATGATGTAACAACCCGATATTTTCAAGTCAATGTAACGATCTAAAATCAAGTATTGTAACCTATTTTTGAAATAATAAAAATAACGTAAAAAATGAAATGTTAAAAAATCTCAGTTTGGATATATAAAGTGATAGATATCGTAACAAGGTTTTCAAAAATATAAAGAACACTAAAATCTGAGTTATAATGAACATGTTATGACCAACCAAAAATCTGCCACAAAACCGGTAAAACACTGTTAAGCATAAAACGCGAAATTTAAATAAAATACTTTTCAGCCTTAGGTATCTAAATGAAATTTGTAGATATCATTAAATCTTAAACGTACATAAAAAGAATGTCCAAATCTGACTTCGTATGAGGAAGTTATGATTTTTCTAAGTTTCGGGTATAACAGTAGACAGTTAAAAACTCAAAATGGAGATCGAGCGACTTTTAGCTGATGCAACCTTAACGAGAATTGAAGATCTCGACAATAGCAGTACAAAGGTAAAAAGACAGATGAAAACAGACATTGGATGAAGAAGTTATGAATTTTTAATGGACTTTTCCTCTCACGTCCTATTAAAAATTTAATATTTAAAAATAAATTCAAAATTTGCCGACGACGTCTAAATGAAAGTTATAGAGCATAATATCACCTAAGCGTGGATATAAAGAACGTCGAAATCGGAACTCGTATGCGAAAGATATGAATTTCTGAAGTTCGGGGCACGAAACCCAACACTGTCAAAAGACTCACAACGTGAGCCAGTGACTGATGTGTGCCAAAGACGGGCTATCAGACGTCGCGTCTACGGAAGGGATAAGAACCAAACTCACGATGTGAACCATCCCATGTTCACGACGTGAATCCTAAAAATGCACCCTATAAATAGAAACCGAGGGCTTCGTTTTGGCTGCTCATTTCTATCCTCTCTCCCACTTTTACTCTGTGTTAAGCATCCCGAGATTACCCTGACGCCCCGGTTGCGTGTCCAAGCCTTGATGGAATCCTGAAGTCCTAAATTTCCCGAGAAACTTGCTTCTTTCCAGTCGAATTGCTGCTCGAGTTAAACATCGTCTTCATCAAACCGTCACTCTTACCAGGTGATTTCATACCCCTAACTTATCTTTAAAATGATTTTAAATGCTTTTATTGGGGGGGGGGGGGGGGAGGGGATACAAGTAGGAAACATTATAGTTATCGAATCAATCACATGTGATTAATAACTATCAAACAAGTGGATTTCTTATACTTCAAACTGTGTTATCAAGCAAACTATTTCAAAACATTTTATAAACTGACATCAATTCATCTATAAACATTCAAATGGTTAAAACTGTTTTATATTTTAAACTCTTTTATGAAACTCTTTTAAACTTTTTGACAACCCAAAATTTATTCCATCGTTATAACCCATTTCCGTTAATAGAATATTCTATTTTATAAAGGTTCCGTTAATTTTGGGGTAGACAAATCAATAAATATCTTATTTTATTTTATTTTGATGTTATTAATGTCGTAATGAAATAAATAAAAACACGTGAATTACCCTCCCGTTTAGTTGGAAAAAGTTTTTAATTTCGACCATTTAATGGGGTAAAAATTTAAACCCCGTTTAATGTCAGTATCGAGTAGGTTCCCACCTGGCCACAAACCCAACCCCTATATAAGAAGGGGGGTAGACATCATTTGGATCTTTTACCACCCTAGTCACTCTCTCTCTACTCTCTCTCTTCAAGGTTCGATTTCTTCCAAAATCCGCAAGTTTAGCTTCCAAACTGTAAGTACTCTCACCCTAGATTGTTCTAAAACTCATTACATGTCGATATAGCTTGAAAATCGTCCAAGAAGGCCAAGAATAAGGATTTTACGGCCCACGAACACTCTAGGGCCGTAAACCCCTAAAAGTGTGCCAAAATGCCCCCAAATCTATTCCTTACTCTTAGAGGCTAACTTAGAACATACCCTAGAAGTGTTTTAGACATTTAATCTTATGTTTAGAGGCTTGAAAGTGGGTTTATGGCCCAAGCACATTCTTAGGCCGTAAACTCCCTAAAACTATGCAAATCAAGCCCTAAAACCCCTATTTAGCCTTGGACCTTTACTAAGAAGTTGTTAGGAGTAAACTAAGGACCAAAAAATCGAAGTATGAGAGGCATTCAAGAGTTCACGACCGTAAACCATGGGGTTCACGACTGTAAACTCCCAAGGAGTGGTCCTAGGACCGTAAACTCCAAGGGAGTGCCTCTTTAGAACCCTAAACACCCATTAAGCCTTGAAAATTACCTTGGAACCCTTCCTAGTGATGCAAGAGACTTGAAAACATGAAAATACACTCCTCCCATGAGTTTACGGCCGTAAACTCATGGGGGAAATGGTCCCTCAGTCGTAAACTCACTTAAGGTGAGTATTAGAAGAGTAAACTCCATGGTGAGGCCTTATACTCTTCCATTGCAACCTAATAGCCTCCTAGCACATAACCAAAGAGTTTTTCTTCGCATTAGGGTGTCTATATGTGTTTAATTAGTGTCTTAATCACTAATTACTTGTAAACATATGTCTGCATATGTTATTAGGGTCTTAGGGTGTCTTCAAGTCTTTACTTGACACCAGGAGCTCATCCAACACTTCCACCCGATCTAATCGCTTCAGGTGAGTTCATACTAGGGATGAGATTTAGAACCGGAAAACCGGACCGGAACCGGAACCGAACCGGAACCGGACCCGTTAGAACCGGAATATATAGAACCGGGTCCGGTTCCGGGTTTAAAAATTGGCTTTATCCGGGTTCCGGGTAATCTGGGTTTGGGTCCATTGGGTCCGGGTAAACCGGGTCTAAAATCCAGAACCGGTTTTTGGAACCGGAACCACTTTTAGGGCCGGAACCGGTTTTTGTGATATGTTTACAAGATGCATATCTTATTCGTTTCAACTCCAATTGTATTATGTGAAAATATTAACACAAGCATATCTCATTCGTTTAAAGTCGGATTGACATGCGGGTTTTTCCAGAGTGTATTTTAGAGTTTGTACATGATTTTAGACTCTAATTTTGTTAATTGTGGTTTTGTATTCAATAAGTTACAGCCCCCCAAAGTCGGGATATCAATATGAAAATTTTCAAAGTTCAACCCACTAAGTAGTAAGTAATTACCAAAAAATTCCGGTTTTTTCGGTTCTAAACCCACTTTATCCGGTTCCAACCTACCCACTTTGATGTTTCCGGGTTTTCCGATTCTAGACCCACTTTACCCGGAACCATACCCGGAACCGAACCGGAACCGGTTCCTATATACCGGTCCGGTTTCCGGTTCTATAAAATCCCGTTAACCGGTTCTGGGTTTTCCGGGTCCGGGTCCATCCGGTCCGGGTTTGGACCCACTTTCATCCCTAGTTCATACCCCTTAATGAACCTTTTCAAATGTTTTTACATGTTTTATGGGGGGGATACAAGTTAAATGCAACAAGTTTTAGTACCAAATCATATGTGATTCATAACTTAAAACCAAAAAGGGATTTTTCTATACTTTTAGCTACTTATCAATAAAACTGTTTTAAATAATTATCAAATGCATTTTCAAGGTTAAATTATTGTTAAACTATTTTCAAACTGTGTTTAAACTACTTTTCTTTTAAACTATATCTACACTAATATATTTATATAAGTAAGACTTGAAGGACTTAGGACCGATAGCTCGCCTTATTTCCTGTTCTTGTTTGATTGTGGTCTTAGGGTATCTTGTTATCCGTCCGACTGTCGTTGATTTCTTAGTTATATATCATATATATATATATATATATATATATATATATATATATATATATATATATATATATATTTGTGATTAGATATGAAAGTCTTCATCTTATTCAATACCTTTGTAAATCAAAGGCATGATAGGTATAGTTAAGACTACTGCTCGTTACCTCTATTACTACTATACGCACTATAAATGCTACTATTACAAGTTAATGCACGTTAAAGAGAACACTTTATGTACCATACTAAAAGTTTACTATACTATAACACAATAGAATAAACTAATCCAAATTATAACACACTATCCCTCTATACGGCACTCTACTACACTTATACCATGTGACCAGGGTTTCCCGGAAGGAAAGCAACACTACATGTATAGATCTATACAGGACGGATGCTATCACATCCCGACTGTCAATTACAGTCCGAGCCGACTAGGCCCAGGGATGGCACTACATCACTACACTACGTGTTACCGGGAAGGTCATCGGGCTCTCTACTATCGTTCAGTTTGGTTACATGAGGGGTTACATCCGTATTCATATTAATACTCTAGGACTTAAAGTCTAAGCTAACATCCCGAAGTAAATAAATATCTATTACTAATTGACGTTTGCAACACTACTACTGCCAGCCGACATAATGTTTCCTCATTTACGTTACTTGAATGAGATTTATTAGTTTATTTTTATAACTGAAAGTTTCAATGAAAATACTTTTACCCACTCAAAGGATTTAACTTACAAATGTACATTTCTGGAAAATATAGGATTTTCTAGGGATTTCTACTACTCACAAACATAAATTTCAGCTTTTATATTACATGTTTGTAAACACTTTTGTACAAACAACGACACTAAATTCTTATGAACTCACCAGCTTTATGCTGGTACTCGTTTTCAAAATAACTTGTATCTTCAGGTCAAAGATAGATAGGTACTGGTGCAACTTTTGAGAAGATGGAGCGTATACTAGATTCATCTTTTATTTTGTTTATACTTTTGGTGTCTATCAAAAACTATACAGAACACGCTTGTAACTAAATTTAGTATATTAATGTAATGGTTGTTGACGCTTGTTTTTACTATTATGCAAATGTTATGATACTGTACATGACGTCCTCCACCCCAGAACGTATTCCGCCGTTCTCGGTTTTGGGGTGTGACAGATTGGTATCGGAGCATTGTTTATAGTGAATCAAGTATATCAACCTATAAAAGATATACGAACTATAAACGCTTCGAGACTAAAACACTCTGTCCAAGAATATATACTTTTTAATTCTAAAATATTTAATTAAGTATATATATACATACACCACTACAAAGGGGTCAGTATCATACTAGAACAGAACAAAAGTATTAAGATTGTTGAACAACAAAATTAAGATTAGAGACATATAGTCACATCTGGGTGGATGTAGCCTGATCAACTACACTTTTCCAGGAGTGACTAGCATGTGCCTAAGCGCGATTGTGGTGTTGCAACAAGTCTAAAAACTTACCAGCACTACCACCAGAACATTTGAACAAGAATACTATAGAAGTATTTTGTATTCTACTAACTACATATGTGATAACTAAAAGGGTCATTACTAGTAGGTCAATAGTTGCTAAGTGGATACACCACAGTTACATGTGACTAGGGCGCTATAGACTTAGAATCTGTAACCTTTGCTTCATTTCCTGTTCTTGTTTGATTGGGGATCTAGAGTTAGGGTCACTTATTCGAAGGACTATCTTGCTTCGGTTACATGTAATTGGTATGCACTATGTAAGTATTGGGTCGACTAATAACGATCATCTTATAAGTATGCTAGATTAGTACGTCTAATAACCTTTCTTTCCCCATTCTCGCGTAGATAGCATGGATGGCTTCCACCATCCCGATGATCTATATTATCCAAACCAAGGCAATAGAGGATGGCTCGATGAGGAACCAGAAGATGATCACCCGATCCCTTTGGATGATCACCATGTAGAAGGTTTTTCGGATAGCTCCAGCTCCGAGCCAGAAGTTAACAACCTACCCCCTGTAGCTCCAAACCCCAACGCCCGTCCGACATTCAAGGTCCCACTCCCATGTGGGCAATAACCTTGAACTGATGGAGCGATGAGCAGGGTCAGCCCTTACCTTTCAATGGAGACCGAAGCTTCTACAACATAAGCGAAGGAGGATCAGCGGATCGAGTCTTGCCCATCATGGTCCGAAGGATTGCCAGGAACATCGAGCAAGGTCAAGCAGCTATTGGCTGAGTTGTAGAAGTGGATGCCAACTCTAATCTCAACACTGTTCGCATCCGCCAACTAGAGGAAGCTATGGATAGGACGAGGAGGACCAATGAGGCTCTGCAGCAACAACTAGCTGCGTCCCGAGCCGAAGTTAGGGAACTCCAAGCACATCAGAGGTCTCATGAACGACATCTTCAGGATGTTATGTGCCAACTAGCTGATCTGAGGGTTCGCCCAATGGGTACCCGTTGCCAGTAGAAGATGTCAAAACATCTCACTCTTTTGTTTAAGGACTAGCCTTTTCTTTTCTACGCTCAGTAGAGCACTTGTCTGTAAACATTCCTAACTTTGAAAGTACTCTAATTAGGCCTCTAGACTGCCAACATTTTTCCTTCTGGTTTGATGTAAGACCTACTGTTAGGTCACTTTTCCCGAACTCATATTACATCATTAATACCAGTAAAATTGGCAGTTAACTACTTTGTTGCTATTACTCTCTCTAATTATCGGGCTATGTTGATTTAGTCCATGAAACACTCTTATCATACTTACAATAGACTCTTACCATTGTCATCATCTTATGAACTTTCAGTGAAAGATGCCTCCTCGCAAGCGCCCGAACAGAGGCAGACTTGCAACTCAAACCCCACCTCCTCCACCTCCTCCTCCGCAGTTCGATCTAGTGCTGTTTCAGACAGCTGTGACCGCAGCTGTGACGGCATCCATGGCCTAAATGAATTCTGGCGATGCCAGTGGAGCCAGAATGGGCACCAACTCCAGACATGGTGAAATCCATCCACGTGCACAGGGGTGTGCTTATAAGGATTTCATAAACTGCAAACCAACATTTTTCAATGGGACTGGAGGAATCCTTGCTCTGTCCCAATGGATCGAAAGAGTCGAAGCCGTTTTCGAAATATGCTCATGCCCCGAAGAAAGCAAAATAAAGTTCGCTGCTGCCACCTTCACTGAAAGGGCCCTGACCTGGTGGAATGGCCATGTCAATTCAGTCTCTTTAGTAACAGCCAATGCCATGGGCTGGGACACACTAAAGGACCTACTGAGAAGGGAGTACTGCCCTAGAGGTGAGATTCAGAAGCTTGAGGAGGAACTCTGGAACCTCAAGATGAAGGGGACAGACATAGTGGCTTATACCGTCAGGTTCTGTGACCTGGTAGCTATGTGCCCTAACATGATACCTTCCGAAAGCTAGAAAATCGAACGATACATCTGGGGTTTAGTGCCCCCGTATCGAGGAAATGTTCTGTCTTCAAATCCTGCAACCTTTGACAGCGCCAAGGAGTTGGGCCACAGGTTGATTGATCATGAAACTCCTTCCATTCCATCAGCAACAAAAACTGCCACTGTACAACCCAAGACATCCGCCAACAAAAGGAAGCGGTGGGACATAAAGAAGGATAAGAAAGCTCAACCCTCTTCCAAAAACCAACAGATAGTGGCTGTCCATGCTGCCACCATTCCTGCTACCCCAGTACCAGCAAAAACCTATGTTGGAAACCTACCCAAGTGTCCCAAGTGCGCCTTCCATCACAACGGCCCCTGCCGTGAATTGTACTGCACCAACTGCGACCGGAAGGGCCATACCGTCCGGTTTTGCAGATCCCAACGCAAACCTATCTCTTAAGTCCCCAGTGCGGGAGTGAGCCAGGCCTGTTATGGCTGTGGAGAGGTAGGTCTTTAAGAAAAACTGTCTGAAGGCTGGGAATACGGGAGGAACGGGAAGACTACTCGCTATTGGCCACAATGAAGCAGTAGCGGACCCTACAGTAGTCACGGGTACGTTCCTTCTCAACAACTCTTATGCTTGTGTTTTATTCGATAGTGGTGCAGAAAGAAGCTTCATAAACAAAAACTTTAAACACTTACTTAAGCAATCCCCACAACCACTAAAAGAAATATTCGTCGTAGAAATGGCTAATGGAAAGACAGAAATCTCTAACGAAATTTACATAGGTTGTACCCTCACACTAGATGATCATTCATTCCCAATCGACCTCATACCAGTTTCGATCAAGAGTTTCGATGTCATTGTTGGCATGGACTGGTTGAGTCTCCATCGCGCTGATATCCTATGCTTCGACAAAGCAATCCGTTTAAATCTATCGACTAACGAAACTCTATTAATCTACGGAGACAAACCCAATACGAGCCTTCGCATCATCTCGAGTATTCAAGCCCTGAAGTGTTTGCGTAAGGAACATCGCACGTTCCTTGCACACGTCGTTGACACGAGCCAAAAAAACAAAGATCTAAAAGATTTCCCCATCGTATGCGATTTTCCCGACGTCTTTCCAGAGGAACTCCCAGGTTTACCTCCCAAATGTCAGGTTGAGTTCAGAATCGACCTAGTCCCAGGAGCTACCCCCGTAGCTAAATCGCCTTATCGTTTAGCGCCTGCAGAGATGCAAGAACTGTCTGGTCAACTTAACGAGCTGCTCAACAAGGGCTTTATAAGACCGAGCTTCTCACCCTGGGGAGCTCCAGTCTTGTTCGTGAAGAAGAAGGACGGATCATTCCATATGTGCATCGATTATAGGGAGCTCAACAAACTCACAGTCAAAAATCGCTACCCTCTTCCCCGTATAGACGACCTATTCGACCAACTACAAGGGGCGAGTTATTTTTCAAAAATTGATCTTAGGTCCGGGTATCACCAGTTACGAGTGCTTGAGGAGGATGTTCCGAAAACAGCCTTCCGAACTCGTTACGGGAACTATGAGTTCGTAGTGATGCCGTTCGGACTGACCAACGCACCCGCAGTATTCGTGGATTTAATGAATATGGTGTTCCGTCCTTACTTGGATCAGTTCGTCATCGTCTTCATTGATGACATACTCATCTACTCTCGAAGCGAGGTAGAGCACAACGATCACCTACGACAAGTCCTAGAAACCCTAGGATCGGAGAAGTTATACGCAAAGTTCTCTAAGTGCGAATTTTGGATCTGAAGAGTCGGATTCTTTGGACACGTGGTTAGTGAGGAAGGGATCCATGTGGACCCATCCAAGATTAAGGCTATCGAGAACTGGTCAGCATCGAAGACGCCTACAGAAATTCGTCAATTTCTAGGCCTCGCTGGCTACTACCGTAGATTCATTCAGAACTTCTCTCGGATTGCGAAACCTCTCACCACATTGACTCAGAAAGGCGTGACATTTGATTGGGAAAAGAAACAGGAGAAGGCATTCCAAACCCTGAAGCGAGCCCTATGCACCACACCGGTATTATCCCTTCCCGAAGGGACAGAAGATTTCGTGGAATACTGCGATGCATCGAACCAAGGGCTCGGTTGTGTCCTGATGCAACGAGGTAAGGTCATCGCCTATGCCTCGAGGCAGATGAAGACACATGAGGTTAACTACACCACACAAGACCTCGAATTAGGAGCAGTCGTATTCGCTCTGAAGATCTGGAGACATTACCTGTATGGAACGAAGAGCACGATATACACTGACCACAAAAGCCTCCAACACATACTGAATCAGAAGGAGCTTAATATGAGACAACGACGATGGGTCGAACTACTCAATGATGACGACTGCGAGATTCGTTATCACCTGGGAAAAGCCAATGTAGTAGCCGACGCCCTAAGTAGAAAAGAGTATTCTGGTCGAAGAGTCAAGTCGTTAACAATGACTATCCATTTGCATCTGTCCGCACAGATTAAGGAGGCTTAGCTCGAAGCTTTGAAGCCTGAGAATGTGGCGGGAGAATCCTTACAAGGAATGGATAAGAACTTAGAGGCCAAGGGTGACGGAGCCTTATATCTCATGGACCGAATCTGGACGCCGTGTCACGGTGGTTTCAGAGGCTTGGTCATGAAGGAAGCACACAACACTCGATATTCCATTCGTGAGTAAATGCCTTACTTGCGCGAAGGTCAAGGTCGAATACCAGAAGCCATCAGGTCTTCTCCAGCAACCTGAGATACCTGAATGGAAGTGGGAGCGAATTACTATGGATTTCATAACCAAGCTACCCAAGACAACATGTGGGCTTGATACCATATGGGTCATCGTCGACAGATTGACCAAGTCCGCACACTTCCTACCCATCAAAGAGACAGACAAGATGGAGAAACTCAGGAGAACATACATTAAGGAGATCGTACGACTGCACGGTGTCCCTATATCTATTATCTCCGATAGAGATAGTAGGTTCACTTCAATATTTTGGCAATCGCTGCAAAGCGCCTTAGGGACGAGGTTGGACATCAGTACAGCCTACCATCCGCAGACCGACGGGCAAAGTGAGAGGACTATCCAAACCCTGGAGGACATGCTGTGGGCCTGTGTGATCGATTTTGGTAAGGAATGGGATACCCACTTACCCCCTTGTAGAGTTTTCTTACAATAACAGTTATCACACAAGCATCAAGGCAGCTCCGTTCGAAGCCCTCTACGGCCGGAAGTGCTGATCCCCTCTGTGCTAGGCTGAGGTGGGTGACACTTAGTTAGCTAAAGGATGAGTTCCTGACAGTGTTCTCACGGGTCTGGAGATCATTCGAGAAACGACCGAGAAGATTGTACAGATTCGCGAACGATTAAAAGCCGCTAGGGATCGACAAAAAAGCTACGCAGACAAACAAAGAAAACCTTTGGAATTCCAGGTTGGAGACCGAGTCCTTTTGAAAGTCTCACCCTGGAAGGGCACGATACGCTTTGGAAAGCGTGGAAAACTGAAGCCAAGGTACATAGGGCCTTTCGAGATTCTCGCCAGAATCGGCCCCGTAGCTTACAAACTCAACCTACCCCGCGAGCTCAGTAACATACATCCTACCTTCCATGTCTCAAACCTAAAGAATTGCCTATCCGACGAGACTCTCGTAATCCCACTTGACGAGATCAAGGTCAATGAGAGCCTCAACTTCGTGGAAGAGCCTGCGGAGATTATGGACTGAGAGGTGAAACGAACGAAACAAAGCCGCATCGCAATTGTGAAGGTTCGCTGGAACGCTAAACGAGGACCGAAGTTCACTTGGGAGCGCGAGGATCAAATGAAACTCAAGTATCCCCATCTTTTTGCTCAGTAGTACTGTCATAACTTAGCTGCTTGAATTCTAAATTTCGGGACGAAATTTCCTCTAACGGGGGGATGATGTGACAACCCAAAATTTATTCCATCGTTATAACCCGTTTCCGTTAATAGAATATTCTATTTTATAAAGGTTCCGTTAATTTTGGGGTAGAAAAATCAATAAATGTCTTATTTTATTTTATTTTATGTTATTAATATCGTAATTAAATAAATAAAAACACGTGAATTACCCTCCCGTTTAGTTGGAAAAAGTTTTTAATTTCTACCATTTAATCGGGTAAAAATTTAAACCCCGTTTAATGTCAGTATCGGGTAGGTTCCCACCTGGCCACAAACCCAACCCCTATATAAGAGGGGGTAGACATCATTTGGATCTTTTACCACCCTAGTCACTCTCTCTCTCTCTACTCTCTCTCTTCAAGGCACGATTTCTTCCAAAATCCGCTAGTTTAGCTTCCAAGCTGTAAGTACTCTCACCCTAGATTGTTCTAAAACTCATTACATGTCGATATAGCTTGAAAATCATCCAAGAAGGCCAAGAATAAGGAGTTTACGGCCCAAGAACACTCTAGGGCCGTAAACCCCTAAAAGTGTGCCAAGATGCCCCCAAATCTATTCCTTAGGCTTAGAGGCTAACTTAGAACATACCCTAGAAGTGTTTTAGACATTTAATCTTATGTTTAGAGGCTTGAAAGAGAGTTTACGGCCCAAGCACATTCTTAGGCCGTAAACTCCCTCAAACTATGCAAATCAAGCTCTAAAACCCCTATTTAGCCTTGGATCTTTACTAAGAAGTTGTTAGGAGTAAACTAAGGACCATAAAATCGAAGTATGAGAGGCACCCAAGAGTTCACAGCCGTAAACCATGGGGTTCACGACCGTAAACTCGCAAGGAGTGGTCCTAGGACCGTAAACTCCAAGGGAGTGCCTCTTTTGAACCCTAAACACCCATTAAGCCTTGGAAATTACCTTGGAACCCTTCCTAGTGATGCAAGAGACTTGAAGACATGCAAATACACTCCTCCCATTAGTTTACAGCCGTAAACTCATGGGGGGAAATGGTCCCTCAACCGTAAACTCACTTAAGGTGAGTATTAGAAGAGTAAACTCCATGGTGAGGCCTTATACTCTTCCATTGCAACCTAATAGCCTCCTAGCACTTGGCCAAAGAGTTTTTCTTCACATTAGGGTGTCTATATGTGTTTAATTAGTGTCTTAATCACTAATTACTTGTAAACATATGTCTGCATATGTTATTAGGGTCTTAGGGTGTCTTCAAGTCTTTACTTGACACCAAACGCTCATCCAACACTTCCACCCGATCTACTCGCTTCAGGTGAGTTCATACCCCTTAATGAACCTTTTCAAATGTTTTTACATGTTTTAGGGGGGGGGGGGATACAAGTTAAATGCAACAAGTTTTAGTACCAAATCATATGTGATTCATAACTTAAAACCATAAAGGGATTTTTCTATACTTTTAGCTACTTATCAATAAAATTGTTTTAAATAATTATCAAATGCATTTTCAAGGTTAAATTGTTGTTAAACTATTTTCAAACTGTGTTTAAACTACTTTTCTTTTAAACTATATCTACACTAATATATTTATATAAGTAAGACTTGAAGGACTTAGGACCGATAGCTCGCCTTATTTCCTGTTCTTGTTTGATTGTGGTCTTAGGGTATCTTGTTATCTGTCCGACTATCGTTGATTTCTTAGTTATATATCATATATATTTATGATTAGATATGAAAGTCTTCATCTTATTCAATACCTTTGTAAATCAGAGGCATGATAGGTATAGTTAAGACTACTGCTCGTTACCTCTATTACTACTATACTCATTATAACTGCTACTATTACAAGTTAATGCATGTTAAAGAGAACACTCTATGTACCATACTAAAAGTTTACTATACTATAACACTAGAGAATACACTAATCTAGAGTATAACATACTATCCCTCTATACGACACTCTACTGCGCTTATACCATGTGACCAGGGCTTCCCGGAAGGAAAGCAACACTACATGTATAGATCTATACAGGACGGACGCTATCACATCCCGACTGTCAATTACAGTCCGAGCAGACTAGGCCCAGGGATGGCACTACATCACTACAATACGTATGACCGGGAAAGTCACCGGGCTCTCTACAATCGTTCAGTTTGGTTACATGAGGGGTTACGTCCATATTCAAATTAATACTTTAGGACATAAAGTCTAAGTTAACATCCCGAAGTAAATAAATATCTATTACTAATTGAAGTTTGCAACACTACTACTGCCAGCCTGCATAATTTTTCCTCATTTACGTTACTTGAATGAGATTTATTACTTTATTTTTATAACTGAAAGTTTCAATGAAAATAGTTTTACCCACTCAAAGGATTTAACTTACAAATGTACATTTCTGGAAAATATAGGATTTTCTAGGGATTTCTACTACTCACAAACATAAATTTCAGCTTTTATATTACAAGTTTGTAAACACTTTTATACAAACAATGACACTAAAAACTTATGAACTCACCAGCTTTATGTTGATACTGGTTTTCAAAATAACTTGTATCTTCAGGTCAAAGATAGACAGGTACTGGTGCAACTTTTGAGAAGATGGAGCGTATACTAGATTCATATTTTATTTTGTTTATACTTTTGGTGTCTATCAAAAACTATACAGAACACGCTTGTAATTAAATTTACTATATTAATGTAATGGTTGTTGATGCTTGTTTTTACTATTATGCAAATGTTATGATACTGTACATGACGTCCTCCACCCCAGAACGTATTCCGTCGTTCTCGGTTTTGGGGTGTGACAAACTTATATATTGTTAAAATCATGTCTATATAGATATAGTTATATAAATGAGGTTGAAAGGGCTTATGAATGATAACTAACTTTATTTCATGTTCCTTATTTGGTTGTGGACTTAGGGTATCGGTTGTTTGTCCAAGTTTCGTTTGAATATTAGTTATATATTATGTATATGTGTATAAATATAAAAGTTCTTACATCAGTCCAACACCTTTGGGTAGCAAAGGTGTACAAACATACCTAGTCATTCAAACAACATTACTAGTAAACTATAATAGGTATAGTTTAGAGGACTACTACTCACTATTTCTAGTACAATAAAACGTACAAGAGTCAGTTCAAACATACTATAACGAGAAACAGAAAGAACATACTATAACGAGAAACAGAAAGAACTTACTATAATGAGAAACAGGGAGAACCATACTATACAAAGAGAACATACAATACACTAGAACAAATAGAACACACTATACAAATACAAGAATACTATAATATTAATGTGAGCCACTACTTCATGGCATGGCAATATACTGTTGTGTAACGTTTTGTAACCAGAGTCTCCTAGAGGGAGAGCGTGAATTTGTGTATAGATCTATACGGGATTGACCATCCCACATTTTCCTGCTAGCTATAGTGGGACCTGCAGGTCTACGGGTGACAAATGTCATACCATTTCGGCGTGTCCGAACGTCGTGTTTTACTAGTCAATCGAGTATGGTTATAATCTCATCACATTTTACCTTAATTAAACAATTGGTTTAAGGTAGTTAGTACAATGGTAGTTACTATATACAATACTACAATACATCTTAATTTTTCCATTACATTCATATTGTGATCTTCTCACATAAACGGTAATGTAAAGTATATTTTTGGTAATGATAGTCATACTTGGGAAAAACACTCACTTTTACAAAAGAACAAACGTTCAGAATAGTCAGGTCTTGGTAGATGGCTACATTTCTTTATAAGTAGAAAATATAGGATTTTCTAGGAGATACAAACATTTACATAAAATATTTACAAACACTTTCAACAAACTTATACAAACATTGACACTAAAATACTTATGAACTCACCAGCTTAAATGCTCATCTACTCTTTCAAAATAACTTGTATTCTCAGGTCACCAGTAGATAGGTACTCCGAACCAGGTTTTTGAGAAGACGGAGCGTGTTCAAGACTCATCTTTTATTTTGATTCATATTTTGGTGTCTTTCAAACTTTACACATAACACACTTGTATTAAATTATTCTATTAATGAAATGGATGTTGTTCGTTGTTTACTATTATGCATTGATATGATACTGTACATGACGTCCTCCGCCCCCAAATGTTTCCGCCGTTCAGGTTTGGGGGTGTGACATTCATGGTGTGAATAGATAAAATTAAATTTGATTCATACTAATTTCATTAGATTGAGGCGTGTGAACGAAACCAGGTTCATTCTATGGTAATTTCTATGCATTTTTCTTTACAAATATATTATTTTTGGTATTGTACACCATGTGTTTGATTAAATGCGTTAGTGAAGTTTTGTCTCAATATGGCTTATCTGGCATTGGATTTTATCCATAAAGGGTGTTATTCATAATTTTTTTTTTGATTTCATTAAAAAAGGTTTGTACGATTAAGAACATGTTACCCTTGTTTGTACAATGGTTGTTTTTCATAATATTTTCTGGTTTCTCTTGGATCTTCTAGAGCTGCTGGTTTATTTTTCTCCTTTTCCCTAGTTTTCTGGGTGCTCATGGTTGCTACTTTTCTTCCTAGATTGTTGGTGGGTGGCACATTAGTTTTGGCTTGCCTAGTTCTAAATATAGTTTCAATTTTAGCATAAATATTGTTGAATCTATGAAGTCAAGTTCTATTACTATGGTTTCAATTGTTTCTGTTACTTTGCACTTAAAACAATTAATTCATTTTGAATAGGGCACAACAATATTATAACACCCAATTTTCACATTTCTATAGAGTTCGATATAAACTGTCATTTATAAAATTTGAAATAGAAATATATTACTTTTTATTGAAATACTCGTCATAAACATGTAGGAAACGTCAATATGATTTCCGTATATATATAGAATGCCCGAATCCGACTTTGTATTAAGATGTTATGCTTCTTTGAAGCTTCGCGATAAAACCGACACAACTCGACGTATCGTAAAAAGTGAATTTTTGAGAGGTTGCTTATTAGCCTAATCAATCTACACAAAATTCGTAGTAGTCATAAAACCGAGAGCGTGCATATAAAGAGCATCCAAATCTGACTTTATATGAAAACATTATGATTTTTCCAAGTTTCAGCGTAGCGGTGTGGGCATAGAAATCGAAATTCAAATTGGTTGATTGTTAGCCAAAACAATCTAAATGAGAGTTGAAGATATCGTAAATACGAGCCCGTCGATATATAGACTTTCATGAA
The DNA here is from genome assembly GCF_051521515.1 of Lactuca serriola. Taxonomy (NCBI): domain Eukaryota; kingdom Viridiplantae; phylum Streptophyta; class Magnoliopsida; order Asterales; family Asteraceae; genus Lactuca; species Lactuca serriola. Next base: position 93,288,969 of record NC_136411.1, on the reverse strand, counting down.
TGGAGCTTGTATGAAGGAGTTATGAATTTCACACAGACTATAACAGTATAAGCCTTCTAAAAGTATTAAATAAAAAAAATAAATTGAGATTTAGCCGATAGAGTCTAAATGAAAGTTGTAGCCCTCGTCCATAGGTACGTGTGGATACAAAGAACGTCTAAAACAGAGCTCGTATGAAGAAGATATGATTTTGTAAAAAACAACTGAAAACACTCGCATGCGGGGCGCGCTCTGATGCATCACCAGCATTTGGACACGTGTCATTACCCAGAAAATACCACTTGCACCCTCCGGTACCACCCAAGAGCACGACATGCTTGGTAGGTATACGTGGCTTCCCTAAAATTTTCCTATAAAATCCAGTTTAGAGCCCATTCCTTCCCACACCATCTCTTACTTCTCTCTCAACTTTTAGGCTCAATTTTTGAGGTCTTTTCTTGGGATTTCTGAGTATTTTTTAGCTTAGCAAAGCTCTAGGCATCCATGCTCAATTAGGAGAAGCTTTCGGGTCGAAGATATGCCATTACAATCTCCCTGTTTTTTCCAGAAACTCTTTGTAAGTTAAGCTACACTCGTATTTTTTAAGTGTAACTTATATTTATTTTCATAGTCGTTGTTATGGATATAGAAATAAGATTCGTCAATAATTCCAGTTACAATGCTGATTGATCTTGTTATGGGAGAGGTGTCTAGAATGGTCATGTTGGCTTGGTTGTTGGACTTCAGAAAGGCTATACGTCGAAATGATATTTCCTCCCATGTATCCAACCTAGCTAATCCTTATTTGATAGAACTCTCGGTATTCATTGGGATTAGGGAAAGATATAGTTTCTTTACCAAATCATCATAGAAATAAATAGGTTAAAGTATTATAGGTTAATACTCGTTAGGCGTGTTGACTATCATTGCGATCGCCCGAAAGCTGTTAATCTTCTAAGAAAATGTTCAGGTGAGTTATCTCACTATATGTCACACCCCCAAACTAGGATGGCGGAAACGTTCGTGGGTGGATGACATTCATGTATTATATCATAACATGATGAATATTAGTGATCAAAGCAAACACAACCATCATAAATATAAAAGAAAAAGTTACACTGTTGTTAGAGTTGCATGTTTCAAAATCAATTACAATATGATGATAAAAAGATTTGTTTGACGTCTAAGCATCCCATCCTCAAAAGCTTGTAGTGACCTGCTTTAGTGATTTCCTGAGAGTACAAGTAGTTTTGAAAAAGTGTCAACAATTAAGTTGGTGAGTTCATAAGAGTTTATATGAAGAATTTGTAAGCCTTTCCTTGTAAAATGATAATGTTGGTTTCTAGAAAAATCCAATATTTTCCTTTAAATGAATTGTAGTCTTAAACCCTAAGACCGAAATGTACAAGTATTTCCATACTTAAAATAGTGATATGCAATTTGATTTTATATAAAACCGTTTGAATGCATGTTTCCCCGAACACTAAATGTATCGTTGTTTCCGCGTGTGAGTTATTATAACCGTGCTAAAGACATAGATGGCCTGTTACGACTTTCTTCAGGCGTCAAAATGTTATGACATTTGTCACCCCAGACCTGCCGGTCTAGCTTTTGCAAGCAGCTTATGTGTGTGATTGTCAGTCGCGCTTAGATCTTTACACAAGTATCACGCTCTCTTAAGGGAGATTCTGGTAATAATATTGGACTTTTGTAGGTACACTGGTAGGTACAATACAGACTTTAACTCACAAAAATTGATTCAACGAGTTTACATTTTGTTGTAATGAAAACCTTTGTATGTGTAATCATCACTTTTCTATTACAATAAAATAGTATTATATATATATATATATATATATATATATATATATATATATATATATATATATACTAAACTGCATAAATGGTCCCTGTGGTTTGCTCAAAATTGCCACTTTGTTCCAAAAAAGTTTGGAATAGCACCAGAGGTCCAAAGTTTTCATTTTGTTTCTTGTTTGGTCCAATCTATTTTGATATTTTTCAAAATGGCGGATTTGCCCGTGTTAATATGATTTTCTCTTTTTTCTTAATTGTTTATCTGATTTTCAAATTTAAAAAAATAAAATTAAATCTCTCTCTCTCTCTCTCTCTCAACACACACAATCTGAACATGAACTTTATCTTCTTCTTAACACCCAACCATCATCTGTTCTTCCCAACCCCATCTTCTTCCCCACCCATTTTGACCATCGACGAACCAATAGAAAATTCGTCAAAATGAAACATTCTTCTCCCTTGTTCTTCGTATCTTCCATGAAAAATGATAAACCACAAATTCTTTCTAAATTCAATTGAATATCATAACTCAAAACTGAAATTGATCAATACATAAAGAATGAAGCAGATTACTTGACCTGGTTGGACCAACAGGGTGTCTAATTTCCTGTGATTCGCCATATTTAGGAACATTCATGTCCTAATTATTGACTTTTTCTTACTTCTCGTTACCATATATTTCTAAGGGTATTTTTTTCACTAATGAATTTACTAAATGGAGTAGAAAACAAACCAATAAATCTGATGCATATGCATTGGTTATAGGGTTGCTATCCTTTTCCGTCTCATTCTCTACTCCATCAACTACAACGATTCACACACACTTTCATGAAAATTTCTTCAAATAATTTCTACAAATCGAGTCAGAGAGCCATTTTTAATCCCAATTCCATATGTAAATGTTGTAGTTTTTGTTGGTCTTGTTGCCTCTGAATTACTTTCATTATCCTCCTTCTGATCATCATCGTTGCCATCGTTGATGGTGTATTTTATGTCCTCTACCTCCCTCGCTGCCCTTTGTTCGTCGTTTCATCACTCTAGGTTTCTTAGTTTAACCTAACCTCATCAAATCAGTTAAACTCTAAATTCAATTTCACTGTGACTACTCATAATCCTAACAAGAAGATTGTAGTTCAGGATACACAAAGAAGAGTTTATCCATGTTCATCAAACTCCACCCCCATCACGATTCTTCTCTAATCAATCAGATGCACAACTATTGTTCTTTTTTTCCATGGGTTCAAAGTAGAAAGGTGGGTCTAGAGGGTTTGCGGATTTGGGAGAGAGGGAAAGAAACGTTAGCAGATCTGAAAGAGAGGAAAAGAAGGGCGACGGTAGCTTCCAACATTTGGAAGAAGATGAAGATTCATTTTTCAAATTGCAATTTAAGTTTTCATATCCACTGTTGGAAAAGATGAAAAGAAGAGAGAGAGAGAGAGAGAGAGAGAGAGAGAGAGAGAGAGAGAGAGAGAGAGAGAGACTTAATTGTATTTTGTTTAATTGAAAAGTAATGGAGGAAATAAAAAGAAAAGAAAAAACAAATAACAAGGGAAAAAGGTCATTTTAAATTCTTTTAATATTAAAACGGACTAAACTCGCAACAAAATGAAAAGTTTGGACCTCTAGTGCTAGTCCAAACCTTTTTGGACCAAAGTAACAATTTTAAGCAAATCACATGGACAATTTGTGTAGTTTTGTCATCTTTATTTAGTTATCCACTTTTCTCAACATGTTACAATAGTGTTAATAATTCATAAACTATATTTATATAGTTTATTATAATGTTTGATTTTTTTGTATATATATATATATATATATATATATATATATATATATATATATATATATATATATATATATATATATATATATAGGCTAGTATGCTTAGACATTCATAAAAAAAAAGTATATTACATCTAGCACAAATAAGTGGGTCCTTAGTATGAAAAATATCTATTTTCTAGTTTTTGCCTTTTAATGTCACCAACGTTAAATAGTGAAATCTAGTTCCAAAAACTATTTTTGCCTTTTTGTGATTTTTAGGTCAAGTTAACTTCATATGTTTTAAAAAAACATATTTTTGGTCAAAACCCACAAAAATGGTGTCATAACCTAGTTATGACCACTTTTGCTAGAAAAACTTCTTCTTTTTTTTTTTTTTTTTTTTTTTTTTTTTTTTTTTTGCATAAAATGATAGATTTTGAAGTTTTTCTTTTTGTAAAACTAAAACCTTGGTATTTTTAACTAGTTTCAAGACATATATCCAAAGTAAAATATTTTGGTTTAGATCTCACAAAAATTGTGTAATAACTTGGTTATAACCATTTTTGCTAGAATAGTCATATGGTGCTCATAAAAACCATAGTTTTTATAATTTTGTGTTACTGACTTTTTCAAAAGAACATCTTGCATGTTTATACTTGTTTTCATAGTTTTGTATTTTAAACAAACTTTTACGTCTAAATGTTCATAAAACTTGGTAATAACATTATTTCATGTATTTAGCACTTTTACACAACATGTAAGTAAGCATTCATAACATCTTGTATATTTATACAAGTTTACTTGTATTCTCCCACAAAAACTTAGAAATCTTGAAAATGAAGGGTATGAACTCTCCTTTGGTGTGGTTTTCTTAATGAATGAAAGGTTGTAGATGGAAAGTGTCAAGTCAAGAATACTTGAAGACCACTTTGAAGATCTGAAGATCCTATGAATAGTAACACATGAAATGTGTGTAAATGGATTGAAACTAGTATATAAGTGTGTAGAATCACTTGGAAATGAAGAAAGTACTGACCAAAACTTCAAGAACACTTGGAAGAATCTAGGGTTGGAAGATTAGAGCTTTAACTTGGAGAAGAAGAGGCGAAGAATGATGAAGATGGTAGTGGTAGAAATGGTCTCGGCCGAATTAAGAGGAGAGAGGGAGTAGGGGTTGGGGTGGGTTAGGTGGGCATGCATGGGTAAGAGCGGGGGATGGGACTTGTTGGGAATATGGGGACCAAGTTGTCTCATTTTTGGGTTGTTAACCAAAAAAAAAAGCCAACTAGCCCATTTTTTATAAAGTCGGCATGTTTTTTTTAATAAAAAGTGATATTTTTATAAAAGGTGTGGTAAAGTAATGTATAATTACTTAATTTGAATCATAAAAATTCAAATTATTATAAAAGTATCAATATCATCAAAGGTATTAGCACATTATTTTATAAAGATTATTTATACCAAAGTAATATATACTTGAATTATCGAGTTTCACGTTGTTAGCCCTAATTAGGGTTTATATTTGATAAACGACAATTCTAGAGAGATACTTAGTATTATGATTGTAAGTTGTACATTAGGAACATTAGGAAACATAGGGCTTATCCAAAAATCCTAATACTAGTTGAGTTGACTTGGTTGACTTGTTGACTTTGTTTGACCCAAAATTTACAGTTATCACATCATCCCCCCATTAGAAGGAATTTCGTCCTGAAATTAGCATTTTGAGTGGGTCCTCAAGGGTTTGGGAAAAGATGTGGGTATTTTTGTTTCATCTGGTCCTCGCGTTCCCAAGTCAATTCAGGTCCTCGATTGGCGTTCCAACGGACCTTCACTATGGGTATGCAACTTTTCTTTGTTCTCTTAATTTCTCTGTCCATGATTTCCACAGGTTCCTCGACGAAGTGGAGACTCTAGTTTACTTCAATTTCGTCAAGCGGAATGAAGAGAGTGTCGTCGGACATACACTTCTTCAAGTTGGACACATGGAAGGTGGGGTGTATGTTACTGAGTTCCTGCGGTAGATGAAGTTTGTAAGCTACCGGGTCGATCCTGGCGAGGATCTTGAATGGCCCGATATACCTTGGATTCAGTTTCCCGTGTTTTCCAAAATGTATCATCCCCTTCCAGGGTGAGACCTTCAATAGTACACGGTCACCAACATGGAATTCCAAGGGCTTTGGTCTTTTATCCGCAAAACTCTTTTTTCGGTACCGAGATGCTTTCAGTCGTTCACGAATTTGAATGATCTTCTTCGTTGGCTCTTGTATGATCTTTGGACCAGTGATAGTGCTGTTAGGTACTTTCCATCTTGCTAGCTGAGTGTCACCCACGTCAGCCAATACAAAGGTGATCTGCACTTGCGCCCATAGAGGGCTTCAAATGGAACAACTTTGATGCTAGTGTGATAATTGTTGTTGTATGAGAACTCGATGAGTGGTAAGTGGGTATCCCAGGCTTTACCGAAGCCTATCATACAAGCTCTCAACATGTCTTCCAACTTTTGAATGGTTCTCTCACTCTGTCTGTCGGTTTGTGGGTGGTAGGTTGTACTCATGTCAAGCCTCGTTCCCAAGGTCTTTTGTAGCATTTGCCAAAATTGTGAGGTAAACCTGCTATCTCTGTCCGAGATAATGGATATTGGCAAACCATGCAGTCGTACGATCTCTTTGATGTACGTCCTTGTTAGTTTTTCCATCTTCTCTGTCTCTTTTATTGGTAGGAAGTATGCGGATTTGGTTAACCTATCGACAATCTCCCATATGGTGTCGAGTCCACCAGTTTTCTTGGGCAATCTAGTTATGAAGTCAATGGTTATCCGCTCCCACTTCCACTCGGGTATATCTTGTTGTTGTAGAAAACCCGAGGGATTTTCGTATTCTACCTTAACCTTGGCCCAAGTCAAGCACCTGCCCACATAGGTAGCGATTCTTGCCTTCATGTTTGACCACCAATATAGTTTCTTGAGGTCTAGATACATCTTATAAGACCCAGGGTGAACGAAGTATTTCGTCTTGTGAGCCTCGTTCATGATAACGTCTCTGTACCCACCAAATTTTGGTGTCCAGATTCGATTAAGGAGGTAATAAGCCACATCACCCTTGACCTCAAGGTTTTTATCCATTCCTTGCAAGGCTTCACTGGCGACATTTGTCACACTCCCGAACCAGACGGTGGAAACGTCTGGGGGCTCGTTCGTGACTTCATCCTTGTAGTATCATCATATAGTATATAATTGAAACATAACATCATCATCATCATCACACATGTAATATAATAGGATACATTGTTTACATCGAGTATTGTGTTTGAATATTACATGCCAAAATAATTAAAGCATGATGAAACAAAATATAACAAAATATCCATTAGTTTGTTCAGCCCCACCTGCTTCAACAGTTTCCTCAGAATACAAGTTAATTTAAAAAGGTCATCATAAAAATTTTGGTTAGTTAATAAGCATGTTTGAGAAAATGATTTGTATAATTTTGTAATCACCAGAAAATCCTGTATTTTCTGAAAATAGTTCATTATGTTTGTGTCCGATCTTGTATTAATTCATGTGTGATATTGTTTACTAGTATGCAAAAGAAAATGAAGAAAATGAAAGAGAATGTATAGAGAATGCCACCAGACAACCCTCTGTTGTATGTAAAGGAGAATGTTGGTATACCTACCATCGTGGTTGATTACCGGCGCGAGTATGTTCCCAAGCAATCCATTTAGTAAAGAGAATGATCTCCCATAAATTTGAAATGTTAATTCCTCTATGTGAGTCGCTATAACCATACTAGATAATGGCAATTTCGTCTGTCATGGCGTTGTTGGATGCCGACGAAAATAGAACGAAGGTTTTCGTCACCCTAGATTGATTTAGTCTAACTGTAACGAACAGCTCAAGTGTGGGGTGTCATCCCTGTATAGATCTATACACAAATCCACGCTCTCCCTCCAAGAGACTCTGGTTATAACTAAGGGCTACAATCATACACTTAATAGGTGTCGACCAACACGTTTCACTAGATCCTTAATCGAAATTTACGCGAAGAGAAATATATAAAGCACACCCCAGGCCCAATGAATCATGTAAGCGAATAACTAAGGCTTACTAAACATGTAAGTCATTTCAAGGCTCGAAAGGAATGAGATTATATAACATGGGCCCAAAATATATGTAAAAGGACACTAAGGCCCATCTCACGTGTGTGTTATTTACAAGTCCAAATCGCACGCAAAGAGTATCCAAGGTTCGTCGAACATGTTAGTGGATCAATAAGGCCTAATAAACATATAAAGAGTATTCAGGACCTATCAAGCATATAAATTGGTCACCAAGGGCCAATAACCATGAGAATTACATAATTAGCCCGTTTGTTATTATATTGCTAGTTTTAGATCAATTATTTACCAAAGTGACATAAAAGCCCCACTTTTTGTAAAAATGACATTCTTGGCCCATTAAGCAAAAATTTACATTTAAGGCCCGATTTTAGTAAAAACAACATTTTAGGCCCATTTTTAGAACAAAACTTGCATTTTAGGCTAGTTTTTGTAAAAATAACACTGTTAACTCACTTTTGTCAAAAATATCATTTTTGGTTTGATTTTTATAAAAATATGTATTTTCGGCCCATTATAGATAATTTCATCTTTTTGGCCCAAATTTTTATAATTTCACATCTTTAACCCTTCTTATAAAAAATTTACATTTTTGGCACAACTTTGTTGAAAATGACATTTAAGCGCACAAAAGATCAAAAATTACAAATTTTGGCCCAAAATCGTGAGAAGCCCAAATAAGGCCCATTTATGAAAATGTTTACATTTTCAGTCCTTATAAGGTTTCAAATGTTGAAATTAACCATGTTTAGCAAATAAAATCCTTTTGAACCCCTTACTAGATGTGAGTTACATAAATAATTCATTCTTTTGTCATTTTGTCACTTTTAGCCCATTTTATGAAGTTTTTCTTAGCTTTAAGTAACTTACATGTATTTTAAAACCTTTTTCTTGTAAGATAAGTTGAAATAAGTGTTATGTTAGACCAATATCGTCATATTTTAGTAGATCTACACATAAACACATATATAACTAGAAAAATACACAAAATCATGCATACACACATAGATCTACACAAAACAACTTGTATTCTCCCCCAAAACAAAGTGAAAATCGAGAATAGGGGGTATGAACTCACATTGCTTTGAAGCTTTCAGTTTTTGGTGAGGGAATGAGAAGATCTCGGCTTTAACAAGCTTTCTTAAAGTGATTTTCGAGATATAGGAAGTTTTAAGAGCATGGATCATGAAATGAAGTGTCAAAGAGTGAAGATTATCATAAAATGAAGTGAATCATCAAGCTTAAAGAGTACCTTCCCAAATAAGTGATGATCTTTGAAGAAAATCTTGGTGAACACCCTAGTTCACGAATTTATGGAAGAAGAAGTGGTGAAATTTTCCTTGGGTTCTTTGGGAGGTATGAGAGGAATGAAGAAAGTGTTCTAAGTTTGAGATGAGAAAAGGTAGTGGGAAAGGCCTTATGGCCGAGAGTTAGAAGAAGAGGGAGGGAAGAGAGAATTTTGATCTGATGGTTGCATGGACGAATGGGATTTTCTTGAAACATGAGGGGTAATTACTTGGAAGTCCTCTAGTTAATAATGAGGTGGCTCTTGCCTAATATTCCATTTATTATTATTATTATTATTATTATTATTATTATTATTATTATTATTGTAGAAATAAGTGGGTCGAGAATAAGGGAAGGGAAAAGAGAAGGGAAAACTTTGGTCCATACTAGCTCATATCTGACATTATGAGGCCCAAGTAGAGTTTTTTCAGCCCATTGGGCCCTTCTTAGAGATTTACGTCCCAAAGGTGGTGAGGGGATGGGGCTTACGAACCAATGAAGTCCAAGAAGTTAGTTCACGGCCCAATAGGGATTATGAAACCATCTACGGCCCAATAAGGCCGATGATTACAAGATGAGTGATTTTAGGCCTACATGATCCAAAATAATTTAGTTTCATGAATGTGGGTCCAATTAAAGCCCAATTACGGTTGGGGAACCCAAAGTAATCAAACTGAGAGTTTATTGTCCCATTAGTCGCAATAAGAGGGTCCTGGTCCATTCTGAGGTGAACTGGGATATTTAGGGTTTCAGACCCATAGTTAAGTATAAGAGATGTACTGCATTAGGTTTTGGAACTTCACTCAGGAGTTTTGATTCAAATGGATGATTTTAATTGAGCATAGAGTATGATATCCGCTTATAGTACAAGTATTACAATAGTTGATGGTTACATGAAAACAGAATTTCCTAGCTAAAATGATAGCTGTGACATCATCCCCCCGTTAGAGGGAATTTCGTCCCGAAATTCTTTTGAAAGATAGCATCACGAACGAGAGAATAAGTGATGGTACTTCTGCTTCATCTGGTCTTCGCGTTCCCATGTAAATTCTGATACACGCTTAGCATTCCATCGAACCTTCAAAATCGGAATGCGTCTCTGTTTCATACGCTTCACCTCCCTATCAATTATCTCGATTGATTCTTCGACGAACAGGAGATTCTCGTTTATTTCGACCTCTTCCATAGGAATGAGAATAGTTTCATCTGCTAAGCACTTTTTCAAGTTCGAGAAGTGGAACATGGGGTGTACGTTACTGAGCTCAGAAGTTAGCTACAACTTATAAGCCACCAAACCAATTCGGGCAAGAATCTCGAATGGCCCGATGTATCGCTAGTTTAGTTTTCCTCGTTTCCCAAAACGGATCATGCCTTTCCAAGGAGATACCTTAATAAAACTCGATCTCTGAATTGAAATTCTAGAGGTTTTCGTCGTTTGTCAGCGTAACTTTTTTGTCAGCCACACGAAGCTTGGAGTCGGGCTTTGATTTGGATTATCTTCTCTGTAGTCTCTCAAATGATTTCTGGTCCTGTTAGGGTGTTGTCCGGTGATTTCCCTTTTGCTAGTTGTGTGTCACCCACCTCAGCCCAGCAGAGAGGTGATCTGCATTTGCGACCATATAATACCTCAAAAGGAGCAACCTTTATGCTTGTGTGATAGTTGTTGTTGTACGAGAATTCAATCAAGGGAAAGTGGGCATCCTATTACTTGTCGAAATCAATCACATAGGCTCGGAGCATGTCCTTGAGTGTTTGGATGGTTCGTTCGCTTTTGCCATCGGTTTGAGGGTGGTAAGCAGTGCTCATGTCTAGCTGTGTTCCCATAGCCTTCTGGAGTGACTGCCAAAACTCTGAAGTAAATATACTATCATGATCCGAGATAACAGATACTAGCACTCCATGGAGTCTCACAATCTCTTTGACATAGATTCGGGTTAATCTTTCCATCTTGTAAGATTCTTTTATTGGCAGGAAATGAGCGGATTTAGTTAACATATCGACAATCACCCAGAAAGCATCCAATCCGCCTGTCGTCTTAGGTAATTTGGTTACGAAGTCCATAGTAATCCTTTCCCATTTGCACTCGGGTATCACTGGTTGTTGTAATAGTCCCAAGGGATTTTGATACTCCAGTTTCCCATTGGCACATGTGAGACACTTGCCCACGTAAGTGTTGATCTCTGCCTTCATATTTGGCCACCAATAATGTTGCTTAATGTCCAGGTACATCTTGTCCGAACCTAGATGGATAGAATATCATGTTCTATGAGCTTCGTTCATAAGTATCTCTCTGAATCCCCCAAGATTAGGGACCCAAATTCTATTCATGAAGTAATAAGTTATGTCCTCTCTGGCTTCAAGGTTCTTATCCATCCCATGTAGTGTTTCATTTGTGACGTTCTCCGGCTTCAATGCATCTCATTAGGCTCCCTTAATCTGCAAGGTTAGGTGGGAGTGGATGGTTATTGATAAGTTTTTCACCTGACGACCTGATTTTTCTTTCCTGCTCAGGGCATCGACTACCACGTTAGCCTTGCCTAGGTGGTACTTGATCTGGCATTCGTAATCATTTAGTAGCTCAACCCACCTTCTCTGCCTCATGTTCAACTCATTTTGGTTTAGAATGTGCTGGAGGCTTTTATGATCAGTGAAGATGGTGCACTTTGTACCGTAGAGGTAGTGCCTCCAAATCTTTAGGGCGAAGACCATAGCTCCCAACTCGAGATCATGGGTGGTGTAATTTACTTCATGCGTTTTCAATTGCATGGATGCATAATCTATCACCTTTCCATGCTTCATGAGGACACAACCTAAGCCTTGGTTTGAAGCATCGCAATAGACTACAAAGTCCTCAGTTCCCTCCGATAAGGATAGCACTGGTGCACTGTAGAGGGCTCGTTTCAAGGTTTGGAAGGCAGCTTCTTGCTTTTCCGTCCAGTTGAAACATACGTCTTTTTGCATCATGGTGGTGAGGGGTTTGGCTATTTTGTAAAAATTCTGGATAAACCTTCGGTAGTATCTCGCGAGACCCACAAATTGTCAGATTTATGTTGGTGTTTTCGGGATCGCCCATTCTTCAATGGCCTTGATCTTGGAAGGATCTACATGAATCCCTTCCTCGCTGACTACGTAACCCAAAAAGTTTACACTGTGGATCCAGAACTCGCATTTGTAGAGCTTCACATATAATCTTTCAGTTCTTAGGGTTTCCAAGAATTGACGGAGATGTTGCCCATGCTCTTCTTCACTTCGAGAGTATATAAGAATATCGTCGATGAAGATGATCACGAAATTATCAAGGAATGGGCGGAAGACTTGATTCATGAGGTCCATAAATGCAGCGGGGGCATTTGTTAGACCGAAGGGCATTACAACTAATTTATAATGACCGTATCGAGTTCGGAAAGCAATTTTTGGAATATCCGCTTCTTGGACTCGAAGTTGATGATAACCGGATCTTGGGTCTATTTTGGAGAAGTAACTAGCTCCTTGAAACTGGTCAAATAGATCGTCAATCCGAGGGAGTAGGTATCAGTTTTTTACAGTAAGCTTATTCAATTCTCTGTAATCAATGCACATTCTGAAAGATCCGTCCTTTTTCTTGACAAACAAGCCCGAAGCTCCCTAGGGTGAGAAACTTGGTCTGATGAATCCTTTGCTCAACAACTCGCTTATTTGACTAGATAGCTCCTGCATTTTGGTGGGAGCTAACCTGTAGGGTGATTTGGAAATTGATGTGGCTCCTGGTATTAAGTCGATTCGGAATTTGACCTGCCTTTCTGGGGGTATTCCTGAAAGGGCTTCTGGAAATACATCTGGGAAGTCACATGCCACCGGGATGTCTTTAATGTTTACTTCTTCTTTGGTTTTATCCACAACATGAGCGAGGAAGGAATAGTTTTTCTTATGCAGGCACTTTTGTGCTTTGATGCAAGAGAGAAGACAAAGATTGGCACCAGGCTTATCATCATAGATTATTCGAGTTTCGTGATTGGGTAGATGAAGGCGAACGGCCTTCTCACGACACATAATATCAGCATGATGGGGTCTTAACCAATCCGTGTCATTTATCACATAAAAACTCCTAATATTTACTGGCATCAAGTCTATTTGAAATGAATGGTTGTTTAGTGTTAACGTGCAACCTACGTAAACATCTTTGGTTGTTTCGGTTTTCCCATTAGCCATTTCCACCATGAAGGCTTCGCTGAGCTTCTGGGGTTGTTGATTTAGTAAGTGTTTGAATTTGTCACTAACGAAGCTTCTCTCGGCTCCGCTATTGAATAAAGTGCATGCGAAAGTGTTGTTAAGTAGGAACGTACCAGTAATAACCGCTGGGTCCTGAACTGCTTCACCTTGACCCAATGTGAATACTCTTCCTAATACTCTTGCTCCCTGCTTGTTGGCTTTGGGGAAATCGTGTTTGAAATAACCAGTTCCTCCACACCCATAACATGTCACACCCCAAAACCGAGAACGGCGGAAACGTTCTAGGGCGGAGGACGTCATGTATGCATCACAACAAATGTAAAGTAGTAAACAAGCAACAACATCATCCATTGCATTAATAGTATAATTTTATTTACAATTGTTTTCTTTCATAGTACAAGACAACAAGATAACTGATCAAAATAAAAGACGAGTCTTGACTGCTCCGTCTTCTCTAAACCTTGCATTGGCACCTATCTATTTGTAACCTAAGAATACAAGTTATTTTGAAAGTGTAGGTTAGCATTTAAGCTGGTGAGTTCATAAGTATTTAATGTCATTTCTTTGATTAGTTGTTATGAAAGACTGGTGAATAATTGATGAAACATTTAGTATAAGTATGAAAACTCTAGAAAATCCCATATTTCCTACTAGTATAAAAGTAGTCTTCTACCAAGACCCGAATGTTTTGAAAGTAGTCTTTTACCAAGACCTGACTATTTTGAAAGTATGCATCACTTGAAAATGTGACGGTTTTTCCCTGTTTAACTATTATTATAAAACTCTAAAAATAATAATAACTTATGTTGTATCCTTTGGTACTAAGATACACACGGCGTGGAAACTCTCCGTAAACTGATCAACCGTAGACATCCGTAGATGTGCATTTACCTCTGTTGCTAACAGCTGGGTTTAGGAATAGTTAGTCCCTTAACTAAAGATACACACTGCGTGGAAACTTTCCGTAAACAGATTAACCGTAGACATCCGTAGATATGTCATCATCCTCTGTAGCTAACAGTGGCTATAGGAATGGTTAGTCCCTCAAAGTATCCTTTGGTACTAGGATATAAAGTCCAATTCATCTCGTCGATTATGTGATTGTATCACAAGGTAAATATAAGAAGGTGATCTATATAACAGTATCTACACATATCATATGTAGTAGTAACTCGTCATATATGATCTATGTAAATGTACTCATCTAAGCGTATCTATGTAAACGTATTCATGTAAGCGAAATCTCTGTAAGAGTATCCTTTCATATAGCATGTAGTCTAGACTCATGAATGAACTGACTCTGGTGTAATTTCTTGTAATAGGGATAATGTTTTGTATACCCTAAACTATTCCTATAATAGTTTACTAGAATGTAATTGATGAGTGTCCAAGTAGGTTTATACACCCTTGTTACCCAAGAGTATCAGAACTAAATTAACTGATGGAACATTTATGACTATATATGTACACATGATATATAACTAATATTTAAATGACCTTCGGAAGAGTACCCGATATCCCACCAGACCACATCCAAATCGAGGAAAAGGAAACAGGGTGGGTAGCCTTCCTAAGTATTTTAAACATTTCTTATATAACTATACATATAGAGGCATGCATTTTATAATATAAAAGCATAAAAAAAGTTTTGTAAAACTTTTGAAAAGTTTAATAAATAAGAATTTATGACTTGATGTCAGTATATAAATCGATTCGAAAACCGTTTGACAAGACAGTTTAAGTGTGAGAAAACCTTTGTTTGAAGCACAACTATAATATATTCAAAAAGGAAACATACAGTTTGTAAGACAGTTTGTAAAAGTGTTTTAACATGTAAAAACGTTTGAGAAAGCTATTTGAAGTACTCTGTTTGGTTAAACGGCTAAAAGTGTAATAAGTCCAATTGTATGTTAGTTATAAATCACATGTGATTGATTACATAACCAAAAAGTATAAGAAAGATTTATGTCTTTCACACGGGGATAACCGTGTGTTTACTTGCATTCCCCCCCCCTTAAAAGTGTATAAAAATCATTTATAAATCATTTGGAAGTGTAGATTATAGGGGTATGAACTCACTTGATTGAAGTGGTTGATTTGAAGTAGTCGAGAGAAGAATCTAGCAGAACTTCGACAGGAAGAGTTGAAAACGCGGGAAATCTCAGGATTCTCGGGAATCTCGGGAATCTCGGGAACACAAAACCTTCCTTCGGGACTTGAAGGTGAAAACCAGGGCTTTGGAGGGTCTCGGGGACTTAAACGCAGAGTTTCGGCGCGAGAAAGAAAGGAACTGAGCAATGGAACTCGGAGCCCTTG
Source organism: Lactuca serriola (assembly GCF_051521515.1). Lineage (NCBI taxonomy): Eukaryota > Viridiplantae > Streptophyta > Magnoliopsida > Asterales > Asteraceae > Lactuca > Lactuca serriola. The sequence goes on along the minus strand of NC_136411.1, from coordinate 93,273,480 downwards.
AAATCTATTTATAGGCGCATTTTTGGGGTGTGCCACATCGTGGGGAGTCAAACTTATCCTCTTCCATTGATTGGACGCCCTCAGTCACTTGTCGGGTCGCGGCAAGCTTGTGCCACGTCGTGGCAAGCCTGACAGCATCGAATTTCGGGCCTCGAACTTGTAAAATCTGTAACTTTCGCGTACGAGCTCCGATTTCGACGTTCTTTATATGCACGCGCAGCTGAAAATATGATCTACATATCTCGTTTAGACTTCATCAGCAAATTTTCACTTTTTTTTTAATTATTTATTTATAACGGGCTGGGACACGAAAAGTCCGTTTAAAATTCCATAACTTCTTCATCCGATGTCCGTTTTCGTCAGACTTTTCGCCGTTGCGCTACTATTATTGAGACCTTGGATTCTCATTTAGTTTGTTTTGGCCAAAAGTCTCTTGAGCTCTATTTCAAGTTTTTAGCTGCCTACTGCTTTATCTGGATCTTGGAAAAATCATAACTTCCTCATACGAAGTCAGATTTGGACGTTCTATTTATGAACGCTCACGGTTTAATGTTGTCTACAACTTGCATTTAGATACTTAAGGCTAAAAACTATTGTATTGAAACTTCACGTTTTTCGTTTAATCGGTGTTTCCGGTTTTGTCGGAAATCTTAGAATGGTCATAACTTCTTCGTTATAACTTGGATTTTTGTGTTCCTTATATGTATGAAAACCTTGTTACGATTCCTACTACTTGATTTAACCCAAATAAGATTTTAAGAAAGTTATATTTTTACCTAAATTTGACTGGTGTTACATTACATTGTCTCGAAATATCGGGTTGTCACATCATCCCCCCGTTAGAGGGAATTTCGTCCCGAAATTAGAGTTTAAGCAGAATTGATAAATATGCTACGGATAGAAGTTTTATTTGTTTCTTGTGTTCTTGAGTGAACTCACGTCCTCGCTTGGCATTCCCAACGAACCTTTCACTATCAGGATACGACTTTGATTCTTTCGTTTGACTTCACTGGTATGATAACTCTTCTTTATCGAATGTGTGTTGAGTGTTTTTGTGGTCTGTGAGAGTATTACACCTTGTACCCTACAAGTAGTGTCTCCAAATCTTCAGAGCAATTACCATTGCTCCTGACTCAAGATCATGTGTTGTATAGTTAACTTCTTGCGTCTTAAGTTGTCTTGAGGTATAGGCAGTGGCCTTTCCTCTTGCATAAGAACACAACCAAGCCCTTGGTTGTATGCATTGCATTACACCACAAAATCTTCTATCCCCTTTTGGGAGGGATAATTTCGTTGCGATGCACCAGGCTTACTTTAGCGTTTGGAATGCTCTTTCTTGTTTACAGACAAATCCGGTGCTCCTCAAGGTGAGAAACTTGGCCTAGAGAATCCTCTTCTGAGGAGTTCGTTAAGATGTCTGGGAAGTTCTAGTCTCTTAGTTGGAGTTAGATGATAAGGTGATTTGGCTACTGGGGTAATCTCGGTAGTTGTTCTGGAATGGTGTTGGGAAAGTCACGTACTTTTGGGATGTTCTAAATGTCCTTCACTTCTTGACTCGTATCGACGATGTGTGCAAGGAATGTGTGATATTCCCTTCATAAGTTCTTTTGAGCTTAAATACACGAAATGATGCGAAGGTTCGTACTTGATTTGTCTCTGTAAATAACAAGAGGTTCTTTGAAAGGGAGGTTAACATCAACTGCTTTATCAAAGCACCTGATGTCGGCTCGATGTAGACTTAACCAACTCCTACTGATTATGATGTCAAAACCTTGGGTGGTGGATTAGATGTCGTGAAGATCTAAAAGAAAGTATGACTACTCATGAATTAGGGAAAAGGATAGGTATTTATAAGTTTATTCTCACGGAAGCACGATCACTCGAAGTCTTGGGCAGTCTCCGTCCTGAAGTTCATAGTAGAACCCATACCAGGTTCCTCAATCACAGTCTCGGGTATACGAGTCATATATAATTAAGATTGAAACTATGGGTCTTTGGATTGAACTTGACGTACTGCACGAGTGGTACTTCGGGGAGGTTTGTTGAGGTTTCTTTGGAAAGGGGTAAGATACATGAGGTACTCTACGCATGAGTACTTTGGAGTTCTGAAGTGATAGTTTCGTTAGAAAGATGATTTCGGAGAAAGAGATTTACGCACGAAACTGGTATTGTGAGGATCAAATAGACTCTGAGCGTATGATGAAATCGGAATCACTTGGAAATAAAGGCACTAGATTTGATCATAAAGGCGTTACAGACAAAACACAACAGTGCAACTTTTTAATAGACTTATAGTACTTTAGAGTAACTACAGGAATACTGCTGCAAACAAAGTATACTACAAAAGGCAAGTATACACAGCACAAGGGTCCCTTAACTGACGGGATCTCGCAAAATATAAGACTCAAGTTGCACTACTTTTAAACATGTTTTAAAAAGACATACATAATTTTGACGATTGGAAATGAACCTATACTATAGTAGGGTCCTTCGTTGCCTCTTTCCATTATGAGGTCAAACTCCTCCGGATTCACCGTCGTTCTCCTCTGTTGGACAGTCCCTCTTGAAGTGTCCCATTGCACCACATAGATGGCATATTCGAGAGATTTCAACATTGGTGGTTGAAGTAATGTGTTGGATCCGAGTCTTACAGTATCGGATGGTGTGTCCCTTTTTATTGCAGTTTAAGCACTGCATTTTTCGACAAGGTCCATGATGGTGATAGTTACATTTGTTGCACTTTGGGAGATTGCCAGCATACTGTCTGGCCAGGTTAGGGATAACTGGGATACTAGAAGAGATGGTAGTAGGAGGTACAAAAGTCGTAGCTGTGAAGGTTGCCACAGGTTGTTGTCTTTTGCTCGCCCCTTGGGGTGATTTGCCTTTAGCCTTAGCCCAGAACCTTCGTTTGTTATTCTTGGGCTTGGGATTCGGGGTGTCGTGGTAGTTTGTTTATCGTTGAGGTACTTCACTGTTACTTGGATTTCAATTATTGTTAATAATCCCGCTAACATTCGCATTGTTAGCGTTAAGGTGGGTCAGAACAGCTGACACGGCAGCCGAGACTGCAGCTTGAAAGGTAGTTGCATCAATCTGAAGAGTTGGTGTTTGGTTGATGGGTTGATCGTTTTTCTTCGGTGACACGATTCTGTTACACGGAAAGAAAAATGAATTTGTGAGCGAGTATGATTGAACCTAGACGTAGTTCGATCGTTCATGTAAAGAATAGAAGTATGTTCTCGAAGGTTTGACCTACATCCCTATGATGCAGTCTTAGTACGGATTGGAAGTATGTTCATGATGGTTTGACCTGTATCCCTATGATGCAGTCCTAGTACGGATTGGAAGTATGTTCATGATGGTTTGACCTGTATCCCTATGATGCAGTCCCAGTACAGAGTAGAAGTATGTTTGTAGAATGGTTTTAAGAAGTTTGTCGTTCAAACCGAGGTATCGTTGGTTGGTGAATAACATGATCCAACCACTAAAAAGAGGCTTGGAAATGTCTCCGGAGTTAATTTACTATAGTCCAATGACTTGACTAAAGAATGTTTCAGATAGACTCCAATGAAAGTATGATGAGAGTATTTGAACAAGGAGTGACATGGAAGTTAGCCGACTGTCGATATCATTGTTGTCTAAGATTTAATAGGTTTGGGGAAATTGACCTTGTTGTAGGTCTTACATCATATTCAGAGTAGAAAAGTCTTCGACAACATAAAGACTTAAATAAAAGTACTTACAGTACAAGGTAATTACATAGAAAGTAATACATAGAACATAGACAGGAAAACGGTTCTTTAAGAAAAAGAAGGAAGTAAGGTATCTCCTACTGGCGACGGTCACCCCTATGGTGAACCCTTAGTTCGGTTAGTTGACGTTCCATATCAAGCAAGTATCTCTCGTACCCCTCTGGCGTACTTGGAGCTCTATGACTTCGGCTTGGGTTTCAGCTAGTGCTTGAAGTAGGGTCTCATGGTTTCTCTCAGATCTCTCACTTGTGATCAAGGCGATTGGTGCGAATGGTATGCATTCTTGCATTGGTATTAACCTATTCTATACACTGGAGAGTTGTCCCGCCCTGAATTTCTTTTCGGGCATTTCTACGGATTAGGATTGGTAGAACTCTGTCTGTTGAGCTCCCTTCGTTTATATTGTAGAAGCTTCAATCTCCATTAAACGGCATAGGTTGATCTTGCTCTTCGCTCCATGTTTCCAAGCATTCTACCCAAGGAGGCATCGGGCCATGAAAAGCTGGACGAGGGTTAGGATTTAGAAATGGAGCTACAGGGGGTAGATTCTCAACCTCTGGTTCGGAATTAGCATCGTCTGAAAGGTTCTCATCACGGTGATCATTCAAAGGGAGAGGATGATCATTCTCTGGTTCTTCTCCAAACCAACCAGCTATGACTTCGTTCGGAAGATACTGGTTGCCGTGGGGATGGAGTCCAGCTATGTTTTCTATGCGAGAATTTAAGGGTAAGAGAATAATTATTAGACGAACTATCCAGATAATTATTTAGAAAACCTTCATTAGTTACATCGCTATTTGTGAAGTGCATACCAGCTATGGGTAATTTTAACATGATAGACCTTCGAATAAGTGACCTTAACTCCGTATTCACACAGAATAGGGGTGAAGTAAAATCTTCACAGATTCTAAGTCTATAACATCCTAATTACATATAGCCTTAGTGTATCCACTTAGCAACTATCAACTTGGTGATGAAGATCCCGTTTTAGTTCTCAAGTATAAAGTACTTATAGTAACAGCAAATACTCCTATAGTATTTTAGTTTTAATGTTATGTTCTATTGCTCTCATTGTGGTAGGGTTGGTAAGATTTTAGCATTGTTGCAACCACCCAATTAAACTTAGGCACATGCTAGTCAACCCTCGGATAATATAGGTGATCAGGCTATATCTTCCCAGTTGTGACCATATGTGTCTAAGCCTACTTGTGTTGCCCAACAATCATAATTCTTTTGTACTGTCCTAGTGACACTGATTTTACTATGAATGCAGGCACGTATACTTACTTAAATATTTTCTTATTTAAAGTATAAACTCTAAATCAGAGTATTTTTAATCCCATTGTATTTATAGTTAGTATATCTTTTATGGGATGATATACTCAATTCACTATAAACAATGCTCTAATACCAATCTTTCACACCCCAAAACCGAGAACGGCGGAAACGTTCTGGGGCGGAGGATGTCATGTATGCATCACAACAAATGTAAAGTAGTAAACAAGCAACAACATTATCCACTGCATTAATAGTATAATTTTAGTTACACTTGTTTTCTTTCATAGTACAAGACAACAAGATAACTGATCAAAATAAAAGACGAGTCTTGACTGCTCCGTCTTCTCTAAACCTTGCATCGGCACCTGTCTATTTGTAACCTGAGAATACAAGTTATTTTGAAAGTGTAGGTCAGCATTTAAGCTGGTGAGTTCATAAGTATTTAATGTCATTGCTTTGATTAGATGTTATGAAAGATTGGTGAATGATTGATGAAACATTTAGTATAAGTATGAAAACTCTAGAAAATCCCATATTTCCTACTAGTATAAAAGTAGTCTTCTACCAAGACCCGAATGTTTTGAAAGTAGTCTTTTACTAAGACCTGACTGTTTTGAAAGTACGCATCACTTGAAAATGTGACGGTTTTTCCCTGTTTAACTATTATTATAAAACTCTAAAAGTAATAATAACTTATGTTGTATCCTTTGGTACTAAGATACACACGGCGTGGAAACTCGACGTAAATTGATCAGCCGTAGACATCCGTAGATGTGCATTTACCTCTGTTGCTAACAGCTGGGTTTAGGAATAGTTAGTCCCTTAAGTAAAGATACACACTGCGTGGAAACTCGCCGTAAACAAATCAACCGTAGACATCCGTAGGTATGTCATCATCCTCTGTAGCTAACAGTGGCTATAGGAATGGTTAGTCCCTCAAAGTATCCTTTGGTACTAGGATATAAAGTCCAATTCATCTCGTCGATTATGTGATTGTATCACAAGGTAAAGATAAGAAGGTGATCTATATAACAGTATCTACACATATCATATGTAGTAGTAACTCGTCATATATGATCTATGTAAATGTACTCATCTAAGCGTATCTATGTAAACTTATTCATGTAAGCGGAATCTCTGTAAGAGTATCCTTTCATATAGCATGTAGTCTAGACTCATGAATGAACTGACTCTGGTGTAATTTCTTGTAATAGGGATAATGTTTTGTATACCCTAAACTATTCCTATAATAGTTTACTAGAATGTAATTGATGAGTATCCAAGTAGGTTTATACACCCTTGTTACCTAAGAGTATCGGAACTAAATTAACTGATGGAACATTTATGACTATATATGTACACATGATATATAACTAATATTTAAATGACCATCGGAAGAGTACCCGATATCCCACCAGACCACATCCAAATCGAGGAAAAGGAAACAGGGTGGGTAGCCTTCCTAAGTATTTTAAACATTTCTTATATAACTATACATATAGAGGCATGCATTTTATAATATAAAAGCATAAAAAAAGTTTTGTAAAACTTTTGAAAAGTTTAATAAATAAGAATTTATGACTTGATGTCAGTTTATAAATCGATTCGAAAACCGTTTGACAAGACAGTTTAAGTGTGAGAAAACCTTTGTTTTAAGCACAACTATAACAGATTCAAAAAGGAAACATACAGTTTGTAAGACAGTTTATAAAAGTGTTTTAACTTGTAAAAACGTTTGAGAAAGCTATTTGAAGTACTCTGTTTGGTTAAACGGCTAAAAGTGTAATAAGTCCAATTGTATGTTAGTTATAAATCACATGTGATTGATTACATAACCAAAAAGTATAAGAAAGATTTATGTCTTTCACATGGGGATAACCGTGTGTTTACTTGCATTCCCCCCCTTAAAAGTGTATAAAAATCATTTATAAATCATTTGAAAGTGTCGATTATAGGGGTATGAACTCACTTGATTGAAGTGGTTGATTTGAAGTAGTCGAGAGAAGAATCGAGCAGAACTTCGACAGGAAGAGTTGAAAACGCGGGAAATCTCGGGATTCTCGGGAATCTCGGGAATCTCAGGAACACAAAACCTTCCTTCGGGACTTGAAGGTGAAAACCGGGGCTTTGGGAGGGTCTCGGGGGCTTAAACGCAGAGTTTCGGCGCGAGAAAGAAAGGAACTGAGCAATGGAACTTGGAGCCCTTGAAATCTATTTATAGGGGCATTTTTGGGGTGTGCCACGTCGTAGGGAGAAAGATTGGACGCCCTCAGTCACTTGCCGGGTCGCGGCAAGCTTTTGCCACGTCGTGGCAAGCCTGACAGCATCGAATTTCGGGCCTCGAACTTGTAAAATCCGTAACTTTCGTGTACGAGCTCCGATTTCGACGTTCTTTATATGCACGCGTAGCTGAATATATGATCTACAACTCTCGTTTAGACTTCATCGGCAAATTTTGACTTTATTTTTAATTATTTATTTATAACGGGCCGGGACACGAAAAGTCTGTTTAAAATTCCATAACTTCTTCATCCGATGTCCGTTTTCGTCAGACTTTTCGCCGTTGCGCTACTATTATTGAGGCCTTCGATTCTCATTTAGTTTGTTTTGGCCAAAAGTCTCTCGAGCTCTATTTCGAGTTTTTAGCTGCCTACTGCTTTATCTGGATCTTGGGAAAATCATAACTTCCTCATACGAAGTCAGATTTGGACGTTCTATTTATGTACACTCACGGTTTAATGTTATCTACAACTTTCATTTAGATACTTAAGGCTAAAAACTATTGTATTGAAACTTTGCTTTTTTCGTTTAATCGGTGTTGCCGGTTTTGTCGGAAATCTTAGAATGGTCATAACTTCTTCGTTATAACTCGGATTTTTGTGTTCCTTATATGTATGAAAACTTTGTTACGATTCCTACTACTTGATTTAACCCAAATAAGATTTTAAGAAAGTTATATTTTTACCTAAATTTGACTGGTGTTACATTACATTGTCTCGAAATATCGGGTTGTCACATAACAAGTGTAACTGGCCCCATCATTATTGTTGTTGTTAATGTTGTTGCGATTGTTGTTGTTGTTGTTGTTTAACTGTTGGTTCTGTTGAGGATGAGTTCTACAATATCTTGCGGTATGACCCTTTTGATTGCAACTCGTTCAATGCATCTCCCTGCATTCCCCATGGTGGTGAAAACTGCATTTGCTACACTTGGGTAGGGTTCCTGAGTATTGTCTGGGAGCAGTTGGTGAAGAGGAGACTGGAGCATATGGTGTTGAGGTGACCTGAGTAGTAGCAGCGTGGACTGCCACTTTTTGTTGCTTCTTTGATGACTCTGAGTTTTGTCTCCCTTTTCGCTTGTTGTTCTTGCCTTTCTTGTTATCACTTTCCTTTTTAACTTCAGCTTCTCCTGCTTTGGCACCCTTCTTGTTTCCATGGTTGTATAACTTCTTGGCTAGCCTTTTAGCACTGTCATACGTTCCAAGGTTTGCTGCGATTACATTTCCTTGAATTGGAGAGGTCAATCCCCAAATGAAACTTCGATCTTTTTCCCTTCGGATGTGATCATCCCTGGGCACAAGAGCAACAATTCACTATACCTGGAGATGTATGCATCACTGTCAGAGTTTTGGACTGTGAGATTCCACAGTTCTTGCTCCAACTTTTGGATTTCTCCCCTTGGGCAGTATTCGGCCATCAGCATTCCCTTGAGCTCCTCCCATGGCATAGCATTTTCCATAGGGAGTGTCATGGGCTCCACGTGACCATTCCGCCAAGAGAGAGCTTGATCAATGAATTTGCAAGCCACATACTTCACCTTGAACTCCTCGGGACATCCGCAGATCTCAAATACCGATTCCACTTTTTCTAACCACCTTTTCAGAGTTATCACGCCTTCCATCCCGTTGAAGGTTCGAGGCTTGGCGTTCGTGAAGTCTTTGTAGGTAAAGGTTCTGGTAGGTCCTTGGTTCATCCAAATGGAGGTCGCAGCCCTTGTTGGCGGCTCCACCTACAGATCTCGTGTACCCATGGGGGCGTAGGACCATTGGGGCCCATCCTATATGGAGGCACCCTGGCCATGTAGGTCAGATTGATGACTTCAGACCCCGCATGTGAGTCATCTGCATCGCTCCCATCAGCCTGCTCCTCATCTGAGTCAGCTACCGGTTTTGTCGGTCCTCCTATAGGTTCTTCCTTGGGCTCCAACCATCCACTATTCCCCTGGTTGGGGAAGTAAGGATCTCCTGGATGGTGGGATCCGACCATAGTGTTTGTACGAGGGGTGAGAAACATGTAAAGAGAGTATGTGTAAATAGGTTTCCAAAATACTCCTATAGTATTTTAATTGTTTAAGTTTGAGTTCCTTAGAGTTCTTGGATGTGAGGTAAGATTCTAGATTCATTTCCAACCATTCTTACTCCCAAACACATGTTGGTCATATTTTGAATAAATATAGTTGATCATGATATATTTATCCCCAATACGACTACATAACTGTCCGAGTTTAACCACGGTGTTCAATTTCCTCCAAAGTCTTTTAGTGTTATATTTTTAATGCATACTTAGTTATTATCTTATTCAGAGTGTTTTAGTCCCATTGTATTTATAGTTGCATATCCTATATGATTAGATATGTCGGTTCACTATAAACAATGCTCTGATACCAATCTGTCACACCCCCGAACCAGACGACAAAAACGTCCGGGGGCTTGTTCGTGACTTCATCCTTGTAGTATCATCACATACTATATAATTGAAACATAACATCATCATCATCACACGTGTAATATAACAACATACATTGTTTACATCGAGTATTGTGTTTGGATATTACATGCCAAAATAATTAAAGTATGATGAAACAAAATATAACAATATATCCATCAGTTTGTTCAGCCCAACCTGCTTCAACGGTTTCCAGAGAATACAAGTTAATTTAAAAAAGTCAACATAAAAATGTTGGTGAGTTCATAAGCATGTTTGAGAAAATGATTTGTATAATTTTGTAATCACCAGAAAATCCTATATTTTCTGAAAACAATTCAGTATGTTTGTGTCCGATCTTGTATTAATGCATTTGTGTTATTGTTTACTAGTATGAAAAAGAAAATGAAGAAAATGAAAGAGAATGTACAGAGAATGCCCCCAGACAACCCTATGTTGTCTGTAAAAGAGAATGCTGGTATACCAACCCCCAAGGTTGATTACCGGCGCGAGTATGTTCCCCAGTAATCAATTTAGAAAAGAGAATGGTCTCTTGTAAATTTGAAATGTTAATTACTCTAAGTGAATCGCTATAACCATACTAGATAATGAAAATTTCGCATGTCATGGCGTTGTTGGACGCCGAAGGAAATAGAATAAGGTTTTCGTCACCCTAGATTGATTTAGTCTAACTATAGCGAACAACTTAGGTGTGGGGTGTCATCCCCGTATAGATCTATACACAAATCCCCGCTCTCCCTCCAATAGACTCTGGTTATAACTACAGGCTATGATCATACACTTAATCGGTGTCGACCGACACGTCTCCCTAGATTCTTAATCAAAATTTACGTTAAGAGAAAACATATAAAGCACACGCCAGGACCAATGAATCATGTAAGCGCCAAAATATATTTAAAAGTACACTAAGGCCCATCTTACATGTGTGCTATTTACAGGCCCAAATAGGACGGAAAGAGTATCCAAGGTCCGTCCAGCATGTTAGTGGGTCAATAAGGCCCAATAAGCATATAAAAGAGTATTAAGGACCAATCAAACATATAAATGGGTCACCAAGGCCCAATAACCATGAGAATTACATAATTAGCCCGTTTGTTATTATATTGCTAGTTTTAGATCAATTATTTACCAAAGTGACATAAAAGCCCCACTTTTTGTAAAAATGACATTCTTGGCCCATTAAGCAAAAATTTACATTTAAGGCCCGATTTTAGTAAAAACAACATTTTAGGCCCATTTTTAGAACAAAACTTGCATTTTAGGCTAGTTTTTGTAAAAATAACACTGTTAACTCACTTTTGTCAAAAATATCATTTTTGGTTTGATTTTTATAAAAATATGTATTTTCGGCCCATTATAGATAATTTCATCTTTTTGGCCCAAATTTTTATAATTTCACATCTTTAACCCTTCTTATCAAAAATTTACATTTTTGGCACAACTTTGTTGAAAATGACATTTAAGCGAACAAAAGATCAAAAATTACAAATTTTGGCCCAAAATCGTGAGAAGCCCAAATAAGGCCCATTTATGAAAATGTTTACATTTTCAGTCCTTATAAGGTTTCAAATGTCGAAATTAACCATGTTTAGCAAATAAAATCCTTTTGAACCCCTTACTAGCTGTGAGTTACATAAATAATTCATTCTTTTGTCATTTTGTCACTTTTAGTGTGACATCCCAATTTTCACGGCCAGAAAAGACTGATTTTGTTTATGCTTTATAAAAATCAGAGTACTTCTTTTAATAAAAAATATTGCGGAATTTGTACCTAGTAAAACATGATAAATTCTTTATCAAAGCATTTATGAAGAAATGTATTTTTATTCATTTAAAATATTGGGATGTCATCGCCAATACAGAAACATAAGCATAAACAAAACTTACATTCGTTATCACTACTGATCTATATCTGCTTAATCTCTCAATGTAATGTGACTTCATATCAACACCTGTGATATAAATAAACTGAGTGGGTCAAGTTGGGAAACCTGGTGAGTACATAGGGTTTTCAACCCACAATAATATAATTATTATGTTTAATCTTCTTTACTCTTAAGGATCTACCCTAAGAATCAGCTATTGATCGTTAATTCATTCCTAAGGATTTTCCTAAGGAATAGGTACGAAGTCCATCGTTGTAAATGACACAGCAGGCAAGCACAACTTTTTTTCTATCACTTAGGCACAACTGCCATAATTGAGACATTCTATATGAGGCGCAGCTGCCAGTATTGTCCTTTGAGCACAGTTGCTAGGGTTATCTCGTTTATTGACAGTATCGTTTTCGAGAGTCCACTCGCAATACATGTCAACGGGTTCTTTTTAGAGTACACCGGTGAACACATCGTTCACAACACCTATATGTTGCGAGCCTGCTAGTGTTCCACTGGACTGTCTAGAATAGTCTGTGGTTATCATTCATACTCTGCTAGATGACGGGGCCAACATTTGGGAACAAGGCTTCTCACATCGTGCACTTATCACCCTTACCTCATGGTCTATATCACCTCTCAACTCATCATCCAACTCATATTTCATCTACCCATGTTTTACCCAACATATTATGTAGATATAAATACATATACATTTTAAATCATATAAAACTTGTATAAAATCATTCATCCAGCATAGATAGCAAGTATACAGATAACATGCACAAATAGCACGTAGTTTATATAAATACTTCATATCTATGTGTACGTTGAAAGGGACCATGCACTCACTTGAAAAGGTGGTGATTCCGAACTCAAACAGCGCTTCGCTTCTTAATAATAATTTCCTTCGACGAAACCTAGTATTATTACCACTAGAGTTTAATCTATTATTCTCTAAGACTAATTAATAGTCTAGCTATTATTATTATTATAATATAAGCGTTAAACAACACTTATATAACCCATAATAATAGCCCAGGTACTTATTATAAGTTCCTAATAACGTTACTATAATTAAATAAAGACAAAACTGCACGAATGGACCCTGTGGTTAACTGAAAATTTCCACTTTGGTCCAAAAAAGTTTGGACTAGCACCAGAGGTCCAAACTTTTCATTTTGTTGCGAGTTTGGTCCGTTTTTGTTTGAACTTTTTTAAAAAGACGATTTTGCCCTTTATTACTTAATATTTTAATTTTCTTTTATTACAACAATTAAAAATAAAAAAAAATGTACTCTCTCTCTCTCTCTCTTAAAGTTTGTAACACCATCTTCTTTCATTTTCATATACACTGACGCACCACCACTTGCAGGAAGATGAAATTTGTCGATACACCAACGCCAGCCGCCGTCATCACCACTGTTGGCCATCGTTGTCGTCTCTACAACAACCACTGTCAGACAACCTTCAAGAACGCGACCACCAACATCTTCTGCACACCTTATTTTCAACATAAACGGATTTGGAATGCCACCCTCTACCTGCACCGATATCGCCTATCGTAAACCATAAGTCATCGCCGTCACTATTAGGGTTTTTATAGATCTCGACCTCCAACATAGGAAGCCACCGCTGAAAACCATAGCTCCGATGAAATAGGATGGTGTTTTCGGATCCCTGCCCTTCTCTCTATCTCTTTAAGATCTGATAACCTTACTTGTCCTCTCTGTCAGATCCGAAAACACTGTAAACCACCTCTATTTTACACCTCTATGATGTGTTGTAGATCTGAAAACCATTTAAACCCAGCTATGTGATGTAAACCCACTTCTGTGAGGACACTAGTGATGAATGATGCGAATTCATCAATCTTATTCACAGGAAAAAAGTTTGATGGCAAGATTAAAAGCTTGTAACGAGCCCTAAAATTGTGGGTTGCATTCCGATAAGTAGAGAATTCACTGAGTAGAGGAGATCGGGAGAGTTCCGATCGAATTGTTTATTGGTAATCATATTGTTGTTCTAATTGGGTTCTAACTATGCATTCCAGGAGCAACAAAAAGGGGGCATGATTTCATGTGTAAAAGGTTAGAAATAGGACCGATCTGAGATTTCTAGGGTATGAATCACGAACAGGTTATGTTTTCTTTTTCAGATGACCACCATAGGTGTCGATCCAAATCCTATTTTTCTCCTGCAGCCTGTGGGTTTCGATGTGCAGGTGTATGGTATAGTAAGGCTTGATTTGCATGTTTAGGGTTTGCTTTTCAGGATGAGGGTTAATTAGGTTTAATTATAGGTTCAGGTTCATTAATTTTTGAGAGGAAAGAGGTTGGATTGGTTCAACGATGGTCAGAGAGAGAGAGAGAGAGAGAATATTTTTCTTTTATTTTTAATTGTTGTAATAAAAGAAAATTAAATTAACTAATAAAGGGCAAAATCTTCTTTTTTAAAAAATTCAAACAAAATCGGACCAAACTCGCAACAAACTAAAAAGTTTGGACCTCTGGTGCTAGTCCAAACTTTTTTGGACCAAAGTGGCAATTTCCAGCTAACCACATGGACCATTCGTGCAGTTTTGTCTTAAATAAAAGCTACATTAAAAACAGCGTAGGCGTAGCTCACTTACAGCGGGTTTTATAGAAAACCGGGCTTCTATTGGAGCAGCGTTCCTGAGCCGACAAGCTCTTCTGCTCATAGCCGTCGAGCACTTCGGGGCTTCCGCCTCGTGCTAGCGAGGTTCCCTAGGCTTTTCGGGGGGTTTCGGGGCTAGAGAGAGGTTCTAGATAGAGAGTAAAGAGAAGAAAGAATGGGAAAGGTGTGAAGAAGATGAGGGTGGGAGAGGTTCTATTTATAGGGTGAAATATGGCTGAACTTGGTGCTACATGTCACCATCTGGTGGCAAGAGTTAGGGAGAAAGCAATGGCCAAGATTGTGCAATGTCATCCATTTTCGCACAACACACTTCCGACTTCTAAAATCCGTAACTTTCACATACGAGCTCCATTTTTGATGTTTTTTATATCCACGAATAGGTAAAAATAAGATCCACAACTTTCATTTTGACTCTGTCGGCTAATTCTCGACCGATCTTAAATTTAACAGTACGAGAATATTATATTGTTAAATGTCCGCATAAAATTCATAACTTCTGCATACGGACTCTGTTTTCGTCTGTCTTTTTACCGTTGAGTTCCTATTAATGATATATTCAATTCTTATTTAGGCCGCGTCGGCCAAAAACCGCTCGATCTAAAATTTGAGTTTTGGGTTGTACACTGTTAAGCCAAATCTTAGAAAATTCATAACTTCCTCATACGAAGTCAGATTTGGGCGTTATTTTTTTGTATGTTCTTAGTTTAATGTATACTAAATATTTTGTGTATATTTCTAAGGCTAAAAATTCATCCATCGTAAATTCACTATTTACGTCTCCCGGTGTCGTGCTGGTTTTGCCGTAAAACTTCGACGGACCATAACTTTTTTGTTATAACTCGGATTTCGGCGTTCTTTATTTGTACGGAACCCTTGAGACGTATTCTACAACTTGGTTCAGATTATTTATTCTAAATAATCTTTTTTTGAAAAGTCATTTTTGACCCCTATTATCTCTAAATTGACTAGCCCAGATCTACGAGCGTTATAATTATCTCCCCCTTAGGATGATTACGTCCCGGAATCATCAACCAAACAGGGCTCACATGTTATCTCTTCATCCTAAGTAATAACCATAACTTTGATGTTTCTTCGAACGAGTATCTAACTCTAAGACTTCCTGATTGTAGGCGGTGCTCGATCTTTTGCTCCCTGTCTCACGTTAGACTCCAAATGATGACCTTCATGTCACAATCTCGATCCTTACTAGAGACAGATTCTTCTTCTTAACAAACTTAAGATAAGTTATTTTATTACTACAATGGACTGATGTGTCATATTCTAATGACTTATCATCGTATGTTCCCACGCTTAGACTCAGGTTTCTTAGAGTCTTCCAGAACAGACTATACATTTCTTCATGTTCTAATCACATCTTAAAAGGTAGAATTTCTAGCTACAAGCAAGTATCGTGATACCTCTACCGATCGCTTTGATTATCTTTTATTTCAATCTTTTGGATTAAGTCAGATGGTACATCAAACTTGGTTCTCTGAACCACGTAACATACTTATCGTAGTCGGACTCAATTCGATATGCCCACAAGGATCAGAATAACAATCATCCTCTTAGTCATTACCGAAATGATGGTAACGACATATTTGAATAAAACAGTATCAATTACTAGCTTCTTGGTAACCTTGTGACTTTCCCTGATCCAAGCGTGAGTCGTGTGCTTCCGGTAGTATAGGCCTCTACTACCATTCACACCTACTCATACTCGTCCCAAGTATTGTTTCGCAGTTTTTCCAAGTCACCATACAAGAAAATCATGTAACAACTTAACACATCAGATAGCAAAACGAAGGTTTTATATTATTCCTTGAAACGGTTACATAGGTGTTCAAGTTCACCCTAGACTATGCCTCTATTAGGCTACATCATATGATTCTATCCCTTTGGCTACTTCATAACTTGATCTTCAGGTATGAATTCCTCATCCTTGATTCCTTGCATTGTTTTATGCTTAGTCAAGGATCATGTGGAATGCTCTTGCTTTCGGTTTTGGCGGCACATTTGGCCTTGTAGCCCCTTCTCTATTTGGGCAGTCTTTCTTGAAGTGCCCTTCCTCATTACATTCATAACATACCCTTTTGTTGAATGTACATTTATTGGCGTAATGCCCATGTTTTCCACACTTGAAACAAGTCACCTCTTCACCACATTTTCCTAAGTGTTTCTTCTCGCACTTATCACACCATCTTGCTTTGCCTCTTCCTCCTCCTCCAAACTTCGAGGATTTTCTCTCCTTGTTGGGCCTTAAAGATCCTTCAAACTTCCTCTTTTCTCCTACCTTATCTTTTTCTAGACCCCTTTGTCTTATCTGGGTCTCTATATTGTTAGCTGCTCTAACGGATGTTTTTAAAGTAGCTGTCATTTTGACCATTGGGCCAAAGTCTACAGGCAGTCCGTTAGCGAACCTATCTATCTTGGAGAGTTTAGTAGGAACCAAGTAGGGAAATAGCTTCATCTTCTTAGTGAATGTAGTGGAAAACTCATCAACACTCATATTCCCTTTCTTCAGGTTCTGAAACTTGTTGTTTAGGTCTATCAGATCTATCTCTGAGCAGTACTACATTTTTAACTGCTCCTTGAATGCTTCCCAAGAAATTTGTATGGCTTCTCCTTGTGGAATTGTATCTGCTAGCAACATCCACCAACTTAACACTCCGGTCGTTGTCTGACTACAAAGACTGTCTTTTGCTTATCGCTGCAGTCACAACTCTCAAATACCATCTCCATCTCGTAGACCCAATCCATAATCTCAACTAGCTTCGGGCTTCCGGAAAGGCTTGGTGGCTTGGCACCCAAGAAGTTCTTATATATTCGTCCATCCTTGTCGTTTCCCCTCTCCGGGCCATTCCTTCGCTCTCCTTGAGTCCCAACTTGAGTTACAAGGCGGCTATAGTTCCCTTCCTTCGATTGCTTGGGAATCAACTCATGTTGCTCAATGGGCATGGTAGGTTCGTCCCTATTTTCATGCAACATCCTCCTCATTTCTTCCCTTTGTTCCGCTAACATAGCTCGAATCATGGCTTGTACTCCAGCCATGGTGATTGGTTCTGGTTCAGCTTCTATTACAATAGGTATTTGTTTAATCACTAGGGGTTGTTGATTCATATTTCCATTTGCGTTCCCGAATCCACTTCGAGTTCTTGCCATTTCAATCTATACACCAATTCATACGTTCGGTGTGTAATGACGAGAATTAAGATAGGAAAGATTTTATTTACGATCGACATGTAAATCTCCTTATTACTCCGAAAAGTTACATGCCAGTTCTAATACCGTAATTAAACGTTTAGAAGTCTGAACACGTAAAGTTTCCAGATCCGGTCAGCAACAGACAATAGATATGATCATGCATTTAGCATCATAAAGTATCATAAATCATTTAGCACATAAAAGCATGTTAGGAATTTTCCCTAAATAAGCTAGTGCTTGTGTCTATTCAGGTGTATTACCTAAGACACACTCCTCACAATCATTGCTTAGCATTCTAAGTTTAAGTCTAGAAATAAATATATATTTCTAGTTCGCTTAAACTAATGCTCTGATACCAACTGTGACATCTCCATTTTCACGGCCAGAAAAGACCGATTTTGTTTATGCTTTATAAAAATCAGAGTACTTCTTTTAATAAAAAATGTTGCGGAATTTGTACCCAGAAAAACATGATAAATTCTTTATCAAAGCATTTCTGAAGAAATTTATTTTTATTCATTTAAAACATTGGGATGTCATCGTCAATACAGAAACATAAGCATAAATAGAACTTACATTCGTTATCACTACTGATCTATATCTCCTTAATCTCTCAGTGTAATGTGACTTCATATCAACACCTGTGATATAAATAAACTGAGTGGGTCAGGTTGGGAAACATGGCGAGTACATAGGGTTTTTTCAACCCACAATAATATAATTATTATGTTTAATCATCAAACAGTTAACCCAATTACCCATCCCCATTATCTTCTTTACTCTTAAGGATCTACCCTAAGAATCAGCTATTTATCATTCATTCATTCCTAAGGATTTTCCTAAGGAATAGGTACGAAGTCCATAGTTGTCAATGACACAGCTGTCAAGCATAGCTGCTAGTTGTATCACTTAGGCGCAACTGCCATAATTGTGACATTCTATATGAGGCGCAACTACCAGTATTGTCCTTTGAGCACAGCTGCTAGGGTTATCTTGTTTATTGAGAGTATCATTTTCGAGAGTCCACTCGCAATACATGTCAACGGGTTTTATAGAAAACTGGGCTTTGCTTGGAGCAGCGTTCCCGAGCCAAAAATTTCTTCTTCTCGTAGCCGTCGAGCACTTCGGGGCTTCCGACTCGTGCTAGTGACGTTCCCTAGGCTTTTTGGGGGGTTTTGGGGCTAGAGAGAGGTTCTAGAGAGAGAGTAAAGAGAAGAAAGAATGCGAAAGGTGTGAAGAAAATGAGGGTGGGAGAGGTTCTATTTATAGGGTGAAGTATGGCTGAACTTGGTGCCACATGTCACCATCTGGTGGCAAGAGTTGGGGAGAAAGCAATGGCCAAGATTGTGCCACATCACCCATTTTCGCACAACACACTTCCGACTTCTAAAATCCATAACTTTTACATACGAGCTCCATTTTGACGTTCTCTATATCCATGCGTAGGTAAAAATAAGATCGACAACTTTCATTTTGACTCCGTCGGCTAATTCTCGACCGATATTATATTTAATAGTACGAGAATATTATGCTGTTAAATGTCCGCGTAAAATTCATAACTTCTACATACAGAATCTATTTCCGTCTGTCTTTTTACCATTGAGTTCCTATTAATGAGATCTTCAATTCTCATTTAGGTCGTGTAGGCCAAAAACCGCTCGATCTAAAATTCGAGTTTCGGGCTGTGCACTGCTAAGCCAAATCTTAGAAAATTCATAACTTCCTCATATGAAGTCACATCTTCAATAAAAAAGAACTCAACATGAGATAAAAACTATGGGTAGAACTACTAAATGGTTACAAATGCGAAATTCGCTATCATCCGGGCAAAGCCAATGTAGTTCTACCCATAGTCGTTATCTCAAGATTGTGCACTTCGTACCATGAGATAGTGTCTCCAGATCTTTAAATCAAACACCACTGCTCCTAATTCAATGTCGTGTGTGGTGTAGTTGACTTCATGAGTCTTAATTTGTCTCAAGGCATATGCAATAACCTTCCCTAGTTGCATGAGCACACAACCTAAACCCTGCTTGGACGCATCACAATAGACCACAAAGTCTTATGTCCCTTTTGGAAGAGACAAGATCGGAGCACTACATAGGGCTTGTTTTAGCATTTGGAAGGTAGTTTCTTGTTTATCCTCCCAGTTGAAGGTCACTCCTTTTTGGGTCAAGGTAGTGAGTGGCTTTGAGATCTTGGAAAAATTTTGTACGAACTTCCTGTAGTAGCCAGCAAGGCCTAAGAACTGGCGGATTTCCATCCGTGTCCTTGGTGCTTTCCAGTTCTTGATTGCTTTGATTTTGGAGGGATCCACATGTATCCCTTCCTTATTGACCACGTGTCCCAAGAAGTTCACCTTTCGGATCCAGAATTCGTATTTCAAAAACTACGCATATAGTTTCTCCGTCCTTAATGTCTCCAATACTTGTCGTAGGTGTTGGCCATGTTCGTCCTTACTTTTTGAATAGATTAGTATGTCATCGATCAATATTATGACGAATTTATCTAGGTAAGGTCGGCATACACGGTTCATTAGGTCCATTAAGACCACGGGCGCATTAGTCAATCCGATGGGTATCACCATGAACTCAAAGTGACCGTAGCGAGTTCTAAACGCCGTTTTAGGGATATATTCCTCCTGGAATCACAACTAATAGTACCTTGATCTCAGGTTGATTTTTGAGAAGTAGCTCGTTCCTGAATTTGGTCGAACAGTTCGTCGATTTGGGGTAGGGGATATCGGTTTTTGATGGTGAGTTTGTTCAACTCTCGATAGTCAGTGCACATACCAAATGATCCGCCCTTCTTCTTTACGAACAGAACTAGTGCTCCCTAAGGTGAGAAGCTTGATCTGATGATTCCTTTCCTCACCAGTTCGTTTAGTTGACTTGAAAATTTCTACATTTCGGCCGGGGCCAATCGGTACGGTGATTTGGCTATGGGGGTGGCTCTTGGAATCAAATCGATTCTGAACTTGACTTGTCGCACGGGTGGTACTCCTGGAAGGTCTTCTGGGAATACATTGAGAAAGTTACAGACCTCTTTCATTTCTCTTTTCTCATCAACAATGTGAGCTAGGAACGCATGGTACTTCTTATCTAGGTATTTTTGAGCCTTGATGCAGGAGGTGATTCGGAGGTTTGTGTCGGGTTTGTCACCGTAGATGACAAGGGTTTTGTTACTCGGTAGGTTAAGGCGAACGCCCTTGTCGTAACACAAGATATTGGCATGGTGAGTACTTAACCAATCCATGTCAATGATAACGTCAAAACTCCTTATCGTAACCGACATTAGGTCAATTTAAAAGGAATGGTTGTTTAGAGTTAGGGTGCATCCTACGTATATGTCGCTTGTAGTTTCCGTTTTCCCGTTAGCAATTTCTATGGTAAACCTTTTATTAAGTGTTTGAGGTTTTTGTTTGAGGAAATGTTCGAACTTACGACTCATGAAACTCCTTTCCCCACCGCTATCAAAATGTATGCATGCATATGTGTTATGGAGAATGAACGTACCGGTAACCACCGTAGGGTCTTTCATTGCCTCTTTGTGTCCAATCCTTAGGAATCTTCCAATGCCTCTGATATTTTTGTTATTGGATTTTGGGCACTCTCTCCTGAAATGCCCCGTTTCCTTGCATCCGTAACATGCTTGGCTCACCCCAACGTTTGTGGCTAGGACATCCTGTTGAGCTGGTGCCCTACAGAAACCGACGGTATGCCCCTTTCTGTTGCAGTTGTTGCAATGCATGTACCGGCAAGCTCCAGTGTGGTGGAAGTTGCACTTACCACATTTGGGTAGGTTCCCAACATATTGTCTCATTGGTGCTAGAGCAACAGGGAAAGTGGCATCATGGACTACCACGATCTATTGTTTCTTTGTGGGCTCTTGCGTCGGTTGGCCCTTACTTTTGTTCGAGAATGTTCTTTTGTTGACTCCCACTTTTGTTTGTTCGGGGGTGGATGTCATAGTGCCCTGACGGACTCCATGATCCACAAGGCTTTGTGACAAGCGTTTGACACTGTCAAAAGTGGATGGGTTTGCAGATACCACATTGCCTTGAATCGGGAAAGGGGGGACAGTCCCCAGATATAACGCTCCACCTTTTTGATTTCCGGGGTGACCATCCCGGGACATAGCACTGCTAAGTCGCTGAACATGGTAGTATAGGCTGCTACATCGGAGCCCATGATTGTGAGGCTCCAGAGCTCTTGCTCCAGTTTCTATACTACGCCCCTCGGGCAGTATTCCTCCAACATCATGGTTTTTAAATTCTCCCAGCTCATAGATTTGGCCACTGGGAGAGTTAATGATTTGACGTGGCCATTCCACCAGGAGAGGGCCCCGTTAGCAAATGTGCAAGCCGCGAATTTGAACTTGCTTTCTTTCGGGCATGCAAAAATCTCGAATATTAACTCTGTCTTCTCGAACCATCTCGTCAGGACAATGGGGCCTCCGCTGCCATAGAAGGGCATGGGCTTGCAATTTGATAAGTCCTTGTATGAGCATCCTCATGGGCGTCCATGGCTTTTCACCCTGATTAGAACTATTTGTACTGTGTCCAGTCCTATTGGTACCATTTGTATTGATTTGTGCCATGACGGCTGCCACATCGGCTGTTATAACAACTTGGAAAATGGGAGAGTCCATCTGTAGAGGTGGTGGTGGAGTTGCTAATGTATTGCCAACCAGCCTTATAATTCCACGTGGTGACATCCTTCTGCCATAAAGTTCAAAGATGGAATGATGATAACTCTTCAATAGTGGTTATAAGTTGTGTATTATCGAAATGGAATATCTCAGTTATATATATGTTATGTCCTGTCTTTATTGTAACTTGTAAGAATTTCATAAATAGAAATCTACCATAACAAGTAAACAATTGTATAACCATTTATGAATTTAATAGTACTACCCAATGAAATAAAATGAACGCCAATTTCATTCGTAACATATGTTAGTACATGGTTTTGGAAAATTTTCCTTGCCAAAGGTCTACAATACATCAAAGTAAAGGAAAAATTGACATCATAACGACCCCTTAAATAGTGTAATCATTTAATCATAGGGTCGAATCTACATACAAGAGGAGTAGCACCAACGCTTACTCATAAACCTAATCTATAACAAAATTTTTGAGTAGTAAAAGAACTACTTCGAGTATTTGGTATCCTCGGGTCCTTGCAGAGCGGCCACATCTACACGCATCCTTCTAGCCTCCTCTATGGTTCCACCGCTTGGTGCCCAGCTTCAATCACACAACTCTCCATCACGGCCTAACATTCCTGGAACTCCCTAATTTCGGCTCGGGTGGTGGTAACCTCCTGCTGAAGGGCGTCGATTTGATCCTGGGTCCGATCATGATCTTCGTCTAGACGACGAAGACGGGTGGTTGTGACCTCGGCGGTGGCGCCTACATCTAAGATCCGACTAGTTGAAGCCCTACCCTACTCATTGTGGCGTGCGATACGACGAAACATGACATGGAGAGTCCTGTCAACTGAACCCCCATTGTGGAGGTTGTAAAAGCCTCGATCCATGCCATAAGGGGAGCGCTGACCCAGTTCCTGACTCCAACTCCTCAAGTCCTCTTCCTATTATGGTGTCGGGCCATGGAAGCTTAGCCTGAGTGCAGGATTGTGGATGGCAGGGGGTGGGTTGTAGACATCGGACTCCGCGTCGGAGTCTTCCTCTATCACCTCCTTGTCTTCCTCCTCCTTTAGATCCTTCTCGGGATCCTCTTTGGGGTCTTCCTCAACCATCTCCTCAGGGTCCTCCTCGGGGTCCTCCTCAATCCAATCATCGTTTCCCTTGTTGGGAAAGTAAGGTTCTCTTGGGTAATGAAAACCTGCCATGTCGACTGTACAATGATAAAGAGAGATACATAATGAATCTAGATGTATGGTTCTATAGTATCATAAAATACTCCTATATTATTTTAAACTGTATGTTTGGTTCTTAGTGTTTCTTTGTATGGGGTGTTGGTAAGTTTTAGACTCGTCGTTCGCTACGACTATTCCCAAACACATCTTAATCATATATCGCATAAATATAGTTGATCAGGCTATATTTATCCCATATATGATTACATAACTTTCTAGACTTAATCGTAGTGTTCAACTTATCTTTTTTACTTTGTGTTGTTCTTGTTATGACTCCGTTCTAGTATGTATGCATGTGCTTATACTTTTATAAAATATCATTATATTTTAAAAGTACAATTGTGCAAAAATATTTAGTCTGAGAGTTTTTATCTGATTGTATTTATAGTTGTATATCTTACATGGTTTGATATATTTAGCTCACTATAAACAATGCTCTGATACCAATCTGTCACACCCCCAACCAAGAAGACGTAAATGTCCGGGGGTAGATGACTTTCATGTATTATATCATAACAAAATGAATAATAGTGATCAAATCAAACACAACCATCATAATAACAATTGAAAAGGTTACATTGTTGTAAGAGTTGCATGTTTCAAAATCAATTACAATATCATGATAAAAAGATTTGTCTGATGCCTAAGCGTCCCATCCTCAAAAGCTTGTAGTTACATACTTTAGTGATTTCTTGAGAAAACAAGTACTTTTGAAAAAGTGTGAACAATTAAGTTGGTGAGCTCATAAGAGTTTGTATGAAGAATTTGTAAGACTTTCCTTGTAAAATGATAGTGTTGGTTTCCAGAAAAATCCAATATTTTCCTTTAAATGAATTGTAGTCTTAAACCCTAAGACTGAAATGTACAAGTATTTCCATACTTCAAATAGTGATATGCAATTTTATTTTATATAAAACCATTTGAATGCATGTTTCCCTGTAAACTAAATGTATCGTTGTTTCCTCATGTGATTTATTATAACCGAGCTAAAGACATAGATGGCATGTTATAACGTTCTTCAGGCGTCGGAATGTTATGACATTTGTCACCCCAGACCTGCCGGTATCGCTGTTGCAAGCAACTTATGTGTGTGATTGTCAGTCGCATATAGATCTTTACACAAGTATCACGCTCTCTTACGAGAGATTCTCTGGACTTTTGTAGGTACACGAGTAGGTACGATAAAGACTTTAACTCACAAAAATTGATTCAACGAGTTTATGTTTTGTTGTAATGAAATCCTTTGTATGTGTAATTATCACTTTTCCATTACAATAAAATAGTACAAAATAATTATATATATATATATATATATATATATATATATATATATATATATATATATATAATATCCACTTTGCCCAACATGTTACAACAGTGTTAATAATCCATAAACTATAGTTATATATTTTATAATAATGTTTGATTTTTGTACCAAGATATACATATATAAAGGCTAGTATGCTTAGATCTTCATAAATAACAATTATGTTACATCTAGCACAAATAAGTTGGTCCTTAGTGTGAAAATTTCGATTTTTCTAGTTTTTTACTTTTAACGTCACAAACAGTAAATACTGAAATCTAGTTACGAAAAACTTATTTTTGGTCAAAACCACAAAAATAGTGCCATAACCTAGTTATGACCATTTTTGGTAGAAAATCCTTTTTTTTTTTTTTTTTTTTTGCATAAAATGATATATTTTGAAGTTTTCTTTTTGTAAAACTAACATCTTGGTATTTTTGACTAGTTTCAAGACATATATCCAAAGTAACATATTTTGGTTTAGATCTCACAAAAATGGTTTAATAACTTGGTTATAACCATTTTTGCAAAAATAATCATATGGTGCTCATAAAAACCCTAGTTTTGATAATTTTGTGTTATTGACTTTTTCATAAGAAAATCTAGCATGTTTATACTTGTTTTTCATAGTTTTGTACTTTAAACAAACTTTGACACTAGTATGTACGATGAAGACTTTGACTTAGAAAAATTGATTCAACGAGTTTATGTTTTGTTGTAATGAAAACCTTTGTATGTGTAATTATCACATTTCCATGACAACAAAATAGTATAAAATAATTTTATATACATATATACATATATATATATATATATATATATACATACATATGTAGAGGCTAGTATTCTTAGATATTCATAAATAACAAATATGTTACATCTAGCACAAATAAGTGGGTCCTTAGTATGAAAATGTCAAGACAAGAACACTTGAAGAACACTTTGAAGATTTGAAGATCCTATGAATAGTAACACATGAAATGTGTGTAAATTGATTTAAACTAGTATAAAAGTGTGTAGAATCACTAAGAGATGAAGAAAGTACTTACCAAAACTTCAAGAACACTTGGAAGAATCTAGGGTTGGAAGATTAGAGCTTAACTTGGAGAAGAAAAGTGAAGAATGATGAAGACGGTGGTGGTAGAAGTGCTCTCAGTCGAATTAAGACGAGAGAAGGAGAAGGGGGTGGGGTGGGTAGGGTGGGCATGCATGGGTAAGAGTAGGGGATGTAACTTGTTGGGAAGAAGGGGACCAAGTTGTCTCATTTTTGGGTTCTTAACAAAAAAAAAAGTCAACTAGCCCATGTTTTTATAAAGTTGGCATCTTTTTTTAATAAAAAAGTGATATTTTTTTATAAAATTGTGGTAAAGTAATGTATAAGTGCTTAATTGGAATCATAAAAATTCAAATTATTGTAAAAGTCTCAATATCATCAAAGATACTAGCACATTATGTTATAAATATTATTTATACCAAAATAATATATACTTAAATTGTTGAGTTTCATGTTGTTAACCCAAACTAGGGTTTATATTTGATAAACGACAACCACAGAGATCAAAAGTTATGATTTATTAATATATTATAAGTTCTAATATATTAATATAAACTCATATTATTTAATTAGTATTGATCTATAATTAATTTAGGGATCAAAAGTATGACTACTTAAAAATGGGCTCTTGTATTTATATAGTTTGGGCTAATGCTTATTTGGAATGAGCTAGGCTTGCATGGAAAGTCCATGGATACTCCATGGAGCTTTAACCCATGGATCTCATGGAAATGAAAAGAAATGGGTATTAGGGTTTACATGGATGTAACCCTAATCCACCACACTATATAAAGGGGGAAATGAAATGACATGGGTATTAGGGTTTACATGGATGTAACCCTAATCCACCACAATATATAAAGGGGGCATTAGTTCTTGAAATCACACTAGTTGTGGTGAGTATACTAAGAGGGTCGATTTCAAGAAAGGTTGTGACTATTCTCTCAAGTTTCCAAGTTTATGGTGATTTGTGACTTCCATTTGAGGCATCCACATTATTAGTGCTAGGCTCTCAAACTCCAAGCAATCAACTACAACTACAAGGTAAGTAATTCTACTAGGTTTATTTGATTCAAGTACCCCATGCCATGCTAGTTAGGATAAGAACCTTGGAAAAATAATTATTTGCATGTATCTTAGTCAAACATAGATCCAAGGTGTCTAGGGTTGCATGTACACCATAGGAGTGTTAGAATGGTCAAAACCCATCAGTAGAAATTATAGATATGTTGTATTAGTAGAATCTAAAGTGTAGTCTCTATATGCGTAAATATTATGACGTTAGACCTAGGTAGGGTTTGATGGAGGAACGAATGAAGAGGTCAGGAACCTATAGACCCATGTAGCTTTAATTAGGGGATGGTGATGGAACAGTTAAAGAGGTCTAGAGCCTATTCCAAAATATATATTCGCAAATCGTGAGCCATTTTTCTGTATGTATGTTTATGTATTGTGGTATATGGTATTTTTGGGAACTCACGAAGCCTCGTGCTTACCCAAATGTTATTAAATGAGTCTGAGGTACTTTGTGAGAAGAGCAAGGTTTGACTATATAGATGCGCATTCGCCAAATCTTTCCGCACAATGTAAATATACTTTGTTAGATTTTAATAAATAAAAATGAAAAATTTTCCTTATCAGGACGTAACAAATATGAATATAACAGGTTAGCTATATAACTCTTTGATTTCATAGGTTCAAAAAATCCACTATGTTGATGCATATGTTACTTTGTTATTGAACATCTTTTAGTAAGGGATCCACTGTAACATTCAGTTGGCGGTTGATTCATATGCTGCTATGTTGTTCAAGTTATATGTCTTCAACCATAGAACTTGTTATAAAACCATATCCGTTTTCTTGAAGGTTTTAAGCAATCATTGAAGAACAAAAAAACATCAATGAAGGACCAAAATTTGTATAGGTATTGTAGTTTGATCAGCAGCAGCGTTGAGGTTGAATTTGATTTTTTGTGACAGGGAAAAATCATCCAACAAGAGGAAAAATCATCAAACTTATGTGTAGATTAACCTAGAAAATTTTGTGTTGTTGTATAGTTACTAAAGCATGTATATGTTGACAAAAAGTTTATAAACCATGTATTCTTTTGTGTTGAAATAGCAACCCATTATTCCTATTTATCCGAAATAGCAATGTACTTGTGATTTTTTAATGTAAATTAGCAATACAGTTATACTTTTAACCCTCAATGACCCCATCGTTCTTCACAAGGTTATTTAACAAACACATCATACAACCAACTAGGAAATCTGGAAATTGAATGATTGTAATTTCATTAAAAAATCTAGAAAGTTAGTTTTATAATCAAAATTATTAAGACAATTAAACCTATATCAATATACAATGGTGTTTGTACAACTTTGCTAAATTTCTATCATATCATTTCCAGCGTTAACTGCAGATAAAACAACACTTTTGTAGTTTGATCCATGAGGATTTTGAAACCGATCAAGTGCTTCCCAATCTGAAATCACAATACCATGTAAATATTTTCTTTCATCACATTAAAGTAAATCACAATACACATATTATGAATAATGGAACCAAAAGTAAAGACATTGTTTTACTTGCCTTAAACCTTAACTTCTCTTTTATAATATCAGCAAGCGGATAACAATGAGAGTGTAATTTGGTTGCATTCCAACTAGAGTAGGATACCATAACAATGCAAACACATTTTGAAATTCAATATTGATAATGTAATATGTCGATCTTCTCCAGATTTTCATAATCAATGATGGTGTTGCCTTTGTTTTTCCCTTTATTAGTACCTCCATCTCCAACATAATGCTTTGTAGATGCGATAACAATGTTCCTGGAGTGGAATCAAATGATCAATTTATGCTAAAAGTTAAGTAATAATAAATAACTACTATAATAATATATGGGTATCCATATAAGTGGTCTTGGGGAGGCTTACCCTATAAGCCTACTACTAATGAAGTCATCTTTCTAAATACTTAGGTGTCTTCACCATAGTTTTCATATCATCTACCCCATCTAGGGTCTATGCATACCTAACATCAACATCAATTCAACTACTTAACAAAAAGATTAAGAGGCTAAGTTACTTTGAGAGATTGATAACATTAGAGTAATTGACATTCAAATGACTGTAAATGAAGATCATGGATGTATGCTGGATATTGAGAGGTAAAAGTCAATGTTTAGCACCAACCTGGTGGCTCCAAGGCCGACATTATGAGGGAAAATAGTTCTACCTGAAACGTTGTTATTGCCATGAACAACACCACTGCCATAGAAGAAAAGGGTATAAATTAACATTCGAATATAGTGGAAATCATCCAATTTTATTCATATAAAAAATGAGAACAATAGTGTTATGATATGAGATAGCATTTTGTCGAACACTTGGTGGACTTCTTTTAATACAGTTGAAAACGTAAAAGGAGTTGGATGTAGTAATGTTTAGTCCACATTGTCAATAGTAATGTTCTTTCAATACAATGAATTCAAAATCATGTGAGATTAACAAATTACAGTTTACCATAAAAAATCAAATTCCCATATGAAATCAGAATTATAAATTAATTTTGACTCCAAGTAAATAAATTGAGCAATAAGCATTCAACTTCCAATTTTCTGAATTTAACTTCAGATTAAATCAAAAACCTTGGGAGAAGAAATCAATTAACTTGAATAAGAAATTAAGGAAGGATAACTAATCAATGTTGTAAAAATACCGACTAGGTCCCACATAATCTCTGATTAATTGCTAGGCGCTACTCAACCTCTAATCGGTCGAGTAGCGCCTAACGATTAATCCCTACATGCATAATGAGTGCAACATTATTAAACATTGAAATTTTAACATTTGAAGAAGTTTTATCGCAATGGAAACTATTTGAAGCATGATTAGTGTTGTATTAATCAACCTATTTTGTTATGATACTAGTGGTATTTACGAACATTTATATGATATTAGTCATATTTAATTTTTTAAAATTAAACAAATTAGCAATTAATGGTCACTAATTAATCTCCGCCTAGCAAATTAATCCCTTATCCCTAGCCCACCGACCAACTAACGTCGACCATTTTTACAACCTTGATATTTATGTATGTATAACTTTTTTTTTACTATTTTACATACCTATAAATAACGCACTAATTTCACCTTCAAAATAACACATTTTTCTCTCAATTCCTCTCAATTTCTTAAGAAAAATGAACCCCAACAATCCCAAAAATCCGATAGAAGAAAAACCAATGTTTCGAGTTCAAGTACTGCAACTCGAAACATTTAATCATTCGATCCATCACAGCCGGTTTATCGTCCCCAACTTAATGCCCCCATTTATTGTCCTCCACATTTTAATACCAAAATAGTAGGCAATACTACCCCAAGAAAGTACCAAATCAACCCCAAAGTAAAACCCTACTCTATCAATCTCAAAACCAAAGCCAAACCCCAACCTTTGACTCTCAACCACAAAACGAAAGCCTCGATGAGTCGGATGATGAAATTGTACGTGAAACTCAACCCCCAGCCCTACCACACCGTAAAGGAAAACAACAAGCACAAAAAGACGACAAAACAGGAGCTTGAAGCATGGACAACCCAAGAAGAGCTAGTGTTGACATAAGCTTGGGTTGACATTTCGGAGGATTCAACGTAGGGAAATGCACAAGATTCTTGAAAGATTTCACATGGAGTTAGGTAGAGAAGTGAGTTCCGTACCAAGCACCAAATTAATTCAAGTTTCGAGAAATAGCGAAAGCAATTTCAAAAATAAAGAGCTTGTACAACAAGCTAAAAAGCCAAAGGAGAAACGGTTAAGGAGATGAAAATATTCTTTAAGAGGCTTTGCATTTTTTCGCGAGGAAAAAGGAAAGATATTCATGTTTAATGAGCCTTATAAATTATTAATTATTATTTCAAGGTGGAAAAAAATATGAAGCCGACTTCATACTAGGAGCACAATCAAAAATAAAAAAAACAAGCTCTAGTGGTTACACAACTGCTTTTGATTATCCTTTCGGGTTATATTTAAATGAGGACGACGAACTCGAGTTAGAAGAAATTGTCCGACCGATGGATAGGGACAAAGCAATGAGTAAGGACAATGGGTCGTCTTCCAATAGATTAGAATTCAACATGGATGCAGACGAAATGCGGAAAAGGACGACAACATTTGATCGATACTATCTGAATTTCGCTGAACGTTTGACATTCAATAAATAAAAAGAAGCAGAAAAAAAAGGAGTGCGCAAAAAAGTAAGAAATAGACGATATGAAGTTCTTGATGGAAATAATCGATCAGCTTTCAGGATCGGCCCTCAAGCTAGTTT
The DNA here is from genome assembly GCF_051521515.1 of Lactuca serriola. Taxonomy (NCBI): domain Eukaryota; kingdom Viridiplantae; phylum Streptophyta; class Magnoliopsida; order Asterales; family Asteraceae; genus Lactuca; species Lactuca serriola. The sequence goes on along the minus strand of NC_136411.1, from coordinate 93,242,414 downwards.
TGAAGAAAAAAGACAAAATCATGAAGACATATTTCCGCTAGATCATTTCGGTTTTTTTAAATGTAGGTCATTTTTTATGTAGGTCGTTTTTTAATGTTGCTTATTTTTAGTTTTTTTAATCTTGATTTTTTATGTAATTTTTATTTTAATTAATGAAGTATTAATCATCTTGAAGTATTAATCTTGGTTATTTTCAGATGATTAAGTATTCTGTTTATTAATCATCTTTAAGGAATTATATTTATTTTTTGAGTTGTTTTTATTTAAATAAAATAAAAATGAAATATAGTGAAAAATGATCATTTCCTATTTACGAGTGAAAAAATAAGTAAAGCAAAGCTAAGAGAGATTGATGCTCCCAAGTTTCATTAAAGGAATGAAGTGGAAGGAAATGGAAGGATCATTTTCCCTTCTAACTTTCCTTCCGATTTATGAGGATTTAAAAAAAAAAGAATAAAATGTTTAACTTTTTCTTCCATTTCTTTCCAACTCGGGAGCACAAAAGACAAATTTGTTTTTCTTTCTTTTCTCTTTTTTTCTCTAGTTACTTTCTTTTCTCTTCTCTTCTTTTCTTTGCTTCAACTCAGGAGAGGGATGTAAAAGGTAAGAGGTGAAAATAGATACACTCTCCGGTCTTGATGATGTTCCCACTTTACCATGCAATGTATTATATGACCAAGTTAAGCATATATGCTTTGGTTTGTGATTTTTACCCACTAAACCACACCATATCATACGATAATGGCGCAAACACTTGTATTTGTAATCTTGGTTATGCCTCTACAATCAATCATAAAACTTTAATTGTTTATTTTCCTTTTTTTACTTTTTATTATTTGTGATTATAATTTTATTATTATATATTATAATAATATATTATTTAATATATTTCACTCTATTATTATTAGTTATCATCGTTTTCTTATATTTTTTAAATGATATTATTATTTTTAGAGTATATTACATAAATGGTCATTGTCATTGTCTAGTTGCTGTATATAACAATTTAATTTTTATTTTTCTAACTATGTGGTCTATATTTTTTCATTTGTTTTGAAGGAGTGTTTGTAAGCAATATTTTTTTTTTTGTTGAAAGCGAATACTAATACTTCCAAGAATAGAATCAATTTAATTTTTTATAAATCATCAACATGATAGCCATTTTGAAAATATGAATTTTCTTTATTTAATATATTTTAACCAAACTTGCTAATAATTTTCGTCACATAACCTAATAACTAGAAAAGGAAAATAAAAAAAAAGACGCAAATAACACTCTTCAAACCTGAAAAATCAAGCAAATATCTCAAGAATGAAAGCCTACCAAATTCTCGAGTTTCCTAAAGCAGTATCGAAACATTCTCTTTGTGGCTTCACTCCCTAATTTTTGCATCATACTACAATAATAAAATTGTATTTTCGCTTAAAATCTCTTACTTTCATTGATTTGTATAGCAACGTAGTTTTGTTTATTCGTTTATTAGTGTAACATACCAAAATTTAAGACCGAGTTCTTAAATCAATAAAGTAAATAAATGAAAAATGATTTATATAATTAAAGCATCAAGGCATATACATATCATTAGTTGATATGAAGTTTAAAAGTTATAAGTGGATATAATAACATTCTAAAAGTTAAAGGGCCAAAAATGTCAAATTGGAAAAGTAAGTTGACCAAATGGTTGACTCAGTTAGTAGAAATGACTACAAAAGTTATATAATGGATGGAGGAGGATTTATTTTGTCAATACTTAAATTAAAATCACACATATTGAGGTTGGTGGGTTTTGGCCAAAATGGGCAAACTAGAGGGACCAAATCTGAAATAGTTAGGAAGCAAGATGAACATACTCCCCTCTTCTCATTTCAACCGTGTGTTTCATCAAGGAGGGTGTCTAATGTTGATTTTGATTCTCAAGAGCTCCTCGGGTTGATTCAAGTCGAGATTTAAATGTCCTAGCAAAATGAAGACGAATCAAAGGCTTTTTAAGGTAGAATCATTTAACCTCTAACTCTCAAATTCGAATTCATGACTTTGGGGGAAACCCTAATGGGGATTTTAGCTTGCTATGATGGTTAGGGTTTGGTTTTCTAACCTCCATTGAGTAGTTATGATGATCACAATCTCTATCTAATCATCCCATTGATGGATTTGAGAATTGGGGTGAAACCCTCATAAACCCTAAAAACCCAAATTAGGGATTTTTGCATTTGATTATGAAATTGGATTGTATTCTATGACTTATATGTTGTCTAATGACAATGAATTGAGTTGGAATACTCAAACACATCCATGATGGTAGAATCATGTATAAGTTACGATTGAATTGGATTTGGGGGACAATACAATGAAATCAACGGAATCATTTGTAGTTTAGAATTTGTTAAGTAAAGGAAGTTCATAATCATGAATGGACACTTTTGGAATTATTGGGATTCAAAACATAAGGTGTTACTAAATTCTTTGATTGATATATAATATTATTGGCCTTAAGGGCATTTTGGGAATTTTAAGGATAACTACATGATGATTGACCTATTCGAAGTGAATTGCATTCATTGATATGAATCAACACTCTAGATATGATATTGGAACATAAACATGAAGGAATGTTAGTGGAATTCTAGCCCCAGTGATTGTTTTAGCCCAAAGGACAATTTGGGAAGCTTAGAATGGAATTAAGGATTCCATAGTTAGATTAAGTACTTGAAATAAGATTGATTGTGGTTTTATGTGCTTGACAATACCCAGTGTTGTATTAGATGATTTAGGAATAATTCATATTGGTGAAAGAGTGTTCTTGACCAACTTGAGCTCTTAACCCTTACAATTGAGTTTTTGTATAATGAACTTAACATTTTGATAAAGGTATTAATGATTAATTCATCACGAGGAAAAGGATTGATTGAGTATTTTAGAAGTTGATAACCTTTATTTAGTCCTTAATAACTACTAGGTAAGGTTTGGTGGCCGTTAGAAGTCTAAGGAACAAGTTACAAAACTTTTAGCAAAATTCTGCACAAAATAGTGACATGCGGTCGTGACGTGGGGTGTGTCAAGATGACATTGGAGCATGTCCTTTTTGACACGGGTTGTGTCAAAGGTTATGTTAAGTATGGTTTTTCGTCAAAAGCTTAGTAAACGACCACTCATTGCCCTCAAACTTTATGTATAAGCTAATAGGAAGTAAATAAGCTTATGGGGGAATATCTAAATGTTAAAAATCCATGAGGGGTATTTTTATCATTTCTAATGACTTATGTCCATCCATGTTATATAGGAAGTGATTTAGAGTGTTTCTCTTAGGAAAGGAACTAGAAAAGGACTAGCTAGCTTTTTTTTTCATTGAAGTGAGTACATGTTGGCATTTTCCCACTTTGGGGTAGATACAAAATGATTTTATGATAATGAAATGCAATGATTTGATATATTAAATGTTTTGATAATTAAAGTGTTAAATGTTTTTAGAAAGAATGTTCTGAATGAATTCCTTGAAGGCAATAATGTTTTTGAATGCAAAAAATGTTTTGGAATAACAAATATTTTGATAAAGTGTTTGAAATGTTTTGAAAATATAGATGCTTTACTTTTGAAATGAGTATTTTGATACTAACGAATGAAATGTGTAAAGCATGGAATGTAATGAAAAGAAATGGAAAGTAATGAAAAGAATTGGAAAATAATGAAAGAATATATTGCTCAATCCATGATGTCCCTATAACGGGATATAAATGAATCTATCAGGGTGGAGCCTCCCCTTTGCGAGATAGATGTCCTAACGAAAATAATATATTTGTGGACAGATTTTGTTCATTGCACCTTGGTATATACTTTGGGATATTTCTAGGCCCTGAGTATAAAAATGGCAACGGTTTAACACCGAAATTAGCCCTTAATGAAATAAGGAATGGAATGTGAAAAGAAATGTCATGAATTACGTTATGACTAATGAAATGTTTTGATATAAAATGGAATGCGGAAAGATATCTTTTGAAGTGAAATTATAATATATGACATCAGATTTATGATATGTATGAAAAAAGGTTTCCTTGAAAATGTTTGAAAATATATGTTTTTCAAAAATGAAATGTTTTTTATGAAAATGTGATTCATGTTTGGGTCACAAAACTTCATAGCTCACGAGTCATTATTGTCTTACGTATCTCTTTTTAATTCCATGTATCTCAGGTTACACTTAAAGGAGAGAGGATGACAGATGGAAGTTAGAAGTCAAGTGATAGAAAATGGAGTGGAACTTGTTAAGTTGTTTGTTAATTGTATTGATGTAATTCTTAATGGCTTATTATGGTTGTATTGAGGCATAATGGTAACACTCAATGTTTTAATTTGTAAATGTTTTTATGGGACAGGTTTTTGTTAAATGTAGGTTAAGACATGAATGTTTTTAAAACCATAGCTTTGAAATTTTTTTGAAAAATTTGGATGTTACAATTAGCATCTTAATTTCATTTCTTATGATTGCAAAATATTGCTTTAACTTTGTTTTCTTATTAACACGTACCCTCGAAGTTTTTACCCAAATATATCATTATATTTTTCTTATTATGATAATTTACTTTGGAAATATCTTCTCAGCTATAGCAATAAAAACTATTTTGTATTTGGATGATATTGCTATAATGGCATATATTTTTCAAATTATGTTGCTTTACTAGTAAGAGTAAAAAAGTACAATCCTATAATGAACAACTAACCGGAAGTTAGACACTGTAATAAACAAAAAAAACAAAGTAAGTGTTGCGGAGTGAACACATTTATTAGTCTAGATTAATCTCGGTATTTCCAAAGGAGCAGGGTCAACGGAGTCGCGCCCCCTTGCGGGGTTCCAAGGGGCAGCGCCCCTTGGCGGGTTAGGAAAAATACAAAATTACTAGAGGGTGATTACCTACACGATCCTTAAAGAATCCAGTGATTACCTATTTTGTTTCTTAGCTAAATTTCTAAGAATCGAATAGATATTTTCTAGTGGTGATCATGGTGGATTCTATGAAATACATGACTTCGAATTCAACAAACTTGAAAAGTTTGAAGGGAATGATTTAAGACGCTGGCAAAAAAAGATGCATTTTCTGTTGACAACATTGAAAGTGGTGTACGTATTGAGTACTCTGATGCCAGAAGAAATGGAGGATGAGACCTAGGAACAGACATGAACATGAAGTAAGTGGGAGAATGATGATTATATATGCAGAGTACACATTTTTAATGGTATGTCTAATTCCTTGTTTGATATCTACCAAAATGTTGAAAGTGTGAAGGCATTATGAAATTCCCTTGAATCTAAATATATCATTAAAGATGCTTCTTGTAAGAAGTTCTTAGTAAATGATTTTTATAACTCTAACATGGTTGATTCGAGGCTTGTAATGGAACAATATAATAAAATCCTTTGTATCTTAGGATAATTCAATTTACACAAGTTGAATATAGATGAATCCATTTCCATATCGTATGTGATTGATAAACATCCCTCTTTATGGAAGGATTCAATCACACTTTTAAATATCAAAAAGTGGAATTGTCTTTGGTTCAAATTAGTAGTTACTTGCACATAGAAGAATCTCTTCAGGTGCAAGTGAACGCCAAAAATAAGGGAAAGATTGAATCTGGATAGCCCTCAGTTCATATGGTTATATACAAGAAAACAAATTGCAATAACAAAGGAAAAAGCAAGAAACACAAGTTTGATGGGCCCTGCGGATCTAACAACAAAAATCCACATAATTGGAGGAATCGTGATTGTTGTATGAAACTAACTGATGGTGTTGGTGGAAGTGGGAAACGAAGTGGAAATGAAAATGGCGGAGAAGCTTAGAAACACCAATGTCTACAAAAAGGAGGTCAAATTTTGATTAACCTTGATAATTCTGTTAAACCATTATATTACACATTATGTTTTTCACATTCTTGAATGTTGTTATGTATACGATGATGATTGTGCATGGTGGATCGACTTGGGTGCAACTAGTGTTTGCATGGACTGAGGATGGTTTGAGAAATTGAAACCGATGGCAGATGGTTTCGTGTTACTTCTGGAAAGTTTGTTAGACTATATGATGTAATATTAGTTCCTGATATGCGTAAGAATCTTGTTAGTGGTACTTTTTTAAACTGTGTAGGATATAAACAAGTTTGTGAATCAGGTAGATATATTATATCTTGATGTGGTGTGTTTATTGTATTTGGATATCTATGAAATCTTATGTTTCGTTTGAATGTAGTTAATAAAATAAGTGTTGTTAATTATGCATTTATGTCATCTTCTTCATCTTCTAAAATTGATGACTCTATCCTTTGGCATAATAGACTGGGTCATATCATTTTTAGAAGAATGCATGAAATGTCAAAATATAGATTAATTCCATGTTTTGATATTAACACTAAAAAGTGTAAAACTTGTATCCTTACTAAAGTAACAAAACATCCATTTCCAAACGTAAAAATAAATCTAGTGTTTTTGGAACTAGTTCATAGTGACTTGTGTGATTTCCACTCTACTCCATCGTTGGGAAATAATAAATACATTGTGATATTCATTGATGATTGTACTTGGTTTTGTTATGTGTATTTTGTTATATGTCAAAGAGTAAGCTTTGGAGAAATTTAAAATATATAAAACTGAAGTTGAGTTACAATTAGGTTTCTCAATAAAATGACTAAGAATTGATCAATGAGGAGAATATATGGATCCCATATATTTTCAAATCAGTTGGAATCATTCATAAAACAACAACACCTTACACGCCACAATGTAATGGAATAATAGAGCACAAAAATTGAGTTCTAAAGGACATGGCAAAATTTATTCTCTCTTGCTCGGGTTTAAGTAAGGGATTTTGGAGAGATGCTATGTTAACAGCCAACTATATTTTAAATAGAGTTCTTTCTAAAAGAAAAAAAAATATCCTCATATGAACTTTGTCTCAAGAAAACTCCAAATTTGAGGTATTTTTGAATTTTGGGTTGTAGAGTTCTTGTCAAGTTAATTGAACCCAAAAGAAAGAATTTGGGTAAATGTGGAATTGATTGCATCTTTATTGGGTATGCTAAACATTCCAAGGCTTATAGGTTCTATGTAATGGAACCTAATGATTCTATGTCGGTTCACACTGTGATTGAATCGCATGATGCAATTTTTGATGAAATGAGATTTTCATCAATTGTTAGGCATAAGGATCTGATTCCTAGTACTAGTAAAGTGCCAAATTTAGAAAAATTGGAGGATGTTGTTGATCTGGAAAAGAAAGTGATCTAGAGAAGCAAAAGAGGCCGAATTGCCAAAGGTTTTGGTTATGAATTTCAAGTATATTTAGAGGAAGGATTAAGAGATGATCCTAAGAAATTTAAAGAGGCTATCGAGTCTTAAGATTTTTCTTTTTGGAAGGAAGCATTTAACGATGAAATATCTTTAATTTTTGAGAATAACACTTGGGTGTTGTCAGATTTGCCTCCAGGTTATAAACCATATAGATGCAAAATGGATATTCAAAAAGAAAATGAAAGTTGATGGAACCGTTGATAAGTTTAAAGCTTGATTAGTCATTCACGGGTTTAGACAAAAATTTGGTATTGACTATTTTGACACTTATAATCCAGGGGAATGGATTTCTACCATTAGACTGTTGGTTGCCTCGGCGGCTATACACAATCTCATTAATATTCAAATGGATGTGAAAGTAGTCTTCTTGAATGGTGAACTTGATGAAGAAGTTTACATGTGACAAACATAAGGTTTTGTAATTCATAGAAACAAGAATAAGGTTTGTAAACTTGTGAAAGCTTTGAATAGGCTGAAACAAGCGCCTAAGAAATGGCATATTTGATGATATTATATTATCAAGTGGATTTGTATTAAACCAATGTGATAAATGTGTTTATACTAAGTTTGATGCTACTGGTTCGGGTGTCATCATATGTTTGTATGTGGATGACATGTTGATCTTTGGTACAAACAACAATCAAGTAAATGATACAAATAGATTATTGTCATCTAAGTTTTCCATGAAGGACATGAAGGTGGCTGATGTAATCCTTACGATAAGGATTAAACATATGAACAAAGGGATTGTCATGACACAATCATATTATATTGAGAAAATTCTCAATAAGTTAAACTTTCGTGATTGTTCTACGGTGGGTACCCCTATAGATGTTAGTGTGAAATTGTTGGCTACTACTGGCAAGCCCATTCCACAATTGGAATACTCTAAGGCAATTGGGAGCTTGATGTATGTTATGAAAAACACAACGCTTGATATTACCTATGACATGGGAAGATTGATTAGATATACTAGTAATCCCTATACTCAAGATTGGAATTCAGTTCAAAGAGTATCCAAGTATCTCAAAGGAAGTGTGGATTATGGTTTGAATTACTTGGGATATCACGCATTCTTAGAAGGGTATTGAGATACAAGTTGGATTTCATACTTGGAGGACCATTCCTCAATAATTGGTTAGGTATTATTACTTAGGGGAGGATCCATCTCTTTGGCTTCCAAGAATCAAATTTGCATTACAAGCTCTACAATGGAATCTAAATTTTTTGCGTTAACTACAACCGGTACAGAAGCAGAGTGGTTTTGTAACATCCCAAAAATACTAAGTAAAATTTTTTGTTTAAAATCAATCCAAACATCAATCATATATTTCACAAAAACATCAAGTATTTCTTAGTAGAAAATAGTTATCAGAGTACAACCCCAAAATCATAAAATGCCAAACACGGGTGGATGCAATGAGATCATGTTGGGCCCTTCCCTTTTGAACCAAAAGTACCTAAAAACATTTAAACATAAACCATAAGTACAAAACTTAGTGAGTTCCCCAAAATACCACATACCATACATACATAGCATTCATACGTATCAACCTAAAGCTTCAACGAGTCTATTTCACCCATGAGTCTCTTCTGACTCCTTAAGTCTTTTCGACTCGGTGAGTCCCTTCTGACTCCTTTGGTATTTTTTAACCAGTACGGGTCTATTTCACCCCTACAACTAAGCATACATTCATACTAGTAAGAGTCACAAACACAACGAGAAGATACATGCATATCAGTAAGTGTCATGAAGACAACTATTCTCCTACAACATAATAGAAAGGGCCAACATTGGTGCCTTCGACCCACAAGTAAACTGGGGAGACTCATAATAATCTGATGATAAACAAATCACACACTCGGACAGCTGCTATCATGGTTCCTCACACTGAACATATCCAAAATCAACCCTAATTAATAATTAGGGTAGTAACCTGTTGAGTCCGTTAGTGTTGCATCTTGGGCCTTATGTTTTGTATCCGGATTGGGCTTGTCCATCCGTGATTTTCTAGATTAGTTAGTAGGGTTGTTATATATATATATATATATATATATATATATATATATATATATATATATATATATATGCATGCATGTATGCATTATATAGAGTTGATTATCACGTTCTTATTTTGTAACCCTAGAACATCTCTACAGTCGAAGTTCTTAGTCGAGCTCTTCTGAGGTGTAAAAGTATTAATCATACGACTTATTCAAAGCCATACTTGTGTTCTTCATTACGTTCTTAATTATTAACTTGCTTAGAATCTATCAATCCTGATAGAACTTTGTTCTAACAATTGGTATCAGAGCAGGAGACTGTGTGATCAATACACATTCCTTCTGTATTCAGAATTCCTTAGGGTTTCCGCTTTTATCGTATAAATACAAAGTCGTCTTCTTTGTTTCGACGGCAACTCAGTTTTAGATAAAACCCTAATCTCAAGTTTACAGTTTTGAATCTAGCAGCTCACCATGTCTCACGATGATTCGCAAACAAACCCGATCAACATCTCCAACAGCATTGGATCTACAGCCAGTATACCCATTCTCTACACTCAACACTACGAAGTATGGGCACATCACTTCGAAGACTACGTGGTTGGATCTGAAGATAATAGGTATCTTATCTAGGAAGCTATCACACTTGGGCCGTTTGTTCACTCAGGAACAAACACTACTATCAAATCCCAAAAGGAATATAACAAGCTAGTAGCAGATGTAGACAAGATGCCACAGGACGAGAAAGACAAATTGCTATGTAATGTGAAGGCCATAAGGATGATCAGGTTCGCCTTACAATCTGACACCTTTCGGTTGGTTGGTTCATGCACGATGGCTAAAGAAATCTGGGATAGGTTAAAGGAACTTTATTCGACCGATGAAGATCTGAACACTCAATTCAAACCTTGCTACTGTCAGAATTTGGAGTATTTGAACAGAAACCTAACAAAAAGCTCATACAAACTTTCGATCGGTTCAATCATCTCCTAAGTAAGATGATTAAGCATGGAATAGAGAGGAAATTGATTGACCAGAAAGTGACTTTCATGAACGGGCTCAGACCAGAATGGATGGCTGTTGTTTCTACAGTAAAAGCGCATGAACAGTTCAAGTCTTACTCGCTAGCAAAACTTGTGGGAATACTTAAGTCCCATGAAAGTGTAGTAGCCAAAGAAGCGAAAGTGGTTTCTGGTGTAGAATCGCTGGCTCTTGTCTCTAAAGGCAAAGGTATTGTAGAAGAAGAAGAAGCAGCTGATATGTCAGAGTGTGACCTCACAAGCGAGGAGTATGTTATGATGGTCACCAATCCAAAGAAGTTCGCAAGGAGAAAATTTCCTGTCAACAAGAACCGAAACTGGTAGGGAAGTTACAGCTCTGAGAAAGTGAAGGATGAAGCAAAGATCACCTCTCAAAAGGATGAAGAAAAGAAGGAGAGCAAGCTTGCAGGAGACTCAGGATACGACTGCAATTACTGCCATGGCAAGAACCACTTTGCCAAAGATTGCATGCTAAGGAAAATGGCTGAGAAAAGAGATAGAGAAGATGATGAGGCATACTATATGCGCAAGTTGGAAGAGATCAAGAAAAAGAAAGCAACTAACAATTCTATGAATGCTTTGATTGTGTAGGAGATTGCAGATGAAGATGAGTTCGGTGGCGTCGAATTTTGGTCAACTGACTCTGAAGATGAAGAGGTGAGAAAGCCTACTCATGGAAAAGCTTGTGTGGCAAAAGAAGTAGGTTCAGTTGGAAAGTGCTTGATTGTCAAAGCTAGTTCATCAACTGCAAGTGCAAGTGAGGAACCAAACCTAACTGAAAACAAATGTTTTGCAGCAAAGCTAGTTAGTGAGAAGATCAACGACTGTGATCGTTTGATCAAAAAGGTACAAACTATCATAGGTTCTCTTAATGTTCCAATAACAGAATATGAGGAAGAATTAAATGAATTAAAACTTAAATTTTCTAATCAAAGTGGTAGTCTCATGCAAACTCTGTTAACAAATTCTAACTTAACTGACCAAATTAGTAGGGTGACAACGAAGAGTGAGGAGAGAAGAATGTGGATAGAGCTGAAGGAGCAGGAGTTAGTTAGGGCTAGGGATGGAAGCATTTATTTGCAAAGAGATAATCTAAAGTTTTTAAAACAAAGGAATGTTTTTGTTTAATTGCTAAGCGTTTATACACTAATACAGCTCAATTGCATTTAAGTTGTGAGATAGGAAAGAAAATTCATAAAATGATTTTGCCATTTCTTGAATTTAAAGAAGACGAGGTCATAGCTGAATGTGAATTAGAAGTATCATCAGAAGAGACATCCATGTCCTACAAAATTGGACTGGATAAAATTGAAACCTTCATTGATTCAAAGGAACACAAATGTATGCTAAAATATATCTTAGATGAAAATGATAGGTTGAAAATTAAGTCAGACACCATTCACTCATTTGACCAATCCAATGCTAAATTAGCTTCTGATAATAAAATAGACTTAGAAAATACGCTGAATTTGATGAAGAAAGTGAGATGAGTGAAATATTTGTAGAAGACGTAGTTGATTGCTCTGAGTTTATTAAGAGCGAAACTGAGAATGAGAAACCATTAATCTTAGAAAATTCAGTTGAATTTGCTCGACTAGCAAAAGATAAGGAAAAGAAACTCAAAGAAAAGGCTATGATTTATCAAAAACTTCAGACTGTGCCAAATCAGGTTTATGCAGTTACAGGGGTCACTCCTAAGCAGACATTAGAATTAAGAATCATGGTCGAAAATGATAATGCTGAAGGATGTGATGACTACTTCTGGTCAGCTCCTATTGATAATGTAGACGAAACTGTAGGTTTGTCTGAGCAGACTTCTTAGAGGGTCAAAGGAAGATATGTAGCTGAACCCATAAATAAACCTTCAAGTTTTGACAAACCACGCACAAGTGGAACCAAAGATATCCCTGAAGAACCAAAGGAAGCACAGAGAGTTATGGTCAAAACAACCAAAACTCAAAAGGAGAAGCCAAAGGTCAGCTTCAACATCCACAAATCACAAAAGGAGCTAGCTGAACAGAAACGCCTAAGAAATCAAAGATATGCAAAGAATTTGAATGAGCGAAAAAGTTACTGGCAATCTCAAAATCCAAATCATGTCCCTTCTAAGAGAGCATCATTGGATAAAGGAAAGGAAAATTTCAGTCCAAGTTCCTACTATTTCAAGTCTCAGAACCAAAAGTCAACATTCGGTCCACAGCCCAGTTTCGGTCTTAAACCTAGTTTCAGTTCTAAACCCAGTTTCAGTCCTAAACCTAGTTTTGGTCCTAAACTCAGTTTCGGTCCATCCAAGTCCCAAATCAAGGCAGATTCTTTGAAGGACATCAAAGGAAAGGGAAAACTAACTTCAGATTCTAAGTTCCACAAAAAGAAACAATCAGCTAACCCTTGATCTCAAAAGAAAAATCAAATACCAATATCATCTAACAAACCAACCAATGCACTTAAGTTTAAACAAGATAAAACTAAAATCAAAGTGTATACAATTAAAAGAAAAGATCAAACGACTCTAGTAAAAAGAACAAATTTGGTTGATATTTCCATTGCAATTCCGTTTTCTGTGAAAAACTCACAAGGACCCAAGCGACTTTGGGTTCCTAAATCTGCTTGAATTTGTAGGTAATCAGTGACGAGCAGTTCGATGAGGAATGGTATATAGATAGCGGCTGCTCGAGTCACATGACAGGAAGGAAGGAAGAGCTAAGGGAGTTTCGGTCCCCGAAAGATGGTAGGTGTGTGAAATATGGAAATAACTCCTATGGCACAATCAAGGGATACGGTATGATAACAAATGGAGATTTGACGATGAGAGCTCTGAAATAATCGATAAACAATCCAAGAAGGTTCTATTGAAATATGAACATAATGGAGAGATGTACCCTTTAAATCTCAACCCTATACGAGGAAAGCCAGCAATATGTTTACTATCAAAGGTAAATACAGATGAAAGTTGGTTGTGGCATCGACGACTATCGCACCTGAACTTCAAAGACATCAACAAGTTGGTGCTTGGTGATCATGTTCGAGGACTTCCTCTTCTCAAGTTCGACAAGGAACATCTGTGTGCAGCATGTGAAATGGGCAAACAAAGCAGAAAAAGTCACCCTACAAGAATCAATACAAAGATAGTTGAAGCTCTTGAACTCTTACACATCGACTTATGTGGACCTTCAGCTATTGGAAGCTTCGGTGGTAGTAAGTATATTCTTGTAATTGTAGATGACTTTTCACACTTCACCTAGGTTTTCTTTCTTAAACAGAAATCAGATGAAACTCCCAAGTTGAAGACATTCATCAAGCAAGTGGAAGTGCAACTGAGGAAAACGGTAAGGAATATCAGAAGTGACAGTGGTCTGGAATTCAAGAATAATGATTTTGAGAGCTTTCTGGCTAACAAGGGAATAACTCATAATTTTTCTGCCCCTTATACACTACAACAGAATGGGATTGTTGAAAGACGAAACCGTTCTTTATGTGAGGCAGCCAGAACAATGCTCAGTTTCACTTCACTTCTGTTATACTTTTGGGCTGATGTTGTTGCAACAACATGCTATACTCAAAATCTGTCCTTACTAAATAAGAGATTCTCTATAACTCCATATGAGATCTTAGACAACCGAAATCCAAATGTCAAATTTTTCCACATATTCGGTTCGAGGTGTTTTATTTTCAATTCTAAAGAGAACCGTAATAAGTTTTATGTCAAAGCCGATGAACGGATTTTTCTAGGTTATTCACTAACATCGAAGGCATACAGAGTGTTGAATAAACGCTCAAAACAAATTGAAGAAACCTATTATGTCACCTTCGATGATAATTACATGAAGAAGGTTCAAAGAAGTAAAAGTGAGTTAGGAGAAATTTTTCTAGAATCTGGACAGGTCTCGGTTCTAATAGCCAACCTGTTTGAAGAATACATACGCTTGTTTGATGAACCAGAGAAAGCAGCACACTCAGAAGCGAAAGTTGCAGATAATACAATTGATAGTGTCAAGAAAATTATAGATGAAGCTGCCAAAGAAATGGAAAGTGAACCTCCTACCGCTAAGAGCAATCCACCATTTCAAGGGGAAGGTTCAACAGCCTCAACATCAAACAGAGCATCTTTCGAGGGGGAGAATCCCATTCCGTCTCCATCTAATAAAGGATCAGAAGAAGGAGAATGTACTGATCCAAAACCACCAAGAATTAGGTCGATCGAGGAGGAGAATACACCTCCCATAGCGGGTGCAAAATCTGATGCTGCCACAGATTACACTTCGCCAGTCGAGGGGGAGAAAGAGAGTGAAAGTAAAACTGATGAAGGCGAGGGTGATCTATCAGAAGTTGAAATAGAAGTGAATGCTGAATTGGATCCAACATTTGACTCAAGTTATCCTCCATTAGTGAAATGTACCAAAGACCATGCCAAAGCACAGATTGTTGGTGAAACTTCAGAAAAAGTTCTTACTCGTTCTCAATTAAAAGCAAAACAAACTGCATTATTCTCTAAAGTTGAATTTTGTATGTTTAATTCGTTTGTTTCCAAGATTGAACCTAAAACTGTAAAAGCTGCACTTGATCATTCTGATTGGGTCCAAGCAATGCAAGATGAGCTTCATGAGTTTGAACGTAACAGAGTTTGGAGGTTGATACCTACACCAAAGGATGCATCTGTGGTAGGCTTGAAATAGGTCTTCAGAAACAAGGTAGACAAAGAGGGGAATGTCATTTGCATCAAGGCTCGGTTGGTGGTGAAAGGATATTGTCAAGAGGAAGGTATAGATTATGAGGAAACCTTCGCTCCAGTAGCTAGGTTGGAATCAGTTAGAATCTTCTTGGCATATGTTGCTCATAAAAACTTCAAAGTTTTCCAAATGGATGTCAAATGTGCCTTTTTGAATGGAGAATTAGAAGAAACTGTCTATGTCGAGCAACCACCAGGGTTTGTGAATGAGAAATTCCCTGATCGTTGCTATGTATTGGACAAAGAAGTTTATGGATTAAAGCAAGCACCGAGAGCCTGGTATGAAACTTTAACTCACTTCTTAAAAATGTCATAATTTAAACAAGGTTCAGTTGATCCAACCTTCTTCCGAAAGAAAGAAGGCGAACATCTTATGATTGTTCTGATTTATGTTGATGATATCATCTTTGGCTCTACGAATCCTAGCTTAACTTCTAAATTTAGAATGTTGATGGAGACTAAATTTGAAATGAGCGCAATGAGTCCAATTAACTTTTTCCTTGGTTTAAATATTAGACAGGGAACAAAAGGTATATTCATCAACCAGGAAGCCTATACAAAGAACTTACTGACGAAATTCGGTATGACGGGCGACTCAAAAGTGAAGGTTCCAATGGCATTTGGCACCAAGTTAATACCATCTCTGGAAAAACCTGTTGTCGACATAACACTATATCGTCAAATGATAGGGTCCCTTATGTATCTAACAACTAGTAGATCGGATATTATGTTTTTTGTTTGTTATTGTTATAGGTTTCAAGCTAATCCAAGAGAACCTCACATGGTGGCAGTGAAGAATTTATTCCGTTACCTTAAGCGAACCTCTTCTCTTGGTCTCTGGTATCCTGCAAGATCTGGATTCTTCATTCAATCTTTTTCTGATGCTGATTTGGGAGTATGTTGACTGAACAGAAAGAGCACTACCGGTGGATGTCAATTTCTTGACGGAAAACTTGTTAGTTGGCAGTCCAAAAAGAAAACCTGTGTATCACTATCCACAGCCAAAGCTGAATATATAGTTGCAGCATCTTGCACTTCATAAGTAATATGGACTCAAAGTCAACTTAGAGATTACGGGCTAAGTATGAAGAAGATTCCTCTATATTGTGACTCAGAAAGTGCAATAAGGATTTGTCACAATCCATTGCAACACTCAAAAACTAAGCACATTGCACTTAGATATCATTTCATCAAGGATCATGTAGAAGATGGGAACGTGGAAGTACATTTTGTTAGATCTACTGATCAACTAGCCGACATATTCACTAAGACATTACCTGAAGCACTCTTTAATAAAATCTTGCAAGGCTTGGCTATGATGGAAGCAGAGTCAGTACCGAACACTCAAATCTCTCACTAAAATTAGATAAGCGAAATGGAGCGAACGCTCGGTATATTTCGGTTCCTTAATTTTTGGGAACCGAAATGAACCGAACGCTCGGTCTATTTCGGCTCTAAAATTTTTGGGAACCGAAATGAACCGAACGCTCGGTCTATTTTGGCTCTAAAATTTTTAAGAACCGAAATGAACCGAACGCTCGGTCTATTTCGCTTCACTCAATTGAGATAAGGTTTCGGTTGTATACTGTATAAATTTCTTCTCTTCTCTTAAATATGGTCTATGCTTATTTAATTTATCTGCTTTCTGTTTTTATTTTTTTTCTTTTTTTTCATCTAAGAAAACTTCAAAAATCCAAAAACATTTTCTATTTCTATTTTTATTTTTTTAGAAAACTTCAAAAATCCAAAAATATTTTCTAATTTCGTTTTTTTATTTATTTTATTTTATTTTATTTTTTCGAAAACTCAATCCTTCAACATATTTTTTGATTTGTTTGTTCTGTTTGTGTGGTGTGTTTGTTTGTTCTTACTTTAATTAGGTCCCAAGTGTACAAGAACCACATAATTTGGAGTTACGACAGGTACAATTATTTCTATACGAACTAGTTAAGGGTCCCTAGAAGCATGTTGCTGCATGTTGACCAAAGCCTCTATGATTTCGAGCAGGCCTTAATGATTCGATCTATAACTAGCGTTTCTTCCTAATAAGGCCGTCTACATCAGCTCGGTCTAGAGCTACCTTACTCTTCTCATATGAGTCAAGAGTTTATCTGCTTGGTCATATTTTTACAGCAGAAGGTACTTTCGGTTCTTAAACCACCTTCTTATATTCTCCATCGACTTTCATTTCACCAATGTAACCCTTAAGACTCTATGTTCTTACCACTGAGGTTTATGGTTGCACAAAGTCTGTGTTTGTGATCTTGGATACGTATACCACATGCTAAGTGAAACCCAAAATCCAACTCCAATAATGAATTGTCGGTGAATTATTAAATTCAAGAACTTACTGGTTACCTAATGAAATCCTTTTTATTTTTGCGTGGTCGTTATGAAATTGTCTAAAACCAAGGCATGTCTTCCCAAAAAGATCCAATTTATTTTATTTTTTTTGGATTTATATTACTTCATTTGTCACTTCAACTTACATCTCACCTACTTGTTCAATAGACTACATTCGTCTCACAAGTACTTCCACCAACGTTTAGTTTAATGTTAAGACTCAAACTGGTTGAAGATAAGCTACCCATAGCCTAACAATTAAAAGAAGCCTTTCAGTGGTTCTTAACAAACACTTGATCGTATTTTTCGGGAAACCACACAAACACTTCAAGTCTCTCTTGACTCTGAAGGAAGTGATTCTTGCCCGGGATCATCTGCTTTCGGTCTTATAATGAGACTTCACTCACATCCCATATACACTTGCTTTGTTTCTTTATTGATTGTCACTCTATTGCACGAAAATTTTATTTTCATCACTCTCGTAGTTGTTTGTTCAAAGTTTTGTTTAACCAGGGACACTTATGCTTCTTGAAGTCGCACTGAATTTCAAACGACATTTGAGGATAAGGATTTGGGCATGTGAATTTGAACGGTCCCTATACCCACGTGTGCTGATGCTTACCTGGGGGTACCCAACCTGTCACATCGCGCTTTTCCAGGCGATGTTTTAGTGATCACGTCATTATCATCGTCTACATTCTCTCTCCTGGCAACAGTATATAAAGAGATTTTCCTTTATTTGTCTTTTACCACCAACAAATTCTCTCAAGATTACGAATCAAGCATCAACTGTTTATCTTCCTTCTTCAATCAACAATGGCAACTTCTTCCTCAGTTCAAGAACAGACTACATCTTCCACATTGCTTACGATAAAGCCTAATCAGAATATGATCATCAAACTTAACCCGTTCTTGTATGATTCATATATGCTTCAAGTGGTCGAGTGCTTGAAGTATTCCCCACTGGTGGTTGCCCTAACTGAAGTTGAAGCCCATGTCACTCTTATCACAGGTCTACTCCATGGCCTCATATGACAAGAACAAAGAACGTATTTTCTTTCAGATTCATAACAAGAAGGCTTCGATTTCAAAAGGGAGGTTTTGCTCATTGATGAATCTTGTTGTTGATTCTTCAGTCGTTTCACCAGATTTTATCACAACTACACAGTTGTTCTCCATGCTTTACGAAATGGGATATATAGATGCTCTTACCAAGATCACAAAAGTTAAAAAGTCAGGCTTGCCGTCTCAATGGAATGGATTGTTAACTCTTTTCATCAAGAGTTTGGCGGAAAGGAGTGATGGATCAGATGGCACCAGCAAGGGTTTTCTTACCCTCTTATATGGTCTTTACAATGGTCTTAACCTCGACTATGGGACGATCATCTGGTCTCAAGTAGTGCAAAGTCTCAATACTTCCACGAGGCATTCATAGATATCATGTGGGCGCTTCTGGATGCTTATTACAAGGAGGGTGATCAATACTTTGGACATTCCTGTGATGAAGGATGCCCTAGTTGCTTCAATTGCTACGTTTCACACAAAGAAGATCATCATCTCCGATCCCACAAAGTTTCATCACAACGGATCCATTCCTGAATACAGAAAACTTCCTCCAAATGAACCGCGAGTCCTTACTCCAGAACAACAGGCTACCCTAGATGTAGTAGACAAGCCTGGCAACCGAGGCAAACGTATTACTAAGAAGGAGTCCAAAGAAGAGGATAAGACTCAAGCCTCCAAGTCTCGAAAACATAAATCTCATAAAGGAGAATCTTCTAAGCCCAAGAAGCTTAAGAAAATGGCGAGAAGGTCCAAGAGTCCCACTCCTTCTGGTTCAGATAACGACAAAGAAGATGATGAAGAGGAAGTTCATCATGAATCACCGAGAGGTAATACCCCTCCCAGATCCCCAACTCCAACCGAAACCATCCATACCAAAATCCCAACACCACCTCCATCCCCAAAACATACAATTGCAGTTTCGGTTCCCATTTCTCCTCCACCCACTACTTCACCACCAATGGTTTTTTTACCACAATCTCCACTAGTTACTACCATTCCCATTTCCACTTCACCATTACCACCTCCTGTAATTTCACAATCAACCACCACTACAATTCCTGACCCAATAGTGGGAGTCAACGTATCTGATACGGGGGCCACCACTACTACAACCAAACCTCCAATTTTCACTAAGCCTCTTTTACTTACCAAATCAACCGATTCCGGTGCCACTCTAGGAGGAGAGAATAATGAGTATGACTCTACATACTTCAGTCCATATCGCCTTCCTTCTGATGAAGATAATGATGCTCCTGTCAGCAGTCACCATTTACAGGGCATTCATGTCAAGTTGGATCGTTTGCTTGAAGACAACAAGGCCTATAGTGGTGTGGTTCTTAAGGCTTTTCTAGAGACTGCTATTGAACAATACACCTCTTCCATTGAAAAATCCACTTCTTCTATTGATGCATCTACTTCCTCCTGTAAAAAGGCACTTACTGATGTTACTGAGGTTGTTCATACAACTCAGATTTTTCTAGACTCCTTAAAAAATCATGTCGATACAAGTGCAGCGAAGATACAAGCCTCTGTGGATTTATTTTCGAAGTCCCTTCAGGAAGAGAGCACCAAGTTTGAAGCTACGAGATCATCTCTTCAAACCGAGAACACTTCATTTTTAAGTTCAGTCAATTCTCAGTTTGCCTCTCTTTAAGTTGACCTAGCAACTGAAAGTGCACTAAAGGCAGATCTTGGTAAACAAGCCTCTATCATCGAAGTCCAGAAGGTGCAGTTAGCCGAAGTAGAGAAATAAATTTCTTTGTTGAAGACAGAAAGGGCTGTATTTCGAAGTTGTGCAGGTGATGTGAAGGATATGTTGCTCAATCTCCTTGGTGATCATGATCCCATCCTGACTCTCACCATCAGAAATCATCTTTCCACCAAACTGATTCCTGCCCTTGCCATGCTCCATGAAATGAAGGGTGTTTCTGAGAGGTTCGTACCTCCGAAACAAGGGGAGAAGGTGTTCGTGTTGATCAACCGAAAGTGGTTGTAAAGACAGAAAGTGATCAACCGAAAGTAACTGTGATAATTGAAACAGAGACTGTTCACCCATCCGAACTGAAGGATAATGTAGCTTTAGGTTCTGGTCCAAATGAAAAGGAAAATCAAACTGCTGATGATAGTGATAGTGATGTTGGTGAAACTATTGTTGAAGCTCTTCAAAGGAAAAAGAGGGAACGAGAGTTAAAATAAGTAGAGGAGAGGGAAAGGAGAAACAAGGAAGAAAAAGATGCCTTGAATTGTAGAAAGGCCTTGTTTCCCTTGTGGACGAAGGAAGTACTTGTCAATCAAGCTATAGAGTTTCCATCTGTCTATTGGTTGGAACCTGTCGCTTCGTTTGACTGTGATATTTCAAAGGACTCACAGTTTGATATGCCGATTACAAGGAAGGCATTCACGTTCCATTGTTTTGATTCAACTGTGGAGGTTCCTTTTCCTCATCCAAAGATAGATCGTGAGCTGATTGATTTCTATCTTAAGTTTGGCCAATCGCAGTACCTGACTTGGGGTGCACAGAAGATCATAACAGTCAATGTTCTCAAACCCTCACCTGCTGGGAGATTTACAAATGTCAATTTCAAGATCACTCGTGGTACAGCAAACACGGTGTCGACTATCTCTCTTGCAGATCTTCCTAATCTCAATCCCCATGATTGGATTTTGCTATACAACATTCTGCTCACTAATCCGACGGAATATGAGCCAATTCGTGAACACTTAAAGCGAATGTTGGCCTCCTACATTTATGAAGTTGCGACTATGGATCAGGAGATCGCAAAGGTTATGAACAAGAAGCCAACAGTCAAGCCTACACCGAAGCCAGCGAATGTGAACAGAATGAAGTTAGGTCAAATTGATTCAACACATCTCACTGTGATGTTTACTATAAGAGAAGGTCACAGATTTTTGTTTGCTCTAGTAGATAAACACTTATTCTCTACTGATTGCTTGGAGCACGTCATCAACATAATACATCGGTGCAAGCAGAATTCAGAGGCTAACAAGAAGAATTTTACAGATATGCTTCGGTGGTACATTACTTTTCGGTATCATCTTTTGCCATCATACCAAGAGTGTTTTTAAGACTGTGAAGAAGTCTTCTGTTGCTAAACAGAATTGAGGTTTCGGCTCCAAAGACGCAAAGGGGGAGATTGTTGAGTCCGTTAGTGTTGCGTCTTGGGCCTTATGTTTTGTATCCGGATTGGGCTTGTCCATCCGTGATTTCCTAAATTAGTTAGTAGGGTTGTTATATATATATATATATATATATATATATATATATATATATATATATATATATATATGCATGCATGTATGCATTATATAGAGTTGATTATCACGTTCTTATTTTGCAACCCTAGAACACCTCTACAGTCGAAGTTCTTAGTCGAACTTGTGTTCTTCATTATGTTCTTAATTGTTAACTTGCTTAGAATCTATCGATCCTGATAGAACTTTGTTCTAACATAACCCATAATAAATGGTCCAGGTCATATTCTATCATGCTAAGGGTAAAAGATCATTTTACCATTCCCTACTTGACCCATCACACACTTGAACTACTGCTATCATGTTTCCAAACAAGATTCAACTTTTATGACTTAATGACCTTAGAAATGGCTAGAAATGATGCTTAAGGGTTCTGGATTAACTTCTACTCACAAGATCAAAACCATGGGACTAAAACATGCCAAAACATAACCAAAAACTAGATCTACACTAAAGAGCCATAAAGTTTGAAGCTTTATACCTCCAGAAGATGTTAGATGAGAAACTAAGTTTGGATCTACAAGTTCCAAGCTTCCCACCACCTCTCCAATGGACTCATTCTTCATCAAAATGAACCAAAACACACAAGAATCAGTCTAAGAGCTCAAGGACCTAACAAGGTGGCTAGGATTTCGAAATGGTGCTTTGGGTCAGTGGAGGCTAGTGATGAGGGAGGCCTTGAGGGTATTAAGGTGTTTAAATAGGGTCCAAGCCCTAAAAATTAGGATTTAAGACCTGCATGAGTACGCTCTGTGTACCTACCATATACGCCCAACGTACTCGAGGGAACCCGTGATCACATTAAATGACCTACGCCTGGTGTACCTATCACATACGCCCAACGTAGGGAACAAGTTTGCAAACATATTTATAATAAGATCCTTTATGAAAAATACCTGGAACACGAGCGTTACGATTCTTCCCCACTTGATTCAGATTTCTTCCTCAAAGTCCGCCTCCGCAAAACACTCTAGATAGTGCTCTCACATCCCCTCCTCAGGTTCCTATGTCCACTTTGAGCCTTTTTGGTGCTCCCACTGAACCTTCACTAAACCCACTTCGTTGTTTCATAGAGTCTTCGTCTTCCTATCGAGGATCACAATCAGTCTTTCTATGTAGTTAAGGCGCTCATCCACCTGAATATCCTCCAATGACACCATTGTGGAATCATCGACCAAACACTTCCGTAGTTGAGAGACGTGAAAAGTGTTGTGAATATGACTGAGATCCTCGGGTAACTCCACATTCATGATGTTAGCCTAAATCAATATGCACAAACGGAAAATTAATTAATATAATGAATAACGAATGAGGTGTATTAATATAACATGTAATATTAAAATGGACGATGTACTTTGTATGAATAAATGAGATGAATGGGATTTTATAGGGTTACTAATAGATGAATGAATTACAAGCCTAAATCAACATTCTGTAGATTTATCATGGTTAGAAAAAGATTAGTAAATGACAAACCTAATATGAGTTCAACGTCAAAACTTTGTTAGAAGACCATAGATGATAATTTATAACTTTTGTTCGAAAACCTTCATTGATAATTCTGTTTTCTGGTGGAAGCCAGGTATTCCTGACTTTTTCTGGTGGAAAATGCTATAGAGTCAATAAGTTGGATGGGTATAATGGTAATTTTATTTTTAAAGGGCCAATAAGCCATGATATGAGCCTTTATGTTTAAAGAAGCACTCTTAAGCTCAATTTTTAACATTTAATACCCAAAACTTTAATATATTTCCAATCTACATATCAACGACCGGTGGACAAAATATATCTCAAAAGATGGTCATGATATTCATTAATAAAACGAAATGTTGATAAATAAGGACAAAGAATGCATTTATAATTATTAATTAATTACTTATCAGAAGTAGTTGGGGATTGATAATTAATTGGTGGTAAATAGATGAGAAGACACACTCTTAATTTTATTTATACACTATTGTTGAATTTAAAAATCAAGAAAAAATGTATTCATGAATGGGGTTGGTGAGAGAGAATTCATGGTATGCTATTATTATTATTATTATTATTGCTATCAATAATGGTTAGGAGAAGAAATATGAAGAAAATGTAGTATTTATCCAAACATGTGTTTTTGAAAAACTTATTTACCCAATAGGTATAGTTTTAAACTTATTTACCAAAATGATTTATTTAGCGATAAGAAAAATAAAAACACAAAAACTACTCATTTTTTATTGTTTACTCCACACCACATGCATGTATATTAGCTTTTCTTTTTTCTTTCGAATTTGTTGCAACAATGTTTATCTTTCTTAATATATTTTTTTGAATCATTTATAAAATATTAGTTTTGTTTCAATTATATACCATTTTGAATCATTTTTTATTTTTATAACTATGTCATATTACATTTTTCGTATTTTGTGTATATAAAATAAAAACCTAATATATATTTATATTTTTGTTTGTTTGCAACGTTTTATATATAATATATTTTTAAAAAGTGACTAAATCGATGATGGAGTTTTATAGTACATTTTAGATAAATAAGGATTAGATTAGTTTTAAAAAATTAAAAAAAAAAAAAGCAATAACCATTGGAGATTTTGTTCATTTAAATGTTTAGTGGAATGATGAGTTGACAATTTTTTTAAGTCATATGATAGGTTAACCATTCTAAATACTCTAATAAGTTAATTTAAGAAACACTTCCAAGTTCTGTTTTTAACATTTAATTAAGACCCAAAACTTAATTAATTAATACTATATATTTCCAATCTAACATCGACTAAATGGACAATATATATATATATCTCAAAAGATGGTCATGATATTCATTAAGAAAACGAAATCCTGATAAATAAACTTACATTTCATACAACAAAAGGTACACAAAATACATCTTCATTACATCATCAAACTAAAATTACTACATTGACATATGATATATCTACATACACAAATTTGAAACAACCATTTTGACTAGCCCCATACACGTGTACAATAACATAATATTTTAGGATAGGGTAAGTGATTCACAATTTAATCAAATTAAAAATTAATGAGCCGATATATAGTTACCATCACCACCATAAGCCCTTGTACATAAATATTTATCATAACATTTAGAAGGTAGGTGTTAGTGAGGGCCAGTTTACCACTACTCCTTGTAGGCATGGAGGATATTGGTAGTGAAGGACAATTTAGTAAAGTGTGATAGATATCAAAATCAAAACCAAAAACCACAACACTAAAATCGACACGATGTCTTCGTGGTTTCACATCCGTATCCCTTTAATGGTTCTATCTGAATGCTTATTGTTTTGATCTTCATACCCATATCTCATTGATGGGTCTTCGATCTTCATACCAAACTTTACACGCTATATGATAAAACACAGTCTAGATCTTGAAGCACAAGAGAGATTTATATATATTGTGTGTGTACATTGTTTATATGCATGACTGATCAGCAAAGTTATTCTACATTGCATATTAAGGATCATGAAAGAAAACTTTGTGGTGGGTACGTAGATGATATATAAACGAATTGTGGTGTTAGATGAGATCTAGTTAAACAAGAAGAAAGAATATAAGTATTTATTACTTTATATAACCACAAGTGGTTGGGGAGTTGATAATGAATTGTGGTAAGTGGATGAAAAGACGTGCTCTTATACTAATTTTATTAATATATTGACTAGTGTAAAATTCAAGAGAGGGGATTAAGAGAGAGATTTACTGGTATACACATGTCATAATCCTATATGGGTAAGAGGACACTTGCATAATCTTCAACTATAACAAAAAAAAACTTTGATAAAAGAATGGACACTTGCATAATCATCAACTATCAATTAAAAAGAACTTTGATAAATAATCATCAACTATTAATTTAAAAGAACTTTCATAAATGAACCGACACTTACTATTAAAAACAAAACATGCATTTTCAACTAACATATATGATGCAAATAGAACTACACACACACACACACATATATATATATATATATATATATATATATATATATATATATATATATATATATATATCTTATGGGTTTATTTGAAACAAGAACATATATTTTCATTTCTAAGCCCTAAATGTAACTGCTATAACCCTTCAACTTTAATAACATTTTTTATTTATAATAATTTATTACTATTAAATAATCACTTCTAACCTTTTATATGTTAACCAACAATACCATTAATTCAAATTTTATCTTATTTTTGTTTAAACCTAATACATTATTTAACTTTTTACTTTTCTTACAAGAAGACGCTGACTGCTTCAAGTTTCTCAGAAACATAACATGAAATTCTTTGCGATTGTCTACTCCTAAATCAAATTCGCTCCTCTAAAACTAATGATAACTCTAGAAGAAAGTTTAGCTCTGCCTAATGCAAGGGCATATATATATATATATATATATATATATATATATATATATATATATATATATATATATATATCAATTTTGTTTTTTTTTCATGAATTGAATGTTCATCCATTTTGACTTTTTTCCTTTCAGTTTTTCCTTCTTACCTCCGTAATTATGTTTTGTTTTTTTATCTTGAAGAAACAAGGTAAAAAATACATGTTTTGTAAATGGATTGACGTGGATGATGTGAATGTGACGCATGTGGTCACATAAGGGAATTCAATGGGTAAATATGTGTTCTTAGGTATCAAAAAGAAGTCAATGAATTGAAGATCATAATGATAATATTGCTTGTATTGGTTTTTTGGTGTACTATTAAGATCACTTTGAATTGAAATGATTTCCTTCTATTGTTTATTTTTTGTACAATGTACTTCAATCTCTATTGGACAACTATATAAAATAGCAATTGCTTATTTCATTGGTCTTATCATGTATAGAAAAAGATAAAGATTAATTTTCTAACTTAATAATCAAATGATCAAACAAACAATCATGAAAAAAAAACAATCATGATAATCACGATTTATAATCCTATTTAATTAACTAAGTTATTAACTTAACAATAACGATCATTAGTCTATCTAACAAGTAACAACAATGGTAATCACGATTTATAGTCATATTTTTAGTTGTGGCATTACATGCACTTAAATTGTAGGTAACTATGCCACATACGTTTCTAAATTCTAAATTTTTTTGATAAAGAAACTTTGATGGTTTGTGTTAATAATCATATAATATTAGCCACATATAAAAACTTTTAATGGGTAGAATTTTCATAACGCAAAACTTTAACAAGAAAAATTTGAAATTATAATGTTTTAATCTAAATAAATGAAAATGGAATGTTGTTAATCTATTATCTACCTCTTCTAACAAACAGAACATAAAATTGTCACCTGTCACTCTATTAAACAAGCTATTGTACATGTGACATCTTTTTCAATCTATATTTCTTTGTATTTTCGTTAATATATCAAATTAATTTTTTTCACACTACACTTTAATGTTTTTCTCATTAATCATGAATTAAATAACATTATTTAAATTTAATAACCATATCAAATATTTTTAATATATAACGATCATAAATTTAGAAATATATATATTAATTATTATATAAAAAAATTTCTTTGCAATTGTATTAAAATATTTTTAGTATATGATAACCGTGTAACGCATGAGTTATAACCTAGTTTTATAATATATTACATTCATACTTTTTTGCTTCATTTTGAATTCAAAATAATTTACAGATTGTATTATGATTTACCTTTCCTTAATTGAATATTTAAAAGTTTAAACTCCTTAAAATATGGGATTTATATCAAGTGAAATAAAAAAATACTAAGAAAATGACATGTGGCATTATTGTGTTTATATATTAGGTTTTGTTTATTTTAGAATAAAAAAACTAAAGGTAATGGAATGGAGTTTATACAAAACACAAAATAGAAGGAGGTTTAGTTTTTATAACTGTCAACCATTTCCCCAAGTGTAGGGATGAAGATGCTAGGAAAGTGGCATGGGACTTGATGCATTGGTTTGTAATGTTTCATCGATAATTGTTAACTTATCTAAATTAAAAAGGAGATGACATACTTTTTGTATCCTTCATTTTAAATGTACATATGAAATCTTAATGGGGGTATAAATTTCAAAATAAATTTATATTTTTAGTGGATTGTTGAAAAAGATAAGATGAAATATCACCTAAATAGTGAAAACACTAAATTGCCCTTCGTTTTTTTTTCTTTGATATATTCCCCATATTTGAGGGTATTTATGTATTTTACATTTCCACATTTTAATTAATGCATATTTGACACTGAAGCATGATTGTGTTCCATTTTAGTGAAAAGACAAATGTTGACTTTTTTATCTTTTAATTTTGACTTGCCACATTAATCGAAATAACACTTAAATTATCATTGATTAATTAAGTAACAAAATCAAACATATATATTAAGACGCTTACAAAAGTATATAAAAAAATAAATTGAAATACAATATTCACAATTGTAAACAACTTCATCTTCACTTAAATGCATCATTCTGATTCGTTCTTCTCCGCGCCCTTCTTTTGAATAGTGTATTTGAAATCCTTCAAGTGAGAGTGTCACGATGTCCCAAAACCTAGTCATATAATTTTTAGCAATTTTTTCAATAAAGGCGTAAAAAACTAAATCATCTCTTCCTAATGCATTGTACATCCGATTCAGCAGTTGTAACCCTTCTTTGCCCATTCCACGTCATTGAGACAAGAGAACCATTCCTAACAAAACTTTGGATTCATTATGCCCCTCCTCTACAACCATTTGTATGTATGCTGTTCCGATTTTAGTATCGCCCAATTTAAGATATTGTCTTTGTTCAAAAAAAAACATTTTATATGATAATTATGGGTTTAATTAATAAAAAAGGAAGATATAGATGGTCACAAAATAAAAAACATACCATTCCCACCTTGAGATTCAGGTTTCCCCAAAAGCAAACACTTAATAAGGTATCTTTTCAACCTCCATGCTTGGGAGTCATGATATGTTTTCAACCCCAACGCTTGGGAGTGATCATGATATGGCTGCCATACAAGTCTTTCATAAATAGAGTCGATTTCAATTTTCTTAAACACTTGGATGTCTTCAACTGTGTTCAGAAAGGCCTTGCAACTATATACAATATTAAAGGTATAAAATTCTATATTAGCAAAGTCTTAAAACATTTAAAGTGTAAATAAATCCTTCTATTACAATTTTGCTTTCAAAAGATCCTTCGTAGAAGTAGACCCCACAAATGCGAGAATATCGATCAAAATCTCATCAAGAAGACAAAAAATAAAAGTCATAGATGATTGTCGAAATTTTCTCAATGCCATTTCGAGTAAACAATTTCAAAGCACGGTATATTAAAGCAATACGCAGTTTGGGTATATACGTATATGACGATTTATGAATTAATGAGGAATATCAAAGGGTTTCTTGAAGGAGAGTATCCATGTGAATATGGAAATGATCGGTTTTTGATATGATAATTGATTTCATTCGCAGATGGCGGGAACACGTTATGATGAAAATAAGTTGAAAAGACCGACCACCCCTAATTAAGTTGATATTATCCTAAATAATATTTGTTTTTTATTTTTTTTGTTGGATACTAGTATTTCTTAGTATTTTCAATAATAAACTTATCTATAGATAAATATAAATTTCGTATTTAAAATAATATGACAAAGGTACATATAAATATGACAAGAAAATCGTTTCATGGCCCATGGCAGTATAGTAGATGACCGATATCCCCAATAATCCATATCGAAGACCGGCGACCCAAAATAAATGATTCATTCCAAGGACCCACACACGTGCCACATGCACTCACACCGTGTCCCCCTTGGCTGAGGAATGAGATCACATGAAATAAAAAGTCCCATGTCTCGTTCCATGATGCTAGAGTGTTGGCCCGAACCCTCAATGCATGGTCCATATATACAATCACCTCAGGTTTGAAGGTGCAACCCCCGCACACATACCATGTAGGGTACCATGTTAAAGAACATAAGAAAATCTGAAATTCATGGCTCTCGGACCCGCATACGATGTTATATCAAGCTGGTGACCGACACCCAAAATAAATTATCCATATCAACGACCCATATTCATGCCACATGCACTCACACCATGGCCCCCTTGGATAATGATTGAGATTAAATGAAAGGAAAAGTCTTGTGTCTCGTTCCATGACACTAGAGTGATGGTCAGAACCTCCGACGCATGATCCATATATACAATAACTTTGGGTTTGAAAGCATAACCCCCACATCCATAACATGTAGGGTCCCATGTCAAAGAACATAAGAAAATCTGCTAGCCATATCTCCCGGGCCCGTATATGATACTAGATGGAGTAGATGTTGACGCCCTAAATTAATTGATCCTTATCAACGACCCACACTCATGCCACATGCACTCGCATTGTGCCCCCTTGGCTGATGATCGAGATCACCCAAAAAGAAAAGTCCCATGTCTCGTTCCACGACGCTAGAGTGATGGCCATAACCACAGATGCATGATCCATATATACAATAACCTCAGGTTTGAAGGTGCAGCCCCCACACACATACCATACAAGGTACCATGTCGAAGAACATAATAAAATCTACAAGCCGTGTCTCTCGGACCCGTATATGATACTAGATCGAGCTGAAGACTGGACCCCGAATTAATTGATCCATATCAACAACCCATACTCATGCCACATGCACTTGCACCGCGGGCCCCTAGGCTGACGATCATGATCACACGAAAGGAAAAGTCTTGTGCCTCGTTACATGATGCTAGAGTGACGGCCGGAACCCCTGATGTATGATCCATAAATACAATAATGTCGGGTTTGAAGGTGCAACCCCCACAGCCATACCATGCAGGGTCCTATGTTGAAGAACAATAGAAAGTATGTAAACTGTTTCTTTCATACTTGGATATGATAACCGGCGCCCCAAATTAATTGATCCATATCAAAGACCAACGCTCGTGCCAGATATACTCGCATCGTGGCCCCCTTGGCTGATTATTGAGATCACACGAATGGAAAAGTCCCGTGTCTCATTCTAAGACGCTAGAGTGATGGTCGAAACCCCCGATGCATGATCCATATATACAATAACCTCGGTTAGAAGGCACCGCCCCGCCCACACACCAATACCATGCAGGTTCCTTTGTCGAAGAACATAAGAAAATCTGCAAGTCGTGTCTCTCGAACTCGTATATGATACTATATCAAGTTGACGACCGACACCCCATATTAAATGATCCATATCAACGACCCACACTCGTGTCACATGCACTCACACTATGGCCCCCTTGGCTGATGATCGAGATCACATGAAAAGAAAAGTCTTATGTCTCATTCCATGACGGTAGAGTGATGGCCGTAACGCCTGATGCATGATCTATATATACAATAACCTCATATTTGAAGCCGCAGCCCTTGCACCAATACCATGCATGTTCCCATCACAAAGAACATAAGAAAATATGCAAGCCATGTCTCTCGGACCCTTATATGACACTAGATTGAGCTGATAACTGACACCCCAAATTAAATGATCCATATCAACAACCCACACTTGTGCCACATGCACTCGCACCATAGCTCCATTGGCTGGCGATCGAGATCACATGAAAGGAGAAGTCTCGTGTCTCATTCCATGATGCTGGAGTGATGGCCGGAACCATCGATGCATGATCCATATATATAATAACCTCGGGTTTGAAGGCGCAGCCCATGTCTCGCTCCATGACACTAGAGTGATGGTCGGAACCCTCGATCCATGATCCATTTATACAATAACCTCAGTATTTTAATGCAGAGCGCCCGTACCCATATCATATCGGGTCGCATGTCAAAGAACATAAGAAAATCTTCAAGTCGTGTCTGATAGGCCCGTATATGATACTAGATCGAGATGATGATCGATGCCCAAAATTAAATGGTCCATATCAATGACCCACACTTGTGCCATATGCACTCGCACCATGGCTCCCTTGACTGATAATCGAGATTACACGAAAGGAAAATTCATGTGTCTCGTTCCACGATGCTAGAGTGATTGTCGAAACCCTCGATGCATGATCCATATATACATTAACGCCCCGTTTTCACTACCAAAAATATTCATTTTTATTACGGTAAAACTTCCAAATTTATTAATCCATTAATTAAGAAAACCATTTATTCTGAAGTACATTTATTAACAATCAAAGTATTGTGGAAACGCAAAATCTTCAATGTTGCTGATTAGTGTGTACAGTCCCGCCTTCGCCTTCCAACAATAACTAGTGATACCTGAAACCATAAACAATTAGTTTAGCATAAAGCTTAGCGAATTTCCCCCAAAATACCACCATATCAACAGATCACATATACAATCAAACATGTCGGGTCCAATCAAGCATCGGGTTGGAATACCCCAGGACCAGACAACCTCCGGGTCCAATCATCCTCGGGTTAGAATACCCTAGGTTGGAATGCCAATATACAACAGGTCTAATCAGCCATTGGGTTGGAATACTTAAGGTTTGTTGGCCTACTACCTCAAACCTACCGCTTTTCCCGAGGCTCTGTGCCTACAACTTCCAGCCGCCCCCCACTAGGTATATTGGCTTACCGCACAAAGCAATAACGTCTCAACCCAAACCAAACACAACATGTCGACATGTAAGCAATCAGGATCAAGTAGGCACATAATACAGGCAAACAACAATCATATGGCTGACTACCGTCTACTGTTCCTCTCACATCATACAGTCTTACCAGCTAACCCCCACAGAATGCGTAACTAGAGGTGAGATAGCCAACGAAAAGATGATCCTACTCTAAATTCACAACCAAACAAGGAACATGCAAAAGAGCCTAGACAAAGAGCTCTCAGGCTATCCTACATGACCACATACCGTCCCTAAGGGCACTCCATAGATGATAACCAGCAAGCACATATAAATACAGTTCTACAAGTTATTACCACAAAGCAACATAATCAATACCTAGAGACAGATCTAACAGATCACTATAGCATAACCGCATACTCGATACCATAACATAGACCTACCAAATTACTATAGTATAGCAACATACCCAATACTAGAACACGGATCTAACATATTACTACAACATATCATCATACTAAAGATCAATAATCCAAGGAATGCATTATCGTATAAACACAAAGGCGAGATAGTCACCCGGACAGGTGATCCTACTCTAGAACCACAACCAAACAAGGTACGGGAGAGCTTAGATCAGGAGTCCTCTATTTATCCTACATGACTATAGGGCATCCCTCTACTAGCAGATAACCAGAACTAGTGGGCCGACATTGGTGCCTACGACCTACGGGTACAGTGAGGCGAAACTCACCTCGATATGCGCATAGATAACCACTGTAGCAATGAAGGACTCTACCAAATTCAATTCACTTCTAGTCACCTACAGGAAGATACTTGATTCAATTACCGATCACAGGTCATAATCACTTGCAATAGTGACCACCTCACATGAAATGATGATTAGGATGTCACATAAAATGAGTATTAAGGTTAAGTAAGAACACTTAACCCATTAAGAACTCAATCACTTAAGGGTAGGACCGATTAAGGTTTGACGTAGTCCTTCTCGAGTGTAGTAATAATCCAATCAATAGCCCAAATACACGCCCGGTGATTGTACAAATAGAGCTCCTTGATTCAAGGTTTTTTCACAAAAAATGATAACTAGGGTCAGTGTTCCACACTTAACCCCTTTAAGGACTTAATCCATTAAGTCCAATATTGCATTAAGTTAATTGTAGGGGCATTATTAAGCATTATTTAAAGTTTAATTAAAAGCTTTAATATGGGTGACCAACTCCAAAAACTAGGGTTTCTTGACATTAAGGTTTTCTAAACCCTAATTAGGGTTTGCAACTCCTAAAGTTAGATGATTATTTAATTTACTAAATATATGTATTATAAATCGGGCACCACCACTTCCACCTCGGACAGTGGTGGTCGGCAGCGGTCCATGGCGGCGGGAGTTGGAAGCCACCATTTCACGGTGGTAGTGGGTTTTCTTCAATCTCTGGTCAAGAATAGATTATACAACCTTACACCATTCAAAAGAAAAAAAATGCACACACACACACACACCATATCACACACACACATCCACCCCACATGATAGCTGGTGGTGGCAAAAAAGGTGTAGCCAACGCGGCAGAACGGTAGTAGAGACCATGGTTGGCTGCCATGGTGGTCTTCATGTTTTCCGACCAACAAACGCACACCGATAATCGTCTCTCCGACATGCCACAACAACAACACATGTACACACACACACAAAACACGAGTTCAAGCACTGGAAATTACACACCAACTCAGCCACCCTCGTGGTGTCATATGGCAGTCGGAGTAGATATGTCAAATGCAACAACCGCTAGGAGCAGCGGTGACGAAGATAGTGCAACAACAGAAAATATGGAGAAAGGAGAAAGTTAGCGACCCATCTTGCGAACAGCAACATCATCACCTACAAGCTTCCCTCTCCCGATCTTCCCCGACTATCACGACGTTGGGTTCGTGGTTTTTGTCTTCGCCGGCAATGGGGACAACATCAACGGTATCCAGTGGCTCATGGTGGCGACGTAGTCGATGGCGGCGGCTGGGGATGAGGGGTGATAAGGTGGCGGTTGGGAAATGATGTAGGGTTAGGGTTTTGGGTGAATTTTAAAGGAAGGGAGGTGACAGGTTTTAGACCTACCTCCACCTTAAAATTCATTCCATTTGACACATTTGGCCCTTCCTTCTCTAATCATTACAATCCTAGTCCATATTTTAATCTTTCTCCCCTGATTCCAAATATATGTTCAATGCAAGTCCAATTGTTACAATTTAGACTCCAAATTCCCAAAATTATAATATTCAACTCCAATGGCTAACACTGATAAATTATTACGAATTTATAGCTAAAATAAAATAAAATATGAAAATGCATCTCATGGTTTGTAGGGCATATTATTTATTTATTTTTATTTATTTAATATTATTATTCTTATTTATTTATCTACTTATTTTATTTTATTTATTTTATTTTTAAAGGAAATGTTACAATTCTCCGCCACTTAAATTGGATTTTGTCCTCGAAATCCACTCTTGTTTCTACTTCCAGATGCACTTCCACACAACAACCAAGGTAAAAGAAAATCCGCAGAATCAATCGGTCCCAGAGCTTCTTGGCCAACGTTGCCATGCAAACTCACACAAAAAGGGCATTACCTCAGTGGGAACCAACTAGTCAAATATGGAACTAGACCACACTCTTACCTGGGTCCGATAACCCAACTAATCTATCCACTATCAACACTCAGGCTCACCCCCGGTCAGACGATAACATACAAGTAAACCCTCACTCTAAGCTCCTAACACCTTAGGGTCTAAACACAAGGGCCCTATATATGCCATCACCACCAAGACTAATACGAATCGACGGGAAAGTACAATAGTTGACATTGATCTTGCCATGAAACCAAATGTAACGCCCGTAGACCCAGGCTAGTCAAATTAGAGACAATAAGTGTTGAAAACGACTTTTCGACAAAATATTATTTAGAATAAATAATTTGAACCAAGTTGTATTATATGTCACAAGGTTTCCGTACATATAAAGAACGCCGAAATCCAAGTTATAACGAAGAAGTTATGACCTGTCGAAGTTTCGCGACGGAACCGGCACGGCACCGGGAAGCGTAAATAGTGAATTTACAATAGAGCGAGTTTTAGCCTTAGCGATATAAACAAAAATCATATAGTATGTTAAACTAAGTACATCGATAAAAAGAACGCCCAAATCTGACTTCGTATGAAAAAGTTATGATTTTTCGAAGTTTCAGATTAGCGGTGTACAGCCCGAAATTCGAATATTAGATCGAGTAATTTTTAGCCAACACAACCTAAACGAGAATTGAAGATCTCATTAAGAGTAGCGTAACGAGAAAAAGATGGGCGAAAAAAGACGTCGGATGAAGAAGTTATGAGGATTTAACGGACCAATCCTGTCCCGGCCTATTAATAATATAAACTTTGAAATAGAGCCAAAATTAGCCGACGGAGTCTAAACGAAAGTTGTAGAGTACGTTCCCACCTTCGCGTGGATATAAAGAATGTCCAAAACGGAGCTAGTATGCGAGAGTTATGATTTTTAGAAGTGAGAGTAGAAAATCACGAATCTGGTGCGAAGTTGATGACGTGGCAGCATCTGGACCGTCGCTTGCTGATCACGCCTCGCTTCGGATGGCTGACACGTAGTCCTCGCATACATCCAGCATTTGCATCGAACGCCTAGCGTACAAGTACGCCTCGCGTACGAGGCTCGGAACGCGCAACAGTCTTCTTCCTCCCTCAGTCAACATTACGCCATGATGACCCAGCCCTTCCGCAACATGTGTTGTACGATGCAAGAGTACGCCCAGCGTAGGTCCGAGGTACGCCCAGCATACCGAGGCCTTGCAGGCTATAAAAGGGGGCCGAGGCAGCTTCATTTTTCATTCCAAAAATCATTCTCTCTCTAGCTTCTTTCTCTCTCTAAGTGCCCTAAACCCTCCTAAACCCTAGGTAAACCCCCTAGCACCCGAAGGAAGCCCCGAGGCTCCCGAAGTCCCGAGAAAAAGAGTCTTTCGGTTTCGAAACGCTGCTCCAAATAAAGTTCCGGTTTTCGTTAAAATCCGCTGTAAGTGAGCTACGCTTACGCAAATTTTAATATAGCTTTCAAATAATTATAGGAATGTTATTAGGTCCTTGAAATAATTATTTCGACTATTATTTTGAGTTATATTGAGTGTTATTTAACACTTATATAATAATAATAGTCAGACTATTAATTTGTTGCGGTTATCGTTAGACTAAACCCTAGAGGTATTGACACTAGGTTTTATCGAAGGAAAATTGTTTTGAGAATATCGAAGCGCTGTCCGAGTGCTGAGTCACCACCTTTCAGGTGAGTGCATAGTTACTTTCAGCTTACACATAGATATGAAGTATTTTATATAAATTACGTGCTATGTGTGCATATTATCTGAATACTTGCTATCTATGATGGGTGAACGATTTTATACACGTTTTAAATGATTTAAACTGTATATGTATTTTATGTCTACGAAAATGTTGGGGTAAGATATGGGTAGATGTAATAGATGAAATATGAGTTGGCTGATGAGTTGAGAGGTGAAATAGACCGTGAGGTGAGGGTGAGAGGTGGACGATGTGAGAAGCCTTTTTTCCCAAATGATGGCCCCGTCATTCAGCAGAGTATGGATGACAACCACAGACTATTCTAGACAGTCCAGTGGAACACTAGCAGGCTCGCAACCTGTAGGTGTTGTGAACGACGTGTTCACCGGTGTACTCTAAAAGCCCATTGATATGTATTGCAAGTGGACTCTCGAAAACGATACTGTCAATAAAACCCGATAGATGTGCCTAAAGGACTCTACTGGCAGAAGCACCTAATAGAGAACCTCATAAGCCCGGCAGATGCACCTAAAGGACTATTCTGGCAGATGCGCCCCATAGAGAATGTCACAATTTTGGCAGTTGCGCCTAAGTGACAAAACTAGCAGTTGTGCTTGACAGATGTGTCATTTACAACGATGGAATTCATACTTATTCCTTAGGATACTCCTTAGGAATGAATGAACGAGAATTAGCTGATCCTTAGGGTAGATCCTTAAGAATAAAGAAGATAATGGGGATGAGTAATTGGGTTAACTGTTTGATGACTAAACATAATAATTATATTATTGTGGGTTGAAAACCCTATGTAATCACCAGGTTTCCCTACCTGATCCACTCAGTTTATTTATATCACAGGTTTCGATATGAAGTGACATTACACTGAGAGATTAAAGAGATGTAGATCACTAGTGTAAATAAATGTAAGTTCTATTTATGCTTATGTTCCTGTATTGACAATGACATCCCAAACGTTTTAAAATGAATAAAATACGTTTCTTAGAAAATGTTTTGATAATGTATTTATCGTATTTTTCTGGGAACAAATTCCGCAACATTTTTATGAAAAGAAGTACTCTGATTTTTATAAAGCATAAACAAAAAAAAATCGGTCTTTTCTGGCCGTGAAAATGGGGATGTCACAGTTGGCATCAGAGCATTAGTTTAAGCGAACGAGGAATTTGTAGGAAATTTCTAGACTTAAACTTAGAATGCTAAGCGATGATTGTGAGATGAGTGTCTGCTATATTTTAGACACAAGCACTAATTTAGTTTAGGAAGATGCCTAAAATGTTCTATGTGCTAAATGTTTTATGTTATAGCTATAAAGATGCCTTATATGCTATTATTTGTTCGGATTTATGGTCTCTTGCCGATCAGATCTGGAAATTTTATGTGTTCAGATTTCTAAACGTTTGATTACAGTATTAGAACTGGCATATAACTTTTCGGTGTGACAAGGAGATCTATACGTCTATCGTAAATAAAATATTTCCTATCTTAATATCCTCGCCTCAGTACACTGAACTTCTGCTTGGGTGTACAAAGCGTCATGGTGAAGACAGACTAGGAAATATCTGAGGAAGATGACAACTTGAGCCTAAGAATGTGATGGGTCATGCATCGGTCGTTGTGCCTGCACCCGAACCTATTACAATGGAAGAAGTTCAGGAAGTGATGCGAACCATGATAGACAGAGAAAATAGAGGAAATGAGATGCCTTACGATAGTCAATGATACCTATCGGAAGATATCATAAGAGGTATCTTTCCTTTAGAATACGTCTGATAAAATAGCAGTACGTCTAGAGAAGTATGGTACATTTGAATGTACACATTTGATTGGTGGGATGATAGAACGATTGGTGTAATTCTTAATGTTTTCCTATCATATGGAATTTCCATCACCAACCAAGTTGAAGCAGAAATGATGATTGAAGATACGCGTGGAAGAAGTCCTAGTAGGGTATAGGGAAATTTTTATGATTATTTGGACACACTCATATGTGTTAAATTGTTTTGTGATTTTAGGACTTGGGGACGGCGAGACAATACTTGGGATGAGTATGAGTAGGTGTGAAAGGTAGTAGATGCATATACTACCGGAAGCACAGGACTCACGCTTGGATCAGGGAAAGTCACAAGGTTACCAAGAAGCTAGTAAATAATTTCGTTTTATTCAAGCATGTCGTTACCATCGTTGCGGTAATGACTAAAAAGATTGTTGATATTCCGACCCTAGTGGTCATATCGAATCAAGTCCGACTACGATGAGTATGTTGCGTGGTTCAGAGAACCAAGTTCGATGTAGCGTCCGACTTAAACCAAACGATTAAAATCAAAGCGATCAATAGAAGTATCGTGCTCGTTGTTAAAGAAGTTGTTAGCTAAAAATGCTACATGTTAAAATGTGATTATATCACATTAGACCATGAAGGAAGGCATATTCCAATCCGGAATTTGACTCTAAGAGACCTGAGTCTACGCTTTGTTACATACGATGATAGGTCATTAGAATATGACACATCGGTCAATTGTAGTAATCAAATTAACTTATCCTAAGTTTGTTAAGAAGAAGAAGGAGTCTCTGATAAAGAATGAGGTTGTGACACGAAGGTCATGATTGAAAGTCTAACGAGCAGGTGCAAGACCGAGCACCGCCTGCAGTCAAGGAGTCCAAGAGTTAGATACTCGTTCAAAGCAACATAGAAGTTACAGTTATTACCTAGGATGAAGAGATAACGTATGGAGTCATTATACAATCCTGTTTTGTTGATGATTTCGGGACGTGATCATCCTAAGGGGGAGATAATTGTAACGCTCGTAGACCCGGGCTAGTCAAATTAGAGGCAATAAGTGTCGAAAACGACTTTTTGACAAAAGATTATTTAGAATAAATAATTTGAACCAAGTTGTATTATATGTTACAAGGTTTCCGTACATATAAAGAACGCCGAAATCCAAGTTATAACGAAGAAGTTATGACCCGTCGAAGTTTCGCGACGGAACCGGCACGACACCAAAAGCGTAAATAGTCAATTTATGATAGAGCTAGTTTTAGCCTTAGCGATATAAACGAAAATCGTAGATTATGTTAAACTAAGAACATCGATAAAAAGAACGCCCAAATCTGACTTCGTATCAAGAAGTTATGATTTTTCGAAGTTTCGGATTAGCGGTGTACAACCCGAAATTCGAATATTAGATCGAGTGATTTTTAGCCAACATGACCTAAATAAGAATCTAAGATCTCGTTAAGAGTAGCGTAATGAGAAAAAGATGGGGGAAAACGGACGTCGGATGAAGAAGTTATGAGGATTTAACGGACCAATCCTGTCCCGGCCTGTTAATAATAAATTTTTTTAAATAGAGCCAAAATTAGCTGATAGATTCTAAATTTATGATCACGCCTCACTTCGGATGGCTGACACGTAGTCCTCGTATACGCCCAGCGTTCGCATCGGACGCCCAGCGTACGAGTACGAGGCTCGGAACGTGTAGCGGTCTTGTTCCACCCTCGGTCTATATTACGCCAAGATGACCCAGCCCTTCCGCAACACGTGTTGTACGATGTAACAGTATGCCCAGCGTAGGTCTGAGGTACGCCCAGCGTACCGAGGCCTCGCAGGCTATAAAAGGGGGCCGAGGCAGCTTCATTTTTCACTCCAAAAATCATTCTCTCTTTAGCTTCTTTCTCTCTCTAAGTGCCCTAAACCCTCCTAAACCCTAGGTAAACCCCCTAGCACCCGAGGGAAGCCCCGAGGCTCCTGGAGTCCAGAGAAAAAGAGTCGTTCGGTTTCGAAACGCTGCTCCAAATAAAGTTCCGGTTTTCGTTAAAATCCAATGTACGTCAGCTACGCTTACGTAAATTTTAATATAGCTTTCAAATAATTATAGGAATGTTATTAGGTCCTTGAAATAATTATTTCGGCTATTATTTTGAGTTATATTGAGTGTTATTTAACACTTATATAATAATAATAGTCAGACTATTAATTTGTTGCGGTTATCGTTAGACTAAACCCTAGAGGTATTGACACTAGGTTTTATCGAAGGAAAATTGTTTTGAGAATATCGAAGCGCTGTCCGAGTGCTGAGTCACCACCTTTCAGGTGAGTGCATAGTTACTTTCAGCTTACACATAGATATGAAGTATTTTATATAAATTACGTGCTATGTGTGCATATTATCTGAATACTTGCTATCTATGATGGGTGAACGATTTTATACACGTTTTAAATGATTTAAACTGTATATGTATTTTATGTCTACGAAAATGTTGGGGTAAGATATGGGTAGATGTAATAGATGAAATATGAGTTGGCTGATGAGTTGAGAGGTGAAATAGACCGTGAGGTGAGGGTGAGAGGTGGACGATGTGAGAAGCCTTTTTTCCCAAATGATGGCCCCGTCATTCAGCAGAGTATGGATGACAACCACAGACTATTCTAGACAGTCCAGTGGAACACTAGCAGGCTCGCAACCTGTAGGTGTTGTGAACGACGTGTTCACCGGTGTACTCTAAAAGCCCATTGATATGTATTGCAAGTGGACTCTCGAAAACGATACTGTCAATAAAACCCGATAGATGTGCCTAAAGGACTCTACTGGCAGAAGCGCCTAATAGAGAACCTCATAAGCCCGGCAGATGCACCTAAAGGACTATTCTGGCAGATGCGCCCCATAGAGAATGTCACAATTTTGGCAGTTGCGCCTAAGTGACAAAACTAGCAGTTGTGCTTGACAGATGTGTCATTTACAACGATGGAATTCATACTTATTCCTTAGGATACTCCTTAGGAATGAATGAACGAGAATTAGCTGATCCTTAGGGTAGATCCTTAAGAATAAAGAAGATAATGGGGATGAGTAATTGGGTTAACTGTTTGATGACTAAACATAATAATTATATTATTGTGGGTTGAAAACCCTATGTAATCACCAGGTTTCCCTACCTGATCCACTCAGTTTATTTATATCACAGGTTTCGATATGAAGTGACATTACACTGAGAGATTAAAGAGATGTAGATCACTAGTGTAAATAAATGTAAGTTCCGTTTATGCTTATGTTCCTGTATTGAAAATGACATCCCAAACGTTTTAAAATGAATAAAATACGTTTCTTCGAAAATGTTTTGATAACGTATTTATCGTATTTTTCTGGGAACAAATTCCGCAACATTTTTATGAAAAGAAGTACTCTGATTTTTATAAAGCATAAACAAAAAAAAATCGGTCTTTTCTGGCCGTGAAAATGGGGATGTCACACCAAAAGATTTAGCAATTGCGTAGAGTCTGGAACCTAAAGAAATGCAACTGAAAACCGAATCTTGGCACAAAGTCTTTCTGCTACAAGGTTCCACTCTCCGCCACTTGAAATATGCTAGAATCTAAGAACTTCATAGTCCTTTGATAGCCACACTAACTCGAACTCCACCACTTGATCCCAACTACCGACATCTACATACATATGAGAATCTGAACCCACACAACATTCATACATTCCAACTTGTATATAATCAAGGACTAAAATAATTAATCCATACATAACAAGAGATCAATTTAAAAAAGCTAAATAAAATAATTTCATTTAACTGATCATCTAAGATTACAAATGAACTCGAAACATAGACGGTAGTTCCAGACGCACACCAATACTACCACAATTGCTAAATAGAAGAACTGCCAACTCAAATCTCGGTCCTTGAGACCCCGGTGGTCCCCTGACGACCATCGGGTAATTGCTAAGCTAAGGGCGTAGGATCCAACACCTCACTGGGAAAAGGACAATGAGCTCTAATGTGGCCTTCCTGACCGCAATTAAAACAAACTCATGCACTCCGCCCGCAGTCTCTTCCAAAATGGCCCTCCTCGCCACACTGGCGACATGTAACCAATCTGTGCCTCCCTCCAACCGATCTTGAACTCTAGCCGGCGGACTTGAACTGCTTCGCTATAGGCTGGGACTAATCTGGAGCCTAAAACTACTCCCTCACCTGGGTCTCTATCTCAATTACCGCCTCCCCGCGGCTTCCTGAACCTCAACGAGAGAACCATATCATTGGATCGACACAAACTGTAAAATATCTATCTTGAGTATGCTCAAATACCGAGTCATCTGAGCCTGCTCTGAAGCAGCGAACTCATAACTGAACAAAGCCCTCTTAGTGAAAATCTTGGTGATCTCTGTCACTGACTCGGTCGTCTGTCTGAGATCCAGGTACTCCTGGGCCAGTCTCCCCTTCTCTACTAAGGGAACATACCTTGCACGGAACATCTCCGAGAAATATTCCCAATTCATCACGATCCTCTACTCTGGAATATAAGAACTAGTCACCAGTCTCCACCAATCCCTTGCCCCCAACCTGAGAAGGTTCAGGGCGCACTTGACCTTCTGGTAATCTGGACAAGAATATGTTAAGAAACAACCCTCCATGTCAGATAACCATCTCATCGCCACAATCGGGTCCGAGACTCCATCAAACTCTGGTGGGTTCGTACGATCGAAGTCCCAATATTGGCAATCTCTCTCTCCTCGAGCCCCAATGGAAACAATAGTTGCGGTGGTTATAGCAACAACAACCTCAGAAAGTGTACCATATCGGTAATCAAAATACTCCATCATGGCGGCCTTGAAAGATTCAACTAGCTCCAGTATCTGCCCCTGGTCATAAGAAACACCCTCCTCACGAATAACCTTCCTAACATGGTCCTCAGTCAATGCTAGCCCATCCTGGCCATCTGCTCCTGATCCTGATCCGGATCCAGCCTCAAATCGTCTCATAATCACCATACTAAAAATAAACCAAGGAGATATAAGACAAAATGCATATAGCACCAAGGGAACCAATTCCTAAAAATCCCTAGGGTTTGTGACTTCCCTA
This sequence comes from Lactuca serriola, assembly GCF_051521515.1. Lineage (NCBI taxonomy): Eukaryota > Viridiplantae > Streptophyta > Magnoliopsida > Asterales > Asteraceae > Lactuca > Lactuca serriola. Next base: position 93,198,767 of record NC_136411.1, on the reverse strand, counting down.
ATATGCGTATGGGTCCAGTGCTTCTACTAGTACGAGCCCATACTACCTTCCACACCTACCCGCATTTGTCTCAAAAGATCATCACAACAACCCTAACCATACCTGCAAAATACTCATACACTTTATCCTCTCATCCTAGTGGAAAGTTATACATTGCACAACAAGTCAGCAAACGCCACATAACTCATCCATGAAACTTCCACCAACCTTGCAACACTCGTATGTGCTAATCATACATAACACTAGACCCTATGGGAAATCGAATATCTTATTCCACCCTAAGCCTGTGATCAAACAAGAACAAGAAATATGGCTAAACCAAACATTCTCAGGCTATAGAATCTTAGTTATGTACAACTATGTTGTATACACTAAGCAACTACTGTAATGATTTCAATTTCATACAAGAAGAACCCTAGGCTATCAGGCATCATATAATCATGCAATTCTATCATGCAATTCCTGAAAATCCCTAGCCTATCACTAGCATGCTTTTCTAACAAACATGTATCAGCAAGATCAAAACTCAGAAAATATAACAAGCATGGGTATTTTAGGAACCACTCTCCTATTCGGGCTCTGGATGACTGTACACACCGCATCTTCCTAAAAAATCAAAGTTAAGTCAAGGTCCACATTCTCGATCCCAAGCCAACAATCAAACAAGAACATGACAAGAGACTGAGCCCATGTCCCTAACGCAACTCTTTTATTATAATTTCCTTTTCAAAAACATTTTGGAAAAACTTTCGGATCCTAGTTTGAGACTGGATTCACACAATTGCTCCTCCAATTCACTCAAACCAGGGCTCTAATACCAACTTGTAATGTCCCATTTTTTTTCATTTTTATTAAGGTAAAACTTCGCAATTTATTAATCCATTAATTAAGAAAACCATTTATTCCGAATTACATTTATTAAAAATCAGAGTATTGTAGAAACGCGGAATCTTTAATGTTGCTGATAACCAAAACTAGTGGGCCGACATTGGTGCCTAGGGTATCCCTCTAGTAGCAGATAACCAAAACTAGTGGGCCGACATAGGTGCCTTCGACCCATAGGTAGAGTGAGGCGAAACTCACCTTGATATGCATGTAGATAACCACTGTAGCAATAAGGGACTCTACTAGCTTCAACTCACTTCCAGTTACCTACAGGAAGATACTTGACTTAATACCCGATCACAGGTCATAGTCACTTGCAACAGTGACCACCTCACACGAAATGATGATTCGGGTTTCACATAAAATGACGATTGGGGTTAAGTAAGAAAACTTAAACCATTAAGGACTTAATTACCTAAGGGTAGGAATGATTAAGGTCTGACATAGTCAATCTCGGGTGTAATAATAATCCAATCAATAGCCCAAATACACGCTGGGTCATTGTCCAAATAGAGCTCCTCGATTCTAGGGTTTTTCACATAAAATGATAACTAGGGTTATTGTTCCACACATAAACCCCTTAAGGACTTAATCTATTATGTTCAATGCTGCATAATGTTAATGGCAGGGGCATTATTAAGCATTATTTAAAGTTTAATTAACACCTTTAATGCGGGTCCCGACCAACTCCAAAAACTAGGGTTTCTTGACATTAGGGTTTTCTAAACCCTAATTAGGGTTTCCAACTCCTAAAGTTATATGATTAGTTAATTAAATAAATATATGCTTAATAAATCGGGCACCACTCACTGCTACCTCGGGCAGTGGTGGTCGGCGGCGGTGCATGGCGGCAGGAGGCGGCAACCACCATTTCTTGGTGGTGGTGGATTTTCTTCAATCTCCGACCAAGAACCGATTATACAACCTTACAACACAAAAAAGAAAAAACGCATGAACACCCACCATATCACATACACAACCACCTCACACGGTGGCTGGTGGTGGCATAAAAGGGGTAGCCAAGGCGGCAGAACGGTGGTAGCCGTCATGGTTGGCTGCCACGATGGTGCTCATGTTTCCAACCAACAAATACACGACAACACTCGTCTGTCTGACATGCCACAACATCAACACACACACATACATACACACTCAAAACACGAGTTCAAGCACCAAAAAGTACACACCAACTCATCCACCCTCGTGGCGATATATGACAGTTGGAGTAGAGACATCAAGCACGACAACCGCTCGGATCAGCGGCGACGGCGACAATGTAGCAGCAGAAAAGATGGAGAAAGGAGAAGGTTAGCGACGCATCTTCCGAATAGTGGCAGTAACACCTATTATCTTCTCTCTCATTATCTTCCCTGAATAACACGACGTCGGGTTCGTGGTTTCTGTCTTCATCGACAGTGGGGACAACATCAACAGTATCCGGTGGCTCACGGTGGCTAAGTAGTCGACGGCGGCGGCTGGAGATGAGCGGTGATAAGGTGGCGGGTGGAGAAAAATGATGTAGGGTTAGGGTTTTGTGTGAAGTGTAAAAGAAAGGGGAGGTGACGGGTTTTAGACCCGCCTCCACCTTAAAATTCAGTACATTTGAGACATTCTGCCCCTCCTTCTCTAATCATTACAATCCAAGTCCATATTTTATTTTTTAGCTCCCTGTTTCCAAAAATTTGTTCAATACAAGTCTAATTATTAGAATTTAGACTCCAAATTCCCGAAATTATAATATTTAACTCCAATGGCTAACACTGATAAATTCTTACGGATTTAGGGCTAACACGAATGCAGGATCCCATGTCGAAGAACATAAGAAAATCGACAAGTCGTGTCTCTCGGACCCGTATATGATATTAGATCAAGTTGATGAACGACGCCCCAAATTAAATGATCCATATCAACGACCAACATCTCAGGCCACATAAACACGAAAGGAAAAGTTCAGTGTCTCATTGGATGATGCTAGAGTGATGACTCGAACCCGCGATGCATGATCCGTATATACAATAACCTCGGGTTTGAAGGTGTAACCCCCATACCCATACCATGCAGGGTCCCATGTCAAAGAACAAAAGAAGATCTGCAAGCCGTGTCTCTAGGATTGATATATGATACTAGATCGAGCTGATGACTGGCGCCCCAAATTAATTGATTCACATGAACGACCCAAACTCGTGCCACTTGCACTCACACCAGAGTCCCATTGGTTGATTTTCGATATCAAACAAAACAAAAAGTCTCGTGTCCCATTCCATGACAATAAAGTACAGGATGCGACCCCCGATGCATGACCCATATATAAAATAACCTCGGGTTTGAAGGCTCATCCCCCGCACCCATACCATTCAGGGACCCATGTGGAAGAGCATAAGAAAATCTGCTAGCCTTGTCTCTCAGACCCGTATATGATACTAGATCAAGCTGATGATCGGCGCCCCAAAATAATCGATACATATCAACGACCCACACTCATGGCACATGCACTCATAGCATAGCCCCCTTGGCTGATGACCGATATCACACGAAATGAAAATCCCACATCTTGTTCCATGATGCAAGAATGATGGCAGAAACCCCCGATGTGTGATCCATATACACAATAACCTCGGCTTTGAAGTCGCCACCCCCGCACCCATACCATGTAGGCTCCCATGTCATAGAACATAAGAAAATATGCAAATCGTGTATCTCAGACCTGTATATGGTACTAGATCGAGCTGATGATCGACGCCCCAAATTAACTGATCGATATCAACGACCCACACTCGTGCCAAATGCACTTGCACCATGGCCCCATTGGCTGATGATCAAGATCACACGAAAGGAAAAGTCTCGTATCACATTCCATGATGCTAGAGTGATGGTCGGTACCCACGATGCATGATCCATATATATAATAACCTTGGGCATGAAGGTGCAACGCCCACACCCATACTATGCATTGTCCCACATTAAAGAACATAAGGTAATATGAAAGCCGAGTCTCTCGAACCCGTATATGATACTAGATCGAGATGATGATCGGTGCCCCAAATTAAATTATCCATATCAATGACCCACACTCATGCCACATGCACTCGCGCTGTGACGCTCGTAGCTGATGATCGAGATCACACGAAAGAAAAAATGTTATGTGTTCTTCCATGAAGCTAGAGTGATGGCCATAAATCCTGATTCATGATCCATATATTCAATAACCTCGGTTATGAATGCACTGGCCCCACACCCACACCATGTAGGGTCCCATGTCGAAGAACATACGAAAATCGAGAAGCCGTGTCACTCCGACCCGTATATGATATTAGATCAAGCTAATGACTGGCGCCCCAAATGAATTTATCCATATCAACACCCAAAATTGTGCCACATGCACTCGCACCGTAGCCCCCTTGGCTGATGATAGAGATCATACGAAAACAAAAGTCCTGTGTCTCGTCCGTGGCACTAGAGTTATGACCGAAACCCACGATGCATGATCTATATATACAATAAGCTTGGGTAGGAGGGCACAAACCTCACACCCATTCCATGTAGGGTACTGTGTCGAAGAACAGAAAAGAATCTACAAGTTGTGTCTCTCGGATCTATATATGATACTAGATCGAGCTAATGACCAACGCCCCAAATTAAAAGATCCATATCAACGACCCACACTCATGTCACATGCACTCACACCGTGACCCCCTTTGGCTAATGTTCGAGATCACACGAAAGGAAATGTATCGTGTCTTGTTCCATGATGCTAGAGTGATGGTCGGAACCCCTAATGCACGATCCATATATATACTAACCTCGGGTTTGAAGGTGCAACCCCTGCACCCATACCATGCAGGGTCACATGTCAAAGAACATAAAAAAAATCTGCAAGTTGAGTCTCTCGGACCCGTATACGATACTAGATCGAGCTGATAACCCGCACCCTAAATTAATTGATCCATATCAATGACCCACACTTGTGCCACACACACTTGAACCATGGCCTCTTCGCTGATGATCAAGATCAAATGAAACGAAAAGTCCCGTGTATCGTTCCATGAAACTAAAGTGATGGCTGCAACCAAACGATGCATGATCGATATATACAATAACCTCGAGCTTGAAGGCATTGCTCCCGCACCTATACCATTTAGGGTCGCATGTCGAAGAATATAAAAGAATCTGCAAGCTCTATCTCTCTGACCAGTATATGATACTAGATCGAGCTGATGATGGGCGCCCTAAATTAATTGATCCATATCAACAACCCACACTCGTGCCACATGCACTCACACCATGGCCCAATTGGCTGATGATCAAGATCATACAAAAGGAAAAGTCCCATATCTCATTCCATGATGCTAGAGTGATGGCTGAAACCCCCAATGCGTGATCCCTATATACAATAACCTCGGGTTTGAAGTCGCCGCCCTCGCACCCATACCATCCAGCGCCCCATGTCGAAGAACATAAAAAAAATCTGCAAGTTGTGTCTCTCGGACCCGTATGTGGTACTAGATCGAGCTGATGGTCGGTGCCCCAAATTAATTGATCCATATCTACGACCCACACTAGTGCCACATGCACTCGTACCATGGCCCCATTGGATGCTAATCGAGATAACACGGAAGGAGAAGTCCCGTGTCACATTCCACGATGCTGGAGTGGTGTCAGTACCCCCGATGCATGATCCATATATATAATAACCTTGGGCTTGAAGGCGCAACGCCCACACCCATACCATGTAGGTTCCCATGTCGAAGAACATAAGAAAATATGCAAGCCATGTCTCTTGGACCCGTATATGATACTAGATTGAGTTGAATACTGACACCTCAAATTAAGTAATCAATATCTACGACCCACACTCATGCAACATGCACTCGCACCATGGCCACCTTAGCTGATGATCGAGATCACACGAAAGGAAATGTCTCATGTCTTGTTCCATGACACAAGAGTGATAGCCAAAACCCCTTATGCATTTAAGAAATATACAATAACCTCATGATTGAAGGCATATCCCCCACACCCATACCATATATGGTCCCATGTTAAAGAACCTATGGAAATCTGAAAGCTGTGTCTCATGGACCCGTATATGATACTAGATTGCGCTTATGACTGGCACCCCAATTTAATTAATTAATCCATATCAACGACCCACACTCATGCCACATGCACTCACCTCATTTCTCCCTTGGCTGATGATCGAGATCGCACGAAACGAAAAGTCTTGTGTCTCGTTCCATGATGCTAGAGTGATGATTGGTACCCCCGATGCATGATCCATATATAAAATAACCTCGGGTTAGAAGACGCCTCCCCCACACCCATACCAAGTGAAGAGTGTTTGAATCAAGTTTAGAGAACAAAATCAATAACATAATGCGTTAAGAACAAGATTGTAAATAATATTTTCTTGGCTCATTGATTTGTCTAAATAAGTACAAAAGTACAAGAGATATGGTAAGAACAAAAGTGCCCAAAAGCTATCTCTCTATTTCTATACTAATCCTATTTATAGGGTAATACAGACGCTCAAAAAGTATGCAAGGACTAGAGTTTATAATACAACACAACAAATTCCTTGCAAAGTACATACACTGCGAAGTACCAGAGTTCGCACCTATACATACCTAAAATACGTTTGACCTCTCACTAGACAATTCACACTCAACAATCTCCCCATAAGTGAGAAGAGTCGAAATTATGTCATCAACTTCATGTTCTAGAGAAGTACTGTGAGAATATCCATACACCAAAGAATAGTCTTCAAAATTTCAGCCTTGTCTTTTTCACTATTCTTTTTTCAATTATTGATTCATATAAGGAAACTTGTATACTAGACATTCGTGTATCTCTCAACAATAGCAAGTTGGAACAAAAACTTTGTCATTCTCTGCTACTTGTCCTTGCTAAGAAATACTACCCCCAGAGGATGAGGAATAATTTCTCTGTCTTCATATTTGTCAATATTAATCTGCCCCTTTAACAAAGACTGAGGAAATTTTGAAGTCTTGTTGATTGCCATGGCAAGCTAGATATATGTGATTGCGAGGCAATCATAATAACTATCAATGAAGACTTTGATATGAGCAAAGTCGATGCAAAAATTGTCCTTGTTACTCTTTGGTAGTTTCGATACATCGACATTGCTTAGAATCAACATCACTGTGAGCAAGTCGTTCAGATTCATCAATGGGAAGTCAGCAATTGGGAACTCACATACTAAATTGTTTGCCCTTACTACAACATAGCAAAAATTTTAAAGAATCCCTTTGAACACGTTTACCCTAGTGATTGACATCACTTTAATGATCATTACAGCAGACAAAATCTCCTCTTCACTTTTTCCTAAGACTGCATGAAATCTCATTTTCAATCGTTTATATTCCTCTTTATGTTTGAATCGATCAACCAACTTGTACTGAGAGGAAATGCAGGTCATGTGATTGATAGGAAAATCGAGTTGATTGAAGTCTGAGTTTTCAACATCATAACTTTTCTTTGGAACCTTGCGAAAATCATCCATTTTCCCCAATGAGACAACTTGCTCAACAGTTTCATAGCAAGTCGTGTCTCTCAGACCTGTATATGATACTAGATCAAGCTGATGACCGTCGCCCCAAATCAATTGATCCATTTCAATGACCCACACTCATGCCACAGACACTCGCACCGTGGCCCCCTTGGCTGATGATCGAGATCACACAAAAGGAAAAGTCCTGTGTCTCGTTCCATGACACTAGAGAGATGACCGAAACATGCGATGTATGATCCATATATACAATTGCCCCAGGTTTGAAGGCGTCTCCCCCACACCCATACCATGGAGGATCCCATGTTGAATAACATAAGAAATATGTAAGTCGTGTCTCTCGGACCTGTACATGGTACTGGATCGAGCTGATGAACAGCGCCCCAAATCAATTGATCTATATCAAAGACCCACACTCGTGCCACATGTACTCGCACCATGGTTCCTTGGTTGATGATCGAGATCACATGAAAGGAAAAGTCATGTGTCTCGTTCCATGAAAATAGAGTGATGGCCGGAACCCCCGATGCATGATCCATATATACAGTAACCGTGGGTTTGAAGGTGGGGGCGGTTTGAAGGTGCAACCCCCACACCCATACCATGCAGGTTCCCATGTTGAAGTACATAAGAAAATCTGCAAGTCGTGTCTCTCGGACTCGTATATGATAATAGATCGAGTTGGTGACCGACGCTCCAAATTAGTTGATCCATATCAATGACCCACACTCGTGAAATTTGCACTCGTACCGTGGCCCCTTTTCTGATGATCGAGATGACACAAATGAAAAAGTGTTGTGTCTTGTTCCATGACGCTAAAGTGGTGGTCGGAACCCCCAATGCTTGATCCAAATATATAGTTACCTCGGGTTTGATGGTGCAACCCCAACACCCATACCATGCAGGGTCCCATCTTGAAGCACCTAAGAAAATTTGGAAGCCATGTCTCTCGGACCAGTATATGATACTACATCGAGATGATGACCGGTGCCCCAAATTAACTGATTCACTTCAACGACCCACACTCATGCCCCATACACTTGCACCATGCCCCCTTGGCTGATGATCGAGATCACACGAAAGGAAAAGTCCCATTTCTCGTTCAATGAAACTAGAGTGTTGCTCGGAACCTCTGATCAACGATCCATATATACAATAGCCTCGGGTTTGAAGGCGCCACTCCCACACCCATACCATGCAGGGTCCCATGTCGAAGAACATAAGAAAATCTGCAAGCCATGTCATTCAAACTCGTATATGATACTAAATTGAGCTGATATCCAGTGCCCCAAATTAAATGATCCATATCAACGACCCACACTCATGCCACATGCACTCGCCCTGTGCGCCCCAAATGATCCATCTAATTTTCTTATTTATCACTTTATTATAAAATCTACCAAAAAAATGTTTTTTTATTTATTCATCATACCTATTAAAAACAACTCCTATGTTGTTATAAAAATGCGAAAATGGTGTAGTTTTTCAATCCGACGTACATTAAAAAAACATCCCATTAAATATATATTTTTAATTTATTAATTACCAAATTCTTTTTATGTATTTTTTTAATTTTTAATTTATGTGTCTATTGTTAATATTAATATTTTAGTTTTTAAGTGGAAAAATCACATTAACAAGAGAAAAATATTAGTTCCTTTGTATGAAATTCAATCCTTAATTTTAGTTCCCAGCAAATCCTAAAATTAAAAAGATTCAAATTATCCAAAAATTTAAATTCCCTCCATATACTAGTTACTTTATATGAAATATTAGTTCCTTTATATAGCCAAGGTTGAAAATTTCAATTTACATAACTGATAGTCTCTAAAAAATTCACTGTTTCATTATCATCATCATATTTTTGGTCTCCATAAGCATATTTATTTCGATATCCAACTCATATTTATATACTAATAGATGTCGTCCTCAATGAAATACAATTCGATAACCATGGAAACGAGCATGAGATTTTTAGTTATAATGACCCAGAACCAAGCGAAGATGCTTCAACATCCGGAGTTGAGAGTACTGATGAAATTATTGTTGAGAATGATGAAGGTTGGTATATATATATATATATATATATATATATATATATATATATATATATCTAGTTCCTCACGTCTTCTAATTAAATTTAGTATTTATTACTTACATACGCTGTTTGATTGATTTAAGAAAATGCAGCAATAAGGGTTAGAAGAGGGAAAACTAGATTACCAAAACTTCGTAACGGCTTGTTCCTGTTTTATAATGTTAATTCATCCCGACTAACCACTAAAAACACTATTTTAGTGTGCTGGATAAATACTCCACGCTTCAAATACTGAGTGCAAATATAAATTAAATTATGGCATATATACATATAAATTTAAACAGTAAATAAAAGTATAGAGAATGCTTCTATTCTTTAAAACCCATAAAAGTTGATTCCTTATTCAAGAGCATCCACACTTCATTCAACTCATGGAGAGTTGAATAGAATGACTTGAAACTAGGATAGAGAATGCTTCGATTTTTAGAAAACCCATAAATTTACACTAAAAATTCATTCAACACTTTAATGAAGATTGAAATCCACACACTCTAATAATGGAATTCAATCCATTGAACTCTTATTGACCAAAAAGTACATGCTTTCTATACAACATAAAACCTAGCAATTTATTAATTAAAGTTGATTTTTTTACAAAGTGTACATTATCTTACTTAATTAAGCAATTAATTAATTAAAGTACATTACTAACACTCAACTTACTATTCATGTAGCAGTTTTTGGATATTGATCAATTTCCAAGGAAAATGTTATATCCCATCTTGATACACTTCGGCGATCTTTCGGAAAATATGTTAATGATCGTTTCGTAAAGCCCTACTTGTGTACACCAAAGAAGCTAAATGTAGTATCACCTCAGTTTCATGCGTCTAACACACAAAGTGATTGTGAGACATTCATTAAAAGTGTACAATAAAAAGAATTCAAGTTTATAAATTAAATTGGTCCAAATGTTAATTATGTTCGTGATAAGGACTTTCATTATATTGTTTAACTAATTCAGAAATCCCTTGATATCCTGTTAATTATTTACTCTATGTTGAAGGTAAAGTCTGATGTGGGAAAAGTCGCTCGAGCAAAGTCCTATTGCACACATAACATGGGATGTGGGGGTATGTTAAATTAAAAGAAAAATTAGTATGTCCATTGATCGATATTTCGTTTGTTGAGTATGTATTTATTAATTTCTTGTTTAGTTAATATGATATATATACTTGCAAATTGTTTGATTTCCGCTTTATGGACTGGCCATTCTTTTAACAGGTGAAATATAAATTAATTGGTGTGGATGAAGTTCCCCCGCGATCTTTAACATGGAGGAAAGGACAGGAAAATATGATCGAGAAGAAGTGATGCTTGTTGCGGAAGAGTTGGTATATATTGTCAAACTAGCAGCTTCTATCTGGTATTGGGGTTTGCTAATGCTAATTGATAAAAAAAACACATTTAATACTATATTTATTTGACATACATTTTTTCCAGATCAGTCATGAAACTACAATTGAATATGGAAAAACCATTATCGAATAGCCACAGATGACCTCTCACTGGTCTTTGGCAAAGAACATGGTGGATTTATAAGAGGGGTTGGCATGAGAGTCACTCCAACCAGATATTGGCATACACCTACAGCCAGATCCTCATCAAAAGAAATTTTTTTTGTCCTTCAGCAAAGGCTATGAGAGCAAAAAAACAACAAATCAAGGATCTGAGGTGCCAAGTTGAATATTTATTGAGTTTGGCTCCTCCTGTGGTCAATCATCTGGAGTCTCCAATAACCACTACTCCAACTCCAAAAAAGTCTCCTACAAAAAGAGTGAGTAATTAAGTGAATTTTGTATGATAGTTTTTGAACAATAGACTGCTAATTAATGCTTTCGTCGCATAATGTCATCCCAGAAAAGAAAAAAATATATGGGTAAATCAGCATCGCAAACACCCCCCCCCCCAAGGAGCTCCAAAATGATGTAAGTTTATATATATATATATATATATATATATATATATATATATATATATATATATATATATATATATATATATATATATATATATAGGGAAGTGATTCGTACACAACAGTTTTTTGCCATACACAACAATTCGTGCATTATATAGTTGTACAATACAACATTTTAAAGCACCAATTGTTGTGTATAGAGCAAAATTGTTGTGTACGGATCAGCTCTCATATATATATATATATATATGCGTATGATCAAATGAGAACAGCTAAAAGGTTGAGAACGCGAGAACATATCACAACCTAGTAAATAATTAGATCTATGGCTATTATTTATTGGACCATTTATGAATATTTATAAAACTGATGTGCTGAATATATAACTTTGAAATGGCAAGAAGGGTACAATAGGAAATCCATATAATTTAATTAAATAGAAATTCCTGTAATTTCTCTCTCTCTCCTTCTCTCTCTCTCTTTCTCTCTCTCTCTCTCTCTCTCTCTCTACTTAACTAGAAAACACTAATCTAATTATTTTGAAAAAACCGGCCACACACCCCCACCTTCTTCCCCACTGTTTTCGTTCATCTTCTTTCGCCATCCTCAATCGTCAACCATCGCACAACCACCATCGAGCCTCCTCCGTAGTCTAAACGTGGTCATTTACATGGCTGGTTCCCTCTTTGGATCTTCACGATTTCAACAACAATAGTGTTCATTTTCTATGAAATGGGAAAACATAGGGGAGAGCATGAGGGGGATTCAAAGTGAGATCGAGAAGGGCGAGGGGATAACAGTGGTTTTAGAGTTGAAGCCCCTAACGATCAGCAATGCTAGAGTTCAGGTACATGTTTCTGGCTCCCAAGACAATTCTTCTTCTTTTTTTATTCTTCTGATTGTGGTGCTTAATGATGATGATGATGATGATTTAATTAGGCTTCACAGACGGATAAATAGTTGTTGTTAATATGTTATTATATTTTGTTTAAACGTCGTCAAAGATTTTTTTAAGTACATGTTCAGAGCGTTAGGTAAATATCTATTTGAAGTCATGCGCACTAAGTTTTCTTTCATATCTTTTTTTGGTTTACAGCCTTTGCTTTTTTCATCTTTTGATTTTTATATAGAGTGTTGATATTGTTTTTCTTAAAGTGGATGCTTGATTGGCTTGAAATAGAAATATTGCAACCTGAATTTACAATGTAACGATTAGCACTGCTTAATAAAACCACTTTTAGATTACATATGTTTTTTGTAATAAAAATTAAGATTAGATATAGTTTCGATTTGAATGATCATAATTTTTTTGGAAGATAAGAAAATATACAATTGTTTAGCATTTATAAACATTCGTGTTGCTTTGTTCTCAGGTATTAACTGATGCATATATGATTATGAAGATGAACTAAAATGAATTGATTTGTTTGTAAAAGACAGCTGATGATTGTTATAAAGTTATAATCATTTATGATTATAAACATGGTTGTATATATCACTAGAAGACACCGATAGTAATCATTTATAATTATAACTATCAGCAATATAAATGATTAGAAAATCGATTATAATCATATCGTTTATGATTATAACACCACATGATTTTGCTACTAATAATTCATTTTAATATTTTGTTGATCCTTGTATTGTATTTACATGTTATTGGCATTTTGTAGGTATTTATCAAAGAAAAAGAAATGATATGACTTTTTAGGTATCATTGGTGCTTGTCACACAGGCAACAATTTGATCCAAATAGAAGGAGGTTACAACCGACTCAAGAAAATGGCCAGCATATGGATGAATTTTTCAATATTTGTTTTTCCTTTGGAGTGGTTTAATCATTGTTGAATATAATTATGTATAAATATATGAAACTAGTATTGTCATATTCATTTATGAATATATATTCCTTTTGAGTGGGTTAATCATTGTTGAATATAATCATGTATAAATGTATGAAACAAGTATTTGACATATTCAATTATGAATATAGGCATATAAATGTATAAACTCGATCTTTAGAAATTCTATTTATGAATATAATAGAGGTTAATAATAAGTTGAGTTTTTTAGTTTTATTTTTTTAATACCTTTTTATGAATAAAACTTAATCTTTAAATTGTATTTTCTTCATTTACGATTACAACTTTATAGTTTTATAATTACAAACATGTTTTACTCATTTATAATTAATAATATATGATGAATGATAAATTATAAAAAACGATTTTTTTAACAAAAAATTAATAAAAATTATTTTTGTCATATATTAATAAAACATAAAATAAAAATTGGTTAATCTGATATTTTAAGTAACTCTAATTAATATTGCTAAAATTTAGGAGATTAAGATTTGTTATAATTTAAATTAAATACGCAATTACTAATATACCCCTATAAAATGATTGGTCCAGAATTGTTCTCGCGTTCTCAACCTTTTAAATGTTCTCATTTTATGCTTACCTTATATATATATATATATATATATATATATATATATATATATATATATATATATATATATATATATATATATATTCCAATATTTCAACCAGTTTTCATAGACTAAACATGAAACACTATTTTCCGGAAAACTTGAATAATGTTGAAGAAATTGTGATAGCAGTGCCTCAACCCAACAGACTCCTACAATTGACCAAAGTACGTATACTCGAAAGGTTTATGTAGATATACATGTGTTAGTTAAACTATATACTTATAAATTTATTAATATGTGCATCTGTATCTTTGTAGAAAATAATGTGTTCATTGTCGGTGTATAAACTTAGCAACATCGTTGCGAAGGGTTATGTTAAATATTCTACTGATGAAAACCAAAAAATACATGGAAAGCCGTTGACGACTGATTATTATAGAGTTTGTGTGGAAGAAGCAATAAAGCCAGCTACCTGTGTACCAAACGAAGACAAAGTCCTATTAACAGTAGATTTTGCGCTACATTCTTTTGTGGCTTGGGAAAAAGATCTTGTAACCCTTGATCCTAAGCTACTTTTGTTGCATTAGTCATTAGTATTTATATTATATTATTAAATCTTATATTTTTTTAAACGATTCTATTACTTAATAAAATACATTGTGCATGGTTTACACCTATTTTGTATTTTTCTTGCTATCAGAGGATCCAAATCTACATTTACTTGAAACAAATAATAAAGTTCAAAAGCCCAAGGAAAAACAGCCTAAAGTATTTTGTACAGTAAAAGATCTAAGGAGTAGAACTAGAAAAAGTAGTATTTAGTCTATTGGGTTTGTAAAAATATTATATGTATAAATATATATCTATTTTGTTTTTGAAGTAATAACTTTAAAATTATTATTTGTACAAAACATATCAGTATAAGTATTTTATGGTCACTGTTTAATTGTTTGTGAGTGAGTAAATGCACAAAATACTCACCATATAATACAAAACATGTCACTAAAAGTGATCAATAATCATAATAAAAGAAATAACATGTTAGTATAGATCATATTTGGAGACCTCTATAATATTTATAAACGGTCACCGTAAGTAAACATTTATCACTCTATATGAAAAAAAACATCACTATAAGTATTTTATGTTCACGGTTTAATTTCTTGTGAGTGAGTAAACGTTCACAATATTCACGATATAATATTAAACATGTCACTAAAGGTGACAAATAATTATAATAAAAGAAATAACATGTTAGTATATAGATCATTGAGAAATTGTTAGAAAAATCCTAATATTTAATTGCTTGTCCTTAAACCTTAATTACATTTGTGTCTCCAAAGTGTATAATGACACTGATAATATTTATAAAGGGTGACCATAAGTGAATATTTATCACTTTATATGAAAAACACATCACTATAAGTATTTTATGTTCACCGTTTAATTGCTTGTGAGTGAGTAAACGTTCACAATATTCACCATATAATATTAAACATGTCACTAAAAGTGATCAATAATCATAATAAAATAAATAACATGTTATTATAGATAATTTTTAATGACGTCTTAATTTGTTATTTGTCGGTGTATGTAAACAATAGTAATGATAAATCATTAAACAAGTTCGTAAAGATAGCTTATCCTTACAACTTCTTAATTAAATGTTTATCTCCAAAAGTCTACAATGGTCGCCATAATATTTATAAACGGTGACCGTTAGTGAACATTTATGATTCTAGGAAAAAACACATAACTATAAATTTATTATTCATGACGGTTATCAATATAAGATAGATATATCTCCAAAAACACCCTAACATATAATGATGGGTTTGACGTATAATAACGGGTTTTCATGAGTTATACTCACTATAATTGAACAATAACATAACTTATCTTCAATGATGCGACCTTTCATCTCATGTTCTTCAAAAAAAAATGACATAAAATGTCTTTAATGACGGGTTTTTTACATGGATAAAGCTCAATTTTGTACTAGTGGATGTATCTGAAAAAATTGTTAACCATTGACAAAATATTTTTTATGAAAATGGCTTTTAACGCATTTTATTGAATTAATTTTCCATCCGTAAACCTTAAAAATCATCGATAAATACTTCAATTTCTCTTTCTTATCCCCATTTGACATTTCATAAATAGTTTCAAGCTTATGGTTGAATTTTGTTGGGATGAAAACCTTCGTTTTTCTATTTTTTCAAACTATTTATGCATGGTCCTTTTTTTTCCTTACAATGGGGTTCAACATTAGAAAAGCCAAATATATTAATCCTTTCGTCCCATATTTATTGTTTACTTTTGATTTTTGAAGTGTTTATTCTTTTACTTTGATCGTAAATATTTTAAATTTTGTAATAAAATACTTGATGAAACTTATAATAATGAAAATACATTTAAATCACAATTCATTCATATATTTTGCATCAAGTATCACATATCAAAGACATAAATATTTACGATCAACGTTGAAGAATAAACACTTCAAAAGTCAAAAATGGACACAACAAATATGAGACATAGTTATTACATCTTTTATATATAATTTGGGGTAAGATTGTGCACCCCACCTTCTATTCCACATAGTGTTGCATAATCTATCCTCACGTTCTCCATGACCAGTCCTTATGATAGTGTTTATCATTTCTTTTAATCTTAGGTCCATTATCAGACAAGCACACAACGCCAAAAATACGATTGCATGTCTTTAACCTCTTCAAGAGAAACATTACGACCTTAGGACACAATAATAAGCAGAAAAAGGGACCCTTCGAGATGTATTGATGCACGTTACCTTTTACTTATTTCGGTATTTCTTTAGGTTAGTGGGTGTGGGCATCATGTTAAGGGGTGTTATCACAACCAAAAGTTATCACCACATATATCATGTCATATATAGTGTTATAACATCATCTAAGGAAATAAGCAACAAGTTATAACACCCACTCATTTCCATGTCATCATTTCTTTTTTCTTTTTTCTCTATTTAATTTTTAATATTTATATAAACAAACTTAATTTAATAAATCATGTAATTTAATGAAAGCCTAACTTTTTAATTAAACATAACATTTAATATTTTAAAATAAAACATTACAACAAAAAGCAAATAACTATTAATAACAAAAAAACAACATTTTTGCCCCTAAATTATTCATCTTCGTTACATTTATACATATAATTAGCCATACATTCTCGAAGTTGCATGTGTTTTCGTGTGTCTTGAATATCAACGACTCTATGTAAATCGCATTCCAAAAAAAAAAACGACTCTATGTAAATATTATGCTGTCATGGTTGAAATGGCATATGTATGGGTTTCGTAGCTAAATATTTTGCAATATTTCATCATTTATCTTTAATCAACATGTTATGGATTATGATACATGTATACATAATATCTCGTAGAGTTCTTAACTGATATGGTCGTGCTGCATGTTCAACTATGTCTCATTTCGACTTTACAACTCCAAAAGCACGTTCTACATTCTAACGAAACTTGTGTCTTGGTTCTATTGGGTGTCGAAATGTCTTCACGAATGTAGAATATGTTGGATATATTCCATCCGTAAGGTAATACCCAAACTTATATTCATTTCCATTTACTATGAAATGAGCATCCGGTGCCTTTCTTGGCAGGGAGATCGTTGAATATTGGTGACTGATTAATAACGTTGACGTCTTTGTTAGAACCCCCAACCCCGAAAAAGCATGTCAAATCCATTAATTTTGGGATGCAACAACCTCTAATATCAACGAACACGTTCCATGATGACCACTTGCATACTAGCCTTTCCACGCCACGAGACAATTTCTACGGTTCCAATGTGTGTAATCAATGCTTCCAAGAACACCTGGAAAATCATGTATTTCTTCATGTGCTACATATAGTTGTTGCATATCATTCAACGAAGGTTTGCACCGATAATCATCACCGAAGGTTTCGACAACACCTCTCGCCAATGTATACAAACTTTCTCTTGAATCGTTGGAAGCAATACGAAAAAAAAGATCTTTACAATTTATGTTGCAGGTGTTCTAATGGAGGAAGTCATAGAGACCTCATTTAATCAGGAAGGAAGAAGACATAGTTTTCAAAAATTGTCAACTTTGGTCCCTTGAGTTTGGATCAAAAGCAGAACAAATTTTTTTCCTAATTTTTTTTTCAAAACTGGTTTATAAAATTTACAAATTTCACCCTAGACTTTTATATTATTATTATTATTATTAGTATTATTATTATTATTATTATTATTATTATTATTATTATTATTATTTTCTATGTTTTTATTAAGGGAAAATGACATATAGGCCCTATAATGGTTTTAGTGTTTACTCATTTAGCCACTTAATTTATTTTTTGGCCTAATAAGGGAACGAAGTAGTGGGGAACCTGTTTATTTAGTCATCTTCACCTCTTTTCCCCGGTTTTATTGACAAATAGTCAAAAATTGCCACATCAGACATTAGAAAGTAATATCATATTTTAACCATTTCTCTGTTACCATAGATAATCACACTATCATAGGAGATGATTTACTCTCCTGCACCTTGTGCACCGAACAGGGGATAAGAAGAAATAAGAAAAAACAGGGGATAAAAGTTTTTTTTTGGAAAATTGCTTAATTACCAAGCTTTCTTCCGTCGGACTATCATTCTTCAAGCATGCTATCTACTGCTTTCTTCTTTCTTCGATGGAACAACCCCAAAAAATTACTCGGTGCCCTCATTCAATCTCCGATCGACATTTTTTCCATTCTAATCAATTCAGTTATTGCCTCTTAATGCTACTATGGATGAGTGACAATTTATGGAAAATCAGATCTTCCTTAAACCTTTGATCTTTTTCCAACAATCGATTAAAGAAGAGGGAGTGGTGAGAGAAGCCTGGTTCATTGATTTTAATCCCTATTAATTTAAAGTTGCTTGATTACTGCAATACACAGAGAAGCACTGGTTAGTGCACTGAAGGCTTGAGTTGGGCAAAATGAAAATCTCAATTCCTTATATCCATCTCCCATATCAATTTATGTTTTTTATTTTGTGAATCTAGTTTTTGGCGGTCCCCATTCAGTTTATGCAAAGATGCATGTTGCTTCCCAGATGGTTTTGTGGAGTATGTTGAAAAAATAGGCATAATTGTGTTGGGGCTTTGTTACAAGTTGCAGTTGATTGTGCAAAATTTGGATGGGCAAGTAGCGATTGGTTAGAAGCAAGAGTATGGGGAGATGATGATTAAGGCCGTGAAAGATTATGGTGGATTGTTCAAGGGTAAAAATATCGGTGAAAAGAAGGTGGATGACCCACGAAGATGAGGTTGTGAAGCTTCCTTGTAACACCGAAATTTTCAAAACAAATATTTCATTTAAAATCGCTTATCTCTTTAGCATTTTTCATAAAAATCCCATTTTTTTTTTAGATTACAATACATTACTATTTTTTTCATTCAAGTAATAAACCAGGATCCTCAAAACAAACGCTTCCTCTGGTGTGTACAATCGAGTCGGTGGCGTCCCGTGATCCTAAGAAAACCTGAAACACATAACACAAACACTATAAGCACGAAGCTTAGTGAGTTCCCCAAAATACCACTCTAATACATATTAGCCACTCGGGGCTATAATCTCTGTTGACCCTCTGGTCAGGGTGTCTCAATGGGACCCTCCAGTCCCAACTCTCTGTGGGCCCTCTAGCCCTGACTTTATGGACCCAAAGGTCCTAACTTAGATAATTCTGAATCATGCATATCACATATCACAATAAATCTCAACACATAAATAGCATACAAATACACTGGCACATAGTTCTAAAAATACCACATATAGCACATATTAGCCACTCGAGGCTATAACTCTGTGGGCCCTTGGGCCCTAACTCTACGGACCCTCTGGTCCTAGCTCTGTGGACCTTCCGGTCCTAACTCTGATATACACACAACATAAATCACATAGAAATAATGCAGTGCCACACATCACATAGATAGTATATAATATCTCTATCACATAACTCTGTTACCACTCTAGGTAAAGTATAGTGAGAAGACTCACCTCGGATGTCTCGGTAAATCTCTGACTCGGTAGCAATACGGTCTAGCCTCCACCTAATCACAGAAAATCAAATACTCTCATAAATATAACTCTCGACACTAGACTCAACCCTCTCTTGACACAAAGACTCCATTGTTGACCAACCCTCAAAGTCAACAAAGTCAACGTTCAAACTTTGACCCGACTCGTCAAGTACACCTGGGTGACTTGGCGAGTCTACACGTGTCCACTATCCCTTTAGTCCCGCATGAGACGTCGAGTCTTTCCCCTGCTCGACGGGTTACACCTGGCATGAATCGCGGGGACACCCGACTAAACTCGCCGAGTCCTAATATTAACTCGGCGAGTTCCGCCTTGAACTCCAGTTCATTAATTCCTTCAGACTCACTGGGTCATTCCCCCAACTCGGAAAGTACCCACTGAGTGAACTTATGGGGAAACCCTAACCTTACTCGCCGAGTCTGCTCTTGGTACTCGGTGAGTTCATGCCATGATGGAGCTCAAATGAGCTCCTGAGGTCAGATCCGTTCCTCTAACTCATAGATCTAGCCTCATAAAGCAATAAAAACACGTAAAGTTTGGATCTTGATGCCCATGCAAAGACCTAATGGCTCTTTTTGAAGAAATTGCCTCAAAATGCCATCCCAAGCTCATATAACCCAATGACACCCCATAAAGATCAAGGGGCTTAGATCTCTGGACCTCTTTGGATCCAGATCGACAACCTTAACACAATAAGGGACCAACTGATTCCCAAATCATACTCAAAAAGGGGCTAGAAACCCTAACTCTCAACGCTTACACCAAAACTGAAAAGGGAAACGAATATATATACCTCAAGATGAAGTCCCTAAGCTCTAAAATCCACAGATTAGCACCCTCTTTGGTTTCCTCTTGCCTTGGTCACCTTCTTCTTGCAAAATAACCCACATAAAGATCAAAAATGGCTTCCTTTCTCTCTCGACACGTTCACACTCTGGGGTTTCTCTCTATCAGCTGGTAACCGCAAATGAAGGCCATAAGGGCCTTTAAATAGTTCTTAAACCCCGAGAATTAGGGTTTCATTAAACAGCGTGGACTCGCCGAGTCCATTAGTCGACTCGTCGAGTCCACTAGTCGACTCGCCGAGTCTGGTCATTAACCCGGATGGAAAATCGCGATACTACTCGGCGAGTCTAAGCATCAACTCGCCGAGTCCCTCCCAAAATCTACAAAAATGAATGAATAAATAATGTACCTGAAAATCCGGATGTTACAATTCTCCCACACTAGAATTAGACTTTGCCCTCGAAGTCTCTTTCCACAAATAACTCTGGATGCTGCTCCCGCATCTCTAACTCCGGCTCCCAGGTCATCTCGAAACCCTTCCGATGTTGCCACTGGACCTGAACCAATGGCACCTCCTTGTTTCTCAAGGTCTTGATCCTTCTATCCCGAATCGCGATCGGCCTCTCAACATAGTTCAAGCTTGCATCCACCTGAATGTCCTCTAATGGAACCACTGCCGAATCATCAGCGATACACTTTCTCAGCTGAGACACGTGGAAGGTGCCATGAATATGATCCAACTCTGCAGGTAACTCTAACCGGTAGGCTACCCGGCCTACCGTCGCAATCACTCGGAATGGACCAATATAACGGGGCCCCAGCTTGCCCCTCTTCCTGAACTGGATCACTCCTTTCCAAGGAGATACCTTCAGGAGTATGAAGTCACCAACCTGGAAATCAAGCTCTGACCGCCGTCTATCCGCGTAACTTTTATGACGGCTCTGGGCCGTCAGTACCTCTGTCTGACCTGCTGAATTCGCTCGGTCGTCTGAAGCACAATCTTTGTACTACCCATCACACGTTGCTCTACCTCTCCCCAGTAAATGGGAGTCTGACACCTCCTCCCATACAACAGCTCAAAGGGTGGCATACCAATGCTCGAATGATGGCTGTTGTAATAGGAAAACTCAGCCAAGGGTAAGTACGTGTCCCACTCCCTCTGAAATCCAATACACATGCCCGAAGCATGTCCTTGAGCGTATAAATCGTCCGCTCACTCTGCCCGGCTCTCCGCAGAAGAGCTTCCACTAACTTCCTCTTCGCATCAACTATCTCGTCCCTGTGACACACAAGTCACAAAATTCTCAAATGAAAACTACAGTCCAACTGGAAATCGACTTAGCCCTGATAGATACGGAGACCCCAGTCTTGCCCCTGGTTCAACCACCAGGCTCCAAAAACTCAATACTAAGGCTACTCAACCCTAAAACTCTTCTGCATCACACACTGATCGGAGAACACTCCAACATCACACTCTCTTGCCGTCTAGTGAGTACTATGGCTCCCCGCAACATCACAATAGCCTCTGACTAGTGAGTGCTACGGCTCCCCGCAGCACCACAACACCAACTGTCTAGTGAGTACTACGACTCCCCGTAGCACCACGACTCGCTCTCTCTGACTTGTGAGTACTACGGCTCCCCATAGCATCACAACACCCTCTCACTAGTGAATACTATGGCTCCCTGTAGCTTCACCCTATATTCTCATTCTTATCCCAACGCCACACTACGTCCACTATCTCATGCTCTGTAGACTATCATAGATAGCTACACACACTTGTCCCACCTGTGCATCACAGACTCTAGCGGCAACCGCTATAACAAAATACCTTCCTCTGTAGAGATCCACTTCCTTAAATAATCCATCTTTATGTCCATACCCGAAGGGCTCCCACTGGAACCGTAAATACATGATACACCACTAGTTGTTTCAAACTCAAGATTCTAAATAACTCCGATATCGGGACATTATACCCGGTCACCATGGAACACCATAACAGAACATCACGATGTCCTGCCTCAACCACTGATCTCCTACTCCCGGCACCATACAGATACAACAATACATTTCCTCTGAACTCCATGAATAATTCTTCTTTTTACCCAATGCGCAACTTCAATGTATTCAAACACTCCATTGGAATACAAAGAATGTGCAAACGCTTCAGAACACGCTGATGATCCTCCGAAACCCTTTCCCCTACTGCTCAAAATCCAAGCAAGAATACACATGCCGGCTCGGGAGTTGGCTGCTCGATAATCTTCTATCCACCCCAAAAAGGGCATATACAATCCATACTTCGACCTAGAAGTTCTCAACTACCCATACCATCATAACGAGTCTTCCACTTGAAACGGCTCTGACCACCACCAGATTCCTGACCATTGGCCACCTGCCGAGGAGACACCCATCCTTTCTCAGACACATACCACATGCATTATCTCGCTCTGCACCTTTCCTTGATCACCAATGACCTTGGCCTCATGAATTCAAGCCGCAAGTTTCTGTATCCAACCCCTAACCGCTCTTACACAAATCTCTGGTTCCCTCAATAAAATACCCGGTTCTCCCCCACTTAGGGTTCGAACCATCACCAATTGATGCATCAACACTCTACCCCACAGGCGGTTTCTTCCAGAAACATCGCACCTACGCTTGGAAGGTGCCACACAACGCCCCATGATCTCCCCACGTAGAGATCAAGAAACCTCAACTACCCTAAATCTCCGAAGAAATCCTCAGGAACTTCTCATCACGACCGCCTCTAACCATTCGAAGTCTCATACAATCCCAATACTGAACATCCTAACTATTCAGTACTATCACTGACTCTTAGACCGAAACAATAAATCATCATACTCCTCATCCTCGACTTCTCAACCCCCGTTCCAACACGTGAATCATCACGAGAATAGGGACTCCCCTACCATACTCAATGCCCATCATAGACAGAAGGGCCACCGCTCTGATATACTCGACTGGATTACCCACTGATACTGCTACCATACGCTCTACTATACTCAATTAGGGTGTAATGTGGTCCTTGACCATCTCAGTCCCTACTGACTACCTGCTCATGGTAGATCATTTCCTCGCGGCAGACATGCTGCCTGATACTCTGGTGGAAAAATCATCATCAACGTCAACCCGTAGGGTTTACTCCTAAACCCAAAACTAAAATCTTACGCCTCTCCTACTTCCCATAGGAAACATAAATAACACCCAACAAGTCAAAAAAGGTGACATCTCCTCCAACGGCTGATTGGTCACTCAGACCGCAATCCCCTAAAAAAGCATTCTCTACTAATCCCTGAGTCTTGCGACTACATCTGACATCTTACCAAGGTACTCTGAAATGCTCTCGACCTCCCTCTTAAGGGATGCCTTTTCGAACTCAATCATGGCCCTTAGGCCTAAAACCCTATCACGTCCAAACTCCACCAATCAATCCTGATCGGACAACCAGAGAATCACAAGCATCATTTGCTAAGAACTATGGTACTCAGCCCCTGACATCTCTTCTCAATCTGCTATAATGCATGGTACTCGAACTATACCATCACCCCTCAATTTGCTAAGATGCATGGTACTCGAACCATGGCCTCACTTCCCAGTCTGCTCCGATGTATGGTACTCGGACCATAACATCACTCCTTAATCTGCTCCGATGTATGGTACTCAAACCATAACATCACTCCCCAATCTGCTAAGATGCATGGTACTCGAACCATGGCATCACTTCCCAATCTGCTCCGATGTATGGTACTCGGACCATAACATCACTCCTCAATATGCTCCAATGTATGGTACTCAAACCATAACATCACTCCCCAATCTGCTAAGATGCATGGTACTCGAACCATGGCATCACTTCCCAATCTGCTCTGATGTATGGTACTCGAACCATAACATCACTCCTCAATCTGCTACTTAGAACCTTCAGAATACTCCCTGTATTCAGTATGGGTCCTCTGCTTTTGGTAGTACGGGCCCATACTACCTGCCACATCTACCCATACTTTCCACATGGACCATTCCAGAGCTCCTAAGTAACTGCTCAACCTTCTCGTTCACTAATTCCGCCACGCGTGCTCGCTCCTCAGCGAAATGCTCTACTCTGCCAGCGTACTCATCTGGCTAAGGTTACTACCTAGGCTCTTTCTTGGTTTTACCACTTCTCCGCAATCAGCTGCTGAAGAACTCCTAATGATGCCAACCATCTACCTCCTGAATATCGTCATATTCACTTAGTAGCTGACTCCCATCATCGAGAGCTCCATAAAGCACGAAGCAAGCAGCATTCGGGCATCAAAGCATCTCCTTCTGCACGTAAAACCTCCCAAGTTTATTATCCACTCGCTTTCCTCATACTCGAAGGATATCACCGAACTCTAACATCTTCGCCCCACATGGCCTCTGGCTACCCTCTCGGCAGACTCCTCATGTGGTCATATAGATACCTCTTCTAGATTACTCCTCTACTCGAATCCCCAAAAAGGATTCCACCTGAATACTCTCACTCATACTCAAAAGCACATCACATATAACAACAACTCCTAGGCTAAGGCATCACAAATCAGGCCACTCTAGTCCTAAGATATGAAATACCTAGCCTGTCTCTAGCATGCATAATATCTCATAAAATGTATCATAAATATCTCATAACACAGAAATAATGGTATTTTGGGAAAACACCGTTCGGGCTTTCGCTGATTGTACACACTGCTCTTTCTCGCTTTCTCTTTGAACTCTTATTCACTTTTAGAAAATCATTTCTTTGAAAACTTTTCTTACTTCCTTAGTTTGAGTCCAGTTTTACCCGAAGGTGCATCCGAATCCCTCAAACCAAGGCTCTGATACCAACTTATAACACCGAAATTTTCAAAACAAAATTTTCATTTAAAATCGCTTATCTCTTTAGCACTTTTCATAAAAATCCCATTTTTTGTTTAGATTACAATACATGACTATTTTGTTCATTCAATTAATAAACCAGGATCCTCAAAACAAACGCTTCCTCTGGTGTGTACAATCAAGCCGGTGCCGTCCCGTGATCCTGAGAAAACTTGAAACACATAACACAAACATTGTAAGCACGAAGCTTAATGAGTTCCCAAAATACCACTCTAATACATATTGGCCACTCGGGGCTATAATCTTTGTTGACCCTCTGGTCAGCGTGTCTCAGTGGGACCCTCCAGTCCCAACTCTCTGTGGGCCTCTGGCCCTAACTCTATGGACCCAAAGGTCCTAACTTAGATAATTCTGAATCATGCATATCACATATCACAATAAATCTCAACACATAAATAGCATACAAATACACTGGCACATAATTCTAAAAATACCACATATAGCACATATTAGCCACTCGAGGCTATAACTCTGTGGGCCCTTGGGCCCTAACTCTGCGTACCCTCTGGTCCTAGCTCTGTGGACCTTCTGGTCCTAACTCTGATATACACACAACATAAATCACATAGAAATAATGCAGTGCCACACATCAAATAGATAGTATATAATATCTCTATCACATAACTCTGTTACCACTCTAGGTAAAGTATAGTGAGAAGACTCACCTCGGATGTCTCGGTAAATCTCTGACTCGGTAGCAATATGGTCTAGCCTCCGCCTAATCACAGAAAGTCAAATACTATCATAAATATAACTCTCGAGACTAGACTCAACCCTCTCTTGATACAAAGACTCCATTGTTGACCAACCCTCAAAGTCAACAAAGTCAACGGTCATACTTTGACCCGACTCGCCGAGTGCACCTGGGTGACTCGGCGAGTCTATGCATGTCCACTATCCGTTTAGTCCTGCATGACACGTCGAGTCTTTCCTCTGCTCGACAGGTTACACCTGGCATGAATCGCGGGGCCACCCCGACTCAACTCGCCGAGTCCTAATATTAACTCGGCGAGTTCCGCCTTGAACTCCAGTCCTCTAATTCCTTCAGACTCACTGAGTCATTCCCTTAACTCGGCAAGTACCCACTGAGTGAATTTAAAGGGAAACCCTAACCCTACTCGTCGAGTCTGATCTTAGTACTCGGCGAGTTCATGCCATGCTCGAGCTCAAATGAGCTTCAGAGGTCAGATCCGTTCCTCTAACTCATAGATCTGGCCTCCTAAAGCAATAAAAACACGTAAAGTTTGGATCTTGATGCTCATGCAAAGACCCAATGGCTCTTTTTGAAGAAATGGCCTCAAAATGCCATCCCAAGCTCATATAACCCAATGACACCCCATAAATATCAAGGGGCTTAGATCTTTGGACCTCTTTGGATCCAGATCCATAGCCTTAACACAAGAAGGGACCAATTGATTCCCAAATCATACTCAAAAAGGGGCTAGAAACCCTAACTCTCAAAGCTTACACCAAAACTGAAAGGGAAACGAATATATACCTCAAGATGAAGTCCCTAAGCTCTTAAATTCACAGATTAGCACCCTCTTCAGTTTCCTCTTGCCTCGGTCACCTTCTTCTTGCAAAATCACCCACCCAAAGATCAAAAATGGCTTCCTTTCTCTCTCGACACGTTCACACACTCTGGGGTTTCTCTCTATCAACCGGTAGCCGCAAATGAAGGCCATAAGGGCCTTTAAACAGGTCTCAAACCCCGAGAATTAGGGTTTCATTAAACAGCGTGGACTCGCCGAGTCCACTAGTTGACTCGCCGAGTCTGGTCATTAACCCGGATGGAAAATCGTGAAAATCTCCTAAATGAATGAATAAATAATGTACCTGAAAATCCGGATGTTACATTCCTGCTGGATTTGAAGTGGTCTTCACCGTCGTCAACGGAACGATGTCGAAAACGTCATGGACACCGGCAATAAGTTAAAGTATCCTCACAATCAAAGGCACCTTCGATGAACAACATACAGCTCAAAGTAACATTTGTAAGAATTCAAAGTCGAAGGGTTGATAATTAAATCTGTTTTGTTGGTCATGACGATGCAACAAAAACGAGTATAACAAAAATGGGGAATGCATTTCCTTTTTGATTTTGGGTTGCAGGTTCTCTGAATGGAAGAGAGAAAATAGAGAAGAAGGGTGCAGTGGGGGATGAAGACGAGAGAGAGAGAGAGAGAGAGAGAGAGAGAGCTGTGGGTCATCTTATGGGAAAATTCAAAGTCAATATAGGAAAATTGGTCAACAAATGTCAATGTGTCAAAGAGGTAACCAGGTGACCCCTTCGCTTTGGCCAAAAGGATATAATCGACTCAACAAAAACGACTTCGTTCCCTCATAAGGTCACAAAAATTGTTTAGGGACTAAAAGGATAAACCCTAGAAAGTTCGTAGGGCATTTGTGTTATTTTCCCTTTTATTAATTAGGGTTTTTATTTAATTTAATATAAAAAATATATTGTGAAGTGGTATGTGTAGTGGGTTGGTGGTGGATTGGATGTGAAGCTGGCGTGACATCCATGTGGCAACACTTTTTAGGTCACCCACTCCGTAAAGCCTTACAACACAATGGGTGGCTGGGACAGTTTGACCGTGTTACAACACCGTTAAATACTATCCACGTAGACAAAAACAGGGGTTAATGTCCCCGTGCCGTATAGTCTTAGAAGTATATTTAATTAGCCGGATGTGATAATCACTATTACAGAAAATTAAAAACGAATAGTGAATCAAGAAGTATATTTAAGTGCTAAATTAGTTGATCACACAAAAAAAAAAATGTTATATTATCCATATTTTGCAGTTTAATTTGAGCTCCGATTAAACTTAAACGATATAAACTGCAACTTATTGTCGATCTAGTACGCAAATCCATATGAAAATGATAAGCATGGAACGTTTCAGAAGAATTAACACCAAAAGTGAATAACTTAAAGTTGACAAACATTTCCACGTTATAACAGATTAGCAGTTATTGATTTTTCTTGTAATTTTCAATTTCTGATTTTTAGCAGCGAAATGTCCAGATATTTTAAAAATTAAATAAGTATTTTCCTAGCTTCTTCTTATGTATATAATTATCTATGTTTTCCACGTTAAAATACATTTATACATGTTAGACAGAGTGTGAACAGGAAATTAAATAAATAAAAATAAGAAAAGATATAAAGTGGCATGGTCCATATATTCCACGTTTCAAGACAAATAAATGCACTACTTCTCTACTGGCCCGACCCGAACTACTGTTTAACCATGCAGAGTATTACACCATTTAATAAACCTACGCTAGTATAAATATCATCCTGGGTGTTACTTGTTTCATGCAAATATCTAGTAGTGTAAATAAGATATATACACGTTTGCACAAACAACAATTGAACATGACAACTGAGGCGATTGGAATCATCAATCAATGTTCTGAAAGGCGTTCTGCTGATTACAAACCAAACATTTGGAATTACGACTTCCTACAATCTCTCAAATCCGAATTTCATGTAATAATCCCTATCTTTCTGTATGACAATTTATCCTTGATATATTACCTTTTCAAAATAGAGTTCTAGATAGCTATTTTGTATGCAGGAAGAAGAATATAGACTACAAGTCCAGAAGGCCAGAGAAGAAGTTAAGAGTTTATTTGTTGAAACCTTGGAACCTGTGGCGAAGTTAGAGCTAATAGATAACGTTGAAAAGTTAGGGTTGATAACCTATTTCCAGAAGGAAATAAATGGAATTATAGATAGCTTTCAATCGTTTAAGGATGAGAACGGCTATGTCAACATAGAATCGGATCTTTATGGCACTTCTCTTTGCTTTAGGATACTGAGGTTGCATGGGTTCAACATTTCCCAAGGTACACCGTACACCCATAGTTAATATGCCGGTTATATTGAACTTAATTTAACTTCAAAATCTTATCATATTTTGGTATGCAATATATATAATATTAAACATTAAAATATATATATATATATATATATATATATATATATATATATATATATATATATATATATATATATATATATATATATATTAAACTCTGATGTGGCATGAGGTTACCTAATGATGTCTTGAGACCTTTAGATTATGCTTCTAGACTTTCATTGGCCACTCATTATTCAGTTTGTAGTTGTCACACCGAGTTATTTTAAATTTCAATAATCTTTTTTTTTCCAAGTCTTTTAGAATTGAGTATATGTCCAATATAGATTTATTGTCTTTAACTTTTTTTATTTTCTTCCTCGTACTTTATAAAGTTCATGGAATTGATACATCATCTATTCTTATTCAACTTTATTTTTAACACTCATAATCTTTTAAATACATATTCAATTATAATCACCACACAATTTTTTTCTCCCTATTCAACCCCTGTTTGAGAGTTGAATGATCATTGATCAATACCTCCATTCAACTTCACTCAATTTCATCACCCACACTCAATTAAACATTTATTTAATCCTAGTTGCCACCACATTGATCAACTCCCATACAACTTGCATTATAGAGAGTGGCGGATTCAATCCGAAAGTCAAGTGGTGTGCACAGTTGACCATTGACCGGTCCGTTGACCGTTGACCATCCCGAAATGGTCTGAAAATGGTTACCCCAAAATTGATTTCGAAAACATCCGTTATGATTACCCGGGAATGCATAAACGAGTATATTTCATGTTGAAGTGAAGCAACTCTTTACTTTAACCGTTTTAGCATATACAGTAGCTATGAAGCAATGTTATTATAATCTTGATTTGACAAAACACCTAAAAAGATTGGATCCTAGGATACGATTATGAGAATTAAAAAGCAAATACTTTTAATAAACAATAAATCCCAAATAAATTTGCAAATATACAACCAGCCTTTACCAAAATGGATAAAATTTATTTGCTCCTAAGAGCAAAACATATTTTCTAGAACAGGAGGAAAGACAATCAAATTGTTTACTTAACTTGTTCTACTTAAGATTAACTATTAAGGTTCCTACCAACCCATATCCTACATTTATCATTTCAAACCCATTCAACACAAATCAATACGTCGAGAGTATCAAATCAAAGAAAAATCAGTTCACAAAGCAAAAACTAGTTCATAAATCAAAATATCAAAAGCAGAATAAATATTTTTCAGTTTAAAAATGGAACTCAACATCAAATTTCAAAATATTAAACCCATTTTTGAAAATTGAACACAAAATCAAACAAAATCATGGGAATAAATTTACAACTTTCCGGAGAGTATGCTGGGTCGTGTGCGGCGGCAGATGTTGTCGGTCAACCAGTGGTGAGCGTGACCAACGTCAGGACTCAGTCCGTCAAGCCTCCGCGGCACTGCAATTGGCATAGATGACCAACTTTCTATCTTTTTCTGCACAATTAACCATATCGTTTCTACTAGCATTGGCATTAGAATTTTAGTGGTAAGTAGCCGGTTACCTCTATCTCCAACCTTTTAAAAACCATGAAGCTCCATCGTCTCATACGTACTACACGATATATTGTATAAGTTGGCATAAAGAAATGTGTACTATACGATTGTATAGGTTGGGACGAAAGAAATAGTAATTAAAGGGGCTAAGAATGAATATGGAAGTGATAGGTACTTGATTAATCCTATCAATAAATAAGTATATATTAGACATAATTCTATAAATACCAAGACATAGAACTAAAATTACTTAAGTTAAGTATATCTAGATATAGTGACAGCGATCTCCTTCCTTTGTAATGAAATCAGAAGATTAACGGAATCAGAACATTCCTAACTGAAGGCCATACAAAAAATACAACAAGAAATAGGCGTATGTGTTTCTAGAAGCATCATCCTTGGCATATATAACACATGATATCTTATCCAAAACATCCTTATTAATTACGAGGGCATTTTATTCTTTCTTTATTCAACTAAATTTTCTCTTGCTTGATCAATTCCTCAATTGGATGTTCAATATTCTAAACTCATATGGATACCCGTAAAAATGTTATTATCAAACTTAATGTCATGCTCCTTGACGTCCTGATGGGGTTTCGATTGCTTGTTGTTACCTTTGTCACACATAGCGGATTAATTTTCACTTTTCTGTTAAAAAACTTGGTGGATTAAAATTATAAAGATCACTAGCTAGAAAGGAAATATACAGAAAAAGGAGCATGTATAGGGGAGGGGGCAACTCATGCTTTACTTTTGGTTAATATATAAAAAGTAGAAAAACTAAATTGGAACTATGCTTAGCAAAAATTTCATTTGAAAAAGCGAATTGGAACTTTGTTTATATATAAAACATACCAATTGTTTGTTTGACTACAGGTATGTTCAAAGGGTTTGTAGAAAATGTGGAGAAAAACATGAACGTGAATGTAAAAGCAATGGTTAGCCTTTTTGAGGCTTCACATCTAGCTTTAGAAGGTGAAGACATATTAGGAAAGGCTCGAGCTTTAGCATCATTTTATTTGAAGAACGTTTATCAACAGTTACATGTTGAGCATGGAAAAGAGATATATGATGCATTGAGATTTCCTTTGAACATGAGAGTGGAATGGTTCAATATCAGAAGTCACATTCAAGGTTATGCGAAAGTGAGTCCTTCAAATTCCAATTTGCTCAAGCTAGCGAAACTCAACTTCAACATGGTTCAAGCCGTTCACCAAAGTGAGCTCAAAGATATGTTAAGGTACCTATATGCAATACTGTTGAAAACAAAATTACCGAGTTCAGAAATGTGGCATATCTCTTGACATTTTTTCTTAAATAATCTTATCAGGTTTCCTAGGCTCATTTCTATCCTAATTTATGCTTCTTTTTTGTCAATAGTTGGTGGAAGAAAGTAGGAGTTATGAAAAATCTAAGCTTTACAAGAAATCGGGTAGTTGAAAGTTACTTATGGTCGGTGGGAGTTGCCTTTGAGCCACAATATGGATATCTCAGAAAATGTTTAACGAAAGTCATCAATTTGGTGCTTATTATTGACGACGTTTATGATGTTTTTGGCACTTTGGATGAACTGGAAACCTTCACGCATATTATCGAAAGGTAAGTACGCCTACCTACTATAATTAACAACATGTTCCTGATACTTTTGATAAAACTTAAATAAATATAATTCCAGATGGGCCACTGAAGGGACTGAACGTCTTCCAGAGCCTATGAAGTTTTGCTTAAACATTCTATATGATACTGTTGATGAAATTTCCAACGAACTTCTGAGTGAAAAAGGATATATGGTGAAAACACATTTACAAAATGCGGTAAAAAAATTGTTGCTCATTTTTCACTTGATAATAAATGTTGTTTCAGTTAAAGTTTTATGTAATACATTCTGAAATGGAAATTAAAGTTTATAGTAATTGTTTCCAGTGGAAAGATTTCTGCAAGGGATTACTAGCAGAAGCAAGATGGTATCATAATGGTTACACTCCAGGTCTACATGAGTATTTAGACAATGGTTGGGTAACATCATGTGGCCCTTTGCTATCAGTTCATACCGTTTTTTGGGATTTATATGAACCACAAGAAGAGGCTATCAATTTTTTGAAAATTAATCATGATCTTGTCTACAACACCTCTATGATCATTCGACTATGCAACGATCAAGGGACATCAAAGGTAGGTTATATACTATTTTAGTTATGTACTACGATATTCTTGGAGTTTATCAATAAATAGTGGTGAATTTAGTATGTTGATGTTGGTAGTAGGAGTTACTTGAAGTGGCCGCCCATCACCTACAAAAAAAAAAAAATTATAGTTTGGCCGCTTAAAAAATGGAAAATTTTTAGAGTTTTTTTTGAGCATTTTTATTTGAGAAAATTCAAGGAGATGAGTGTTTGAAACAAATGACCAAGAAAAACACAATTTTATAAAATGATCATGACTTCCATAGAGGACATCTATGAGGAACGATGCACCCTCTGCGGAATTACAATTTTATAATTCTTTTTTGTCTTTTACCCCTTCCACGTTATTTGTTCAAAGAGTTTTTGTGTTTCAAGAGCATCGGGAAAAGAATTTTCTTGTTTCAAGAGCATGAGGACATCTACAAAGCCCTCTCTGTGGAAGTTGTGGTTATTTTATTAAATTG
Organism: Lactuca serriola; assembly: GCF_051521515.1. Classification (NCBI taxonomy): domain Eukaryota; kingdom Viridiplantae; phylum Streptophyta; class Magnoliopsida; order Asterales; family Asteraceae; genus Lactuca; species Lactuca serriola. Next base: position 93,165,006 of record NC_136411.1, on the reverse strand, counting down.
TGTTTTTCATAGTTATTTGTTTCAAACATTACCCTCATTTTGGTTACTTGATGAATTTTCTCTTTTTATTTTTATTTCTATTCTTTTATATAATTATTTATCATTTTTTACATAGTTCACCTATATTATACATAAATGGACGAATTTTTTTTTTTTATAGTTTTGGTCTCACTAAAAATGGAAAATTTTAGAACTTCTACATAACATTTTTATTTTTACTTCCATTTTTCATATAGTTAATTATTTATCATTTTTGTTGAAATTCTCAAAAGGGAAGCAATAAATACGAATATCACTATATTTTAATTTTATTCAGCTATCAAGAGAACCTTAAATATTATTATACTTTATACTTTTATTTATTTTATTATATTATATAATAGACCTCAGTAAAATTCAAATCTGGATACACCACTGTCCAGACACCAGTTCAATATTGCATTTAACTTTTAGTTTTTGGAAATACACATATAACATACATGCCAGTTTGTTATTTATATATAGGCGGAGCTATCCAGAGGTGATGCCCCGACATCAATCATGTGTCATATGACCGAAGCAAATGTTACAGAAGAGGTTGCGAAGAAGTTCATTAAAAGAATGATTACCGATGTATGGACCCAAATCAACATCGTATCTACGTCTTTATCCCCATCTATTAAACATATAACTAATATGGCTCGAGTTGCACATTTTATATACCATAATGGAGATGGATTTGGCATCCAAGATCGTGAGACTAGAGATCAAGTTCTAGTTCTTTTAGTTCATCCTCTTGCAGTTGATTAGTTGGTCAAATTCTATTTATTTTGGTTAAGGATAGGTAATGTGGTCTAAAAGTTAAATATAAGAAAACTAAAAAGAAGGAACTTTAATCCTTATTTACAACTGAAAAGTGTTATGAGCATTGAGCCATTGAGGGCCTTTCTTAAGTGGTCATGTTTGATTGGTAAAGCATGTAATGTATGATATAAAATTTAGTTCGATGGTCATGAAAATTATACTATTCCCACTTAAAATTGTTAATGTTTAATAAGTTATGATATTTGCTTATGTACTGCATCTTTTGGAGGAAAAATACTCATCGTAGGGAGAAGTTATTGAGATCTACAAAGAGTCTTATAGCATATTAAAATGATAATTAACTTTGCAAGAGTTTCAAGGTCTACAAATCGACAATGTTATAAAATACTATCTACGGGCCAGCAAAATGGATTACAATGAGTGAGCGACGGAGTTAAGATGTCAGGATAAAGGAGATTTAAATCGTAATAAAATAATAAAATATATTTTATATACTAATAACATAATATAGCCGATAAGCTTAACAGAAATTTTGACAAAGAAAGATCAAATTTCGTATGAATGAATCTTCCAAAATTTCCAAATGAATATAAACACTTATTCATAATCATCGTTAACTTTCTAGTAATAAAGTAATTAGTTAATTAGAATATAAACGCATACGCTACGATCGATGCTCCATTTTAGTACACTTACTATTAAATAAAAGTTGTAATAGCCAAAGGGTCTTTGACTAGCAGTATTAGAAGTTGACGAATAGATGCTCCTCAGCCAAAGGTTAAGGGTAGAAGTCTCATTTGATACAAAAAATGTAGAATATTAGTAGTATATTGGATGCCTGTCTAGACGTTCTAAAAAAATAAAATGAATAAAAGATATAATAACTAATAAGAATTTTAATTGACATTTTCTTGAAGTCGAAGTTTAAAAAGAGAAGCGTCCATGATTGTAATTGTGGAATTGAAAACAATAAACTATTTAGTTTGTTTAGTTGAATATCATATTAGTCTGTTGAGTGTTTTTATTTTTTATAAAATCATTAAATTATTAAATTGAAATTCCTCATATAATTAAAGAATTTGGGTCTCATGGGGCCGATGGACTTAGACACTTAGATTATGAATATCACATATTTTCTTTGAAACAATTAAAGAAAAATATGACTAGTAATATATAAGTAAATTACATGTTGAGGGAGGTTGGTCACGTGCTAGTCACCTCATTGTCTCCGCCCCTGATTACAATGATTAGCAAAAGCCAAAATGGACTTTAACACCCAAACAAGCTAATTCAGGGATGAGGTTTTACACCTACCACTAGCACAAAATGGATAGATGGCAATAATTTTTCTTTATTTTATTATTATTTTAAAAAAAAAGGTTGTTATGGTTTTTGTTATTTGCATTACTAAAGGTCATTAATTAAATTTCAATAATGTTTAGGATTGTTTGATAGTTATTGACTGGGTAAGATCTGACTGAATTAGAGTTTGGGTCAGTAGGTCTGATTGCATCTGCCATTGACTGAAATCATATTGTTTGATCATGTATCTGACTGATTGTGTTGAATGCTAAAAATGATTATTTTACCCTTCTGTTTTGTTTAATGACGAATAAAATCTGTTACTTAGAACATATGGTAGAAACTCCATTCTAGTATAGTGGATTAAGGTCTTGTTGATTGTTTGCAACCTCTTTTTATTTTATCCAAAATCAAAATAAATTTAGGTACTTCACATTTCTCATTATATGTAATCTCATTGATTGATTTTACCTTTAACGGTTCTAATCTAAATCCGATTGATTAAAATCTTACACGAGTAAATTTAGAATGTGGGACTGTAATATCTTCATGTAAACTTTGATTTTCAGTAACTGTCTTTTCTTATCTTCAAATTGTTTTTGAAGCATTTACTTTCTAATTTCTTGATTCCTAACAAGACTTTGATTCTTAATCTTGATTCCACATAGGCGCACGCAAGTTAAAATAAAAATGTCCGAGTGAAAGTAAACATAAAGCATACCAAGATCAATAGCCAAGATCATCTCTTCTTGTTCTAAACCCAAAACCCATTTCTACAAACCATTGATCATGTTTGACATTGACAGATTAAACAGGACTAGCAACAAAATCTTGTTTGAGGTTGTAACAAAAAAAATCAATTTATTGAGGTTACTATCATCAATTTCGACCCAATTAACAACTGTGACATTTCGTTTAAAAATTAAGTAGTTAAATAAAAAAACCTGAACCCCACGATGTAAATTCATATTTTATGTTATCTTATAGTAGCCCTAAAATTCATAATATTTAGCAGGGTGTTGGTTTTGGGGAGTCAACGAACTCTCTGACAACCGGAACATCCGAAACCGAAACCTAATACCTGACCCACATATCCACTGCATAGGCCAAATAACCCGCACACCTGTGCTGAATATACTGTCGAGCCCTGACAGCTAAGCAAAACCCTGAACCTAATTTGGTGCCCTCGCCGTATATAACCAGTTCTCGCCCACTTGGGGTTCGAACTACCACCCGCTGACCTTTATAGTCCATCATGGCATCGAAACGACTCAGCCAGTCCATACCCACAATCACACACATCACTCATGGGAATCAGAATCAAGTCTATAGGGAAGGGTAACCCGAAGATCTCTCCAGAATGCAACCCCAATAAATTGAAGAAGTAGAAATCTCATGTTCGTTGGCGATAAAGAGACTCGTAATGGACACTCTAGCTCTCCTATAGGCAAGCTTAACTCCCTACTGAACGATCGAAAGACAAATAACTGACTCACCCCTGAGTCAAATAATACCAAAGCAAGTAAGGAGTTCACTAAAAATGTACCTAATCATAGGTATAAACATATAAGCATAAAACAATTACAATCAACAAGATAAGAGATAGAAACATACTAGCCACCACATCTGGTGCTGTTCTGGCCTCCTCGACTGTAAGTTGAAAGGCGCATCCCCGAGCCCTTGGGGGCTCTACTCTACCCTAACTCCCGTCAGTAATCCTTAGTGTAGCTGGCGCGGGAGCATGCGTCGGCTTGGCGGCGAGCAACGGACAGTTGGCCTTCACGTGGCCAATCTGATCATAGTGGTAACATATTGTCACACTCGAAACTGGGGCAGGCTAGTGACAATCCATCGCATAATGCCCCTCTTTGCCGCATTTGTAGCACCCGCTACCAAATCGACAAATCCCAGAATGAGGCTTCCCGTACTTCCCGCAAGTGCGGTTGCGCTGACCTCCAACCCTAGAATCAGCGGTCTTGGACCGCTTCGGTGCCGGCTGCGACTGCATCGGGGCCTGCCTCTACTCTCTCAACTGCAACTTAATCTCAAGCTCACGCCGCCTAGCGGCCTCCTGTAACTCTAGTAATGTGTTACATCGTTGGGTAGCAACAAACTGTCTTATGTTATTCTTGAGCATGCTCGGATAACGAGTCATCTGAGCCTGATCGGAAGCAAACTCCGGGAAAACATCGCCCTCTCAATGAACATACGGGTGATCTCCGTCACGGACTTTGTACCCTGTCTCAACTCAAAAAAACTCCTATGCCAGATGCTTTCACTCAACCCGTGGAATGTTGCGAGTGCGTAGCATCTCCCTGAACTGATCCCAAGTAACCGTAGCTCTCTGCTCGTCAGAGTACGACCCCGTCATCAATCTCCACCAGTCCTTTGCTCTGGACCTCAGCAGGTTCAAAGCACACCTGACCTTCTGGAATAACTTCATGAACTATTTTTTTATTGTATGTATATAAAGATACACTTGAGCATAAGTTTATGTCACTTGGTATCAACTCCCACCAAAATAACACAAGCGCGCATCATATCCTTGAACGTCTGAATCGTCCGCTCACTCTACCCGTCTGTTTGTGGATGGTACAAGGTACTAAAGTGTAGCTGGGTACCCAACTCCTCATGAAATATCTTCTAAAATTTGGAAGTTAAGTGTACATCCTGTTCAGACACAATGACGTCGGCACCCCATGTCGAGCCACCACCTCACGAACATAAATCTCCACCTACTTCTCTGTAGAAGAATTCTCACTAATGGTTAATAAGTGAGCACTCTTTGTCAAATGATCCACTATCACCCAGATGGTGTCTACACCCCTCGTAGTCCCCGGTAGCTTCGTAATGAAATTCATAGTAATTTGCTCCCAATTCCATAGGGGAACCTCCAGAGGCTGCAACTTGCCATGAGGGTGCTGGTGCTCCTCCTTGACTTTTTGGCAAGTCAAACATTGTTCCACAAACCATGACACATCTATTTTCATACATGGCCACCAATAATTGTGATTCAAATCTAGATACATCTTTGTAGCCCCCGGGTGGATAGAAAATCTCCATTTATGGGCCTCCTCCATTTAAACCCGTAAAGCCCCACCCGCATACGGTACCCATACCCACCCATGAAGAGTCAAATGCCCTTTTCTGTCCATATCAAATGCCGAAATCTGACCGATCACTCGCTTACTCTTTCGGTTTTCCTATTTTGTGTCCTCTGTCTACGCTTCCTTGATGATCTCTAAAACTAGATTCATCACAGTCATCATAAGCACAAATCCCGCATCGGGGTACTTACTGACCTCCAGCTCAAGGTATCGGTCACCACATTGGCCTTGCCTGGATGATAGCATATCTCACAATATACGTCTAACCACCTCCTCTGTGTTATATTTAAATTAGGATGATCCATCAGGTATCTCAGGATCTTATGGTCTATATAGATGGTACAGCGAACACCATATAGATAGTGGCACCAAATCTAGAGGGCAAAAACCACCGCCCCTAACTCTAAATCATGAGTGGGGTACCTCACCACATGAGGTTTCAGCTGCCTTGAAGTGTAGGCTATCACACACCCTCTCTGCATCAATACGACAGCCAATCCCGCAATGGATGCATCACAATAGACTACGAAATCTTTAACTCTCTTTATGTGGGCAAGTATTGGGGCTTTGCATAACTTCTGGTGGAGAGTCTCAAATGATGTGTACTGCTCAGGTCCCCAACTAAAGGCAACATCCTTCCTGGTCAACTTGGTGAGAGGAACAACCATCTTGGAGAAGTCTATGATGAATTTCCGATAATAACATCCATAACCAAGGAAGCTCTGAATCTCAGATGGATATCTCGGCACCTCCCACTTCATCACCGCCTTATTCTTGGCTACGTCGACCACGAAACTGTTTCGATTGACGAGATGCCATAAAAACTGAACCTCTCGCAACTAGAAATCATACTTGAAGAATTTAGCATAAACCTTCTCCGTCCTCAAAACCCTAAGAATCTCTCGAAGTTGCTCCTCATGTTGTTCTCTAGTCTTCGAATACCAGAATGTCATCGATAAAAACAATCATTGATCGATCCAACATGGGCCTACACACTCAGTTCATGAGGTCCATGAACATCATCGGTGCGTTGGTGACACTAAAAGGCATCACAACAAACTCGTAATGGCCATAACAAGTTTGAAAGGACGTCTTCTGAATATCCTCATCCCGTACCCTCGTCTGATGATAGTCGTGTTGGATTTGGTGTTTAAGACCATAACTATAACTGGTATGTACATGACCCGATAGTAGCATGGTCTTGTTGGGTTGACTTGACTTGTGCAATTTGATAGGATGGTTTTATGAGAATAAGGTTATTTAAGATTTATTAATATATTATAAGTATAATATTTCAATATGGTTATTTAATTAGTATTTGTCCAAGAATTAATTTTGTGGTCAAAAGAGACTAATTAAATATGGAGGGATTGATTATGTAAATCAATAATATTTATAGTATTGGCTAAGTGATCCATGATTATGTCAGTGGTTTAAACGAATAATATAACCCATGTATAGTCCATGGAGGTTAAACCCATGGATCATAGGAATGTGGAAAGTCATGGATCATTAAGGTTTACAAAGTGTAACCCTAGCACTTGCTACAACTATAAATAGTCCCCTCTATGCTCCAAAATCGGTTGCGCTTTCAAAAGAGTTAAGTAACTTATTCTCTTAGATCCTCCTTCGCATATCAGTGTTTGTGAACCATTAGTGGCATCACACTTGAGGTGCTCAAGTTTCCAAAGGTCAAGAACTCTACCCTACTCAAGAGGTATGTATCCTAACAATGTTTTGATTATATATAGCCTCAATTGTATGCTAGCTAGGGTGAATGGTTTGGAAAATGAAATTGCATGTATAATTAGAGAAAACATAGATCCAAAGCATTTAGGATTGCATGTGCACTTAGGAAGTGTTATAGTGCTCAAAACCCAACAAGCCCGACCTCAAATCTATATTGGAAAACTAAGATGCCCCCTGGAGCTGGTCAAAAATATCATCTATCCTCGGCAAAGGGTAAAGGTGTTTCACCGTCTGCTTGTTTATTTCACAATAATCTATGCACATCCGGTGCGAACCATCCTTCATTGTGATGAATAGAATCGGGGCTCCCCAAGGAGAATTGCTCGGTCTAATGAACCCTTTTCCCAACAACTCCTGCAGCTAAGAGGATAATTCTTATATCTTAGGAGGTGCATGATGGTATGGTGCCTTGGAAATCGATGTCATATCCGGAATGAAATTGATCCGAAACTCCACCTACCTCTCAAGAGTCAAAACCGGTAACTCCTTGGGAAAAACATCAGGAAAGTCACATACCACCAGAACATCAGAAACAAAAGTCGATCCTTTCTTCTTAACCTGTGTATCCACTACATATGCTATAAAACCCATACACTGATGTTGTAAACTCTATCTTGCCTGGCGGTAGAACAGATGGTTGATCCCGATCTAGTACTCTTGCCATATATAGTCAGCACTCCCCCACTAGGTTCCTGAACTGTCACTAGCTAACGCGCACAGTCAATTAGATCCCCAAACGAAATCAACCAATCTATTCGTGTGATCACACTATTGGGTTTTGAGCAATCTAACACTTCCTAAGTGTGCATGAAACCCTAATAAACCTTGGATCTATGTTTGTCTAAATACATGCAAAATAATAATTTTCCAAGGTTTATAACCTATCTAACATAGCATGGGGAACATTTCAACATAAAAGAGTTAGAAGAGATTACATACCTTTTTGATGAGTTTGATTCTTGAGGAGTTTGAGGGCCAAGCACCAATAGTGTGAATGCCTCAAATGGAATCACAAATCACCACAAACTCTTGGAAAACTTTGAGAGAGTACACACACACTTATATTTTCGGCCACACACAAGCATACATACCCTAGTGGCTATTTCATGCAACATAAGCATGCTTATATAGTGTACATGGTTGGGGTGAAACCCTAATAACCCATGACCTTTCCTTTTCCAAGGATCCATGGGTTAAAAGCTCCATGGACTTCCATCCAAGCCTAGCCCATTAACAAATGAGTGTTAGCCCATACCATATAAAACCAATAGCCCATAATCTAATTAGTCTTCCTTTTAATCTCTAAATTAATTCATAATTAATTTAAGACTAAGACTAATTAAATAACATAACTTCATATTAATATATTATAAGTTATAATATATTAATAAACATATGTGTATAACTCTCATAAAATTATCCATAAATTGTTCGGGTGAAATGCAACCCAAATGGACCATGCCGGGTCGGGTCAAGTATATACCAAATAAGTTATGGACTTAGACACCTTATCCAATAGTCTCCCACTTGGATAAGTCTAATAATTGTATTTGCCTATATAACTTCAGGAACCAACCAACAATCATAGCTCTCGAAAACTCCATTGAACTATGAAGCGCTATTTTAAGACAAGTGATCATATAATCCTCTATTCTCATGATATCAGCCGGACAAACACATGGAACTATGTCTTGCTTATTGTCTGGCAGTTGTTTCTCGATTTCCGATTTGTTTGACAAAGAACTTTACTAAACACATCAGTTTAGTTCTGACCGGGCCCGGTACATGGGTCAACACAAAATCATCGAGGGGCCTAGATATTGCTTCTATTTCTAGAAGGAACAGATAAACTTCGACTCATATGCTTGTTCTACTACTTGTTGAATTATACACAAAGGCACGTTTTATAACATCAAGTTACTGATGCATTTACGTGCAATAATTGCACAACCAACTCATAGGTAACAACTCATATCTCTAGGTTTGAAGATTTACATGATATTATCGTCTCACAATCACTCGAGATAAATTCCATGAAGTGATACAAGTGAGCGTGGGTTTATATCAATACTCATAACTTATGAGTACTCATGAATGTTGCAGCAACCATTGTCATGTCTAAACACTTTTAGCCATCTACAAACCCAATTCATGACAATCTTGATTCATACCTACTTCCGACGTATGATCGATTGTGGAGGTTTGAATAAATTAATTATTCTGGAAGTCAAAACATGCAAAACTGAAACAATGGTAAATAATTGACAATGACAGTAACACTTTACTCATAAATAAATCACAAATTTTATTCATCATCAAACGTCGATTACATTTTACAAGTTTCAGGAAAACTATCTAATCTGTAAAACTAATATCGTCCCTCAGCCCAATGCGCCTCGCATGCTGAAAATGCTTAACCCTCGTCAGTCCCTTCGTAAGGGGATCTGCAGGATTCTCATCCGACGATATCCTCCTTGTCACGAGGAGTCCTTCTTCAATCTTGTGTCTTATGAAGTGATATTTTCTGTCAATGTGTCGAGATCTGCCATGATCTCTTGGTTCCTTGGCTAAGGCAACCGCACTATTATTGTCACAGAAAATCTCCATAGGTTCCTTAACAGCTGGTACAACTCCAAGGTCTCCGATGAAGTTCTTTAGCCATATCGCCTCCTTCGCTGCTTCACTCGCTGCTATATACTCTGATTCACAAGTCGAATCAGCCACCGTCTCCTGCTTGGAACTCTTCCAAGAAATTGCCCCTCCATTTAAGGTAAAGATCCAGCCCGACTGAGAGTGGAAGTTATCCCTATCAGTCTGAAAACCAGCATCACTATACCCTAATACTCTCAAGTCATCACTCCCACCAAGGGTAAGGATCCAATCCCTAGTCCTTCGTAGGTACTTGAGAATGTTCTTTACCGCGGTCCAATGAGCCTTGCCAGGGTTCCCCTGATACCTGCTGACCATGCTCAAAGCAAAGGCCACATCAGGTCAGGTACAAGTCATAGCATACATGATCGAGCCAACAGCGGAAGAATACGGTAATTGGCTCATCTCAGCTATCTCTGCCTCTCTACTCGGACTCTGAGTCTTACTCAGTTTGGCATTGCTTTGGATCGGTAAATCTCCTTTCTTGGAATTCTGCATGTTGAACCTTTTCAACACCTTATCCACGTAGGTACTCTGACTAAGTCCAATTAGTCTTTTACTCCTTTCTCTTAATATCCTTATCCTTAGGATATAGGCAGCCTCCCCGAGGTCCTTCATAGCAAAGCACTTCCCAAGCCAGGACTTAACCTCCTGCAAGGTTGGGATGTCATTTCCTATAAGTAGTATGTCATCCACATACAGTACCAAGAAGCTAACTATACTCCCACTAGCTCTGACATACACGCAAGACTCATCTTCGCTTCTCGAGAAGCCAAACTCTTTGACCTTCTCATCAAAACAAAGTTTCCAGCTACGAGATGCTTGTTTTAATCCATAAATGGATTTCTCAAGCTTGCATACTCTATTAGGGTACTCTGCACTGACAAAACCCTCTGGCTGACTCATGTACACATCCTCAGCCAACTTTCCATTAAGGAAAGCGGTTTTGACATCCATTTGCCATATTTCATAATCATGAAATGCAGCAATGGCTAGCATAACCCTAATATACTTAATCTTTGCTACCGACGAGAAGGTTTCATCATAATCAATACCTTGAGTCTGTGTAAAACCCTTTGCAACCAGTCGAGCCTTATAAGTATGCACCTTTCCTTCCATGTCGGTCTTCTTCTTGAAGATCCATTTGCACCCGACTATTTTACGGCCTGGTACATTGTCAACCAAGTTCCAAACTTGATTGTCATACATGGACTGTATCTCGCTGTCCATAGCCTCCTTCCATTTAGCAGACTTCGGGCCTGCCATGGCTTCCTTAACACTGCTAGGTTCATCCAAATTTACCAGTGTACTATCACTGATAAACGTATCACCTTCCGTAGTAATATGAAAGCCATAATAAACGAAGGTGTGTTCCTAACCCGTGTGGAACGCCTCGGAGGTACAGACATGTCAGCTTGCTCAACAGGAGTTTCCTCCTCAGGTTGATTGCTAGTGTCTGAGGTTCCTTCACCAATTGCTTCTTGAATTTCTTCAAGATCAATTTGCCTCCCACTGTCTCCTTGGCTTATAAATTCTCTCTCACGAAAGACCCCTCTTCTTGCTACAAAGACCACATTCTCACTGGGTCTATAGAAGAGGTAACTGAAGGATTTTTGTGGGTAGCCGATGAAAATACACCTTTCACTTTGGGGCTCGAGCTTGTCATGAGTCTCACGCCTCACGAAAGCCTCGCAACCCCAAATCTTGATGTGGTCCAAATTGGGAACCTTCCCAGTCCACATCTCATGAGGTGTTTTGGAAACCTTCTTTGTAGGGACTAAATTAAGGATATGGGCGGCAGTCTCTAAGGCATACCCCCAAAAAGAGATTGGTAGCAAAACTCGACTCATCATAGAGCGTACCATGTCCAACAAGGTTCGATTACGCCTCTCAGCTACACCATTCAGCTGTGGTGTCCTGGGAGGAGTCAATTGTGAGACAATCCCACACTCCTTAAGATAGTCAAGGAACTCGGTACTAAGATACTCACCACCTCGATCGGATCGAAGCATCTTAATGTTCCTGCCCAATTGATTTTCTACTTCCTGTTTGAATTCCTTAAACCTTTCAAAGGTTTCTGACTTATGTTTGATTAAGTAGACATACCCATATCTACTAAAATCATCAATAAAAGTCACATAATACCGATTAGCATCCCTTGTGGCGGTTTTGAATGGCCCACATACATCAGTATGTATTAGGTCCAACAAACCCTCACCCCTTTCACAAGTTCCAGTGAAGGGTGATTTTGTCATCTTTCCAAGTAGACAAGATTCACAACTATCATCCGATTTAAGGTCGAATGATTCCAAGACTCCACTCTTTTGGAGTTGGCCTATGCGTTTCTTGTTTACATGTCCACGACGACAATGCCACAATGATGCTTTATCTAGGCTAGTAGAAGAATCAATATACAATACATTATTTCCTAAGTTGTCTACAATCGACACAGTTTCATACACAGCATCACAAGGTAACGCTTTAAAATAAAACACATTTTTAAAGAAAGCATTAATACCACCACATTCATTATCAAACGAAAAGGTAAAATCTTGTTTGTACAAAGCATGAAAAGAAATAATATTCCTCGCCATTTCAGACGAGTACACACATTTATTCAAATCTAATTTTAACCCATTATTAAGCAACAAAGTATAAACTCCAATCTTGGAAACAGGTGAAGCCTTCCTATTCCCCATGATCAAGTTTATCTTCCCGTGCTCCACATCCTCACTTCTTCTTAGGCCCTGCAAATCAGAACATATGTGAATACCACATCCTGTATCAAGCACCCAAGAGTTAGAATATGTTGAGTAATTAGACAATATAGTGTAACTGCATGGGTGGGTTTCACTTTCCTATCCTTTAGATCCTGCAAGTACTTAGGGCAGTTTCGCTTCCAGTGTGCCTTTTCATGGCAATAAAAGCATTCAGCATCCTTGGGAATGGAAGAAGGAGTGACAGAACCGCTCTTGGTCTTCGATGAGGAGCCTTCAAGAGACTTTCCCTTGGTACCCTTCGAAGGGTGCTTCCTCTTTCTCCCTTTGCCTTGCCCGATAGCCAAAACAGGGGTAGATGTTGGAGTAGAAGTAGGAGAGGTAACAACCGCCTTGCCCTTAAGACCGGTTTCAGCGGTCTTCAAGAGTCCTTGAAGCTTGCTGAGGGTAACTTCCTCCTTGTTCATATGATATGTCATACAAAAATGGTCATAACAAGAAGGTAAGGAGTGCAAAATGATGTCAATTGCCAACTCCTCAGGGATGTTCACATTCAGCTTCAGCAAACGGTCCACATACCTTTGCATCTTTTGCATGTGAGCCGTGACGGAATCACCGTCCTTCATGCGGGTAGTTATTATGGAGGAGATTATTTCATACCGCTCCTGACGAGCACTCTGATGGTACCTTTCCATCAGGTCCTGGTGCATCTCAAAAGGGTAGAAATCTTCATATGACTTTTGGAGCTCGGCTGTCATCATGGCCATCATGATACATGCCACCTTAGTAGCATCTCTCTCATGTGTCCTGAATTCAGCGATCTCCTCAGGAGTAGCAATAGACTCATCAAGTTCTTTTAACTCCTTATCGAGGACATATTCCTTGTACTCATAACGAGTAACCATCCTGATGTTCCTAATCCAATCCATGAAGTTGGAACCATCAAAGATGACCCTCCCACAAAGATTCATGAGAGAGAAAGAACCAGTTGGGTTAGAGCCTGAAGCATTAGTGTTGGAAGACATCTGAAAGAAGAAAGCAAGTTTAGATTAGATATATAGAATCCTTAATAAGACACCCAAATGTAATATTAAGGCTAGGACCCAATCACAATATATTATACTTAGAAGAGGGATGTCGTAATCTAAGTAATAATATATTTGAAAGGTAAGTGAATGACGATTCACCAATTTCCACCATGAAAAACAAAATGAATTATTAGGTTTTAATTAGATTTGAAATTCCTAGATTCTTTTGAGATTCATTGAACTTTTCAATGGCATGTTTCAATCTCGATTGTGCCCTTCAAGTTTTGTGACTGGGATGCCGATGATCACAAAACAAGGTGTGAATAACCATGCTAATTCACTTGGTACCCTTAATATTATCACCTAATCAATGTGCCGGTTAACCACACACGCTCCATTGATCTATGACAAACATTAAGTCACCCTTCGTGATCCTTACTAGTCCAAGTTAGTGTGCCGGTTAACCACACACGCTCCACCAACGACTTTGTAAGGTACAAAGTGTGAATTCCATGGACTAGCACCATGTTCACATTTTTCCTAAAATAACTAAGATTGGGAATTAAGAAGGTTTAGTTACTTTATAATAATCATTATACTTTTAATGAGGATTTAAAGTCATTGTCCTACCCGTTCGGCTAACGACCCTCCACCAGTCAAGCAAGCGGTGGGTGAGAGTGGACACCCATTAAGTCGCCATTTTATAGGCAACAACCTTATACCCACCTTATAGACCGGCTTCGTGAATGAGGCCTACTAACGGTAGAATGAATTATTCTTATACATATATAAAATAATTAACCATTAATGTTATAAATAGTATAAGAGTTGAATTCTAACTATTAAAACTCTAAGGGTTGGAATTAAAGTTTATTAAAGTGTGTGAAACTTTACAAATTCCAAAACTTGAGGGCAAGTTTTGTAACTATCCAAAACTTTTCATTTCATAACTTATGAATTAAAGGTTCATAAAAATGAAGACTCTTCATTTTCATGTAACTTATGTGTTTAAATGTGTGTGTTAAAGAAAGTGACCTTTGGATATCCATAACTTGAGGACAAATTATGGACTCCATTAAAACACATAAATGATCAAGAATTAATTCTAAACAATTCAGCAAATAATTCCTATCATCTTCTAAATTCATAAGAACATGAACATGATCATCAAAATTTCAAGAATTATATGAACACATAAAAATCATGGAATTTTGATATATGCTATTGTAAATGGATTAGAACAACCATTACACCAACTAAAACAAGTTTTAAAACACCAAAACAATTTAGGGTAATGTTTCTAGTCCATTTCCAGCAGCTAAAGTCGAAAATCTGCACTCTGTCGCTCCTACTCGTCGAGTGCATGAACCTACTCGGCGAGTAGGTTGAAGATACACACGGACTCGGCGAGTCCCCCCATGGACTCGGCGAGTTTATCAGGCAGACAGCAAGTTTTTCGACTTTTTCAACTATTTTGCATCAAGTATCAAACAAGCAAGCCTAGGCACTGATACCACTGTTGGGTTTTGAGCAATCTAACACTTCCTAAGTGTGCATGCAACCCTAATAAACCTTGGAACTATGTTTGTCTAAATACATGCAAAATAATAATTTTCCAAGGTTTATAACCTATCTAACATAGCATGGGGAACATTTCAACATAAAAGAGTTAGAAGAGATTACATACCTTTTTGATGAGTTTGATTCTTGAGGAGTTTGAGGGCCAAGCACCAATAGTGTGAATGCCTCAAATGGAATCACAAATCACCACAAACTCTTGGAAAACTTTGAGAGAGTACACACACACTTATATTTTCGGCCACACACAAGCATACATACCCTAGTGGCTATTTCATGCAACATAAGCATGCTTATATAGTGTACATGGTTAGGGTGAAACCCTAATAACCCATGACCTTTCCTTTTCCAAGGATCCATGGGTTAAAAGCTCTATGGATCATCCATGGACTTCCATCCAAGCCTAGCCCATTAACAAATGAGTGTTAGCCCACACCATATAAAACCAATAGCCCGTAATCTAATTAGTCTTCCTTTTAATCTCTAAATTAATTCATAATTAATTTAAGACTAAGACTAATTAAATAACATAACTTCATATTAATATATTATAACTTATAATATAT
Source organism: Lactuca serriola (assembly GCF_051521515.1). Lineage (NCBI taxonomy): Eukaryota > Viridiplantae > Streptophyta > Magnoliopsida > Asterales > Asteraceae > Lactuca > Lactuca serriola. The sequence continues at coordinate 93,149,506 of NC_136411.1, read as the reverse complement.
TAATAAAGATATGTGTATAACTCTCATAAAATTATCCATAAATTGTTCGGGTGAAATGCAACCCAAATGGACCATGCCGGGTCGGGTCGAGTATATACCAAATAAGTTATGGACTTAGACACCTTATCCAACACACACAAACATCCCCCATCGCGATAAGGATGAGGTCTATCGGGTATCCAATATCAAAGATCTCTAACATTCAATGTTGGTAGACATCAGTAGCTAAGACAGGACGCTCATCAGGTATCGAGACTCTCATGGGCATGCTCAAGGTCTCTTTTGGAATATTAAAAATGCGATAAAAATACGATGACTCAAAAGATCGACTTGCACCCCAGTTAAACAGCACAAGCGTAGACACATAATTCACAAGGAAAGTACCCATAGAATCGAAAATATAATCAGTAAAAGAAATAAATCAACAAAAATATATATAAAGAGCACATACCAGCAACAACATCTGGAGCTGTGCGGGCCTCCTCAACTTTCAACTAAAATGCTCCGCCTCAATCCCTCGGTGCCTCGGCTTTCTCCTGCCGGCCATCAGTGATACGTAGTGTCGCTAGGGTGGGAGTTTGAACAACCCTAGATGCATGTTGTGGACACTCGTCCATCACGTGACCCGTTTGGTTGCAGCTGAACAAACCTAAAATCCCTTGGGGCATTCCTTAGCCACATGCCCTTGCTGGCCATATAGGTAGCAAGCCGACAAGTACCGACATGGTCCCTTGTGAACCTTGCCACACTTCCTGCAAGTGCGGCCCTTCTGGCCTCTAACTCTCTGATAACCGGCTTTTCCAGCTTAGTCACCGGTTACGACTGCACTGGCCTCTTGTCTCTCCCATGGGTCTCCCTCTCCTCCCTAGCTCGAGTCTCCAGCTCGATCTCTCTCCTCCCGGCATTGGTCTGCAGCTCCGCCAATGTCTTATATGTGGTATCCGCCACGAAATCCCTAATATCCCTCCTCAGAAAACTCAAATACCAAGCCACACGAGCCTTCTCCATTGATACCTTTTCAGGGAAAAACAAATCCCTTTCATGAAACATCCTTGTGATCTCAATCATTGTCTTTGTCTTCTGCTTGAGAGACAGGAACTCCTAGGGTAACCTTTCCTGCTCCACTATGGGTAAAAATTCATCCTTGTACATTGCTGGTAAACCGCTCCAAAGCCATCACAACATGCTCTGCAGGCGTGTAGTCAGTTGTCACAAACATCTACCAGTCCTTCGCTCCCAAGCGAAGCGGGTTCAATGCAAATCGAACCCTCAAATCCTCCGGACAGGATTAGGTATAGAAATATCCCTTAATGTCATAGATCCATCTCATAGAAGCAATTGGATCCTGGGTCCCATGAAACTTGGATGGCTTCGTGTTAGTGAACTCCCGATACCATAACAAATCACCCCCATGCGGTCTTGCAGTAGCGAGAGCTACGGTGGCTGCAGCAACAATAGCCTTAGTGATAGCATTATAACACTCTTTAAAGGTGTCAATCAGCATGAACTTAACAGGCCCAAACATCTCTAGGATAGCCTCTCAGATTGCCGCAACCACCTTTACAACAATAATCATGCAAATCTCATCATCACTGACACTCGACCTCTTGGGGTCGGTAGAGTCTGAAACTACGGTAACCACCATACTGAAATGCATAATAAAAATTATCAGCAACATGCTAAAAAACCTATAATAATACTCACACCCTTTTAAGTTCTTTAGTCCCCGAAGGTTATTCCTCGAGCTTCATACAGATCCAGTGCTTTTAGTAGTATGGGTCCAATACTACCACCCACACCAATCTTATTTGTCTTGGATCGTACCCTCGAGAACCTAAGAACCCTACCTTCTCATATCAGTAATGGACTTTCCTTACTGGTTCCTAAGAACCTCAATCATATGTCTAAATACTAGTTCTAGACTACTCCCAACACTGCTCTGCCTCACGAGATATCTGTTGCCCTTGCTATTTGCTTCGTATATACGAATTATACATAGTACGAGAATCGATAGACATTCGAATAAATGAACCTACCTCAAATCGACAACCATACAAGGAACATGAAGAAAGGCTAAATCAAGCATTCTAAGGCTATAAAATCCTAACTATGTACAACTATAAGGCATACGCCAAACAAATAGTAATGACATATTCTATCGAATAACCTAGGGGTTCATTAGCCTACCACTGAGGTATTTTGGGAAACTGTCGCTCGAGCCTTTGTCGATTGTACACATTGCTTCTTTTGGTTTTCTGTTTGTAAAAAGGCTTCGTTTCTTGTTAGTTTCTTGAAAATGTTCATCTAAATCCCTCAAACCAAGGCTCTAATACCAATTTCTAAAACCTCAAATTTCAGACCAAAATTTCCATTTTCAAATTACCAAAAACATAGTTTTAAAACCAATTGTCAAATACATGTCATCCCTAAAACCAAAAATATCATAGTTATCAGAGTACGTAAAAGATCATATCCTAATAATAAAGTTCCCAACGCATGTGTACAATCCAACCTTCGCCTTCCCTCGGTCCTGGGAAGTATCTGCCACATATAAAATCACAAACGTATGCAAAAAGCTTAGTGAGTTCTCCAAGATACCACATCTAACACAACATAACTAAACAACTATGGGTTATCTACAACCCTGGGGCTATAAGGAGTCCCCGTGAGCTAACACCACACTCGTAGGGTTATCAGCAACCCTAAATGGCTATTAATAGCCTTAATCACATATAATTATCATATCACAACATCACATAGCAGCTAGACACAGCTGGTCATTACAATATATCTATCATATCATACAAGTAAGAGTAAGTGAGGCGACTTACTTGATACCGACGACACAAAAAACCTTGCACTCCAACTGTCGGAAACCATGACTAAACCTACTAAGGGAAAAAGGACCATTTTTCCGTTCCCTTGGTCCGAAAACCCCAAACTTTAACCAAGCGTCAAAGTTAATGAAAGTCAACAAAAATTCAACACCAAGCGAGTACGTTGGGCGTACTACACCTAATGCTGGTCGTACAACTAAATAATCATGCGACAGGGGAAAGTAAGACTATGTTGCGCGTAGCAAGGAGTATGCACGACCTACTCCCAGATATCCAAATCCTCCAATAAATGTCTTAATCTGTTAATACATTTAACCTAACTTCAGATCTTACTAACTTAAAGCTTCTTATTCCATAAAGTCATGGGCTTTATGCCATTGCATGGCTTGGATAGGCTAAAAAAATCATTTTACCCATTCTAGTCCACTTTACTCATGCATGAGTTAAAAGGAAAGATCTCAGGTATTATTATAAATCTAAATGTCCTAAGATGCATGAAAGGACAGCTTAAACTCTTTGGAGAGCCCCAAACTCCAAAAAGGTCCAAACTTGGGCACTTTAGCTCATAGATCTTAACTAAAGAGATCTAGAAAGACACTCGCCAAGGTATAAGCTTTACACCTGAAAATGATGCACAAAGGTGGGAAGTTATTGGATCTCTATGCTTGCTAGCACTTTCTCCTTCTTCTCTAACCTCCTTCTTCAACTACAAGAGCCAAGAACAGTCAAAACATGCAACAACACTCACAAGCCACACACACATGATTAGGGTTTATGAGAGGGTTGGAGGTTGATAAGGGTGGTTTGAAATTAAGCCATAATGTTCTTTAAATAAGGATCAACTCCAATTTAGTGTTTTGAACCTTAGCCTAGTACGCCCAGCATGCCATGGGTATGCCCAGCATACTAGCTGGTCCTCCATGATTATGCAGGTGCATGAGTAAGCTGCACGTACTCACGTGTAAGCCCCGCATACTACTCTTGCCAACTTTTCTCTATTAGTGACTAATTTTGACACATTAGGAAAAGATTCAAGAATGAAAAACATACCTTATTTCGTGATGTTACAGTGTCACTAAAAGTGAACAGTAGTCATGAGAAACGAAGAAACATGTGACTAATACTCTCTCTGTCCCAAAATTATAGTCCAGTTACAAAAAAACACACAGATTAAGGAAGCATTAATTACCACAAACTTTATACAATAAAATGATAATTTTGTCCTTACTTTGCATTTAATGTTTCATTAAATGCTTAGTTGGTTAAGTAATAAGGAGGTGGTATTTTGGTAAAAATGTTATTTATCTTTAGAAATGGACTATTATTTTCGGACAAACCAAAAAGGAAAAAATGGACTATAAATATTGGACGGAGGGAGTAGTAGTTTATGGTGACAGTTTAATATATTACATGTCACTAAAATTCAACATCAGTCATGACAAACAAAAGAACATGTGATTAATAGTATTTTATGGTCACCGGTTAATCTGTTATGTGTCACTAAAGTCAATAATAGTCATGCAAACAAACAAAATGTGAGACTAAAAGTAGGTTATGGTCTTGGTTAAATATATTACGTGTCACTAAAAGTCAATAATAGATATAACAAATGAAAAAACATGTGAATAATACTCATTTATGGTCATGTTTTAATATATTAAGTGCCACTAAAAGTCAATAATAGTCATGAAAACAAAACAAATTGTGAGGGAAAGTATATTATGGTGACGGTACCCTATGGTGTCTGTTTTTACCTATACTCACCACAAATATACGTCACCATAACTTCCCTTTAATGATGCAACCATTCCTTTCACTGTTGGAACCTGAAAGTGAACCTCTAGCAATCCTAAATACTCATTACGAAGTGTGTATGTTCTGAAGTGGAGAGTGGTCTGGAATCTGTTCGGATCAGGAAAGAAGATGACGTGATGCTGAAGACATTCCGGAATGGCTCTCATGTCCGGAATGGATGCTGATCTGGCGCAAATCTATTTTGTCTTAGTACATTTATTAAATTTTTCTTTGTATTGATGTAACGTTTCATAGGACTTAGTATTTTGTTATATTTGAACAATCAGAATATCAGAAACATTTCTATTGTCCAGTCCTATGTAAGCACTCTAGTTAATTCACTGTAACCTTCACTCCTATTTATAGGAGCATTCAATACAAGTCAATTACGGATCTTTCATTCAATTTTTGGCACTTTACTAATTTATTTCAACCCTCTTTCAAACATTCTTCTTGTTCTTCATTTATTGACTTTACCTTGATCATTTATTCTCATTGTTCATTAAATGACTTGATCATTTGGTGAATCTATTATCCAAGACTTGACTGGTCTTTCCAGGCTTGACTTGAACATTTATTAGCAACTAGACATTGATCTTAAGCATTCACTCAAGGTTTGAGTTTTCAATCCTTATCCCTGCGCATTAGATCGATCTTTTTCTCTCAATTGGTATCACAGCTTGAGTGGTTGTCCTTTGAATCCATAAGATTATATTATAGTTGGTTTGAGATTACCTTGCTATTTCAACCATTTCTGTTTTAAGGATAAAAGTTCTTCTATATACCACTTTAGCTTGAAGATATCTTAACTTCAATGGCTTCTTCTAATCCTCAGCAAATGATCTCAATGCAAATTGCAAATAGTGTGGGTGGCCCTCAGCTCATGCGTGAAGACGAAACTCGCTCAGCTCCTCTAACTACAGATGATATCGAGAAGTTGCATGCTAATAAAGTTGCTTTCTTAGAAATGGTGTTTGTTGTTCCTCTTTCACTCTTTGAGCACATCAAGCTATGCAAATCAGCCAAAGAGATTTGGGACACTCTTCAGGACCTGATTGAAGGTTCGGAAGATATGAAAGACAAGCGTCTCACCTCAGTTGTCAACGACTTCGACACCTTCACCACCACTCCTGGTGAATCAGTTACCTCAGCCTCCAACCGTTATCGTATCGTGGTCAACATGACTAGAAGAAGCCATTGAAGTCCTCTGGAGTACAATCTCTATTTTGTCTTCACGCATGAGCTAGGATTGTCCGAACTCCTTTGGAGTACAATCTCAAATTCATAAACAGTTTCAGCAAAGGATGGGGAAATGTAAAATCTTGTCTTCAAAGCAATGCTTCCTTGAAAAAGTTGAAGCTCAATCAACTTTTTGATGAACTTCAAGGACATGAGTCAAATGTTGCTTAAACCATAAGGGAACTCTTCGGAGGTCCTCATGCCCTTGTTAGTTCTTTTGAATCAACCATTCCGAACTCATCTACTTCGGATCCCTTCCAACCCATTGTTCCATATGTTCAAACATCCACACCCACCTTACCCACACAAATCTATCATGTTGATGATTCTGAAGCCATGGACTCCGAACTCTGTTCCCAACACGAGTTCGCTATACTCTCGATGAAGTACAAACTTCCTTTCCATCCTCCTTACAACCCTTACCAAAACCGATTCCATGCTCCTCCCCCTCAACCATACTAAGCTCTGGAACCTAAACCTTCTTCGGAAAATCCTCCTGCATACAAACCGAACCTCTCTAAGCCAAACTCTACTTCGAAACCTTCTCAGAGTTCCAAATCTGACAAAACAAAAATTATGTGTCATAAGTGTGGACATGCAAATCATTTTGCTAAACATTGCCTGGCCGATGCTTTACAGAAACGAAAAACCAAGGATTCTGCCTACTACGTCCGAAAAGCACAAAAGATAGCTGAAAGTGAAAAAGCCTTTGTGACAACAGTGTCAAGAGATGTTGAAGGATATTGGTCATTTGGGGATGATGATAACATGGTAACTGGAAGGAATATTGTCTGATGGAAAGACAAACGGTTGAACGTGATGAAGGATATTGGTCTTTTGGGTCATAAGATGAAGATGATGTTGCTGAACCTCACTATTGCTACATGGCCACCAACGATCCACCAAGTCGAAGCATCGTTCAACAGGTAAAATCTATGATCTCTGATCACAATTTTGATTTATCTCTTTGTGAACCTTAGTTGACCCAAATCCAAACAGATATGAACACCATCTATAAAGCCTATGAGTCTGCCATAGAATCCTGTGAGAAAAAGGATTGTGAACTAAATCATCTTAGGTTACGTTTTGAGGATAAAAAATTGAAAATCGAGTCTTTAGATCATGAGCTTGTAATGTCAAAAGACGAATGTATCATTTTTAAAGACAAATGTGAAATCACATATTTTGAACAAAATATTTTAATTTCTGATAACAAACGTCTCAATGCAAAGATAGATGCTTTGCATAATTCTGTAGACATGCTTGAAGCGGACATTCGGATAACTCATAATTTTCGTCATCCATGGTCTAAATCACCTGGTCTCGGAAGCGAGTTTTCGAAACCAATTGGTAGTCCCTTGAAGGAATTTCAAAATTTGGCATTCATGGGAGAGGTTCCGAACATCAAACATTCGGACACCCCTGTTTCTCCATTGTCTCCACTTCCTGAGACTACAGACCATTTTGGATCCTTAATTCTTGAGTTCAAACCAATTGCTGTCAAGTGTCCTGATTCCATGCAACTTCTGCCTTTGATAAACCTGGACCTGAATAGGAGCACGAAATTTCATTACAGTCTTCCAAATTGCATAGATTATGTTCCTAGGAGTAATCATAGAAACAACTGCGTAGTTTAAGAAATTCCTTCCCTAACAACTGAAACTGATACCTCTGAGTTTGTATGGGCATCCTTAGATGATAAAGTTGAAAAATAATTTGTGTATGCTCTGATTCTTGTGAATCTAATCCCTTAGTAGTTTCAAAAACGAAATTGATTCCCATTACTTCTGAGTTTAGTAATCCATCCGTAGGACAAAATTCAAAATCCTTATCTAGGAGAAAACCGATGTTGAATAGGAAGGATATTGTTGATCCCAAAGTAGAAGCTCTAAATGCACATAAGAAGGAAGTTAAGACTAGACAAAATTCCAGGTTCATTGAAAACTCCAAACCATGTGTATCTTGGAATTCTTATGCATCAGCTCATAGTCAAAACTCCTTTGCTCCTACTAAGATCCTCAAAAGACCTTCTGAATCTCCTAGTCGTGTAGAACCCATGGAAGTAGACAAGTCTGATGGCACAATTTTTAAATCAAATCTTTCAAAAACCAATGTGTCATCCAACAAATCCACAAATGAAAGAAAACATCTTTTTCAAAATCTTCAAAGAAAAATCTTGTGTGGAAAGCCAAAACTTCCTTTGATGAAACACCAATTGCGGAGGTTACAAATGTTACCAACACTCTGGAAGTCAAAGGTCTGAAGAAGACCATTCGGAACCTTCAAGTCATTGAACATGACTACTGGATAGATGAAAAGACATTAGCCTTCTATCTATTTCCAAAGAATTCAAAGCATACGACCCAGAAACACAAAGTTGTTCCTAAGTCACAATCAAAGTCCAAAGCCCGTGCCTACGTCCCAAAGTCTAATTCGGTGCCTAAAAACTCCATTACTCACTAATTTTGCAGGCACTTTCTGCTTCGGAGGAAGAAACAATATGGTATATTGATAGTGCTTGCTCCATGCACATGACGGGGCAGAAAGACTTTATGCGCGATCCTAAGCTTTCTACAAATGCTGGTTACGTAACATATGGCAACAACTCTAACTCCCAAATTCGTGGTTATGGAATTTTCACCAATGGAAATTTCTCTATCTCAAATGTGGCTTATGTAGCATATCTGAAACATAATTTGATAAGTGTTGCTCGGCTCACTGATTCAAATCGATGTGTGGAATTTTGCAAAAAGTACAGCTATGTAATGACCGAAGATGGGAAAGAGTGCTTAATCAATTCGCTTCGCAACAAGAACATGTACCCGCTCGACATCAACATGATTATTGGCAAACTGTAACTCTGCCTTCTCACCAAAGTTGTTCTTGATGTCAGTTGGTTATGGCACCGAAGGCTCGCTCATTTAAACTTTCGGTACATGAATGATCTCGTATCATGCGAAATGGTGAGAGGTTTACCTCTTCTCAAATTCGAAAATGATCATTTGTGTGCTTCTTGTGAGTGTGGTAAGCAATCGAAGAAGGGTCATCCTGTTATCATCGAAAAATCCATTTTGGAACCATTGGAGCTTCTACACATTGATCTTTGTGGGCCATCCTCGGTAGAAAGTCTTCATCATAAGAAATACATTCTTATGATTGTTGATTATTTTACAAGGCTCACTTGGGTATTCTTTCTAAGGATGAAATCTGACGCAGCCTCAGAGCTCATCAATTTTATCAAATGAATAGAAGTTCTTATCAAACTTCTAGTTAGTAGAATCCGATGTGATAATGAATCGGAATTCACTAATTCCACCATTGAGAAATTTCTCACAGAAAAAGGAAATGACCACAACTTCTCAGATCCTTACACTCTACAACAAAATGGTGTATTCGAAAGAAGCAATAAAACTCTCGTTGAAGCTACTCGATCCTTGCTGAACTTCGCAAATCTACCACTCTATCGTTGGGCTGAATCCGTATCCACTTCCTGCTTAACTCAGAATCAGAGTATCATCAATCGACGCCTCAACATGACATCGTACGAAGCAATAAATGGTTGGAAGCTAACAATCTCGTTTTTGGATGTCTTCGGATGCAGGTGCTTCATCAAGAACAACCGTGATCAGCTTACCAAGTTCCAACCCAAAGCTGATGAAGCCATCTTCTTTAGGTACTCCTCAAAATCGAAAGCTTATAGAGTACTTAACCGGAGAACTTGTGTTCTGGAAGAAAGCTTTGACATTACTTTCGATGACAACTTCGCTCGAAATTCTGGCACAACTCACATCAAGGAGTCTGATGCTCCTCCGCCAGGATGTCTGAATCCCCAAACAATTCTTGAAGTTGATTTTGAAACTCTCTTTGGTCCTTACGAAACCGCTCTTGATTCAGAATCTCGGTCAAGACCAACTTTCAATCCAATCCCTACTTCGGAAGCTCCTGTCTCGCATAATGTCTCCGGTCCGATCCCAAGCCTTCCTCCATTTGATTCCAAACCATTTCAACCTTCTCATGTTGAGGGGGAGAAAACTCATCCCTCTCTTGAATCAAATGTGGATGGATTCAAAGATACAGCTGCTGATTTCAATTATTCCAATCCTCTCAACATTGATGAAAATGAAAACTTCTTTGAGTTCCCGTCTGATGATGATGTCAATCTCTATGGTTCAAAAGTTCAGGGGGAGCATCATCCTCACATTCAAACCATTCAGGGGAGAAAATCAATTCCACTGTTGATATCGGATCGATGGATGCACAAGAACTCCCACGATTACATGTTTCGACAAAGGATCATCCTCCGAACCAAGTAATTGGTAACCCCAATGCTAGTGTACAGACTCATTCTGCTACAAGTATCCAAAATGAATGCCATTTTACAACATTTATATCCATGGTTGAACCCAAATCCATTAAGGACGCATTGGATCATGCTAACTGGATTACAGCCATGCAAGTAGAACTGGTAGAATTTGACCAAAATGAAGTTTGGAGTCTCGTGCCTCCTCCTCAGAATCATCCCATTGTCGGTACGATATGGGTATTTCGCAACAACCTAGATGATACTGGAGTTATTATTCGAAATAAAGCAAGATTGGTGGCAAAGGGATTTACATAGATCGAAGGTCTCGACTATGATGAGACCTTTGCACCCGTTGCATGTCTTAAAGCCATCAGAATCTTTCTTGCTTATGCTGCTCATAAAAGCTTCAAAGTTTACCAAATGGATGTTAATAGTGCTTTTCTTAACGGTGAACTTGACACTGAAGTGTACCTTCAACAGCCCCCGGTTTTGTTAATCTCTCTTTTCCAAACTACTTTTACAAACTCCGGAAGGCTGTCTACGGACTCAAGCAGGCTCCTCGGGCATGGTACGAGACCCTCACTGATTTTCTCAAACGTTCTGGTTTTCAAAGAGGAATTTTAGATCCCACTCTATTCCGAAGATCAAATGGAAAACATCTCATGCTGGTACAAATTCATGTGGGTGACATTATTTTTGGATCTACGAATTCATCTATGGTTGCTGATTTGGCCAATCTAATGATCAATCGATTCCAAATGAGCATGAATCGGGAGTTAAGCTTCTTTCTTGGCCTTTAAGTCAAACAGACTAACAGAGGAGTCTTCATTCACCAAGAGAAGTACATTTTGGAACTCCTCAAGAAATACTCAATGGACACCTGTTCCTCAGCCAAGGTACCAATGGGCTTTAGACACAAGATCTTTGATGACCCTTCTGGTGTTTTAGTTGATGAAAAGAAATACCGCAGAATGATTGGATCCCTACTCTATCTCACAGATATCATGTTTTCAACATGTTTTTGTGCTAGATTTCAAGTCAACCCAAATATGTCTCATCTCTTGGCTGTGAAACAAATCTTCTGATACCTTAAAGGCACAAAGAGTCTCGGAATCTGGTACCCAGCAAATGAAAGCTTCCTTCTTCAAGCATATTCAGGTTCGAACTATGGTGGTCTTCAACTTGATAGAAAAAGCACTTCAGGTGACTGTCAATTCTTAGGTGGTTCGTTGGTCAGTTGGTCATCTAAGAAACATAACTGTATTGCACTCTCTACAGCCGAAGCTGAATACATAAATGCTGCCAACTGTACATCTCAGGTTCTATGGATGACATCTCAACTCTTGGATTATGGTTACCACTTTCAACGTATTCCTATCTATTGTGATTCTCAAAGTGCCATTGCAATTTCCCACAATCCAATTCAACACTTAATGACTAAGAACATTGATATAAGGTACCAATTCATAAAAGATCATGTTCTACATGATAACATTTAACTCATTTTTGTTCCATCTGACGACGAGATTGTTGATGTCTTTACTAAGTCATTAGATGAAACCAAATTCAATGGTTTTCTAAACAAGATGGGTATGATGATACCAAATCCTCAGTTCTTTCAAGAGACTTGTTCTCTTTGATAGAAGTATTTGAAAGAATTTTAGTTCCGATCTCAAAATATTTTCATCTCGGAACTACCTTCTCTCAGAATACATAAGATCATTTTACTTGTCTTTATTTCTGACCATTACTTGAGTTTTAAGCTGTACAATTCGTCGTGATTGATTTTTATTCTAAATCAACATTGTCATTGTGTTCGGATTTTTATCTCGAAATATAGTTCATAATGGCATCCCAGAATTCCACTCCAGAAAGGTATTGCATTCTACACTTCGGAAGTTCAAAATCACTTCGGAACTTCATAATCACATCTTGAAATGCTTTGTAAACCATGTTCCGGAAACTTTTTCAATATCACTCCGGAAACTCTTGAAATCACTACTCCGGAATCACCAACCTTTTCAAATCAAACTGAATTTTTGTTCCGGAGTACAACCAGAATTTTTGTTCCGAAATCACAAACCATTTCCGAAGCGCACTAAATTTTTGACTCCGAAATCAAAACTCTCTCCAGATTATTTCTCTTTTCGGACCTCTTTTCAAATCAAGCATGTTCCAGAGTACAACTCTTTACCCTCCGGATCATACATTGTCCGGAATCACTCATCCGAAATTCCAAAGGATAATAAGGTGAAAGGTTTTTTCTCAACGGTTACTTTCTAGGAAGATCCTTATCCTATCATCCTCGATTCTCGTGACACAATTGCACGCCCCCATAAAAGTAGCCATCGAATTGCCGGTTGGGTTATCTATTTTTAGCCACAAACAAACCTCACTTTTTACCTCCCAGGTCAACTCAGCCCCCTAAACCTCTTTATCCTTTAATGCGGCCCGTTTCTTGTTCGGATCCTCATCATTACCATACAAACCCGACCCACTTCCCTTACCTATAAATACCAATCAAACCCCCCCCCCCCCTTTTACCTCTTTACGCGCCCGTCTCCACAAAAGCCCACTCAAACTGCCTCAACCACAAATAAATCCATTGCAAGAAAGAAATCTACCAAAGGTTCCTAGGGTTCATCATCATCTGCCGATCCAGAACCGTTTCTAAGAGACACCACTCAACTCTTTTTCCTAAATCCCATGGATTGCGATGAATCCATCAGGGTCATGATAGATTTTATTGCAAATCACCTTATTTCCATTCTCCTCACTAAAATCTCTGAACCTCCACTACCACTTCATCATCTTCATCGTGCCTTTAACAGTATCAAATTCAATGACGGTGCACTAGAGACTATAATCATCGGTGACAGAATCGTTCCTGTCTATAAATCAACCTTCGTTAAGGTGATCGGTTTGAAAGCAAATCCAAGGGGTTTCGAGGTCCAAGAACCAATGACTGAAGAGTTTCAGACGTTTTTGTCTTACATCAGGTATAATCAAGATTACAGGGCTAAAGATTTCAAGAAATCTGCTGTCTCCGGACTCTAGACCGTGCTAATGCACTTCATCCTCAAAGGGATGTCCGGAAAGCATGTAGGAAATGATACGCTAAGCAAAGACTGGCTCAACGTCGTCTACAACATCTACTAAGGACGGGACAATGTTGTGGATCTTCTGGAAGTCCTATGGAAAGATTTTTGCAAATTTGCCATCAAAAGAAAGGAGAACAAAATTTCGAGCCCTAGGTTATGGGCACTGATGCTCCAACAAATCTTCTAAGAACATCATAAACCACTTCTGGTTACAACCATTCCTTCGGCGGTATCTGTTTCCTTCAAAGTTTTTAAGGCCTATAGGATTCCGGACCAATCCTCTTTTGGTCCGGTTCGACGAATTCCGAACCACATTTTAGCCTTAATCCCTCCCGATTCCATTTATCTAAAACAACACTTGGAGACTTCGGTTGTGTTCGACCCAGCACAACCTGCCTCAGTCTCAGTTGAGCCCATTTCGGAAGAGGCCAATCTTACCAAGTCCATACCTAAGGTAAAGAAATCTAGCAAACGAAAGGGTTCTCCCTCCAAGTCAAAGCCTAAAAACAGAACCAAATTCAGCTCTTCCTCTACAAAAGAAGATGCTCATGACATTCCGGCTGACTTTGGCCGTCCGAACACCCCTCCTGTCCACTCATCTGAGGTACCCCTCAATGTTTCAATATCACATGCACACTCTAACAGGGAGTTTATCCACATAATCCACCCTCACCTTCCCAAAAAGGTGATGCTGATGTTGACCATAGTTCCTTGCAGCCCCCTGGAACACACCCACGAGTCACATATGACATCCCTTTCGATTCACACACAAGCACACGCTCCGGAACCCTTGTTTCGGACCCTAAGTTTTCCAGAGATGGACCAGTCTCTCCGAATCCGGAAGCCTCAACTGGTCTGATACCCGGAAGGCGTACATGACGACCAGGTGCTAATGATCCCCAATGGGAAGATTTTGTTAACAGGGCAGCTTCAAAATGTCCGGATCTCACTAGAGCTCAATTGGAATCCACTATCATCTCCATGAGGAATAGAGCCATCCAAAGCAATATGCTTTATGTTCCTCCCATTGACGCCGATGCAGCCAACGAACTCACTTCTGAACTACCGTATGTTACTACTCACCAAGACGTATTCCAAACCAATACAGATGAAGAGCTCTCCGAAAAATTCATGCTGGATGATGAAGAAAAAATTGTTCCGGACACAAATTTCATGACTTCAATCCATTTTCAATCCAAGGCATTTGTATCCAAGTCTACCCAAGACTTCGGATCCTCCTCATCAACCACTCCGGATGATGAACTCAACTCCAAAATGCATGAAGGCGATGCTGCAACCAAGCCGGGTCCATCCACAAATATTTCTTCACGCCAAGCTCCTTCACAACACTCAGATTCTGATTTGGAATCATCAACCGGTGACTATATTGACCCATTTGCTCTTCTCGAGATTCGGACCAACGTCTCAGACACTATGAAGAAAGTGTCATCTATTGAAACATCCGTAACAGAGCTCAACATGAAGATGTATCAAAAAGTCTCCAGACTTGATTCCAAACTTGATGCCATTCTTCAGTCTATGTCCCAGCAGTTCAGACCATCTGTTGCGGAAAGAGATGCCCAACTGGATCAATTAATTTCTCTTAGGCTCAAGCACTCAATGGAGGAAGTTGAATCTAGGTATGATGCCTCTATCGAACACTACCTGGACACTATCACCTCCATGCTCAAAGTCCATGATGACTTGGTGTCTGCTACCAATGATCTCATTAAGCAGACCCATGTGCATCATGAGAAACAGATCCAGAGACTAGAGAAGGAGATAAATAAGAAGGACGAAATGAATCTCATTATCCAACAGGTCCTCATTAAACTTCTTCAATCCACTTGGAACATTGTCGATGTTCCAAATTGGATGTTTGATGAGATGTTAGCCGTCCTGGGGCATTTGTTCGATCACCTAGCTACTCAAGCCCCTACATCTGCCGTAAATGATAATCTCACCAAACAACTCAATATTGGCCTCCAAAAAGTGTTTGAGAAATTAGATGATGTGAAGGAGTCCTTAGAGCTTGCACCAGTCTGGAGGCTTCCCGATGCAAGAGGGGAGAAGGCCCAAGCCAACTTTGGAAACACGCCTCAGAATTTACACTCCAAGATGAAGAAGACCTAAATTCCGAAGATGAAGTTCAATTCGTCTCCAGAATGCTAGGAAACTCCTATGATGGAGATAGAAGTACAGATGAAGACGAATATATTCCGGACAAAGCTCCTAAGGGTGTTCATGGTCTTCAAGCTCCTAAGTTGACCCTTCCGAAGGAAATGATAAAAGAGCAAAGGAAATTCTAGTCTACTACTTCGTGGCCTTCCTCTCTCTCCTTGATGCTCTCCGAATGGGCATTCAAATGGCTAAAGCAAAATCTTTTTTAACCGCTCAAGCCTTCCGAGCCACTCCTTCCATGCAACCCCCCATTCCGGACCCAAAGATTGCTCCAATCCACCAGGGCTCTCCTCTCCAGATCCCTGATGAAATTCCGAAATAACCTCTTCCCAATCCCACTCCGGAATTTGAGATCGATGAAAATATGAAGCTTGTTATATCTGCTATTCAGAGAGACAAAGGGAAGAAACCTATGACTATCGAGCAACAAGCCTTTCATTCCAGATCTCCTCCAAAGAAAATACATGGATGGTCTTAGGAACAAATCAACAAGGCATTAGAGAATAGCACTCGGATCCAGGCTCTAAAGGATAATCCTGATCCGATGCGTGGCATCTCTCCTTTTTGTCGTGAATGCATTTTTTAGGCTCAAGAAATTGTTTTGTGCATTTACTACGACGTTCCTACCAATGACTCCGAACACCTGGATCTTCCTCTCTCTCCCTACAACAAATTCTAAACCAAATTTGCTCCTCTTCACCCATCAAATGATCCAGAGGTGATTATCCGGACTGAGCGAGAGAGACTTAAAACTTTCTACTCTAAGCACGCACAACTTCTCAAGGAAGTGTGGTCGAGGGAGAGAATTACCCAAGTTGAGGGTTTCATAAGAAAAATTTTGATGAAATTTGATGTCTATTGTCCTCTATTCCGTTTTCACATCCTCCGGAACAAGCCAATACCCCGGACTATTACAGATGCTAACCTTCCCTCCATGAATCTGAATGACATCCTTACCTTAGCTACCTACTCCAGAGAAAATCAAAAGGATGAAATCAGTATGAGAGCTTACCATGCTACTCTGAGCTTCCTGAAGGATTATGTTGCGGAATTTTGTTGTCGTGATTATAAGCTTGCACAACTTTACAGAACTGAACAATTTGTTGCCAAAATCGACTTTATTCTTCCGAAATTTGAAGTTCTTGCAGATGGTCCTATTAAAGAACCGATTCTGGTGTTTGTCTACACAACAAGAAAGACAAACAAGGACTGTTTCCGAGTCCTTGAAAAACATCTAGTTCCGACCAAAGCTCTGAAGAAGTTCATATCCCGAGCGTCCAAGTCTGATAATCTGGAACAGCTCAAGGCAAAGTTTGTAAGTCAATTGGCATGGTACATTAAAGTCTGAGAGTGGTTGTTCAGAGCCTACACCTTTATCAAGGAAGAAATGAACTAATTTTACGAGATTGCTAAATTCAATTAGGGAGATTGTTGGAACCTAAAAGTGAACCTCTAGCAATCCTAAGTACTCATTCCGAAGTGTGTATGTTCCGAAGTGGAGAGTGGTCTGGAATCTGTCCAGATCAGGAAAGAAAAATATGTGAAGCTGAAGACTTTCCGGAATGGCTCTCATGTCCAGAATAGATGCTGATCTTGAGCAACTCTATTTTGTCACATTTATTATATTTGTCTTTGTCTTTATGTAACGTTTCGTAGGACTTAGTCTTTTGTTGTATTTGGACAATCAGAATGTCAGAAACATTTGTATTGTCCAGTCCTATGTAAGCACTCTAGTTAGTTCACTGTAACCTTCACTCCTATTTATAGGAGCATTCAATACAAGTCAATTACGAATCTTTCATTCAATTTTTGGCACTTCACTAAGTTATTTCAAACCTCTTTCAAACATTCTTCCTGTTCTTCATTTATTGACTTTACCTTGATCATTTATTGTCATTGTTCATTAAATGACTTGATCATTTGCTGAATCTATTATCAAAGACTTGACTGGTCTTTCTAGGCTTGACTTGAACATTTATTAGCAAACGGACATTGATCTTAAGCATTCACTCAAGGTTTGAGTTTTCAAACCTTGTCCCTGCGCATTAGATCGATCCTGTTCTCTCATTCACATTGAATGAAAAAAAAAACCCCATCATAAAATGTCTATAGTGACAGGTTTTTGGCAAGGCCAAAGACTAGTTTTGTACTAGTGTACTACAAAATCTTTAAACGAAAAAAAATTGATTGCATCAAAAACAATTATGCTAAGACATTGTATGGGTAGTTTGATAGTAGTTTAAAAATTAGTCAGATAAGCATTTAAGTTTTAAGTTGCAGAAATAATACCCAACGTCAAAGTGTTTTACCTAATAAAAAGTATGTTGTCAAAAGGTTTATACCATGGCATAACGAATGATACAAGAGACAATGTAATATATGTAACTATTTCAAACCCAACATCAAATAATATTTTAAATAGTATTCTAAATAACCTGAAGCTCTTCCATCTTATAAATCACCAATTATTGTTTCTAATCAGAACACATGTCAAAATAATACATTAGGCTTAGGAAGGCTAGTGAGTAAATTATGAGGTTTGACAACATATGCAGTATGTAAAAGAACACAATGTTCTGAGGCGTTTGAAAAAAAAAATTAGTTAAGACTTATGCTATATACATTGTGTTATACATTACGTCTTTTTCCATGAAGTTGTCACCGACTCTCAAAGTAAAGTAGAGGAAATGGTTTTTAAGATTGGGGTTACGAGCTATCTTTCGGGAAGAAAGAATTTTGTCTCATCACTGGCTTCTGGTTTGGTGACTATTTTACTACTTTTGCATCTGGGGCCACCATTCTTTCCCGTACCTTTCCTATGGTCCCGGCGAATGTCTCGGTCAAATTACACCATGTTCCAGATGTGTTTAAACAATCACTTAATGAATTTTCGGATGAAGATGCAGTCGTATATGTCTTCTATACCTGTTAGATAAGGGCTTCAATGGGCGGTGGCTAAAGAGTCTAAGAGTATTTCACTTTGCTATCCAACCTTGGTGAATTCAACAGGTATAATGTCGTATATTTTATAATTATTGATTATAATTAGTTACCTTTACTATTATTATTTTTTGAAATTTAATTGTTAACTAATTTTTTATGTGGCAGATATCCATGAGGGAGGATAATTTGGGATCAATTGTAAAAACAACTTATTACTACGTTCAAAAAGGTTGTCAACCTTATACATCCAGATGAACCGAAAGAGAACGAACCTCAAATATTGACGTGCACTCTAGAGGGGTTTTTATACGCTCTTAATATAAGTATATGATGATTTTTTTTGCTAACATTCTAATTATTTTTTAATTATTTGTTTGCTAACATTCAAATATGGATTCTTGAGAAATTTCCGGTGAATAGTTTGTTTGGTACCCAACAACAGAATGTCATCCCTCAGGTTGTTGCATGGTCAAAACTGATGTCGTTACCAAACACTCATTGCAATCAGTTTTTACAAATTGACGACATATTGTTACTCTATTATTTTAATATTTATTTATTTATAATTTATTTATTTATAATGTATTTTAATTTATAACTTTAATATTTTGTTATCATGGTAATAGACTCGTACCAAAGTTGGAGCCGACGGAAGATGAGATGCGTGTTGAATGGTTGATTGTGAGCTCGATGTGGGTTGATCACCCTGATTTTCCCGAAAATAAAGTTCAGAGGGCACCTTCCCTAAAACCATTACCCAAAAACTCCCCTACCCACAAGCCTCGAGAAAAGAAGACATGGATAGATGATCCAACTCACTAGCCAACACCACCACCACCGCCGTCCGCTGATCCATCAACTGACAAGGACCGAATTATTAGTGACTTGAAAAACAAGGTCGGTCAATTGATAAATGACGTTCATGAATGTTGCGAGAAGTTGCGGTCTCAGGATGAACGTTTAAGGTCTCAGGATAAGCGTTTAGCCGAGCATGACACTACTTTAGCCATGCTTCGAAAACTTATCAATAAGATTCTAGGAGAAAATGTTGGTACCTCAAAGGGGGTGGATGTACATTCTTAATTATTTCATCGTTTATGGTCGTTATGTTTTTGCATCGTTTATAAGTTTACATTATTGAACCGTACAAGCATACTACAATGACGATGACCTATGGGAGCATAATTATGTCTTAAGCACCCCCGAAAAGTTGTTGAATGATGACCCTGAGTAGTCGTTTTCGGGTATTCCATTGTCGAGTGTAGAAGAGATTCCATGGGATGAATACAAAACACTTTCGCCAACACCTCTTAAGCGTTCTAAGCGCCAAAAATTTATGTCCATATGTTATAAGTCGCCATGGATACAACCAACACCGTTGGACAATCTTGTAGAGCCTACCGTACATAGTGTATATAAAGAACATGATGGTTTGCTGTTATTTTCTCACAGTTATTTGACTAGTTTTTCTTTGCTTGAGTTTTAGACATGGTTATATGCAAATATTCATGGAGGATGGTTGTCATGTGATATAAGTAATATAAGTATTTGATCATTACATACTACGCTACTAAAGACAATACTTACTTTACTGCAAAAAATTAATCAGCAGCACATCATGACGTGGATCTCATTGTTGCTAGAGTGTAGATCGGATGATGCTCGATGGATGGTTATATTTTCAACTTTCAACATTGATACATCTGATAGGAGTGACATGGTTGACAGATCCGTTTACCCAGCTTGGGCAGAGTGTCATATGGTATAATTTTGTTTGGATTACATTACCTAAGTTTTTATATACTAATTAATTATTTCTAACATTTTTTTATAGCTTTACTTCCCAATAAATATACCACAAACTCATTGGTTTATGTGTGCTATTGATTTGACGACATTCAAAATGACTATATACGATAGTCAATGGAAGGGCCGCTATTGTTCGGAAGAAGAGGATTTGTTTATGGTTATGGGAACTGGCATCCACAAACTGCTAGTGAGAGTCAACTACTGGGGTACCGAACCATCGTATTCAATCCCACTTGAGATCTTCAAGATGACCCTCGAAAAAGGCCCCAGACATACCACAACAAATTGACAGCAGAGGGGATTATGGGGAGTTTTGTGTTGGTTCCAAGAGGCGTTGATCACCGGGGAATCAATTTCTGTAGAGGGTAGAACTAGTCCATGGGCTTTAGGTTATCGAAAACGACTAGGGGAAATTTTTTAGGGTACAAAGACAAAGATAATTTAAACATTGTATTTCATATGAACTACCAAAACATCCTTTATTTAGTTTGTATATTTATTAGTTGTTTGGTTAGTTTAATTTCATTTTATATTTCATAAAACAAAAAGGTATACATTTTATAAAAGAAAAACTTCTCGAAAGTAATGAAGTCCTTGATTGGAAGACCACACACAATTTCATTTTTCACAAGACGATTGAGGTTCTTGGCATTTGCATGGCCGAGTTGACGATTCCAGAGCATGGCATTGTGTTCAGAAACTTTTGAGAAAAGACCAATAACTTGGTCGGGAATGTTATGATTCATGTCAATGATGTAAGCATTTTCATCCCTTTTTGACCTTACCAAACTCCAATCTTATGGAATGATGATTCCAGGCTTCAGGATGAGACATTCTTTGTTCATAAAATGACCTGAATAGCCTTTATAACAGATCTGAGATACACTCAACAGATTGTGTTTCAACTCGGGAGCATAGTTCACATTCTCAAAGCTAAGCAAACCATTCGTCACAGTACCCTTCTGAGTGATCTTTCCACCTTTTCCTCCTGCAAAGGAAACATAACCCTTATTAAAGTTTTGAATGTCGTGTAGTTGGGAAATGTCCCTTATCATGTGCCTAGAACAACCACTATCGACACAGCAAGGTCTGATGATATTCCTCCATAGCTGTTTATGCACGTTGCGTGAGATTAGTTATATTTTGGAACCCAGGCCATAGAAACACTGGGTTTTCCTGTTCTATCAACAAAATTAACTTTTTCACTTTCAAATTCATATTGATTACCAGATGCATGCAATGGACTCTAAGGTGATTGGGTGGATATTTTTTGGGCACCCATTGCTAATTAGGTTTAGAAACATTAACAGGTCATTTTGAAAAAGTTTTCTTTGTTTTTG
Source organism: Lactuca serriola (assembly GCF_051521515.1). Taxonomy (NCBI): domain Eukaryota; kingdom Viridiplantae; phylum Streptophyta; class Magnoliopsida; order Asterales; family Asteraceae; genus Lactuca; species Lactuca serriola. The sequence continues at coordinate 93,127,959 of NC_136411.1, read as the reverse complement.
ATCATTTGGGTATGCGTCTATGACTAGATGAAGTTCCAGACGATGACTTTGATGAAACTGATCTTGGCTTAACCAATTTCGGTTTCGTTAAAGTGCCTGTTGAATTTTTGTTCATACCCTGTTTGTTCTTTTCACGTTCAACCCAACTTCTTTCTTTATTAATGTTCCAATCACCATCACTTGAATGAGATCTCGATGACTTTATTTTGAGAGATCTTCCTCTTGACTCATTCTTCCTACCTTGTGCATAATAGGGAACATAGCCACGGTTTGGACAATTTCTCACGATGTGACCAGGAGTTCCATAATGGAAAGGTGTATGTTTCTTCATATACAAGCTGGTACCAATCGTTCTATTGTTTCTACAAGCACACGTGCATTGTTCAGTCCATTTAGCTAACTTAGATGGCTTATATTTGCTAGTGACAGGTTTATTACAGTTAGATTTCTCAAGCACACCAACACATTTATCAGAAACAAAGGAATTATCAATTTTCAAAACAGAATTATCAGAAACTACAACATCATTTTTCAAAACAGAAACATAAACAAAATTCTTTAAATTAGAAATTTCTTTCACAGAATCAGTTTGCAAATCAAAATTATTATTGAAAACTCTTTCTCCAGCTGCCTGCTTGCCTTGAACTAAGGATGAATCTGCATATGAAGTAGAGACATTAGTATCATTCACCCTAGAGCTATTTTCTGTCACAATCATAGCAGGTTTACCATACTGAAGATGTGCTTCCCTGTCTATTTCTTCTTGTGTCATAGGGATGGAGGTGTTGTTATAATTAAAATGAGGAGGAACACTATCATACCCTATACCCCTTTGCTGATTATCTTTAAATTTTAGTTGATTTTCAATCATTGACTCAACTTTCTTACTTGACACATCAAATTTTTAAAATTAAAATCTGCATTTTCAAACTTATTTTTTAAAGTTTCAAGTTCGTCAATCAAGCTAGCAAGCTGTTTCTTAACATATTTAAAATTCTCACATTTGATCCTATATTCCTCTTGAATTTTTCTTAAGTCCTTGATTTTGGCCTCTAGTTGTTCTTTCAGAGGTTTTTAACCCTTATTAAGGTTATAGCCTTCGTACTTAAGGTCCTCATTTTCTCTACGTAACAAATCAAGTTGATCACAAAGAAATTTAATAATACCCATGCAATTTTTAGAGCAAGAAAGTTCACTGACCTAAATCGTTTCAGGAGTGGTGGATAGCATGAAAGCAAATTGTAGTTGCATCATATCTGTCTATGCATCTTCTTCAACATTTTGATCAGGAAGCTCACTTATCTGTGCCATATTAAAAGTCTCAGGCCCTAAAATGTTCAATGCTTAAATCTAATCTTCCAAATCAAAAGTCTGAGCCACCACTTCCAGGTTTGCAGTTTCGCTGTTGGTAGCAGCTCGTCGATTATTCCCAACTGGCACCATCGTCCTATCATGGTTCTCTCTTCTTTCTGGCTTTGGACAATCACAAGCAAAATGTCCTGGTTCGTGACAATTGAAACACCTCACCTTTCCTCTATTAAAACCAACTTTCTTTTCCCCATTCATAACCCAGTTTTTCTTCCCAGTCTTCTTAGCAATTTGCTTAGCCCTGAATACATTCATTGCAATTTTCCATGTGATATCCATTTTTTCACATCTTCTAGGTGAATTTGATCAAGGTCCGCGAATGAGATTTGAGGAGGCAAATCTCCAACTAGAAAAAGCATTGTAACAATTCACAAGGCCAGAAGCTAGAGTCATGTTTTCTTCAGCTTCCTTAAGAGTTGAGATTGGGACAGGCATTGGGATAGGCACCTTTGAGGAAGCTGATTGTTGATATGTTATGATAGGAGCTTTTGAGGAGGAGGCAGAATGTTGATAAGACATAGATGGTGGAATAACATGGGTTTGTGGAACAGTGAAAGCTTGAGTTTGTGGAATAGTGAATGATGAAAAAGAATTGTTTGATGAAATTCCCAAATTTCCTGTGGAGTAGGAATTCACATGGTTTATCTCGTGCTGCTTATCATCCAAATCACAAGCTTTGATTATATCCATAGTTTCAGCAAGAGTGAGCCTGTTAAGATCCTTGGTTTTCTTGATAACAGAAACATTCATATCCCATGACTTGGGAAGTGAGTTCAACAATTTCTTGTTTATCTCCGAGCATGGTACAAAAATTCCAACAGTACTCATTTCAGTAGTAAGAGTGATGAATCTTTGTAGTTGGGCCTCAAGAGTCTCCCCAAGCACATGATTGAACATATTAAACTTTTGATGGAGCATGTCCTGTCTGCTCTGTTTCATGTCATCATTACCTTCATAAACCTCTATTAATGCTTCCCAAAGTGCTTTGGCAGAATCATATTCCTTGGATCCTTGAGCGATGTCAGGGGATAAAGCCATTGTCAGAGTTGCAAGTGCCTTTTTCTGTTCCTCAAAATTTTCAAAATCCCCATCAGTGTAGTTTTCCACATTTTTGTCAGTGATAGTTCCATTCTCAAGTGTTGTGATAATTCTAATTGGGCCTCTAAGAATGCTTCTTCATATCTTAAAGTCTTTGATTTTGATGTACTTCTAAATCCTGTATTTCGATTCTGGAAACCCTTCTACTGATAAGAGACGCGAAATTCTCATAGTGGTTCCCATAATTTAATCCAGTTCTTGATTAATTGCATTGCGTTGAGGTTCCATTTAAAAAAAAGAAGTTAATTGATTAAAAAAACTTGTCCAATAATTAAAGAAAGTCACACAAAAAACTGATTAAATGATTTCGGCCGAAAATCGATTGCAGCCAAAAATGGATTTTGGCCGAAAACTGATTACAGCCGAAAATGGATTTTGGCCGAAAACTAGCAAGAACGCTCTACCGAAAACGCCTAGATCTCATAGAAAATGATGATTTCAAATATATTTTCGATCCTTTTTGCCTTGAATCCTCGACGAACAACAAAGTGCAACGACAACAATGAATAATTTGTAATAAGAAGCTTAAAACAGTTTCAAATATAAGCCTGAATGAATCAAAATCAGTCAAAAACAAGGTTGATCACGGTTGACACTAGATTGACTCTGATACAATTTGCAAGTCCCAAAACAATGAACTAACTAGTGATCAAACAATTTGAACAAGCTAAATGATAAATCAAGAAAGAGAAGAAGTGAGATCAATCCAAATGCACATGATTGTATATTCAATGAATCGTAAAGTACAATGGATCTTACACACAACTATGACTGAAAACAGCTAACCAAAAATTGTTCATCTAAGACTCCTATTTATAGGGAACACAAACAAGAAACTAGTTTACATCCGAAAACACCAAGGGATCGAAAACGGAACGTTTTCGGTCCAACCAACCGAAAACCCAATTGATGCCCCAAAAAGAACAAACAAAACCTAACAGATAAATGTCTAGTACAAACCAACAAAATTAGGTCCTAACATATATATATATATATATATATATATATATATATATATATATATATAGGTTCGGTGTTGGTGAGGACTGAGAGAACAATTCTTCACCACCCATTTCGTCGATGGCACAAATGTCAATCCCAAATACTTGGCTGTGGTGCGTTCACATACGACCCACGTCCGTAGTAACTAATACGGACTCGGGGATTTTATCACGTGCGCTGAAAGTCGATGAAACATCATTTAAGTGAATTTTATTATTTATATTTCTTTTATTTAGGTTTTTTTCATTTTTTTTATTTTTCAATTTTGCGTCAAAAAAACTTCAAAAAAATAAAAATTAAATAGATATATGTTCTGTTTTAACGTTTATATTTTAAGTATTTTTTTATTTTATTAGTTTTTTTAATTGTTTTTTTTTTCTTTGTTTTTTTAAATATATTACTTCATACTTGAAGCTACTAGTGTTTTTCTTTGATTTTTTTTATTTTTTAAACTAAATATCGATTTAAGTTTTTAATGTTTAATAATTATAAAATTTTAAATAAGAAGAATATTAAGGATCATAATATTTTCTGTACATACTTTTTTTGAATCATATTATTTTTGGATCATAAATTGTGGAATCATATTATTTTGAATCAAATCATTTTTGAATCGTGTGATTTTGGATTAATAGTATATTCAATTAAATATAGTTTTTGTTAAAAAAAATTTATGGATCATTATATATTTGAATCATTAATTTTAAATTATAAAAGCTATAATTAAGGATTATAAAATATTTTTAGATTATAAATGAAGGATCATAAACAAGTTAAATCTAAAGTTTTATTTTAGTTATTAATATTTTGAATAATCACATTTTAGATCAGATTATATTCAACATTTTTTTAAATAGTATTTCTTAAAATTATAAATAAATATTCAAAAAATTATTTTGAAATAATTTTTTATTAAGTTACTTGTATATTGAATAGAAATATCACTTAAATTTCATTTTTGTGGAAACTTTTTTGTGGGATTTAAAAAAAAATCAAATTTTTATTAACAAAAAACTAAATAAAAAAACAAAAAAAATACCCATTAACTATGTGGTGGACACATGTCTTGGTGATGTGGAGAGTTTTGGCGTGTCCGAGGATTGTAGTTTAGAGTATTGTCCTTCCTCGTTCCATATTACATCCCTAGCTTTTGAAAAACTTACACAATCATCCATTGACTTTTAATAAGTAATCATTCTTTCACAATGAATCTTAACCATCCAATTTCACAAATAAACGACAAAGATTTGTCTTCACACTCCTTGTTTTTCTGAGTCTTGGTTTGATCCAACTTTTATTTATATATATATATATATATATATATATATATATATATATATATATATATATATATATATATATATATATATGAAAAATTAAATATTTTCTTATATTTTCTTTGTACCTGACCATTCGATTTAAAGAATTAAAGGTTGTGATCTTAAGATACATCAATTTTATTAAGATCAAGAAATGATTGTTACCTATATTTTCGGCAACCAAGTAAAATTAATTAAAAAAAATAAATTGAATAAAAATTAGTACAAATCTTACATTTATAGGAAAATAATAACGTATTTTTTAAAGAAATAATATTCTATGAGAATTAAAGAGTAAGACATGATTTACAATATATAAATGTCATTCTTGTAGAAAAATAAATGAACTACAAATGGTTAAATATATTTCATTCTGTAGATTAATAAATGAACTACAAATGGTTAAATATATTTTATTCTTTATATAAATGAAAAACCTCTTGTGGAATTGTGGTGCTCGAGTTCTATACCACTACAAATATTTTATATAATATAAGAAATTCTTAAACAATACAGTGTTCCAACTTTAAAACATTTCAAAAATTTTATACAACTAAAGAAATTTTGAACAATTAAACATTCTTTAAGAGTTTTTGAAGAATAAAAAGTCTAAACTTCTTGTGTGTTCACTTTCTCCAAACGATATAGAGTAGTACATGCATCATTATCTTCCACTATTATCTAGGGCAAATTGCAAGAAATTCATTATATTACTATACAATTTTGATTTTGACATCAATTTTTTTTATTAATTATGTCACTATATTTACAATTTGGTTGCAATATCAACCAAATGACCGGTTCTCCCGGTAACCATTTTTTCCAAATTGTAATAAGGTCATTAAGTTTACCAAAATTTTGATTATGACACTTAGTTTTAAATTGTAAGAAAGTCACTATATTACCACAAAATTTAAATTTTTATATCGAGTTTTTTTCTCAATTATGAAATTAGATTTACAATTTTGTTGCAATGTCAACCAATTGACCGATGCAGGAGATGTTATTGTAGTCTAGATGCTTGATTTATACAACCAATAAATGAAGGTCGATCCAATACTTCAAACTCACTTATAAGTTAATAAAAAGGGTATGGTTACCCTTTCTGGAGATGCTATTGTGGTTTAGACTCTCGATTTGTACAAATAGTAAATAAAGACCCCTACAAGCTTGATCTAAGACCCTATAACATCGATTTGTACAACAAAGAAATGAATAGTCGTACAAAGTCGATTTATTTTCACAACAAATATGTGAAGATCCCTACAAAATCGCTTATTAACCATTTGACTGGTTAGCATCACCCTAGCCAATTACCAAATAAGTGACATTACAAAATTGTGATGTGGAAGCCACATAAGATCTTATGTGCTAGGATTGAGGTGCAAATATAAGGTTTGTATGGAACCCAATTTCCCATTCTTTTTTGGTCGATCCAGTGGTTTAAACTCCCTTAAAATTCAGTGAAAAGGTTGTACTCACCCTTTAGGTGACATGTAACATCGATTTCCCAGTACGTAATTTAATCTACTTTTTGAATTTGATCAATTAGATAAAATATGAAACCTAACTAGATTTATTAAAAAGGGGGAACGGTGCGCCTATAAAGGGAAAAGTGAGCTTGTAGTTTTCAAGGATCCATCTCCTTTTAGTTACTTAGGTTTGTTGCTTGAACCTTTTAAGTTCATAAAGTTTGGGACATTATCCCTTCCTTCAATCCATGCAAGTGTTGGAGGTGTTTTTAGGTCTTTTGGATTAAGTCAAAAAAAATTGTGAAATTAGCTTGAGCGCAATGCGCTTTTCTTGGTCACGACGCAGTTTTAGGGCTTTCCTATCACACCTGTTTTAAGCCTCTGAAATCGACTATTTTATCCGTCTATGTATGTAGGGAACCCAGGAGAACATGCCATGCTTTTTGAACAGAATGTTCACCCTTAAGTGTTAATGGGTTAAGCACTTGACCCTTAAGTTCCGGCTTTAAAATTTCCGGATCTGGTAATTAATAGCTTCATAATGGATAAAGATTCCAACTTTAAACTTTAGGACGGTACAAACAACCAAGATCTAAACTTTAAGTATCAAATAGTACATGAATGAATCTTTCTCGACTTTATACATTAAGTCGAAGCCTCCAACTTTAAGATATAAATCAATGTAACACCCATAAAATCATGCCAAAATTTAAACTTTTCCAAAACACTTAAAACCATTTAACATTACAAATTTTGTTTTCAAAATAATAAATACCAGAGTATCCTAGTATCTAATCATAAAATCATAACAGCAGGAGGAGCGGTACGATCTTGTCTTCGCCTTCCTGTGATCACCAGAAGTACCTGAAACAACAAACTGAAACTGTAAGCCCGAAAGCTTAGTGAATTACCCCCAAAATACCAACCTCATATAATCATAATCATATCATATCAACAAATACAGAACAACCATGCATCTCGAGTCTACAATGTGACCGGTCCACCCACACTAAGCCTTCAGTCCACCTGGTCCACTCCTTGAGTCTACAGTACGACTGGACTGCCCACACTAGGCCTTCAGTCTATCTAGCCCACTCTCTGAGCCTCGACACGTATGGACCACCCTCTTGGGCCTTCAATATATCTGAACCGCTTGTTGGGCCTTCGACCTGACTATGTGGCCTCCTGGTCCTGTAGTGTATCCGGTTCGCCCTGTGTATGTTGGCCTACAACACGAAGCAGGACCCGCCTCAACCCAACCCCCATACCAATCAAACAATCATGTGCACATAAATATTATATGTTATTATGTATATAACAAATAATCATACCAATCTAACAAATCACTAACATAGCAACCATCCTATCTACAGGATACCGACCTAATCGGTCACTAACATAGCATCATCCTACATACCAGGATACCGACCTAAACCAGGTCGCTATTATAATACCATCCTAACTACTAGGATGCAGATCTAGCATATCAATAAACATATTAAGAAATTACCTGGATACAACTTCGATAAAGGGTCGGCCTTGGTGCCTTAGACCCTGTTGATATAGTGATGATAAATCACCTCGCAATGTCGGTCTGAACTGAAGTACCAACTCCCGAAGTGTTGTCACGCCGAAAATCCCGAACTATCCAAAATAACAAATGTTGAGTCAACATATGGGCTAACAATCCTGACTAAGGGTCCCTATAGTTCATTTTGTATTTTCTCTAACTTGGGCCAAGGCCCAAAACCATATCCATGATCCAAAAGTCCACATATACAAAACCTATTATTAGCCCAAATTACCAAATTAGGCCCAACTCCCTAATTGGGCCTAAATCCAAGATCCATTATCAAAACCTGGTTCAGCAAACCCAAGCCTAACCAGTCTAAACACAGCCCATAACCCGAAGCCCAAAAGACAAAAGCACAACAGAGGAAGTATGTGGGGCGTACTCCTCTGTTACGCTGGGCGTACTCTCCTGATGTTGACCACAATCGGGGTGGTTGACCTAGTACGCTGGGCATACTGGATTTACGCGAGGCGTACACGCGACTGAACCAAAATTCTCCTAAGTGCTTAATGGCTTCAGCACTTAAGCCTATATTTCAGATTCATCGACCAAAAGTGTCTGCGAACCATAAAGTCTCAAACTTTATCACTTGGGACATCCAAACATCTCTTAATCCAAGGTCTTAATCCATTAAGACCTTTCTACTACATGCATGGGACATCTAAAGCCATTTGGACCTCATTTTTACTACTTAAGACCTCTACATGAGTCTGAAAGGACAACTTATCTTGTCCAAAATGCAACATACACCAAAATAGGGTTTTGGGACAAGAAATGGTTCCATAAAGCTAGAATGGCTAGATCTAGAAGAAATAGGCACAAAGGTAACAACTTTATACCTTCTAGAGCTCCCAAAGCAGATGATGAACCAAGATCTACAAGCCTATCTTCCCTCCTTGACTCCTTTATCCACAAGCTTCTTCTTAAAGGCACAAGAACACACTTATAAGCTCAACAATGGTCACTAGGAAGCTAGGGTTTTCTCAAGACGGCTAAGGGAGGTTTGGAGGCTGAAAGAGATGAGAGGGAAGGGTACATAATGTGCTTAAATACTCCACAAACCCTAAAAGTTAGGCTTTCATCCTGGCATATGTATGCCCAACATAAACATGCATATGCCCAGTGTACTAGGGCGTGCCCTAGTACGCTTAACGTACCACGTGTACGCCCGATGTACTACTTAAACTCCCAAACTTACCATTTTGCCACTAGGGCCTCCTTTTGCCACTCCCTTCTAAACCAAGGGCCAAAATGCCCTAATTAAAACCTCAGGGATGAATTTGAAGCTACTGGAAAAATGGTATGTTACAACTCTCCCCCTCTTAAATTTAATTTCGTCCTCGAAATCATTCCTTACCATTCCCGACAACCCGACATCCTGAGGGCACCCCCATAACCATGACATATGATGAATATTGAAGGAGACTAAACCCAACGGGGATCTTTTCGTTTCAGAGAAGATGAATCCACAAACCCAAGCAAAACACAACCTTACCTTACCTAAAAACCTGCAATCTAGAAACCTGAATTCGGTTTACCTCCCTGACAGATCACTCATTCTAACCATCTGTAGATCTCTTCCGAACACTACTAACGGATTATTCAACACTGGGGTCCTAAGGTTTCTACCTGGACATAGAACCATGGATCATATCCTACGGAACCCTTATGCCAATGACTTACCGTTGGTCCATACCATGTATCTTGGCCTACTGCATGGAGCAGGACCGTGTCATCCTGATGAAGCATAACATGCCACCTACTAGACCATTATGATAGATGTCGACATAATACCGACGATAACCTGCCATGTCACTTCTTGCCGCCCACCACTTCCATGAAATACTGTACCACAAGTGATTACCACCATCAAAAATACCTACCACTACCGGCCCACCGGTACGTCACTCAAATCTTACCCATGCCACCCTACAGGTTGGAATACCAATATTCCAAGTCAATTCAACCATCGAGTTGAAATTATTAGGGTTTGTTGGCCTACCGACTCAACACTACTTGTAACATCCCATTCAATTAAATAAATAAGTAGATAAAGATTTATTTAATGAATAATAACCCTAAAATAAATAATATTTAGCGGGGTGGTGGTATTGGGGAGCCAATTGATAAAAATTTAGGTTTTGGGGGTTGAATGTGTAAGTTTGGATTTATTTGCAAAGGGTTTTAGAAGTTAGGGTGTATTTGATAAGTTTTGGACCTAAATTGTAAGGAAATTATTGAATCAGGGGTTAAAAGGGAAATTTTGGATGAAAATTGAAGAGAATTTGGTGTGGGGGGCTGATTTTGTACAAGTTCAAAAAATTGGAGTGGGACACGGGTTATACATGGTGCTCATTCCATCACCCTGTTACATTGACTTCCCTAACCCTAGGGCATGAAGCTTCAGCCGCTGCCATACGTGAGTGGCTAGCCGTCACCCCTCCTCTTCCCGCCGTTCCGATGAGACGAAGCCGCCCACCGTGGAGCGCCACCACTATGCTGTTGTCGGAGATGACACAGGCATCAGAGAATAACTGTGACCGATTGTCATTTTATGGATTAAGTCCTTAATAGGTTAAGTGAGAACGCAAAACCCTAATTGTCATTTTATGTGAAAACCCTAATTTTTCTTAGGCCTTGAGTTGAGCCTTTTTATTGGTCTTTGGTGATTAGGCCATTGATGAGCCATCCAAGAGCAGTCATGTGGACTAGAATATTTAGATGGGCTTTAGGGTAAGGCCCATGTGAGGGTTTGCGCCCAATTTGGAAAATTGGGCTATTGTTGGGCCATTAAAGAATTTTTGTGAACCCATTTCGTATTGGGCCTTGGTAGGCCCATTGGGTTTGGATTATTTATGGACCAGAGTGGTGGACCATATTTAGACCTAATAATGTGAAGGTTGTTCTTAGATCCTAATCGGCCTTATTTGTGGGTTTGGCTTATTGATAGAAACCAAAGTGTAGCAATAGCATTTATAGGATCTGTTCGCCATCCGAGGTGAGTCTTCTCACTATACTTACCTATGTTGTAATTTGTGTGTGACCAGAGGGTCTTATTCTTGTTCATGACCAGGGGGTCTTATTTACACTATTGACCGGAGGGTCTTAGTATATTATTGACCGAAGGGTCACTATACATTGTAGACCGGAGGGTCTTAGTACATTATGGACTATAGGGTCTTGTTTGTTTATAATGTGATATGTATTATCGTGCATACTGTCTTTGTGACTTATGTTGTTATAGTAATCAGTGTATATGTTGATCTTATGTGCATATACTATGTATTGAGATATCCTGCTTATCTGTGTATTGAAATATTCTACTTATTGTCTTGTGATATGTATGTTGTGTTTTATTGAGTTACTGAGCTGAGGGACCAGAGGGTTCATCTGAGTTGTGGGACCAGAGGGTCCCATTGAGACATATTGACCAGAGGGTCTTATAGAGTTATAGCCTAGAGTGGCTAATGACTTGTGTGTGGTATTCGGGGAACTCACTAAGCTTCGTGCTTACCATGTTATGTGTTTCGGGTACTTCTCAGGATCACGGGAAGGCAACGACTCGATTGTACACACGAGATAAAGAGTTATCTTTTGGAGGATCATAGATTATTAATCAAATAATTATGGAATTATTTTTTGAGATTTTTGTGAAATTTATTATGAGAATTTTTGTAATTTAAAAATGAAAAAATTTGTTTGAAAATTTACGGTGTTACAAGTTGGTATCAGAGCCTTGGTTTGAGGGGTTCGGATGCACCTTCGGGTATATCTGGACTCAAACTGAGGATTTGAGAAAATTCTTCAAAATAAATGATTTTCTAAAACAAGCAAGATTTTCTAAGGGAAAAACGAGAAGCAGCAGTGTGTACAATCAGCTAGAGCCCAAACGGTGATTTCCCTAAATACCCTTACTTATTTGTGAATACCCTTACTTATTTGTGTTATAAGTTATTATTGAGATATTAGAGATGTCTGCTAGAAGATAGGCTAGGTATTTCATATATTAGGGCTAGAGTTGCCTGATTTGTGATTCCTTAGCCTAGGAGTTGTTGTTATCTATGATGTGCTTTGAGTATGTGCGGAGTAATTGTATCCAACAGGAATCTTTTAGAGAGAATTTTGAGTAAAGGAGTAATCTAGGAGAGATACCTAGATGAGCATTGGAGGAGCTTATTGAGGGAGTGGTTAGATACTTGTGAGGGGTAGGGATGCTTGAGTTTGGTGATACCTTTTGATTATGAGTAGAGCAAGTGGAGTGGCAACCTAAAGTGGTTTTACGTGCTGGTGGAGATTATACGATGCCCGGATGTTGCTTGCTTTATGCCTTACGAAACTCTTGATGATGGGAGTCAGTTACCAAGTGAATATGACGATATTCAGGAGGTAGATGGCTGACATCATAAGGAGTTCTTCAGTAGCTGACGGAAGAGAAGTGTGAAAACCTAGGAAGAGTCTAGGGAGTGACCTTGTCAGATGAGTATGCTGATAGAGGAGTGTATTCGTGAAAGAGAGATCAGGTATGACGGGATCAGTGATTGAAGGGGCTGAGCAGCTACTTAGGAAATCTGGGATGATTCGTGTGGAAAGTGTGGGTAGATGTGGCATGTAGTATGGGCCCATACTAATGAAAGTAGACGACCCATACTCGATACAGGGAAAATTCTAGGACTTCTAAGTAGCAGAATGAGAGGTAATCACATGGTTCGAGTACCATGATCCGTAGCAGATTGAGAGGTGATCACGTGGTTCGAGTACCAGGATTTGTGGCGGTTAGTGCTTCTGGTGTTACCGGTTATTATGATTAAGAACAGATATGACGGAGTGTGGGGCCAAAGAGCCATGTTGACGGGCTTCAAAGGGAGTGTACCTTGAGGTGGGAAAATGAGATGTCAGTCAGAGTCGCATGACTCAGGGATGAGTAGAGGTGGTATTTCATGGAGGATTACGATTTGAGCTACGCAGTCGGCCGGTAGCGGAAATGCCACTTCTTGTAACTGCAGTGTGCTATTTCTGTGAGGAGCAGAAGGGATATTGGGTTTCTGGTCTAGAGTTGGAGGTAGAGCCTGTGAGGTAGCAAGAGCGGTGACCTTTTCACCGGAGTATTTGGGAAGTATCTTTGCTGCGAGGTATTATTATACCAGAAAAGAGTCATTAGTGGGACTGAGATGTATGAGAACAAGGGGGTTCCTTATTGGGGGAAAGGTACTTTTATTAGCAGTTCCTGGCTGTTAAAAAGAGTATATCGGGGCGGTGGCCCTCGTGGTCTACGTGATGTATCGACAATGAGAATGAGGTCTATTGCTTTTATGAATTTTTCCCGATTTTGGAAGCGAAGAAAGGAGTCAGTGTCGAAGTACGTGATAATGCATTGTTTTTAGATTTTGAGTCAGATCTAATGTGGAACAGTGGGGTATCCGGCGGTGTGTCGTTATGAGGCTTCAAGTTGATTGGAGGCAGTCACATGGCGAGGATTCCGAGGTTTACATATGGGGTTCGGGGTACTTGGAGTTATTTGGTCATTTTCCAGAAAGTCAGCTCGTGTTGTGTGGTATGTCCCCTGAGTTGGGAATGATACATCTGGAGAGCGAGTTTGTAGTGTGGTTAAATAGGTATGACATTGGGCGATTGTTCGGACCCTAAGTGGGGACGAATGTGGTATTTTGTTGGGAGGATCATCACTCTATTCAATTTGGGGATTAGAGGTTTGGGTGTCAGGAACCTGCGGTGCTGTCACATGAGACTTGGGTTTAGTGGTGGATGAGGCAAGGCGCAGAGCAAGATTATGCATATTGTACGTGTCCAGGAAAGAATGAGTGTATCCATGGCGAGTAGCCGTTGGTCAGGAATCTTATTGTGGTCAAGGATTCTTCAGGGTTGCAATGGTTGAGTTCGAGGCGGTTGGTTCGTCGAGGTCCAGTTTCGATTGTTAAGATTTGATAGTTAATGTATAGACTGTATCTATACTCCGAGAGGAGCAACATTGGATTTTTCAATTAGTTTCAGAGTTATTATGAGTAGCTTCGCATAGGTTTTGATCAATAATAGGATGGGGTTTTGGATGATCGTTAATATGATCTCAGTCCTTGACGATTTCTCCATGTTACAATTTGTGAGTAGAGTATTATGAGGTTATGAGTTGTGCGAGAAGAAGGTCAATGGTCGTATCAAGACATTGTGAGATTCGATGATGGTGTATCGGGGTATCTGAGTATGATGCCCTAAGTTGTTGGGTTACTTTTAGACTCGAGTTTATGGTATGATAAGTGGAGTATTAACTAATTATTTTTCTAGTGGGAACCCATCAACTGATTGTTCGGACGGGGATTGTCCAAGAATGTGAAATTGTATCGAGAGAAGTATGTTGTTGCTACATTGGGCGTCACGAATGGTGATGCCCAATCTGGGTGGGTGGGTGCACCTGTCCATGATGGATCACGGAGCATAAGTTCAATGAGAGCAATTTGGTGATGGCTTAATGATGAGATTGTGGGGTGGTAAGAGAATGGAAGGATCCAGGTGGGAGTAATCACTTTGTAATATCCGTAAAAAACATGGGGAGAACCCATAGCGTGTGAGGGAGTGATGTAAGCCTGCGGGGAGCCGTAGCATTCACAAGTGAACGAGTAAGTCATGTAAGTCTGCGGGGAGCCGTAGCATTCACGAGTGAGCAAGTAAGTGGTGTAAGCCTGCGCAGAGCCGTATCCTTCAAGAGTGAGTGAGTAAGTGATGTAAGACTGCAGGGAGTCGTAGCATTCACGGGTGAGTGAGTAAGTGATGTCAACCTGCGGGGAGTTGTAGCATTCATGAGTCAGTGTGAGAGTATCGTAAGACTACGGGAATCCGTAGTATTCCCCTGTTAGAGCATGACAAAGAGGAGTTCTGAGGCTTAGGTAGCCTTGGCGATTGAGTCTTTGGGAACCTGGTGGCCGGATCAGGAGCGAGACTGGGGTCTCCATGATGGTCAGGATCCGTTATATCTTGAATTGGGAAGAGGTTGTTGCAAATTGAAAGAAATAGGAAAGGTGATGTATGCGTAGATTCACGGATCACAAGCTATGAGTTGAGTATCAGATTGGGGGTAAGCGGTTCCCAATTCTGCTGTCGAATCTGACTCCCAAGTTCGATTTGGCCTTGTTGGTATAAAATATAGATGAGTTGAGATTCCGGATTTCTAATGAGTTCATTTTCAGTGATTACGGGTTCCAACTGATGTTCTAGACCTATGAAGTTTGGTTCGTTTGGCTTGAGAAGGACCGTAGGACGCATAGAGTTATTAAGCGTCATAGGACAAAGGTTAGGAGTGGTGAGTGACTAGAAATTGGTTGTAATAATTGCTTGGAGTAAAGTGAACTTAGTGGCTGCATGTACAATGTGGTTGGTTGAGATAGCTCCGTCGAATTAGACGGATGGGTTTATGTCCGAGCTTGTGGCCATGTCGTTCGAGTTGTCGTGCATGTGGGGGATGGTAAGGAATGATTTTGAGGACGAAATCTAATTTAAGTGGGGTAGAATCACTACTAGAAAAACAGGCTTTTACGACGCTCATTACGCGTCATAAAAGGCTCAGACGACGCGCAAATGCGCGTCAAGGAAGGCCCTATCATAAAGAGAGACGACGCACATTTACGACGGGCAATTACGACGTGCGTTTACGACACGCAATGCGTATCAAGGAAGGCTCTGTCATAAAGGAAGACGACGTGCATTTGTGCGTCGTAACCTTACGACGCACGTGTTAATGACATGCAATGCGTATCAAGAAATCCCCTGTCAAGAAAGTCCCTGTCATAAATAAAGATGACACACATTTTTGCGTATCATAATTTTAAATGTTTTAAAAAAATATTATTTATAGATTTACTTATTTTCAAATTAAATTTGTATTTAATGCTTGATAATAGAAAATAAAATATCATATACAAAAAATAGAATCCATTGCATCCATAGCATAAATTTAATGTCATACAAATAATCGTTCCATTGAAAGATAAACCAAATCAATAGAAGTTGTAACAAAAATTTACAAACGAATTAGATACAAAAAATACAATCCATTGCATAAATTTAATGTCATACAAATTACGCACATTAGGATCCCATGCTGCTCCCTACATATATAGCAATTAGCACCAACTTCAGCAAAATATCATGTGGTATCTATATAAACAACTCAGAGATCAACAAGATAAACCCTAATGATGTGTTTGTTACACATGAAAAATATACTACAAAAATTTTACATGACATCTCTACATGCACTGGACCAATATTGTATATGCAATAAAAACTAACCGTAACAAAGCCACTTGTTGAATACCACAGTTTTGATGTCCATGTGTTTGTCTCCCACAGATAGAATGTTCCATCACTACATAACAACATGATAGTTCCTTTAGTGCCAAAGCTTTTTTAATATGTGCTTGAATGAATATATCAACTGAATACATTCGATTCCAATGATAAATAACATTACAATTTTGCAGCAAAGAAGTAATCTCTAGTAGGAGACCACTTTAGCAGTGATATTCTCCCTAATCCTCGCTGAATGGGTGTGCCCACCCCTGTACAAATACCCACAACAAGAATTGCTTATATCAAGCTCAATATATGAAGAAAGATCATCTTTTTAACATAATCTCTAGTAAGTTCTAATCCATTAGCTTTTTTACATATCAAAAGAGAAATACGCCTTTAACTTCCTTTTAAAAAAACCAACAAGAGCATAGTTATGATTAACTTTTCTAGGGTATATTGAAAAACTCAACATGCATAAGAATATACCTTGAGCAAAATCCCACATTGTGAACGATGAGCTCTCATATGAAGCAGATGCTACATATGTGAAGATACATTAAGGGAAGCATTATAATATAACTGGATATTAAATTTGGTCATGCAAAAAGACTCTAAAAATCAACATTTCAAAATAGATCAAAGTAGCACTGAATAAGAAAATTAGCATGCAAGCAAAACAAAAGCTACTTAGGATATCTTCCATCAGGACTCCATGAGAGTGCACTTATTTGTTCATCACCATGGCCTCGAAGAAAATCCACAAGAGTCCATCTAACTCCAGAACCTATATGAAGCAAACCAAATGCAAATTGCACCCCTGTTTATACATTAATAGAAACTCATGAGCTTCTACATGCCAAGAGTGCAAGGTTATGGATGTCAAATATACTAACTTGCAGCCTACTGAAAGTGTCTTCCCTGCATCATCTAAGTATATAAGTACTCATCGCGAAACTGCAAGACACGAGACATTAAATAAATCAAAATTACATTTTGATTTTCTTTTCCTTTCAGTAACGATTAACATTTAACAAAAAAACAAAAGGCCCCACCTCATCACTCTCTGCCTTTTAAAAAATGGTCGCTTTTCTCGGTTACAAGAGGAATTCATCTTTTTTTTTTGTTTATATGTATCATATATATATATATATATATATATATATATATATATATATATATATATATATATCCTCCAACAATAACATAATCTCTTCTATCAAAACTTCCAACCTCCTCTCCCTCCTATATAAGATGATTTACACTCAACTCAAATCCCTAATAATCCAATTCCATCCATTCATACCTTTTTAGGTTTTGGGTTTTGATTGTTGAAGTTTGTTACTTTAGTAGTTGTTAGGCCAGTTGATTTGAGTTGGTTGGGGTTGTTGCTGCTGATAGACACTAGTTGCTGCTGCAGGTCCCATAATGTCCACACTACCCGGTCCACCACCAGCCAATGGGTCAACTGCACCAGTGGTTATCGGTTGAGGCGGGTGATAAATAATAGCAAATGCTGCCGTGTGGCCATGGTTAGGTTGTTGTCTAGTCCAATATGAAATACAACGTAAGAAAGGGTATTTCAGTCAAAATACTCAGCAAAATCATGAAAGTCATTTGGCCTGAGCATGAAAAGAAAATTAACCTTTAGGAAAGGGTATTTCAGTCAATGACCAATATCAAGAAAATCTAGTAATAACCTCAGTGCAGCACCTCCACCTCGACCTGATTTGTACAAAATACTCTGCAAAATCATGAAAGTCATTTGGCCTGAGATAAGAAAAAAAAATATATGTAATATTCATGCCCATAAACATAATTATGATACTACCCTTCCACAGCAGAGAAGTTAAAGGGTGCATCAAGGGTAAGGTTGTCATTCAAGATGTAAGGCTGTCATTACACAGAAGGTAACTGTTGCTGGCAAGGCTGGTGGAGAAGCTTGATGTCTGCCTGAACAACAACCTGCAATAACCCATTGGAATTAGTGTTTAAACACAAAGTTCTGCTTAAAACAATACAAAAATAAATTACTCCAATTAGAAAATTACAAAATCTAGAAAGGCTATATTACAAAGAATAAACCGAATTGAAGATACATAATACAAAAGGGATAAGCCCGGTATTTGAACATGGTAAGGTCAGAATTATAACTATCATATATAACTACTGACATATAACAAGCCATAAACTTATATACTGGATACAACCCAACTGGATTATAACCTAAACAAAGGAAGATAAAAAGATCCAAATTTCGAATGAAACAACTACCTGTATTCAACCAAATTAAATAAAAATTGGTTTATTCAATATTTCATGGTGGCCATAGATAGGTAACAAGCAGCAATGACGATGAACAAAGAAATATTGGACCCAAAAAAATCGGGAGAAAAGGGTGAAGAGAGAGAGAGAGAGAGAGAGAGAGAGATGGCTATAGGCCTTCAAATTAATTTTCTAATGGTTCATGTGATATGATGAAAGAAACTTTGAAGTTCGGCAAGTAGTAAAGAGAAAATGTGTGCCATCAGCAGGAGGTGGTGAGGAGCGATGTCATCTTATTGTCTCCTGGAACAACAACCAAATCAAGAGGCGACAAGAAGCTCTCTGGAAAAGACCGTATTCTTTTCCTAAAAAACAGAAAATAGCCTAGGATATGATACCATGAGGCAGGTGACAAAATAGATGCGAGTCTGTAGGAAGGAGAATATCATATGAGGATTCTGTTACAATTTATATAATTTAACCCGGGTTTTTCTATTTCCTAGTCCTTAAATTTTCACATTTATTCAAAGGCTCCTTAGTAAAAAAATCACATCAAAATCAAATCACTTTTACTATGACTATAGTCAATTTGACATAACTATTTGTAACTCTTCTTTGTTCAATGAAGTTGCGTATAACCGTCTATCTCTTAAACTTTATATGGGCTATACATACATTGAAGTTTAGCATGTATTCAATAACATACTAATTTAAATATGATCCAATATGCTCATAACATAGATTAAGTCAACAAAATCCACAACTAAATTGAGATTAAATGTAGTAATGCACGATCTAATAACTGACTGGAATGAATCCAAAAACCTGGTTTAAGCATTTCATCGAGCAGTTAGAGTGCTTCATAAAACTTTCTTTCAAATTTCAAACCAATCCACACAGAAGAACACATAATTTAAGAATGTGAAAGAAGGGTACCAGTAAGAGAAACACTAACTAAAAGCAAATCAAAATTATTACCTTGGTTGTCGCAAACCCTCCATCGATATCAACTGATATATTCAGTTTACCTACCTGAAATTTGAAATTAGAAGAATAATTGGGCCTAAAACCCTCCAACCGCAAGTCCCATGATAAAAAATGATCCAACTGCCTCAACTGAATTTTTTTTGGCCTTTTAAATCATAACCATAACCAATCATTCTTGATTGATAATCCTTCAAATTGTGTTCTTCGTCATGAGAGAGAGAGAGAGAGAGGTCAGATGGTTAGGATCTGTATCCCACAGTAAAGAAGGTGTGAGACCAAACCACCAACATCCATTGTTTGCGGTGGTGTTGGTAGTCTGATGTAAATGGGGTGTCAGGGGCCTGAATCTTGAAGAGTTAATACTTGGGTGGCCTTTCATATCACGGTTCCTTGTTTCATCGATGCATATATATCTGAACAGAACACACTACAAATATGGTGGAGTGAGTGACGGCTAGGGTTCTTGAGAAAGAAAAAATGATTTTTTTAGAAAGTGTGTGAGAATGTCTTTGAAGATATTGTGGAGAAAAGAATACGGAAAGAAGCAGGTCAAGGAATAGTGCAAGAACACTGTTGGCGAGTATTCTCAAGAACAGCAGAGATGAAGCAGGTGAAATCACAGCAGAGATGAAGCAGATAATGGAAATCAGAAGCCTTTTTTTTTCATTGAGATGATGAAGTCGAGAGATGGAGATGAAATCGTAACCTTGGAAAAGGTTGCACAGCAGTGTGAGGAGAATGAAAGATGCGTCAAAATGCTTAGGTCAAAGAGTTAGCGGGCTTTTCTAATTTTTTGGGCTTTTCTTTTCCCGCTTGTAACTAAAGAACGCGCGTTCAGAAAATTATAAAGCGACACCTCCAGAGGGCGCGCATTTAAGATACAGAGCCCTCCGTTTTTTTAATTTTTTTTCTTATGACAATAATTTAAGGGCGCGCAATAATGTGTGACCTAAATCCTTAAATTTTCTGAATAGATGACACGTTTTTAATGTCACTCTCGGTTGCGTAACATAAATTAATGAGTGTCATGGTTTGCGCGTCGTAAAAGGCTATTTTTCTAGTAGTGAATTGTAACATCCCATTCAATTAAATAAAAAAATAGATAAAGATTTATTTAATGAATAATAACCCTAAAATAAATAATATTTAGCGGGGTGTTGGTATTGGGGAGACAATTGATAAAATTTTGGGTTTTCGGGGTTAAATTTATAAGTTTGAATTTGATTTGCAAAGGGTTTCAGAAGTTAGGGTGTATTTGGTAAGTTTTGGACCTATATTGTAAGGAAATTATTGAATCAGGGGTTAAAAGGGAAATTTCGGATGAAAGTTGAAGAGAATCTGTTGTGGGGGCTGATCCTGTACAAGTTCAAAAAATTGGAGTGGGATGCAGGTTATACCCGGTGCTCATTCCATCACCCTATTAAAATGATTTCCCTAACCCTAGGGCATGAAGCTTTAGCCGCCGCCATGCATGACTGGCCATCCGTCACCCCTACTCTTCCCGTAGTTCCGATAAGACGAAGTCACCCACTGTGGAGCGCCACCACTACGCTGCTGACGGAGATGACGCAGGCAACGGAGAACCATCGAGACCGATTGTTGGAGTGGGAAATTGTTGCTGTGTGATTCGTAAATGAAGGGAGTTCTCGGTAAGGAACTATGCTATCCTCTACCCCCTTTTTCTTTCTTCTTCCGGCAATTTGGCATCGGGTGTGTCGGCTGTGGCTGCTGCCACCCATTGGCCGCCATATCCGTGTATTTCCGGCGACATTAGATATTGAAAGTGATGGCTGGACATTAAGGGTTGAGTATTTCGAGCTGTTATGGTGTTGTTGGGGGGGGGGGTTGCATATTATCTAACCGGAAAAATAAAGGGAAAGCCACCACCACCACCACTGTGAGGTGGTGGCTGCCACCCTCCGCCGCCACCAGCCGCCGTGGGTGGTGGTTGTGGGTGTGTATTTGGTTGTATACTTGAGTATTTTCGTTGTTTTCGGTATTCTAGAGGTTGTATGTGTGCTTATGTGATCGGAAGACCCACCACCACCACTATAAGGTGGTGGTCGCCGCCGTTAGCCACCACTGACAACCACTACCTGAGGTTGTAGTGGGCAGTGCCTGACATAGTGAACCCTATTCGGCCCAAATGCCTGATCTGGGCTAGTTAAATGGTGATTAGGCTAGAAACCCTAATTATGGATTAGAAAACCCTAGTTTTGGGTTTGTTGATTTGGGCCTATTGGGACCCGTGTTTGGACCAGTTGACTGATGTCATAACTCATACCAATTCTATGATGTGATGGCTTAGTGGAATAATGGACTTAATGGATTAAGTCCTTAATGGGTTAAGTGAGAATGCATAACCCTAATTGCCATTTTATGTGAAAACCCTAATTTTGCTTAGGCCTTGAGTTGAGCCATTTTATTGAGCTTTGGTGATTGGGCCATTGATGAGCCATCCAAGACTAGTCATGTGGACTAGTATATTTAGATGGGCTTTAGAGTAAGGCCCATGTGAGGGTTTGGGCCCAATTTGGAAAATTGGGATTTTGTTGGGCCAACACAGAACTTTTTACGAACCCGTTTAGTATTGGGCCTTGGTAGGCCCATTGGGCTTGAATTATTTATGGACCGAAGTGGTGGACCATATTTAGACCTAATAATGTGAAGGTTGTTCTTAGATCCTAATGGGGGTTATTTGTGGGTTTGGCTTAGTGATAGAAGCCAAAGTGTAGCAGCAACATTTATAGGATCTCTTCGCCATCCGAGGTGAGTCTTCTCACTATACTTACCTGTGTTGTAATTTGTGTGTGACCGGAGGGTCTTATTCTTGTTGATGACCAGAGGGTCTTATTTACACTATTGACTAGAGGGTCTTAGTATATTATTGATCGGAGGGTCACTGTACATTGTAGACTGGAGGGTCTTAGTACATTATGGACCAGAGGGTCTTGTTTGTTTATAATGTGATATGTATTATCATGCATACTGTCTTTGTGACTTATGTTGTTATAGTACTCTGTGTATATGTTGATCTTATGTGCATATACTGTGTATTGAGATATCCTACTTATCTGTGTATTGAGATATTCTACTTATTGTCTTGTGATATGAATGCTATGTTTTATTGAGTTACTGAGCTGAGGGACCGGAGGGTTCATCTGAGTTATGGGACCAGAGGGTCCCACTAAGACATATTGACCAGAGGGTCTTACAGAGTTATAGCCTAGAGTGGCTAATGACTTGTGTGTGGTATTTGGGGAACTCACTAAGATTCGTGCTTACCGTGTTATGTGTTTCGGGTACTTCTCGGGATCAAGGGAAGGTGACGGCTCGATTGTACACACGAGATAAAGAGTTTTCTTTTGGAGGATCCTAGATTATTAATCAGATAATTATGGAATTATGTTTTGAGATTTTTGTGAAATTTATTTTGAGAATTTTTGTAATTTAAAAATGAAAAATTTTGTTTGAAAATTTATGGTGTTACACTACCGCTCCTCTTGAGCCTCCGTGCCTATGACTTTCAGTCAGCCCGCACTGGGTATCTTGGCCTACTACATAGAGCAGAACCACCTCAACCCTATCCAAATATAATGTGTTGCCATAGACGCTCAGGAGAAAGATCTAACCCGTTTCCCAGAACCTGAATGACAGGACATTCTAATCCCAAGCCTTCCTAAAACTGATGAATACCAATTCGGATCTACTCCCAGTCTTCAATTGGAGTATTATTCGGTCCAAGAAGCTTAATCCTCTGAGACACTCCGAACTGATGAGATCACTAAGACCCTCTGTACTCTATCCGATCACTAATAGCAACATCTGATCCAACCAAAAATACACCGGAGTGTCCAGCCTATATCATGAGCATGCTCAATACTTGTGGACAGACCTACTGATTGCTATAGCATAGCGGCATACTCAATACTCGAGCATAGATCTACAAACACATACAAAGTCTTCAACATGACTGGACCGCCTTACTAAACCTTCAGCCTATCTGGACCACTCTCAGAACCTTCAGCATGTCTAGACCGCCACTCTGGGCCTTCATCCTGTCTGGACCGTTCTCTGAGCCTTCGGCCTGACTAGTACGCCCCACCGGCCTTTAGTCTATCCGGACCGCTCAAAACTGTTGTGCATCATCCTGGACCATTCCTCCTGGGGATCTCTCTCATGCAAAATGTTCTCACCCACTTGGGGTTCCTAACTCCTATTCCATTTCGTGGACTCTAACCCCAGTCCTTATGTCGATCGTGCATCCTCTCGGAAAACTGTGGTCTGTTCCCTGACCCGCGTGTCCACCACATGCGCTAAATAGCCTGCATACTCTTGCTGGATGCACAGCCGAACCCTGGCAGCTAACGAAACCCTCAATAGCTGATGCTCCATCTGAGAATCTCCAATTCTCCCCAACTTGGGACACTCACTACTACCTACTAGTGGCGAAACCAAACATAAATCAACCGTCCCTACAAGGTATCATCACCCAAATCTATGGAACAATTAACCGTGGAGTGAACAATCTCCGCAGAACAACTCTCCCGGCATAGATCAACGGATCTTCAAACGAAACTGAAACATCTTTGATTCACTGCCACTAGACCTGGAATGGTAATCCTACATCCTAACTCCCATTCTCCAACACCCTTGGATACTAACCGTCTACAACCCCTCGATACAAAAATCCCCTGGCCTTCCTATGTTCTAATGAATCACGCAAAAAGAGGAGGAAAATTTTCACAATATAATCATAATAGTAAGATAAGAGATGGAAACGTACCCGCAACCGCATCTGGCGTTGTCCTAACCTCCTCTGTCATAAGCTGGAAGGCGCGTCCCTAAGTCCTCAGTGGCTCTGCTCTACCCTGATCTGCGACAGTAGTCCTCAATGTAACAAGCTGTGGATAGTGGGCCTTCATGTGACCAACCTAACGACAGTGATAACAAATGGGGCCAATTGCCGACAATCCCTCGCATAGTGCCCCTCCTTTCCGCACTTGCGGCACGCACCACTGGACTTATAAACTCTAGTATGAACCTTCTCGCACTTTTCACAAGTTTGGCCACTCTGACCTCCAACCCTAGAATCAACGGTCTTAGACCGCTTCGGCAGCGGCTGAGACTGCACCGGGGCCTGCCACTGCTCTTGCAACTCTAACTCAATCTCCAGCTCCCGCCGCCTGGCGGCCTCCTGTAAATCCAGTAACGTATCACATCACTGAGTAGCAACTTACTGTCTAATACCAGTCTTAAGCATACTCAGATATCGCGTCATCTGATCCTGCTCGGAAGCAACTCCGAGCAAAACATCTCCCTCTCAGTGAACATACGAGTGATCTCTGTCACCGACTTCGTATCCTGTTTCAACTCCAAGAACTTCTGAGCTAGCCGCTCACGCTCGACCCGTGGAATGTAACGGGAGCGAAGATCTCCCTAACATGATCCCAAGAAACTGCAGCTCTCCGCTCATCCGAATAAGATCCTGTCATCAACCTCCACCAGTCC
The DNA here is from genome assembly GCF_051521515.1 of Lactuca serriola. Taxonomy (NCBI): domain Eukaryota; kingdom Viridiplantae; phylum Streptophyta; class Magnoliopsida; order Asterales; family Asteraceae; genus Lactuca; species Lactuca serriola. The sequence goes on along the minus strand of NC_136411.1, from coordinate 93,103,069 downwards.
TTCGCCCCGGACCTCAACATGTTTAGGGAACATGTAATGACCCGTCTCTGGTATGTTGATTCCATGTTATTTATTTAGAAGTTTTAATGAGGGACTCGGCGAGTCTATAGCCCGACTCGTCGAGTAGAGACGGGATTTCGAGCACGTGTAAATCGGCAACTCGACGAGTCCATATTCAGGACTCGGCGAGTCCTCCTGCCAGGAAAAAACCCTAACTCCCCGGGTTTGCTCACTATTTAAGCAATGTTATGTGCCCCAACTCGCCTCCTTCACCCTCAGAGAGCTTGTGAGAAACCCTAAATCATTCCTTGTGTGATTAAAGTGTTTTTGTGTGGATTCTTGAAGGATTGAAGAGGAGAAAGAAGAAAGGACCCAAAAGAGGAAGTGTAGAGCAAAGATCCAAGGCAATCTTCATAGATTCAAGAACAACTCGTCGAGTTGTTCATACAACTTGGTGAGTCAGATGCAGATAGCCTGAGTTCTAGAATCGAAAGGGAACTCGTCGAGTTGATGCCATACTCGACGAGTAGCAGCGAGCAGGGTTGAGAAGTGAGAGTAGGGACTCGGCGAGTTGACGGCCCAACTCGGCGAGTCAGGTCAACTGTAAGTTGACTTTGACCGAGAGAGTTGACTTTAGCCAGGGGTAAAAGAGTCATTTTACCCCAAAGCAGTGATTAGTATTTGATTGAGTGTGTTTGTGGAATTGTAGTCGGGGAGATACCGGAGCAGCAGCAGATAGCTTCCAAAGCCTTACACTCAGCAGCCAGTTCACGAGGTGAGTTTCCTTCCAGTAGGAATGGGTCTAAGGCCACAATGCTGGCCCGATTAGCTAGCAGTAGTTTCCGGACCTCGGTCCGATGTAGTAGTTAGTATGTTTAATGCCTTCGTGGCTCAGACAGGTTTATGTGTTATGTGTTCCGGGTTATGGCCCAAGGCAATATGTAGTATGTTTTGTTGAGTTAGTTGATATGTTATACTATGCTATGTTTAGTAGTCCCGGAATTCTGTCTGATGCAGAGGGCAAGGCCCTGGTTAGTTCCGGACTTCGGTCCGATGTAGTTAGTTCCGGATTTCGGTCCGATGCAGGAGGCAAGGCCTCAGTAGTTCCGGACTTCGGTCCGATGCAGAGGGCAAGGCCCTGGTTAGTTCCGGACTTCGGTCCGATGCAGTTTCTAGACTTCGGCCCGATGCAGAGGGTAAGGCCCTGGTTAGTTCCGGACTTCGGTCCGATGTTGTTTTCGGACTTCGGTCCGATGCAGTGGGCAAGGCCCAGTAGTTGTTATATGTTTGTATGGTATGTGGTAATTTTGGGGAGCTCACTAAGCTTCGTACTTACAGTTTCAGTTTTGGTTTCAGGTGCTTCCGCAAGTAAAGGGAAGAGCTCGGGATGATGGCAACGCACACACCACAGCTTTGGTTTTTGTCCTGGGAGTTGATTCAGTTTCTTCGATATGTTTTGATATAGTTGTGATACAGTTTTTCTCACAGTGTTTTATTATGGTTATGAGATACGCTACGTATGATTTTATTATGAGATACTCAGTTTTATGATCTTTGTTATATTTAAAAAATGAAATTTTCGGGTCGTATTTTTGGGATGTTACAAGTTGGTATCAGAGTCTTGGTTTGAGGGATTCAGGTACACTCTCGGGTGTGTCTGAACTCAAACTAAGGGAAAGATCAAAAGATTTTCAAAAGGAAAATGTTTTTGAAAGAAGTTTTTGAAAAGCGCTTAGAAAGAAATGGGTTTTGAAAACAAGATAAGGGTGTGGTGCATGCGATCAGCCGAGCTCAAGTAAGTACTCCCAAGTTACCCATACAAGTTTTTATTATGATCAATTGTTTTAGTTTCAGTAGAACAGCATGCTAGAATAGGACTAAGGATCTAGGAGGATGCCTTATGTGCCTGCTTTGTGTGTTCCAGCTTTATGAGAATTGCATGTTAGCATCCAGTAGACAGCAGTAGGATAGCCTGTTTAGGTTATGCCTGGTAGCACGAGCTTAGCATTGTATGCTAGTACAGTTTCTCGTTATGAGAATAGATTTGCTTGAGTAGTTTCCTGTGTCCGAATGCTGCTTGCTTCGTGCTTTGTAAAACTCTTGGTAGTGGAGTTAGCCGTTAGGTGAATACGTTACGTCACATGTGATCAGAGTTGAATAATCTCAGAGTGTTGGATTTGGCCCTATTGCGCAGCTCTTGTTTGAGTCTAACCGTTGTAGAGATGAGTCTTTTACTCGAAGGATTATCTGAGCCTCATCACATGTGATGGTATTTAGATGATGGTTAATTAGCATTACTAGGAGGCCTTCAGCAGCTGAGGACTAGTTTGAGTGGAGTCAGAGATTTCCTAGGGCAAGCCTAGGATGAGAGTAGCAGAGATCAGTAGTAGTAGAAGTGACTTGGTGGAGTCAAGGCAGTTCTTGAGGAAAGTACTGATAGATGTGGAAGGTAGTATGGGCCCATACTACTGAAAGCAGAGGATCCGTACTCAAATCAAGGAAGGTTGAGACAAGACCAGGAAGCTAGTATTAGTATCAATGATCCCATAAGATATTTCAGTTTTCTGATGTTGCTATGATGTGTTTCAGAATGGTGGTTTTGCGTTCGAGGCCAGCAGCCGGCAGTGGAGGTGCCGGGGAGGGATCAGGATCAGGCTTGGGGGACGAGCGTATGGATGAGCAGACCAGAGAGTTCCTTTCTTCAGAGATTACTCGTATCATATTGGAGAAGACTCTTGTGATCTTCGGTTCGATCAAGGAGGGTATCCTAGAGCTGATGGATGAGAGATTGGGCACTTTCCGTGCCGAGGTGGCGGCCATGATGGGGTCGCGCACACTTTCGTTCAGGCAGTTCAGGGCATGTGGAGCTCCAGATTACCACGGGGCACGGGACCCCATAGCGAGTACTAGATGGTTGGCGGATGTGGCCAACGCTTTCCACACGAGCAAGTGTCCCGAGGGGGACGAGGTTAGATTGGCGTCCTGTCTTCTGAAGGACAGGGCACAGGATTGGTGGGAAGAGGTCGGACATACCATTGGAGATGATGCAGTGCTAGATGCCATGACCTAGGCTGATTTCTCTACCAGGTTCAGGGCGGAGTTTACACCCGTTATTGAGGTGCAGCAGTTAGCTAGAGAGTTTCAGGACCTCACCCAGACTACAGAGACCATGGCGGAGATCACCGCCAAATTCAGGGAGAGGGATCTTCTCGTTCCTCAGTATGCAACCGATGAGTAAATGAAGAAGGCCCGTTATCATGAGATGTTGCGGAGCGATATCCGCCAGTTTGTGAGTCGGTCCAGCTGTAAAACACTGGAAGACATGATTTCTAGGGCTCGGGAGAGGGAGATTGATCTTGAGATGGATAAGAAGAGGAAACCGGAGGCGGTTTTGGGTTTAGGTAGTTCGGGCAAAAAGCCCAAGGTTTCAGATCACAGATCCAGGAGTCAGCAGAGCCACGGTCGATGTGGCAAGTGTGGGAGATTGCACGATGGGGTGTGCAAGGCAAGGAGTTCCGGCTGCTGCAAGTGCGGTCGGACTAGGCATTTGAGCAGGGATTGTACAGCCCCTGCTACCGCCATTGCAGCATCAGATCTAATTTGCTTTCAGTGCAATCAGATGGGACATAAAAAGTCCCAGTGTCCAAGTTTAGCTGCAGCAGGGAAGGTGGCTGCACCTGCCCCTGCTACTTTGAGGATTACGGATGGCCGGCAGGGCCGAGCCGAGACGCCGGTGGCGAAGAGTAGAGCTTTTCAGATGACAGCAGAGGAGGCTCGAGCGACTCCTGATGTGGTGACAGGTATGCATCTTCCCTTCATCTCTATATTATTATTGATTATTGCTTATGGTCATATGTTTTGTATAGGGTCGTTCTCTGTGAACGGCATTTCTGCTACAGTATTATTTGATTCGGGGGCTACCCGATCGTTTGTATCGTTAGCGCTTAGCAAGAGATTTAGTAGAGCTCCAGGGGAGCTGGATTGTCCACTCGAGGTCGAGATAGCAGATGACAGGACCGTGAGGGTCGCCAGAGTGCATAGAGGATGTTCCCTTCAGTTTTTCGACGAGCAGTTTCCAGTGGACATGGTCCCTATTCCCCTGCGAGGGAATAAGGTTATAGTAGGCATGGATTGGTTGAGCCCCAATGGGGCGGTGATTGATTGCGAGCTGCAGCTAGTGAGGGTTCGCACTCCCAGTGGGGGAGAGTTAGTGATTCAGGGCGAGAGGCCACAGCGCAAACCAGCCTTTTGTTCCGCCGCGAGAGCGAGGCGCTATTTTCAGCAGGGTTGCGCCGGTTATGTAGCTTATGTCTTGGATGCCCGGGAGAAGGGCAAGACGACAGTTGACGACGTTCCGGTGGTGCGAGACTTCCCGGATGTATTTCCAGAGGATTTACCAGGAATACCTCCTGAGAGGCAGGTCGAGTTTAGGATCGACCTAATTCCTGGTGCGACTCCGATAGCTAAGGTACCATACCGGCTAGCTCCCCCTGAGATGCAGGAGTTGTCTACGCAGCTGCAGGAGCTACTAGACAAGGGTTTTATTTGGCCGAGTAGTTCGCCTTGGGGAGCGCCGATCCTGTTTGTGAGGAAGAAGGATGGGTCGCACCGTATGTGTATAGACTACCGGGAGTTGAATAAGGTAACGGTGAAGAACCGTTACCCCCTCCTGAGGATAGACGATTTGTTTGATCAGCTTCAGGGGGCATCTTGGTTCTCCAAGATCGATTTATGCTCCGGATATCACCAGATGCGGGTCAGAGGCAAGGATGTGCAGAAGACTGCTTTCAGGACCTGTTATGGTCATTACGAGTTTGTGGTGATGCCTTTTGGGCTCACTAACGTTCCAGCCGCGTTCATGGATCTCATGAATCGCGTGTGCAGGCCGATGCTGGATCGGTCTGTGATAGTATTCATAGATGATATCTTGGTGTATTCCAAGACTCAGGAGCAGCATGAAGAACACCTGAGGGAGGTGCTAGAAGTTCTGAGAAGGGAGAGACTTTTCGCGAAGTTCTCCAAGTGCGAGTTCTGGTTGCGCGAGCTGCAGTTCCTTGGACACCTCGTCAACCAGAAGGGTATTTTGGTAGATCCGGCCAAGATAGAGGCCGTGATGCAGTGGGAGGTCCCGAAGTCTCCATCCAAGATTCGGAGCTTCCTAGGTTTGGCAGGGTATTACAGGAGATTCATTCAGGATTTCTCCAAGATAGCAGTACCGCTCACCCGACTGACCAAGAAGTCGGTGGTGTTTCGTTGGGGGCCTGAGCAGCAGGCGGCGTTTGAGACCCTCAGGCAGAGATTGTGCGAGGCTCCGATCCTTACCTTGCCAGAGGCAGTAGAAGATTTTGTAGTCTACTGTGATGCCTCAATCACAGGTATGGGAGCAGTATTGATGCAGCGAGGCCATGTAATAGCTTACGCCTCGAGACAGTTGAAGCCTCACGAGGCTAACTATCCTACCCATGATTTATAGCTGGGGGCGGTTGTGTTTGCCCTCAAGATTTGGAGACATTATCTTTATGGGGTCCGTTGTACTATCTACACGGATCACAAGAGTTTGAGGTACCTTATGGATCAGCCGAGTCTAAACATGAGCCAGAGGAGGTGGTTGGATGTGCTGAAGGATTATGATTGTGAGATCCTTTACCATCCAGGGACGGCCAACGTAGCGATTGACGCCCTAAGCCGCAAGGTAACAACAGCCCCTATCAGAGACTTATGTCTGAGGATGACAGTGATTACTTCGTTGTTGGAACGGATCAGGGAGGCTCAGGTTGAGGGCCTCAAGGTGGAGAGGCAGAAGTGTGAGAGGATAGTGGGCCGAGTAGCTTCGTTTGATTATGATAGTCGGGGATTGTTGACCCTTCATGGGAGAGTGTGGGTACCGTACTGGGGCGGAGTACGGCAGGTGTTGATGGACGAGGCTCATAAGTCTCGATTTTCTATCCACCCAGGGGCGACGAAGATGTATAGAGATCTTCGACCCGATTATTGGTAACCCTGCATGAAGCGGGATGTCGCCTGGTATGTTGAGAGGTGCCTGACCTGCAGGAAGGTCAAGGCAGAGCACCAGAGGCCTCACGGCAAGATGCAGCCGTTAGAAATTCCCGTGTGGAAATGGGAGGACATCACCCAGGATTTTATCACCAAGCTTCCCAGGACCGCACGTGGGGTAGATTTGATTTGGGTAGTAGTGGATCGGTTGATGAAGAGTTCTCATTTCATACCGATCTAGGAGAGAATATCGGCGGAAAAGTTAGCTGAAATCTATGTGCGAGAGGTAGTGACACGTCATGGAGTGCCGGTATCGGTGGTGTCAGACCGAGACGTCCGTTTTACATCCAGATTCTGGAAGCAGTTTCACGACGAGATGGGTACTCGTCTCCATTTCAGCACTGCTTTCCACCCTCAAACGGACGGGCAGAGCGAGAGGACGATTCAGACTCTCGAGGACATGCTCCGGGCATGTGTCCTACACTTCGGTGGCAGTTGGGATACGTATCTTCCGTTAGCGGAATTCTCGTATAACAACAGTTATCATGCGAGCATTGATCGGCCTCCCTTTGAGATGCTTTATGGGAGGAAGTGCAGGACCCCGATTTGTTGGGTCGAGGTCGGTCAGCGAGTCATTGTGAGCACGGAGGTGGTGCTCAAGACGACCGAGTTGATTCAGCAGGTTCGTAGTAGACTGCAGACTGCGTAGAGTCGGCAGAAGAGCTACGCCGACAGGAGGCGTTCAGACTTGGAGTTCCGGGTAGGCGATATGGTCCTTCTGAAGGTCTCACCTTGGCAGGGTGTCATCAGGTTTCGGAAGAGGGGCAAGCTGGGCCCCAGGTTCATTGGTCCTTTCAAGGTTTTAGCTCGAGTGGGTCGGGTTGCTTATCGGTTAGATCTTCCGGCAGAGCTTAGCCAGATCCACAACACTTTCCATGTGTCTCAGTTGAGGAAGTGTTTGGTGGATGAGTCAGCAGTTGTTCCCTTAGAAGATATTCAGGTTGATAGCAGCCTAAATTATATTGAGAGGCCGGTCGCGATTCTGGACCGGAAGACAAAGACCTTGAAAAACAAGGTAATTCACCTAGTGAAGGTGCAGTGGCAGCACTGGAAGGGGTCTGAGTGGACGTGGGAGGCTGACGATGAGATGAGAGAGCATTACCCGGAGTTATTTGCAAATTCAGCCGTAGCAGACTTCGAGGGCGAAGTCTGAGCCAAGTGGGGGAGAATTGTAACGACCCATCTCTGGTATGTTGATTCCATGTTATTTATTTAGAAGTTTTAATGAGGGACTCGTCGAGTCTATAGCCCGACTCGTCGAGTAGAGACAGGATTTCGAGTACGTGTAAATCGGCAACTCGACGAGTCCATATTCGGGACTCGGCGAGTCCGCTTGCCAGGAAGAAACCCTAAATCCCCGGGTTTGCTCACTATTTAAGCAATGTTATGTGCCCCAACTCGCCTCCTTCACCCTCATAGAGCTTGTGAGAAACCCTATATCATTCCTTGTGTGATTAAAGTGTTTTTGTGTGGATTCTTGAAGGATTGAAGAGGAGAAAGAAGAAAGGACCCAAAAGAGGAAGTGTAGAGCAAAGATCCAAGGAAATCTTCATAGATTCAAGAACAACTCGTCGAGTTGTTCATACAACTCGGCGAGTCGGATGCAGATAGCCTGAGTTCTAGAATCGAAAGGGAACTCGTCGAGTTGATGCCATACTCGACGAGTAGCAACGAGCAGGGTTGAGAAGTGAGAGTAGGGACTCGGTGAGTTGACGGCCCAACTCGGTTAGTCATGTCAACTGTAAGTTGACTTTGACCGAGAGAGTTGACTTTAGCCAGGGGTAAAAGAGTCATTTTACCCCAAAGCATTGATTAGTATTTGATTGAGTGTGTTTGTGGAATTGTAGCCGGGGAGATACCGGAGCAGCAACAGATAGCTTCCAGAGCCTTACACTCAGCAGCCAGTTCACGAGGTGAGTTTCCTTCCAGTAGGAACGGGTCTAAGGCCACAATGTCGGCCCAATTAGCCAGCAGTAGTTTTCGGACCTCGGTTCGATGCAGTAGTTAGTATGTTTGACGCCTTCGTGGCTCAGACAGGTTTATGTGTTATGTGTTCCGGGTTATGGCCCAAAGCAGTATGTAGTATGTTTTGTTGAGTTAGTTGATATGTTATACTATGCTATGTTCAGTAGTCCCGGACTTCTGTCCGATGCAGAGGGCAAGGCCTTGGTTAGTTCCGGACTTCGGTCCGATGCAGTTAGATCTGGATTTCGGTCCGATGCAGGAGGCAAGGCCTCAGTAGTTCCGGAATTCAGTCCGATTCAGAAGGCAAGGCCCTGGTTAGTTCTGGACTTCGGTCCGATGCAGTTTCCGGACTTCGGTCCGATGCAGAGGGCAAGGCCGTGGTTAGTTCTGGACTTCGGTCCGATGCCGTTTCCGGACTTCGGTCCGATGCAGTGGGAAAGGCTAGGAGCATGCTAGGAGCATGGGACAAGTGTTGTAATTCAAGTAAGAAGTTGATTACCCGAAACAACAAATAATGAGTAATCGATATGGTGATAAATAAAAGGTGTTTTATTTATGCTCAAAGGTTTGAGGCCATATGGGATTAGTATTATTATTGTGTTTCACTTTGCATGTTTTGACTTCCAGAATAATTGAGTTTATTAAGAATAATCAAATTATTCGAACGGGCCACAGTCGTTCATATGTTGGAAGTAGGTATGAAAGAAGACTGTCGTGAATTGGTGTGTGGATTGTCTAAAGAGCATTAGACATAAGCAAATGTTTGCTGCAGCGTTCATGAGTGCTTATGAATATGATTTTAGCATTTTATTAAACCCACGCTCACTTGGATCACTCCATGGATTGTATTACGAGTGATTAGTGAGACGATAACATCTTATATTCTTGAAACCGAGATGTGTGAGTTGTATCTTGCAAATCGGTTGCACATTGATAATATGTAAACGCACTAGTAACTTGGTGTTATAAAACATATTGTTGTGTGTGATTTGGTTAGTGAGTGCAAGCAAGCATTGTATCAAAGTTTATCCGTTCCTTTTATTCAAAGTAGAATAAAAGCGATATCTTTGGGCCCCTCGATGATTTAGTGATGACAAACGTAAATGCTCGGCCGGGCTAGGCCTAATTTGATTTGTTCAATTAGTCAGTCATCATAAATCGGGAATCGAGATATAGTACAAAGAGAATGATTTGAAATCATATCTCATATGATATCTAGAATGGAGGAATATATGATCCTTTATCTAAAGCACACGTGTATCTGATAGGATCAGAGTTGACAACGGCTTTGGAAAGCTACGATTGCAGATCAAGATCTGAAGTCATACGCAGAATAGTTGTTAGACTTATCCAAGTGGGAGACTGTTGGATTAGTGTCTAAGTCCATACTATTTTTGTATGTACTTGACCCGATGGTGCATGGTCCTTTTGGGTTACCTTCACCAAAGCGACTTGATAGGATGAATTATGGAGAGAAAGGATTAAATATGATTTATTAATATATTATGGAAATAATATATTAAAGGAGAAATCATATTGTTTAATTAATATTAGTCAATAATTAATTGGTAATTAGTTTTGTGACCAAAAGAGATTAATTAAACTTAAGGGACTGGAATTGTAATTATAAGATAATTGCAATTTGGGCCATGGATTGTCTTAAATCAAGGGGTGGACGAATTCTAACGGGAAACCCATAAGGAAATCGTCCAAGAGCTTGATTAAAGGAGTCCATGGGTTGCTTAGGGCTTAAGTAACCAAATTAGGGTTTCCTTGTTAGATAACCCTAATAGCCTAACTATATATAGATCCCTTAAGGACCAAAAACGTGGCTAAGACTTCTCTAGGGTTTGTAGACAGTTTTGAGCAACCTCCATCCTCTCTCCTCTTCATCCTCTTGCTTATGGTGTTTGTGAACCATTAGAGGAGTGACATTTGTGACTCTAAGCTTTCTAAAGTCAATAGAAGAAGGATTTGGGATTGTTATTGCTACATAACAATCAAGGTATGATCTAAACCCTAATTATATGCTAGATCTAGGGTTTATAGTCTTGGATAACTGGCATGTACAATAGAGAAACCTAGATCCAAGCATTAGGGTTTGTATGAGCACATAGGATGTCTTATGACCAAAACCCATCACAGTAATGATGTAAATCTTATATAAGGAAAACCTTAGGCTAGCAGGCATCATGTAATCAGGCAATTATATCAAGTAATTCCTGAGGATCTCTAGCCTAGTACTAGCATGCTGTTATAACGTATCACATAATCAAATAACTGTATGGTATTTTAGGGTCTACTTACTGGCTCCAACTGATCGTACACCCTGCATCCTCCTTTACTTATTTTGAAAACCATTTTAAAAATCTTTCCTCAATTTGAGACTAGATTCACACGGAGGTTCCTCTAACTCACTCAAACCAAGCCTCTGATACCAACTTGTAACACCCATAAAAATCATGCCAAAATTTAAACTTTTCCAAAGCACTTAAAACCATTTAAAATTACAAAGTTTGTTTTAAAAATAATAAATATCAGAGCATCCTAGTATCAAACCATAAAATCATAACAGCAAGAGGAGCGGTACGATCATGCCTTCGCCTTCCCGTGATCACCAGAAGTACCTGAAACAACAAATTGAAACTGTATGCCCGAAAGCTTAGTGAATTACCCCCAAAATACCAACCTCATATAACCATAATCATATTATATCAAAAAATACAGAATAGCCATGCATCTTGAGTCTACAGTGTGACTGGTCCGCCCACACCGGGCGTTCAGTCCATCTGGTCCACTCCTTGAGTCTACAGTATGACTGGACCACCCACACTGGGCCTTTAGTCTATCTGGCTCACTCTTCGAGCCTCGACACGTCTGGACCTTCGGCCTGACTATGTGCCCTCCTAGGCATGTAGTCTATCCGGTCCGCCCTGGGTATGTTGGCCTATAGCACGAAGCAGGACCCACCTCAACTGTAACACCAACGAAATTAGGTTCAAAATTTAACTTTTATAAAACAATAATTGGGATATACCAAGTGGTATATATCGTAACGAGATTTCCAAAAATATAAAGAACACTAAAACCCGAGTTATAACGAGTAAGTTATGACCAATCGAAGATGCGCGACAATACCGGTAAAACACTCTTAAGCATAGAACGGGAAATTTCAATAAAATACTTTTCAACCTTAGATATCTAAAGGAAAGTTGTAGATATCCCAAAACCGTAAACATGCATAAAAAGAATGCCCAAATCTGACATCATATGAAGAAGTTATGATTTTTCGAACTTTCGGACATAGCAGTAGACAGCTAAAATCTCGAAATCGAGATCAAACGACTTTTTGCCAACATGACCTAAACGAGAATCAAAGATCTCGTCGATGGTACTTCAAAGGTAAAAGTCTGACGAAAACGAACATTGGATGAAGAAGTTATGGATTTTTAACGAACTTTTCTTGTCCTGGCCTGTTAAAAATATATTATTAAAAATAAAGTCAAAATTTGCCGACGGAGTCTAAACGAGAGTTGTAGAACCTTCTCTTAGATACGCGTGGATATAAAGAACGTCGAAAACGGGGCTCGTATGCGAAATATATGATTTTCTGAAGTTTGGGACACGAATTTCAACGTTGTGTCCGAATTGTCAGTGTTCACGACGTGAACAGTCTGACTGAGCATTTCAGAGCCACTTGACAGATGACGCATACCATGACGAATTTGGGACAAACTCACGACGTGAATTAGTAAAACTCACGACGTGAACTTTGATTTTTAGCCTATATATAGAAATTGAAGCCTTCCGAGTTTGGCTGCTCATTCCTAACCTCTCTCCTACTTCTACTCTCTGTTAAGCCCCTCTAAACCACCCTGAAGCCCCGGTAACACTCCCGGAACACGACGCAAGGCTCGAAGCCCCGAAATTCTCGAGACACTGCTTTTCTCTAGTCGAAGTGCTGCCTGGGTGAAGCCTCGGGTTTATACTCAAGCTCTGAAGGAAGTTCTATACTCCCGAGATTCCCGATAATCCCGAGATTTCGGCTTTCTCCTGTCGAAGTTCTGCCCGATTATCGTCTTTTCATCTTTGAACCTCCACTTCAATCAAGTAAGTTCATACCCCTACAAACACACTTTAAATGCGTTTTTAACCGCTTTTAAACACTTTCAGGGGGGGGGGGGAATACAAGTAAACACACGGCTAAAATCGTGTGAAACATCAATCTTTTGCTATACTTTTCATACTGCTGTTTTGACTATCATATGAAGTTGTTATCATGCAAAACACCTCACAACACAACTTTTCTCTCTTGGGATACAATATGTTCTATAAATAGAAATATATTTTATTTATACGTTTGCATACTACATCATATCAAGGGTAACCATTTTCAACTATAACATGATACTTTTACAAGAAAACTCAACTCATCATCACGCCTTTGTAACACGGTAGAAAAGGAAATCATTTCATACAAACGATTTTTCATCATATTACTCGTGAACTTGTTGTTAGCCATCATGTGAGTTCATACCCCTTTTATACACCTTCGAATACTTTATAATGTACTTTAATACATTTCGGGGGAGAATACAAGTAAACACCCAGTTAATCCCGAGTGAAAACGTTAAAACTCTTGTTATACCTTGCATGCACTAGATTTATACAAAATGCATAGTATTCAGGGTAGCCATCCTTGTTAATCCATTTTATGCATTCAAAGAAATTATGATTTATGCTTTGTCAAACATTGTGAAAGAGGATAAACATTGCATACAAAACTATCACTTTAATACAGACTTAGTTGAGAATCTGTGAGACGATTACATCTTCAATGCTACCTTTTTGTTAAAAGGTACTACCTAAAGTCCTGTCTACTATAACCAAAGTCTCCCGTTTGGAGAGCTTGTCAAATGTGTATAGATCTATACAAGAAGTCATGATCCCACGCCCTGACTGTTAGCTACAGTCCTTTGGGTAACAGTTTGTCATAAATGTTTTGACGCCTGAAGACCGTCGCCACAGGCATATTATGTTTGGTATGTTTATAAAACTCACCGGATAGACAATTATTATGGTATTCTGATTTTATGAATGACTAGTTATTAAAACTATTCTTCATCTAACAAGTGCGATCTTCTTTTAGATTTATTATATAAAACTATGCCTCAATTAACCTTTTAAGCATGTCAGTTGCTTGTGATTATCGGTCTTGGACATTAGAGACTGCCTGTTACTTTAGAAAAATAAGGGATTTTCTTGTATCTAAAACAATCAACTAATAGGAAAATAAGGGGTTTTCCTAGTGCAACAATTTACAATTCACAACACGAACATTCATATGCATATCATAATTTTATAAGAAAATAAGGGATTTTCTTGGAAAACGCACGAACTTTGGAATGGCATACATTTTCTTAAAAAATAACCGCTTATGAACTCACCAACTTAATTGTTGACACTTTTTCTTTGAAATAACTTGTATTCTCAGGGAACCGCTAAGCAGGTTTAGAAATCATCTTTTAGGGATTAACGTTCTGGCGTTAATGACTTCTTTTGAAACATGTTATTATATTTATATTTTGAATATGTAACAACTACGATTATGTAAACACTTTTAAATATTTATATATTTGGTGGTGTGTACTTTCCTTACTATGAAATTGTTATGATACTGAATATGACATCCTCCGCCCCCGAACGTTTCTGCCGTTCTGGTTCGGGGGTGTGACATCAACCCAATCCCATACCAATCAATCAATCATGTGCACATAAATATCATATGCTAGCATGTATATAATAGATAATCATACCAATCTAATAGATCACTAAAATAGCAACCATCATATACAGGATTCCTGTTGGGTTTTGAGCATTCTAACACACCTAAGTCTACATGCAACCTTAAATACCTTGGATCTATATTTTTTCTATTATACATGCAAATATGAATATTCCAAGGTATTACCCTATCTAGCATATAATCCTTGATACTTGGGTAATATAACAAGTTAGAATACATACCTTTTAATGAAGCTTGAAGTCTTGAACTTTAAGAGCTTAGCCCCAATAGTGTGGAAACCTCAAGTGGAATCACAAATCACCAAAACACCTTGGAAGACTTTGAGAGAATATCATGCACACTTGAAATCGGCTCACTCTTATGTCCTCACACACTAGTGCCAATTTTGTGAGCCAAGGACCCCTTTATATATTATGGAGGATTAGGGTTACATCCATGTAAACCCTAATACCCACGACCTTTCATTTACATAGGATCTATGGGTTAAAAGCTCCATGAACTATCCATAAAAGCTTAGCCCAACCTAAATGAATTTGGACCATTCCATATATATATATATATATATATATATATATATATATATATATATATATATATATATATATATAAGAGTGAATATTTAATTAGTTCTTTTTGATCATTTAATTAATTCTTGATCAATACTAATTAAATAATATGATTCCATATTAATATATTAGAAGTTATAATATATTAATATAAATCATAAATATACTACTCTCAAAAGACTATCCATATAAATTGTGCTGGTGAAGTGCAACCCAAATAGACCATGCCGGGTCGGGTCAAGTACATACCAAATATAGTTATGGACATAGACATTAATCCAATAGTCTCCCACTTGGATAAGTCTAAAACTATTATTGAGTATGACTTCAAAACCTAACTGGCAATCATAGCTCTTAAAGTCGATGTCGAACTCTGACCTTTGTCAATGACTTGTCCATTAGATAAGGGATCATATATTCCTCCATTCTAGATATCATATGGACTGAGACATGGATTATAATCATTCTCTCAGTCCGTTTGTTGTTTCTTGATTTCCGATTCATGACGACTGACTGATTGAACAAATCATATTAGTCCTGGCTTGGCCAAGCACTCACATGTGTCATCATTAAATCATCGAGGGGATCACATATATCGCTTTTCTCTTGAAGGTAAAAGGAATGGATAAAATTCGACTCATATGGTTTGTTCTACTACTTGTTGAATCATACACAAAGGAACGTTTTATAACATCGTGTTACCGAATGCGGTTTCGTGCAACCAATGTACAACCAACTCATAGTAACAACTCATATCTCTAGGTTTGACGAGCATAAGATATTATCGTCTCATGATCACACGTGATAAAATCCATGAAGTGATTTAAATGAGTGCGGGTTGAATCCAATACTCAGAACTTATTAGCACTCATGAGTGTTGTAGCACAACTTTGTCCACCAACTTGGACCTCTACAAGCCAACCCATGACAGTCTTGACTCATATCTACGTCCAACATATGACCGACTGTGGATGGTTTGAAGTCAAAACATGCAAAGTGAAACACAAGAATAAATGAATCAAATATGGTATCAAACCCGATGAATATAAATAGACCACTTTTATTTATCACCATACTGATTACTCATTATTCATTGTTTCGGTTTTATCAACTTTATACTTGAATTAAAAAACACTAGTTGTCCCATGCTCCAAGCATGTACACTATGTTTTTTCTAAACAATAGCTTTTCCATACACCAAGTATGCACTCTATGTTTATCTATGATCATTACTTTGAGAACTAGTTCGATTTAACATAAGTTCAATGATTCTCTTTTAACACTTCCAAATCCTTGTCGTAAATGTAAGAATTCCTAACATTTATCGAAATTTGTTTAGATTTTAAACTTATATGGATTGTTCCTCTTGTAATGATTATGCACAAAGCCACAAAGACTTGGCAACAATCATTGCAGAGTATTCCAATGGAGAGCAATTCCATGGAAATGATGTCTCAAATTCATGCCTTGCTTTGAACATGCTTCTTGCATTAAGTTTCTTTAACCTTACACAGATTGCTTCCACCTATGAAGACAACTCTATATTCCCATTTTGACTGCCACTTCTGAACAAGAGTTGCCTCTTTTCAGACTATGTCAATATGGTCCTTCCAATATTAATAGTATACTTCCAGCTGTCCTTGAGCAACCAATCTTTGGTAAACCTTAGATTGTCCTCGACAATTGCTTAATCACTTTAGTCATATCCAATTCTAGACATTGTTCCCCTTAGTGCCCTAAGGCATTTGGAAAATTCAGAAAGGATAAATATTATAGCACATGTAATCGATCTTGTACCCAAAGTAAATGGAACACGATTCATTATGTTTCACATAAAGACATGGTTCTAGACCAGTCTTTTGCCATAATAATTTTTGTTTTCCATATTCTCAAAATTTGACTATGAAAAGGGATGTCGTAATCATAATCGAATTTTGAGAACGCAATATATAGAATTTTCTTAAGTTGAAACAATCCAACATGAAATTCATATATATATATATATATATATATATATTCTTGACTAAAGGTCATTAAAATCTCATTAGAATGTCATTAGATTGATTATAAAATCAATCTAAGCTTTTTAGAATTGAAATGAAGTATAATTTCCTCTCCCTTAATTATAGCAAAATAACTTTTTCAACGCCTGCAACCTCACGAATTGAAACTTTTGTTTTCTCTAATTAACATTGCTAACTTGCAATACTTATCATAATTATCATGCTCCCACTAACATGATGATTATTAGCATAACACTTATGCTCCCACTAGCTTTGACATGTATCCAGAAAACAGTTGGACCTCTAGGAGTCAATACTTTATTGACATTCTTACCAAAGTTCAGATTTCTGATACTAGATTGCTTTGATAAGACTTTATCAAAATCATACACTTTATCTTAGATAGATCACAGGTGTGTCTTAACAATTTCAGAACTATGAAAAGGGATGTCGTAATCATAGTCTCAATTGTTTAGAGCTTTTGCCATTTCTCATAAGTCAATGTTAGTGTGCCGGTTAACCACACACACTCGACTAACGACTTTGAGAATTGCAAATATCACAATTGCTATCTACTTAAAATCTGTTTAGTGAAAGAGTTTCCTTACCATCATTTTCATGAATCGAAGAGAAACCTTATGACACTTAGATTTTATGGTATATGTGTTCTTATCCACGTGAATCTGTTAAACCATAATCACAAGACTAGGTTAGTGACAAATCCTAACTCATAAGGATTGAACTTGTGCAATCTTAACTTCTTCCCACCTGGAAGCTCAAGGACCTACCATTGCTTCCAAGTAGCTATGCAAACAATTGAGAACATGTAGAACTCAAATGTATGGCCAACTTAACTGGAATGGGCACGGAAATGTTAGCACGATAGGTTATAAACCTCTAGTTTTATGCTAGTGATGAAATACAGGTTTTATTCTTGATTACTTCTTGAGACCCTTTCAGGATCTTTTAGACTCTCACTATCTCCTTTACCTATAAGACTTGCTTGCCAAATAATCAAGAGATAGTATGGATTCTAATCATGACAGACATTTAACACAATTGGCCTTAGTTGGTCTTTGTTTTATCCAAAACATCACAACTTACCAATTTCAAATGTACAAGAGTAGAAAACTTTTACTCTTACATTTGCCAAGTGTTTTAAACCTTTTTTTAAGACATCTCACTCAAGTTACAATCTTAGAGTAGAACTCTAATAGTTGTTTTTGGAAAGAAGTATCAATCATCTTCTTGATTTAACCACTTCAACAATTCAGAACTCCTCTTCTTAACTATCAGAATGCACTTAGAGGATGAATTGTGATAAGGTCTCAAAATCATTGAGATGATCTTAAAACATGATACTAAAGTACTCTCCCATCTTTTCAGACTTGAGAAACTTTTTAACCTTCTGCCTAATTTGATTCTTCTTATTCGTTATGTCATACATTAAAACTTTTCCAATGTTTCAGAATTATACTTAAGCTTGTAAGTATAAACATATTTACTAAACTCTAGTAAATCATGACGAATAGTCTTAACGATCATTTATGGTGGGCTTGATCAGTGCACAAGCGTGTGTACTTGATCCCTTAGTCCTTTACTTGACTCACACATCCATGTGAACAAGTAATTAGTCTTAATTTTCCAATACTTGAAAGTTCTCATTCATCATACTATACAACTTGCATGATTCCAAGTTTCGGTCCAATTGAAACTTGGGTGATGAGAAACTTTTCTTATTTGGTAAATTTAGACAGTACCACAAATGAAAGAATCAAAACCATTTTCGTACATTACTAGCAATGGAATAATATAAACAACAATTTTTCACAAATACCATTGTAAGGATTCTTAAAATAAATAAAATAAAAAATTTCCTTTTTATTTTTAAGCTCGCGGAAAAACTTATCCTTACAGTGCAAATGAAAACCATGTTGTTATCTATTCCTAAGCAATGTGTCATAACTCCTAATTAACAGCTCAAAATTCTGATGCGATCGAAATCCATCTTGCAATCAGAATCAACATATACTTCCTTTAAGCTTTCTCTATTTCTTTGATTCTTATAACATCACCATGTGACCCTAGTCACATTATGTAATAGAATATCCAAATAGGAGCTTAACAGAGTTAGACAATGGACTTTACCTGAAATAGAGTCGAACTTATTGACTTTACCAGCCTTATGATCTTTCAGGTAAATTTGGCAGCTTCGCAACCAACGCCCTTTCCTTTTGGCAATAAAACCATATGGACCCTTTGGAATGGTACATGGGATAATCTCAGACTTGCCTTTATCTTTACCATTTGGTCAACTGAGTTGACTATGGCCGATCCCTTTTCCATTGGGAAGAAAATGTTTTTTTTCTGGATTTCCATTGTCACCATTGCCAATGTCAATAAAGTTTTGGGAAGTCGATCTTCTAATCAAATTTGTTTTACTAGTCTTCCAAATCATTGCTGATTCAGTAGTACCAAGTAAATAGATAAGATCATTAAGGGTATTGTCATAGTCTGTTTCATAGTAGTCCAAAAAGAACTTAGAAAGTGATTGAACCACCAACTTTCTCAAGACTTTGACACCCAACTCTCCCGGCTTGTCAATATGTGACTTCATCTCCAAGATGCGATCACACCTAGACTTTGCCTTGCCAATAGGGCTTGAGTGACCTTGAACTTGTGGGTTAGGGAGAATAATTGGAGGAGGTGGAGGAAGTGAAGTTCCAAGAGATTTGAGAAGATCTTAGATGTCTGAACTAGACATCTACACTGGGAGAAATTCAAGTAAAGTTGATTTAAGTCCTTAATATAACACCCAATATGAAATATTAAGGCTAGGACCCAATAGACTATTTGATAACTTGGAAGAGGGATGTCGTAATCCAAGCTATAAAATATTTGAAGGTAGGTGAATGACGATTCGCCAATTTCCACCAAGATAAACAAAATGTATTATTAGGTTTTAATTGGTTTTGAAACTCCTAGTTCTTTTGAGATTCATTGAACTTTTCAATGGCATGTTTCAATCTCGAGTGTGCCCTTCAGGTTTTGTGACTGGGATGCCGAGGATCACAAAACAAGGTGTGAAGTAACCATGCAAATTACTTGGTACCCTTAAGTGTTTACCCCTCAATCGATGTGTCGGTTAACCACCCACGCTCCATCGATACTATGATAAACATTAAGTTACCCTTTTCCTACCTTGTTAAATACGAGTAAGTGTGCCGGTTAACCACACACACTCTACTAACCGACATAAGCAAAGTGCAAAGTGTAATTTCATGGATTAGCACCTTATTCACAGTTTCCTAAGTAACTAAGATTGGGAATTAATAAGTGTTTAGTTACTTAATATTTATCATTAATACTTTTAATGAAAGGAGAATTATAGTACTTGTCCTACCCGTTTGGCTATCGACCCTCCACCAGTCAAGCAAGCGGTGGGTGAGAGTGGACACCCATTAAACTGCCATTTTATAGGCAGTAACCTTATACCTCCCTTATAGACCGGCTTCGTGAATGAGGCCTACTAACGGTAAGATTGACTTGCTCTTATATATATATATATATATATATATATATATATATATATATATATATATATATATATATATATATATTATTAACTTATAATATTATAAAATATAAGGGTTGAATTTTAACTTTTAAAATTCTAAGGGCTAAACTTGGAATTAAAGTATTCATAAGAGATAACTTTTTTCAAATTCCAAAACTTGAGGGCAAGTTTTGAAAATATTCAAAACTAATTAATTCCATAACTTATGTGTTTAAAGTTGTTCTAATTAAAAACTCTTCAAGTTCCATAACTTGAGGACAAGTTATGGAAGACTATAAACTATTAAAGAATGCAATTCTTCTTCTTTGTAACTTATGGAAATAATTAAGGTTACACATTTTAATGATTTAATGAAGTGACTCTTGAACCTCCATAACTTGAGGACAAGTTATGGAGTCATAAAACCATTTAATGAGGACAAGACTCTTCATTTTGTAACCATTGCCAACTTTTATGAATTTTAAGAAACTTTAATGTGACTTTTCATGTAACTTGAGGACAAGTTACACAAACACATTTTAGAATCAATTCTTTGATTAAAATGGATCAAAGACACATAATCAATTAACCTTTTTCTATTAATCAAAGAAACTCACATGAACAAGATAATTGGAATCAAACTTATTCATGTCATTAGCATAACACTTAAACTAATACAAAAAAATCTATTAACAATTATCATTGAAATTGGATTAGTATGAACATTACCATATCAAAAATAAGTTTATAAGTCCAAAAACAGCTTAGGGTAATGTTCCTAGTCCAATTCCAGCCAAAATAGTCGAATATATGCTGTCTGGGGGTCCAACTCGACGAGTTGGATGCTTTTTGCCTTGGACTCGACGAGTCCATCAGTGGACTCGGCGATTCCATCAGTGGAATCGGCGATTCTACTGTGCAGACAACACCAAAATTCGATTTTAAAGCAGTTTAAGCAAGTACAAGAAGAAAACAAGCCTAGCCTCTGATGCCACTGTTGGGTTTTGAGCATTCTAACACTCCTAAGTGTACATGCAACCCTAAATACCTTGGATCTATGTTTTCTATATTATACATGCAAATATGAATATTCCAAGGTATTACCCTATCTAGCATACAATCCTTGATACTTCGGTAATATAACAAGTTAGAATACATACCTTTTAATGAACCTTGAAGTCTTGAACTTTAAGTGTTTAGCCCCAATAGTGTAGAAGCCTCAAGTGGAATCACAAATCACCAAAACACCTTGGAAGACTTTAAGAGAATATCATGCACACATGAAATCAGCCTACTCTTATGTCCTCACAAACTAGTGCCAATTTTGTGAGCCAATGACCCCTTTATATATTATGGAGGATTAGGGTTACCTCCATGTAAACCCTAATACCCATGACCTTTCATTTACATAGGATCCATGGGTTAAAAGCTCCATGGACTATCCATAAAAGCTTAGCCCAACCTAAATGAACTTGGCCCATTCCATATATATATATATATATATATATATATATATATATATATATATATATATATATATATATAATAGTCCATATTTAATTAGTTCCTTTTGATCACTTAATTAAATCTAAATTAATTCTTGATCAATACTAATTAAATAATATAATTCCATATTAATATATTAGAACTTATAATATATTAATATAAATCATAAATATACTATTCTCAAAAGACTATCCATATAAATTGTGCCGGTGAAGTGCAACCCAAATGGACCATGTCGGGTCGGGTCAAGTACATGTCAAATATAGTTATGAACTTAGACATTTATTTAACAATACCGACCTAACCGGTCACTAACATACCATCATCCTATATACCAGGATACCGACCTAAACCAGGTCACTAATATAATACCATCCTAACTACGAGGATGCAAATCAAGCAGATCAATACACATATCAAGCAATTACTCGGATACAACTCCGTAAAGGGCCGGCCTTGGTGCCTTAGACCCTGTTGATATAGTGAGGATAACTCACCTTGCAATGTCGTTCTGAATTAAAGTACCAACTCCCGAAGTGCTGTCACGTGGAAAATCCCGAACTATCCAAAATAACAAATGCCGATTCAACATATGGGCTATCAATCCTGAATAAAGGTCCGTATAGTCCATTTTGTCTTTTCTCTAACTTGGGCCAAGGCCCAAAACCAAATCCATGATCCAAAAATCCACATATACAAAACGTATTATTGGCCCAAATTACAAAATTGGGCCCAACTCCCTAATTGGGCCTAAATTCAAGATCCATTATCAAAACTTGGTCCAAATCCAATTATTCAGGGAGTCCAGCAAAGCCTAAGCCGAGCTAGTCCAAACACAACCCAAAACTCGAAGCCCAAAAGACAAAAGCCCAATAGAGGAAGTACGCGAGGCGTACTCCTCTAGTACGCTGGGCGCACTCTCCCGATGTTGACCACCATCGGGGTGGTTGACCCAGTACGCTGGGCATACTGGATTTACGCAGGGTGTACATGCGACTGATCCAAAACTCTCCTAAGTGCTTAATGGATTAAGCACTTAAGCCCATATTTCAGATCCATCGACCAAAAGTGTCTGGGAACCATAAAGTCTCGAACTTTATCACTTGGGATATCCAGAAAGTTCTTAATCCATTAAGACCTTTCTACTACATGCATGGGACATCTAAAGCCATTAGGACCACATTTTTACTACTTAAGACCTCTACAAGAGTCTGAAAGGACAACTTATCTTGTCTAAAATGCAACATACACCAAAATGGGGTTTGGGGACAAGAAATGGTTCCATAAAGCTAGAATGACTAGATCTAGAAGAAATAGGCACAAAGGTAACAACTTTATACCTTCTGGAGCTCCCAAAGCAGATGATAAACCTAGATCTCCAAGCCTATCTTCCCTCCTTAACTCCTTGATGCACAAGCTTCTTCTTAAAGGCACAAGAACACACTTATAAGCTCATGAATGGTCACTAGGAAGCTAGAGTTTTCTCAAGACGGATAAAGGAGGTGTGGAGGCTGAAAGAGATGAGAGGGAAGGGTCCATAAGGTTCTTAAATACTCTACAAACCCGAAAAGTTAGGGTTTCATCCTGGCATACGTACGCCCAGCATACTAGGGCATGCCCTAGTATGCTTAGCGTACCATATGTACACCCAACGTACTACTTAAACTCCCAAAATTACCATTTTGCCACTCAGGCCTCCTTTTGCCACTCCCTTCTAAACCAAGGTCCAAAATGCCCTAATTAAAACCCGAGGGATGAATTTGAAGTTACTGGAAAAATGGGATGTTACAATCAACATGATGTTTAGATGGATAAAGTTTCTAACTTTATCCATAATAATGCCATCAACTTCCAAGATCTAAAAACCTAAGCTAGGAAATGTCCAAAAATCCACTTTCCTCATTCATGGAGTAAGGAGAATTGCTGGACAAACTCTTTACTCCATCAAATAACTAGATCTAAACTTTAAACATCAACCAAAACTCATGGAGTTCTTTAAACTCCATCGAACAAGTTACAAAGGGACCAAAAATCATAAAAATGGACCAAAACACCAAATACTCATAGATCGAATGATGAGACGAAACACAATAAATCAAGGGTCTTTACAACTCGCAAGGGTCCAAAAGGTAGATAAATGTTGATCTCTTCAGGTACAAAGCTTTAAAACCAAGTCTTGGAAGAACATATACCCAAAATCCATAAAAACTCAAGAATGTTGATGGGAGGAGAGAGGAGGAGCTTCATCTATGAATAGAGGCTATGGTTTGCTAAAAAGAGGGGTTCTTGATACAATTGAAGCTGCAAAATGATCAAAAACATAGGGTTGGAGCCTTTAAGTACAAAGCAAACCCTAACTTAATAGGCATGAGTTGCACAACTCACCATGCCATAGTGAACTCCTCACTACGCCGTGGTGATAGGTTTTTCCTTATTTCCATTTCAACTTCAAACAATTATAACCTTTTTGTTTCAACTCTGTTTCTAGTGATATTTATATAAACAATAATGTATTAACGAACCCCACAATTTTATCTAATTACCTATGGCTTAATGTATACTAAACTAAATTCTTTAACACACACAAAAAGTCCAAAATATTACTTTTCCTTTTTTTACCCTTTTGGCTCTAAACCACAGTTCAAGGGATTATATCGCCTAACCAACATCATAAACATACCATAAGGTCCAAACTTCATTCCCTTGAAGCCTAAGACCTTTTAATGATCAAATTACGACCCACTATCCCAAAATCAGAGGCATCCCAAAACTAGATGTTACACTTTCTCGTTACTACTAGTTGTGCTTATTCTCTGACTGTTTGTGAGGTGAGTCTTCTCACTATTTTGTAGGACACATGGTGTCGTTATATGTTTCTATATTTGTAACTCTTGTGGGTTCTAGTATGATATGTATTTGGTTGAAATATACATGTTGGGTTGAAACAAACCTGTTGGTTGAAATACGCTATTGGGTTGAAATAGACCCATTTGGCTAAAATAGGTCATTGGGTTGAAATAGACCTGTTTTATGTATGTTTGTTTGTGGTATCTTGGGAAACTCACTAGACTTTATGCTTATGGTTTAAATTTAAATGTTTTAGGTATTTCGGGTAGCAATGGAAGATCCCGAGTTGTTTGCATTGCATCTACTAGAGATTCCGATCTATCTAGTTTAATTTGTATTCTTATGTTTATTGAGATTACATTTTACACTTTGTTTATCTTATGATGGATTGAAATTAATGGTTTTTATCTTATTTAAAAATGAAAATTTTACTCTATATTTTGGGGTCGTTACAGGACACATTTTATTATAATGTTTAATGTTTAGTTATCGTCAGGGTATTTCTTCACAAATGATGTCTGAAGGTCAATCTACTGGTTTAAACTCACTTAAAAGTCAGCGAATAGTGCGTACTCACCTTTTTAGGAGATGTTGTTGTGGTTCAGAAGCTCGATTTGTACAACAAGTAAATGAAGACCCCTACAAGGTCAATCCAAGAGATGCTTAGTGAGTTTGAACCACTAAATCGACCGTGTAGGGGTCTTCATTTACTTGTTATACAAATTGAGATTCTAAACCACAATAACATTTCCTAAAAGGGTGATTATGCCATTTTCTCTGACTTGTAAGTGAGTTTTAACCATTAGATCGGCCTTCATTTATTTATTGTACAAATCGAGCTTCTAAACCACGATAACATCTCATGAATCGGTTAATTGGTTGACATTGCCAAAAAATTGTAAATTTAATGTCATAATTGAAAAAAACTCGGTGTGAAAATCGAAGTTTTCCGGTAATATAGCGATTTTCTCACAATGTGAAACTTGGTGTCAAGTTATGTATTTTGGTAAACGTAGTGACTTTATTACAATTCGGGAAAAGTGGTTACCAGAAGAATATAGAGAACCCGTCAGTTGGTTGATATTGCAATAAAATTCCAAAACACCACCATCAAGACTTTATCATCGGAAACCACCACCATCAGCCACTCTAAATTCTTTACGACTTAGAATTCATTCTCTAAGAATCAAAAGTTAATTGTTTAAGAATATAATGATTAATAAAAGTATTAATGTGCTATTACACTTCTCCAAATATGGGTTTACTTTTGGTCTACGATCGAAATAGGAAAAAAAATAAACAAAATACCTTAATCACAATATGTACGTGGATATAAGAATATGAATCTACAAAGCTCAAATAAAAAGCACACGACTAAAAAATTATTTAATCTAATGTGAATATGAAAAAATTTAAAGACGGCCCTTTTAAAGAAATTACCATTAACAAACATTTATCGGAAGATAACTATAAAAAGAATTCTTTGCATTTTGCATAATTAGTAATTCTAAATATTAATGTGAGACTAGCCCACTTGTAAAAGTTTTGCCTCATAGTTTGGAAGTCTTGAGTTCTATTTTTGGTGTTGACAGTTTCATGATACTAACTATTAATCGATAACACCGTTGTTCTATATATATATATATATATATATATATATATATATATATATATATATATATATATATATATATATATATATATATATATATATAATTCTAAATTATTCACAATCTATTATGAGTTTACAATTTATAAAACAGATAAATATTTCCACACATATCCCTAAATTATATAAAAAATGATGTTACAACAATAAATCATACTTCTAGTAAACTTAAACTATAAATATATAGATTCAAGTCTCACTTAATTTACTTAAACACATTTAATAAGGTTGGTAGGTGTCATACCACACATACTATCCTTTTGTAATGGCACACCATTTTTCTCTCATTCCACAAAACTAGTAGGTGTCATACCATATTTTTCACACTTTTTTATAAATTGAATAAAATATAATTTAATGAAAAGAAAAACACTTCATTAGTTTAATTGAAATGATTACATTCCTGAAAAACCACCTTTAAATAAAAAAACATAGAACAACTTTTAAATAAAAAAGTGTACTTGTAATATTTTTTCATGATGTCTGCTCTAGCCCTCAAATCCATATCGAGCTCGTTTTCGGTGAGTAGATCGAAAGTGTCACACCCCAAACCAGGATGACGAAAACGTCTGAGAGTAGATGACTTCATGAACAGTATCACAACACAATGTACAATAGTGATCAAAGCAAACACAACCATCATAAATATAATTGAAAATGTTACATTGTTTCCAAGTGTTGTATGTTTCCAAAACCAGTTACATTATGATGACAAAATGAATAGTACGACATCATAGCGTCCCATCCTCAAAAGCCATGTGACTATCTGTTTAGCTGTTTCCTGAGAATACAAGTAGTTTTGAAAAGTGTCAACAATTAAGTTGGTGGGTTCATAAGAGTTTTGTATGTGAGAAATCTGTAACTCTTTCCTTGTAAAAATGATATTGTTTGTTCCCAGAAAATCCAATATTTCCGTAAATATGAGTTGTAGTCTTAGAAACTCTAAGATAAAAAATGTATAAGTATTTCTATACTTAAAATAGTATTACGTAGTTTTATTTTATAAAACCATTTGAAAATCATGTTACCACGTAAACTAAATGTATTGTTGATTTCCCATATGAGTTATTACAACCATGTTAAAACTAAAGTTGGCCTACTGCGACATTCATCAGGCATCAGAATGTTAGAAATTTATCACCCCAGACCTACCAGTCTAGCTATAGCTAGCAGCTTAGGTGTGAGACTATCAGTCTCGTATAAATCTATATACAAATATCACGCTCTCTTACCGAGATTTTGGTTATAATTCAGGACTTTAGTGTGTACTCTGGTCGGTATAGTGAAGACTTTATCTTACATAATTGTTTCAACAAGTTTATGTTTTGTGTAAATATCACTTTTCTATAGTATTAATATAGTGTATAATAATTATATATTTTTATATAATTATTCGTTTTGTCCCAAAATGTTATAATAGTGTTAATGACCCATAAACAATACGTATTATAGTTTATTATAAATATTTCGTTGTACCTATATATAGACATATATATAAGTTAACATGTTTAGATGTTTATAAATAACATTTATTATACATCTAACACAAGTATATGAACTTTTAGTATGATAAAGTCAGTTTTCTAGTTTTTGACTTTCTTTACATCCCCAAACGGTAAATATTGAATTATAAACTTTGTAAAATTTGTTTTTACCTTTTTGTGACATTTAAGTCAAGTTAACCTTATTTGTTTAAAACAACATATTTTAGGTCAAAATCTCAAAAAAAAAAAATTTGTACCATACCCTGGTTATGACCATTTTTGTTAGAAAACCCTAATTGTTACATAAAAATGATGGATTTTTAGGTTTTCTTTTTGTAAAACCAAATCCTTGGTATTTATAACTGGTCTCATAACATCTGTCCAAAATAACATATATATATATATATATATATATATATATATATATATATATATATATTGATATCCCACAAAAATGATGTAATAACTTGGATCGATATAACCATTTTTGCTAGAAAAGTCATGATATGTTCATAAAAACCCATGTTTTTATAGTTTTGTTTTTATAATTTTTTCTTAAGAACATATAGCATGTTTATACCCATTTTTCATAGATTTGCATTTTAAACAACATACCACACATAAATTTTCATAATACTAGGTAATAACATTATTTCATGTAGATAACATTTTTACACAACATGAAAGTAAGCATGTATAAAAAATTGTACAATTATCCAAGTTTTTGTAGTTTTGTTTTTATGATTTTTTCTTAAGAACATATAGCATGTTTATACTCATTTTTCATAGATTTGCATTTTAAACAACATACCACACATAAATTTTCATAATACTAGGTAATAACATTATTTCATGTAGATAACATTTTTACACAACATGAAAGTAAGCATGTATAAAAAATAGTACAATTATCCAAGTTTACTTGTATCCCCCCCCCCCCTAAAACTTGGGTAAAGATGAAAATAAGGCGTATGAACTCACTTTTTGTTCTTTCCCTGGAAGATGGCAAGAAATGGTAAGAAATGTGAAGTAGGAATCAAGCTTTGGAAGACAACATATCCTTGAACTTCAAGATCTTGCCTAGGGTTTTTGATTCAAGATTATGAGTAAAAATAACCAAAAGATGATGATGGATGGTGGTGAATCTCGAAAATTAGGAGGAACACTTACCAAAAGACTTGCAAAAACACTTGTTAAAAACCTTGAATCAACTAGAGAATTTTTGGAGAGTTGAGAGAGCATAGAAGTGAGATTGAAGATGAAATGTTCGGGAGGGAGGCCTCTTGGCCGAATCAATAGAAGGAGAGCGTGAGAGAAAAGTGGTGGTGGTTTGCATGGGGAAAGAAAGAGGTAAGGTGTTGTGAATATTTAATTTACGGTAAACTTTCTCCATTTTTTTTATTCATGTAAGGTCTTTTGATTAAAATAATCAAGTAAGACATTTGGATTATTATATTCCTGGTATGGTTTCTTGATTTCTTTATTATATAGATGATATGATGATGTTGGATATGGGGAGATATGTTGGGAGAGAAGATACATAATTTGTCTCATATAATTTTATAAAAACCTAACATTTTTATAAAAGTTTGTCATTATTATAAAAGTGCACTAAGATTTGAGAAATTGATAAGGTTTAATAACTAATAAAAATATTGTTATTTAATATTATTAACAATAGTATTAACACCTTATAATTATATTGTTTTTCTAAAATTCGTTGTATAAAATGTGAGCGTTAAACATGATAAGATTTTGTTTTCTTGATGTATGAACTTTTCCAGAATAATCAACGGAATATCAACTAAATACTAGGTCATATGATGTTTAAAACGTGTTTATGGATTTGTGAACAAGTAAACATCGTGTTATGAACATTACCCAATTCTCGGTAATATTTGTGCGTTTTATTGTATTACTACATTACCGTAGTTTATTGATCGCAATAAAAGCGTTTACTCGATAATGAATTTCAAAATAGCGTGTGTAGCATTATAATATTCGATAATACATTAGGGATGTTACGTAAATCACACTTCACCTTTTTGACCTAATATACACACAATTGAATTTTGTTGACCCTTGTTAGCTTTTGTTGACCAAATTTGACAGATGCCACATAAAGGTTTTGTTAAAAAAATTATATCTCGACTTCTTTGCTTCTCCTCTCGAGCTCACCACTTCTCATCTCTTGATCTCCTTTTCTCCTCTAACTTCTCCTTTCTAAAACTCAAACAACACTGAAAATTCAAATTATAATTTTCCAATTTATTAGCAACTCTATGTACTCACTCTCCTATTCCCGTTCCCGATGTAATCGACGACGAACCTCTTTTTTGTGTTATCTCAACCTATCGGTCAAATTACCTCTTCAAGATCGAGCTATTCGCATTCGTTCAAATTAACCCCAAAATGCGCATTCAGTGAAGTAGTGCAACTTGTCTCAAAACTTTGGTTACTTTCTCACCACCTTCATCGCTATCATTCTCTTTTATCCATTTCGGGAACTTGGATAAAAACCTCAAAACATCGATAAACATGAACGACTTCTTATTATTGTAAAAAAAGAAAATTTTAAAGGGTCGTGTCTAAACTTTTTTAATCGCCTTCCCGTCTTTTCCATTGAGTTACCAAATTGTTGTAAATGTTGTTAAATTTAGTGACGTATTTGTTGATCTTGCAAAAATTGCTAGTAAAATAATCTTTAGTGTAGTACTCGCCATGATTCATAACCACAAGAAATCGCCCGCGTATGCGTCGCCAAAAATAGTCATCTCTTTGTGTGTTACCTTTTTGAAATCCTCTGAAATATCGACACATGATTGCGCTAAAATCATTTCTTTGTCCACTGGCCATTGTTGAGACACCATCTTGTCATTTCAAACCAGTGGTTTTCCTTTTCCGCAAGTTTTGGGGTTGGATGGTTCGGGTTGAGTTTCCCGACAATTTTAGTTTCGGGCTCAGCAACCGGTTCGATATCGAGTTGAGTTTCCTGGACAAATTTGATTTCCGATGAAGGAACATATTCAAGGAGGGGGGGGGGGGGGATTTTAAAAACGTGGTTGGGCTATGAGGTTGAATCACAAAATATTGTTATGGTATTTGTTGATAGTAAAAGTATTGTGGTTGTGCTTCGGGTCGGGACGAAATGGAAGACGAATCCATTTGTGGTCGGTAAATCGATGGCTCAATCGAATGAATATTTGCACACGATTTGCTACGAGCGGTAAATTGAGGTTCTTTGGATTCATTTTTGGAATGCAAAGGTTTCAAATGTTGTATAAATTGAAAGTAGTTTGTGTGTGAAAAAAATGTACTAGATAGTAGTGTATTTATAGTGGATTTCGAAAAAAATTCAATATTCTAGTCGTTGCCAAAGGCTACATTTCAAGATTTTGGTGTACCAAAACTATAACACGTGGGACGTATACTATACTTTCTTTGTGGGGTCGGTATGGTGTTTACTGTGCACCGCACTATACCGCAGTGTGTGGTACACGATACATCGACGGGTCTAAGAAGACCATATTTCCATTAGCCAATTTTAAGATCTTAAACTACATAAAACCATGTATGAAAATTTTACATAGTACATTACAATATTTTAAACATTGGGTTCAAGTTTACCTTCATCCGATTCAAAAAATTTGTACTTCAGATTAGAGGGAAAGACCTTAATGAGAAGCTTATTCATGGTTTTTTTGACCTGATCACTAAAAACAGTAGATAAATTTGAAAATAAACCAATACAAGCTACTAATATATTAAAACAATGGTTCTTATCTTAAAGTCAATCAATCAAGTCTTGGCTTTTGATTAGTGCTGCTAATTTCAGAAAAAAAAAAATTCCCCTTACACTCTGAAATGTGGTAACTGTAACATATCTGCAAAAAAAAAAAAAAAAAAAACGTACATATATATGTAATATAAAAAAACCTAAACGAACTAATCCAAGGTTATGTTTATAGACGATATATAAAATATGAAAAAAAAAAAGATTTAATATCTGTATTTACAATTAAGTAATGATTAAGAATTTTTATCAAACATATGGATTGCATGTTATGCGTCATCCCTATTACTCAGCTTTTAACACTGATAATATCTAATTATCTATATTTAAAAATGAAGTATAAAGTATTGATTGAGAAATTTTATCAAAGAGATAGTGTGCATCTTACGCCTCATGTCACAAGATTAGAATGTTCATCCAACACATCTTTAACCACGATTATTCACAAACTAGTTGTGAAACTCGTATATTATACGGGTTGATTAAAACAAAATGTTAAGTACGAACGATTAAATAGAAATTTTATTTGAATTTGAAATTGAAATAAATGAAAATTTTGAGAAAAAAAAAACATGCAAAAACTAAATAAATTAAAATTATGTGTTTAGTGTGTACTAAACAGGTTAATTATAACAAAATGTTAAACATAAAGGTTTAATCTGTAAATTTATTTGAAATTAAATTTAAAATTTAAAATTAATAGTCATTATGGTAGGTTTAATTTATGGAAACTAAATTAATGGTATATTGAAAATGAAAATTAAAGTAATGACAAGTGGAAAATAAATATATCTCAAATTATGATAAAATGACATGTGACTAATTTTATGAGAAAATGACATGTGGCAAAGTCATTTTCATTTATTAGGGTAGATTGACATTTAATGAAATCTGCAATTGTAAAAGTTGAAATACAAATTAATTGGAGAAGATTATATGAATCAAGGGTAATACATTTCTGCTTGTTATGTTCATCGACAACAAATTTCAGCAAGGTTGTTGATTTCAAGACTACTTTCCACTCCTTTGGACTCACGATTTCCTCCACGAGGTATAGGATTAATGAAGATGACGGTTGTGGTATGTGTTTAGTGATGCTGTGGCGAAATAAGTATGAGAGAGAGGACAGGAGAGAGAAGAGAGAGAATGTGAGCCTTTTATTACATTTAATATTAACTAGTGTAGGTGCCCATGCTTTGCATGGGTTGGATGTGAATTTAAATAGCAAAAGCATACAATGCAATTTTAATAAAAAAATGAAATAGACTCAAAGAAAGTAAAATGTCATTTTAGATAAGATCATAACACAGTAAAATTACAGGCATATCCCTGAACTTCGATGATATCCCTCCTGTCCCCGTGCATTCCAATTTGCAAGTACCTAAAACAAAACAAAAAAAATATTGCTTGAATAAGAAACTTACTGGAGGGTAAAAAAGGAAAGCTAACCATTAATATGTATAATTGCTCTGTTTGGTGTCTTTGTAATGTCAAACATTCTAGCATGAGACCCTTTCTTTCTCTTCACCAGAATATATATCATTCATACATGTCATCACAAAAATTTACGAAATAAATGCAAAATAAAAAAAATATAAAAAATTGTGCATAAGAGATGATAAAATGTATTGCAGGCCTAATAATTTGTCTCAGGTGATTATCATCAACACCTTCCCGGATAGGATCTCTTAAGCTAGCCTGTAAATGAGTTTTGAAAAAAAGAAACGTATTAAAACTATTATACTTTAAAAAATCTAAACTATAACAGAAGTATCATGTTGTTTCTTGCATATAACCCTACAATTATTTTTCTGAAAAATAAGATGATATAAATTGGAAGTCAATAGTACAATTCACTTGAATTTTAAATTTTAACCAAAAAAAAGATAGCAACATATTGGTCACATTCAGTTAACAACAAAAAATAATTACTCTACCAATAGTCAATTCAGATCCAGTTAACAAAAGAACAAATACACGCCTTGCAAACCAATGTGGCTATATATATGAGGCTGTAAATGGAGAGCCTACACCACAATTAATGAAAAAAAGTCATATCTTCGAAAACTCATAATTTACAATGAAGGATAAAAGTTTCCAAACCCAGAAACTAAATCTTTAATAAATCCCAGAAATCGAACCAATGAAGCTTTAAGAATTAACATTTTAATGTTTTTGGTATAAGAATATTTTCTTGTGAAAATGATTTTATTGATGGTTTTAAATATTAAAGTCACTTTTTTCCACATTAAACACCAAGCATTGCTAATACTTCAACTTCATAGTTCTTTTTAACACAAACTTCCTACATAACAAATAAATATATAATGCACTAAGGAACTGCCATAAAGAATATTTTGTCCCGAGAAGGATCCAAGTAAACTCACATCATGTAAATTAAGATTAAAAATAGCACAAAAATAACCACAATGTTCATGTAAAAAGATAGTCGGCTTCTTTCTTCACAATCATAATATCAATAACCACTCATCATAAACCAGAAAAATTATAATTTCATAATGCATAAAACTAATATAACTTTATTTTTGAAAACATATACCTCGAGAAATAGAATGAGAAACTGGACTTCAAGACCTTATCGAACTCCAACAGGTCACAAATCCTTTCTACAATAGTGGAGCCCCAACAGGAAACAATCATCCTATAACAAACCACAAAAAACAGATGAAGAGATGATGATTGATGACAGTAGGTTTAGAGATGAATTTGAATAAGAATAAGAGAAATAAAAGAACAAAAAAACTCAAAAGCTTCTCACTTTTGATGCCCTTGGAGGTGTGCTTAATAAAAAAAAAGAGAAAAAAAAAACAACTCAGAATACAATAACAGGTTATTGGAAATTGAGGTCCAACTTACAACTCATAAAATCGAAAATCACAATACTAAGAAGGACTGAAGGTGATCAATTGAGTTGAAAATCGATTGAAAAGAGCCTTAGAGGGCTCCTCAGTCTATACAGCATGCGTTTTTCAAGATTTTCGATCGAATTTACCAATTTAGCAATTTCCTACTCGAGGTGCTTCGATTAAATGGCGCATGCCCTTTTGCTCTTCTTAACTCCTGATTATGAACGTCGATTAAATGGCACTTACTTGTTTATGCCCTCTTCTCTATGCTTCCGTGGGGTTTAGCCCAATTCGCTAAGGTATCAAGCCATCAAACATGAAAGCGTAATCAGATAGTAGAAATCGAGATCGAAACTTACATCGGAGTATCTAACGAAGGTGGAGGGTTTGAAGATAGAGGTGTCGCGTCGCCTACAGGAGGGCAGAACCGACAAGATTATTTGATGAAAGTAATCGACTTTGGATTCTTCCAGTCGGAGGGTGCGTCCGATTGTAGATCGGCCATTAAATCGATTTCTAGAGAGAAGTGTCGACCGATTAGAGAAGGAGGGGCGAAGGTTATGCTATTGAGGCGGTGGTGGTAGCTGGAAACAATCCGACTCAAGATGTATCTGATGCGGTGAAAGAAGGAACAGTAACTCGGTAAGTAAGTAGGTGGGGATTAAACTAATCATGGTAAACAAACTCATGAACAGTATTCGGGTAAGATACTGTTCATAAGGATGTTGTGAATTAATTATATATATAATATTATTTTAAAAATTGAAAGAAAAAAAAAATATATATATATAATAGGTATAATAGTCTTTTGAGGCAAACATGTGGAGAAGAGAAGCACCACCAATGCAAAAGTTTAGTGGTCGGAGGGTTTTCCTGAAAAAATGCAATCCACGTGAACAAGTTTTGCAGTTTAATTTTTTTTTTTTTTTTTTTTTTTGTAAGACATTAGAACAAAATGGTAAAAGTGCTAACCTCTTGAAAGGTTGTAGAGGCGATTGCACCAGCTACGTATTCACCTATTCTGTGGATCCTACGAGGATTATTAAGTGATTTTGAAATTGGCCTTCTTCTTCAACAGTAGTTTTTATCCCTAATACATAAGATTTCATGAATTTGATGTCTTTTCGAATCATAAAGATATCAAAACTGATTTTGGGTTCTTGTATTGTGGATGCAATTTGTTTGAAGAATACCAAAATCTACTTCATGCAGGTTCTTGGGATCTTCCCCCACCCATTGATCGCAGGAATAAAAAACATAGGATATTGGGATTTGCCTTTCGTTGATGAATTATGCCCTCGCTCTTAATGATATTGAGAGAACAAACAAGAAGTTGTTGGCAGTGACTAATGCATCGACAAGTATAAAAGCTGACATGATAGAAGAATGGTGTTGTGAGCTACATAATTCAACTTGATCTTTACGTCCTCCTTAATTATAGGTTTCCTAATTTGGATAATATTTTAATTTAAGGGACATGATAAAAATTCCCTACAAAGTTTTTAGGTTTGGTCCATTTAACCTTAAAGTATTTTTATTGCTGGAACAAAATCATGACCAACCTGTCTTTTTAGTCGTTATTATCTGAAATAATGTATTTAGTGTGCCACATATATATAGTCAGCCAAATAGTGAAAATTAAAGGGCTTAGTGTTCTACGTATACAATCTTTGATGCTCTTTTCATCTATTTTCCAAGCTATTTTCTATCGATAAAGGGTTCTCTTTTCTCACCACCACTCCCTTTTCTCTCCCCCTCACTGTAAAACAACCAAAAAAAACTTCTTCTTTCCTATTGAATCTTCAATTCCATCATTATACTATCGATACTACTCGATCATCATCCCCCAATTCACACCTGACTTTTCGATTTAAGCACAGTAAACTACATCATAAAAGCTAATGATAGTTCGTAATCGTTAGTTGGCCTACCAAAAGTTTATCAACTAATCGAAGACAAAAAACAACTAGAAACAAAAAATCGATAAATAACAACGATACCTCCTAGTAGAAATAAGAGGATGACCTGGTTTCTTCTTTGTGATTTGCTTTAGTAGTATCAAATCATAAAATCGTTGCAGCTAAGGCGTGGGTTGAAGTTTTCAATGCAAACAAAAGATAGATATTGATGAAATTTGAGATAAGGCAACGAGAAATTAGGGATTTAAGCATAGATGTAGAGGAAGAAGCAGAAGAAGAAGACGTACCAGAAACAGATCGAAGCAATCGACATGCAAAGGGTGGGGCAAAAGTTATGACATCATCTTGGGTATACAGAGTTAGGAATATAGGATTTGGAAGAAGGGTTAGATCATACAAGTTTTGACCTCCAGCATCCCTATATACTAGTAAATCGACTTCAATAAAATTAAAACACTGATGCCAAAACTCAAAAATTTGTTTAACAGCGCAAGAATTGATGAGGGAGTGCTTTGAAGACGAAGGTTTGTTGGTCAACATGACAGTCAACATATATTTGGTGAGCTAGCAAAAATGTTATTGGTTTACTCCTTTAATTCTGTAACGTCTGTGTTTCCAGGCTAAGCATTGATACAATGATGTAATAGTCTAGGTCAAGTGTTGTAACATATTTTAAAGTAATAAAGATGAATTACTTGAATATTATGTGAATTATGTGCTTTTATGTGACTATATACTTATTTGTAAAGATATAATAAAAATAAGCGTAAAAAATAAATGTTAGATAAGCCCGATATCGATGAAGAAAGTTGTAGTGGTCGTGCCAAGGATTCTGGAGATATAAAGAGCGCCGAAATCTGAATTATAACGAAGAAGTTATAACCTGTCGAAGTTTCGCAAAAGAACCGGCACGACACTGCGTGACGTAAATAGTGAAATTACGATAGAATGGTTTTTAGCCTTAGCGATCTAAACGAAAGTCGTGGTGTTTGTTAAATCATGAGTGTGCATAAAAAGAACGCTCATATCTAATTTTGTATGAGGAAATTATGATTTTTCTAAGTTTCGGCTCGGCTTAGCAATATGTAGCCCGGAGTTCGAATAATAGATCGAACGATTTCTGGATGACACAAACTAAACGAGAATCGAAGGTCTCATTAATAGTAGTTAAATTGTAAAAAAGACAGACGAAAATGGATGTCAGATGAAGAAGTTATGAACTTTTAACAGACTCTTTTTTGTCACGGCCTGTTAAAAATATAACTTTAAAAATAGATTCAAAATTAGCTGACAAAGTCTAAACGAAAGTTGTAGAGTATGGTCCCGCCTACGCGTGGATATTAAAAACGTCGAAAACGGAGCTTGTATGCAAAAGTTACGAATTTTAGAAGTTGGAGTCTGTTAATTGCGAAGCTGGATGTGAGGGGTACGCTCTGCATACCTTCGGACGCCCATCGTAAGAAGTACGCCCCACGTACGAGCCCTGCACGCCCAGCGGTCTAACCTTCCTCGGTCCAGAAGAAGCCACGTCCCTCCATCTGAGGACTGATGTGTGTTGTAAGAACTTCTCTCTACGCACATCGTACTCCGAATTACGCCCAGCGTAGTGTGAGGCCTCACACCTATAAATAGAGGTGCGAGGGCAGGCGGCTAACTGACTCCAAAACCCTTCTCTTTCTCTCTCTAGCATCTCTCTAGCCTACGCTAAAACCCTTGAAGCCTAGGGAACCTTTCAAGCATTAGAAGAAAGCCTCAGAGAGCCTGAAGCCTCCAAGAAAAAGAGTTTTTCGGTTTGAAACTCTGCCCGCGCAGAGCCCGGTTTTCAAGCAAACCTCCAGGTTTCATCAAAAAAGATTATTTTAAGAAGAGAAGAGTTGTCCGAATCACCTTCTTATCAGGTGAGTGAATAGTCACTTTCATCTTACACATTGATATGAAGTATTTTATATAAATTACATGCTATGTATATATATTATCTATTTACCTGAGATCTATACTAGATGAAAGATCTAAACTTCTTTCCTTTTAGATTTGAACTTTTTCTTTCAGATCAAAACTTTTTCCTTTAGATCTGAACTTTTTCTTTCAGATCTAAGACTTTTTGTTCAGATCTGAACTATATATGTATTTTGTTTTGTCATATTTAGACATTTTTGTTTCAGATCTAAACTGTATATGTATTTTATAGTTTGAGATCTATGTTGGGTGAAAGATTTGAACTTTGTTTGCAGTTCTAGACTATATATGTATTTTATATCTACAAATATGTTGGATAAACATGGGTAGATGAAATAAAATGATGAGAGGCCTCGGTGTTGACCATGATCCAGTCATCTAGCGGAGTATGGATGACAACCACGAACTTTTCTAGGACGTCCAGTGGAATGCTAGTAGGTTCACAACCTGTAGGTATTTGTAAACGATGTGTTCACCGGTGTACTCCATTTCCCCCCATGGTTGCGTTATGGACCAATATGGCTGAGGAATCCCCTTCGCAGTAGTGTCCATCCCGATTAAATTCCTTAGGATAGGTCCCTTATAACAGATGATTTAGGGACGTAAAGTGAGGATAATGGGAACGAGTAATCGGGTTAAATAATTGTTGAAAATAATAAACTTATTTATTGTGGATTGAAAAACCTATATGCTCACCAGACTCCCCAGCCTGACCCACTCAATTTCTTGTATTATAGGTAATGACAAAAGCATAGTTGGGTGATCTAACGAGAGATTATGGATTTATAGGCCAATAGAAAATAAATAGAATGTTGTAAGGCCTATATTATTTTGAGGCCAATTCTGTTTTGTGGCCTACGATGTTTTGTTTATGCTTTTGATATGTATTGACAATGACATCCCGAGTTTGTAATGTAATGAAAATACATTTCTTTAAGAAATGTTTTGATAAATTTTTTTATCATATTTTGTTTTTGGGAACAAATTCCGTAACACTTTTCTTTGAAAGATTACTCTAATTTTATTGTAACAGCATAAACGAAATCGGTCTTTTCTGGCCATAAAAATGGGGATATCATAGTTGGTATCAGAGAATTAGTTTAAGCGAACTAGGAATTTTTTGGATTTCTAGACTTAAACTTAGAATGCTAAACGATGATCGTGAGATGAGTGTCTACCATATTTAGCCACAAGCACTATTTACTTTAAGAAAGATGCCTAAAATGCTTTTATGTGCTAAATGCTTTATGTTTGCCATATATGTTATCATTTGTTCGCATCTATGGTCTGTTGCCGACCGGATCTGGAAACCTTATGTGTTTAGGATTCTAAGCGTTCGATTACGATATTAGAACTAGCATGTAACGTTTCGGAGTGATAAGGAGAATTTAAACTGATAAGTTATAAATAAACTTGAAGATCGATTAGATCTTTGTAACAGGTAGTGCGAAGAACATAAAACAATAAACAAGACAAGATTGAATCACAATGTGTCGAATGATTAATTCAAACAATCCTCAGCAGAGCTCGACTAAGAACTTCCGCTGTAGAGGATTTAGGGTTACAAGAACGATAATAAAACTTCTCTGATCAATCTATTCTATCGTTACCATCGTTAACCTAAGATGCATGCAAGCACCTATATTTATAATAAACCCTACTATGCTCACGGTTGGACAGGCCCAAACCGGAGATACAAAAACGGACTAACAAACGAGCCCAATAGACGCAACATACAAAACACGACCCAAAAATCTCCCCCTTTGCGTCAAATTGGAGCAAGACTACTTCTTCTTCTTGCTTGGGCCAGCAGCGGGAACTTTCTTTGTGGTGTCAAACAGATGAGTGATAAGCGAAAGAATTGTCTGTCTGAACCGAATGTACCAATGTATCATGTCATCAAAGTACTTGACATCATCCGCTGAGTTTTGCTTGCATCTGTGGATGATCCCCAAAACATGCTCTAAGCAAGCAGTAGTGTACATATGTTTGTCAGCCAAGGCAAAAAGACATTTCTGTCCTTCGTTCCTGGTGAACATGACCGAATTCCTTCTCGAGTCAATTTTGCCCATCTGAATTTGGTTCAGATCACTGGCAGAGCCAACAGGAGATATTGTTGGTTTCTTCTTAAATACGCTCGCTATCTCCTGATCCATCAGAGCAACTTCCATGATGTAGCACACGAGCATCCTTTTGAAGTGGTCGATGATCGGACCGTATTTAGCTTCATTGGTTAGAAGGATGTTGTGCAAGATTATCCAATCATGGGGATTGAGGTTCGGAAGATCTGCAAGAGAAATGGCATGTTCGGTTTTGGCAGATCCCCGAAGTACCTTGAACCGAATGTTGATGAAGTTCCCTTCACTGTACGGCTTCAATACCCGAACGTTTACAATTTTCTGAGCGCTCCAAGTCTGATACTGAGGTTGAACGGCCTTCAGATAAAAATTGATTAAGTCCCGATCAACATGTGGATGAGGATGAGGGAACTCTGAAATGTTGGCGAAGGCGTGAAAGATGAACGCCTTTCGGGTCAGAGGCATGTCGAATTGAGAGTCGACAGTGTTGGAATAATCAAGCGATATTACAGGTTCCAGCCACAAGATACTTGGAGTGTCAATGGCTTCTTTTATCATCCTCTCGAGAGTCCAAGCAGGAAAAAGAGTTTTCCTACTCTCAAGAAGGTCGTGAGCTTCCTTCTGTTTTCTTTCTGCTTCTTCAGCTTCTCTAGCCACACGAGCACTGATATCAGCGTCATCGTTACGACGTTTTCTCTTTAAAAGATCAGCGATAGTCTCTTCATCTTCATCTTCTTCCTCAGCAATGTTCTTGCCTTTATCTTTCACACCAGAACCGGAGGCCTGGCCTACTGGAGGAGGTTCGGTTGTGTGAGTTGCCTTTGAGGAAGGAGGTGGTTGAGACATTGACTCCTTCTCTCCCCCTTGTTTTGGAATGGACACGAAATCAAGTAGCCCTTCGATTTTGCTTAGCAGGGCAAGGGCTGGAGCGAGTTTCTCTGCAAGGGTACGCCTCACGGAGTAGTTATGGATGGGATCATGTGCTTCGAGGATGTTGGAGATGGCAGAGTGGACATCCGAAACACACGTCTTTATCACCTCCCTTTCGGACCGAAGAGAGTCAATCTCCTGTTGAGAGTGGGAGAGTTGAACACTCTTGACCTTCAGAGCGGTGGTCTTCTTGGCTAGAACATCCATCAAAGAGTTCTCAGCAGCCAAATCTTCTTATAGCTTCGAGAGACGCTCGTCAATGGTCGCGCGAAATGCTGAGTTGTTGTCGGAAAGCATTTGACGAAATGAAGCGAAGGACTTCAACTCAGTAGAGACAGTGTTGGATAAGGTGTCTAAGTCCATAACTATTTCGGGTGTGTACTTGACCCGACCCGGTATGGTCCATTTGGGTTGCATGGCACCATGCAATTGGATAGACTAAATGAGAGAAATAACACTTGGAGATTATTAATATATTATAAGTTCTAATATATTAATAATATTATTTGATTAGTTTGATCAAAGAATTAATTTGGAATTAATTAAGTGATCAAAGGATAACTAATTAAATATATGGGTTGATTATGTAAATCATTCATATCTTGTATAGTGGGCTAAGAGGCTCCATGGATTATCAAGTTGGGTTCTACCCATAGGATTCTCCATGGATGCTCCATGGGAGTTACAAACCCATGGGTCATGGAAATGAAGAGTCATGACAGATTAGGGTTTACATGGTGTAACCCTAGATGTGTCAACACTATATAAGGATCCCATTCTCCACCAAAATCGGCTAGACATAAGAAACTAGAGGGCTTGGCCGATTTGAAGAAGTGTGTATTATCTCAAGAGTCTTTCCAAGAGCATTTGGTGTTGTGTGAAGCATTTGAGGCATCACACTTGGGGTGCTAGGCTCACAAGGTTTCAAGGAACATAAGCAACAACAAGGTAAGTTATTCTATCTTTCATTCAAGTTAAAATTGTTCCCCATGTATGCTAGATAGGAATATAACCTTGGAAATTCAACTTTGCATGATAATTAGACAAACATAGATCCAAGGTTATTAGGGTTGCATGTACACTTAGGAAGTGTTAGAATGCTCAAAACCCAACAGACAGACGTTGTCAATTGTTGAACAATTGGTTCCAACGTAGTCTTAGCAACATTTGCACTCTCCTGTAAAGACTGTAACAGGGCAGAGGCATCAGAAAATAGTTTATCGACTTTTTCGGTCGCATCCTGACAAGCTTTTGTTGAGGCGTCGATAGCGGAGGTTGCAGAAGCAATGGAATCTTGCTGAGCCTTAGAGAAAGCGTCAACAATCTTCTGAACTGCATCTTCAGAAAGGGATGACTGAGTAGTGGAAGAGGAAGCGATGAGCAAATGAATCTTGTCATTGAGCTCCTTGAGATGTCGCTTGGTTACGGGAGCATCGTTATCGTCATCACTCTGAACTTCAAACGGACTGAAGTAGACCGAGTCAAACGTCATATCCTCTCCGCCGAGGAGTGGTTCTTCTCCTTCTGAAGCATGATCAGGAGAGGGTGGTGGAGCTGAAGTGTGAGTAGGTTCGGGTTGGGTTGTTTCGGGTGTTGGTGTAGGTTCGGGTGCTTGTGTGGTTTCGGGTGCTGGTGTAGGTTCGGGTGCATCAGTATGAACCCCCGTATCAGATACGTTGGCCCTAACATCTGCAGTGGATGTTGTGGTTGCTTCGATGAATATTGGTGTTGGTATGGGGATAGAAGTGGATGGTATTGAAGTAGTGGAAGTTATGGGGGGAGTAGAAAAAGGAATGGTTCTAGGTGGAGAATTAATGGGCGAAGTAGAGACATGAACTTCTGGGGTAGGAGATCTGGGTGGAGTGTTGCCTCGTGGAGAGTCGTCAGAATCCGAACTCTCACCCTCAGACTCGCTTGAGGAGGAAGCGATGATCAGCTTTCGCTTGGGCGGAGTTTTTCGGCGCTTTTGCTGTGGAGACTGAGCAGCCTTGGTTGGTTTCCTCTTCTTTGGAGAAGGGCCTTTAGTCCCTTTCGCCACCTATTTCCCTTTATCAGCCTTCTTGCCTCTTGGAGCAGGCTTGTCGGCGTCATGAATGGACTTCAACATCTCCGGAGTGAGATCCCTCGGACCAGAACGCTTGAATTCTTTGTATGTTCTGATAATCCGGCTATCAGCAGGAACGTCGCCATACATAGTTTCCGGAATTAAACCGTTGAATGGAAACTTAGAAGCGTCCGAGACAATGATCTTCGTGGTATGGAATGTACCAATCGAAGACATTGGAGCACCAACGACAATGGGGATGTGGTACTTATCCATCACCCATTTTGTGATCAAGGTCCAGAACCTAGCATAAGAAACCTCTGAATGCCTGGAAGTAGAGGAGAGACTCTGGATGAGCTGTTGCCATAGAACAGACCCATAATCTACATTGTTGCCATTGTAGATTCCATACATTATTGATAAAAATAACCAACTGGCACCATCAGATCCAGCACTTCTTTCAGAAAGCCCTTTGAATAGAACAGTGAACATCCCGTTCCACTGTGGAGGTAGGCACGACTTCTTGAACTTTGCGACCGAAGTAAGCACCTCCGTATAACCCATGTTATAAAACATGTTGAACAAGTGCCCTAGTGGAATCGTCTCAGGGTTAACCCTTGTAGAATCAGCTTCAAACCCTAACAGGAAGCAAAACCGTTGCTTTGAAATTGATGCTTTGTGCTGAAAAACGTCAAAGAAGATTCTGTCAACAGCCTTGTCATAATGAGCAGTCACAAAGATTTGCGACAAGAACTCCATCGGAACAGATTCAGCTCTTGTTAGCGCAGGAGCGATCGGAGAAAATTTCAAGCACTCGATTATGGGGAACATGAAGCCATCGTAAGCCTGAGGAGTTAAATCAATGATGAGGCTTTGTTGTGGGCGAATGGGTAGTATGTGGGAGGTTGCGTGAACAGAAGATGAGTCTGTTATTGCTTGAAGAGAGTGGAGAAGATGATGAACAGGGAAGAATGAAGGAATTTTTGCTCTTTGAGAATTTTAATTGCGGTAAAGAGGTAAATGAAGGATTATGTTGCCTTTTATACTGGGGATTGAGGAGAGACAAAGATCTTCCCAAATCTTCAATTGAAAATCGAAGAGTTTTCCGGAGTTGACTGATGCGTGACAGTTGGGGTAGCCGATGATCACGTATGAGAGAGAGTGTCAGACCCCTAAGAACACGCCTCCCATCAAGCGCCGTTTGAATATGAACCGTTTCAGATTCACACGCGCTCCTTCTGCGCCATTTGGAGATGAGACGTTTCCAATTCGCACGCTTTCCCTTTTTTGCCGTTTGAAATCAAATCGATTAGACTCCCTCCTGAGTCAGC
The DNA here is from genome assembly GCF_051521515.1 of Lactuca serriola. Lineage (NCBI taxonomy): Eukaryota > Viridiplantae > Streptophyta > Magnoliopsida > Asterales > Asteraceae > Lactuca > Lactuca serriola. Next base: position 93,058,695 of record NC_136411.1, on the reverse strand, counting down.
ATGTCTTTATCTTATCCGTTTAGAGTGTAACGACATCTTTCGAGAAAATCCCCCACGTGGATTAAAATCAACCACAACTTTTAATCAACCATTAATCCAATGAAAATGCCTGTAATTAATAGAACCTGAATTTTGGAAAATCAAAGATTTTCATGCTAAGGGTGTAAAAGATAAGAAATAAAGCAATACTTTTTAGGAAATAATGTGATGTCAATAAAGACACGAAACAAATGATCCCGGGCACGAATCTCTTCCTCCAAAGTCAAGAGAGACCTTAAAGTGTTTGTTTGGATTCCCGTTGAAATAACGATCAAACACTTATTAAGAAGTGTTGAAAGGCTCCTTTTAACTAGGCTTATAAGGGTGGCTTTCGCTTTGATTCAACATTCCTAATCTTGATATAAGATAGAAAGTGAACGAAGTACTTGTGAGACCGGTGTAGTCTGTTGAACAAGTAGGTTGGGAATAATTTAAACTGGCTAGGAATATAAAACCTAAAAAAAAATTAAAACTAGATCCCAAGGGAAGAAATGTTATTGGTTGTAACAATTTCATAGGAATCACACAAAAGAAAATTTTGAGATAGCATTAAGATACGTCCGTCAATTCAATAGTGAAAACTAGAGCAAATTAATTTTTCACCGTCAATTCGTATTAGGTATTGAATTTTGGGTTTCACTCAGCTCGTAGTGGCACGAAACTAAGATCATGAACACAGTAATTGTGTAACCATAAACCTCAGTGGTAATTTCTGAGAGTCTCAAGGGTTACGTTTGTGAAACGAGTGTGATGGAGAAATGAAATTTAGATGGTGTAAGAAATCAAAGTACCTCTGCTGTGAAAAATAGGACCAAGCAGAAAACTCTTATCTCATGTGAGAAGAGAGTTAGGTAGCTCATGATTAGAATAAATGTGATAGCCTAATTGGGAAGACAAGGTTTGTGTATACCAAGTCATTAAGGCTATTATTCAGAATCGGGTGACGCTTTGGACACATACAGCAGCATGCTTCTAAGGACACTTAGCTAATTCAAAAATTTCCCCATAAACAAACACATAAATAAAATTAAAGCCAAAAAGAAAATAAAGAACAAAATATTTTTGGAGTTTTTGAATTTATAAAAAAAATTAAAAAAAAAAGAGAGAAATAAAACAAAAAAATATTTTTGGAATTTTTGAGAAATAAAATTGAAAGAAATAATAAAAAAATAAGACAGAAAATTTTTTTTTGGAACCGAACCCGAGCGTTCGGTCTATTTTGGGTGAGAAAAATTTTGGAACCGAACCCGAACGTTCGGTCTATTTCGGTTACCAAAGTAAATAGATTTTCAAAAAGAGAATAATTTTTACAATTAGATAAATGCATTTGAAACAATTATACATAAAATTTACAACCAAGAAACTACCTTTGATTGATGAGCGAAAAGCAGATTATCCAACCGAACCCGAGCGTTCAGTTCATTTCGGTACATTGGTACAAGACCCGAACCCGAACGTTCGATCTATTTCGCTTCTTACTTTTGAGTTTGAGAGGTAATTTGTGGTACTGACTCCGATTCCATCATACCTAGCCCTTGTAGAATTTTGTTGAACGACGCTTCAGGAAGGGCTTTGGTGAAGATGTCAGCCAGTTGATCAGTGGTTCGAACAAAATGAATTTCGACGTTCCCATCTTCCACATGATCTTTAATAAAGTGATACCTCAGTGGTATGTGCTTGGTCTTGGAGTGTTGCACTGGGGTATGACAGATCCTAATTGCACTTTCAGAGTCACAATATAGTGGGATCTTTTTCATATTGAGTCCATAGTCCCAGAGTTGACTTTGGATCCAAATCACTTGAGAAGTACAGGAGGCAGCTGCAATGTATTCGGCTTCAGCTGTAGACAAAGACACACAAGTTTGTTTCTTTTATTGCCAGCTAACCAACTTCCCGTCAAGGAATTGGCAGCCTCCCGTGGTGCTTTTCCTGTCTAGTCCACAACCTCCAAGGTCTGCATCTGAGTAGGCTTGAATGAAGAAGCCTGAATTGGATGGATACCATAGACCTAAAGAGGTCGTTCGCTTGAGATAACGAAGTATGTTCTTCACTGCAAGCATGTGAGGTTTACGTGGATTCGCCTGAAATCTAGCACAGTAACATACAGAGAACATTATATCAGGCCTGCTAGCAGTAAGATACATTAGAGAACCGATTATCTGGCGATATAGCGTAATATCAACTGCTGGCTTATCCAAGGATGGAGTGATCTTGGTGCCGAACGCCATTGGAACTTTAACCTTCGAATCTCCCATCATGCCAAATTTTACAAGAAGAGTCTTTGTGTAAGCTTCCTGATTAATAAAGATGCCTTCGGGTCCCTGTCTAATATTTAAACCAAGGAAAAAGTTAATTGGACCCATTGAGCTCATTTCAAATTTAGTCTCCATCAGCTTTTTGAATTCAGCCGTTAAGCTAGGATTCGTTGAGCCAAAGATGATATCATTGACGTAAATTTGAACAATCATAAGGTGGTTACCTTCCTTCTTACGAAAGAAGGTTGGGTCAACCAAACCTTGTTTGAATTTGGACATCTTTAAAAACTTGGTTAGCGTTTCATACCAGGCTCTCGGAGCTTGTTTCAGTCCATATACGGCTTTGTCCAAAATATAACAATGATTGGGGTACCTTTCATTTACGAATCCAGGAGGTTGCTCCACGTACACCGTTTCTTCAAGTTCTCCATTTAGAAATGCACACTTGACATCCATTTGGTAGACTTCAAGGTTTTTGTGTGCAGCATAAGCAAGAAATATTCTGACGGATTCCAGAGTAGCTACAGGAGCAAAAGTTTCTTCATAGTCGATTCCTTCCTCCTAACAGTATCCTTTCACCACCAGACGTGCTTTGTTTCAAATCATGTTGCCTTCCTTGTCCATTTTATTTCTGAAGACCCATTTGAGACCAACAACTGAGGCATCTTGAGGAGTTGGAATGAGGCGCCAAACTTTGTTCCTTTCAAACTCATTCAGTTCGTCTTGCATAGCTTGAACCCAATCGGATTGATCAAGAGCAGTGTTAACTGTCTTTGGTTCAACTTTTGAGACGAAGGAGTTAAACATACAGAATTCTACTTTTGAAAATAAGGAAGTTTGTTTTGCCTTAAGTTGTGATCAGGTCAGAACCTTTTCAGAGACATTACCAACAACTTGGGAGACAGGATGATCTCTGGTCCATTTGACAAGAGGAGGGTAATTTGGATCATAGGATGGATCCAATTCAGCGTTTATCATCTCTTCTAGTTCGGATTGACTGTCATCGTCATAAAGCATATTGACATTCTCCCCCTCGATAGATAAGCTTTCTGGTGTGTCTTGAGTTTCCGGAGCTACAGGGGTTTCGGGCGGTGTTGAGTTTTCGGGTGTTGACGCACCTTCGGGTGGTGTAGCACTTTCGGGTGTTGTAGCACCTTCAGGTGGTGTACCACTTTTGGGTGTTGTAGTACCTTCGGGTGGTGTAACACTTTCGGGTGTTGAAGCACCTTTGGGTACTGCTGATCGTTCAGGAGTAGCTTGAGAACTGTCCTCCCCCTCAACATGTGAGCTCTTCAGTAATGAAGAAGATGAATCCTCCCCCTCGATTGAAGCATTGTGCTGTAGAGGTTCATTGGAACCAGATCCTCCTTCATTCATTTGTTTGGCAGCATCTTCGATGAGTTGCTTCAAATGATCTACTTTATTGTCTGGTGCACGGACTTCCGAGAGAGTAGCCTTCTCTGGTTCATCAAATAACTCGACAAACTTCTCAAATAGATTTGCGATCGAGGCTGTGACTTGGCCTGTTTGAGGAAAGATTTCTCCAACTGCGTCTTCGTTGGCCTTTAGCTTTTTAACATAGCTATCATCAAAAGTCACGTAATAAGTCTCTTCTATTTTTCTTGATCGCTTGTTTAATACCCTATACGCTTTAGAAGTGAGAGAATAGCCCAAAAATATCGCTTCATCGGCTTTGACATCGAACTTGTTATGGTGTTCTTTAGAATTGAAGATGAAACACCGTGAGCCGAACACATGGAAAAATTTGACATTTGGCTTTCTGTTGTTGATGATCTCATAAGGAGTGAGAGTGAATCGCTTATTGAGATACGACCTGTTCTGCGTAAAACAAGCTGCAGCAATAACATCAGCCCAAAAATATAAAGGTAAAGAAGCAAAACTTTGCATGGTTCGGGCCGCCTCACACAAAGATCGGTTTCGTCTTTCGACAATCCCGTTTTGTTGAGGGGTGTAGGGAGCTGAGAAGTTGTGACTGGTTCCTTTGTCGGCCAAGAATTCTTCGAATTCTTTTTTTTTGAACTTCAGTCCATTGTCGCTCCTGATGTTGCGAACGACTTTCTTCAGCTGTACTTCAACATGCTTGATGAACACCTTTAGCTTGTGAGTCGCTTCAGATTTATGCTTCAGAAAGAACACCCATGTAAAACGCAAGAAGTCATCAACAATGACAAGAATGTACTTGCTACCGCCGATGCTTTCGATAGATGATGGACCACACAGATCAATGTGAATTAACTCTAGTGGTTCAACAACTTTAGTGTTTATAATAGATGGATGACTTTGACGACTCTGCTTCCCCATTTCACATGCAGCACACAAATGTTCTCTATCGTACTTGAGCAATGGAAGACCTCGAACATGACCTCCAGTGACAAGTTTGTTGATGTCCTTAAAGTTAAGATGAGAGAGCCTTCGGTGCCACAGCCAACTTTCGTCAGATTGTGCTTTGGATAACAGGCAGATAGTTGGATTCCCTTTGATGGGTTTGAGGTTCAGAGGAAACATTTCGCCTTTGCGCTCCTATTTGAGAATAACTCTTTTCGTTTTCTTCTCAATTATTTCCGAACCCTCATCATCGAATGAAACCTTGAGACCGGTACCTCCAACAAACTGAGATACAATGATGAGGATGTGCTGTAGTCCTTCAACGTATGCAACCTTCCTAATCGTAAAATCGCCATTTGTAATCATTCCATAGCCTTTTATGGTGCCGAAGGAGTTGTGCCCGAACTTGACATTTCCACCGTTTGAAAGAGACCGAAATTCCCTCAGCTCTTCCTTCCTTCCTGTTATGTGACGTGAGCAGCCACTGTCAATATACCATTCTTCGTCAAACTGCTCGTCACTAATAACCTGCAAAAGTTAAGCAGATTTAGGAACCCAAAGTTTCTTGGGTCCTCGTGAGCCTTTCACAGGAACAGGAATAGTAAGAGAGATGTCAACAAGATATGTTCTTTTTATTAACGTTGTTTCATCTTTCCTTTTAACGGTGAAAACCTTAATTTTATTGGGATTTGTTTCTTTCGGTTTGGATTCTGGTTTAGGTATTTGGACTCTGGGATTATTTTGATTTGTTTCAACTGATGAAAATTTTGATTTTCCTTTCAGATCTGTTGATGATTTAGGTTTTTGAGTATGAGCAGAATTAAATTTAGAAAGAGGTTGAGAGAAATTAGAAGAATTAGAAGAATTAGAAGAATTAGAACGAGAGAATTTAGACTGAGATGATTTCTTGGCTTGAGATTCTAAGTGACCCTTTTGCTTTTGATCATTAGTGTGACCGAACCTAGATCTTTGGTCTCTTTTGCTCTCGGAACCGAACCTCTGCTTTCGGTAGATAGTGTTCTCTGAACCGAACCTTTTCTTTCGGTTGTCAAATTTTTCAGAACCGAACGTATCCTTTCGGTTATTTTGACTTTCAGAACCGAACCTCTCTCTTCGGTTGTTATGACTCTCTTGTGACCTAATAGTGCTTTTCTCTGACTTTAAATTTCTGTCATGATAAGAGAAATGGGCATTTTGAGACTGCCAGAACTGTTTTCTTTCAGAGAGATTCTTCTTGTATCTCTGATTCCTTTGCTGTTTTTGATTTCTCACCTGCTTCGGCTGACGATGGATATTCGCTTTTTGTTTTTGCTTTCTGTCTGCAGGTTCACTTTGAACTGATGATGTGTCGCTTGAAGGAGTGACTTCTTTTGCAGAAACTCCTTTTTCTTCAGGAACATCTTTTGTACCACTTGTACTTGGCACGTCGAAACTATCAGGCTTGTTCAAAGGTTCTGGCACATATCTGCCTTTGGTTTTCCATGAAGTCCTTTCTGACAGACCAACTGTTTCGTCAGCATTGTCGATAGGAGCAGACCAGAAGAACTCATCGCAACCATCAGCATTATCTTCGTTTACAATAGCTGTGAGTTCGACTGTCTGATGTTCTGTTACGCCTGTGACTTTATACACCTGATTTGGAGATGTTCTCACCTTTTGGTATACAATAGCCTTTTCTTCAAGGATCGGAGACTTTTGTTGGGACAGACGAGCAAACTCCAAAGAATTTTTTGAAATAAGATTTTTGTGGTTTTTGGGTTCGCTTTTGACAAACTCTGAACAGTCAACTGTGTCCTCTATAGAAATTTCACTCATATCATCGTCCTCATTAAGCTCAGATGCATTTTCAACATCAATTTTATTTTCTGAGCTCAGGTTGGCATTCAATGAGTCAAACTTTTGTATGGTTTCCGTTCTTAGTTTTAGTTTATCATTTTCATCCAAAAGATTTTTCAGCATGTCCTTATGGTCCTTGGACTTTATGAAAGATTCGATTTTGTCTAGACCATACATATATGTCGGATTAACATCCTCAGACGAAATTACACTTTCACAATTATATTCTTCAGCGTCAATTTCATCCTCCTTAAACTCAAGGAAGGGCAAAATCATGCGATGAATTTTCTGCCCTATTTCACAGTTCAAATGAAGTTGAGTGATATTAGTGTAAAGACGTTTAGCAATTAAACAAAAGACATTTCTCTGTTTTAAAAGTTTTAAATTGTCTCTTTGCAAATAAATGTTCTCGTCCTTGGATTTGATTAACTCAGACTCCTTCAGCTCAATCCACATCCTCCGTTCCTCACTCTTTGAAGACACCCTGCTTATTTGGTCAGTTAGGTTAGAATTGGTGACCCGTGTTTGAGTTAAACTGCTGTCTAGATGAGAGATTCTTGAATTAACATTTTTTAGTTCTTTTTCATATGAACTTTTTGGGACTTTGAATGAAACAAAAATGGATTGTACCTTCTTGATTAATTCATCAAGCTCGTTAAACTGCACGCTGAGAGGTTTTGCTGTGAAGCACAAGTCCTCTCGCTCCTTTGTGTCTTCATTCCCACCATTTGTGTTGTATCCCCTCATCTGAGATACATCTGACACCATCAAGCATTTTCCACCGCTACCCTCATCTTTCGCCACATAAGCCTTTCCATGAGATGGCTTCCTGACTTCGTCGTCCTCAAAATCGGTTGACCAGACCTCCACGCCACCGAACTCATCATCCGCTACCGAACCCTGTACAATTAAAGCATTCATAGAAGGGTTAGCAGTAGATTTCTTTCTTTTGATTTCTTCCAGCTTTTTCAACAACACAGTTTCTTCGTCTTTCTCCTCATGCTTTTCTGCCATTTTCTTGAGAACACAATCTTTGGCATAGTGGTTCTTTCCTTCACAATAATAGCAGCTCACACCCGAATCTTCTTCAGCTTTCGGTTCCTTCTTTGGTTCTTCTGCCTTCGGTTCTTCCCTAACCTTTTCAGAACTGTAACTTCCCTGCCAATTTCAGTTCTTATTGGTAGGGAACCTTTTCTTGATGAACCTTTTTGGGTTTGACACCATCATTGCATAGTCTTCAGAGGTAAGGTCATAATCCTCTAGGTTGAGGTCTTCATCATCTATCACAACTTTGCTTTTGGACAGAAGGGCCAATGAACCCAAGCTTGAAACCACATTTTTCTCCTGTAACACAATCTTTTCTTGAGATTTCAAAATCCCTACCAGTTTCGCCAAAGAGTAAGATTTGAATTGCTCATGCGCTTTAACAGTGGACACAACCGCTCTCCACTCAGATCAGAGACCGTTTAAAAAAGTAACCTTTTGTTCAATCAACTTCCTTTCAATATCATGTTTAATCATCTTACTAAGAAGATGATTGAAGCAATCGAACGTCTGAGTTACAGTTTCTTCAGGACTCTGCTTGAATTCACCAAACTCGGACAAAAGCAAGGTTTGAATGGAATGCTCGAGATCTTCGTCTGTAGAATATAACTCTCGCAGCCTATCCCATATTTCTTTGGCAGTGCTGCATGAACTCACCAGCCTGAAAGTGTCAGATTGAAGAGCGAATCTGATTAGTCTCAATGCTTTAATATTGCACTGAAATTTATCTTTTTCGTCTTGAGCAATATCTTTAACGTCTTTCAATAGATCATTATACTCTTTCTGAGTTTTAATAATTCTTGAAGTTGCTGAATGAGCGAATGGTCCAGATACGATTGCTTCCCAGATGAGATATCCATTGTCCTCAGATCCGATGACATAATCTTCAAAGTAATGTGCCCAGACTTCGTAATCCTGGGTGTAAAGGATGGAAATCTTTGTCGTTGATCCAATGCTGTTTGAGATGTTAATGGGATTAGATTGTGACTCGTCCATGCTTGATCGAATAACTTGTTTAAAAGATCAGACTTGTAATAAATTAAATTAGGGCAACACAAATAAATGTTGAGTTACGTCAATTATGGGATGACGGCTCAATAAATATTAGTTAATGCGGAATAACCCTAATCGCAACCTTTTTCATAGAAAAGATGTGTATGAATTACACAGCCTCCTGCTCTGATACCAATTGATAAGTTATAAATAAACTTGAAGATCGATTAGATCTTTGTAACAGGTAGTGCGAAGAACATAAAACAATAAACAAGACAAGATTGAATCACAATGTGTCGAATGATTAATTCAAACAATCCTCAGCAGAGCTCGACTAAGAACTTCCGCTGTAGAGGATTTAGGGTTACAAGAACGATAATAAAACTTCTCTGATCAATCTATTCTATCTTTACCATCATTAACCTAAGATGCATGCAAGCACCTATATTTATAATAAACCCTACTATGCTCACAGTTGGACAGGCCCAAACCGGAGATACAAAAACGGACTAACAAACGAGCCCAATAGACGCAACATACAAAACACGACCCAACATAAATGTCTGTCGTGAATAAAGATCTAAATTCACCTAATTTGGTGTATAGATCGAAATGGAAAGAACCCGAAGCGAAGCTAGAAACGCGAATGAGAACAGGAATCAGCAGCCTCATCCCTAAGTGATTCAGCAGGTGCCAATAGTAGAAACTGCACCTCAGCTAGTCATAATGGCTGGAGTTCGATCCATGATTCGGGCTATGATGGCTGAATAGAGGGAAGAAATGAGACAAATGTTGCTGAATAACAATGATGAACCTTCGATGCCTGTTGAACAACCAAAACTGAATGACGGACAATCAGAGGAAGGGAATTACAGTCGCACTGTCAGTCAGGTGGAACACCCAATGGTGAGAAGGAATGACCCGGAGAGGGAAATCAACAGATATGGACGTATGTATAAGAACTTCTCGGGTGAAAAACCACCAAGTCTTTTATGAAACCCAAAGCCTGTGGAGATTATGGACTTGATCTCCAAAATGGAGATGGTATTTGAAAGTAACAACTCTAGCGATAAGAAGAAAATCGTCTTTGCAGTTCAACAACTAAAGACCTGATTCTTGAGCTGGTGAAAATTGTTGGCGGATACGATGCCACAAGGAGAAGCTTTGAAGATGTCTTGGGAAGCGTTCATGGAGCAGTTGAAGATGCAGTACTGCTCCGAGATAGATCTGATCGATCTAAACAATGAGTTCTAGAACTTGAAGAAGTGGAAAATGAGCATTGATGACTATGCTACTGCGTTTACTGAGAAGATGAAGCTATTTTCTTACTTGGTGCCGACTGAAATCGCCAAGATAGAGAAATTTGCTAACGGATTGCCATCAGACCTTGGCCCAACAGTTAAAATGGCAAACATGTTGATGGAAGCTGTTAGAGCAGCCAACAATGTCGAGACCCAGTTAAAAAAAAAGGGGTATAGAGAGAACAGAGCTGAGTGAGAAGAGGAAGTTTGATGGATCTTCGAGATCCAACAAGAAAAGTAATCCCCGAAGTCTGGTTCAAGAGGAGGTGGACGGGAAGCAAAATGGTGCGAAAAATGCAAAAAGAAGCACCATGGGAAATGTGACGGGGAGGTCACTTGTTTTAAGTGTGGGAAGCCAGGGAACTATACCAATGAATGCACATTCAACAAGAAAGTTTGTTATGGGTGTAATGAGGAAGGGCACATCTCGAGGGAATGGATTGGCTTAGCACCACTGATACAAATATATTGTGCAAGAAGATGATAGTAAGGGTAAGTCCTCCTGGAAAAGAGTCATTTGTGGTGTTTGGAGACAAACGTAGAGTGAATTCTGGAATCATTTCCTTAATGAAAGACAGAAAATGTTTGTACAAAGGATGCACATCATACTTGGCATTTGTGATCGATGCTAAGATGGAGAAAAAGGAGATGAAAAGTATACCAGTGGTGTGCGACTATCCGGAAGTCTTTCCCAAAGTTCTTCTAGGATTGCCCCCTGATAGACAAGTAGAGTTTTGAATAGACTTGTTACCAGGAATGACACCAATAGCAAAAGCACCATATTGATTAGCACCGACGGAGATGAAGGAGCTTATGACGCAACTTCAGGTGTTGTTGGACAACGGTTTTATTAGAGCAAGTTCATCACCCTGTGGAACTTCGGTGTTATTCATAAAGAAGAAAGATGGAAGCATAAGGATGTGCATAGACTACAGGTAGATGAACAAGGCAACGGTGAAGAACAAGTACTCATTGCCAAGGATTGATGACCTGTTCGATCAGCTGCAAGGTTCAAGCTATTTCTCCAATGTCGATATTAGGTCATGATATCATTAGCTGAAGGTGAGAGAGCAGTATATTGAGAAAATCGCATTTAGAAGGAGGTACAGACACTATGAGTTCTTAGTTATGTCATTTGGACTCACTAATGTTCCAGCAACATTCATGGTCTTGATGAAGCGGGTTTGTAAACCATTCCTGGATAAATCTGTAATAGTGTTCATAGATGACATTCTGGTTTACTCAAAGAGCTAGCAGGAGCATGGCAAGCACCTGTGAGAAGTGTTAGAAGTTCTGAAGAAGAAAAGTTGTACGCAAAGTTCTCCAAATGTAATTTCTGGATTCGAGAAGTACAATTCTTGGGTCATGTGGTTAACCAAAAAGGGATTATGGTTGATCCAACAACGATTGAAGCTGTAATGAAGTGGGGTAACCAAAGAGTCTTACGGAGATCCGAAGCTTTCTTGGATTAGCCGGATATTACTGAAGGTTTATACAAGGATTTTCTTCGATAGGTGCTCCATTGACAGCCTTGACCCATAAAGGAGTTTCTTATACTTGGAGTGAGAAGCACGAGGAAGCATTCAAGAAGCTAAAGAAGAAGTTGTGTGAAGCACCGATTCTTTCTCTACCTGATGGAGTTGAAGACTTCGCAGTTTATAGCGATGTATTCGGAGTTGGGTTAGAATGTGTTCTGACCCAAAGATATAAGGTGATAGCATATGCATCGAGACAACTGAAAGAGCATGAAAGGAACTATCCCACTCATGATTTGGACTTAGCAGCGGTAGTATTTGCACTAAAGATATGGAGGCATTATCTTTATGGCACAAAGTGCAAAATCTTCACTAATCATAAGAGTCTTCAGTATCTCTTTGATCAAAAAGAGTTCAATATGAGGCAACGACGCTGGCCAGAGTTACATAAGGATTACGACTGTGAGATACTTTACCACTCTAGTACAACGAATTTCGTAGCTAATGCTTTGAGCCAAAAAGTGAGCCTTGAAAGGAAAATGCCAAGAGCATTAAGAATTGATGTTGTCTCAACGATTATGGAAAGCATCAAGAAAGCTTAGGAAGAAGCTTAAGAGAAAAATCAACCAAAAGGAAGAGCGTTTGGGCAAAACGCTGGCGTTTGGTACGGATAATCAAGGACTAAAGGTATTCCAAGATAGGATTTGGGTACCTAAGACGGGAGGAATAATAGATCTTCTGATGGAAGAAGCTCACAAGACCATGTACTCGATTCATACAGGCAGCACAAAAATGTATAAGGATCTAAAACCCTACTACTGGTGGCCGACGATGAATCTTGGCATTGGAAAGTATATGGCCGAGTGTGTGACATATGCGAGAGTTAAGGCACAACATCAGAAACCATATGGGTTTTTAGAACCTTTACCTGTACCCATGTGTAAATGGGAAGACATCACCATGGATTTTGTCACTAAACTGCCTAGAACAAAGGATAGTCAAGATATGATTTGAGTGGTCATTGATTGGTTCACTAAGAGTGCACACTTCATAGCAGCCAATGAAAGATGGTCTATGGATAAGCTTGCAAATGCTTATGTGAAGGAAGTAGTAAGACTTCATGGTGTTCCTTTAACGATAGTATCAGACCATGATAGCCGTTTCACGTCAAGGTTTTGGAGGAGTCTACCAGAGGAATTGGGTACGAAGTTGTGTTTAAGTACAACCTACCATCCGCAGACTGATGGTCAGAGTGAAAGAACAATTTAAATACTTGAAGATATGCTGAGAGCATGTACCTTGGAATTTCCAGGTAACTGGGACGAACGTTTGCCTCTCGTAGAATTTTCCTACAACAATGGTTATCATTCTAGCATCAAGATGGCACCTTATCAAGATTTGTATGGATAAAAGTGGCGTACGCCGTTGTGTTGCCTTGAAGCTAGAGAAAAGTAGTTTATGGGCCCCGAGATAGTCCATCAGACTGTTGAAAAAGCTGAAAGTAATTAGGGAAAGAATGTTAGCAGCTCAGGACCGTCAAAAGAGCTATGCTGACAAGAAGACACGACCGGTGACATTCGAATTTGGAGATTCGGTTTTGCTTAAAGTCTCACCGTGGAATGGACTTATAAGATTCGGGAAAAGATGAAAGTTGAGTCCAAGGTTCATTGGACCGTTCAAAGTTCTCTCGAGGATTGGGTGCCAAGCCTACAAGCTAGAATTGCCTGAAGAACTACATGGTATTCATAACACTTTCCATGTGTGTTATTTGAGTAAATTCATGGGAGAAGTTCCTGACATAATTCCAATTTTTGAGTTAAGGATGGATGAAAACAAGTGGCTAATTGAAGAACCGTAAGCGATTGTTGACCGTAAGATGAATACGTTGCGACGCAAGATGGTCAACTTAGTGCTTGTGCGATGGAAACATTCGAATGGGCCAAATCTCATATGGGAAACAGAGAGTGACATGATGAGTTGCTATCTGCACTTGTTTGTTGATGCATGATTCTGGGACGGAATCATCCTAAGGTGTGAGAATTGTAATGTCGTGTTTGAGGCTAAGCATTGGTGCAATGATGTAATAGTCTAGGTCAACCGTTGTAACCTATTTTAAAGTAATAAAGATGAATTACTTGAATATTATGTGAATTATGTGCTTTTATGTGATTATATACTTGTTTGTAAATATATAATAAAAATAAGCATAAAAAAATGTTAGATAAGCCCGATATAGAACACTGAATTCCGAGTTATAACGAAGAAGTTATAACATGTCAAAGTTTCGAGACAGAACCAGCACGACACTACGTGACATAAATAGTCAAATTACGATAGAATGCTTTTTAGCCTTAGCAATCTAAACGAAAGTCGTAGTGTTCGTTAAACCGAGAGCATGCATAAAAGGAATGCCCAAATCTGACTTCGTATGAGGAAGTTATGATTTTTCTAAGTTTCGGCTTAGTAGTATGCAACCCGGAGTTCGAATAATAGATCGAATGATTTATGGCCGACACAACCTAAACGAGAATCGAAGGTTTCGTTAATAGTAGTTCAATAGTAAAAAGACTGATGAAAACGGACGTCGAATGAAGAAGTTTTGAATTTTTAACGGACTTTCCTGTCCCGACCTATTAAAAATATAACTTTAAAAATATATTCAAAATTAGAGGACGGAGTCTAAATGAAAGTTGTAGAGTACGGTCCCGCCTACGCAACCACGTCCCTCCAGAAGCAACCACGTCCCTCCATTCGAAAACCGACGCGTGTTGTACGAACATCTCTCTACGTGCAGCATACTCCGAATTACGCCCAGCGTAGTGCGAGACATCACACCTATACATAGAGGTGTGAGGGCAACCGACTAACTCACTCCAAAACCCTTCTCTTTCTCTTTCTAACATCTCTCTAGCCTACGCTAAAACCCTTGAAGCCTAGGGAACCTTTCAAGCATTAGAGGCCAATTCTATTTTGTAAGGCCTATATTGTTTTGAGGCCAATTCTGTTTTCTGGCCTACGATGTTTTGTTTATGCTTTTGATCTGTATTGACAATGACATCCCAAGTTTTGTAATGTAATGAAAATACATTTCTTTAAGAAATGCTTTGATAATTTTTTTTTATCATATTTTGTTTTTGGGAACAAATTCCGCAATACTTTTCTTTGAAAGATTACACTAATTTTATTATAGACAAAATTGCAATAATGGTACCTGTGGTATGCAAATTTTTGGGGCTTTAGTCCAAACCCCGTGTTTTTTGGATCTTTGGTCCTTTTGGAGTGGTTTGTATGTGGAATTAGTCCCTGGATTTAACTACCATTAAATAAGATCTGTTAACCCCCCTCATGTGCCTCACATGTGAGGGTAAATTCGTCATTTCATATGTAAGGGACCATTTTTGCATAATCCATTTTTTGGGCTTATTTGACCTTTACGCCCCCCTCCCCCCCTCTCTTTCTCTCTCTCTGAAATTTCTTCCTGGAAATTAAAACACACGCACACAACTTCATCATCTTCTTCTTTGGTCACATTTCTTATCCTCACTATCCCTGTACAGTTAGTTAATAAACACAAATATATAAACCCAAGTATCTAGGAATTGAAGTAGAAAATAAAGCCCCCAAAATTTTAAACCTTCCTCCCAATCTAGAAAGAAAACCCAAAATTCTCATCAAAATCAAGTTTAGATAAAAAAACATACAGAAAGCCATGTATCTGTGATAGTCGACGACTTAAAGCTAGTCCCCTTACACAAGATCATATGTCTCAGACCGATATGAATTTACACCCAAATGCAGGTTTCCGACGATGGGGTAATTGTGGAATGTCTCTCTCTCTCTCTCTCTCTCTCTCTCTCTTTAAGAACTGTTATTGCCTCTCGATTATGTCACCATCTTCATATTCAATATAAACAACGCTTTCCAGAAGAAATCAAGTACGTAGAAGAAATAATTCACCCGTGATCAGAAGAAATCAAGCACGTAGAAGAAACCTATGAGGTTACCAGTTCATCACGTTTGATTTCAGGATTTGGTTTTGATTTTTTTTGATTTTGGGTTACTAAGGTACTGAGGTGGATAGATTTGCAAATTGGTATTCTATTCTATTATGTGTGCACAACGTAAAATGTCGATCTATTTTTCTTCCATACCTAGTCTGTCATTCTGATTTCTGTGTTTGATTACAACCTCAAGTTCATCGCAAAATTCATGTAATCGTCTTGACCTCTTCCCATTCTATTTTAGTTCCCAATTTTCCTCCATTATCGACATGATGAAAGGGTGGGAGTGTTTCTTTGATGGCAATGGTTTATGTGGGGAAATTGTTTTAATTTTGGTTGATAATCTGCTTCTGTGAGTACATTTATAAGTTTAATGGTGTAACACCCAGAATTCGAAAGGCCAAGAAATGAAAGAAAAGCCCTTAGTCAAAGGAGTCAACTCGTCAAGTTCAAGGAAGAACTCGACGAGTCGGATCGGGCTCCATGTGGAAAAGTAAGTGACCGACTCGATGAGTCGGCGAGTCTGGTCTGGGTTGGGAAACCCTAATTCTGGGACTTGGTACCCTATTTAAGCATCTCATTCTTATCCCTAGGGCCCATTTGCGGCCCCTATTGTCCATAAATCGAAACCCTAGCCACCCAACTCCATTGCTGAGATAGTTCTTGCCTTGAGAGACAATTGAAGCTTGGAGAAGGAAGAATAACCTTGGTGGTGCAAGAAGAAGCTATAGATCCAGAGTTGGGGTAACATTTTAGACCATTTAGAGGTAAAAAGCTTATACCTTGACTGATAATCATTTAGATCCCCTTTCTAGCATAGATTTGGTCACATTCGGACCATTTCCAGGGTCAATTCGGGTATTGAGCCATTGAGGATGAAAGAGACTTAAGATCTAAGCATTTTTGAGCTTTAGAAACTCTGAGAGGGCAGCTTTACCCATCTATGGCTCCATTTCATGACCTAGGCCTTCATTGTAGCTTGGATTAAGTGTTCTAGCCTCATAGCACCTTGCATGCACGTAAAGTTAGCAACTTAACATGCAATGCTAGCATAAGGAGTCCATATCTATGAGTTGGAGGTGTTGGGATGGACTGGAATCGGTAGAATAGAGATGTCACAAGATGGATTCGGCAACTCAGTTCATGGACTCAACGAGTCGGGCCACAAACCCAAACCCTTCTGCTAATGAGTCGGATCAGTGAATGGGGTTAGAGAAGGACTCAGCTAGTCTGTGTCGATAATGGACATGGAGATCATGGTACTCGACGAGTTAAAGCAGGAACTCGGCGAGTCTAAGGCAATCTCCTTAGCTTATGAAGATGGACTCGACGAGTTGAAGAACAACTCGACGAGTCCGTTGAAGATGGTCCGGAATGTTTAGTTGAAGGAGAACCCGTCGAGTTGTTGCTAGACTCGACGAGTGGAGTCGAGGTTGTTTTGAGATTTGAGAGGCATGGACTCGACGAGTAGGTAGAACAAATCGGCGAGTCAGGTCAACTGGAAAGTTGACTTTGACCAGGACCTTGACCAGAGTTGACTTAGTTGACCTATAGAGGAGATTTTAGGCTAAGTTCTATTATTTGGTGTTGGTAGCTCGGTGAGCTAGGAGAGCAGCGCTTCAGAGAATAGTCGATTAGCAGCCAAAGGTTTATCAGCAGAGTCCAGCAATACAGATGACTTTCCTTCCAATAGGAACGAGTCTACGACCACAATGCCAGCCCGTTTAATTAGCAGTAGTTCCGGACTTCGGTCCGATGCAGTAGTTCAGTGTGCTTGATGTCTTTGTGATTCAAGCATGTCTTTGTGTTATGTGTTCCGGACTTCGGTCCGATGCAGTTTCCGGACTTCGGTCCGATGTAGAGGGTAAGGCCCTGTTTAGTTCCGGACTTCGGTCCGATGCAGTTTCTGGACATCGGTCTGATGCAGAGGGCAAGGCCCTAGTTAGTTCCGGACTTCGGTCCGATGCACTTTCCAAACTTCAGTCTGATGCACAAGGCAAGGCCCTGGTTAGTTCCGGACTTTGGTCCAATGCAGTTTCCGAACTTCGTTCCGATGCAGTGGGCAAGGCCCAATATGTGTTTATATGTTATTGTATGATATATGGTAGTTTGGGAGAGCTCACTAAGCTTCTTGCTTACAGTTTCAGTTTTGGTTTCAAGTACTCAGTTTTCAAAAGAGGAGCTCGGGAAGATTGCAGTGCACACACCATCTGTTCAGTCTGGGATGTTTATACTATGATATTTTGACAATTGTTACGATATCTTGAGATACACTGTTTATGATTTTTATATCATGTTTGATGACTATGGTTTTATTATTAAATTAAAACGAAATTTATAGACTATATTTTTGGGATGTTACAAGTTAGTATTAGAGCCTCGGTTTGAGGGATCGGGCACACTGGTGTGTCTGAACTCAAACTAAGGAATTGGTATAGAAATTTTCAAAAGGAAAATCAGTTTTCATAAAAAGCGTAGAGAATTTTTTTGAAAGAAAATTTGAAAAAAGAAAAGGGTGTGGTGCAGGCAATCTGCCGAGCTTAAGTAAGTACTCCCAAATTACCCATGCAAGTTTATGTTATGATTATCAGTTTCAGTTTCAGTAGAACAACATGCTAGAATAGGACTAAGGATCTAGGAGGATGCCTTATGTGCCTGCTATATGTGTTCCATCTTTATTAGAATTGATGCTAGTATTGAGTAGACAGTAGTAGGATAGCATGTTTAGGTTATGTCTGATAGTATGAGCTTAACAGTGTATGCTAGTACAGTTTATTGTTATGAGGATAGATTTTCCTGAGTAGTTTCCTATGTCTGAATGTTGCTTGCTTTGTGCTTGGTGGGACTCGGATTGATGGCAGTTAGCCATTAGGTGAATACGTCACGTCACATGTGATCAGGGTTGAATAATCTCAGAGTGCTGGATTTGGCCCTATTGCGCAGCTCTCGTCTGAGTCTAACCGTTGTAGGGACAAGTCTTTTACTCGAAGGATTATCTGAGCCTTGTCACATGGGATGGTATTCAGGTGATGGCTAATTGGCATTACAAGGAGGCCTTCAGTAGTTGAGGACTGGTTTGGGTGGAGTCAGAGATTTCGCTAGGCCAAGCCTAGGATGAGATTAGCATGAGAACAACAGTGGTAGTAGAAGGGACTTGGTGGAGTCAAGGCAGTTCTTGAGGAAAGTACGGAGAGATGTGGAAGGCAGTATGGGCCCGTACTCCTGAAAGCAGAGGATCCGTACTTGATTCAAGAGGGGCCAAGACAAAACCAAGGAACTTGTAGTGTGTATGCGTAATCCCTCATCACTGAATTGTATTTTGATAGTTATTGTGATATGTTTCAGCACAGTGACGTTGTGTGAAAGGTCAGTGGGCGGATCAGGTGCCGAAGAGGGATGAAGCTCGTGTTCAGGGACCGAGCAGCTCGAGAAGCGGATGAGAGAGTTTGTATCAGCTGATATCACGTGTAGTTTCTTAGACCAAGCTCATGTGATCTTTGACACCGTCAGGGAGGGCATACTAGAGATTTTGGATGAGATGCTTGGAGCCTTTTGCGCAAAGATGATGGATTTGATAGGAGCGCGCACTTTGACATTTCAAGATTTTAGAGCTTGTGGAGCAACATATTATCATGGGGGTAGGGACCCCATTGCTATCAGCAGATGGTTGGCAGATGTAGCCAACACTCTCTGCACGAGCCAGTGTCCCGGGGGGAGGGTACAAGGTCAGACTCGCCTTCTGTCTTCTGAAGGGCAGAGCGCGGGAATGGTGGGAGGAGGTTGTTCATGCCTTGTGGGATGATGCCGCGTTGGACGCGATCATCGAGTGATTTCTCGGGTAGGTTCAGGGCTGAGTTTGCACCAGTTATTGAGGTGCAGCAGTTGGCATGAGAGTTCCAGAATCTTCAGCAGACTACTGAGACGGTGGCGGAGATCACCACCAAGTTCAGGGAGAGGGCTCTCTTGGTTCCACAGTATGTGGCGGATGAGGAGTTGAAGAAAGCTCGATATCATGAAATACTGAGATGTGATATCAGGTAGTTTTGTGAGTAGGTCCATCTGCAAAACGTTGGAGTATATGATTGCTCGGGCCAGAGAGAAGGAGATTGATCTGGAGCAGATCAGGAAGAGGAAGTCGGATGAGGTTCAGGTAGCCACGGGTTCGGGAAAAAGGCCCAAGTGGTCAGATTCGAGATCAAAGGATTATCAAAGCCGCAACCGATGCGGAAAGTGTAACAGGATGCACGAGGGTCGTGTAGGATTAGTATTGGTGGTGATTTTGGCTGCTTCAGGTGTGACCGGACTGGTCATTTTAGCAGAGATTGTACTGTTACCACCACTCAGGGGTCAGATCTAATATGTTTCCTTTGCAGTCAGTGGGGCCACATGAAGGCCCAGTGTGGGAGTTTGCTTCCGACACTACAGATGATAGCAGTCGTCCCTACTACTTTGAGGATCATCGACAGCCATCAGAGCCGAGTAGAGGCTCCTACGGTGGGAAGCAGGGCTCTTCAGTTGTCTATAGTGGATTCGTGAGCAGTACGCAAAGAACTACCCAACAATATTGGGCTAACTGCTAAGTTTCAGGGCCAGACAGCGACTACTCATTCGATTAATGAGGTAGTCGGGGTAGCTCGGGAGAAGGAGATTGGTTTGGATGGGCAGCGCGGTAAAAGGAAGCGAGCACTTATTTCAGGACAATTGGGAAGAAGTGAGGAGACATACTCAGCTGATTGGGGTGTTGGAAATTGGGAAGACCTTGAGGTGTGTGGTAAGTGTGGAGGAACTCATGGGTTTGCTTGTCACAAGTTCAGGTGTTTCAAGTACGGGGAAAGGAGGCATGTGTTTCGGGATTGTAAGAAGGATCAAATATGTTTTCATTGCCACCAGCCGGGTCATTTCAAGTCTTGTTGTCCTGTTTAGGTGGTGGAGAGAGTCCAGGTTTAGGCGCCCATTATTCCGCAGGACGTCAAGATCGATCCACACTAGATCGCAGGCATGTCATTTGAATTCTCCCTTTTATAATGATTCTATTGTTAAGGATCTGCATCGTTAATGATAATGATACTTCGGATTTTTGTGGCCTGCTTGTGATTAAGTTATATGCCATCTGTATATCTTGGATTTTAGAATGATAGTTGGAGGACGTCCCATGTAGAGCAGGTTACTTTGGATGCAGTAGCGGCATCAAGTATGTGTGAGACTCGGTAGCATCTCACTACCTTCGGGAAGGTATCGTTCGGGTATAGATCGGTTATATTCCAGCACGAGGAGCACCTGAGGGAGGTGCTAGAGGCTTTGAGGAGGGAGAGACTTTTGCAAGGTACTCCAAATGTGAGTTCTGGTTAGTATTGACACACTAGCAATGGTAAGCGTGGTTTTCAGCAAATTGCGCATAAAATGGTAAGAAGGATTGAGAATCCTTCTAGTATTGTGTGTTGTAAGACGTTAGCTGAATCAAAGTAGGGGAGATTTATCCAAGGATTTAGAAGTAGGAGTAGTTTTGAAACTGGGATAAGTTTCACATCCTTGTTAGAAAGGAAGACAGCCCAGGTAGCTATATGATTTGAGGATAGTGTGAGAAGGAAGTTTGGAAAAACATGCCAATAAGGAGGTCGCATTCCCTTAATGTTTGCTAGCAGTCAGATAGTGTTAGAGTGTTGTGAGTCTGCGGGTGTAGTCGTAGCATTCATTAGCAGTCAGATAGTATTAAAGTGTTGTAAGTCTGCGGGTGTAGCCGTAGCATTCACTGGCAACCAGATAGTGTTAGAGTGTTGTAAGTCTACGGGTGTAGCCGTAGCATTCACTAGCAGTCAGATAGTGTTAGAGTGTTGTAAGTCTTCCGGTGTAGCCATAGCATTCACTAGCAGTCAGATAGTATTAGAGTGTTGTAAGTCTACGGGTGTAGCCGTAGCATTCACTAGCATCCAGATAGTGTTAGAGTGTTGTAATTCTGCGGGTGTAGCTGTAGCATTCACTAGCAGTCTGATAGTGTTAGAGTGGTGTAAGTCTGCGGGTGTAGTCGTAGCATTCACTAGCAGTCAGATATTATTAGAGTGTTGTAAGTCTGCGGGTGTAGCGGTAGCTTTCACTAGGTTAGTAAATAGCATGAGTGCGTAGTTAGGACGCGGGAAGGACAGTAGTACCCACCAGTTTGGGTGTAGCAGTGAGGAGATGGAAATCCACGGATTGGATTTCGGAATATACCCAGATAGGTTAGATCTGGTTAAGCCAGAGATAAGACTTTAGAAGCGCCACTACAGCTATGAGAGCAAGGAAGCAGTGGATGGCTTAAGGTCATTTATGACATAAGGCTACAATTGGTCATGTAGCAATCGCGTTTAGCCGTGGTTTGGTAACATTAGGATTCAACGCACAGACCCGATCGGTTGGATCAGGAGGCTGTTAGAGCCTCAGTGACATGATAACTAATGGCAACTAGTTCTAGAGAAGGATTTTGTTCAGAAGTCGTGTGAGGCGACTAAATAGGGAGTCATTTGGCTCCGTAGCCGGGCTGGAACTCGATATTTCAGACGAATGACAAATGAATTGAGACCAGGAAGGTCTCGATAAATGTTGGAAAGCAGCCATCAAACAGCATGTTGTTTCAGGCAGTTCAGTGTTTTCAGGCAGGTCAGTGATTCAGACAGTTTTGGGTCACCAGTGGTAATGGTATTTGAGGATCTCATGTATGGTAAGAATAACAGATTGCTGAGTAATGCTAAGTCACCCCCTCCCCCGCGGGGTTCATCTATAATGATTTGGTATGAGTGGTCTATCAAGAATTCAGACCATCTCGAGACAACAGATTTTAGACGGAGTAGATGTGATCTTGTTGCAAGGAATTCATTCATCTGCAAGAGTTAAGGCCTTACGAAGGATGGCCAGTTGAGTAAATTGAATTCTCAGGATCGTTGGGAGAATTAGAGTAAACTTGAGGATTGTTATCTACGGTGATTAGTTTTAGTATGAATGATCGGGTGAAAGTTCAATGGAAGTGGCCAGTAGGAGTTAGATTCTTCCGGCAGGAGTGTTGAAAGCAAATTGCAGAACAGTTGGACGTAGCGGACTTCAAGGACGAAGTCTAGTTTAAGAGGGGGGGGGGGGGAATTGTAAAACCTAGAATCCGAAAGGCCAAGAAAGGAAAGAAAAGCCCTTAGTTAGAGGAGTCAACTCGTCGAGTTCAAGGAAGAACTCGACGAGTCGGAGCGGGCTCCATGTGGAAAAGTAAGTGACTGACTCAACGAGTCGACGAGTCTGGTCTGGGTTGGGAGACCCTAATTCCGGGACTTGGTACCCTATTTAAGCATCTCATTCTTTTCCCTAGGGCCCATTTGCGGCCCCTATTGTCCATAACTCAAAACCCTAGCCACCCAAATCCATTGTTGAGCTAGTTCTTGCCTTGAGAGAGAATTGAAGCTTGGAGAAGGAAGAATGACCTTGGTGGTGCAAGAAGAAGCTATAGATCCAGAGTTGGGGTAGCATTCCAGACCATTTAGAGGTAAAAAGCTTATACCTGACTGATAATCAATTAGATCCCCTTTCTAGCATAGATTTGGTCACATTTGGACCATTTCCAAGGTCAATTCGGGTATTAAGCCATTGAGGACGAAAGGGACTTAAGATCTAAGCATTTTTAAACTTTAGAAACTCTGAGAGGGCAGATTTACCCGGCTATGGCTCCATTTCATGAGCTAGGCCTTCATTGTAGCTTGGATTAAGTGTTCTAGCCTCATAGCACCTTGCATGCACATAAAGTTAGCAACTTTACGTGCAATGCTAGCATAAGGAGTCCAGATCTATGAGTTGGAGGTGTCGGGATGGACTGGAATCGGCAGAATAGAGATGTCACAAGATGGACTCGGTGAATCAGTTCATGGACTCGACGAGTCGGTCCGCAAACCCAAACCCTTCTATTTATGAGTCAGATCAGTGAGTGGGGTTAGAGAAGGACTCAGCCAGTCTGTGTCCATAATGGACATGAAGTTCATGGTACACGACGAGTTCAAGGAGGAACTCTATGAGTCCAAGGCAATCTCCTTAGTTTATGAAGATGGACTCAGCGAGTCGGTTGAAGATGGTCCCGAATGTTTAGTTGAAGGAGAACCCGTCGAGTTGTTGCTAGACTCGATGAGTGGAGTCGAGGTTGTTTTGAGATTTGAGAGGCATGGACTCGACGAGTAGGTAGAACAAATCGGCGAGTCAGGTCAACTGGAAAGTTGACTTTGACCAGGACCTTGACCAGAGTTGACTTAGTTGACCTATAGAGGAGATTTTAGGCTAAGTTCTATTATTTGGTGTTGGTAGCTCGGTGAGCTAGGTGAGCAGCGCTTCATAGAATAGTTGATTAGCATCCAGAGGATTATCTGTAGAGTCCACCAGTACAGGTGAGTTTCCTTCTAGTAGGAACGGGTCTACGGCCACAATGTCGGGCCGTTTAGTTAGCAGTACTTTCGGACATCGGTCTGATGCAGTAGTTCAATGTGCTTGATGTCTTTGTGATTCAAGCATGTCTTTGTGTTATGTGTTCCGGAATTCGGACCGATGCAGTATGCAGTATATGTGTTTATGCTAGTAGTTATTATTATGCTATGCTATGTTCAGTTAGTTTTCGGACTTCGGTCCAATGCAGAGGGCAAGGCCCTGGTTTGTTCCAGACTTCAGTCCGATGCAAAGGGCAAGGCCCTGTTTAGTTCCAGACTTCGGTCCGATGCAGTTTCCGGACATCGGTTCGATGCAGAGGGCAAGGCCCTGGTTAGTTCCAGACTTTGATCCGATGCAGTTTCTGGACTTCGGTCCGATGCAGAGGGCAAGGCCTTGGTTAGTTAAAGACTTCAGTCCAATGCAGTTTCCGGACATCGGTCCGATCCAGTGGGCAAGACCCAATATGTGTTTATATGTTATTATATGGTATGTGGTAGTTTGGGAGAGGTCACTAAGCTTCGTGCTTATAGTTTCAGTTTTGGTTTCAGGTACTCGGTTTTCAAAAGAGGAGCTCGGGAAGATTGTAGTGCACACACCATCTGTTAAGCCTGGGATGTTTATACTCTGATATTTTGACAATTGTTACGATATATTGAGATACACTATTTATGATTTTTATATGATGTTTGATGACTATGGTTTTATTATTAAACTAAAACGTAATTTTTAGACTATATTTTTGGGATGTTACAAATGGAGGATGATGGATTTAATATGCCAAATTGGGGGTATTACGAACCTTCATCCCTACCACTTCAACCTCCCAAATCTGGACTATTAAAGATGCGATGGCTGATTTTGGAATCGATTACAGATGATGCTGATGCGATGGCTGGTTCATCCCAAGGACATGATTTTGAAGTCTTTGATTAATCCAAGTTGTAGTAAGATGATCGAACCAGGTGTTGTTTGGAATATTTGGCCGCTTTCTCTTCAAATCCACCCCTTTACCTACAATCTGGTGACGAAGAACGTCAGAGCTAAGTAGCAAATTGAGACCGTGAAGTTGTTTGGGATCACGATGTATTGTGGTTTGACTTGGCAGCTCCGTCTTCGACAATTATGTTTGTTTTCTTAGTGGAATTGCTATTGTTTAACTGAGTTTGTGTTTGTTAAGAGAGAGAAAGAGAAAGAGAGAGAGAGAGAGAGAGAGTGAGACAGAGAGAGGGAGAGGTGGAGGGGGTAAAGGTCAAATAAGCGAAAAAACGGATTATGCAAAAATGGTCCCTTACATATGAAATGACGAATTTACCCTCACGTGTGAGGCACATGAGGCTGCTTAACAGATCCTACATAACGCGAGTTAAGTCTAGGGACCAAAACCACATAGAAACCACTCCAAAAGGATGATGGATCTAAAAAAACTCATGGTTTGGACTAACACCCCAAAAATTTGCATACCACAGGGACCATTTTTGCAATTTTGTCATTATTATAACAGCATAAACGAAATCGGTTTTTTCTAGCCGTAAAAATGGGGATGTCACAAATTCTTCCAAAGTGACCATTTGGACTTGACAAAAACAACTTTATGCCCATATAAAGCAACCAAATAACTTTAGCGAACGAATCGATCAATATTGAAAATATTTTAGGGCATTTGTGTCATTTACCCTTTAATTTATTGTGAAATTCCAAAATTTCCCATATGAATTGATTGGTTTAGAATTGGTCAGTTATAGAACATTAGCCAATCTTGAGGCCACCCAATGGAACGAGATTATGGACAATGAGATTCAGTCCATACTAGATAATAAAATTTGGAATTTGGAGTATCAGACACCTAATCTTAAGATAGTGGGTTGTAAATGGATCTTTAAGAAGAAGATCGACATGGATGAGAATATGCAAACATTCAAAGCTAGGTTGGTGATAAAAGGTTACACTCAAACTTAAGGAATTGATTATAAGGAAACGTTGACACTATTAGCCAAGATAAAGTATATTCAGATACTGCTTTCCATAGCTACTTTTTCATGATTGTAAAATATGGAAAATGAATGTTAAACAACATTCTTTAACGGGAAACTCTCTAAGGATGTGTACATGATACAATCTGAAGGGTTTCAACATGCTAAATACCTGAATAGAGTGTATAAGCTTAAGAAGTCCACCTATGGACATAAGCAAGCCTCAAGATAGCAAGAATATGTGCTTCCATGAGAAAGTCAAAGCATATGGCTTTACTAGAAGTCCGGATGAGCCTTGCAAATATCCAAGTGCTAGTGGGTGTGTCGTTGTTTTGCTAGTATTATATGTTGATGGCATATTGCTCACAGGAAACAGTGGTCCTAAGATGGAAAGTGTAAAAGCTTGGCTCAGGAAGTGTTTCACTATGAAAGACTTGGGAGAAGCGACATACATACTTGGTATAAGGATTTATCGGGATAGACCAAAACATTTAGTTGGACTTGGTCTGAGTACATATATGGATAAAGTTTTGAAAAGATTCAAAATGGAAAATTCCATGAAACGTGATATTCATATGCATCATAGTGTGAAAATGGAGTAAGAGTCAACGTCCTAATTCAAGTGATGAACTGGATAAGATGAGTTGCGTCGCATATGTTTCGACTACAATATCGATCATGTACGCTATGAAATGTACTCGCCTTGTTGTGACATATGCTTTAAGTATGGTGATTCAATATAAGGAATATCCAAGACTAATTGATCGGACAGCTGTCAAGAACACTCTTAAGTATTTAAGAAATACGAAAGATATCTTGCTTGTGTACGATGGAGAACTAGAACTAATGGTGAAAGGGTATAGTGATGCTAGTTTCCAAACAGGCATAGATGACCCAAAGTCATAGTCTAGATGAGTATTTGTTTTAAATGGTGCAATAGTGACTTGGAAAAGTTCCAAGCACGAGACGGTGGTAGAGTCTACCAGATGTTGGATTAGTGTCTAAGTCCATAATTATTTTGGTATATACTTGACCCGATGGTGCATGGTCCTTTTGGGTTGCCTTCACGAAAGCAACTTGATAGGATGAATTATGTAGAGAGAGGATTAATTATGATTTATTAATATATTATGAGAATAATACATTAAAGGAAAAATCATATTGTTTAATTAATATTAGTCAAGAATTA
This sequence comes from Lactuca serriola, assembly GCF_051521515.1. Lineage (NCBI taxonomy): Eukaryota > Viridiplantae > Streptophyta > Magnoliopsida > Asterales > Asteraceae > Lactuca > Lactuca serriola. The sequence continues at coordinate 93,031,822 of NC_136411.1, read as the reverse complement.
ATTGATAGTTAATTTTGTGGCTAAAAGAGATTAATTAAACTTAAGGGACTCGAATTGTAATTACAAGATAATTGCAATTGGGCTATGAATTACCTTATAATATAAGGTTGGACGAATTCCATGGGGAAACCCATTAGAAATCGTCCAAGGCTTATTAAAGAGGGGTTCATGGGTTGCTTAGGGCTTAAGCATCCAAATTAGGGTTTCCCTGTTAGATAACCCTAATAGCCTCACTATATAAAGAACCCTTAAGGCTCAAAAACGTGATGAACTTGCTCTCTAAGGTTTTCACACGTTTTGGGTAGCCTCCTCTCTCCTTATTCTTCATCCTCTTGCTCTTGGTGTTTGTGAACCATTAGAGGAGTGACAATTGTGACTCTAAGCTTTCTAAAGTCATTACAAGGAGGATTTGAGATTGTTATTGCTACATAACAATCAAGGTAATATCTTAAACCCATTATTATGTTAATATTGATTATCATATGCTAGATCTAGGGTTTAAAGTCTTGGAAGAATTGCATCTACAATAGAGAAACCTAGATCCAAGCCTTAGGGTTTGTATGAGCACATAAGATGTTCTTATGGCTAAAACCCATCAGTGGTATCAGAGCCAGGTTGATTTCTATTGTATTGATGCCTTGCATGTTCATTCTTGTTGCAAAATCGAAATTTTGGCTTTCTGACTGATGAACTCGGCGGTTTCTAATGTGGACTCGGCGAGTTGGCTCCTACTCGGCGAGTCCATAGAGGAACTCGGCGAGTTCGAGCGTCAGAAGGAGGCAGTTTCGGGATTTCTTGCTGTTTTTCTCAAAGATACTTGCCTTAACTATTATGGGTCATTAAGATTCGAATTTTAATCATATTTTGAGTGTATCCTTGATTAAACAAAAGATAATTACCAATTGATTAGATAATAACTTCCTTATTTGATTAAAGTTTGATTATTTGTATTAATTGGGTAACTCTTGCAAGAAATTAATTTTAGGTCAAATTAGATAATAATTAGATTAATTGTTTAATTTAAGTTATTTGCTATTTGATCCTTGTGTTTTGAATACTTTCAAAACTTGCCCTCAAGTTTTGGAATTTTAATTTTGGTTAAAAGGTTTGATTTTGAAATATTTAAATTCTAAACCCTAATGTTTTGAAATGTTTCAAAACTTGCCCTCAAGTTTTGGAATTTAAAAGTTTATTAAAAGTTTAATTTAGGAATGTTAAATTCTAAAACCCTAATATTGTTTTTGAAAAGTTCAAATCACACCCTTATGGTTTTATTATTTAATTAAGTTGTATAATTAAATGAGATTTAATAAATCCATATAGTTTTTGGTTTACAATTGAATTAAAAGTATAATTATTAAATTTGACCACATAATATTTTAAAAGTGTAAAATACACCCTATACTATATATAACATTAAAAGTCTAACAATATATATATATATATATATATATATATATATATATATATATATATATATATATATTTATGAGTAAATGTCAGTCTTACCGTTAGTAGGCCTCATTCACGAAGCTGGTCTATAAGGGGTGTTTAAGGAAATTGCCTATAAAATGGCGATTGAATGGGTATCCACTCTTACCCACCGCACTCTTGATTAGTTGAGGGTCGTTAGCCGAATGGGTAGGATAGGACAGAAACTTTCCATTATAAGTATAATGAAGTACAAAAGTAACTAAATGTTTTTACAAAAATTCCCAATCTTAGTTACTTTAGGCAAAAGTGAATTGATGCAATTCCATGAAATTACACTTTGTGCCCTTGCGAAGACGTTAGTGGAGCGTGTGTGGTTAACCGGCACACTAAATGGGTCTAAGCAAAGGTAGCAAAGGGTGACTCAATGTTTGTCATAGTTCGGTGGAGCGTGTGTGGTTAACCGGCACATCGAATAGGTGACTATGACATGTGGGGGCACCATGTAAGTTTGCATGGTTATTCACACCCGCTTTGTGATCCTCGGCATCCCAGTCACAAACTAGAGGGGCATATCGAGATTTAAACATGCCGTTGAAAAGCTCAATGAATCTCAAAGGATCTAGGAGTTTTCAATACATTTAAAACTTATTCTGTTTTTCATTTTTCACGGTGGAAATTAGTGAATCGTCATTCACTTACTTTCAAATGTTCTGCAATTTGGGTTACGGCATCCCTCTCCCGAGTTGTGGAATATTGTGTTGGGTCCTAGCCTTAATATCTCATTTGGGTGATTTATTAAGGACTCAATCAATCAACTAACTTGAATTTATTTTCTCCCTTTTTGTAGATGTCAAAGTACGACAACTATGGTCTTCCCAAATCCCGTGGAACAAGCATTCCACATGAAGATGATATTCCACGATTCAATCGAGGAACAAGAGATCATGCTTCACTTCCTCCACCTCCTGCAATTATTCTCCCTAACCCACAAGATCGAAGAATTGAAAGGTTTAATGTTATTAAAGCCTTATTGGAAATGAAACATGAAGATGGTAAACCCGTGTGTGCCCACGTTCTAGGAATGAAATCATACATCGATAGGTTGATAATGTTGGGTGCGTCATTCCCTGATAAGTTGGATATGGACTGGGTTTTGCAGTCACTCCCTGAATCATATAATGAGTTCAAAAGAAAGTATCATACGATGGATCATGACGCAAGCCTCATTGACTTAACCTACATGATCATTGCTGCTGAATCAGAAATGATTTGGCAAGGCAATGGAGCATATTTGTTGGGAGAGTCAATCAACCTGCGTTTGCTGCCAAGAGAAAGGGCGTTGGATACAAGTCTGTCCTAAGAGCCTGAAGAGTCCAGAAGATGGGAGAGTCAAAGAGTATCATTGTGCTTCAGGTAAAATCCACTATCTAACTCCATTAAGTTCCTATTCATTGATTCTTAATACATAATGTGATAAGATTGCATTTGAATGTTTTGCAGGATAAGTGAAAAGAGAGGAAGCCTGATGGAAAAGCAAGATGAGTCTGATCACGAAGAGATGGATCTCGATCACATGGATTCGAAGATTAGATTTTGAGCTTAGAAAGTTATGATAGAGTTGTTAGGAATATTTGACTACATAGTCTTTCAGTTGATTTTGTATTGTAAGGACAAATGTTTTCCGCTGCTTTTATGAATAAAATAAATTTTGTTTGACGTATTTATTTATTCATTTATTTCCTTGCAATGAAATCGTTATGAAAAATTGATGTTTGCATATTTCTACAATGAATGGATGTGATTCTTAATTATGTTAATTGTGGAAATGTCAAAAAAAATTACCAAATAGGGAAAGTTTCTCATCGCCCAAGTTTCAATTGGACAGAAACTTGGAATCATGCAACTTGGTTGCACGATGAATGAAAAACTTTCACATTTGGGAAAATTAGACTAATTCGTTGACAAAATGTCAAGTGAAGGACTAGGAGATAGAGTACACAAGGTTGTGTATTGATCAAGTCCACCACAAGAGTAACAAAGATACTCATCATGATTTACTAAGGTTAAGTAAATATGATTACACTTATGAGATTAAGTGTAATTCTTATTTGATTGAAAGAGCTTAAATCAATAGCAGAACGAATAAGAAGAATCAAGAAGGGAGAAGGATAAAAGTTTCTCTATTCTAAGAAGAAGGGAGAGTACCTTTTATTATGTTTTATGATATGTATTAATGATTAAGAACCACATCTCAATTGATCCTCTAAGTGAGTCTTAGTACAATTGTATGTCTGAGAAGAGAAATTAAGAATTGAAGAAATGGTTAAATCAAGAAGTCAATTATACTTCGTTCCAAAACAAGTCTTAAAGTTAAGATTGTGACATTGAGTGACAAGTCTTAAGAAGGTTTATAACATTCATCAAATGTAGAATTTGGAAAAAGGTTTTCTTATTCTTGCACATTTGAAATTGGAAAGTTTTGATGTCTTGGATAAGACAAAGACCAACTAGGACCAATTTATGAAGTGTTTTGTCTTGATAAAAGCTACACTAACTCTTGAATATTTGTTTGTCAAGAAATGCTTATTGACAAAAGAATCTTATATTTCAAGGAGTCAGTGGGAGTCTTAATGGTCTTGAAAGGTTTCAAGAATAAATCAAAATAAACCTTATCGATCATCACTAGCACACGAGTTGAGGTTTACAACTTATCGTGTTGACATCATCTTGTTTTTTGTATCGTTCCAATTGAGTTAATGATGCATGTGAGCCCTATGATTTATCATTTGAATGCATAAAAGGAAAGGACCTTGATCAATGAAAAGTACATTGATAGGAAAGGGCGAGCTGCTTAACTACTTGGAAAACATGGTGGGCAGCCGTGTTACCATAAGGCAAGAAATCAAGATTGAGAAGGCTCGGTCCATATGAGTTTGAATTTGTCATAAACTTTGGTTTTAACAAATTCACATGGATAAGAACACATACACCATTAAAATCGAAGTGTCATAAGATTTCCTCCTTCATTAAAATGACTGTGAGGAAATGCTTTCACTAAAAGAGATTTTAAGAAGATAGTGATTGTGAAATTATATTCTCGAATTTGATTATGGTTATGGTATCCCTTTCCATGATTCGAATTGTGAGATTTGGCAATTAGTCTGAATTGTTTAAAACACACATATGAACTATCTAAGGCAAAGGTGTATAAGTTTAAGAAGCCTTGATAAAAGATTATCAAAGCCTTGGGTACTAGAAATATGAACTTAAAGAAATTCAATAGGCATTGTTTTTTTGAAAGTTAAGCTATTTCTGAATACATGTCAAAGCTAGTGGGAGCATAAGTGTTATGTTCATAATAATCATCGTGATAGTGGGAGTATAAATGTTATGCTTGTATGATTATTAAGACAAGTATTGCGAGTTAGCAATATTAATTATAGAAAACAACAAACATACCTTGCAAAGTTGTAAGGGTTGAATAGTTGTTTTTCTATAATTAAGGGAGAGAATATTATGATTCATTTCAAATCTAAAGGCTTAGGTCGTGGAATGTTAATAATTTTAGTTAAGGATACATAGTGAGTTCTTAAATTTCGATTATGATTACGACATTCCTCTTCATAATTCGAATCATAAGAACGTGACACATAAGATATTATAGCAGAAGATTGATAATGTTGGGTCATGTTTTGTAATATATTGCGTCTATTGGGCTCATTAGCTAGTCCATTTTTGTATCTCCGGTATGGGTCTGTCCATCCGTGAGTTTAGTAGGGTTGAATATAAATCTAGGTGCTTGCATGCATCTTAGGTTAATAATAGAATAGAACGATTAGAGCATTATTCAGAAGTTTATTATCATTCTTGTAACCCTAAATCCTCTACAGCGGAAGTTCTTAGTCGAGCTCTGTTGAGGATTGTTTGATCTAATCATTCGACATATTTTGATCCATTCTTGTCTTATTTATTGTTTTGTGTTCATCGTAATACCTGTTTCAAAGATCTAATCGATCTTCAAGTTTATTTTATAACTTATCAATTAGTATCAGAGCAGGAGGCTGTGTAATTCATACACATCTTTTCTGTGAAAAAGGTTGCGATTAGGGCTATTCCGCATTAACTAATATTTATTGAGCCGTCATCCCATAATTGACGTAACTTAGCATTTATTCGTTTTGCCCTAATTTAATATATTACAAGTCTGATCTTTTAAACAGGTTATTCGATCAAGCATGGACGAGTCACAATCAAATCCCATTAACATCTCAAACAGCATTGGATCAACGACGAAGATTCGCATCCTTTACACCCAGGATTACGAAGTCTGGGCACATCATTTTGTTATGTCGTTGGATCTGAGGACAACGGATATCTTATTTGGGAAGCAATCGTGTCTGGACCATTCGCTCATTCAGCAACATCAAGAATCATAAAAACTCAGAAAGAGTATAATGATCTGTTGAAAGACGTAAAAGATATTGCTCAAGACGAAAAAGATAAATTTTAGTGCAATATTAAAGCATTGAGACTAATCAGATTCGCTCTTCAATCTGATACTTTCAGGCTAGTGAGTTCGTGCAGCACTGCTAAAGAAATATGGGATAGGCTGCGAGAGTTATATTCCACAGACGAAGATCTCGAGCATTCCATTCAAACCTTACTTTTGTCCGAGTTTGGTGAATTCAAACAGAGTCCTGAAGAAACTGTAACTCAGACGTTCGATCGCTTCAATCATCTTCTTAGTAAGATGATTAAACATGATATTGAAAGGAAGTTGATTGAACAAAAGGTTACGTTTTTAAACGGTCTTAGATTTGAGTGGAGAGCGGTTGTGTCCACTGTTAAAGCACATGAGCAATTTAAATCTTACTCATTGGCAAAGCTGGTAGGGATTTTGAAATCCCAGGAAAAGATTGTCTTGCAGGAGAAAAATGTGGTTTCAAGCTTGGGATCATTGGCCCTTCTGTCCAAAAGCAAAGGTGTGATGGAAGATGAAGACCTTAACTTAGAGGATTATGACCTTACCTCTGAAGACTATGCAATGATGGTGTCAAACCCGAAGAGGTTCATCAAGAAAAGGTTTCCTATCAATAAGAACCGAAATTGGCAGGGAAGTTATAGTTCTGAAAAGGTCAGGGAAGAACCGAAGGCAGAAGAACCAAAGAAGGAACCGAAAGTTGAAGGAGATTCGGTTGTGAACTGCTACTATTGTGGAGGAAAGAACCATTATGCCAAAGATTGTGTCCTCAAGAAAATGGCAGAAAAAGATGAGGAGAAAGACGAAGAAGCTATGTTAATGAAAAAGTTGGAAGAGATCAAGAAAAAGAAAGTTGTCACTAACCCTTCAATGAATGCTTTAATTGTGCAGGGTTCGGTAGCAGATGATGAGTTCGGTGGCGTGGATGTCTGGTCAACCGACTCTGAGGATGATGAAGCAAGGAAGCCATCTCATGGAAAGGCTTATGTTGCGAAAGATGAAGGAAGCGGTGGAAAGTGCTTGATGGTGTCGGATGTATCTCAAATAAGGGGATACAACACAGACGGTGGGAATGAAGACACAAAGGAGCGAGAGGACCTGTGCTTCACAGCGAAACCTCTCAGCGTGCAGTTTAACGAGCTTGATGAATTAATCAAGAAGGTACAATCCGTTTTTGTTTCATTCAAAGTCTGTTAGGGTCTAAATGTTGTAATATGTCAAAGTGTCAGTTAGGTTGTTACGAAGAGTATTTTGTCTTCGTAAGAAGTGTCTTCGGATGTAATGTTATTTGTACTAAGGCATTATAATGAGTAGTCTTAATGTCTAGTCCTTAGTATTTGGTATGCTTTTGTACTCCTATAAATAGGGGTCTGTACTATGTGAGTAGAACAACTTTTCACTCAGCTTTTACAGATTATTCTTTGTACTCTGTAAAATCAAAAGCATAATATGAGCTGAACATATATTCTATTTACTCTCATGTTCATCGTTATTTCTTTTTCTGAATTCATACTTGAATTGATCTTAAACTCGATTAAAAATCTCATCAATTGGTATCAGAGCAGGAATCCTTTCTGTGATCTGATTTTCATACGTTCAAAAAGATTTTTGAATCTACTGTTTAATTCAAAAAGTTTCCGTTCTTTTTGAGAGTGAAAAATTCTTCTTGATCTCAATCTAGGATTTGATTCTGCAAAAATATTTGTTAATCGAGTGTTCTTTGTGTGATTCTGATTTGAAATATACAATTTGATTTCAATATTCTCAAAGTTTTTGTATCATCTTGAAGTTTTTGTCCGTACAACAATGGCGTCATTCATTCTGAATTCGATGACATCATTTTCTCATTTGCTTGGATCTTCCACAAAAATTCCGATGCTTATTCCAGAATATTATGATCAGTGGGCAGATCGTATGGAAGATTACTTGAATGGATTGGATGAAGAATTATGGAAATGCATCTCAGGAGAAATTAATCAACCTGCACAAGTTCAGCCAATTGGTATGTCTTCAAGCAGTTCGGAAGTCGATAATCAAACCAATCGTTTAAAACAACTGGAGAAGAAATGCATGAGGGAATTAAGAGGTGCGTTGTCTCCTGCTGTGTACAATTATGTCAGAACATGCACAACAGCTAAAGAAATCTGGAACAATCTCAAACACAAATTTCAAGGAAGTGAAAAGACGAAGATCACATCTGTGAAACAATGTCTGGTGGAACTAAAAGATTTCAAACAAAAAGAATCTGAGTCTATTGAAGCATACTATGATCGGTTCAACGAGCTAATCTATCATTGTAACCGTTATAGTATAACAAGATCATCAATGGAGTACAACTTGATATTTGTAATGGGACTTCGAAAGGAGTGGAGAAGTGAGAGCATGATGGTGAAAAATCAACAGAGTTTTGATAATTCGACTTAAATGACTTGTACAATCAATTAAAATCTCATGAAAATGAGGTTAATGAAATAGCTGAGGAAGCTATATCAAGTCTTGGTGGACCATTGGCACTTGTTTCGAAGGTTTCAGAAAGAGAGAATGAAAAATCGAAGTCTGATGAAGAAGAAGGTTTTCTGATGAATTCTGATGATGAGGCTGTTGCATTTTACTCAAACAATCGAGTAAAGAAATTTTTTAAGAAACCTTTTAATCCAAAGAAGTCATCAGATTCGAATCGTAGTTTTGAGAACAAAAATAAAGTGGATGAAAAGAAGAAAGAAATGAAGACAGATTCGAAGAGTGACATGGAGCAAATGAAGATAATATTGAAAGGTGATACAGGAATTAATTGCCATTATTGCTATGGAGCAAATCACTTGGCAGTAGATTGCTTGTTGAGGAAGAAGGAGGAAAAGAAAAATAAAACAAAGGATGAAGCGTATTACACTGAGAAACTGGAAGAAGTAAAGTCGAAGGCAAAGAATTTGTCATTGGTGGCTCATGGAGAAACTGAATTGGATGACACATATCAAATATGGTCTTCGGGTTCAGATGATGAAGAGATGAAAAATCCATCACATGGAGCTATGTATGCAAAAATGGAAGAGGATTCAGATGAAGAACAGACTTACGAAGTGTGTGGGCAATGCTTCATTTCGAAGTCTACTGACAAGTCGCCCATGACTACCAAGGTACGTAACATTCTTGAATCTTTTAACATTCCAGTTTCTGCATATAATTCTGAGTTAGTATCTTTTGATGAAACTGTTACTTACTTTGATTCAATTGTTGTGTCTGCTAGCAATGAAGCGAAAAAGTTAAGTGATCAATTACTAGAGACAAGAAAAAAGTTAGATTCAAAAGTCACTAGGATAGATTACTTAGAATTGCAAGTTTCGAATATTATGGAGGATAGGGAGAGTTTAGCAAAGGAAATAAACTTGTTGTTAGCACAAAGAAACATTTTTTGTAATTCTGCGAAAAGATTGTATGGAAAATTAACTGAGTTACATCATTCGAGTGAAATAAGTAAGGAACAACATAGAAAATTACTACCATTTTTAGCTTATGATAGAGCTAAGGTGGATAGTATTTCATATGATTGTGAAAAAGAAATTTCTGATTTTAACAAAGTTCCAGATGATCGGTTTAGATTTGGAATTGCTAAAGTCGAAGACTATTTTGATGCTAATGATTTAGTAAAAATTGTAAATGAGACCTTATCTAAATCAGAACAACTTCGAATTTTGAAAAAAAACTGAGAATTCTACATCTAATTGTGAAACTAATTTTGCTGATATTGAAGATAATTCTAATAATATTAGTGAAATTAGTGATTTAGATGATGTAGATTGTTCTCAATTGTCTGTCATAAATGTAGCAAATTCGTTTAAAGGAAAAGAAAAATGTGAAGATTTATTAATAAAAATTAATACTGATGAACCCTCAACTTCGAAAGTTTGTGATATGGAGTTTGTGGAAATACATGATACTCAAACCGATGATAGTGACAATGAGGAAGAAAATACAAATTCAAAGCCAACACAAAGGTCGAAAGAAATTGAAATTCCTCGAGTGGTTATTGATCAAGTATATTTGGATGCACAAGAATTTGAGAAAATTCTTAGTGAAAAAGGTGCTCATTATCTTGAATCGAATATTGTCGTTTATCCAATCTTCAAATGCACTGATGATATTGTGTTCCCCAATCAAGTCTTCGTAACATCAGGTAATGTTGAAAATATAAAGCCTGAATTCAAAAAGATGATTGAGGAAGACCATATGCAAACTTCAAATGAAGGTTTCTTTTCAAATCAAAGCACAGTTGAAAACAATCTTACAAAGAATTCATATAAATTTCAACATCAAAAACTAAAAAGAGTATGGGTTGAAAAGTCAAAAGTTGAAAAGAAGACAGTTAACTCAACTAAAAATGTGTTCACAAAACATGAAGGTGTTAAAACAGATGTTAAAACAGTCAACAAAGCAATAAAATTAAATTCAAAAGAATTTAATGCTCAAGTTGAAAATTTTTCAAAGAAAAATAATATTTCGAAACGTCAAGCGAGAAAAACAATTTTTTGGCAAACTATTGAGTCATCGAATATGATATCAACAAATTTTTCAAAAGGAAGAAAAGTTTTTACAGAAAAATCAAAGTCTCAAATTTTTGAAAAGAAAAATGCTTCGTTTTCAAATAATAAAACAAAAGTTTCAAATGCAACAAAAACAACGCTACCAAGAATTTTTTTTCAGAAAAAGGTTGGAACACAGATTTGAAAATCACAAATCAATACATCTTATCATGAATCATATCTTTCAAAACCAAAAGTGGATTATGTTCCAAATTCAGCGAAATGTTATAATCCTTTGAAGAAACAAGATGACAAAGTCTCATATGCAAAGGGAATAACAACGAAAAGAAATATTAATCATTGGTTGGAAGGAAAAGGAAAAATATATCAATCAAGTAAGTTTTCGAAAGAACAGATACATGAGGCGTATGACAAGTATGCTAATCCTTCAGCGAATGGTAGTTCATCATCCAAAGAGTCAAATATATCAGTTAAATTTTGGAAGCCGGTCACAAAAGCAAAAAGTGAAACATCACAAACTCAAAATGCGAAGGGTATAATCAGTGAAAATTTGAAAATAATAAAAACTCATATATCTGACCCTTCGAATGAAAATGTTAAATTTATTGACAGTTTCAAAACCAAAGTTTGTGATTGGGTTAATGGTTGTACTTTACAATTGAAACACAAACCTAATATGAATGGACCCAACAAAGCTTGGGTACCTAAATTTTTCCAATAATCGCAGGTACTTTGTGACGAGCAATATGATAACAAGTGGTATATTGATAGCGGTTGCTCACGTCACATGACTGGGAAGAAGGAAAACTTGCGTGATTTTCAAAGCCTCGAAAATGGAGGAGTGGTTAAGTTTGGCAATAATCACAAATGCAAAGTCAAGGGTTATGGAAAGATAACGAATGGAAATTTCACTATCAACAGAGTTGCATTTGTTGAAGGCAAACCTGCTGTGTGTTTACTTTCGAAGGCTGCTGCCGATGTTAGCTGGTTATGGCACAGGAGATTATCACATCTCAATTTTCGAAACATCAACAAACTTGTCGGATAAGATCTAGTAAGAGGTTTACCCATTCTTAAATATGATAATGACAGTTTGTGTGCAGCTTGTGAAGTAGGAAAACAACACAAACAAGGTCATCCTATCACAATAGATTCGAAGATTGTTGAACCCCTCGAACTCTTACATATTGATTTATGTGGTCCTTCAACAGTTGCTACTCTTAACAAGAAAAGGTACATTTTGGTAATTGTAGATGATTTTTCAAGATTTACGTGGGTTTATTTTCTCAGGTTAAAATCCGAAGTTTCACAAATGATGATTGATTTTATCAAGAAAATGGAGGTTTCATTGAAGAAGTCTGTTCGAAAAATTAAAAGTGATCATGGAACTGAATTCAAAAATCGTGTTTTTGATTCATTTCTGGTGGAGAAAGGAATTTCGCATAATTTTTCATCTCCTTATACACCACAACGAAATGGTGTAGTTGAGAGAAGAAATCGATCATTATGTGAAGCTGCAAGAATAATGTTGGCTTATTCGAATTTACCTCAATATCTTTGGGCTGAAACTGTTTCAACTGCTTGTTTTACTCAAAATCGATCATTCATTCATAGACGGTTCAATGTTACTCCTTATGAAATAATCAATAATCGAAAACCTAATGTAAATTTTTTTCATGTTTTTGGATGTAGGTGTTTCATAATGAATCTTAAGGATAATCTTTCGAAGTTTCAAACAAAAGCTGATGAAGGAATTTTCTTGGGATATTCACACAATTTTGTTGCTTATAGAGTATTAAATAAGCGAACTCGCAAAGTGGAAGAAACTTTTAATTTGACATTTGATGATCATTACATTAAAAAGTCTAATCATCAATTTGCAAATTATCCTATTTTGCAAAATTCTTCAAATATAGATGATTCAATTGAAATGGATGATGTTAATTATGAATCGATTTTTGGTATTTCAGATCAAGTAATAGATGCAGAAAGAAATGCACCCAATAATCAAACATCAGAAAATTCGAAGCATGACAATGAATCAATTTCGATTTTGAATCTAAACACAAATGAACAATCTGATGATCCAGTGGAGGGGGAGCACATGGATTCAAATAGTTTTGTTGAGGGGGAGCGTTATAGTGAAAGTGATAACATGTCAACAAATGTTAATGTTGAGGGGGAGCCAATTATTGAAGAAGAGCCGATCATTGAACCAGAGCAAAATATCGAAACGGAGTCAATCATCGAGGGGGAGCCCATACTTGAGAAGGATCCAATTCTTGAAGAAGAACATTTTGATGATGCTGAGGATTCAATTTCCATAAATGGATCAGAAACAGATGTTATGTTCGAAGATGCACCTTTGGATTTTTATCCTAATTATCCACCATTGGATAAATGGACAAGAAATCATCCAAAAGACCAAATTCTTGGTGATCCACAAGCAGGTATAATGACAAGAGCACAACTTCATGCACGAAATGAGGTATTGAATAATCATCAAGAGTTATGCATGTTTAATGTTTTTATTTCCAAAATCGAACCAAAGACAGTTAAGGTTGCAATGGAACACTCTGATTGGGTTGATGCTATGCAAGCTGAATTGTCTGAATTCGAAAGAAACAAGGTTTGGAGATTAGTTCCAAAACCTGTTGATGTGTCAATTGTTGGTCTCAAATGGATTTATAAAAACAAAACTGACAAAGATGGAAACATTATTCGAAATAAGGCTAGACTTGTTGTTAAAGGATATTCTCAACAAGAAGGAATTGATTACGAAGAAACATTTGCCCCTGTCGCAAGACTCGAGGCTGTTCGTATTTTTCTAGCTTTTACAGCTCATAAAGATTTCGATGTATATCAAATGGATGTAAAATGTGCATTCTTAAACGGAGAGCTCGAAGAAACGGTATATGTTGAACAACCACCAGGTTTTATAAATAAAGAACATCATGATCATGTTTATATTTTAGATAAAGCTGTATATGGGTTAAAACAAGCACCAAGAGCATGGTATGCAACTTTAACATCATTTTTGAAACAATCTAAATTTAAACAAGGATCAGTTGATCCAACTTTATTTCGAAAGAAAATTGGAAATCATCTAATGCTTGTTCAAATTTATGTTGATGATATAATTTTTGGCTCAACTGACTCTGCTTTATCTAAAGAATTCGAAGACTTGATGAAAAGCAAATTTGAAATGAGTATGATGGGAAAAATTAATAACTTTTTGGGTTTGAATATTCGTCAAAACAGGGAAGGTATCTTCATTAATCAGGAGAAATATACGAAGAATTTGTTAGAAAAGTTTGGAATGACGAATAGCACAAGGTTACGAATACCAATGGCAACGGGCATAAAGCTAACTCCTTCGTTAGATAAATCTGCTGTTGATATCACTCTGTATCGAAGCATGATTGGGTCTTTATTGTATTTAATTGCAAGTAGACCTGATATTATGTTTTCTGTTTGTAATTGTGCAAGGTATCAATCGAATCCACGTGAACCACATCTAACAGCAGTGAAGAATATTTTTCGATATTTGAAAGGCACTACTTCGTTAGGTTTGTGGTATCCTTCGAAAACAGGGTTCTTTGTACAAGCTTATTCGGATGCGGATCTTGGAGGATGCAGTCTTGATCGTAAAAGCACAACTGGTAGGTGTCAATTACTAGATGGAAAGTTGGTCAGTTGGCAATCAAAGAAGCAAACATGTGTTTCAATATCTACCGCTGAAGCTGAATATGTTGCTGCAGCTGCGTGTACATCACAAATAATTTGGATTCAAAGTCAATTAAGAGATTATGCAATTAATACGAAAAAGATTCCTTTATATTGTGATTCACAAAGTGCAATAAGAATTTGTCATAATCCTATGCAGCATTCGAAGACTAAGCACATTGCTCTTAGATATCATTTCATCAAAGATCATGTTGAAGAAGGAAATACTGAAGTTCATTTTGTGAAAACAACAGAACAATTGGCAGATATTTTTACAAAGGCATTGGATGAAAAATCATTTCTTCGTATCTTAGAAGGATTGGGTATGATTAATGGAAATTCACTTCTATGTGATAAAAGCGAAGAGTGATGGGTCTGAATCATTTGGTGTACTGACGGAAAGGGTGATTCAGTGTTCAGAGGTTACTGTTCATGGTCAACGCTTCGAACGCTTCACATTCGGAAGATTTATTCCTTGTTGAAATACATAGTCAGAGATTACTGTTCAAGTTAATGGTTCGAATGCTTCGTATTTGTACACATTTCAACTAAGGTTAGACTTTTAGTTTGTTTAATTTTTTTTTTCTTTTCTTTATGAAAAACCTGAAAAATCAAAAATATTTTTTTGAAAAATTAAAAATCCAAAAAGATTTTGTTTTGGTTTGTTTTTAATTTTGTTTTTGTTTTTTTAAAAATTCAAAAATACCAAAAAAAATCTTTTTTGTTCTCTTTGGTTTTAACATGTGTATTGTGAGTTTTGTCAAGTTTCAAATACGAAGGATTCATGTGTCTGGTTTCTATGGAAAGGTATGATCTCGATACACTTTGGATTAGTTAGGATGTCCCTAGAAGCATGCTGTTGCATGTTGTCTCAAGCCTCAAATGATTCTATGTATGGGAAATGAAAGCCTTGAGGAAATTATCTCATGAAAATTTCTTCCCAACAAGGCTTGTATTTGCATAAATCAACAAGAGCTACCTTACTCTTCTCAAATGAGTTAAGAGTTTTCTGTTTTGTCCATTATAACAGAGGTACACTTCGATTCTTATCCAATCTTTTTATATCAAACAATTCTTACATTCCAAATTTTCGAAGCGATTTGTCCTTGAGGTCTTTGATCAAACCAATCAAAACCTAGACAAATTACAAGTCTGTGTTTGTAATCTAACATCATGAGTCTGTGATGGAAGTGAAACCCAAAAATCATAAACCTTAAGGAATTGACGGGGAACCATGTTCCAGATCTTACGAAGCATTTGTTTCAGTACCTTTTATACTCAAAATCATATTCATTTCTTTTGAGTGATCTTAATCAAACATTCGAAAACTACGATGTTTGTTCCCAACAAGATCCAGCATAAATTTTTTTATGAATATGATTTCTGTGTGAGTATATTTTCAAAATTCTAGTTACTTTGAATATCATTCGCAACCAAGTTGTCACTGACTACATTGGTTATACAACTAATTTTGTTTACAATTTCTCACCTTATGTTAAGGTTGATATATACCGAAATTTTCGAAGCCACCCATTTGACCTATAAAAGAAACCCTTCGAAACTTCTCTACAAGTTATCGATTGTAATTCACGGGAAACCAAGCAAGCTGTCAATTATCTCTCTTGATAATTTTCGAAGATATCTTTGCCTGGGATTAAACAGTTTTTGTGTCAAAATAAATTTTTGACATCACAAGTTTTCAAAAATTTTTCTCTTTGTTTCTCATCTAATTTTTTTTGGAACACAGCACACACGAAATCCTTGAGGTTTAAGTAATACCAACTTAAACTGATGATTTCAAAATTCTGGCATATGACTTCGCTTTCTAAACCTCAAAGTGAAAGAGCCTGACCTCTATTCCGAAGGCATCCGACGGTTACAATTCTTTTGGGGAATATCAAATAGTCTTATCTCTTGGTGACGCATGGTGTATGATAAGCGTGTAAGGCGTGTTGACGGTTACGATTGTTACTTTTTAATGAGTACACTCCGTATTTCGAGGTGCCATGTCAGCAAGCATTTATTGTATCCCGCTTCAAATTCAAAATTCTAGGGTTACATATAAAAGGGCAAATCAGAACTCAATAACACTTTATGCGATCAAACCTTCTGTAACACAAAATTCTCTTTGCAATTCATCTTCTTCAAACGTTCTTTGCTCTAATCATCAACAATGGCGAACCAACCACAGACGAAATAATTAGCGTTCCGATTCTGAAGATCCAGGGTTCCAACTACCAAGTAGAATCGGATTTGTCAAAATATCTGGAGGAACTTCAAATGCTTGTGGTTGCTTTACAGAATTCAGTTCTGTCTAAAGCAATGTTTGATTCCTTTGCTGCTCCGATGTCTTGGCTATCAAAGGCGGGTTCTACTGCATCATACAACAAGGAGACAGGTTGTGTAGAATTCACAATGGTGAATGATACGAGAATTAGGGTCTCCAAGCGTTTATTTTGCAAGATTTTGGGAATTCCAAATTCTAGTCCTTATGATGAACTTTCTTCTTCTCAAGTGGTGTTCATGTTCAACGAGATGGGCCATCAACCTCCTTTGACACGTATCAGTGTTTTCAAGAAGTCGGGCTTACCTACAGTATGGAATTTTTTGTTTGGCATATTCCTTCGATGTCTTACTGGAAGAACTGTGGGTCTTGATAAAGGAAGGATGGAGGTGTATGCAATGGTAGCTGGATTGTATTACAATCTGCAAGTAGATTACTCTGAACAATTATGGACAGAGTTCTTAACTAGCATTTCGAAGACGAGTGCTAAGTAGGGGATTTCTTGTGCACGTTATTGGAGTCTGATAGTACAATATGTCTATCAGAAGGAGATAATCGAAGTTCCAGAATACGAAGAAAAAGCGGTTTTTCACATGTATGGTAGTCCGAAGGAGGTGCATGATGATCCGGCTATCTTTACAACAATAGCTCGCATTCCGGATGCAATGCTCAAGAAGGTGGATCCAACGAATGATGTGTTGGTATCATATTTGCAATCCATTGACACAACTGTCGTTACTGGTATGTTACAGCACGAAGAGAAGAAGAAGTTGAAGAAATCGAAGAAGACAGAGGGTGGGTCTTCGGAAAAAGGGGTGAAAGCAGAACCAAAGAATTAAGAGCCAATAGCTACATATGGTACTGTCGAAGAGGTGTCTCCAATTTTAACCTCAGTGGTTGATACACCAGTAATCGAAGCGTCTCCATCAAAAGAAACGATTCCTTCGAAGACGGGTGTTTTTAGACGTATCAAAATCAAGAGAAAATCTCAGTGGGTGAAGAAAATACAGGTTACACATCAAGGGGTCACAGTTAGAGAAATTCCAGCTCCGGTGTCTCCATCTTCTAGAAACGAAGGGCTGAAGATATGGCAAAATTTTTGAAGAAAACCCAACGAATCGAAGAAGTAGATCAAGTTCCTGAGACACCCGAAGATGAAATTCCTAAAGAAGTAGATATCAGTCAGTCTACTGATATTTCGAAGCCTGCTGATGTGAAGCTTATTGAAGCAACTTCTTTACCCCAGGTTACATCCACAACTGATTCTCCAACATTTCAATCAATTATGGATCAACCATTTACCACTATCTTCTCAACTCAATCAACTGATCCACCAAATCCATCCTCACCTATTGCTGAAACCATGGCTGTTGATGATGAAACTGATAACGAAGGCTTTGGAGGAACGTTCGAAGCTCTTCATTTTGATAAAGTTGAAGAAGATTTTCCTGATCATATGATGATGACCATGAAGCAGTTCAAGATTTTGAATTCAAAATTGAATTCTATCTTGCAATCTCAAGCAGATGTGAGCAGTGCTGGAGTTACAACAATGGAAGTCGATTCAATAATGAAGGAAATGGAAGGAAGGGTAATTTCGAAGGCATCAGGATTAATTCGTGATTCTGAAAGTCGAGTTCTTGAGAAGATTGATCAGACTGATAGTTCTACAGAGAATCGAATCAATTCCCTGAGGTATGATTTTATGAAGGAGGTGAAGGATTTGAAGATTGTTACGAAGGAGTGTCATGTGCTCTTCGTACAAGAAGTTAAGAAGGTACGTGAAGATGTTAACATGCAAATTCGCGAACTTCGTGAAGACATGACGAAGGAGGTTCAGAATATTCAGCAAGGGTATGAATCAGCACATCAGAAGATTGACATTATTTGTGATGCGGTTGTTCAATGTGTTAAAATGTTCGAGCAGATGAATCCTCAGATGACCTCTCTTTCTGCCAAAGAAGAACAAAATTTTGGAGAGCTGTTCAAGTTGCTGAAAGAACTCCAAGACCTGTCTTCGAAATCTGTCTCTCCAATTGTGTCTCAAGAATTTCTTTCTCAGAAATTTACTCATTTCGAAGCTATCCTACACAAACACCTTGCTCCATTACTTCGTATTTCAAGCCTTTTACCAAACGTATCAGATGCCCCACCTGCTGTCACAGGGGTGCAAGGGGGAGAAAAGGTTGGTCATAAAAAGGCTGGGGAACAAGTGAAGACAACTGAAGATACGGAGGTTGTTGGAAAACTGTATCCTTCAAAAGCAGTAGTAAAGCCAACTATTGTTTCAGCTGCTCCAGTCATTTCGATTGTGAGTACAACAGTTCCAATTTCAAAACCTTTATCAAAATGTATTGTAATTGAGAAACAGTGTGATGTCTCTTCGTCAAAGAATATAGCTCCTTCAAATGTTAAAGACAAGGGAAAAGGAGTTATGGTTGAAAAATGAAATAAAGAGAAGAAAGCTGAGGTGGCAGCTGAGGTTGAAAGAATGAGGCAAGCTCAAAGTATAATGAGACAAAGAGCTTTGGAAGGTTCGAATGTTGATAAGGGTGATCCTTCGAAAGTTTACAATTACGAAACAATAGAATCCAGGGTGATGTTCGATCACATGTATTCTTTTGAAAAGATTCCGAAGAAGAGCTTTATAGTGACGAACACAGATTTTGGTCAACTTGATTTTCCAATCAACGAAATGATGTTCGTTATGCCACAGTTCAAGGCTGAAACAACGTCAATGGAAATCGAAGAGGGAAAGAAGATGAAGATAAGATTTCATGCTGTATTAGCAAAGGCTCAAAAAGAAGTATGGTTCTTGGAGAAGATCAAGAAGGTGATTTCTATAAAAAAGGGATGTCATTTTCGAAGGGAAGTTTCAAAATTTGAAGTACACTGTGGCAAGAGCAAGTGGAAAGTTACAAGAATTTACTATGGCAGACTTTCCTTTGATGAACACTTATGATCTCATCAACATTGCCTTGATGCTTAAAGACAAGTCATTTTCTTTTCTCCAAGAAACAGAACCAGATGTTTTCAGTCTTGGGTGTAGGCACATACAAATATTTTTGGAGAATTATTTTGAGTGCTTAGCTCAAACTGGTGTCGAACTTGCTACTGTTAAAGGCTTCGACATAACTGCACCAATGGCACCTTCGAAGAAGCAGAATGAGTTGAAAAAGTACGAAGACGGTGAAATCTGTTTAAAGCCATTGGGGATTGTTTTTGCAGGAAAAGACAAGGCTGGAAGAGCTAAAAGGTTCTTATTTCAAACTTCCGAAGTGGAGAAATACACCAATTCACAACATACGAACTTAATTGTTCGTATGAATCATTGCAAGAAGAACTCGGATACAGACAAGAAAGAGATAAAGAAAGTTATCTCTTGGTACATGGAAATCCGAAGAGTACTGATGTATGCCGTTCAATCACTGACTTCTTGAAGACTTCGACCTTTATTCCAAAGGGGGAGATTGTTAGGGTCTAAATGTTGTAATATGTCAAAGTGTCAGTTAGGTTGTTACGAAGAGTATTTTGTCTTCGTAAGAAGTGTCTTCGGATGTAATGTTATTTGTACTAAGGCATTATAATGAGTAGTCTTAATGTCTAGTCCTTAGTATTTGTTATGCTTTTGTACTCCTATAAATAGGGGTCTGAACCATGTGAGTAGAACAGCTTTTCACTCAACTTTTACAGATTATTCTTTGTACTCTGTAAAATGAAAAGCATAATACGAGCTAAACATATATTCTATTTACTCTCGTGTTCATCGTTATTTCTTTTTCTGAATTCATACTCTAATTGATCTTAAACTCGATTAAAAATCTCATCAAAGTCCCACAAAGTTCATATGAAAAAGAATTAAAAACTGTAAATTCAAGAATCTCTCATCTAGACAGCAGTTTAACTCAAACACGGGTCACCAATTCTAACCTAACTGACCAAATAAGCAGGGTGTCTTCAAAGAGTGAGGAACGGAGGATTTGGATCGAGCTGAAGGAGTCGGAGTTAATCAAATCCAAGGACGAAAACATTTATTTACAAAGAGACAATTTAAAACTTTTAAAACAGAGAAATGTCTTTTGTTTAATTGCTAAGCGTCTTTACACTAATATCACTCAACTTCATTTGAACTGTGAAATAGGGCAGAAAATTCATCGCATGATTTTGCCATTCCTTGAGTTTAAGGAGGATGAAATCGACGTTGAAGCATATAATTGTGAAAGTGTAGTTTCGTCTGAGGATGTAAATCCGACATATATGTATGGTCTAGACAAAATCGAATCTTTCATAAAGTCCAAGGACCATAAGGACATGTTGAAAAATCTTTTGGATGAAAATGATAAACTAAAACTAAGGACCGAAACCATACAAAATTTTGACTCATTGAGTGCCAACTTGAGCTCAGAAAATAAAATTGATGTTGAAAATGCACCTGAGCTTAATGAGGACGATGATATGAGTGAAATTTCTGTAGAGGATGTAGTTGACTGTTCAGAGTTTGTCAAGAGCGAACCCAAAAACCACAAGAATCTTATTTCAGAAAATTCTGTGGAGTTTGCTCGACTGTCCCAACAAAAGTCGCCGATCCTTGAAGAAAAGGCTGTAGTATACCAAAAGCTAAGAACCACTCCAAATCAGGTGTATAAGGTCACATGTGTAACCGAACATCAGACAGCCGAACTCACAGCCATTGTAAACGAAGATAATGCTGATGGTTGTGATGAGTTCTTCTGGTCCGCTCCTATCGACAATGCTGACGAAACCATTGGTCTATCAGAAAAGACGTCATGGAAAACCAAAGGCAGATATGTGCCAGAGCCTTTGAACAAGCCTGATAGCTTCGACGTTCCAAGTACTAGTGGTACAAAAGATGCTCCTGAAGAAAAAGAAGTTTCTACAAAAGAAGTCACTCCTTCAAGCGAAACATCATCAGTTCAAAGTGAACCAGCTGACAAAAAGCAAAAACAAAAAGCGAATATCCATCGTCAGCCGAAGCAGGTGAAAAATCAAAAACAACAAAGGAATCAGAGATACAAGAAGAATCTCTCTGAACGAAAATAGTTTTGACAATCTCAAAACGCCCATTTCTCTTATCATGACAGAAATTCAAAGTCAAAGAAAAGTGCTACTAGATCACAAGAAAGTCATAACAACCGAAAGGATACGTTAGGTTCTGAAAATTATGACAACCAAAGGCAAAGGTTCGGTTCAGAAAACACAAGCAACCGAAAGCATAAGTTCGGTTCTGAGAGCAAAAGCAACCAAAGTTCTAGGTTCGGTCCCACTAATGATCAAAAACAAAAGGGTCACTTAGAACCTCAAGCCAAGAAAACCTCCCAGTCTAAATTCTCTCATTCTACTTCTTCTAATTCTTCTAATTCCTCTCAACCACATTCTAAATTCAATTCTGTTCGCACTCAAAAACCTAAATCTTCAACAGATCTGAAAGGAAAATCGAAGGTTTCATCAGTCGAAACAAATCAAAATCATGCCAAAGTCCAAATACCTAAACCAGAATCCAAAGCGAAAGCAACAAATCCCAATAAAATTAAGGTTTTCACCATTAAAAAGAAAGATGAAACAACGTTAACAAAAAGAACATATCTTGTTGACATCTCTCTTACTATTCCTGTTCCTGTGAAAGGCTGACGTGGACCCAAGAAACTTTGGGTTCCTAAATCTACTTAATTTTTGCAGGTTATCAGTGACGAGTAGTTTGACGAAGAATGGTATATTGACAGTGGCTGCTCGCGTCACATGACAGGAAGGAAGGAAGAGCTGAGGGAATTTCGGTCTCTTTCAAACGGTGGAAATGTCAAGTTCGGGAACAACTCATTCGGCACAATAAAAGGCTATGGAATGATAACAAATGGGGATTTTACGATTAGGAAGGTCGCATACGTTGAAGGACTACAGCACAACCTCATCAGTGCATCTCAGCTTGTTGGAGGTACCGGTCTCAAAGTCTCATTCGATGATGAGGGTTCAGAAATAATTGCAAAGAAAATGAAAAGAGTAATTCTCAAATCGGAGTGCAAAGGCGAAATGTTTCCCCTGAACCTCAAACCCATCAAAGGGAATCCAGCTATCTGCCTGTTATCCAAAGCACAATCTGACGAAAGCTGGCTGTGGCACCGAAGCCTCTCTCATCTCAACTTTAAAGATATCAACAAACTTGTCACTGGAGGTCATGTTCGAGATCTTCCATTGCTCAAGTACGATCGAGAACATTTGTGTGCTGCATGTGAAATGGGGAAGTAGAGTCGTCAAAGTCACCCATCAATTGTAAACACTAAAGTTGTTGAACCACTAGAGTTAATTCACGTTGATTTGTGTGGTCCATCATCTATCGAAAGCATCGGCGGTAGCAAGTATATTCTTGTCATCGTTGATGACTTTTCGCGTTTTTCATGGGTGTTCTTTCTGAAGCACAAATCTGAAGCGACTCTCAAGCTAAAGATGTTTATCAAGCAGGTTGAAGTACAGCTGAAGAAATTCGTTCGCAACATCAGGAGCGATAATGGTCTGGAGTTCAAAAATAAAGAATTCGAAGAATTCTTGGCCGAAAAAGGAACCAGTCACAACTTCTCAGCTCCCTACACCCCTCAACAAAACGGGATTGTCGAAAGACGAAACCGATCTTTGTGTGAGGCAGCCCGAACCATGCTAAGTTTTGCTTTTTTACATTTATATTTTTGGGCTGATGCTATTGCTGCAGCTTGTTTTACGCAGAACAAGTCTTATCTCAATAAGCGATTCACTCTCACTCCTTATGAGATCATCAACAACAGGAAGCCAAATGTCAAATTTTTCCATGTATTCGGCTCACGGTGCTTCATCTTCAATTCTAAAGAACATCGTAACAAGTTCGATGTCAAAGCCGATGAAGGGATATTTATGGGCTATTCTCTCACTTCGAAAGCCTACAAGGTATTAAACAAGCGCTCGAGGAAAATAGAAGAAACTTATTATGTGACTTTTGATGATAGCTATGTCAAAAAGCTAAAGGCCAACGAAGACACAATTGGAGAAATCTTTTCTCAAACAGGCCAAGTCACAGCCTCGATCGCAAACTTATTTGAGAAGTTTGTCGAGTTATTCGATGAACCAGAGAAGGCTACTCTCTCGGAAGCCAGTGCAGCAAACAACAAAGTAGATCATCTGAAGCAACTCATCGAAGATGCTGCCAAACAAATAAAGGAAGGAGGATCAAGTTTCAATGAACCTCCACAGCACGATGCTTCAGTTGAGGGGGAGGATCCATCTTCTTCATCATAGGCGAGTTCACATGTTGAGGGGGAGAACAGTTCTCAAGCTACTCCTGAACGCACAACAGTACCCGAAAGTGCTACAACACCTGAAGGTGCGTCAACACCCGAAAGCTTGGCACCACCCGAAACCCCTGTAGATCCGGAAACTCAAGACACACCTGAAAGATTATCTGTCGAGGGGGAGCATATCGATAGGCTTTATGACAATGAAAGTGAATATGAACTAGAAGAGATGGTAAACGCTGAATTGGATCCATCTTATGATCCAAATTACCCTCCTCTTGTCAAATGGACCAGAGATCATCCTATTTCCCAGGTTGTCGGTAATGTCTCTGAAAAGGTCCTGACCCGAACACAACTAAAGGCAAAACAAACTTCCTTATTTTCAAAAGTAGAATTCTGTATGTTTAACTCCTTTGTCTCAAAAGTTGAACCAAAGACAGTTAACACTGCTCTTGATCACTCCGATTGGGTTCAAGCTATGCAAGACGAACTGAATGAATTAGAAAGGAATAAAGTTTGGCGCCTCATTCCAACTCCTCAAGATGCCTCAGTTGTTGGTATCAAATGGGTCTTCAGAAATAAGATGGACAAGGAAGGCAACGTGATACGAAACAAAGCATGTCTGGTGGTGAAAGGATACTGTCAGGAGGAAGGAATCGACTATGAAGAAACTTTTGCTCCTGTAGCTAGGCTAGAATCCGTTAGAATATTTCTTGCCTATGCTGCACACAAAAACTTTGAGGTCTACCAAATGGATGTCAAGTGCGCATTTCTAAATGGAGAACTTGAAGAAACGGTGTACGTAGAGCAACCTCCTAGATTCGTCAATGAAAGGTACCCCAATCACTTTTACATTTTGGACAAAGCCGTATATGGACTGAAACAAGCTCCGAGGGCCTGGTATGAAACGCTAACCAAGTTTTTAAAGATGTCCAAATTCAAACAAGGTTTGGTTGACCCAACCTTCTTTCGTAAGAAGGAAGGTAACCACCTTATGATTGTTCAAATTTATGTCGATGATATCATCTTTGGCTCAACGAATCCTAGCTTAACGGCTGAATTCAGAAAGCTGATGGAGACTAAATTTGAAATGAGCTCAATGGGTCCAATTAACTTTTTCCTTGGTTTAAATATTAGACAGGGACCCGAAGGCATCTTTATTAATCAGGAAGCTTACACGAAGACTCTCCTTGCAAAATTTGGCATGATGGGAGATTCAAAGATTAAAGTTCCAATGGCGTTCGGCACCAAGCTCAATCCATCCTTGGATAAGCCAGCAGTAAATATTACGCTATATCGCCAGATGATCAGTTCTCTGATGTATCTTACTGCTAGCAGGCCTGATAAAATGTTCTCTGTCTGTTACTATGCTAGATTTCAGGCGAATCCATGTGAACCTCATATGCTTGCAGTGAAGAACATACTCCGTTATCTCAAGCGAACTCCCTCTTTAGGCCTATGGTATCCATCCAACTCAGGCTTCTTCGTTCAAGCCTACTCAGATGCAGACCTTGGAGGTTGTGGACTAGACAGGAAAAGCACCACGGGAGGCTACCAATTTCTTGACGGGAAGTTAGTTAGCTGGCAATCAAAGAAATAGACTTGTGTGTCTTTATCTACAGCTAAAGCAGAATACATTGCAGCTGCCTCCTGTACTTCTCAAGTGATTTGCATCCAAAGTCAACTCCGGGACTATGGACTCAATATGAAAAAGATCCCACTATATTGTGACTCTGAAAGTGCAATTAGGATCTGTCATAACCCAGTGCAACACTCCAAGACTAAGCACATAGCACTGAGGTATCACTTCATTAAGGATCATGTGGAAGATGGGAACGTCGAAATTCATTTTGTTCGAACCACTGATCAACTGGCTGACATCTTCACCAAAGCTCTTCCTGAAGCGTCGTTCAACAAAATTCTACATGGGCTAGGTATGATGGAATCGGAGTCAGTACCAAAAATTACCTCCCAAACTCAAAAGTAAGAAGCGAAATAGACCGAACGTTCGGGTTCGGGTCTTGTACTAATGTACCGAAATGAACCGAACGCTCGGGTTCGGCTGAATATTCTGCTTTTCGCTCATCAATCAAATGTAGTTTTCTTGGTTGTAGATCTTATGTATAATTGGTCCAAATGCATTTATCTTATTGTCAAAGCTATTCCCTTTTTAAAAAAAAAACATATTTTCTTTGGCAACCGAAATATACCGAACGTTCGGGTTCGGTTCCAAAATTTTTCTCGCCCGAAATAGACCGAACGCTCGGGTTCGGTTCCAAAGTTTTTCACAACCGAAATAAACCGAACGCTCGGGTTCGGTTCCAATTTTTTTTCTCTGTATTTTTTTTATAACTTATCATTTTTATTCTTTTTATTATCAAAAATTCCAAAAATATTTTTTTAAATTCAAAAACTCCAAAAATATTTTGTTCTTTATTTTCTTTTTGGCTTTAATTTTATTTGTGTGTTCGTTTATGGGGAAATTGTTGAATTAGCTAAGTGTCCCTAGAAGCATGCTGCTGTATGTATCCAAAGCCTCACCTGATTCTGAATAATAGCCTTAATGACTTGGTATACACAAACCTTGTCTTCCTAATTAGGCTATCACATTTATTCTAATCATGAGCTACCTGACTCTCTTCTCACATGAGATAAGAGTTTTCTGCTTGGTCCTATTTCTCACAACAGAGGTACTTTGATTTCTTACACCATCTAAATTGGATTTCTCCATCACATTCGTTTCACAAACGTAACCCTTGAGACTCTCAGAAATTACCACTGAGGTTTATGGTTACACAATTACTGTGTTCATGATCTTAGTTTCATGCCGCTACGAGCTAAGTGAAACCCAAAATTCAATACCCAATACAAATTGACGGTGAACAATTAATTTGCTCTACTTTTCACTAATGAATTGACGGACGTACCTCCATGAAATCTCAAATT
Source organism: Lactuca serriola (assembly GCF_051521515.1). Lineage (NCBI taxonomy): Eukaryota > Viridiplantae > Streptophyta > Magnoliopsida > Asterales > Asteraceae > Lactuca > Lactuca serriola. The sequence goes on along the minus strand of NC_136411.1, from coordinate 93,005,140 downwards.
TTTATTTTGTGTGATTCCTATGAAATTGTTAAAACCAATAACATTTCTTCCCTTGGGATCCAGTTTTAATTTTTTTTTTGTTGAGATTTTATATATATATATATATATATATATATATATATATATATATATATATATATTTCCTAGCCAGATTAAATTATCTCCAACCTACTTGTTCAATAGACTACACCGGTCTCACAAGTACTTCGTTCGCTTTCTATCTTATATCAAGATTAGGAATTTTGAATCGAAGCGAAAGCCACCCTAATATGCCTAGTTAAAAGAATCCTTTCAACACTTCTTAATAAGTGTTTGATCGTTATTCAACGGGAAACCACACAAACACTTTAAGGTCTCTCTTGACTTTGAAAGAAGAGATTCGTGCTCGGGATCATTTGTTTCGTGTCTTTATTGACATCACATATTTTCCCAAAATATTGCTTTATTTCTTTTCTTTTACACCCTAACCACGAAAATCTTTGATTTTCCTAAATTCAGGTTCTATTAATTACAAGGCATTTTACTTGGATTGGCGGTTGATTAAAGGTTGTGGTTGATTTTAATCCACATGGGAGCATTTTTCAAAAAGATGTCGTTACAATTTAAAGGGATAAGATGACGACATGCTGACTCAGGCGGGAGTCTAATTGATTTGATTTCAAACGGCGCTAAAAGGGGAAGCGTGCGAATCGGAACCGTTTCATCTCTAAACGGCGCAAGAGGGGCGCGTGTGAATCTCAACCGTTTCGTCTCCAAACGGCGCCTGATGGGAACGCGTGTTATTAGGGGTCTGACATTCTCTCTCATGCGTGATCATCGGCAACCCCAACTGTCACGCATTAGTCAACTCCGAAAAACCCTTCAATTTTCAATCGAAGATTTGGGAAGATCTTTCTCTCTCCTTAAACCCCAGTATAAAAGGCAACATAATCCTTCGTTTACCTCTTTACTGCAATTAAAATTCCCAGAGAGCAAAAATTCCTTAATCCTTCCTTGTTCATCATCTTCTCCACTTTCTTCAAGCAATGGCAGATTCATCTTCAGTTCATGCAACATCCCACATTTTGCCCATTCGCCCACAACAAAGCCAAATCATCGATTTAACCCCTCATGCTTACGACGCCTTCATGTTCCCCATCATCGAGTGTTTGAAGTTTTCTCCGATCGCTCCTGCACTTACAACAGCTAGACTGTTCCGATGGAGTTCTTGTCACAAATCTTTGCGACTGCTCACTACGACAAGGTCGTTGACATAATCGTTTTTGATGTCTTTGAGCACAAGGCGTCAATTTCAAAGCAAAGGTTTTGCTCGCTGTTAGGGTTTGAACCTGATTCTACGAGGGTTAACCCTGAAGCGATTCCAATGGGTCACTTGTTAAACATGTTCTATAACATGGGTTATACGGAGGTACTTACTACGGTCATGAAGTTCAAGAAGTCGTGCCTACCTCCACAGTGGAATGGGATGTTCACTGTTCTATTCAAGGGGTTATCTGAAAGAAGTGCTGGATCTGATGGTGCCAGTCGTTTATTTCTCTCCATCATGTATGGGATCTATAATGGCATCAACATGGATTATGGGTCTGTTCTACGGCAACAACTCATCCAGAGTCTCTCCTCTACCTCCAGACATTCCGAGATTTCGTACGCTAGGTTCTGGACTCTTATCACGAAATGGGTGATGGACAAGAACCACGTCCCCATTGTCGCTGGTGCTCCAATGTCTTCGATTGGTACCTTCCATACCACGAAGATCATTGTGTCGGACGCTTCAAAGTTTCCGTTCAACGGTTCTATTCTGGAAACTATGTATGGTGATGTTCCTGCTGATAGCCGGATTATCAGGACATACAAGGAATTCAGGCGTTCTGGTCCGAGGGATCTCACTCCGGAGATGTTGAAGTCCATACATGACACCGACAAGCCTGCTCCAAGAGGCAAGAAGGCTGATAAGGGGAAACCGGTGGCAAAAGGAGCAAAAGGCCCGTCTCCAAAGAAGAGGAAACCAACCAAGGCTGCTCAATCTCCGCAACAGAAGCGAAGAAAAACTCAGCCGAAGCGAAAGTTGATTATTGCTTCCTCCTCAAGCGAGTTTGAGGGTGAGAGTTCAGATTCTGACGACTCTCCACGTGGCAACACTCCACCCATATCTCCTACCCCAGAAGTTCATGCATCTACTTCTCCAATTAACTCTCCACCTAAAACCATTCCTATTTCTATTCCCCCCATAACTTCCACTACTTCAATACCACCCACTTCCATCCCAATACCACCACCAATATTCACCGACACAACCACAACATCCACTGCATATGTTAGAGCCAACGTATCTGATACGGGGGTTCATATTGATGCACCCAAAACCACAAAAGCACCCGAACCTACACCAACACCCGAAACAACCCAACCCAAACCTACCCATACTACTGTACCACCAGCTTCACCACCACCACCTTCTCCTGATCATGCTTCAGGGGGAGAAGAACCACCCCTTGGCGAGGACAATATGACGTTTGACTCGGTCTACTATAGTCCGTTTCAAGTTCAGAGTGATGACGATGACGACGCTCCTGTCACAAAAAGACATCTCAAGGAGCTCCATGACAAGATTGACTTGCTCATCGCCTCCTCTTCTACTTCTTAGTCATCCCTTTCTGAATATGCAGTTCAGAAGATTGTTGACGCTTTCTCCAAAGCTCAGCAACATTCCATTGCTTCTGCATCCTCCGCCATAGATGCCTCAACAAAAGCCTGTCAGGCTGCGACCGAAAAAGTTGATAAACTATTTTCTGATGCCTCTGCCCTGTTAAAGTCTTTACAGGAGAGTGCTACTGCTGCCAAGACTACGTTGGAACCAATTGTTCAACAACTGACAACGTCAGTCTCCACTGAGTTGAAGTCCTTCCCTTCTTTTCATCAAACGCTTTCAGACGACAACTCAGCCTTTCGCACAACCATTGACGAGCGTCTCTCGAAGCTACAAGAAGATTTGGCTGCCGAGAACTCTCTTATGGATGTTCTAGCCAGGAAGACCACTGCTCTGAAAGGTCAAGAGTGTTCAACTCTCCAAATCTCAACAGGAGATTGACTCTCTTCGGTCCGAAAGGGAGGTGATAAAGTCGTGTGTTTCGGATGTCCACTCTACCATCTCCAACATCCTCGAAGCACATGATCCCATTCTAAACTACTCTGTGAGGCGTACCCTTGCAGAGAAGCTCGCTCCCGCCCTTGCCCTACTCAGCAAAATCGAAGGGCTACTTGATTTCGTGTCCATTCCGAAACAAGGGGGAGAGAAGGAATCAATGTCTCAACCACCTCCTACCTCAAAGGCAACACACACAACCGAACCTCCTCCAGTAGGCCAAGCCTCCGGTTCTGGTGTGAAAGATAAAGGTAAGAAGATTGCTGAGGAGGATGAAGATGAAGATAGAGAGACAATCGCTGAATTGTTGAAGCGAAAAAGTCGAAACAATGAGGCTGATATCAGTGCTCGTGTGGCTAGAGAGGCTGAAGAAGCAGAAAGAAAACAGAAGGAAGCTCACGACCTTCTTGAGAGTAGGAAAACTCTTTTTCCTACCTGGACTCTCGAGAGGATGATAAAAGAAGCCATTGACAGACCGAGTATCTTGTGGCTGGAACCTGTAATCTCTCTAGATTGTTCCAACACTGTCGACTCACACTTCGACATGCCACTGACCCGAAAGGCGTTCATCTTTCACGCCTTCTCCAACATTTCAGAGTTCCCTCATCCTCATCCACAAGTTGATCGGGACTTGATCAATTTTTATCTGAAGGCCGCCCAACCTCAGTATCAGACTTGGAGCCGTATAATGAAGGGAACTTCATCAACATTCGGTTCAAGGTACTTCAGGGATCTGCCAAAACCGAACATGCCATTTCCCTTGCAGATCTTCCCAACCTTAATCCCCATGATTGGATGATCAAGAGGACGCTCATGTGCTACATCATGGAAGTTCCACTGATGGATCAGGAGATAGCGAGCGTATTTAAGAAGAAACCAACAATATCTCCTGTTGGCTCTACTAGTGATCTTAACCAAATGCAGATGGGTAAAATTGACTCGAGAAGGAATTCGGTCATGTTCACCAGGAACGAAGGACAGAAATGTCATTTTGCCTTGGCTGACAAACACCTCTACACCACTGCTTTCTTAGAGCATGTTTTGGGGATCATCCACAGATGCAAGCAAAACACAACGGATGATGTCAAGTACTTCGATGACATGATTCAATGGTACATTCGGTTTAGACAGACTATTCTTGCACTAATCTCTCGTCTGTTTGATACTACGAAGAAAGTTCCCGCTGCTGGCCCAAGCAAGAAGAAGAAGTAGTCTCGCTCCAATTTTACGCAAAGGGGGAGATTGTTGGGTCATGTTTTGTAATATGTTGCGTCTATTGGGCTCGTTAGCTAGTCCATTTTTGTATCTCCGGTATGGGCCTGTCCATCCATGAGTTTAGTAGGGTTGAATATAAATATAGGTGCTTGCATGCATCTTAGGTTAACGATAGAATAGAACGATCAGAACATTATTCAGAAGTTTATTATCGTTCTTGTAACCCTAAATCCTCTACAGCGGAAGTTCTTAGTCGAGCTATGCTGAGGATTGTTTGATCTAATCATTCGACATATTTTGATCCATTCTTGTCTTATTTATTGTTTTGTGTTTATCGTAATACCTGTTACAAAGATCTAATCGATCTTCAAGTTTATTTTATAACTTATTAGATAAAGTATCAAATCTTTATGTAAGACATTATGCATCGTGTCCCATACGCTTCGGGTATAGGATAGATTGCAAATGCTATAATATTTGACCATTCTAAAATTTTCCAAATGTCTAGCGCATTATGAGGGAAAAAGGACAAGAATCGGTTTTGACTAAGATAATTAACCAATTATCGAAGGACGATCCAAAGTTTGCTGAGGATTGGTCGCTTGTGAGTAGTTGGAAGTATAGTATTGGATGGACCATATCGACATTATTATGAATAGATAAGATTCTATTAAGAATGAGTTGGCATATGGAAAATATGGAAATGGTTCCATATTAGGAGTTGGATATTGAGAATCTATGTCTAGATTAGAAACTTTTATGGAAAAGGATGTTCAAAGGAATGTACTTTGAGTGAGAGACATCACATCTATGAAATTGTCTTGTAACAATCTCCGATAGAGGAATTTGTAATTTCATTAGCAATAGTCATTGTGACCTTAGTGCAGTGATATTACGAAAGGATCATTGCATAAAATGTTAGAATCTAACATATTCTATAAGTGGCAAGAATTTGATATTCTTTCACTTTTGAAAAGGATTTGGAGTTGTGAAATGAGTAGAATTGGAAATGTGTTCATTTGATTTATTTCACAAAGTAAGAACCATAGGTAAACATTGTGTGCATGCTAAGAGCATGGGACAAGTATTGTAATAATTCAAGTAAGAAGTTGATTACCCGAAACAACAAATAATGAGTAATCGATATGATGATAAATAAAAGGTGTTTTATTTATACTTAAAGGTTTAAGGTCATATGGGATTAGTATTATTCTTGTGTTTTACTTTGCATGTTTTGAATTCCTAAATAATTTAATTGATTCAGAACTGTCAAATTATTCGAACGGACCACAGTCGTTCATATGTTGGAAGTAGATATGAATGAAGACTTTCGTGAATTGGTGTGTGGATTGTCTAAAGAGTGTTGGACATAAGCAAATGTTTGCTGCAACGTTCATGAGTGCTTATGAATATGATTTGAGCATTGGATTAAACCCACGCTCACTTGGATCACTTCATGGATTTTATCACGAGTGATAGGTGACACGATAATATCTTATATTCTTGAAACCGAGATGTGTGAGTTGTATCTTGCAAGTCGTTTGCACATTGATAATATGTAAACACACCAGTAACTTGGTGTTACAAAACATATTGTTGTGTGTAATTCGGTAAGTGAGTACAAGCAAGCATTGAATCAAATTTTATCCGTTCCTTTTATCCAAAGTAGGATAAAAGCAATATATGTGGGCCACTCGATGATTTAGTGATGGCACCTAAGCGCTTGGCCATGCCGGGACTAAATTGATGTGTTCAATTATAGTCTGTTGTCAGTCATCATAAATCGGGAATCGGGAAATAGTATAGAGAGAATGATTAAGTTCTTGTCTCATATATATATACGATATCTAGAATGGAGGAATATATGATCCCTTATCTAAAGGACACGTGTATCTGATAAGATCAGAGTTGACAACGACTTTGGAAAGCTACGATTGTATATCAAGATCTGAAGTCATACGCAGAATAGTTATTAGACTTATCCAAGTGGGAGACTGTTGGATTAGTGTCTAAGTCCATAATTATTTTGGTATGTACTTGACCCGATGGTGCATGGTCCTTTTGGGTTGCCTTCACCAAAGCAACTTGATAGGATGAGTTATGGAGAGAGAGGATTAATTATGATTTATTAATATATTATGAGAATAATATATTAAAGGAAAAATCATATTGTTTAATTAATATTAGTCAAGAATTAATTGATAGTTAATTTTGTGGCTAAAAGAGATTAATTAAACTTAAGGGACTGGAATTGTAATTATAAGATAATTGAAATTGGGCTATAAATTACCTTATAATATAAGGTTGGACGAATTCTATGGGGAAACCCATTAGAAATCGTCCAAGGCTTATTAAAGAGGGGTTCATGGGTTGCTTAGGGCTTAAGCATCCAAATTAGGGTTTCCTTGTTAGATAACCCTAATAGCCTCACTATTTAAAGAACCCTTAAGGCTAAAAAACGTGGTGAACTTGTTCTCTAGGGTTTTCACACGTTTTGGGTAGCCTCCTCTCTCCTTATTCTTCATCCTCTTGCTCTTGGTGTTTGTGAACCATTAGAGGAGTGACAATTGTGACTCTAAGCTTTCTAAAGTCATTACAAGGAGGATTTGAGATTGTTATTGCTACATAACAATCAAGGTAATATCTTAAACCCATTATTATGTTAATATTGATTATCATTCACAGAAGGGATGGCCAAATAGAAGCATAAAATGCATGCTAGTTGAAACATTTAGAAAAAAGAATGAATTTTGTAATTGTTATGGTGATTAAGTAATGGAGATTTATTTATGTTCAAGTGTGATACCATTTTCAATTAAATTTTATATTGTGTTTCATTTTCGCATGTTTAGATCCCCACTTCTAGAGTATTAATGTACTCAAACTACACAATTATTTTATAACGCCCGTGTTTCTGGCTAAGCATTAGTATGATGTTGCAATAGCTAGGGTCAATAATTGTAACCTATTTTGAAATAATAAAGAAGAATTATTTGAGTCTTATGTGATTTATGTGATTTTATGTGCATTATATTTATTTATAATGATGTAATAAAATAGTAATAAAAATAAGCGTCAAAAATAACTTAATAGATAGACCCAATATCTATGAAGAAAGTTGAAGTAGTCAAAACAAGGATTCCGGGGATATAAGGAATGATGAAATCCGACTTATAATGAAAAAGTTATGACCTGTCAAAGTTTTGCGGCAAAACCGACAGGACACCGAGAATCGTAATAAATGAATTTACGATAAAATACTTTTTAGCCTTAGCGATCTAAACGAATGCCATGGTAAACAACCAAGAGCGTGCATAAAAAGAAGCTTGTAATATCACTTCGTATGAGGAAATTATGATTTTTCTAAGATTTAGCAAAACAGTGCACAACCCGGAAATCGAATTTTAGATCGTTCAATTTTTAGCCAAAACAATCTAAACAAGAATTTAAGATCTCGTTAATAGGAGCTCAACAATTAAAAGATAGTCGAAAATAGAGCTCGTATGCGAAAGATATAGACGAAACTTTGTCCCTACTCTTTGAGCGCGACGAATTCGATACAGATTCTTAAATCTGAGATAGAATGAGAATTAGTAGATGGAGTCTAAATGAAAGTCGTAGTACTCGTAAATACCAACACGTGGATATAAAGAACATCGAGAATAGAGCTTGTATGTTAAAGATAAGGATGAAACTTAGTCTGTACTCTTCGAGTGCGATAAATTTGATACAGATTTGTAAATCTGATATAGAATGATAATTAGCCGACAGGGTCTAAATGAAAGTTGTATTACTCGTAAATACAAACGTGTAGATATAAGGAAAATAGAAAATGGAGCTCGTACGTGGAAGATACGGATGAATCTTAGGGCCTACTCTATGATCAAACCCCTATAAATAAAGGATGAATTCTTCATATTTTCTTACACCATTCCTGTAAAATCTCTCCAGAATCCTTCTTTCTTTCTTGTTCAATTTCTCCTAGTTATAGGGTGTGATTGAAAACCTGTGAGTCGTCAAAAAGCCGACGCAAGTAGTTTTTAGAGTCAAAGTTATGCCTGCATAGTTTTCTGGTTTTCGTTAAAAACCCAAGAAGTTAAGCTACACTGTTATGTTTCAGTGAAACATATATTTATAGCTATAAGTCTTTATTGTGAACCTATAAACAATATATGTGCTAAGTATTATAAAATATAAGGTGTTATTATAATATATTTTAACTACTCACGGTACGGAGAATCTGGTTTGAAGGGTTGCATGGGGTTGTTGGATTTCAGAAGTACTATAATGCCAAAATGGTCCTACCCTCTGGTGTTTCATGTATGGCTCATGTCTGTACATAATAGTTGAAAAGTATTGTTTAAAGCATATAAAATAACAACGTTCGTAAATAGTCGCGATAAATATTAGACGATTGTGTAACATGTGCGAGAGTTAAGGCACAACATCAGAAACCGTATGGGAGTTTAGAACCCTTACATGTACCCATGGGTAAATGCGAAGACATCACCATGGATTTTATGACTAAACTGCCCAAGATGAAGAATGGTCAAGACATGATTTGGGTTGTCGTGGATCGATTCACTAAGACTGCACACTTCATAGCAGCCATTGAGAGATGGTCTATGGATAAGATTGCAAATTCTTACGTGAAGGAGGTAGTAAGACTTCACGGTGTACCCTTAACGATTGTATCAAATCGTGATAGTCGTTTCACGTCAAGATTTTGGAGCACTTTATAGGAGGAAATGGGTACGAAGTTTTGTTTGAGTACATCCTACCATCCACAGACTGATGATCAGAGCGAAAGAATGATTCAAACATTGGAAGGTATGCTAAGAGCATGTACCCTAGAATTCCAAGGTAACTGGGATTAACATTTACCCATGGTAGAGTTTTCCTACAATAATCGTTACCATTCGAGCATCAAGATGGCTTCTTATCAAGCTTTCTACGACTAGAAGTGTCGTACGATGTCTTGAGGCCGGAGAAAAGCAGTTTATGGGCCCCGAAATAGTCTGTCGGATTGCTGAAAAGCTGAAAGTAATTAACGAAAAATGTTAGCAGCTCAAGATCGCCAAAAGAGCTATGTTGACAAAAAGCGAAGACCAATGACATTTGAAGTTGGAGATTCAGTATTGCTTAAAGTCTCACCATGGAAGGGACATATAAGATTTGTAAAGAGATGAAAATTGAGTCCAAGAATTATTAAACCATTCAAGGTTCTTTAGAGGATTGGGAACCAAGCTTACAAGCTAGAATTTCCAGAAAAACTAGATGGTGTTCATAACACTTTCCATGTGTCTTATTTGAAGGAGTTTACAGGAGAATTTCTTGATGTAATTCCACTCATTCAGATATACATACTAGCATGTAATACTAAAGCTCATACAATTAGGCATATAAAGGCATTTCTCCTATCATGAAATACTAAGCAAATCATTAGCCCTAATCTAGCATGCAATTCTCATAATCATAACATATAACATAATAAACATGTATTGGTATTCTCGGAACCACTTACTTGAGCTCGGTCGATTGCACGCATCACGCCCTTTTTCTTTGATTAGAAATTCCTTTTTAGTTAAATATTTATTTCGTAAAATTTTTCACCAAACCCTCAGTTTGAGTTAAGGAACGCATGAGAGTATGCCTGAATCCCTCAAGCCAAGGCTCTGATACCAATTTGTAACAGCCCAAAAAATCCAAGGTAAAAATTTCATTTTTATTATAATCAAAACACTATTATAACTTTTTTCAAAACATTGAAAAGCATTTGAAATCATACAATTATCAGAGTCCAATCCCAAAGATCACATATTGTGAAAAACACGGGTGTATGCGATGCGATCGTCCCGATCACCGCCTGGAACTTAAGGTGTTTAAAAAGGGTGCAAAACCCAAAAATTAAGGTTTCTCAAACAACGTCCAACTCTTCGAGTTCCCTTCACCAACTCGACGAGTTGGTCCTTAAAAACACGCGCCCCCAAAAGCTTCCAACATGTCGAGAGTATGCCATAAACTCAACGAGTTGGCCCCTAAAAAGGGAATTTATTTCCATAATTAACCTTCTAGATTTCGTATGTAATAATAATTATGCGTAATGCAAGTTTCTTTGTCAGACATGAATTCATATCAATCTCATGATGTGAGACCCTAATTCTCATGGAGTGAGATATGTTTTAGGGAAACTATAAATATTCCTTGACATATACGACTGTAAGAGGGTTGGATTGATATTTTGGAAGTTATAGTCGATTTTAGAAGCAAGATACCTACACAGTTCAACCCTCGGAAGGAGAGATCGACTAGAGATTGAAGATTCGAATAATCATAGCAAGAATTCGCATTACACATTCGTTTTTCTTTAGATTGAACATGCCTACCTTACCTTTTATTTAGTTTTTGTGCTTATTTTCTGCCATGAGTAGCTCAATGATTACTCTTTCATTTAGTGTAGATGAACCCTAATACTATGTGTTAGTTTCTTACTTTTCATGGATTTTATGAAGTTGGTTGAAGCTTGTGTTTGATTATCATTACCTAGAATGTTAATGTTATAAACTTTTTTGCTTTAATTCATGTTATGTCTAGTTGAATGAACATTTTAATTGCATGAACTTGATTACATGGTAGTTTGTGATCATTAAATTGCTAGAGCTAGGATTAACAAAATCTGAGATTAAGTAATAAAGGTAACAACTTTAGTTTTGTTAGAGAAATAATTTTATTATAACTGTGTTTAATTAATTCTCCTTATCATACATAATTATCTTAGATATATCTTACATAGCCCAATTAACCTTAATAATCAATTTAGTGTTTGCTTGTGTATATACATTACCTATGTAACACCCGTAGATCTGGGCTAGTCAATTTACAAATAATAGGGGTCGAAAACGACTTTTTGACAAAAGATTATTTAGAATGAATAATCTCAACCAAGTTGTAGAATAATTCTCAAGGGTTCCGTACATATAAATAACGTTGAAATCCGAGTTATAACGAAGAAGTTATGGTCCGTCAAAGTTTTACGGCAAAACCGGCACGACACGGGAGACGTAGATAGTGAATTTACAATGGAGAAACTTTTAGCCTTAGAAATATAAACAAAATTTGTAGTATACGTTAAACCAAGAACATACAGAAAAAGAACACCCAAATCTGACTTCGTATGAGGAAGTTATGAATTTTCTAAGATTTGGCTTAGTAGTGCACAACCCGAAACTCGAATTTTAGATCGAGTGGTTGTTGGCCTACGCGACCTAAATGAGAATTAAAGTTCTCATTAATAGGAGCTCAACAATAAAAAGACAGACGAAAACAGAGTCCGTACGTAGAAATTATGAATTTTACGCAGACATTTAACAGTATAATCTCATCATACTGTTAAATTTAAGATCGGTAGAGAATTAGCCGACGAAGTCAAAATGAAAGTTCTAGATATTATTTTTACCTACGCGTGGATATAAAGAACGTCAAAAACAGAGGTCGTATGTGAAAGTTACGGATTTTTGAAGTCGGAAGTGTGTTGTGCGAAAATAGGTGATGTGGCACAATCTTGGCCATTGCTTTCTCCCCAAGTCTTGCCACTAGATGGTGACATGTGGCACAAAGCTCAACCATTTTCACCCTATAGATAGAACCTCTCCTACCCTCATTTTCTTCACACACTTCCAATTCTTTCTTCTCTTTACTCTCTCTCTCTCTCTAGAACCTCTCTCTAGCCTCGAAACCCCCTGAAAAGCCTAGGGACCTCCCTAACATGAGGCGGAAGCCTCGAAGTGCTCGACGGCTCCGAGAAGAGGAGCTTTTCGGCTCAGGAACGCTGCTCCAAGAAAATCCCGGTTTTCTATAAAACCCGTTGTAAATGAGCTACACCTACGCTATTTTTAATATAGCTTTTATTTAATTATGGTAAACATTATTAGGAACTTATAATAAGTACTTGGGCTATTATTATGAGTTATATAAGTATTGTTTAACGCTTATATAATAATAATAATAAGAATAATAATAATAATAATAATAATAATAATAGCTAGACAATTAATTAGTCTCGGCGAATAATAGACTAAACTCTAGTAGTAATAATACTAGGTTTCGTCGTAGGAAATTATTTTTTTAAGAAGCGAAGCGCTGTCTGAGTTCGGAATCACCACCCTTTCAAGTGAGTGCATGGTCTCTTTCATCTTACACATAGATATGAAGTATTTATATAAACTACATTCTATGTGTGCATATTATCTGTATACTTGCTATCTATGCTGGATGAACGATTTTATACAAGTTTTTTATGATGTAAACTATATATGTATTTATATCTACATAATATGTTGGGTAAAACATGGGTATATGAAATATGAGTTGGATGATGAGTTGAGAGGTGATATAGACCATGAGTTAAGGGTGAGAGGTGGACACTATGAGAAGCCTTGTTCCCAAATGTTGGGCCCGTCATCTAGCAAAGTATGGATGACAACCACAGACTATTCTAGACAGTCCAGTGGAACACTAGCAGGCTCACAACCTGTAGGTGTTGTGAACAATGTGTTCACCGGTGTACTCTAAAAACCCATTGACAAGTATTGTGAGTGGACTCTCGCAAACGATACTGTCAATAAACGAGATAACCCTAGCAGTTGTGCTCAAAGGAAGATACTGCCAGTTGCGCCTCATATAGAATGTTAAAATTCTGGCAGCTGCGCCTAACTGATAAAACTAGCAGCTGTGCTTGATAGTTGTGTCATTGACAACGATGGACTTCGTACCTATTCCTTAGGATAATCCTTAGGAATGAATGAATAAGAAATAGTTGATTCTTAGGGTAGACCCTTAAGAGTAAAGAAGATAATGGGGATGGGTAATTGGGTTAACTATTTGATAATTAAACAAAATAATTATATTATTATGGGTTGAATACCTTATGTACTCATCAGGTTCCCAACCTAACCCACTCAGTTTATTTATATCACAGGTGTTGATATGAGTCACATTACACTGAGAGATTAAGGAGATATAAATCACTAGTGATAATGAATGTAAGTTCCGTTTATGCTTATGTTTCTGTATTGATTATGACATCCCAAATGTTTCAAAATGATTAAAAATACTTTTCTTCGAAAATGGCTTGATAACGCATTTATTGTGTTTTACTAGGAACAAATTCCGCAACACTTTTATGAAAAACATTACTCTGATTTTCAAACAAGCATAAACAAAATTGGTCTTTTCTGGCCGTGAAAATGGGGATGTCACAACATAGTAGTTCATGAATTCGTAAAAAAACTAGGATATCGGATCAAGACTGCTAATTATATTAGTTTTGGTAACCAAATGAATAAATCCATGTTTGGAAAATATCCATATGAAAAAGCAGGATTCAAAGCTAAATTGATGTTTCTTCTTAATCTTGATAAACAATTGTTCTTAGTTAAGTGTTTGATTAGTTTTTAGTTAGTTGAGTACTTAAGTTAATCTAAACTTGCAAAATTCGATAAAACCCTCCATTTCAGATATTATTATTAGATTAATTTTTAGTAATTATATTAATAGCTAAATCTCATTCCTTGTGATCAACATCCGACTTAGTTTACTATTCTACAATTCAACTAGGTACACTGTGTACAAATGCATTAATTACTTAAGTTAATTAGCGTTATAAATTTAAAAGTTGATAGGTATAATTGTGCACATCAAGTTTTTGGCGCTATTGACGGAGAGCGGCTATTCTAGTTTTTAATTTAATTGCTTTAGGTTAATCAAACCTTTTTGTGGGGTAAAAGCCGCAAAAAGTTAATTCTTGGAAAATTTTATTTTTTCTGTTTATACAGTTCTCACGATGTTAGTGTCACACCTCACGAAATGAGTTAAATATTTTTTAGTTTTTCGTTTATTTTATTTTTAGTTCGTTTTTAGCCGATTTTGTTTTGTTTCGTTTCAGTGATTTATAACCCAATGGTCTAGAACTCCAATAGTTCCACCACTTAAAAATCTAGATTCAGCTTTCCACAAAAAGACGAACAAAAAGGTCGCCGAATCAAGTAGCACCTTCCAATTTGACATGTACAAAAGCTTTAAGAAGATTTCAGATAAGAAAGGAACGAGGTACGAGCCAGAAACTAAGGAAAATTCAGGAGAAGAAATAAAAAGGTAGGAAATGGAGATAGTGGACATAACAAGCATGACAATGGAGGATTATAAGAAGAGATTACAAAATGACAACTATCCACGTCTAGTACCTCCCAAAATTCTAGCTGTAGGGTTTTGAGCTCAAAGGTCATATCCTTTCGATGCTCAAAGACATACCCTTTTACGGGAAAGACTATGAAGATGCATTCAAAAATATAGATGAAGTCTTGGACATTACTAATTATTTCAATGTTTCAAATACTACTAGAGATGTAGTTTTACTAAGGATGCTTCCACTTATTGGAGATGCAAAAATTTGGCTAAAATCTTTAACACCCGGAACTATTAAAACTTGGCAAAACCTTCGTGAAGTGTTCATCGATCAATTTAGTCCTCCTTCAAAAATCACCAAACTCAAGAAAAAGATTGCTAATTTTCAACAAGAAGATAGAGAATCTATATACGAAGCTTGGGAAAGATACAAATGCCTTTTGAGAAATTGTCCTCAACATGACTTGAACGTGCAACAAGAAGTTTCCATTTTTATGATGTGGTGAATGTGACAACAAGGAAACTCCTTGATTCTCAAGGACCAATGACTAAGAAAGATCCGGTCACCATCAAAGATTTAATTGAATAATTCGCAAAGCACTCGAGAGAGTACCACAACCCACGAGAGGATGTGACTAGAGGTAAGGGAAGTAGCAATGGAGGTTCGAGAGATTTGGTAGCTCTAATGGCTAATTTAGAGAATATGGACTTAAGAATGATGAAAATAGATCAATCTATACATACTATATGAGTTGGGTGTGATAATTGTAATGGGCCACACTTAACTAAAGATTGCAATTTGGATGAAAAAGGGAATAGAAAAGATAAAGTGTCTTATTCTAGTGGAGGTGGAATTGATGAAGATTGGAGAAAGCCAAAGAAATAATTTTTGCCTTATGAAGAATACAAGAAGAAAAAAGAAGAAAAGTATCGGCAAACTGGACGAGGCTACTACCAAAAGGAACAACCACCACCCTAGAAGAAGATGGACTTTGAGTCAATGCTTAATAGGTTTGTGGAAGCCTCTAAAAAAGACATGATGTTACTAATGAGACCATTATCAATCAACAAGCTTCCATAAAAAGCATTGAGATTCAATTCGGGCATTTGACTATACTCGTTAACAAAAGGTTAAAACTTAAGAATCCTGATCCAAAACCGTAACGACATGTCATAGCCATATCCACTAAATAAGACCCTCATTCAGAGATTATAGTGGTCCATAATGAAGCCTTGAAGAAACCTGATCCACAACCCAAAAGAATGAAGATCGTAGATAAATAAAGGGAAGCCCAGTTCTCATGATGTGAATTACGACCTCTCATGTCGTAGTCACATTCTAAACATAAATTTTTTTTCTTTTGTTAAACCGTATCAGCCTCCATTACATTCTCCTACTCGAGGGAATTCCAATTAATACCCCCCTTTATTGAATCGTTAGCAAAAATGCCCGAGTACACGAAATTCCTTCAAGATTTTCTTAACACTCGACAACAACTAGAGAAGACATCCAAGGTTGTTCTTAATGAACAATGTTCAGCAGTGATAATGGAAGGCAAACCAACAAAGATAGGAGTTCCAAGACGCCTTACACTACCATGTGAATTTGGAAATTGCATGAAGACATTTTCCTTAGCCCATTCTAGAGTTTTCATAAATTTAATGCCTTATTCATTTTACCAAGAGCTCGATCTTGCAGAATTGAAGACCAAAAGGATGGTGATCCACACGGCAAATCGGTCGGTAACATATCGTCAAGGCATAGTTGATGATTTATTGGTAAAAATTGGAAATATTGTTTTTGCAATTGAATTTGTAGTTATATATATGAAAAAGGATGCAGATGTACCCATTATCCTTAGACGCCTATGACTTAATACCATATGAGCCTTAATACCACACAAGCCTTGGTGGATGTTGTGAGCCAAAGATTACTTTACGAGTGGGAAAAGAGTAGATGACATTCGAGGTTGAAGAAGGATTCAAGAGGTCTAAGAATCAACATGGAGTGTTCTTTATGGATGAAGACAATGTGGTTGAAGAGTTAGAAAAATTAATGGAAGAAGAGATCCAAATAAGGGACAATCCAAAAGAAGAAGTCAAGCTTGCTAAGCCAAGAGCGTCTATTCCAATGGTGTTTGGAGTTTTCGCCTTTACTACACTAAAAGTACAAGTTGAGGAGCCTAATGAAATTGAAGATTCAAGTGATGAAGGGGATGATCACCAAAGCATAGATACCAAGCTTGATTAGATGGAAATTCACAAGGAGTTAGATGAAAAAAAAAGTGAAGAGCTCGATTGATGAAAATTTCCAAGGAGTTAAATGAAATGAGGCGTGCGAGAACCAAACAAAAAAGGAAAATTCAAAGAAAGTGTACATAAGACGAGTTCAAGCTTAAAAGAGGAGGTGGAAGGAGAAAAAGGAGAAGAGGGAGATTCCGCTCCTAACTGAAAGAACATAGATTGGGAAGGGGTCCGACTCACGACTCCTAAAAAGAAGCGCTTCTCGGGAGGCAACCCGAGCTCGGTTTACATTTTCTATTCTTATTCTTTTTAGTTAGTTTTTCATTTCTTTTATTTGATTTTAAGGATAGTCATTTATTCATCTCCTATTTTAAAAATCAAGTGTTGGGCTTAAATTGTGAGCGGTATAACTTTTAAAAGAAAAAATATTGGTTTTTGTCAAATTTTTCGAAGCCCACGAAGTGGTAGTAAAACTCATGGTGTGGACAATTAAAAAAGATTGATTTTTCATTCGGTTCAAGACTCACAACGTGAGCATTAATACTCACGACGCGAGAATAAAAGGGGACCATTTTTATACACAACTCTCAACCATTTGACTTTTTTTACTTCTTCCCACTCACAATGTCAGAAACGCTCTCGGTGCCCCCCTCCCATCACATTGATTTTCAATTGAAAATTTATTTTTCATCCAATTTTCTTATGTAATATTCAAAAGAGGTAAGATTTCAGTACTTTAAACTCCTTTATTTCATTGATTTTAAGCTTTTAGAAGTTAGGGTTCACCATAGGATTTCATGTTTGAAACTGATCTGAGTTTTTGATAAATTGATGTTGCATGTTTTATTTATGGACTTGGATTAACGGTTGGATGAAACCCCTAGTGATATTTAGTTTCCATTTGGCCGAATTGTTACCCGATGTTTATACTGTCGTTGAACTAAACTCACAACGTGAGGATTGACCCTTACGAGGTGGTATTGGGGTTCAAAACATTATTTGCTTCCTATTTTGATTAATCTGCTGTGTTTTGTTTTTGGTTTGTTGTTTCTATAATGTTTGTAGAATCCATTGGACCAAAAAGATTAGTACCTCAACATCAAGAAAATGTAGATGTTTCAAGTCTCTATCCACTTTATGTAACGCCCAAAATCAGAAAGACCAAGAAAGGAAAGAAAACCCTAAGTCAAGGGGGTCAACTCGTCGAGTCCAAGGAGGAACTCGGCGAGTCCGAACGGGATCCGAGTCGAGGAGTAAGTGACCGACTCGGCAAGTCGGAGAATGGACTCGGTGAGTCCGGTCGGACGAGGGAAACCCTAAATCCGGGACTTTGTGCACTATTTAAGCACCTCATTCTCTCTCTTAGGGTTCCTTTACAGCTCCCCTCATCCAGAACATCGAACCCTAGCCACCATATTCGTTTTTGAGAAAAGATCTAGCCTTGGTGTTGTGATTTGAAGCTTGGAAGAGAAGGAAGTTCATAGTGGTGCAAGAGGAAGACTTGGATCCAGAGTTGGTGTGACTTTTCAGAGCATTTGAAGGTAAGAAGTCATTACCTTCACTCCTTTGCTCATAGTTTCCTTTTTGTCATGAGATTTGGGGCTTTTATGCCATGTTCAAGAGTCATTTGGAGTTAGAAGTCCAGATCTGAAGTTTCTACTTCAGATCTAAGTGTATTCTAGCCTAGAGAGTCATAAAGTATCGGTCTTGGGGGTGTAGGTGAAGCATGGTTGTCTTAAACCCGAGTATGGAGTGTTTTGGGCCTAGATCTCCTTAGCTACACGTAAAGTTTGCAACTTTACATGAGGAATAGGCCTTGGAAGAGTGGATCTACAGTTTGGAGTCCCTGCATGACTCAAAAAGCTTCTGAATGTATGAAGGACTGAATAGACTCGGCGAGTCCTTCGAGTGGACTCGGCGAGTAGTATGAAGATTAAGAGGAACTCGACGAGTTAGATGAACAACTCGGTGAGTCTGTTGAGGTTTGCCTTGGACTCGGCGAGTCTGTTCTTGGACACGGCGAGTCAGGTCGCGAAACCCTGAAACCTTCGAGTTAATACTCGAATCAGTGAGTTGGACAGGACAGGACTCGGAAATCGGTGGACTCAGCGAGTCATGGGCTGACTCAGCGAGTCGAGTCGCGAATGGAAGGACTCTGAGCATATGAACTCGGCGAGTCAAGTAGGCAGACTCGGCGAGTAGGGTTGACCTGGAAGGTTGACTTTGACCAGGAATTTGACTTTGACCAGAGTTGACTTAGTTGACTTTCGGAGGATAGTTAGACTAAGTGTTATAGTGGTATTGATAGCTTGGGGAGCTAGTGGAGCCACAGTTCAGAAGAGTTGTCGGGCAGCAGCAGAGGGGTTTCAGCAAGTTCAGCTAGTGCATGTGAGTTTCCCTTTGTGTGAATGGGTCTAAGGCCACAATGCCGGCCCATGTAGTGATGAGTAGAAGACCCGAGGGTTAGCTCTCGGCACAGTATGCTAGTATGATATTCAGGACGATGTCCAATGATAGCGGGCGAGTGCCCAAGGAATGGTTTATATGATAGTTTATACATGTTGTCTGTGTGATACTTGTATGTGCCTGATAGGGAGGTGAGTGTGGGCGAGGTCCCGTATCTCACCAATAGCAGAGTGTGGATGGTGTTCCACATCTCATTTGCAGCAGAACAGGGGCGAGGCCCAAGTTAGGGAAAAATTGAGTGTGGGCTGGGCCCGTATCTCACTATCAGTAGAAGCGTGGACGGGGTTCCATGACTCATCAGTAGCAGGACAAGGGAGAGGCCCAGGATAGTCGAGGCCTTAGGACAGGATCCATTAGTGTATGTTTAGCTTATGTGTTGTGATATGTTTTGTGCTATTATATGTTAGAGGGCGAGGCCCAGTGACATGCGAGGCCTAAGTGAAACAGATATGTATCCGAGCGGGGCTCGAAGCTAGGTGAGGCCTGGAGCGGCGGGGTCGTTGTAGCGGGCGAGGCCCGAGGTAGGGGGTGAAGCCCAGAATAGAGGGCGTGGCCCAGTATGTGCAGTATGTGTTCATGCATGGTATGTGGTAGGTTGGGGGGAACTCACTAAGCTTCGTGCTTACGGTTTTCAGTTTTGGTTTCAGATACATCCGGTAGCGGAGGGAAGAGCTCGGGGCGATCGCATGGCACACACCATAGATTAGATAGCCTGGGAATGTTTTACTCTGATATTGAACATATGTTTTGGAAATTAATACTCTGATTATGTTATGGATTGATAATTATGTTTTAAGTATTGTTTTATAAAAGAATTTTTTAGTCTTGGATTTTGGGACGTTACAAGTTGGTATCAGAGCCTTGGTTTGAGGGATTCGGACATGCTCTCGGGTATGTCTGGACTCAAACTGAGGAATTGGTATAGAAGTTTTCAAAATGAAAAGACAAATTTGTAAAAAGAGAGTTTTGAGAAAGAAAACAGTTTTAGAAAAGCAAAAATAATTCAGAAAGAAAAGAATTTTGATAAGAGAAAAGGGTGTCGTGCATGCAATCAGCCGAGCTCAAGTAAGTACCCCAAAATACCCATACAAGTTTATGTTATGATTATCAGTTAATAGAACAGCATGCTAGATTAGGACAAAGGATCTAGGAAGGATGCCTTATGTACCTATTATATGTGCTTTTGAGCTGCATGATAGTGCTGGCTAGACAATAGTAGGATAGCCTGTTTAGGTTATGCCTGAGTTTATGAGCTTGTGTTGCATGCTAGTACAAATTCTTGATATGAGATTGTGATTGCTTGGGTATGTTATGGTTAGATTTTCTCTTGTCTGAATGCTGCTTGCTTTGTGCATTGTGGGATTCTGAGTGATGGGAGTTAGCCATTAGGTGGATACGTCACGTCACATGTGATCAGGGTTGAACAATCTCAGAGTCTTGGATTTAGCCCTATTGCACAGCTCTTGTTTGAGTCCAACCGTTGTAGGGACGAATCTTTTAATCGAAGGATTATCTGATCCACATCACATGTGATGGTATCCAGGTGATGGCTAATTGGCATCACAAGGAGGCCTGCAGCGGCTGAGGACTGGTTTGGTTTGAGTCAGAGGTTTTCCTAGGATAAGCTTAGGATGAGGTAGTGTTGGGAGCAGTAGCAGTAGAAAAGGGACCTGGTGTAGTCGAAGCAGTTCCCGAGGAAAATACGGATAGATGTGGAAGGTAGTATGGGCCCGTACTACTGAAAGTAGAGGATCCGTACTCGATTCAGGAAAAGCCGAGATGAGACCGGGGAACTTGTAGTGTGTGTATGATCGCTCAGCAGTGATGAGTATTCTGATAGTTATTGCGATATGTTTTCAGCATCGTGACATTGCGAGAGAGACCAGTGGGCGGATCTGGCGCCGGAGAGGGATCAGGCTCGGGTTCACAGGCCGAGCAGCTCGAGGAGCGGATGAGGGACTTGATATCAGCTGAGGTTACGCGCAGCATACTAGACCAGACTCCTGTGATCTTTGGCACGGTCAAGGAGGGTATACTGGAGATCTTGGATGAGAGGTTGGGAGCCTTCCGTACCGAGATGATGGCTTTGATGGGAGCACTTACTTTGACATTACGAGAGTTCAGGGCTTGCGGGGCACCAGATTATCATGGGGCAAGGGACCCCATTGCTAGCAGCTGGTGGTTGGCTGATGTTGCTAACACATTCCGTACGAGCCGGTGCCCCGAGGGGGACAAGGTCAAACTCGCTTCCTGTCTTCTGGAGGACAAAGCGAGGGATTAGTGGGAGGACGTTGGCCATGCCATTGGTGATGATGCCATGTTGGACGGGATGACATGGAGCGATTTCTCGGCCATGTTCAGGGCTGAGTTTTCGCCGATTATGGAGGTGCAGTAGCTGGCACGAGAGTTTCAGGATTTGACGCAGACCATTGAGACTGTGGCGGAGATCACCGCCAAGTTCAGGGAGAGGGCCCTTCTTGTTCCGCAGTATGTCGCAGATGAGGAGATGAAGAAGGCCCGATATCACGAAATGTTGAGGGCTGACATCAAGGAGTTTGTGAGCAGGTCCGGCTGTAAGACGCTGGAAGATATGATCACTCGGGCTAGAGATAGGGAGATTGACTTGGAGCAGATCTGGAAGAGGAAGTCGGATGAGGTTCAGGTAACCACAGGCTCGGGAAAAAGGCCCAAGGGATCGGATTCGATATCGAGGGATTATCAGGACCGCAGCCGGTGCGGGAAGTGTGGCAGGGCGCACGGGTGCGCGTGCAGCGGTGGTGAGTCTGGCTTCTTCAAGTGCGGTCAGACTGGTCATTTTAGCAGGGATTGTACTGTTACCACCACACAAGGATCAGACTTGATTTGTTTTCACTACAATCAGCGGGGCCACAAGAAGGCCCAGTTCCCTAGTTTGCTTCCGGCAGGACGGGTGATGGCACCTGCCCCTGCAACTTTGAGGATCACAGACGGCTGTCAGGGTCGTGCAGAGGCGCCTGCGGTAGGAGGCAGGGCTTTTCAGATGACTACATTGGAGGCGCAAGTAGCGTCGGACGTTGTAGGTATGCGACTTCCGTTTTGAGTTTTTTTATTTATGCATGATGATATTGTTATGGCTCTGCATCATTATCGGTATGAGTATTTTAATTTAGTGCAGTTTGCTTGGGATCGAGTTATATGCCATCTGCATACCTTGGATATTTGAATGGTAGTTAGGGGATGTGCTCTATTGGAGAAGGATACTTAGGATGCAGTAACTGTAGCATGCCTGAGAGGGACTTGTATGTCTCCCTAGTTCGGAGATGTGTAGTTTTAGTAATGGACTGGTTAGATCCCTAGCTATGGTAAGCTTGGGTTCCTCAGTAGATTGATTATGGAATGGTAGCAAGTATCGGGGATTCTTCTCGAGCATTGAGCAGTGAGGTGCAAGCAGGGTTGAAGTGGGGGAGAACCCTCCGAGTGTACAAGGGTAAGAGCACGTAGATCCAGAATGAGTACGCGTCTCTGAGAAGGAAAGGGAGTGGCACAGCATTTGATGGATTGAGGAGTTCAGGGTTGGGAGTTTGAGAAACCCCCCATCAGTTAGTGCGTGTAATGATGATGGTTAGTACATGGTTGGGAATTCAGTTTGAATGATCGCCTGTAGGACTCGAGTGAGTCAGAATGAGGATCTTGAGAACTGATAGCATGGGGTGATTTCGTATCAGCAGTCGGTGGTAGAAAGTGTTGTAAGACTATGGGGCAGCCGTAGCATTCACTAACAGTCAGAGATGGAAGGTGTTGTAAGACTACGGGTAAGCCATAGCATTCCATAGTAGCTTCGTTAGCGGAGTCGAAGCGAGGCCCTTATCTCCTAGTGATCAATGTAGGGATCAAGAATGGGTAGTGGTTGAGGATAGTAGGGAGCTTGCCTGTATAGCCCTAGAGAGGTGATACCTTGGGAGAGGCCGCTCCAGGGTGTAGTTGGGTGGGACTCGTGGGCGAGGCCCGTATGTGAGTAGCAGTATAGGTGACACCTGAGAACAGGGTTGCTCAGTAGTATGGTTGGGTGAGACCCATGGGCGAGGCCCATGAGTTTTAGTAGCGCAGGTGAGACCTAGTAAGGACCTCAGGGTCAAATTAGGGGATCAAGGATCCTAGGATTTGTAGCGCCAGAGTGGCGGAATAGAGGGGGAAATATTAGATACCCTAAGTTTCTTCGAAAGTTGCTGGGAGCAACAAGGAGGTTGTGTTGAGGTAATCAACCGGTGGGAGCCGGTAACCCAGATATTGATAGATCAGTAGGGACCAGGGTGGTCTTGGTTCATCCTGAAGACGGATAGGGGACAACAGAGATTTTCAGTAAGTGGCAGTGGAGTTAAGAAGTGTCCAGTGGATACTGGCGGTAATGACCCGTACTCAAGGTTCTAAATGGCATGAGGCGTGGCGTGGCGGCAAGGCCAAGCCTCAAGCTTAACGAGCCATGGCGAGCCACGACATTTTTCAAGGTGTGATGTAAGGCGGCGATTTTGTATTAATTTAAAATTATATTACCACATAAATATAAATTTATATTAAATATAACTACTTTTTAGAAGTGTTAAATCAATAACTAATAACAAAAAGTTAACAAAAACCACAATACTTGTATCTCCGGTTTGAAAAGACATAACAAAGAGAAAAAAACTGTGTCTCAAACGAAAAAACACGCGCCATAACACGCCATAACGCGCCATGGCGCGCCATATCACGCCTTGCCACGCGTTACGCCTAACAGCAACGTTATGAAACTTTTCGTAACGGCGAAGCCACGCCTCACGCCATGGCGGGCCTTGGCGCACGCCATGGCGCGCCTTTTAGAACACTACCCGTATTAGAAGTAGCGGGGGTGATGGAGTTGGTGAAGATTAGGACCTTCACAGTGGCATAGGAAGTAGTTGGTTATGAAGCGTTGCCTTGGAATGTCCATAAATCGCTCAAGGAAAGAAACGGGTGAATCCCCAGGGTGTTCAGCATGAGTACTTGGGGAGTACCAGAGGATTTGTCAGTTGAGTAACTTATGTTTCCAGGATGACCAAGGTTAGGGTGAACCCGAGGATACTATTCGAAAAGATTAAGGGTCGTCAGGATGACCGGGCGAAAGGCCAGCAAAGGTAGGCAGTTGGTGTTGGATTAATAAGTAGAGTATAGAAAGCAAATTGTGCGGCGATTGGTCGTAGAGAAACTTCAAGGACGAAGTTTAGTTTAAGTGGGGGAGAGTTCTAACACCCAAAATCAGAAAGACCAAGAAAGGAAAGAAAACCTAAGTCAAGGGGGGTCAACTCGTCGAGTCTAGGGAGGAACTCGGCGAGTCCGAGCGGGATCCGGGTCGAGGAGTAAGTAACCGACTCGGCGAGTCAGAGAATGGAGTTGCGAGTCTGGTCTGAAGAGGGAAACCCTAAATCCGGGACTTTGTGCACTATTTAAGCACCTCATTCTCTCCCTTAGGGTTCCTTTACATCTCCCCTCATCCAGAACATCGAACCCTAGCCACCATATCCGTTTTTGAGCAAAGATCTAGCCTTGGTGTTATGATTTGAAGCTTGGAAGAGAAGGAAGTGCATAGCGGTGCAAGAGGAAGCCTTGGATCCAGAGTTGGTGTGACTTTTCAGAGCATTTGAAGGTAAGAAGTCATTACCTTCACTCCTTTGCTCATAGTTTCCTTTTTGTCATGAGATTTGGGGCTTTTATGCCATGTTCTAGAGCCATTTGGAGTTAGAAGTCCAGATCTGAAGTTGCTACTTCAGATCTAAGTGTATTCTGGCCTAGAGAGTCATAAAGTATCGGTCTTGGGGGTGTAGGTGAAGCATGGTTGTCTTAAACCCGAGTATGGAGTGTTTTGGGCCTAGATCTCCTTAGCTACACGTAAAGTTTGCAACTTTACGTGAGGAATAGGCCTTGGAAGAGTGGATCTACAATTTGGAGTTCCTGCATGACCCAAAAAGCTTCTGAATGTATGAAGGAATGAATAGACTCGGTGAGTCCTTCGAGTGGACTCGGCAAGTAGTATGAAGATTAGGAGGAACTCGACGAGTTGGATGAACAACTCGGCGAGTCTATTGAAGTTTGCCTTGGACTCGGCGAGTCAGGTCGCGAAACCCCGAACCCTTTGAGTTAAGACTCGAATCAGTGAGTCGGGTGGAGATTCAGTGAGTTGGACAGGACAGGACTCAAAAATCGGTGGACTCGACAAGTCATGGGCTGACTCAGCGAGTCGAGTCGTGAATGGAAGGACTCTGAGCTTATGATCTCGGCGAGTCAAGTAGGCAGACTCGACGAGTAGGGTTGACCTGGAAGGTTGACTTTGACCAGGACTTTGACTTTGACCAGAGTTGACTTAGTTGACTTTCAGAGGACAGTTAGACTAAGTGTTATATTGGTATTGATAGCTCGGGGAGCTAGTGGAGCCGCAGTTCAGAAGAGTTGTCGGGCAGCAGCAGAGGGGTTTCAGCAAGTTCAGCTAGTGCATGTGAGTTTCCCTTTGTGTGAATGGGTCTAAGGCCACAATGCCGGCCCATGTAGTTATGAGTAAAAGACCAGCGGGTTAGCCCTAGGTACAATATGCTAGTATGATATTCAGGACGAGGTCCAATGATAGCAGGCGGGTGCCCAATGAAAGGTTTATATAATAGTTTATACATGTTGTCTGTGTGATACTTGTATGTGCCTGGTAGGGAGGAGAGTGTGGGTGAGGTCTCGTATCTCACCAATAGTAGAGTGTGGATGGTGTTCCACATCTCATTAGCAGCAGAACAGGGGCGAGGCCTAAGTTAGGGAAAAAGTGAGTGTGGGCTAGGCCCATATCTCACTATCAGTAGAAGCGTGGACAGGGTTCCATGACTCATCAGTAGCAGGACAAGGGCGAGTCCCAGGATAGGCGAGGCCTTAGGGTAGGATCCATTAGTGTATGTTTAGCTTATGTGTTGTGATATGTTTTGTGCTATTATATGTTAGCGGGCGAGGCCCAGTGATAGGCGAAAAAAAGTGAAACATATTTGTATCCGAGCAGGACTCGAAGCCAGGCGAGGCCTAGAGCGGCAGTGCCGTTGTAGCGGGCGAGGCCCGAGGTAGGGGGCGAGGCCCAGAATAGCAGGCGTGGCCCAGTATGTGCAGTATGTGTTCATGCATGGTATGTGGTAGGTTGGGGGAACTCACTAAGCTTCATGCTTATGGTTTTCAGTTTTGGTTTTAGATACTTCCGGTAGCGGAGGGAAGAGCTGGGGGTGATCGCATGGCACATACCTTAGACTAGACAGCCTGGGAATGTTTTACTCTGATAATGAACATATGTTTTGGAAATTAATACTCTGATTATGTTATGGATTAATAATTATGTTTTAAGTAATGTTTTATAAAAAAAAAATTAGTCTTGAATTTTGGGACGTTACACTTTATCGTTTCCACCAAGACATTTCCCAAGCTATGTTGAATAATTACACTAACCGTTTATGGTGGTTGTACAATTGGGAGTTCGCTATTGCCCTTTCATTAATTGATCTTGGTTACAAGGGGTTGGAATTTTGAAAGAAGTGAAAAAAAATATTATGTGACAACCCGAAATTTTTTTACATTATAAAGTCCAACCATTCAACTCAACTAAGTGTCAGACTCGTTTCTAATGAGTTTTTAGCCTTGTTAAAGGTCATTCTAAGGAGTTTTAGCCTAGTACACTTAAGGAATGAGTGTTAGGATGTACCTGCTAGAGACATTGTGCAACAATAAAGCCTTAAGACCAACAAAAAAGGAGTTCATAGCCATGAAACTTGAGTTTACAACCGTAAACTCAAGGCTGCTCGTAAACTCACCCTTATAGTCTCATATCCTTGAACTTTCTTCATTATTTCACTTCCACCTCAAGAACTTCCATTTCTCTCTCAACTATCATCAGGTTCTTCATCTAAATCTTCATATATGTAATTGTTTTAACATTTGATTAGTTGATATCCTTCATTAACTAGTATCATTCCATGATTTCATCCATGAAATCATTCCATTTTGTTAGATCAACAAGAACACCAATAACACATACTAGTGTTTTGGTCCAAAATCAACCCTTTCAATCTTCAATATTGTGAGTACTCTTTCCTTAACTTGTTGTAGGATAGAAACACTTGATCTACACTTTGAAATCATCCATTCCTCAAGATCAAAAGGAGTTTACGGCAAAGAGCATCTCCCTTGGCCGTAAACCCCTATAAATGTGCCATATTGGCCGAAAACCCATCTTAAAGTCCAAGCCTTTGACCTTGTACCCTTCATGTATGTTGTAGGACCTTAAACCACACACTTAGGCATGATTGACCATGATTTTACCGCCGTAAACTCCCTTGGCTGTAAACTCATGGCCGTGAACTCCATTAGTGGTCGTGAACACCCCTTAGTTCAATCGCATGTGATTCCAACACTTGGTCAAAGTGTTTCCTAGTCCCGTGAGGTGTTTCTTTGCATTTGGTTGCTTCTAAACACTATATTTATGTCAAAATATGTCATTATATGTCATTTAGGACTCATTAAGTCTTGGGAATTCATTCGTGGAGCTTCTCATCCTTACGTACATATTCGTTTGAATCACCCACATAAGGTGAGTTCATACCCCGAAATCAATCTTTTAAACTGTTTTAAATGCTTTTAAGGGGGGAATACAAGTTAAACACAATAATAATTGTGTAAATGTTTGTTATAAACATCTTTCAAAAGATCTCTTATGTCATTTATAAGTGATCAAAACATTTCAAAAACTCTCTTACAGTTATGTTACTTTATAGTTTAACAAAACTCCGTTTTTAAAGTATAATCATAACTTAGTAGATAAATGAGTCTTTTCAGTAACAGTTCAAGTAAACATACTAGTAAACTATAATAGGTATAGTTTAGGGTTTCAGTTCATACTAGATACTAGAGCATACTATAAAGAGAGACAGGGAGGTAAAAACAATACGCGATAACAAAGAGAACATGCTAAGATACTATAACAAGAAGAACATACTAAGATACTATAACAGAACGAACTTACTAAGATGCTATAGCGTAGAGCAACTATAGGATCTAATTATACCAATGAATCACTAACTCATTGTTCTTAACAAAAGGTTATAGTTAAATTGGGTATACATGATTGCATAACTTTAATGTGGATTACACGGCCTAGCAACTAGTTTGCTGAAGTCATGTTTGGTTCCCAGAATCTCTCAACAGGGAGAGTGTATAGCACGGGTACTAGCCTTCACATTACGGCTTAATTCCCATTACTTTCATAAAGTGACCGTACCACTTGAAAGTTAATGCAAACTGTTTTCAAGTCAAGATAGTTATAAACTAGGGAAAACTTACATCTTTTCAAACAACAAACAGAACAGTCAGGTCTAGTACATTCAGTAGAAAGGGACCATAATGCTAACCTTATGATTCCTTAATATATACGTCAAGGGATATATATTAATAGGATCCAACAGTTAATAGGATGTGTGCTTTCCACCTCATTTCATGTTCCTTGTTTGGTGGTGGGCTTAGAGCGGATTCACCCAACCTATTATCCATCCGATCTTAGTTATATATATGTTGTTCCGTATACATTAGGACATCATAAGGGGTACCAGGTATGGTTCAAGTCATAGGACACTAATGAAATGCACAATTTTCTAGTACAAAACATACTTTTCAAATAGAACATTTGGTAGACAAAACTAGAAACTTACCAGTAAAGGGTTTAATCCATTTTATTAAGCCAGTATAAACTTAAAGGACCTTAGGTGGTTAAGTCTATAATACC
Source organism: Lactuca serriola (assembly GCF_051521515.1). Classification (NCBI taxonomy): domain Eukaryota; kingdom Viridiplantae; phylum Streptophyta; class Magnoliopsida; order Asterales; family Asteraceae; genus Lactuca; species Lactuca serriola. The sequence continues at coordinate 92,976,107 of NC_136411.1, read as the reverse complement.
TTAGTTTATACATCAAGGTTATATATAATTAATAACCGATAGGTAGTTGGATGGGTGCTTTCCGCCTTACTTCCTGTTCCATGTTTGGTTGTGGGCTTAGGGCAGATTCACACAATTAACTATCTATTCGATATTAGATTATATATAGCGAGTATAAAATAAGTGATTATAGAAGGAACCACTGTGGTTACCATTTTTACTAAAAGAAATAAGGGTTTTTTTAAAGAATCTTTCATCAAATATAAAGGAACTATTACAGTTAACTCCATGAGTACCAAGTGAACACGCCAGGGTTATATACAACGATGATGTAACAAACAATGGGATGTGTGCCTTCCGCCTCATTTCCTGTTGCTTGTTTGGTTGCGGGTTTAGGGCAGATACACACAACTGATTGTTTGTTTACTCTGAGTTTTATATAACTTGTATCCATTTAGCACTCATAGAAAGGATTGTCAAGTCATTTTTACTTATCTTTCATCAAAGCAGGGAATATAGGATTTTATGGAGGAACATGTGAACTTTTCTAAACAGAACTTACAACTTACTATAACTTTCTACAACTTACTTACATCACTAAAATCATATGAACTCACCAGTTTAAATGTTGATCTACGCTTTCAAAATGACTTGTATTCTCAAGAGACAAGTAGATAGGTACGCACACTGGGATTTAGAAGATGGAGCAGTATAGCTTCATGTCTTATTTTGTTATTTACTTTGTAGTCTATGTTATGTGACCACATACTTTGTAAACACTTTCTTTCTAATGAAATGGTTGTTCATTACTTTGATTAATATAATGCATGTCTTGTGATACTAAACATGACGTCCTCCACTCCCGAACGTTTCCGCCGTTCCAGTTTTGGGGTTTGACATATTAGTAAAAAAGATACATTGGCAATGGGTTCGATTTTACGTGCAATGGTTGGCGCAATCTTTTCACAATTCAAGAGTTAGTTTATCGTGAACTTTCTGTCGTATTCTTTTCAATGGTTAACTAACCAATAAGGGTTGAAGTTATGTTTCCTTTCTTAAGCATATATATATATATATATATATATATATATATATATATATATATATATATATATATATATTTTTCTTTTTAGCATTTGTAGTTTTGAATGAAAAAAAAAGTGAGTTTTGAAAAAAAAATATAGAAATAAAAGAAAAAAAATAGATTTTTTTTTTGCAAAGTTTTAGTGAATAAGAGTCTATAAAGCCATGAAGATCAAGAAATATTATGAAGAAAAGTTCAAAAAGTTCAAATGATTGAAGAATCCATTTGAAGAAAGTTCAAGAATATGGCAAAATTGCCAAGATATTTTTATTGTAATTTTTATTTCTAGGTTATTTTTCCATATGTATGCTTCACAGCTTAACCAAAAATACATTGAGGTTAAGAAAGTTTTTTTTAGGATGGATTCGGAGAGATGCATAACATGAATGTTGTTTAAAATAAGTGGGAAACATTTATGAGGACCGTAAGTATTTAGAGCTGGGTGGTAATTAAGATTTAGACACAAATATGTGCATTGAAGTAAGACATAATTAGTGGGTTCAATTCAAATTGTCTTCTGTGATATTGGTGGGCATGGTTCTATGTGATACGTTTTGCTTGACGGTAAGCAAAAGGCAAGTGTGGGGAAAGACATTAAGTTCTTCAAATGGTGAGAAAGGAATCTAAAGCAACCCACACTTAACTAGATTACTTTATGGATTCTATCACATGTAATTTTAAGATAATATCTTTTATTCTTAAAATGGAAAGACATTAAGTTCTTTGCATATGATTTGGTTGTGTATTATTCTTATTCTAGCGCTATCCGTTGCTGCTAGTGATAAGGAATAGGTCTTTACATGATTTGATGAGTACACAAAAACTATGTAGTCAAAGTTTATTTGTGCCCTTGCACTATAATGTGAAAGAAGATATCATGGGCCACTTGTTGATTTGATGATGATATTCATGTGCTAGGCCTAACCCAAACTTAATTGATGTGTTTGATTAGTAGTCTGATCCGATCGTCATAAATTAGAAATCGAGAAACATATTGATTGATTGTTCGGTTGATTCATAATTCATGACTTAGTCCATAATGATATCATGAAAGAAACAAAGGAATAATTGATCACTTATTTAAGGGCCAATTATAGATAATATCAGAGTTCGGAAGTTCTTATGGAAAGTTTGCTTTGTTGGTTATTCGAAGTGTATTTGACCAATATCAATTGTTGAATTGTCCGTGTTACAGACTATTTGAAATAGGTGTCCAATATGATAAGTAGTTGGTATAATTTTGGGAACAATAACAAAGCCCTTCTTGGTTTCTCTCAAGGGAAAGAATATTTAGAAATAGTTTTGGGAGATTGAGAAAATAGTTTTTAAATTTATTACATGTTAATAAATTGAATTGACACTAGTTGAAATTAATTTGGGATTAATTGGAGTTTATACATGGGCTGAATTGTTTAATAGTTGAACAGTGGGAACATTCTGGAAGGCCCATATGGTGGACAGTTGTGGGAGGGTTTTGGAAACCTAATTAAATCCATCATACTAACAGATAAGACAATGATTTGATGCATGATTAAATATGATTATTTAATTGATCCAAATCAGGGTTATCCTATTACCACCATAACTATATATATATATATATATATATATATATATATATATATATATATATATATATATATATATTACTATTTTATAAAATAAATCCCACTATTTCTAAAAATAGATTGAATAAAATAATAATATTTTTTTAAGACGTCCAAATCATTAAGCTAATTGTACAACTAATCACTAATAAAATAATATTAAAATTTAAACAAACTCCTATAAATCTTCTCTTCCAAGGTTTTAACCAGATCTTTTTTCATCCAAATAAATACTTAACGCCCTATAATTTGGTCATTTCATGAATTTTCTTTATTTTTAATATGACATGTTTCCTAAAACAAACTAATGATTGAATTGAAAATAATCATTCTCCATCGAAAAGAAATTAATTGTCGAAACAAACTATTTGTCGTCCGCCGCTTTGCGCGGGTAAACGGCTAGTATATATATATATATATATATATATATATATATATATATATATATATATATATATATATATATATATATATATAGGTGCCTTAGGGAGCTTATATTTTCATCCCATACATCTATCCTAAAAGGTTGAGAACTTTGTGTCTCCACTCTCTCTCATCTACCTCCTGTAGTTACTACGGCTCTTGATTTTTGGGTGTGAACCATTAGAGGTACCCTACATTGGATAATAGTCTTTCCAAGAATAGACAAGAAGACTAGGCAACAAGTGACAATTCGATTTGTCAATGGTTAGTATTTCATTCCCCCTCTTTATCTTCTTAAGTTAGTTTCAAAATTATGATGACATTAGTGTATAGTTGCATAAAAAAATCCAATAGAGGCTTATCCCAAAAAATCAAACTTTCAGCTAAATTCTGAAATCTGTCCAGCTCGGCGGCGCACGACGGCTAGCAGTGTGCCATGCTGCACCTGCGATTAGATAGGTAACAGAATTATCAAAAGATACACCTAAGTGCACATGTATCCTAGGATCTTTGTTTAACTAGTTATTGCAACCTACTTTGAAAAATAACAAAAAGTAAACGATCACCAAACGCAGATTCGATTGTTTGTGATCTCATATATAAATAGCAAAATGATTTGACCCAAGTTACGCTTTATACAAAAAAACACCAAACCCTAGGAGAGAGGTTATGACTTTCGTCCAAGGAGAGAAAGAGAATGAGAGAGAGAGAGATTGAGAGAGAGAGAGAAAGAGACAGAGAGAGTATGTGTGGAATTTTGGAGGTAGAATATCTGGCTTTAGGGTTATCCCTAACAGTCTATTTATATATATATATATATATATATATATATATATATATATATATATATATATATATATATATATATATATATATATATATAGATGTTGTAATTGCAGATGAACTCTAGGGCTTATCTCTATGATTCAAACTAGCATCATCCATATCTAAGGGATGCCAAAATCATCCCTTATATGTCTCTTGGACGTTCTGAAATACTACAATTAATCCACACGATTAATGAATATTCGATTTCTTTAATTAATTAAAATTTTTTAATTAATTTATAATTAATTTATTAATTGCTTAATAATTTATCATATTATTTATCTCATTTTCTTTATTCTATTTGAGTCATAAGGCCAACCAAAAATTGTTATGTTATTATTAAAAATATTATTAAAAGAGTCCATAAACTTGGGCACCATTTACAACATTTATTTGTTTTGTTTTGGTCAATTTGATAACTTTTTGATATTTTTCAAAAACTGAAAAGTGCATGTGTATATTACAATTTTCGTCTTTAAGTTTTTTTTGGTTTTCTAATTTTTTTTCTTCATAATTTTGGTTATTTTCGGTTTTGCTTATGATTTTTTATTAAGTAATATGACTATCTATTATTTATTTAACTTTTTTTTTTATAAAAATATAATTTTTTGGGAATGAAAAAAACGATATAAAAACTTCAATAAAAGACCAAATAGAATATATATATATATATATATATATATATATATATATATATATATATATATATATATATATATATATATATATATATATAAACAAAAAATGAATAAATAAAAAGTTGGACAAAAATATTAATATAAATATACAAAGGGCTACGATATGTCGTTTACACAATTTTCATGAATTGTTAGCTAGGTATAATATAAGAAAATATTAAATATGGCGTTATTAAATTCTTAAAAAGTGAAACAAAATAACAAGTAAAAATAAAACGAAATCGAGTTTTGTTCCGACTAAAAAAATAAAATAAATAAAACAACTTAAAGTGAGTTTATTTTTGTTTAAAAATAATATAAATATTTTTTAAAATAAATAAATTTCAGAGTTCAAGATCTAATTTTGGTAAAAATATGGTTTTTTGGAAAATAAAAAACGTTATAAAAACTTCAATGAAAAACCAAATACAAGAACATATTAAATGTGGTTATAAATAATAATAACCGCAATGTATGTTATCATATTCTTTAGGAGTGAAAAAAATAACGAATAAATAAAATAAAATTGAGTTCAGTGGCTAAAAAAACAAACAAATAATTTTAAAAAATTTAAATTGAGTTTATTTTTAAAAAAAAAAATAATAACTGTTTTTTTTTAAAGATTTCTGAGTTCAAGATCTAATATAGCATGATCATAAGTTTATGATTAAATCAAATCATTTTACCCTCAGGGAATTGACTAATCGAGTGCATGAGGTAAGAAATAGGGAAAATGACACATCAGCCCTACTATGTATTTTGACTTTGCTCATTTAGTCCCTAAAATTATTTTCGAGCCTTTTAAGGAAATAAAGTGTTTAATGACATGTTGATCCGGTCGCGTTAACCTTTTTTAGCCGATTAATAGACATATGTGACTTTTAGTTGATTAGAAAAAATAAATTACATCCACCTATCTCTCTATGTCTCTCACATACGCACACCTGCAAGTTCCTTCCATAGTCTCCTCCCACCCTTTTTATTCATCAATCTGACATGCCCCGATCCAAGTTGTGGTGTTTCCTGTTTTTCTGTCATCTCCAACTGACAACAGGTGCCCTCCCCCATCCGATTCATCTTCTCGGTGACCCATGTGAGAAACTTCAAACCAAAAAAACCCACATACAATCATTATCAGTGAAGAACATCTCACAACTACATACACAAGACCCGGAAGGAATTTAAATCCGGATCAGATCTAATTTATGGATTGGTCTCTCAAGATTTGTCTATGGGTGTAGATAGCAGCCTCTCCGCTAAGTTCTCATTCTCCATCTGTCACATTCAGTAAATATTTATGATACATGTATCTGGGTGTACGCAATGTGTACACAACATGAGGATACCTTACGTGGTAGAAATGCTAATTTGAATTAATTATTAATTTATGAAAATTCTAATTTATATGATAATATTACTTATTCAACAAATTCAATTGATTTATACGAGTTGATTTTCTGTTACGATAAATTGATGAAACAATAGCGAGTCCAATAGCAACTTCAGCAGCTGCAATAGCTATAACAAAAATGGAGAAAATAGCTCCTTTTAATTGACGACTATAAAAAAAAATCCGAAAATGTTACAAAATTGAGATTAACCGCATTTAATATAAGTTCAAGACACATAAGAGCCCTAACCATATTTCGACTTGTAATCAATCCATATAGACCGACATAAAATAAATAGGCACTCAAAACAAGTACATGTTCGAGCATCATTAACCAACTCCTTATCGATCTCGATTCATTTCAATATGAACAACAATTTAACCAATTGGATTGACTAGAATATAATGAGTAATGGAATAAAGGAATATATTATATTGGGAATAGATCAAACTAATACTAAGAAACAATTTGTATTTTAGATACAAAAATAGAAAAAAGGAAATGCATGTGATTGCTCATAACAAGGTTTTTCCCAGTTCTAAAGAGTTATTATTGACGAGCTACAACAATTGCACCGATTAATGCAACTAAAAGAATTATTGAAATGAATTCAAAAGGAAGAAAAAAATATGTTGATAAATGAATCCCAATTTGTTGACTATTACTTATCAAATCTTGTTCTATAATCTGGTTTGCTTTTGTAGTCCAAATAATTCCGTACCATGATGTATCTGGAATAGTAGTAATTAGTGAAACAAAAAGACTTGTACATACCATCGAAGTTATTCCATCTCCAACGGTCCAAAGATGGAAATCTTTGGAATATTCTGAACCATTTATGAACATCACAGCAAAAATTGTTAAAACATTTATGGCTCCTACGTAAATAAAGAGCTGCGCAGCAGCTACAAAATGGAAGTTTGATAAAATATAGAATAAACATATACAAACAAAAACCAATCCCAACGAAAAGGAAGAATAAATAGGATTTGGAAGTAATACTACTCCCAGACCCCTTAATATAAGACCCAATCCCAGAAAGACTAAAAGAAAATCATGTATTAGTCCAGGTAAATCCATTATATATAAAATCAAAGATAAATAAATCAAAATCTTTCATAACTTTATTGACCCGGTCAGGAAAAAAGAAGTAACTCTACTCTTTTATAATAGTTCTTATAAAAAAATTATGTTTTCATGCATATGGATTGATGGAGATATAGTTATTGGCTTAATCTCTCGAAAGAGTAATTTGAATCTATATATTTGCAAATCCTCAATATAGACTATAGAAATAGATTTTTAATATAAATTAAAACAAGATTCTCACCCCTAATCAATATAATTTTAATTATTCACCAAATAAAAACCTTCATTCTTTTAGATCAAAATGAGTTCTTAAGTTTTTATTTCAGGCAAATTGAAAATTGTTCGAATTGTGTAATCATCAATTACTAACATTGGTAAACGACCCAAAGCAATTTGATTATAATTCAATTCGTGACGATCATAAGTAGAAAGTTCATATTCTTCAGTCATTGATAAACAATTTGTTGGACAATACTCAACGCAATTAACACAAAATATACATATTCTGAAATCAATATTGTAATTAAGCAATCGTTTCTTTCTAATATCAGTTTCCAATTTCCAATCAACAACGGGCAAATCTATAGGATATACACGAACACATGCTGCACATGAAATGCATTTATCAAATTTAAAGTGGATTCGTCCGCGGAAACGCTTGGATGTGATCAATTTTTCGTAGGGGTATTGAATAGTTACAGGTAAACGATTCGCGTGTGATAAGGTAATCATGAAACCTTGACCAATATACATTGCGGCTCGTACTGTTTGTTGGCCATAATTCATGAACTCAGTTACCATAGGGAACATATCGTAAATATCTATAAAAAAATAGGATACTTGTTTCTTTCTCTTGTTTGAGACAAGTCGTGAATATGAATATAGAAGTATTTTTTTACAGTGAAATAAGTTGGGAACAAATTGTTAATAATAGATTACCTAGAGAAATAGGTAAAAGAAATTTCCATCCAAGATTTAATAATTGGTCCATTCTCAGTCTCGATAAAGTCCATCTTGTTGCGATAGGAATGAACAAGAACAAATAAGTTTTAGCTAATGTAATAAAGATACCAATTATTGTTCCAAAGACTCTACCCCTTTTAGTAATTTCAAAAACCTCGGGAACAAATATGTATGGAATAGAAAGATTCCAACCCCCCAAGTAAAGAACTTTTACAAATAATGAAGAAACTAGTAGATTTAAATATGAAGCAACGTAAAATAAACCAAATTTTATACTGGAATATTCGGTTTGATAACCTGCTACTAATTCTTCTTCTGCTTCTGGTAAATCAAAGGGTAATTGTTCACACTCGGCTAGGGAAGAAATTAGAAAAACTAGAAAGCCTATAGGTTGACGCCACTAATTCCATCCCCAAAAACCATATTTTGACTGCGCTTCAACTATGTCAACTGTACTTGAACTGTTAGATAATCATAGTGGATGATAACATCACTGTTCCCATCCCTATTCCAGAACCATACATGAGATTTTTATCTCATCCGGCTCCTCAAAGGTCACAAATAAATCTAAGGACCCGTCCATTATTATTTTTCTTGATATGTTTGTAGGATATATAGAGAGAAAATCAAATCCATTGTAAGGTCCCCATTAGACACTTGAATTATGTTTGCTATATTTATAATAAAGTGCTTCTGAATTCATCTTATCTTTTAATAATTTAAATTCTTCTTTGTTGAGTAATAACTTAATCCTTGAATAAAATGTTTCTTGTAGCAATATCCATAGATATTTCAACCTAACTTTTTTAATTACGAAATCAAATTAGATGTTGTATTAGTTCACGAATTATGACAAGCATTCTATCTCTATATAGAGAAAGAAAAAAGATATTTTTTTCTAGTGCAATTCCATTAAGTCTTTCGAGTTTTTTCATTCCTATTCTCTTTTCTCAAAAATGGGGACGTTAAACAAAGTTAAAAGATTACTTCGTTCTTGATAGTTATTTACTTAATCGGTGAATAGAAGTATACTCTGGATCGGAATCGTGGGAAGTAGTCCTTGATCATTTCTACCAATTTAAAGCCCCAATTAGAATTCTTTTTATCCAGAGAAAAATAGACTTACATAATCTCTATTACGAATCCTTTGTGTACCTTAGTGTTCCTAGCTATCCACTCATTTTTATCAATCTACTTTAGGGTAATACATATGGTAATAGATAGTAAAAACCCCATAAAGTTGATCTTTTGAACCCGCGTCAAGTTATGATCACTAATCAATTAATCTTGGGGTAAACAGTCTCTAATACTTATTTTTACTTTTCTTAACTCTTGTACATAGGAAATGAGATTCAATCTTTTACTGTAAATTGATAAGCTGTTTCTTTCACTCATATAACTATCTGGTTTTCTTCATCAACCCCCGAATAATGAATAAAAGACGAAAATAGATATTCAAATCATGACACTTCTTTCCTAGAAAGAAAAGAAGTAGGGGCAATTTATGTCTTAACGAATCACACGTAGAGATATTGATAACACACATAGAGTTAATGGTATTTCGTAACTAATTGATTGAGCAGCAACTCGTAGACCACCTAAAAAAGAATATTTATTATTTGAGCCATATCCTGACATAAGAAGGCCGACAGGAGCAATGCTTGAAATAGAAATCCATAAAAAAAAAACACCGATACTAAGATCGGCTAGAACAAGGTGATAACTAAAAGGAATTACTAAATAACTTAATAAAACGGATATAACTGCTATAGATGGTCCAATACTGAATAAACGAGTATCTCCTCTAGATGGAAGAAAATTCTCTTTGAAAAGTAATTTGGAAGCATCCATATGATCCCATAGACCTCTTTTAAGGATTCCAATATAGAAAAAGAATTGATAGCTTGTACTTCTGTTGTATCAATTATCATTTTAACGATCAACTTCTCCCATAATGATATCTATACTACCTAGTATCGTCATAATATCAGCCAATTTCATTCTCTTAACTAACTGAGGAAGAATTTGCAAATTAATAAACCCCGGTGGGCGAATTTTATAGTGCCAAGGAAAAACACTCTTATCTCCTATCAGAAAAATTCCCAATTCTCCCTTTGGTGCTTCGACTCTCGCATAAAGTTCTTGCTTCGACAATTCAAAAGTAGGAGAAGGTTTTTTACTAATGAATCGATAGTCAAACTCATTCCATACACTATCTTTTACTCGATCAAAGCGGCGGATTTCTAAATTTTCATAGGGCCCTCCCGGAATTCCTTCTAGGGCCTGTTGAATAATTTTTATAGATTCTGTCATTTCACTGATTCATACTAAATAACGAGCTAATGAATCCCCTTTTTTTTGTCATTGGGCTTCCCAATCAAATTCTTCGTAACACTCATAATGATCAACTTTATGAAGATCCCATTGTATTCCAGAAGCTCGTAACATGGGTCCCGACAAACCCCAATTTATTGCTTCCTCTCCACCAATAATGCCTACTCCTTCAACTTGTTCTAAAAAAATTGGATTCCATGTAACAAGCTTCTGATATTCAGCAATTCCTGTTAAAAAATAATCGCAAAAATCCAAACATTTATCTATCCACCCATGAGGTAAATCAGCAGCGATTCCACCAATACGAGATTACAATGAATTAAACATTTGGTCAAGCAGTAGACCGTAGCACCTCTATTCTTACTTTCCTTTATTCATTGTCTGTACCCAGTTCCATTTTTAACAATAATAGCTGTAAATCAAAACAAAACTCAAAAAAACCTACAAAACCAATTTTTTTCTTCAGGTTCTCATATATTCAGGCTTAGTATAAGTGTACCCGACCCAACAAGACCCACCATCTTGCTGACCATCCATATGTAAAATGAACACCACCACATGTTGGATTTTAGAGCTCCAAAGACAGGGACTAAAGGAATCTGGTGGTGTTGGGAGCGTCTTATGGTCTAGTACTGAATGTAGGTTTATAACAAAACCCCTTTCGTCTTCTTTAACTGGGTTTATGAGTCCAAGGCTTGAAACCCTTTGAACCCAAGAACAAATCCCCTTGAAACCCCATGTCTTCTAAAGACGAAGTTTATGGAAAAAGGTCGTCGAAGAAGGAAAGAGATCGACGATGCTTTCTTCAAACTGAGAGAGAATATTTTCAAGAGATCAACTATTGCTATCGTTTTCAGTCTCTACAACGTCGATTTAAAAGCTTGATCTCCGAAAATCGGTTTTTGTCCCACCCTCCAACTTACTCGTCGACTTCGAAGACAAACACCCCCTCTGAAGCCGTTGATCCTTCTTGGCCCTTTTCCTTTCACATTTTCTGCTAGACAAATGAGACAACGAGAGCATGGTCTAATTTCCTTGAGATTTGATTTTGCGATGAATAGGGTTTTATGGAGTGAGGGCTAGTCAAAAGCACCGCCATCAAATAAGTCTCCTTGAACTCTCCAAATTAAAGAACTCAAACAGATCACACTTGGTAATGTGGTAAGTTTGGTCAACAAACTAGAAAAAATCAAAGTCAATTTAGGGGAATTGGTCAACAAATGCCAATTTGGAAAAGGGGTAACCCGGTGACCCCTTCAATTTGGCCAAAAGGACTTAATCTACCCGACAAAAAGGACTTGGTTCCCTCGTAAAGCCATCAAAATAGTTAAGGGACTAAAAGGGTAAACCTTAGAAAGATTATAGGGTGTATATGTCATTTTCCCTATGAAATAAACAAAAACAAACAAAAGTTGAGATTTATAGTTTAGTGACGAAGTTAGGCTAAATTCGAAAGTTTAATGGTCATTTGAGTCAAAACACCAATAAAAAAAGTAAAATAAAAACTACAAAACATCTACTCTAATAAATGAAGATTTTTTTTTACCACATGTCCTCTTCTCCTTTATTTGGACACATGACATTTTCTAAAATTTTTAAATTTTGTATTTTCTACTTGTCATTTTATTGTATTTTTTATTTTATTAAATCAAAATTCCACATTTCATATGTAAGGTAATATATATATGTAAATTATTTATTAGAAACAGTTTATATATATAATGTATACAATACATTAAATCCTCATTAATTTTAATAATTCAAAATTTTTCTCATTTTTCTTATAAATTCAAAGTTTTCAAATTGTTAAAATTATATATATATATATATATATATATATATATATATTAAATAAATCCATGTAATACATGGTCTCACACCTAGTAAAATATATAGCTTAAAGACACTAAAAAACAAAAAAGTGAATAAGGCGTAGAATCAAAAAACCAGTACTACATATATATTTCCATTTAATTATAGGTGTTGATCGGTAAACATCAAGTTATACATACACAAAAATTTAATATTTTTGTTAAATGTTATATTGTACAATTTAATAAAACATAAATTTTTGTGTATGTAGAAAAGTTGTTGTATAGAAATCAATTTTTTTTAATGATATATACAACTCTCAACACTAACGAAATATTATTATAGCTTTAATATAAATTTAGAAACACAACAAAAAAAACTCAAAAATATTAGAATCGACCTACCTTAACATTTCAGTCAGTGGCAGAACCATGAAATTTGATACGAGAGTACAAACATTATCAACTTATATTTTATCTAGTTATCCATTGTATTAAAAAAAAATATAGTATAATCTTTTTAGTTAGGGGTACAATAACATAAAACATGTATGTATATAATTTTTTTTACATGTATAAAATAATTTTTTGGGGATACTGTAGTACCCCACCGCCCCATGTAGCTCCGCTACTGGTTTGAATAGGGGCAAATCTTAACTTTTAAGTGTTTCTTGCGAAGTTGTGATGAATGTTATTTCCTCCCTAAAACATGGAATTTATATAATCCTTAAGAAGAGGAAGGGAATGGTTCTCATCATAATTATACATCATAGGTACCATTCTTGCAAGATTCAAACAAGCCTGTATGAATGGTGCTGAAAATTTATTTGGGGAGAGGCACTCCTTATTTAGTTGTTTCCATGTGTTTGATATCATTGACATAACATGTCCCTGTGCATTTTCAAGAGAACAACCTTCATTTTCTCGCATGTAATATGTCACATATGATCCATCATGACCATCTTGATTCTCATCCTATTAGTTTATAACAAACGGATGTTACTGTGGGACATGATCAGTAAAACATTTATCTTCAAGACATAGGTAATTTCTAATGAGATAATATTCAAGTCAATAATATATGTTAAACTTAAGTTATACATCGATGAAATTTGTATTACCTTAGCACTACCTAGATCATCCCAAAGACGAAGTATTTTTGCTAAACAAAATGTTATCCCTGGGTTGTCCTTAATAATTGTAGCACTATATTCATTAGTAGCACAACCGAGAAGGAAAAACAAGTGCATTGTAACTACTTCTGCACCAGAACTTACAATCCCATTCCTCAAGTATTGGTCTGCATTCGGCAAGTGTCCAGAAGCAAACCATTTTGCCTCCACTAGAAACGCTTCACAAAGGTTTATCCACTGCATGAATTGAATTACATTTAAAAGTACGTTTAGATTATTTCTCTTTGCTTTCCTTCCACCATTTGGGTATATATATATATATATATATATATATATATATAGAGAGAGAGAGAGAGATAGAGAGAGAGAGAGAGAAAAAGAGAGGTAGGTTCAAATGTTTCTTATATATATATATATATATATATATATATATATATATATATATATATATATATATATATATAGAGAGAGAGAGAGAGAGAGAGAGAAAGAGAGGTAGGTTCAAATGTTTCTCACATCTATTGTGTGCTAGAATGCACCAATAAGAATTAAGTAAACATTAAATGTATATTAAATAATATCCATATTTATAATTCCTTTTTATGGAGACTAATTTAATTCGTCATTAATGTTAATGATAATATTATTTTAGAATGAATTCATATATAAAATAATAAGAGTGTATTCTAGTAGAACGAGAGTATATTCTACTAGAATACACCCTCATTCTTCATATTACATACAACTTTATTATATTTTAAGTGAGTGTGTAATGAAAAAATGTTATTGCTGACATAAAAACCTAGATACGAATTCATTCTGAAAGAATGTTATTGCTGACATTAATAAAACATTTAATTAATTTCCATAAAGAGAAAATTATAATTATGGATATCATTTAATATACATACAATTGTGAAAGCCATTTAATATCTATCATTATTTAATTAAATAATAATATAATTTTACTAATTTCTATTGGTGCAATCTTACACACAATAAATATAAAAAAACACTTTAACCTAATATATATATATATATATATATATATATATATATATATATATATATATATATATTATTTAGTCGCTCTTGTTCTAAAATACTTTTGTATTTTTTTAAAGTTGTATTAATTTATTTTTATTTATGAATTCTTTAAATCAAAATTAGTTTCTAGAGATAGTTGTGCTCTAGTTAGAAACTGTTTTTCAACTCATACAATACACAATATTCAACATACCGTCCTTTTTAAGTACTCTATGGGGGTTAAACCCATATTTCTTGTAGATTTTGTCACTGATTTCATGTGTTATGTTATATACAGCCTCAATACAGATCCTTAAGTGATACGGCAGTCGTTCAAAAGAATTAACATCCCATCTGCAAATAATTGAAGTAGCAACCTTATAATGAAAATCTTTATCAATGGTACTCAACTCGTAATTTATATATGTTATTGAAGCTTAACACACGTTTTCACTATTTTTGGATAATAAATGTACCTAATAAGAGCTTCTGTGAAGAGGACGAGTTCATCTAGATTTCCATAAACATCAAAAATATCATCAATTATAAAGATTAAGGCAATTGGCTTTATGAGCTCCAATCTTTGCTCCGACAAGCTAGGATCTGCAAGGCTGGCCATCGGCCATAAGTACCAATTCAATGGTTGACTCCTCGCATGCTTCAGCTCCTCTGCTAATCCCAACTCATTCCACCATCTATTTCACAAGGACAATTCATTTTAGAGTAAATCATGCGAATGGTCCTTATCCTTTGAGATAATTTGAACGTTTGGCCCTACTTATTTTTTTCTTTAATTCTTATCATTTTTATAGTTTCATTTTCTTTTGGATTGCCCTAAACTTTTTAGGTTTACCCTTTTAGTTACTTAACTTTTTTAGTGGCTTTATAAGGGAACGAAGTCATTTCTGTTGGGTCGATTACTTCCTTTTTCACAAAAGTGAAGGGGTCATCCGGTTACCCCTAGGGCTGTCAAATCGGGCAGTCGTGTCGTGTTTTTGTCTGACACGACACGACACGACAAAGTTTTGTATAACACGAACACAACACGACACGATGTCGTGTTTTTTTTTATTAACACGAAAATGAACCAATTAAAACACGACAACACGACACGACACGACAAAGATAATATTACATAACTATTAGTGTATTTAATTCATACTTAAAGATATATAACACGATAAAAATGACAAACACGAAAAACCCAACAACGACATGCTTAATCGTGCCAATTTCGTGTCGATTTATGAACACGAACACGATACGACACGACATCGTGTGTTTTAATCTTGACACGAACACGAATTCAAATTTTGATTTTGTCCCGATTTCGTTTTAATTTTGTGTATTTTTATCGTGTCGTGTCATAAATTGACACCCCTAGTTACCCCTTTGCCACATGAACATTTGTTGACCAATTTTTCTATATTGACTTTGAGTTTCCCTTACCCTTGAACCTGCACACCTCTCTCTCTCTCTCTCTCTCAAATTCTTCCTGTCACCATCTATCTGTTTCATTGTGTTTGTAAATATCACCTATAAGTTAACAATTTGAGTTTGTTGTTTTAGTTCTAAGTAAGTATCGCGTTCTAGGGGAAATTTCTCTACAAATCTATTTACTGGTTCCCTCCCATTCCTTGTTCTAAGTATGATGACCAAATCTATCTTCATGATCCATATCTCCATGGTTTTGATAATAGTTCATTACAGCTTCCTAGATTTCTGATGTGGGTTTCAAACGGTAATATGTGGATGTACTCCAATGCTTGATCAAGGTGCCCAACTTTCCCATAAATCGCTAAAACCCCCAATTAATGTTCGATTTTTGGGGAAATTTTGTATTCTTTTACATTGATTCAAAGTGGCGATCTGACTTTCAAGGACACAATTTCTACCAACATTGGTCGGTCTCCCATCTCCGACTCTTGTAACCACCGGAATGTCTCACCGGAGAAGAACCCCCCACCCGCCTCTGGAACAGATTCTGATCGTAATCCGCTCGTTTCAACGGATCTGCAAGTGTAGCATAAGCCGAGTGCACTTTTATGAACTTATCCGCCGACGAGTCACTACTCCCGACATCCATATGCAAAACTCGCGCTGATCTCTGGTACGATGCTTTCACCTCCCTTGTATCAGCTCCAATTCGAACTCCGAGCACATCGTACAACGAAGGAGTATTATTACAGAACGATCTAATTGTCTCCGTTTTCTCAGCGGTGGCATAAGAAGCTGAAATTGGAGCTCTTCCGAACTTGACAGAGTTTGAACTCGATGTTGCCGATGACTTTAAATTGATTGAGAAATTGGGGGAAGTAAAAAACGAAGATGCAGTTGAAATAGATGAAATAGCAATTTAATGTGTATTTTTTTGGATGTTTGAGTGGTTATGGACACAATTTCTCTACAAATGAATTTACTAGATGCCATTGTTAATGAGGTCTTAGAAGGTTTTTGCAAATCACGTGGTTAAGGTTTTTCCATATTTAAGACAAATGAACGATTGTGTTTTTCCGGATTTTGTACTCAAATTCCGATTGAATTTCTCCCGGAATAATGTTACTGGAATTGATTGTGTGAAATGCTGAAGGAGATAAGATGGGGAAGTTTGGCTTACTTGACTTTTAAGTTTGACTATTTGGCTGACTTGGCTTTTAAAATTAGTAAAATCAGTTTTTATATGTGTCATGTGGCATATCTACCTGCTAGTTTAGGTAACAATACTAAAAAGACAGGTTGCTCACAACTTTGTTCCCTTATAAAGCCACAAAAATAGTTTAGGAGCTAAAATGATCAACCCTAGATAGTTTGTGGACATTTGTGTCATTTTCCTAAACAGACTAGCATGTGGATCCTAAATTTCTTCTCTCTTCTTGTAGACAGATTAGGCAATTTCCAACCGAAAACATCTTACTCTTTCTTGATGCTCGCATCTACCACCACAACCACACACCCTTTTCCTCTTTCCTCGTCTCCTTTCACCTGAATCTGCATTACCCTCCCACTTTCATACACTAAAAAAATCCCACATCCCAACCACAGTTGTCGGAAAAGGAGTTGGACCAGAAGCTATGTAAAATCACAGTTGAGGTTTCATCGTCAGTCACTATTTCCAATCTAGTGCTTTCTATTGGCTGTGGTGGGAGGCTTTTTCTCTGGAAGTTCGTGTTATGTGTTTTTTATTGGGCGAAGATAGGGTTTCTTGAGGACAGGAGAAGACGATGAGGGCAACGAGTGAGAAGATGGCACCAGCCCACAGGGTGCTATAAATGGAAGAGCAAAGAAGATTATAACGACCTAACGAAGAGATATGGTAACGATGATCCAACAAAAAACATGGGAATATTGGGTTTTTCTTTTTAGTTTTAGGTTGCAGGTGTTCTCAATATATTAAAAAAAACATGGGATGGGTGGTGTTGCATGTGTTCAAATAATAAGCTAAACACCAAAATGCTTCTAGCATAGCGGTATCCAGTATTGTCCTCCCTCCTTTAGGTTGAGAGTTCAAGTCTTGTGAGAGACATAGGTGGAAATTTAGGAGTAGTGTATAAGTAGATTAGATTTGTCATTCCAAATAATAATAATAATAAGCTAAACATAGGATTGTTTTTGTTTTTATTAATGTTAGGGTTTGTTTAATAATTTTAAGTAGCTATAAATACATCAAGGAAGAGGAAGGGGTACGTATATGTGTTTGGAATGGGTCCCTTTAAAAACATTAAAAATCATATAAAATTAAAAAACAAAAAGGGTTTTAGAAAAGCTAGCAAGGATATACCACTCATTTTGTTGGAGTTAAGAAAAAAAACAAAAATATAAAAAAAATAAATAAATAAAAAAAAGTTACGTTAAACCACAAGACCATCCGTGTAATTTACTCTTCATTTTAGTATTTAGAAAGAACGCTTCTTTAAAATGATTGTAATTCGATTTATCTAAGCCACCGGTTTCTCATGCCTTTGTGTACATTCATTATGTTGCATGTGTAACAAAGTTAATATTTACCTGGAGATTTGAGTAACTTCTGTTCGATGTAGGGCCTGGAGTTTAGCCAACTCCATCTCAGCAAGTTGAGACATGGTGGTCCCCGAGTAATGTTTGATAAATTTCTTGACCATAAAAGTTGACGAGGTTCTCTGATACGAATGTTCTAATGTATTTTTTACCATTATAGCTTCATCTTGGTCAAGAAAAGGAATCATTTCTTTGAGAGCATGGCTGCTAAAATCCGCAGCCTCCTCAAGTATATGTTCCCCCTCTATGCTTAGCTGTGATGCTTCATATAATGCCATTAATCCCTTTACATCTTCGGTCATTTCTTCAAGGAATATTCCATTCTTTTGCTTGAACCCTGCAAAAACGTCGTCTGATACAACAGATTTTACTTGTAATTAATAACTTTAACAGAATTGACATTATTTGAATCAAAAGTACTAGAAGAAAAACAAGGATGAGTCCTGTTGAAAGTTAAGCAAGATTTAAGAACGTGCGCTCACCTGCTGGAATATAATAACCTTGTTGTCGAAAGATTCGGAAATTAATGGAAACCTCATAAAGACTTTGGTCATGGTTAGAAACATGGCCATTGAAAATTTTAGTGTAATGCGTTTTCAAGATTGAGTCAATCTCCTCTTTGAAGTGATGGTTGATGCAAAGCTTTTGGAGAGCGTTCACCATGTCCATGGATTTTAAGGGTTCATCTTGGACATGCTTTAGAAGATTTCGAACTTCCTGTAAATGTTCGGAATACTTGATGGGTTGTTCCATCTGCAATTTCCATAGCCATGCTTTAGACGGTGACATGGAATATAAAAGAAGTAAAAAAACAAAAAAGGAAATACATTGAAGAAGATCTTAAAGTTTATTTTTCTTGGTTGAGAATCTCGTTTTGTAGGGATTAGGGTATGCTGGATGTTTAGTTTTGTAAAACTGTTGTTCATTGCCGGGGGGGGGGGGGGGGGGGGGGGGGGAGATTGATATTATAAGCCGGTTGCATTACATATTTATAGCTATTAGATTTAATCTCGACAATATCTATGAGATATTTCTTTTCTAACCACACAATACTATAATTTTAATTGACACCCTACTTTACTTTTAAACTACTATTATTGGACAACGAAATTATAAAATCTTCTAAAAGATTTTTGCTCTTAACTTTAAAAAAAGCTGAATAAAAAAAATCATTTCAAAATTAATATGAGATTAAAAATTTTATTTTTTCAACAAAATTATGTATCCAAATACTATTTCAAAATAGCGATTCAAGAAAAAGTTATCTATATTATGACCAATTTACCAGATTACCATACACTACAAAAAAATGCCAATTAGTGACAACACTGAAATGGTCACTAACAATAGAAATAGTCGCCACTATGTGATATAGTGACAAAATATATAGTCGTCACTTTTCGTCACTATAGGTCCGTCACAAAAGTGATTTAGTGACCAAATATATAAGTGGTCACTATTCTGAATAGTGACTAAAATATAATGGTCAATAAATCTGTGACAACCAATTTCATGACTAAATCTTGTCACTAATCAGTGAAAGTCGTCAATAATTTATATAATTAGTGACCAAAAAAAGCGGTCACTAAACAAACATTGTTAGAGACCAAAAAAGTGGTCACTATTTAAGAAACTATGAGAAAAGACAATACGTTATAATTGAGTTGCTATAGAATTTTCATAGCTAATGATAGAAGTAGAATGCTATAAATAACGTACCATCAAAAATATGTCACTATTTCTTACATATAGATATCAACTTTCTACAAAATAAAATACTTTAAAAATTAAAAGACATCAAAATAGAAATAAACATTTTCAAGTGTCTTCATGGCCATCGAATTATGGTGCTTTGAGAATCTTCATGAACGGATAGGCTTTTTTTTTATCTGAAAAAACAAGTTAAAGATATGCGAAATAGTTGCTTCTGCATTGACTATTAACTATTAATGCCGAAAAAATTGTAAAAATTTAGGTCTTAATGGGGAAAGACTCAATTCCCTAAATCTCTTTATAAAGTTGTTATTAAGTCAAAAAGAACTCTTCTATATAAACCTTATCCATCAGTGTGCATGTTTCTTTTTTATTTAACATAGAAAGAACAACTTAATTGAGAAAGTGGGAACAGAGCTCTCAACATTAATTTATTTTTTCTTTTTGTTTCCTCAAATATTTTTCACACATCATTTCTACTGACAAAACTTAATAGAGGGGAAAAAACATAAACAAGGCTTTATTGTCCTCATTAAACCATGTTAAATATTTATACATAAATTCAAAAACAGAACTTGATTATTTCAGTGGCCCATTTATTTAAGTTCTTCTCTTGGCATGTCCCAACCTGCAAAGGAATTTTTCATTATAATAATGAATAGTAGCATTGGAAAGTTACTGAACAGATTACGATGTCTATCTGGATAAGAAGCATTGTATACATATATAGACTATTTCTTTTCTGGACAAAATAAACTATCTAAATGAGACCAAATGACCATTTTAACCTTATATTAAAAACAACAAATCTAATAATATTCATCATCAGCTTTAGCAAAGTTTTTTTTTACTTAACTAATTAAGTCATTAAGTGCATAACTCATTAAGTGGAAAAAAATAGTAACGTACTTACATTTCTTTACCACTAATAAAATGTACTACTATATTTTATCCATACTAACGATGTACTTACTTTTATTTAATAATATATATGGCTATAGAAATGCACATTAACTGCTATTATTTGTACAAAAACATAAGTACCTTATGTTATAAGAGAAGCACGTGCATTGCTATTATGGTTTTAACTAAATAAAGTACATTATCTATGTTGGTAAAAAGAGGAAAGTACATTGCTTTTTCTTACCAATATCGGGCATATATAAAATTTCATATGAATAAAGGAAGTCAAGGCTTACTCTATTCAGAATTCTTGAAGAACAAATCACCCGCACCACATCCAATATTAACCCGGGATGTTTCCTGGTAATTTCAAATTTACTGCAAAAAGAGGAAAGACCAGGTAAGAACTTTATTATCATTAGAATTAAAATACCAAATTAATAAATTTGCAAATTATTTTCATGACTACAGTTTAAGGTAATGATTTTTTTATGCTCGTATTCATAATCATTATCCGTTTTAACATTTGTGAGTTATAAATCATGAAAGCTACAATCCTACACTCACCAAACCTCATCAACAACTCACATTAACTATTTATATAATTTTTTTTGCCTAATAGACTATGAGTTCAGTAAATAGATTCACTCCCTTTTAAAGGAACTATAACGCACAAAAATCTATTGTGTAGAACGAATGGTTAAAGCTCACTTTACATAAGAACCCTAAACCCACCCAACATGATTTGTGTTTATAGCTAAATATATTAGCAAACAAAGGAATTTATGTTTAAAACATATAGAACATACAAAAAATAAATTGATACATCTATGAAGTGGTTATTTTAAACCTTAATTCAGCAAAAGTTGGAGATTAACTTTTTTCCCCAAATTGTTATCCGATTCGATTAGAATACAATAAAGGAAAAGACCCATATTTGTTCTACAATAAAACTTACAAGAAGATATAATGTCCATAATACACATCATTATAAAAGCTCCAGCTCCAGGTGTGCCCCTATTTAATTATATTACAAGAAATGATCAGTATCATCATAATTATGGCATCTTATGTTAATATGCCAAAAAGGGTAACTCGGTCATTTATATTAGATCTTATGATGTTTGGGTCCAGTTGAAAGGTTCTTTCTGGTTGGAGATGCTTTTCACTAAGACAAGAAGCCTGATTAATAACAATTATAATATGTATCTTAAATAAAAAGAATACGAACTCACCCTTAATCGCATTATTATTTTGACTAATCTTTAATACTTTAGAAGCAATGTTATATAATTATGACTTGTGTCTATACTCATGTTGGATCCAACCCAAATGAAGAATCTGAAACCTGATATAGTAGGTTCTTGGTAGAACTGCAAGTTGTTATCACTTCCTCTCAACATGAAGAATCCAATAAGCAAAAAAAGTTAGATTTTTGAAAGATATAAAATATAGAGCAATTAGAAAGAATAAACGTCTAATTAAAAACAATTGATTGCTAATGATAAAGAGTAAGAATTACACGTTACCTTTCTTGCTTTTGAGAAGACTCATAAACATCATATTCCATTGCCTTCAATTTCAAACAACATATTGACAACACAAGGAATATGTTTAATAGTATTTTTTATGGAACACAATAGTCAAACAAAGTTAAAATGATAATATTCATCCAAAATATGCACCTGGTAAGCAAAAGATAGTCCTTTGGTCCCTTCATGGATCAGCCTTAGGCTCCACCACTTCTTTTATATCTTTCAGTCTCCTGCTACTTAAATAACTAACAATACAATGAGGGGATAAATCAAGGGTAAACACTATTCAAAGCTTTTAAATCTTCATTCCAATTACTTGTGAATCGTGATGAGAAGATAGATAACACTTTCACCTTCAGTTTGAATACATATGAATCCAGGTGAGAGGATAGAGGATATTTTCACCTTCATTAGAACAAAATGGACACCATAATAAATAAAAATCATAGTTAATAAGCTTTTTTTTACCATTATTTACACTTAATATCATTTTAGGGTTTGTACCTTTCTATGCATAACAAAAACATAATTAAATTCTGCCACACATTGCTAATGTATATACATTGATATCAGCTGAATGGTTAAATTATCAACTTCAAATGGATTTGGAACTCTAAAACAAAAGACAATTACTGATTTACTATAAAACAAAGATCAACACTCAACAATCTAAATAATCAAAGCAAGAATAAAAAGACCTTGAGAAAGTCATTGTTCCCTATGAACGTCAAGCTTGTTGGTCATAAGAACATGGATACAATTGTCCAAATTGTGAAAATAACAAGAACAAAATAAATAAAATTAGGTCAATTGACGTTGCTCATAAGAATATAGATTCAATTATCCATTTAACCTTCTTTCGAAATCTAATCCAGTCGTTGAAATCACGAGGGCTGATCGAGAGAGAGAGGGAGAGAGAGAGAGAGAGATACCAAACATTATGGGGAAGGAGGAGGCGGTGTGATGTGGGCCCTAGTGTGGAGGATCGGGCCCTTGCGTTCCTAGAGGCCCACGATCGTGTGACTAAAGGGGCTTCACGAAAATGGCCATAACTTTGGCTACGAATCTCCGTTTCAAGCCTACGACCAGTTAAATCGAAGCTTGGAGCAAGGAGCACGCCTAGATAAGTCCCCAAAGGGGACTTACCCATTTTTGAGTCCAGAAATCGCTTTCTAAATGGAGTTATGATCAATTTTGTTATTTTTCCTTAATTTTTGGGTTTTGTTTTTGGGTTTGTATTTGGCCCATGGACTTTTAGGGTTTCATTTTAATTTCTGCTTCTTATTTAACTGTTTTTGATGTAATTTGGATGGTCAATCATCAATTTTATGAACTTTCGATTTTCTCCCAAATTCTATGTGTTAACACAGATTTTGAAGCCAATCCCACGGTATTCGTAGCACCAACGTAGTTTTGAAGAGATTGTCCTGGCTATTCTTTTAGAATCAACAGGTTCATTCTTGGTTATCTTTGTGTTGTTTTTTTTTGCGCTGCATCACGGTGTCGATCAGTGGGAGGAAAAACCTTAGCACAGATAGCTATGTTGTCGTTTTTGTGCTTTCATCACAAGTAAGGAGTGGCGACGACATCGAGGCGAAGGAATTCCTTCGCTAGGACGAATTCTTCTCGGAATTTTGTTGATGACATCCTCGATGACTTGGATATAGATGGTGGTAGTCATCGAACTCGCCATTTCCCAGATCCTTGAAACTTTCGGCTGACACAAAAACCCAAATAATAGAAATTGGATTTTGAGTTGATGAATTGGAGATTAGGGAAGGATTAGGGCTTGGAGAACCCTAAGCATTAGAAATTGAATTTGAATTTGATGAATTGGAGATTGGGGAATGTTTAGGGCTTGGAGATGGTGGAGGAGAACGGTGGTGAAAAGATGGAAGAGGTTTGTTTGCATATAATGGTCTACGTGTATTGTTACTCTGTCACTCATAGTTTTGGGTAAGTCACATTTTCACCCTTATGGTTTGATGACATGTATTTATTTGATCCAATTTGTCTACTTCTAACATTTTCATCTCTACAAAGTATGGTTTCTCACATTGGGATGGACGTCCTTTAATCGTACTTTTTTTTGCCATTAAAAGTAACTATATATCTTGGTGAGTGACCACTATTTTAGGGTCACTAATTGTTTTTTTAGTTTGTATTTCAATGATGATATTGTGTCGTCACCACATGTTATTTAGTAGGGTTCAAATAACAAAAAAAAAATTAATGGCCATTATTTTTCTTCACTAAACCTCTAATGCAGTGAATACTTTTTTTGGTCATTAAGGCACCCAATAGCGTGTCCATTATTTTTAGTCACTAAACTAGTTATGATATTAAGTAAAAAATGATTTTATTTTACGGTTAGTCAGTGACGACAAGTATAGAATAGGTCACTAAATTTCAGTGACGACTTAATATATAGTCACTAAATGATGATGATAGTGACCAGATTTTAGGTGGTCACTAAAACTTAGTCACTAAAAAGGACTTTTGCTTTTAGTGATAAGTAAACACTATCATAATTAATCATGTTTGTCATCATCTTATGTAATTTTATATATTTTAAAATTTTTAGCTATTTTTGTTTTTATTAACCATCCGTATACAAATAAACACTACAGCTTCATACAAACTAGCTTTGCGAGTCACACCCTATATCTTTCATCCCAAATGTAAAATGCACCTTTACACCAACACATATATTATTAGGCTACAAACCCATTAGAGAGCTCAGGGTGGCCGGTTTTAGGCTGGTGGTCACAATACTACCATCGGGGGATTGCTCCGTCGTTGGATGGGTTGAGATTTTGGCCTCCTATGTGGCATGAGGAACTTGTTGGATTAGATGTCTAATCCCATAACTATATATTGTATGTACTTGACCTGATAGAATCATGATCCTTTTGGGTTGCATTAACCATAGCAACTTGACAGGATGAATTATGAGATAGAGGTTGATGAATGCTTTATTAATATATTATAAGAATAATATATTAATTGAGAAATCATATTATTTAATTAGTTTTGATCAGAAATTAATTTGGAATTAATTTAGTGATCAAAAGAGACTGATTAAAAGAACGGGGACTGATTATGTAAATCAGTAATAGTTGTAGTTTGGGCTAATGGACCCTATTAATAAAGGGTGGAAGAAAACTCTATGGGAGCCCATAAAGATTTCGTCCAAGGCCTTTCATGTGGGGGTCTATGGATTGTTAATTAGGGCCTAAGCAAGGGAATTAGGGTTTCCAGTTGAAAACCCTAGTAGCAGCTCAACTATATAATGACCCCTTTGGCTATTGTTTTCGACCCCTATGCTTGATAGAAGAACCGTAGCCGAAATTAAGAGCCTCCATCCTCTCTCTCTTATTCATCCTTTGCTAAGTGGTGTTTGTGACTCTATAAGAGGTGCAGCAATTGAGGCACTAAGCTCTTGAAGGTCAAGATCAAGCTATCAAAAAGAAAGGTATTCTTCTAACCCTACTTTGTTTATTGAATACGAAAATTGTATGCTAGATTAGGGTTCTTGCTTTGAATAATATATTTACATGTATAACTTGAGAAAAAGCTAGATCCAAAGCAATTAGGGTTGCATATGCACTATAGGAATGTTGTAATGCTCAAAACCCGTCAGTGGTATCAGAGCTTTGAGTGCTTTTCTGCTATATTTGATGTTATTGTGTTTTTCAAAGCTGGAACAAAATTTTGATTGTGGTCTCTGCCTGGTGAACTCGACGAGTCCTAAGTTGGACTTGACGAGTTGGACCTACTCGACGAGTCCATGCCATGACTCGACGAGTTGGTTCGTCAGATGGCAGATTTTTTGGGTTTCAAGCCAAAATTAGATAAGGGTCATTACCTTAAATTGTTTTGATTGTTAAAATTTGAATGTTTTGTTATGGTAATTAATAGCCTCATTAATAAGTATAATGAAGATTATAAAGTAACCAAATATTTTTATAATTTCTCAATCTTAGTTATTCTGGGGATGATGCATATTATTTGGTACATTACAACAATTCCCTTCTGAAATCCAATCCAAAGACAGAGAATGTGGTTTTTCAATTTCAAGACTACATTCCGTGATCAACCATTTGATAAAAAAGAGATACGACTTTCTTTCCACTCGCTCAACTTTAGAGTCCAATGCCCTTCTACTTTAAAGACAGCAGAAGTTTCTAAACGAGTAATTGTGAAATATCTACATATCGGAGCAATGGAACCCACTACAACTCCAATAAACTGTATTGTAATGGTTGGCCACCATCTATAGCGAGATCCAGACATTCTCTCAAGATCTATATATATTTATGAAGTCTTCAACTCATATAACTCATATAGTTCTTTTTTAAGTACTCTATGGGGTTGAACCAAGGACGGTCCTACAATGGGGCAGTAGGGGCAGCTGCCCCCACAATAAAAAAATAATTAAAAAATAATTTTTTTTTCAAAAAATATTATATTTTAACAATTCAAAATTATATATTTTGGCTCTTCAAAAAAATTTGCCCCCATAAAAATTTAAAAAAAAAAAAAAAATTGCCCCACTTCGAAAGAATTTTGGGTCCGCCCCTGGGTTGAACCCATATATTTCTTGTAGATTTTGTCATTAATTTCATGTGTTATTTTATATAACTAGGCGAATGCCCGCACGTTGCGCAGAAACACTTATATAGTTGAAGTCTTTACAAATATACGATATTTTTGAATATAACAATAACATTGTTGTTAAATTTGATATAATAATTTCTATATACTATATTGATATAATATATTGCTTATTTTGAATTATATGATAATATATACATTTATTATAACTTCATAATTTCAATCGTTTGAATGACTTTTACCCGCGAGTTACACATGAATAAAATTAAATATAATATATGATTTGATGTTATTTATAGTTGTTTTTATTGTTAATTAATTTTTTAAAATTTATTAGCTTAATGTTTTAATTTCTATCATTATCATTATTTAAAACATCAAACATTTTTTTTTATTTTAAAGCTAACAATATAATCATTTATATAGAGTTGTTTTTAACTATTATTATTGTAAGTTATTTTAAGGTAGTTATTTGGAAACTTTTAACGATTATAAAAATATATTTAAGAAATACTTTAGTTAAATTGAATTACAATTTAGTTTTTTCTTTTATCACTACAATTTATCACTTTTAACTATTTACAAAATATTCTTTAGTTTTTTTAAATTGAATTGAAATTTATATTTGAGTTGACATTGTAATGCGCAGAAATACATATATAGTTGAAGTCTTTACAAATATATACTTTTTAAAATATAACACTAACGTTGTTGTTAAATTTGATATAATAATTCGTATATTAATTTGATATAATATATTAACTATTTTGAATTATATGATAATATATAAATATAATATAACGTCATAATCTCAATCGTTTGAATGACTTCTACTCGCGAGTTACACATCAATAAAATTAAATATTATATATGGTTTAATATTATTTATAGTTGTTATTTTTAACTAACTTTTTAAAATATATATGCTTAATGTTTTAATTTCTATCATTATAATTATTTAAAACATCAAACATTATTTTTTGATTTTAAAGGTAACAATATAATCGTTTATATAGAGTTATTTTTAACTATTGTTATTATAAGTTATTTTAAGCTATTCATTTGAAAATTTTTAACGATTATATAAATATATTTAGGAAATATTTTAGTTAAACTGATATTACAATTTAGTGTTTTACATTTATCATTATAATTTATCACTTTTAACTATTTACAAAATATTATTTGATTTTTTTAGTGGAACTAAAATTTATATTTAAGTTGGCACTGTAATGTTATATTTAAATTAATAATTTAAGTATTTTGTCAAAACTGTTCAAAAATTGTAGCTTTAAACTGATAATGGTTTACATGTAACAACATTTTAAATCTAATAAATTAAGTAGAATATGTTAAAATTTAAAGAAATAACTTTATAAATAGAAGTAAAAATATTATTTTAAAATTGAAATTTAGTCTATTTATGATTACACTTTATGTTTGATATTTATTTAACCTTATTAACCAACTTACAATCATTATTAGAAAGACACTATAATTTATCACTTTTAACTATTTTTAAAATAATCTTTGGGTTGTCTAAGTTAAATAAAATTTATATTTAAGTTGAGCCTATAATGTTATATTTGAATTAATAATGTAAGTATTTTATACAAATTATTCAAAAATTATACCTTTAAAATAATAATGGTTTACATCCAACAATATATTAAAACTAATAAATTAGGTATAATATGTTAAAAATTAAAAAACATAATTAAAGATATTATATGAATACACTTTAGATTTGATATTTATTTAACCTAATTACCTAATTATAATTATTATTATAAAGAAATTTAAAAGTCATGGGTGTTTCAAATGAATGTGGTGAAAGGAAAAAAGAATAGGGGTTTTAAATGCATGAGATTCAAAAAAAAAATGCTAGCTTTATAAGTATGTATGAAGCCTTCTTAGAGATCCTTAAGTGATACGTCAGTCGTTCAAAAGAATTAACATCCCATCTTCAAATAATTGAAGTAGCAACCTTTTTGATATTTTTCAAAAATTGAAACGTGCATATGTATATAACAATTTTGGCCTTTGAGTTTTTTTTTGGTTTTCTATTTTTTTTTCTTCATAATTTTTGTTATTTACAATTTTGCTTATGATTTTTTATTCAAGTAATCTGACTATCTCTTATTTATTTAACTTTTTTTTTTTATAAAAATATCGTTTGTTTGGAAAAGAAAAAAACGATATAAAAACTTCAATAAAAGACCAAATAGAAATATATATATATATATATATATATATATATATATATATATATATATATATATATATATAAACAAAAAATGAATAAATAAAAAGTTGGACAAAAATATTAATATAAATATACAAAGGGCTACGATATGTAGTCGGTAGCTAGGTATAATATAAGAAAATATTAAATATGGTGTTATTAAATTCTTAATTAAAAAGTGAAACAAAATAACAAGTAAAAATAAAACAATAAAAGACAAAAATTAAAGTGAGTTTATTTTTGTTTAAAAATAATATGAATATTTTTAAAATAAATAAATTTGAGAGTTAAGAACTAATTTTATTCAAATGATATGACTATCTGTTATTATTATTGTTGTTATTTTGAAAAAAAATGGTTTTTTGGAAAATAAAAAACATTATAAAAACTTCAATGTAAAACTAAATACAAGAACATATTAAATGTTGTTATAAATGATAATAACCGTAATGTACATTATTATATTCTTTAAGAGCGAAAGATAGAACGAAAAAATAAAATAAAATCGAGTTCAATGGCTAAAAAAACAAACAAATAAAATAAAATAATTTTGTAAAACTTAAATTGAGTTTATTTTTTTAGAAAAATATTAATTGGTTTTTTTTTAAATATTTCTGATTTCAAAATCTAATATAGCGTAATCATAAGTTCAACGACTAAATCAAATAATTTTACCCTCACTTACCCCATGTTGGCAGGGGGAATTGACTAATCAAGTGCATAAGGTAAGAAATAAACAAAAACGAAAAAAAGTTGAGACTTTTTAGTTTAGTGATGAAGTTAGGCTAAATTCGAAAGTTTAATGGTCATTTGAGTCAAAACATCAATAATATAAGTAAAATAAAAACTACAAAACACAAAATATATAGCTTAAAGACACTAAAAAACAAAAAATTGAATAAGCCGTAGAATCAAAAAATCAATGGTACATATATATTTCCATTTAATTATGGGTGTTGATTCGTAAACATCAAGTTTTACATACACAAAAATTTAATATTTGCGTTAAATGTTATATTGTACAATTTAATAAAGCATAAATTTATGTGTATGTAGAAAAACTGTTATATGGAAATCAATTTTTTAATGATATATATAACTCTCAACACTATAAAAATATTATTATAGCGTTACTATAAATTTAGAAACACAACTAGGGCTGTTAATCAGGTCAACCCGATCGGGTTTCAGGTTAAACGAGTCGGGTTTTCACAAAAAATAATTTAACCCGGTATCCGACCCTATTAAGGTATGGGTTGGTCGGGTTCAGGTTTCGGGTTAATAGGGTCGGGTTAGCCGGGTTAGTCGGGTTAATACACTAAACACTTAATTTAAACATAATATATATGATTTTTTCAAGAGTGCAATCTGATATAAATCCAAACCATTTTTTACTCTTTTCTTAACATCAAGAATGCATACAAATTGAAACAAATTAAAAATAAAAGATCATGAACCTCATGGTTATTACAACATACGAGAAAACATGCATACCACAATAGCTAAAAGAGTTCTTCCATTATAAATATTAAATAGATGAACTTTCAATCTCTAGTTAGCGATCAACGTCATGTAGTTTATTCATGTTTATAGTTAGTTTAAAGTAGAAATAATTATCAAAATAAAATCTTTACTTTCTCAGCCGCTCTAGTAATTTTGAGATGCGGAGGTTTTATATCTTTTTGGACTTCAACTTGACAAATGGGAGTTACTTGACCCTCGTATGCTTCTAGAGTCACAAAAATTTACATTTTCAAAGGATTTGTAGTCTTTTTGTATAGTTCAAGTAAATAGCAATGAAATATGTAAAGGTTGTGAATTCCTAACCGGGTTATTCGGGTTGACCCGAAACCCGATTTTTTTGTAAAAATCAACCCTAAACCCGACCCTAACTACAAATCGGGTTTGTCGGGTTAACCCGAATAACCCGATTTGGAATTCTAACCCTATTGAACCCGACCCTAATTACCTTATTCGGGTTAGGGTCGGGTCGGTTAATCGGGTTCGGGTTTTTTTGACACCCCTAAACACAACAAAAAAACTCACAAAAATATTAGAATCGACCAACCCTAGCGTTTCAGTCATTGGTAGAATCAGAAATTTTGATACTGAAGTACAAACATTATCAACATATATTTTATGTAGTTATCCATTACATTAAAAGAAATATGGTTCAATCTTTTTAGTTAGGGTACAATAACATAAAACATACATACATATATATATATATATATATATATATATATATATATATATATATATATATATATATATATTTTTGGGGATACTGTAGTACCCTACCGCCCCATGTAGCTCCGCCACTGGTTTCGGTAGGTGGAAATCTTAACTTTTTAGTATTTCTTGCGAAGTTGCGATGAATGTTATTTCCTCCCTAAAACATTGAATTTATATAATCCTTAAGAAGAGGAAGGGAATGGTTCTCATCATAATTGTACATCATAGGTACCATTCTTGCAAGATTCAAACAAGCCTTTATGAATGGTGCTGAAAATTTATTTGGGGAGAGGCACTCCTTATTTAGCTGTTTCCATGTGTTTGATATCATTGACATAACATGTTCTTGTGCATTTTCAAGCGAACAACCTTCATTTTCTCGCATGTAATATGTCACATACGATCCATCATGACCATCTTGATTCTCATCCTGTTAGTTTATAACAAAACGGATGTTACTATGGGACATGATAAGTAAAACATTTATCTTCAAGACATAGCTAATAGCTAATGAGATAATATTGAAGTTAATTATATATAAGTTAAACTTAAGTTATACATGGATGAAATTTGTATTACCTTAGCACTACCTAGATCATCCCAAAGACGAAGTATTTTTGCTAAACAAAATGTTATCCCCGGGTTGTCCTTAATAATTGTGGCACTATCTTCATTAGTAGCACAACCAAGAAGGAAAAACATGTGTACTGTAACTACTTCTACACCAGAACTTACAATCCCATTCCTCAAGTATTCGTCTGCATTCGGCAAGTGTCCAGAAGCAAACCATTTTGCCTCCACTAGAAACGCTTCACAAAGGTTTATCCACTGCAACAATTGAATTACATTTAAAAGTACGTTTATATTATTTTTCTTTGCTTTCCTTCCACCATTTGGGTATATATATATATATATATATATATATATATATATATATATATATATATATATATATATATATATATATATATATATATATATATATCACTTTTGTATTTGTTTAAAGTTGTATTTATTTATTTATTTATTTTTATTTATGAAGTCTTTAAATTAAAATTAGTTTCTAGAGATAGTTGTGCTCCAATTAGAAACTTGTTTTTCAACTCATACAATAGACAATATTCAACATACCGTCCTTTTTAAATACTCTATGGGGTTGAACCCATATTTCTTGTAGATTTTGTCACTGATTTCACGTGTTATGTCATATAGAGCCTGAATACAGATCCTTAAGTGATACGGCAGTTGTTCAAGAGAATTAACACCCCATCTGCAAATAATTGAAGTAGCAACCTTATAATCAAAATCTATATCGATGGTACTCAACTCATAAGTTATATGTTATTGAAGCTTAACGCACGTTTTCGCTATTTTTGGATAAAAATTGTACCTAATAACTGCTTCTGTGAAGAGGACGAGTTCATCTAGAGTTCCATAAACATCAAAAATATCATCAATTATAAAGATTAAGGCAATTGGCTTTATGAGCTCCAATCTTTGCTCCGACAAGCTAGGATCTTCAAGGCTGGCCATGGGCCATAAGTACCAATTCAATGGTTGACTCCTCGCAAGCTTCAGCTCCTTTGCTAATCCCAACTCCTTCCACCATCTATTTCAGAAGGATAATTCATTTTAGAGTAAATTACACGAATGGTCCTTATCCTTTGAGATAATTTGAACGTCTGGTCCTACTTATTTTTTCTTTATTTCCTATCATTTTTATAGTTTGATTTTGTTTGGATTGCCCTAATCAATATAAAAAGACTAATATGACCTTCCCTTTTTTTTTTTGTATTTATTAAATTTATTTAAATAAATCAAACTAATAAACGTAAAAAGACTAGCATGTGGTTCTTAAATTTCTTCTCTCCTCATGTAGACGGATTAGGCCATTGCCAACAGAACACATCCCACGCTTTCTTGATGCTCTCATCTGCCACCACCACCACACACCCTTTTCGTCTTCCCTCATCTCCTTTCACCGGAATCTGCATTACCCTCCCACCTTCATACACTAAAAAATCCCACATCCCAACCACAGTTGTCGGAAAAGGAGTTGGACCCGAAGCTATGTAAAATCACAGTTGAGGTTTCATTGTCGGTGACGATTTCCAGTCCAGTGCTTTCTATTGGCTGTGGTGGGAGGCTTTTTCTCTTGAGGACAAATGAAGAGATGAGGGCAACGAGTGAGAAGATGGCAGCAACCCACAGGGTGCTGTAAATGGAAGAGCAAAGAAGTTTATAACGACCTAATGAAGAGATATGGTAACGATGATCCTACAAAAAACATGGGAATATTGGGTTTTTCTTCTTAGCTTTAGGTTGCAGGTGTTGTCAATGAAAAAAAAAAAAAAAACAGAGTAGAAGGGGTGGGGCGGAGAAGATCATGGTGGTATCGTGGGATGGGTGGTGTTGTATATGTTCAAATAATAAGATAAACATAGGATTGTTTTTGTTTTTATTAATGTTAGGGTTAGTGTAGTAATTTTAAGCAGCTATAAGTGGTACGTAATGTGTTTGGAATGGGTCCCTTTAAAAAGATTAAAAGTCATATAAAATTAAAAAACAAAAAGGGTTTTAGAAAAGTTAGGAAGGATATACCAAGGTTGTCAAGATCCGTATCCTACCTAGGATCGATTTTGGGTTTGCAAGATCGGGATCGAGATCCTAAGATCCCACAAAATAGAACATAATTTTAATTTATAATATTTAATCATGAAAACTATTTCAAACATTTAGTTTTTCGTTCAAAAGTTATAAAAACTTCAAAATATTAGTCGTAAGTCTCAATAAAAAATGATAAACGGTAGATTGGTAAAGGATAAAAGGCATAAAGTGATTAAAAAAAATTCATTTGCAAAAAAAAAAAAAAAATCAAAGGAAGGTAGGATCGGATCGGATCTCGATCCTACGATCCTACCTACGATCTTACGATCTTACCTGCGATCCTACCCCAAATACGATCCTTTTATGATCCGGATCGTTTTTCATACCTAGGATCGTAGGATCGTACGATCCTACGATCAGGATCGCGATTTTGACAACTATGGGATATACCACTCATTTTGTCGGAGTTATAAAAAAAAATAAGTTACCTTAAATGACAACCATCTGTGTAATTTACTCTTCATTTTAGTATTTAGGGGTGTTTGGCTTAGCTTTTCAAACCTCAAAAGTCATGATTTCATGACTTTTCTAAAAAATTCCTTTTCTTTATGTAAAAACTTCAAAAATGAATTTTAAAACTAGTTTGTCAAACATTTTTTATTTTTTTGTTTTTCTAAAAATGACGTTTAGCTGTGAAAAGCTAATTCAAACACCACCTTAGAAAGAAAGAATGCTTCTTTCAAATGATTGTAATTCCATTTATCTAAGCCACCGGTTTCTCATGCCTTTGTGTACATTCATTATGTTGCATGTGTAACAAAATAAATTTTTACTTGAAGATTTGAGTAACTTCTGTTCGATGTAGGGCCTGGAGTTTAGCCAACTCCATCTCAGCAAGTTGAGACATGGTGGTCCCCGAGTAATGTTTGATGAATTTCTTGACCATGAAAGTTGACGAGGTTCTCTGATACGAATGTTCTAATGTATTTTTCACCATTATAGCTTCATCTTCGTCAAGAAAAGGCATCATTTCTTTGAGAGCATGGCTGCTAAAATCCGCAGCCTCCTCAAGAATACGTTCTCCCTCTATGCTTAGTTGTGATGCTTCATATAATGCCATTAATCCCTTTACATCTTTGGCCATTTCTTCAAGGAACATTCCATTCTTTTGCTTGAAGCGTGCAAAAACATCTGATACGAAGAAATTTTACTGGTACTTAATAACTTTAACAAAATTGACATTCTTTGAATCTAGTACTACAAGAAGAAAAAACAAGGATGTGTACTACCGCTCACCTGCTGGAATATAATAACCATGGTGTCGAAGGATTCGGAAATTGATGGAAACCTCATAAAGACTTTGGTCATGGTTAGAAACATGGCCATTGGAAATTGTAGTGTAATGAGTTTTCACGATTGAGTCAATCTCCTGTTCGAAGTTATGGTTGATGCAAAGTTTTTGGAGAACATCAACTATTTCCACAAGTTTTATGGGCACACCTTCGACATGCTTTAGAAGATTTGGAACTTCCTCTAATTGTTCTGAATATTTTAGAAGATTTCGAACTTCCTCCAATTGTTCTGAATACTTGGTGGATTGTTCGATCTGCAATTTTCGTAGCCATGCTTTAGACGGCAACACGAAATATAAGGGAAGTAAAAAAAGCAAATACAATGGAAAAGACATTAAAGTTTATTTTTACTGGCAAAGAATCTTGTTTTGTAGGAACTACGTTTTGCTGGATGTTTAGTTGTGTTACACTATTGTTGATTGCCATGAGAGAGAGAGTGTGTGTGTTTGTTATTGGAAGTTGCTTGCATTATTTATAGGTATTGAATTTGATGTTGACTTATCTATTAGGCACTTTTAAAGTTTTGGAAATAAAAGTTTTATATCTTTTAGTTTTAAAGAAAGAAAGAATTAGAAAAAGTTTGTTGGTGAATATAAGTTTAAAATATAGAAAAAGTTTGTTGGTGAATATAAGTTTTAAATTTATTTTTTTTGGTAAATTACACCAATCGTTCTCATGCAGATATCAATAGACAAGTTTAATTTCTATTTTAAAAAATTAATTCGAATCATATATCATATCGTTAAAAGTTGCATACTTCATCCATTATTAATTTTAATTTGAACGTTTCATCCATTTTGAAACATGAAAGGACTATATATAATACTCTTTTTATTTTCATTTTCATTTATTTTTACCATTTTTGACTATTTTTACTTATAAAAAAATATTTTACATATTGTTCTAGCTTGTTAAGAACACTTGACTGTAGGCCTGACAATTGAGTTGGGTTCGGGTTAACGGGTTGGCGGGTCAGAAAACATAAACTCAACCCAATCCATATAATATATGAGTTGACGGGTTGACGGGTCACGGGTTGGTAGGTTGGAAAGCTCAACCCAACACAACCCATATAACCCATTTAAGTATATTGGTTCGCGGGTTCACAAGTTAATGGGTCAAACCCAACCCATATAACCCGTTTAATAAACACACAACACATTTAAAAAAAAAAAAAAAAATTCAACATAAATTCATAAAATGATTAAAGTAATTAACATAAAAAAAGGTTTTCAACATAAATTTATCATAAAGTCAATAACATCCATATAAAAATGAAAAATGAAAAAATTCAAAGAAAATGGATGTGTTCTTCGTTCGTGACTAATGAAAATAATGACATGTATTTTTTCTTTTTCTGATTAACGAACCGCAAATGCAGATTAATCACATATTAATACGGAAGGAATACAATGATACAAAATATTACGAATACAGATGGAAATCAAATTTCATTAATAATTAAATATATCATTTTTTAAATGTAATATATATATATATATATATATATATATATATATATATATATATATATATATATATATATATATATAAGTTACACTTTAGCCCCAAGATTTTTTTTAACAAAAAAGTCCTGAAAACCGGCAAAAATTTGCAGTTTGATCCTTTTTGACCGGTTGAAACTGGTACCAAATTAATTTGAGACTATTTCGTAAACTAACGCAAAATATTGAGACTTTTCGGTAAACAAAAAATATTAGGACTTTTCTGTAAAACAAAAATATTATGACTTTTTTCTACAAATAAACCATTATTATTATTATTATTAAAAATATAAATAAGAATACTATTTTTTTTGAACTTGTTATTATTAATATTGTTACTAATACATATAAATGCATTTAAATGAAAAAATAATAGTAATGACATTGTTTAAGGGTGGAGATGGAGGAGATGGTGATGCTTTTAGCATTGAAATGATGAATGTTTGTTTGTATATTTTTACTTTGTATATGATCATTTCATATTTGTTATTATTGTTTTCAATTCAGAATATTAATACTTAACAATTTAAAAGAACTTGCATATTTGTAAAATTGTTTATTAATAGTTTAAGGTAGAATGATTTCTCACTTTGTATATAAAAATGTTTAAAATAGAAGGATTACTTTTTAAATCCAACACATCCACTACAAACATTTACATAGGTAGCTCATATCAAACTTTAAAAGTATTAGTTACAATATCTTGTTTAATAAAAACTAATAGGACATGTTTTTTGGATTAATACTTTTGAATTATTCCTATTACTTTTTCTTAAACAAGATATTGTAATTAGTACGTTTGAATTTTGATATGAGTTACCTATATAGATGTTTGTAGTGGATTTATTGGTTTTGGAAACTAATTCTTCTACCTTAAACAATTTTATATACAAAGTATGAAACCCTTCTACCTTAAACTATTTTTTTTATAAACAATTTTACAAATATTCAACTTCTTTTGAATTGTTAAGTATTAATATTCTGAATTGAAAATAATAATAGCAAATGTGAAATGACCATATAAAAAGTAAAAATATACAAACAAATATTCACGATTTCAATGCTAAAAACATCACCATCTCCTCCACCTCCACGCATAAACAATGTCATTAATATTATTTTTTTCATTTAAATGCATTTATATGTATTAGTAACAATATTAATAGTAACAAGTTCAAAAAATAGTATTCTTATTTATATTTTTAATAATAATAATAATAAGGGTTTTGTTTGCAGAAAAGTTCTAATATTTTTTGTTTACAGAAAAGTCTTAATATTCAGGACTTTTTACCTATATATATATATATATATATATATATATATATATATATATATATATATATATATATATATATATATATATATATATATATATATATGGAAATCTCCAATAAAATCCTAAAATTTTGGCCCGGTTTACGTTTTAGTCCTAAACTAATTTTTGTTTATGAAAAAGTCTTAAAAACCGGTAAAAGTAAGCATTTTGACCATTTTTGACCGGTTGAAACCGGCAACAAATTAATTTGGGAGTATTTCATAAACTGACCTAAATTATTGGGACTATTTCACAAAATGACCGAAAATATTGAGACTTTTCTGCAAAAAAAAATATTAGGACTTTTTTGCAAACAAAAGCCTTATTATTATTATTATTATTATTATTATTATTATTATTATTATTATTATTATTATATTAAAAATATAAACAAGAATACTAATTTTTAAATTCATTATTATTAATATTTTTAATAATACATATAAATACACTTAAATAAAAAATATATTAAATAAATTATTTAAAGGTGAAGGTGGTGGTGATGGTAATGCTTTACGCATTGAAATCATGAATATCTTGTATGTCCTCACTTTGTATATGATCATTTCACGTTTCTTATTATTGTTTTCAATTCAAAATATTAACACTTAACAATTTAAAAGAAGTTGCCTATTTGTAAAATTGTGTATAAATAATATAAGATAAAAGGATTTCTCACTTTTTATATAAAATTTCTTAAGGTAGAATGATTTCTTTTAAAATCCAACAGATACACAATAAATATTTACATTGGTGACCCATATCAAAATTCGAAAATATTAATTAAAATATTTTATTTAATAGAAAGTATTATGACTTGTTTTGCTTTATCACATTATATCTGCTATGTTTCCAAAAAATCTACAATGATAAAGTAATAAAAAAGAGCAACACACATGTTGGTAATTCAAATTCTTACACACAAGACATACATGCATATCACATGCTCACTATTTGTAAACAATTTGAAAAAATTTGTAGCTTCTTTTAAATTGTTAAATGTTAATATTCTGAATTAAAAACAATAATAACAAATGTGAAATGACCATATACAAAGTTAGAATATACAAACAGACATTCATGATTCAAAGCTTAGAGCATTATCATCCGCTCAACCTTCACCTTTATAAAATGTCTTTAATATTTTTTAATTTAAATGTATTTATATGTATTATTAC
This sequence comes from Lactuca serriola, assembly GCF_051521515.1. Lineage (NCBI taxonomy): Eukaryota > Viridiplantae > Streptophyta > Magnoliopsida > Asterales > Asteraceae > Lactuca > Lactuca serriola. The sequence continues at coordinate 92,936,543 of NC_136411.1, read as the reverse complement.
CAATATTAATAATAACAAATTTAAAAAATAGTATACTTATTTATATTTTTAATATAATAATAATAAGGTTTGTGTTTGCAGAAAAATCCTAATATTTTTTGATTTTGCAGAAAAGTCCCAATATTTTGGGTCAATTTATGAAATAGTCCCAAATTAATTTGTTACCAGTTCCAACCAGTCAAAAATGGTCAAAATACAAACTTTTGCCGGTTTTTGGGATTTTTTCGTAAACAAAAATTAGTTTAGGACTAAAACATAAACCGGACTAAAATTTTAGGACTTTATTAAAGATTTCCCTATATATATATATATATATATATATATATATATATATATATATATATATAAATATATATATATATATATATATATATATATATATACGGGTTGACGGGTTGACCTGCGAACCCAAACATATAACCCAACCCAACCCATGAAATAAACGGATTGGTGGGTTGGTGGGTTGACGGGTTGGCAGGTCAAAAATTTCAACCCAAACCCGTCTATTTTCGGGTTAGTTTACGAAATAGTCCCAAATTAATTTGGTACCGGTTTCAAACGGTCAAAAATGGTCAAACTGCAAATTTTTGCCGGTTTTCAGGACTTTTTCATTTAAAAAAAAAATCTTGGGACTAAAGTGTAACTTCTCCGTAAATATTGGGACTTTTCTAAAGATTTCCCTATATATATATATATATATATATATATATATATATATATACGGGTTGGCGGGTTGACCCGCGAAGCCAAATAGATAACCGAACCCAACCCATGAAATAAACAGATTGGTGGGTTGGCGGGTCAAAATTTTCAACTCAAACCCGTCTATTTTTGGGTTGGGTCAATGTCGAGTTACGGGTTGGGTCAAGAGTTGCCACCCCTACTTGACTGATAATCTATACCCAGAAAATGGAGCACCATCGGAAAATCCCCACCACCGCCTACTACACATTCTTGCTGAAAAACCCCACCACCACTTACTTCAGATTCCAAATAAAAACTATTGTAGATTCATGCCCAACTCTTGTATCTTCACTCATACTACAAATTCTGGCACTACCACACCAACCATTTCTTCCCCTTTCTCCGTCAGAAAACCCACATACAGAAAAACCCCACTTGATATTGCCATACATCCTTTACCGCCCGACAACTTGAACCGGAATCCACCTATGCATTGAGAAACACCAAAATTGTGGTCGAAAATATGCATTTTTTCCACCCATTAATGAAGATTTGAAGCCTTTGTTTTTTTTTCAGGGGAGATTTTGGAAGTTGCCTTTTTTTTTCCTAGTGGAGATCTGATACCGGTGGGAAAAATCAAACAGGAATCGATCCATGGTTGAACGTGCAAAAATGGAACGTTGATGGATGGTCCATAAATCGAACGGTGGTAGATCGGTGTGACAACCTGAATTTTTTTTTACCTTTTAAGACCCAGTCAATCAACTCAACTGAGTGTCAAACTCATTAGTATTGAGTTCTAGCCCGGTTAAAGGTCATTCTAAGGAGTTTTGAGCCTAATTCACTTAAGGAATAAGTGTTAGTAAGTACCTGCTAGAACCACAATGTAGCAAATCAAACCATAACCTCATCAAAATGAGTTCACCGCCACATGACCATGAGTTTACGGCCGTAAACACATGTGGTCGTAAACTCAAGGGTATATAGATGATACTTGGCCATTTTTCTCATTCTTTCCTTCCTTGGCCGATTTTCCTTCAAATCCTCTCAAGTATCATCAAGACTTTCTTCCTAGATCATCAAAAGATGTAAGTATTCTTCCTAGATTTGTTGATACATCTCTTAATCTAGTATCCTTCCATGATTTCACCCATAAAAATCAATCTTTTCTTAGATCTTCAAGTTTCACCAAGAACACCAAGAACACACACTAGTGTTCTTGGCCAAAACCGTCCATTTCAAGCTTCTAGATCGTAAGTACTCTTTCCTATACTTCATATCTACTAGGAAGCCTTGAATCACACCCTTGAAACACACATTTTCCCAAGAACATCTTGAGTTTACGGCCCAAGATCTTCCTTGGCTGTAAACTCATTGTGAAGGCATATATAGGCCATCAACCCTCCTAGATGCAAAGCTAGTAACCCAGGACCCTTCATAGATGATATTAGGACCTTAAACTACTCTCATAAACATAAAAGATTATGAGTTTACGGCTATAAACACCTTTGGGTCGTAAACTCATCAAAAGCTTCAATGAAGGTGGTCTTTCTCATCCTAGTGTAGAGCAAAAGTCCCTAAAGCTTCCCAAACCTTCAAACTTACACTTATACATGAGTGACCATGATTTTACGGCCGTAAACTCCCTTAGGCCATAAACTCATGGCCGTAAACTCATGTGAGTGTCACTCTACCTTCCTTTTTTGAATCACATGTGATTCCAACACTTGGTCAAAGTGTTTCCTAGTCCCGAAAGGTGTTTCCTTTCATATAGTTGTTTATAAACACTATATTCATGTCAATATGTGTCCTTATATGTCATTTAGGACCTATTGTATCTCGAGACTTCATTCATTGAACCTCTCATCCTTAAACGCGTATTCGTTGAATAACCCACATCAGGTGAGTTCATACCCCGTAATGAATCTTTTAATTGTTTTAAATGCTTTTAAGGGGGGAATATAAGTTGAACACAATGATAATTGTGTAATTTTTTGTTATAAACATCTTTCAAAATGTTGCTTATGTCTTCTATAAGGGATCAAAACATTTCAAAAACTATTTTACAGTTATGTTGCTTTATAGTTTAACAAAACTCCGTTTTTAAAGTACAAGCATAACTTGGTAGTAAAATGAGTCTTTTCAATAACAGTTCAAGTAAAACATTAGTAAACTATAAGGGGTATAGTTTAGAGGTTCAGTTCATACTAGATACAATACACGATAACATAAAGAACATACTAAGATACTATAACAAGAGAAGATAGTAAAAATACTATAACAGAACGAACATACTAAGATGCTATAGCATGGCACTATTACAGGATCTAATTATACCAATGAATCACTAACACATTGGTCTAAACAAAAGGTGATAGTTATATTGGGTATACATGATCACATAATTTTAATGTGGATGTTCACGGCTTGCAATTGATTGCAGAGGTTGTGTTTGGGTCCCAGAATCTTTTGACAGGGAGAGCGTTTAGTATGGGATCTAGCCATCACATTATTCCATAATAATCAATTTAAGGCATTTAGTACAATAGTAGTTACTATATACAATACTACAATATTTACATTTTACAAACGACAAACAGAACAGTCGGGTCTAGTACATTCAGTAGAAAAGGACCATAATGCTAACCTTATGATTCTTTAATGTATACACCAAGGGATATATATTAATAGGATCCGATAGGTAATAGGATGTGTTCTTTCCGCTTCATTTCCTGTTCCTTGTTTGGTTGTGGGCTTAGAGCAGATTCACCCAGGCTGTTATCTATTCAATCTTAGTTATATATATGTCTCGTATACATTAAATCATCATAAGGGGTACCAGGTATGGGTCAAGTCATAGGACACTAATTCAATGCACAGTTTTCTAGTATAAAGCATACTTTTCAAATCAGAATTTTCAGTATACAAAACTAGAAACTTACCAGTAAAAGGTTTAATCCATTTTATTAATCCAGTATTAAACTAAAAGGATTTTAGGTGATTGACTCTATAATACCTTAGTTTATACATCATGTTTATATATCATTAATACCGAACAGGTAGTTGGATGTGTGCTTTCCGCCTTATTTTCTGTTCCTTGTTTGGTTGTGGGCTTAGGGAAGATTCATCCAATGAACTATCTATTCGATATTAGATTATATATATCTAGTATAAACTAAATGATTATAGAAGTAATCACTGTGGTCATTATTCTATTATAAGAAATAAGGGTTTTCTTAAGAGATCATTTCATTAGATATAAAGAAACTATTACAATTAACTCCATGAGTAACAAGTGAATACACCAGGGTTATATACAAACGAGGACCTAACAAACAATGGGATGTGTGCTATCCACCTTACTTCCTGTTCCTTGTTTGGTTGTGGACTTAGGGCAGATGCACACAATCGATTGTTCGTTTACTGTGAGTTTTATATAACTTGTATCCATTTAGTACTCATTGAAAGGATTGTAGAATCATTTTTACGTATCTTTCATCAAATTAGGAAATATATGATTTTCTAGAGGAACAGGCGAATTTTTCTAAAACAAAACTTATAACTTACTACATTTCAACTACATTTTTCAACAACTTTTTACAACTTATATACATCACTAAAATTTTATGAACTCACTAGCTTAACTGCTGATAAACTCTTCCAAATAACTTGTATTCTCAGGAAACTAGTAGACAGGTACTCGCTCTGGGAATTCTGAAGATGGAGCAGTATAGCTTCAAGTCTTGTTTTTTTATTTGCTTATGTACTCTATGTTTTGTTAACACATACTTTGTAAACACTTTCTTTCTAATGAAATGGTTGTTCGTTACTTGCTTACTATGATACATGTCTTGTGATACTAAACATGACGTCCTCCACCCCCGAACGTTTCCGCTGTTCCGGTGTTGGGGTGTGACGGATTGGTATCAGAGCATTGTTTATAGTGAACTAAGTATATCAACCGATAAAAGATATACAACGATAAATACAATGGGGCTTATGTGATTTGGATAATGATAGATTTTGAGAGTAAATGATAAGTTATAAAAATATACCTACTTGCTTATACATGTATACATACGAGAACGAGTGTCATAAGAAGAACAGAACTAAAGTATTTAAAGGTTGAACACTGTCATCAAACCTGAACAGTTATGTAGTCATAGCTAGGATCAATATAGCCTGATCAACTATATTCATTCGAGATCTGACCGACATGTGCTTGGGAGTGATGTGGTGTTGCAACGGTGTTAAAACTTACCTAACTCTATACAAAGGATCTCTAGATCAGAACATGAAAGTTAGAATACTATAGGAGTATTTTAGGCTTTATATAAATAACTTATGTGATAACTTAAAAGACCCTTACGGATAGGTCTATAATTTTGAAATGTATACTCCCAAGGTTATGTATAATTGGGGTTTTATAGACTTAGAATTTGTGATCTACACTTCATTACCTGCTCCTTGTTTGGTTGTGGTCTTGGAGTAGGATCACTTATTCGAAGGTCTATTTAATCTTGAATTATATAAAACTTGTATACATTGTACCATTATAGAAGCACTCTGTAAGGATCACCCCATAAAGTTATCCTAAATCTCATAGGTTCTCTAGTCACATCCATTCTCGCACGACAAACCCAAATAGATGCAACTACTTCCTCATAGGGGTCAGCAGAAGAGTCAAGGAGGAACAAGGACAAGTTCATAAGAAGTGTTCAAAGAAGGATCAGCAGAAGTAACCAAAACGTCATATGTGTCACACTAATAAATAATAATCTTGGTTAACTTAATGAGTTAGTGGAAACACCGCTCACCCTATATGGTAGGATTATTTTCTTTACATACAGCTGGTAACAGTTATTCAGGTAATAGATGTTTATTCGAGGATAGCCATATCTAATTCATAAAGTTTATTCGGTATAAACTCTTTTATGAATTGTTTCTAGAACCCTGTGGAAGTCAGGACCCGATACACCCAGAACTAGGATAACCTTGTCTTTTTAGCTTTCGGCTTGTGTCCATTGCTCTAGACTTATTCCGTCTCATCTTTGTATTCTTTTAGCAAAGATGCCTCCTCGCAGATCAAACAGACGCTATAGTAGCTGCGGGTGTGGCAACAGCCATGGCTCAATATCATCCTACCAGTTCCAGCGGAGGTGGAACACCTATTCATGCTACTCAAGGTGAGGTCCCCGTGCGCTCGAGAGAGTGCTCCTACAAGGACTTCAATAACTGCAAACCCCTTTCCTTTAACGGGAATGGTGGAGTGATATCTCTGATGCGATGGTTCGAGAAAACAGATTCGCTCTTCAAAATCTGTTCGTGCCCAGAAGGGAGCAAAGTGAAGTTTGCTGCCTACACCTTCTTCAACAGAGCCCTGACATGGTGGAACAGCCATGTTAAGTCACTGACCCTATCAGTGGCTAACTCAATGGGTTGGGAAAACCTAAAACAGTTAATGCTGGAAGAGTACTGCCCCGAGGGACAAAGTTCAGAAACTGGAACTAGAACTATGGGAGCTTACCATGGTCGGCTCAGACATATTGGCCTACACTGACAGGTTTAACGACCTGGCATCACTATGCCTCGGGATGGTTACCCTGGAGAGCAAGAAGGTAGAAAGATATCTGGGGTCTGACTGCTTCGACCCAAGGAGATGTGTTGTCTTCTAACCCAACCACATTTGATAGCGCCAAATGCCTGGCCCAACGACTCATTGACCATGGAGTTTGCCATGGTGTAGAAGTCCTCGCTCCCGAGCCATCAAATGGAGAGGACTATAATCAGAAGTCAGGGAACAAGACGATGAAGAAGCGAACAACACAGGAACCCCCGCAAGAGCAACAAGCGAGTACTATGTACGCCGCTACAATGCCTGCTGCTCCAGCACCTGCCATTCGATATGTTGGAACCCTCCCGAAGTGTGGAAAGTGCAACTACCACCACACTGGAGTATGCCGGGAAATGCAGTGTCTGAATTGCCACAGAAAGGAACACACAGTCCATTTCTGCAAGGCACTGGTTCAACCGATCTCCCAAGTCCCCAGAGTTGAAGAAAACCAAGCCTTCTATGGCTGTGGTGAGACTGGACACTACCATAGGGACTGCCCGATAACAAAGAGTCGTCAACGAGCAGCGGTATGTATTCGACCTAGTAATTACTTTCAAAATTAACTTATATCTATATAAGATTAAAACTTGGGGGAAAACACTTAAAAAGTAATTATAATAACTCACATATTGAAATAGATCACAGTATTTAAGAGAACTAAAAGATCCGTTTAGAGAAGCTATGATGGCTTAGCATATACATCAGGGTTGTGCATAACTAAGATGTTGCAGACTTAGAGTAAGTGATTCCACCTTAATTCATGTTCCTTGTTTGGTTGTGGATTTGAGACAGAGTTACTCAGTCGACCGTCTTATTCATCTTAACTATTCATAACTTGTATATGACAGGTGATCGTAGTGGTACTAAGGAGGATCATGATATTAAATATCATCACCAGTTATCAAAGCACTTTTATTTGTATGTATGCGCACATAGCAGTACGATACGTAGGAGTGTTAACATCAAAGGAAGAAAAGAAAGCACTAGAACATTTACAAAGAGTACATTGCCGAGCACACTAGGAGTACATTGTCGATCACACTAGGAGTACATTGTCGAACACACTAGGGATACATCATCGTATAACAGACGTTTCTTTCAAATTGGCCAAAACTTTGTTCGGTATAGAGTCTGTCACTATCATTCGTCATGAATTGGCGTGGTCCTCACCATACTAAGTTCATATGTTTCTATTGCCTCTACCATCAAATTCTAGAAACCTTCATCATTCGTACGATAGTCCGACCTAAACCTTAGTTTTATCTTTCGTATTCTAAACCCTAAAGTACTCATGCGAAGAGTACTTTGTCCTCCGAAGCCTTATCGTCAGATGTCTGCAAACCGTCATGAAATACCACTCGTCCAGCAGACCATGTTCGAGCACAGAGGCTAAGGACGAATACAACCCGACTATCACTATTCAGTTTATGCGCGAGGGTGGTATATGATTATGATTACGCAAATCTAGTATGCGTGTTTCCGCCCTATCTCCTGTTCCTTGTTTGGTTGTGGAGCTGGGACAGAGTCGCACATCCGACCATCTTACTAATCCTAATCATATACGACTTGTATACACGAGTTAATGATAGTTGGGCCAAGTACGAATCCTATTATGAACAGTAGGGCAAAATAGCTAGGTCTACGAGTAGGTATTCTGCAAATCAGAGGAGCGCAACCACAGTAGTACTGTAAGAAAGCAAATTTCAGGACGAAATTCCATCTAACGGGGGATGATGTGACAACCTGAATTTTTTTTGCCTTTTACGACCCACTCAATCAACTCAACTGAGTGTCAAACTCATTAGTACTGAGTTCTAGCCTGGTTAAAGGTCATTCTAAGGAGTTTTGAGCCTAATACACTTAAGGAATAAGTGTTAGTAAGTACCTGCAAGAACCACAGTGTAGCAAATCAAACCATAACCTCATCAAAATGAGTTCACGGCCACAAGACCATGAGTTTATGGCTGTAAACTCATGTGGCCGTTAACTCAAGGGTATATAGATGATACTTGGTAATTTTTCTCATTCTTTCCTTCCTTGGCTGATTTTCCTTCAAATCCTCTCAAGTATCATCAAGACTTTCTTCCTAGATCTTTAAAAGATGTAGGTATTCTTCCTAGATTTTTTGATACATCTCATAATCTAGTATCCTTCCATGATTTCACCCATAGAAATCACTCTTTTCTTAGATCTTCAAGTTTCACCAAGAACACACACTAGTGTTCTTGGCCAAAACCGACCATTTCAAGCTTCTAGATCGTAAGTACTCTTTCCTATACTTCATATCTACTAGGAAGCCTTGAATCACACCCTTGAAACACACATTTTCTCAAGAACATCTTGAGTTTATGGCCCAAGATCTTCCTTGGCCGTAAACTTAATGTTAAGGTATATATGGGCCATCAACCCTCCTAGATGCAAAGCTAGTGACCCAGGACCCTTAATGCATGAGATTAGGACCCTAAACTAATCTCATCAACATAAAAGATTATGAGTTTACGGCTGTAAACACCTTTGGGCCGTAAACTCATCAAAAGCCTCAATGAAAGTGGTCTTTCTCATCCTAGTGTAGAGCAAAAGTCCCTAAAGCTTCCCAAGCCTTCAAACTTACACTTATACTTGTGTGACCATGATTTTATGGCTGTAAACTCCCTTGGTCCGTAAAACTCATGTAACTGTCATTCTACCTTCCTTTGTTGAATCACATGTGATTCCAACACTTGGTCAAAGTGTTTCCTAGTCCCGGAAGGTGTTTCCTTTCATATAGTAGTTTATAAACAATATATTCATGTCAATATGTGTCCTTATATGTCATTTAGAACCTATTGTGTCTCGGGACTTCATTCGTGGAACTTCTCATCCTTACAAGCGTATTCGTTGAATGACCCACATCAGGTGAGTTGATACCCCGTAATGAATCTTTTAATTGTTTTAAATGCTTTTAAGGGGGGAATATAAGTTGAACACAATGATAATTGTGTAATTTTTTGTTATAAACATCTTTCAAAATGTTGCTTATGTCTTCTATAAGTGATCAACACATTTCAAAAACTATTTTACAGTTATGTTGCTTTATAGTTTAACAAAACTCCGTTTTTAAAGTACAAGCATAAATTGGTAGTAAAATGAGTCTTTTCAATAACAGTTCAAGTAAAACATTAGTAATCTATAAGGGGTATAGTTTAGAGGTTCAGTTCATACTAGATACAATACACGATAACATAAAGAACATACTAAGATACTATAACAAGAGAAGATAGTAAAATACTATAACATAACGAACATACTAAGATGCTATAGCATGGCACTATTAAAGGATCTAATTATACCAATGAATCACTAACGCATTGGTCTAAACAAAAGGTGATAGTTATATTGGGTATACATGATCACATAATTTTAATGTGGATGTTCACGGCTTGCAATTGATTGCAGAGGTCGTGTTTGGGTCCCAGAATCTTTTGACAGGGAGAGCATTTAGTATGGGATCTGGCCATCACATTATACCATAATAATCAATTTAAGGCATTTAGTACAATAGTAGTTACTATATACAATACTACAATATTTACATTTTACAAACGACAAACAGAACAGTCGGGTCTACTACATTCAGTAGAAAAGGACCATAATGCTAACCTTATGACTCTTTAATGTATACACCAAGGGATATATTAATAGGATCTGATAGGTAATAGGATGTGTGCTTTCCGCTTCATTTCCTGTTCCTTGTTTGGTTGTGGGCTTAGAGCAGATTCACCTAGGATGTTATCTATTCGATCTTAGTTATATATGTGTCTCGTATACATTAAATCATCATAAGGGGTACCAGGTATGGGTCAAGTCATAGGACACTAATTCAATGCACAGTTTTCTAGTATAAAGCATACTTTTCAAATCAGAATTTTCGGTATACAAAACTAGAAACTTACCAGTAAAAGGTTTAATCCATTTTATTAATCCAGTATTAAACTAAAAGGATTTTAGGTGATTAACTCTATAATACCTTAGTTTATACATCATGGTTATATATCATTAATACCCAACTGGTAGTTGGATGTGTGTTTGCCGCCTTATTTTTTGTTCCTTGTTTGGTTGTGGGCTTAGGGCAGATTCATCCAATCAACTATCTATTCGATATTAGATTATATATATCTAGTATAAACTAAGTGACTATAGAAGTAATCACTGTGGTCATTATTCTATTATAATAAATAAGGGTTTTCTTAAGGGATCTTTTCACTAGATATAAAGGAACTATTACAATTAACTCCATGAGTAACAAGTGAATACACCAGGGTTATATACAACGAGGACCTAACAAACAATGGGATGTGTGCTATCCGCCTTACTTCCTGTTCCTTGTTTGGTTGTGGACTTAGGGCAGATGCGCACAATCGATTGCTTGTTTACTATGAGTTTTATATAACTTGTATCCATTTAGTACTCATAGAAAGGATTGTAGAATCATTTTTACGTATCTTTCATCAAATTAGGAAATATATGATTTTCTAGAGGAACAGGCGAATTTTTCTAAAACAGAACTTATAACTTACTACATTTCAACTACATTTTTCAACAACTTTTTACAACTTATATACATCACTAAAATCTTATGAACTCACTAGCTTAACTGCTGATAAACTCTTCCAAATAACTTGTATTCTCAGGAAACTAGTAGACAGGTACTCGCTCTGGGAATTCTGAAGATGGAGCAGTATAGCTTCAAGTCTTGTTTTATTATTTGCTTATGTACTCTGTGTTTTGTGAACACATACTTTGTATACACTTTCTTTCTAATGAAATGGTTGTTCATTACTTGCTTACTATGATACATGTCTTGTGATACTAAACATGACGTCCTCCACCCCCGAATGTTTCCGCCATTCCGATTTTGGGGTGTGACAATCGATGACTGAGGCACTTCGATTCCGTAATGTGTTGAATATAGAAGAGGAGATGAGTGGCGGTGATGCAGAAAACGATGGAGAATGGTCGGAATCAGAAGGTGGAGGGTTTCATGATCTCGTTGGATCTACCTATAACATATTGAAGGAACCTCAACGGTGATCAGAGAGGTCTAGGGTCGCCGGAAAAATTCTTGAAAGAGAAGTAGAGGAGAAACGAAGTTGGGGAAAGGGAAGGGAGGGTGGGCGGGGATATATATTTTTTAATTTTCTTTTTAATTTGAAAATGATAAACAAATAAAGTAAAATTGAGAAGGAAATTATTAAGAGTAAAATTGTTGTTGTATGTCAATAGGGACTAAGCATGCAAGAAAAAACAAACTCAAGGACGGTCTGAGTTAATTTTTAAAAATAGGGACTAAACATGCTCTTTAGCACCTGCACGAGGGACAACTGGTGTAATTTACCGTATTTTTTTTCTTAAACAAAATGTTTTGAATCTAATTGCTAGTTTGAATAGTGTTTAAGAAAAAATTATCTATGACCAATTTATTTACTAGATTACCTTTATTAAACATTATCCTAATCATGTTTGTCATCATTTTATGCACATCAGAAGCAACAAAAACAATAGCCTCATAAACCAGAAATAGATCCATGTTTAATCAATCAATTTTAACTTAAACTTAAATAGAATAAACTAGAATACATACCTTCATAGTCGTTTGGAACTTTTATAGATCTTGATTGAATGATGAGTTCTACGAGCCCACAGACGAGCTCCTCTTTCGTAGACGCATCCAAGGAATAGACGAACAACACCTGACTTCACCCACAAACCAAAAATCCTGTATGATTCAAACGTATTATGTATAACCCTTTACAAAGAGAAACTAGGATTTTTCCAAAGAGAAACTCATCCTTATATTCGACCTTGGACCCTTCTATTTATAGGGAAGAATATAAACCCTTAAAGGATAATTGTCCGACTTTCAAATCCCTTTATCTTGAACCTTCTAGATCACCAGATTTCATTTAATTAATTAAAGACTAAATTAATTAACAAACTATATCCCTATAATTATCTCACGTCATCAGTAGCTTATTTATGTCCTTGCATATACCGAAAAGGACCCTAATAGTAACAGTAATATTACCAAATGTTGTGACTATGAGCACTAACTTCCAACAATTCCCACTTCCACAATTCACCAACACTATATGGTCTACTATTCACTAATAACAAATAAAGTATAGAATCTATCTTACCTACCATACTCATAACTGATTGATTATCAATCTAGTCTGAGTACGACCACACATTTTGATGTCAACATCGAATCATTGAGGGGCCTAAAGATATCGGCTTCACCTATTAAGGAAGAAGGACCAAAAAAATTTCGACTACATAGATTTTGCCTATACTTCATGTCATATCTGGTTAATCCTTGTGTAACGCCTGTGTTTCGAGGCTAAGCATTGATGCGATGATGTAATAGTCTAGGTCAACAATTGTAACCCGTTTTAAAGTAATAAAGATGAATTACCTGAATATTATGTGAATTATGTGTTTTATACTTAATTATAAAGGTATAATTAATAATGAATAAAAATAGGCATCAAAATTAAAGTGTGAGATAAGCACGATATCTTTACATAAATTTTTAGTGGTCGAAACAAGGATTCCGGAGATATAAAGAACGCCGAAATCCGAGTTATAACGAAGAAGTTATGACCCGTTGAAGTTTCGCGATGGACGTAGCACGACACCGGGATGATGTAAATAGTGAATTTACGATAGAGGAACTTTTAACTTCAGCGATCTAAAAAAGATTTGTAGTATACGTTAAACCGAGAACATACAAAAAAAGAATGCCCAAATCTGCCTTCGTATGAGGAAGTTATGAATTTTCTAAGATATTGTATAACAGTGCACGACCTGAAACTCGAATTTTAGATTGAGCGGTTTTTGGCCAACACGACCTAAATGAGAGTTGAAGATCTCATTAATAGGAACTCAAAGATAAAAAGACAGACGAAACAGAGTCCGTATGAAGAAGTTACGAATTTTACGCGGTCATTCAACATTATAATCTCCTCCTACTATTAAATTTAAGATCAGCCAAGAATTAGCCGATGGAGTCTTAAGGAAAGTTTTAGATATTGTTTTTACCTACGCGTGGATATAAAGAACGTCGAAAATGGAGCTCGTATGCGAAAGTTACGGGGTTTAGAAGTTGACAGGGTGCTGCTGCAAAAGGGGTGACGTGGCACAATGTAGGCCACCCACGTTCTGCCACCAGAATGGCGACGCCTAGCCTGGACTCGATGAGTAAAAGTGCCAACTCATCGAGTAGAGCTATTTCATAGCGTATAAATAGAGGTTCCGGGTTCAACACTTCTCTCACACCTTCAACCTTCACTTTCTCTCTCTGAACTCTCTCTCTAACTCTGCAAACCCCTCAAAAGCCTAGGAAACTTTCCTAGCACTTGAAGAAAGCCTTGGAGAGCCCGGAGTCTCTGAGAAAAAGAGTTTTTCGGTTTGAAACTCTACCCATGCGGAGCCCGGTTCTCAAGAAAACTTCTCGGTTTTGTCAAAGAAGGTTATTTTTAGAAGCGAGGTGCTACTAAACCACTCCGTATCAGGTGAGTGTATATTCACTTTCATCTTACACATAGATATGAAACATTTTATACAAATTATGTGCTATGTGTGTATATATATATGTTACCTGTTTACCTGAGATATTTGTTGGATGAAAGATCTATACTTCTTTCTCATCTCAGATCTAAACTTTTTCTTTATATCTAACCTATGTACTTTGAGATCTATGTTGTATGAAAGATCTGAACTTCTTTCTTTCAGATATGAAACCTTTTCCTTTGGATCTACACTTTCTCATCTTGGATCTAAACTTTTCTCCAGATCTAGACTGTATACTTTGAGATATATGCTGGATGAAAGATCTGAACTTCTTTCCTTCAGATCTAAACTTTTTACTTAGATCTAGACTGTATATGTATTTTATGCGTTGAAAGTTATACTGGATAAAAGGTGTAAGCTTTGACTTACAGATCTGGACCATGTATGTATTTTATATCTACAAATATGTTGGGTAGAACATGGGTAGATGAAATATTTGGTGTGTAGTGAAATAAAATAATGAGAGGCCTCAATGTTAACGTTGTTCCAGTCATCTAGCGGAGTATGGAAAATGACCATGGACTTTTCTAGGAAGTCCAGTGGAACGCTAGTAGGCTCGCAACCTGTAGGTGTTTGTGAATGAAGTGTTCACCTGTGTACTCCATTCCCCCCTGGTTGCCTTACGGACACTTATGGCTGAGGAATCACCTTAGTATTAGTGTCCATCCCGATTAAATTCCTTAGGATAGGTCCCTTATGATAGATGGTTTAGGGACGTAAGGTGAGGATAACGGGAATGGGTAATCGGGTTAATGATTGTTGAAAATAATAAACTTATTTATTGTGGGTTGAAAACCCTATATGCTCACCAGGCTCCCCAGCCTGACCCACTCAGTTTCTTGTATTACAGGTAGTGGCAAAAGCATAGTTGGATGACTTGACGAGAGATTATGGATTTGAGGCTAGATTATGTTTTGTGGCCTAAGATGTTTATTTCTTTTTGGTTTATGCTTATGGTCTGTATCGGTGATTGACATCCTGAGTTTTTGTGATGTAATGAAAATACATTTCTTTAATAAATGCTTTGATAAATTTATATAATATTTTGTTTTGGGAACAAATTCCGCAATACTTTTTTTAGAAGTTACTCTAATTTTTATTAAAAAAAACATAAACGAAATCGGTCTTTCTGCCCGTAAAAATGGGGATGTCACAGTTGGTATCAGAGCATTAGTTTAAGCGAATTAGGAATTTATAGGATTTCTAGACTTAAACTTAGAATGCTAAGCGATGATCGTGAGATGTGTGTCTTCCATATTTTAGACATGAGCACTAGTTTATTTTGGGAAAGATGCCTAAAATTCTTTTATGTGCTAAATGCTTTATGTTTGCCTTGTATGCTATTATTTGTTCGGATCTATGGTCTGTTGCCGACCGGATCCAGAAACCTTATGTGTTTAGGATTCTAAGCGTTCATGTACGATATTAGAACTAGCATGTAAGATTTCTGAGTGATAAGGGGAATTTAAACGTCTATCGTGAATAAAGATCTAAATTCACCTAATTTGGTGTATAGATCGAAATGGCAAGAACCCGAAGTGGAGTTGGAAACGCAAATGGAAACAGGAATCAGCAGCCTCGTCCCGAAGTGATTGAGCAGGTGCCGATAATTGAAGTTGTACCCGAGCCAGTCACAATGGCTGGAGTTCAAGCCATGATTCGGGCTATGATGGCTGAATAGAGGGAAGAAATGAGACAACTGTTGCAGAATAATAGAAATGAACCTTGAATGCCTGTTGAACAACCAGAACTGAATGACGGAGAGTCCGAAGAAGGGAATAACAATTGCACTGTCAGTCAAATGGAACCCCCAGTGGTGAGACGGAATGACCCAGAGAGGGAAATCGACCGAGATGGACGTATGTATAAGAATTTCTTTGGTGCCAAACCACCAAGTCTTTCTGGGAACGCCAAGCCTGTGGAGATTATGGACTGGATCTCTGAAATGGAGATGGTATTTGAAAGCTGCAACTGTAGTGATAAGCAGAAAACCGTCTTTGCAGTTCGAAAACTGAAGACCGGAGTCTTGAGCTGGTGGAAATTGCTGGCGGATACGATGCCATGAGGGGAAGCTTTGAAGATGTCTTGGGAAGCGTTCCTGGAGCAGTTGAAGATGTAGTCTTGCTCTGAGATAGATCTGATCGATCTAAACAATTACTTCCAAAACTTGAAGAAAGGGAAAATGAGCATTGATGACTATTCTACTGCGTTTACCGAGAAGATGAAGTTATTTCCATACCTGGTGCCGCTCGCTAAGATAGAAAATTTTGCTAACGGATTACCGTCAGACTTTGGCCCAACAGTCAAAATGGCACGCACGTTGAAGGCAGCTATTAGAGCAGCCAAGAATGTTGAGACCCAGTTAAAGGAAAGGGGTCTGGAGAGAACTGAGGTGGGTGAGAAGAGGAAGTTTGAGGGATCTTCTAGATCCAACAAGAAAAGTAAATCCTCAAATTCTGGTTCGAGAGGAGGAGGCGAAGCGAAATGGTGCGAAAAGTGCAAAAAGAAACATCATGGGAAATGTGACGGGGAGGTCACTTGTTTTAAATGTGGGAAGCCTGGGCACCACGCGAACGAGTGTACGTTCAACAAGAAAGTTGGTTATGGTTGTAACGAGGAAGGGCATCTTTTGAGGGACTACCCGAAGAAGAAGGAGGCAACAAGGCCTAATGTCCCACCGAAGCCAAAAGCCAGAGCTTTCCAGATGACACTCGAAGCCGCGAAGGAAGCAACGGACGTCGCTTCCGGTACCTTTCTTCTAAATGGATTGCCTGCCAATATATTGTTTGATTCTAGAGCAAATTACTCCTTTATATCACATAAATTTGGTGGAAGACTAGTATTGCCTATAGAAAAACTTGATGATGCTCTAGTTGTAGAAGTTGCCAGTGGCAAATTCATACATTTTAGTGATTGCATTAGGAATATCGTCATCAACTTAAACGGAAAGGAATTCCATGAGGAGATGTTACCTGTTGAGTTGAATGGTTTCGACATCGTACTGGGAATGGATTGGCTTAGCACCAACGATGCTAAGATTCTGTGCAAGAATAAGATAGTAAGAGTGAACCCGCCTGGGAAAGAGTCATTTGTGGTCTACGGGGACAAACATAGAGTGAATTCTGGAATCATCTCTGTAATGAAAGCCAGGAAATGTTTGTCTAAGGGATGTGCATCGTACTTGGCATTTGTGATTAATGCTAAGAAAGGGAAGAAGGAGATGCAGCAAATACCAGTGGTGTGTGATTATCTGGAAGTCTTTCCCAAAGATCTTCCTGGATTGCCTCCCGATAGACAAGTGGAATTTTGGATAAACTTGTCACCAGAAATGAAACCGATAGCAAAAGCACCATACCGATTAGCACCGACGGAGATGAAGGAGCTTATGACGCAACTTTAGGAGTTATTGGAGAACGATTTCATTAGACCTAGTTCATCACCTTGGGGAGCTCTGGTGTTATTTGTGAAAAAGAAGGACGGAAGAATGAGAATGTGTATAGACTACCGTGAGCTGAACAAGGCAACGGTAAAGAACAAGTATCCATTGCCAAGGATTGATGACCTATTCGATCAGCTGCAAGGTTCGAGATATTTCTCAAAGATCGATCTGAGGTCAGGATATCATCAGATGAAGGTGCGAGAACAAGATATTAAGTAGACTACATTCAGAACAAGATATGGACACTACGAGTTCTTCGTTATGTCATTCGAACTAACCAATGCTCTAGCAGCGTTCATGGATTTGATGAATAGGGTTTGTAAACCATTTCTCGATAAATCTGTGATAGTTTTCATAGATGACATTCTCATATTCTCAAAAATCCAGGAGGAGCATGACCAGCATCTACGAGAAGTGTTGGAAGTCTTGAAGAAGGAGAAGTTGTATGCAAAGTTCTCCAAATGCGATTATTGGATCCGAGAAGTCCAATTCTTTGGTCATGTGGTTAACCAAGAAGGGATAATGGTTGACCCAACAAAAATCGAAGCGGTGATGAAGTGGGAACGACCAAAAAGTCCCACGGATATTCGAAGCTTTTTGGGATTAGTCGGATATTACCGAAGGTTTATCTAAGGCTTTTCTTCGATAGCTGCACCATTGACAACTTTGACCCATAAAGGAGCTACTTATACATGGAGCGAGAAGCACGAAGAAGCATTCGAGAAGCTAAAGAAGAAATTATGTGAAGCACCGATTCTTTCTCTACCCAATGGAGTTGAAGACTTCGTAGTGTAAATCGATGCGCCGGGAGTCGGGTTGGGATGTATTCTAAGTCAAAGAGAAAAGGTGATAGCATATGCATCTCGACACTTGAAAGAGCATGAAAAGAACTACCCCACTCATGATCTGGAGTTGGGGGTGGTATTATTTTCACTAAACAAATGGAGAGATTATCTTTACGGCATGAAGTGCAAACTTTTCACTGATCATAAGAGTCTTTAGTATCTCTTTGATCAAAAAGAGTTGAATATGAGGCAACGACGCTGGCTAGAGTTGCTTAAGGATTACGATTGCGAGATACTTTACCACCATTCTTGCTAGGACCACATCATGGGGATGTGGGTCGAATCAATGAGAGTCAGATAGAAAAACGGGAAATCTTAATGCATAGATAAACATTTAGGATACATACAGAAGCAACCATTGTTGCTCACAAGCTTCATTTCTTGACATGTAGCAGAATCATGCCTCCGAAGAAACGTAACCAATCCACAGGTAAGACGCCAATCCTCAAGATGGACTCAGCTATGTTCCAAGCTACTGTCACAGTAGCGGTGGCAGCCGCCCTAGTTGTTCTTAACGCTAACAACACAAATGAGGGTGTAAGTGTTAATGGAAATCCAAATCTTAGTGCTAACCAATCTCAACAACAAGTACATACTAGAAAGGACACACCTGATCTCCAACTTAACATCCTAAAACAAAAGTTCAAAGGAAGTTGTTCAACCCAAAGACCTACTGAGAGGCAACAAACTGGGAAAGTTAGTACCCCAGTCATCCCTGCCGTTCCAACACCAACCACACCCTACTTGGGAAATCTCTCGCATTGCAACAAATGTAACTACCATCATCATGGATACTGCTGAGTGTTGTATTACACTAGATGCAACAGGAAGGGGCACACCTCCCATAGTTGTAGGACCCTAGTCAAGTTCATCACTCCGACTACCAAAGCTGGGGCTACTCCAACATGTCACCTCTGTGGCAGTGTTGGACATTTCAAAAGAGACTGCCCAACAGAGAAGAACAATGAGGAAACAGGAGGAGTCTAACCTCAGAGAAGGAGGAAGCATCAAAGGACCCTGCCATGTTTTGGTACGCTTTCGAAAACCCCAATAATTTTTCATAATTGTGATTACTTTTTCGTCCGGATTAAATCACAAAATCCTTATAAGGTTTAAAGACCTAATGCGCAAGTTATGATAGATCAGTGAATACACTAGGTTCAGTTGTAATTATACATGGTTTGTGTACACCAAACGATCATAGAGAGATCTAGTAAGAACCATTTCATGAATGTTCATAGTTTCAAAACATCAGATCCCTCGTGTTAGAAGTACCTATTAAATTCGAGTCAACCACAAAACACACCAGAGACATTCGCCCAGGGGCATCAATGTCCTAACAAAATGATCCTTCCAAACTAACTTAACGTGCGACTCTACGACGTCATCTCGCTTAGTCCGACTGAGTTTATGTTATACCAAACCCTTTTTTTCTTAAATCGTTCGATCACAAAAATCTCATCACTCGTAACTTCATACTAGATGCGAACTTCAAAAATTCATCTCTCTTTGAAACCCAAAGGTATTCATGCAAAGAGTATGAACCAGAACTAGCGGATACAAGAATGAAGATCCGTTGAAACATCCAGCGAGAGCCCGAATACAAAAAGGAGAGACTCACCTATGTATACCTTCGAGAAGTAATTCGTTTTCATGGAATACCTATAATCATTACCTCCGACCGGTTAGCAAGTTTACAATGAGAATCTAACAATCGTTGCAAAAGGCTTTTAGAGCTAAGTGAGATTTGACCACGACTTATCATCCACAAAGAAATGGACAGAGTAAGAGGGCTATCCGTACAACTGTAAATACATCGTGGGACACTCATCTACCCTTAGTTGAACTAACTCACAACAACGGCGACCTTTCCAGCATCAAGGCTGTGTCATTCGAAGCCCTCTATGGCCGTAAGTATAGATCCCCTCTATGCTGGGCTGAGGTGGGCGACACGCAACTGGTCAAGAGTCAAGTCCACGTCAGTACTCTCACGAGTCCTGAAATCATCCGAGAGGCAAATGAAAATGATCGTACGAAAGGGTTTCGCCGATAAGAGACAGAAAGCTTTGGAATTCCAAGTTAGTGACCGTGTCCTTTTAAAGGTCTCACCCTGGGAAGGCCTGATACGCTTCAAAAAGCATAGAAAGCTAAACCCAAAATACGTTGGACCGTATGAGATCCTTGCTAGGATCTTCCCGTAGCGTACAAACTCCAGTTATCTCGAGCGCTTAGCAGCGTTCATCCCGTGTTCCTCGTGTCGAACAAAAGAATTGTCTGTCCGATGAGACACTTGCGATTTTTCCTTGACGATATCAATCTAGACATTTGGACACACGAATCGAGATGTCAAGCGAATGAAATAACGTCACATCCTAATAGTGAAGGTCCGCTGGAATGCCAAGCGGGAACTTGAATTCACTTGGGAGAACGAGAATCCATGGAAACAAAAGTACCCTCATCATTTCCAAGTCCATGGGTTACATCTTTATTCTTGAATTTCGGGACGAAATTCCCTCTAACGGGGGGGGGGGATGATATGACAACCCGAAACTTCTACCTGGTACATCTATTCAGTTAATCTAAGTTAAACTCATTTCTGTTAACTCCTAGCATTGATTAAGGGTTCATTTAATCGATCTAAACTTGAGTACAACTAAGGTCGAGATTAGGAACGAGTCAGCAAGTAATATAGTGACGAAATGGGGCCATACACCCTTTTTGGAGGAGTGTGCGGCCGTACACATGGGTGTACGGCCGTACACACCCCTCATGGCCACACACCCACCCTTATATAAAGGGTAGACCCCCTTCCTTCATTCTTTTCCACTTTTGGCTGCACACTACTTTCTCTCTCTAGAATCTCCATCTAAGGACCCTCCAAAGGCTTCACAAACGTGAGTATTCCATCACCTAACTTGTTATACTTGTAAGACCTCTTGATCTAAGCCTTAATTCATCAAGTTTCATCATGAACTTCATCCCTTGAAGGTGTACGACCGCACACCTTCATAAGGTTGGTCGTACACACCTTAAAGGCCCTCCAAAATGAGAAGTTGGCCCTTATATTGAAGTTGGACATGACCTTAGCCATGATGCACCTAAAAATTGTCATTTTGAGCATGAATGGGAAGAGTGTATGGACGCACACCCCTCTGTACAACCGCACACCCCTCTGTACAGACGCACACCTCTCTGTACGACCGCACACCCACCCTTAGGGCCGTACACCCACTTTGATGCTCATACTTGACCTCAAACGTGCAATACCACTCAGTATGGGACCTAAAACCACTCCTTGTATGCTTGTAGGACCTTCAAATCACCTCAAAAACACTCCCCTTCATGATTGTACGGTCGTACACTCATGAGCCGCACACCCATGGCCGTACACACCTTTAAGGTGGCCCTACACCTCCCTCATGCAATCCTTTAAGGTCCTAGTACTTAGTGTAAGTGGTCTCGAGTTCTTAGAGTGGTTCTCCATCACATTTAGTAAGGGAATACCTTCATTTGACTACTTTATGTTTTATTACATGTTATTTAGGATCAAATCGTATTCAAGGCTTCACTCGAACATCCTGCATTCCGTATCAATCCTTCATTCAAATCGCCCGAGGTGAGTTCATACCCTTACGCTTTTTCCAAGTTTTCTTGTTTTCAGGGGGGATACAAGTAAAAGTATAAGGAAACTTGTGCTCAAAGTATATTATTTGGTATAAGATAATTATATTTTTCAGTATGCTTTAACACGGAAAACAGTTTTGCCAAACGATTAAGAAATCAACTCATACAAACAGTTTTCAAAACTAGAGCAATGAACTTATGAATCATGTAGTAAAATGTATCATTTTATAAAGGATTCATGTTAATCATAAAAGGATTTTCTATATTATTACTTGTAAATTTGTTAGTCTAAGTTGGAGACACATCCATGGTAACACTCCCACCAAATCTGAGTGTAGGACTAGCACTTATGACCAAAATTTCTTGTAGGAGGAGCATGACTGTTGTGTATAGATCTATACGGGACTGACTATCCCGCATCTTGCTACTAGCTATAGTGGGACTTGCAGGTCTACGGGTGACAAAGTCATAAAGGATATTGGTCCCGATACGTGCCATATCAAGTTAATGTATGGTTATAAAACTTGCAACCTGGATAGCAGAGATTTACTTTTGTAATAACGAATCAAGTGAACTAACCTTAAAGTAATAATTGTTTTGATTACTAGAGGGTATTAATAATACCTTCTGGATTTAGTTCACCGTGTATTTATTAGTTTTATTTATGTAATAAGGCTAATATACCTCACTGTGAGTAATCAGGGTTTTTAAAAGCAAACTACGTTTATCGATATAAGTATGGTAGATACTTGTACACCCCAGTTTCGAACGGATAACCAACCATCAACTTTTAAGGAAAATATAGGATTTTCCCGGGATAACTCGGCTTTTTATAAACGTGTTTGTTTTTAGATGTAACTAACGGATATTCATATTCACTCCACGACTCCTCAGATTGTACATACCTCGTATGAATCGAGAAGTCATGGAAGTAATGGGTTTTCAAACACGCTTTTCATAAGAAAACATAGGATTTTCTTGAGGAACATTTTTCAAAAGGATCAAAGAAACATTTTCCACTAAACTTAAATGCTTATGAACTCACCAACTTTATGTTGATATTCTTTCAAAATTGCTTGTATTCTCAGGGATTTAGTAAACAGGTACTTCCAGGATTTTGGATAAGTCGGCGCGTTAGAGTCACGTCTTTCCATTTTCCTTTTGATAAGAACAAAACTTTGTATTAAGACACTGTAAACCTTTTTCATATATGTATTCAATGTTTGGTTGGGTTTACTATGCTTGTTATGATACAACTGTTGTAATACTACGCATGACGTCAACCACCCTCAAACGCTTCCATTGTTCCGGTTTGGGGGTGTGACATTTAGACCTTGGCCATTTCTCACAAATCCATTTTAGTGTGCCGGTTAACTACACACGCTCCACTAATGACTTTAGGAATGCAAATATCATAATTGCTATCTACTTAGTGAAAGCGTTTCGTCACCATGGTTTTCATGAATCAGAGAGAAACCTTATGACACTTAGATTTTATGGTGTATGTGTTCCTATCCATGTGAATTTGTCAAAACCATAACCACAAGACAAGGTTAGTGACAAATCCAGCTCTGATGCATTGAACTTGTGTAGTCTTAACTTCTTGCTACCTGGCAGCTCAAGAGCCTGCCATTGCTTCCAAGTTGTTATAAAACCAATTGAGAACTCTCAGAACTCATATGCAAAGCCAACTTTAACTGGAATGGGCACAAAAATAGGAATATGTCAACACGATAGGTTATAAACCTTAAGTCGTGTGCTAGTGATAAACTATAGGTTTTACTTTTGATTAGATCTAGAAGCTTTTTCAAGATCTTTAAGACTCCCACTGCCCTCTTGACATATAAGACTCAGTTGCCAAATATTCAAGAGATAGTGCAGATTCTTTATTAAGACAAACACTTCACACAATTGGCCTTACGTTGGTGTTTGTTTTATCCAAAACATCGCAACTTACCAATTTCAAATGTACAAGAGTAGGAAACACTTTATTCTTACATTTGACTAGTGTTATATACCTTTCTTTAAGATATGTCACTCAAGTTACAATCTTGGAGTATGACTCTAACAATTGTTTTGGAACGAAGTATGACTCACCTTCTTGATTTAACCATTTCAACAATTCATGATTCCTCTTCTTCGCCATAAGAATAGACTAAGATGTCCTTAGATAACTAATTGTGATATGGTTTCTTAATCATTAAGATGATCACTAAACATGATACTAAAGTAGTCTCCCATCTTTTCAGATTTGAGAAACTTTTATCCTTCTGCCTAATTTGATTCTTCTCATTCGTCCTACAAAACATTGAAAATTTTCCAATGTTTCAGAATTATACTTAAACTGGTAAGTATAACCATATTTACTGAACTTAAGTAAATCATGATAAATAATTTTATCGATCTCTTATGGTGGACTTGACCAGCGCACAAGAATGTGCACTCGATCCCTTAGTCCTTCACTTGACTCACATATAAATGTGAATAAGGAATTAGTCTTAATTTTCCAAAGCTGAAAGTTCTCATTTATGATACTATACAACTTGCATGATTCCAAGTTTCGGTCCAATTGCAACCTTGGGTGATGAGAATCTTTCTTTATTTGATAAATTTAGACACTACCACAAATGAAAGTATCAAATTCACATTTCATTATTGCTAGAAACATATAAACATCAATTTTCCATAAAAGTCATTGCAAGGAGATATAAACTAAAATAAAATCAAATTTTTATTTATTTATAAAATGCGGAAAAACTTTTTCCTTACAATGCAACTTTAAATGAAAACTATGTTGTTACATATTTCCTAGCAATCTATCATAACTCCTAAGAAGTGGCTCAAGAATTCGATCTTCGAACCATGAAATTGAAATCCATCTCCACGATCAGATTCACCATACTCTTTCTTTAAGTGTCCTTCCCTTTGCTTGATTCCGCCAAACACCAAAATGTAACCGAGTCACATTTTGTATTAAGAATCATCAATAAGGAACTTAACAGAGTTAGATAGTGGACTTACCTGAAGCAGAATCAAACTTTCTGACTACACCTTCTCTCAGATCTTTCAGGTAGTTATGGCAGCTTTGCAACCAATGCCCCTTCCTTTTTAGCAATAGAACCATATGGACCCTTTGGGAATGGTACACAGGACTATCTCAGACTTAGCCTTTCTTTTTACCATCTGATCAACTGAGTTGACTATGGCCAATTCCTTTCCATTGGGAAGAGAAATCTTTCTGGATTTCCAATGTCACCAATTTGTCAATGTCCATGGTAGTTTGGGAAGTTGATTTACTAATCAAATTTGCTTTACCAGAGCTCCAAATCATTTCTGATTCAACGGCACCAAGGAAATAGATAAGATCATTAAGGGTCATGTCATAGTCTTTTACATAGTCTCAAAGGACACTCACTATGTGACTTAGAAAGTGATTGAACAACCAACTTTCTCAAGACTTTGACACCCAACTCTCCCGGCTTGTCAATATGTGACTTCATCTCCAAGATGTGATCACACATAGACCTTACTTTCCAATAGGGTTTGAGTGACCTTGAACTAGTGGGTTAGGGAAAATAATTGGAGGAGCTGGAGGAATTGAAGTATGATTTCCATGATCCAGTCAAGGGACATCATCTTCATTAGGAAAACTTATTCCAAGAGTTTTGGGAAGATCATAATTGGCTGAACCAGACATCTTTTGGGAGATATTCAAGATAGTTGATTTAATTTCTAATAATTATTTTATTCCTACCTGTTTATATATTATATTACTATAAAAAAGATCAATCATTTTAGTAAGGTTGAAGGTTGAAGGTTTTTGAAGTGTCAATCACATACAAAAATTACAGAGAGTATGTAGATAAAAATGTAATAAATCACTAAGGTTGAAAGTTGTTGTATTGATCTCTAAAAGAAAGCGTTGAATGGTGAAGTATATTGGGGAGAACTTATACCAGGAATCATAATCAAGGTTTTTAAAACTAAAAACCATACGATATTATTTTCTTCATTTTTAGTTTGTTTCTATAGATCGTTCCATTAACTTTCTTTATATTTAGCAAAAGTTTATGGTTGTATATTTATTTAGAGCCAAAAGTAAAAGATGATCACGTTTCAATTTAATTGTTTCAATTTCTTAAATATGTATATTTTTTTTTTACATGTCTTATATGATTGTTTGATTGAGTTTCGTCGTTCAGTATGCAACTAATATAAATACAAAAGTAGAATTATAACAGTAGAATATATATATATATATATATATATATATATATATATATATATATATAGAGAGAGAGAGAGAGAGAGAGTTGGTTAGTAAGAAAATATAAATAGTTCATATATATGTAGATGAGATTTTTAGAGTTTGGTGCATAACATAGGAAAATTGTATAATTTGAGAATAATTAAAAGTCTACATTGTTGTTGATGTATTCATATTGAATGAGAAACAGGAACATAAAAATTTATATAAGCATAATAAACAAATTTTGTTTAAATATTTTGAAAATAATACGAAACAAAATTTATGTCTAGTTTTTTCTATTCTACCATGTGAAATCCCTATATTGTATTTTTCTACATGAAGTGAGATTCGATAAAAAATGATCAACAATAATACGATATTCACATGACATTTTTACTTATATATATATATATATATATATATATATATATATATATATATATATATATTATTTTCACTATAGTATTTCATATATATTAATAAATGTGTCGTTGTTATTGGTTATATTGTAAATCCCTAATCTGCCCGTGTATCAGTCAAATCCGTTTGATGGTGCGGAATCTCAATCAAACGGATGATGCAAAATAAAATAGAAGAGAAGAAGAAGAAGAATATGATGAATCTATGTATGAATTGATATGAATTAAGATCCGGATACAAAAGATTCACATACAATGCTTTCTAGTTCTCTCTGGCCGTAAGCTCTCTAGTTCATCAATCATCAATCTCTACTCCTCACCCTAACACCTCTATTTATACATGTTGGATATGGGCCGGAAACAAATGGGCCGTAAATGAGTTTACGGCCGTAAGGTGTTTACGGCCGTAAACTCAGCCGTAAACATGGCCATGAATTAATAAAATATTACATAAAAATAATTGCCTAGAAAAGTAAAGTATAAACCATATTTTGACCCAACAATCTCCCCCTTGGTTTATAGCTTTCTTTTCTTAACTGACCCAACAAGCTCCCCCTAAAAAGTAGCTGGCTTTCTTGATAATCTTCAGTGGGAACTTGGCTTTGGCATTAATCTTCAAATTCTTCACAGCATCAGGATGAACATATGAATCTTCAATGAATGACTTCATCTTGAGCACTTGAGGTTTTCTTCAGAATTTGGCATTGAATGCACATTGGGAGAGGAGGCTTCTTGTACTGATTCTTGAAAGATGGCGCTTTCAGCTTGAGAATCTTCAGAGAGAACATCAGAGAGAACAAATCTTCTAGATCACTTCAGCAGGTACAACAATAGCAGCAGACTGATTGAGGAGGCTTCAATGCAATCCGTCACATATTCTTCAATTTCAGCTTCACCTTGCTTCTGGGGTTGAAGGATTGAATGTTGAAAGAATAATCTTCATTTCTTGCTCCTTCGAATGAGAATTCTTTGATGCTCACGGACGAGGCTTTGGCTCAGAAATCTTCAACACAAACTCCATGAGTCTTATCTATACCTGAAATCACTTTTCAAGACAAAACAAAACTAAAAGAAAAATTAGCACACAAATTAAAATAGAAACAAAAATATTTTTGGATTTTTTTTATTTTTCTGAACAAGAAATAAAACAGAAATAACACTATTTTTGGATTTTTAATTTTTTTTTAATTATTTTTCATTTTTAATTCTCCCATAATATTTAAATTAGAAGAAACTATAATAAATTTAACAAAAATAAAAATGATATATAACTTTAAGAGAGATTTGGGATCAAAGTTTTTGACAGCCTTTATCCACTTGTCGGTACCTTTCATATTCACATCTTTGTCTGGTCGATCGTCGGTATTGTGGTCCACTTAAACACGAAAAAATTTGTGACAGATTTAGGACACACTACTTGTTACAAGACAAAGTGAACTTAAGTTCCTAGATATTATATCTGATCCTAATTCCTTAAATACTATTTCTTAACGACCATTCATCTGACGACAACCAGGGATATTGTTGTCCACCTAAATTGAGCAGCGAGATCTACAGACAATCTGTATGAGTTCAATTTTAGGTGTACTGGAACGTGTTTCCCGCTTCCTGATATGCCCCAGCCATCAAGAACTTCCAGAGTACTCCTTACACCGGGTGAGCAGACAACCATTCAGAGAGAGAAGAGATACATAATTCTATTGCTAACTACTTCATAGGGGTTGAGAAAAAGAAGGTTGCATATGCTGTGTACCAGGTCGGATTAGAAGTCGCGCAAAGGAGACAGCATATGGCTAACAGATGAGAAGTATTTCACACATATATTTCACACACACACACACACATATATATATATATATATATATATATATATATATCCTGCAGAGAAATAGAGTTGCATATGTTGTGTACCAGGTCGGATTGGAGGTCACGCAAAGGAGACAACATATGACTAACAGACAGAAAGAAAGAAAACGATTTTCTACAGACCTAATTTATCGGAATTTACCAGTCGCCCCATCCAACCGGAATTAAGGACAGAATCCGCACATCGAGGAAAAGTTAAACCACAGTTCCAAGTACGGGTTCATTTAATGTGATGAGTAGATTCCCATATATATCTCCCTGCTCAACCTATCCGAGCGTCGTATTGTCAGGCTGAACGTATCTAACTAGGTCAGGATTTGTCAAGTCTATAAATTTCCTAAGTTCAACTCTGCCTAGTCATGTCCATTTAAAATTTTTTCGTGCCTACCGACGCATCAAGTCAGAGCATAGACCCTTCAACTTCGGGTACGTTACGCAGACGCAGATTGCCTGTTATCACTTGATAATATCACTTCCCAAAACATCTCCCTTAAACAAATTTCATAACCAATATACTTTTTTATTTTTTGATTTCCTGATGTTTTTGGATTTTTGAAAATTTTCTAATTTTTGTTTTGTTTTTATTTCTCCCCCTAAATTTGTGCATAGGAGAGAAACGAAAGTAAATGCGCAAATTTAAACTATCCTAAAACAAAAATTAGTCTTTAAAGCGAATTAGGTTAACAAAAACTTAGGAGTATAGAGAAGAAAACGCAAACCGTAAGTCATTGATTGAATTTTCATCCAGAAGGTCTGAGAACAGCACGCATAATCTCAGAACAGATCCGAAAATTCTTCATATCATTAAGCACTAACCCCACGTGATCCCTTCTTTTCTTCCCTTCTTTCCTTTCCCGCAAAGGACACAAACTCTCGAACAAAGTTATGAGTGCTATATATTTGAGAGATGTCCCCTATCATATGCCAGGAGCAGCCACTACCAACAAACCGAAGTCTGATGATATGCCTCTATAGCTGCTCCGACACAGTGCGGGATCAGTTGGTCTTTGGAACCCAGTCCATTTTGAAACTGGGTCGACCTTTGTCATCCTTGCACGGTACTCTCTCCCATGACATGTCCTGCTTATCACAAACAGAAGATGTAGAAATATTAGAGTCGTTAGTTGATTTGGGAGATTGAGCCTTTGGTACCCATCTATATTCGGGTTTAACCCATTTCTTTTTCGATCCGATGGGCGCCTCGGCACTTGATTTGGAACTTGAAGCCGATTGCCAAGATGACTTTGACCTAGCCGGTTTTGGTTTTGTTGGGGCATCTCTTGGATTGGACTTCTTGGTCGGCAGTCCCTCCTTGCCCTTGGGATTTTGATTCTTGGCCTTCTGCGCATTCCAATCAGCATTGTCTGAACGTGACCTTGAGGGGTTTCTTTTGGAGTATCTCCCTCTTGGCGCATTCTGCCAGCCTTGCGCATAGTAAGGAACGTATGCGCGATTTGGACAATTTCGGGCAATGTGACCAGGTGTTACACAGTGAAAACAAGTCTTTTTCTTCACTGTGAAGTTGTTTCTTCCTGCCCCTAGTGGTGTATCCTTGCCTCGTTTCTTGTTGTTCCCACATGCACACTTGCCACAAGAACTCTGTTGCGTTGGAATTGGTGGCCTGTATTTCTCAACGGCAGGTTTGTTAGAAGCAGCCGAGTTCGAAGCAACAGATTTAGAGTTCAAGGAGTTATTGGTTTGTTCAGAAGAACTCTCCTTGTTCTCATCCTCTGCTACCTTACCTGCACATGTAACAGAAACATCAATATTTTCAACATTAATAACTCCTCCTGACACAAATCCAGCTCGTTTTCCATATTGAAGATGTGCCTCCCTGTCAATTTCGTTCTTTGTCATAGGGATGGATGTGTAGTTATGATTGTAAGGAGGAGGTACACTATCATACCCTAGACCCTTGTGTTGATTCCTTTTAAACTGCATGCTTTGGTCTATCATATTTGCAGCCACCTCACTTGAGAAATCATATTTTCTAACATCAAGTTTGGCGGTTTCAAACTTTCCTTTCAAAGATTCAACTTCAGCCACTAGCTCAGCATTTTGTTTGACTACATAATCATAGTTTTCACATTTGTTACTGTAGTCTTCCTGAAGTTTCCTAAAGTCCTTGGTTTTAGCTTCTAACTCAGCCTTCAGGGGTTTTTGTCCTTTCTTGAGTTGATATCCTTTATATCTCAGGTCCTCAACTTCCCCTTTTAATAAATCAATTTGTTCCCGAAGAAATTTAATCGTATCTTCACATGATTGAGAACATGAAACTTCACATGAATGAGAACACGACACTTCATTGACCCGGAAGGTTTAAAGAACTCTTTAAAGCGCCAAGCTCTTCAATTACTTCAGCAATACTAAGACGATTGAGATCTTTTGTCTTCTTGATGATGGCCACGTTCATATCCCACGATTTTGGAAGTGAATTCAATAGCCTATTGTTTATCTCAGATTTGGTCAAAAAGATCCCAACAATATTCATCTCAGTAGTGAGTGTGGTAAATCGTTGCAACTGAGTTTCGAGGGTTTCTCCAGGGACATAATCGAACATGTTGAAATTTTGTCTTAAAATCTCCTGACGATTCTCTTTCATGTTTTAAAGTTCCCTCGTAGACCTTAAAATCGATTAAGAAAAAAAAATACAACTAGAAGCTAAAATAAAAATTAAACGTCAAATTTAAAATGCCCTTTTTTTTATTTTTATTATTATTTTTTATTTTTAAAAACAACCTTACAAGTCAAATTAAAAAAAATTAAACTTGAAAAGTCAAACTTAAAAATCAAACCGAAAGGTTAAATTTGAAATTTTAAAAATTAAACGAAAAAGTCAAAGTTTAAAAATCAAAATTTGAAATAAAAAGTCAAAATTAAAAATAAAAAATAAAAAAAATAAAAAATAAAAAATAAAAACAATTATTATTATTTAATTTATTTATTTATTATTTTATTTTAATTTTTTTAATTTGGATGAAAAAGGAATTTAAAAAATAAAAGAAATTTAGTTTTGGGCAGAAAGTGTCAAATTGGCGAAACTTTTGTGCGAATGGTAGTGGTTAATTTTAATATTTCGGAGATAAAAAACAAAGTGATCAGCTGGAAGAGTTGGTAAGGTGTGTCGTGGTGTATAGAAGAGGCGCAGGTTCGATCCTTGCCACCTGCAAAATCCCTTCCCCCCCTTTTTTTAATGAACACAGATGCGAATTTCGGACCCTATGCGAGCCTGACCACGAATCCGAGGCGAGGACCGTACACGTGCGAAGCTGAAAACTCGGAATGCCGTAATCTCGGACCAAGAACCTCGGGCCGTGAACTCCGAGGCCGTAAATTCCGAAGACCTCGCCGCCTCCGAGAAACCCTAGCCATAAACTGTTTACAGCCAAGAACCCTTCAATGGCCGTAAACCCTTCAAAAAAACGACGTTTTTCATCTATTTTTGTTCTAAAACTCGATCAAAAACTCGTTTTTATGAAAAATGCAAAGAAGAACCCCCTTTAATTTTCAGAGATCTATCCAAAAACGCAAAAATATTTCGAAAATAAGATCAAATAAAGCCCCAAATAGAGTTTACGGCCCAAGAACTCGGTGTTTACGGCCGTAAGCTTGGACCGTAAACACAGAATATTCGAAATTTTGATGAAACAATAAACCTTTTGACTAATACAATTTGGCTCTGATACCAATTGTAAATCCCTAATCTGCCCGTGTATCAGTCAAATCCGTTTGATGGTGCGGAATCACAATCAAACGGATGATGCAAAATAAAATAGAAGAGAAGAAGAAGAAGAATATGATGAATCTATGTATGAATTGATATGAATTAAGATCCGGATACAAAAGATTCACATACAATGCTTTCTAGTTCTCTCTGGCCGTAAGCTCTCTAGTTCATCAATCATCAATCTCTACTCCTCACCCTAACACCTCTATTTATACATGTTGGATATGGGCCGGAAACAAATGGGCCGTAAACTCATTTACGGCCGTAAGGTGTTTACGGCCGTAAACTCAGCCGTAAACATGACCATAAATTAATAAAATATTACATAAAAATAATTGCCTAGAAAAGTAAAGTATAAACCATATTTTGACCCAACATATATTACTATGTTGCACATAGGATATTGTTTTTATGTTTCGATTTTTTATAGAAATATTATTATGGTTAGATAATATGCATTGTTGTGCTTAGGTTATAATTAGTTTCATATTAAAATTATATTCATAATTTATTGGTTCGTATATAATATACAATTTTTTTAATCATGCACATGGCACATATAAAAATCTAGTCTCTCACTATATATATATATATATATATATATATATATATATATATATATATATATATATATATATATATATATATATATATATATATATATATATATATATATATAGTGAGAGAGAGATAAGTGCATATGTTGTATATGTTCTAAGTATATGTTGTGTGGAAATACGGATGAATATAGATGAATTATTTCAAAAATGTAGATAGGGTAAATTGTAATCTTACATATAAATAAATATATATATATATATATATATATATATATATATATATATATATATATATATATATATATATATATATATATATATATATATATATATATATATATATATATATATATATTTTAATTCTGAAAAGTGCATTGTTGATGTTCATTTTCTTGATATTACATCAAACGTACATCTTTGGTCCTTTGTCTGTCAATTCTTTTGGCAAGAGAAATATATGAGGAAAAAGTGATTTGAAGTATGTGATATATAAATTATTATCATCCACACAATGAAATTAGATGCTATTAAACTATGAATTATTATCATCCACACAATGAAATCATATACTCTCGAGCTGATTGATTGATGGAGTTTTTTGTTTTATTTATATATGTGAGTGAAGAACTGTTCATGGTGCGGAGGTAAACCGCACAATTCTTGGTTTATTGGCTTTGTCAATTGTGAGTGCAATGTTTACCACATTTTATTAAAATGATTCTCTTGTGTACACAGGAATATATTATAATTCTTTAATGTTTTTCACATTCTAAAAGAATTTAAAGTTTTATACTTTTAGAATATACAAAATTTACATTTCCCATAACAAATATATTGTTTGATTCTTTTATTATTTGGTTTTTAGTATGTAATTACAACTTAAAAAAAAAAATCAAATTATTCTTACATAATGTCTCTTATTCCACATTCTTAGCTTGTTATTCTCACCATAGTCATTTTTACATAATTCAATTTCAAAGAAGTCATTTTCAAAGAATGTTATAATAAAGGTCTTGAAGCTACTAGAGATAAATTCTGTGTGACATCCCCTAATTTCTCGGCCAGAAAAGACCGATTTAATTTATGCTTTTTAAAATGAAATCAGAGAAATCTTTATAAAAAATGTTGCATAATTGGTCCCCCAAAACAAAATATGATAAAAGTTTGTCAAAACCTTTCTTTAAGAAATATATCATTTCCTTTTATATCAAAACCTCGGGATGTCATGTTCCGATACAGATCAAAAGCATAAAGAAGACATTATAAGCCTTATGACAGTTATTTGTAACTACTGGCCTATAATCCAAAATTCACTCATCATCATCATCCGACTAAGATCGGGGTCCTCTACCTGTAATATAAACAACTGAGTGGGTCAGGCTTGGAAGCCTGGTGAGCATATAGGGTTTTCAACCCACAATACATAAATTTATTATGTTTAAACATCAATCAATCAACCTAATTACCCCAAACCCCATTATTTTATTTATTTCTTAAGGGTTTACCCTAAGAATCAACAATCACTCCCTCCTAAGGATTCATCCTAAGAAATAGACACAAAGTCACCTCGTGACCGGGGTTTATACAACGGGCACTAATTCCATAGCTACCAAAGTTTATTCAACATGTGCTAAGTCCATAGCTCTCATTTATCGACAATATTATTTATAGGTGTTCTCTCCTGCAATACATGTCAATGGGTTTTAGAGTACAACAAATGAACATATAGTTCATTACACCTACAGGTTGCGGGCCTGCTAGTGTTCCATAGACTGTCTAGAATAGTCCATGGTTGTCATCCATACTCTGCTGGATGACGGGGGCCAACAATTTGGGTAAGTGATTCTCTCAAATTTTCACCACTCACCCTTAACTCATGATCAATATTATTGATCATCTCCTTTATCCAACTCACCTTTCATTATACCCACTATTTCATCTACCCATGTTTTACCTAACATTTTTCGTAGATAAAAATACATATATAGTTTAAATTATTTAAAAACATGTATATATAAAAATGGAGGATCTATTATCTTTTCTCGTTTTTCTTTTTCAAAAAATTATCTTGGAGGTTGTGTAATGCTTACTCTCAAACTTTTCGTGTATACAGTAGTAATATTCTTTGTTTCTCTCTTCATCTTTGGATTCCTATCCAATGATCTAGGACGTAATCCTGGACGTAATCCTGGACATGAAGAATAAAATAAAATTTTCGTTTTTCTTGCTTGATTTACAATTTTATTAATATTTTATTTTATATATTCATATTCCATACGTTTAACTAGTACAAAAATCATTTAATTTAAAAGGGGTTTGCGGAATTTGAAAGAAAAAAAATAGAAAGTCATCAATGGAAACGGAAAGAGAGGGATTCGAACCCTCGGTACGAATAACTCGTACAACGGATTAGCAATCTGTCGCTTTTGTCCACTCAGCCATCTCTCCCAATTGAAAAAGTCAAAGGCTGGATTGGCTTAGGAATTGACCTTCGCAAATTCAGACCTCTACGCTTAGAGAACGTATCCTTTTTTCCGAAACGATAGCTTTCCGGCAACGTTCCACCATTACCTGTGTAATATATATCATTTCTAGTGTGATTAACTCTCAATCTGTCAAATAACAATTTCATTTTTTCTTTTATCATCTATTGATAGAGTAATACTCGGGATTTTCTCTCTGCTTATGCCCTTACTTTCTTTTTTCAATAGGACTACTTGGATAGCTTCTCGATTTTTTTCTCGTGCACTACCCCTTCCAATGGGTTTCGAGGATAAAAATCCTTTATTGGCCCATAAATTGACCACCCAGGTAAATCGATGAATTCAATTTGATTATTCCTTCTTATTATGAAGCATCTGAATCATGAATTGTCTTCTTATGACTCATCAATCAGATAGATTCGTTTTTTGAAAGAACTGTTCAAGGAAAAAGCAACCCCCTCGCCCACTACCGGTTGATCCTCAGGCCTGCCCCCCCCCCCCCCTCTTCTTCCATCAACTAAATGGATTCTTAGATCTTGTTCATGAGATTAAGAAAAAGAACTCTCTTTCTAAATTCTTCTAATTTTTATGTTATGTATAGTAAATTACTAATCTTTTTCTATTTCTTTTTCTCTGTTAGAAAAGAGAGAGTTTCCAATTTTTTACTTCACTTCAATACTCAATACAATAACAATATTCAATAAAATAAATAGGAAACTGGGAATGAGAGTCTTTTTCTCGCATCCATTCTTCATACGATTGTCAGAACAAAAATCTTGGATGCAACGAAATGGAAATTTTTTCATTCCTTCAGCACCCATCTCAAATAAACAAACAATATATTCACACAACACGTATTTTGTGTAAAATACTTCATATCTATGTGTAAGGTGAAAGTTACTACACACTCACTTGATTTAATGAAAACCGGGCAGCACTTCGTTTCCTAAAACGATTGTTTCTAATAAAACCGGGAGTTTTATTGAGAAACCGGGGTCTGCGAAAGGTCGGGCTTCGAAACCGAAAAGATAAATTTTCCAGGCTTCACGAGCACTTCATGGCGTATTCCGGGGCTTATAATCGATACCGGGGCTTCGGGGGATGATAATATGAAAGAAATATGGAGAAAGGGGCTAAAAATGACAAGTCTTCAAAATACCCCCGGGAGTTCTCGCACCCTTCAATTTATAGGGTGGAGCTTCTGATCGGAAGGCTGAGAAGGAACTACACGTCGCAGATCCGAGGGTTCGCAGGCAAAGGCTCGCACATGGTCTGCGCATGCGAGGGCTCGCTGGCAGTCTGTGATTGGTCCGAGGCGTGTGTCCGATGCGCAGGTGGTCAGCAGGTGTGAGGGTCTCGGTGGCACTCGCTGATTGGACCGCGGAGTCGTCTTACACGTGCGAGGCTCGGAGCTAGGCTGCACATGCGTCGCTCCTCGGATGTGCCACGGCTTCGGATGACTTAGCAGCTCGGTGACTCAGCAGGTTGGTGACTCAGCAACTCGGATGACTCAGCAGGACACATGGCACTTTTTCAGCGAGGGTGACGTGGCAACTCGTGACTATGCGAATTTTCTCGATTTTCGCGCCAAAACTTCTAAAATCCATAACTTTCGCATATGAGCTCCATTTTTGACGTTCTTTATATGCACACGTAGCTAAAATTATGCTCTACAACTTCCATTTACACTTCGTCGGCTAATTTTGACTTTAAATTTTATATTATTATTTTTAACAGACCGGGACAGGAAATCCGTTAAAAATTCATAACTTCTTCATCCGACGTCCGTTTTCGTCAGACTTTTTACCGTTGTGCTCCTAATGACGAGACCTTCAATTCTCGTTTAGGTTGTGTCGGCTAAAAATTGCTCGATCTAAAATTCGAGTTTTTAGCTGTCTACTGTTAAGCTGAAACTTCGAAAAATCATAACTTCCTCTTACGAAGTCAGATTTGGGCGTTCTTTTTATCGAACTTCTCGGTTTAACGAATACTACGAATTTCGTTTACATTACTAAGGCTAAAACGTAGTTTATCAAAAACTTACTTTTTACGACATTCGGCACCGTGCCGGTTTTGTTGCGAAACTTCGATAGGTCATAACTTCTTCGTTATAACTCGGATTTCGGCATTCTTTATATCCCCGAAATCCTTGTTTCGACCACTACAACTTTATGTAAAGATATCGGGCTTATCTCACACTTTAATTTTGACGCTTATTTTTATTTTTAATTAATTAAACCCTAATAATTAAGCATAAAACACATAATTCACATAAAATTCACATAATTCCTTTTCATTTCTTCTAAATGAGTTACAAAGGTTAACCTAGACCATTATGTCAATATTAATGCCTAGCCTAGAAACACGGGCGTTACAACTCTCTCCCCCTTAGGATGATTCCGTCCTCGGAATCACACAACGAGAAACAACTACAAGTAGCGACTCACTATGTCACACTCCGTTTCCCAGGTGGGATTTGGCCCATTTATAAGTTTCCAACGTACAGGCACTAAATCGACTATCTTATGTTACAACTTCTTAGTCTTACGGTTAACGATTGCCTCAGGTTCTCCAATTAACCTCTTGTTCTCGTCCAACCTTAATTCAGAAATGGGAATTATGTCGGGCACACCTCCCGTGAACTTTCTCAAATAACACACATGAAAGGTGTTATGAATACTCTCTAGTTCTTCCGGTAATTCTAGCTTGTAAGCTTGATTCCGGATTCTCTGAAGAACTTTAAATGATCCAATAAACCTTGGACTCAACTTTCCCCTTCTACCAAATCTTATAAGTCCCTTCCACGACGAGACTTTAAGTGAAACCGAATCTCCAACTTCGAATGATATCGATTGTCTTTTCTTGTCAGCATAGCTCTTTTGAGCAGCTAACATCTTTTTCCCTAATCACTTCCAACTTTTCAGCAATCTAATGGACTATTTTAAGTCCCATAAAATGCTTGTCCTTGGCTTCCAGCCAACATGATGGCATCCGACACTTTTTCCCATGCAAAGCGTGATAAGGTACCATCTTAACACTTGAGTGGAAACTATTATTTATAGGTGAATTCTACTAAAGGTAAGTGTTCATCCCAGTTACCTTGAAATTCTAGGGTACATGCTCTCAGCATATCCTCCAACGTTTGAATCGTCCATTCGCTTTGACCATCGGTTTGAAGATGGTAAGCTATATTCAAACACAACTTAGTACGCAATTTCCTTTTATAGACTCCTCCAAAACCTTAAGGTAAAATGGCTGTCTCGATCGGATACAATCGTTAACGAAACACCGTGAAGCTTCACACTTTCCTTCACATAAGAATTTGCAAGTTTATCCATAGACCATTTCTCGTTGGCTGCTATGAAATTCGCACTCTTAGTGAAGCGATCAACGACCACCCAAATCATGTCGTGACCGTTCCTTGTTCTGGCCAGTTTAGTCACATAATCCATAGTGATATCTTCCCATTTACCTATGGGTACAGGTAAAGGTTCTAAACTCCCATATAGTTTCTGATGTTATGCCTTAACCCTAGCATAATTTACACACTTATCCACATACTTTAGCAACTTCGAGCTTCATCGTTGGCTACCAGTAATAGGGTTTTAGATCCCTATACATTTTCGTACTGCCGGGATGAATCGAGTACATGGTCTTGTGTACTCCGCCCGTCTTAGGTACCCAAATCCTATCTTTGAATACCTCCAGTCCTTGACCGTTTGTATCAACCACCAACGTTTTACTCAAACGTTCCTCATTTCGGTCATTTTTCTCTAAAGCTTCCTCTTGAGCTTTCTTTATATTTTTCACAATTGTTAAGACAACTTTAATTCTTAACGCTCTTGGCCCTTTTCTTTTCAAGACTTACCTTCCGACTGAGAGTATCAGCAACAACATTTGCTTTACCAGGGTGGTAAAATATCTCATAGTCGTAGTCCTTGAGTAATACTAGCCAGCGTCATTGCCTGATGTTCAATTCCTTCTGATCAAAGAGATATTGGAGACTCTTATGATCATTGAAAAGTTTACACTTTGTGCCATAAAGATAATGCCTCCATATCTTTAGGGCGAATACTACCGCTGCCAACTCCAAATCGTGAGTGGGGTAGTTCTTTTCATGCTCTTTCAATTGCCTCGATGAATATGCTATCACCTTATCCATTTGGGTCAGAACACATCCTAACCCAACTCCAGAGGCATCACTATAAACTGTGAAGTCATCAACTCCTTTGGGTAACGAAAGAATCGGTGCTTCACACAACTTCTTCTTTGACTTCTCAAAGCTTCCTATGCTTCTCATTCCATGTATAGACAGCTCCTTTGTGGGTCAAAGCTGTCAATGGAGTCGCGATCAAAGAAAAGCCTTGGATAAATCAACGATAATATCCAGCTAATCCTAAAAAGCTTTAGATCTCCATAGGACTTTCAATTGTAACCTTCGAGTTACAAAATAAATCCTTATTGAGGACTCCTCCTTTCTTCTTGGAATAAGTATTTTCCTTCATTTATTGTATCAGACCGATGGGTCATGTTCTAATGATCTCTCATTGTATACTGCACTACTTAGACTCAGATCTCCTAGGGACAAATTCCACAACAACTTATACCTTTCTTCATGTTCTAATGTGATACAATCACCGTTCAACATGTATCATTTCTAACTAGACTCAGATCTCCTAGGGACAAATTCCACAACAACTTATACCTTTCTTCATGTTCTAATGTGATACAATCACCGTTCAACATGTATCATTTCTAACTACCAACTTCGTTAACAATGAGTGCGATACTTCTATTGATCGCTTTGATCATCTTTCATTTCAATCTTCTGGCTTAAGTCAAATGTTACATCGAACTTGGTTCTCTGAACCACATAATAAACTCATCGTAGTCGGACTCAATTCGATATGACCTCTAAGGTCGGAATAACAATCATCTTCTTAGTCATTACCGAAACGATGGTAACGACAGACTAGAACAAGACGGAATCAAATAATAGCTTCTTGGTAACCTTGTGACTTTCCCTGATCCAAGTGCGAGTCATGTGCTTCCAGTAGTATAGATCTCTACTACTATTCACACCTACTCATACTCGTCCTAAGTACTGTCTCGCAGTCCCCAAGTCCTAAAATCACAAAACAATTTAACACATACAAATGTGTCCAATTAATCATAAAATTTTCCTAGACTCTACTAGGACTTCTTTCACGTGTATCTTCAATGATCAACTCTACTTCAATTTGGTTGGTGATGGAAATTCCAGATGATTGGGACAGCTTCAAAAATTACACCAGCCATTCTATTCATCAGACGACAAAACCAGGGTTTATTTTATTTCCTTGAAACGATTACACAAAGGTTCAAGTTTACCCTATATTATGCCTCTCATAGGCTAAACCACTTGTTACTATTCATATTACTACTTCGTAACTTGATCTTCGGGTATCAAGTCTTGACTTCTACTTCCTAGTATTATTAATTGCTTCGTCAAGGATATCCTGAAATTCCTTTGGCATTGATGGTGCACTTGGCCTTGTTACTTCATTGTTCTTCTGACAATTCTTAGAAATATGGCCTTCTTCTTTACATTCGTAGCACACCTCCTTGGGAATCGTACACTTATTGGCGTAATGCCCTATTTCTCCACACTTAAAGCACTTCACCTTCCCGTCACAATTCCCAGAGTGTTTATTTTTGCACTTCCCGCACCATTTTCCTTTATCTCTTCTTTTGCCAAACTTTGAGGATATGTTGCTCTTGTTGGGCCTTGAAGACCCCTCAAATTTCCTGTTCTTGCCAACTTCAACTTTGTTGGCGGTTGTGTCATTGATCATTTCCTCAATAGACTTAGCAACCCTAATAGTTGCCTCAAGAACAGATGTCTGACCTATTGGCACAATAAGTTCATCCTTACTTTATTGAAGTAAACGTTTTGTTTCTTCCATCTGTTCACCTAACATCGTATGTACCATTGCCTACACTCCAGTCATCGTGATTGGCTCAGGCTGTGGATTATCACTTCCGAACCCACTTTGAGTACTCGCCATTTCGATCTATACACCAATCGTAGGTGAATTTAGATCTTCATTTTCGTTAGATGTTAAGTCTTTGAAACGTTTATATGTTAGTTCGAATATCGTAGTTATACGTTTAGAATCCTACACACATAAGGTTTCCAGATCCGGTCGGCAACAGACCATAGATCCGAACAAATAATAGCATCATTATAGCTATAACACAAAACATTTAGCACATAAAAGCATTTTAGGCATCCTTCCTAAAATAAACTAGTGCTCGTGTCTAAATTATGGTAGACACTCATCTCACAATCATCACTTAGCATTCTAAGTTCAAGTCTAGAAATTCTACAATTTCTTAGTTCACTTAAACTAATGCTCTGATACCAACTGTGACATCCCCTAATTTCTCGGCCAGAAAAGACCGATTTAATTTATGCTTTTTAAAATCAAATTAGAGAAATCTTTATAAAAGATGTTGCGGAATTGGTCCCCCAAAACAAAATATGATAAAAGTTTGTCAAAACCTTTCTTTAAGAAATATATCATTTCCTTTTATATCAAAACCTCGGGATGTCATGTTCCGATACAGATCAAAAGCATAAACAAGACATTATAAGCCTTACGACAGTTATTTGTAACTACTGGCCTATAATCCAAAATTCACTCATCATCATCAACCGACTATGCTCGGGGTCCTCTACCTGTAATATAAACAGCTGAGTGGTTCAGGCTTGGAAGCCTGGTGAGCATATAGGGTTTTCAACCCACAATACAGAAATTTATTATGTTTAAACATCAATCAATCAACCTAATTACCCCAAACCCCATTATTTTATTTATTTCTTAAGGGTTTACCCTAAGAATCAACTATCACTCCTTCCTAAGGATTCATCCTAAGGAATAGACACAAAGTCACGTTGTGACCGGGGTTTATACAACGGGCACTAATTCCATAGCTGCCAAAGTTTATTCAACATGTGCTAAGTCCATAGCTCTCATTTATCGACAATATTATTTACAGGTGTTCTCTCCTGAAATACATGTCAATGGGTTTTAGAGTACAACAAATGAACATATAGTTCATTACACCTACAGGCTGCGGGCCTGCTAGTGTTCCATAGACTGTCTAGAATAGTCCATGGTTGTCATCCATACTCTGCTGGATGACGGGGGCCAACAATTTGGGTAAGTGATTCTCTCAAATTTTCACCACTCACCCTCAACTCATGATCAATATTATTGATCATCTCCTTTATCCAACTCACCTTTCATCATACCCACTATTTCATCTACCCATGTTTTACCCAACATTTTTCATAGATAAAAATACATATATAGTTTAAATTATTTAAAAACATGTATAAATCATTCCTTCAACACCCATCTCAAATAAACAAACAATATATATTCACACAACACGTATTTTATGTAAAATACTTCATATCTATGTGTAAGGTGAAAATTACTACACACTCACTTGATTTAATGAAAACCGGGAAACAATTCGTTTCCTAAAACGATCGTTTCTAATAAAACCAGGAGTTTTATTGAGAAACCGGGCTCTGCGAAAGGTCGGGCTTCGAAACCGAAAAGATAAATTTTCCGGGCTTCACGGGCACTTCATGGCGTATTCAGGGGCTTATAATCGATACCGGGGCTTCGGGGGATGATAATATGAAAGAAATATGGAGAAAGGGGCTAAAAATTACAAGTTTTCAAAATACCCCCGGGAGTTCTCGCACCCTTCAATTTATAGGGTGGAGCTTCTGATTGGACGGCTGAGAAGGAACTACACGTCGCAGATCCGAGGGTTCGCAGGCGAAGGCTCGCACATGGTTTGCGCATGCGAGGGCTCGCTGGTAGTCTGTGATTGGTCCGAGGCGTGTGTCCGATGCGCAGGTGGTCAGCAGGTGCGAGGGTCTCGGTGGCACTCGCTGATTGGACCGCGGAGTCGTCTTACTCGTGCGAGGCTCGGAGATAGGCTGCACATGCGTCGCTCCTCGGATGTGCCACGGCTTCGGATGACTCAGCAGCTCGGTGACTCAGCAGGTTGGTGACTCAGCAGCTCGGATGACTCAGCAGGACACGTGGCACTTTTTTCAGCGACCGTGATCGTGGCAACTCGTGACTATGCGAATTTTCTCGATTTTTGCGCCAAAACTTCTAAAATCCATAACTTTCGCATACGAGCTCCATTTTTGACGTTCTTTATATGCACGGGTAGCTAAAATTACACTCTACAACTTCCGTTTAGAATTCGTCGGCTAATTTTGACTTTAAATTTTATATTATTATTTTTAACAGACCAGGACAGAAAATCCGTTAAAAATTCATAACTTCTTCATCCGACGTCCGTTTCGTCAGACTTTTTACCGTTGTGCTCCTAATGACGAGACCTTCAATTCTCGTTTAGGTTGTGTTGGCTAAAAATCGCTCGATCTAAAATTCGAGTTTTTAGCTGTCTACTGCTAAGCTGAAACTTCGAAAAATCATAACTTCCTCATAAGAAGTCACATTTGGGCGTTCTTTTTATCGAACTTCTCGGTTTAACGAATACCACGACTTTCGTTTAGATTACTAAGGCTAAAAAGTAGTTTATCAAAAACTCACTTTTTACGACATTCGGCACCGTGCCGGTTTTGTCACGAAACTTCGACAGGTCATAACTTCTTCGTTATAACTCGGATTTCGGCATTCTTTATATCCCCGAAATCCTTGTTTCGACCACTACAACTTTATGTAAAGATATTTTGACACTTATTTTTATTTTTAATTAATTAAACCCTAATAATTAAGCATAAAACACATAATTCACATAAAATTCACATAACTCCTTTTCATTTCTTCTAAATGAGTTATAAAGGTTAACCTAGACCATTATGTCAATATTAATGCCTAGCCTAGAAACACGGACGTTACATTATGCGTGAAGAGAACATGAAGATCAAAGGTCTAAAGATTCGATGCTGAAGTCTGGGATGAGAATGAACAATAGTTGTCAATCTTCCAAAAAGAAAATTGTCTTATTCTTTCAAAATGTATCGTCATCATAATATTTTAGAATGGACTAACTATATTCTTTTAGAATGCTTTATTAGCACATTCTTATCTTTTTTCACGTATTTTACTTTAAGAATGTTTTTTTTTTGTGTCTTAATCT
This sequence comes from Lactuca serriola, assembly GCF_051521515.1. Lineage (NCBI taxonomy): Eukaryota > Viridiplantae > Streptophyta > Magnoliopsida > Asterales > Asteraceae > Lactuca > Lactuca serriola. The sequence continues at coordinate 92,892,242 of NC_136411.1, read as the reverse complement.
TCAAGAATTAAAAATATTATTATCTGAGGCATACTAGTTCACAAAATATAATTATTTGATGCTTTATTAGGTTAAAAAAAATGTTTATCTATATTACACTCTCCCAAAAATGAATTTACCTGAAAAAACAAAATATAATTCTTACCGGACAAAATCTCAAGTTTTCACGGGCCGAAAAATAAGTTTGTTTATTTATGCTTTTCTTTAGATCGTAAGCAACACATAAACAAATAAATAAAATTAAATAAAATCCACATTTCTTTATATCCTCAAACATATATATCATCAAACCGCAAACCTTGTCAAAACTGTTCATTGTCAAAACTGTTCATTTCGCACCAAACCGCAACAAACTTTACCACGCACACAAAGTATTTATATTTGACATCTATCATTTTTAAAATGTAATTAGAAATTTTGGAATAGAGAATTTTAAATGAAAATTGTTGATGCCTGTGTTGAAATAATTATTGATAATAATAAAACAAAATAAAATATTTTTAATACAATAACCATTGAAAAGTATGATGCTATGCTTTGCATCGTCGTCATAATAAAATATGAGTAATATTCAATATTGATATAAACTAGGTGGTGCACCCATGCGTATTACATTTTTTTTTTTGGAATTTTTTTGTTTTTGGGTGAAATGCCCATAAAAATGAAGACAATATATCATCACATATAGTTACTCCTTCTCATTCTACAACTTATGCATATCTTTCTTTTCTTCAACAAAATAACCACAACTTGCCTCTCCCAACCACACCTGCATATTCAGATAGAAAATAAAATAAGAACAAAAACAAATCAACAAAATAAGCAATAAGAAAATACATTGACATTTCTTGCATTTGTCCTAATCAATGACTAAATGCAAGAAGTAGCGATGTATTTTCATTTTACAGTTTAATATGACATGTTAATTTTAAATAGCAATGTACTTTCATTGCTAAATGAAAGCAAGTTGATACATTATAGTAATTAAAAAAAACAAAACAAAATTAAGAAATATAAATCAAAGTAAGATGCTATATTAAACAATAAAATGAAAGTATGTTGTTAATTCTAACATGTAGCCCGATGAATTGTATTTATGTGCTAGAATAATAGTGAAAAGATTACTGTGTTTGTTTCTATTCTGTTTTACCATGTTTGTATAAATGTAATTTGTTTCACCGTCATTGTCATTCTTCTTGTAGGGACGGAGTGGTAATTTTTTAAAATAAATGGAAAAGCAATCCAAATAAATGTTTTCAGTTACAAAATCAATGTTTATAAGTGAAACGTAACATACTAATAAATAAATTTTAGTATGAAATCTAACCTGTTGGACTTACATCTTTGGATACAGTCCAAGTTTTCTGTTTGTCGTTGTTAAAAGCTTCTTCAACATGTCCCAAAATTCACATCAGGGTTCAAGCTCTTACAACAATCATATATGATGTCCTCTTGCAAGATTTTGGTTTCTCCGGTGAAAAGATTTACCTCAGGCCACCTGTTGTTCCTACAAAAACAACATACTTTTCCCTAAAGTTCAGATACTTTATCATACCAATAACTTCTAGGTTTAAGTTTTTTAGGGGGCCTGAGAAGGTTTGAATAGAACAGATATTAAACAATAAAAACAAAATATCAAAAAGTAAAAAAAAAAATAGATAAATAGAAAAATTTCAAGATGTGCAAAATTTATATGTGGTAAACCCAATTATTTTAGAAACTATAACTATACCAACATTAATAGCCATTAAACTTCACCGGTTAAAACAACTCCGAGAACACCTCCAAGTCTCCACTTAGCCCACATGTTTTTTGGTACTGGATCATCTTCCTTTTCTTCTTCCTGTTTCAATACAGCCATTACAAATAAAGCGACTATAAGCTTAATCACTTCCTAAAATGACAAAAAAAGCCCTATTTGAATGTGGAACATAATTGAAAAGAATGATTTTGAGAACACGAACTAACTAACCACTTTCGTCTATCCGAGGTCAACCCATTTAAAAAAAATGAAGTTGAATTAAAGGATTAGACAAACAATTGATAAACTTGGTTCAAGCATTCTATCGAGCTGTTGGAATGCAACATGAAACCTTCTTTAAAATTTGAGAAAATTGTCAAATTTGATATTTCCAATCACAAAAAGGATGAAGAAGAAAAAAACCTTATTCATATAGAATAACAAAATACCGTAAGAAGTCAGTGTTTGTAGAAATAATGAAATCAGTAGAAGTGTTGATTGCTAACCATCTAATAAATTGATGTTAGGGCTTTCTTGGGCAACAACGATAGCAGCAGAACTGAAAACACAGTAACAATATGAAGAAAGAAATTAAAGATTAGGGCCGATTGGTCTACAATGAAATAGGGACTACATATTTTGGTTGATTACTAAAGAAAGCACGGTTAATTTCTACATAATATGGTGAAGTAAAGAAAGCATGACTGATTAGTAACCATTCGTAAGAAATCGATGCTAACAAAAAAAATCACAAAAGAAAACAAAATAATCAGAGTATAATTGTATATGAACCTCGATGAATTGAAAATTTTAAGTAGAACTAGTGAAGAACCTTATAACAGATGTTGAACCGGAGAACGTGAAAGCCCAAATCACACACCAAAACAAGTTGTTTAAGTTGTACGCGTCGTCAATATCAGGTGTGCATGTCGCCGGCGTATCGGTGAAGACGGCGGTGGAGCAGGTGGTCAACGGTGACGTCATAGTCGAGTGTTGATCGGAACATAGATAAAAGAAATGGTATTTTTCTTACTTAAACGCTTAAATCGATCTAGGTCTTAAATCAGTAGAAACCCCTTCGTGTATCAGAAGGTTCTTCTGGCCTTTGAGCGGTGGTTTATTGGAAACCAAAGATGTAATCGAATAGAGAAGGACCAGAGCAAAATCGACGATGTAATCATCGCTACATCTGCTCTTGGGAGTTCTATCAAGGAACCGACTCCATCTGCCTGAAAATGGAATAAAAGAGTGATAGATGTGGCGGTGGAGGAACGAAGTTGGATGATAGGGGCGGTTATAGATTTGAACATACAGAATCGGAGGTGTAATCAGGGAATATGTGGGCAGAGATAGAACGAAGGACGAAGAAAAGAGGAACGGTGGAAGAAGAAGAGAGATAGAGAGCATAGATGAGAGGGTAGTTTGGAAGAGTAGACTGTGTGACACGAATGGATTTTTGGGGTGGTGGGTGACATGTGGACAGAACACGTATCACCTCTTAAGCGGTGCATTACACCTGGTAACCCTGGTGGACAACCAACAGCACGTGTAAAACCAATTTAAATAATGACATAAAAGGCCCAAGGCAAAGAAAAAATAGATTTGAACGTACAGAAATAGATAGGGGACTAATTTTGCCAAATACCTAGCAAATTTACTGTAGCTAACATGAGAAAATTTTAATATATATATATATATATATATATATAGAGAGAGAGAGAGAGAGAGAGAGCTAGGTTCAAATGTTTTTGACAACTATTGTGTGACTGAATGCACCAATAGGAATTGAGGAATAATTAAATAATTAAAAAATTGAATAAGGGTAATTATGTAACTTTAGAATGATAATTAAAATAAAATCCCTTAATTAATGGGAATTGCCATAAAAATCTTTTTGACCAACTACTTAACCATAGTCCTAAATCTCTTCTCTGTTTTCTGTATCTATCTCTCTTCGCCTCTTTCTTAGACCTAAAATCAGCTTCCGACATCGTCATTCAACAACTTCTATTCTTTGCTCTCAGGTTCTTCTATTTCTCGTACCATCATTCGATCCGTCAAACTTTTCAATCTGTTTCTCTTGTTAATTTAGATTATCATCTGGATTTGCTGTTATTAGGGTTTGGTTTTTATTTGATGGGTTTGCATGTTAATGATCCTTTCTTTTCTTTTCTATTTATGTATGAATTCGGATTACAAGTCAATCGGATTACAAGTCAATCGGACTTTCTTTTCTTTTTCTATTATTGAATAGATCTTCTTCTGATTACTCTGCTATATGATTTTTATTTAAAGGACTCTCTGTTATGCAAACCTCATCAACCTTTGAAATTCTTAATGTAGGTGCCCACAGTACTTGACAAGCAGGGAGCACAACTTCTTGATGTTGCTGTTCTTGTAGTCTCAAGAACTTGGATTTCAGATCGTATAGCTTCTCTAAATGGTATGCATTTGCTGCTCATGTTTTGTAATTTACGCCGCCTTGATGATTTTATTTACACCACCTCACCTCTGATCAATCGATGCTTTGACTTCTCAGGAACAACTATGAAGTACGTTTTGGAGCAAGATAAAGCAGCCTTTGTACGGTTAATTGGTGTTAGTGTCCTTCAGAGCGCTGCTTCTTCATTTGTTGCACCTTCTTTGAGGTATATATGATCTTTCTTCAAATAACTAACAAGTTTCCAAGTATATTAAACATATATCTTCTAAGCAAGCTACATTACTGATGAATGTTTGATTGTGACTTAATATTTGTTATATGAAGGCACTTGACTGCCAGGCTTGCACTCAAATGGAGGATACGCCTGACTTCACACTTACTGAAAAATTAGTTGAGGAAGAACGCATATTACAAGGTTAATCTATAGTAATTTATGTTTTGTTATTTTCTTTCTTGAAAGTTTTCCAACTTCAACATAGTTTTTCAATGTAGTTGCAAATTATCTACTCTGAATATCTTTTTCATTTCTAGATCCATTTAGATTTGAGATACCCATCTTGTGAAATTTGATATTCTTTCTCTTAAACATGACCGATTGAGTAGAAAGCTAAAAAGCAGAATATATACATATATATATATATATATATATATATATATATATATATATATATATATATGAGCTGTAAGAATATTTTTGTTGTATTCTGAAAAAATTGCAATTAATTATTTGTATGCTTAAAGTGCAGTTGTTAGGATGATGCAGAAATGATGAGGAAACTTATGAAAAAAAGATATATGATACTTCATTCTCAAAGAATGAAGAAAAACAAGAATATTCTTTCAGAATTTCAAGATTCAACATCCAAAAACAACAATATTCTTTCAGAATTCAAGAAAAAAACATGGCACACGATAGTATTCTAGCGGAATGTTGTTATTTTTTTTAAGAATGTTATTCATTTTTGTTTATATTCTTTTAGAATTTTTATAACTATATTAAAATGTATAAGACTTTTAGTATGTAAGAATATGTATGAATTTGTATTTAAGTTCGGATATATAAGAATATATTAGAATGTTTGTTATTTGAACATCTTATTCATGAATTTTGTTTTTCTTCAGTAATATTCTGTTAGAATAAAATTCTGAAAGAGTATCATTCTAACAAAAAAAATATTCTGATAGAATAAAATCAGTAAAAATTGAAATTGAATTAATTAAAAAATTCAGATTTCTTTAAATTAGGAGAATTAATCATCCCTAAAACTCCGAAAATTTCCTTTTATAAATGTAGTTAATTGTCCAAAATACCCTTTTGATAAAAATTGTGTGATTATATGATACATGCTACCCTATTGTAATATCATAGACTCTCAGATCATGATTGTTGATTCTATTCATCCGATGGTCCAGATCTGTGCATTCTGGCACACAATAGTTACTGAAAACAATATAACCTAACCCTATATATATATATATATATATATATATATATATATATATATATATATATAATATAAAAGTAAATTACATTTTGTTCAAAGTCGTATTTTTTATATATTTATAATAAATATAATTAATATCACAAATTATAAGATTTTATAATAAAAATAATAAAAAGGTTGAAAGACGTATATTATTAAGAATTGTAGACAATATCTTCGTAGGGAAATTTGAAAGGTACTTTTGATGGCTCTTTGTAAAATACACGACTTCGTCGTGTTTATAGGCACCATGATGACAAAGGTGGTGGGCAAGTTTCCAAGTTTCATCATATCATGTAGGAGAAACTAAAGTTTTTGGAATTATATTCGAACGCGAAAAAAACGTGTCCCGACTTTGTTTATATATATATATATATATATATATATATATATATATATATATATATATATATATATATATATATATATATATATATATATATATATATATATATATATATATATATATATATAGGGTTAGGTTCATTTGAGACCACTTATATTTTGTGAGACCGTGAGACGCATTTGTTTATTTTTTTTTTATTTTTTTTTATTTTTTTTAGTTAATTCATGTTCCGAAAATAATATTTAAAAAAAGAATTTTTTGATTTTTCCATTTATTTTGCATTTTAAAATTATTTTTAGAATATGTACAGTGTAATATTCTATTTAGAATATTTCACGTATTTTTCAAACAAAATAGAATTTTTTTTTATTTTTTTTAGTTAATTCAAGTTCCGAAAATAATATTTAAAAAAAGAATTTTTAGATTTTTTCATTTATTTTGCATTTTAAAATTATTTTTTAGAATATGTCAGTGAAATATTCTATTTAGAATATTTCACGTATTTTTCAAAAAAAAAACGGATTTTTTTTTTTATTTTTTTTATATTTTTTTAATATTTTTTTTAGTTAATTCAAGTTCCGAAAATAACATTTAAAAAAAGAATTTTTGGATTTTTCCATTTATTTTGCATTTTAAAATTATTTTTAGATTTGGTCTCACGGTCTCACAAAATTAGAATGGTCTCAAATGAACCTGAACATATATATATATATATATATATATATATATATATATATATATATATATATATATATATATATATATATATATATATATGCTAAGTTATAATTTGGATGAACAATTATTGTGTGGATGTATGGAGAGTGCTATTCTATAAGTATTACTAAGAAAATAAGTTGTTTAGTAATACAAATACATTCAACCTTACATAAATATCATCATTTCATGTTACTAATTCTCATTCATTTTGTTCTCACACATTGTTTTTTACTCACTTTCATTCTGACAGAATACGATTCAATAAAAAGTATAACATTATGACAGAATGAAAATAATAATAATAAATCTATAATAAATTTATAGACGATTTAATTAGTGAAAATGTGTGTTAATGACAATAGTTATCTAAGATTAAACGTATTTATATTATCAAACAACATATTTTCTTTATCATTCTCACAGATTAACACTGTCCAGACGTCCGCACAATAAATGTCACTCCACATTTGAACCTAGCTCATATATATATATATATATATATATATATATATATATATATATATATATATATATGACGATTCAATTGAGAAAAAAAAAGTTGAGAATGGGTGAATCATTCTTAGTCACACATTTATTTTGCCGCAAAACATTTAGGCGTACCAGCAGAAACGGACAACGGATAAACATGTGTTTTCCAACCAAACATGTTTCGTTAAACTATGTTAATCATTACCTTAATATACACAAAACATTTTTTTTTGTTTTTTTTATTTATTATTTTTAGAAAGTCATTTTTATCGAAAAATTAGTTTAAATATATCAAAATTCATAGTTTTTCATTCTCTATAAATAGAAATCCATATTGATATAGTTTTAAGATTAATTTTTTTTTTTAGAGTTCCAGTTCTCGTTATTGATAAGTGAATAAAAATCTGATAGATTTTTATTACATTATATTCGTTATTCACTTATGAATAAAACGAATGCTTAACTTTTTTTACAGTTTAATATCGTTCATATATGAATATGACACGTAATAATGTTTTCTTACTTAAAATATATTTTTTACATCATCTTTCGTCATATATTCTATTTATATTTGAACAAAACGTGTATTAGTTGTTATATTTTATATTTATATATGAATAAAACATTTATCAAATTTTTGTTACAGTTAATTTGTTATTCATATATGAATAAGTAGTATAAATGATACTTAAACTATAAAAAAATTAATTATATATTTTTATTCATAAGTGAATAAGGAATGTACTGTAGTAAAATTTTGATGCATTTTTATTCACTTCTGAATAACGATAGGTAAAAATATAAAAAAAAAATGTTTTATCTTAAAACTATATGAATATAGATGTCTATTTGTATAGAATAAAAAATCATGAATTTTGGTATATTTAAAATGATTTTTCGATAAAAATAGCTTCTTAAAAATTTAAAAAGCGAAAAAAAAACTATGTTTTTGTATATATTAAGGTAATGATTAGCATAGTTTAAAGAAACATGTGTTGAGTCTATGGGTTGCGCCATTAGGCTTCATTAGTTTAGTCCAATGTATTCATGGTTTGGGCTTGTCAAACTGTGTATTTGTTTATAGGGTTTAGTATTTATGATGCGTGCATGCATCACATTAGATATGCTTCTTGAATATTAATCTTCAATTATACTGTAACCCTAGCACACCTCTACAATAGAAGTTCTTCATTGAGCTCTTCTGAGGTGTTGCTGTTTTAATCATTCAACATCTTTTTGTTTCATTGTATGTTTGTTCTTTGGTTTACTTTTTGTTTTATTTGTTAAAGATCTTATCGATCTTAAAAGAGTTTTCAACTCTTCAATTGGTATCAGAGCAGGAGGTTGTGTAAATCATACGCATCTCTTCTGTTTGAAGAATTTTCTTAAGGTTTCCGCTTTTATTAAATCTGCTGAGCCGTCATTCCTTCATTGACGTTGTTCATAGATCTCGATATTACCCTATTCAATCTTTACAAGTCTGATTCTTGACAAACATTCTAAACAGGTCGTCATGTCTCTCGATGATTCACAAACCAACCCCATCAACATATCCAACATCATTGGATCTACTACGAGAATCCCAATCTTGTATACTCAAGATTACGAAGTTTGGACGCATCACTTTGAAGACTATGTTCTGGTTTAGAAGAAAATAGCTATCTAATCGGGGAAGCGATCACTGTGGGTCCTTTTTCTCATACTGGAATGGAAAGAGTCGTCAAGACTCGAAAGGAGTACAACCAGCTGATGATTGATGTGAATGATGTTGCTAAAGATGAGAAAGACAAGCTTCTTTACAACATTAAAGCTATGAGAATGATCAGATTCGCACTGCAATCAGATACCCTTCGTCTAGTTAGTAGATGCACAACAGCGAAACAAATTTGGGATAGGCTTAAAGAGCTGTATTCTACAGATGAAGATTTAGAGCACTGAATACAAACTCTTTTGCTCTCTGAGTTCGGTGATTTCAAGTAGAAGCCAGAAGAAAAACTCATTCAGAACTTTGATCGCTTTAATCGTCTCCTCAGCAAAATGATCAAGCATGGAATTGGCAGAGAAGTAATTGAGAAGAAGGTCACCTATATGAATGGCCTATGACCCGAATGGATGGCGGTGGTTTAGACTGTAAAAGCCCATGAACAGTTCAAATCCTATTCGTTGGCGAAGCTTGTGGGAATACTGAAATCACATGAAAGCGTTGTGACTAAGGAAACAAATGTGGTCTCTAGTATGGGATCGTTGGCTCTTCTTTCCAAAGGAAAGAACATGGATGAAGAAGAAGAAGAGTTGGATATCTCGGAATCTGATATGATGAATTATGAATATGCTTTAATGGTCTCTAATCCTAAAAAGTTTGCTCGCAAAAAGTTCCTTACCTCCAAGAACCGAAATTGGAAAGGAAGCTATAGCTTTGAAAAGGCGAAAGAGAAAGCTAAAAATGGTCCTCAGCATGAAGAAGCGAAGAAGGAGAACAAGCTTGTTGGTGACTCCGGTTATGATTGCAATTTCTGCCATAGAAAAATCACTTTGCCAAAGATTGCATGTTGAGAAAGCTGGCTGAGAAGAAGGATGGAGAAGATGATGAAGCATACTATTCACGCAAGCTGGAGGAAATAAAGAAGAAGAAAACATCTAACAATACTATGAATGTTTTGATTGTGTAGGGAAACATTGCTGATGTTGAATTCGGTGGTGTAGAAGTCTTGTCTACAGAATCTAAAGAGGAAGAAGTTCGCAAGCCCCCACATAGTAGAAAGCCAAACCAATGGGAGAACAGATTAACGAATGTGATAAGTTGATCAAGAAGGTACAATCTATCCTTGATTCTCTGAAAATACCAGTTAATAACTATGAAAAGGAATTAAATGATTTAAAATTCAAGTTTTCTAGTTTAAGTGGTAGTCTAAAACAAAATTGGCTAGAAAATTCTAACCTAACTGATCAAATCAGCAGGGTGTCTTCAAAGAGTGAGGAAATAAGAATTTGGATAGAGCAGAAGGAGGTGGAGTTAGTTAGGGCGAAAGATGAAGTTATTTATTTGCAACGTGATAACTTAAAGCTTTTGAAACACAGAAACATTTTTTTCTTAATTTCTAAACGTTTATATACTAATATCACTCAATTGCATTTAGACTGTGAAATCGGCAAAATGATTCACAAAATGATTTTGTCCTTCCTAGAGTTAAAGGAGGACGAAGTTGATATTGATGGTTATAACTGTGAATCTATTGTTTCTTCAGATGAAATATCTGATGCCTATAAGATTGGTCTGGACAAAATCGAGTCCTGTATTAAGTCCAAAGACCATGAGGACATGCTTAAAAACCTTTTGGACGAAAATGATAAATTGAAAATAAAGGCCGAAAGCATGCAAAAATTTGACTTATTGAATGACAAGTTGAGTTCAGAAAACAAAATAAACATTGAAAACACTTCTGAATTTAATGAGGATAGTGATATAAGTGAAATATCTGTAGAGGATTAATTTGACTATTCAGAGTTTGTCAAAAGCGAAACCGAACCTACCAAAGGCCTTATATCTGAAAATTCGGTTGAGTTCGCTCGCATGTCCCAAGATAAGTCCAAGGTTCTGAAACAGAAGGATGTGGTATATCAAAAGATACAAACTGTACCTAATCAGGTATACACCACAACAGGGGTTACTCGGAAACAGACAACCGGATTTACATCCATAGTAAACGAAGACAACGCCGGAGGCTGTGATGATCATCTTTGGTCCGCTCCAATCGACAGTGCAGATGAGACGGTCGGTTTAGTGAACCTCATGGAGGGTTAAAGGCAGATACATGGCAGAACCACTTAATAATCTTGCAAGCTTTAATGTACCAAGCACAAGTGGTACTAAGGAAATTCCAAGCGAACCTGTGAAGGTGACAAGTGAAACCTCTTCAATGCAAAGTGAACCTCATGATGAGAGACCAAAGGCGAAAGTAAATATTCACAAGTCTAAAAAGCAACTTGATGAACAAAAATGCCAGCGAAACAGGAGATATCAAAAGAATCTCAATGAAAGGAAGCAGTTTTGGCAATCCCAAAACTTCAATTATGTTCACACAGAAAACACATCAACTCTCAAGGCGAAAGAAGGAAAAAAGGATAATTCTGGTCCATGCACTCATTGCCAATCTTGCAGTTAAATGAACCAAAAAAGAAGTTTTGGTCCCAGATCAAGTGGTGACAAGAACCGAAATCCCAACTTCGGTCCTAAACCCCATCCTCCTTCTTCTCGATCAGAGCAGAATCCTAACAAGGATGTGAAGGATCGCAAGGGAAAAGGGAAGCTCATCTCTGAAGACAAAATGCAAACAAAGAATACATCAGCTAACCCTAGGAAACACGAAACCAAGTTTTTTTAAGAATCAAAATAAAAATCCTCAACCTGATTAAACAAACCAAAAGATAACAAAATCAAGGTCTTTACCATAAAAAGGAAAGATGAAACCACTCTAATAAAAAGAACTTATATGGTTGATCTTTCAATTTCTATTCCCTGTACTGTAAAAAGCTCACATGGACCCAATCAACTTTGGGTTCCTAAATCTGCTTGATTTTTGCAGGTTATCAGTGACAAGCAGTTCGACAACGAATGGTACATAGATAGTGGCTGCTCACGTCACATGACAGGAAGAAGGGAAGAGCTGAGGGAGTTTTGGGCTCTAAAAGATGGTGGATGTGTCACATATTGTAACAACTCATATGGCACAATAAAAGGCCATGGAATGATCACAAATGGGGATTTCTCGATTCTAAAGGTGGCATACGTGGAAGGATTGCAACACAATCTCATCAGTGTCTTGCAATTGGTTATAGGAAATTTCTTGAAGGTCTCTTTTGATGATGAAGGATCAGAGATCATTGAGAAGAAAACTAAGACGGTTCTGCTGAAGTCACAGCGTAAAGGCGAAATGTATCCATTAAATCTAAACCTGATATGTGGAAAGCCTGCTGTATGTCACTTAAGGAAAGCTCATTCTGATGTAAGCTGGTTGTGGCATCGACGACTTTTACACCTTAACTTCAAAGACATTAACAAGTAAGCTCTTGGTGATCATGTGCGAGGACTGCCACTTCTAAAGTTTGATAAGGAACATCTGTGTGTTGCATGTGAAATGGGAAAGCAAACCCGAAAGAGTCACCCCACAATTGTCAACACAAGGATCATCAAACCTCTTGAGCTTCTTCACATCGATCTGTGTGGTCCTTCGGCCATAGAAAGCACTGGTGGTAGAAAGTACATTCTCGTTATAGTTGATGATTTTTCACGCTTCACCTGGGTTTTGTTTCTTAAACAGAAATCAGAGGTGACTCGAAAGCTCAAGAACTTTATTAAGCAAGTGGAGCTTCAACTGCGAAAGGTGGTTAATAATGTCCGAAGTGACAATGGGTTGGAATTCAAAAACCAAGAGTTTGAAGAATTTCTTACTGAAAAGGGAGTGTCTTACAACTTCTCTACTCCTTATACTCCACAACAAAATTTCGTAGTTGAAAGGAGAAACTGTTCCTTGTGTGAAGCATGCCCAGTTTTGCTTCCTTACCTATATACTTCTGGGCTGATGCAATTGCAGCTGCCTACTATACCCAAAATCGAACCTTCCTCAATAAGTGATTTTCAGTTACACCCTATGAAATTTTCAATAATCGTAAGCCTAATATTAAATTTTTCCGTGTTTTCGGTTACAGGTGCTTCATCTTTAATTCTAAAGAGAACCGAAACAAGTTTGATGTGAAGGCAGATGAAGGGATCTTCCTTGGATACTCTCTGACCTCCAAGGCATATAGGGTTCTGAACAGACAATCAAAGAAGATTGAAGAAACCTATGATGTCACATTCGATGGTAGTTACGTGAAAAAACTTCAATCAAGCGAAAGTCCAATGAAGGAGATCTTTCTACAAAAAGGTCAAGTCACGGTTCCAATATCAAATCTGTTTGAAGAGTACATAATACTCTTTGATGAACCGGAGAAAGCCATTCTCTCTGAAGCAGAAGCAGCAGATAATAAAGTTGACAACCTGAAGGAGATAATAAATAAAGCGGCACAAGACATGGAAAGCGAACCTCAAGATCAATGCGAACCTCAAAGCTCAAGCGAACCTCAAGATCAAGGTGAATCTCAAAGCTCGAGCAAACCTACTCATAGATGTTCTACATTCCAGGGAGAGAGTTCATCTACACCAAAGTGACCTGAATTTTCATTCCAGGGGGAGAAACCATCTCCAACAATGACCGATGAAAGTCCAATCGAGAGGGAAAATTCTGACCCGGATGTTGAGATTGTTTCGTCATTCGAGGGGGAGAATAACAATACAAATAAAAAAGATTCTCAATCAGAATTCGAAGAAGAAATAAATGTTGAATTGGATCCGGCTTATGATCCAGATTATCCTCCACAAGTAAAATGAACACGCGATCATCCAAAAACTCAAGTAATTGGCGAATCATCTGAGGGAGTTCTCACACGCTCTCAACTGAAAGTGAAGCAAACTACTTTATTCTCTTAAGTAGAATTATGCATGTTTATTTCGTTTGTTTCTAAGATTGAGCCAAAAACAGTGAATACTGCACTTGATCACTCCGATTGGGTACATGCCATGTAAGACGAACTCAATGAGTTTGAGCGAAATCGAGTCTGGAGACTGATTCCCACAGCAAGGGATGCATTTGTGGTTGGATTGAAATGGGTATCCAGGAACAAGATGGATAAATAAGGGAATGTAATTCACAACAAGGCAAGGTTGGTAGTTAAGGGATATTGCCAGGAAGAAGGTATAGATTACGAAGAAACCATCGCTCCTGTAGCAAGGTTTAGAATCCGTTCGGATCTTTATGGCATACACTGCTCACAAGAATTTTGATGTTTTTTAAATGGATGTCAAATGTGGATTCTTGAATAGAGAACTGGAAGAGACAGTCTAGGTTGAGCAACCTCCTGGGCTTGTGATCGAAAAGTTTCCCAATCATTGCTACATCCTGGACAAGGCAGTTTACGATCTGAAGCAACCCCAAGAGCCTGGTATGAAACATTAACTCGTTTTCTGAAAATGTATAAATTCAAACAAGGTTTGGTTGACCCAACCTTCTTTCACAAGAAAGAGCGCGAACACCTAATGATCGTCCAAATTTATGTCGATGACATCAAATTCGGTTCCACGAATCCTAGCTTAATAGCTGAATTCCGAAAGTTGATGGAGACTAAATTTGAGATGAGCTCAATGGGTTGCGCAATTAGGCTTCATTAGTTTAGTCCAATGTATTCACGATTTGGGCTTGTCCAACTGTGTATTTGTTTTTAGGGTTTAGTATTTATGGTGCATGCATGCATCACATTAGATACGCTTCTTTAATATTTTTCTTCAATTGCACTGTAACCCTAGCACACCTCTATAGTAGAAGTCCTTCATCGAACACTTCTAAGGTGTTGTTGTTTTAATCATGCGACATCTTTTTGATTCATTGTGTGTTTGTGCTTTGGTTTACTTTCTGTTTTATTTGTTAAGGATCTATTCGATCTTAAAAGAGTTTTCAACTCTTCAACATGTTTTGTTGGAAACGCATGTGCATTCCTTTCCCATTTTCGCTGGTACGACAGACGCTTTTATGGCAAAAATAAATGAATGGCTGAGCATGACTCTCTCATTCTCAACCTTTTTTATTTTCTCAATTGAACTTCCCTCTTTCTCTCTCTCAATATATATATATATATATATATATATACGGTGAGGTTCAATAGAGAACCATAATTAACCAAGGAACCAATGAACCAATCTTTTTTTCAACTTTTAGAACTTATTTTTTATCAAAAAAAAAAAAAACAAAAACTAAAAATACAGAAATTCATAACTTTTTATATTTTTTTCCAATGATATCAAATTCGATAAAAAAATCGTCAAATTCACAATGTGAATCTAAATTCACACGGTGAATTTGAAAAAATATATTTAACATTCAAATGTTAAATTATGAATTTAGATATTTTTAGTTTTTTTTTTCGATAAAGAATAAACTATAGAACTTGAAAAAAATATTTGCTTCCTTGTAGAACCAATAATTATGGTTCTCTATTGAACTTTTCTCTCTCTCTCTCTCTCTCTCTCTCTATATATATATATATATATATATATATATATATATATATATATATATATATATATATATATATATATATATGGTTCTCTATTGAATCGGTTATATTTACTAAGATAAAAGTGCATAATTTAGAGGTTTAGTATCTAAGCTTAGGTGGGGCTGTAATGTATAAGGAAAAGTGAATATACATTACAACCCTACCTAAGCTTAGGTACTAAACCTCATGAAACTATGTCGTTTTATTAGATAAAGATTTTAATTAGGGGATTCGTGATTAAAATTTTACGTTGCAGATTCAATATTGATGCAATAATTTTGAGAGGAAAGCTAAAGTGTTAATTATCTTTGACCTTCATGATGGTGGAAAATAGTAATGTTCACCGACATGAAATAATAGACTATAATGGAGGAAAGAAAACATGGATGGATATATGATAATATAGGAAAGAAATGCAATTGGGAAGTGTATATTTACCTAGTGAAAACTGAATCGGTTACATTTACTAAGATAAAAATGCATAATTTAGAGGTTTAGTACCTATGCTTAGGTGGGGCTGCAATGTATATTCCCTATCCCCATATATATATATATATATATATATATATATACATACATACATATATATATATATATACATATATATATATATATATATATAGAAAGAGAGAGAGAGAGAGAGAGAGAGGGATTATTGTGTTTTTAGTAACTATTATGTGCATGTAAGGAAAATTCTGGACCAATAGATGAAAATAATGAATGGATATGATTTTGTTGGTCTATGATATTACAACGGAATATCATGTACCATAATATCGCTCAAATTTAATTAAAATGATAGTTTAGGAAACTAGTTGTATTTAAAAAAAGGAAATATTCGAATTTGAAGGGGTAATTCTAATTTTTTTATAAAAAATAATTCAATTTCAGTTCTAATTTAATTTGTAATCTTAACTGATTATAACTTATTTTATTCTGTCAGAATGCGATTTTGCTTAAATGAAATTTTTTTAGAATGACATTTGTTAAGTCCAAGAAGGTTGTCTCATTGGGCTTTGTAGTTCAGTCCATTAAGTACTCTCGGTCTGGGCCTTTCCAGCCGTGATTTGTCTAGGGTTTGTATATATATATATATATATATATATATATATATATATATATATATATATATATATATATATATAGTGCATGCATGAATTATATTAATTACGCTGAATCTTTTTTTGTTGATCAAGTATTGTAACCCTAGCCTATCTCTACAGTAGTAATTCAGATTGAATTCTTCTCAGATAGAGCATATTAATCATTCAACACACATTTTGATTTATTATTATGTTCATTATTTTCCATTCTTGTTGTTATTCTTTATTATCCGCTGAATCTATCGATCTAAGAGATTATATTCTCATCAATTGGTATCAGAGTAGGAGACTGTGTAATAAATACGCATCTCTTCTATTGGAAGAATCTTTTAGGGTTTTCGCTTTTATTGAATCTGTAGGAGCCGTCGTCTCTCCGTTGACGTTGTTTCTTGCTTTTGATAAAACCCTAATTCAAGTTTTACAAATCTGATTCTTAGCAGATATCTAAAAAGGTCATTATGTCTCTTGACGATTCTCAAACCAATCCGATCAATATCTCCAATACCATTGGATCCACAACTAGAATTCCTATTCTTTACACTCAAGATTATGAAGTTTGGACGCATCACTTTCAAGACTACGTCATTGGATCTAAAGACAATGGCTATCTTATATGGGAAGCAATAACATTGGGTCCTTTTGTTCATTCTTGAACAAATAGAACCATAAAAACTTAACCCAAAAGGAGTACAACCAACTCTTAACTGACGTGGTGAATATTCCTCAAGACGAAAAAGAAAAGTTGTTGTGCAACATCAAATCCATGAGAATGAAAAGATTCGATTTGCAGTCTGATGCGTTTTGTTTGGTAAGCTCTTGCACCATAGCAAAAGAAATCTGGGATAGACTCAAAGAGTTGTATTCAACTGATGAAGACCTGGAACATTCCATCCAAACTTTATTGCTTTCTGAGTTCGATGCTTTCCAACAAAAGCCAGAGGAAAAACTTATTCAGGCTTTCGATCGTTTTAACCATCTTCTGAGCAAGATGATCAAGCACAGTATTGAAAGAAAAGTGATCGGACAGAAGGTCACGTTTCTAAATGGTTTAAGACCTGAATGGATGGCTGTGGCGTTAACTTTGAAGTCTCATGAGTAGTTTAAGCCCTATTCCATGGCAAAGATGGTGGGTATTCTCAAATCTCACGAAAGTGTTATGACAAAAGAAGCAAAAGTGGTATCTGGTATGGGATCCTTGGCCCTTCTCTCTAAGGCAAAGATTGTGGCAGAAGATGAAGAGGAATCAGAGATGTCAGAATGCGATCTGACAAGCAAAGAGTATGCTGTGATGGTTTCCAATCCAAAGAGGTTTGCTCGAAAAAAGTTCCCTGTTGCCAAGAACCGAAACTGGCAGGGAAGCTACAGCTCAGATAAGGCGGAAGAGGATAACAAAAGCAGTCCTCCGAAAGAAGAGGAGAAGAAGGAGAGTAAATGGGTGGGAGACTCCGTATATGATTGCAATATCTGCCATGGCGAAAACCACTTTTCCAAAGACTGTATGCTAAGAAAGTAGTAAGAGAAGAAGGAGGGTGAAAATGATGAAGCATATTATATGCGAAAGCTGGAGGAGATAAAGAAGAAGAAAGCTACTAACAATTCAATGAATGCTTTGATTGTGCAGGAGAATGTCATGGATGATGAGTTCGGTGGCGTAGAAGTGTGGTCTACAGACTCAGAAGACGAGGAGGTACGTAAACCCTCGCATGGTAGGGCGTTTGTGGCAAAAGAGGATAACACTAAGTTCACTGGGAGATGCTTGATGGTGACAGTTGGAGTGTCACAGATGCGGGGATATACAACCGAATGTGAGCATGACGAGGCGAATCAGAAGGAGCATAAGTGCTTTGCGGCCAAGCCTGTGAGCGAAAGGATCCACGACTGGGATCAGTTGATCAAGAAGGTACAATCTATTCTTGAATCACTTAAAATACCTGTAACAAACTATGAAAAGGAATTAAACAAATTAAAATTTAAGTTTTCTAGTTTAAGTGGAAGCCTAATGCAAACTCGCCTCACAAATGCTAACTTAATCGATCAACTTTGTGGGGCGACATCCAAGAGTGAGGAGCGAAGGATGTGGATCGAGAAGATGGAGTTAGAGTTAGTTTGGACGAGAGATGAGCTGATTTACTTACAGCGAGACAATTTAAAGTTTTTAAAACAACAAAATGTTTTTTGTTTAATAGCTAAACGTCTTTACTCTAATATTACTCAGTTGCACTTAAATTTTGATATTGGAAAAAAGGTTCACAAAATGATCTTGCCATTTCTTGAATTTAAGAAGGATGAAGTAGACGTGGATTGCTACAATTGTGAATCAATTGTTGTTGGATTAGTGTCTAAGCCCGTAACTATATTTGGTAAGTACTTGACCCAGTTGTGCATGGTCCTTTTGGGTTGCCTTCACCAGAGCAACATGATAGGATGATTTATAAATAAAGAGGTTATTATGGTTTATTAATATATTATATGATTAATATATTAAATGAGAAATCATATAGTTTAATTAATATTAGACAAGAATTAATTATGAATTAATTATGTGACTAAAAGAGATTAATTAAATAATGGGGACTGGAACTGTCAATTTTGTGATAGTTTGTTTTGGGCTGTGGATCCTTATGGGTAATGGGGTGGAAGAAATCAAGGTGTATGGACTACTTAAATTCGTCCAAGCCCTAATCTATAAGGATCCTTGGACTTCTTAAGGCCTAAGTAATCTAATTAGGGTTTTAGGTTGTAACCCTAGTAGCTCAAGTATTTAAGGAACCCAGGGGCTACAGAAATCGGCTACCAGAAACCCTAAGGAGTTCCTAGAGCCGATTTTGTGTCCACAACCTCTCTCCAAATCATCCTCTTGCCTCTTGGTGTTTGTAAGCCATTAGAGGAGTGACAATCGTGACTCTAAGCTCCAAGGACAACAAGATTCAAGCTTCAAAGAAGAGGTAATCATCTAGATCTCTTTTAGATTGTCAATTTTGAATTGTATATCACATATTCAGGGTTTGCGAGTCTTGGATGATAGCATGTTCATTAGAGAAACCTAAATCCAAGCATTAGGGTTTGTATGTGCACATAGGAATATTCTTATGGCTCAAACCCATCAGTGGTATCAGAGCCTTCATTGGCTTCTCTTGAATTTGATGCTTTGTGTTTTGATTCTTGCTTTAAATCGTTTTTTATCTCTGCCTGATGAGCTCGGCGAGTCCCATTGTGACTCGACGAGTAGGATGAACTCGACGAGTCCATAAGGGGACTCGGCGAGTCGAAGCGTCAGATAGAGGGAATTTCGGGATTTCTTGTTGTTTTGCTTAAGCATAATTACCTAAATTGTTTTAGTCTAATAAAATTTGAATTTTATTACCTTTTTATTTAAATAATATTTTCCTTATTTGATAATACTTGATTATTTAAATTAATTATTGAATTATCTTTCAAGAAATATTGGCTAGGCCAAATTTAGATAATTATTAAATTAAATGCTTAATTGAAAATTATTTGCTATTTGATCTTTGTGTTTTGAAAAAGTTCAAAAACTTGTCCTCAAGTGTTGAAATTTAAATTTTATGATTAAAATGTTTAATTTGAACTATTTAAATTTCATACCTTAGAATTTTACATGTTTAAAATTCAACTTTATACTTTATAATATTATAAGATTAATATATATATATATATATATATATATATATATATATATATATATATATATATAACTTAAATGCTAGTCTTACCATTAGTAGGCCTCATTCACGAAGCTGATCTATAAGGGATGTCCACTCTCACCCACCGCTTCCTTGATTGGTGGAGGGTCGTTAGCCGAACGGGTAGGATAGGGCAGCCCTTTCTCATTGATAAGTATAATGAATCTATATAAAGTAACTAAACGTTTTTACAAAATTACCAATCTTAGTTACTTTAGGCAAAGTGAATTGATGCAATCCCAAGAGATTACACTTTGTACCCTTGCTAAGAAGTTAGTTGAGCGTGTGTGATTAACCGACACACTAATTGGTTCTAAGTAAAGCTGGCAAAGGGTGACTCATTTTTTTGTCATAGTTCGATAGAGCGTGTGTCGTTAACTGACACATCGAATAGGTGACTGTCACAATGAGGGCACCATCTAGATGTGCATGGTTATTCACACCCGCTTTGTGATCCTCGGCATCGTAGTCACAAACTTGAGGGGCATATCGAGATTGAAACATGCCATTGAAAAGTTCAATGATTCTCAAAGGAATCTAGGATTTTTCAATACATTTAAAACTTAATCTCTTTGTTTTTCATGGTGGAGAACTAGTGAATCGTCGTTGACTTACCTTCAAATTATTTGCATGTTAGATTACGACATCCCTTTTCTAATATGTAGATAATGTTGTTGGATCCTAGCCCTAATTTCTCATTTTGGGTGTTTAATTAGGGATTCATTTCTAATCAAACTTTGGTCTTTTCTTCTTCAGATGTCGAACTCAAACAACAACAACGCTTTAGGCTCAACCTCATCCGACTCGTTCTCACTCATGAGCTTGAGTGGGAGAGTGATCTTTGACGGGTCCAATTTTAATGATTGCATCCGTAACATCCGAATGGTAACTCGTTACGTGGACAAATAGTATATCCCCGATAAGGAGCTGAAGGAGGTGAACATCAACACTGCTACTCCCGAAGAAATCGCTGCCTTTGAGGCCCATGAGCGTGATGCCACGAAAGTCCATTGCATCATGCTAGCGACTATGACTGTTGAACTACAAAAGTCCTATGAGGACTACTATCCCTAAGAGATGCATCAAGACTTGGTGGACCGGTACCACCAATGTGCGAGGCTAGAAAGGTATGAGATCATCACTTCGATGATCACTTCCAAAATGGGTAATGGAGAGTCCCTTACCGCTCATCTTCAGAAGATGCAGAGATATGTTGATCGCCTGCTGAAAGTTGAATGTTAACTTTGATGAAGAGCTGGCAATTGACATTATCCTTCACTCCTTGCCTCCCTGCTACAACCAATTCCGCATGACCTATCACATGAATAAAGAAGAGGTCACCTTTAACAAGCTTCAAGGATTGCTTAGAACTGATGAGAGCAATCTCAAGGATAAGTTTGTTGTATCAACTCCCACTCCAACCGCTGCTCCTATTTTGGCTGTTGGGCAAGGGAGGGGAAAGAAGAGGAAGGCTCCTTCAAAGAGCCACCACAAGGGAAAATCCCAAGATGGTACCTCTTCTAGTGGAACCAAAGTTGGTTCTGCTAAGCCCAACTCTAACCTGAAGGAGGAAGAGTGCCACCACTGCCACATGATAGGGCATTGGAGGAGAAGCTGCCTGGAATATCTGCAAGACATTAAGGATAAGAAGATCAAGCCATCTTTTGCAGGTATTTACACAATTAAATCTAATGATTCATCACATGCTATTTCTTGGGTTCTTGATACAGGATGTCATTTTCACATATGTTCTGATTTGCAGGGACTAAGAAGAGATAGGTATGTGGAGCGTGGAAGGATAAATCTAATCCTGGGGAACAGAAGATCGTCGCCTGTCACCAAGATTGGAGTGTATTCTCTAGCGCTCAGTAATGGATTAGGGTTAGATTTAAATAATTGTTACTATTCGCCTGATATGGCAAGAAACATCATTTCATTTCATGGTTTGTTTAGACAAGGATTTAGATATTCATTTGATAATGAGAAAGGTACTATTTATGCTTATATAAATAGTGTTTTATATTTCGAGGCATTTCCTTGTAATGGAATTTATGAAACTGTGATGGTTGTAGATAACTTAAGAAATGATGTGTTGTGTGTGGATTCTTCCAATAATATGGATAAAGCATGCTTGTGGCATTGTCATCTTGGACATGTTAACAAGAAAGGCATAGCCCAACTCCAAAAGGATTGAGTGTTGGAGTCATTCGACCTTAGGGACGATGATGTGTGCGAGTCTTGTTTACTTGGAAAGATGACCAATTCACCCTTTACTGGCACTTGTGAAAGGGGTTAGGGTCTATTGGATATCATACACACCGATGTGTGTGGGCCCTTTAGATCCACCACAAGGGATGTGAACCGCTTCTATGTGACTTTCACTAACGATTATAGCAGATATGGGTATATCTACTTAATCAAGCACAAGTCGGAAACCTTTGAAAAGTTCAATGAGTTTAAAAAAGAAGTGGAGAATCAATTGGGCAGGAAAATCAAGATGCTTCGATCCGATTGAGGAGGAGAGTATCTAAGTCTTGAATTCCACGACTACCTCAAGGAATGCGGAATAGTTTCGCAATTGACGCCACCTAGGACACCGCAGTTGAACGGTGTGGCTGAGAGGCGTAATCGAACCTTGTTGGACATGGTTTGTTCCATGATGAGTCATGCTCCACTACCTATTTCATTCTGGGGGTATGCCTTAGAGACTGCCGCCGATATCCTTAACTTAGTCCCTACGAAGAAGGTTGCCAAAACACCTCACGAGATGTAGACAGGGAAAGCTCCCTCGTTGGCACATATCAACGTTTTGGGTTGCGAGGCTTTCGTAAGAAGGGTGACTCACGACAAGCTCGAACCTCGTAGTGAGCGGTGTATTTTTATCGGCTACCCACAGAAATCATTTGGATATCTCTAATGGGTTTTAGCCATAAGAACATCCTATGTGCTCATACAACCCTAATGCTTAGATCTAGGTTTCTCTATTGTACATGCAATTCATCCAAGACTTTAAACCCTAATTCTAGCATACAATTAATCATATTAACATGTGAAAGGGTTTGTAGATCTTACCTTGATTGTTATGTAGCAATAACAATCACAAATCCTCCTTGTAATGACTTTTGAAAGCTTAGAGTCACAGATGTCACTCCTCTAATGGCTCACAAACACCAAGAGCAAGAGGATGAAGAATAAGGAGAGGGAAGGCTGCCCAAAACGTGTGGAAACCCTAAGGAACAAGTTCACCACGTTTTTGGGGCTTAAGGGTCCTTTAAGTAATGAGGCTATTAGGGTTATCTAACAAGGAAACCTTAATTTGAATGCTTAGGCCCTAAGCAACCCATGGACTCCCTCCTTAGAGGCCCATGACGATTTCTAATGGGTTTCCCCATAGAATTCGTCCACCCCTCTAATATGGAGTCTATTAGCCGAATATTTAACTATCACACAATTGACAGTTCTAGTCCCTTAAGTTTAATTAATGTCTTTTAGTCACAAACTTAATTCTTATTAATTCTTGACTAATATTAATTAAACAAGATTATTTATCCTTTAAATATTATTCTCATAATATATTAATAAATCATAATTAATCCTTTCTCTCCATAATTCATCCTATCAAGTTGCTTTGATGAAGGCAACCCAAAAGGACCATGCACCATCGGGTCAAGTACATACCAAAATAGTTATGGACTTAGACATTAATCCAACAGTCTCCCACTTGGCGGATAAGTCTAATAACAATTCTGCGTATGACTTCAGATCCTGATATGCAATCGTAGGTTTCCAAAGCCACTGTCAACTCTGATCTTATCAGATACGCGTGTCCTTTAGATAAGGGATCATATATTCCTCCATTCTTGATATCGTATAGATATGAGACATAAACTTAATCATTCCTTCTATACTATTTCCCGACTTCTGATTTATGACGACTGACAACAGACTACAATTGATCACATCAAATTAGTCCCGGCTCAGCCAAGCGCTTAGGTGCCATCACTAAATCATCGAGGGGCCCAAAGATATCGCTTTTATCCTACTTTGGATAAAAGGAACGGATAAACTTTGACTCAATGCTTGCTTGCACCTACTTACTGAATTACACACAACAATATGTTTTATAACACCAAGTTACTGGTGCGTTTACATATTATCAATGTGAAACTGACTCGCAAGATACAACTCACACATCTCGGTTTAAGGAATATAAGATGTTATCGTCTCATTAATCACTCGTGATAAAAATCCATGAAGTGATCCAAGTAAGCGTGGGTTTAATCCAATGCTCAAGTCATATTCATAAGCACTCATGAATGTTTGCAGCAAACAATTGCTTATGTCTAATACACTTTAGACAATCCACACACCAATTCACGACAGTCTTCATTCATACCTACTTCCAACATATGAACGATTGTGGTCCGTTCGAATAATTTTACTGTTCTAAACCAATTAAATTATTCAGGAAGTCAATACATGCAAAGTGAAACATAAGAATAATACTAATCCCATATGGCCCCAAACTCTGGGTATAAATAAAACACCTCTTATTTATCTCCATATCGATTACTCATTATTTGTTGTTTCAGGTAATGGACTTCTTACTTGAATTATAACTACACTTGTCCCATGCTCTTAGCATGCACACAATGCTATCCTACGGTCCTTACTTTGTGAAATAGATCAAATGAACACATTTCCAATCGTACTCATTTCACAACTCCCAATCCTTATCACAAGTGTAAGAATATCAAATTCTTGCCACTTATAGAATATGTTAGATTCTAACATTTTATGCAATGATCCTTTTGTAATGTCACTGCACTAATGTCACAATGACTATTGCCAATGAATTACAAAGCTTTCTATCGGAAATTGTTACAAGACAATTCCATAGATGTGATGTCTCTCACTCAAAGTACATTCCTTTGAACATCCTTTTGCATAAAAGTTTCTAATCCAGACATAGATTCTCAATATCCAACTCCCAATATGGAAACCTTTCCATACTTACTATATCACAACTCGTACTTAATAGAATCTTATCTATTCATAATAATGTCGATATGCTCCATCCAATATCATACTTTCAACTACTCACAAGCGACCAATCCTTAGCAAGCTTTGGATCGTCCTTTGATAGTTGTTTAAATATCTTAGTCAAAACCGATTCATGTCCTTTTTCCCTCTAAATGCTCTAGACATTTGGAAAGTTTTAGAATGGTCAAATATAATAGCACTGACAATCAATCCTATACCCAAAGCGTATAGGACACGATGCATAATGTCTTACATAAAGATCTGATACTTTATCAATCTTCTGCCATAATATTTTATGTGTCACATTCTCACAATTCGATTTATGAAGAGGGATGCCATAATCATAATCGAAATTTGAGAACGCACTAGGTATCCTTGACTAAATTTATTAACATTCCACAACCTAAGCCTTTAGATTTGAAATGAAGCATAATATTCTCTCCCTTAATTATAGCAAAACAACTATTTAACCCTTACGACTTTGCAAAGTATAACTCTTGTTTTCTATAATTAATATTGCTAACTTGCAATACTTGCCTTAATAATCATACAAGCACAACATTTATGCTCCCACTATCATGATGATTATTATCATATAAGCATAACACTTATGCTCCCACTAGCTTTGACATGTATTTAGAAACCAACTTAACTTCCAGAAAAATAAATAACTATTGAATTTCTTAAGTTCAGATTTCTAATACCTAATGCTTTGATAATCTTTTATCTAAGCTTCTCAAACTTATACACCTTTGCCTCAGATAGCTCATATGTGTGTCTAAACAATTCAGACTAATTGCCAAATCTCACAATTTGAATCATGGAAAGGGATACCGTAACCATAATCGAATTCGAGAATCCAATTTTCACAATTACTATCTTCTTAAAATCTCTCTTAGCGAAAGCATTTCCTCACAGTGATTTTCATGAAGGGGAGAATCTTATGACACTTAGATTTTAATGGTGTATGTGTTCCTATCCATGTGAATTTGTCAAAACCAAAGTTTGCAACAAATCCAAACTCATATGGACCGAGCTTTCTCAATCTTGATTTCTTGCCTTATGGTAACACGAGTTCCCACCATGTCTTCCAAGTAGTTAAGCAGCTCACCCTTTCTTATCAATGTACTTTTCATTGATCAAGGTCCTTGCCTTTTATGCATTCAAACGAGAACTCATAGAACTCACATGCATAATTAACTCAATTGGAACGGCACAGTAACAAGATAGTGTCAACACGATAGGTTGTAAACCTCAAGTCGTGTGCTAGTGATGTTCGATAAGGTTTATTCTTGATTTGTTCTTGAACCCTTTCAAGACCATTAAGACTCCCATTGACTCCTTGACATATAAGATTCTCTTGTCAATAAACATTTCTTGACAAACAAATATTCAAGAGTTAGTGTAGTTTTTATCAAGACAGAACACTTCATAAAATTGGCCCTAGTTGGTCTTTGTCTTATCCAAGACATCACAACTTTCCACATTTGATGATTGTTATAAACCTTCTTAACACTTGTCACGCAATGTCACAATCTTAACTCTAAGATTTGTTTTGGAACGAAGTATGATTGACTTCTTGATTTAACTATTTCTTCAATTCTTGATTCCCCTTATCAGACATACAATTATACTAAGACTCATTTAGAGGATCAATTGAGATATGGTTCTTAATCATTAAGACCTATCATAAAATATAATAAAAGTTACTCTCCCTTCTTCTTAGAATAGAGAAACTTTTATCTTTTTGCCTACTTGATTCTTCTTATTCGTTCTGCTATTGATTTAAACTCTTTCAATCAATTTAGAATTACACTTAATCTGATAAGTATAATTATATTTACTAAAATTTTAGTAAATCATGATGAATATTTTTTGTTACTCTTGTGGTGTACTTGATCAACAAACAACTTTATGTACTCGATCTCTTAGTCCTTCACTTGACACTTTGTCAACGAACAAGTCTAATTTCCAAATATGAAAGTTTTTCATTCATCATACACGTTGCATGATTCCATGTTTCTGTCTAATTGAAAGTTTTGCGATGAGAAACTCTCTATTTGGTAAATTCTCAACATTTCCACAAATAACATAATTAAGAATCAAATCCATTATTGCTAATAATAGAAATCTTCAAACATCAATTTTTTTTCTTGCATGCCATTGTAAGGATAAATAAATAATATAAAAAACAAAATTTTATTTTATTGCGGAAAAATTTGTCCTTACAATGCAACGCATCGAAAAACTATGTTAATACATATTTCTTAGCAATCTTTTCTAACTCTAAGTAGTAGCTCTAGAATCCAATCTTCAAGTAATGTGATCGAAATCCATTTCTTCACGATTAGATTCCGCTCACTTCTTCCCTTAAGCTTCCTCTCCTTTTCTTTGATCCTATAAAACATCAATCGTAATTTTATCACATCATGTATTAAGAATCTAGAATGGGAACTTAAAAGAGTTAGTTAACGGATTTTACCTAAAGCAGAGCCATACGTTTTGACTCTCCCATCTCTTAGATCTCTTAGGTAAATAGGGCAGCTTCGTCTCCAATGCCCCTTCTCTTGGCAATAAAAGCAAATTGACTCTTTTGGAACAGCACATGGAACTACTTCAGACTTTGCCTTTCTCTTATGATCAAACTTTTCGATCATGGCATGTCTTTCATTGCCATTGCCTATATCCATAGAGGAATGGAAGGCAGATTCATCAATCAACTTTGCTTTTCCAGTGCGCCAAATCATTGCTGATTCAGCAGCAATAAGCATGTAGGTGAGATCTATAAGGGTCACGTCGTGCTTTATCATATAGTACTCTCTTACGAACTCACTATATAAGTCAGGAAGTGACTGAAGAACCCAGTCAACAGCCAACTCCTCACAGACAACAAATCCCAACATTCTTAACCTATCAATGTGTGACTTCATCTCTAGGATGTGTGCACACACTGACTTTCCTTTTTCATGTTTACTTGCCAAAAGGGCTTGAGTGAGTTTGAACTTTTCAATCTTTGTGGGTTAGAGAGAATAATAGGAGGAGGTGGAGGAAGTGAAGCATGATCTCTTGTTCCTCGATCGAATCATGGAATATCATCTTCATGTGGAAAGCTTGTTCCACGGGATTTGGGAATACCATAGTTGTCATACTTTGACATCTACAAAACGGGAGAAAACAAATTCAAGTTAGTTGATTAGAATCCTCGATGTGACACCCAAATGAAACATCGAGGCTAGGATCCAACACAAAACACTACAACCTAGAAAAGGGATGTCGTAATCTAGTTGCAGAATATTTGAAGGTATGTAAATGACGATTACCAATTTCCACCATGAAAAACGAAAAAGAAGTTTAAGTTTTAAATCTATTGAAAATTCCTAGATCTTTTGAGATTCATTGAACATTTCAATCGCATGTTTAAATCTCGATATGCCCCTTGATTTGTGACTGGGATGCCAAGGATCACAAAACAGGGTGTGAATAACCATGCAAACTTACATGGTGCCCCCATATGTTACAGTCACCTATTCGATGTGCCGGTTAACCACACACACTCCACCGAACTATGACAAACATTGAGTCACCCTTTGCTACTTTTGCTTAGACCCATTTAGTGTGCCGGTTAACCACACATGCTCCACTAACGTCTTCGCAAGGGTACAAAGTGTAATTTCACGGAATTGCATCAATTCACTTTTGCCTAGAGTAACTAAGATTGGGAATTTGTAAAAACATTTAGTTACTTTTGTACTTCATTATACTTATAATGGAACGTTTCTGTCCTATCCTACCCGTTCGGCTAACGACCCTCCACTAGTCAAGAGTGCGGTGGGTAAGAGTGGATACCCATTCAATCGCCATTTTATAGGCAATTTCCTTAAACACCCCTTATAGACCAGCTTCGTGAATGAGGCCTACTAACGGTAAGACTGACTTTTTACTCATACATATATATAATGTTAGACTTTTAGTGTTATATATAGTATAGGGTGTATTTTACACTTTTAAAAGACTAGATGGTCAAATTTAATAATTATACTTTTAATTTAATTAAATTGTAAACCAAAACTTATGGATTTATTAAATCTCTATTAATTATACACCTTAATTAATTAATAAAACCATAAGGGTGTGATTTGAACTTTTCAAAACAATACTAGGGTTTTAGAATTTAACATTTCTAAATTAAACTTTTAATCAACTTTTAAATTCCAAAACTTGAGGGCATGGTTTGAAACATTTCAAATCATTAGGGTTTAGAATTTAAATATTTCAAAATCAAACCTTTTTAATCAAAAATTTAAATTCCAAAACTTGAGGGCAAATTTTGAAACCTTTCAAAACTATTACATCAAAATACAAATAAGGCAATTAAACAATTAATTGGTGATTATCTAATTATGATCTAATTCAATTTCATGCAAGATAATGATCAAATAATCCAAATAATTTAACATTTATCAAATAAGGCAACAATTATCTAATTAGATGACCAAAATCTTTTATTTTGACAAAGATAATAATAAGGAATCAATAAAATTTGAATTTTATTAATTTTAAACAATTATGGCAGTTATCGTAAGTCAAAATAGGCAAAAAAATCCCGAAACAGCCTCCTTCTAACACTCGAACTCGCTGAGTTCCTCTATGGACTCGCCGAGTAGGAGCAACTCGCCGAGTCCACATTGGAATTCGCCGAGTTCATCACGCAGGGAGCTAAAAAACGATTTTTGAAGCTTGAACAAATAACCAAGGCATCAGTACAATAGAAACCAATCTAGGCTCTGATACCACTGATGGGTTTTAGCCATAAGAACATCATATGTGCTCATGCAACCCTAATGCTTGGATCTAGGTTTCTCTATTGTACATGCAATTCATCCAGGACTTTAAACCCTAATTCTAGCATACAATTAATCATATTAACATGTGAAAGGGTTTGTAGATCTTACCTTGATTGTTATGTAGCAATAACAATCACAAATCCTCCTTGTAATGACTTTAGAAAGCTTAGAGTCACAAATGTCACTCCTCTAATGGCTCACAAACACCAAGAGCAAGAGGATGAAGAATAAGGAGAGGGAAGGCTGCCCAAAACGTGTGGAAACCCTAAGGAACAAGTTCACCACGTTTTTGGGGCTTAAGGGTCCTTTAAGTAGTGAGGCTATTAGAGTTATCTAACAAGGAAACCCTAATTTGGATGCTTAGGCCCTAAGTAACCCATGGACTCCCTCCTTAGAGGCCCAGGATGATTTCTAATGGGTTTCCCCATAGAATTCTTCCACCCCTCTAATATGGAGTCTATTAGCCCAATATTCAACTATCACATAATTGACAGTTCTAGTCCCTTAAGTTTAGTTAATGTCTTTTAGCCACAAACTTAATTCTTATTAATTCTTGACTAATATTAATTAAACAATATGATTTCTCCTTTAATATATTATTCTCATAATATATTAATAAATCATAATTAATTCTTTCTCTCCATAATTCATCCTATCAAGTTGCTTGGATGAAGGCAACCCAAAAGGACCATGCACCATCGGGTCAAGTACATACCAAAATAGTTATGGAGTTAGACATTAATCCAACAATCTCTTCTATAGACCGAGTGACAATGTTGTATTCGCTGTGAGGAAAGGGATTTTCCAAGAGCGATAACTCAGAAGCCAAGAGGATAGTGGGAGGAAAATAGATCTTGAAGAGATTCAAGAGTTGAGCAATGAAGGAACCTTTAACGTTGGCGCTCAACCCGAGGAGGAATGTAACACACATAAATTTTACGCCAAATTTAAACTTTTCAATCATAAATAAACATCAATAGTATTGTTTACAAAATGTTTTCAAATCAATATCCATCAGAGTGTCCCAAAATCATATCATAAGGATGAGGAGCAGTACGGTCTCGCCTTCGCCTTGCCATGAACTCCTAAAGTAACTGAAACAATTAACTGAAAACTGTAAGCCCGAGGGCTTAGTGAGCTACCACCAAAATACCAATACCACACTGACAGTGTCATATCAGTAACAATCAATCAATTCATCAATCAATCAATCAATCAATCAATCAATTAATCCACATGCATACTGGGCCATCGACATGACTGGGCTGCCCTACTGGGCCTACAGTCTATCTGAATCTATCCTGAGCCTTCGGCATGACTGGTTCGCCACATGGGCCTGCAGTCTCCCCGGACCGCTCATAGGTTATGTTGGCCTTCAGCACAAAGCAGGACCACCTCAAACCAACCAACAAGCAAATAACCATGTGAACATACCTATCATATACTGGCATATACAATCATCAAAACATATCTATCTCACTGATCATAAATCATAGAATTCTCCCATAACTAGAGTACCTACCTAATAGGTCACACTACTTGAAATCGGATAACCCTCTTCTTTCTTGCTTAAGTGCCCATTTTTGGTGAACATAAGGGTCCTTATATAGTGTGTTACAATTAGGGTTACACCATGTAAACCCTAATTGTCATTACCTTTCATTTCCATGACCCATGGGTTCTATAACCACCATGGAGCATCCTAAGGATTTTAGCCCAACTTGATAATCCATGGAGCATTAGTCCACTATATAAGTATGGATGATTTACACAATCAACCCATATATTTAATTAGTCACCTTTTGATCACTTAATTATTTCTAAATTAATTATTGTTCAAAACAAATTAAATAATATTATTAATATATTAGAACTTATAATATATTAATAAACCATAAGTGTTATTTCTCTCATTTTAGTCTATCCAAACGCATGATGCCATGCAACCTAAATGGACCATGCCAAACCGGGTCAAGTACACACCATAAATAGTTATGGACTTAGACAGCTTATCCAACAGTCTCCATCTTGGATAAGTCTAATAACTATAACTGCAGGTATGACTTCAGGAACCGATCAGCAATCGTAGCTCTTTCAAGGTCTCTCGGAACTGAGATGATGATGATACACCATTTAAGATAAGTGATCATATAATCCTCTATTCTAGATATCAGCCGGACAAATACATGGAACAATATCTTACTTATTATCCAACAGTTTGTTTCTCGATTTCCGATTTGTTTGACAAAGAACTTAATTGAACACATCAATTTAGTTCTGACCGGGCCCGATACATGGGTCAAAAAGATCATCGAGGGGCCCATATATCGCTTCTAATCCAAGAAGGAACAGATAAACTTCGACTAATATGCTTGTTCTACTACCTGTTGAATCACACACAAAAGACCGTTTTATAACATCGAGTTACCAATGCGTTTTCGTACAATCAATGTATAACCAACTTATAGGCAAAAAGTCATATCTCTAGGTTTGAAGACTTATATGATATTACCGTCTCATGATCACTCGCGATAAATTCCATGAAGTGATACCAGTGAGCGTGGGTTGAATCCAATACTCAAAACTTATGTGCACTCATGAGTGTTGTAGCCATGTCAAATATCTTAGACCTCTACAACCAACTCATGACAGTCTTGATTCATACCCACTTCCACATATGACCGACTGTGGAGAATTTGAATAATATGCAATACATAACATAAATATCATGGAAGTCAAAACATGCAAAAGAAATATAGTAAACGATTGACAAAAGATAGCAACACTTTACTCATAAATAAACACAAATTTTATTTATCATCAAATGTCAAATACACTTTACAAATTTCAAAGCTATCTAACAACTAAAACTAATATCATCCTTCAGCCTTAAGCGCCTCGCATGCTGGAAATGCTTAACCATACCCAGTCCCTTCGTGAGGGGATCTGCTGGGTTCTCATCTGATGATACCCTCTTTGCCACGACGAGTCCTTCTTCTATTCGATGTCTGATGAAATGGTATTTTCTGTCGATGTGTCTGGATCTCCCATGATCCCTTGGCTCTTTCGTTAAGGCAGCTGCACTTTCACTATCACATAAAATTTCCATAGGCTCCTTTATAGCTGGTATAACTACAAGGTCTCCAATGAAGTTCTTCAGCCATATTGCCTTCTTTGCTGCCTCGCTTGCCGCTATATACTCCGATTCACAAGTTGAATCAGCCACTGTCTCCTGCTTGGAACTTTTCCAAGTAATTGCACCTCCGTTTAAGGTAAGGACCCAGCCTGACTGAGAGCGGAAATTATCCCTATCAGACTGGAAGCTAGAATCACTATACCCTACAACTCTTAAATCATCACTCCCACCGAGGGTAAGGACGCAGTCCTTAGTTGTTCGCAGGTACTTGAGGATATTCTTTACCGCGGTCCAGTGAGCCTTGCCAGGATTCCCCTGATATCTGCTAACCATGCTCAAAGCAAAGGCTACATCAGGACACGTACAAGTCATAACATACATGATCGAACCTACAACAGAAGCATAAGGTACTCGACTCATTTCTACTATCTCAACCTCGGTACTAGTCTTACTCAATCTGGCGTTACTCTAGATGGGTAACTCTCTTTTCTTGGAATATTGCATGTTGAACCTCTTCAGCACCTTATCCAAGTAGGTACTCTAACTAAGTCTAATTAGTCTTTTACTCCGGTCTCCCAAAATCCTTATCCCTAGAATATAGGCAACTTCTCTTAGGTCTTTCATATCGAAACATTTCCCAAGCCAGGACTTCACTTCCTGTAAGGTTGTGATGTCATTTCCTATGAGTAGTATGTCATCCACATACAGTACCAAAAAGCTAACTATACTCCCACTAGCCTTGATATATATACAAGATTCATCTTCACTCCTCGAAAAGCAAAACTCTTTGACTTCTCATCGAAGCAAAGATTCCATCTACGAGGTGCTTGTTTCAATCCATAGATGGATTTCTCAAGCTTACACACTCTATTAGGGTATTATGTACTGACAAAACCCTCTGGCTGACATATGTAAACATCTTCAGCCAAACTTCCATTAAGGAAGGCGGCTTTGACATCCATTTGCCATATTTCATAATCATGAAATGCAACAATGGCTAACAGGACGCTAATGGACTTAGTCTTTGCTATCGGTGAATAGGTCTCATCATAATCAACTCCTGGAGTTTGAGAAAAGCCCTTTGCAACCAGTTGCGCCTTATACGTGTGTACATTACCTGGTACATTGTCAACCAAGTTCCAAACTTGATTGTCATTCATGGATTGTATCTCGCTGTCCATTGCTTCTTTCCATTTAGCAGACTTGGGGCCTGCCATGGCTTCCGCATAGTTGTTAGGTTCATCCAGACTTACCAGTGTCTCATCACTGATAAGTGTCTCACCTTCCACAGTAATATGGAAACAATAGTAGTGCTCAACTGCATTCATAACCCTTGTGGAATGCCTCAGAGGTACAGACTCGTCAATTGGATCAACAGGAGTTTCCTCCTCAGGTTTACTGCTAGGGTTTGAAGTTCCTTCACCACTTGACTCTTGAATTTCATCGAGGTTAATTTGCCTCCCATTGTTTCCTTGGCTTAGGAACTCTCTCTCTCCCTCTCTCTCTCTCTCAAGACACCTCTCCTTGCTACAAAGACCACATTGTCACTAGGTCTGTAGAAGAGGTAACCAAAGGATTTCTGTAGGTAGCCGATGAAAATACACCTCTCACTTCGAGGTTCGAGCTTATCGTGAGTCTCACGCCTCACGAAAGACTCGCAACCCCAAATCTTGATATGGTCTAGAATAGGAACTTTTCCAGTTCACATCTCATGAGGAGTTTTGACAACTTTCTTTGTAGTTACTAGATTAAGGATATGGGCGGCAGTCTCTAAGGCATACCCCCAGAATGAGATTGGTAGTGAAGCTCGACTCATCATGGAATGAACTATATCCAACAAGGTTTGATTACACATCTCAGCCACACCATTCAACTGTGGTGTCCTGGGAGGTGTCAATTGTGAGACAATCCCACATTCCTTAAGATAGTCGAGGAACTCGGTACTCAGATACTCACCACCACGATCGGATCGAAGCATCTTAATGTTCCTACCGAATTGATTCTCGACTTCTTGTTTAAACTCTTTAAAACTTTAAAAAGTCTCTGACGTATGCTTGATTAAGTAGACATAACCATATCTACTATAATCATCTGTAAAAGTCACATAATAACGATTAGCATCCCTTGTGGCAATTTTAAAGGGTCCGCACATATCTGTGTGCACTAGATCCAACAAATCTTCACCCCTTGCATAAGAACCAGTAAAGGGTGACTTTCTCATTTTTCCAAGTAAGCATGATTCATAATTATCATCTGACTATAGGTCAAATGACTCCAAGACTCCATCCTTTTAGAGTTGGCCTATGCGTTTCTTGCTTATATGTCCAAGACGACAATGCCATAATGATACTTTATCCAAGTTATTATTATTAGAAGAATCAATACACAACACATTATTTCCTAGGTTATCTACAACAGACACAACTTCATACACACCATCACAAGGTAATGCTTTAAAATAAAGAACATTATTAAAGAAGCATTTATTCCACCAACTTCATTATCAAAAGAAAACTTAAACCCTTGTTTGTACAAAACATGAAAGGAAATAATATTTCTTGCCATTTCAGGCGAGTAACAACATTTATTCAAATCTAATGTAAACCCACTACTTAGCAACAAAGAATAAACTCCAATATTGGTGACAGGTGAAGCTTTCCTATTCCCCATGATCAAGTTTATCTTTCCATGCTCCACATTCTCACTTCTTCTTAGTCCCTGCAAATCAGAACATATGTGAATTCCACATCCTGTATCAAGGACCCAAGAGTTTGAATAGGGTGAGTTATTAGACAATATTGTGTAAATACCTGCATGGGTTGTTTTCACTTTCCCATCCTTAATATCTTGCTGGTACTTTGGGCAGTTCCACTTCCAATGTGAATTTTCATGGCAATAGAAGCATTCAGCCTCTTTTGGGTCAGAAGAAGGAGTGACGAAACCTTTCTTGGTTCCACTTGAAGAGCAGCCATCAAGGGTTTTACCCTTGGTACCCTTTGAAGGGCTCTTCCTCTTTTTCCCTATACCTTTCCCGATTGTCAGGACAGGGGTGGAGCTTGGAGTAGGAGTAGGAGTGGAAAGAAATAACTTACCTTTAAGACCTATTTCAGTGGCCTTTAGGAGTCCTTGAAGCTTGCTGAGGGTAACTTCCCCCATATTCATGTGGTATATCATGCGGAATTGATCATAACACGATGGTAAGGAGTGCAAAATGATATCTATTGCTAACTCCTCGGGGAAGTTCACATTTAGCTTCAGCAAACAGTCCACATACCTTTGCATTTTCTACACGTGGCCCGTGATTGGTTCACCATCCTTCATTCAGGTTGTTATCATGGAGGAGATGATTTCATATCGCTCTTGACGTGCACTATGATGGTAGCGGTGCATCAAATCCTGGTGCATCTCAAAAGGATAATAGTCCTCATAGGATTTTTGGATGTCGGCTGTCATAGTGGGCAACATGATGCATGCCACTTTGGTAGAATCTCTTTCATGTGCCTCATATTTAGCGACCTCCTCAGGAGAGGAAGTTGGCTCGGGTACCTTAAGCTCCTTCTCGAGGACATATTCCTTGTCCTTATACCGAGTGACCATCCTGATGTTCCTGGTCCAATCTATAAAGTTGGATCCATCAAAGATGACTCTCCCACAAAATTTCATGAGAGAGAAGGAGACAGTAGGGTTTGAGCCAGAAGCAGCATTGTTGGTTGACATCTGAAAAGAAGAAAACAAGTTTAGTTTAGATAAAAGGATAGTCCTTAATAAAACACCCAAATGTAATATTAAGGCTAGGATCCGATCACAATATATTATAACTTAGAAGAGGGACACCGTAATCTAAGCTACAAAATATTTAAAAGGTAGGTGAATGACGATTCACCAATTTCCACCATGAAAAACGAAATATAAATTATTAGGTTTTAATTGGTTTTTAGAAACTCCTAGATTCTTTTGAGATTCATTGAACTTTTAAATGACATGTTTCAATCTCGAGTGTGCCCTTTATGTTTTGTGACTGGGATGTCGGGGATCACAAAACAAGGTGTGAAGTAACCATGCCAATTACTTGGTACCCTTAATGTTTTTCACTTAATCGATGTGCCAGTTAACCACACGCGCTCCACCGACCTATGAAAAACCTTAAGTCACCCTTTTCCTACCTTTTTAAGTCCAAGTTAGTGTTCCGGTTAACCACACACGCTCCACTAACGACTTAATCAAAGTGAAAAGTGTAATTTCATGGGTTAGCACCTTATTCACACTTTTCCTAAAGAAAATAAGATTGGGAATTTCTAAAAACATTTAGTTACTTTATACTAATCATTATACTTTTAATGAGAGTTTTTAAGTCATTGTCCTACCCATTCGGCTAACGACCCTCCACCAATCAAGGAAGCGGTGGTTGAGAGTGGACACCCATTAAGCTGTCATTTTATAGGTAGAAACCTTATACCCCCTTATAGACCGACTTTGTGAATGAGGCCTACTAACGGTAAAACGACTTGATCTTATACACACACACACACACACACACACACATATATATATATATATATATATTATTAACTTATAATATTATAGAGTATAAGGGTTGAATTTTAACTTTTAAAATTCTAGGTGTTGGAACTAAAGTTTACTAGTTGACTTTACATGTTCCAAAACTTGAGGGCAAATTTTGTAACTTTACAAAACTTTACAATTCATAACTTATGAGTTATTGTTTCTTAAAAATGAAGACTCTTCATTTTTTGTAACTTATGTGTTCTTTTAATGGATTTATTACATAGTGACTTTTGGTTATCCATAACTTGAGGACAAGTTATGGACTCCATTAAAACACATCATGAGCATGAATTAACTTCTAATCAATATCACATAATTCTTATGATCTTGCAAGAACTCATAAGAACATGAATATTCATATCAAAATTTCAAGAACATATGAACACAAATAATCATGGAATTTTGATATTAGCCATTATAAATGGATTAGATCAACCGTTACACCACCTAAAACAAGTTTTAAAACACCAAAACAGTTTAGGGTAATGTTTCTAGTCCATTTCTAGTAGCAAAAATCAAAAATCTGCACTCTGCCTGGCCAACTTGTCAAGTGCAAGAACGGAATCACCGAGTTGGTTGAAGATACGCTTGGACTCGTCAAGTCCCCCCATGGACTCGGCGAGTCCCCTGTGCAGACAGCAAGAATTTTGACTTTTTCAGCTATTTTGCATCAAGTATCAAACAAACAAACCTGGATCTGATACCACTATAGGGTATTGAGCATTCTAACACTCCTAAGGTATTCATGCAACCCTAGAAACCTTGGATCTATGTTTGACTAAAATACATGCAAAATTGATTTCCAAAGTTCATAATCCTATCTAGCATACATGGGGAACTTTTCAATATAAAAGTTAACTATAAAGCATACCTTGTAGTAGTTTGGATTCTTTGAAAACCTTGAGAGCCTAGCACGCCAAGTATGATGCCTCAAATATCTCACAGAACACCATAAACACATGCAATAAACTTTGAGAGAAATGTCACACTAATTGAAATTGGCTAGCCCTCTTCTTTCTTGCTTAAGTGCCGATTTTGGTGAACATAAGGGTCCTTATATAGTGTGTTACAATTAGGGTTACACCATGTAAACCCTAATTGTCATGACCTTTCATTTCCATGACCCATGGGCTCTATAACCACCATGGAGTATCCTATGAGTTTTAGCCCAACTTAATAATCCATGGAGCATTAGTCCACTATACAAGTATGGATGATTTACACAATCAACCCATATATTTAATTAGTCATATTTTGATCACTTAATTAATTCTTGATCAATACTAATTAAATAATATTATTAATATATTAGAACTTATAATATATTAATAAACCATAAGTGTTATTTCTCTCATTTTAGTCTATCCAAATACATGATGCCAAGCCAAACCGGGTCAAGTACATACCATAAATAGTTATGGACTTAGACACCTTGTCCAACAATAATATACTATAATTATCCATTCGAACCAAGCGTAGTGACGGCAAAGTATACTACTATTATCCGTTTGAATCAAATGTAGTGATGACATAATACACTTCGATTATCCTTCAAACGTAGCGACGGCCAAATATACTATTATTATTCGTTTGAACTGAACATAGTGACGACATAATATACTACCATTATATGTTCCAATCGAGCAAAGTAGCGACATAATATACTACTTATTATCCTCTTGAATATTTGATAGAGTAACGATTAGGCATAATGAGATTTCTTAGATTTGACGAGCACTAGGTAAAATGTTACGCTAGAGAAATGGCCAGAGTGAAGACTAAGTACAATATTATTCTTTAGGTTTGACTAGGTACTATGTTAACCTAGTATTTCATGATAATTCTAATACAAAAATGAACTTTTATACATACTTTATAGTATAAATCAAAGTATATGTCCATACAATTCCAAAAATATAGATAACATCTAAATATGACTTCGCGTGAAGAAGTTATGATAAACCGAACACCATAAATCTCTATAATAATAGGAATTTAAAATAGGCTTAGAAATTGATATTGGAGTCTAAAATAGAGTTGTAGTACTCCTAAATACCTACGTGTGCAGATAAAGAACGTCAAAAACGGAATTCGTATGTGAAAGTTACGACCTTCCGAAGATTCAGCTGTTAGAAACCCTAATCTGACTGAGCTCACGACGTGAGCACAAAAACTCACGACGTGAGGAGTCATTTTGCCAAATTTCCGATCTAGAAGGTGCGTGACGAGGCTATGAAGGGATAAGTTCTAAGCTCACGACGTGAGCAAGGATATCTCACGACGTGAGGAGTCACATGGCCACCTTCCGAAGCTAAGGACGCAAATGGCAAGTCTACGGGGTGACCAGCCATGGCTCACAACGTGAGAGGCCAAAAATCTTCCTATAAATAGCAGGTCCGACCTTGATACTTCCTTACACCATTTCCTTTTCTCCTCTCTCCTTTGTTGAAACCATCTTGCATCCCGAGCCCCGACAACCTCGTACCGTCGGCCATTTCTGCTTAGATTACAAAAAATCACACTACTAAGGTGAGTTTCATGCCCCACTTTCTAATATTTTTTTTTGGGGGGGGGGGAATGCATGCTAAATATTGTATATACGTTAGTATTATGTCTATATGATAGTATATTAGTATCAACGTAGATAGTTATAATAACCGGGATATAGTTGTTCTAAATATAATATTTTGAATATATATAACTATTATCAACTTGTTAGCATGTTCTTGCACTAATGTAGATCTAAAGTTATACTTAGGATTCTATATATATTTCATGTGCGATATAGTTCCAGAGTTGTACTCGGAAGTTCTATATGTTAATTGATATGTACGTTGTTATTGTTGGTTTTATGTCAAGATAAAACTAGGAACGTTATATGTTGTTATTGTTGGTTTTATGTTATGATAAAACTTGGTTTTAACTCAAAGTTATAGCTATTATACTGCCTAAGTATTATAAATATAGGAGTAATGTTTAAAGCATAGTCTAATAACTTGAGGTTTTAGACACGAATATGATTTTACTACTAGAACTAACGGAACTCGACAAGTCTACATGGGTTATTGTATTCATCAAATAAGATTGGAAATATTAGGGAAAATCCTCTGACCTGTAACCGCTAATCCCGTGTAAGCGAGGAAGTCGTGTATGAATAAGATACGGGTTGACAACCCCATTCGTTGTTGCTAGCTACAACACAAAAGTTTGCGAGTGACGAACTGTCCTTTTATTTGTTTATTGTTCCGACGTTGATGAAGTGTGTGGAACTTATCTTAAGATGCGAAACTTGTAGCATCAATCAGAGGTTTGAAACTAGTCATACAGCCGTGGTTACGGACTCATGGTAGCACGACTTTAGAAGCATTATACTTTGTTGATAGACAAGTATGAATGTTAAGTATAAGTTTCCCAAAGACTTATACTCTAAGTACAAGGAACTTGAAGGTATACTTCTTGCTCATTAAGTAGACAATTATACCTAGCACACTTACTCGTATAGAATTGAAATAGATTTATACGTAGTGGTTCACTCGTATAGAATTGTAATAAGATTTATATGTAGAAACTTAGTTGGATGGAATTACAAACATTTATATTTATAATATATAAGACTTATTGGTATATACTTATTTGGTAAGTAAACCATTTTACCTATAATATATATACTAAATGTTTGAGAGTCAAAATGATACTTTCAAAACTAAACTTTTGAACTCAGAAAATGTGTTATTTTTATATGGAGTCAAAACCAGTGAACTCACCAACTTTATGTTGACGTATTTTTTAAATGCATGTGTTTTCAGAAAGTTGATAACTATGATACGAGAAATGACGTTACACCGCCCGGTGTTTCCGCAGACGGCCGGGGTGTGACAGATTGGTATCCGAGCTATTAACTATAGTGAGTTAGTACTGTGTTAGGAAAGCACGACTATAGTTTAGGGCTTACTCTGTTAGGTTTAGGTATATCCCTTACCCTACAATATAAAGTATTATTAATTATTCTACTGAAGGAGTACTTATGGGAGCGGTGACAGGATAAACATGTTGATTTGGGTTGTTGGATTCCAGAACGGCTATATGCTAAAATGATCCTGCCCTTTCGACTGTCCTTATTGGTCGGTGCCTTATCAGCTAGACCTGAAGTAACAAACAATAGTTAATAAAGCATTAATACAACAAATACTAAATATAGAATCATATATGAAGACTCAGACCCACGATGATGATACACCTAAATAACCGAAATGTTTTTGATCTCAAGGATTTAGATCAGATATTCCAACTAAAGTTCATATGTGCATAGATCTTATCACAACTAGGTGTAGGTGTACAACTATATTTCATTATGATCAGATCATATGAACTATTTAAATTGGGAGTAATATTTGATAGACTAAACAGTTGGTGATCCAAAAAATGTATAGAAACTAAACAAAATGCCTAGAAGAAGTAGCGCTCGTCTAAATAGTTGTGATCCAGTCATGTAATGTGATTTTGTCAAAATAGGTAACGTAGTAAACTTACTATGTATTTCATGATAATTCTAATACAAAAATGAACTTTCATACATACTTTATAGTAAAAATCAAAGTATACGTCCATACGATTCCAAAAATATAGATAACATCTAAATCTGACTTCGCATGAAGAAGTTATGATAAACCGAACACTATAAATCTGTATAGTAAGAGGAATTTAAAATAGACATAGAAATTTCTATTGGAGTCTTAAAGAGAGTTGTAGTACTCCTAAATTCCTATGCGTGGATATAAATATCATGAAAAGCGGAGTTTGTATGTGAAAGTTACGACCTTCCGAAGATTTAGCTGTCAAAAACCCTAATCTGGTTGAGCTCACGACGTGACCACAGAAACGCACGACGTTAGTAGTCATTTTGCCACATTTCGGATCTAGAAGGTGCATGACGAGGCTACGAAGGGATAATTTCTAAGCTCATGACGTGAGCAACGATATCTCACGACGTGAGGAGTCACATGGCTACCTTTTGAAGCTAGGGACGCAAATGACAATTCTACGGGGTGACCAGACATGGTTCACGACGTGAGAGGCCAAATATATTCCTATAAATAGCAGGTCCGACCTTGACACTTCCTTACAACATTTCCCGTTCTCCTTTCTCCTTTCTCCTTTCTCCTTTGTTGAAGTCATCTTGCATCCCGAGCCCCGACGACCTCGTACCGCTGACCGTTTCTGCTTAGATTACATAAATCTCGTTACCAAGGTGAGTTTCATGGCCTCACTTTCTAATATTTTCAGGGGGAAACGCATGCTAAATATTATATATACATTACTATTATGTCTATATAATAATATAATAGTATCAACGTAGATAGTTATAATAATTGGGATATAGTTTTTCTATAAATAATATTTAGAATATATACAACTATTATCAACTTGTTAGCATGTTCTTGTACTAATGTAGATCTTAAGTTATACTTGGGAATCTATATATATTTCATGTGCGATATAGTTCCAGAGTTGTACTCGGAAGTTCTATATGTTAATTGATAGGTACGTTGTTATTGTTGGTTTTATGTCAAGATAAAACTAGGAATGTTATATGTTGTTATTTTTGGTTTTATGTTAGGATAAAAAATGGTTTTAACTCAAAGTTATAGCTATTATACTGCCTAAGTATTATAAACA
This sequence comes from Lactuca serriola, assembly GCF_051521515.1. Lineage (NCBI taxonomy): Eukaryota > Viridiplantae > Streptophyta > Magnoliopsida > Asterales > Asteraceae > Lactuca > Lactuca serriola. The sequence continues at coordinate 92,848,799 of NC_136411.1, read as the reverse complement.
TTAGGAGTAATGTTTAAAGCATAGTCTAATAACTTTACTCTTCTTGCCTTAACTACTCTAATTTTTTATATTTACACAACCACTAGTTTTAGCTTATCTACCAGAAACCCAAGTGATGACCTAGCACGTTAGTGACATTAACCACTTTCTCCTTAAGTGCTTGAGTTCTCTGCTCAAGCCCTCCTGTATGCTACTCGTTTCTCGAGGTTTGATTGTATGGTTCTAACTCTGCAATCCTTGCATCATGAGTAATCATATCGTTATTAGGGAAATTTATACGATGATGGACATCCATCACCGATTCCTGATCTCGCGTCCTTTGTCCTTCTAGCCTTTATACTCTTCCGGAGAGATGAGTAGCCCTTCCTTTAACAATTTCCATCTTATCTTCAATTTTCACACTTTTATTAAACAATTAAGATAAGGTGTTAACTTCAGAAGAATGTGGGGGATGTGGTCGGGATGATTGACCAGTCTCATACATCTTAGCAACCCACCTACCTATCGACGGTTTGGGCTATCCATGCAGGTTCATCTTGAACTCTATGACTTCCTGAAGATGTCGCCTTCTGATTCTTCTTAATCTTATCCATTTCGGTATGGATTTGCGAGCTGTGTGTTTCATCTTTGCTCCTCCTGGAACTTGACAGTAAAGGGTGTTCATTGGTGGTAAAGATGATGCCACTGATTCTGTCTCCTCCATTGGTTCACTCTCTTCCCTTTGTTCACTCTCTTCCCATTCATTGGAAGGTAAAGGTGCTCCATCGTCAGAAGGTATTGGATGAAAGGTGGTTGGATTTATAGGGTAGTAAGGATTGCTTACCATCATGGGGAATGAAACTTCCTCTTCTTCATCCGTATCCTCGATGATTATCCATTCTCGTGAATGTGCCATGTCAAATTCCTATACATTTTGGATCACCAAGAGTTTAGTCTATCAAATATTACTCACAAATTAAATAGTTCATATGATCTGATCATAATAAAATGTAGTTGCGCACCTACACCTAGTTGTGATAGGATCTATGCACATATAAACTTTAGTTGGAATATTTGATCTAAATCCTTGAGATAAAAAAACATTCCGGGTGTTAAGGTGTATTCTCATAGCAGGTTTAAGTCTTTTTATATGACTCTATATTCTTATTTATTGTATAAACGCTTTAATTGTTGTTTGTCACTTCAAGTCTATCTGATAAGGCACCGGCTAGTCAGGACAGTCGAAAGGGCAAGATCATTTTAGCATATAGCTGTTCTAGAATCCAACAACCCAAATCGACATGTCTATCCTATCACCGCTCCCGTAAGTAGTCCTTCAGTATAATAATTAATAATACTTTTTATTATAGGCTAAGGGATATACCTAAACCTAATAGAGTAGGCCCTAAACTATAGACGTGCTTTCCTAAGAAAGTACTAGTTCACTATAGTTAATAGCTCTGATACCAATCTGTCACGCCTCGACCGTCGGCAGAAACACCGGGTGGTGTAACATCATTCTTCGTATCACAGCTATATAACATTCATTGAAATGTACTAAAGAAAATACATAGAGGAAATGAGATGGCTTACGATACTGGATGATACCTATCAGAATATATCATAAGAGATGTATATTGCCTTTAGAATACGTCTAATCAAATAGCAGTACGATTATAGAAGTAGGGTACATCTGAATGTTCACATTTGATTGGCGGGATGATAGAATGATTGGTGTAATTCCTAAAGTTTTCCTATCATCTAGAATCTCCATCACCAACCGAGTTGAAGCAAAATTGATGATTGAAGATATGCATGGAAGAAGTCCTAGTAGATTCTAGGGACATTTTTTTGATTATTTGGACACATTTGTATTTGTTAAAATTGTTTATGTGATAATGAATTCGAAAACTGCGAGACCATACTTGGGACGAGTATGAGTAGGTGTGAAACGTAGTAGATGCATATACTACCGGAAGCACATGACTCACGCTTGGATCAGGGAAAGTCACATGGTTACGAAGAAGCTAGTGATTGATTTCTTTTTATTCAAGTATGTTGTTACCATTGTTTCTGTAATGACTAAGAAGATGATTGTTATTTCGAACCTAGTGGTCATATCGAATTGAGTCTGACTACGATGAGTATGTTACGTGGTTCAGAGTACCAAGTTCGATGTAGCACTTGACTTAAGCCGGGAGAATTAATCAAAGCGATCAGTAGAGGTATCATGACGGTTGCTTGTAGCTAGAAATGCTACCTTTTATGATGAGATTAGAACATGAAGGAAAGTATAGTCTGTTCTAGAAGACTCTAAGAGACTTGAGTCTAAGCATTGCAACGTACGATGATAGGTTATTAGAATATGACACATCGTTCCATTGTAGTAATAAAAGAACTTATCTTAGGTTTGTATCCAGTGAGGATCGAGATTGTGACATGAAGGTCATAATTTGTAGACTAACGTGAGATAAGGAGCAAGTGCAAGATCGAGCACTGCCTGCAGTCAAAGAGTCCAAAAGTTAGATACTCGTTCGAAGAAACATCAAAGTTACGGTTATTACTTAGGATGAAGAGATAACGTATGAAGTCATCATGTGAGTCCTGTTTCGATAATGATTCCGGGACGTAATCATCCTAAGGGGGAGATAATTGTAACACCCGTAGATCCGGGCTAGTCAATTTAGTGATAATAGGGGTCGAAAACGACTTTTTTACAAAATATTATTTAGAATAAATAATCTTAACCAAGTTGTAGAATATGTCTCAAGGGTTCCGTACATATAAAGAGCACCGAAATCCGAGTTATAACGAAGAAGTTATGGCCTGTCAAAGTTTTACGGCAAAACCGACAAGGCACTTGGAGACATAAATAGTGAATTTATGATGGATGACTTTTTAGCCTTAGTGATCTAAACCAAAGTTGTAGTATATGTTAAACCAAGAACATCCATAAAAAGAACGCCCAAATCTGACTTCGTATGAGGAAGTTATGATTTTTCTAAGATTCGGCTTATCAGTACACGACCCGAAACTCGAATTTTAGTTCGAGCGGGTTTTGACGTACGCAACCTTAATGAGAGTTGAAGATCTAATTAATAGGAACTCAAAGGTAAAAAGATAGATGAAAACGGAGTCCGTATGAAGGAGTTACAGATTCTTCGCAGTCATTTAACCGTCTAATCTCCTCCTACTGTTAAATTTAAGATCGGTCGAGAATTAGCCGACAGAGTCTAAATTAAAGTTGTAGATATTGTTTTTACCTACGTGTGGATATAATGAAATTTGAAAACGGAGTTTGTATGAGAAAGTTATGAATTTTTGAAAATCGGCTGATTTCCACCATGTGTGTGATGCCACGTGTCAGCACCAGGCTGTGACTGGCTGTAGCCAGCCTGGCTCACGACACGAGTGACCCTCCAGCCTCCTATAAATAAGAGGTGAAGCCCTCTTCATTCCTCACACATCCTGTCACTTCCCTCTCTCTCTCTAGAACTTCTTTCTAGCCCCGAAACCCCCAGAAAAGCCTAGGGAACCTCCCTAGCACGACGCAGAAGCCCCGGAGTGCCCGACGGCTCCAAGAAGAAGAGCCTTTCGGCTTGGGAACGCTGCTCCAGCGGCGCCAGGTTTTGAGAAAAACCCGTTGTAAGTGAGCTACACCTACGCTATTTTTAATATAGCTTTTATTTAATTATACTAACGTTATTACGGAATTATAATAAATACTTGGGCTATTATTATGGGTTATATAAGTATTGTTTAGCGCTTATATCATAGTAATAATACCTAGACTATTAATTAGTCATGGTTAACGTTAAACTAAACCCTAGTGGTATTGATAGTAGGTTTTGTCGAGGGAAATTGTTTTGAGATAACGAAGTGCTGTCTGAGTGCCGAGTCACCACCTTATCAAGTGAGTGCATAGTTACTTTCAGCTTACATATAGATATGAAGTATTTTATATAAATTACGTGCTATGTGTGTATACTGTCTGAATACTTGTTGTTTGTGCTGGCTGAAAGATTTTTATACATGTTTTAAACTGTATACGTATTTTATATCTACAAAATGTGTTGCGTAAAACATGGGTAGATGAAATAGTTTCCGTGTGACAAAAATAAAATGCTGAATAGGTAATGTAAACCATGAGGTAAGGGTGAGAGGTGAACCATGAGAGAAGCCTTTTACCCTAGTGTTGGCCCCGTCATCCACCAGAGTATGGGTGACAACCACAGACTATTCTAGACAGTCTAGTGGACACTAGCAGACTCGCAACCTGTAGGTGTTTTGAACTGTGTATTCACCAGGTGTACTCTAAAAGCCCATCGACATGTATTGTGAGTGGATTCTCGGAAATGATACCGTCGATAAACGAGATAAAACCCATTGACATGTATTGCGAGAGGAGTCTCGGAAACGATACTGTCAATAAACGAGATAAACCTTGGTAACTATCGATTTAGTGCTTGTTGAGTAAACCTTGGCAACGATGGATTTTGTGCCTATTCCTTAGGATAACCCTTAGGAATAAAGAAACGAGGAATAGATGAATTCTTAGGGTAGAATAAAGAAGATAATGGGGATGGGTAATTGGGTTGATTGTTTAAATGTTTAAACATAATAATTATATTATTGTGGGTTGAAAACCCTATGTACTCACTTGGTTTCCAACACTGACCCACTCAGTTTACTTGTATCACAGGTGACGATGTGACGTTGCATTACACTGAGATTAAGGAGACATAAATCACTAGTGATAATGAATGTAAGTTCTGTTTATGCTTAGGTTTCTGTATTGACAATGACATCCCAAATGTTTTAAAATGAATAAAAATACTTTTCTTCGGAAATTCTTTGATAAAGTATTTATCATGTTTTTACTGGGAACAAATCCCGCAACCTTTTTATTAAAAGAGATACTCTGATTTTTATAAAGCTTAAACAAAATCGGTCTTTTCTGGATGTGAAAATGGGGATGTCACAATTGGTATCAGAGCATTAGTTTAAGCGAACTAGGAATTTGTAGGAAATTTCTAGACTTAAACTTAGAATGCTATGCAATGATTGTGAGGAGTGTGGTAATACACCTGAATAGACACAAGCACTAGCTTATTTAGGGAAAATGCCTAAAATGTTTTATGTGATAAATGATTTATGTTATAGCTATAAAGATGACTTATATGTTGTTATTTGTTCGGATCTATGGTCTGTTGCCGATCGGATCAGGAAACCATATGTGTTCAGGATTCTAAGCATATGATTACGATATTAGAACTAGCATGTAACGTTTCGGAGTAATAAGGAGATTTATACGTCTTTCGTAAATAAGATCTTCCTATCTAAAATTCTCGTCTCGGTACACCGAACGTCTGCTTGGGTGTACAAAACAAGAGGAAGATGACAACCTGAGCCTAAGAATGTGATGGGTCATGCATCGGTCGTTGTGCCTGCACCCGAACCTATCACAATGGCAGAAGTGCAGGAAGTGATGCGAACCATGCTAAACTAAGAAAATAGAGGAAATGAGATGGTTTACGATACTGGATGATACCTATCGGAATATATCATAAGAGATGTATCTTGCCTTTAGAATACGTCTGATCAAATAGCAGTACGATTATAGAAGTAGGGTACATCTGAATGTTCACATTTGATTGGCGGGATGATAGAACGATTGGTGTAATTCCTAAAGTTTTCCTATCATCTGGAATCTCCATCACCAACCGAGTTGAAGCAAAATTGATGATTGAAGATATGCATGGAAGAAGTCCTAGTAGATTCTAGGGACATTTTTTTGATTATTTGGACACATTTGTATTTGTTAAAATTGTTTATGTGATAATGAATTCGAAAACTGCGAGACCATACTTGGGACGAGTATGAGTAGGTGTGAAACGTAGTAGATGCATATACTACCGGAAGCACATGACTCATGCTTGGATCAGGGAAAGTCACAAGGTTACCAAGAAGCTAGTGATTGATTCTTTTTATTCAAGTATGTTGTTACCATTGTTTCTGTAATGACTAAGAAAATGATTGTTATTTCGAACCTAGTGCACATATCGAATTTGTAACACCCGAAATTAGAAAGCATGAACTCGACGAGTTGGAAGAACAACTCGATGAGTTGGTTGAAGATTGCCTTGGACTCGGTGAGTCTATTAGTGGACTCGACGAGTCAGGTCGCGAAACCCCAAACCCTTCGAGTTGAAACTCGAATCAGTGAGTCGGGTGGAGACTCAGCGAGTTGGACAGGTAAGGACTCGGAATAGTTGACCCGGCGAGTCATGGACTGACTCGGCGAGTCGAGTCGCGAATAGAAAGACCCTGAGCATTTGAACTCGGTGAGTTATTAGGTGGACTCGGCGAGTAGGGTTGACCTGGAAGGTTGACTTTGACCAGGATTTTGACTTTGACTAGAGTTGACCTAGTTGACCTTTGGAGGTCAGTTGGACTAAGTGTTACATTGTCATTGGTAGCTCGAGGAGCTAGTGGAGCAGCAGTTCGGAGTCAGAGGTCAAGTAGCAGTCAAAAGGATTAGCAGCATCAGTTCAACAGACTCAGGTGAGTTTCCTTCCAGTAGGAACGGGTCTAAGGCCACAATGCCGACCCGTTTAGTTAGTAGCAATTTCCAGATTTTGATCTGATGTAGTATTTAGTATGTTTGATGCCTTCGTGGCTCAGACAGGAATTATGTGTTATGTGTTCCAGGCCACGGCCCGATGTAGTATGCAGTATATGTGTTTTCATGCTAGTTGATATGATTATGCTATGTTCTGTTCAGTTAGCCCGGACTTCGGTCCGATGCAGGGGACAAGGTCCCAGTTAGTCCGGACTTCGGTCTGATGCAGGGGGCAAGGCCCCAGTTAGTCCGAACTTCGGTCCGATGCAGGGGGCAAGGCCCCAGTTAGCCCGGACTTCGGTTCGATGCAGGGGACAAGGTCCCAGTTAGTCCGGACTTCGGTCCGATGCAGGGGGCAAGACCCCAGTTAGCCCGGACTTCGGTCCGATGCAGTGGGCAAGGCCCAGTATGTGCTTTATATGTTAGTGTATGGTATGTGGTAGTTTGGGGGAGCTCACTAAGCTTCGTGCTTACGGTTTTCAGTTTTGGTTTCAGGTACTCGGTTTTCAAAGGAGGAGCTCGGGAAGATTGCAGTGCACACACCATAGTCAGTTAGCCTGGGAACGTTTGACTCTGATAAGGATGTTATGTTTTGATTTAATACTCTAGAAATTATGTTATGACTTATGATGCGATTTTTATAAATATGATTTTAGTAATGTTTTAAAAGAAATTTTTAGTTGTGATTTTTAGGTCGTTACAAGTTGGTATCAGAGCCTTGGTTCGAGGGATTCGGGCGCACTCCCGAGTGTGTCTGAACTCAAACTAAGGAAGTGGTATAGAGTTTTCAAAAAAAAACCATGGTTACAAAAGGATTTTGAGAAAAGAAAAACAATTTTAGAAAAATATAAGGAAAAGAGTTTTAGAAAAGGCAAAAAGAGTTTTGAAAAGAGAAAAGGGTGTGGTGCATGCAATCAGCCGAGCTCAAGTAAGTACTCCCAAATTACCCATACAAGTTATGTTATGATTATCAGTAGCAGTTTCAGTATCAGTTTCAGTTTCAGTTTCAGTTCCAGCTTCAGTAGAACAGCATGCTAGAATAGGACTAAGGATCTAGGATGATGCCTTATGTGCCTGCTTTATGTGTTTCAGCTTGATAAGAATTGCATGCTAGTATTGAGTAGACAGTAATAGGATAGCCTGTGTAGGTTATGCTTGATAGTTTGAGCTTAGCATTGTATGTTAGTGCAGTTTCTTGTTATGAGAATAGTTTTGCCTGAGTATGTTTCCTTTATCCGAATGTTGCTTGCTTTGTGATTTGTGGGACTCTGAGTGATGGGAGTTAGCCGTTAGGTGAATACGTCACGTCACATGTGATCAGGGTTGAATAATCTCAGAGTGTTGGATTTAGTCCTATTGCGCAGCTCTCGTCTGAGTCTAACCGTTGTAGGGACGAGTCTTTTACTCGAAGGATTATCTGAGCCTCGTCACATGTGATGGTATTTAGGTGATGGCTAATTGGCATTACAAGGAGGCCTTCAGCAGTTGAGGACTGGTTTGGGTGGAGTCGGAGGTTCCCTAGGGCAAGCCTAGGATGGGAGTAGCAGAGATTAGTAGAAGTGATTTGGTGGAGTTGAGGTAACTCTTGAGGAAAGTACGGGTAGATGTGGAAGGTAGTAGGGGCCCATACTACTGAAAGCAGAGGATCCGTACTCGATTAAAGAGGGACCAAGACGAAACCAGGGAATGGTGAAGTGAGTGAGAAATCCCTCAGCAGTAGTGTGTAAATTAATCAGGAATTGTTATATTTTCAGCATGGTGCATTGCGCGAGCTACCAGTTAGCAGTTCAGGCGTCGAGGAGGAATTTGGCTCGGGCTTTAGCGCCGGGCAGCTTGATGATCAGATGAGGGATTTCATTTCTGCAGAGATCATGTGCAACATCATGGATCAGACTCCGGTGATTTTCGGTGCGGTTAGAGAGGCCATTGTGGAGCTCGTGGACAGTCATCTTGAGGTCTACAATGCCGGGATAGCTTCAGGATAGATTGGGGCTCGTCTAGGTCCCGAATCTTATGGAGTTCAGGGATCCATTAGGGAGGGAGATCCCATTTCTAGTTTTTGCCATCAGGGGACAGGAGTGAGTGGGGCACCCTGTCTCCAAGGGAGACCTTTGCATGATTGGATAGTTGAGGAGGTTACGCGAGCCATTCGCGAGGATCTACCCGACGTGGTCCTGAGGATCACTGATAGATTGATCGAGAGGCTCTAGGATCAGACAGCTGTTGTTCAGTCAGCAGGCAGGGAGTCGGAAAGGAAGAGGAAAACAGATGAGACTCAGGTAGCCCCAGGTTCGGGTAAGAGGCCCAAGGGTTCGGATTTGAGGACGAAGAACTATCAGAACCGCAGTCGGTGCGGGAAGTGCGGAAGGACGCACATGGGTGTGTGCAGGCGTAGAAGTGGTGGCGATGCCGGATGTTTCAGGTGCGGCCAGAATGGTCATTTTAGTAGAGACTGTGTTGTTACCTTTGCTCAGGGACTTGACCCGATATGTTTCCATTGCGGTCAGAAAGGCCACAAGAAGGCCCACTGTCCGAATTTGTTTACAGTCGGGCAGGTGCCAGCTCCTGCCCCTGTGACTTCGAGAGACCGACGGACGTCAGGGCCGGGCAAGGGCGCCTACGGCTCGGAGCCGAGTTTTCCGGTAGATTTCAGCAGGGATTCGAGCAGCCCTGAGTGATGGAGGTATGTATCTTTGCTTTTTTGTCATCTATTATTGTGATATTATTGTATGTTGTTGCATTGTTATCAGTAAGCTGGAGTGTTGAGGCATTATAATACCTGCTTGTGGTCGAGTATTATGCCATCTACATACCTTGGAATTCGAATGGTGGATTGGAGGTCGTTCCCTCTAGATCAGGTTACTTCGGATACAGTAATTATACCATGTATGTGTAAGATGTAGTAGTGCCTTACTACTTGCGAAGGGCGTTAGTCGAGTAATGATCAGTTATATTTTCAGTAGTGATAACCGAGAGTTTTTAGTAGAATAGCTAGCGGTCAGTAAGGAAGTGGGTTGGGGAGGTGCACCCCAAACGCAGGTTCTCGGGATGTAGTCCTTAAAGAAAATACAGTTAAGGATCGAAGGGTGGTCAGTCAGATAGCAGGAAGGGTGCGGATCTAGTACGAGTTAGTCGGAGCGCTGGCAAGGGTAAGAGTCGGCGGACAACATATCGCCCTTTTAATGGAAGGAGGGTTGGAAATCCTTTCGACCAGTGAGCAGTAAGGATCTAGTCGAATCCAAGTGGGGGAGAACCCTCCGAGTATGCAGGGATAAGAGCCACATAGACTCAGAATGAGTGCGCGTCCTCCGAGAAGGATATGATAGTAGCTCAGTGATCGATGGATTGAGAGGTTCCGAACTGGAAGTTCGAGGACCTTCACAGCAGTTAGTTCATGTAATCGAGATGGTCAGAAGCTGGTGGAGAATCCTAGATTGGAGGACCACCCGTAGAGGCTCAAGTGAGTCGGAATGAGGATCCTGAGAACGGTTAGCAAGAGATGCCTTCGTATTAGTAGCCAGAGGCAGAGTTAGCATGCAGGATTGCGTAGACTCAGGAGTTGGGAGTTTGGAAACTTCCCAACAATAGCTTCTTGTATCCAGATTAGTAGACGGTTGGTTTGGAAACCAAGCCGAAGAGTTCCTCGACGAAGCGCTAAGCATATCAAGGATAGAAGATGTCGAGGATGATGCAGTATTCAAAGATTGAGGGCTGTTTTTGAGAAATCAAGATGAGGAATTACTAGCGGGACTAGGGACAGTCAGGATGTCCTCAAGATAGTAGTAGTGTTGTAAGTCTGCGGGGGTAGCCGTAGCATTCACTAGCAGTCAGATAGTAGTAGTGTTGTAAGTCTGCGGGGGTAGCCGTAGCATTCACTAGCAGTCAGATAGTAGTAGTGTTGTAAGTCTGCGGGGGTAGCCGTAGCATTCACTAGCAGTCAGATAGTAGTAGTAGTGTTGTAAGTCTGCGGGGGTAGCCGTAGCATTCACTAGCAGTCAGATAGTAGTAGTAGTGTTGTAAGTCTGCGGGGGTAGCCGTAGCATTCACTAGCAGCCAGATAGTATTAAAGAGTCGTAAGTCCGCGGGTGTAGCCGTGGGCTTATTCGAATTGGTAGGCAGAATGAGCGCGTTGTTGGGCGCGGGAAAGCAGTAGTTCACACCCGTTCGGGTGCAGCAGTGAGGTTATGGGAATCCATGGGTTAGATTTCGGATTTCCAAGTATTTCAGTTATGGGATCAGAGTAGTAGTGGACCGATGGGGTTCGGGCATGTTAAGGGCTTCACGGAATTTATGATGTCAGGATGTGACGTATGGACCCGATCGGTTGGATCGGAAGGATGTTAGAGCCACAAGGACATGATAACTAGTGGAAACTAGTTCCAGCGAAAGATTTCGTTCAGAAGTCATGGGAGCGACTAAGTAAGGAGTCCTTTGACTCCACGATTGAGTTGGAACTCACTGTTTCAGGCAGCTCAGTGTTTCAGTCAGATCAGTGTTTCAGGCAGCTCAATGTTTCAGCCAATTCAGTGTTTCAGGCAGCTTAGTGTTCCAGCCAGTTCAGTGTTTCAGGCAGCTTAGTGTTTCATTCAGTTTAGTGTTTCAGGCAGCTCAGTGTTTCAGTCAGTTCAGTGTTTCAGGTCGTTCAGCGGTTCAGTCGGTTCAGCATTTCAGGTAGTTTAGAGTTTCAGGCATGTTCAGTATTGCAGGCAGTTCAGTATTTGGAAAGTTCAGAGTTTTGGACAATATTAGTATTTGTGTTGGAAGGCAAGTGCTGACGGTATAGTTGGTTGATTTGGAAATGGCAAGTCTCTCTCAGCAGGATTAGTTGAGCCTTCTGCCAAGTATGAGTGATCTGTAAGAATAGCTAGGCAGATAGCTTTTCTTTCAGGATGGAAGGCTCGAGTTAGTAGGAATTGAGTAATCAAATGAGAGATAAGTAGGATGATTCCAGCAGCATCGATTCAGTATGGATGGCAGAATGGATAGAACAGTTATAGATAGTCGAAGTATCTTCAGGAGTCGTTGGGAGCGACTAGGAGATTGCGATGGAGTGTAGTGATCGGCGGGAGTCCGGTAACTCAGATATTGACAGAATAGTTGGACCAGGGAGGTCCCAGGGTATCCGGTAGGCGAATGAGGGGTAACAGAATTCTCAGTCGGAAGATGTAACGTTGAGGAAATTATGGAAAAGAGAATAATTCAGTATGTACCACTAGTAGTGACCAGAACTGTAAGTGGCTGGAGTGTTGGACAAAAGTGTGTTAGTTTCCCAGACAGAGAGTTAGGGGCAGTTCGCAGGACAGTTGGCCATAGCAAACTTCGAGGACGAAGTTTAGTTTAAGTGGGGGAGAGTTGTAACACCCGAAATCAGAAAGGTCAAGAAAGGAAAGGAAAACCCCAATTTTAAGGGGAGACTCGACGAGTCCAAGGAGGGACTCGGCGAGTCCGAGCGGGGTCAGGGTTGAGGTGTAAGCGACCGACTCGGCGAGTCGGCCTAGGTGACTCGGCAAGTCAGGCCTGAGAAAGGAAAACCCCTAAATCCGGACTTGGAGCCTATTTAAACGTCTCATTCTCCTTCCTAGGGTTCCTTTACTGCCTCTCTACCCCAAAACGCCAAACCCTAGCCACCATATCCGTTTTTGAGCTAGATCTTGCCTTGAAGAGTGCACTAAAGCTTGGAGAAGGAAGGAAGGCCTTGGATGTGCAAGAAGGGACTGTAGATTCGGGATTGAGAAGCCATTTCTGACCAATTGGAGGTAATAAGCTGTTGCTTGGATTCCCTTTTTGCACCTAGATCAATTCTTATGTGTGAGTTTTGGACATTTTTGGCATGATAAGTAACCATTTCGAGTTAGAGGTCCAGATCTGACGTTGCTACCCCAGATCCATACTTGTTTTGGTCTAGAATCCCCTAAAGTATCAGCCCTTGGTATGTTGAAGAAGTATGTTTGCCAAAACCCTAGTTTGAATGTGTTTTGAGCCTAGATCTCTTGATCTACACGTAAAGTTTGCCACTTTACGTGGGGGATAGGCCTCAGAAGTAAGGATCTATGAGTTGGAAGCCCTGTTTGGCTCGAAAAGCCACTGCATGGATTAAGGACTGGATAGAATCGGTGAGTCCTTCGAGTGGACTCGGCGAGTAGCTTGAAGATGAGGATGAACTCGACGAGTGGGATGAACAACTCGTCGGGTCGGATGAAGTTAAGCATGAACTCGGCGAGTTGGAAGAACAACTCGACGAGTTGGTTGAAGATTGCCTTGAACTCGGTGAGTCTATTAGTGGACTCGGCGAGTCAGGTCGCGAAACCCCAAACCCTTCGAGTTGAAACTCGAATCAGTGAGTCGGGTGGAGACTCAGTGAGTTGGACAGGTAAGGACTCGGAATAGTTGACCCGGCGAGTCATGGACTGACTCGGCGAGTCGAGTCGCGAATAGAAAGACCCTGAGCATTTGAACTCGGTGAGTTATTAGGTGGACTCGGCGAGTAGGGTTGACCTGGAAGGTTGACTTTGACCAGGATTTTGACTTTGACTAGAGTTGACCTAGTTGACCTTTGGAGGTCAGTTGGACTAAGTGTTACATTGTCATTGGTAGCTCGAGGAGCTAGTGGAGCAGCAGTTCGTAGTCAGAGGTCAAGTAGCAGTCAAAAGGATTAGCAGCATCAGTTCAACAGACTCAGGTGAGTTTCCTTCCAGTAGGAACGGGTCTAAGGCCACAATGCCGACCCGTTTAGTTAGTAGCAATTTCCAGATTTTGATCTGATGTAGTATTTAGTATGTTTGATGCCTTCGTGGCTCAAACAGGAATTATGTGTTATGTGTTCCGGGCCACGGCCCGATGTAGTATGCAGTATATGTGTTTTCATGCTAGTTGATATGATTATGCTATGTTCTGTTCAGTTAGCCCGGACTTCGGTCCGATGCAGGGGACAAGGTCCCAGTTAGTCCGGACTTCGGTCTGATGCAGGGGGCAAGGCCCCAGTTAGTCCGAACTTCGGTCCGATGCAGGGGGCAAGGCCCCAGTTAGCCCGGACTTCGGTTCGATGCAGGGGACAAGGTCCCAGTTAGTCCGGACTTCGGTCCGATGCAGGGGGCAAGACCCCAGTTAGCCCGGACTTCGGTCCGATGCAGTGGGCAAGGCCCAGTATGTGCTTTATATGTTAGTGTATGGTATGTGGTAGTTTGGGGGAGCTCACTAAGCTTCGTGCTTACGGTTTTCAGTTTTGGTTTCAGGTACTCGGTTTTCAAAGGAGGAGCTCGGGAAGATTGCAGTGCACACACCATAGTCAGTTAGCCTGGGAACGTTTGACTCTGATAAGGATGTTATGTTTTGATTTAATACTCTAGAAATTATGTTATGACTTATGATGCGATTTTTATAAATATGATTTTAGTAATGTTTTAAAAGAAATTTTTAGTTGTGATTTTTAGGTCGTTACAGAATTGAGTCCAACTACGATGAGTATGTTACGTGGTTCAGAGTACCAAGTTCGATGTAGCACCTGAATTAAGCCGAGAGAATTAAACAAAGCGATCAGTAGAGGTATCACAACGGTTGCTTGTAGCTAGAAATGCTACCTTTTAAGATGAGACATCGTTCCATGACACATCGAATATGACACATCGTTCCATTGTAGTAATAAAAGAACTTATCTTAAGTTCGTATCTAGTGAGGATCGAGATTGTGACTTAAAGGTCATAATTTGGAGACTAACGTGAGATAAGGAGCAAGTGCAAGATCGAGCACCGCCTGCAGTCAAAGAGTCCAAGAGTTAGATACTCGTTTGAAGAAACATGAAAGTTACGGTTATTTCTTAGGATGAAGACATAACATATGGATTTATCATGTGACTCATGTTTCATTGATGATTTCAGGACGTAATCATCCTAAGGGGGAGATAATTGTAACGCACGTAGATCCAGGCTAGTCAATTTAGAGATAATAGGGGTCGAAAATGTCTTTTTGACAAAAGAGTATTTAGAATAAATAATCTTAACCAAGTTGTAAAATATGTCTCAAGGGTTCCGTACATATAAAGAGCACCGAAATCCGAGTTATAACGAAGAAGTTATGGCCCGTCGAAGTTTTACTGCCCGGCACGTCACCGGGAGACGTAAATAGTGAATTTACGATGGAGAACTTTTTAGCCTTAGTGATCTAAACCACAATTTTAGTATACATTAAACCAAGAACATCCATAAAAAGAACGCCTAAATCTGACTTCGTATGAGGAAGTTATGATTTTTCTAAGATTCAGCTTAGCACTGCACGACCCGAAACTCGAATTTTAGTTCGAGCGGTTTTTAGCTTACGTAACCTTAATGAGAGTTGAATATCTCATTAATAGGAACTCAACGGTAAAAAGATAGACAAAAACAGAGTCCATATGAAGGATTTACGAATTCTCCGCGGTCATTTAGCAGTCTAATCTCCTCCTACTGTTAAATTTAATATCGGTCGAGAATTAGACGACGGAGTCTAAATGAAAGCTGTTGATCTTGTTTTTACCTACGCGTGGATATAAAGAACTTCGAAAACGGAGTTCGTATGCGAAAACCCTATGTACTCACCAGGCTTCCCAACCTGACCCACTCAGTTTACTTGTATCACAGGTGATGGTGTGAAGTTACATTACACTGAGAGATTAAGGAGATATAAATCACTAGTGATAATGAATGTAAGTTCTGTTTATGCTTATGTTTCTGTATTGACAATGACATCCCAAATGTTTTAAAATGAATAAAAATACTTTTCTTCGGAAATGCTTTGATAACGTATTTATCATGTTTTACTGGGAACAAATTCCGCAACCTTTTTATTAAAAGCGATACTCTAATTTTTATAAAGCATAAACAAAATCAGTCTTTTTTGGTCGTGAAAATGGGGATGTCACATCGTCCAATATGGCAAGAAACATTATTTCCTTTCATGGTTTATACAAAAAAGGCTTTAGATTTTCATTTGATAATGAAATTGGGTCTATTAATGTTTTTTATAAGGGTGTATTTTATTTTAAATCATTGCCTTGTAATGGTGTATCTGAAACTATAATGGTTGTAGACAACTTAGGAAATAATGTGTTGCACACTGATTCTTCTAATGGTTTGGATAAGGCATCCTTGTGGCATTATCATCTTGGACATGTCAACAAGAAGTGCATAGCCCAACTCCAAAAGGATGGAGTCTTGGAGTGATTCGACTTAAAGTCGGATGACACTTGCGAATCTTGTTTGCTTGGAAAGATGACCAGGTCACCCTTCACTGGTACTTGTGAAAGGGGTGAGGATTTGTTTGATCTCATACATACTGATGTGTGTGGACCCTTCAGATCCACCACAAGGGATGCTAACTAATTCTATGTGACTTTTACTGATGATTATAGCAGATATGGCTATATCTACTTAATCAAGCATAAGTTAGAAACATTTGAAAAGTTCAAAGAGTTTAAATAAGAAGTGGAGAATCAGTTGGGCAAGAATATAAAGATGCTCCGATACGATTGAGGTGTTGAGTATCTTAGTATCGAGTTCCTAGACTATCTTAAGGAATGTGGAATTGTTTCACAATTGACGGCACCTAGGACACCACAGCTTAATGGTGTGGCTGATAGGTGCAATCAAACCTTGTTGGACATGGTTCGTTCCATGATGATTCGAGCTTCGTTACTTATCTCATTCAGGGGGTATGCCTTAGAGACTTCTGCCCATATCCTTAATCTAGTCCCAACCAAAAAGGTTTCCAAAGCACCTCACGAGATGTGGATAGGGAAGGTTCCCTCGTTAGCACACATCAAAGTTTGGGGTTGCGAGGCTTTCATAAGATGGGAGACTCACGACAAGCTCACCTCACAATGAGTGTTGTATTTTCATCGGCTACCCATAGAAGTCCTTTGGATATCTCTTCTACAGACGGAGTGACAATGTTGTCTTCGTTGCGAGGAGAGGGGTTTTCCGAGAGAGAGAGAGAGAGAGAGAGAGAGAGAGAGAGAAAGAGAGAGAGAGAGAGAGAGAGAGAGAGAAATCATCTGCCAAGAGCATAGTGGGAAGAAAATTGACCTTGAAGAGCTTCAAGAGTTAAGTGACGAAGGAACCTCAAACACTAGCGCTCAACCTGAGGAGGAAACTCCTATTGAACTAGTTGACGAGTCCTTACCTCTAAGGCATTCCGGTAGAGTTAGCGTTCCTCCTGTGTTATATGGTTTCCATATTACTACAGATGGTGATAAATTTATCAGTGATAGCACACTGATAAATTAGGATGAACCTAACCACTACAAGGAGGCCATGGCAGACCCCGAGTCTACTAAGATGAAAGAGGCAATGGAGAGCGAGATTCAATCCATGTATGACAATCAAGTTTAGAACTTGGTTGAAAATGTACCAGATCATAAGACAGTTGGGTGTAAATGGATCTTCAAGAAGAATACCGACACGGATGGGAAAGTACACACATATAAGGTGCGACTGGTTGCGAACAGCTTTACTCAAACTCATGGACTTGACTATGAAGAGACCTTCTCTCCGGTAGCGAAGATTAAATCTATAAGGGTTATGCTTGCCATAGCTGCATTTCATGATTATGAAATATGGCAAATGGATGTCAAAAATGCTTTCCTTAATGGGAAGTTGGTTGAAGATGTTTACATGAGTCAGCCAGACGGTTTTATCAGTGCAAATTACCCTAATAGAGTGTGTAAGCTTGAGAAATCCATTTATGGATTGAAACAATCATCTTACAGATGGAATCTTTGTTTTGATGAGAAAGTCAAAGAGTTTGGTTTTTCAAGAAGCACAGATGAGTCCTGTGTATATGTCAAATCTAGTGGGAGTATAGTTAGTTTTCTGGTTTTGTATGTGGATGACATACTTCTCATAGGAAATGACATCCCAACCTTGCAGGAGGTTAAGTCTTGGCTTGGGAAGTGTTTCGCTATTAAGAACCTTGGGGAATTTGACTATATTCTAGGGATAAGGATATTTAGAAACATGAGTAAATGAGTAATTGTACTTATTCAAAGTACTTACTTGGATAAGGTGTTGAAATGGTTCAACATGGACAATTCCAAGAAAGGTGACTTACCTATCCAAAGCAATACCAAGCTGAGTAAGACTCAAAGTCTGAGTATAGAGGCCGAGATAGAAGAGATGCGTCGAGTACCATTTGCTTCCACAGTTGGCTCGATCAGGTATGCTATGACTTGTACTCACCCTAATGTGGCCTTTGCTTTGAGCATGGTCAACAGATATCAAGGGAATCCTGGTAAAGCTCACTGGACTGCGGTAAAGAACATTCTTAAGTACTTGCGGAGGACTAAGCATTGGGTTCTTACCCTCGGTAGGAGTGATGAATTGAGAGTGATATAGTGATGCTAGCTTTCTGACCGACAGAGATAATTTCTGCTCTCATTCAGGATAACTCTCATTCAGGCTGGTTATTTACCCTGAATGGAGGAGCAATAACTTGGAAAAGTTCCAAACAGGAGACTGTAGCTGATTGAACGTGCAAATTAGAGTTCATAGCTGCAAGCGAAGCGTCGAAGGTGCCTAGGAGATTTTCTGTAGTTGAAGAACTTTATCGGATACCTTGGAGTTGTACCAGCTTTAAAGGAGCCTAAGAGATTTTTTGTGACAGCAAGAAGGTGGTCGCCTTAGCCAAGGAACTGGGGGATCATGGCAGATCCAAGCACATCGACAGAATATCACTTTGTAAGACATCGGATAAAAGAAGGACTCCTCGTAGTAAAGAGGGTATCATTAGCGGAGAACCCAGAAGATCCCCTTACAAAGGGACTGAGTAGGGTTAAGCACTTGTAGCATGCGAGGAGCATTAGGCTGAAGGACGATACTAGTTTTAATGATTAGATAGCTATTTAGAAAATTGTAATAGAAAAAATGTAATTGACATTTGATGATTAAATAAAAGGAGTTTTATTTATGAGTAAATTTACTATCTTGTGTCAATTGTTTACTATTGTTTCATTTTGCATGTTTTGACTTCCAAAATAATAAGATTAGTCAAACTATCCACAGTCGATCATAGTTTGGAAGTAGGTATTGAGGCAAGAATATCATGAATTTGGCTTGTAGATTGTCTAAAGTGTTTAGACATAGCAATAGTTTGCTACAACATTCATGAGTGCTCATAAGGTATGTGTATTGGATTAAACCCACGCTCACATGAATCACTTCATGGAATTTATCATGAGTGATTGTGAGAAGATAATATCATAGTGTTCGAACCGAGATATATGAGTTGTTGACTATGAGTTGGTTGTACATTGATAGTGAAAAAATGCATCAGTAACTTGATGTTGTCAAACGTGCTATTGTGTATGATTTAATGAGTAGTTAGTACATGCATATAAGTCGAAGTTTAATTGTTCTTTTTATCCTTGGACGATTAAAAGCGATATATTGGGCCCCTCGATGATTTTGTTTTGACTTATCTGTCGGGCCTAATCATGACTCAATTGATGTGTTCAATTAAGTTCTATGTCAAACTAATCGTAAATCGGGAAATAAACTACTAGACAATAAGTACGATTATCTTCCATGTATTTGTCCGCACGATATCTTAAAGAACAGAGGATTATATGATCCCTTATCTAAAATTGCTTGTCAGAGTTCGACAGTGGCTTTTAAGAACTATTATTGCTAGTCGGTTTTAAGTCCTACTTTTATTAGACTTATCTAAGTGGGAGACTGTTGGATTAGGTGTCTAAGCCCATAACTATAATTGGTATGTACTTGACCCGAGAGTAGCACGGTCCATTTTGGGTTTCATTCACCAGAACAATATGATAGGACAGATATTTGAGAAAGAGGTTATTTATGATTTATTAATATATTATAAGTATAATATATTAATTGAGGAATCATATTATCTAATTAGTATTTATCAAGAATTAATTTGGAATTTATTTAGTGATCAAAAGAGACTAATTAAATTTACACGGGCTGATTGTGTAAATCAATGATATATATATATATATATATATATATATATATATATATATATATAGGTTGGGCTAATAATCCATGTTTGATTAGTGATAGACTAAGCTTATGTAAGAATCCATATAGTGTTAGTCCATTGCAAGCCCAAGTGTAAGAATTAGGGTTTACACATAAACCTTGGAATTCCTATATATATATATATATATATATATATATATATATATATATATATGTAACCCCTTGGCTAGAATGTGGACACTAGTCATCTTAAAGATACTAGAGCCGATTCTTGAGTGCCTCTAACCTCTCTCGCAAGTTCTCCAACTGTTAGTGGTGTTTTGTGAACCATTTGAGGCATTACACTTGAGGTGCTAAGTTCTGAAAGGCCAAATACAACAAGCTACAATAAAAGGTCACCTTCTAATTAGTATTTTATGATTCATATATCAAGTTGTATGCTAGTTAGGCTTCATGCTTTGGAAAATTGTTTATTGCATGTATAAGTAGAGAAAACTTAGATCCAAAGCATTAGGGTTGTATGTGCACCATAGGAATGTTATAGTACTCAAAACCCATCAGGATAAACTTCCAATAATATCCAGCCAACCCAAGGAAACTTTGAATCTCAAATGGAGGCCTTGGAACCTCCCATCACATCGGAACATCAATCTCATCCGGATCGACTAAGATAACATCCTGATTGATGAGGTGCCCCAAAAAACATTATCTTGTGCAACTAAAATTCGTATTTAGAGAATTTGGCATAAAGCCACTCCCTCCTTAGAGTCTCAAGAACCTCCTATAAGTGCACGTCGTGCTGCCCCCTTGGTTTTCGAATAGACTAAGATATCATTGATAAACACAATCATTGACCGATCAAAATTTTCTTTAGAATGGTTGTGCTATCAGATGGAAGACCCAGTTACAGTCTACAGTTGCTTTGACCTCTACCGACTTAGAGTATATGGAGATTATAGAAATTGTTAAGGAAGATATTTTTAGAAGGGCTTGTTTGGAGAACTCAATAATAGAATAAAGGTTACCACCATATTTTCTGACAATCAGAGTGCTATTTTCTTAAGTAAAGATCAAATGTTTCATGACCGAACTAATCATATTGGCATTCGCTTTCATTTGGTACCAGATATAATTGAAAAAGGTTATTTTGTTGTGAACAATATCGTTATTAACTATAATCATGCTGATATGTTCACTAAAAGTCTTCCAATATTCAATTTCAATTTATGTCTTGACTTGTGGGTGTTTCTAAATGCAATTGGGATGTCATGCTCGTGGTTGAGGAGACACTGTACTCTTTAGAATACATATTTTCCCTTTATTATGGTTGCATGTATTTATGGAGTTTTTGAGTTTCATGAGCTGCTGATTTTGACTAATCGTGGAGCATGTTGTTGAAGTATTTTGTTACCTGCTACATATTTATATTTTAGATGGATATTATGCAATTATTCCTTCAAAATGTGACAATTATTCAATAGTTCAAAGGTCATTTATGTAACTTTGCTTTATATTTATTTAATGTTGTGTGATTCTCAATTTTGCAACCTACGACCGCTTCTTTTCTTTGGCATCAAGTAAAGCAACGACAACATCAACAATAGGGTTTTAACCCTAATCTCCAAAAATCATCATTAAACCTTATTGTAATCTCTCTTTTCTCAAGCTCTATAAACACTCCAAGTTATAGTGGATTGATTCTCGGCCTCCTTCGCTCGTTGTTTTTCCATTTTGGGTTTTCCACGTAAATTTGTGTCTCTTTTATTTTCTGCCTCGTTATTCTCGATGGTTGTTGTTTACGTCGGATATCATAGTACAATTGCAAAATCATCATAATGCGGAAATATGGGTGGATGCACTGCAATCAGGTCGGGCCTTTCTCTTTCGAACCGGAAGTACCTGAAAATGTAAGCATTAAACTGTAAGCACGAAGCTTATTGTGTTCCCAATAATACCACATACCATACATATTAAACATATAGTGGGCCCCACATGACTTCGATCCCCGCTCAGTATACATATCTATCATTCATCTGGCCGCCTAGCATCAGCCCCACCTGGTATACATATAAACATGTAAACATATAATCATACAAACACCTACGATAATCATAAATATAATAGCATACAGTACAGTTATCATGCTCTGCCCGGCATCGGGCCTTTCCCGGCAAGCATACAAGCACATAACACAAGCAAGAGTCACACAGACATCTAGAATCCTAACATAATAAACCAAGGGCCGACGTTGGTGCCTTCGACCTGCTAAACATAGTGAGGAAACTCACCTCATGTTGCTAAATATCACCAATAACAGCTCGGACTGCCGATCCGGAATGTCCCTGTGCTAGCATCATCAAAATAATGCCAAATAAAAAATTGCTTCTCAACCCATAGCTGGAAACATAGTCTAATTTCCCAATACTCAGGAAAAAGTCCATCTTACCCTTTCCTCACTTGGCCCGAAAATCTGAAGTCCAAACCAATAACAACAAAATCCCAATATGGCCCAATCTTCCAAATTGGGCCCGAAACCCATCATGGGCCTTAGTCCAAATGAGCCCAATATACTAACAAAATCCCAAAATCAGAAGTCTAACGGCCCAACAAGACCCATTCTTCAAAATACCAAGCATGGCCCAACGCCGAGAATCGCCAATGTAACACTAGTCAAAATAGGTCAATAACAATCACATGTGATTCTGCCAATCATGTAATGTGATTAGTAATGTGATGAAATTACTATGTAGTTCATGATAAATTATAATACAAGTATGAACTTTCTTTATAATAAAACTCAAAGTATATGTCCATACGATTCCAAAGATATAGAGAACGTCTAAATCTGACTTCGCGTGAAGAAGTTATGATAAACCGAACAATATAAATCTCTATAATAAGAGGAATTTAAAATATACATAGAATTAGCTATTTGAGTCTAAAATAGAGTTATAGTACTCGTCTTTACCTACGCGTGCATATAAAGAACGTCAAAAATGGAGTTTGTATGTGAAAGTTACGACCTTCCAAAGATTCAGGTGTTAGAAACCCTAATCTGAATGAACTCACGAGGTGAACATAGATGTTCACGATGTGAGGAGTCATAAGGCCAAATTTCGGAGCTAGTAGGCGCATGGCAAGTCTACGAAGTGATAAACCAAAAGTTCATGACGTGAGCAAGGACTGATTCACATCGTGAGGAGTCAAAGGGACACCATCCAAAGCTAGGGACCAAATGCCGGCTCCACGAAGTGAGCAGGATCGCGCTCACGATGTCAGCATACTTGGTTCATGTCGTGAATGGCCAAAAATTAGCTTATAAATAGCAAATTCGACCTTAACACTTCTCACACCTAAACTCTTCTCTCTATCTCGTTTTTCGAGGCCATTTTGCATCCCGAGCCCCAACGACCTCGTACCGTTGACCGTTTCTGCTTAGATTACATAAAATCACGCTACTAGGGTGAGTTTCACGGCCCCACTTTCTAATATTTTTGGGGGAAAGTGCATGCAAAATATTGTATACATGATAATATTACGTCTATATGATAGTGTATTGATATCAACATAGACGGTTATATTAATCGGGATATAGTTGTTATAAATGTAATATGTTGAATATATACAACTATTATCAACTTACTATCATGTTATTATACAAATGTAGATGTTGAGTTATACTTAGGATTCAATATATATGTTGTGCGTGATATAGTTCCGAACGTATAATCGTAAGTTCTGTATGTTAATTTATAAAGTATGTTGTTATTAATGGTTTTATGTCAAGATAAAACTTAGTATGATATATGTTGTTATTGTTAGTTTTATGATAAGATAAAACTTGATATGTTATATGTTATTGTTGTTATTGGTTTTATGTCAAGATAAAACCTAGTTTAACTTCAAGTTATAGCTGTTATACTGTCTAAATGATATATGAAGTTAGGAGTAATGTTTAAAAGCATAGTCTAGTAACTTAGGGTTTTAGACATGAAAATGCTTTTGTTGTTAGAGCTATAGGAAGCCATCGAAGTCTACATGAGTAATTGTATCCATCAACTATGATTGGGGATCTTAGTGGAAATCCTCTAAACTGTAACCGTTAATCCCGTGTGAGCGAGGAAGTCGTGTATAATTAGTATACGGGTTGACCACCCCACTTGTGATTGTTAGCTACAGTTAACCATAAGCAAGTGACGAACTATCCATTTACAGGTTATTGTTCTAGCATCGATGCAGCGTACGGTGTTGTTCTCATGGAAATCATGAGTGTATTGTTTCTCATGGAAATCATGAGTGTGTTTTATCAGAGGTATTGTGTCGTAGCAGCGGTTACAGGCTCATGGTAGCAAATTGTTAGAAACATTATACTTTGTCGTATACATGTATTAATGTCAAGTATCAGTTTCCCCATACTTATACCTTAGGCTCAAGAAATGTTTAGATATAACACTTAATTGATAAGTAAACTATTATACCTAATATATATACTAAATGTTGGAGAGTCAAAATGATACTTTCAAAACTATACTTTTGAACTTAGAAAATGTATTATTTTTATATGGAGCAAAACTTGTGAACTCACCAACTTTATGTTGACATATTTTAAAATGCATGTGTTTTCAGGAACTTGAAAAGCTAGTATGTATTCGAACAGGAGAAGTTTTACTATTACCTTTCTGTTCATTAAGAATTATGTTATGGTCGGATATTATGTAATAGGTTCTAGAAAAACAGTCTTGTAACTTTCAATTATCAATAAAGGTATGTATTTTCTTTAGTACATTTCAATGTATGTTATATAAGTGTGATACGAAGAATGATGTTACACCACCCGGTGTTTCCGCCAAAGGTCGGGGTGTGACAGATTGGTATCAGAGCTATCAACTATAGTGAAATAGTACTTTCTTAGGAAACCACGTCTATAGTTTAGGGCCTACTCTATTAGGTTTAGGTATATCCCTTAGCCTATAATAAAAAGTATTATTAATTCTTCTACTGAAGGACTACACACGAGAGCGGTGACAGGATAGACATGTCGATTTGGGTTGTTGGATTCTAGAACGGCTATATGCTAAAATGATCCTGCCCTTTCGACTGTCCTGACTGGCCAGTGCCTTATCAGATAGACTTGAAGTAAAAAACAATAATTAAAGCGTTAATACAATAAATAAGAATATAGATTCATATAAAAAGACTCAGACCCGTGATGAGAATACACCTTAATACCCGGAATGTTTTTGATTTCAAGGATTTAGATCAAATATTCCAACTAATGTTTATATGTGCATAGATCCTTTCACAACTAGGTGTAGGTGCGCAACTACATTTTATTATGATCAGATCATATGAACTATTTAATTTGGGAGTAATATTTGATAGACTAAACTCTTGGTGATCCAAAATGTATAGGAATTCGACATGGCACATTCACGAGAATGGATAATCATCGAGGATACAGATGAAGAAGAGGAAGTTTCATTCCCCATGATGGTAGGCGATCTTTACTACCCTATAAATCCAACCATCTTTCATCCAATACCTTCTGACGTTGGAGCACCTTTACGTTCCAATGAATGGGAAGAGAGTGAATAAATGGAAGAGAGCGAACCAATGGAGGAGACTGAATCAGTGGCATCATCTTTACCACCAATGAACACCTTTTACCATCAAGTTCCAGGAGGAGCAAAGATGAAACGTACAGCTTGCAAATCCATACCGAAATGGATAAAGATTAAGAAGAATCAAAAGGTGACATCTTCAAGAAGTCATAGAGTTCAAGATGAATCTGCACGGATAGCCCAAACCGTCGATAGGTGGGTAGCAGAAGAAAGAGTTGCTAAGATGTATGAGATTGGTCAATCATCTCGACCACATCCCCCACATTCTTCTGAAGTTAACACCTTATCTCAATTGTTTGAGTAAAGTGTGAAATTGAAGATAAGATGGAAATTGTTGAAGGAAGCGCTACTCATCTCTCCGGAAGAGTACGAACGCCAGAACGACAAAGGACGCGAGATCAGGAATCGGTGATGGATGTCCATCATCGTATAAATTTCCGTTATAACGATATGATTACTCATGATGCATGGATTGCAGAGTTAGAACTATACAATCAAACCTCGAGAAACGAGGAGCACACAGGAGGTCTTGAGTAGAGAACTCAAGCACTTGAGGAGCAAGTGGTTAATGTAACTGACGTGCTAGGTCATCACTTGGGTTTCTAGTAGATAAGATAAAACTAGTGGTTGTGTAAATATAAAAAATTAGACTAGTCAAAGCAAGAAGAGTAAAGTTTATAGCAAGGATGTAGAAAACCTTGCAAATTTTGCAATGTTTATAGAAACGTATCTCTTATAAGCCTAAATAAACTGATGTAACCACCAATAATAATATGAAGCATATATTACAGTAATCATTGTGTTATCCATTATGTTTTACACTTTGAAGAATAATTGAAGTATTTAGTACTCGTGTATTAACTGACTAACAAAACTCATAAAATTCATATTATTTATAATAGGAACTAAAGCAAAATGCCTAGAAGGAATAGTACTCAGCTAAACCTTAACCAACGATCAGCACTACAACAACCACCAGAACCAAAACCCCCAATAAGTACAACAAAACTTAAAGAAATCATAGCTCAAATAATTGTTGTGGCTCTATCTAATGTCACAAGAGGTGGAGCTAGAAATGAAGGCCATGTAGGGACCGCTAGAACGTGTACCTACAAAGACTTTATGAATTGCAGACCAAAGAGCTTTCATGGAAATGAAGGGGTTGTTAATTTGACTAGGTGGATAGAAAAGACAGAGTCCTTCTTCCAAATAAGCTTCTGTCCAGACGATTGTAAAGTACGATTTGTAGCATGTACTTTCGTTGATGCAGCACTTACATGGTGGAACAGCCATGTGAATACAATGGGAATTAATACTGCAAATTCCATGAAATGGGAAGAGCTAAAAATGATGCTAGTAGAGGATTATTTTCCTAGGGAGGAAATACATAAGTTCGAACAAGAAATGTGGACCCTAACCATTAAGTGTTAAGAGATAAAAGCTTATACCGCTAGATTTAATGATCTTGCAGTAATGTGTACAACACTTGTAACCCCTGAATATAAGAAGATTGAGCGATATATCTGGGGTTTAGCATCGCAAATCAAAGGCATGGTGATCGCATCAAAGCCTACAACCTATGACAGCACCAAGAGAATAGCTCATCAGCTAACCCTCACAGAGATCCAAGGAACGGTAGTGGTCTCAAAGGCCGAGTCTCCCAAATTTGGAACAAACAAGCGCAAGTTTAATGGGAAGAATCCCATACAATCATCTGAGAAAAGACAAGAAGTGGCTACCAATTATGCAGCCATGACGACAGTACCCACGCAACCAAAATCTTCATGGTGCAATCAGTGCAACCATCATCACTCAAGTGATTGTTTTGTTTACACGTAGTGCAAGAAGAAGGGGCATACTGCTAGTTACTGCAGGAGCACAACACCTGCAACAGTCAATCAACAAACAAATACTTGAACAGGCTGTGGTGGAGGAAAAAAAGTGTTATGAGTGTGGATAGGTTGGACACATCAAGAGAGAATGTCCAAAGTTAAAGAGTCAAGGAGGCATAGGGTGTGGAAGGGCATTTGTGATCGGAAGCAGAGAAGCTATCCAGGACCCTTCGGTCGTATCTGATACTTTTCTTATAGATAATTTTTATGCTACCATACTCTTCGACTCTGGATCAGATAAAAGTTTTATAACTCCGACATTTAGAAAATTATTAAGTCATGAGTCTAGCAAATTAAAAGAAATCTATGAAGTAGAAATCGCTAACGGTCAAACCGAGAGACCACATGAAATCCTAGAAAACTCTCTGTTAACTCTTAATAGCTACCTTTTTCACGTCAACCTCATGCCAATGCCTATTGGTAGTTTTGATTTCATAATTGGAATGGATTGGTTATCTTCACACCACACCAAAACTCTATATTATGAGAAAGTCATACGAGTACCCTTACCAAACCGTGAAGCCCTGATTATCTATGGTGATAAATCTGGGAAGAACCTCAAAGTCACCTCTTGTACCAAGACCCAGAAATATCTACATAAGAAACATAGATAAGAAGAGAAAGACAAAAGAAATCAAGGACATACCTAAAGTATGTGATTTCCCTGACGTATTTCCTAAAGATCTACCTGGAATACCTCCAGTCCGACAAGTCGAGTTTCGAATCGACTTAATTCCAGGAGTAGCACCAATAGCGAAATCTCCTTATCGGTTGGCTCCATCCAAAATGCAAGAATTATCTAGCCAACTACAAGAACTTCTTGAAAAAGGCTTTATTAGGCCAACTTTTTCACCTTGGGAGCACCAATCTTGTTTGTCAAGAAGAAGGACGGATCCTTTCGAATGTGTATTGATTATCAGGAACTAAATAAGCTAACGATCAAGAATCGTTACCCGCTTGAAAGAATTGATGATCTATTTGATCAACTGCAATGATCCAACTACTACTCAAAGATAGATCTTAGATCAGGATACCATCAACTCAGAGTACAAGAAGACGACATTCCAAAAACAACATTTAGAACTCGTTATGGTCATTATGAGTTCTTAGTTATGTCTTTTGGATTAACCAATGCCCCAACAATGTTTATGGATCTCATGAATCGTGTTTGCAAACCATACTTAGATAAATTCATGATAGTATTTATCGATGATATATTGATATATTCACGAACCAAGGAAGAACATGGTCAACACCTGCAAATAATCTTGGAACTAATAAGAAAAGAAAAGTCTTACGCCAAATTCTCCAAATGTGAGTTTTGGATTATAGAAGTACAATTTTTAGGTCATGTAGTTAGCAACGAAGGAATTCATGTTGACCCATCCAAAGTTGAAGCAATCAGGAATTGGGAAGCACCAAAGACGCCAACAAAAGTGCGTCAATTCCTACGACTTGCTGGCTATTACCGCAGATTCATAGAGAATTTCTCCAAAATATCCAAGCCGCTTACAACACTAACCCAGAAGGATACGAAGTTCAACTGGGAAGACAATCAAGAAGCTGCTTTTCAGAAACTGAAGAAAATGTTGTGTAGTGCACCAATCCTATCCCTTCCAGAGGGGACATAAGATTTCGTTGTATACTGCAACACATCAAATCAAGGATTGGGATGTGTGTTGATGCAAAAAGGAAAGGTTATGGCCTACACATCACGACAACTTAAGGTGCATGAGAATAATTACACTACCCATGATCTTGAATTGGGAGTTGTAGCTTTTGCACTAAAAATTTGGAGACATTACTTATACGGTACTAAGTGTACTATTTTAACCGACCACAAGAGTCTCCAGCACATCTTCGACCAAAACAACCATAATATGAGACAATTAAGATGGGTCGAATTGTTGAATGATTACGAATGTGAGATTCGTTATCATCCCAGAAAGGCAAACGTGGTAGCAGATGCCTTAAGCTGGAAATAATATATTAAACCCCATCGGGTACGAGCACTAACCATAACTATCCATTCTAACTTTACCTCACAAATTAGAGAAGCTCAACTTCAGGCTCTGAAAGAAGAAAACATCAAGAGAGAAGCTTTGCAAGGAATGGAAAAGCAACTTATAAAAAAAAGATGACGGAACGCGAAACTTTATGAACCGACTTTCGACGCCTAAGCTCGGTGGAGTTAGGGACTTGGTCATAGAAGAGGCCCACAAGTCCAAATATTCCGTGCATCCAGGCTCTGAAAAAAATGTACCTAGATTTAAAAGTACATTATTGGTGGCCAAACATGAAGGCTGAAATTGGTACTCATGTGAGCAAATGCTTGACTTGTTCTAGAGTAAAGGCAGAACATCAAAAGCCTTCAGGTTTACTTCAACAACCGAGAATACCTGAATGGAAATGGGAGCAGATATCAATGGACTTCATGTGACATCCCCAAAATCTCGGCCAGAAAAGACCGATTTTCATTTATGCTTTTAAATATTTTCAGAGTAAATCCTTTTGATTTGAAAGAATTGCGGAATTTGTTCCCAAAAACAAAACATGATAAAACATTGTTTACCGAAGCATTTCATAAAAGAAATGTATTTTCATTATAATCAAAACTCGGGGTGTCATGTTCCGATACAGACCAATAAGCATAAACGAATACATTACAAGTCATATAACAAATATAAACATATGCAGACTTGTAAACAAAACAACTTGATGGTTCATCCATCTCATGCCCTTCCGCCACTACCTGTAATACAATTTAAAACTGAGTGGGTCAGGCTTGGGAGCCTGGTGAGCATATAGGGTTTTCAACCCACAATAAATATCATATATAATTTTCACCAACCAACAATAACCCAATTACCCATTCCCGTTATTCTCACTTTAATGTCCCTAAAACAACTAACATAAGGGACCTAGTCTAAGAATATTTCATCGGGGCGACAACACATGCTTCGGGGGTACCTCAGCAATATAAGTCAAATAAGGCAACCATGAGGGGGATGGAGTACAGCGAATGAACACCCAAGTTCATTAACACCTACAGGTGGCGAACCTGCTAATGTTTCCACAAGACTGTCTAGAATAGCCAGTGGTCGTCATCTAAACTCCGCTAGATGACTCAATCAAACAACAACGAGGCCTCTCATCTGTTTATTACACACCAACTGTCTACCCATGTTCTACCCAACATATTAGTAGATAAAAATATACATTTGTATACATAGTTTAAAGAAAACCTGTATAGCATGCTTTAATCAACACATATATCACATAACAGATGAGGCACACACACACATAACACATATCTCATAAAGAAATAAGCAGATCTATAAGATAGAAGAGAGTGAATACTCATTCACACATAACACAACCAAATATATACACATAGCACGTATTTTATATATAATACTTCGTATTATTGTATTTGGAAAGAAAATAACTACACACTCACTTGATCAGAAGATGATCGGACAGCACTACGGCTTATAAAAGTAGTATTCCTCAGCAGATCTGGAAGATCTCCTCGAAAATCGAACTTCTCGCGGGCAGAGCTTCGACTCGGGAACCGCACTTCTCGGGATCTTCGGGATCTCGGGACTTGCCTCGGGGCTAGAGTATGATACCGGGGCTTCGGGGGTAAAAATGCAGAGCTTCGACACGAAAATGAGAGGGAATTGGCAAAAATACCCGGAACCCTCGCATCCTATTTATAGGAGGCTGGAGCCTCGGAGTACGCGGGGCGTACTGCGTTACGCGGGGCGTACTGCCCAAAACGTCATTGCTTACGTATCCGAAGTGCTCGAGTGCGAGTGTCGACATCCCTCGGAGTACGCGGGGCGTACTCGAGTACGCGGGGCGTACCTCGGATCAGATCGGTGACTCCTTCGGATAATACTTCCGAATTTTGATTTAAAAATAAATACAAAATGATTAATAAACTTCGGAAATTCATAACTTCTTCATACGAACTCCGTTTTCGACGTTCTTTATATCCACGGAAAGGTGAGACCACGCTCTACGACTTTCGTTTAGACTCCGTCGGCAAATTTTGACTTTATTTTTATTAATTATTTTTAATAGGCCGGGACAGAAACTTTCGTTATAAATTCATAACTTCTTCGTTTGACGTCCGTTCTCGCCTAACTTTTTATCGTTTCAATACCAACAATGAGATCTTCGATTCTCATTTAGATTGCTTCGGCTAACAACCGCTCGATCTCAAATCGAGTAAAACAGGCTGTATATCGCTAAGCCGGAACTTCGATAAATCATAACTTCCTCATACGAAGTTAGATTTGGGCGTTCTATATATATTCGGAAACCTCGTTTCAACTACCACGACATTAACCAAATATATTAAGTTTATTTTACACTTAAATTTTGATGCTTATTTTTATTCTTAATTAATCAAACCACATAATTAAGCAATTAAGCACAAAACACATAATACTCAAATAATACACTTTTATTATTTCAAAACGGGTTACAAAGGTTAACCTAGACTATTACATTGCTAAAAGTGGCAAGCCCGGAAACACAGGCGTTACACTTCATCACTAAGTTACCTAAAACTCCTAGTGGGTTCGACACTATTTGGGTAATAGTCGATAGATTGACTAAGTTCGCCTATTTCTTACCAATTAAGGAGAACGACAAGATGGAGAAGCTGACTAGAGTTTATCTTAAGGAAATTGTCAGATTGCATGGAGTTCCAAATTCTATTATTTCTAACCGAATTCACTTCATGATTTTGGCAATCTCTACAAAAATCCTTAGGAACACGTCTAGATATGAGTACAGCTTACCATCCCCAGACTGATGGCCAGAGTGAGTTAACCATTCAGACTTTAGAAGATATGCTCCGAGCCTGTGTTATTGACTTTGGAAATGCGTGGGATACTCATTACCATTAATTGAGTTTTCCTACAACAATAGTCATCACACCAGCATCAAGGTTGCACCGTTTGGGGCTCTTTATGGATGCAAATGTCGTTCCCCAATATGTTTGGCAGAAGTTAGAGATACACAGATGACAAGAGAACGTACAGGTGATACCTTATGTATTGGACAATAAATAATCCACGAGACAATAGAAAATACTGTGCAAATTAAGGATTGATTAATAGCTGCACGTGATCGCCAAAAGAGCTATGCTGGCGTAAGACGTAAGCCTTTATAATTCCAAGTTGGAGATAAAGTAATGATGAAGGTCTCTCCTTGGAAAGTTCTCTCCTTTAGAATTCGATTCGGAAAACGAGGCAAACTAAATCCACGGTATATAGGACCTTTTGAAACTTTAGAAAGAATTGGTTTTGTGACTTTTGTCGCATACCAAATCAAGTTGCCTCAAGAACTAAGTAATGTGCACGATGTTTTTCACGTATCAAATCTGAAAAGATGTTTATCCGATGACACTCTTGTTGTACCTCTCGACAAGATAAAAGTCAATATGAAACACAACTCTATAGAAGAACCTGTCGAGATCATGGATCGAGAAGTCAAACGATTAAAGCAAAGTCGTATTCCTATAGTGAAAGTTCGATGGAACTCTTTATGAGGACCTGAATTTACTTAGGAACATGAAGATCAGATGAAAGAAAAATAACCCCAACTGTTTAAATAAAATCCCTTCCACAAGATAAATTTTGGGACGAAATTGTTCTAACGGGGGAGAATGTAACACTAGTCAAAATAGGTGAATAACAATCACATGTGATTATGCCAATCATGTAATGTGATTAGTATTGTGATGAAATTACTATGTAGTTCATGATAAATTCTAATACAAGTATGAACTTTCTTTATAATACAACTCAAAGTATATGTCCATACTGTTGGAGAAGGTGTCTAAATCCATAACTATATTTGGTATTTACTTGACCTGACCCGGCATGGTCCATTTGTGTTGCATGGCATCATGCATTTGGATATACTAAATGAGAGAAATAACACTTGTGGTTTATTAATATATTATAAGTTCTAATATATTTATAGTACTATTTAATTAGTATTGATCAAAAATTAATTTGGAATTAATTAAGTGATCAAAAGATGAATAATTAAATATATGGGTTAATTATGTAAATCATTCATAACTTGTATAGTGGGCTAAAAGGCTCCATGGATTATCAAGTTGGGTTAAATCCATAGGATGCTCCATAGATGCTCCATGGGAGTTACAAACCCATGGGTCATGGAAATGAAGAGTCATGTCACATTAGGGTTTATATAGAGTAGCCCTAGATGTGACACACTATATGAGCAACATGTTACCCACCAAAATTGGCTACATGAAGTTACAAGAGGGCTAGGCTGATTTTTACAAGTGTTTGCATTCTCTCAAAGACATTCCCAAGCATTTGGTGTTGTGTGAAGCATTTGAGGCATCACACTTGGGGTGCTTGGCTCTCAAGGTTTTCAAGGAATCAAATCAACTAAAAGGTATGTAATTCTAGCCATCTTTTAGATTAAAAGTTCCCCATGTAGGCTACATAGGATTATGAACCTTGGAATCATATTTTGTATGTAATTTAGACAAACATAGATCCAAGGTTTTCTAGGGTTGCATGTACACTTAGGGGTGTTAGAATGCTCGAATCCCTTCAGTGGTATCAGATCCGAGGCTTGTTTGTTAATACTTAATGCAAAATAGTGAAAAAAAATCAATTTTTGTGCTGTCTGCACAAGGGACTCAACGAGTCCTTTTGGGGGACTCGACGAGTCCAAGTGAAAATGCATCCAACTCGGCGAGTCACTTCGTGTACTTGACGAGTTGGCCAGGCAGAATGTAGAATTTCGATTTTTAATTGCTTCTGGAAATGGACTAGAAACATTACTCTAAACTGTTTTGGTGTTGTAAAACTTGTTTTAGATGGTGTAGTGGATGTTCTAATCCATTTGCAATGGCTAATATCAAATTTTCATGATTATATGTGTTCATATGTTCTTGAAACTTTGATATGAATATTCATGTTCTTATAAGTTTTTGATAGATCATAGGAATTACTTGTTTAAATGTTTTAATTCATGATCTTTATGTGTTTTAATGGAGTCCATAACTTGTCCAAAAGTTATGGATAACCAAAAGTCTCTTTATGTTAAAAACCATTAAAAGAACACATAAGTTATAAAATGAAGAGTCTTGCCCTAAAGTTTTGGAACATGTAAAGTCACTTAATAAACTTTAGTTCCAACCCCTAGATTTTTAAAAGATAAAAATCAACCCTTATATTTTATTATATTATAAGTTAATAATTTATATATATGTATCAGAGCAAGCCGTCTTACCATTAGTGGGCCTCATTCACGAAGCTAGTCTATAGGGGGGGTATAAGGTTGCTGCCTATAAAATGGCAGCTTAATGGGTGGTCACTCTCACCCACCGCTTCCTTGATCGGTGGAGGGTCGTTACCCGAATGGGTAGGACAAGGACTTATAAATTCTCATTAAAAGTATGATGAATATTATAAAGTAACTAAATGTTTTATTAAATTCCCAATCTTAGTTACCTTAGGAAAATGTGAATTAGTTGCTAATCCATGAAATTACACTTTACACTTTGTTTTAGTCGTTGTTGGAGCATGTGTGGTTAACCAGCACACTAACTTAGACTTAACAAGGTAGGTAAAGGGTGACTTAAGGTTTATTATAGGTCGGTGGAGCGCGTGTGGTTAACCGGTACATCGATTGAGTGATAAAATATAAGGGTACCAAGTAATTTGCATGATTACATCACACCTCGTTTTGTGATCCTCGGTATCCCAGTCACAAAACTTGGAGGGCACACTCGAGATTGAAACATGCCTTTGAAAAGTTCATTCAATCTCAAAAGAATCTAGGAATTTCTAAGAACCAATTAAAAACCTAATATTTATATTTCGTTTTTCATGGTGGAAAATTGGTGAATCGTCATTCACCTACCTTTCAAATATGTTATAGCTTAGATTACGACATACCTCTTCTAAGTTATGATATATTGTCATTGGATCCTAGGCTTAATATTACATTTGAGTGTTTTATTAAGGACTCTCTTTACATCTAAACTAATCTTGTTCTCTTCTTTTCAGATATCTTCCAACAACATTGCTTTTGGCTCAAACCCTATTGGCTCCTTTTCCCTCATGAACCTATGTGGGAGAGTCATCTTCGATCGTTCCAACTTTATGGATTGGATCCGGAAAATGAGGATTGTAACGACCGAAAAATTCCAACCAATTTAAATTTTTCAAAACAACCTGATTCCATTAAAATTATTACAAAAAGGTTTTCAATAAAATTTATTTAAAGTATTCCCAGAATCACATCACGACCAAAAACATGAGGAGCAGTACGAGCCTCAGCACGTCTGGTCCGCCCTCTTGGGGCCTGCAGCCTATCCGGACCGCTCGCTGGGCCTTCGGAACAACCGGTCCGCCCAGGGTATCTTGGCCTACAGCACAAAGCAGGACCCGCCTCAACCCAAGTCCAGTCCAAACAACCATGTGCACATAAACATACAATCATATAGCAATTCACAGTCAACATGCCGAACAAACAGATCACACAACATATGATCATCCTAACCAGGATACCGACCTAACCGGTCACTAGCATAGCATCACCCTACCTCTCAGGATACCGATCTCAATCGCGTCTCTATCACATACCATCCTAGCTACCAGGATGCAAACATATCAAAGCTAGCACTTAACAACAATACCCGGATCTCAATCCGATAAGGGCCGGACTTGGTGCCTTAGACCCTGTTGATATAGTGAGGATAACTCACCTCGCGAATGCCGATACTCTGAACTGAAGAAGCAGACTCTCGAATCACCAACTCACCGCAAATCCCAAACTAACCATCATAACAGAATAAACATTAGGTCAATCATACTTCCACATATAGGACCAAGATCAATGTCCAAATCTCATACAAAGTCCAACATTGGCCCAATTTACCAAATTGGGCCCACTTTACCAAATGGGCCTAGAACCAATGTCCATAACAATAATTAGGCCTAGAATACTCTATCCATAAATTCCCAGACTTGGCCCAATAACCAATTGTCCACCAACGGCCCAAACTCAAAGCCCAAAAATGAAGTCCAACAGGAGGAGTACGCTGGGCATACCCTCCTTGGTACGCTGGGCGTACAGCAATGAAACACGAATGAGGATCGGGGCTTTGGACCGTTACGCAGGGCGTAATCACGGGTTACGCGGGGCGTAACTGCAATACTCATTAAGTCCTTTTAACCTCTTAATGGCTTAATCTCTTAAGCCCAAACTTCAGATCCCTAGGCCAAATATGATAGGAATTCATAAAGTCTCAGACTTTATCACTTGGGACGTCTATAAGCTCTTAATCCAAGGTCTTAATCCATTAAGACCTATATATCTCACACATGGAACAACTATAGCCCTTGGGACATCATTTTTCTCACTCAAGACCTCTCTAAAGGTCTGAAAGGACAGGTAATCTTGACCAATTCGATAGATGCAACATGGTGAGGACTTTTGAGACAAGAATGGTGACAAAGCTTCAAAATACATAGATCTACACAATATGAAGGTCAAGCAAGAAGCTTTATACCTCAAACAAGCTCCAAAGGATGGTATCTCTTCAGATCTACAAGCTCCACACGTTCTTCTTCTTCTTTAACAACTTCTCTTTTCTCCTTCAAGCCTTTCTTTTGCCAAAAAGAGCTTTCCAAGGTCAAACACACCCAAAAATGGAGAGAACACGAGATCTAGGGTTTTTCTGAGGTTAAGGATGAGCATAAGGAGGCTAAGGGGTGAACCAACATGTTCCTTATATAGTGGCTGACCCTAAAATAGTGGCTGACCCTACAAGTGTTGAACATCTCTCTGAACTGATCCCATGAAACTGCAGCCCTCTACGCATCTGAATATGACCCCGTGGTCAACCTCCACCAATCCTTCGCCCTGAGCCTCAACAGGTTCATAGCACACCTCACCCTCTGATCAGCAGGGCTTGAACACGTGAAGAAACACCCCTCCACGTCCGATAACCATCTTATAGCAACAATTGGGTCCTGAACTCCATCAACGGTGGGAGGCTTCGTATTATCGAAGTCCCGATACTGAAAACCCCGACTAACTCCTCCCCCTGCCGCTGCTACAACTGCTGTAGCCGCCGTGGCAGCAGTCTCTGTGAGAGCTGCATAGCGCTCATCAAAATACTCAACCATGGCGGTCTTGATCGACCCGAACAGTTCCGGCAACTCAGCCCGAAACAATGCAGCAATCTCATCCCGCAGGATCTCACGAATCCTCGCATCCAACTCGCACGTGCTCATCTGACCAATAACTTTGGGCGGCACAGACTCGCCCGGAACTCCCTCTCCTGCTCCCGATCCTGAATCGGATCCACTCCCAGCATGCCTCGGAATCTCCATACTGAAAAACACCACAAAATCTCAGACACTTCCCACTATCTCGGGAACCAACTCTCTCAACCCAACCCTAGAGATCATGGTTTCCCTGATACGCGTATGGGTCCTATGCTTTCAGTAGTACGGGCCCATACTACCTTCCCCACCTACCCATATTTGTATGAAGTACTACCACAATACCCTAGTGAAAACATGCATAACAACGCTCAACCCTCACTACTAGAGGAACACTAGAAATCTCCCACAAGGAAACCCTAGGCTACAGGCATCACAAATCAGGCAACATTATCATGAAATCCTGAAAATCCCTAGCCTAGCACTAGCATGTTGTTCTATCAAGCTCAAAAAAACAAATATCATGTATGGTAATTTGGGGTTACTTACTGGCTCCGGCTGATTGTACCTCTGCGTCCTCTTTTACTCATTTTGAAAACCATTTTAAATTCTCTTTTGAAAACTCTCCTCGATTTAAGACTGGAGTCACACGAGTGTTCCTCCAATTCACTCAAACCAAGGCTCTGATACCAACTTGTAACGACCAAAAAATTCCAACCAATTTAAAATTTTCAAAACAACCCGATTCCATTAAAATTATTACAAAAAGGTTTTCAATACAATTTATTTAAAGTATTCCCAGAATCACATCACGACCAAAAACATGAGGAGCAGTACGATCACGCCTTTGCCTTGCCACGGTCTCCTGAAGAACCTGGAAAACATAAACCACAACTGTAAGCCCGAAAACTTAGTGAGATATCCCCAAAATACCAACCACATTTACCATACACGCATAACATGCCATAACATATCCGATCACAGAACAGCCATGCACTTCGGGTCTACTGTGTGACAGGTCCGCCGCACCGGCCAACAGTCCACCTGGTCCACCCTCCGAGTCTAGCCACATACATCGAGTCTGCAGTGTGATTGGTCCGCCCACACCGGGCCTTCAATCCACCTGGTCCACTCTCTGAGTCTACAGTGTGACTGGTCCGCCCGCACCGGGCCTTCAGTCGTCCTGGTCCACTCTCCGAGCCTCAGCACGTCTGGTCCGCCCTCTTGGGGCCTGCAGCCTATCCGGACCGCTCGCTGGGCCTTCGGAACAACCAGTCCGCCCAGGGTATCTTGGCCTACAGCACAAAGCAGGACCCGCCTCAACCCAAGTCCAGTCCAAACAGCCATGTGCACATAAACATACAATCATATAGCAATTCACAGTCAACATGCCGATCAAACAGATCACACAACATATGATCATCCTAACCAGGACACCGACCTAACCGGTCACTAGCATAGCATCACCCTACCTCTCAGGATACCGATCTCAATCGCGTCTCTATCACATACCATCCTAGCTACCAGGATGCAAACATATCAAAGCTAGCACTTAACAACAATACCCGGATCTCAATCCGATAAGGGCCGGACTTGGTGCCTTAGACCCTGTTGATATAGTGAGGATAACTCACCTCGCGAATGCCGATACTCTGAACTGAAGAAGCAGACTCTCGAATCACCAACTCACCGCAAATCCCGAACTAACCATCATAACAGAATAACCATTAGGTCAATCATACTTCCACATATCGGACCAAGATCAATGTCCAAATCTCAAACAAAGTCCAACATTGGCCCAATTTACCAAATTGGGCCCACTTTACCAAATGGGCCTAGAACCAATGTCCATAACAATAATTGGGCCTAGAATACTCTATCCACAAATTCCCAGACTTGGCCCAATAACCAATTGTCCACCAATGGCCCAAACTCAAAGCCCAAAAATGAAAGTCCAACAAGAGGAGTACGCTGGGCATGCCCTCCTTGGTATGCTGGTCGTACAGCAATGAAACGCGAATGAGGATCAGGGCTTTGGCCCGCTACGTGGGGCGTAACTGCAATGCTCATTAAGTCCTTTTAACCTCTTAATGGCTTAAGCTCTTAAGCCCAAACTTCAGATCCCTAGGCCAAATATGATTAGAATTCATAAAGTCTCAGACTCTATCACTTGGGACGTCCATAAGCTCTTAATCCAAGGTCTTAATCCATTAAGACCTATATATTTCACACATGGAACAACTACAGCCCTTGGGACCTCATTTTTCTCACTCAAGACCTCTCTAAAGGTCTGAAAGGACAGGTAATCTTGACCAATTCGATACATGCAACAAGGTGAGGACTTTTGGGACAAGAATGGTGACCAAGCTTCAAAATACATAGATCTACACAATATGAAGGTCAAGCAAGAAGCTTTATACCTCAAACAAGCTCCAAAGGATGGTATCTCTTCTGATCTACAAGCTCCACACGTTCTTCTTCTTCTTTAACAACTTCTCTTTTCTCCTTCAAGCCTTTCTTTCGCCAAAAAGAGCTTTCCAAGGTCAAACACACCCAAAATGGAGAGAACACGAGATCTAAGGTTTTTCTGAGGTTAAGGATGAGCATAAGGAGGCTAAGGGGTGAACCAACATGTTCGTTATATAGTGGCTAACCCTAAAATAGGGTTTCCGGTTTCTGTGAGTACGCGTACTCACCCGTCCACCCGCAACTTCTCGCTCCCTTACGCTGGGCATACGTCCAGCTTACGCTGGGCGTACCCAGCCAGACTTCACCAATAATTGCATGCATCCCATGCATGCATGGGACCCTTTTTCCACTTATACCACAACGAGCTATAAACAATGATCAACTTCAAAACACCGCAACTCCTCTAATCTAAACCTGCTCCCAAATAACTTTACATTCATACGGGGTGACTAGAAGCCCAATGCTTCTAACACATACGCCAGCCCGAAACCTTCTCGGATGAAACTCATTTCTCGTAAAAGGACCAGAATTAACCTTCCTCTTTAATCTCATGGATTCATAATTAAACACTTAAAGAACGGGGTGTTACAAGGATGGTGACTTGCTACGGGGACAAGGAATATGTCCTTGATAAGGAGCTAAAGGAGATTGTTGGGTCGTATTTTGTGTTGCGTCTATTGGGCTCGTTAGCTAGTCCAATATGTATCTACGGTATCGGCCTGTCCATCCGTGAGTTTTGTAGGGTTTAGTATAATTAGGTGCTTGCATGCATCTTAGAAGAAAAAGGACGATTAGTAACGATTAGAGATTTATTGTTCAGCAAATTTATCGTTCTTGTTTTGTAACCCTAGTATCCTCTACAGCGGAAGTTCTTAGTCGAGCTCTGCTGAGGATTGAGTAATCTAATCATTCAACACATCTTGATTCATCTTGGGTTGTTTACTGTTTTTACATTCATCGCTTACCTGTTCGAAAGAAATAAGGTTTGGCGCCTCATTCCAACTCCTCAAGATGCCTCGGTTGTTGGTCTCAAATGGGTCTTCAGAAATAAAATGGACAAGGAAGGCAATGTGATAAGAAACAAAGCTCGTCTAGTGGTGAAAGGATACTGCCAGGAGTAAGGAATCGATTATGAAGAAACTTTTGCTCCTGTAACTAGGCTGGAATCTGTTCGAATATTTCTTGCTTATGCTGCACACAAGAACTTTGAGGTCTACCAAATGGACGTAAAGTGCGCATTTCTAAATGGAGAACTCGAAGAAACGGTGTACGTGGAGCAACCTCTGGGATTCGTAAATGAAAAGTACCCCAATCACTGCTATATTCTGGACAAAGCGGTTTATGGACTGAAACAAGCACCTAGGGCCTAGTATGAAACGCTAACCAAGTTTTTAAAGATGTCCAAATTCAAACAAGGTTCGGTTGACCCAACCTTCTTTTGTAAGAAGGAAGGTAACCACCTTATGATTGTTCAAATCTATGTCGATGATATCATCTTTGGTTCAACGAATCCTAGCTTAACAACTGAATTTAGAAAGCTGATGGAGACTAAATTTGAAATGAGCTCAATGGGTCCGATTAACTTTTTCCTTGGTTTAAATATTAGACAGAGACCCGAAGGCATCTTTATTAACCAGGAAGCTTACACCAAGACTCTCCTTCCTAAATTCGGCATGATGGGAGACTCAAAGGTTAAAGTTCCAA
Organism: Lactuca serriola; assembly: GCF_051521515.1. Lineage (NCBI taxonomy): Eukaryota > Viridiplantae > Streptophyta > Magnoliopsida > Asterales > Asteraceae > Lactuca > Lactuca serriola. The sequence goes on along the minus strand of NC_136411.1, from coordinate 92,807,297 downwards.
TGGCGTTCGGCACCAAGCTCACTCCATCCTTGGATAAGCCAGCAGTCGATATTACGCTATATCGCCAAATGATCGGTTCTTTAATGTACCTTACTGCTAGCAGGCCTGATATAATGTTTTCTGTTTGTTACTATGCTAGATTTCAGGCGAATCCTCGTGAACCTCACATGCTTGCAGTGAAGAACATACTCCGGTATCTCAAACGAACTACTTCTCTCGGTTTATGGTATCCATCAAACTCAGGTTTCTTCCTTCAAGCCTACTCAGATGCAGACCTTGGAGGTTGTGGACTAGACAGGAAAAGCACCACTGGAGGCTGCCTCCTGTACATGTCAAGTGATTTGGATCCAAAGCCAATTCCTTGACGGGAAGTTGGTTAGTTGGCAATCAAAGAAACAGACTTGTGTATCTCTGTCTACCGCTAAAGCAGAATACATCGCAGCTGCCTCCTGTACATGTCAAGTGATTTGGATCCAAAGCCTGCTCCGGGACTATGGACTCAATATCAAAAAGATCCCACTATATTGCGACTCTGAAAGTGCAATTAGGATCTGTCATAACCCAGTGCAACACTCCAAGACTAAGCACATAGCACTGAGGTATCACTTCATTAAAGATCATGTGGAAGATGGGAACGTCGAAATTCATTTTGTTCGAACCACTGATCAACTGGCTAACATCTTCACCAAAGCTCTTCCTGAAGCCTCTTTCAACAAAATTCTACAAGGGCTTGGAATGATGGAATCGGAGTCAGTACCAAAAATTACCTCTCAAGATCAAAAGTAAGAAGCGAAATAGACCGAACGTTTGGGTTCGGGTCTCTTGTATGCCGAAATAGACCGAACGCTCGGGTTCGGGTCTTGTTCTGGTGTACCGAAATAAACCGAACGCTCGGGTTCGGTTGTATCATCTGATCTTCGCTTATCACTCAAAGGTAGTTTCCTTGGTTGTAAATCTTTTGTATTATTTGTCCAAATTCATTTATCTTATTATCAAAGTTCTTTTCTTTTTCAAACTTATTTTTTTTGGCAACCGAAATAGACCGAACGCTCGGGTTCGGTTCCAAATTTTTTTTTTTCAACCGAAATAGACCGAACGCTCGGGTTCGGTTCCAACATTTTTTTGTATTCATTTTTTTATGTCTTATTTTTTTTTATCAAATACTTCAAAATATTTTTTATCCTTTTATTTTTTTCTTTTTCTTTAGTAAATTCAAAAACTCCAAAAATATTTCTTTTTATTTATTTTATTTTCTTTTGGCTCTTATCTTTTTATGTCTACTTGTGGGTAAATCATTTCACTAGCTTAGTGTCCCTAGAAGCATGCTGCTGTATGTGTCCAAAGCCTCACCTGATTCTGAATAATAGCCTTACTGACTTGGTATAAACAAACCTTGTCTTCCCAATTAGGCTCTCATATTTATTCTAATCATGAGCTACCTAACTCTCTTCTCACATGAGATAAGAGTTTTCTGCTTGGTCCTATTTTTATAGCAGAGGTACTTTAGTTTCTTTACACCATCTACATTACATTTCTCCATCTTACTCGCTTCACCAACGTAACCCTTGAGACTCTCAGAAATTACCACTGAGGTTTATGGTTGCATAATTTATGTGTTCATGATCTTAGCTTTGTGTCACTACGTGCTAGGTGAAACCCAAAATTCAATACCTATTATGCATTGACGGTGAACAATTAATTTGCTCTAGCTTTCACTAATGAATTGACGGACTTATCCATGGGGGTACAACATGAAATCTCTATTTTTCTTTTGAGTGATTCCTATGAAATTGTTAAATCCAATAACATTTCTTCCCTCGGGATCCAGTTTTTTTTTTTTTTTTTTTTTTTTTTTTTTTTTTTTTGAGATTTCACATATATATATTAGTTTACCTTGTCAATTACATTATCTCCAACCTACTTGTTCAACAGACTACACCGGTCTCACAAGTACTTCGTTCAATTTCTGTCTTATATCAAGATTAGGAATTCCGAATCGAAGCGAAAGCCACCCTCATAAGCCTAATTAAAAGAAACCTTTCAACACTTCTTAATAAGTGTCTGATCGTTATTCAACGGGAAACCACACAAACACTTTAAGGTCTCTCTTGACTTTGAAGGAAGAGATTTGTGCCCGGGATCCATTGTTTCGTGTCTTTATTGACATCACATAATCCCTCAAAAAGTGTTGCTTTATTTCTTTTTCTTTTACACACTCAGCACGAAAATCTTTTTGATTTTCCAAAATTCTGGTTTCATTAATTTCAAGGCGTTTTAATTGGATTGGTTGTTTTAAAAGATTGTGGTGAATATTGATCCACGTGGGAGATTTTATTTTAAAAGATGTCGTTACACTCTAAAGGGATAAGATGATCAAATGCTGACTCAGGCGGGAGTCCAATCGATTTGATTTCAAACGGCGCAAGAGGGAAAAGCGTGTGAATAAGAACCATTTCATCTCCAAACGGCGCCTGATGGGAAGGCGTGTAATTAGGGCCTGACATTCTCTCTCATGCATGATCATCGGCAAACCCAACTGTCACGTGTCAGTCACCTCCGAAAAACCCTTCGTTTTTCAATCGAAGATTTGGGAAAGATTCTTCTCTCTCCTTTACCCTTAGTATAAAAGGCAACGTAAACCACCGTTTAGCTCTTTACTGCACCTATATTTCCAGAGAGCAAGAATTCCTCCAACCTCTACTGTTCATCATCTCTCCCACTTTCTTCACAGCAATGGCGGATTCTTTATCAATTCACGCAACATCTCACATCTTGCCCACTCGTCCCCAACAGAGTTTGATCATTGATCTTACTCCTCAGGTGTACGATGCTTTCATGTTTCCCATCATCAAATGTCTGAAGTACTCCTCCATCACTCCTGCTCTTACCAGGGCTGAAGCTGTTCCAATGGAGTTCCTGTCACAAATTTTTGCCATAGCACACTACGACAAGGTCGTCGATAGGATTTTCTTCGATGTCTTTGAGCACAAGGCGTCGATTTCAAAGCAGAGGTTTTGTACGTTGTTAGGGTTTGAACCTAATTCTTCAAGGGTTAACCCTGAAACCATTCCGATGGGTCACCTGTTCAACATGTTCTACAACATGGAGTACACTGAGGTGCTCACCATAGTCACGAAATTCAAGAAATCGTGTCTGCCCCCTTAGTGGAATGGTATGTTTACTGTGCTCTTCAAGGGGTTGTCTGAAAGAAGTGCTGGATCAGACGGATCAAGTCGTTTGTTCTTATCAATCATGTACGGGATCTACAATGGAATCAACATGGACTACGGGTTGGTCCTCTGGCAACAACTAATTCAGAGTCTTTCTTCCACTTCCCGGCACTCAGAGATCTCATATGCCCGGTTCTGGACACTTGTCACTAAATGGGTAATGGACAAGTACCACATTCCCATTGTTGCTGGTGCTCCAATGTCTTCGATTGGTACCTTCCATACCACGAAGATCATTGTGTCGGATGCTTCAAAGTTTCCCTTCAACGGGTCTATCCCAGAAACGATGTATGGTGATGTTCCTGCTGACAGTCGGATCATTCGAACGTACAAGGAGTTCAAACGCTCTGGTCCAAGAGAGCTTACTCCAGAGATGCTGAAGTCCATTCATGACGCTGACAAGCCTGCTCCTAGAGGAAAGACGGCTGATAAGGGAAAGCAAGTAGCAAAGGGAGCAAAAGGCCGATCTCCCAAGAAGAGGAAAACCACCAGAACTGCTCAATCTCCACAGCAGAAGAGGAGAAAAACTCAACCGAGGCGAAAGCTGGTTATCGCTTCAGCGAATCTGAGGAAGAGGGTTCTGATTCGGATGGATCTCACCGTGGCAACACTCCACCACGTTTGCCTACCCCAGAGATTCATGTTTCTACTTCTCCAATTTCTTCTCCACCCGTTACCATTCCTATTTCTATTCCCCCATAACTTCCGCCACTCAAATACCACCCACTTCCATCCCAGTACCACCACCAATCTTTACCGAAGCAACAACCACCACCACTGCAGAAGTTAGAACCAATGTATCTGATACGGGGGTTCATACTGATGCACCCAAATCCACCTCAGCACCCGAACCCACACCAACAACCGAACACACCACCCAACCCGAAACTACTACTACTACCGAACCTCCAGCTTCACCACCACCATCTTCTCCTACTCACGCATCAGAGGAAGAAGAACCACTTCTTGGCGAGGAGAACATGACCTTTGACTCGGTCTATTACAGTCCGTTTCAAGTTCAGAGTGATGACGATAACGATGCTCCTGTCACCAAAAGGCATCTCAAGGAGCTACATGACAAAATTGATTCGCTCATCGCCTCCTCTTCCACTTCTCAGTCCTCCATATCTGAAGCTGCAATTCAGAAAATTGTTGAGGCTTTTTCCAAAGCTCATCAAGTTTCCCTTGATTCAGCCACTGTGGCCATAGATGCCTTAACCAAAGCTTGTCAGGATGCGCCCGAAAAAGTCGATAAACTATTTACTGATGCCTCTTCCTTGTTGAAATCTTTACAGGAAAGTGCTGAAGCCACCAAGACTACGCTGGAACCCATTATCAACCAGTTGGCTACATCAGTCGCTTCTGAGCTGAAGTCATTTGCTTCGCTTAGTCAAACCATTTCTGACGACAACTTAACTTTTAGAACAACCATCGAGGAGCGTCTCTCCAAGCTTCAAGAAGACTTAGCTGCCGAGAACACTCTAATGGATGTTCTTGCAAGGAAAACTACTGCTCTGAAGGTCAAGAGTATTCAACTCTCCAACTCTCAACAGGAGATTGTGTCTCTTCGATCTGAAAGAGAGGTGGTTAAATCGTGTGTTTCGGATGTCCACTTAGCAATCTCAAACATCCTTGAAGCACATGATCCAATCCTCAATTATACTGTGAGGCGTGACCTTGCAGAGAAGCTCGCTCCCGCCCTCTCTCTACTCAGCAAAATCGAAGGGCTCCTTGATTTCGTGTCCATTCTGAAACAAGGGGGAGAGAAGGAAACTATGTCTCAACCGCCTCCTACTTCAACAGCAACACACACAACCGAACCTCCTCCAGTAGGCCAAGCCTCCGGTTCCGGTGTGAAAGACAAAGGCAAAAAGATTGTTGAGGAGAGTGATGAAGATGATAAAGAGACAATTGCCGACATTCTGAAGTGGCAAGTTCGAGACAAAGAGGCTGATATCAGTGCTCGTGTGGCTAGAGAGGCTGAAGAAGCCGAAAGGAGACAGAAAGAAGCCCATGACCTTCTTGAGAGCAGGAAAACTCTTTTTCCTTCTTGGACTCTTGAGAGGCTGATTAAAGAAGCCATTGACACACCAAGTATCTTGTTGCTAGAACCTGTGATCTCTTTAGATCGTTCTAACACTGTCGACTCACAGTTCGACATGCCACTGACCCGAAAGGCGTTTATTTTTCATGCCTTTTACAACATTGCAGAGTTCCCTCATCCTCATCCACAGGTTGATCGGAACTTAATGGATTTTTATCTGAAGGAAGCTCAACCCCAATACCAGACTTGGAGCGCTCAGAAAATCGTCAATGTTCGGGTCCTGAAGCCGTATAGGGAAGGCAACTTCACCAACGTTCGGTTCAAGGTACTACGGGGATCTGCCAAGACTGAACATGCCATCTCACTTGCAGATCTTCCCAACCTTAATCCCCATGATTGGATTCTCTTGCACAACATCCTTCTTACAAACGAAGCTGAATATGGTCCGATCACCGACCACTTTAAAAGGATGCTTGTATGTCATATCATGGAAGTTGCTTTGATGGATCCGGAGATTGCGAGCATGTTCAAGAAGAAACCTACCATATCTCCTATTGGCTCTGCCAGTGATCTCAACATGATGCAGATGGGGAAGATTAACCCAAAGAGAAACTATGTCATGTTTACCAGGAACGAAGAACAGAAATGTCTTTTCGCCTTGGCAGACAAACATCTCTACACCACTGCCTGTTTGGAACACGTTTTGGGGATCATCCATCGATGCAAGCAGAACACAGCGGATGATGTTAAGTACTTTGATGATATGATTCAATGGTACATTCGGTTTAGACAGACTATCCTGGCCCTGATCTCACGTCTGTTTGATACAACAAAGAAGGTTCCCGCTGCTGGCCCAAGCAAGAAGAAGAAGTAGTCTAGCTCCAATTTGACGCAAACGGGGAGATTGTTGGGTCGTATTTTGTGTTGCGTCTATTGGGCTCGTTAGCTAGTCCAATATGTATCTCCGGTATCGGCCTGTCCATCCGTGAGTTTTGTAGGGTTTAGTATAATTAGGTGCTTGCATACATCTTAGAAGAAAAGGACGATTAGTAACGATTAGAGATTTATTGTTCAGCAAATTTATCGTTCTTGTTTTGTAACCCTAGTATCCTCTATAACGGAAGTTCTTAGTCGAGCTCTGCTGAGGATTGAGTAATCTAATCATTCGACACATCTTGATTCATCTTGGGTTGTTTACTGTTTTTACATTCATCGCTTACCTGTTACGAAGATCTAATCGATCATCAAGTTAGTTTATAACTTAACAGAGATCGATGAGTCCACTACTACTCCCCAGGAGATCGCTGACTTCCAGAATCATGAAAGAGATTCCACCAAAGTGGCTTGCATCATGATGGCCACCATGACAACTGAACTCCAAAACTCCTATGAGGACTACTACCCTTTTGAGATGTACCAAGATATGATGGAAAGATACCATCAGAGTGCTCATCAAGAGCAGTATGAAATAATCTCCTCCATGATAACGACCAGGATGAAGGATGGTGAATCCATCACGAGCCACATCTAGAAAATGCAAAGGTATGTGGATCGTTTACTGAAGCTTAATGTGAACTTCCCCGAGGAGCTTGCAATAGATATCATTTTGCACTCCTTACCCTCGTGTTATGATCAATTTCGCATGACATACCACATGAATAAGGAATAAGTCACACTCAGAAAACTTCAAGTACTCCTAATGACCATAGAAACAGGTCTTAAAGGTAAGTTGGTTGTTAACACTCCTACTCGTACTTCAAACTCCACCCCTGTCTTGGCAATCGGGAAAGGTAAAGGGAAGAAGAGGAAGAGCTCTTCGAAGGGTACCAAGGCTAGGACCCTTGATGGCTCTTGTTCAAGTGGAACCAAGAAAGGTTTCATCACTCCTTCTTTTGACCCAAACGAAGCTGAATGCTTCTATTGCCATGAAAAGTCGCATTGGAAGCGGAACTACCCAAAGTACCAGCAAGATGTGAAGGATGGGAAAGTTAAACCCAACCATGCAGGTATTTACACTATTTTATCTAATAACTCACCCTATTCTAACTCTTGGGTCCTTGATACAGGTTATGGTATTCATATCTGTTCTTATTTGCAGGGACTAAGAAGAAGTGAGAATGTGGAGCATGGAAAGATAAAATTGATCATGGGGAATAGGAAAGCTTCACCTGTCACCAAGATTGGAGTTTATTCTTTGTTTCTAAGTAGTGGATTTACTTTAGATTTGAATAAAAGTTGTTATTTTCCATAAATAGAAAGAAATATTATTTCCTTTCATGCTTTGTACAAACAAGGGTTTACCTTTTCTTTTGATAATGAAATTGGTGGAATAAATGCTTTCTTTGATAATGTTCTTTATTTTAAAGCATTACCTTGTGATGGTGTATATGAACTTGTATCTGTTGTAGATAATCTAGGAAATAATGTGTTGTGTATTGATTCTTCTATTAATAATAAATTGGATAAATCATCTTTATGGCATTGTCGTCTTGGACATGTGAGCAAGAAACGCATAGGCCAACTCCAAAAGGATGGAGTCTTAGAGTCATTTGACCTAAAGTCAGATGATAGTTGTGAATCATGCTTACTTGGCAAAATGACAAAGTCACCCTTCATTGGTTATTATGCCAGGGGTGAAGGTTTGTGGGATCTAGTGCACACGGATGTGTGTGGACCCTTCAAATCCGCCACAAGGGATGCTAATCGGTATTATTTGACTTTTACTGATGATTATAATAGATATGGATATGTCTATTTAATCAAGCATAACTCAGAGACTTTTGAAAGGTTTAAAGAGTTTAAACAGGAAGTCAAGAATCAATTGGGCAGGAACATTAAGATGCTTCGATCCGATCATGGTGGTGAGTATCTTAGTACAAAGTTCCTCGACTATCTTAAGGAATGTGGGATTATCTCACAATTGATACCTCCCAGGACACCACACCTTAATGGTGTGGCTGAAAGGCGCAATAGAACCTTGTTGGATATGGTTCGTTCCATGATGATTCGAGCTTCGCTACCAATCTCATTTTGGGGGTATGCCTTAGAGACTGCCGCCCATATCCTTAATCTGGTCCCTACAAAGAAAGTTGTCAAAACTCCTTATAAGATGTGGACTGGAAAAGTTCCTAATCCAGACCACATCAAGATTTGGGGTTGCGAGGCTTTCGTGAGGCGTGAGACTCGCGATAAGCTCGAACCTCGAAGTGAGAGGTGTATTTTCATCGGCTACCTACAAAAACCCTTTGGTTACCTCTTCTACAAACCTAGTGACAATGTGGTCTTTGTAGCAAGGAGGGTTGTCTTTCGAGAGAAAAAGTTCGTAAGCCAAGGAAACAGTGGGAGGAAAATTGACCTCGATGAAATTCAAGAGTCAAGTGGTGAAGGAACTTCAAACCCTAGCAGTCAACCTGAGGAGGAAACTCTTGTTGATCAAATTGACAAGTTTGTACCTCTGAGGCATTCCACAAGGGTTAGAAATGTAGTTGAGCACTACTATGGTTTCCGTATTATTGCAGAAGGTGACACACTTATCAGTGATGAGACATTGGTAAGTCTGGATCAACCTAACAGTTACGCGGAAGCCATAGCAGGCCCCAAGTCTGCCAAATGGAAAGAGGAAATGGACAGCGAGATACAGTCCATGTATGACAATCAAGTTTCGAACATGGTTGACAATTTACCAGGTAGTAAGACATTTGGGTGCAAGTGGATCTTCAAGAAGAAGACTGACATGGATGGTAATGTACACACATATATGGCGCAACTAGTTGTAAAGGGCTTTTCTCAAACTCTAGGAGTTGATTATGAAGATACCTTTTCACCAGTAGCAAATATTAAGTCCATTAGGGTGTTGTTAGCCATCGCTGTATTTCATGATTATGAAATAAGGAAAATGGATGTCAAAACCACCATCCTTAATGGAAGTTTGGCTGAAGATGTTTACATGAGTCAGCCAGAGGGTTTTGTCAGTACAAAACACCCTAATAGAGTGTCTAAGCTCGAGAAATCCTTTTATGGATTGAAACAGGCACCTTGCAGATGGAACCTTTGCTTCGATGAGAAAGTCAAAGAGTTTGGCTTTTCGAGGAGTGAAGATGATTATTGTATCTATGTCAAGGCTAGTGGGAGTATAGTTAACTTTTTGGTACCATATGTGGATGACATACTGCTTAGGCCTGGCAATCGTGTCGTGTTCGGGTTGGCATGTCGCGGGTTGGCGGGTTGGCATGTCAAAATATGTCAACCCAAACACAACCCATTTAAATATACAGGTCACGGGTTGGCGGGTTTGGAACATAAACCCATATATGACCCACCAACCCATTATTTAAACGGGTTCACAAGTTGGCGGGTTCATGGGTCAGATTTGGGTTCATGGGTCCGAATTTTACATATTTAAGTCTTAAACATCCAAATGAAAATTAAAAACATTCATAGAAACATATTACAAACTTAGCCTTATAGGTTACGACTTATGACATTAGACCATTCACCACGAGTCATAATGTCAAAACAGTCAAATAGTCTATGAATAAATGGTATATTTTTGTAATACTTATTAAATATTAATACTTAATACATAAATACATTTAAAAATAAAATAATTTTTTTTATTAAGAATATAAATGGGTTGGCGGGTCAACCCGTTTATTTTTTGAGAACCCCATATATGACCCGTTTAATAAACGGGTTGGCGGGTTGAAAAACTCAACCCAAACCCATTTATTTCCTGTCATGTCGTGGGTCGTGTCGCGTGTCGTGTCGAGAATTGCCAGCCCAAATACTACTCATAGGAAATGACATCCCAACCTCACAGGAAGTGAAGTCTTGGCTTGGGAAGTGTTTCTCTATGAAAGACGTAGGAGAAGCTGCCTATAATATGGGGATAAGGATTCTAAGAGGCGGTGTAAATGACTAATTGGACTTAGTCAGAGTACTTACTTGGATAAGGTGCTGAAGAGTTTCAGCATGCAGGACTCCAAGAAAGGAGAGTTATCCATCCAGTGTAACGCCAAACTGAGTAAAACTCAGAGCCCGAGTACTGAGGCTGAGATAGCAGAAATCAGTCGAGTACCTTATGCATCAGCAGTAGGCTCAATCATGTATGCTATGACTTGTACTCATCCTGATGTAGCTTTTGCCTTGAGCATGGTCAACAAATATCAGGGGAACCATGGAAAGGCTCACTGGACTACGGTAAAGAATATCCACAAGTACCTGCAGAGGACTAAGTACTGGGTCCTTACCCTCGGTGGGAGTGATGACTTGAGAGTTGTAAGGTATAGTGATGCTAGCTTTCAGACTGATAAGGATAATTTATGTTCTCAGTTAGGCTAGGTCTTTACCTTAAACGAAGGAGCAATTACTTGGAAGAGTTCCAACCAAGAGACAGTGGCTATTTCAACTTGTGAATCAGAGTATATAGCAGCAAGTGAGGCAGCAAAGGAGGCGATATGGTTGAAGAACTTCATTGGAGACCTTGGAGTTGTAGCAGCTATAATGGAGCTAATGGAAAATTTCTATGATAGTGAAAGTGCGGTTGCCTTAGCCAAGGAACCAAGGGATCATGGGAGATCTAGACACATTGACAGAAAATACCATTTCATCAGACATCGAATAGAAGGACTCCTCGTGACAAAGAGGGTATCATCGGATGAGAACCAAGCAGATCCCCTCACGAAGGGACTGACTCGGGTTAAGCATCTCCAACATGCTCGGAGCATAGGGCTGAAGGATGATATTAGTTTTAGTAGTTAGATAATTTTGAAATGTGTAAAGTGTAATTGACATTTGATGATGAATAAAAGTTGTGTTTATTTATGAGTAAAGTGTTTCTATCTCTTGTCAATCATTTACTGTATTTCTTTTGCATGTTTTGCCTTCCAAAATAATTATGTTTGGTATATCATATTATTCGAAGCTCCACAGTCGGTCATATGTTGGAAGTAGGTATAAATCAAGACTGTCATGAGATGGTTGCAGAGGTCTAACTTGTTGGACATGGCTACAACACTCATGAGTGCTCATAAGTTGTGAGCATTGGAATCAACACACGCTCACTGGTATCATTTCATGGAATTTATCACAAGTGATCGTGAGACGGTAATATCATATAATTCTTCAAACCTAGAGATATGACTTTTTGCCTATGAGTTGGTTATCCATTGATCGTACGAAACCGCATTGGTAACTCGATGTTATAAAACGTACTTTTGTATGTGATTCAACAACTGGTAGAATAAGCATATGAGTCGGAGTTTGTCTGTTCCTTCTTAGATTAGAAGCGATATCTGGGCCCCTCGATGATTTTGTTTTGACCTATGTACCGGGCCCGGTCAGAATCGAATTGATGTGTTCAATTTAGTTATATATCTAAGTCCATAACTATATTTGGTATGTACATTGCCCGACCTGGCATGGTCCATTTGGGTTGCATGGCATCACGCATTTTGATAGACTAAATGAGATAAATAACACTTGTGGTTTATTAATATATTATAAGTTCTAATATATTAATAGTATTATTTATTTAGTATTGATCAAGAATTAATTTGTAATTTATTAAGTGATCAAAAGATGACTAATTAAATATATGGGTTGATTATGTAAATCATCCATAACTTGTATAGTGGGCTAAAAGGCTCCATGAATTATCAAGTTAGGTTAAACCCATAGAATGCTCTATGGATGATCCATGGGAGTAACAAACCTATGGGTCATGGAAATGAAGAGTCATGTCACATTAGGGCTTACATGGTGTAACCCTAGATGTGACCCACTATATAAGCAACATGTTACTCACCAAAATTGGCTACATGAAGTTACAATAGGGCTAGGCTGATTTTTACAAGTGTTTGCATTCTCTCAAAGTCATTCCAAAGCATTTGGTGTTGTGTGAAGCATGTGATCCATCACACCTAGGGTGCTAGGATCTCAAGGTTTTCAAGGAATCAAATCAACTACAAGGTATGTAATTCTAGCCATCTTTTAGATTAAAAGTTCCCCATGTATGCTAAATAGGATTATGAACCTTGGAAATCACATTTTGCATGTATTTTAGAAAAACATAGATCCAAGGTTTTCTAGGGTTGCATGTACACTTAGGGGTGTTAGAATGCTCAAATCCATTCACATACGATTCCAAAGATATAGAGAATGTCTAAATCTAACTTCGCGTAAAGAAGTTATGATAAACTGAAAAATATAAATCTCTATAATAAGAGGAATTTAAAATAGACTTAGAATTAGCTATTTGAGTCTAAAACCGAGTTGTAGTACTCATAAATACGTACGCATGCATATAAAGAATGTCAAAAATGGAGTTTGTATGTGAAAGTTACAACCTTCCAAAGATTCAGGTGTCAGAAACCCTAATCTGATTGAACTTACGAGGTGATCATAGATGTTCACGAGGTGAGGAGTCATAAGCCCAGATTTCAGAGCTAGTAGGTGCATCGCAAGTCTACGAAGTGATAAACCAAAAGTTCACGACATGAGCAAGGACTGATTCACGTTGTGAGGAGTCAAAGTGACACCATCGAAAGCTAGGGACCAAATGGCAGGTCTACGAAGTAAGCAGGATCAAGCTCACAACATGAGCATGCTTGGTTCACGTCGTGAATGGCAAAAATCAGCCTATAAATAGCAAATTCGACATTAACACTTCTCACACCTAAACTCTTCTCTCTATCTCGTTTTTGGAGGCCATTTTGCATCCCGAGCCCCGACGACCTTGTACCACTGACCGTTTCTGCTTAGATTACATACAATCACGCTACTAGGGTGAGTTTCACGGCCCCACTTTCTAATATTTTCGAGGGAAAATGCATGCTAAATATTGTATACACGATAATATTATGTCTATATGATAGTGTATTGATATCAACATAGACAGTTATATTAACTAGGATATAGTTGTTCTATATATAATAGTTGAATATATAAAACTATTATCAACTTATTAGCATGTTATTATACAAATGTCGATCTTAAGTAATACTTAGGATTCTATATGTATGTTGTGCGCGATATAGTTCCGAACTTATATTCAGAAGTTCTATATGTTAATTTATAAAGTATGTTGCTATTAATGGTTTTATATCAAGATAAAACTTAGTATGATATATGTTGTTATTGTTAGTTTGATGATAAGATAAAACTTGATATGTTATATGTTATTATTATTGGTTTTATGTCAAGATAAAACCTGGTTTTACTTCAAGTTATAGTTATTATACTGCCTAAATGATATATGAAGTTAGGGGTAATGTTTAAAAGCATAGTCTAGTAACTTAGGATTTTAGACATGAAAATTCTTTTGTTGTTAGAGTTATAGGAAGTCGTCAAAGTCTACATGAGCAATTGTATTCATCAACTAAGATTGGGGATCTTAGTGGAAATCCTCTTAACTGTAACTGTTAATCCCGTGTGAGCGAGGAAGTCGTGTATAATTAGTATACGGGTTGACCACCCCACTTGTGATTGTTAGCTACAGTCAACCATAAGAAAGTGACGAACTATCCATTTACGTGTTATTGTTCTAGCGTCGATGCAGCATACGGTGTTGTTCTCATGGAAATCATGAGTGTATTGTTTCTCATGGAAATCATGAGTGTGTTTTATCAGAGGTATTGTTTCATAGCAGCGGTTACAGGCTCATGGTAGCAAATTGTTAGAAACATTATAATTTGTCGTATACACGTGTTAATGTCAAGTATAAGTTTCCCCGTACTTATACCTTAGGCTCAAGAAATGCTTAGGTATAACACTTAATTGATAAGTAAACTATTATACCTAATATATATATATACTAAATGTTGGAGAGTCCAAATGATACTTTCAAAACTATACTTTTGAACTTAGAAAATGTATTATTTTTTTATGGAGTCAAAACCTATGAACTCACCTACTTTATATTGATGTATTTTAAAATGCATGTGTTTTAGGAACTTGAAAAGCTGGTATATATTCGAACAGGAGAAGTTTTACTATTACCTTTATGTTCATTAAGAAGTATGCTATAGTCGAATATTATGTAATAGGTTCTAGAAAAACAGTTATGTAACTTTCAATTATCAATAAAGGTATGTATTTTCTTTAGTACTGTTCAATGTATGTTATATAGTTGTGATACAAAGAATGACGTTACACCACCCGGTGTTTCTGCCGACGGCCGGGGTGTGACAGCCAAGCCCAAAATCCCATCTGTTGAGTATGCCTCGTTCGCTTAGCGTACTCCCTCTGGGGCCAGTACGTGCAATGTACCAATAGGATACGCCCAACGTACTCCCCGGATCACTAAACTACATCATTAACCACTTATAAGTTTAAGACCTTAAGCCAAAATATTTGTTCCGATTCTAAAGGGTAACTTATCGCATATAGGTTGCATCTTTACACCCATACATGGCCTAATGGGACTCAAATGCTCAAAAAGAGCTTAATAAAGGACTTAATACTTGCATGAGCCAAAAATATCCATAAAGTTTACATTTTATGAACATAAGGCTTCAATGGAGCTAAGTTCTAGCATCCATTACTTCTAGGGTAGATCAAAAGCTCATCTTTACTTTAAAAGACTCAAAATGCCCAAGAACCACCACAAAGTAGATCTAACTTAAATAATCAACGAGGTGTGAGCTTTTTACCTCAAAAAGCTTAGTAATGAGAAGGCGATCCAGGATCTACAAGCTCAAGCCACTCCTCCAAGTGTTCCTCTTCTTCTTCTTCACCATAAATCACCAACAATTCACTCTCAAGCTCAAAAAACTCACCAAATGATCTGGGATTTCGATATTAGGGTAAAGGGGGATGGAGGTTGGCTAATAAACATCTAAGAGGTGCTATAAGTTGATTAAACAGAGTGCAAACCCTAGAAATTACGGTTTGTCTTTGTGACATCCCAATTTCACGGCCAGAAAAGACCGATTTGTTTATGCTTTGTTTTTAAAATCAGAGTAATCGTTTAAAGAAAATTGTTGCGGAATTTGTCCCCAAAACAAAATATGATAAGAATTTATCAAAGCATTTCTTAAAGAAAAGTATTTTCATTATATAACAAAATCTCGGGATGTCATGTTCCGATACAGACACATAAGCATAAACAAAACTTACATTTATTTACACTAATGATTTACATCTCCTTTAATCTCTCAGTGAAATATGTCTTCGTATTGATACCTGTGATACAAAGAAAACTGAGTGGGTCAGGCTTGGGAGCCTGGTGAGCATATAGGGTTTTCAACCCACAATAATATAATTATTATAATTAATCATCAAACAATCAACCCAATTACCCATCCCCATTATCTTCTTTTAGTCTTCCCCAAAAATATTATCTCAAGGGTCATCTCCTATATCATATTTACTTCTCATCTCCTTACATCGTATTTCCTTATATGTTTGTTCCTATGAACTTTTCCTAAGGATCATCGCCTACATTGCATAGACAATACTAATTCGGGGATTACTCCCTCAATATGTGTCTAGCAAGGGTTAGGGTATCATCGCATGATTACGCAGCCACAACATCGCCTGGACTTGTAAATCATAATAAGGGTTAGTCTATCATCGCATGAATACGTAGCCACAACATCGCCTGGACTCGTAATTCATAATAAGGGTTAGATTATCATCGCATGAATACGTAGCCACAACATCTCCTGGACTCATAATTTTATAATAAGGGTTAGACTATCATCGCATGAATACGTAGCCACAACATCGCCTAGACTCGTAATTCATAATAAGGGTTAGATTGTAATCGCATGAATACGTAGCCACAACATCGCCTGGACTCGTAATTCATAATAAGGTTTAGACTATCATCGCATGAATACGTAGCCACAACATCGCCTGGACTTGTAATTCATCACCTATATATCATCACCTATTTATCATCACCATTATATCCTCACCTATCTCTCATCATTTTTTTATCACACACCAACTATTTCATCTACCCATGTTCTACCCAACATATTTGTAGATATAAATTACATATACAGCTTATTTAAAAACTAGTATAAAACATTCATTCAGCATCCATCTCAAGTAAACACACAATGTATAAACACATAGCATGTATTTCATAGCAAATACTTCATATCTATGTGTAAGATGAAAGTGACTATACACTCACATGATTAGAAGTTGATCGGACAGCACTACGACTTGTAGAAGTAGTATTCTTGGGTAGATATGGAAGATCTTCAAAAAAACCGGGCTCCTCGCAGGCAGGGCTTCGGCTCAAGAATCTCACTTCTCGGGATCCTCGGGGCTTCGGAACTTGCTTCGGGGCTCGGGAATGATACCGGGGCTTCGACATATAATTGGCACGCAATACGATGCAAAACTTAGAGAGAAAGGAAGAAAATTAGCAAGGGAAATGGCTGATCTCGGGTTCTATTTATAGGCTGCTGGGTCTGGCATTACGCTGGGCGTAATTTTGGAGTACGTTGGGCGTAATCTTCGGATAAGCTTTGGTATGCGTGCCACGATCTTCAATAAATCATAACTTTTGCATACGAGCTCCGTTTTCGACGTTCTTTATATCCATGCGTAGGTGAGATTA
Source organism: Lactuca serriola (assembly GCF_051521515.1). Classification (NCBI taxonomy): domain Eukaryota; kingdom Viridiplantae; phylum Streptophyta; class Magnoliopsida; order Asterales; family Asteraceae; genus Lactuca; species Lactuca serriola. Next base: position 92,790,448 of record NC_136411.1, on the reverse strand, counting down.
CGCTCTACAACTTTCATTTAGACTCCGTTGGCTAATTTTGACTTTATTTTTATTATATTATTTTTAGTAGGCCGGGACAGGAAAACTCCATTATAAATTCATAACTTCTTCATCCGACGTCCGTTTTTGCCTATCTTTTTATCATTTCACTACAATTGACAAGATCTTCGATTCTCATTTAGATTGTTTCGGCTAAAAACCGCTCGATCTCAAATCGAGTATTCGGGCTGCATACCGCTAAGTCGAAACTTAGAAAAATCATAACTTCCACATACGAAGTCAGATCTGGACGTTCTTTTTATGCACGCTCATGGTTTAACGAACTCCACGACTTTCGTTTAGATCGCTAAGGCTAAATATCTCTCTAACATAAATTCACTATTTACGTCGCGCTGTGTCGTGCCGGTTCTGTCGCAAAACTTCGACATGTCATAACTTCTTCGTTATAACTCGGATTTCGGCGTTCTTTATATGCACGGAAACCTAGTAACATATACTATAAATTAGTTAAGATTACTCATTCTAAATAATATTTCATCAAATATCCATTTTTGACGCCTATCGTCTCTAAATTGACAAGCCTGGATCTACGGGCGTTACAGTCTTTGAGCCACGTACGCCATGCGTACTCCACGTACACCCTATTCATGTGGAAGAAACCCGTAATCAACATTAACCTAGTACGCCCCGCGTACTAATAGCGTATGCCTCGTGTAGACGGCTAAGTTCCACAAACCATAATCTTCTGAAGGCCATAATTTCTTTGTTCTACGTTTGATTTGGACGATCCTGATATCCATGGAAATCACTTTTTACCACACTTCTGGGAACCAATGCTCCAAAGAAAAACCTCCTAATGCTTAACAAACTTCTGATTCTTTAACTGTCGGATCAAAACGTTATTGCTATAATTTTGAAGTCCCATAATTTTCCAGACCTCCAACCAGGTGGAACCAATCTGAAAAACAATCACAAGAGCCTTTTTCTACCATCAGAACTAGAAACATCCTTTTGACCCTGAACCCTTCAACTGATACCCTTGGCATACAGATTCCTTAATCCATAACTTGCTGAAGTAAAGATCTTGCATTTATGCACTAACGACTCCCAACGTGATTCCCGACCAAAAGCCAACCGATGCATAACTCATATCCTGAGATCCAAGGATTTACACCTGCATTTCACCCTAAATCTTCTGATTCATGGCAACGTCTCACAAAACTGGGATATAAAAATCCCCAATACACCACTGAGACTGCCAGTCTCACACCTGGTCCAGCCACCAGGTTCCTGAGAGTCCAACAGATAAGGTACCCTAGCCTACGCATCATTCTTGTATCACTCACTAACCACATGGTCATCCCACTCTAACCATGATCTGATACCTTGACCTAACCGTTCCCTACCAGGTCCCACCTGCACTGCCAAAACCATACGAGGCTCACCCACGGGTCTCACGCAATCTATACCACCAAACGGGCCACGCCCATGAGTCTCACCCAAATCGATAGTTGTGCAGGCCTACCCTTGCCTCAGACCTTAATGGTCCTCCTCCCATAACAGAGAGATACTCTCCAACAATACTGTCCACCTGCCCTAGGCACAAGTTGATCCACCTTCATACCTATGACCACCCAACGTTGGTCCACCATAATCTGGCAAATACTACGATCCCATCGCCAGATTACAATGTTTCCATAACTATCTATTACCCTGATGAATGTTACGGTTACCCCGTAATGTTACCACACTTCCATTGCTGTGATGGCCCCACCCATGGACTTAGCGTCCATCTACCATATTGACCACAGTCATTATTACTCGATCCCGCATCTAACTATACCCTAATCAGGTGTTCGGTTCATGCTTCGAACCCCAAATCCTTAATCAGGTAAGAATAGGTAGAGAGGCTCTAACACCACCCTCGACCTGGACCATCCACATACCCTCCATGCATCACTACTGGTGCGCAACGAAACCTAAATATCCTTCCATATGCAATCCATTAGAACAACGATTCTTCCCACTTGGATATGATTGCGCCCTTCTAATTCTCAAGATTTGATGGATTTCCAGACCATCTCGCAACCTTACGATTCAATCTATCGACAACCTGAGCTTACCAATACTAGCGTTCCATGACTAGCTGATCTTAATGATCTCACAAACATTCGAAATCTAAATCAACACTCTCAACATCTCAGCAAGTCCAATAACCCAAATCGCTTACCATGATACAACACCAGTTCCTTAAGTCCTTTATGTTGGTGACAAAGACTATAACACTTGACCGGGACTGGTGAATCTTCACTCCAACTTCCCATTATTGGAAGGATATCTGGAATCTAACTATCTTCAACCCTTGCGATTATGAATTTCCCCTAGCACTTCCAATAGCCAAAAAAACTCATGCGACTGTCACCTTCATCTTCTTGCACCGCTCCTTCCCTAGCAACGGTAGCGATTGGACCCAAAAAGGTCCTTCCATAGACGACTGTCGTTCCTGACTGAACAAACGCTAACAAATTTGAACTCTGAATCCGTTAAGGAGACTTTTTGTTTTGGTTCTTTGATGGGGGTCAATTCATGGGTATTGCTTGGAAGATCTATAGACGAATTAGCAGGATACGACCCACTAATAACTCTTGGCATGCAAAAATGGCATATAACAATTCTCAATGACATAGCCCAGGCGATCACAGAGAACTGAACCAAAGATAATGCTTACACATACCACTATAAGATTCCAAGAAAATATAAATACTGATAATAAGCATGAAGAAAGCAAAAGATAACATATCCACAATAGCATCTGATGAAACTCTTACCTCCCCTGACTGACAGTGCAATGCTCGGCTCCTCATTGTCTGGGCTCATGCCATATCCTCACGACCATCAGCGATCCTCAAAGTAACTGGAGCAGATGCACTCACTGCTCCACCCCTCAACATCGAACAGACGGCCTTCTTGTGGACTACATAGTTGCAGTAAAAACACATCGAAAACAACCCACAAGGAAATCCCTACTGAAATGACCCATCTGACCACAACTAAAACATCCTCGGCCTGTCTCACGACATCCTCCCACACTTGACACAGCGGCCCGGGCCCTGATGGCCTCCCAAAGGTTAAATCAAATTCATGAGGCTCTTCTCCCGGCCCACTACAATCTGGGTCTGCTCTGACTTCCTCTTCCTAAGTTGCTCCAAATTGATCTCTCGTTCTCGGGATCTAGGTATCATATCATTATGGGTCTCGCACCCTGACAAACTCACAAACTCCTTGATGTCATCCCTCAGGATGTCATGATACCTTACCTTCTTCATCTACTCACCTGTTGCATATTGCGGAGCCAACAAAGCTCTCTCCTGAAACTTGGCAGTGATCTCTGCCACAGTCTCAGTCGTCTGGAAAAGGTCCTGAAATTCCCTCGCCAACTGATGCACCTCAAAGGTTGGTGCAAACTCGGCCCTAAACCAGGTCACAAACTCATCCCTAGTCATCGTCTATACGGCTTCGCATCCCTTGGAAAAGTCTACATGTTGAGAGAAAAACTTTGAGACACACTTGAACAAACGTTTAAACAAGTATATAGCGGAATAGTTAATCTCGAAGAATCTAAAAGCTCAAAAATAATATTAAGAGTTAGAAGTTAAAGAGTTAGTTGTGAAAAGTAAAGAAATGTAAATGACAACAATTGTTATATCAAGTATACACATAAGTTGATTCATAACGAGGAGTGCATTCAAACCAAGTTAATAAGTGAGATCAAACTTAGTGATTTATTCAGAGAGGACTTGCTCTGAGGAGAGATTGTGATCGATTAAGAAAATAAGAAGATTGAGTACGTAAGATAGAGAAACAACTTCGATATGTGTATTAGAATTGGATGCGATTTTTTTACTCTCTTTTTGATTACACGAGAATGAGTTCTATTTATAGAGACTAAAAAAGCTAACAGGTTTACAACTCTAAGAGTAGCCATGCAAGGCATATTGGACAATAGAGTGTTTTACAATAAAGACAAAGTAATGTAAACAAGATAGAGACTGTGGTTCTGAAGACTTCGGTTGATGATTGCTGCTAAAGTTTGCTTGACTGCGGTGGCTTGGAGGCTGTGGTAGCTGATTGTTCAAGAGGGTCACTTTTTTTGCTTCAACAATTTCCCTAAGTGACCTCTTTAACTTGATCAGCTATCAAGTTTAAGGAACTTGATCAGGATCCACCAAAACTTCCTGATGTTCTCCTACCAGTTAGTTCTTCTAAGTATTTCGAACTTGACCTCTGCGGTGGTGTGCTTGGATTTTTCAATTGCGTTTCGGTAGATGTCAAGTTGCTTTCTGGTGATACGATGCATGGCAGTCATAGGAATGAAATATTTGACGTTATCAGTCTTCCTCTTGAAAATGACTCCAAGCTCAAGATAGTTGGTTGCACCCAAAGATCTTTCTTCAAAGCCTTCGGTAGGCATTGGTGTGGGGTCAAGTGGTGGCATATCGACTATCTTGGAGATGGTGGGGTGAATGTCTGCGTCGATCTTGGCGAAATCACTGACTGTTTCCTTCAGAAAAGTACAGGCCCTTTCAAGTGCAATCTTCATCTTCGGATGCTTCTCAGACTTGTGCTGAAACACCTTAGCGATGAGAAAGACTTCTTCAGGGTTCATACATGGAAAATCAGCCTGGGTGCGGATGTAGTTGTGTTCCCTTCTGGTCAAGGTGTACTGGATGAACTCAGCCTTCATAAACTTTCGTATCTTGTAATTCTTGACTACGGATGGTCTATCGTTAGACCATATGTGTTCAACAGGAGAGTCATGCTTAGCAAAGAATTGGCTAAGTCTCACAAATTCCATCGGCAGTCTTTTGGCGTCAGGAAGGCTGTAGTCGAACTGCTCAAATACAGTGAAGTATTCGGCATTGGGAGAGATTGGTACATCCCAGTATCCATCTGAAGGGGGTTCCGCATAGGTAAGGCGAGGGACGTATTCATCATCAAGCAATCTTCTATGGGGATTGATCCAAGAGTTTATCAGGGACTCGTCCATGATAGTTTCAAATCCACACAGTCTCCATACTTCTTCAGCAAATTTGGCTGCCTTCCAATCTCTTTCCTTTGAGCAGTGGCAGGTGAGTCATTTGAACTCAGAGAAGACATGTACTCCTCAAGGTTTTTGAAATGGGGAGGAGTCTCTGGTTTTTTTGGGGTATTTTCAAATTGAAGAGAGGAGTTGTGAGGTGGAGTGTGATGAGATGGTTGCGGTGAAGGTTGTGGAGTGGGTATTTTTTCTGTAGAGACTGGGGGAGTTTGATGGTGTGAGAAGGAGTGGTTGGAATGATGGACTTCTTCACTTCCCCCTCTTGAGGAGTTCAGACCCGGAGCCTCCTCAAGCCATTGATGAAGGTCATCAACCTTGTCAAATACTACTTGAAATTGGGCTTTGAGGGCTTCGGCCAGATGTTGATTATTGGGGATGGTGGGATTGAAGAGTAGTTTGTGGATCTCCTTGGTGAGTTGAAGAATTTCTGGACCATGGAATTTGGCAGACAGAGATTGTTGCATTCTGTTGATTGTTGTTTGGAGAACGGAGATTGCAGACTCATAAGCAGTATGAGTCTCAGCAATCAACTTCTCAGAATGTGAGGCTTGATCCGCAATGGCTGCTTGGAGAACGGTTTTGATTGCGATAACCTCAAAGATGAGGCGTTCCGTAGCAGCCATAAATTCTCTGTGATCAGCTTGATGATTATTGTCAAGTGACCTGATCCCCATTTCGACCTTCAGAGACATACGCTCTGCAGCCATTCTCTCTCTTGTTGCCAACCTTTCGATTCTTTCAATAAAGGATTGCGGTCCCGGAGTATCTTCTGGTTGCGTTGACTTGAATGTGGCCAGAATTTGATCAACGTTGACCTGTAGACTAAGAAATTCCTTTCTTGTCACCACATTTTTCTTCTTCTTCTTCTTTTCCTTGGACTTGGACATTGAGCGATGAGAACCACTCGATTCTTCGTCTTCATCAAACATCATTAGATCGTCATCCGAAGGAGAGGGCTTGTTTACCTCTTAAGGTTCATCATCATCGAAGCCAAAAATAGGAGCAGAGCTCACTTCAATTTCCGGTTCATCATCTTGTGAACCTGCAGCAGTGGGAGATGTCACACCCCAAAACCAAGAATGGCGGAAATGTTCCAGGGTGGAGGATGTCATGTGAAGTATCATAATAGTGTAAAGTAGTAAACAAGCAACAACATCATCCATTGCATTAAAAGTAAAGTTTTAATACATGTGTGTTCTTTCATAATGTACAACAACAAAATGAATAATCAAAATAAGACGAGTCTTGTCTGTGCTTCGTCCTCTCAAAACCTGGCCATCGTACCTATCTAACTGATGACCTAAGAATACAAGTAATTTTGAAAGCGAGTATCAGCTTTAAAGCTGTTGAATTCATAAGTATTTAGGTGCTATTGTCTTGTTTTGGAATGTTGTTATGAATGTCATGTAAATCTTTAAATGAACAGTTGATATAAGTAAGAAAAACCCTATAAATTCCCATGTTTCCTACTAGTATGAAATGTAGTCTACTACCAAGACCCGAATGTTTTGTTATGACAATGTAGTCTTCTATCAAGACCCGAATGTTTTGTTATGACAATGTAGTCTTCTACCAAGACTCGAATGTTTTGTTATGTCAATGTAGTCTTCTACCAAGATCTGAATGTTTTGTAAGTAAAATGATAGTTTTTCCTTCTTTTTGACTACTACAAATAGTAATTAGTCTAACTCATCGTTTTTGTAAATATATCACAAAATAAAGTAAATAGGAAAAATATAAACATGTAAGTGTTATCCCTGATTACCAGGACTAACACGTCATCACAGTAAGCGACATGTATAACCTAATGAACATCCAAAGATTGTCCAATTGTCCTCTGTAGTAGCAGCAGGTTGGAGGAAGGGTTAGTCCCGTAGCCGACTCCTAATATAAGTAATAACCTAATGATCATCCAAAGATTTTCATCTCATCCTCTGTTGCAACAGCAGGATGGAGGAAGGGTTAGTTCCGATATCAATCTACCTATTATAAGTGATAACCTTAGACATCCATAGATGTTCATCACCCAGTGGTGCTAACAGCTGGGTTCCGGAATGGTTAGTCCCGTCTAGACATCTCGTTGAATAGGGATAGGCAGGAAAATTTACACAGAAGGTACGAATAAATCTTCCTCATAACTCTAGGTACAAGTATCCAGGTAAGTGAATACATGATAAACTATCTACGTAACAGTACTCATGTATGGTATTCATGTAAGCATATTCAGATAAATGTAGCTATGTAAACGTACTCATGTATCATGTAACCCTAGGTAAATGTACTCATGTATCATGTAAGGTACTGGTATAGACTCATGAATGAACTGACTCTTGTGTGATTCCTTTTACTAGGAATAATGTTTGATATCTTCTAACTATCCATATGATAATTAACTGAAAGGTAATTGGTTGTTCAAGTAGGTTTATACCCCCTTACTACCCAACAGTGTGGGAAACTAAATGAAGAATGAAAACTATAACATCAATACATATGTAAGAACATATGCGTATAAGTGTAGTTTTTCTCAAGAAGGTAAAAATAATGGTTTTACAGGATATCGAAGAGCTTTGAACAATAATTAAGAGAGACTTGATGTCATTTTAATAAACATTTAAAAACTAATACTTTTGTTATCAAGGTATTTTAAGATAGAAAGCCATTTCATGTATCACCTTTTGAAGTATGTGAAATCACCTGAGTGAAAACACAGTTATAAAATACATAAGATTGATTTAATAACATATTGTTTTCTAATTGTATTCCCCCCCCCCCCCCATTAAAGCATTTAAAAACATTTAAAACATTGATTAAGGGGTATGAACTCACTTGTTGCGGGTGATATGGATGAACTGATGAGGTAGGACTGCTAGGTGTCAATTGGAGACTTTAGACACACACAATGGTCCTAATTACATATGAAGACATATGTATATAAACAATTAGTGATTATTACACTAATTAAACATGTATAAACATCCTAATGCGAGGAAAACACTTTTGGTCAAGTGCAAGGAGGCTAATGGGTTGCAACAAAGGAGTGCAAGACCTCTAATGGAAGTTTATGGTCAAATGACCACATGTTTTGGAGTTCACGGCCCTGGAGAGTAAACTCCTGGCCGTAAACTCTATCTTGGGTCACTAAATGAGGCTTAACTTTATTACAACTCAAGTGGTGAATTGCTTCAAGGCTTAAACAAGTGTTTGGGCTTCCTTTTAACTCCATTTAGGAGTTCACGGCCTTGGGACCACTCCCCCATGAGTTTACGGCCGTAAACTCATGGTAAGGAGTACCATTTGATGTTTTTGAGGTTTTCTAGTCCCTAAATTAACTAGGAACTAAACTAGGCTTTTGTACTTGGCTTTAGAAGGGTTTATGGCACCATTTTATGGAGTTCACGGCCCTAGACCCTTTTGGGCCGTGAACACCTTACTCTTGGTGTTCTAAGTGTGTTAGCTAGTCCTAAACTCATTTAGGTACATGCCCAAATTAGTCTCTTAGCTTAAGGAGGGTTTTAAGGCATTTTGGCACATAAAAATGGAGTTCACGGCCCAAGAACCTCCTTGGCCGTGAACTCACTTTCTCCCTTGATTCTTAATTGTTTTGGTGGTCTAAACATGTAATGGTAGTCCCTATGTTGAGTTCTAAGGCTTTGAGGGTCATTGGGACACTTTTGGCCTTTAAAATGGAGTTTACTCCCCAAGTGTTCTTGGGCGGTAAACTCCCAAATCTTGGGATTTTGATCCGATTTTTATGTTTTAAGCACACTCTAAGCTATATAAAAATACTAGAGAGGGGTACTCACGATTTGGGATAAAAACCCGAAGATCCGTGAGAGAGAAAATGCCTTTCTCTAATTGGAAATGTAACTAATGAATTGTTTGGTTCGGTTTTCTATATATAGTCCTGAGATTTTTGGCAGAAAATATTTTATTCCCGGAATGAACTCTAAAATAATACAGTGTTGGAATAACAGAGTTGCACAAATCCCTAGTGCATCCACTCTCCTGATATTTCCTGAAGTGTTAAACCTGAAATACTCAAACTTATACCCAAAGTCTGGAAGTTCTCTGTAATTGTTCTAACTTCTATTGGCTTGATATGGTTTGTTCAGAATGGAAATTTCGGGTTGTCACATCATCCCCCTGTTGAAGCGAATTTCATCCTAAAATTAGTATTTAGGCAAGGAAGTAGGTACGAATGATCGATTCGTGAGGAGGAAACTTCATAATCGATTGGTTCTCGCGCTCCCAAGTGAAATCGGGTTCTCGGTTGGTATTCCAACGAGCCTTCACTTATGGGCGACGGCGTTGCTTCGTCCGCTTGACCACTCGGTCGAGGGTCACTACGGTTCTAATACGAATGCAATGATTTCGTAAATCTCGATCTCGTCGAGAGGGCTTACGAAAATCCTAACGGAAAGATACTATTTCAAGTTCGAGACGCGAAGGGGAAAATGTACGTTACTGAGTTTGCGGAGTAGGTCTAGTTTGTGAGATGCAGGACCGATTCTGGTAAGAATCTCAGAGGTCCCAACTACATTGGATTTAGCTTTCCACGCTTTACGAAGCGTATTAAGCTGTTCCTAGAGTGAGGTTTCCTAAAGAATTTGGTCTCTCACTTGGAATTCCAAACGTTCTTTCTCTCGCTTACTTCCCAGTCAAGGGTCATCCCTTGCTGGGTCAAAGTCGACAGGGATCCTAAAGTTTTCGGGGAGTTCCGATGGACTATGATAGTAGGTCTGTAAGACTTAGAATTTGGCAAATTTTCCGTCGGTGACTACGGTGCCGACAAATTCCCAACGGTTTTGGATAATTTGACAGACTACTCAAGAATTTCCACAACACTAATAGTGTGTCTCAGGAAATTTGACTCTCAATTCCAAACTCTTGCTCAGAGAACTTTGCGAAAAGTATCTCCGAGGGTAATGTTTCTATGGGTTCTTTCTTACTACAAGGGTAGATAAGTAAGTCATTATATGGAGAAATGACGAACTGATCCCAGTAAGAAGGCGTACACCACTCATTTAGCTCATGAATACTATGGGCGTATTGGTCCTATCCAAGGGGTATCACTACGGACTCGAAGTGTCCGCATCGAGTTCGGAGGGTAGTCTTTAGGACATCCTTCCCTAACACTCGAACTGGTGATATTCCGATCTCAGGTCCATTTCTGAAAGTAACCCTTTCCCTGTGTTTGCTCAATCAACTCGTCTATACGAGGCAAAGACAACGATTTCTAAAGGAATTTTTAATGAAGTCTCCAATCGTCGAGGTACATAAAATGCACTCCATCGACTTCTGGTAAAAATAAGACCGGAGCTCTCAAGGGTAAGAAGCCTGGTCTTCTAATTCTATTGTCGAGTAGTTCGCTGTGTTGTCCGGGTTTTTCTTGTATCTTCCGTAGGTGTTTAGACTGTAATGCGATCTGGTTATAAGAGTCATACTGGGTTCTAAGTTTGTTCCTATGCCGATGCAATTACTCGTACTCTCTGACAGTCTCAATCCTGAAGTTCATATTAGAATTCATACCTGGTTCAATGATCACAATCTCGTGTATACGAGTCGTATATAATTAAGATTGAAAAGGTAGTTGGATAACTGATTCTTCCTTAATCTCACATCCCATCGAGGGAAAAGAAGTTAAAGTGGAATCATCAATTCTAAACCTGTAGAACATTGATTATATATTACTATCATGTATACCTTCTTCAGTGATAGATCAACTGTATGAATCCTGGAATTGAACTTGACGCACTGCACGAGCAATACTGTGGGGATTCCTTCAGAAAGGAAAAGAACTATAAGGTACTCCTTGTATGAGTACTTCGGTGTTCTGATATGACGGCTTCGCTAAAAGACGATTTCTGAGAAAGAGATGTACTTATGAAGCTGTTTTTGTGAGGATCAAATCGAATCGAGTCGTATGATCATGTCGGAATCATACAGAAACCTAAAGACATTAGCTTTGAACATAAAACGTTTATAGACAAAAACCACCGTGCAACCATGAACAAAGTTACAGTACTTTAGATTTGCTACGAGACTATTGTTGCGAATAAGATATACTACAAAAGACAAGTATACGTAGCACGAGCATCCCTAAACCAACAAGATCCCGCAAAAGATAAGACTCTAGTTGCACTAGTTTAAAACATGTTTTTGAACATACAAAATACTGACAATTTGGAGGGAACCTATTCTATATTAGGGTCCTTAATTGCCTCTTCCCATTCTGAGGTCAAACTCCTCCGAATTCGTCGTTGCCCTTCCCTGCTGGACAGTCCCTCTTAAAGTGTTCCATTACGCCACATAGATGGCATATTTGAGAGGTTTGGACATTAGTGGTTGAAGAAATGTGTTGGATCTGGATCCTGCAGTAACTGGCAGTATGTCCATTCCTGTTGCACTTATAACAGTGTAACGGTCGGCAACTACCCAGATGATGAAAGCTACACTCATAGCATTTCAGTAGGTTTCCGACATACTGTCTGGCTGGTGTAGGGACAATTGGGACACCAGAAGGAATAGTAGTAGGAGGTGCAGATGTCGTAGCTATGAAGGTCGTTACCGGTGGTTGTTTCTTATTCGCCTCTCGAAGCGATTTGTGCTTAGGTTTATTCCAAGACTTCCGTTTGTTACTCTTAGTCTAAGGACTCGGATTATCATGGTAGTTTATTGCTCGTTGAGGTGTTGGATTGTCACCTGGATTGCCATTGTTGTTAACCGTTCCGCTAACATTCGCGTTGTTAGCGTGGAGGTGGTTCAGAATAGCTGACACAGCAGCCGAGACTGCAGCTTGAAAAGTAGTCGCATCAATCTGAAAGGTCGGTGCTTGGTTGTTGGGTTGATCATTTTTCCTTGGCGACATGATTCTGTTTCACGGAAAGAAAATGAATTCGTGAGCGAGCTTGGTTGAATCTAGACTTAGTTCGACAGTTTATGAAAAGAATAGAAGTATGTTTTCTAAGGTTCGACCTACATCCCTATGATGCAGTCCTAGCAATGATCGGAAGTAAGTTTGTACAATGGTCTCAAGACGTTTGTCGTTCTAACCGAGATATCGTTGGTTGGTGAATAACGTGATCCAACCATTAAAAGAGACTTGGAGATGTGTCCGGAGTCCAATTGCTATAGTCCCATGACTTGACTAGAGCATGTTTCAGGTAGACTCTAAGGAAAGTATGATAAGAGTATTTGAATAAAGAATGACACAGAAGTTAGCCGACTGTCAATATCTTTGATATTCATGACGTACAGGTTCGGGAAAATGACCTTGTAAAAAAAATTCTTACATCATATCCGGAGAAAATAGTTCTTGACAGTATAAAGACCTAACTAAAGTACTTACAGTACTAGATAGTTTCAAAGAAAATGCCACATCGGGCATAGACAGAAACACGATTCCTTTCTAACAAGGAATATAAAGTAAAGTATCTACTACTAGCGACGGTCATCCCTCTGGTGAACTCTCAGTTCAGCCAGTTGGCGTTCCACATCAAATAGGTGTCTTTCGTACACTCTCTAGCATACTCGAAGTTCTATGACTTCGGCTCGAGTTTCAGCTAGTGCTTGCAGCAAGGTTTCATGGTCTCTCTCAAACCTCTCACGAGCATGTTCAAGGCGACTGGTGCGAAGCATATGCATTCCTCCATTTGTATCAACTTCTGCGATACGTTGTAGAGCTGTCCTACCCTAAATTTCATTTCGGGCAACTCTTCGGATTAGAATTGGTATTATTCTGTCTGCTGAGCCCCCATTGCTCAGGTCATAGAAGCTTCGGTCACCATTAAATGGAATGGGCTGATCTTGTCCTTGGCTCCATGTTTCTAAACATTCCACCCATTCTGGCGTCGGGCCATGAAAAGTCGGACGAGGGTTAGGAATTGGAACGGGAGCTGTCTGAGGTAGGTTCTCAACCTCGGGTTCGGAGATGGCATCGTTTGAAAGGTCGTCAGCATGGTGATCATTCAGAGGGATTGGATGATCATTATCTGGTTCTTGTCCAAACCATCCAGCAATCACTTCGTTCGGAAGGAACAGGTTGTCATGGGAATGGAATCCAACCATGTTTTCTACGCGAGAATTGGGGTAAGAAAATAATTATTAGACGAATTATCTAGGTAATTATTTAGGAAATCTTCATAAGTTACATCGCTATTTGTAAAGTGCATACCAGTTATATGTAATCAACATAGGATAGGCCTTCGAATAAGTGACCTTAACTCCAAATTCACAAGGAATAAGGGTAAATCAAAAATTTCACCGATTCTAAGTCTATAACATCCTAGTTACATATAACTTTAGTGTATCCACTTAGCAACTATCAACTTGGTAATGAAGATCCCGCTTTAGTTCTCAAGTATAAGGTACTTATGGTAATACAAAACACCCCTATGGTATTTTAGACTTAGGTTCTGTTATAATGTTCTCATTGTGGTAATGTTGGTAAGTTTTTAGACTTGTTGCCATATCACAACCATTCTTGGGCATGTGCTAATCACTCCTCGGAACAACATAGTTGATCAGGCTATGCCACTCCCAAGACTGACCATACATCCCCGAGCTTACCTGTGATATTCAACAATCTCAATACTTTTGTTCTTGTCATTGAAACACGGATTTTAGTATGAATGCAGGCACGTATACTTTGTTAAATGTTTTATTATTTAAAAGTATAAACTCTTAGACAGAGTGTTTTAATCCTAATGTGTTTATAGTTAGTATATCGTTTATGGGTTGATATACTTAATTCACTATAAACAATGCTCTGATACAAATCTGTCACACCCCAAAACCAAGAACGACGGAAACGTTCTGGGGTGGAGGACGTCATGTGAAGTATCATAACAGTGTAAAGTAGTAAACAAGCAACAACATCATCCATTGCATTAAAAGTAAAGTTTTAATACATGTATGTTCTTTCATAATGTACAACAATAAAAGGAATAATCAAAATAAGATGAGTCTTTTTTGTGCTTCATCTTCTCAAAACCTGGCCATCGTACCTGTCTAACTAATGACCTGAGAATACAAGTAATTTTGAAAGAAAGTATCAGCTTTAAAGCTGGTGAATTCATAAGTATTTAGGTGCTATTGTCTTGTTTTGGAATGTTGTTATGAATGTCATGTAAATCTTTAAATGAACAGTTGATATAAGTATGAAAAATCCTAGAAATTCCCATGTTTCCTACTACTATGAAATGTAGTCTTCTACCAAGACCCGAATGTTTTGTTATGACAATGTAGTCTTTTACCAAGACTCGAATGTTTTGTTATGACAATGTAGTCTTCTACCAAGACCCGAATGTTTTGTAAGTAAAATGATAGTTTTTCCTTCTTTTTGACTACTACAAACAGTATTTAGTCTAACTCATCGTTTATGTAAATATATCACAAAATAAAGTAAATAGGAAAAATATAACCATGTAAGTGTTATCCCTGATTACAAGGACTAACACGCCATCGCAGTAAGCGACATGTATAACCTAATGAACATCCGAAGATTGTCCAATTGTCCTTTGTAGCAGCAGTAGGTTGGAGGAAGGGTTAGTCCCGTAGCCGACTCCTAATATAAGTAATAACCTAATGATCATCCGAAAATTTTCATCTCATCCTCTGTTGCAACAGCAGGATGGAGGAAGGGTTAGTTCCGATATAAATCTACCAATTATAAACATTTCAAAACTAATACTTTTGTTATCAAGGTATTTTAAGATAGAAAACCATTTCATGTGTCACCTTTTGAAGTATGTGAAATCTACTGAGTGAAAACACAGTTATAAAATACATAAGATTGATTTAATAACATATTGTTTTCTACTTGTATCCCCCCCCCCCCCCCATTAAAGCATTTAAAATCATTTAAAACATTGATTAAGGGGTATGAACTCACCTGTTGCGGGTGATACGGATGAACTAATGAGGTAGGACTGCTAGGTGTCAATTGGAGACTTTAGACACACACAATGGTCCTAATTACATATGAAGACATATGTATATAAACAATTAGTGATTATTACACTAATTAAACATGTATAAACATCGTAATGCGTGAAAAACACATTTGGTCAAGTGCTAGGAGGCTAATGGGTTGCAACAAAGGAGTGCAAGACCTCTAATGGAAGTTCATGGTCAAATGACCACATGTTTTGGAGTTCACGGCCCTGTAGAGTAAACTCCTAGCCGTAAACTTTATCTTGGGTCACTAAATGAGGCTTAACTTTATTACAACTCAAGTGGTGAATTGCTTCAAGGCTTAAACAAGTGTTTGGGCTTCCTTTTAACTCCATTTAGGAGTTCACGGCCTTGGGACCACTCCCCCATGAGTTTACGGCCGTAACTCATGGTAAGGAGTACCATTTGATGTTTGCGAGGTTTGCTAGTCCCTAAATTAACTAGGAACTAAACTAGGCTGTTGTACTTGGCTTTAGAAGGGTTTATGGCACCATTTTATGGAGTTCACGGCCCTAGACCCTTTTGGGCCGTGAACACCTTACTCTTGGTGTTCTAAGTGTGTTAGCTAGTTCTAAACTCATTTAGGTACATGCCCAAATTAGTCTCTCAGCTTAAGGAGGGTTTTTAAGGCATTTTGGCACATAAATATGGAGTTCACGGCCCAAGAACCTCCTTGGCCATGAACTCACTTTCTCCCTTGATTCTTAATTGTTTTGGTGGTCTAAACATGTAATGGTAGTCCCTATGTTGATTTCTAAGGTTTTGAGGGTCATTGGGACACTTTTGGCCCTTAAAATGGAGTTTACTCCCCAAGTGTTCTTGGGTGGTAAACTCCCAAATCTTTGGATTTTTATCTGATTTTTATGTTTTAAGCACACTCTAAGCTATATAAAACAACTAGAGAGGGGTACTCATGATTTGGGATAAAAACCCGAAGATCCGTGAGAGAGAAAATGGCTTTTCTCTAATTGGAAATGTAACTAATGAATTGTTTGGTTCAGTTTTGTATATATAGTCCTCAGATTTTTGGCAGAAAATATTTTATTCTCGGAATGAACTCTAAAATAATATAGTGTTGGAATAACAGAGTTGCACAAATCCCTAGTGCATCCACTCTCCTGATATTTCCTGAAGTGTTAAACCTGAAATACTCAAACTTATACCCAAAGTCTGGAAGTTCTCTGTAACTGTTCTAACTTTTATTGGCTTGATATGGTTTGTTCAGAATTGAAATTTCGGGTTGTCACAGGAGAGGGGGGGAGCTTGAGAGACATGCTGATCAGCAACAACTTCCTGAGCTGTCTGAACTGTTTCGGCCATTGCAGACATCCAATCTTGAACCTTGAGGATGGTGGCGACGGTATTGGCATTGTTTATGGCATCTGCCCAATACTTGGCCACAACTTGTATCTCTTGCTCCTTGAGCGGCTGTTGTTTGTTTTGTTGATCCTTGTGAGCTTGGAATGCCCTATGAAAAGCAGCATATTTCTTCGCTTCAGCCTCGTTACAGGGCTGATAGTTGCTCCAAGAATCACTTGAGTTCTCAGCGTCAATTCCTTGTACACACACCAAAGTGTCCCTTGGGGTCACGAATCCTTGCATATTTGTGCTCACTGTGCCTAAACCACATGTTTCTAATGAAAGTAGAGTAGGATTTCCTGAGCTTCCTTGGTCTCCTTGACCCGTAGTCAAGTTTGGCCTCGGCTAAGTTCTGACATGGGCGGAAGAAGTGCCCTGCGGATGGGAAGGTGTTTGTAGTGTTTGGGTGACGTTCAACATGATGGAGTTCAACTCATCGGGTGAAAAGATATGCAGTCGGGAAGCCTTGGAGACTTTAGGGCGAGAACTAGTATTATCCCTTTGGGAATGTACTAGGGGGGAGTCTCCTCTTTGTTGTGATTCAGACTCAATTTCTGAGTCTGAAAGGAAAAAGATAGTGGTGTTGAATGGATGTGCAGGCATCCCAAGGACTGCCGGAGCCTGTTGAGAGGCTGAGGTATCGGTCCGGTCATGTATTTGGCTAGTAGGATCAGGTTTTCATTTCTTGAGGATAGAAATGGGTTGGTTATCCTCTTCAAAATCACTGCTGGAGACATGGCGACTTGGTTCAGCAGTTGTGATTGCAGGTGTTGTTTTTCTTTTCTTTAGGGTTTGGAAGGTTTGGGGGCATCTTTTTTGGGAGTTCCAGATTTCTTTGTGTTGTGGGGACCATGGAGAGAAGAAACCTTGTGTTTACGTCTTTGAGAGACGTTAGCAAGAGTTGTAGAGGAAGGGACTGCGGTACCTTCATGGTTTAAGGCTGCAGATGGAAGAGGTGGGGTAGAAAGGTATGGGTCAATAACTTCTATAGCCTCAATGTGGTCTGAGACATCAGCAGTCTCGAGACCAATGGTAGAAAGAATATGAGTATGGAGTCCGGGGATTGGATCAAAAATAGTTTGATCAGATGAAGGGTTGTACCATTTTAGATCTTTGGTGACGAAGAAGTTGATGTCATCACCCATGTCAATCTTTGCATACACATGCAAGTTAGATATGCAGAGAGACCAGAACCTAGCAAAAGTGAGCTCAGATGGGTTCTGCCTTAGGCTGTCTTTGGGAATGTATTGCAGAAAGTCATCCCAAAGGATTTGACCGTAGTTCACATCGTGGCCTGTGTAGATGCTCCAAACCAGTTCCAAAAGCTTTAGGCCCATGTGTCACACCCCAAAACAAAGAACGGCGGAAACGTTCTGGGGTGGAGGACGTCATGTAAAGTATCACAACACAGTATAATGGTAAATAAGCAAACAACATCATTCATCGCATTAAATATAAAATTTTAATACAAGTGTCTTCTGTACAGTTATAGACACCAAAAAGTAAATCAAAAT
Source organism: Lactuca serriola (assembly GCF_051521515.1). Taxonomy (NCBI): domain Eukaryota; kingdom Viridiplantae; phylum Streptophyta; class Magnoliopsida; order Asterales; family Asteraceae; genus Lactuca; species Lactuca serriola. The sequence goes on along the minus strand of NC_136411.1, from coordinate 92,772,523 downwards.
AATAAGATGAGTCTTGGATGCGCTCCATCTTCTCAAAAGCTGGCCTCGGTACCTGTCTACTGACGACCTGAGAATACAAGTTATTTTGAAAGAGTTTATCAGCATTAAGCTGGTGAGTTCATAAGTATTTTAGTGTCGGTGTTTGTATCAAAACGTTTGAATCTCTAAGAAAAACCTATATTTTCTATTAAAAGTAGCCTTCTACCAAAGCATAACTGCTTTGTAAGTTCGTTTATCGTAAAAGTGTGTAATTTTCCAAAGTGTAACTATCATTAACAATATATAGTTTGTACATTAATGTTTAAGTGAAATGATCACTAAATGTACGTAAAGGGTAAATTATTGTAGTACTATAGTGTTGTATTATAGGAACTACTGGTGTACTAACTACCTTAAACCGGATTTATATTAAGGTATCATGTGATTAATTGTACCATACTATCGACTAGGTAACAACGAAGAATGTAGGACGTAAAAAGGTATGACATTTGGAGCCCGCAGACCTGCAGGTCCGGCTGTAGCTAGCAGCAAGGTGTAGGATAGTCAATCCAGTATAGATCTATACGCAAACTCACGCTCTCTTTCCAAGAGACTCTCGCTACAACTCGGGCAATGACATTGAAGGCATGCTCCGATACAGTGGATCACAATTGTTAACGTATTCATATATATGTAATGTATTGTTACTCTTTCTAGTATGGTTTGTATATGTTCTCTTCCTAGTATAATCGTATATGTTCTCTTCCTAGTTTAATCGTATATGTTCTCTTCTAGTATAGTTGTATGTGTTATCATAGTAATGTAATGTATATGTTCTCGTAGTAATAAGTACTGACTCATGAACGAACTGACTCATTGATCTAGAAATAGTATAAGTATTAACATGTGCTAACCCGATGGTAACTTACTAATGATGTAACTAGTACACATGAATATGGAAGAACTTTTATGACTATATATGTTCACATGATATATAATTAATATTGAAATGACCTTCGGACGGCTACCCAATATCCCACCAGACCACATCTCAAGCTTGAAAAGGAAATAGGGCGTGCGGCCTTCCTAAGCCTTTTAAACATTTATTATATAACTATACATATACAGGCATGCAATTTATAATAAGTATAAAAGAGTTTCAGTAAAAGTAATTGATAAGTAAAAGAGTTTGTAAAGTAGTTTGAAGTAAAATTGTTTGATTAGTAATAAGATCATTGTTTGGTAGTTATTAATCACATGTGATTGATGTAATAACTATAAGTATTAAACTTGTATATCCCCCCCCCCCATTAAAGCATTTAAAACATTTAAAAGTATTTCAAATGTTAGTTAAAGGGGTATGAACTCACTTGTGGTGAGTGGATTGGATTGAAGTGTCGGATAGTGTGCTAGGTGGCAAATGGAGACTTGTACACACGCACGAGCCTAGTTATCATATAATGAACATTTATATAACTAATTAGCCAAATTATAACTAATAATTTAAGTTGGGACACTCTTGAACATGAAAACACTTTGTATAAGTGTTATAAGTCCTAAGGGTTGCATCTAGGTTGTTGTGGGACAAGGCTAATGGGTTTAGGGTTCCAAAAGACCATATACATGAGTTTACTCTTCAATAAACCCCACATAAGGAGTTTACGGTCATAAACCCTTGAGTTTACGGCCGTAAGCTCCTAAGCTTAAAGATATTTTGTGTTTTGAAGTGTTACATGATTCCTAGAAGCAATTCTACTTGGTGGTTTAATCCTTGGAAGAGTTTAGGGCTTAAATACACTCCTTTGAGGAGTTTACGGCCCTGGGACCATTTCCCTTAGAGATTACGGCCGTAATCTCTCATGGGGATGGGTTTTTGATGCTTTAAAGTTCCTAAATAACTAGGAGTAAGTCAAGGCTTTTGTCCCAAAGCTTTAGGAGTGATTAAGGCACTCTTTGGCCTTGAAGTTTGGAATTCACGGTCCAAGAACCTCTTGGGCCATGAACACCTAAATCTTGCTGTTCATGGATGATTTCTAGTCTTAAATACACCTATATACAAGCCTAAGGTAGTTACATAACACGGGGGAAGGACTAGGCATCATTTTAAGAGTTTACTCCCCAAGGTGTTCTTGGGCGGTAAACTCCTGAATCTAGTTGTTTTGCGATGAAATCGATGTTATTAAGCACATTACTAGCTATATAATACAACTAGAGAGAGGTAATCATGATTTTGGATGAAAACCCGAAGATTCGTGAGAGAGAAAATGGCTTTTCTCTAGTTGGAATTGTAATTAATGAATTAATTTGGTTAAGAGTCATATATATAGTCCTGGGATTTTTGGCTGGAAATATTATTATTCAAGAAATGAACTCTAATATCATAAAGTTTTGAAATACTCGAGTTGCACAAACCCACGTTCATCCACTCTCCTGATATCTCCTTAAATGTAAACACCGAAATACTCAAACTTATTCGGAAAAGTCTGAATATTTATTGTAACTGATCTAACTTCTATTGACCTGATAATGTTCGTACAGAATGGAAATTTCAGGTTGTCACATCATCCCCTCTTTAGAAGGAATTTCGTCCCGAAATTATAATTTAAGCAAATAAGTAGTTACAAACAACTACGTAAAAAGGTGAGGATATTTTAGTTTCATCTGATCCTCACGCTCCCAAGTGAATTCCGGTCCTCGCTTGGCGTTCCAGCGAGTCTTCACAATCGGGATACGGCTTTGCTTTGTCTGCTTGACTTCTCGGTCCATGATCTCTACTGGTTCATCCACGAAGATGAGGCTCTCGTTGATCTCGATCTCGTCGAGTGGGATTACAAGAGTCTCGTCGGACAGACACTTTTTCAAGTTAGATATGTGGAATGTAGAATGTACGTTACGAAGTTCGTCGGGTAGATTGATTTTGTAAGCTATAGGGCCGATTCTTGCGAGAATCTCGAAAGGCCCTATGTACCTCGGATTAAGATTCCCACGCTTACCGAAGCGTATTAAGCCCTTCCAGGGTGAGACTTTAAGAAGGACTCGGTCTCCCACCTGGAATTCCAAAGGTTTCCTTTGTTTATCAGCGTAGCTCTTCTGTCGGTCTCTAGAGGCTTTCAATCGTTCACGGATCTGAATGATCTTCTATGTCGTTTCCCGAATGATCACATGGTCAAAGGTATAACTTTGCTATTAAAAATAGAGAATAAAAATAACACGGGAAAATAACTCAGAATAATAACACTGAAAAACATATAGCACATATAACACATAACATACAATTGTTCCTATATATTGAACTCACCTTAAAATAATTGGGGGTTAAAATAGTAATTTGAACAGCATATCGGCTCCAAATATGGCTTTATTCATCGAAAACCCGAAGAAATAGCTAAAAAACTGGGCTCTAAAAAGGTAGAGCTTCAAACCGAAAAGAATAATTTATCGGGCTCTCCGAGCACTTCGGGACGTATTCCGGGCTTTAAAAATAATACCGGGGCTTCGGGGAAAGTGGAAATAAAAAAATATGGGAAGAGGGGCCAAAAATGGCAATTTCTCCATTTCTCTCGGTAAGGCTCGCATGCCTTGTATTTATAGGGCGAGGATGCGAGGGTCGGCTGATCAGAAGGAGGATTCAGCGAGACATATGGCAGCTTGCGAGAGGACTAGACGGTGCGCATGTAAGGGCTCCAGGTGGCTCGGTTCGGACGCGATAGGCGTCTTCGGATGCGAGGAGTCACCGGGTGACTAAGCTGCATTGGACGACTCATCGCGACACGCGTCGGACCTGGGCAAGGGCGAGTCTAGACATCGGAAAACGAGGTGGACAAGACATCGGACCAATCAGAGGGTGCCACGCGAGGTTGCGGTCCAATCAGAGGATGCCACGTGGATCAACACTATTCATGCGAAAATTAAATGAAAATGTGCCCAATCTTGTAAAATCCATAACATTCTCATACGGGCTCCGTTTTTTACGTTCTTTGTATGCACGCGTAGCTAAAATTATGTTCTACATCTTTCGTTTTGACTTCGTCGGCTAATATTGATTTTAATTTTAATATTATTATTTTTAACAGACCGGGATAGGAAAATCCATTAAAAATTCATAACTTCTTCATCTGACATCCGTTTTCGTCAGAATTTTTACCGTTGTACTACAAATGATGAGACCTTCAATTCTCGTTTAGGTTGTGTCGGCTAAAAATCACTCGATCTAAAATTCAAGTTTTTAGCTGTGTACTGCTAAGCTGAAACTTCGAAAAATCATAACTTCCACATACGAAGTCAGATTTTGGCATTCTTTTTATCGAACTTCTCGGTTTAAAGAATAATAAAACTTTCATTTAGATTACTAAGGCTAAAAAGTAGTGTATCAAAAACTCACTTTTTTACGTCTTTCGGCGCTGTGCCGGTTTTGTCGCGGATCTTCGATTGGTCATAACTTCTTCGTTATAGCTCGGATTTCGACGAGGTTTTCGCCTAAATGTTTCTAACGAGATTATCTACAACTTTCAATAATAAAATTTTACTTATTTCAAATTTTATATTTTCGCTAAATTTTCATTATTTGGCTATTAATTGGAATCTCATAAGACTTCCAATATTTTATGAGTGATTCTAAACATAGTTTTACTTCATTTCTAGTAAAAACTATCTGATAGAACTCAACACTCAATTTTATTCACTTTTAATAATAACAATACACATTTTCAGAATGTGTATGTTACAAATACCTCCTCCTTTTGAGGATTTCGTCCACGAAATCATAAGGATTAAAACAATTAGGGATACTTCACTCTTATTTCATTCTTACTTTTCCCAAGTATAATTTGAGCCTTGATGGTGTTTCTACTTGGAAATCATTAACTCTACTTCTTTGTTATGTAGATTAGGCGTTCTTTCATTTACAATCTCTTCTACTTAACTTATTATCCAGTTTCACCTCTGATAATAGAACCATTTCATCATATATGCTTAAACCTTTACACAGATAGCTCACATGAAACACTTCATGAATATCTGTCAAATCTTCAGGCAATTCCAAGCAGTATGCTTGCTTACCAACTGCTCTTTCTTCCAAAGTAGTATAACGCCTTCTCATGAAATACCTTCAGTATTACTAAATCATCCACCCAGAATTCTACGGGTCGTCTCCTCTTTTCAGCATAGGACATTTGTTGATCCTGGGACGCTTTCATTTTTTCTCGGAAAATTTGTATCTTGTCAGTGATGTCTTGAATCATTTCAGATCCTCCAAAGATCTTTTGTCCTATGTCACGCCAACATATTTGAGTATGACATTTACGCTCATAAAGTACTTTATATACCTTCAGTATATTTTCTACTATTTGGATTGCTCTCTTTTTTTGATCATTTTTCTGAGGATGATAAGTTGTACTAAGAGCAACTCGAGATCCTAACTCATGCTTCATTCTCACCCAAAAGTGAGAAGTGAAACGAGTATCACAATCAAAAATAATCTTTAGTGGCGCACCATGTCTCGCCACAATTTCGTCTAAGTAAACTTGTGCTTATTTCTCCATTAGAACCATTGTACGTATGGCGAGAAAATATGCACTCGTAGTCAGCTTGTCGACAATTATCCAAAGGTTATCATTCACAGTTGTCTTCTCCTCTTTCAAGGTATTAACTGTATCAGCCGGATAAGTAGAATATCCCTTCGACATAATTTACGAGTTTTTAAGAAAGAAATTTATTATTTTCACCGTAGACATAAATAGAATCTTCCCTTTCTATAGGGATGCATATCATCTCTTTGTAACACAAGAGCTCCGCGTGGTTCTTTAACAACCAATCCATGTAGAGAATAATATCAAAGATAGGAATTAGGTTAACAGGAAGATTATAACTTTCAACTTCTATAACACTAACTCTATAGGCTTTATCAACAAGTAATGATATACTTCCTATGTTATTTATATGAAATGATTGGACAATTGCGTAACAAGAAATTCGAAAAGAATGAGTGAATTTATAAGGCACGAAAGAATCTGAGGCATTGAAATCAAATAAGATGTGAGCAGATCTAGAGTTTATGAGAAAATTACTAGTCACAACATTCAATTTTTAATTTACTTCCTTTGTGGTAATCTAAAATGTATGATATTTAAGATTTGCCAAACGATTGTCAAATTCTTCAAACTTCCTAGTTACTAGCGGTGTTCAAACTTGCACCCGCTCTTCATTCTCTATTGAACATTCGATCCTAATTTTTTGAGTTAAAACTCAATTCTCATTGCAGAATCCTGCTCCTTCTTGGTTTATAGACTAAACCCAAGATAAGGTCTTTACTTTTGCTATAGCAACTACTCGAATGGTCATATTCTAATGACCTTTGATTTTATCTCGCACAAGACACATAACGATCCAAACTCTTGTATTAGAATCAGATCGAATAAATCGAGCTGATAGAATAGCAAAAACAAAAAAAGTTTGATCAACACATAGATGCTTTGGAACAGAAAGAATAGCACCACGTATCTCTAATTCGTGCTTTCGGACCTACATATCTTATAGCTTTTGGCACCTCCTCCTTTTTAGTTGGAGTACTCTTTGATTGTTGAACGGAAACTTGACTCCCCGCCATTTGACTAGTAAGAGTAGCGTAGAAACATTTCGTGTGGCCAGTAACACCACATAGCAAGTCACATCTTTGTCTAATGATTGCTCCATCCTTTAATGAAGATCATTATATTTCTATCGACTACCTCGACCATTTACTTCTTCAGTATTCCTACTGAAGTTTTGTCACTATATAAGACATGGTTCTCTGAACCAATCAACTCCTTTCGCGGATTTATACTAATCGGACTCGATTCTGTATGACATTAAGAGTTGAACAATACTTATCTTCTTAGTCATTACCGAATCGAAGGTAACGACACACATGAATAAAACGGAATCATTTACTAGCTTCTTGGTAACCTTGAGATTTTTTCCTGATCCAAGTGTGAGTCCTGTGCTTCCAGTAGTATAGGCCTCTACTACTATTCACACCTACTCATACTCGTCCCAAGTATTGTCTCACAGTTCCCAAGTCACCATTCAAAAGTTTTCACAAAGAAACTTATCACACATGAATGTGTTCAACCAAATACATAAGACAGTTTCTCCTAGACTCAACTAGGGTTTTCACGTTTCTATCAAACATATATTGGATTACCTATACTCACCTTCTAGGATTCTTCTCATGCATATGCTCGCTTTAATATATCCTAATACTTTTCCATAAATTTTACTTCCATTTATTCATATAAATTCTTTCTCAAGTAGTGTCTACTCTACATGACACACTATTCCAAAATTTACTCTAGCAGCATGGAGACAAACGGTCTTCTACTACCTGCATCATCTTCTAACTCATGCAATCCATCATGCACATTTGTTCATTTCATTATTCTTCCTTGACATCGTTATTCTTGTATCTAAGTATGTCTAAGTCTACTTCATAGGAGTCTATCCTAAGAAGTCTGCATCTTAGCTGCATCTCAGCAAGCTCTACTAGCTTCAACTTGGTTCTCTGTCATTCCTGACTACAACATCTCTTCTCATACGATACTATGGGTGTATTTCTTCTTTAATTAAGCATTCTACCTTACTTAAACAAGTAAGTTGTTTAACCATTTACCACTAAATGATTCAATTCACCATCCCAATCTTGTATGTTAAAGTCGGCTTAACACACAATGGAACTTCTATAAGGATGGGATAGAAGTCAATCATCACTTAGTATTATTAAATACTAAGTCTGAACATCTTGTATAGGGTTACTACTCGAACTGCATACTACATTACAATGTTTTTGAGAAAGTCTTGGCCTATTGAGTCTGAAAACTTCATTAGTCCTTCCTTTAATTCTTCTAAATCTTGTACAACATCGATTGAGATACTATCGAAGTATTGACCGCCATCTTCGGTTCTTCTAACTCTCTAAACAATCACTGCTTCAATCTGAACAGCGGTGGAAACAACTTTCTGGATTTGCACCAACACATTTGTCTCACCCAAACGTGTTTCAAATGCACATCTTTCTTCCAAAGATGTTATTATATATCAAACATACTTTAAATGTATATTACCACTCTATTGGTATTAATACACTTATTACGATAATAATTAATATTTATTATTTTACGATATCTCGCGATTGTTTATTTATAAACTTATCGATGTCAACTATCATAAGTCTCTTTATCACTTCGAAAAATTCTATTACGAAAATTCTTAGAATTCTAAACATAAAATTTTCTAAACCAAGGTCGGCAACAGACCTTAAGCTTTCTCAAATAATAGCAATTATAGATAAGCACCCTAAGGCATGCTACATTCATTTATCATTTAGCACATATTAGAATATAAGGCATATCTCCTCTTAATATTCTAGTGCTTGACTCCATTAGGTATTCAACCTAAAATATACCATATACATATCGCATCATCTTCACTTAACAATTCTTGTTTAAGCTAAGAAATTCTCAAAACTCCTAGTTCACTTAAACTAAATTTCTTAAAATTCTGAAGTAACTTAATATCTTAGAATACTAGGGTTTATCACTACCCAATCCCCCACTTAAATATTTCATATGGTTTGTATCTATATACTTATTATGAATCAACTCATATATTGAGCTTCCAATAGTTTAAGTCTAAATACCAATCTGTGATATTTAGTTCACTTAAACCATTACTCTGATACCATGATTGAAAGACCCCAACTTTTGTATTTATGAAAGACCCAAACCTTCATACTATTCCAACATTATTCTTAAGTTACTTCCTGAAAACATGCTAGATGCATATTTATAAAACATTATTTTATATTGATGAAGTGATTACAAAAGATTGGATACAAACCGACTAAGTTTTATTACATTTCATATCTACCCAAGAATCTACTATTCATATACATACATGAACATTAAAATACAGAGAAATAGTATTAACTATTCTAAATCTTTCAGCAGTATAAAACTATATTGGATACTCATCACCTGCAATTGTTAAATATTGAGAGGGATAAGCGATAACGCTTAGTGAATTCAATAAATAGATACAATATAATCTTTTGCCTTATATATATACCAATATGACAGAAGCAAAAGGGAACAAGAACAATAATAGCATATACGTATCATATGTCAGGATTTCAATATCAACTCAAGATTTGATTCAAAGATTTACGATCAATGAGACATAACGATTTCAATACTTGATATGCATCAATAAAGCTTTGGCCTAAATGGCATAGAAGACATATAATATCTGATTAACATTTTGGTAGATTTCAGGCTTATAGCCCTGTCTAACCATTTGCCAATACCATAGAATAGAGTTCATTTTCTTACGGAGTCATGCTCTACATGGTCAGAGGCTACATACCATTCCTATCTAACCTTCTGCCAATGTCATAGAATAGAAGTCATTCTCTTACGAGACATGTTCTACATGGCCAGAGGCTACGTACCAGTACCACCGTGAATTTAAGTCCTTTCATTGATCACATGGTCAAAGATATAACTTTGCTATTAAAAATAGAGAATAAAAATAACAAGGGAAAATAACTCAGAATAATAATACTGAAAAGCATATAACACATATAACACATAACATACAATTTTTCCTATATATTGAACTCACCTTAAAATAATCGGGGGTTAAAATAGTAATTTGAACAGCATATTGGCTCCAAATATGGCTTTATTCGTCGAAAACCGGGAGAAATAGCTAAAAAACCGGGCTCTAAAAAGGTAAAGCTTCAAACCGACAAGAATAATTTATCGGGCTCTCCGAGCACTTCGGGGCGTCTTCCGGGCTTTAAAAATAATATCGGGGCTTCGGGGAAAGTGGAAATAATAAAAATATGGGAAGAGGGGCCAAAAATGGCAATTTCTCCATTTCTCTCGGTAAGGCTCGCATGCCTTGTATTTATAGGGCGAGGATGCGAGGTTCGGCTGATCAGAAGGAGGAGTCAGCGAGACATATGGCAGCTCGCAAGAGGACTAGACGGCGCGCATGTGAGGGCTCCAAGTGGCTCGGTTCGGACGCGACAGGCGTCTTCGGATGCGAGGAGTCACCGGGTGACTAAGCTACTTCGGACGATTCATCATGACACGCGTCGGATCTGGGCAAGGGCGAGTCTAGACATCGGAAAACGAGGTGGACACGGCATCAGACCAATCAAAGGGTGCCACGCGAGGCTGCAGTCCAATCAGAAGATGCCACGTGGATCAACACTATTCATGCGAAAATTAAATGAAAATGTGCCCAATCTTGTAAAATCCATAAATTTCTCATACGGGCTCCATTTTTGACGTTCTTTGTATGCACGCATAGCTAAAATTATGCTCTACATCTTTCGTTTTGACTTTGTCGGCTAATTTTGAATTTAATTTTAATATTATTATTTTTAACAGACCGGGACAGGAAAATCCATTAAAAATTCATAACTTCTTAATCCGACATCCGTTTTCGTCAGACTTTTTACCGTTGTACTACAAATGAAGAGACCTTCAATTCTCGTTTAGGTTGTGTCGGCTAAAAATCACTCGATCTAAAATTCGAGTTTTTAGCTGTGTACTGCTAAGCTGAAACTTCGAAAAATCATAACTTCCTCATACGAAGTCAGATTTTAGCGTTCTTTTTGAGCTGGACTCTTCCCAAAGAGACGACGACCTTCTTCCCGTTGCTCTATCTCATTGTTCCCCCTAATCACTCCGACGAGCCTGTGCTCATCGGCCTCCCCCGCGCTGTGAATGAAGTGAGTAATTCGTTGGTGCTTGCCCTTCAGTAAGTAGTTCGGATGGCTGTCGAACTTCTCGGTTTAAAGAATACTACAACTTTCATTTAGATTACTAAGGCTAAAAAGTAGTTTATCAAAAACTCACTTTTTTACGTCATTCGGCGTTGTGTCGGTTTTGTCGCGGATCTTCGATTGGTCATAACTTTTTCGTTATAACTCGGATTTCGACGAGGTTTTCGCCTAAATGTTTCTAATGAGATTATCTACAACTTTCAATAATAAAATTTTACTTATTTCAAATTTTATATTTTCGCTAAATTTTCATTACTTGGCTATTAATTGGAATCTCATAAGACTTCCAATATTTTATGAGTGATTCTAAACATAGTTTTACTTCATTTCTAGTAAAAACTATCTCTTAGAACTCAACACTCAATTTTATTCACTTTTAATAATAACAATACACAATTTCAGAATGTGTATGTTACAGTTTCTCAAAGGAATGTTTTTATTTAATGTTTTATTTAATGAAGGATCATTAAATAGCACACTATTTTTTTTTTCAAAAAGAATGAACCGTCTGTAAATCAATTAATGTGACTGCAGATGAACACATCATTATGGATGGCTTATTTGTCATTGCGGATGATTGCAGTGGGAGAAAGTGAGAATAGCACTTGTACAAAAAGTTAGTGACAAAAGGCAATAAAGACCCATGAAAGATAGATATAACATATGGTTGCAGTATACAGAATGCGGTACACAAGATATACCAAAACCATCTGATATAAATGTCTTTCAGCTAGGACCGCAATGGAGACCAAGAGGGTTTGCGGTACCTATCAATTCAAGAATAATTGAGGGTCCAGATTCATCATTCCTAACATTTGTAAGAACGCATTGAGTTTGGTCGAGTCAAGTGCTTTTGTAAAGACATCAGCAATTTGCTCATGAGTAGGGACAAAAATGAGTTCGATGTTACCTTTCAGAATATGGTCTTTGATGAAATGATACCGTAGTTCAACATGTTTTGTCTTGGAGTGTTGAATAGGATTATGAGAAATTGCTATGGCACTTTCAGAATCAAAGTAGATTGGTATCCGCAACATTCTGTATCTGTAGTCTAACAGTTGTGTTTTCATCCATAGAACTTGAGAACAACAACTGTTTGCGGCCACATATTCTGCTTCGGCGGTAGACAAAGAAACACAGCTTTGTTTTATTGAGGACCAGCTGACAAGTCTTCCTCCCAAAAATTGACATCCACCAGATGTACTTTTTCGATCAAGTTTGCATCCAGCATGATCCGCATCGGTAAAAGCTTGCAGACTGAAATCATTGCCTGCGGGGTACCATAGACCAAGAGATTTTCTTCCTTTCAGGTACCGGAGAATTTGTTTGGCTGCGGTCATGTGAGACACTTTTGGGTCAGCCTGATACCTTGCACATACACCTGTAGCAAAGACAATGTCCAGTCGGCTTGCGGTGAGGTACATAAGAGAGCCAATGATGCCTTTATAAGTCTTGTGATCCACAGATTCACCAGAGGGATCAGCAGAGATCTTATATCCGAAAGCCATAGGGACCTTAGCCGAGGAGCAGTTGTACATAGAGTATTTCTTCAAAAGTTCAGAGGTGTACTTCTCTTGATGAATGAATATCCCTTGCTGAATTTGTTTGACTTGAAGACCTAGAAAGAAGTTAATCTCTCTATTCATGCTCATTTGCAATTTGTTTGTCATAAGCTTAGCAAAATCATTCACCATTCCTTGATCAGTCGATCCAAAGATGATATCATCTATGTATATTTGTACAAGCATAAGGTGGTCACCGTTTGCTTTTCTAAACAACGTGGGATCAATCACTCCTCTTTTGTCACCTAAAGAGACTAGAAATTCTGAAAGAGTCTCATACGAACCTCTTGGATCTTGCTTCAGACCGTAGACTGCCTTTCGAAGCTTGTAGCAGTGGTCAGGGAATTCAATATTTTCAAACCCGAGAGGTTGTTGCAAATAAACCTCTTCTTTCAATTCCCCATTGAGAAAGGCACTCTTAACATCCATTTGGTGTACCTTGATGTTTTTGTGGGCAGTGTATGCTAAAAAGATTCGAATTGCTTCCATTCTTGCCACTGGAGCATATGTTTCATCGTAGTCAACCCCTTCCAGATGACTATACCCTTTTGCAACTAGTCTTGCGTTATTTCTAATAACCGCACCAGATTCATCTAACTTGTTCTTGAACACCCATCTTGTTCCAACAATAGTATGGCCTTGTGGTATGGGAACAAGTTCCCACACTTTGTTTCTTTCGAATTCTTCCAGTTCTTCTTGCATTGCAGAAATCCAACCAGGTTCCAATAATGCTTCTTTGATCGATCGGGGCTCGACTGAGGGCATGAATGCTGCGTAGTGACAATGGTCAGATAATTCCTTGGTAGATCGAGTCTGGATACCTGCGGATGGATTGCCAATGATTTGACCTGGTGGGTGATCCTTTGTCCATACGTGTAGACGAGGCATCAGATGGTTAGCGGTTGCGGTAGAAGGAATGTCTTCAATATCAGAGGTTTCTTCGGATTGGAATGGCAGTTCCCCCTGGATTTGAGAACGTCCTGCATAGTTATCTTGGCTTGTTGGAGCGAGAATGAAATTTTCTTGAACAGCTTGGAGAGGTTCCCCCTGGATTGCTGATGGGAGTTCCTCTGGAACCTGAGAAGGTTCCCCCTGGACTGCTGATGGGAGATAAATGATTCTTGAATCGGTTCGAGTGTCAATGGTCTCTATGATTTCATCATCCAAATCCAAAGATACATTTGATGGTAGTGATTTTTTGAGGAGTGGAGCTTGAGCATCATCAAATACTGGAACCTTGAAGGTTGTTGCTTCATCCGGAGTAGAGCTTTCCCCCTCAATCGGAGATGTGAAAATATTGAGAGATGCTACTTCGGATAGAGACGGACCAAAGACATCAATGTGTTGTTGTTGAGCAGTTGGTGACACAAGAACTTCGGATAGTTTCGCAGTTTCAACAGGGTCAAAAAGATCATCATAATTGACTTCAACCAGGTTTAAAGGACCTGAAGAAGCAGGAATGTCACTTTCCATGATGTCAGTGGTTTCATTGGATTGAGGGGTGTTGCGGATGTAAGAATCATCGAATTTCACATCGAAGCTCTCAATGATTAGCCTCGTACGTCTGATAAGAACCCGGTAAGCAACCTTGTTCATACAATAGCCAAGAAAAATGCCTTCATCGGACTTCGGTGCAAATTTGTTAAGCTAATCTCTGTTATTGATCACAAAACATATACACCCAAAGATGTGAAAGAAACGAACATTTGGTTTCCGGTTGTTGAGACCCTCATATGGTGTTTTATTGAGGCGTTTGCACACGATGCTTCGGTTTTGAACAAAGCATGCGGTTGCTACAGCTTCAGCCCAGAAGTAAAGAGGAAGGTGTGCGAGTTGAGCATGGATCTGGCTGCTTCAACTAGAGTACGGTTCCTTCTCTCTACTACACCATTTTGTTGAGGTGTATAAGGAGCTGAAAAGTTGTGAGTGATACCTTTAGATACCAGGAAGTTTTTGAGTGGAAGGTTAGAGAATTCGGTTCCATTATCACTACGGATGCGTCTTATAGGCAGCTTGATCTGGAGTTCTATCTCTTTGATGAAGTTGATGAGAATCTGCAGTGTTTTGGATTTGAGTCTGAGGAAGAATACCCAAGTGAAGCGAGTGAAGTCATCAACTATAACCAGTATGTACTTTTTATGATGAAGACTGGCTACGGTTGATGGACCGCAGAGATCAATGTGTAGAAGCTCAAGTGGTTCAGATATTGAAGAGCCAATCACCATGGGGTGACTTGTTTTAGACTGCTTACCACATTAACAAGTAGGACATAGAGTGTCATTGTTGAATTTGAGAATGGGTAATCCTCTGACCAACTCTCCAGTAACCAAGGTGTTGATATACTTGAAGTTGAGATGAGCGAGCTTGCGGTGCCATAACCAGCTAACTTCGGATACAACTTTGGACAGAAAGCACAGCTATGGATTTCCAATAATGAGAGAGACATCCAAAGGATACATGGTACCCTCGGATCGTGACTTGATCAAGCAGGTGCTCCTATCACTCGTCATAACGTAACAGAATTGATCATCAAACTCAACTCGATGGCCTACCTTACATAGTTGGCCAACACTGATGAGATTGTGTTTAAGGCTTTCTACATAAGCAAGCTTCTGAATTGAGAAGCTCCCCGTAGTGAGTACAGCATAACCTCGGATGATTCCATTCGCATTGTTTCCGAATGTAACATGTCCACCATTGCATATAGGCCTAAAATCCCGAAGGTATTCTAACCTTCCTGTCATGTGCAAGGAGCAGGCACTGTCAATTAACCATTCATCTTCTTATTCCTCCTTGCACAAAGCCTGAGAATTACATGGTCAGTTTAGGCATCCAAACTAGTTTGGAGCCTGGGACAACAGGTGAGTTTCTAAGTGATGCATGGACCGAGGTTGCAGGGACTGGTTTCGTGTCAACTTTTAAGCCTAGTCCTAGACGTTTGTGCAACTTTGGAGTGTAGTGTGTTTTTGTAAAGTTAAGCGGTTTCTGATTTTTGCAACTACATTGACAATCACAAGTTGAGATTTTGTCTTTAGTTCTGATACCTCGTTTAGTCAGCGGTCTAAATGAAGAGTTGTTTGATTTTTGGCTAGACCGAGTTTGAAAAGATCTGACACGAGTGTTGTCATTTTTCTGAAAAGTTTGTTTTGAAATAGGTTTAGCACGTGTAGATCTTTGTGTCCTTTTTGTTGGATTTGGTAAAATACCATTCCATTTGTGAAAAGTTTGACGTGACTTCAAATGTGTTGGAGTGGGTAAAATACCTTTCCATTTCGGATCATCTGAGGAATAGATTTGAAAAACACCGTTTTGAAAAGACTTTGAACCCTTTTTAGTCATGTCAGATGACTTAGGAATGACTGTTGAAACTGTACATTCCTTTTTGGATGTTTTCTTGGTGGTAGGATTTTTTGAAAAATAGTGAGAGAAAACAAATTTTTCTGGACTTTTGGACTTTTGGGATCTGACATGCCTTTTGTTTTTTGAAAATATTTGTCTATTTGTGCCTCGGGAGCGAAGTTCTTCTTTGAAAGCCTTTTTAGCTAAGGATTTTGGTGAACCACAGTCTTTGTTATTCAATTACGGTTTCTTGGAATCCTTGGAAATTTTGTGAAAATGTGGGCTTGAGTCATCCGAACTTGAGGATTCTGGGATTTGGGAACATTGACTTACTTCAAAATTTTCTATGGGTAATTCATGAAAAATTGTTTGAAGAGTGGCAGAACTTTTGTTTGAAGATTGCGGTGAGGATGACTTGACTACTGCAGAGTATGTCTTAGTTGGGACTTCAGTGGGACTCATGTGAGACTTTGGACTACAGTGAGGAGCACTGTGGTCTGAGGACAGAGATGGAAAGTCTTTAGAGATTTCAGTGTCCTCAATGACAATTTCTTCATCGACTACGGATGAATTTTGAGAATTTGGGAAAGTAATGCTACTAATAGGAGTTTGATCACATGTGTGATCAGAAACCTCAGGCACAATTTCCTCAATGACACAATTGTTGCTAAGATTGTGCAGTCTACCGAAGTGAGTTTTGATATCTTCGGGAAAAGTCTTGTTATTGACTGGGAAATGGAATTCTCGGTCTGGAGGGACATAAAGTATGTCTTTGTTGAACCGGGGTGAGGAATCCATTGCGATAGGATATCCAATGGACCAACCCCAATTGTATGTATTGTCCAGGGTTCCATTATTTACCAAATTTTCAATAGCTCCACTTTCATTGAACAATTTTTTGATTAAAAGATTTAAACGTACAATTTCAGTTTGAGCTAAATCTCTCTGATTCAACGCTATCTCTAATTGGGTTTCACTCAACATTCTTGCATCTTTTTCTAACTCTAAGTCTCTTTCTAACATAGCCATCTTGAGTCTTTTGTTATCCAGTCGTCCTCTCACATGGAACATTTCCTGGGACGCAATGTTCTTTTCATCTAAGGCTTAGTTATAATCTATAAGGACAACATCACATGTGTCATTAAGATTATCTATGTAAGGTTGACAATCATGCATGCTATAATTTAGAGTTTGGATCATGATTTTTACCTATTCAACAATGCTCAGAGTTCCATCCTTTGCCATGTAGCAATAGTTTTTGTTCATGCTTGTAGACCCATCATCATCCGCAGTTGCCATCATGCAGGTTTTCCCTTTTCCATTAACACTGTTGATAGCTTCATCTTCATCTCCGGATGACCAGACTTGATGGTCTCTCTTGACATGGGCTACGTATGCCCTTGCTTTCTCTTTTTCTTCCAGCTCTTGAGTCATTCTAAGGTAGAATGCTCTGTCTTTAACTACACTGGCCTCACAATCTCTTGCGAAGTGATTCTCTTTGTTACATTTGTGACAAACAACAACATCAGTCTTGTCTTCTGAGGGAGTACCGGAGTCAGAGGTTTGAGTAGGCTGCGGTGCTTCCTTAGGTTGAGTATTGTGAGATTGCGGTGATGGATGAGAATTTTTAAGATAATGAGAGTGATTTTTTTGTGGGTTGAAGTTACGATTGAAAGGTGGTTTGTTGAATTGTTGGTTTTTGCGAAAGGAGTGAGGTGGTAGTCGATTGAATTGTTTGCTGACAAGAGCGATTGCCTTTTGAAATTCTTCTTCATCATCATACTCTGTATCAGCTTCGTATGACTGCGGTGAAGTATCATACGAGGGAGTGTAAGATTGGTTTTGTGGGGTTTGCGCTATGAGAGCCAGAGGTCCTCCGAAGTCAGCATATTCTTTGATTACGGTGGATTCCTGTGCTTGGAGTTCCCCATAGAGTTTGTAGAGTGATAAGGAATGAATCTTCCTATCACCTTGAACTATCATTTTGGCCATAGTCCAATGTCTTCCCAAGCCATTAAGGAACTGAAGATTTGTTTCATGGTTACTGCGGATCGTGCCGGCATTGGTTAACTTAGTGACAATCAGGTTGAATCTTTTGAAGGAATCTTCCAAGCTTTCGCCAGTGTGAGCTTTAAAGTTGTTGAACTCGTTGAGTGCAGTAGTGAGCTTCTTGTCTTGAGCTTGCTCTGAGCCTTCGTACAGATTCTTGAGAACATCCCAGATCTCTTTTTCTTATTTGCAATTTATGATAATATCAAAGTTGTCAGGAGCAACTCCACATGAAATTTCATAAAAAGCAACAACATCATTTTCCATTTTATCTGGATCATCCTTTGTGGGACGACTCATAGCTGGTTGACCTCCTCCAAGTCTTGTTGTAGCCCTGTCAGTTTGGAATGGTGTAAGAACTGGAACATGTGGTCCTTCTTCTATGGATCGCCATACATCTCTACCAAGTCTTCTTAAGTATCTTTCCATTCTTTGTGACCAGTGATGATATTCATTTGCAACCAGTATTGGGGCTCGATTTGAACCACCAACATTGTTGGAAACATTAAGGGATAACGATTGTGCCATGTTTTGAAGTTTTTTTTTTTGTTTTTAGAAATGAGCTTCAGTGGTATAGACGGCTCTTCGAAAAATCAGAGTTCCGATTTTCAAAAAGCAACCACTATGGCTCTGATACCAATTGTTGAGAAAAAAACTTTGAGAGACACTTGAACAAACGTTAGAACAAGTATATAGTGGAATAGTTAATCTCGAAGGATCTAAAAGCTCAAAAATAATATTAAGAGTTAGAAGTTAGAGAGTTAGTTGCGAAAAGTAAAGAAATGTAAATGACAACAATTGTTATATCAAGTATACACATAAGCTGATTCATAATGAGGAGTGCATTCAAACCAAGTTAATAACTGAGATCAAACTTAGTGATTAAGTCACAGAGGACTTGCTCCAAGGAGAGATTGTGATTGATTAAGAGAATAAGAAGATTGAGTAAGTAAGATAGAGAAAGAACTTTGAGATGTGTATTAGAATTGGATGCGATTTTTTTTACTCTCTTTTTGATTACATGTGAATGAGTTCTATTTATAGAGACTCATAAAGCTAACAAGTTTACAAATCTAAGAGTAGCCATGCAAGGCATACTGGACAATAGAGTATTTTACAATAAAGACAAAGTAATGTAAACAAGATAGAGATTGCGGTTCTGAAGACTTTGGTTGATGATTGCTGTTGAAGCTTGCTTGACTGCGGTGGCTTGGAGTCTGCGGTAGTTGATTGTTCAAGAGGGTCACTTTTTTTGCTTCAACACTACCTCCTCCCACTAATCTTGGGCTCTGTCTTTCAGAAGACAGGAAGCAAATCTGACATTTGACCCCTCGAGACAAAATCTCGTCCAGAAAGCGTTCAGCATGTCCGCTAACCATCTCCTACTGGAAATGGGGTCCTTTTTCCCAAAGAAATTTGGGGTTCTACAAGCACGGAACTCACGGAAGAAAAGAGTGCAAGATCAAACAATAGCCATAATCTTAGTATGGAATGCGCCCAGACACTCATCAAAATCTCCAATATCTCCTCCTTGACCGTACCAAAGATCACAGGAGTCTGCTCCATAATACCGCAGGTGATCTCCGACGAGATAAACTTCCGCATCCACTCATCAATCGGCTCAATACATGCACCTGAGCCGAAACCAGAACTTGATCCTCCTTCCTGTGTGCTCATCACCATCCTTAAAAACAATCATGCAAATTATCAGAACATAACCATGAAGCCTCATCCAATATGCTTCCTAGATTCTCTAAGACTATCTTCAATTCGAGTATGGATCATGTGCTTTCAGTAGTACGGGCCCAATACTACCATCCACACCTATCCATACTTTCCTCAAGAATCATCCTGAATCCTCTAAGTCACGTTCTTAGACTGATACTCCAAATACTTGTTAAGCAGCACAAACAAACCACAACAACACAACCTAGGCTCTCCTAGGTTCTAGACCTCACCTTGCCATCAGCTGCTGAAGAACTCCCAATAGTGTCAATTAACCAACTCATGTATATAATCACATACAACAAATCTTAGATAATCCTTCGAGTAAAAGACTCATCCTTACAATGGTTAGACTCAAATGAGAGTTGCGCAGTATGGTCAATTCAGTCACTCTGAGATTATTTAACATATGCAACATGTGACTTATCATATTTACTTAATAGTTAACTCACACTGCCCAAAGTCCCTCAAAGCACAAAACAAGCATCATTCGTGCAATAACACTCCAAGCTATGGACCAATCAAAGGGCTTCTCAAGCTTCCTAGATGCCAACGTCTTTGTCGTACTAACATTCTTCCTAGATCCTTCTAGGGAAACCACCGCACTACTCCCTGCCATCAACTGTATAAAGAACTCCCCTAACACCCTCTAACTAGCTTACAAATACAATTACATATCACCGACACCAGATATATCTTCGAATGAAAGGTCTCATACTACAATGGTTGGATTCAAATGAGAGTTACGCAATAGGGTTAAAACCTAACCCTCTAAAATTATCTCATCTCAATAATATGTAACTTATTATATCCATTTACTAGTCAGTTGAAGTTAATGGGAACTCCTAAAAGCACAAAGCAAGCAGCATTCGAGCATCGAGTAATCGGAACAAGCATAATTTAAACAGTCCATCCTATCACTGACTGATCTAAACTAGCATGTAAGTCTACAAGCTCATACAGTAGGCATACATAGGCATCTCTCCTAGATCATTAGCCCTAATCTAGCATGTAATTCTCATAGCATAACATAACAAACATGTATGGGTATTCTGGGAATCATTTACTTGAGCTCGGCTGATCGGACGCACCACACCCCATTGTCTTTATAAAATCCTTTTTGAAATTTATACCCTTCTACAAAATCTTTTTAGAACCTCATTTTCCTTCAAAAGATTATCAATTCCTTAGTTTGAGTTCAGACATACCCGATAGTGTGCCTAAATCCCTCAAACTAAGGATGTGATACCAACTTGTAACATCCCAAAAATTACGAGGTAAAAATTTCATTTTTAATTCGATCAAAACATTATTTATCTTTTAGCCAAACATTCATTATCCCTTTTCTAATTATTCAAAAGTATTCCATGAGAAAACAATTATCAGAGTACAATCCGAAAATCATCATAACGCAGAATCATGGGTGGATGCGTTACGATCAAGTCAGACCCTTCCCTTTCGAACCGGAAGTACCTAAAAACATAACCATAAAACCGAAAGCACAAAGCTTAGTGAGCTCCCTAAAGTACGACATACCATACATATCAAACATATACTCGGCCTCGCCCGGCATCATGCCCCGCTCAGTATACAGATCTGTCAGTCATCAAGCCCCGCCTAGCATCTGGCCTCGCCCGATATACATATATAAACATATAAACATAAAATCATAAAACACATGCAATAATCACAAAGATAATAGCATACAGTACAGTCATCGGACCCTACCCGGTAAGCATACAAGTACATAACACATACAAGAGTCATGTAAACATCTAGCATCCTAACGTAATAAACCATGGGCTGGCATTGGTGCCTTTGACCCGCTAAACACAGTGAGCAAACTCACCTCACGTTGTTGAATATCAATGACAACAGCTCAGACTACCGATCCGGAAAATCCTTGTGCTAACATCATCAAATTAATGCCAAATAAATAATTGGTTCTCAAACCATAGCTGGAAACCTAATATGACTACCAAATACTCAGGAAAAAGTTCATTTTACCCTTTCCTCAATTGGCCCAAATATCCGAAGTCTAAGCCAATAACAACAAAAGCCCAATATGGTCTAATCTTCCAAATTAGGTCCCAAATCCGTCATGGGCCTAAGTCCAAAGGAGCCCAATATACTAGCAAAGTCCCAAAATTAGAAGTCTAATGGCCCAACAAGGCCTAATCTTCAAAAGTCCAAGCATAGCCTAATACCGAGAATCGCCAAGCCCAAAAGCCCATCTGCTGAGTACTCGGCTCGTACGCTTAGCGTACTCCCTCTGGGGCAAGTACACGCAGCGTATCAGCTGGGTACGCCCAACATACTCCCCAGATCACTAACCCGCTTCATTAAGCACTTATTCGGTTAAGACCTAAAGTCAAACTCTCCAATCTAATTCTAAAGGGTAACTTATCACGTAAAGTTGGCAACTTTACACCCATACATGGCCTAATGGGACTCAAAATCTCAAAAAGAGCTTAATAAAGGTCTTAATACTTGCATGAACCAAAAACATCCATAAAGTTTGCACTTTTATGAACATAGTGCTTAAATGGAGCTCAGGTCTAGCATCTATTACTTCTAGAGTATATCAAAAGCTTATCTTTACTTCAAAAGACTTAAAATGCCCAAGAACCTCCATAAAGTAGATATAACATAAATAATCAACAAGGTGTGAGCTTTTACCTCAAAAAGCTTGCAAATGAGAAGGTAATCCAGGATCTACAAGCTCAAGCCACTCCTCCAAGTGTTCCTCTTATTCTTCTTCACCATAAAACACCAACACTTCACTCTTATGCTCAAAAACTCACCAAATGATCTAGGGTTTCGATATTAGGGTAAAGGGAGATGGAGGCTGGCTAATAAATGTCCAAGAGGTGCGATAAGTTGATTAAATAGGGTGCAAACCCTAGAAATTAGGGTTTTTCTCTAAGCCACGTACGTCATGCGTACTCCACGTACTCCCCACATATGTGGAAGAAACACGCGATCAACATCAACCTAGTGCCCGGCATACTAATAGTGTACGCCCTGCGTACATGGCTAAGGTCCACAAACCACAATCTTCTGAAGGCCATAACATCTTCGTTCTACGTCTGATTTCGACGATTCTTATATCCACGGAAAGGTAACGAGAAACTCTAGACTTCTATCAACTTATCCTTAACTTAAAACTTTGCGAACTAAAATTTAATTTTCATAAAATCCCGAACTGCCACTTTACCGATATACCATTTGGCTCCAAAACACAAGTCAAACTCTAGGGTCATCAAATCTACATTACCCACAATCAAATGGGTCTAAATATCTTTTTTCCAAATGCCCTAAGCCTGATTATATCCGATCCGGGTCAACCTCCCGAACTAGGAAACGATTAGGAACAAGGTGTTATAAAAGTAAAACCACCTTCGTATTTCTTTACATCATAATTCATAGCGCATGTTTCTAAACAAATTTGGAAATCAATAAAGTAATATTGCCTTTTCTATTTCTAATATTTCCATGATATCACTTTGTTTGATTTGTTTATTGTTTCAAATTAATAATAAAGATTTTATATTGTTTTTTATTTGTTTATTGATTAGAAAATTATAGATTGGATATGATGGTGTTGGTTTTTAATTTCGTTAAACTGGTTTATATTTGTATATTGATGATTATGACTTTGTGAAAATTACTGTTAACATTATATATAATGTCGATGTATTTGAAAAAGAAATGTGAAACAAATTTTTATTTTATGATGATGAAAAACAAAATGAAAACAATGAGCAACAAACATCTTAAAGTATATGAAAATTGCTTCATGTGGATTTCGAAAAGACTAAGTAGAAAGTTTACCATGTAAATCAACTAGATGATATTAGGTGTTATTAGAGGAGCCTAAGTGCAAAAAATGACATTATCAACCTTGAAAACATCGGTAATACATTTTAGAAATTTACTAGTATGTTTAAATATTGTGTTAGCATTTGGTATTAAAGTTAATAATATATTTGCCTTAGACTGTATTATTGACAACCTAAAGCTATTCCCTCAAGTCTAAACGTGACCAAGTATTTGTATTCCCTTTTTTTCTCTTAAATTAGTTATTATAACCAACCAATCAAATAGTCATCAATGGGAATGGTCAATAAGTCTAGTTATCTAGCACCCGATGCGTATGAATTCTTATCATTATTGTTTAATTATACAACTCTCAAGCAGAAAATAATATTATTACTTTGTTGCTAGAATTTTAGAAACACAACCAAAAAAAACTCCTATAATCGTGTGATGAGTTTCAGAAGGTGCAAAATCTTAACTTTTATGTGTTTGGATCTTGTGAAGTCGTATACAATCTGAAAGTGTTAATAGTGTTTGTCATTAATTCCTTAGTTCCCCAAATTGTCCTCCTATTTTTACCTCTGTAAAATACTTTCCAACTAGATGCTTTCTTTTAACAACTACATGTTACACCTGATAAAAGACCAACTGCATTAAATTTTCACTACTTCTAACATGGCCTTGTGGAATAATGAAATCATTTCCATCTTCTATAACACTATATATACCTTTCTTGTCAAAGAATTTGTCTATCTTATTTGGAATGGATGTTTACCATGGCTCATGATGATTTACAGTTCTTCCCACCATTGTTGTTGGCTTGTTGCATTTGCAATGTGAACTTTCTCACACAACATCAATGGAGGGAACATCTGTAGATAGGTGGGCGGAACCATGTGAGACATCCACTTCAAACATCATAGTGAAATTCTTTGATAGTAATGATATACCATATAAACATGGTTTTATTTTCAATGAGGTATTATAAACACCCTGTTGTAACTTGAAAAACATTTAGTTTTGTATCTACAAAACGTATGTTCAAACCTATGCCTAACACATCCTAAAAAAGGACTCTTTCTTTTCCCGGTAAATCTTTATAATTCCACAAACAAAAGGCATTGTTGTGTGGCTACTCCCTCACGACTAAATGTGACCAAGTATACGTATTCCTGTTTTTTCTCTTAGTTTAGTTATTATAACCAACCAATCACATGGTCATCAATGGGAATGGTCAATAAGTCTAGTACCCGATACGCACTAAATTATCGTTATGGTTTAATTATACAACTCTCAACCACAACATAACAACAAAATAACTCCAACAATTCACCTACTCTGGTGTGAGTTTAAGAAGGTGCAAATCTTAACTTTTATGTGTAACGATCTTCTGAAGTTGTGATAAGTATATTATTTCCTCCTTAAAACATGGAATTCATATAATCCTTAAGAAGAGGAAGGGAATGGTTTTCATCATAATTGTACATCATAGGTACCATTCTTGCAAGATTCAAACAAGCCTTTATGAATGTTGCTGAAAATTTATTTGGGAAGAGGCACTCCTGATTTAGTTGTTTCCATGTGTCTGATATCATAGCCATAACATGTCCCTGTGCATTTTCAAGCGAACAACCTTCATTTTCTCGCATGTAATATGTCACATATGATCCATCATGGCCATCTTGATTCTCATCCTGTCAGTTTATAGATGTTACTATATGGGACATGATTAGTAACAAATTTATTTTCAAGACATAACTAATGAGATAGTATTCAAGTTAATTATGTATAAGTTAAATTTATGGTATGTATTGATGAAATTTATTTTACCTTAGCACTACCTAGATCATCCCAAAGACGAAGTATTTTTGCTAAACTAAATGTTATCCCTGGGTTGTCCTTAATAATTGTAGCACTATCTTCATTAGTAGCACAACCGAGAAGGAAAAAGATGTGCACTGTAACTACTTCTGCACCAGAACTTACAATCCCATTCCTCAAGTATTCGTCTGCAGTCGGCAAGTGTCCAGAAGCAAACCATTTTGCCTCCACTAGAAACGCTTCACAAAGGTTTATCCACTGCAAGAATTCAATTACATTTAAAAGTACGTTTATATTACTTCTCTTTGCTTTCGTTCCATCAATTCGATCGGTATATATATATCATCTTCAATATTTAGTCACTCTTGTTCTAAAACACTTCTTTATTTGTTTAAAGTTGTACTTTTTTTTAATTATGAAGTCTTCAAATCAAAATTAGTTTGGAGAGATAGTTGTGCTCGAATTATATAATTAATCGTACCGTCCTTTTTAAGTACTCTATGGGGTTGAACCCATATTGCTTGTAGATTTTGTCACTGATTTCATGTGTTATGTTATATAGAGCCTCAATACATATCCTGAAGTGATATGGTAGTCGTTCTAGAGAGTTAATATCCCATCTGCAAATAACGTAAGTATAAGCCTTATAACCTAATCTATATTAATGCTACTGATTAGCTCGTGAGTTATGTTATTGAATCTTAATACAAGTTTTCATTATATTCTCATAATAATTATACCTTATAACTGCTTCTGTAAAGAGGACGAGTTCATCTAGAGTTCCATAAACGTCAAAAATATCATCAATTATAAAGATTAAGGCAGTTGGCTTTATGAGATCCAATCTTTGCTCCGACAAGCTAGGATCTGCAAGGCTGGCCATGGGGCATAAGTACCAGTACAATGGTTGACTCCTCGCAAGCTTCAGCTCCTCTGCTAATCCTAACTCCTTCCACCATCTATTTCATCATAATACGAATACTTCTTTTAAATGATTGTCATTATGTTGCATGTGTAACAAACTTAACTTTTACCTAGAGATTTGAGTAACTTCTGTTCGATGTAGGGCCTGGAGTTTAGCCAACTCAATCTCGGCAAGTTGAGACATGGTGGTTCCCGTGTAGTGTTTGATGAATTTCTTGACCATGAAAGTTGATGAGGTTCTTTGATAGGAATGTTCTAATGTATTTTTCACCATTATAGCTTCATCTTCATCAAGAAAAGGCATGATTTCTATGAGAGCATGGCTGCTAAAATCCGCAGCCTCCTCAAGTATACGCTCCCCCTCTATGCTTAGTTGTGATGCTTCATATAATGCCATTAATCCCTTTACGTCTTCCGCCATTTCTTCAAGGAACATTCCATTCTTTTTCTTGAAACGTGCAAAAACGTCTAATACGAAGAAGTATTGTTGGTAATTAATAACTAATTTAACAGATTTGAAATTATTTCAATCAAAAGTAAGGAACAAAAAACAAGGATGATCAGTACGACCGCTCACCTGCTGGAACATAATAACCTTCTTGTCGAAGGATCCGAAAAGTGCAGGAAACCTCATAAAGACTTGGGTTATGATCAGAAACATGGCCATTGGAAATTTTAGTGTAATGCGTTTTCAAGATTGAGTCAATCTCCTCTTCGAAGTGATGGTTGATGCA
Organism: Lactuca serriola; assembly: GCF_051521515.1. Taxonomy (NCBI): domain Eukaryota; kingdom Viridiplantae; phylum Streptophyta; class Magnoliopsida; order Asterales; family Asteraceae; genus Lactuca; species Lactuca serriola. The sequence goes on along the minus strand of NC_136411.1, from coordinate 92,745,743 downwards.
AAGTTTTTGGAGAACATCAACCATGTCCACAGGGTTTAAGGGCTCATCTTGGACATGCTTGAGAAGAGTTCGAATTTCCTGTAATTGTTGTGAATACTTGATGGGTTGTTCGATCTGCAATTTCCATATTTAGACGGTAATACGGAATATGAACGAAGTAAAAAAAAAAAAAAAAAAAAAAAAAAAAAAGTAAAAACATTGAAAAAGACCTTCAAGTTTATTTTTCTTGGAAGAGAATGTTGTTTTGTACGGATTATGGTTCGCTGGATATTTTGTTGTCTAAAAGAGATGTTGATTGCCATGGAGAGAGAGAGAGAGAGAGAGAGAGAGAGAGAGAGAGAGAGAGAGAGAGAGAGAGAGAGAGAGAGAGAGAGAGAGAGAGAGAGAGAGAGAGAGAGAGAGAGAGAGAGAGAGAGAGAGAGAGAGAGAGAGAGAGAGAGAGAGAGAGAGAGAGAGAGAGAGAGAGAGAGAGAGAGAGAGAGAGAGAGAGAGAGAGAGAGAGAGAGAGATTGATTGATTGATTGATTGATTGATTGATTTTGGAACGTGCTTGCATTACATATTTATAGGTATTCAATTTGGTGTTGACGTATCTTAGGGGTTTTTCTTTTATTACCACGCCATACTCCAAATAAAAGTTAGATCTATATTATAATAATTTATTAGATTACTTTTATTTAACATTATAATTTATTAAATTACCTTTATTAAAAATTATCCTGAGCAAGTTTTAGTTAGATCTATAAGGAGTATTATAGCTTATTAGATTACCTTTACAATTAGATTACCTTTATTAAACATTATCCTGAACAAGTGTTTATATATTTCAAAATCTTTGCGCTATATTTGTTTTTACCGATCACTCGTACATAAATAAAATTTAAAAATTGATTGTGATTTTTCTTTGAAATTTTATTAAGTCAGTTTAAGTTTTAATTATATCCAACAGTTACTAAACATCATAATTCATAACGACTTAATATTATATGTTTTCCCCTATAGATAATACTCGTGACTTCCTCCTTAACATCTATAGGCTATAGCGCCCAATATAACCACATATAAACATCTATATTTTGTAAACCTATACTCACTGGCCATATTATTTCATACCACATCCACATATAAACATCTATATTTATTTATCTTTAAACTATATATTTTATATCATAAATCAAATAAGAAAAAAAAATTAAAGATGTTTTTAAATCTTAAGTAGCGACTATAAATATGCTTTTTCGTAAAAAAGAAACTTGAAAAAATATCTTCAGAATTTTATTTACCTTTTTTTATTAAAATAGAAAAAAAAATTACAAATAATATTTAATATTGGTCTCATTTTGAACGTATGGATGAGAGATCATTCTATTGGTATAATTTACTTTATATTTTATTGTGTATATTTTGATAAATTAAATTAGTACAGTAAAACGTATTATAATATAATTTAAAGTTTTGAAATGGCAAGGATGCAATATAAAACTTATAAATATAATAAAGGGTATATTTTGTAATTTAAATTCAATTCGTGGATTATGAGATGCAATCCAAGAATACGGATCCCTTCATGTCCACAGATTCTTACTAAATACAGTAAAAAATTCATGGACCTCATCATGGACGTTATGGACCTTGGCATGGATTAGTTTGTCCTCTATATATATGGTCATTGGCCGTCTACGTCAACATAAAACATATTTTATTTTAGACAAAACTTCAAAAATGGTCCCTATGGTTTTCAAAAATATCAAGTTTAGTCCCTAAGTTCAAAAAACCTCACAAATGGTCCCTGTGGTTTCAAAACTTTTAACAAATAGTCCTTTTCGCTAACTCCGTTAACTTTTGACCGTTAAGTGAAGGGTATTTCAGTCATTTCACAACTACAGGGACCATTTATGGAGTTTTGCCTTAATTTTTTTAAAAAAAGAAAAATAAATATAATTATTTAATATTAAAGGGCCTCTCTCTCTCACTCTCTCTCTCTCTCTCTCTCTCTCTCTCTTCCATTTTCTTCTTTAATTGACTGCAACACACTCGTGTCTGAGAAGCTCCATCCGAACGCCCCTACTGCTGCTACTTTTCTGTTGAGAATTATTGTCGGAGACGAGGCAAAAGGACCGAGGAAGGCTCACCGGAAAAAGAATTCATCCCCACCACTTTACCTCCTTAGCTTCGTTGGAGCTTAACCCCAAACACCCCACCTCAATCGTTGTTGTTGCAGCTGCTCCGATTCCCTTCCGAATCATTGCTATCGGTGACAAGGAAGAAACCATGATGAGGCTCGTCGGGGAGCAGCCTCGCCACCTCCTCCGGTCGTTCATCACATCTCCCCCCCCCCCCCCCCTTTCGCACCTTTCCTCACCGGAGTTGCAGGCGCAACTTACCCGTTTCCCTCGGATCTTCCTTCCTTCCCTCTCCTTTGCAGGTCAATGCTTAAGCAGCCCTTGCTGCTTCGGATCTTATTCCTCATTCATCAGTCCGATTGAGCACCTGTGACACTCCCGTTAATTGGTGGTTGTAGCTGCCTCCCTCCCATGTGTATTTTGATGTCGGATCGGGAAAAGTAACAGTGAAAGAGGGCTCGTCGGAGATCGACGCCACCCCTCCTCACGATTGTCAGTCAGTGTCGGAGACTCCAATCGTCCGCCTCGCTCGTTTCATTCCTTCCTGATCAGATGAAGGAGAAGACTAAGAACCAAAGATCCTTTTCCCCCATTTATAGTTATTGATAATCAGCCTCTTGTTTTGCTCTTTGTGATCGATTGCCACCACCGAACCACCAATTCCCTGCCATCGAACTATCGTCCGTTCTCTTACCTATCTGATGAAGAAGACGACCCTTGTTTCATTTATCAGAATTGTCAAAATGGTCCATGTGGTTGTGAAATTACTGAAATACCCTTCACTTAACGGTCAAAAGTTAACGGAGTTAGCGAAAAGGACCATTTGTTAAAAGTTTTGAAACCACAGGGACCATCTATGAGGTTTTTTGAACTTAGGGACTAAACTTGATATTTTTGAAAACCACAAGGACCATTTTTGAAGTTTTGTCTTAATTTTATATCTATTGTTCATAACTTGACAAAACTGCAAGATTGGTCCCTGTGGTTTTCAGAAAACTTTGGATAGGGTCCAAAAAGTTTTCAACTTGCATGGACGATCCAAAATCAAGGTTTTTCTGTGTTTTTGGTCCATAATACACTTGAAAAGTCGATTTTACCCTTTTCAATTCTTTTTTCTATTTTCTTTATTTGTTTTGGTATTTAAATAATTAAAAAAAACTAAATCTCACCCACCTCCTCTCCACCGTACCCCAATTTCTCTCTCTCTTTCTTTTGACTCTCTTTCCCATCTTCTTCTTCATCACACATCACCTGCAAATCAAAACTCACACAAAATATGAACAAAAAACCCAGAATCTGCAACAACCTTCTTCTTCAATGAGTTTACCATTCATCGAAATGTATAAAATTATTGTAGAAGCAAAGGCCAACAAAAAAATCAAATTTATTTGCAATTATGCCTAAAACACTTAAAATTAGAACACCAAAATTCATCCTAATTAAGTGTATTGTAATCCGAAAAATTACAGTGGAGACACCAAAGTCATTAAGGGTCAATTTCTTGATACAATATTGGATTTTTCAGAACAGCCACATAAAGTATTTTTGTAATCAAAACAGGAAGAATAAAATGAAGGTGTTACAATCACAAATTGAGGTAGTTCCCGGATGGACCTCAAGTCAAAGTGCATCCCAACACAAACTCTTCAAGCTCTTGATAACCACAAATCGTGCAACAGTAGCCAAATGATAAAATTTAGCTAAATCCATGTTTAAAAACCATTGAAAAAAACCTGTGATGTCCAAAAAAAATTGACTTAGTGGTTTCTACCATGAGTAGGCAGAAAACACAAAATCAGTGATGAACACGAATCATAGAAAATGATCAACACAATGATGAACAAGAATTGCAGAAAATCAAAATACAAATTCTAAACCAACCTAGAAATTTGCAGAAGACACAAAATCAAAATCTGGATTGAAACCCTAAAATATTCTGGCGGCTAAGGGAAAGAGATGAGTATGTCGCCACAAGTTAGAACGTTTCAAGATTTCGGATTTGTTACTAGATTCAACGTTGTCGACTTCATTAAGGTTAAGGCAGGTTTCAAGCTCCAAGATGTAAATCCACTGGCTCGGGAAGGATGAGGAATGGAGGAGATGAGAGGTAAAATACTCACCGACCAGAAGGGGTGGCGACCATTAGGGCTTCTCGACGGGGTGAGAGACATGAAGATGATCTGAAAGTCAATGTCTGTTTGATGAAGAGAGAAAGAACACGAGAAAGAAATATAGGGTGGGGTGGGTTTGTAGGCCCATTTTTTTTCTTTTGCTTTTTTTTTAATTATAAAATAATTAATACAAATAAAGAAAATGTAAAAAAGAAATAATAAGGGCAAAATAGTCTTTTCAAATTTTCAAGGACCAAAACCAAAGAAAATTCTTGATTTTGGACCTTCCATGCAAGTCGAAAACTTTTTGGACCCCATCCAAAGATTTTTACAAACCACAAGAACTAATTTTACAGTTTTGTCTTCATAACTTTATATCCATTGCCTAAACTTTAAAGCTAATACTATCAATGGTGCTGATCCAATGCATATATAAAAAGGTAAGTGTCAATTGCACATAAAAATGCAATAGTGAACAAACATAAATTTGAAATTGTGTATCTTGTGGTTGAAATCTGCTTAAGAAACTTTGAAACGTTCCTTTCTTGGACCGCAGCACCTTCTAATACATCTTCTAATGCAGCGCGGGCCACAAAGAGTTTCCTTTTTCCTAACAACAAAATTAGGTTAATTGATCTTAATGATAAAACAAAGCATTAGGAAAACCAAATTAAATCAAAAAGTAAACCTACGATTGTGAATAATTATATAAAAAAACTTACATAAAAAACCTACAATTATATATATATATATATATATATATATATATATATATATATATAACTTACATCCCAATAAGACAAAACTGCACAAATGGTCTCTGTGGTTTCTCAAAAATTACCACTTTGGTCCAAAAATGTTTGGACTAGCATTAGAGGTCCAAACTTTTCATTTTGTTGCGACTTTGGTCCAATTTACTATAAACTTTTTCATAATGACGAATTTGCCTTTACTTTTTTATTTTAAGTTTTTTTATTATTTAAAGATTTTTTTGATTAAAAGAAAACTAAAAAAGAAAATTTTCCTTTTATATTTAATTTTTATAATTTTTTTTATAACAAAAATTAATAAAAAATGAAAATGCTCTCTCTCTCTCTCTGATATCTCTTTATCTTGATCTTTCTCTTATCTAATCCAATCTATTAAAGAACGGTGGTGGATCTTCATAGCATAGATGGTTTCACAATGGATCATCATAGCATCGACGGCGAGGGATTTTAGATTGAAGATGTCGCAATAAAAACCTAACCCTAAAGTTCAGGCGACGACACACAAATCGAAGTTAGGGTTTGTAGCGGTGGCAGCAACAACTTTGTCAATCTCCTTCTCCAACAATGACTTTGTCAATCTCCTTCTCTCTGTCACACACAAATCTGAGGTGAACGCCACCTCTCTCACTATCTTTTTTAATTACATATTGGGTTTCTCTCTATCACACATAGAGTTGAGGTGGAACATCACCTCTCTCACTATCTCTTTTACAGATTGGGTTTCAGATTAATTGAAGAACCTATGCAATGATTTTTCATTTTGATTTTGGGGGTTTTGCTTCAATTGAATGTGGACTCATGGATTTGGTTTGACCCCTTTTCACTTCTGTCACCGACTCTTTCATTTTTGGTGTATCATCTGGTTTAGATGTCAATAAATGGAATAATCTTGGAATTTGGTGTCTGCACAAGACGAGGGTGAGGATTGAAAGCAAGGTTTCATCGATGATGAAGGTTGGGTGAACCAGGTTGTAACGACCCAAAAATTTTGTTTTAAAACATTATTTTAGAAGAACATGAATTGTTAAAAACATTGTTTGATCAAACCATAACAAAACGTAAGTCATGTCTAAAAATCAAATCATACAATCATCATAATATCAGAGTATAAATCCCAGAGAATCTCGTAAGTGCGGAAATCCGTGTGTGTGCATGATGTGCCGCTACCGCGCCGGCTCCTTCCCCTTCGACGAAAAGGTACCTGAAACCAAAACTATAACTGTAAGCACAAAGCTTAGTGAGTTCCCCCATAATACCCCATACCATGCAAACATATAACAACCAATGTTCAGCTAGGAGTTACGGCCCTTGCCCACACTCGGGAAGATACGGGCCCTGCCCACACTTCGCTAGCCGGGAGATACGGGCCTCGCCCACACTTGTGAAGATACGGGCCCTGCCCACACTTCACTATCTGGGAGATACGGGCCTAGCCCACACTCTGACCTCGGAGAGATACGGGCCCTGCCCACACTCTACCGCTAACCCATAACATACAAGTATCACGCAGACAACAAGTATAAGCAACTCTATCATATTAACACATATATCATACTTGACTAAACCCAGAGATACGGGCTCGGCCCACACTCTAGTACTAGCATCTTGTCTACACGGGTCGGCCTTGGTGCCTTAGACCCGTTCCTACTGGAAAGGAAACTCACCTCGAAATAGTTGCCGGTCTGTGTGGGAATTGATAACCTACTACTGCTGCTGCTGCTCCGGAAACCCTCCGGCTGCAATTCCCACAATACGATCAGCCAAACACGCTAGATGTTCTTAGGGTAAAATGACCCTTTTACCCCTTACCAAGTCAAAGACCAGGTCAAAGTCAACTTCCAGTTGACTGGACTCGCCGAGTCCAGAGAGCAACTCGCCGAGTCCATCTCTCACTGATCCGGTCCCACTCACCAGGTCCCTCTTTCACTCACTGAGTCACCCCTGACTCGCTATCCGGGACTCTGGGGCCGACTTGAGTACCAACTCGCCGAGTTCTACGAGCAACTCGCCGAGTTCCTCGAGCAGGTCCTCTGTTTGCTTCCAATCCACACCAAAACACCCCATTCGAGGGTTTGGGGGTTTCGGGACCACGTTATACGGTTAATTCCGTGCACAGGTACGAAGGGCTGAGCCTTTGACGCTTAAACCCCTCGTGTTCTGTGGGTGTTCATATTACTCGCCGAGTTTGAAGAACTACTCGGCGAGTTCCAGGCAATCTTCATAGGACTCGCCGAGTTTGTTCATCCAACTCGCCGAGTCGACGACCATCTTCATAGAACTCGCCGAGTTCCACCTTGGGACTCGCCGAGTCCTTCGACCCACTTCCTGAGTAGGCCAGATCTAGGACATGCAACACTTCCAGACCACAGATCCATGGTCCTAGGGTTCATTTACCACGTAAAGTTGTAAACTTTACGTGCATGCATGGCCCTATGAGCTCAAACATGCACTTCCAAGTTATACAAGAGGTCCTATGCTCATTGGGGACTTCCACTACCTCAACCACAGGGACTTTATGCTACTATGAAGTCCAAAAGGTCCACAATCGAAGTTCTTGCAGAACATTAGCCATAAACACATAGAGATTTAGGTTTTTAGGGCTTAAAACCTCTTTTCTTAGGGACAAAAGGGGACTAACGAGCTAAAGATCAAGTTAGGGTCTTTTCCACCTGAATAAAGGCCTTTCACAGAGTAGATTCCGGATCTCCTTCCCTTCTTGCACTCTTCAAACTTCTCCTTCTTCTCCCAAGCCCCAAATCACCTTCAAAATGTTAACAATCACTCACAAGGACACAAAAGAGGCTAGGGTTTCGTTCTACAAGTCTCTGGGAGTGCTAAGGGAAGTGGAGGTTGGGTTAGATTGATTAAATAGGGTGCAAACACCCGGGTTAGGGTTTCAGTCCAAACAGGGTCTACTCGTCGAGTCCATCGGACCTACTCGCCGAGTAGACCGAGTAGATCCCGCATCTAGTCCCGCTTCTACTCGGTGAGTCAGTCCCTCAACTCGCCGAGTCCAAGGCTAATTATGCAAAATAAAGAGATTTAATAATCACAAATACATACCAGGAATCAGGTGCTACAAATCTCCCCCACTTATTTTAGACTTCGTCCTCGAAGTCTGCTGCTCGATCCTGAAACAGCTCGGGATAGTGCTCCATCATCTCGTCCACCGGCTCCCAAGTCCATTCCAAACCTTTGCGGTGCTGCCATTGCACCTTCACTAGCTCCACCCTCTTGTTCCTCAAATCCTTCGACTTCCTGTTGAGGATTGCGACTGGGCGCTCGATGCAATTCAGGCTATCATCAACCCGAATATCCTCCAACGACACTACCGCTGAATCGTCCACTAAGCACTTTCGCAGCTGAGAGACATGGAAAGTGTTGTGGATCTGGCTGAGCTCGGCTGGCAGATCCAACCTATACGCCACCTTGCCCACCCGAGCTACAACCCTGAACGGTCCGATGAATCGCGGGCCCAACTTGCCCCGCTTCCTGAATCAAATGACGCCTTTCCAGGGCGAAACCTTCAGGAGAACCATATCCCCGACTTGGAACTCCAAATCGGATCGATGCTTGTCGGCATAACTTTTCTGCCGACTCTGAGCAGTCTGAAGCCTGCTCCGGACCTGCTGGATCCTCTCGGTCGTCTTGAGCACCACCTCGGTGCTCCCCATGACCCTCTGGCCAACTTCACCCCAGCATATCGGGGTCCTACACCTCCGTCCGTACAACATCTCGAAGGGAGGGCGGTCGATACTCGCGTGATAGCTGTTGTTGTAGGAGAACTCGGCCAGGGGAAGATAGGTATCCCAGCTACCACCAAAGTCTAGCACGCATGCCCGCAGCATATCTTCCAGAGTCTGGATGGTCCGCTCGCTCTGCCCATCCATCTGCGGTTGAAAGGTAGTGCTAAAATGCAGACGAGTGCCCAACTCGTCATGGAATCTCTTCCAAAACCTGGAAGTAAAACGCACATCCCTGTCCGAGATCACCGATACTGGCACCCCATGTCGTGCCACAATCTCCCTGATATAGATGTCGGCCAATTTCTCGGCCGATATGCTCTTCTGAATCGGAATAAAGTGGGCACTCTTGGTCAATCTATCCACGATGACCCAAATCGAATCCACTCCACGTGCGGTCCTGGGAAGCTTCGTGATAAAATCCATCGTGATATCTTCCCATTTCCACAGCGGAATATCCAACGGCTGCATCTTGTCATGCGGTCTCTGATGTTCGGCCTTGACCTTCCTGCAGGTCAAACATCGCTCGACATACCATGCCACATCCCGCTTCATGCAGGGCCACCAATAGTCTAGGCGAAGATCCCTATACATCTTCGTCGCCCCGGGATGAATAGAGAATCGGGACTTGTGCGCCTCCTCCATCAAAATATGGCGCACGCCTCCGTGATACGGCACCCACACCCTACGGTGTAGTGTCAATAGTCCTAGGCTATCATAATCAAAGGAGGAAACCTGACCCACCACACGCTCGCTCTTCCGATGCTCCTCCTTGATAGCCTCCTGTTGAGCCTCCCGAATCTGCTCCAATAGGGGAGTCACCACGGTCATCCTCATACAAACATCTCTGATCGGCACCGCCTTGCGGCTAAGCGCATCGGTCACCACATTGGCCTTCCCCAGGTGGTAAAGGATCTCACAATCATAATCCTTCACCACGTCCAACCATCGACGCTGCCTCATGTTCAGATTCGGCTGATCCATGAGGTACCTCAAACTCTTGTGGTCCGTGTAGATGGTACATCGAACCCCGTAGAGGTAATGCCGCCAAATCTTGAGGGAAAAGACCACCGCCCCCAACTACAAATCGTGCGTCGGGTAGTTCGCCTCGTGAGGCTTGAGCTGCCTCGAAGCGTAGGCAATGACATGCCCCCTCTGCATCAGTACCGCGCCCAACCCAGAAATGGACGCATCACAATAAACCACAAAATCCTCTACGCCCTCTGGCAGGGCTAAGATCGGCGCCTCACACAATCTCTGTCTCAGTGTCTCAAATGCAGCCTGCTGCTCGGGTCCCCGCCGAAAGACCACGGCTTTCTTCGTCAGCCGCGTCAGGGGTACGACTATCTTGGAGAAATCCTGGATAAATCTCCGATAGTAGCCTGCCAATCCCAGGAAACTCCGAATCTCAGTTGGAGACTTCGGAACCTCCCATCTCATCACGGCCTCGACCTTGGCCGGATCGACCAGAATCCCGTTCTGGTTGACGAGGTGTCCAAGAAATTGCACCTCGCGCAACCAAAACTCACACTTGGAGAACTTGGCATACAAGCTCTCCCTCCTCAGGGTCTCTAACACCTCTCTCAGATGCTCCTCATGTTCCTCCCGAGTCTTGGAATAAACCAAGATGTCATCGATAAAGACTATCACAGACCGATCCAGCATCGGTCTGCATACGCGGTTCATGAGGTCCATGAATGCGGCAGGAGCATTGGTGAGCCCAAACGGCATCACCACGAACTCATAATGGCCATAGCGCGTCCGAAACGCGGTCTTCTGCATATCCTCCTCCCTGACCCTCATCTGATGATAACCCGATCGTAAATCAATCTTGGAGAACCAAGATGCTCCCTGAAGCTGGTCAAAGAGGTCATCAATCCTCGGAAGCGGGTAACGGTTCTTCACCATTACCTTGTTCAGCTCCCGATAATCTATACACATCCGATGCGACCCGTGCTTCTTCTTCACAAACAGAATAGGGGCTCCCCAGGGCGAACTGCTCGGACAAATAAATCCCTTGTCTAGCAGCTCCTGCAGCTGCGTAGACAACTCCTGCATCTCGGGAGGAGCCAACCGATATGGTGCCTTGGCTATCGGAGCCGCACCAGGAACAAGGTCAATCCTGAACTCCACCTGTCGCTCCGGGGGTATCCCAGGAAGCTCCTCTGGGAAAACATCTGCAAAGTCTCGGACCACCGGAACCTCGCTCACTGTCGCCTTACCCGCCTCCCGGGTATCCATCACATACGCGGCATATCCTGCGCATCCCTGCTGAAGGTAGCGCCTAGCCCTCGCTGCTGAACATACAGCGGGTCCATACTGGGGCCTCTCACTATGAATCATTAACTCTCCCCCGCTTGGGGTCCTGACCTGCACTAGCTTCTGCGCACAATCTATCACAGCCCCATTAGGGCTCAGCCAATCCATGCCTATAATCACCTAATTCCCACGCAACGGTATGGGAACCAAATCTACCAAATAGCGCTCCTCGAACAAACGCAGCACGCAATCTCGAAATACCGTCGATGCTCGCACCGATCGATCATCGGCAATCTCCACCTCCAAAGGGCAATCTAACTCGCCTGATGGCTCATGAAACTTCTTGCTAAGCGCAAGGGAAATGAATGATCGGGATGCACCCGAATCAAATAACACCTGAACTGGGAGGTCGTTCACATGGAACGATCCTAATGCATACATATACATACAGAGCACATATCAATAACATAACATCATAAAAATAAGATAGAGGGAAAGAATCATACCCGTCACCACATCGGGTGCGGCGCGTGCCTCCTCGGTAGTCAGCTGGAATGCTCGGCTCCTCACTACTGGAGCTTCTGCCTTGCCCTGCCGGCCATCTGTGATCCGCAAGGTCGCTGGAGCTGGCGCCTTCACCGGCGCTGAAACTATCAACTGGGGGCAATTGGCCTTCTTGTGGCCCCTCTGGTTGCAGTGAAAACACAGCAACTCCGATGTCTGAATAGCTGAAACTGGAGTAGTACAATCCCTGCTAAAGAGCCCTGCCTTGCCGCACTTGTAGCAGCCTACTGATCCCATCCTACATGCCCCCACATGCGTCCTGCCGCATTTCCCGCAGCGGCTCGGTCCTGACTGGCCTTTCGGCCTACCATCTGATCCCTTGGGCTTCTGCCCCGAAGCCCCTCCTGCCTAACCCTCCTCTAATTTCCGTTTCCGGATGTGCTCCAAATTTATCTCCCTTTCCCTCGCCCTGGCAATCATGGAGTCCAGGGTAGGGCAAGCCGAAAAGCTAACATGCTCCCGGATGTTAGCTCGTAGCATATCATGATAACGAGTCCTCCTCATGTCCTCGTCACCAGCATACTGGGGCACCAACAAAGCCCTCTCCCGGAACTTGGCGGTGATCTCCACCATAGTCTCTGTCGTCTGCCTCATGTCTAGAAACTCCCTGGCCAGCTGCTGAAGCTCGACAGCAGGCGCAAACTCCGCCTTGAACCTAGTCACAAAGTCCGACCAGGTCATAGCCTCGATAGCTGAGGCTCCCAACGAGTCACCCACTGACTCCCACCAATCCCGGGCTCGGTCCCGTAAACATCCTGCTGCATACCTCACCTTCGACCCCTCGGGGCAGAAGCTAGTCAACTGGGCAGACTCGATGTCTGCAATCCATCGTCTGGCAGCAATGGGGTCTTTCACCCCATGGAAATCCGGCGCACCACTGCCCCTGAAGTCCTTAAAGGACAGTGTGCGAGATCTCGACTGGCCAGATGCCATGTCGCTCCTGAACGCCCTGAGGCGATCCTCCATCAACTCGATGATCCCTTCCTTGATCGACCCGAAGATAATGGGAGTCGACTCAAGGAAACCCCTGGTGATCTCTGACGCGATGAACTCGCGTAGTCCCTCATCCACCGGCTCGGAACCTGATCCCGAACCTGACCCCTCTCCTGAACCGCCATCTACCGGCCTCGATCGAAGTACCACCATTCTGCATCACAACAATCATTAGTGATACTAATACTTCCTGAGGGATCACAACCACTTACAAGTTCCCTGGTCTTATCTTGGCCTTCCTTGGTTCGGGTACAGATCCTCTGCTTTCAGTAGTACGGGCCCATACTACCTTCCACATCTATCCGTACCTTCTTCAAGGAATTGCCTCGACTCCACCAGATCCCTTTCACTACTGCTGATCACTGCTATACTCATCCTAGGCTTGCCCTAGGGAAATCTCTAACTCCACTCTAACCCGTCCTCAGCTGCTGCAGGCCTCCTTGTAATGCCAATTAGCCATTACCCGAATACCATCACATGTGACGAGGCTCAGATAATCCTTCGAGTACCCGACTCGTCCCTACAACGGTTGGACTCAAACAAGAGCTGCGCAGTAGGATCAAATCCGGCACCCTAAGATTATTCAACCCTGATCACATGTGACGTGACGCATTCGCCTAATGGCTAATTCCCATTATTCAGAGTCCCAAGTAGCACGAAGCAAGCAGCATTCAGATAAGGGTAACAATCTCAATTAACTCTATCTACTTTCAGGAACTGAGCTAGCATAAAGTGCTAAGCTCCTACTACCAGGCATAACCTAATCAGGTTATCCTACTTACTGTCTACTCAATAACTAGCATGCAAGTCCTCATACAACTGAAACACATTAAGCAGGCACATAAGGCATCACTCCTAGATCCTCAGTCCTATTCTAGCATGTTGTTCTACAAAAGCTGATAAACATATCATAAGCTTGTATGGGTACTTTGGGGAATACTTACTTGAGCTCGGCCGGTCGCGCACATCACACACTTCGTTCTTTCTCAAAACTCTTTTCTCAATTTTAGAAAACATTTTCTTTTAGAAAATCTTTTAATCCCTCGATTTGAGTTCAGACACTCCCGAGGGTGTGTCCGAATCCCTCAAACCAGGGCTCTGATACCAACTTGTAACAACCCAAAAATTTCGTTTTAAAACATTACTTTAGAAGAACATGAATTGTTAAAAACATTGTTTGATCGAACCATAACAAAACTTAAGCCATGTCTAAAAATCAAATCATACAATCATCATAATATCAGAGTATAAATCCCAGAGAATCTCGTAAGTGCGGAAATCCGTGTGTGTGCATGATGTGCCGCTACCGCGCCGGCTCCTTCCCCTTCGACGAAGAGGTACCTGAAACCAAAACTATAACTGTAAGCACAAAGCTTAGTGAGTTCCCCAATAATACCCCATACCATGCAAACATATAACAACCAATGTTCAGCTAGGAGTTACGGGCCTTGCCCACACTCGGGAAGATACGGGCCCTGCCCACACTTCGCTAGCCGGGAGATACGGGCCTCGCCCACACTTGTCAAGATACGGGCCCTGCCCACACTTCACTATCTGGGAGATACGGGCCTAGCCCACACTCTGACCTCGGAGAGATACGGGCCCTGCCCACACTCTACCGCTAACCCATAACATACAAGTATCACGCAGACAACAAGTATAAGCAACTCTATCATATTAACACATATATCATACTTGACTAATCCAAAGATACGGGCTCGGCCCACACTCTAGTACTAGCATCTTGTCTACACGGGTCGCCCTTGGTGCCTTAGACCCGTTCCTACTGGAAAGGAAACTCACCTCGAAATAGCTGCCGGTCTGCGTGGGAATTGATCACCTACTACTGCTGCTGCTGCTGCTCCGGAAACCCTCCGGCTGCAATTCCCACAATACGATCAGCCAAACACGCTAGATGTTCTTAGGGTAAAATGACCCTTTTACCCCTCACCAAGTCAAAGACCAGGTCAAAGTCAACTTCCAGTTGACTGGACTCGCCGAGTCCAGAGAGCAACTCGCCGAGTCCATCTCTCACTGATCCGGTCCCACTCACCAGGTCCCTCTTTCACTCACTGAGTCACCCCTGACTCACTATCCGGGACTCTGGGGCCGACTTGAGTACCAACTCGCCGAGTTCTACGAGCAACTCGCCGAGTTCCTCGAGCAGGTCCTCTGTTTGCTTCCAATCCACACCAAAACACCCCATTCGAGGGTTTGGGGGTTTCGGGACCACGTTATACGGTTAATTCCGTGCACAAGTACGAAGGGCTGAGCCTTTGACACTTAAACCCCTCGTGTTCTGTGGGTGTTCATATTACTCGCCGAGTTTGAAGAACTACTCGACGAGTTCCAAGAAATCTTCATAGGACTCGCCGAGTTTGTTCATCCAACTCGCCGAGTCGACGACCATCTTCATAGAACTCGCCGAGTTCCACCTTGGGACTCGCCGAGTCCTTCGACCCACTTCCTGAGTAGGCCAGATCTAGGACATGCAACACTTCCAGACCACAGATCCATGGTCCTAGGGTTCATTTACCACGTAAAGTTGTAAACTTTACGTGCATGCATGGCCCTATGAGCTCAAACATGCACTTCCAAGCTATATAAGAGGTCCTATGCTCATTGGGGACTTCCACTACCTCAACCACAGGGACTTTATGCTACTATGAAGTCCAAAAGGTCCACAATCGATGTTCTTGCTGAACATTAGCCATAAACACATAGAGATTTAGGTTTTTAGGGCTTAAAACCTCTTTTCTTAGGGACAAAAGGGGACTAACGAGCTAAAGATCAAGTTAGGGTCTTTTCCACCTGAATAGAGGCCTTTCACAGAGTAGATTCCGGATCTCCTTCCCTTCTTGCACTCTTCAAACTTATCCTTCTTCTCCCAAGCCCCAAATCACCTTCAAAATGTTAACAATCACTCACAATGACACAAAAGAGGCTAGGGTTTCGTTCTACAGGTCTCTGGGAGTGCTAAGGGAAGTCGAGGCTGGGTTAGATCGATTAAATAGGGTGCAAACACCCGGGTTAGGGTTTCAGTCCAAACAGGGTCTACTCGTCGAGTACATCGGACCTACTCGCTGAGTAGACCGAGTAGATCCCGCGTCTAGTCCCATTTCTACTCGGCGAGTCAGTCCCTCAACTCGCCGAGTCCAAGGCTAATTATGCAAAATAAAGAGATTTAATAATCACAAATACATACCAGGAATCAGGTGCTACATAGGTGGTCTTAATGATAACAGCCTTTGAGGCAGTGTTTTTGGACATATGGTTTCAATCGGTAGTGATGGCAATGACAGCGTTGGGGCGGCGGTGGTGCCATTGAAATGGTGAAGACGTTTATTGTGGTAGGGCTCTCCCGGTGGTCGAAAATGCAGCTTCGGAGTAGTGGTTTTCATGGTGGTAGAGGTATTCACGATGGTGTGTGGTGGTAGTTGTAGGTTTGACAGATAAAGACTAAAGGAGAACAACATATCCTCCTTCAGATTAAAACACATCTCATTTTTCTGTTTGTAGGCATATGAACATGGGATAAAGAGGATAAAGTTTGTTTAACAAAGATCCAATCAATACATTTTCTAGATTGGGATTCACGCTAGAGAAATCAAGAAATGATGGGGAAGACGGGAGAGAGAGAGAGAGAGAGAGAAAGAAAGTGTGTGTGTGAGGGAGAGAGAGAGAGAGAGAGAGAGAAAGGGTTTGCATTTTCATTTTCAATTTCTTTTTTGTTATAAAAATATGTAAAAAAAATATAAAAGGAAATTTTTTTTTATTTTTCTATTAATCAGAAAAATCTTTAAATAATAAAAAAACTGAAAAAGAAAAAAGTAAGGGTAAATTCGTCATTTTGAAATAGTTTATAGCAAATTGGACCAAATTCGCAACAAAATGAAAAGTTTGGACTTTTGCTGCTAATCCAAACATTTTTGGACCAAAGTAGCAATTTTCGACAAACCACAGGGACCATGCGTGTAGTTTAGTCTCCCAATAATGACACTCATTAATGGTCCACCAAATTCATTTCTTGAAACCTTTGACTGGATACATTTTTTTGGTTGATTCTAACCGCCGAACAAATATCTATGTATAGTTCTACCCGAATGAATTGATGTATTTGACTTTTTATTAATATTTCATAATCATTGATTATTTTAAATTTTGTTGTTTTTTTATTATTTAAATGAAGACAGAGAGTAGTTTTTATTACTAACACTAGTTTATAACCCGTTAGAACTATACTTACAAAATTAATTAAATTTTCGTGGTAAAAAACCTAAAATTATTAATAAGTTATTTTAAATAAATTATTAATTAAAATATATTTTTTTAGTTATATAAAATTATAATCATTGATTTAAATAAAATGTTACCTTATAATCTGTATTAATTTTATTTTAATTTTTATTCTAATTTTATTAATTTAATATAGTTAAAATGAGAAATTGAAAATTGAAAATTTGAAATGAAAAATTAATAAATTGACAAGTGACATGACATTAATTAGGAAGTTTTATATGATAACCCATGACAAAAAAAAAAAAAAAAAAAAAACTCATTCTTTTATTAGAACAGGAAAATCTTACATTTCGATTTATACCCTTTGAAATATTCATGTAGCTTATAGATGATTTATTTCGATTTTTGTATTTGTTTTTATTTGATCATCTTAATGTGTTGTTTTTTTATTATTATTTTGATTTTTGATTTATTTTTTATTTTTACTTTTAATAATTATATTATTATTATTATTATTATTATTATTATTATTATTATTAAAAATATATTTTTTGTTAGTTAGAATTATTAGTGTGTTCTTTTTTATTAAGACTATCATTGTGTTTTTTTTTTCCGTTCGAACTATCCATTTATTATTCTTTCGTTCGAATTATCTTATGTTATTTTTTCGTTCCGACTATCTTTGCGTTGTTTTTCGGTCGAATTATTTCATCTATTTTTTTTTGTTCAGACTATCTATATGTTATTTTTTTCGTACATACTATTCTTGTGTTATTTTTTCATTCTGACTATCATTGTATTATCTTTTTGTTCCGACTATCCTTGTATTGTTTTTTGGTCGGATTATCCCCATATTCTTATTTTTTCTCATTCGAGCTATCTTTGTGTTATTTTTTCCTTCCAACTGTCTTTATGTTTTTTTTTCTTCGACTATCGATGTGCTATTTTTTTTTGTTTGGACCATATTTGTGTTATCCGACTGAACAAAAAAATAATGCCGAGATAGTCCAAACAAAAAAATAGACAATCATAAACGAATATAGTCAAACATAAATGGAAATAAAAGAATATAAACCGAAAAAAATTAAATCAAAAACCATCCATAAATAAATAAACATAAACATTCAAATCAAGAACAAATCCATATGAACATATGGTTAATGTGTTAAATAGATGTTGCTGGAAACGAGTTACAAAAATTATAAATTGACCGGTCATTAAAAATATAAATTTAAAATAATAAAATATATAATTAACATTTACTAAAAATAATTTTTATTGAAAATGAATTTCAATTTATACTAATACAAAAAGTAAAAAGTTATTAACATATATTTTTAATATTTTTAAGATTATTAGCATATATTTTTATATGCATATTTCAAATAAAATTTTTTAAATTTAAAAGAATATAAAATATAAAGATATGTTTAAAATATAATGATGTGTTTTGTAACTTACTACTACGGTTGTTAAAATTGTATCACGGAAAACTAACCAACATGCTACCAACTGAACCAATAAAGTTGATAATCAATATATTTTGTAGCCAATATGTGTGGTTGGTAGTACCGTACCAATTGAACAATCTTGGTACAAAAGTTTGAATATCTTGGTAATCCGTACCAACCAATTAATATATATATATATATATATATATATATATATATATAGGGAAAAGGAAATATACATTACATCCCGACCTAAGCTTAAGTACTAAACCTCTTGAAAATACATTGTTTTACTATATAAAGATTACGGTTAATGGATTCACGATTAATACTTCAAGATGTAAATTCAAGATCGACATATTTGGGTTTAGGGTTTAGGGTTTAGGTTTAGGTTTAGGGTTTGGGGTTTAGGGTTAGGGTTTAGGGTTTAAGGTTTATTAATGTTCACTTCGGTGAAGTAATAAACGATAATGGAGGAAAGAAAACAGAGATGGTAAAACGATAATGAAAGAAAGAAATGTTATGGATGATTGTATATTTACCAAGTGAAACCAAACCGGGTATATTTAACAAGTTAAACGACATATTTTAGAGGTTTAGTACCTAAGCTTAGGTGGGGACGTAATGTATATTCCCTATCCCCATATATATATATATATATATATATATATATATATATATATATATATATATCCTAATAAATAAGAATAATTTTGTCACATGCTATTCTCTCATTTAATTGGTCACATGTCATTTTGTCATAATTTTGAGATATATTTATTTTCCACTTGTCGTTTATTTCATTTTTCCTTTCCAATATATCATTAATTTAGTTTCCATAAATTAAACCTACCATAATTGACTATTAATTTTAAATTTTAAATTTCAATATCAATTTTATATAAATTTACAGTTTAAACCTTTGTGCTTAACATTTTGTTATAGTTAACCCTTTTAATACACGAGTTTGATAACTAAATACAAAATTTTAATTTATTTATTTTTTGCATGTTTTTTTCTCACAATTTTCAAATTCAAATAAACTTCAAATTTAATTGTTTATATTTAACATTTTGTTTTTATCAACCCGTATAATATACGGGTCTCACAACTAGTATATATATAAACAAAATCATAAATTTCAATTGTTAATTGTGTTTAGTGTTTACATTTTTAAAGACGTTATATAAGTTATTTGGTCGCATTAGTCAATAGTTATTACCACATTAAAGAAAAAAAATTAAAACATTACTTTAACGTTACTTTCAATAGAATTCTTTTGTAAATTAAAAGAACTGCATAACTAATTTCTTTACTAAACGTCTTATAAATTACCTGATGTATTTGTTTATTTTAAAATCTTACAATAGACTATTAAAAGAAATTGGTATATATCATTAGCAATTTGTACCAACCAAACTTGTTGGTAGCCAAATATATTGGTATCAAGTGTACTTGGTACAGTACCGGTAGCAAATTTGTTATACCAATTATAAATTGTACGGTATATGGTTTAAGGAAAAATGAATTTGTACCGTACCAATTCCACATCTACTTACTACATCTAATCTAAAGGGAATAAAATGAAAAAAAATGTAAAAGTAATTGAAATTATGAAATTGACAATATGATGGGATTGATTGTCCACTATTCAAATTAATATAAGACAAAATTGTAAAAATGGTCCTTATGTTTGGAAAAATTATGCGACTTTGGTCCAAAACGAAACCTTGATGCACCACTAGTCCAAAATTGGATTTTTTTTCCCATTGTTTTTGGTCCCTCACACTAACTTCCGTCCATATGCTCCGTTACCTGCAATATAGACGGGGGTATTTTCGTCTTTCCACTTACAGGGACCTTTTTTGCAACAATATTCAAAATAAAAGCATAGCTACATCACTCTTCCATCTTCAACTTCACGAGCTTCATACTCTTCCTACTCTGTGTTCACAATTTCTTAGAGATCAAAAATCAAAATGGTGATGTGTTTCTATGGTAGGGACGCGGTGGTTCGCACCTCCTGGACATCAGCAAACCCTGGTCGGAGGTTTCTTTCCTGCCCTCAAAAGGTAAGTGTTCGATTTTGCTATTTTACCCTCATTTTGGAAAATCACCCTCATGTTTAGGGTTTTTTTTTACGTGAAGGGTTCCAGATGCAGATTCTTAGGATGGATTGATCCTCCAATGTATGCAAGATCTATGTTGATAATACTCAGATTATTGAGGAATGTCAACAATGCAAACTATCAAGTGGCAAGATTGAAGATGTGTTTGTTTGCAAGTTGGTTACTATTTGTGGTGGTTTGGGTGCTTTTCATTTAGTAATAAGGAATTAGGGACCCCTGTAGTTACATGTAATTTTGGGTGTTTTTGTCTTATGAAATTGTAACAGGGGAATGTGGTAGTTTTTGGTATTTGATATTGTAATATTAATTTAGGGTTATTTTGGGCAACTTCAGAAATGGGTACCCTTTTCAAGGATGTAATGACAATGTATTGCAGTTATCACCTAATGTTAATGTTTATTTGTTGTTTCAGAAGAAAGTTGTTATAACCATAAATGTGTTCCATAAACATGACAACAAAGTTGGTATAAACCATAAACATCATTCTTCTGTTTGATTAGTGTCTAAGCCTATAACCATAATTGGTAAGTACTTGACCCGATTATGCATGTTCCTTTTGGGTTGCCTTCACCAAAGCAACTTGACTGGAGAAATAATAGAGAAAGAGGTTATTATGATTTATTAATATGTTATAAGAATAATATATTAAACTAGAAATCATATTTGTTTAATTAATATTGGTCAATAATTAATTAAGAATTACTTTTGTGATTAAATGTAATTAATTAAACTAGAGGGGCTGAATTGTAATTATGTGATAGTTACAAAATAGGGTAAGGATTATCCTAAGGATAGGTTGGACGAACTTAAGGTGATAAGGCCTTAGAATTCGTCCATGATAAGAATTCAAGGCTTATCTTATGGGTTGCTTGGTGGGCAAGCAACTAGATAAGGATAAGGACTGAAACCCTATCTCTACACCTATATAAACACCCCTTTGGCTCATGATTTCGTCCATACCTTCCCAAGGCTTCCTAGGGAAGAATTTTATATCTCTCTCCTCTCTCCATATCTTCTCCAATTGATTGTGGTGTTTGTGAGCCATTAGAGGCATTACACTTGCGGTGCTTGCTTTCAAGACTTAGGGTTTGAAGATTCAAGTTGTTATTACAATATAACAACAAGAGGTATGTAATCTAACCTTCTTGGTTAATTTCGAAAATAGCAATCATGATTAGGGTTTTATTATGTGTTCATAATGTTGTGTATCTAATAGTGAAAACATAGATCCAATGCTAGGGTTGCATGTACACGTAGGATTGTTTGTATAAATCCCATCATCTTCAACAATTACAAAAGGTTGACATTAGTTTCATGACCAAAAGGGCTAAAAGACCAAAATAAAACCATTACAACAAACTACTTTTAAACCATTACATCCAAATGCACAAAAGTGGTGCTAAACCAAAAGATAAGTTTTTAAACAAAATACACTAATTCCTGCATTGACTGCCACCTCCATTCCCTCCTTGACTGCTTCATGCATTCCCTCCTTGACTGCTTCCTGCATTCCCTCCTTGATTGCTTCCTGCATTCCCACCTTCACCCTTGCAAGTCCTTGAGTTATGACCCCTATTGTTGCACTTCCCACACCTGACACTAATAAACTTTCTAGTAAGTTTTGCAGGTTCACTTGCACCATGATTATGCATCTGTTTATCATATTCTTCATTTGCACTTCTCTTTCTCCTGGTCTTAGGTCTCCCAGGTTGATTGTGATGTGGTGGTGGTGTTAATTGAAATGGACAGGTACTTTTTGGCCACATGGCTCTACCCTTTATAGGGTCCACAGTGTAAAAGTAAGCTTCCTTCCATGTTTGAAGCCAATACACTTTATTGACATAAGTGTAAAGTTCCCCAACTTTGTCTCCACTATCAGCCATTTCATGTATTGTAGCTATGGCATGTCTGCATGGAATCCCATTCAATTCCCACCTTCTACATGTACATGACATATTTGTCATGTCAACCACATGCTGGTCATGCCAAGGACCATAAACTTCATACTTTGCAGTCCCATTCCATCTAGCTCTATATTGGACTGAAGCTTCCCTATTTCTCCCAAGTAACTTTGATGTTGTTGGAGTGAGTGGACCTGGAGCTTTGGACATCACTTTCTTCACATTGCAGATCCTCTTCATAAGGTACTGCCTGCTGTACTCAAGACAACTTATGATGGGATTATTCCTACCATGAATAAGCTTACTGTTGAAAACCTCACACAAATTGTTGAGCAATATATCTGATCCTGCTCTGCCTGCATTAAACAAGAGCATTATATGAACTAAATCATATACAATGAGCACTAGTAAAGCTTCAACCTAAGGTAGGGAATATAACCTGAAAAGTGGCTTCTGGCCCAATGGTGAGAGAGGATTTTCTTCAACCACTCAAAAGCATCCTTATTAAACTTGTTAAGTTCATTCATGTAGTGTTCAAATTATGGTACTGTGGTTGCTGTTGCACACAGCCATAAGTGATCTTTATACTCTTTTGTTTTCCATTTTTTCCTCATGTTCTCATAAATATGTCTTAGACAGAATCGATGCCCAGCTTGTGGGTATAGTTGTGCAATAGCAGGTAAGAGTCCCGATAAAGGATTATCCCACATAATGATTGCAACATTCATATACAAATAAACAATTAGTAATACAAAAAGAAGAAAATAGTACCTTTTGTCTATCACTCATAAAAGTAAAGTTAGAATTTGAGTACAACTCTAAGTCATCTCCCAAGCATTCTAGAAACCATTTCCAGCTACTCATATTTTCAGTCTCAACAATGGCATATGCAAGTGGGTATATGCCATTGTTTGAATCCAATCCAACTATTGTCAGTACTTGGCCTGGAAATGGTCCTTTCATAAAAGCACCATCTAGTCCCAAAATATCTCTTAAGCTTGCTTTAAACCCTTTCTTTAATGCCCCTAAGCAAATATACACCCTTTTAAACTGCCTTGTTTCTCTAGCACTGTTAGGCTCATTAACAACCTCAAGCTTCACAGTTGTACCCACATTAGTTGCTTGTAGTTCCATAAGATAATCTCTTAACACCTCGTATTGCTTTGTGTAGTCACCACTCACTTGCTTTGTAGCTGTTGCTTTTGCCCTCTGTACTTTGTGTATGGACACACCAACTTGAAGCCTCTTCTGAACTTGTTCTTGAATGCTTAGAAGGGGTACTGTAGGGTTAGACTCGACCATGTCTAAGATTTCTGTAGATATATACTTCGCAGTGCAAGCCCTAAGTTTTCTAGTTTGAACACAAGTATGTTTGTCCAGTAAGGTTTTCACATACCAATAATCACTATCTTTTGACCTTGAAGTTTGCATTGACCAAGAACAATTCACTTTATTTCCCTTACCTACCCCACTTGCATTTACATTAGGTACATTACCTTTACACACAACCCTAAGCCTTGTTTTGTTTTTTTTCTTGAAGCCAAGATTCCTTCTAGTCTCAATGGCGAGTTTGTTGACTTTGTCCTTAATTTCCATTATAGTTTTATACTTTTGATCCACTTGAAAAGTAACTGCATGGACTTCACCAAGAGAGCACTTCTTCTCCTTCACCATCTATTTTAATATTGCTTTCCTCATTTCATCATCAGTATCTTCACCTAATGAGTCCCATTCATCATTATCAATTACTTCAACATCTTCAACATCTTCAGTATCAATATCTTCCTTTTTAGTCTCAACAACCTTTCCTCTGTCAGCATATTCAACATCTACATCAACATTCATATAGAAATCACTCATGTCCACCTTAATATCACTTACATAATTTTCTTCATCTTCAAGAAAGTCACTATCTTCCTCACTCCCTTCACTACCCCCTTCACTACCTCCTTCACCAAGTCCTTTACAAACTCCCACACTTTCAAATTGAACTTCACCTAGTCTTGTGCCAAGTTCTGCACCAACTCCCATACTCTGATCATTACCATCATTAAAAGTATATTGATCAAAGAAAGGATCAAAGTCTTCAAATTGAAATGGTTGGTCATCAAAGGTATCAAACACTCTTGTATTTACTTCTTGGTCACCAAGATTTGAACCTTGATCATGAACTTTTGTATCTTGATCACCAACAGGTGCACCTTGATCACTAATATTTGCACCTTCATTACCAATTTCAACATGTGCATCTTGATCACCAACAGTTGTAGTGTGTTACAATTTGAAACACAATTTCTTACTACATGATTGACTCCCTTCAACTAACCTTAATCTCCTATTTAAATTGTATTCGGGTGTCTCATACCTTACCAAACACAATTCAAGATGTGGGACATCTTCCTGGTTTTGGTTTACTGGATACAAATCAACCACTGCTGAATTTGATTTTAGTATGGGCACATCATCTTCTATTTCCTCAATTATGACCCTAGGTTTAACTCTTGGAGACATAAAGTATGTAAGTAACTTAGTTTCATTATGTTCAGTGTATACCTTGATGATCTTATGATGTTCAATGTACTGTGCAAGACTAAGTACATCAACATCATTCCCTAGAGCTCTAAGACCAAACTCCAAATCTCCATTTGGCAATTGATAGTGGTAGTAAATGACTGGTGGTACCTTATAACCAAGCTTCAACATCACCTCGTCCAACTCATGCACAGAGAACTCATCCATGTCTACCAAGTCAACGTGGTCTAATTTTCCTTCAATGTAGCTTATCCCTGGGAATTTTGTGAACCTCCCTCCATGTTGGAGCTCAATAGTGAACATCGTGGGATATCCTTCTGTAAAAATCATGAACCAAACCAAAAAAACATTACTTTATATGGATTGTAAAAGTTTTTTTTGTTTCAAAGAAATATGTAAGACCAGAGTACGTTACCGTAATTTCAGATTGCATCAAAACACTGATTTCTTGGCCTGATTTCCCATATTTGGAGCATACTCGTGGATTCAAACTTACGATTGAAGTTGATGATCAAATGCAGGATTTCAAGGAACGATTAGGGTTTCCCGTCAACAAAGTGGGTTTAATGGGTAGAGTGAAGGGTCATTAACTGTGTATATCATTCAATATGGCGGTAATCGATGATATAGAGGTGGAAAGACGAAAATACTGATGGGTTTTATGCATAAGAAACATTCCTATGTGCTCATACAAAGCCTAATGCTTGGATCTAGGTTTCTCTATTGTACATGCTTTGATTACATGATTTACAAACCTAGATCTATCATATATATTTCGAAATTATCATAAAGAAAACAGATCTAAGTGGTTTACCTCTTTCAAGTAGCTTGAATCCTTGTAATCTTCTTGATCTTGAGCTTAGAGTCACAAATGTAACTCCTCTAATGGTTCACAAACCCCACAAGCAAGAAGGCAATATGCGAGAGGGTGAGATAGGTGCTAAAATCGGCCTAGGGTTCTCTTAGAATCAAGTGGTAGCCGATTTCCATAGCCTAGGGGTCTTATTTATACTGTTGGCTGCTAGGGTTTCAGTCAAAACCCTAATGGACAACTTATTGACCAAGCAGCCCATAGAACCTTCTATGGACGAAATTTTGATGGATCCCCATCATAATTTCGTTCACCCCTTGATCCATTAGGTTTCCTTAGTCCAAAACTCAACTATCATACATTTGATAGTTTATACCCCTTTATTTAATTAATCTCTTTTAGTCACCAAATTAATTCCTAATTAATTTATGACCAATACTAATTAAATAAATATGATTTCTTCTTTAATATATTATTCTTATAATACATTAATAAACCATAATATTCTCTCTTTCTCCTTCAATTACCTTGTCAAGTTTCTTTGGAGAAGGCAACCCAAAAGGACCATGCACAACCAGGTCAAGTACATACCAAATATTGTTACGGGCTTAGACACTATTCCAACAGTCTCTCACTTGGATAAGTCTAGTAGCTATATCTCACATATGACTTCAGAATCCGATTAGCAATTGTAGCTCTTATACTTTGTTGTCAACTCTGATCAACTTGTCCATCAGATAAGGGATCATATAATCCTCCGTTCTACATATCATGCTGATAATGCTTATTGTCCATCATTTTTTCTCGATTTCCGATTTGTTTGACATAGAATTTAGTTGAACACATCAACTTTATTCTGACCGGGCCCGACACATAAGTCAAACCAAATCATCAAGTGGCTAAGATATCGCTTTTATTCTCATAGAATAAAAGGAACATATCAACTTCGACTCATATGCATCTATAATTCACTGATTGAATCATGCACAATAATGTGTTTTATAACATCAAGTTACTGATGCGTTTACACATCATCAATGCATAACCAACCAACAAACAACAACCATATCTCTAAGTTTTAAGATTATATGATATTATCGCTTTGCGATCACTTAAGGCAAAACACCACGAAGCGATACCAGCAAACGCGGGTTTATTCCAATGCTAAAATGATATTCATAAGCACTCACGAACTTTGCAGCAAACCTTCGCTGTGCCCAAAACCTTTTAGACAATCTACAAACAATTCATGAAAGTCTTCATTCACATCTACTTCCAAACACATGAACGACTGTGGACCGTTTGAATAATCTTATTATTCAGGAAGTCAAAACATGCAAAATGGAAACAATAGATAAATAACTAACACAAGATAGTAACTTTACTTATACATAACACAAATTTATTTATTCATCAAATGTCAAGAACAAACTATCTATTACACGTTTCCTATCTAATCCAAACTTATATCATCCTTCAGCCCAATGCTCCTAGCGTGTTGCAAGTGTTTGACCCTACTCAGTCCCTTCGTAAGGGGATCTGCTGGATTTTCTTCTGATGATACCCTCTTCACAACGAGGAGTCCTCCTTCTACCCGATGTCTGATAAAATGGTATTTTCTATCGATATGTCGAGATCTACCATGATCTCTCAGTTCCTTGGTCAAGGCAACCGCTCCTTCATTCTCACAAAAAATTTCCATCATCTCCTTTATGGATGGCACAACTCCAAGGTCTCCAATGAAGTTCTTCAACCATATAGCCTCCTTTGATGCTTCGCTCGCCGCAATGTACTCTGATTCGCACGTTGAATCAGCTACGGTCTCCTGCGTGGAACTTTTCCAAGTCACTGCTCCTCCATTTAGGGTAAAGACCCAGCCCGACTGCGATCGGAAATTATCCCGATCCGTCTAAAAACTAGCATCACTGTACCCTCTTACCCTTAAGTCATCACTCCCACCGAGGACTAGAAACCATTCCTTGGTCCTTCATAGGTACTTAAGAATATTCTTTACCTCAATCCAATGAGATCTACCTGGGTTCCCCTGATATCTGATGACCATGCTCAAAGCGAAGGCCACATCAGGGCGAGTACAAGTCATAGTTGTTAGAATAGTGTCTAAGGCTGCAACTATATTAGGCAAGTATTTGACCCAATTGTGCATGGTCCTTTTGGGTTGCCTTCACCATAGCAACTTGAAAGGATGATTTATTATGAGAGAATAAATATTATTAATATATTATGAGAATAATATAAGGAATAATTATATTGTTATTTGATTAATATAAGTCATAAATTAATTAGTATTAATTTGGTGACTTAAAGAGATTAATTAAATAAGAGGGTATAAACTGTCAATTGTTTGATAGTTACACTTTAGACTGTAAATCCTTAAGGGATAGGGATTGGACGGATTCTAGGGCTTAGGATAGCTCAAAATCGTCCAAGGCTTATCTAAGGTAAGGATTTGGATTGCTTTAAGGAAAGATTATCCAACTAGGGTTTAAAGGTGAAATCCTAAGGAGTCTACAAGTATAAATAGATCCGTTGAGCAAGGGAAATCGGCATCTCATCTAAAGTAGAGTACCTCTGGCCGAATTTCCTCCTAACCTCTCTCCCAGATCATCCTCCTTGCTAATTGGTGTTTGTAAGCCATTAGAGGAGTGACAATTGTGACTTTAGAGCTCCAAGACAACAAGATCAAACAAGAGATTCAAAGGTAAACTTCTAGAACTGATTTTGTATTGTTCTTATACCCAATTAGTCATTAGAAGTCTTGGATTCAAAGCATGTTTAATTAGAGAAACCTAGATCCAAGCATTAGGGTTTTGTATGCGCACATAGGAAAGTTCTTATGGCTAAAACTCATCAGTGGTATCAGAGCCAGGTTGGTTTCTATTAAATTGTTGCTTGTTTGTTTGAATCTTGTTTGCAAAATTCGAATTTTGTGTCTCTGTGTCATGAACTCGACGAGTCCCATGGTGGACTCGACGAGTTGGCCTGACTCGACGAGTCCAGTTGGGAACTCAACGAGTTCGAGCGTCAGGAAGGGCCAGATTCGGGATTTTTTTCATATTTATCTTATGGAAACTTGCCTTTATCATATTAGATCCACCTTAATCCGATTTTCTGATATATATGACTATAATCTTGATCTAATTAAAGATATTTATCAACTAATAAATTATTTAATTTCCTTATGTGATAATTAATTAATTATTTTGATTAAATTGGTAATTATCTTGCAAGAAATCTTTAAATAAATCAAATATGGATAATTATGGAATTAATTGTTAATAAAGATTATTTGTTATTTGATCATCCATGTTTTAAATGTTTAAAACTTGTCCTCAAGTTTTGAAATTTATGTTTTGTGATTAAAAGTTTTAATTTAGACAATTTAAATTTCAAGCCCTAGATTTTTAAAAGTTTAAAATACAACCCTATACTAATATAATATTACAAGATTAATATATATATATATATATATATATATATATATATATATATATATATATATATATATGTATGTATGTATAACTAAAATGTTAGTCTTACCGTTAGTAGGCCTCATTCACGAAGCCGATCTATAAGGTGGGTATAAGGTTGCGGCCTATAAAATGGCGCTTAATGGGTGTACACTCACACCCACCGCTTGCTTGATCGGTGGAGGGTCGTTAGCCGAACGGGTAGGATAGGGCAACCTCATCCTCACATTAAAAGTATAATATGAAATACAAAGTAACTACATGTTTTTTTTTTTAAATTTCCCAATCTTAGTTACTTTAGGAAAAGTGAATTGATGCAATCCCATGAAATTACACTTTGCACCCTTGCTAAGAAGTTAGTGGAGCGTGTGTGGTTTACCGGCACACTAATTGGTTCTAAGCAAAGGTGGAAAAGGGTGATTCATTGTTTATCATAGTTCGATGGAGCGTGTGTGGTTTACCGGCACATCGAATAGGTGATCGTTACAATGAAGGCACCATGTGAATTTGCATGGTAATTCACACCCGCTTTGTGATCCTCGGTATCCCAGTCACAAACAAGAGGGGCATATCGAGATTTAAACATGCCATTGAATAGTTTCAATGAATCTCATCCGAACCTAGGAATTCTCAATACATTTAGGACTTAAAGTTATGTTTTTATGGTGGAGAATTAGTGAATCGTCATTCACTTACCTTCATATTATTTGCATGTTAGATTAAGGCATCCCTTTTCTAATATGTAAATATTTTTGTTGGATCCTAGCCCTAATTTTTCTTATTGGGTGATAATTAGGGATTCATATTCTAATCTATCTTTGTCCTTTCTATTTGTAGATGTCGAATGCAAACAACGTTGCTGCTAGTTCTTTCACATTGATGAGCCTTTGTCAAAAGGTCACCTTCGATGGAACGAACTTTAGCGAATGGATAAGATACAGTCGCACCATTACTCGCTATGAGGATAAGGAGTATGTCCTCGATGAGAAGCTCGAGAAAATTAACCCTGAAATCGCTACTCCGGCTTAAATGACCGCTTTTGAAACTCATGAGCGCGATGCAACGAAGGTACATTGCATCATGATAGCCACCATGAACTCCGAATTCCAAAAGTCCTATGAGGACATGTACCCGTACGAGATACATCAAGACTTATTGGAGAGATACCACCAAAACGCGAGACAAGAGCGTCATGAGATTTTCACTAACATGATTTCCGCTAAGATGGGTCATGGAGAGTCTCTTACCGTGCACTTGCAAAAGATGCAAAGGTATGTCGATCGTCTTCGCAAGTTGAATGTTGACTTTTGGGAAGACTTGGCGATCGACATGGTGCTTCACTCTTTGCCTCCAAGCTATAATCAATTTAGGATGACCTACCACATGAACAAAGAAGAGGTCACCCTAAGCAAACTCCAAGGTCTCTTGAGGGTCGCTGAGAGCAACTTCAAGGACAAGTCTGTTGCACCAACTCCCAATCCGCCCGCTGCTCCTATCTTGGCTATTGGACAAGGAAAGGGAAAGAAGAGGAAGGATTCGTCTAAGAACTATCGTAAGGTTAAAGCCCGAGATGGCGCCTCTTCTAGTGGGACCAAAGTTGATCCTGCTAAACCCTGCCCTAACCCGAAAGAGGCAGAGTGCCACCACTGCCACAAGATAAGACATTGGAAGAGAAGCTTCCCAGAGTACCTGCAAGCCATCAAGGAAGGAAAGATCAAGCCGTCTTTCGCAGGTATATACACAATCAAATCTAAAGATTCATCTCATGCTATTTCTTGGGTTCTTGATACCGGTTGTGGTTACCAAATTTGTTCTAATGTGCAGGGACTAAGAAGAAATAGGGATGTGGAGGCTGGAAGAATAAATCTAATCATGGGGAACAGAAGATCGTCGCCTGTGACCAAGATTGGAGTGTATTCTTGTTTACTTGGAAAGATGACTAAGTCACCCTTCACAAGTACGTGTGAAAGGGGTGAGGGTCTATTGGACCTAATACATACCGATGTATGTGGACCGTTTAGATCAACCATGAAGGATGGGAACCGCTTCTACATGACTTTTACTGATGACTATAGTAGATATGGGTATATCTATTTGATCAAGCAAAAGTCAGAAACTTTTGAAAAGTTCAAAGAATTCAAGAATGAAGTGGAGAATCAATTGGGCAGGAAAATAAAGATGCTTCGATCCGATCGAGGAGGAGAGTACCTAAGTCTTGAATTCCACGATTATCTCAAGGAGTGTGGAATAGTTTCACAATTGACGCCACCTAGGACACCACAATTGAATGGTGTGGCAGAAAGGCTTAATCGATCCTTATTGGATATGGTTCGCTCTATGATGAGTCGTGCTTCACTACCTATCTCTTTTTGGGGGTATGCCTTAGAGACTGCCACCCATATCCTTAACCGAGTCCCTACTAAGAAGGTTGCCAAAACACCTCACGAGATGTGGATAGGGAAAGCTCCCTCGTTGGCACATATCAAGGTTTGGGGTTGCAAGGCTTTCGTAAGACGAGATACTCAAGACAAGCTCGAACCTCGTAGTGAGCGATGTATTTTCATCGGCTACCCGCAGAAATCCTTTGGATATCTCTTCTATAGACCGAAGGACAATGTTGTCTTCGTTGCGAGGAGAGGGGTTTTCCGAGAGCAAGAACTCATAGGCCAAGGAGACAGTGGGAGGCAAATTGAACTTGAAGAGATTCAAGAGTCGATAGATGAAGGAACCTCTACCGCTGGCACTCAACCCGAGGAGGAAACTCCGGTTGAACCAATTGACGAGTCCTTACCTCTTAGAAGTTCCGAAAGAGTTAGAGTTCAACCCCGGTTTTATGGTTTTCATATTACTACCGAAGGGGACACGTATATTAGTGATGGTACACTAATAAACCTTGATGAACCTAATAGCTATAAGGAAGCCATGACAGGCCTGGAGTCTGAGAAATGGAAAGAGGCAATGGATAGCGAGATCCAATCCATGTATGATAACCAAGTTTGGAATTTGGTTGATAATGTGCCCGGACGTAGGACCGTTGGGTGCAAATGGATCTTCAAGAAGAAGACCGACGTGGATGGAAACGTACACACATATAAAGCGTGATTGGTGGTGAAGGGCTTTACTCAAACTCCCGGAGTTGACTATGATGAGACCTTCTCACTAGTTGCGAAGATAAAATCTATTAGAGTGATGCTAGCGATTGCCGCATTTCATGATTATGAGATTTGGCAAATGGATGTCAAGACCGCTTTCCTTAATGGGAAGTTGGCTGAGGATGTTTACATGGCTCAGCCAGAGGGGTTTGTGGATCCGAAGCATCCGAATAGAGTGTGTAAGCTTGAGAAGTCCATTTATGGACTTAAGCAAGCATCTCGCAGATGGAATCTTTGCTTCGATGAGAAAGTCAAAGAGTTTGGATTTGTACGAAGCGAAGATGAATCGTGTGTATATGTCAAAGCCAGTGGGAGTATAGTAAGCTTCCTCGTTCTATATGTCGATGACATATTACTCATAGGAAACGACATCCCGACTCTGCAGGAAGTTAAGTCCTGGCTCGGGAAGTGCTTCTCTATGAAGGACCTCGGAGAGGCTTCCTATATTTTGGGAATAAGGATAGTGAGAGAAAGAAGTAAGAGACTAATAGGACTTAGTCAGAACACTTACTTAGAGAAGGTACTGAAGCATTTTAGTATGGAAAACTCAAAGAAGGGATAATTACCGATACAAAGTAATGCCAAGTTGAGTAAGACTCAAAGTCCGAGTACCGAAGCAGAAATAGCAGAAATGAGCCGAGTACCATACGCTTCCGTAGTTGGCTCAATCATGTACGCTATGACTTGTACTCGCCCTGATGTAGCCTTTGCTTTGAGCATGGTTAGCAGATATCAAGGGAATCCTGGTAGAGCTCATTGGGTTGCAGTTAAGAATATCCTTAAGTACCTTCGGAGGATGAAGGAATGGTTCTTAGCCCTCGGAGGGAGTGATGACTTGATGGTGCGAGGGTATAGTGACGCCAGCTTTCAGACCGACAAGGACAACTACCGTTTGCAGTCGGGCTGGGTCTTTACCCTGAATGGAGGAGCAGTGACTTGGAAAAGCTCCAAGCAGGAAACCGTAGCTGATTCAACGTGCGAATCAGAGTACATTGCAGCGAGCGAAGCGTCGAAGGAGGCAATATGGCTGAAGAACTTCATCGGTGATCTTGGAGTTGTACCTGCCATAAAGGAGCCCATGCAGATTTTCTATGATAATGAAGGAGCGGTTGCCTTGACCAAGGAACCGAGAGATCATGGTAGATCACGACACATCGACAGAAAAATACCACTCTATTAGACATCGTGTAGAAGAAGGACAACTCGTAGTAAAGAGGATATCATCAGAATATAACCCAACAGATCCGCTTACGAAGGGACTGAGTAGGGTTAAGCACTTGCAGCATGCTAGGAGTATTGGGCTGAAGGATGATATTAGCATAGATTAGATAGTATTAGAAACATGTAATAGATAAATGTAATTAACATTTGATGATTAAATAAAGGAGTTTTATTTATGAGTAATGTTACTGTCTTATGTTAATTGTTTAACTATTGTTTCATTTTGCGTGTTTTGACTTCCAGAATAATTGAGTTTATTAAGAATAATCGAATTATTCAAATTGTCCACAATCGTTCATATGTTGGAAGTAGATATGAATGAAGATTGTCATGAATTGGTACGTAGATTGTCTAAATGGTATTAGACATGGAAAAAGATTGCTACGACGTTCATGAGTGCTTATGAACTGGTTTTGAGCATTGGAACAAACCCGCGCTTGCTGGAATCGCCTTATGGAATATGATATAAAAGGGTGATCGCAAGACGATAATATCATATAGTCTTAAAACCTAGATATATGGTTTGTTATTTGTTAATTGGTTGTACACTGATAATGCGAAAACGCATTAGTAACTCGATGTTATAAAACGCATTGTTGTGTATAGTTGATTAATGAATAAGTAAATGCATATAAGTCGAAGTTTATCTGTAACTTTTATCCTAAGTAGGTAAAAGCGATATCTCGGCCGCTCGATGATTTGATTTGACTTATGTGCTGGGCCCGGTCAGAACTGAATTGATGTGTTCGATTAAGTTCTATGTCAAATAAATCAGAGATCGAGAAACCTAAATGCTTGACTAATCATTCCATAGAATTGTCAGCATGATATCTAACAGAGGACTGTACGATCCCTTATCTAAAGGAAAAGATTGATTAGATCAGAGTTTGACAGCGTCTTTGAGAGCTATGATTGCAAAATCGAAATGTACTTGTGCATATAGTTACTAGACTTATCCAAGTGGGAGACTGTTGGAATAGTGTCTAAGGCTGCAACTATATTAGGCAAGTATTTGACCCGATTGTGCATGGTCCTTTTGGGTTGCCTTCACCATAGCAACTTGGCAGGATGATTTATTATGAGAGAATAAATATTATTAATATATTATGAGAATAATATAAGGAATAATGATATTTTTATTTGATTAATATAAGTCATGAATTAATTAGTATTAATTTGGTGACTTAAAGAGATTAATTAAATAAGAGGGTATAAACTATCAATTGTTTGATAGTTACACTTTAGACTGTAAATCCTTAAGGGATAGGGATTGGACGGATTCTAGGGCTTAGGATAGCTCAAAATCGTCCAAGGCTTATCTAAGGTAAGGATTTGGATTGCTTTAAGGAAAGATTATCCAACTAGGGTTTAAAGGTGAAACCCTAAGGAGTCTACAAGTATAAATAGATCCGTTGAGCAAGGGAAATCGGCATCTCATCTAAAGTAGAGTACCTCTGGCCGAATTTCCTCCTAACCTCTCTCTCAAATCATCCTCCTTGCTAGTTGGTGTTTGTAAGCCATTAGAGGAGTGACAATTGTGACTCTAGAGCTCCAAGATAACAAGATCAAAAAAGAGATTCAAAGGTAAACTTCTAGATCTGATTTTGTATTGTTCTTATACCCAATTAGTCATTATAAGTCTTGGATTCAAAGCATGTTTAATTAGAGAAACCTAGATCCAAGCATTAGGGTTTTGCATGCGCACATAGGAAAGTTCTTATGGCTAAAACCTATCAATAGCGTACATGATAGAGCCTACTTCGGAAGCGTAAGGTACTCGGCTCATATCAGCTATCTCTGCCTCTGTACTCGGGCTCTGAGTCTTACTCAGCTTGGTATTGCTTTGGATTGGCAACTCCACTTTCTTGGAATTTTCCATACTAAAACGCTTTAGTACCTTGTCCAAGTATGTATCCTGACTGAGTCCTATCAGTCTCTTTTCTCTATTTCTTACTATCCATATTCCCAGAATATAAGCAGCCTCTCCAAGTTCCTTCATAGCGAAACATTTCCCAAGCCAGGACTTGACCTCCTGCAAGGTTGGGACATCATTTCCTATGAGTAGTATGTTGTCGACATACAATACGAGGAAGCTCACTATACTCCCACTGGCTTTGACATACACACAAGATTCATCTTCGCTTTGCAGAAAGCCGAACTCTTTAACCTTCTCGTCAAAACAAAGATTCCATCTGCGAGACACTTGTTTCAATCCATAATTGGATTTCTCAAGCTTGCATACTCTATTTGGATACTTCGCATCGACAAAACCCTCTAGATGATTCATGTAAACTTCTTCAGCCGACTTTCCATTAAGGAAAGCGGTTTTCACGTCCATCTTCCATATTTCATAATCATGAAACGCAGCTATTGCAAGCATTACCCTAATAGACTTTATCTTCGCAACTGGCGAGAAGGTCTCATCATAGTCAACTCCGGGAGTTTGAGTAAAGCCCTTCGTAACCATCGCGCTTTATAAGTATGCACTTTCCCATCCACTTGCACCCGACTGTCTTACGACCCGGTACATTATCAACCAAATTCCAAACTTGGTTGTCGTACATGGACTGAATCTCGCTATCCATTGCCTCTTTCCATTTCGCAGACTCCGGGCCTGCCATGGCTTCCTTGTAGTTTCTAGGTTCATCCAAATTTACTAGTGTACTATCACTAATAAATGTATCCCCTTCAGTAGTAATATGAAATCCATACAACTGGGGTGGAACACTAGCCCTAGTGGAACGTCGAAGAGGTAAGGATTTGTCAACAGGTTCAACAGGAGTTTCCTCCTCAAGTTGAGTGCCAGTGTCAGAGGTTCCTTCATCGCTTTGATCTTGAATCTCTTCAAGTTTAATTTGCCTCCCACTGTCTTCTTGGCTTATCAATTCCCTTTCTCGGAAAACTCCTCTTCTAGCAACGAAGACAACATTGTCACTCAGTCTATAGAAAAGATAGCCAAAAGACTTCTGCGGATAGCCGATGAAATAGCACTTCTCACTGCGAGGTTCGAGCTTGTCGTGAGTCTCTCATCTTACAAAAGCCTCGCAACCCCAAACCTTAATATGTGCCAACGAGGGAGCCTTCCATGTCCACATTTCATGAGGAGTCCTTGAAACCTTCTTGGTGGGAACTAAGTTAAGGATATGGGCGGCAGTCTCTAAAGCATGCCCCCAGAAAGCTATTGGTAACGAAGTCCGACTCATCATAGAAGGAACCATGTCCAACAAGGTCCGATTACGTCTCTTAGCTACACCATTCAATTGTGGCGTCCTCGGAGGCGTCAATTGCGAAACAATTCCACATTCTTTTAGATATTCATGAAACTCAAGACTTGGGTACTCTCCTCCTCGGTCTGACCGAATATGACATCCCCAAAATCACGGCCAGAAAAGACCAATTTTCATTTATGCTTTTAAATAATTTCAAAGTAAATCCTTTTGATTTGAAAGAGTTGCGGAATTTGTTCCCAAAACAAAACATGATAAAATAATATTTATCAAAGCATTTCATCAAGAGATGCATTTTCATTATATAATCAAAACTCGGGATGTCATGTTCCGATACAGACCATAAAGCATAAACGATAACATTACAAGTCTTTCAACAAATATATACATATACAGACTTGTAAACAAAACAACTTGATGTTTCAACCATCTTATGCCCTCGCGCCACTACCTGTAATACAAATAAAACTGAGTGGGTCAGGCTTGGGAGCCTGGTGAGCATATAGGGTTTTCAACCCACAATAAATAAGTTATATTTAATTTCACCAACCAACACTATCCCGATTACCCATTCCCGTTATCCTCACTTTACGTCCCTAAAACAACATCTATCTCAAGGGACCTAATCTAGGATTTTCATCGGGACGGACATCACTGCTAAGGGGTTTCCTCAACGATAGATATCCTAAAGGCAACCATGAGGGGGATAGAGTACACCGGTGAACACATCGTTCACAACACCTACAGGTTATGAACCTGCTAGCGTTCCACCGGACTATCTAGAAAGAGTCCGTGGTCGTTATCCATACTCCGCTGAATAACTAGATCAACAACAACAACAACAACATCGAGGCCTCTCATCTGTTTATCACACACCAACTATCTATCCATGTTCTACCCAACATATTAGTAGATAAAATATATACTTTCATACATAGTTTGAAACCTGTATATCATTTTCATTCAATATATATTCCACATAACAGATGAGGCATACCCACGTAACACGTATTTCATAGAAAGCAATTCAGATCTATAAGATGGAAGAGGGTGAACATACATTCACACAAATAACAACCAATTCTACACATAACACGTATTTCGTATAAAATACTTCATAGCTACGCGTTAGAAGAAAGTAACTACACACTCACACGTATAAACCACAATTTACTTAATACACTCAAACCATACTTGTATTATTATCGTGTTTATGAAGGTAGTATACACTCACTTGATCAGAAGACGATCGGACAGCACTACGACTTGCAGAAGTAGTAATCCTCAGCAGATCTGTAAGATCTCTACAAAAATCAAACTTCTCGCGGGCAGAGCTTCGGCTCGGGAACCGCACTTCTCGGGATCTTCGGGATCTCGGGACTTGCCTCGGGTCTCGAGAATAATACCGGGGCTTCGGGGTATTTCTGGCGCGCAAAACGATGCAAAACGGGAGAGAGAAGAGAGAAAATGAACAAAAGAGTTGGCTGCCCTCACATCCTGTTTATAGGAGGCTGGAGCCTCGGAGTACGCGGGGCGTACGCGTCCGAATTCGTCACTGCTTACGTATCCGAAGTCCTCGAGTGCGAGTGTCGACATCCTCGGTGTACGCGGGGCGTACACGAGTATGT
Source organism: Lactuca serriola (assembly GCF_051521515.1). Classification (NCBI taxonomy): domain Eukaryota; kingdom Viridiplantae; phylum Streptophyta; class Magnoliopsida; order Asterales; family Asteraceae; genus Lactuca; species Lactuca serriola. The sequence goes on along the minus strand of NC_136411.1, from coordinate 92,707,401 downwards.
GGGGCGTACTTCGGATCGGACCGCTGACTCCCCTTCGGATAATGCCGGATTTTTCAATTAAAAATAAATACAAACTATTTAATAAACTTCGGAAATTCATATCTTCTTCATACAAACTCCGTTTTCGACGTTCTTTATATCCACGCGAAGGTGAGACTACGCTCTACAACTTTCGTTTAGACTTCATCGGCTAATTTTGAATTTATTTTTATTATTTATTTTTAATAGGCCGCGACAGAAAAACTTCGTTATAAATTAATAACTTCTTCGTTTGACGTCCGTTTTCGCCTAACTTTTTATCGCTTCGATACCAACAACGAGACCTTCGATCCTCGTTTAGATTGTTTCGGCTAAAAAACCGCTCGATCTCAAATCGAGTATTTCAGGCTGCATACCGCTAAGTCGAAACTTCGATAAATCATAACTTCCTTATACGAAGTCAGATTTGGGCGTTCTATATATATTCGGAAACCTCGTTTCAACTACTACAACATTATCCAAAAATATTAAGTTTATTTTACACTTAGATTTTGACGCTTATTTTTTATTCTTAATTAATCAAACCACAAAATTAAGTAATTAAGCACAAAACGCATAATACTCAAATAATATACTCTTATTATTTCAAACGGGTTACAAAGGTTAACCTAGACTATTACATTGCTAAAACTGGCAAGCCCGGAAACACAGGCGTTACAATTCTCTCCACCTTAGAATGATTTTGTCCCCGGAATCACACATCAACAAACAAATGCGGATAGCGACCCATCATGTCACTCTCCGTCTCCCAGGTGAGATTCGGCCCATTCGTGTGCTTCCATCAGACAAGTACTAACCCAACCATCTTGTGTCGCAACTTCTTAGTCTTTCGGTCAACAATTGCCTCTGGTTCCTCAATCAAACTTTTGGTCTCATCAATTCTCAATTCAGAAATTGGAATTATGTCTGGAACTTCTCCCGTGAACTTCTTCAAATAACACACATGAAAAGTGTTATGAATTCCATTCAGTTCTTCTGGTAGTTCGAGCTTGTAAGCTTGGTTCCCAATCCTCTGAAGAACTTTAAACGGTCCAATAAACCTTGGACTCAACTTTCCTCTTTTACCAAATCTTATAAGTCCCTTCCACAACGAGACTTTAAGCAAAACCGAATCCCCAACCTCAAAAGTCATCGGTCTTTGCTTCTTGTCAGCATAGCTCTTTTGACGATCCTGAGCTGCTAACATTCTTTCCCTAATTATTTTCAACTTTTCAGCAGTTTGATGAACCAACTCCGGTCCCATAAACTGCTTTTCCCCAGCCTCAAGCCAACAAGACGGCGTACGACACTTATGTCCATACAAAGCTTGGTAAGGTGTCATCTTAATGCTCGAGTGGAAACTATTATTGTAGGAAAATTCTACCAAAGGTAAATATTCATCCCAATTACCTAGGAATTCCAAGGTACATGCTCTCAGCATATCTTCAAGTGTTTGTATCGTTCTTTCACTCTGACCATCAGTCTGCGGATGGTAAGCTGTACTTAAACATAACTTGGTACCCAGTTCCTCTTGTAGACATTTCCAAAATCGTGAGGTGAAACGACTATCACGATCCGACACAATCGTTAGCGGAACACCGTCAAGCCTCACAATTTCCTTCACGTAAGAATTCGCAAGCTTCTCCATAGACCATTTCTCCTTGGCCGCTATGAAATGCGCACTCTTAGTGAATCGATCAACGACCACCCAAATCATGTCGTGACCATTCTTTGTTCTGGGCAGTTTAGTGACAAAATCCATAGCAATGTCTTCCCACTTACCCATTGGCACAGGCAAAGGTTCTAAACTCCCGTACGGTTTCTGATGTTGTGTCTTTACTCTCGCACAAGTCACACACTCAGCCACATACTTTGCAACATCAAGCTTCATCGTCGGCCACCAGTAGTAAGGTTTCAAGTCCCTATACATTTTAGTGCTACCGGGATGAATCGAGTACATGGTCTTGTGAGCTTCTTCCATCAGAAGTTCTCTAATTCCTCCGTACTTAGGTACCCAAATCCGATCTTGGAACACCTTCAGTCCGTGACTGTTTACATCGAACACCAACGTTTTGCCCAAACATTCCTCCTTTCGGTCATTCTTCTCAGAAGCTTCCTCTTGAGCTTTCTTTATACTTTCCACAATAGTCGAGACAACTTCAATTCTCAACGCTCTTGGCCTTTTCCTTTCAATATTGACTTTCCGACTGAGAGCATCAACAACAACATTAGCTTTACCGGGGTGGTAAAGTATCTCATAGTCGTAGTCTTTAAGTAATTCTAGCCAGCGTCGTTGCCTCATATTCAATTCCTTCTGATTAAAGAGATTTTGGAGACTCTTATGATCAGTGAAAAGTTTGCACTTCGTGCCATAGAGGTAGTGCCTCCATATTTTCAGAGCGAAAACTACCGCTGCCAACTCCAAATCATGAGTCGGGTAATTCTTTTCATGCTCTTTCAGCTGTCGAGACGCATATGCTATCACCTTTTCTCTTTGGGTCAAAACACAACCCAATCCAACCCCAGACGCATCGCTATAAACGGCGAAGTCTTCAACTCCATCAGGTAGAGAAAGTATCGGTGCCTCGCATAGCTTCTTCTTTAGCTTCTCGAATGCTTCTTTATGCTTATCACTCCAAGCATAAGTAGCTCCCTTGTGGGTCAAAGCTGTCAATGGACTAGCGATCGAAGAAAAGCCTTGGATAAACCTTCGGTAATATCCGGCTAATCCCAAAAAGCTTCGAATCTCCATGGGACTTTTCGGTTGTTCCCATTTCATCACAGCTTCGATCTTCGCTGGATCAACCATTATCCCTTCTTGGTTGACCACGTGACCCAAGAATTGGACTTCACGAATCCAAAAGTCACATTTCGAGAACTTAGCATACAGCTTCTCTTTCTTCAAGACTTCTAACACTTCTCGCAAGTGTCTGCCATGCTCCTCTTGGCTTTTCGAGTAAATCAAAATGTCATCTATGAACACTATCACAGATTTATCAAGGAAAGGATTACAAACCCTATTCATTAAATCCATGAATGCTGCCGGAGCATTGGTTAGTCCAAACGACATAACCAAGAACTCGTAGTGTCCATATCTAGTTCTGAATGCAGTCTTCTCTATATCCTGCTCTCTTACTTTCTGCTGATGATATCCTGACCTTAGGTCGATCTTCGAGAAATAGCTCGAACCTTGCAATTGATCAAACAGGTCATCAATCCTTGGCAACGGATATCTATTCTTTATTGTTGCCTTATTCAGCTCTCGGTAATCAATGCACATTCTCATACTTCCATCTTTCTTCTTCACAAATAACATCGGAGCTCCCCAGGGTGATGAACTAGGTCTAATGAAACCTTTTTCCAATAACTCCTGAAGTTGCATCATTAGCTCCTTCATCTCCGTCGGTGCTAATCGATAAGGTGCTTTCGCAATTGGCATTGTTCCTGGCAACAAGTCAATACGGAATTCCACTTGTCTATCAGGCGGTAATCCAGGAAGATCTTTGGGAAATACTTCCGGATAATCACACACAACTGGAATATTCTGCATCACCTTCTTTTCCTTCTTAGCATCAATCACGAATGCTAGATATGATGTACACCCCTTGGTCAAACATTTTCTGGCTTTCATCAATGAAATGATTCCAGAATTCACTCTGCGTTTGTCCCCATACACCATAAACGAATCTTTCCCAGGCGGGTTTACTTTGACTATTTTCTTCTTGCATAAAATTTCGGCGTCATTGGCGCTAAGCCAATCCATTCCCAAAACGATGTTGAAACCGTTTAGTTCTATAGGCAATAATTCCTCGTGGAACTTATTCCCATTCAGATCAATTAAGATGTTTTTCATACGATGGCTAATAGGTACAAACTTGCCACTAGCAACTTCGACTAATAAGGCATCATCTAGTCTAACAACAGGCAAAGCTAGCTTTCTAACAAATTCATGCGATATAAAGGAGTAGTTGGCTCCAGAATCAAATAAAATTTGGGCAGGCAATTCGTTAACGAGAAAGGTACCTGAAGCGACATCAGCTTCATCTTTAGCAGCTTCCAGTGTCATCTGGAATGCTCTCGCCTTTGGCTTTGGTGGAATGTTGGGTCTAGCTGCCTCCTTCTTCTTCGGGCAGTCCCTCGACATGTGTCCCTCCTCACCACAACCATAGCAAACTTTCTTAGTGAGGGTGCATTCATTGGCATAGTGCCCTGGCTTTCCACACTTGTAGCATGTGTTCACCACCTCACATCTTCCATGATGCTTCTTCTTACATTTGTCGCACCATTTTGCTTCACCTCCACTTCCCCTCGAACCAGACTTCGAGAACTTGTTTTTCTTGTTGGACCCTGAAGTTCCATCGAACTTCCTCTTTTCTCCAACATCTATCCTTTCCAGACCCTTTTCCTTCTGCTGGGCCTCCACATTCTTAGCTGCACGAACAGCCGTTTTCAGAGTAGTTGCCATCTTGACTGCCGGACCAAAGTCGGCAGGCAGTCCATTAGCAAACCTCTCAATCTTGGAGAGTTCCATTGGCACTAGGTACGGAAACAACTTCATTTTCTCAGTAAATGCAGTAGCATAGTCATCTATGCTCATCTTCCCCTTATTCAAGTTTTGGAACTCATTGTTCAGATCAATCAGATCTATCTCTGAACAATACTGCACCCTTAGTTGCTCCAAGAACTCCTCCCATGACATTTTCAGGGCTTCTCCTCGTGGCATAGTATCTGCCAAAAACTTCCACCAACTCAAGACTCCAGTCTTCAGTTGTCTAACCGCAAAGACGGTCTTCTGTTTGTTGCTACAGTCGCAACTTTCAAATACCATATCCATTTCGGAGATCCAATCCATTATCTCAACAGGCTTTGGGCTTCCAGAAAGGCTTGGCGCCCAAGAAGTTCTTGTACATTTGCCCATCCTTGTTGTTTCTCCTTTCCGGATCGTTCCTTCGTTCTCCTTGAGTCCCAACTTGACTCATCATGCGACTATTGTTCCCTTCCTCCGATTGCTCGGGAATCAATTCGGGTTCCTCAATAGGTATGATAGGTTCATCCCTATTATCATGCAACATTTGTCGCATCTCCTCCCTTTGTTCGGCTAGCATAGCCCGAATCATCTGCGTTTCCAACGCCACTCCTTGTTCTCACCATTTTTGATCTACACACCGAATAAGGTGAAATTAGATCCTCATTCACGATAGATATTCAAATCATCCTTATTACTCCGAAACGTTTACATGTTAGTTATAATAACGTAGGCATACGCTTAGAATCCTACACACATAAGGTTTCCAGATCCGGTCGGCAACAGACCGTAGATCCGAAAATTAATATCATATATGGCAACATATAACATTTAGCACATAAAAGCATTTTAGGCAACTTTCCTAAAATAAACTGGTGCTCATGTCTAAAATCCAACAGACACACATCTCAAAATTCCACTTAGCATTCTAAGTTTAAGTCTAGAAATCATACAAATTCCTAGTTCGCTTAAACTAATGCTCTGATACCAACTATGACATCCCCAAAATCACGGCCAGAAAAGACCGATTTTCATTTATGCTTTTAAATAATTTCAGAGTAAATCCTTTTGATTTGAAAGAGTTGCGGAATTTGTTCCCAAAACAAAACATGATAAAATAATATTTATCAAAGCATTTCATCAAGAGATGCATTTTCATTATATAATCAAAACTCGGGATGTCATGTTCCGATACAGACCATAAAGCATAAACGATAACATTACAAGTCTTTCAACAAATATATACATATACAGACTTGTAAACAAAACAACTTGATGTTTCAACCATCTTATGCCCTCGCGCCACTACCTGTAATACAAATAAAACTGAGTGGGTCAGGCTTGGGAGCCTGGTGAGCATATAGGGTTTTCAACCCACAATAAATAAGTTATATTTAATTTCACCAACCAACACTATCCCGATTACCCATTCCCGTTATCCTCACTTTACGTCCCTAAAACAACATCTATCTCAAGGGACCTAATCTAGGATTTTCATCGGGACGGACATCACTACTAAGGGGTTTCCTCAACGATAGATATCCTAAAGGCAACCATGAGGGGGATAGAGTACACCGATGAACACATCGTTCACAACACCTACAGGTTATGAACCTGCTAGCGTTCCACCGGACTATCTAGAAAGAGTCCGTGGTCGTTATCCATACTCCGCTGAATAACTAGATCAACAACAACAACATCGAGGCCTCTCATCTGTTTATTACACACCAACTATCTACCCATGTTCTACCCAACATATTAGTAGATAAAATATATACTTTCATACATAGTTTGAAACCTGTATATCATTTTCATTCAATATATATTCCACATAACAGATGAGGCATACCCACGTAACACGTATTTCATAGAAAGCAATTCAGATCCATGAGATGGAAGAGGGTGAACATACATTCACACACATAACAACCCATTCTACACATGACACGTATTTCGTATAAAATACTTCATAGCTACGCGTTAGAAGAAAGTAACTACACACTCACACGTATAAACCACAATTTACTTAATACACTCAAACCATACTTGTATTATTATCGTGTTTATGAAGGTAGTATACACTCACTTGATCAGAAGACGATCGGACAGCACTACGACTTGCAGAAGTAGTAATCCTCAGCAGATCTGTAAGATCTCTACAAAAATCAAACTTCTCGCGGGCAGAGCTTCGGCTCGGGAATCGCACTTCTCGGGATCTTCGGGATCTCGGGACTTGCCTCGGGTCTCGAGAATAATACCGGGGCTTCGGGGTATTTCTGGCACGCAAAACGATGCAAAACGGGAGAGAGAAGAGAGAAAATGAACAAAAGAGCCGGCTTCCCTCGCATCATATTTATAGGAGGCTGGAGCCTCGGAGTACGCAGGGCGTACAGGCGTACACGGGGCGTACGCGTCCGAATTCGTCACTGCTTACGTATCCGAATTCCTCGAGTGCGAGTGTCGACATCCTCGGTGTACGCGGGGCGTACTTCGGATCGGACCGCTGACTCCCCTTCGGATAATGTCGGATTTTTCAATTAAAAATAAATACAAACTATTTAATAAACTTCGGAAATTCATATCTTCTTCATACGAACTCCGTTTTCGACGTTCTTTATATCCACGCGAAGGTGAGACTACGCTCTACAACTTTCGTTTAGACTTTGTCGGCTAATTTTGACTTTATTTTTATTATTTATTTTTAATAGGCCGCGACAGAAAAACTTCGTTATAAATTCATAACTTCTTCGTTTGACGTCCGTTTTCGCCTAACTTTTTATCGCTTCGATACCAACAACGAGACCTTTGATCCTCGTTTAGATTGTTTCGGCTAAAAAACCGCTCGATCTCAAATCAAGTATTTCAGGCTGCATACCGCTAAGTCGAAACTTCGTTAAATCATAACTTCCTCATACGAAGTCAGATTTGGGCGTTCTATATATATTCGGAAACCTCGTTTCAACTACTACAACATTATCCAAAGATATTAAGTTTATTTACACTTAGATTTTGACGCTTATTTTTTATTCTTAATTAATCAAACCACAAAATTAAGTAATTAAGCACAAAACGCATAATACTCAAATAATATACTCTTATTATTTCAAAACGGGTTACAAAGGTTAACCTAGACTATTACATTGCTAAAAATGGCAAGCCCGGAAACACAGACGTTACACCGAAGCATCTTGATTTTCCTGCCCAACTGATTCTCCACTTCATTCTTAAACTCTTTAAACTTTTCAAAGGTTTCCGACTTTTTCTTTATTAAGTAGATATATCCATATCGGCTATAATCATCCGTAAAATTCACGTAGAAATGGCAAGCATCCCTTGTGGTGGATCTAAAGGGCCCACACACATCAGTGTGTATGAGATCCAATAAACCCTCACCCCTTTCACAAGTGCCAGTAAAGGGTGACTTGGTCATCTTCCCAAGTAAAAAAGATTCACACGTGTCATCGTCCCTAAGGTCGAATGACTCCAACACTCCATCCTTTTGGAGTTGGTCTATGCGTTTCTTGTTGACATGGCCAAGGCGACAATGCCACAAACATGATTTGTGTAGACTAGTAGACAAATCAATATTCAAAACATTATTTCCTAAATTATCAACAACCATCACAGATTCATAAATCCCATTACAAGGTAATGCAATGAAGTAAAAGACACCATTCAAATAAACATTAATAGAACCATTACTATTATCAAAAGAATATCTGAAACCTTGTCTAAACAAACCATGAAATGAAATAATGTTTCTTGCCATATCCGGCGAATAACAACAATTGTTTAAATCTATCCCTAACCCATTACTCAACACTAAAGAATAAACACCGACTTTGGTCACAGGCGACGATCTTCTGTTCCCCATAATCAGGTTCATCTTTCCATGCTCCACCTCCCTACTTCTTTTTAGGCCCTGCATATCAGAACAAATGTGGTAACCACACCCTGTATCAAGAACCCATGAAGTAGCAAATGATGAGTTATTAGATTTAATAGAATACATACCTGAAAAGGTGGGCTTGATCTTCCCATCCTTTATATCTTGCAGATACTGAGGGCAACTTCGTTTCCAGTGGCCCTTTTGGTGACAATAGAAGCACTCTGCTTCCTTGGGATGGGAGGAGGGTTTAGCAGGGCCTGCTTTGGTCCCACTTTAGGAAGAACCATCACGGGGCTTCCCCTTATGGTGGCTCTTACATGGAGCCTTCCTCTTTTTACCCTTTCCTTGACCTATTTCCATCACAGGAGCGGCCACAGCAGGGACGGTGCAACGGATTTGTCTTTGAGGTTGCTCTCAGCAATCCTCAAGAGTCCTTGGAGCTTGCTCAAGGAGACCTCCTCTTTGTTCATGTGGTAGGTCATCCTAAACTGGTTATAGCAGGAGGGCAAAGAGTGGAGGATTATGTCGATAGCCAAATCCTCATCAAACTTAACATTAAGTTTGAGAAGACGATCAACATACCTCTGCATTTTCTACAAATGGGATGTTAGGGATTCTCCACTCCCCATCTTAGCGGTGATCATGTTAGTAATGATCTCATAGCGCTCTTGCCTCGCGCTATGGTGATACCTGTCCAGAAAATCCTGATGCATTTCATATGGATACATGTCCTCATAGGACTTTTGGAATTCGAGGTTCATGGTGGCCAGCATGATGCAGTGAACTTTCGTAGCATCACGCTCGTGGGCCTCAAAGGCGGCCAGCTCTTCAGGAGTAGCAACATCTGGGATGATCTTTTCAAGCTTTTCATCGAGGACATATTCTTTTTCCTCGTAGCGTGTGATCATGCAAATATACCTTATCAACTCGTTGAAGTTTGACCCATCAAATGTCACTTTCTGACACAGGTTCATCAACAAGAATGACCCAGAAGCGTTGTTGTTGTTGTTTGCAGACATCTGAAAAAGAAAGGAACAAAGTTTGATTAGAAATGACTCCCTAATTAAACACCCAAATAAGAAATTAGGGCTAGGATCCAACAACATTATTCACAACTTAGAAAGGGATGCCGTACTCTAAAAGTAAATAATTTGAAGGTAAGTGAATGACAATTCACTAATTCTCACCATGAAAAACGAAAAAGCAATTTAGGTTTTAAATGTGTAGAAAACTCCTAGATCTTTGAGATTCATTGAACTTTTCAATGGCATGTTTAAATCTCGATATGCATTTCAAATTTGCAACTGGGATACCGAGGACCGCAAACAAATTGTGAATAACCATGCGAATCAACATGGTGCACTCAATGTCTTTTTCACCGAATCAATGTGCCGGTAAACCACACATGCTCCATTGATCTATGACAAACATCAAGTCACCCTTCGCTACCAATGTCATCTACAAATTCATGTGTCGGTTAACCACACGCGCTCCACCAACGTTTGACAAGGGTACGAAGTGTAATTCCATGGATTAGCATCATTTTCACATTTTACATTAAAGTAACTAAGATTGGGAATTTGAAAAACATGTAGTTACTTTTTATCTTACATTATAATTTTAATGAGGAGAGGGTTGCCCTATCCTACCCATTCGGCTAACGACCCTCTACCAGTCAAGCAAGTGGTGGGTGTGAGTGTACACCCATTAAGCGTCATTTTATAGGCAACAACCTTATACCCACCTTATAGACTGGCTTCGTGAATGAGGCCTACTAACGGTAAGACTAGCAGTTTAAGTTATACATACATATATATATATATATATATATATATATATATATATATATATATATATTAGTTAAGCTTGTAATAATATATAATAGTATAGGGTTGAATTTTAAACTTGCAAAATTCTAAGGGTTGGAAATTTAAATTATTCAAAATTAGACTTTTAATCACAAAATTCAAATTTCAAAACTTGAGGGCAAGTTTTGAACTTTTCAAAACATAAGGGATCAAATAACAAATAATTCAAATTAAACAATTAATTTTACAATTAACTAAATTTGACGTAATCTTATTTTAGTCATTAGATAATTACCAAATAATTTTAAATAATCCATATTTATCATATAAACAACCAATATTCAAAAAGATTTGAAATAATCTATTGTTTTGGCAAGGATAATCATTTAATTAAGATAAAATTCGATTTTTACTTCAAAAAACGATTTAGGCATCAAATCCAAGTCCAAAAAAATAATCTATTGGTTGTTTATATTTATCATATAAACAACCAATACCCTCTGTCTGACGCACAAACTCGCCGAGTCAGCTATGAACTCGCCGAGTAGGGGCCAACTCGCCGAGTCCAGATACTGACTCGTCGAGTTGAGTCGGGTGGAGGCAAAAAAACTCGATTTTCAGCAAGCAAAACAGTTAAGCATCACATACAACTGGAACCAATCATGGCTCAGATACCACTGATGGGTTTTATGCATAAGAAACATTCATATGTGCTCATTCAAACCCTAATGCTTGGATCTAGGTTTCTCTATTGTACATGGTTTGATTCCAAGACTTACAAACCTAGATCTATCATATATATTTCGAAATTATCATAAAGAAAACAGATCTAAGTGGTTTACCTCTTTCAATTAGCTTGAATCCTTGTAATCTTCTTGATCTTGAGCTTAGAGTCACAAATGTAACTCCTCTAATGGTTAACAAACCCCACAAGCAAGAAGGCAATATGAGAGAGGGTGAGAGGTGCTGAAATCAGCCTAGGGTTCTCTTAGAATCAAGTGGTAGCCGATTTCCATAGCCTAGGGGTCTTATTTATACTGCTGGCTGCTAGGGTTTCAGTCAACAACCTAATGGACATCTTATTGACCAAGCAGCCCATAGAACCTTCTGGAATAAGGCCTATGGACAAAATTTTGATGGATCTCCATCATAATTTCGTTCATCCTTTGATCCATTAGGTTTTCTTAGTCCAAAACTCAACTATCATACATTTGACAGTTTATACCTTTTTATTTAATTAATCTCTTTTAGTCACCAAATTAATTCCTTATTAATTTATGACCGATACTAATTAAATAAATATGATTTCTCCTTTAATATATTATTCTTATAATACATTAATAAACCATAATATTCTCTCTTTCTCCTTAAATTACCTTGTTAAGTTGCTTTGGAGAAGGTAACCCAAAAGGATCATGCACAACCGGGTCAAGTACATACCAAATATAGTTACGGGCTTAAACACTATTCCAACAAATATCCGCCATCTATATTGCAGGTAACAGAGCATATGGATGGAATTTAGTGTGAGCGATCAAAAACAATGGAAAAATCCAATTTTAGACCAGTGGTGCATCAAGGTTTCGTTTTCGACCAAAGTCGCATAATTTTGCCAAACACATAGACCATTTTTGCAATTTTGTCTTAATATAATGTTTATACACAAATTTATTGGTGCAAATAGGAGAACCTATTTTTTTGGGGATGATTTTTCTTCAGCCACCAAGCAAACAATTCACATCAGAATTAGGAACACACGTTAATAAATAATAATAATAACTAGGTGTGAACCCCGTGTATTACACGGGTTGATTTAAAAAAATATTAAACATTAAAATGTAAACAAAAAATATTTTTTAATGTAAAACTTTAAAATAAAAAAGAAAAAAAATGTATTTATTACAATTTAATATCATATATATGATATTTAATACTTTACATATATAAGTATATGATTTTAATTTTAAAAATTGAAACAAACAAAAAATTCACAAGTGGATAATATTTATTTCAAAAATACCACAAAATGACAAGTGTCAAAACTCATGAGAGATTGACATGTGGCAAAAACACCTTCATTTATTAAGGAGGATAATAATAATAATAATAATAATAATAAACACATTAACGCATGAGCCGATGGAAATTAAACTAAAAAAGTAACAAAAATCTTAGTTGCAATGAAAGTAACAAAGTGTTTACATTTGAAGAGAAATTAAACCAACATATTACGTAACAATACACCAACGCCCAATTAAACGTGTTAACAAATTGTAACTGTTAGTGTATTTTCTCTTGGTGCGACACAATCCCATATGTCTTTATATATGTTGAATTTTCTTTTCTTTCCATAAGGACTCTTTTGAAAAGTTAACAAAAGGTTTCACATATATTTATATGATATCAGAGCTGACATCTGCACCCCCATGGCTTAACACATCTTTGTCTGGCCTCATTGTGTAGAGTTGACGTTTGCACCCCCGTGTCTGAACGCATCTTTGTCTGACCTCGGTGAGTCTTCGTCTCTTAGGAGAATATTAGTGTATCCCATATTGGTGTGTCTTGGTCCATTGGAGTTTATATCTCTCCATAAAGGATCTTTTGGGGAGTTAATATGAGGCTCCACATATATTTACAGTAAATCCAATGGACATATTTTGAAAATGATACTCGTATTCCATAAAAGTTTTTTTTTTTTTTTTTTTTTTTTTTTTTTCTGTTTTCCGGTTTCATCTTTATGCACTTATAAATGAATAGCCTATGCTATGATACCACTAATGTGTTTTATAGGTTATAAAAATGATGTATTTGCAGAATTTCACATAAACACTTATGAGTACATACAACCTAAAAGGATCCATAGTTTTTTCAGTACTATAGCTACGTACTTTTAGAAACAAAACTTCTAACCTAATGAAATTGAAAATATTAGATTAGAACACATACCTTTAACATAACTGAATATGTTAAAATCCTCTAATCTTCAAAAGTCTACGGAAAGGAAGCACCAATAATGTGAATGCATCTAATGCTCACACCAAAAACCCTAGAACACTTGAAATCGAGAAAGGAGAAAGGTGACAATGATGAAATTCGGATTTCATCATTCCATGAAGGTTATGAACGAAATTTGCTAGCCAATGGGTCATATTTATAGGTTAGGTAACTTGCAGATAAATCCATATTTAAACAATTAAATATTAGATTTAATAACCAGTTCAAATCCTTTCTTTATCAGCAACCAGGATAATTTTAGAACCTTTCTAGGCTTCCCATAAAACCATCCGGCATTGCCTCTTTTGTTCAACTATTGAACAACTACAACTCACCCCTTGCATTTTTAATTAATTCAAATTAATCTCAAATTAATTTCATATTAATTCTGATTAGTAATTAATCAAATCAATATATTTCTAATTAATTTATTAATCACATAATAAATTAATAAATCATTTATCTCTCTCCTAAAGTCATATCTAATTATGAGGGCAGCCCAAAAAAAATTATTTTTATTTCATAAAGTTATATCAATCTAGTCGTGACCTTGATCAATTTAGTTTTGACCTTGGACACTTATTCCAATAATATTTATGTCTCATAATTTTAATTTTTTAAAATATATATATATATATATATATATATATATATATATATATATATATATTATTTTTTGATTTACTAATTTTCAAATTAATCTCACATTTAATGTCTCATAATACAAATTAAAATATCATATATAAAAATACTATCCATTACATAAAATTTAATATTTCATACAACTTATTGTTCCAATGGTAGATAAATGTAATATATAAAATGTGAAGGAGATGAAAATCGTCAACAAAAGTGATATAACCATAAGAACTTAGCAGTAGTGCATTCGTGTTTCCTCATCGCGGTACAAAAAGAAGACTTAGATACTAGTTTGAGTGAAAAACGGCAAAATCCCAAAATTACCCGGGAAGTCTCGCAACCCTCTATTTATAGGGGGAAGCTTTTGATCAGACGGCTGAGAAGCCTCCAGGTGGCGAAGATCCGAAGCTCGCAGGACATAGGCTCGCACGTGGCTGCGCATGCGAGGCCCTCGCTGGCATGATCTGATTGGACCGAAGTCCGGGTCCGATGAGGGAAGCTCGTGGCTTCTGCGAGGGTTCAGACACAAGGAAAACGGGGCACGTGTCGGATTCCTAGTGGACCACTTGGGATGACTCAGCAGCTCGGATGACTCATCCAAATTTCGGACACATGGCACTTTTTTCAGCGAAGGTGACGTGGCAAAATGTGACTATGCGAATTTTCTCGATTTTTGTGCAAAAACTTCTAAAATCCATAACTTTCGCATACGAGCTCCGTTTTTTACATTCTTTATATGCACGCGTAGCTAAATCTACGCTCTACAACTTCCGTTTAGACTTCGTCGACTAATTTTGACTTTAATTTTTTTATTATTATTTTTAACAGACTGGGACAGGAAATTCGTTAAAAATTCATAACTTCTTCATCCGATATCCGTTTTCGTCTGACTTTTTACCGTTGTGTTACTAATGACGAGACCTTCGATTCTCGTTTAGGTTGTGTCGACTAAAAATCACTCGATATAAAATTCGAGTTTTTAGTTGTCTACTGCTTAGCTGAAACTTCGAAAAATCATAACTTCCTCATACGAAGTCAGATTTGGGCATTCTATTTATCGAACTTCTCGGTTTAACGAATAATACGACTTTTGTTTAGATCACTAAGGCTAAAAAGTAGTTTATCAAAAACTCACTTTTTACGACATTCAGCACCATGCCGATTTTGTCGTGAAACTTCGATAGGTCATAACTTCTTCGTTATAACTCGGATTTTGGTATTCTTTGTATCCCCAAAATCCATGTTTCGACCACTACAACTTTATGTAAAGATATCGACTTTATCTAAAATTTAATTTTTGACGCTCATTTTTATTCTTAATTAATTAAATCCTAATCATTAAGCATAAAACACATAATTCAGATAAAATTCACATAATTCCTTTTCATTTCTTCTAAATGAGTTACAAAGGTTAACCTAGACCATTATGTCAATATTAATGCCTAGCCTAGAAACACGGGCGTTACATAGAACTTAATCCAACTTCATGCACCTCCTTTTATTTTTCTTCCTTTCTCTTCACCTGATCAAAAGGATCTAAAATATGAAAATGGAAATTTCATGCTTAAACTTATTATGTATATACAATAGGGACTTTGCATATGGTACTATTTATTGTTTTCTACTAATTTGAAAAGAAAACATAGAGTTTTGAAGAAGTTTCATCTTAAATTTCCCTCTATAAAGGTCGGCTTTGGCATGTTGCATGACAGATACAAAACTTGGAGCATCCAATTACGCAAAATTACAGTGCTATCATCTTTCATGAAGTCCACTGCAACCATGAGAATGGAACAAATTTAAAGAAAATACGATTAATTTATTATATAGTTGGTAAAAGTTATACCTTTATTGTTTCTTCCAGTGAAAACTATAGTCCCTGTTTCATCAGATGAAGCAACAATAAAATCACTTGATGGCTTTTTTGGATATTCAAGATGGATTATCGTTATCTTGCACCATTTTCCCAGGTGTCTTCTACTTCCATTTGGACCTTACAGTCCACCTGAAAAATAAAAGTCTCCTCCTCCTACTTGTTTTTAGGATAAATAAATATAACAAAACAAATAGTTTGTTCAAATCAACCTCTTTATAGAATTCAATTGAAGTTCATATGGAATATTGAATAGTTAGGCACGTTGGGTAAGAATTACCTTAATAAGTCATATTCCCTACTTTCCCTCATCTTCATCTTCTCCTGTAGCCACAAGTGAAAGTTTTTTCGACTTCTTCTTAACTTCCTCCAGCTTCTCAGAGTAATAAACCTCATCCTTCACTTTATTCTTCTTTTCTTCTTTCTTTCTCAGCATGCAGTCTTTAGCCATGTGGTTTGTTCCATGGAAATAATGACAATCTATCCCTGAATCACCCTTCGGCTTCTTCTCTTGTTTCGAATCCTCAACCTTTAACTCTTTCTTCTCAAACCTCTTCTCCTCACTAACCTTCCCAGAATAACTTCCCTTCGTTTCTCCAGACTTCATCTTCACATTAAATGGCTTCTTGTAAAACTTCTTCACCTTGTTGTTGGAGTAAAATGCAACAACTTTATCGTCCGAATTGACAATAAGACCTTCTTCCTCAGAACCTTCATTTTTACCAACTTCCTTCTCATTTTCTCTACCACTAATCTTCGATACCAGAGCTAAAGGACCACCCATACTGATCCTTGACTCTTTTGCCATTCCATTCACTTCGGTTTCATGAGTTTTTAGTTGGTTGTAGAAATCATTCAAGGTACAGAAATCTAAGCCATGTTGTGTCTTAATCATCAAGCTTAGACTCCTCCATTCTTTGCGAAGACCCATAACAAAAATAATGTTATATTCTATGTTATTCCTTTTGATTGCATACCTTGTGTACTTGTAGATCAGCTCGTTCAGACGATCGTAATACATTTCAATCGTTTCTCCATCTTTCTGCTTGAATTCTCTTAATTCAATCAGACATTGTTTGACAGAGCTGATTTTGGTCTTCTCACTCTCCTGGTACTTTTCCTTCAACATATTCCATAGCTCTTTTGAAGTTTTGCAAGTGTGACTATGAATATACACCATAGGAGGAAGAGCACCACGAAGCTCTCTCATGCATTTCTTCTCATAATTCTTCAACCTATCATTTTGTTCAGTTACACTTGGAGTTGATGAAGAAGTACCCATGCTTTCAACAGAAGAAGGTGGAATTACATCATTAGTAATGCATTTCCATAGCTCTTTATCTATGTCATTCAAGTAATCCTCTATTCGATCAGCCCACTGATCGTAATACTCTGGAATCAGCATTGGAATCTTCGTAGACGAACCAAGGAGATGAGAATACGATGTCATCGTGTTCATGTTAAAATTCGCAATGGATGTACGGACAAATTTTCAAAAAAAAATTCAGAAAATTTGATAATTAATGGGTGTATTGAACAGAAAGAACAAGAAGAACACTACATTAAACTAACTAGTTGCAGAATCGGATCACAACTAAAGATCAAGGATGATTTTCAGTATCAATGGTGCAGAAATTTTTTAATGCAAGATGAGATTCAAAATACGATTGATACATAATGAAAATCAGATCATTGTAGTATGATTCCTGCTCTGATACCAATTGTAGTTGCGATTTAATTGAGTATGGATGTAATCAGAGTAATCAAAGTAGTATGAACACGGAGAGTAAATAAGATCTTGGTTTATAGCTTGATTATAATTTCGTATACAAAGAGAATCATAGACAGAATGACTTGGAAAAGTTCTATCTAACTCTGAGTACAACTCCTATTTATAGGAGAATATGAAAGCATACAAAAAATACTAAGGGCTAAACATCAAGACTTCGAAACTAATATGTTTTAGTAAATAGATAAAATGACTTTCGAAACTAACACAAATAACTTCGACACATTACAACATATTTGACACCAACACATTGTGTATAAGTTTGAAATCTAACAGATTATAGAAAATGGCAAGAATTTCGTATTCTTAAATTTACGATAAGGATTTGGAATTGTGAAATTAGTGTCATTGAAATGATTTAAATTGATCTATTTCACAAAGGAAGGACCATAGACAAACATAGTGTGCATGATTGGAGCATGGCATAACTATTGTTTTAATTCAAGTGTAAAGTTTATTAGTCAAAACATTATACAATGAATAATGTGTAATCAATATGGTGATTAAATAAAAGGTGTTTTATTTATATTCATAAATTCTAAGACCATCCACAGTCAATCACACTTTGGAACTTTGCATGTTGTGATTCGATTATTCTTGTGTTTCACTTTGCATGTTTTGACTTCCCGAATAACTAGGTTGTTCAAACCATCCACAGTCGATCATACTTTGGAAGTAGGTATTGAAGCTAGACTGTCATGAATGGGTCTGTAGATTGTCTAAAGGCATTTTAGACATAGCACAAGTATGCTACAGTGTTCATGAGTACTCCTGAAATCAGATTCGAGTATTGGATTAAACGCATGCTCATCTGAATCACTTCATGGATTTTATCACAAGTGATTGTGAGAAGATGATATCCTATATTTTTAAAATAAAGAGGTATGAGTTGTAGCTTACAAATCGGTTGCACATTGATGATGTGTAAACGCACCAGTAACTTGGTGTTATAAAATGCATTTTTTTGTGTGATTTGATGAGTAAATATAGCAAGCATATGATTCGCAGTTTATCCATTCCTTTTACCCTTATAGGGATAAAAGAGATATCTGTGGGCCCCTCAATGATTTAGTGATGACACCCTAAGCGCTTGGCCAAGCCTGAACTGGTTTGATTTGTTCAATTAGTCAGTTGTCATAAATCGGAAATCCAGAAACAACATATGGACAGAGAGAATGATTATAATACATGTCTCAGTCCATATGATATCTTGTAGAATGGAGGAATATATGATCCCTTATTTAATGGACGTGTCATTGACTTGGTCAGAGTTCGACAACGGCTTTTAAGAGCTACGATTGCTAGTCGGGATTTTGGATTCGTACTTGCAATAATATTTATTAGACTTATCCAAGTGGGACACTGTTGGATTAGGTGTCTAAGCCCATAACTATAATTGGTATGTACTTGACACGAGAGTAGCATGGTGCATTCGGGTTGCATATCACCAGGACAATTTGTGGATGGATATTTGAGTAAGAGGTTCTTTATGATTTATTAATATATTATAAGTTCTAATATATTGATATGAAATCATATTATTTAAAGTAGTATTGATCAAGAATTAATTTGGAATTAATTTAGTGATCAAAAGAGACTAATTAAATTAACGGGGACTGATTATGTAAATCAATGATATATATATATATATATATATATATATATATATATATATATATGGTTTGGGCTATTGATCCATGATGGGCTAAGTTTATGTAAGTTTCCATGTAGAGTTAGCCCACATGAAATATGGACCATAACCCAAATTGTATGGATTAGGGTTTACCCATGACTTTTGGATTCCTATATATATATATATATATATATATATATATATACACACACACACACACATAACCACATGAGGTGTTAAGTTCTCAAAGGCCAAATACATCAAGCTACAACAAAGAGGTAATTATTCTTACTATATTATATGATCCAAGCATCAAAGCATATGCTAGTTGTAGGCTAATGCTTTGGATATTTATTGCATGTATAATTAGAGAAAACATAGATCCAAAGCATTTAGGGTTATATGTGCACCATAGGATGTTGTGGTATACTAAAACCCAACACCTACTACCTTCCACATCTATCCATACATATCCTGAAAATTGCATCCAAGTCTCTAAGTCACTATACCAGACCATTCTCAATCTCATATACATGTGTCACCATAGGCACACACTACTGCCCATCATAGACTCTTTCATTCTAGGATTCTTCTCACATATCTGCACACATTAGAATGCTTTTCTAAGAACTCCACCACTGCCAGGTGTATCAGCACACCCATAAGCTTAGAAAAGCCACCACCAACTGCCTAGATTTCCAGCTTAGACTTCCTCTCACACAAGTGCTCACACTAACATACCCTAGTACTTTCCCAAGATCACTAGGAATACCCACCCCCACCCTTCTATCAGCTACGAAAGAAACTTCTACCAATGCCAACTAACTATCTTACAAATACAACTACATGCAGCAAGGATTAAACAGTCATTCGACTGAAAGATCCTGCACTATAACGGTCGGACTCAAACAAGAGTTGCGCAATATGTCACAACTAGGAAATTCGATGCCTTGTAAACATGGAACAATGATGAAAAATGTGAACCAACAATGTGAAATCATGTATGATGCTTATTTTATAACAACAAACTTCATCAAATACTTCATTCTAGCCCTACAAATGGTCAACAAAGAATTGGAAGCCTTTGAAATTCCAATATGAGTTCACTTTGAAGTAGGACTTCCTTATTGGACCTAATGGACCAATGAGCTTCCAATTTAACTATCTTGAACCTAGAACTCTCAAGTGGGCCCTAATTGGACCCATATACATGAAACATAATACTTTTGGGCCTTAGGAGCCCAAAATACACTAGGTTAACTTAAATGGGCCTTAATGGGTCACAATCAATTTAATTTAGCCCTAATAGGTCATAAAAATCATATTTTTATTTATTTGGGCCAAAAATCACCTAACTTAACCATAAAATGGGCTTAATCATTCAAAGCCCAAAAACCTTCTCTTTCCCTCTCCATTTTCGGCCCAAAACCACAAGAGAAAGAAGAGTTGACTTTCTCATTGCCACCCCATTTTTACACAAAGGATTTCCATGCAACTCTCATGCCTCCATGCAACAATCCCATCACCCTTCTCTCTTCTTCTCCCTTTCTTTCTCTCGGCCGAACCTAAACACTCACACACACACTTCACTTAAAATTCTCTCAAAGAAACTCTCTCCATTTCTCTCCAAATTTTCGAGAACTAGGAAGCTTTCAAGGAGATTTTTCCCACAAACACATCATCTAAGGTAAGTTGATGTTAAATCCATGATCTAGCTACTTCATTTCATCCAAAAATCTCTTCTAAATCCATTCAATCTTGTGATCT
The DNA here is from genome assembly GCF_051521515.1 of Lactuca serriola. Taxonomy (NCBI): domain Eukaryota; kingdom Viridiplantae; phylum Streptophyta; class Magnoliopsida; order Asterales; family Asteraceae; genus Lactuca; species Lactuca serriola. Next base: position 92,686,466 of record NC_136411.1, on the reverse strand, counting down.
TACACCTTAGAAGCATCTAAGTTCGAGATCCTCCAAGAAGACTTACTTGGATCGAAATTTTCTTCCTTCTTCTCTTCAAAAACCGAAACTACAACTCAAGGTGAGCTTCATACCCATTTATTTTCGGTTTTCATGAGTTTTATGGGGGAGAATACAAGAAAATGTGTAGATCTATGTGTATGTGTATGCTATGTGTGATTTTATGCATGTATGTGTGTGATTTCATGTGTTTTTGTGATGAATATGTTAACAAAACGGGTGTAAACCCGAGATCTATGATATGAGAAAGGAAACGAACATAATCTAAACTATTTTACACCAAAAAAGTCAAGAATGATAGCTTATAAGGTTATGATGAACATATTCTAACATAAAACCCACTTTAGGGCTTAAATTGTCGAAAATACAAAACTTGGGTTACAAATCGACAAGTCACGGTTTCTTGAGGGTCAAAAGTGTCAAAACAGTTTCTATAATCATTTTTCTGAATAATAGAATTTTCAAGGGACTTAAAATGTAAATTTTTAGCTTAATGGGCTAATTTTGGGCTTTTCGGCCCAATAAGCCTCAAAATGCGAAAAATGATAAATTTAAGGGGCTGAAATGAAACTTTCTGTAAAACAGGGGGTAATTAGCATAACAAAATATTTTAAGGGTCAAAAATGCTTTTCACTGTCAAAAAGGACCAAAAATGCAAAGATTTTAAATTTAGGGACAAAACTGTAAAAGTTGAGAAAAATGGGGTTCTAACCGAGAAACACCATTCTGGAAGGGCTGAAGCTGCCAACAAAATAAATTTTGGGTTAAAACTGTCTTTTCAACAAGTTTATGATATAAAAGTGTCAAGAAAATGTTTTAAGGAACTAAAAAATGAAATTCTTTTATATAAAAGAGCCAAAAGTGTTATTTTTATAAAAAAAAGGGTAATGAAAAGGTCAAATTCCACTTTTAAACAAATTAATGCATTAATACAAAATACAAGATTCACGACTACCAACGAAACGGGAAGCAAATATACTTTCAACAACAAATATCGTTACAAACGAAGTAGTTCGGTCTCGAATCAATACAATACAACAAGCGCTAAACCAAACCACCTAAAGAAATACGCGATAACTACGATGAGCCAATATACAAACATTGGGCTTGGAAGTTTCAAATCATGCTTATTGGGCCTTGCTAGCCCATCAACATGATCTTTGGGCCCAAAGGGAATATGCTTATGTGTTATTGGGTCTCCTATGACCCAATTTCATGTAAAAGGACTTCAATGGCTCTAATGTGCTATTGGGCGTTAGTGTTGCTAGTGAGGTCAAGAAATCAAATGCGAATTGGGCCAACGTGCCTTTCGCATCCGCGACAGCCTAAAATAACTCACAGAAATAACGGGACTTCGTACTTCCCCTTTTTCCTCGTTTGTTAGGCTTACGAGAAATCAAGATAAACAGAATCAGGACGTTATTCAAGAGTAATCATGGTTGTGGATTAAGTGAGTAGTAACGGGCGACGACTTTAAGGATCGTTCGAAATCTGTAGTTATAAACTAGTCATTTTCTAATGCGTGGTTATAACAACTCACAAACCCAAATTAATCCAACGCCACCCGAGTAATCAAAATCATTCGTCGTGACGGTATAACAATTGAGAAATCACTATATTTTATGTATTGGGAAAACATCGGGTTTTCCTAGGAAGTTCAACATCTTCATTTGCGCGATTTATACTAAAGTTCAACATTTATACATGTTTTAAAAATCAACAAGCATATATTTATGGATCTTCACACTTTTATTTTATAAACAATGATCTTTTCAGAAAATATCAGATTTTCTGGGTTTTACAAACTACACCAAATCATTTTATCACAACATTGCTTATGAACTCACCAACATTTCATATGTTGACGTTTTTCAAATTAACTTGTATTCTCAGGTAACAGGTAAACCGAAGAATATACCAAGTAATGTCCGGGTGTTTTGCTTATGATATCTATCAGATAATCTATGTTATGAATTTGAAATGTTCAAAACAATGTACTGGATGTAAACAATATTAGTTGTATTATTTTAATGCATGGTGATGATTTATGTTAAGATTCATGTATATTCATTGTGATGGTATTCAATTTAAGTCACAAGAGCCCTCGGACGTTCTGCCGTCTGGTTCGGGGGTGTGACACAATACGCAAACCAGACATTATAAAACTATTTAATCCTCGTGGCATGTAACTTAACGTATTCACTTAATAGCTAACTAACGTCAAAATAAGTTTCTCATAACACAAAGCAAACAACATTCGAGCAGAATACCAATAGGTAAAAAGCATCATAAAAATCAGGCAATTCTAACACACAATTCCTGAGGATCCTAAGCCTACACATGCATGTCTAACAGCTTATATAGCATACACATAGAATGACATCTCTTCTAGCAGGCACTCTAGCATGCAACCGTGAGTAGATCCTTAGCCTATCTTAAAGCTTACACGTCATACTATAACACATATAACAATAAGTCAACTACAGTACATAAAGCAAATATGGATATTTGGGAAATCACTTTTCGAGCTCCAGCTAACCGTACACATCGCATCTGCCCTTTTCTGCTCTTGAAATGAATCTTTTCTAAAAAGGTTTATAAAAACTCTCAACGGGCAATATAATAGCTATGGGTCTTCAACAACCCTATGGACTATCAGGAGTCCCAGTGGCTAACGGCACACCCTGTGGAATATTAGCACACCTCACGGTTTATCAGCAACCCTGTGGACTTACAGTAGTCTAGGATTTATCAGCAACTCAATTCACATGCAATAATAACCAACAAATAAGACTCGTCTGGTCAACACATATTACCACACAGGCAAGTATACTCAGAGAACTCACCTCACAAGTAGCAGCTAAATTCCACAGTTCTCAGTTATCAAAGACTGATCATACATGGCACTTAACAGCAATAAAGAGCACCTTGTCAGTCTGAAATCCAAAACCCTTAGTTTGACCAAAATTCAACCATGGTCAAAAAGTCAACAACAACCAATGGTCACGTCGTGACCACCCATAGGTCACATTATGATCGAAATCGAAAAAAATAGTCACGAACACCACATCTAACTATGTTACAAGTTGCTGCTTACATCGTGAGATATGCATTGGCCAACTTTGAGCATTAATCTCTTAATCCCTTAATCCATTCATTGAGACTTTCCATAGGGTCTCCCCTAACCCTAAGGACCATAAAAACCAAAGCTTTACAGCAATGCATGTTCAATGCATGACTTGGACACCAATTAGGTCAATAAGAGGGAAAATGAGATCAAGACTCATGCTTGGAATCTAAATCAATACCAAAACTCAGATCTGAACTCATACTAGAAGGAAATGCCTCAATGACACATAAAGTTGCTAACTTTATGGATCCCATGCATGCTATCAAAGCCATACATAAAAAGGAAAGCATAAACCTTAGATCTAGCATTCATTATAGATAAAAGTAGAAACTTTATGACATACAAAGGTCCAAAAGCACTATAACGTAATAAGGTAGGAGCTTGATTTCCAAAAGGATGCACCCAATGATTATTCTTCTTCTTCAAAGAACCAAAAATCACTAAATGAGCATCACACACCACCATAAAGAACTACGGTTAGCATTTTTGAGATTTAGATAGATGAGGTTGAGGAATGAACCATAAAACCGAGTCGAGGGTGCTTAAATACGAAGCAACCCCTAAAGATCATGGGGTGGGCTGCAACAGCTCTCACATCATGAGCCCTTATGTCCCACATCGTGAGAATGGTCCAAAACACGCTTTCTCGTATTTTGATTGTCACTTCGTGACTACCCACTGGTAACGTTGTGACACTTGATTTTCCTCAAGAATCAACCTTTCTACTCCTTGAAACCCTAAATCGATCAATCCTGGATAATGGGTGTTACACTTTTGTTTTACTTCTTTATTCCAATTTTGATGTTCATTATGTGCTCTATCACCTTCATGTCGACCCCCACCATGTTTATAGTCTTCCATGCGAATATGTTCTTGTATTTATTGAGAATCTTTAACAATGTTTCCCTTGAAGCTGGAGGGATGTTAGTTCCTATCCGTATTGGTTGATCAGGATATCTGGCATTTATGACTTCTTTTTCACTTGGCATTTTTGATCTTGGCCTCTTTGTCCCCCTGGTGATGTCTGATGGTTGCATAATCTGATGAAATTGAAATGTTTTTGGTGGTTTGGATAAGAAAGTCATTAGGCCCTCGGTTATGCAGAATTTTAGGATAACGTGTATGGTTGACAATACTACCCTAACCTAAATAGTGTTGTCTTCCCTAGTATGATATTGTGTTTTTCCAAGTGCCTGATCACCACAAAATCGATTAGACTTTTCTTCCTCTTGTGCCCGTCATGACTGGTGAGCATGAAGGGTAGTTGGATTGTTCATAAAGCCCATAGATTGTGCCCAATGAAACCTGTCAATCTTTCCATTTATTGGTTTAAGGCCTTCCTTCCAACAGTCAACTAGTATACATAAGTAGTCTTTGTAGATGATGTTTGTGGAGCTACCGATGTTGATGTATACTCGGCGTATCTTGATATTCTTTATTGACCCCTGGATGATGAGTGGGTTGTCCCCACACCATTCTATAGGGCGTGGGAGTACTGCCAAGAATGATAGGTTTAGCCTATTATTGGTGACATTATCGACACTAATGGAACCCCTGATGGCCTCCCGTTTACGGTTGAGCCGTATGGCTAAGATTTCCTGGGTCCGGTCATTGTCTCGCCCATTCTCTCTGGAGTGGTTTGCTTCGATTTACCATGTAGGCTTCTTTCGATCTCAAACAGGTTTCCCTTCAACTGTTTCTTTTCCATTTTTCATTTTAGCATAGAGTTAGTCGTGTGATGAGATGTGAGCTAATGATATTTATAGTATCTAGTTTCCACGTCCGTATGCTTTCCAACAGATTTGTCCTTCATAATATAGATTTCTGATTGTCGCCCTTACTTTCATCCCTGTAGAATGGGTAGAAATGTCTTAGTGGTCTCCTTCATCTTTCATCATACCAGTGTCCGCTTGAGCATTCCTAGTAGGCATTGGATGGTGGCATTCTTTCACTTGGGGAGTTGTCATGGCGTTTAAGTACATTCTCTTTGACGATTCCCTTTTTTCTTGTATTAGGTAGTAATCTACCATCTCCTTTAACTCATCATTTGTTTGTGGTTTCCTCCCTATGAACTTTTGGGACATGGGGCCCAATAGGAGGCCCTACGTGAGGGCTCCTTCGATCAACCCCTCGTCATGGCCTGGTACGTCTAGCGTGGTGTACGTGAAGCATTTGAAGTAGTCCTAAAATGAAACTCCTTCCCGTTGTGTACATCCTATGATTGATTATGAATCCCCTTTGTACTTTTTCAATTACATGAAATTTGTTAGGAAAAATACTTTAGCTGTCCGAAGTTGTAGATGCTTCCTGGTCGGAGTGTCTTGAACCATGTTACAGTGTTGCCATCAAGCTTTGTGGGGAAGTATGTGAACCAGTACTGTTCGTCGAGCTTGAATAAGGTCATTGTCCATTCGTACGTGTATATATGACTATTCGGGTTTGTGATGCCATTGTATGCCTTCAAGTGTGGCAATTTCATTATGTTTGGTATCCCATAGTCGAGCATTTCGTTTGCGAAATGAGATAGGCTTTTATTGTTCAGTGTACGACCACATGAGGGGTAATGGTGTTTAGTAGTGGAATTCGAATTTTAGGATGATGTATGAAATTTGGGAGAGGTGATGTGGAGATAGACATTGTTGGTCTCCATATATCGCCTATCGGTATAGTAAACTTTTCCTTAACGTCGAGCGAAGGTGTGGTGTCGGTAACTATCAGAACTAGTGCTGATGGTGTGACTTTCAATGATGACATTAAACATATAGGCCTGCTAGGTGCTTCACTTCTTTCACTGGTTCTTTCATTCGTCATTTCGGTAGTTGCTTGATGTATGGTTTTTAGTATTGGTTGTCACATGTCGGTGGGCGTGGGTTCAATTCCCAAGGACGGCGCCAAATGATGTGACTCAAATCTGATGGGTTTTAGGCATAAGAACAATCCTATGTGCTCATACAAACCCTAATGCTTGGATCTAGGTTTCTCTATTGTACATGCTTTGAATCCAAGACTAATAACCTTAGATCTAACATATTATAAACTGAATTAGGGTTTATAGAATTACCTTTGATTGTTATATAGCAATAACAATCAATTCCTTGCTTGGATTGGCCTTAGAAAGCTTAGTGCCTCAAGTGCTGCACCTCTAATGGAGTCACAAACACCATATACAACTTGGATGAAGAGGAGAAGAAGAGAGGCTGCCCAAAAACGGCTGGAAACCCTAATGGAAGTGTTGTCCACGTTTTTGGGGCATAGGGGCCCTTTATATACATGTAGGCTATTAGGGTTTACAACTAGGAAACCCTAATTTGACTGCTTAGGCCCTAAGCAGCCCATGGACTCCTTAAACATATCCCTTGGACGATTTCTAATGGGCTTCCCATAGAATTCGTCCAACCTATATATTATTAGGTGATCCATAGCCCAATTATAATTATCTTATAATTACAACTTCAGTCCCCTAAGTTTAATTAATCTCTTTTAGCCACAAAATTAATTAACAATTAATTCTTGACTAATATTAATTAAACAATATGATTTCTCCTTTAATATATTATTCTCATAATATATTAATAAATCATATTTTAAACCTTTCTCTCCTTAAATCATCCTACATATTGTTATGGTGAAGGCAACCCAAAAGGACCATGCTCATAATCGGGTCAAGTACATACCAAAATAGTTATGGACTTAGACACTAATCCAACAAAATCTCCAACTTTTATTCTGGTTCCAACGGTAATAATGAACACCTAAATAATCACAACAGACAACAATCCGTCAGCTGATCTCCGGTAGGGGATCCCGGGAGAACGCTCTAACAATAAAGTTAGTGACGTGAGAAAGTGGTGGTAATGAGAGTCTAAGTTGGAGAGAGCTTAACTTTTCTGTGGACAAGGGTCACCTTTTATACTTAGGCCTTATAGCTAGTTTGTACGGTCGCCGAAGGCATCAGACCTGAAAAGGATCGGGCGCATTGATTGGATGATCATGCTCTTTATCATGTCAGAGCTTGTGATGGGCTTAAGTGGTAATGCTCTAAGCATTACCTTTGTCGTGAGGCGAAAGTGTCCGTTGGGGAGTTACAGCCCGTGTGGGTCCCCCTGGTGAGACAGTCACCCGCAGGCATAGGGATTCGATCGCCAACTGTTGTCGGGAGTCCCACGTTGCGCCAACGACCGTCCAGTGTTGGGAGCAGAATCGTGTCACTTGGCCTATGTCTAGTGGTAAGTCATCATCTATATTAACTAGTGTTGCAGAAATCGACCTAGACGGCCAATTAATCGGCGGTTAATCGTTTGGTAGCCTTGAACCGATTACAATTAGGGTGTTTGACAGAAATTAGCCAAAGTTGGTCAAACTCGAGTTTGGGGGTCCTCAGTAGGAAATATTTAAAAAAAAATCAAATTTTTTATTTTTCAAATACTACACAAAAATTTTAAAATTTTAAACTTTTAAGTTTTCAAAATTTAAAATATTATATTAAAATTTTCAAAATTTCAAAATTTTCAAATACTTAACTTTTTGGATATACTAATTTTTTAAATAATTATATTAATAATTTAGGGTCCCTAATTAATCTTCGGATAATTACCGTCTAGTCCGATTAATCATTTAAGATCAGTCGAACGCCGAGTTAGCGCCCTACGATTTTCACAATCTTGATATTAACAAATTTATTAATAATAATAAAATAAAATAAACATTTCTTAAGACTAACCATTAAAAAGTATGATGTTTGCATCCTCATCCTGTTAAAAGTGTGAGTAATATTCAATATTAATATAATTAATAATTAAATAATTAAATGAAAATTTTAAAAATCATATATTTTGTATACTTATGGCATTTTAAATTATTATTATAAATGATAGGCTTAAATAAAAATAAAAGACAATAATAGATTGGTAGGGACATTTGAAAGATGTTCTTTATCAAGAACATCATTTCATCGTGTTTATGGTAGTACCCTCATGTGATAGGTGGTGGGCGACTTAACATGTGGACAAAACTAAAGTTTATGGAATTATTTTAAAACATGAGAAAAACGGTTTGTAAAGGCAACATCAAGAAACTTCTTCAGCAGGGGAACCCTTTTATTTAGGGTATCCGATATTATCGACATCGTTGATAAGGGTTTGATGGTGTTTCCGAGTTTCTAACTTTTTGCATTCGACAAAACGTTATGTTTTAAACGATTCAAATCTAAAAGTTATACGTTAGCGTTATCTGTTACCCGCTATCCACTAATAGTTAGTTTTGCCGAACTCATCCTATTAAAATATTAAATATTAAACTCGATGATGTGATGGGAGTATAGTTTTTCATTTAGTTTAATCATTTTTTATAATTAAATCTAGATCATATTATAATTTTTAAAATAGATAAATCTTGATCATATTTTTATTTTTAAAATAAGAAAATATGCATAAAAGTCCTTATATTTTCAACAAAATATTTGATATGTGGATGTATATTTCATATCAAATTTTGATTTAGTTCCAATATCAAAATGTGACAGATAAATTTCATAACAATATATTTTTATATTTTAATCGGTTTCATATTTTATTAAGAAGTATAATTAAAAAATTATATATTTATTTATTATCATATATTAAATACCAAACAAATTATAATGGTTGTATGAACAAAAATATATTATAATTTAGAGAGTGTTTGAGATTTCATTTAAAAAATAATTTATTGACTTATTATATTTTTGAAAAGTCAATAAGTTAAAAAAATATATGGTAATATGAAAACATATACGTTCAAACAAACACTTTTTGAAAAAACAATTTATTGACTTATTGACTTTACGATCATAAAAGCTAATCCAAACATTTATTAGAAAACTCATTTTTCTCACCACTATAAGTCAACAAGTCTTTTGAGGTTGAAAATGAAATCTCAAACACCCTCCTAATCTTAAAATAGATAAAACTTAAGGTTAAAATTTATTATGTATTGAAAAAAATACCAATATTTTGGCCTATTGGCAAAAAAGCCACTACTGATATGTTGTTTAGAATTTAGCCATCAAAATCTACTATTGTTTGCGCTAACCTGAAAATTGAGCTCACAAGTAATAGCCGGTTTCAATGGTTTAATTGCAAAAAAATATCATGGGTGACTTTTTTGTCAATAAAGCCAAAACATAAGGACTTTTATGATCTCCAAAAAAGTCCCATAATTTTGGCTCAGTTTACGATTTAGTCTCAATTTAACTTTTGTTAACGAAAAATGACAGAATATCGGCTAATGTAATCAATTCAGTCTTTTTTTACCTGCTAAGCAGGTAAACTGCTTACCTAGCAGGCAATGTTGGAAAAGTTTTTGATATGTCAACATGCATATATTTTTTTGAAAAAAATTGGATTTTCTCAACAAAAATTAAAGGTGGGGGAATTTCAAACCTTCAACCTCCTAAACACAAACAACAACTTCTACCACTAAGCTAGAAGGATTTTGATACTTTTGTTGTTGAACAAATATCTATAATTCATAAACTCTAACTTTAAAAGCATTGAAAATATGATGACAAATTGACTTGAACTCAGGTAGTCACTCTTCCAAAACACACTTCTAGCCATTCAGGCTGCACAACTTTCATTAATTTACTCATTTACACACACACACGTATATATATATATATATATATATATATATATATATATATATATATATATATATATATATAAAGCATTTTAGACATTTCTTGAAATTTAAGAGGTATTATGATACAAGCTTAGCCCATAACCGACCCAGGAGGAACATTCGCATGCCAACCCGTTATGAAGATTAGATGACAGTGGAGGACCAAGTCAAGAAGTAGTCGTTTTCTGCACGTATTTGAACGTTTCTTTATTTTGCATGTTTTTCTTTAGTTCCTTGAATAAGTCTAGCATGATAATGCAGTTCCTAGAATTGTGGGAATCGTGGAGACCACTAGTAGTATTTAGTTTGCTTTTTGCTTTGGAAATAGATCATCAGAAAATTGCTCCATCTTCTTGTTGCTTTCTTACTCTAATTGATGTGGAGACTACCCATCTCGAACTGGGTCTTACCAATTGGTGCTTTCATTGAATTCGTCCTCAGTCATGCCTCCAAAACCAGAATCATCAGCTGTGTTTTCCCCAGCCGAAAGATCACCCACCATTGAAGCTTCCATGGCAGCCATGGTAGACAACATCTCTCACCTAGTCCGCTCATCCACCGCCAATCAAGCAACCACCCAGTCTCAACTCGACATTATTATGAAGCAATTAACGGCTTAATATGAACAGACTAACACCCTCTTGGCCACACTGATCAAAAAACCTGAAACACCATCTTCTTCAACCTCATTTCCGAAGTCAAAATTCAAAACTCCCAAAACTGACCTTCAACTTCGACCCCCCAAACTCAACCTCAACACCTTCGATGGGTCAAACCCATTGGACTGGTTATTCCAGGCAGATCAATATTTCTCCTTCTACCAAATTCCACCACCGGAACGATTATCCATGGTCGCATTCCACCTCTCTGGCGACGCCTTGAGTTGGTACAAATACCTGCTCAATAACAACCTGTTAACCACATGGGACGCATTCACCAAGGCCTTGGAAACACGATTCGGTCCCTCGTCCTACGAAAATCATCAAGCAACCCTATTTAAACTACGCCAAACCACCACAGTCACCGCATAACAAACCAAGTTCGAACGACTTAGCAATTGTATCGTCAGACTACCAAACGATGCACTCTTAAATTGTTTTCTCTCAAGCCTTCGCCCGAACATTTTCCAAGATCTAGCGATCATCCGCCCCACCACCATCACAGAAGCCATAGGGCAAGCCAAACTCATTGAAGACAAAAACAATGACAACCGTTTCCGGACTCGTTTCACTACATCTAACCAGTGGCCATCTACCACCAAAATCATCAACACTCCAACCACCCCCACCACGAACCCTAAACAAACAATGACACCACCCTCTACCACCGGAATCCTCCCAACCCCACATAAACCCAACCCGGCCTTACCCTTCACAAGCCTTTCACCTGACGCGATGCAACAAAGAAGAGCCGCCGGATTATGCTTTCGTTGTCCGGAAAAATACCATCCTGGTCACAAGTGTAGCCCACCATAATTTCTCATCATTGTTGATAATGAGGAACAAACCCAGGAAGATGAAATACCAACGGAAACAGATGGTCACACCTTCATATCCATGGAGGTTGTCCCTGTCACCGACCAACACCAAGTAGAAACAGAACCACAATTTTTGTCCTTGTCTCCAGCGGCACTGCTTGGCTCCTTCTCACCCCGGGCCCTTCGTATCACGGGATTTATCGAGGGACACCCCGTCACTGCCTTGATCGACTGCGGGTGCACGCACAATATTGTACAACCACACATTACTACATTCTTAAAATTACCCACGAAGCCTATATCCACGTTTTCAGTCATGGTGGGAAATGGGTCCCACATTTACTGCAATGGGTATTGCCCAGATGTCCAGTTACACTTACGCTCAGCCAACTTCACTATCCCATTTTTTATCCTTCCAGTAGCAGGCGCTGATGTAGTGTTGGGTCTCCAATGGTTGGGCTCGCTTGGGTCAATCACAACACACTTTTCGACTCCCCAGATCACATTCAAACACCACGATCAAACCATCACACTAGAGGGAGAACCCCTAGCATCACCAGCCACCGCTAGCTCCATCTACCATTTTCTACAAAAACAATCGGTAGCATCAATGCATTCCCTGCTCTTTGAACCTCACCAAACATAGTCAACCACCACCGACCCCATCATTCAATCCCTTCTACAAGAATTCCATCATATCTTTACAACACCCACCGCCTTACCACCATCTCGACCACATGACCATCGAATCCCACTACAACCAAATTCCACACCAGTTAATGTAAGGCCATACCGTTACCCTCACTTCCAAAAGCAGGTCATGACGGACCTCTTTACATCCATGCTCAAGGAAGGAATCATTAGACCAAGTACAAGCCAATTCTCGTCACCGGTACTGCTAGTCAAAAAGAAAGATGGCACGTGGCGTTTTTGTGTGGACTACCGAGCCCTTAATGCCATAACCATACGAGATCGGTTTCCCATACCCACAGTCGATGAACTTCTGGATGAGCTCCATGACGCCTTGATATTCTCCAAACTCAACCTGAGAGTAGGCTATCAATAGATCAGAGTCCACGAAGCCAACATACACAAGACCGCCTTCAGAACAACTGATGGGCACTATGAATTTAGCGTCATGCCCTTTGGACTATCCAACGCGCCCTCGTCCTTCCAATCAGCGATGAATGACATCTTCAGAGCGGTTTCAAGGAAATTTGTGTTAGTCTTCTTCGACGACATCCTTGTCTATAGCCGATCTCGAACCCAACACCATGCACACCTTCGCTTTGTACTTCAAACAGTCGCCCAATACCAATATTTTCCCAAGTTGTCGAAATGTATATTTGGAGTACAGGAAATTCAATACTTAGGGCACGTGATTTCTAAGGATGGTGTGGCAATGGACCCAGAAAAAGTACAAGCAATCAAGGACTTGCCCAAACCCACATCACTCACAGGATTACGAGGCTTTTTGGGCCTATCAGGCTACTATAGAAGGTTTGTACGCAATTATTCACACATAGCAGCTCCCCTAACCGACCTACTCAGGCAGTCCACATTATAGTGGACAAAACAGGCCACCACCGCCTTTGAAGAGCTAAAGACGAAGATGCTTCAATTGCTGACCCTTGCATTGCCAAACTTTGATGTAGTTTTTGATGTCACCACGGATGCTTCTGTAACGGGTATTGGAGTGGTACTCTCTCAATCTGATAAACCGATTGCTTTCTTTAGCAAAAAATTATGCCCACGTATGCAGGTAGCTTGTACATATGCACGGGAACTTTATGCCATAACAGAAGCAATCAAAAAGTGGTGCCAATACCTCCTAGGTCGTCATTTCTGGGTATTCACAAACCAATGCAGCCTCAAGCACCTGTTCACACAGGTCATCCAGACCCCTGAACAACATAAATGGGCTGCTAAGCTATTGGGATATAACTTTGAAGTGTTCTACAAACCGAGCAAAGATAATCGCGTCGCCAACGCCCTAAGCCACCAAGAAGATAACCACCTGCTGGTGCTCTCTTTCCCCACCTCCTCATGGTTACAAGAACTCCGTGAGTACACACCACCACTACTGAGGGGCGTAATTGGCTACAACGAGTTTCAACCACTCCTAACAATTGCCCAGGTTACCAGATTCATGACGGGTTAATCTACTTCAAAGAACGCCTCTTCATCCTACCAATAGAATCACTAAGATCCAAACTCCTACACGAATTTCACTCATCAACTAGGGGAGGTCACTCAGGAAACACCGCAACCATACGCCGGATCAATGCAACGTTTTTTTGGCCCAACCTAAAAAAAGAGGTCACACGTTTCATTAGAGAATGTTTGAATAGTCAACAAGCAAAAGATTTGACACAACAACCCTACGGACTCCTACAACCATTACCAATTCCTAGCCAAGTATGGGAAGAAATCTCTATGGATTTCATTACCCATTTACCAACTTCTAATGGAAAGTCAACTATATGGGTAGTAGTGGACCAACTATCCAAGTTTGCACACTTCACTCCACTACCATCCACTTACACTGCTGCATCACTAGCCACACTCTTTCTGCATCAGATCTACAGATTGCACGGGCTACCAAAAACCATTTTATCAGATCGCGACCCATTATTTCTCAGTAAATTCTAGAAGGAATTGTTCAAGACATTGGGTACCAAACTGATTCACTCAAGTGCATATCACCCACAAACCGATGGGCAAACGGAAGTCATGAACCGTTGTTTAGAGTCTTATCTTCGATGTTTTGCAATTGAAGAGCCAAACCATTGGAACAAGTACCTCTACCTTGCTGAATTCTGGTACAACACAAGTTATCACAGTGCCATCAAAATGACACCGTTCCAAGCTTTGTATGGAAGGCTACCACCTGTTTTTCATCACTATACAAGTGGTAGCTCGAAGGTGGCCTCAATTGATGCAACACTAGGAGACCACCATGTAACGTCCCAAAATTCAAGACTAAAAATTTCTTTTAATAAAGTATCACTTAAAGTAAAATCATCATTTCAAAACATAAACAGAGTATTAGTTTTCAAAACACATGTTCATTATCAGAGTAAAACATTCCCAGGCTGACTAATCTATGGTGTGTGCCATGCGATCATCCCGAGCTCCATCATCCGCTACCGGAAGTACCTGAAACCAAAACTGAAAGCCGTAAGCACGAAGCTTAGTGAGTTCCCCAGATACCACATACCATACAAACCATTCATAGCCAAGAACCATACATAACTGACTTATCCATAACCAAGTGAGGTGCTATGTGCCAAACTTAGTCTTGCCATTATGCCACGGGCCGCACGTGGTCTTCCTGGTCAAGCCCGGGCCGCTCCCTGGGTCTTACAGACAAGTGCCAAGGGCCACCCCCTGGTCTTACAGACGTGTGCCAAGGGCCACCCCCTGGTCTTACAGAAAAATGCCAAGGGCCACCCCCTGGTCTTACAGACAAGTATCACAAAGACAACCGTACATACTACTCTACTTAGCTAAACAGCATACAGTGTGCCAGAAGCCACCTCCTGGTCTTTCATATCTATAGCATACAATGCGCCAGGAGCCACCTCCCGGTCTTTCATACATATTGCCTAGGGCTAACCCCCGGGTCTTCCTATCATCCATAACAACACACTGTGTGCCAGGAGCCGCCCCCTGGTCTTTCATGCATATTCTAAATGGGCCGGCATTGGTGCCTTAGACCCATACAAACAGTGAGGAGACTCACCTCGCACTGCTGAACTCTGCTGATAATCCTCTGTCGCTGACCGACAACTCTCTGAACTCCTGCTCCACTAGCTCCCCAAGCTACCAATATCAAAGCAACACTGAGTCTAACTGACCCCCGAAAGACAACCAAATCAACTTAGGTCAAAGTCAAAGTCCTGGTCAAAGTCAACCTTCCAGGTCAACCCTACTCGTCGAGTCACCCTACTGACCCGCCGAGTTCATAAGTCCAGAGTCCTTCCACTCGCGACTCTACTCGCCGAGTCAGCCCCTGACTCGCCGAGTCTACTGATTCCCGATTCCTGTCCTGTCCAACTCACTGAGTCCTTGCTCGACTCGCTGACTCGAGTCTTAACTCGAAGGGTCTGGGGACTACACGACCTGACTCTCCGAGTCTAAGAACAGACTCGCCGAGCACACGGCAATCTTCATCCAACTTGCCGAGTTGTTCATCCAACTCGCCGAGTTCATGCCTATATTCATCCGACTCGACGAGCTGTTCATCCCACTCGTCGAGTTCCTCCTCGTCTTCATGGTGATCGTCGAGTCCACTCAAAGGACTCGCCGATTCCATTCAGATCTCCCAACATGCAGAGGGCTTTTGAGTCATGCAAGGACTCCAATCCATAGATCCATACTTCCAAAACTCAATCCCTACGTAAAGTTGCAAACTTTACGTATAACTAAAGAGATCTAGGCTCAAAACACATTAGGGTTTGGTTTAAGGACACAAGGGCTTCACCAACTACTCATCTCCTGATGCTTTAGGACATAAAGGACCAACCCAACAATAGATCTGAAGTGGCAACAACATATCTAAGCCCCTAACCCGATTTGGGTCTCAAACAACCATAAAACCCCCAAATCTCATGACAAAATAGATCTAGATGCAAAGAAGGGAAAATGGCAGCTTAATACCTCCAAGATGAACACAAACTGAAGTAGATCTCGAGCACACACCCCTCCCTTGAAGCAACCTTCTTGATCTTCAAGTTTCTCTCCAAAATTTCCTTCCTCTTAAAGCTATTTCTCTCAATAACGGAAGCTCACACGAATTATAGGGTTTACAGGTCTTCTGGAGTGATATGGGGGCTGAGGGAGGGACATAACACCCTTTATATAGGATATAACTCCCGGAATTAGGGTTTTCCTCGCACAGACCAGACTCGCCGAGTCACCTTGGCCGACTCGCCGAGTCGGTCACTTACTCCTCAGCCCGGATCCCGCTCGGACTCGCCGAGTCGACCCCTAAACTTAGTGTTTTCTTTCCTTTCTTGGTCCTCAAAACTTGGGTGTTACACACCAACAACTGATCTCACACCTCAAAGTCACCTTGGAATGTACCCGCCAACGCATGACAGATCAAGCTAACAAACATCGACAAGAAAAAGAATTTCAACCCGGTGAGCTGGTTCATCTCAAACTCAGAATTTACTGTCAGTCATCGGTGAAAAAACGGAGTTCTCACAAGCTTTGCAAGAGATATTTCGGCCCTTTTAAAATTCTGGAATGCATCGGCCAAGCTGCATATCATCTTGAGCTGCCCCTAGGATCAAGAATACACCCGGTTTTCCATGTTTCCCTACTACGCCCCTATTATGGTTCTATGACACCCTCGATCCTCCCCTACCTACAAACTACATTGAAGACATTCCCGTCATTGAACCAGAAGTTATTCTTGATCATAGAACCATCGGCAAAAATAACAACCCAATCGAACAAATCCTCATTAAGTGGAAAGATAGGGACATTTCAGAAGCTACATGGGAAAATAAAGCTGATTTCGATCTCACTAACATACCCACACACCTTGAGGACAAGGTTAATCTCGAGACAGGGGGAGTTGATACGAGCTTAGCCCATGACCGACCCAGGAGGAACATTCGCATGCCAGCCCGTTATGAAGATTAGATGGCAGTGGAGGACCAAGTCAAGAAGTAGTCGTTTTCTGCACATATTTGAACGTTTCTTTATTTTGCATGTTTTTCTTTAGTTCCTTGAATAAGTCTAGCATGATAGTGTAGTTCCTAGAATTGTGGGAATCGTGGAGACCACTAGTAGTATTTAGTTTGTTTTTTGCTTTGGAAATAGATCATCAGAAAATTGTTCCATCTTCTTGTTGCTTTCTTACTCTAATTGCTGTGGAGACTACCCATCTCGAACTGGGTCTTACCATATTATACCTACTGCATAATATACAATTAACTTCTAGTTATGGTGAAATGGATGTATTAGATTTCCGTCTATGCTTTGTCCCTCTAGACTCACATTCTCTCCGAATCAAATAGCAAATCCCTAAAGTTGAAGTGCCGAAATCGCATCTCATCCGCCCAACTCATCGTCGTCACCACCCGCCGTCTCCACCATCTCTATGCACTCGCAACAATTTTCCGACAACCAACCCCTACCACGATCCACATCTACCTCTCTTCTTTACTCTAACTTACTATCCAACCCCGCCACCACTCATCGTCAAGAACAATGCAATTGCTGATGCCCCCATCTCCGCCACCATCTGGTGGCTAAGTGTCGACGGTCACCACTCTGACATCGTGGCTAAGACAAAAATGTATTGGTGTACCTAGGTGACGCAACGACTTAAAATAGTCCACCGAATAGTTTCTAAGTGGTGATTAGTTTTTTTCAACATGCTATTTTGAGTTTATAATAAAAAAAATAAAAAATAAAAAATAATAAAAATAAAAACTATGATATTGTTTTGGGTTTAAAACACAAAATATTCTATAGTTTTTGATTAAAATTAAAAATATATTTTTGTCTTGGGTTCAAAAGAATAGCATGTCCCCTTTATATCCTCCAACATTTCAGCGGAGGCAATCATCCGGCTCATTTACTTGGTTGAAAGCAAAGTGAGTAGTGGATCTCGTTGTTTTTGGTTAAAATATAAGTAACTAGTTGTAAGACCGTATGTTATACGGGTTGGATAAAACAAAAATAAAACATGAATGTTTATATAAAAATTTATTTAAATTTGAAATTTTAGATTTGAAACTTAAATTTAAATTTTGAATTTAAAAGGAAACATATTAAATACAATATATATAAGTACTAATATTGTAATTTATTGACTATTTTTAATTAAGACAATTATTAATTGATGTGTAAATATAATTTGTTAATTAAGAAAAAGATAAAAAATGAAAAATTGACAAATGGAAAAAACATTTATTTAAAAATACCAAAAAAGTATCCAATTTAATGTAAGAGTGAGTGGCATAAAACTTTCATTTATTAGAGAGGATTAAGTATTTTGGTAGTTTAGGTTAAAAAAAGTATTTTTTTTTTGTTCTTTTTTTTTTTTGGTTTAAAAACATGTTCTAAAAAACACATAATGCATTGGTTGATCGAAGTTGAATTTTGGAAGAGTATTTTGTGTATATTGGATATGCATTTTAATTTGTTGATAGTTTTTTGTGTGTACTGTATGGGTTTTCTTCCGATGGATTCATTTCACCGAAGTTATATCATTTATAGCTATATTTTTGGTACCCATTAAAAATGCTAACGGCGAATAGTATTCTTTCGAATATGTCATATTCTAAAAAACACGTGGCAGACACAATTTTTATTGCTCGATTTTATATTAGCTGGATGTGTATTTTTATTATATCGTTTGAATATGAAGAAATTGACAAAAATAAAAAATTGTTTTTTTAATATATCAATTGTTTTTTCATTTGTTGTATTCTTTTTTTTTTTTTTGGATCGATTTAGAAAATGATCCAAGATCACTTATCAAATGTCTGTTTCGCTTTGGAACGATTTTGCCCACCCTATTTGTTGCCTAATGGTAAAGAAAGATACTATTTTATTAATATAAATGGTTTTAACTAACATAAAACATGAAAGTTAATAGACCTTACAATAATAATAAATTTGCAAAAAAAAATTATTTTTTGAAACTAATGTTTTGTCTTATAATTATATAAAGTCTTGTCTAACTATATAAAGTGTTGTCTGTAGCGATATAATTTGTCAACCACCAATAAGCCTCATCTGATTGTACAAAAAATAATTAGGCAATTTGAAATTCATTATCAACGGTAGAATTATATATGTTCAATCCATTCTTACAATTTCTATAAACTGTGAGTATAATTTTGTTATTCTAGCTTTTATATGGAATAGTTATGCCTCTTATAAATAAAAACCGACAAATAAACCATTATGTAATAACAAAACCATTACTAAATAACAATTAGTGGCTCTGATGACCCCCTACAGCACTTTGACACTAAATACACCATTCCCTCTTATTTACCATGAAAGCATAATGTAAAACATTAATCTTTCAATCAAGCAAAAAATATAACTCTTTCTTGTAATACTTTTATTTGCAAATTGCAGAAAATAACAACCTACTTTACTCTTTTTACCTATCATTATTCTGTTTCACCCTCTCGCCATCTAACAATCCAAATAACATAACAAAAATCAAAGGATGTTGCCTTCTGTTCATGCCCCTTCGTTCCCCAAAATAGGCAAATAAGTAGGATAAGCTTTCTTGGCCTTTCAATTGAAGTAAAATCAAAGATGTCAATGTAAAGCTTTACGGTAATTGTTTAAATACATTTCATGTTTTGTTGTTTTAGGTATTCATTATTTATTGTTTTTGTTGTTCAAAGATTTCAACTTTCAATTGCCTATTTATTTATTGTTTTAATTTTGTTTGGTTTTATCATGATTAATGTTGATTACTTGGTATAATCTATCAAATGTTCATCTCCTTTTAGTAGTCTGTTTATTGGCATTTGGAAATTTTTTATTTGTTTTAAACTATTAATACCTTTTTTTTTGCTTTTCAGATCAACAGTTTAGTGGGGTTTGAAGTAGAAATGGCACATGTTATTTGTCTATAGCTCTAAATGTTTTAGTTTACTAACATAAAGAAATTAGATAGCTTATATCATGTTTTATTTTGAATGCTTATGTATTGTTTAATTGTCTTTGTGATGTGGACTCAAGAGGTAAACACAAACAGACCAAATGGAAAATTTGATCTTTAATTAAATTTGAAAGGGACTCCAAGTTCTATTGTTCTAGTTATTATAGATGCTAGACTCTTTGGGGAATTTACATACTAACAAATTGATAACTAACCTTATTCCTCTCACTCCCAAATAGCAACTTCCTAGAACAGATTCAAACAACTAAATACCAAAAGTACCCCTTCTAGCATGGTGTTGTTAGCAGAACACTTTTAATGAATATATTGAAAAACATGTTGAAGATGATGTTAATGATCTCACTTCTAATGAAGGTATATTTAAGAAGTATGAATGATTTATTGCTTTATAAAATTATAACATACATTTTTTCTTTATAGTTTGACAATATAAAAATAGGGCATTATTATGTCATTTCGCCCAGGGCACAGAAAACCTTATGTCAGCACCCAAACTTGATTACAAAATACTGGATACAAACCGACTAAATTTTAGTATATAACATAACTACCCAGGATATTTAAGCTTTTATACAAACGTAAACCCAAGTATAAAAATAACAGTATAAACTATTCTAAATCTTCCTACAGTATATGAATATACTGGATTCTCATTACCTGCAATTGTTAAACACTGAGGGGGTAAGCGGTGACGTTTATTGAGTTCAATAATAGATACAATATAACATAATGCCATATATACTTCAATATGACAGAAACAAAAGGGAACAAGGAACAACAAAAGCATATGTGAATCATGCGACTGGCTTTCCATAACAATCAATGAGACATAACAATTTCGATACTTGATAAACATCAATATCATCAGGCTTTCAGCCCTATCTAACCTTTTGCTAATGCCATAGTGGTAGAAGTCATTCTCTTACGAGACATGTTCTACACGGCCAGAGGCTACATACCAATATCATTGTGAATCTAAGTCCTTTCACTGATCACATGGCCAAAGGTAGAACTTTGCTATCAAAATAGCAGAAATAATAACACAATATGATAACACGGAAAAACACATAACACATATAACACATAACATACAATTGTTCCTATATATTGAATTCACCGTGAAATAAGTGGGGATTAAAGTATTAATTTGGGCAGCACTTCGACATTAAATATGACTTTCTGTGGCGAAACCGGGGATTTTAGTTGAAAACCGGGCCTTGCCCGGGCAGAGTTTCAACTTGAAAATATTATTTTCTCGGTTCTTCGGGGCGTCAGGACTTGCTTCAGGTGTCAGGAATGATATCGGGACTTCGGATGGTGTTAGGAGAGTTTAAGAGAGAGTAAAAGGATGAGAGAGAGTGAAATTATAAACCAAATTCGGAAGCCTTTGGTTTCTATTTATAGTGGCTGAAAACCCTCCGTACACTGGGCGTAATTCCAGTACGCGGGGGGTACGCAATGTGGCTAGGTACGCTGGGCATACACCGAGTACGCTGGGCGTACCCTGATGTGTGGCATCAGATGTGTCAAACCTGCATGATACGTGTCATATGCGAGAGTTTGGGCGACGTGGTCAATCTTGGACCGTGAACATGAGTACGTTAGGCGTACTCTGAATTTCCAAACTTCAAAAATTTGTATCTTTTGCATACGAGTTTCGTTTTTGACGTTCTTTATGTCCACGCGTAGGTGAGATTAT
Organism: Lactuca serriola; assembly: GCF_051521515.1. Lineage (NCBI taxonomy): Eukaryota > Viridiplantae > Streptophyta > Magnoliopsida > Asterales > Asteraceae > Lactuca > Lactuca serriola. The sequence continues at coordinate 92,664,790 of NC_136411.1, read as the reverse complement.
GATACAACTTTCGTTTAGACTCCGTCGGCTAATTTTGACTTTATTTTTAATATTATATTTTTAACGAGCCGGGACAGGAAAAGTCCGGCTAAAATTCATAACTTGTTCATCCGACATCTGTTTCCGTCTGTCTTTTTACCGTTGTACTACTATTGTCGAGACCTTCGCTTCTCGCTTAGGTTGCGTCGGCTAAAAATCACTCGATATTTATTTCGAGTTTTTAGCTGTCTACTGCTATTCTGAAACTTAGAAAAATCATAGCTTACTCATACGAAGTCAGATTTGGATGTTCTCACTACAACAAAACGAAGCTAATGCAACCCCACTAAAAAGTTGCATTAAGCCTTTAAAAGGTTACATTATGCCTAAAGCAACCTTTTATCAAGGGTTGCATTAGGTAAAGTTGCATTAGACCTAAGGCAACCCTTTTGTAAGAAAATGCAACTTTTTTTTGAAAGAGTTGCATGTACTATTAAATGCAGCCTTTTTAGAAAGCAACCTTTTTTACATTGAAATGCAACTGTTTTTACGTTAAAGTGCAACCATTTTAGTATTTAAATGCAACTTTTTTAAAGGTGTAATTCACAAATATGCAACCTTTTCTATGATCAAATGCAACCTTTGTGATGTTTTTAACAAAAAAAAAAGTGCAACCTTTTTTACAATATATATGCAACTTTTATTATTATTTTAGTTACAACAAAGGTAACCTTGTTTATACTAAAACACAATCTTCTATTTTAATTTTATAATGCTAAGACATTATTTTTTTGTTGATGCAATCACATTCTATTACATTTGTAGCATCAATGTTTCACACACTATGATAACTATTAATATGATTATGCATTATTAATTCAATTACACCATAAAAATAATAACATAAATATGATAAATAATGTTTCATGTACATTAACAGATATGTCCAAACTCAAAATAATAGTTACAAATCATAGTTAATACAAAATTGTCAATTATAATCATAAAGGTATTTAAACCTCCTGCACTTCTCATTTCTTTCATGTAAGGTGGTTGTTTAGTCTGACCATCTTTTCCAAATGCCACCATCTTTTCAAAACGGCACTGGTTCATTAGATACTACAAAACAAAGTAGTATGCAACACATAGATGAATATAAATGTTGAAATCAAATGAGCTAAATAGTGTTGAAACCGAACAGTTACAAAAAAAATAACAAGTCAATTTGTGTTTCATATAAATGATACCTGAATTAAATGGATTGTTCTTCTCCCCACCATTTCACAAAGGTTCCTCTGTAAAAAAAAAATACAAGAATAGTCATAACATTTGAATCATGAATAAAAAGTGGATATAAAAAGAAATTTATATTCACCTTCAAGAGTAAACTCAATTTGCATAATGTATAGGAATCAATGAAACTTACAAGAGCACGCTTGGGAAAAAGCAAGGAATGAACTCACAAAACTTGTTTTTACATAATACATAGTTTCTTTAAGAATACCTTCAATAGGTAGGCATGAATCCACATCAATCATTTCAACAAAACAAGCTTCTGTCGAAATCACTTATAAAATGTCAAATGGATGTAAAACTAGTAATTTGTTTATACAACTATCAATAAGAGATGACACGAAGAAACAAAAGTCTGCCAATTTATAAGTTCAACATATTGAGAGGATTTTTCAAAGAACATAAATGAAAATAGAATGTTATAGGAGAAAAATTAAGAAAAAAAAAGTCTAAAGTACAATGCTATAACTGTGTAGATTTTTCACAGTACATAAATGAAAATATAATGTTATAGGAGAAGATATTGAAAGTAGGATACTAAAATAAACAAATAAATGAAAGTACACTTCCATTTCTTGCATTTAAACCTTAAAATCTAAATAGAATGTGTCGTAAGAAGGTCTAAGCTGCATAAATGCTTAAAGTGACAACTTACAATCATTTAAGGTTCGTAGTTTACCTGACCACTAGGTGAATTCTAGACCAAAAAATCATAATAGTCTAAAGGTATGTAGGTGAACGCCATAACCTGATACCCTAAGAAAAGGAAAGATAAATGTGGTGTAGGCATGGCTCTAATGTACGCCTATAAACATAGAATAAATCCAATACAAAATATATGCAAAGATTTTATTGGTAGAGGGTCTATCTAGAATGTCGATTAGAAGAAACTGAAACTAAAAGAAAAAATGTCCATGATTAAAAGAAAGAAGTTTTTTGCGCAATGACCATACCTCCTTGAGGAAGGCAACACCATGACTATGAAGCATGTTCCGGGAATTTCCATCTTTCGTACCAACAAACCACAAATCTCAACCTTGATAGTAAATTTTACAAGTATTTCTCAGAATATCATCATCGTATAAAATTTCTTAATTTATACACCATTTCAAACTAAACTCCAGCGATGATTTGCTCAACTAATAAATTCAAAAGTCCAAATAAATTTTCTAAATTTCTAGGGTTTTAAAGATACCTTTGAATTTCATCAAATTAATGGATATGGAAGTGATTTGGGTTTTGCTCCTTTATCAATATTGAAGATTCCGATCACAAATACCCCTTACCAGTTACCGCCGCCACTCCAATCGTCGGAATCAGGCTAAGCAGCGTCGTTGCCGACGAGTTCTTCCCTCACGTCAAGCGCCCGTATGCCCTCTCGTTCCGACGTCACCTCTTCTATTGATCTCTATGTGCAATGAGTATCGGCACCCACCATTCTCGTTTTTTCTTCTTCGATGAAGCCTTCTCGTCTCATTCACATTACTGAATCGCCAATTAGAGTTTAGAGGTGTACCCTATGAGGTTACGATCGTTTTCTGCCGATCCATATTCAAAATTTCATGTTTTATATATTAGGTCCATCAACTTTGAGTGTGTTCTAAAATAAACCCCACCATCTATTATTAATCATTTAAAATCAGCTTTCTCTTTATTTTTTTCATATAAAAACTTTATTTCTTTTCTAAAATCTATTTATTTAAATAAGGTAAAAAAATATTTTTCTCTCTTTTATAAATTTAAAAATTTATAAAAAAATGAAATATAAAATTTTGATTTTAAGAAAGAAAATCAAAAACAAAAAAAACTTTAACTTATTGAAAAGGAAATAAAAAATACTGAGACGAAATTCAAAATCTTAAATTTAATAGATAATGTCTTTTTAAAATTCAATAAGAATTGTACTAAAATATTATCTAATTATGCAACCTTTTAAAATAAGGGTTGCCTTTGAGTTTTTCCATGCAACCTTTTTAACAAATGTTGCAATTTTCAATAAAATTTGCAACCTTTCCGAAAAAGGGTTGCAACATACATTTTAATGCAACCTTTTTGTTATACAAAGTTAGTTTATAATCAAATGCAACTTATGTTAAAAGGTTGCTTCCAAAAGGTTGCATTAGACTCATTTTGTAGTAGTGTCTTTTTATGAAAATTCTCGGTTTAACGAATACTACGACTTTCATTTAGATCACTAAAGCTAAAAAGTAGTTTATCAAAAACCCACTTTTTACATCATATGGCGTCGTGTCGGTTCTGTCGCGAATCTTCAATTGGTAATAACTTCTTTGTTATAACTCGGATTTCACGTAAATGTTTCTAACGAGATTCTTTACAACTTTCAATATTATAATTTTTACTTATTTTCAACTTTTTTTCCGTGAAATTTCAATATTTGACATTAAATTGGAATCTCATAAGACCTCCAATATTTTTCGAGTGATTCTAAACATAATTTTACTTCATTTCTAGTAAAAACTATCTATTAGAACTCAACACTCAAATTCATATAAATACAGTATTTCATCATATTTTTCACTTTTAAAATTACATAACACGAAAACTGAACGTGTATGTTACAGATACCTCCTCCTTGTGAGGATTTCGTCCCCGAAATCACATTGATATAAAATAATAGGGATATTTCGTTCTTATATCATTCTTATTTTCCCAATTACAATTTGGGCGTTGATGGTGTTTCCACTTGACGTGAACCAACTCCAAGACATATGCACAAAGCATATCTTCTACTGTTTGGATTTTTCTCTCCGTCTGACCATCTCTTTCTTCAATTCTCTGACTGAAATTTCGTCACTACACGAGACATGGTTCTCTAAACCAATAAACCCACTTCGCAAATTTATATTAATCGGACTCCATTCTTTATGACCAATAAGGTTTGAACGAAAATCATCTTCTTAGTCATCACCGAAACGAAGGTAATGACATACTCAAACAAAAACGGAATCAATTTTTTTAGCTTCTTGGTGACTTTGTGACTTTCCCTGATCCAACTGTGAGTCCTGTGCTTCCAGTAGTATAGGCCTCTACTACTATTCACACCTACTCATACTCGTCCCAAGTATTGTCTCGCGGTTCCCAAGTCACCATTCAAAAGTTTTCACAAAGAAACTTTTCACACCTGAGTGTGTTCAAACAACTATATACAACAATTTCTCCTAGACTCAATTAGAGCTTTCACGTTTCTATCAAACATATTTTGGATTTCTTAAATTCACCTTCTAGAATTCTTTTCATGCATAAGCTCGATCTAGCATATCCTAATATTTTTCTTAGGTCGATGAGAATTTCATTTCCAAATTCTTCATATAAATTCTTTCTCTGGTAGCGTCTACTTTACAAGACATATTATACCAGAATTTACTCTAGTAGTGTGAAGACGAACGATCTCCAACTATCTGCATCATTTTCTAACTCATGCAAATAACCATGCACATTTATTCATTTCATTATTCTTCCATGATATCGTCATTCTTGTATATGATTAAGTCTTCTTCTTAGGAGTCTATCCAAGGAAGTCTGCATTATAGCTACATCTCAACATGTTCTACTAGCTTCAACTTGATTCTCTATCATTCCTAGCTACAACATCTCTTCTCATACAATACTATGAATGTATATCTTCTTCAATTAAGCATTCTACCTTACTTAGACAAGTAAGTTACTTAGCCTTTTACCACTAAATGACTTAATTCACCATCCTAATCATGTATGTTAAAGTCGGCTTAATACACAATGGAACTTTCATAAGGATGTGATAGAAGTCAATCGTCACTCAATATTACTAATAATAAGTCTGAACATCATGTATAGGGTTACTACTTGAACTACATACTACATCAAATGTTTAGGCAAAGTCTTGGCCTATTGAGTCTGAAAACTTCATTAACGTTTCCTTTGATCTTCATTTAATTATTCTAAATCTTGAACAACATCAATTGCAATACTTCTGAAGTGTTGATCACATCTTCGGTTCTTCCTACTCTATAAGCAATCATTGCTTCAATCTGGACAGCGGTGGAACAACTTCATAGATTTCACCAACACATTTATCTCGCCCAAATGTGTTTCAAACGCACATCATTCTTCCAAAGATGTTATTATTTCATTAAACATACTTTAAATGTACAATACCACTCTATGGGTATTAATTCACTATTTACGATTTCACTTGATAAATATTATTTTACGATATCCCTCGATCGTTTATCTATAAAATTATCGATGTCGACTATCATAAGTCTTTTTATCACTTCGAAAGGTTTCATATCAGTTCTAATACAGAAATTTTAGAATCTGGAATACATAAAATTTCCTCTTCCATACTATGGTCGACAACAGACCTTAAACTTTCTCAAGTAAATGTAATATAGGTAAGCAACCTAAGGCACACTATATCCATTTATCAGTTAGTACATATTAGAATATAGGGCATATATATCCTCTAATATTCTAGTGCATGTGTTCATTTAGGTATTCAACCTAAAATATACTAGGCACATATCGTACCATCATCCCTTAGCAATCCATGTTTAAGTCTAGAAATTCTCAAAATTCCTAGTTCGCTTAAGCTAATTGTATAAAATTTTGAAGTAACTTGATATTTTAAAATACTAGGGTTTATCACTACTCAATACCCCACTTAAATCTTTCCTATGGTTTGTATCTATATACATACAAATGACTCCGTTCATATATTGAACGTTAGACAACTTAAGTCTAAATATCAATCTGTGATATTTAGTTCGCTTAAACTAGTGCTCTGATACCATGATTGAAAGTACCCAAACTTTCTAAACTTTGATACTTCACAATATTGTTACTCCAAAACATGCTACATGAATATTTATAAACAATATTTTACATTGATAATTTGATTACAAAACTCTGGATACAAACCGACTGAGTTTTAGTATATTAAATAACTACCCAAGATATTTAAGCTTTTATACAAACGTAAACCCAAGTACAAAAATAATAGTATAAACTATTCTAAATCTTCCAATAATATATGACTATAATGGATTTTCATTACCTGCAATTGTTAAACACTAAGAGGGGTAAGCGGTGATGCTTAGTGAGTTCAATAATAGATACAATATAACATTATGCCATATATATACTTTAATATGGCAGAAACAAAAGGGAACAAGGAACAACAAAATCATATGTGAATCATGCGACAGGCTTTCCATAACAATCAATGAGACATAACAATTCTGATACTTGATAAACATCAATAACATCAGACTTTCAGCCATATCTAACCTTATGCCAATGTCATAGTGGTAGAAGTCATTCTCTTACGAGACATGCTCTACACGGCCAGAGGCTACATACCAATATCATTGTGAATCTAAGTTCTTTCACTGATCACATGGCCAAAGGTACAACTTTGCTATCAAAATAGCAGAAATAATAACACAAGATGATAACATGGAAAAACACATTACACATATAACACATAACATACAATTGTTATTATATATTGAACTCGCCGTGAAATAACCGGGGATTAAAGTATTAATTTGGGTAGCACTTTGACTTTTATATGACTTTCTGTGACGAAACTGGGGATTTTAGTTGAAAACTAGGCCTTGCCATGGAAGAGTTTCAACTTGAAAATATTATTTTCTCGGCTCTTCGGGGCGTCAGGACTTGCTTCAGGTGTCGGGAATGTTACCGGGACTTCGGATGGTGTTAGGAGAGTTTGAGAGAGAGAGTAAAAGGGTGAGAGAGAGTGAAATTGTAAACCAAATTCGGAAGCCTTCGGTTTCTATTTATAGTGGTTGAAAACCCTCCGTACACTGGGCGTAATTCTAGTACGCGGGGCGTACAGAATGCGGCTCTATACGCTGGGCATACCCTGATGTGTGGCATCAGATGTGTCGAACCTGCATGATACGTGTCGTTTGCGAGAGTTTGGGCGACGTGGTCAATCTTGGACCGTGAAAACGAGTATGCTGGGCGTACTCCGAAATTCCAAACTTCAAAAATTCGTATCTTTTGCATACGAGCTCCGTTTTTGATGTTCTTTATGTTCACGCGTAGGTGAGATTATGATTTACAACTTTCGTTTAGACTCCATAGGCTAATTTTGACTTTATTTTTAATATTATATTTTTAACGAGCCGGGACAGGAAAAGTCCGTTAAAAATTGATAACTTCTTCATCCGACGTCTGTTTTCGTCTGTCTTTTTACCGTTGTACTACTATTTTCGAGACTTTTGATTCTCGTTTAGGTTGCATCGGCTAAAAATCAACCGATCTTTATTTCGAGTTTTTAGCTGTCTACTACTATTTTGAAACTTAGAAAAATCATAACTTCCTTATACAAAGTCAGATTTGGATGCTCTTTTTATGAAAATTCTTGGTTTAATGAATACTACGACTTTCATTTAGATCACTAAAGCCAAAAAGTAGTATATCAAAAACTCACTTTTTACGTCATACAACGTCGTGTCGGTTCTGTTGCGAATCTTCGATTGGTCATAACTTCTTTGTTATAACTCGGATTTCGATGAGGTTTTCGCCTAAATGTTTCTAATGAGATTCTTTACAACTTTCGGTATTATAATTTTTACTTATTTTCAACTTTAATTTTTTCGTTAAATTTCAATATTTGACATTAGATTGGAATCTCATAAGACTTTCAATATTTTCCAAGTGATTCTAAACATAGTTTACTTCATTTCTAGTAAAAACTATCTGTTAGAACTCAATGCTCAACTTCATATAATTTTTCATTATATTTTTCACTTTTAAAATTACATAACACGAAAACTAAACGTGTATGTTACACCTTAGTACCGGCCCTGCATAGTGATCTTACTATTGGCATTTTCATACAATAAATGATATGGTCCTTTTTATGTCTAAAAAATATATGTGTGTGTATTGGGGGAGGGGATGTTACATGTTAACGGAAAATGCACCATCTCACTGAACAACCCTTAGTTGTTCCTATTTTTCTCTCGCGGTAGACCCTATGTTCAAAAATCAAAATCCGAAAACATTTAGTAAACCTGGAACATATTTTGAACTTATTTTAATGAGTTACAGTAAAATTATAAAAACAATTGAGTTATATCAAAAGGGAAATCCAAAGCTTCCTCTTTGTATCTTATAAGTTAGCGGAGGAAAACAAAAATAATAGAAAAAGAACACTAAAATGAAGCATCATATCGAAGTCTAAACAAAGCAAGGCTTACCTTTTGGAAGATTTTCTTTTTTTACTAAATAGGTTCCTTTTCCCTTAATTTCTTCAATTATTGTTGTGAGGACCATTCTGGAGAGCACCTGAAAAACTCTGTTTTAAGCTGGCTCTATCATTTTATCTAATTCCATCGGTCCAAAACCATAACCAAATAACCTGCAAAGAAGGAATAACAAAATAAGAAATAAGCTTATTAAAAGAACAACATATGATTTAATAGATTTTTGAATAAAATTTCAAGGTATTTGAACAATGAGCAAACTTTTAATACTGAAAAAAAATGATAATATAAGAATTAGATTCGCCTCAAATAGTACCAAAACATAAAGCCTATTTTCTATAACCACCGACCACTTTATGTATCTTAAACTTATCGCAATACCTCAAAACAAACTTTTGTGCTAGGAGCTGAACAACTGCAACCAAGATTAAAAAAATGCCCTAAAAGATTAAAAATTTCTCTAAAAAAGGAAGCATATTACTAGGTATGGGTTGATCACCTACAACCAAGACGAACCTATCAATTTAAAAAGTCAGAATTGTTGAGAATCGTTATGTTTACACAACAAACCAAGAGAAATCTTGCAAAAAAAAAAGCATATATTGCGATTTACCTTAGATATATATTAGCATAGAAGAAAAGGGGCTTTTAGGGTCGGTTGAATGAGTCAGGTCACCGATGTCACAGTCCAAGCAGGGTGACCGTCGACGCTTAGCCACCGGATGGTGGCTGAGATGGGGGCATCAGCAATTGCATTGTTGGTGACGATGAGTGGTGGCGGGGTTGGATAGTAAGTTAGAGTAGAGAAGAGAGGAAAATGTGCATCGTGGTAGGGGTTGGTCACCGGAAAATTGTTGCAAGTGCATAGAGATGGTGAAGACGACGGGTGATGATGACGATGAGTTGGGCGGATTAGATGCAAGTTCGGCTCTATAACTTTAGGATTTTGCTATTTGATTCAGAGAGAATACGAGTCTTTAGGGACAGAGCATAGACGGAAATGTAATACATATATTTCAACATTAGCAAAAGTTAATTATATTATGCAGTAGGTATAGTACCTCTTAAAGAATACAATTTTAAATACGTTGTAAAAATATATTTAAAAAAAAATAAGATTTTAAATTCATTTTTTTAAATATATAAATATGTTTTTATACATAAAAATAAAAATTTAAATATGTTTATGTATAAATATGTTTTTATACGAACTTAAAAGAGAATTTCATTTTTGCATTTTCAATAAAATAATAATAATATGAATAATAATAATAATATAAATGAATTTCATCAGTTTTTCACGATATATAAAAGAAATCAGAGGTAGAATCATTAGACTACTTGTAGTTTTGCAGTTAAATCCTTGTGTTTAGTTTTTATAGGTCACTAGCAAAGAACTCGCGGCTACGCCGCTTTAAGGGTAATATGGGGAAAATTGGCAAACTTTAAAAAATATGTGTTGAAAGTGTAAATCACCACAAATAGGCGAGTAAGTCGACAATCCCTAAAATTAGATGTTAAAAGGGTACAACAACCAAAAGAATGGACACTGGTGGAGAAAATCCAAAAATGTTGTGGCAATAATATGAAAGTTGCCAAAGTTGGGAAAATATGGTGACAAAATTATAAAGGAGGTTTTTTGTGTTTTTATGTCAAAATATAAAAGTTTTGACTACAAGGACGAAAAATGTCAAATTTATTAAAGATTTGTTGCAAAAACACTAAAATATAAACCTTTTCACTGCAAGGACGAAAAGTGTCAAAGTTACTAAAGAGTTGTGGCAAAACCCTAAAAGCACAAAAACTTAATCAAAACACAAAAATATAAAAATTTTGACTTTAAGGACTAAAAGTATCAAATTCACTAAACATTTGTGACAAAAACCTAAAGACATAAAGTTATCGTTGCTAACTTCCTTTAGATTTAATATATATATATATATATATATATATATATATATATATATATATATATATATATATATATATATATATATATAGGTTCAGGTTCATTTGAGACCATTCTAATTTTGTGAGACCGTGAGACCAAATCTAAAAATAATTTTAAAATGCAAAATAAATGGAAAAATCCAAAAATTCTTTTTTTAAATGTTATTTTCGGAACTTGAATTAACTAAAAAAAATATTAAAAAAATATAAAAAAAATAAAAATAAATAAAAAAAAAAATCCGTTTTTTTTTTTAAAATACGTGAAATATTCTAAATAGAATATTTCACTGACATATTCTAAAAAATAATTTTAAAATGAAAAATAAATGGAAAAATCTAAAAATTCTTTTTTTAAATATTATTTTCGGAACTTGAATTAACTAAAAAAAATAAAAAAAAATAAAAAAAAAATTCTATTTTTTTTGAAAAATATGTGAAATATTCTAAATAGAATATTACACTGTACATATTCTAAAAATAATTTTAAAATGCAAAATAAATGGAAAAATCAAAAAATTCTTTTTTTAAATATTATTTTCGGAACATGAATTAACTAAAAAAAAATAAAAAAAAATAAACAAATGCGTCTCACGGTCTCACAAAATATAAGTGGTCTCAAATGAACCTAACCCTCTATATATATATATATATATATATATATATATATATATATATATATATATATATATATATATATATATATATATATATATATATATAAGTTTATGACATAAAGTATGTCTAGCTTCATGGTTAAGTGTGAGACCCTTGTAACTTAAAGTTACGGGTTTGATCCTTGCTTCCTTTTAATCCGTATTTTTTTTTCAATAAGACATAAAAAAGATGATGTGGTATGCATTGTCAGCTGTTAGGTCAGCATTTATCGCCAAGTCAGATGCCATGTCAGCATTTACCTATTGAATAGGTAAAAAAGGGTTAAACTGATTACATTAGCCGGTATTCTGTCATTTTCTGTTAACAAAAATTATTTTGGGACTAAACCGTAAAATAGGTCAAAACTTTAGGACTATTTCGGAGATTTCCCTATTTCCTTTTAATATATTCAATATAAGTTGCAAAATAAATATTTTTTCGGAAATAATGATTTTGTCTATGCTAACAGCATATTTCCATATTTATGTCTTTTTTGCCTCAAATAATTCTAATCTAAAAATTTGCAACCATGATAAATTTAAAGGTAAATTATTAATAAGTTTTGTTTGTTTTTTTTCTTTTACTAAATTGTCAATTATTTGTTTTTTTGTCTCTTACATAATTTATTTCTATAGTTTTCGCTTTTATTAATATTATTTTTTATTGTTATAATTTGGGTTAATGTTACAAAAGTCTTTATATTTGCAGAAAATTGTCGGTTTTATCCAAAGTTGAATTTTAGATCCGTTAATGCCTCAAACTTGGATAAATTTTGTCATTTTTGTCATTCCAGCAGTTCTGGTAATTGCTGACGTTGCATGCCACGTCAGCTTCGTAATTAGACAAGAAAAATTAGTAGCTTTAAAACAGAAAATTACAAGGTGGAGGTTGGAACACATGACCTACCACACACAAAGGAAGGGACTTAACAGCAAGTCGAGGACGATTTCATGTATTTCTTAACGCATTAATATATCTATATATAAAATGTAGCGGATGCATTATTATTATTATTATTATTATTATTATTATTATTATTATTATGCATTTATAAAACATATTTATTTTGTATAGAAATGTATTTAAACATACATATAAGCATAAAAATACCATATAAATATTTATTTTTTATACATATAAAAACGTTTTTTTACATAATATATAAATACAAATATACTAAAAATATCTTTACACATAAAATATACATATAAATATGTATAAAAACATAGTTTTATATTTTATATGTATAAAAAACGTTTTTATATGTATAAAAATGTTTTTATATGTTATAAAAAGATGTTATTTATACATATAAAAACAAATTATATTCATATAAAAAATTAAAAAAAACACTTTATTTAAATAGAAATACATATCCATTTATAAAAATATTATTTATAAAAACGTTATTTATAAAAATATATAAAAACCTTATCTGAGTATATATGCATACGTTTAATTAAGTTTTCATAGTTTAAATACGAAATAAATCTGTTTTTATACATGTAAAAATAAATAAATATTTATATGCTATTTTCATAGTTGTATGTATAAAAAAAATACGTTTCTTTAAATCCATATACCAATAACAATAATCCTCCTTAATAAATAAATTTTTTTTTGCCACTTGTCAACTTTTTATGTATTTAGACACATGTAATTTTGTGGTTAATTTTTAAAAATTAATTTCCATTTGTCATTTTGTGGTAATTTTTAATTTTCATAATTAACTATCTAATTTTTATGTTATAGAAAGTAATCAATGTGTCATTAATTTGTTTCCTTATATTTTGAAATTTTAATATGTTTCCTTCAAAACATATATAATTTATAATTGACATGTTTCTTTTATAGTTTATTGTTATTTTAGACAAAATAGTCAATATAAAAAAATCAAACTTTGTTATTTTTTATTGACAAACTAAAAAATTTGTTATTTGGTCAAAATATAATTATTTTTTTTGTAGTTTGTTTTATTAATATAAATTGAATTATTTATTTATTCATTATTTTGTTTGTATATATATTTTGAAATTTTATTTTAAAAAATTTATAATGTTTACACTTTGATATTTAATGTTCTCTTTAAAAAAATATTTAAAGTTTATATCTTTATATATAATTTTTTTTTAGTCAACCCGTGTAGCACACAGGTTTCACACCTAGTATTATTAATAATGATAATAGTGAAGGATTTGGATCTGGTAAACATACATTATATATAGTAAATTGGAATGTGAAACATGTAAAGGATATCTGAGTTCAAATCTAGGCTGCTCTTTTTATTCCGCCAACTTATTTTTTATTTTTTAAGTAAAGGAGCAACGATGACATGACTTGTTTTCTCAGCCTCATGTCAGTGTTTATAGCCTAGTAAGCGTCCCAGTTGGATCCGGTCACCGGCTGAGAAGTTTTAAACCGGATAAAAAGGCAAAAATTACAAAATTTATCCAAGTTTGAGGGGCATTAAGGACCCTAAAATTCAACTTTTGGTAAAACCAACAATTTCCTGCAAATTTAAGGACTTTTGTGGCATTAACCTTTATAATTTCCTAATTAATTGTCATTTGTGGTATTGTAACAAACAAAATACACTTTCAAACTTTATTTTTGTCCACCTCTTCATACATACTTTATTGGATCAAAACTTTATTTTTATACTTTTGTGATACACATTCCAATGAGTTATCCACCACAATGCACAAGACGACTAAATATTATTTACATATATTTTTGTTCATATGAAAATGAACAAAAAAAAAATCAAATGTTTTTTTAGTGATTCATTAAGTCGAATTATAAATGTATTCTAATTTTTTTTCTTTTTAAAAAAATATTTGAAAAAAGTTTTAAAATTCTTAGGGTTTTTTTGGTTCTAACTATATACATATGTTTAAGTCTTGTGAAAACCAAAATATTTGCGAGACCACACGAACTCTTAATTCGTTCATCATTTTTCAAAACCAAGACTGCTAGTGGACTAAAGCTGCATCTAAGAGCGATCCACACTCCAAAAAAAGTTTTGACGAACTTTATTATAGAAATGTGCATATATGGACATCTAAGACTGTGTTTAGAGCGCCACAGTTAGCCGATAAGCTAGTTTTTTTTACGAGTTTTTTATGTTGTCATGTTTGGCAAACTAAAAAATAACTTATAAGCTAGCTGATAAGGTAGCTTTTTAAAAAGCTAGTTAGACGAGTTTTTTAGGAGTTTTTTTAAAATAAATTTAAATATACCCCTTTATTAATTATAGACACATATTCTTTTAAATGTCTTTTTATATACTTTTATATCTTTCAGCTAGTGTAACATCTCATAAATACAACCCAAAAATATCGTTTTCAAGATCATTTAACAAACATAAGTATCATCGCCATGGTATAAGATCATAAAGCATGTATCTCAAAATCTCATAAAATTTTATCATCATAACACAATCTCATATAAAACATCAGAGTAAACTCCCAGGCTAAGAAAATTATGATGTGTGTCATGCCATCATCCCGAGCCCTTTCCCTTGCTAACTGAAGTACCTAAAACTAAAACTGAAATTGTAAGCACGAAGCTTAGTGAGCTCCCCCAAACTACCTCATACCATACAATAACACATATAACAAATACTGGGCCTTGCCCACTGCATCGGGCCCCGCCCGGCATCGGACCGAAGTCCGGAATAAACTAAACATAACATAAGCATGAACATATAACATAATCACATATACTGCATCGGGCTTGCCCGGCATCGGACCGGAGTCCGGAACATATACACATAACATAAACATGCATGAATCACGAAGACATCAAGCATTCATAACTACTTCTCGGGACCACCTCGGCATAGGACCGAAGTACGAAATTGTTAGGTCCGAATCTGGATCTAATACTAGTAATCAAACAATCACAAATCGAGAATAACAATGAGATGAAAATACTTGAGCTTGCACACGTTTATATCAAATAACCGTCTGGTAAAACTCAAGTATTAGCTGTAAACTAACAGGCAACCAACCGTTCAAATGACCAACTCCTAGCCTTTATATACTAGTCTAGACAGCAAACTGAGTTTGCAGCCGTAAACACGTTTACGGTCGTGAACATGACAAAACAGTAAACACTCAAAAATACTATTACAGACTCAAAACCAAACAAATCACATAAAGCCTAGCCCAAACCATTTATCAGACCCTTCAATCTCCCCCTTGGTTTGGTGCTAGCATGAATTCAGTCTTTGTCGACGACCAGCACATCAGATCTCCCCATTGCTCCATTCCACATCTTCTTTTCGATAATTTGAGCCACCATCGCCGTATATTCTTTCGCAGCAGGTTCAAATATGGATTCAGCAACCACAATCTGTTTAGTAGCAAGGTGATGTATGTCCCACTTGTGAAATTGAAGCAAATCCCTTTTCTCATAGAGACGGATGCAATCTTCCTTTAGCTTGATGACCGCACCATCCGTGGATTCATCATTCACCCAATAAAGCATGGATGCAAGAGAACCATCAGGGTAATTTTGAAGAACAGGGACTTGCTTAACCTCAGCTGTAGCAGGCCACATTACAAAAGTAATTGGCTGTTTTGTTGAGGTATCAAATACCTTGGAGTGAACCTTGACAACAGACTCTGCAGTCTTCATTGATGGAAACCCCTTGGCAACTTGATCTTCCAAGAAAGATTTGAACTGACTGGCCTTAGGATTTCCTGATGAATTTGAAAAGGGAGCTTTGGATAGCTCAATGAGGTCAACCTTAGTAAAAGAATGAAAATCATGAGCATCCTTGTATAGTTCCTTATTCCCGCTCTTCCTTCTCACCATAAACATGTTCTGTGTGTCATGGAATCCCCACGATACGATTCCTGACCTATCACCATAGACATCCCTGAAAGTTTGAGTGCTAAGATCAGTAAGAGTAATTCGTGGCTGATCCCAGGGTGCCTTATGATCCACACTTCGTTTGAAAAGCCATTTTCCTTTGTCATCCTTAATAACAGCCTTCTTCTTCTTCTTCTTCTTCTTCTTGGAACTCTTTGAAGCATTTGCTCTTGGAGCTTGTTCCGGTTCCACTTCAAAGTGATCCACAATTATGGGGGATCTGATCGGTTGAGAGCTAGCAGGAGCATCAACACTTGGAGCATCTGGAATGGGGGAATCAACATGTGGTTCTTCAACATTTGACTTAAATTCATCACCAAATTTTTCTTCAAGCTTATTTTGTAACTCCAAGAAGTTAGCAGCCAAGTGACCATATTGTGTATGAAGGTCGGCAATTTGCTTAGACTTCAAAACATTGTCTTCGTGAAGCTCGGCCACTTGGATACTGAGCTCTGTATTTTCAGTTTGAAGGTCTGCGACCTTGATGACAAGCTCTATATTCCTTTGGTCAAGATCAACATTCTTCTGATTTAAAACATCAATCTGACTCTGGAGTCCATGGAGTGAAGGGGTTTCTTCTCTTGTGTTGTCACCTCGAATAAAAATTCCTTTGCCACGAGAAAGTGGTGTAGAGAATTGTTCTTCAGCCAATAGTCGGGCTAACCTAACTGAGGCATCATCTTTGTCTGGCCTGGGAGGAGAGAGGTTTGCTTGAAATGAGGAACCACCAGCTTCAAATACAGTACTGGGACCTTCACTGATAGGTTCGGTTGAGACAATAACAGGCGTGATTGTTGGTGGAGCTGTAGCACCTTGAGTCGTTGTACTCGTATTTGCTAGTCTCAGAACTAGTCTGCGTCGCTTGTTTGGAGGAGGAGTGGCTTGTGTGGTGGTGAGATTATCTTCCATTGGCATAGAAGTAGGTGAGACAGTATCAAGGGGAGGAATCCCTGATATTGGCATCATAGAAGTTATTTCCGCCTCTGGATTGGAAACAATGGGTGCAGCTTTGAGAACGTCTTCTACTTCCCTTGTCTCAGTTGTCATATGAACAACTTCATTGACATTGTCAAGCAAACTGTGACAACCCGAAATTTCCAATTGTACGAACATTATCTATTCAATAGAAGCTAGTCCAGTTTCAGTGATTTTCATACATTTCCGAACAAGTTTGTGTACATTAGGGTTTACGTTTGAGGAGATATCAGGAGAGTGGATGCTCCTGGGTTTGTGAAATTTGAGCATTTCAAGTTTCATAATGTCACAGTCCTATTTCCAGAATAAAAATATTTTCTGCCAAAATATTTCAGGACTATAAATAGATTTCTGAATTAAATTAATTCATTATTCACAATTCCAAATGGAGAAAAGCCATTTTCTCTCTCACGGATCTTTGGGTTTTCATCCCAGATTGTGAGTCTACTTTCCTAGATGTGTTTTATTACTTGTTTTATGCTTTATAACATAGATTACATGTCTAAAACACAAGATCCGGGAGTTTACCGCCCAAGAACGTTCTTGGGGAGTAAACTCCAAAATGGAGCTTTAAGGCTACCTAGTCCCGATTCCTTGGTAGACAAACTGTTTAGGACTTATTGTAGGATCTTTAGAGGCTAGAAATCATCCAAGATCATAAGGCTTTTGGAGTTTACGGCCCAAGGGTTCTTGGACCGTAAACACCATTTCCAAGGGCCAAAGTGAGCCCTAAACCACCCTTAAGGATTAATGCATTTACCCTCTAATGCTTGTAGCTAATTTGGACACCAAAACACTTCAAAATCATAGAGTTGTAGGAGTTTACGGCCAAGGATCTCTCTTGGGCCGTAAACCCCTTTTTCAAGGGCAAAGTGTACCCTAAACACCCCTAAGGCTTTAATACAATTACCCTTTGATACTTAGGACTTGAATGGGGAGTATATTACATAAAAATCATCCCTTAAAGGGAGTTTACGGCCAAGGAACATCACTTGGGCCGTAAACTCCAAGTGAAGGCACAAATGTGTGCCTAATGTCCCTTTAGCCTTAGATAAAAACATGGAAGCTATCCTACATGTGCAAGTGACTTAAATGAATTAAAACCAACACCCCATAGGAGTTTACGGCCGTAAACTCTAGGGGATATGGTCATTAGGCCGTAAACTCCTCTATGGAGCATTCTAGGGCCTTAAACTACTTCAAGAATTATTCCTCAAGTGCTAGGCTTATTCTAGGATTAATATAGCACCTTAAAACACCCAAAACCACCAAGTGAGGAGTTCACGGCCATAAAATCATGGGTTTACGGCAGTAAACTCCAAAGGTGGGGTTTGTTGGGTGGTAAACTCTTATACAAGGTCTTTGGAAGCTTCAAACCCTTTTGCCTTGTCCCGTAGCAACTTAGATGCAACCATTAGGGCCTTTAACACTTATGCAAAGTGTTTACATGTCCCTAAGTGTTCTAACTTATTTTATTAAGTTATTATTTGGCTAATTAGTTATATATATGCTTATTATATGATAACTAGGCTCGTGCGTGTAAACAAGTCTCCGTTTGCCACCTAGCACGGTATCCGATACTACAGTCCAGTCTACTCACCACAAGTGAGTTCATACCCCTTTAATCAACCTTTGAAATGCTTTTAAATGTTTTAAATACTTTATGGGGGGGGGGGAATACAAGTTAAATACTTATAGTTATTGCATCAATCACATGTGATTGCATTAATCACATGTGATTTATAACTAGAAAACCAATGATTTATTCACTGTTCAAACTGTTTATCAAATTGTTTCACTTCAAAATGTTTTACAAACTCTTTTACTTATCAAATGCTTTTATTAAACTTTAGTTTATTTCCTTATAAATTGCATGCCCATATATGTATAGATATATAAGCAATGTTTAAAGGGCTTAGGAAGGCCATCCGCCCTATTTCCTTTTTCTCGATTTGGATGTGGTCTGGTGGGATTTCGGGTGACCATCCGAAGGTCGTTTCAATATTAGTTATATATCATATATACATGTATAGTCATAAAAGTACTTCCATATTCATACTTATCAGTACATCAATAGTTAGTTACCATCGGGGTAACACAGGAACATATACAGCTATACTAGAAACATGAACATATACAGCTATACTAGAAACATGAACATATACAGCTATACTAGAAACATGTACATATACAGCTATACTAGAAACATGAACATATACAACTATACTAGAAACAGAACATATACAACTATACTAGAACATATACAACTATACTAGAAACAGAACATATACAACTATACTAGAAGGAGAACATATACAACTATACTAGAACGAGAAACATTACATATACATGAATACGTTAACAATTGTGATCCACTGTGTCGGAGCATGCCTTAAATGTCATGGCCCGAGTTGTAGCCAGAATTCTCTTGGAGGGAGAGCGTGAGTTTGCGTATAGATCTATACTGGATTGACTATCCTACACCTTGCTGCTAGCTACAGCCGGACCTGCAGGTCTGCGGGTGCCAAACGTCATTCCGTTATTACGACCATTCATTATGTCGTTGTTACCAGTCGATAGCATGGTGCAATTTATCACATTTTACCTTAATATAAATCCGGTTTAAGGTAATTAGTACAACAGTAGTTCTTATTATACAAAACTACAGTACTACAATGATTTACCCATTACATATTTTTAGTGATAACCTCACTTAAACATTAATGTACAAACTATATTTCATTAAATGATAGTTACACTTGGGAAATTACACACTTTTACAACAAACGAGCATACAAAACAGTTAGGCCTTGGTAGAAGGCTACTTTAATAGAAAATATAGGTTTTTCTGAGAGATTCAAACTTTTACAAACACTTTCAAACACTTACATACATTTTACAAACTTATACATTGAGACAGGTTCAAATGTTTTTGACAACAAACATTGACACTAAAATACTTATGAACTCACCAGCTTAATGCTGATAAACTCTTTCAAAATAACTTGTATTCTCAGGTCATCAGTAGACAGGTACCGAGGCCAGCTTTTGAGAAGATGGAGCGTATTCAAGACTCATCTTATTATTTTGATTTACATTATTCCGGTGTCTATAACTGTACAGAACATGCTTGTATTAAAATTATATATTTAATGCAATGGATGATGTTGTTTGCTTATTTACATTTACTGTGTTGTGATACTATACATGACGTCCTCCGCCCCAGAACGTTTCCGCCGTTCTTGGTTTTGGGGTGTGACAGATTGGTATCAGAGCATTGTTTATAGTGAATCAAGTATATCAACCCATAAAAGATATACTAAACTATAAACCCAATAGGGATTAAAGCACTCTGACCAAGAGTCTATACTTTAAATATTAAAATATTTAATTAAGTATACTAGTCTGCATACATACTAAAATCAGTGTCTCAATGACAAGAACAAAAGTATTACGATTGTTAAATATCACAAGTGAGCTCGGGGATGTATGGTCAGTCCTGGGAATGGCATAGCCTGATCAACTATGCTGGTCCTAGGAGTGATTAGCATATGCCCTAGAATGGTTGTGATATGTTAACAAGTCTAAAAACTTACCAACAATACCACAAGAAGATCAGTAGAACTTAAACTTAAAATACTATAGGTGTATTTTGTACTACTAGTTACACGTATACTATATTCTTATACCTCTCTTCTCGCGTAGATCTAAATGGCTGGATTCCATCATGGCGACCCGTACTTTCCAAATGAAGGCAATGTCGGGTGGATCGATGAAGAGCCCGAAGATGAGCATCCAATCCCTTTGGATGATCACCTCGCATAAGGCTTTTCTGATGGATCCGACTCCGAGCCTGAAGTCAACAACCTACCGCTTGTAGGTCAAGCCCCGAACAACAACCCTCGACCAGCTTTTCCAGGTCCTACTCCTTTGTGGGCAACCAACTTGAATCGCTGGAGTGATGAACAGGGTCAACCCTTACCATACTTTGGGGACCGAACCTTTTACAACGTCAGCGATGGTGGCTCTGCTGACCGAGCTCTGCCGGTCATTATCCGCAGAATAGCTCGTAATGTTGAGCAAGGTCGAGTAGCCATCGACCGGGTCATGGAGATTGATGCCAACTTAGGTGTCAACACAGTCCGCATCCGCCGTCTTGAAGAAGACATGGAACGGACCCGGAGAACCAATGAAACCCTACAGTAACAGCTGACTGCCTCCCGAGCTGAGGTCATGGAACTTCAAGCTCGTCAGAGAGCTCAGGATCGACACTTTCAAGAGGTGTTTCGCCAAGTGTCCGACCTCAGGGCTCGCCCGAGGAATTCCCATCGCCGTTAGATGATGTCTAGTACATCTCTGTCTTTTGATTAAGGAATAGCCTTGAACATCTGTGCTCTAAGTAGCACTTGTCTGTAAAATATTCCTAACTTTCGGTACTCTAATTAGGAATCTAAGAACTGTCAAACTTATCCATTTGGTATGATGTAAGACCTACTGTTAGGTCGATTTTTCCTTGAACTTGTTACATCAGTAATACCAGTACTATTGAAATCTATCTAATATGTGGGAAAAATCTATACACTTGTGTTTTTCCTACTAATATTCCTTGCTATGTTTTCAAACACCCATTTAACTGTTGGGCTATGGTTAGTTAGTCCATGTGTCACTCTCACGTTGCTTACAAATTGATTCTTACCAATTTTCTTATCTTTATAAACTTATAGCTGAAAGATGCCTCCTCACAAATCTCCCAGGAATAACCCTGCACCTCCACTGCCTCCACCGCCTCCGGTCATCGATACTGCAGCCCTGAATGCTGTCGTAGCTACAGCAGTGGCAACTGCCATGGCTCAGTATCACTCACAAATTGCAAGCCGAAGCCTTTCTATGGCACCGACGGAGTCATTGCCCTCTCGTAATGGTTCGAGAAGACTGAATCAGTCTTTGAAATCTGTTCATGCCCTGCTGCGTGCAAAGTAAAATATGTCGCATGCACCTTTGAGGGAAAAGCCCTAACGTGGTGGAACGGCCATGTTAAAGCCCTAACACTAGTCGTGGCTAACGACATGGGCTGGGAAACGATGAAGGACCTCATGACTGAGGAATACTGCCCGAGGGGCGAAATCCAGAAGTTGGAACAGGAACTCTGGAACCTGACCATGAAGGGCACCAATGTGATCGCTTACACTGCCCGATTTAGCGAACTGGTGGCCCTCTGCCCCAATATGGTTCTCACTGAGGGGAAAAAGATCGAACGGTATATATGGGGCTAGTGCCTCCGTACCAGGGGAATGTCTTAGCATCAAACCCCGCTACCTTCGACAGTGCCAAGCGTTTGGCACAAAGACTCATTGACCATGGAGTCAAAACCCCTGCAACCACAACCACCCTAGCCATCCCAGAACCCTCCAAACCCGCTGACACTAAGCGGAAATTTTGGGATGAGAAGAAGAAACAGCGAGCTGCCAAAAGACAGCAAATCGTGGCAGTACATGCCGCGGTAACCCCTACTGCTGCTACTGCTCCAGGGAAGCAGTATGCTGGAAGTTTGCCGAAGTGCAACAAATGCAACTTCCACCACAACGGCTCCTGCCGTGAAATGCAGTGTTCTAACTGCAACAGGAAAGGACACACCGTCCGTTTCTGTAAATTCCCGGCACAACCGATCTCCCAAGTCCCTGGCTCTAGCGCGAGCCCAACGTGCTATGGATGTGGCGAAGCAGGCCACTTTAAAAGGGACTGCCCCAAAGCGAGGAATGCTGGAGGAGCAGGGAGGGTACTAGCTATAGGCCACGGGGAAGCAGTTGCTGACCCGACCGTGGTGACTGGTACGTTCCTCCTCGATAACTCCTATGCATGCATTCTGTTCGATAGTGGAGCGGAGCGAAGCTTCGTAAACCATAAATTTGCTCGCATGCTTAATCAACCACCGCACGCACTCAAAGAACTATTCACAGTAGAAATGGCCAATGGGAAAACTGAAAGTACTAATAGCATATACTTAGGTTGTATCCTAACTCTAGATAACCATTCATTCCCAATCGACCTTATGCCGGTCTCAATAAAAAGCTTCGACGTTATTATCGGCATGGATTGGTTAAGTCTTCATCGCGCTGACATCATGTGCTACGAGAAAGCAGTCCGTCTAAACCTCCCGTCTAATGAAACTCTTATAGTCTACGGTGACAAACCAGGTGCGAGTCTTCGCATTATATCAAGTATTCAAGCACAGAAATATCAGCGCAAAGAATACCACGCATTCCTTGCTCACGTCGTCGACACGAACCTAGAAACGAAAGAACTAAAGAACATCCCAGTAGTGAGTGACTTCCCCGACATTTTCCCAGAAGAACTACCCGGGTTACCTCCACAACGACAGGTCGAGTTCAGAATCGACTTGGTCCCAGGAGCTACCCCAGTAGCCAAGTCGCCCTACTCGCTTAGCACCAGCTGAGATGCAGGAACTCTCTGGTCAACTTAACGAACTGCTCAGCAAGGGCTTTATAAGACCAAGTTTCTCACCTTGGGGAGCACCGGTCTTGTTCGTTAAGAAGAAAGACGGATCATTCCGTATGTGTATCGACTACAGAGAACTCAACAAACTGACGGTCAAGAATCGTTATCCTCTGCCACGCATAGATGATCTATTCGACCAACTGCAAGGGGCGAACTATTTTTCCAAGATTGATCTGAGATCCGGATATCACCAGTTACGAGTGCTAGAGGAGGATGTGCCGAAGACAGCCTTCCGAACTCGTTACGGACACTACGAGTTCGTGGTGATGCCATTCGGATTGACCAATGCGCCCGCAGTCTTCATGGATCTGATGAATAAAGTATGCCGACCTTACTTGGATCAGTTCGTCATCGTTTTCATTGACGACATCCTGATCTACTCCCGAAGTAAGGAAGAGCATGGCGATCATCTGCGACAAGTTCTAGGGACTTTACGAAAGGAGAAACTTTATGCGAAGTTCTTGAAATGTGAATTTTGGATCCGAAGAGTCGAATTCTTAGGACACGTGGTAAGCGAAGAGGGAATCCACGTGGACCCATCCAAAATTAAAGCCATTGAGAACTGGTCAGCACCCAAGACGCCTACAGAAATTCGTTAATTTCTAGGTCTCGCTGGCTACTACCGCAGGTTCATTCAGAACTTCTCCCGAATAGCGAAACCTCTTACGAACCTGACCCAGAAAGGCGTGGCCTTTGACTGGGAAGAGAAACAAAAGAGAGAGTTCCAAACGCTCAAACGAGCCTTGTGCACCGCGCCAATACTATCCCTTCCCGAAGGGATAGAAGACTTCATAGTCTATTGCGATGCATCAAATCAAGGACTCGGATGTGTTCTGATGCAGCGAGGTAAGGTCATCGCCTACGCCTCGAGACAGTTGAAGACACACGAGGTTAACTACACGACCCACGATCTTGAACTAGGAGCAGTAGTGTTTGCTCTGAAGATCTGGAGACATTACTTGTATGGAACGAAGAGCACTATCTTTACCGACCACAAGAGTTTACAACATATTTTCGATCAGAAGGAGCTCAACATGAGACAACGACGGTGGGTCGAGCTACTCAGTGATTACGAATGCGATATTCGTTATCATCCGAGTAAAGCCAACGTAGTAGCAGACGCCCTAAGTCGGAAGGAATATTCTGGTCGCAAAGTCAAGTCATTGTCAATAACCATCCATTCACATTTGTCTAAGCAAATTCAGGTGGCTCAACTTGAAGCCATGAAGCCTGAAAATGTGACGAGTGAATCCCTTAGAGGAATGGACAAGAATTTTGAAGCCAAGGGTGACGGAGCCTTATATTTCATGAACCGGATCTGGACACCGAAACACGTTGGTTTCTGAGACTTGGTCATGACCGAGGCGCACAACACTCGGTATTCCGTCCACCCAGGTTCAGATAAGATGTATCTGGATCTTAAAAAGCTATACTGGTGGCCTAATATGAAAGCAGAGATTGCTACCTTCGTAAGTAAATGCCTTACTTGCGCAAAGGTTAAGGTCGAGTACCAGAAGCCCTCTGGTTTATTGCAACAACCAGAGATCCCGGAATGGAAGTGGGAGCGGATCACTATGGATTTCATAACAAAGTTGCCCAAGACAACGGTTGGACTTGA
Organism: Lactuca serriola; assembly: GCF_051521515.1. Lineage (NCBI taxonomy): Eukaryota > Viridiplantae > Streptophyta > Magnoliopsida > Asterales > Asteraceae > Lactuca > Lactuca serriola. The sequence continues at coordinate 92,639,689 of NC_136411.1, read as the reverse complement.
CACCATATGGGTCATCGTCGATAGATTGACCAAGTCTGCACACTTCCTGCCTATCAAAGAAACTGACAAGATGGAGAAACTTACGAGAACATACATTAGGGAAATCGTACGACTGCATGGTGTACCTATGTCTATTATCTCCGATAGAGATAGTAGGTTCACCTCAAGATTCTGGCAGTCACTACAACATTCCCTAAGAACAAGGCTGGACATGAGCACAGCCTACCATCCACAGACCGACGGACAAAGTGAGCGGACCATCCAAACACTGGAAGATATGTTGCGAGCCTGTGTGATTGATTTTGGGAAAGCATGGGATACTCATGTACCCCTTGTCGAATTTTCCTATAATAACAGTTATCACACGAGCATCAAGGCTGCTCCATTCGAAGCTCTCTACGGCCGAAAGTGTAGATCCCCTCTGTGCTGGGCTGAGGTGGGTGATACCCAATTAGCCAGGGGGCAAGCTTCCGACAGTACTCTCACCGATCCGGAAATCATTCGGGAAACGACATAGAAAATCGTTCAGATCCGTGAACGATTGAAAGCCTCTAGAGACCGACAGAAGAGCTACGCTGATAAACGAAGAAAACCTTTGGAATTTCAGGTGGGAGACCGAGTCCTTCTCAAAGTCTCACCCTGGAAAGGCTTGATACGCTTCGGCAAGCATGGGAAGCTTAATCCGAGGTACATAGGGCCTTTCGAGATTCTTGCTAGAGTCGGCCCCGTAGCTTACAAACTCAACCTACCCGACACACTTCGTAATGTATATTCTACATTCCACGTATCTAACTTGAAAAAGTGTCTGTCCGACGAGACTCTTGTAATCCCACTTGACGAGATCGAGATCAACGAGAGCCTCAACTTCGTGGAAGAACCAGTAGAGATCATGGACCGTGAGGTCAAGCAGACGAAGCAAAGTCGTGTCCCTATCGTGAAGGTTTGTTGGAACGCCAAGCGAGGACCGGAATTCACTTGGGAACGCGAGGATCAGATGAAGCTGAAATACCCTCATCTTTTCGCTTAATTATTTATAACTCCTTATTTTCTTAAATTCTAATTTCGGGACAAAATTCCTTCTAACGGGGGGATGATGTGACAACCCGAAATTTCCAATTGTATGAACATTATCTATTCAATAGAAGCTAGTCCAGTTTCAGTGATTTTCATACATTTCCGAACAAGTTTGTGTACATTAGGGTTTACGTTTGAGGAGATATCAGGAGAGTGGATGCTCCTGGGTTTGTGAAATTTGAGCATTTCAAGTTTCATAATGTCACAGTCCTATTTCCAGAATAAAAATATTTTCTGCCAAAATATTTCAGGACTATAAATAGATTTCTGAATTAAATTAATTCATTATCCACAATTCCAAATGGAGAAAAGCCATTTTCTCTCTCACGGATCTTCGGGTTTTCATCCCAGATTGTGAGTCTACTTTCCTAGATGTGTTTTATTACTTGTTTTATGCTTTATAACATAGATTACATGTCTAAAACACAAGATCCGGGAGTTTACCGCCCAAGAACGTTCTTGGGGAGTAAACTCCAAAATAGAGCTTTAAGGCTACCTAGTCCCGATTCCTTGGTAGACAAACTGTTTAGGACTTATTGTAGGATCTTTAGAGGCTAGAAATCATCCAAGATCATAAGGCTTTTGCTGTTTACGGCCCAAGAGTTCTTGGACCGTAAACACCATTTCCAAGGGCCAAAGTGAGCCCTAAACCACCCTTAAGGCTTAAGGCATTTACCCTCTAATGCTTGTAGCTAATTTGGACACCAAAACACTTCAAAATCATAGAGTTATAGGAGTTTACGGCCAAGGATATCTCTTGGGCCGTAAACCCCTTTTTCAAGGGCAAAGTGTACCCTAAACACCCCTAAGGCTTTAATACAATTACCCTTTGATACTTAGGACTTGAATGGGGAGTATATTACATAAAAATCATCCCTTAAAGGGAGTTTACGGCCAAGGAACATCACTTGGGCCGTAAACTCCAAGTGAAGGCACAAATGTGTGCCTAATGTCCCCTTTAGCCTTAGATAAAAACATGGAAGCTATCCTACATGTGCAAGTGACTTAAATGAATTAAAACCAACACCCCATAGGAGTTTACGGCCGTAAACTCTAGGGGATATGGTCATTAGGCCGTAAACTCCTCTATGGAGCATTCTAGGGCCTTAAACTACTTCAAGAATTATTCCTCAAGTGCTAGGCTTATTCTAGGATTAATATAGCACCTTAAAACACCCAAAACCACCAAGTGAGGAGTTCACGGCCATAAAATCATGGGTTTACGGCCGTAAACTCCAAAGGTGGGGTTTGTTGGGTGGTAAACTCTTATACAAGGTCTTTGGAAGCTTCAAACCCTTTTGCCTTGTCCCGTAGCAACTTAGATGCAACCATTAGGGCCTTTAACACTTATGCAAAGTGTTTACATGTCCCTAAGTGTTCTAACTTATTTTATTAAGTTATTATTTGGCTAATTAGTTATATATATGCTTATTATATGATAACTAGGCTCGTGCGTGTAAACAAGTCTCCGTTTGCCACCTAGCACGGTATCCGATACTACAGTCCAGTCTACTCACCACAAGTGAGTTCATACCCCTTTAATCAACCTTTGAAATGCTTTTAAATGTTTTAAATACTTTATGGGGGGGGATACAAGTTAAATACTTATAGTTATTGCATCAATCACATGTGATTGCATTAATCACATGTGATTTATAACTAGAAAACCAATGATTTATTCACTGTTCAAACTGTTTATCAAATTGTTTCACTTCAAAATGTTTTACAAACTCTTTTACTTATCAAATGCTTTTATTAAACTTTAGTTTATTTCCTTATAAATTGCATGCCCATATATGTATAGATATATAAGCAATGTTTAAAGGGCTTAGGAAGGCCATCCGCCCTATTTCCTTTTTCTCGATTTGGATGTGGTCTGGTGGGATTTCGGGTGACCATCCGAAGGTCGTTTCAATATTAGTTATATATGATATATACATGTATAGTCATAAAAGTACTTCCATATTCATACTTATCAGTACATCAATAGTTAGTTACCATCGGGGTAACACAGGAACATATACAGCTATACTAGAAACATGAACATATACAGCTATACTAGAAACATGAACATATACAGCTATACTAGAAACATGTACATATACAGCTATACTAGAAACATGAACATATACAACTATACTAGAAACAGAACATATACAACTATACTAGAAGGAGAACATATACAACTATACTAGAACGAGAAACATTACATATACATGAATACGTTAACAATTGTGATCCACTGTGTCGGAGCATGCCTTAAATGTCATGGCCCGAGTTGTAGCCAGAATTCTCTTGGAGGGAGAGCGTGAGTTTGCGTATAGATCTATACTGGATTGACTATCCTACACCTTGCTGCTAGCTACAGCCGGACCTGCAGGTCTGCGGGTGCCAAACGTCATTCCGTTATTACGACCATTCATTATGTCGTTGTTACCAGTCGATAGCATGGTGCAATTTATCACATTTTACCTTAATATAAATCCGGTTTAAGGTAGTTAGTACAACAGTAGTTCTTATTATACAAAACTACAGTACTACAATGATTTACCCATTACATATTTTTAGTGATAACCTCACTTAAACATTAATGTACAAACTATATTTCATTAAATGATAGTTACACTTGAGAAATTACACACTTTTACAACAAACTAGCATACAAAACAGTTAGGCCTTGGTAGAAGGCTACTTTAATAGAAAATATAGGTTTTTCTGAGAGATTCAAACTTTTACAAACACTTACATACATTTTACAAACCTATACATTGAGACAGGTTCAAACGTTTTTGACAACAAACATTGACACTAAAATACTTATGAACTCACCAGCTTAATGCTGATAAACTCTTTCAAAATAACTTGTATTCTCAGGTCATCAGTAGACAGGTACCGATGCCAGCTTTTGAGAAGATGGAGCGTATTCAAGACTCATCTTATTATTTTGATTTACATTATTTTGGTGTCTATAACTGTACAGAACACATTGTATTAAAATTATATATTTAATGCAATGGATGATGTTGTTTGCTTATTTACATTTACTGTGTTGTGATACTATACATGACGTCCTCCGCCCCAGAACATTTCCGCCGTTCTTGGTTTTGAGGTGTGACACAAACTGTCGAGGTTTACTTCGTTCAGATAATCGTCATTGCTACCAAAATTCAACGGGATATCATCCTTATCAAATCCCGTGAGGTCAACATCCTTAAGCCCTTCATCATCAATTCCTGTTCCCTCGTCGAAATTACTTTGTACTTGAACTGATTGTAATTCGTGTTCGTCATCGACTCGAGCATTTGGATCAGGAGTCTCATTATCTTCGTGTTCTGAGGCCGTGATGATAAATTCAGATGACACTCGTTCAGATGAAGTTGGTTCAGATAGTCTTCTCAGAATTTCCATGAGATTTAGAAGACTCGTTAACCTCTGCAAATTGTCCAAACTTCACCAGCGGATGCAGACCTTGAAACACTACCTTGCCCTTTCAATTTTGTTTAATGAGACCAACAGTGTGAGGGCCCAAGGATTTTGTGTCCATTTTGTCACCAAATTTGACCATATCGGGGAATTGGTCATCAATAAAAACTTGAATAAATCTGGGATACATCAAAAATGCATCCTTATTTCCCCGTGTCCTGGTGCCAATGTTCACCAGGAATTCATCAAGGACATACTTTGAGAAATTGAACTTGTTGTTGGCAGCCAAAGAAACAATTGCTCCTGTATTTCTAATGGAGATCTCATCTGCTCCTGATCTCCTTCCTGACATGCAGCTTATGAAGACATGAGCCAGGAAACGCCAGTGGGGAGGCAGAAGCTTCTTCACAGTTGGAGGATAAGAACCTTCGTATCCCATCTTGTCAAGAATTCGAGGAATTTCTTCAGCTTCAGCTTCAGTGGGATAATCAAATTCATCAAGGATTAACAAGGTGTCTCTGATATATTTCTTTGAAATTTTGATCTTGCAGTTTTGCACCATTGCTTCAATAATCAGCTCTTTGTTCACCTCTGTCACCTTTTCTGATCTCCAGAATTCTTGAATAAGGCTCTCATAGATAACAGGATTCACCGTTATAGCATGAGCCAGGCAACATTCTCGAAGCCGGTACATCATTGACATAAATTCTCTGTGAGCCACTGGTGGATCATCCAAAACAATGGCAAGGTTATGCATCTCAGCAGTCTTAAGAAACGCCATTATCTGCACCTAACAAACCAAGTAAGAAAACAAAGTATTTAACAAATCAGCAAGAGATTATGGTCAACTGGGTCAATCGACCGTAAACAGAGTTTACGGCCGTAGAAGGCCAAACTGAGTTTACGGTCGTAAAGACAAAAGTCGTTTACGGTCGCAAGGTCAGAAAGGGGAGTTTACGGTACATGAATTTACGGTCTATGAGTTTACTGTCTTTGAATATCCTTACACCGTAAACTCCGACGAACCTTAAATCACAAATTACTCCTTCGATTTGCAGTCGAATCAAACAACAAAATACATTTTCTGGGTCGGATTTTACATACCTTCAACGAGGACTGAGCGATTTCAAGAAAACTAACACTTGATTTTTCGAGAATTTGAGAGAAACGAGGCTGTTTACGGTCTAAGAAGAAAGGAGGCAGTAAAGAGGGTTTACCGGAGTAAACTCCTCCTTATATACCACTTTGACTTTTCAACTTCCCTTACACGGTTAGATTAACAGTCCAATTTCCAAATAAAATTTCAAAAATAAAGTCTTTTTGAGGATTATAAAATTAAAATAAAATAAAAATAAAAATTTATCCTAATTAAAAATTTAAGAAATAAAATTTGACACTTAAAAAATAATAATAAAAAAATAATAATAAAAATAAAACAAAGAAAATTAAAGATAACCTCAAAAATAAAATAAAAGAAATTTTAAACAAAATAATGCGCGTAAGTAAACTTTCGACTTCATCTTGTGATACTGGGATCAAAGTTGTTAGACAATCTTTATCTACTTGTCGGTACCTTTCATATTCACATCTTTGTCTGGTCGATCGTCGGTATTTTGATCCACTTAAACACGAAAAATTGTGACCATTTTAAGACATACTAATAATTGTAAGACAAAGTGATCCTAAGTTGCTAGAAATTTTATCTGATCCTAATTCCTTAGATACTATATCTTAAGGACCATTTAGCTGACGACGACCAGGGATATTGTTGTCCACCTAAATTGAGCAGCGAGATCTATAGACAATCTTTGAGTGTTCAATTTTAATTGTACTGGAACATGTTTCCCGCTTCCTGATATGCCCCAGCCATCAAGAACTTCTAGAGTACTCCTTACACCGGGTGAGCAGACAATCATTCAGAGAGAGAACAGATTCAGATTGCTATTACTTATTGTTTCAGAGGGGTTTGAGAAGTAGAAGGTTTCATATGCTGTGTACCAGGTTTGATTGGAAGTCACGCAGAGGAGACAGCTTATGACTAACAGATAAGAAGAATTTCATATATATAACATGTAGAGAAATAGAGTTGCATATGTTGTATACCAGGTCGGATTGAAAGTCACGCAAAGGAAACAACATATGACTAACAGACAGAAAGAAAGCAAACGATTTTCTACAGACCTAATTTATCGGAATTTACCAGTCGTCCCATCCAACCGGAATTAAGGATAGAATCTGCACATCGAGGAAAAGTTAAACCACGGTTCCAAGTACGGGTTCATTTAATGTGACAAGTGGATTCCCATATATATCTCCCTGCTCAACCTATCCAAGCGTCGTATTTTCAAGCCAAACGGATCTAACTAGGTCAAGATTTGTCAAGTATATAGATTTCCTAAGTTCAGCTTTTCCTATTCAAGTCCATTTAGAATTTTTCGTGCCTACCGACGCATCAAACCAGAGCATAAACCTTTCAACTTCGAGTACGTTACGCAGACTTAGATTGCCTGTTATCACTAGATAATATCACTTCCCATACCTTCAACAACAAACAAAACTATTAGCGACAATTATTTTTTGAATTTTTTGAATTTTTATGTTTTTGGATTTTTTTTAAAAATAAAACGGAAACAAAATATTTTTGGATTTTTGTTTATTTCTCCCCTAAATTTGTGCAAGGTAGAGAATGAAATGACTAAAAATGCGCAAATTTATACTAAGAAAATCTAAAAAAGTTAATCCTCAAAACGAATCATTTTTAAAAATCCCACAAGCACATCGAATCGAGCTTTATGAAAAGGCTTTGTGAACAGGTCCGCCACATTATTGTCAGTGTGAACATGTTCTAGCCTGATGAGCGAACGCTCATAACAATCTTGGATAAAATGAATTTTGATATCAATGTGCTTGGTTTTGGAATGTTGGACTGGATTTTTAGCGATTTGAATAGCAGCCTCATTGTCACAATGAATTGGAGTTTCTAAAAGGTTCAAATCGTAGTCCAACAGCTGATGTTGGATCCATATGAATTGAGAACAACAAGCAGACGCAGCAACATATTCCGCTTCTGCTGTTGAGGTTGAGACCGTATGCTGCTTCTTGCACTGCCATGAGACCAGTCTATCTCCAAGAAATTGGCATCCTCCTAAAGTCGATTTTCTATCAAGCTCACACCCGCCATAGTTGCTGTCTGCAAAAGCATAAAGGTCAAATTCTGGATTTATCGGATACCAAAGGCCCAGTTTTGGGCAACCTTTGAGATACCGAAAAATCCGTTTAACAGCAATAAGATGAGAAAGTTTAGGATTGGCCTGGAAGCGTGCACATTGACAGACTGCAAATATTATGTCTGGATGACTAGCAGTCAGATACATGAGCGAACCGATCATCGATTGATAATACGTCTAATCTACGGATTCGCCTTCATGATTAGGAGCCAGTAGAGGTCTCTCCGCCATGGGTATAAGAGCAGGTTTTGCGTCTCTGAACCCGAACTTCTCCAGTATATCATCCACATACTTTGCTTGATGAATAAGGATTCCGGTACAATATTGTTTTACCTGAAGCCCCAGAAACATGGTCATCTCCCCAAGCGAACTCATCTCAAACTTTTTCTTCATTACGACTTCAAACTCCTTGCAAAGCTGTGGACAAGTTGACCCGAAGATAATGTCGTCAACATAGATCTGAACAAATATCTGATAATTACCCACATGCTTAATGAACAAAGTTTGATCAATGGTGCCGCGAGAGTATCCATGCTCAAGCAAATGCTTTGTAAGAGTCGCATACCATGCTCGAGGAGCTTGATGTAACCCATACAATGCTTTGTCCAACTTGTAGACACGATTAAGGAACTTTGAGTCAACAAACCCAGGGGGTTGATCAACATAGATTTCTTCCTTCACCTTGCCATACAAGAAGGCAGTCTTGACATCCATTTGGTAGACCGTGAAATTCATGTAAGAGGCATATGCGAGAAAGATGCGAATAGCCTCCAACCGAGCCACGGGAGCAAATACCTCAGTATAGTCAAGACCCTCAATCTGTCGAAACCCACGAACCACTAACGTTGCTTTATTTCTGATGATCACTCCCGAATCATCTTGCTTATTACGATAGACCCAACGCATGTCAAGAGCCCTTTTTCCCTTTGGTAAGTCAACCAACTTCTAAACCCCGAGCTTTTCAAACTGATTAAGCTCTTCATGCATTGCATCCTCCCAGCTGGGATCATTTAGAGCCATGTCAACGTTATTTGGCTCTATTTGAGATATAAAGCAAGAGTAGAGACATGCATTAACATCTCCACTTTGACTTCTGGTTTTAAATCCATCTCCCAACTGGTCAATGACATTTTCGATCGGATGATCGCGTTGGATTCTGGAAGGTATGTCTTGGCTGATATCATTGAGAGAAACATGAAGAGTATGAATGTTGAAACCTCCATCATCTGCTGATTAAGTCCTATTTGATGACTCTGCTACAAACTCATTTGCAATTTCTTCAGGAAAGAGTAGTTCCATAAAAGTTGAAGTGGCAGCGGAAGCATCTCTAGACATGAACTATCTTTCAATAGGGGTAAGAGGTGTAGCATCAACATCAGGAGTTACATCTTGAAATTTAGACTTTGGACTAGATGGTTGATCAGATGACTCCCCCTCAGGTGTAGCAGAGGACTCTTCATCACGTGGAGCAGAGAACTCCCCCTCAACCGATGGGGGTCTGTAGACAACTTCTTCGTCTTCGTCTTCGTACACAATCTTCGAACCAGAAGAGGATCCACTTGAACTATCTGAAGACACATTAAGTGATTTGAAAAGAGATGTGTAATCAAATAACCGGTCGGGACCCACTCGAGTGTCTGTTACATTCTCTTCTAGCCAGCGCACGTCATAGGATTCAACGATCTGCTTTGTCCTTTTGTTGTAAACCCTATACGCGATGCGCGCGGCATACCCCACGAAGTAACAGTCATCAGCTTTGGCATTAAATTTAGGGTTGGATTCTAAGTGAAGAAGAGTGCAAGGGCAGCCAGATACACGGAAATGGTTGACAGAAGGCTTGTGTCCATAAAGAATTTCATATGGAGTCTTCATCTGTGCTTTGTTGATTAGAACATGGTTCTACACGTAGCAAGCAGTGTTAATCGCCTCGGCCCAAAAGAAAACAGGTAGTTTGGAATCATATAGCATCGTCCTTGCGGCGGCTTTCAACGTTCTATTTCTCCTTTCAGCAACACCGTTTTGTTGAGGCGTGTGATCAGAGCTATATCGACGTACTATCCTTTTTTCTGCGCAAAAATGATCAAGAACCGAATTCTTAAATTCAGTTCCATTGTCAGTGCGAAGCGCCTTCACTTGATTGTTGGTCTGCTTCTCAATCATCACCACGAACTTCTTTATCAGATCAGCAACCCCTGCTTTGTTGGATAAGAAGAAGACCCATGTAAATGCAGAGAAATCATCGATCACAACGAGGCAGTATGAGCTTCGGTTAATGTTCAGGACGTTGACCGGTCCAAATAAGTCCATGTGTAACAATTGGAGCACTTGACTTATGGAGTTGACTTGCTTGGGCAGGTGTGGTTTCCGATGATGTTTTCCTTGAGCACTGGAAACACACTTTTTAAACGTGATAAAGTCTCTGACAGGGAGGCCTCAGACCATCTCATTTTTCACAAGACAATTCAGGTTTTTCGCGTTAGCATGACCGAGTCTTCGATGTCATAGCATTGCGTCGTGTTCGGAGACCTTTGAGAATAGACAAGTGACTTGTTCAGGGAGATTACTTTTCATATCAATAATGTAAGCATTCTCATCCCATTTAGATTTGACTAGAATCCATTCTTCTGGGATGACAATGCCTGGCTTGAGAATCATACACTCTTTATCAGTGAAATGGATAAAGTAGCCTTTGTCGCATATTTGGGAAACGCTCAACAAACTGTGCTTTAACTCGGGAGCGTAGTTGACATTTTCGAAGCTCAGCACTCCATTCGTAACAGTTTCGCACTGTGTGATCTTTCCATCATCTCCGCCCGCAAAGGAAACATAGCCCCCGTTAAAAGATTGAATTTCGCTCAGTTGGGAGATGTCTCCAGTCATATGCCAGGAGCAACCGCTGTCGACGTACCAAGGATGAACGACATTCCTCCGCAACTGTCCCTGCAAAATGAGCGGAATCATTTAGGTTTTGTTTGTTTTTTATTAAAAAACTCTTCAAACCTCTTTGTGCTGCGCGGCGCAGCACACGCGCAACACTTTCTTTCCCGCAGCTGTTTGTTTTTTCGCAGCCTTCGAAATTAAAAACCTCTTCCCGTCCTCTGCTTGGGACATCACTTGAAAATTGCTTCTAACCTCTTCAAAATTAAACCCTAAAAAAAAGCGGCCACCTCAATTCTTCCAGCAAGTCGATCGTGAGCTACCTTCTCTCGACATCGCGTCTTCTCATACCAGTGATCACCGACGCAGCGACCATCGGCGCAGCCACCACCCACCGGCGCAACCCCCACCGGCCTCTCCCCTTTCGTCGGTCGTCCTTCCAGGTTAGTTTCTTGTTCTTTTTTTTTCGTTTTTGGCTGCTGAAAGCAGCGATTGCCTTGAATGATTTTTGGCTCCGTTTTTGGCTCCTAATCAATGAACGATTTTTGACTCCTGAATCAATGAACGATTTTTGTTGTGCAACTTCATTGGTGTTTTACTTCATTGTTCATGCTTCAACTTAATTGTTTGATTTTTGTTGTTGAATCTTTGATTTTGCTTGTTGGTGCTAATCTTATCAAATAGTTCATGCCTTATATCAATAGTTGTTCTTGAATCTTTGTTCTTGCCCCAATTTCTTCAATTTGTGCTTAAAATGTCATATGTTGTTGCTTAATTGTAATGAAATATTGCTGAATTGTCACTAATTATTGCTGAAATGTCACAAATTGTTGCTGAATTGTCACAAATTGTTGCTGAAATGTCATAAAATGTTGTGAAATGTCATAAAATGTTGTTCAAATGTCAAAAAATGTTGCTGAAGTGTCATAATTGTTGCTGAAATATGAATAATCTTTGTTGAAATTGATTATGTTCATCATTACAAGTTGTAATTATGCTGAAAGTTGTTGGTATAAGGTTATGTGTGCTAAAGTATGTATTCCATATGGTTTTTTTTATTAGCAATGGCAGATAAACATACATGGACCAATGACCAAACAAAATTCTTATTGAACACTTGCATTGAAGAAGTACAAAATGTGGGTAGAAAAGGTTTGATTTTGCACAAAAATTCATGGAACAAGTTAGGAACAGCTATTAAGGAAAAGTTTGGTGTGGATTTGACTCAACGACAATTGAAAAACGCCTATGAAAACCTTAAAGCCAAATACACAGGATGGTTATACTTGAAAAACAAAACTGGCAACCTTTACAATCCTCAAACAAACACTTTTAACCTAACAAATGAGGAGTGGGAGGACTTTAAAAAGGTATATATATATATATATATATATATATATATATATATATATACACACACACACACATATTAATATGTATTCTGTTTATATAGTTGTCATTTATTCTTATACTACTTTTGTTACATTGATTGGGTTTAGGGACATCCGAAAGCCGCTTCTTTGAAAACTGTCTCATTGTTGTTTCCAGAGCTTTGTGCAGAACTCTTTGATGGAAATAGTGCCTCCAGTAATCTAAGCTATGCCACATCCCAAACACCATCGGGACATGGATCATCTTCTTTCCATGTCACACCACTGCAACTTATGGACACCCCTTCTGTTAACATAGATGAGGATGATTTTTTTTCCAATCATACCACTCAGCCACCACCTTCTGCTGCTTCACCTTCTGCTGCTTCACCTTCTGGTAACCCCAACAAAAGAGCTAAACCCTCAACTCCTAGACCTCGAGCTAGTGCCTCACCTGAGCCACCTTCTAGTGCCTCCCCTAAAGCTTCTATTACTGCTGATGATTTAGCATTGGAGATGCAGCAAGCTCTACGACATTTGACTCGAGGGCCAACAATTCCCCAATATTTAGAGAAGCTAGAGTTACTCGAGTTAGGCCCGGTTGACCCTCTACGATTTGCTGCTTATCATATTTTTGGAGGGACCATGAATATGAGAGAGATGTGGGTAAATTTGCCTACTGATCCACAAATATTAAGAGGGTGGATCGAAATGACAGCTACAAGTTTAGGAGTATTGAAGGATGGAAAGATTGTCCATTAAGTTTACATATTTGGATTTGAGCTATGTGGTTATGTTTTTTGGTTATTTGGTACTTGGATGTTATTTGTAGTATGTGGTTATTTGGTACTTGAATGTTATTTGTAGTATTTGGAATTTGAACTATGTGATTATGTATTTTGGTTATTTGGTTATGTTATTTGCTACTTGAGTTTTATATTTTTTTATTTGGTACTTGAGTTTTATATTTTTTTTTATTTGGAACTTGAACTATGTGATTATATATTTTGGTTTTTTGGTACTTGAGTTTTATATTTGGTACTTGTGTTGATTAATAGGTTCCTAATGGATCACGACAAAAAGATACTACTCATAATTGTAATGTACTTGTACGTCCGCTACTTTTGGAAAAGGGGTGTAAAACGAGTGCGGGACAACGATTCGGAAATGACGGGACATGAATTTACATTAGAGTTACTTCACCGTAATCCTCTACAATGTGTTGAAGTGCTACGCATGTCCCGTGAATCATTTGTCAGACTATGTGCTCATTTTAGAGTAAACTACGCGTTAAATGATAGCAAACATGTGTCGGTTGAGGAGAAGATGGCTATGTTTTTTATGATGATCGGTCATAACCAACGTTATGTGATTATCAAGCGGAGATTTCAACACTCAAAGCAAACAGTTCATAAGTTTTTTCATGAAGTGTTGGACAAAATGCTGCTTTTCACACATGACATTATAGTGCCAACTTCTTTTAATCCGAATCCAAACATTCCAGGACATAATAGGAGGCTACGACGGGTGTTTAAGGGAGCAGTTGGTGCACTTGATGGCACCTTGATACATGTTGTTGTCCCTGCAAACAAACGGGATTTATATAGAAGTAGGGGAAAAGGTGATTGTTACCAAAAAGTATTGGCAATATGTGACTTCAACATGATTTTTACGTTTGTTGTGGCCGGTTGGGAAGGGATAGCACACGATTCTAGAATTTTATCAGAAGCATTAGCAAATCCACATGCACCATTCCCGCTTCCACCACCAGGTAAATTTATGGTTATTGAAATAGTTTTATCTTAGCTTGAAAAAATAAATGACTTTTTTTTTACAAATAAATATTATCTTTGTGATGCCGCTTATGCAAACATTCGAGGTTTTATGGCACCATGCCGTAATGTAAGGTATTGGCTTGGAGATTTCCGTCGAAGACGTGCATTAACGAATAAAGAAAAATTTAACCATGCACACGCAAAACTTCGGAATGTCATTGAGCGTGCTTTTGGTGTCTTGAAAGCACGATTCCCTATATTGAAAAGGATGGCAAGATTCTCATTGGTTACACAACGAAACATTACCCTAGCATGCTTTGCGCTTCATAATTTTATAAGAAGAGAGGGACTACGTGATGAGTTTTTTGCACGATATGACGAACCAAATGTCTCGGTTCGGAATAACAATGCAGGCGTTGATAATGATGAAGATGAGATTCCAACACATGGTACTGCAGCGGATCGTGAATATATGACTCAGTTAAGAGATGAAATTGCCGAACAATTGATGCAAAATATGGAATGAAAATTATTAAAGTTTGGTTGTATGAATTTTATTTAAAAATGTTATTGTAAGACTAATTTGGTTGTTTGAATTTTATTTCAATGTTTTAAGATTACAATTATTAAATTTTTGGTATTAAAAAACTATTATCGGTTTATTAAATTATTTTATTTTAATTTTTTTTAATATATGCAACAGTTTGCAGCCGTTAAAAAAACAAATATGCTTCTCATTATAGTCTGCAACACTTTGGTCCACCTCTTCTGTTGAAGAGGGCTGCAGAGGTGGTCCGCAGACTTCAGACAGTTTCACTTCGGAAAAACAAACAGCACCTTAGATTTAGGAACCCAGGTCATCACTGTCATGGGTTTCCTTTTCACTTTTTCTGATTTAGATTTTAAAATTTTCAAATTAGGATCTTCATTCCTAATCACTTCAGAGGGTGGTAACGATGGATTAGAAAGTGATTTGGGCCTCCATTGAAGTTTAGGTTTTACAACATTCTCTGGTGGTTTTGAAGTAGGTTTCATAGGAGTTTGCACAAACCTTCTGGATGTTCTACCAAAACTGGTTGAAGATCTAGAATTGCTTTTTGACAAAACCGATCTTGGCGGAGCCGTGTTCGGTTTTGGCAAACTGTTTTGAGCTTTGTTAGTAAAAACCTTTTTATTTGATTGAAAACCAGCCCTTTTTCTGATTTTATCATCTTTCTGATCATTATTCCGAGAACGAGCTCTTGAGGATTTTCTAATTAAAGACCTTCCTCGAGATTCATTCTCCCCTCTTGGTGACAAATAGTTTACAAAGATCCTATTTTGACAATTCCTAGCTATGTGACCACCAACACCACAATTAAAACAAATTTGTTTATTATTTGAACTTGTATTGCATTTTTCAGATTTATTTTCTTTAGAGACACTCTTACTTTTCTCAGAAGAACATGCATGAGAAATAGGTTGAGAAATAAGTGAAGGTGCCTCATTCGTTTTGACTTGCGGAGTTGATGATTCTTCATGAGAATCACAAGCATCAGAATTACCAAACAATTCATCAAACATATCGAAAAAATTAAATTCAACAGTATCAGATGATGAGCCAACACAAGAAACATTTTCAGTCTTAACATCAGAAACACACTCAAAATTATTCATAACAGAAACATCAGGTTTAAAAACAGAAATAGATTCTCTAGCTTCACGCTTTGCCTGATCTAATGGTTGATCTGTAGAGGAAGTAGAAACATTAGTACTTTCAATGTTAATAAAACCTCTTGAAACAAAACCGGCTGGTTTGCCATATCGAAGATGTGGCTCCTTGTCAATTTCGTCATGTGTCATAAGGATGGATGTATAGTTATGATTGAAAGGTGGAGGAACACAATCATACCCTAGATCCTTGTTTTGATTTCTTTAAATTTTAATTGGGCTTCACACAAGGACTCAACTGTCTTACTTGATGCAATGTAATTTTTGAAACAAACATCTATTTTATCATTCTTAATTTTCAAAGCGTCAAGTTCTTTGGTTACTGCATCAAATTGTCTCTTAACATAATCATATAGTTCACATTTTTCACTGTATTCTGACTGAATTTTTCTAAAGTCCTTTATTTTAGCTTCTAGTTGGGCCTTAAGGGGTTTTTGTCCTTTCCTAAATTGATAACCCTCATATTTAAGGTCCTCTACTTGCCTACGTAAGACTTGTATTTCATCACGAAGAAGTTTAACATATTCTTTACAAGCAAATGAACAAGATGGTAGATTTACCTCGCTTTTCTTGGGCTCGGAACAGGTAGATACCATTAGGGCAAGCTGTAGTTCCATCATCTCTACTTCGGGATCAACATCATTATTCTTTGAAGCAGTATCATCAATTTGATCTAGGTGAGCATTTTCTGGCCCTGAGATATTCAAGGCTTGAATTTGGTCCTCTCAGTCAAATGATTGAGCAACCATAGCTGTTTCTCCATTAGCTGTAGCTCCTGCATGATTGTTTCCCACTGCAACCATCTGCCTGTTGTTGTTGATTCTGCGATCTGGTTTCGGGCAATCACGAGCAAAATGACCTTGCTCGTGGCAGTTGAAACATCTCAGCATGCTTTTATTGAATCCTACCTTCTTGTCAGCATTCATGGCCCAGTTGTTTTCCTGGTCTTCTTGGCGAATTGTTTGGCTCTGAAAATAGCTATGTAAATTTTCCATGTAATGTCCATTTCCTCTACATCTTCAGGATGTATCTGGTCCAAATCAGAAAATGATAGTTGAGGTGGAAGATCTCCAGCTACAAAGGCATTGTAACAGTTAACTAGCCTGGTAGCTAGAGCCAGATTTTCATCAGATTCTTTGGAGTTCAAAGAAGAGGCTTTAGCTGACACATTGGGAGCAGAAACGGTTTGAGGAATGGCAAATAACACATTTGGAGTTTGATGGTGAGGGATGGATGGTACAGCATTAAAAGTTTGAATCTGAGGTTGTTGAACTGCGAAAACTTGTCCAGAGGGAGTTATGAAAGATGATAGAGCATTGTTGGATGAAACTCCAAGATTTGCAGTAGAGTATGAATTCACATGGTTGATTTCTCTCTGTTTGTCATTAATCTCACAGGCCTTGATAACTGCCATGACTTTTGCAAAAGAGAGGCGATTCAAATCCTTGGTTTTCTTAATCACAGCAACATTCATATCCCATGATCTAGGAAGAGCATTCAGAAGTTTCTTGTTGATTTCTGACTTGGTCAAAAAAATCCCTGAAATATTCATGTCAGTTGTGAGTGCAGTGAACCTTTGCAATTGAGCTTCAAGAGTCTCTCCTGGAATGTAGTTGAACATGTTGAATTTTTGTCTCAGCATGTCCTGCCGACTCTCTTTCATATCTTCATTGCCCTCATAGACCTCAATAAGAGCTTCCCATAGAGCTTTAGCTGAAGTGTACTCACGAAAACCTTGAGCAATATCAGGAGATAATGCCATGGTTAAAGTGGCTAATGCTCTTTCCTGTTCCTCAATCAATTCAAAATCCTCATCAGTGTAGTTGTCAATAGATTTGTCAACCAATTGACCTCCAACATTCACAGTGATTCTGACAGGATCTCTAAGAATGCTTCTACAGATCTTGAAATCTTTCATTTTAATATATTTCTCGATTCTGTACTTCCACTCGGGAAAACCTTCAGCAGACATCAATCTTGGAATACATGTAGTTGTTCCCATAACAGCATCAAGTTCTTGAAACTGAGTTTGACTTTGAGAATCCATTTGAAATTAAGGTAATTCAACAGTTCCAAATGAGTTTACGGTTTTTAAAGATAAAAATTGAGCTGATTATGACAGTAAACTGAGTTTACGGTTGATGAATTTGCGACCGTAAACTGAGTTTACGGTATGAGTTCACGGTTTCTGGGTTTACGGTTTCAAGTTTACGGTTTAAGTTCACGGTTCTTCGATCCTGATTACGGTTCTTAAATATTAACTGTTTACGGTTGATGAAGTTCTTCCTTTTACGACCGTAAGCTAAGTTTACGGTTGGGCAGTAAACTCACAAACAGCCTTCAAAATACGTTTTTAAGATGGAATTCGTCTCTTCAAAGCCTAGAACGTAGAAACTAATGCTCAAATAATGAGAATGGCAGCTTGAACACTTAAAATCTCGATCGAATGACTTTTGATACCAGTTTCTTTCTCTGATACCAATTGTTAGGTCCGGATCTGGATCTAATACTAATAATCAAACAATCACAAATCGAGAATAACAATGAGATGAAAAGAATTGAGCTTGCACACGTTTATATCAAATAACCGTTTGGTACAACTCAAGTATTAGCCGTAAACTAACAGGCAGCCAACCGTTCAAATGACCAACTCCTAGCCTTTATATACTAGTCTAGACAGCAAACTGAGTTTGCGGCCGTAAACACGTTTACGGTCGTGAACATGACAAAAAAGTAAACACTCAAAAATACTATTACAGACTCAAAACCAAACAAATCACATAAAGCCTAGCCCAAACCATTTATCAGACCCTTCAGAAACTACTATCATATAAACATGCCGACATTGTGGCTGTAGACTCGTTCCTCCTTGAAGGAAACTCACCTCGTATGGCTGACTGCTGAAAAACTGGTTGAGGGATCCATATTTGCTGCTCCGGCAACTCTCCGACTATAATTCCATAACAACACTTAATCTAAAACTAATAATCCCTCTTAGGGTAAAATGACCATTTTACCCTTCTGATCAAAGTTATAGTCAACGCCAAGGTTAAAGTCAACTCTCAGTTAACCCAACTCGTCGAGTTCAAATGGTCATAACGTTGGGACATCTCGATTCTACTCGTCGAGTCTCTCCTTGGACTCGTCGAGTTCTTTTGCTTCCAAGTCTCACTCATTTCTAACTCGTTGATTCATCTCCTTAACTCAGTGGTTTCACTCATAATCAAAGAAGGGTTTCGGGACATTGATCCGACTTGTCGAGTTCCAAGAACAACTCGGCGAGTCCATTGGATGCTCATATTATACAGTTGATCCTAGGTGATCCCACTGCCTCAAATTCATAGATCTGGACTCCTAAGGCTAGAATAACATGTAAAGGTGCTAACTTTACGTGCATGCATGATGCTATGACGCTAAATCACCCAAAACAAGCTAGAAATGAGAGTCTAGGGCATAGAATGGGATCTTGGCTGAATAAAGGTGGCAACTTTGAGCTTCTGGAGCTCAAGGGTGCCTAGATCTAAAGTCCTTACAGTCCAAAAGGCTCTTTCTCTCTGAATTTAGCTTGGAAAGGACCCAAAAGTGGCAACAAACAAGCTTTCATGAAGATCTAAGTGAAAATAAGCCAAGGTATAAACTTTATACCTTCAAGAGCTTTGAAATGCAAAAAAAAAAACTTTGGATCTCCTACCTCTTCTTGAATCACCAAGAGATCTCTTCTTTCTCCTAACTTCAAATCACACAAAAAATGGCAAGAAAGGCTTTAATACACTCAATGGGTGCTAGGGTTTCGAGAATGGACTGTGGAGGTGATGGAGGCTGGGGTGAAGACTCATAATGTTGCTTAAATAGGGTGCAAACCCTAAGGATTAGGGTTTCCTCCTAATGGACCTACTCGCTGAGTCCATTTCTGACTCGTCGAGTAGTCCACTTAAACCCCGTGGTCCAGCTCGTTGAGTAGATCTTATAAAATTAAAATTTAGAGAATTACTTTCGTACTAGGGTGGGGCGTTACAATTCTCCCCCCTTGACTTTGACTTCATCCTCGAAGTCTACTGAATCTGGAAACAACTCCGGGTAGTGCTCCCTTATCTCCTCCTTGGGCTCCCATGTCCACTCTGACCCCTTGCGGTGCTGCCACTGCACCTTCACTAACTCTACTCTCTTGTTCCTCATCTCTTTCACCTTGCGATCTAAAATCACCACAGGTCTCTCGATATAGTTCAGGCTATCGTTAAATTGAATGTCCTCTAGGGGGACCACTACTGAATTATCCACTAAGCACTTCTGCAACTGAGAAACATGGAACGTGTTGTGGATCTAGCTGAGCTCTGCTGGAAGATCTAACCGATAAGCAACCCGACCCACCCGGTCCAAAACCCTAAACAGACCAATGAACCTGGGGCCCAGCTTGCCCCGCATCCGAAATCTGATAACACCCTTCCAGGGTGACACTTTCAGGAGGACCATATCGCCCACCTGAAACTCCAAGTCCGAACGCTGCTTGTTGGTGTAACTCTTTTGCCAACTATGAGCAGTATGGAGCCTGCTCCGAACCTGCTGAATTCGCTCCGTGGTCTTGAGTACTACCTCCGTACTCCCCATGACTCTCTGACCGACCTCACCCGAACAGATTGGGGTCCTGCACTTCCTCCCGTAGAGCATCTCGAAGGGAGGTCGATCTATACTGGAGTGATAGCTGTTGTTATACGAAAATTCCGCCAACGGAAGATACGTATCCCAACTGCCACCGAAGTCTAGCACACATTCTCGAAGCATGTCCTCGATAGTCTGAATCATCCTCTCGCTCTATCCGTCTGTCTGAGGGTGGAAAGCGGTGCTGAAATGGAGACGAGTACCCATCTCGTCGTGAAACTGCTTCCAAAATTTGGAAGTAAACCAGACATCTCGGTCTGAAACCACTGAGACAGACACTCCATGACGTGCCACTACCTCTCGCACATAAATGTAATAGTCTAGGTCAACTATTGTAACTCTTTTTGAAGTAATAAAGATGAAATATTTGAGTATTATGTGAATTATGTGTGTTTATGTGTTTATTATTTAATTATAAATGTATAATTAATAAAGAATAAAAATAAGCGTCAAAATTAAAGTGTGAGATAAGCCCTATATTTTTATATAAAGTTGTAGTGGTCGAAACAAGGATTCCGGGGATATAAGGAACACCGAAATCCGAGTTATAACGAAGAAGCTTTGACCCGTCGAAGTTTCGCGACAGAATCGGAACGATACCGGGAAGCGTAAATAGTGAATTTACGATAGAGCAAGATTTAGCCTTAGCGCTCTAAACGAAAGTCGTATAATATGTTAAACTAAGAGCGTTGATAAAAAGAACGCCCAAATCTGACTTCGTATAAGGAAGTTATGATTCTTTGTAGTTTCGGATTAGCAGCGTACAACCCGAAATTCGAATATTAGATCGAGTGATTTTAAGCCGACACAACCTAAACAAGAATCGAAGATCTCATTAAGAGTAGCATAACGAGAAAAAGATGGGCGAAAACGGACGTCGGATGAAGAAGTTATGAGGATTTAACGGACCAATCTTATCCCGGCCTGTTAATAATATAAAATTTAAAATCGAGTCAAAATTAGCCGACAGAGTCTAAACGAAAGTCGTAGAGTACGTTCCCACCTTCGCAAGGATATAAAGAACGTCGAAAACGGAGCTCGTATGTGAAATTTATGATTTTTATAAGTTAAGAGTGCAATTTGCGAAATCTGATGCTAGAACGATGACGTGGCAAGATCCCAGCCGTCGCTTGCTGATCACGGCTCGCTTCGGAAGGAGGACACGTCGCCTCTCGGACACCCAGCGTTCGCATCGGATTCCCAACATTCTCCTTACGCGCCGTGTGCGAGGTCGGAACGCCTCGCGTACTTCAGCCTCCTGCGGTCCAGCTTGAGCCACGTCGCACCCTTCGGAGACTGCCACCTACTGATATTATCCGAGCCACTACGCCCAACGTAGGTCCGAGGTACGCCCAGTGTACCGAGGCCTAGCAGGCTATAAAAAGGCAACGAGGGCAGCAATTTTTCTTGCACCAAAACTGAAACGACCCAAAAATCACAACTAAAAATTTCTTTAAAAACATTACTAAAATCATATTTATAAAAACTGTATCATAAGTCATAACATAATTTATCGAGTATTAATTCAAAACATAATATCATTATCAGAGTCAAACATTCCCAGGCTAACTGACTGTGGTGTGTGCACTGCAATCTCCCCGAGCTCCTCTTTTAAAAGCTGAGTACCTGAAACCAAAACTGAAAACCGTAAGCACAAAGCTTAGTGAGCTCCCCCAATCTACCACATACCATGCAATAACATATAAAGCACATACTGGGCCTTGCCCACTGCATCGGACCGAGGTCCGGACTAACTGGGGCCTTGCCCCCTGCATCAGACCGAAGTCCAGAAACTGACTGGGACCTTGTCCCCTGCATCGGACCGAAGTCCGGACTAACTGGGGCCTTGCCCCCTGCATCGGACCGAAGTCCGGACTAACTGGGACCTTGTCCCCTGCATCGGACCGAAGTCCGGGCTAACTGGGACCTTGTCCCCTGCATCGGACCGAAGTCCGGGCTAACTGGGACCTTGTCCCCTGGATCGGACCGAAGTCCGGGCTAACTGGGGCCTTGCCCCCTGCATCGGACCGAAGTCCGGGCTAACTGAACAGAACATAACATAAACATATCAACTAGCATGAACACACATATACTGCATACTACATCGGGTCGTAGCCCGGAACACATAACACATAATCCTGTCTGAGCCACGAAGGCATCAGACATACCATCTACTACATCAGATCAAAATCTGGAAACTACTACTAGCTAAACGGGTCGACATTGTGGCCGTAGACCCGTTCCTACTGGAAGGAAACTCACCTGAGACTGCTGAACTGATGCCGCTAATCCTCTTGACTGCTACCCGACCTCCGACTCCGAATTGCTGCTCCACTAGCTCCTCGAGCTACCAATGTCAATATAACACTTAGCCCAACTGACCTCCAAAGGTCACTAGGTCAACTCTGGTCAAAGTCAAAGTCCTGGTCAAAGTCAACCTTCCAGGTCAACCCTACTCGCCGAGTCCACCTAATGACTCGCCGAGTTCATATGTTCAGGGTCCTTCTATTCGTGACTTGACTCGACTCGCCGAGTCAGTCCATGACTCGCCGAGTCAAACTATTTCCGAGTCCTGACCTGTCCAACTCGCTGAGTCTCCACCCGACTCACTAGTTCGAATCTCAACACGAAGGGATTGGGGTTTCGCGACCTGACTCGCCGAGTCCACTAATACACTCGCCGAGTCCAAGGCAATCTTCAACCAACTCGTCGAGTTGGTCTTCCAACTCGCCGAGTTCATGCTTAACTTCATCCGACTCGACGAGTTGTTCATCCCACTCATCGAGTTCCTCCTCATCTTCATGCTACTCACCGAGTCCACTCGAAGGACTCGTCGAGTCCATCCAGATCTACATACATGCAGAGGACTTTTGAGTCATGCATGGACTCCAAACTGTAGATCCACTCTTCTAAAACGTATTCCTTACGTAAAGTGGCAAACTTTACGTGTAGCTAACGAGATCTAGGCTCAAATCACTATAAACTAGGGTTTGAGACAAAGGGGCTTCACTATCAACCCAAGAACAGATGCTTTATGATTCTCTAGGCCAAGATACACATAGATCTGAAGTAGCAACTTCAGATCTGGGCTTCTAACTCGGAATAGGTCATAAAGTTGTCCTAAAAGTCCCAAATCCCAAGATAAAGGTTGATCTATATGCAAAAGAGGGAAGGTAGCGACTCATTACCTTCAAAAGCTCTGGAAGACCTCACAAACTCTGGATCTACTGCCAATTATTGAATCCCCAATGTGTGCCTTCCTCCTTCTTCCTTCAAATCACCCAAATTGGCAAGAAAGCTTGATTGAGCAACAATGGAGGCTTAGGGTTTCTGGTTCTGGACTGTAGGGCCGCAAATGAGCCCTAGGGAAGAGATTAAGATGCTTAAATAGGGTACCAAGTCCCGAAATTAGGGTTTCCCAACCCAGACCTGACTCGCCGAGTCCACTTGCCGAATCGCCGAGTCGGTCACTTGCTTTACACCCGTATCCCGCTCCGACTCGCCGAGTTCCTCCTTGGACTCGACGAGTCGACCCTCTTTAACTTAGGGTTTTTCCTTTCCTTTCTTGACATTTATTATTTCGGGTGTTACAAAAACTCACTCTCTCTAAAAACTTTCTCTCTCTAAGACCCCAAACCACCCCTAAGCCCTAGATAAAACCCCTAGCTCCCGAGGGAAGCCCCGAGGCTCCCGGAGTCCCGAGAAAAAGAGCCTTTCGGTTTCGAAACGCTGCTGCAAATAAAGTTCTGGTTTTCGTTAAAATACGCTGTAAGTAAGCTACGCTTACACAATTTTTAATATAGCTTTCAAATAATTATAGGAATGTTATTAGGCCCTTGAAATAATTATTTGGGCTATTATTATGAGTTATATCGAGTGTTATTAACGCTTATATAATAATAATAATAATAATAGTCAGACTAATTGAATTGTCGTGGTTATCGTTAGACTAAACCCTAGTGGTATTGACACTAGGTTTTATCGAAGGAAAATTGTTTTGAGAGTATTGAAGCGCTGTCCGAGTACTGAGTCACCACCTTTCAGGTGAGTGCATAGTTACTTTCAGGTTTTATCGAAGGAAAATTGTTTTGTGGGTTGAAAAACCCTATGTGCTCACCAGGCTTTCCAGCCTAACCCACTCAGTTTCTTGTATTACAGGTAGTGGCGCATGAGCATAGATGTGATGTTTTGGGATGAGGGATTATGGATATAGGCCTATAGATACGAAATAATGTAGTAAGGCTTATATTGTATTGTTTATGCTCTTGATCTGTATCGAACATGACATCCCAAGTCTTTTAATGAAATACATTTCCTTGGAAATGCTTTTGATAAATCTTTATCATATTTGTTTTGGGACAAATTCCGCAACACTTTTATTTAAAATGTTACTCTGATTTTCAAACAAAGCATAAACAAAATTGGTCTTTTCTGGCCGTGAAATTGGGGATGTCATAGTTGGTATCAGAGCATTAGTTTAAGAGAACTAGGCATTTGTAGGATTTCTAGACTTAAACTTAGAATGCTAAGCGATGATTGTGAGGTGTGAGCACTAGCTTATTTTAGGAATTGTGCCTAAAATGCTTTTATGTGCTAAATGCTTTGTGCATGATATGCTGTTATTTGTTCGGATCTATGGTCTGTTGCCGACCAGATCTGGAAACCTTATGTGTTTAGGATTCTAAACGTACGACTACGATATTAGAACTAGCATGTAAATGTTTCGGAGTGATAAGGACGATTTAAACGTCTATCCTAAATAAAGATCTAAATTCACCTTATTCGGCGTATAGATCAAGATGGCAAGGACCCGTAGCGGAAACGTAAACGCAAATGGAGATAGGAACCAACCCCCAGTGGTTCAGCAAATACCTATTGTAGAAGAAGTTGCACCTGAACCAGTCACGATGGCCGGAGTGCAAGCGATTATCCAGGCGATGTTGGATCGTCAAATGGAGGAAACCAGACGTTTGCTCCAGCAAAATCGAAAGGAAGAGACTATTTAGATCAAACAGCCCGAGTTGAACGAAGGGCAGACTGAGGAGGGAAACTACAATGGGACTTTTGGTCAAGCCAACCCACCGATAGTTAGGCAAAACCACCAGGATGGAGGAAATGACGGACGTGGATGCAAATACAAGGATTTCATGGCATCCAAGCCACCGAGTCTATCTGGAAGCCCGACACCGGTGGAAGTCATGAACTGGATCTATGAAATGGAGACGATGTTTGAGAGTTGCGAGTGTAGCAACAGGCAGAAGACCACTCTCGCGGTTCGTCTGTTGAAATCTGGAGTACTAAGCTGGTGGAAGCTACTAGCTGATTCAATGCCCAAAGGTGAAGCAAGCAAGATGTCGTGGGAGGATTTTCTGGTACAGTTGAAGATGCAATACTGCTCTGAGCAGGATCTTCTAGAGATCAACAACGAATTCCAGAATCTGAAGAAGGGAAGAATGAGCGTTACTGAATAGGCTGCAAGCCTTACTAAGAAAATGAAGCTTGTTCCTCACCTCATCTTCCCTCGGATTACCGGCGGACTTCGGTCCAATGGTCAAGCAAACTACCACTCTGAAAGCCGCCATCTGGGCTGCTAAGAATGTGGAGACCCAGATACAAGAGAAGGGTCTGGAGAGAGCAGAAGTGTGAGAGAAAAGGAAATTTGACGGATCCTCGAGGTCCGGTAAGAAAGGTAGATTCTCGAAGTCTGGTTCGAGAGGAGGAGGATCAGAAGCGAAGTGGTGTGATAAGTGCAAGAAGAAGCACCAGGGGAAGTGTGATGGAGGGGTCACTTGTTTCAAATGCGGAAAGCCTGGGCACTATGCCAACGAATGCACGTTCACTAAGAAGGTCTGTTATGAGTGCAACGAGGAGGGGCACATTTCAAAGGATTTCCTAAAGAAGAAGGAGGCAGGAAGACCCAACATACCACCGAAGCCGAAGGCGAGAGCCTTCCAGATGACGCTCGAGGCAGCGAAGGAGGAAGCAAACGTCGCTTCAGGTACCTTTCTTGTAAATGGTTTGCCTGCAAATATACTATTTGATTCCGGAGCCAACTACTCCTTTGTGTCGCATAAATTTGGTGGGAAATTAGCATTGCCTGTAGAAAAACTTGATAATGCCCTGATTGTAGAAGTTGCTAGTGGCAAATTCGTACCTGTTAGTAATCGTATTAGGAACATCATCATCGACCTAAACGGAAATGAATTCCACGAAGAGATATTACCCATAGAGTTAAACGGTTTCGACATCGTTTTGGGTATGGATTGGCTTAGCGCCAACGATGCTGAGATTCAATGTCGAAAGAAGATAGTAAGGGTGAACCCACCCGGAAAGGAATCATTTATGGTATACGGGGACAAACGCAGAGTGAATTCTGGAATCATCTCTCTGATGAAAGCCAGGAAATGTTTGTCCAAAGGATGTGCATCGTACTTGGCATTCGTAATCGATGCTAAGAAGGAGAAGAAAGAGGTGTAGAATATACCGGTTGTGTGTGATTATCCGGAAGTCTTTCCCGAATATCTTCCCGGATTACCACCTGATAGGCAAGTGGAGTTTCGTATAGACTTGTTACCAGGAACAACACCGATAGCAAAATCACCTTACCGATTAGCACCGACGGAGATGAAGGAGCTCATGACGCAACTTCAGGAGCTATTGGACAACGGTTTCATTCGACCTAGTTCATCACCCTGGGAGCTCCGGTGCTATTCGTGAAGAAGAAGGATGGAAGTATGAGAATGTGTATAGACTACCGAGAGCTGAATAAGGCAACGGTGAAGAACAAGTATCCATTGCCGATGATTGATGACCTATTCGATCAGCTACAAGGTTCGAGCTACTTCTCAAAGGTCGATCTTAGGTCAGGATATCATCAGCTGAAGGTAAGAGAACAGGATATTGAGAAGACTGCATTCAGAACGAGATATGGACACTACGAATTCTTGGTTATGTCATTCGGACTAACCAATGCTCCAGCAGCATTCATGGATTTGATGAATAGGGTTTGTAAACCCTTCCTCGATAAATCTGTGATAGTGTTCATCGACGACATTCTGATCTACTCGAAAAGCCAAGAGGAGCATGGCAAGCATCTACGGGAAATGTTGGAAGTGTTAAAGAAGGAGAAGCTTTACGCTAAGTTCTCCAAATGCAACTTTTGGATACGAGAAGTCCAGTTCTTGGGTCACGTGGTTAACCAAGAAGGGATAATGGTTGACCCCGCAAAGATTGAGGCTGTGATGAAGTGGGAACGTCCAAAGAGTCCCACGGAGATTCGAAGCTTTCTAGGATTAGCCAGATATTATCGACGATTTATCCAAGGCTTTTCTTCGATAGCTGCTCCGTTAACAGCTTTGTCTCACTAAGGAGCTACATATACGTGGAGTGAGAAACACAATGAAGTATTCGAGAAGCTAAAGAAGAAGTTATGTGAAGCACCGACACTTTCTCTACCCGATGAGGTTGAAGACTTTGCAGTTTATAGTGATGCATCTGGAGTCGGGTTGGGCTGTGTTCTAACCCAAAGAGAAAAGGTGATAGCATACCCATCTCGACAATTGAAAGAGCATGAAAAGAACTACCCCACTCATGATCTGGAGTTGGCAGCGTTAGTATTTGCTCTACAGATATGGAGGCATTATCTCTACGGCACGAAGTGCAGGTTGTTCACTGATCATAAGAGTCTCTAGTATCTCTTTAATTAGAAAGAATTGAACATGAGGCAACGACGCTGGCTAGAGTTACTCAAGGACTACGACTGTGAGATACTTTACCACCCCGATAAAGCAAATATTGTTGCTGATGCTCTCAGTCGGAAAGTCAAACTTGAAAGGAAAAGGCCAAGAGCGTTGAGAATCGAAGTTGTCTCGACGATTGTGGAAAGTATCAGAAAAGCTCAAGAAGAATCTTTAGAGAAGAATGACCGAAAGGAAGAACGTTTTGGCAAAACGTTAGTATTCGGTACAAACAGTCAAGGACTGAAGGTATTCCAAGATCGGATTTGGGTACCTAAGATGGGAGGAATAAGAGATCTTCTGATGGAAGAACCACACAAGACCATGTACTCGATTCATCCTGGTAGCACTAAAATGTATAGGGACCTAAAACCCTACTACTGGTGGCCAAGGATGAAGCTCGATGTTGCGAAGTATGTGGCCGAGTGTGTGACATGTGCAAGAGTTAAGGCACAACATCAGAAACCGTATGGGAGTTTAGAACCTTTACCTGTACCCATGGGTAAATGGGAAGACATCCCCATGGATTTTGTGACTAAACTACCCAGGACGAAGAACGGACACGACATGATTTGGGTAGTCGTGGATCGTTTCACCAAAAGTGCACACTTCATAGCAGCCAACGAGAAGTGGTCTATGGATAAGCTCACAAATGCTTACATGAAGGAAATTGTAAGACTTCATGGTGGTCCTCTTAAGATTGTATCAGATCATGATAGTCATTTCACGGCAAGGTTTTGGAGGAGTTTACAAGAGGAATTGGGTACGAAATTATGTTTGAGTACGGCTTACCATCTGCAAACTGATGGTAAGAGCGAAAGAACGATTCAAACACTGGAAGATATGCTGAGAGCATGTACCCTTGAGTTCCAAGGGAATTGGGACGAGCACTTACCTCTGGTGGAATTTTCCTACAACAATAGTTTTCACTCAAGCATCAAGATGACACCTTATCAAGCCTTGTATGGACAAGAGTGTCGTACGCCGTCTTGTTGGCTTGAAGCCAGAGAGAAGCAGTTTATGGGCCCCGAGATAGTCCATGAGACTTCTGAAAAGTTGAAGGTGATTAGGGAAAGAATGTTAGCAGCCCAGGATCGCCAGAAGAGCTATGCTGACAAGAAAAGACGACCAATAACTTTTGAAGTTGGGGATTCCGTTTTGCATAAAGTCTCACCGTGGAAGGGACTTATACGATTTGGGAAACGAGGAAAGTTGAGTCCAAGGTTTATTGGACCGTTCAAAGTTCTTCAGAAGATTGGGAACCAAGCTTACAAGCTGGAAATGCCCGAAGAACTCAATGGTATTCATAACACCTTCCATGTGTGTTATTTGAGGAAATTCACGGGAGATGTTCCTGACATAATTCCAATCTCAGAGTTAAGGATGGATGAGAACAAAAGGCTGATCGAAGAGCCTGAGGCAATTGTTGATTGTAAGACTAAGAAGTTATGACGCAATATGGTCGACTTAGTGCTAGTCCGATGGAAATATTCGAATGGGCCGTATCTCACTTGGGAAATAGAGGATGACATGATGAGTCGCTATCCACATCTGTTTGCTGATGCATGATTCCGGGACGGAATCATCCTAAGGGGAGAGAATTGTAACTCCCGGGTTTCAAGGCTAAGCATTTTTGTCAATGTAATTATCTAGGTCAACTATTGTAACTCTTTTTGAAGTAATAAAGATGAAATATTTGAGTATTATGTGAATTATGTGTGTTTATGTGTTTATTATTTAATTATAAATGTATAATTAATAAAGAATAAAAATAAGCATCAAAATTAAAGTATGAGATAAGCCCTATATCTTTATATAAAGTTGTAGTGGTCGAAACAAGGATTCCGGGGATATAAGTAACGCCGAAATCCGAGTTATAACGAAGAAGTTATGACCTGTCGAAGTTTCGCGACAGAATCGGCACGATACCGGGAAGCGTAAATAGTGAATTTACGATAGAGCGAGATTTAGCCTTAGCGCTCTAAAAGAAAGTCGTAGAAAGTGTTAAACTAAGAGCGTCGATAAAAAGAACGCCCAAATCTGACTTCGTATAAGGAAGTTATGATTTTTCGAAGTTTAGGATTAGTAGTGTACAGCCCGAAATTCGAATATTATATCGATTGATTTTTAGCCGACACGACCTAAAAAAGAATCGAAGATCTCGTTAAGAGTAGCGTAACGAGAAAAAGATGGGCGAAAACGGACGTCGGATGAAGAATTTATGAGGGTTTAACGGACCAATCCTGTCCCGGCCTGTTAATAATATAAAATTTAAAATCGATTCCAAATTAACCGACGGAGTCTAAACCAAAGTTGTAGAGTACGTTCCTACCTTCGCGTGGATATAAAGAACGTCGAAAACGGATCTCGTATGTGAAAGTTATGATTTTTAGAAGTTAAGAGTGCAGTTTGCGAAATCTGATGCTAGAACGATGACGTGGCAAGATCCCAGCCGTCGCTTGCTGATCACGGCTCGCTTCGGATGGAGGACACGTCGCCTCTCAGACGCCCAGCGTTCGCATCGGATGCCCAACGTTCTCCTTACGCGCTGCGTGCGAGGTCGGAACGCCTTGCGTACTTCAGCCTCCTGCGGTCCAGCTTGAGCCACATCGCACCCTTCGGAGACTGCCACCTGCTGATCTTATCCGAGCCACTATGCCTAGCGTAGGTCCGAGGTACGCCTAACGTACCAAGGCCTCGCAGGCTATAAAAAGGCAGCGAGGGCAGCCATTTTTCTTGCACCAAAACTCACTCTCTCTCTAAAAACTTTCTCTCTCTAAGACCCCAAACCACCCCTAAGCCCTAGATAAAACCCCTAGCTCCCAGAGTCCCGAGAAAAGAGCCTTTCGGTTTCGAAACGCTGCTCCAAATAAAGTTCCGGTTTTCGTTAAAATCCGCTATAAGTGAGCTACGCTTACACAATTTTTAATATAGCTTTCAAATAATTATAGGAATGTTATTAGGCCCTTGAAATAATTATTTGGGCTATTATTATGAGTTATATCGAGTGTTATTAACGCTTATATAATAATAATAATAATAGTCAGACTAATTGAATTGTCGCGGTTATCGTTAGACTAAACCCTAGTGGTATTGGCACTAGGTTTTATCGAAGGAAAATTGTTTTGAGAGTATCAAAGCGCTGTCCGAGTACTGAGTCACCACCTTTCAGGTGAGCGCATAGTTACTTTCAGCTTACACATAGATATGAAGTATTTTATATAAATTACGTGCTATGTGTGCATATTATCTGAATACTTGCTATCTATGCTGGATGAACATTGTTATACATATTTTTAATGATTTAAACTATATATGTATTTTATATCTACGAAAATGTTGGGGTAAAACATGGGTAGATGTAATAGGTGATGTGTGATAAAATGATGAGAGGCCTCGATGTTGATGTTGTTGATTCTTTCATCTAGCGGAGTATGGATGACGACCACAGACTCTTCTAGACAGTCCAGTGGAACGCTAGCAGGCTCGCAACCTGTAGGTGTTTGTGAACGATGTGTTCACCAGTGTACTCCATCCCCCACATGGTTGCCTTTAGGACATTTGTTGCTAAGGAGTCCCTCTAGCAGTAGTGTCCATCCCGATGATGATCCTTAGGCTAGGTCCCTTATGATAGGTGTTTAGGGACGTAAAGTGAGGATAACGGGAACGGGTAATCGGGTTATTGTTGATTGATGAAATTAATAAACTTATTTATTGTGGGTTGAAAAACCCTATGTGCTCACCATGCTTCCCAGCCTGACCCACTCAGTTTCTTGTATTACAGGTAGTGGCGCATGAGCATAGATGTGATGTTTTGGGATGAGGGATTACGGATATAGGCCTGTAGATACGAAATAATGTAGTAAGGCTTATATTGTATTATTTATGCTTTTGATCTGTATCGAACATGACATCCCAAGTCTTTTAATGAAATACATTTCCTTGGAAATGCTTTTGATAAATCTTTATCATATTTGTTTTGGGACAAATTCCGAAACACTTTTATTTAAAATGTTACTCTGATTTTCAAACAAAGCATAAACAAAATCGGTCTTTTCTGGCCGTGAAAATGGGGATGTCACAAATTTTTCGGCCGAGATGCTCTCCTGGATTGGTATAAAATGGGCGCTCTTTATCAACCGATCCACGACGACCCATATCGAATCAACCCCACGTGCGGTCCTCAGAGGCTTTGTAATGAATTCCATAATGATGTCCTCCCATTTCCACACAGGAATGTCTAACGGCTGCATCTTATCGTGGGGCCTCTGGTGCTCTGCCTTGACCTTCTTCTAGGTCAGGTATCTCTCCACATACCAAGCTATGTCCCGATTCATGCTGGGCCACCAGTAATCGGGTCGAAGATCTCTATACATCTTCATCGCCCGTGGATGGATGGAGAACCGAGACTTGTGAGCCTAATCCATCAACACATATCGCACTCCGCCCCATTATGGTACCTAGACTGTCCCATGCAGGGTCAATAATCCTCGGCTATCGTAATCAAACGAAGCTACTCGGCCCACTATCCTCTCGCACTTCTGACGCTCCTCATTTAGGCCCTCAACTTGCTCCTCCCTAACCTGCTCCAGCAGTGGATTGATCACTGTAATTCTCAGACATGTATCTCAGATCGGAGCCGCCATCGCCTTGCTGCTCAGGGCGTCGGCCACTATGTTGGACTTGCCCGGGTGATAAAGGATCTCACAGTCATAATCCTTTACCATGTTTAACCACCGACGCTGATCATGTTCAGATACGGCTGGTCCATGAGGTACCTCAAACTCTTGTGGTCCATGTAGATAGTACACCGAAACCCATAGAGGTAATGCCGCTAAATATTGAGGACGAACACCACCGCCCCTAACTCCAAATCATGCGTCGGGTAGTTAACCTTGTGAGGCTTCAACTGTCTTGAGGCATAAGCTATTACATGCCCCGGCTGCATCAACACTCCTCCCATCCCTATGATCAAAGCGTCATAATAGACTACAAAGTCATCTACTTCCCTCTAGCAGGGTAAGAATCGGCGCCTCGCACATTCGCTGCCTGAGCGTCTCAAAGGCTGTCTGTTGCTTAGGAACCCAGCAAAACACCACCGACTTCTTGGTCAGTCGGGTTAGCAGAACTGCTATTTTGGAGAAATCCTGAATAAACCTCCTATAATACCCTGCCAAACCCAGGAAGCTCCGAATCTCGAATGGAGACCTCGAGACCTCCAACTGCATCACGGCCTCGATCTTGGCCAGATCTACTAATATACCCTTCTAGTTGACAAGGTGCCCTAGAAACAACACCTCGCGCAACTAGAACTCGCACTTGGAGAACTTTGCGAAAATTCTCTCCCTCCTCAAGGTTTCAAGCACCTTCCTCAGGTGTTCCTCGTGCTGCTCCTCAGTCTTGGAGTAAACCAAGATATCATCAATGAATACTATTACAGACCGATCCATCATCGGTCTGCACACGCGGTTCATGAGATCCATGAACGCGGCTAGAGCATTGGTGAGCCCAAACGGCATCACTACAAATTCGTAATAACCATAGCGGGTCCTAAAAGCGGTCTTTTGCATATCATCATCTTTGAACCGCATCTGGTGATATCCGGACCGTAGATCAATCTTGGAAAACCAAGATGCTCCCTGAAGCTGGTCGAACAAATCATCTATCCTCGGGAGTGGGTAACGGTTGTTCACCGTTACCTTATTCAGCTCCCGATAATTAATGCACATATGGTGCGAACCGTCCTTCTTCTTCAAAAACATGATCGGGGTTCCCCATGGCGAACTGCTCAGCCTGATAAATCCCTTATCTAGCAGCTCCTGCAGCTGTGTAGACAAGTCTTGCATCTCGATAGGAGCCAACCGATATGGTGCCGTGGCTATCGGTGCTGCACCAGGGACCAGGTCAATCTGGAACTCAACCTGTCTCTCCGGAGGTATCCCAGGCATATCCTTCGGGAATACGTCCGAGTACTCTCGCACTACTGGTACATCATCGACCATCGTCTTACCCTTCTCCCGGGTATCCATGACGTAAGCAACATATCTCGCGCAACCCTATTGAAAATAACGTCTCGCTCTCGCTACTGAACAGAGAATCGGTATGTGTTGTGGTCTCTCACCCTGAATCACTAACTCTCCCCCACTAGGAGTGCGAACCCTCACTAGATGTAGCTCGCAATCAATCATCGCCCTGTTGGGGCTCAACCAATCGATACCCACTATAACCTTATTCCCTCACAGGGGAATAAGGACTAAGTCTGCCGAAAACTGCTCATCAAATAACCGAAGTGTACATCCTCTATGAACTCTCGCGACCCTGACGGTCCTATCATCTAGTATCTCAACGTCGAGTGGGCAATCTAGCTCCCCCGGAGCTCTGCTAAATCGCTTGCTAAGTGCAAGCGACACAAACGATTGACTAGCCCCCGAATCAAACAATACCATAGCTGATATGCCATTCACTAGGAACGACCCTAAAAACAACACATAAAAATGAGTAATAGTCAAAAGTAAATAAAGAGAAGATGGAGAAATATATACCAGCAACCACATCGGGAGTCGCTCGTTCCTCCTATGTTGTCAACTGGAAGGCTCTGCTCTTCGCCACTAGCGCCTCAGCACGACCCTGTCGGCCGTCTGTAATCCTCAGTGTGGCAGGAGCGGGTGCCACCACCTGTCCCGCTGATGCTAAACTCAGACACTGGGACTTCTTGTGTCCCCTCTAATTGCAATGGAAGCAAATTAGATCAGATGTTGCTGTGGTGGTAGTGATAGTAGTTGTACAATCCTTACTCATATGCCCAGTCCGGCCGCCCTCGAAGCAGCCGGAACTCCCCGCCTTGCACACCTCATCGTGTGTGACATCCCCATTTTCACAGCCAGAAAAGACCGATTTTGTTTATGCTTTATAAAAATCAGAGTACTTCTTTTAATAAAAATGTTGCAGAATTTGTTCCCAGTAAAACATGATAAATACGTTATCAAAGCATTTATGAAGAAATGTATTTTTATTCATTTTAAAACATTTGGGATGTCATCGTTAATACATAAACATAAGCATAAATAGAACTTACATTCATTATCACTAGTGATCTATATCTCCTTAATCTCTCAGTGTAATGTGACTTCATATTAACACCTGTGATATAAATAAACTGAGTGGGTCAGGTTGGGAAACCTGGTGAGTACATAGGGTTTTCAACCACAATAATTATTATGTTTAATCGTCAAACAGTTAACCTAATTACCCATCCCCATTATCTTCTTTACTCTTAAGGGTCTACCCTAAGAATCAGCTACTCCTCATTAATTCATTCCTAAGGATCATCCTAAGGAATCGGCACGAAATCCATCGTTGCCAGGGTTTACTCAACGGGCACTAAATCTATAGCTGCCAGGGTTTGCTCAACAGGCACTAAACCCATAGCTGCCAGGGCTATTTCGTTTATCGACAGTATCCACTCACAATACGTGTCAATGGGTTTTTAGAGTACACCGGTGAACACATCGTTCACAATACCTACAGGTTGCGAGCCTGCTAGTGTTCCACTGGACTGTCTAGAATAGTCCGTGGTTGTCATCCATATTCTGTTGAATGACGGGGCCATCATTTGGGAAAAAGGCTTCTCACATCGTCCACCTCTCACCCTCAACTCACGGTCTATTTCACGTCTCAACTCATCATCCAACTCATACTCCATCTACTACATCTACCCATGTTTTACTCCAATATTATTGTAGATATAAAATACATATACAATTTAAATCATTTAAAACATGTATAAAATTGTTCATTTAGCATAGATAACAATTATACAGATAATATTCACACATAGCACGTATTTTATATAAAATACTTCATATCTATGTGTAAGATGAAAGTAACTATGCACTCACCTGGTAAGGTGGTGAGTCGGCACTCAGACAGCACTTCGTTACTCTTAAAATAATTATCCCTTGATGAAACCTAGTATCATTACCACTAGAGTTTAGTCTAACGTTAACCGTGACTAATTAATAGTCTAGCTATTATTACTATTATATAAGCGTTAAACAATACTTATATAACCCATAATAATAGCCCAAATACTCCTTATAAGGTCCTAATAACATTACTATATTGAAACATAAGCTATACTAAAGATAGGTTATGCGTATCTCACTTACAGCGGGTTTTCTCGAAATCCGAGCTTCGCTGGAGTAGCGTTCCCGAGCTGAAAGGCTCTTTTCTTGGGACTCCGGGAGCCTCGGGGCTTCCTTCGGGTGCTAGGGGGTTTACCTAGACTTTAGGGGGGCTTTGGGGCTTTAGAGAGAGAAACTAGAGAGAAAAAGAAGGATTTGAAGGTGTGAGGAAGTGAGGGAACCCGGCACCTCTATTTATAGGGGTCCTGACTATTGGACTCGCCGAGTAGGAGGAACTACTCGCCGAGTTGGGGCATGTGGCAGCCTTCTGGTGGTGCCACGTGTCCAATTCTGGTGGTGCCACGTCACCCCCTATCGCGTATCAGCCTTCAAACTTAGAAAAATCATAACTCTCGCATACGAGCTCCGTTTTCAACGTTCTTTTTTTCAACGCGTAGGTAAAATCAAGATCTACAACTTTTATTTAGACTCCGTCGGCTAATTCTTGACCGATCTCAAATTTAACAGTAGGAGGTGTTTAGACTGTTAAATGACCACGAAGAATTCGTAACTCCTTCATACGAACTCCGTTTTCGTCTATATTTTTACTGTTGAGTTCCTATTAATGAGATCTTCAACTTTCATTTAGGTTGCATAAGCCAAAAACCACTCGAACTTTCGGGTCGTGCACTGCTAAGCCAAATCTTAGAAAAATCATAACTTCATCATACGAAGTTAGATTTGGGCATTCTTTTTTTGTATGTTCTCGGTTTAACATATACTACAACTTTCGTTTAGATTGCTAAGGCTAAAAGTCGCTCCATCATAGATTTACTATTTACGCTTCCCGGTGTCGTGCCGGTTTTACCGTAAAACTTCGACGGGCCATAACTTCTTCGTTATAACGCGAATTTCGGCATTCTTTATATGTACGGAACCCTTGAGACATATTCTACAACTTGGTTAATATTGTTTATTCTAAATAATCTATTGTCGAAAAGTCATTTTCGACCCCTATTATCTCTAAATTGACTAGCCTGGATCTATGGGCGTTACATCGTGCAACCTGCCACACTTGCCACACCGACTGTGGCTCTGCTGTCCCTAGGCCTGTGATCAGACACCTTGGGCTTCTTGCCCGAACCTGTTGTGCCAGACGCCACCTCTGGCTTCCTCTTCCTCTCCATCTCTAAATCAATCTCCCTTTCACGAGCCCTCACAATCATGTCCTCAAGTTTCTTGCTGCTGGAGCGACTCACAAACTGGCGGATATCACTCCGCAACATATCATGATATCGGGCCTTCTTCATATCCTCGTCTGCCACATACTGTGGAACGAGAAGGGTCCTCTCCCTAAACTTGGCGGTAATCTCCGCCACAGTCTCTGTCGTCTGCTGGAGGTCCTGAAACTCCTTAGCAAGCTGCTGCACCTCAATGGCAGGTGCAAACTCGGACCTAAACCTGGTCATGAAATCACTCTAGGTCATCGCATCCAACACAGTGTCATCTCCAATGGCTCTCCCGACCTCTTCCCACCAATCTCGTGCCCTGTCCTTCAGAAGACAGGATGTTAATCTGACCTTGTCCCCCTCGGGACTTCTGCTGGTGCGAAACGTGTTGGCGACATCTACCAACCATCTGGTACCCGCAATGGGGTCCCAGGCCCCATGGTAGTCAAGAGCTCCACAAGCTCTAAACTCCTTGAAAGTCAATGTGCGTGATCCCATCATGGCCGTTATCTCAATATGGAACGCGCTCAGCTTCTCATCTAGAAGCTCTAAGATACCCTCCTTGACCGATCCAAAAATCATAGGAATCTGGTCTAGTATGCTGCCTGTGACCTCTGAGGAGACGAACTCCCTAGTTTGCTCATCTAACTGCCCGGATCCAGAGCCTGAGCCTGATCCCTCTCCTGCACCTGAGCTACCCACTGCTGGTCTTGAGCGTAAAACCACCATTCTGAACACATCACATTAAGCGTCAGAATACTAACATAACTGGAGGGATCACATACCCTACAAGTTCCCTGGTCTTATCCCAGCCTTCCTTGATTCGAGTACGGATCCTCTACTTTCAGTAGTACGGGCCCATACTACCTTCCACATCTATCCGTACTTTCCTCAAGAACTGCCTTGACTCCACCAAGTCCCTTCTACCACCACTACTGTTGATCTCATACTAAACTCTTCCTAGGCTTGCCCTAGGGTAATCATCGACCCACTCTCCGCCATCAGCTACGTAAGAAGTCCTTGCTTTCTTTTTCTAACTAGCTCACGAATACTGTTACATATTACTCAGACTAGATAATTCTTCGAATGAGGGATCCTACTCTACAATAGTTGGACTCAAACAAGAGCTGCGAAATAGAGCTAGACTTAACCTTCTAAAATTATTTAGTCCTTGCAATATTCAACGTAACATATCCGTTTACTACTTAGTAAAAGATAACTAAGACTTCTAAAAGCTCAAAGCAAGCAGCATTCGAGCATCGAGTACACATAATCAAGCATCTTCTATTCTGGCTATCATACTGATTAATCTGTACTTACATGCAGTACTCATAAAGATGAACACATATAATAGGCACATAAGGCATCCTTCCTAGATCCTTAGTCCTAATCTAGCATGTTGTTCTAATTAAGCTGATAATCATAACATAGCATAACTTATATGGGTAATTTGGGAGTACTTACTAGAGTTCGGTTGATTGCATGCACCACACCCCTTTCTCTTTTCAAAGTTCTCTTCTCAAAAATTTTCTTTTTGCTTTTTCTAAAAATCTTTTCTTTTACAAAAATTGATTTTCCATTTTGAAAATTTCTCTACCAATTCCTTAGTTTGAGTTCAGACACACTCGAAAGTGCGCCCGAATCCCTCAAACCAAGGCTCTGATACCAACTTGTAACATCTCATAAATATAACCCAAAAATTTTGTTTTCAAGATCATTTAACATACATGAGTATCATCGCCATGGTATAAGATCATAAAACATGTATCTCAAAATCTCATAAAATTCTGTTATCGTAACACAATCTCATATAAAACATCAGAGTAAACTTCCAGGCTAAGAAAACTATGGTGTGTGCCATGGTGACCTTTCTTTGTTTTGAAAAGTATTGAGTGGATTAAGAGTTTTCAGGTTCTCACCATAACTTCATGCTATATATATATATATATATATATATATATATATATATATATATATATATATATATATATTGTTGAGAAAAAAACATGAACAAACGTTAGTCACAAGATAATATGATGTGGAATAAAAGTGAATCTCGAGGATCTTGTTAGCTCAATAATAATATGTTAAGTGAGTTAGAAGTTAGATGTGGAACTGTAAAGGAAATTTAAATGATAACAAGTTATATCAAGTAAACACCGAGTTGATTCATAACAAGGTTTGCATGCAAACACAAGTTAGTAAATGTGATAAACTTAAAGTGAAAGAGGAACTCAATTTATCAGAAGATAATAGAGATAAAGATGAACGATCTTTGTATTTCGATAATAGTTCTTGAAGTGGTTAATGGTACATGAAGAGGGATGCTTTATTTATAGAGTCCCAAAAAGTTATATTGTAAAATAAAGAAATATTGAACAACTGACTACAGTGACCATGAAAGGTTCACCCGACAATACAACGTAAACAAGTAATGTCAGGAAAAGTAAACAGTCTTCATGCATCGTCTATCTCTGAGGTTGATCTTCACATCTGTGGTTGACATACAACAAAAGTAATCTCCGGTTCCATTCTTCTCTAAGGTACAATCAAGCCTTCAGGTCTTCGGTTCCTTAGCTGAAGAGGGTCACTTTCTGTTTCAACAGTTTCCCCCTAATTGACCTCTCAACTATTTTCTTCAATTGACTGTCTTTAGAAA
Organism: Lactuca serriola; assembly: GCF_051521515.1. Classification (NCBI taxonomy): domain Eukaryota; kingdom Viridiplantae; phylum Streptophyta; class Magnoliopsida; order Asterales; family Asteraceae; genus Lactuca; species Lactuca serriola. The sequence continues at coordinate 92,599,830 of NC_136411.1, read as the reverse complement.
CTTGATGATAATCCACCAAAACTTTCTCACTTCAAACAACCATTGAATCCTCCCTGTGATTTTAAAGTTGACTTTATCAGATGTGTGTTTTGATCTTTGCACTGAAGCTAGAGTAACATCAAGTTGTTTCTTTGTAAGGCGATGGATGGTTGAAACTGGGATAAAGTACTTCGGTCCATCTTGATCTCTTTTGTATACAACTCCTAGCTTAGGATATCTTGTTGCACCCAATGACATTTCCTGGAACCCTTCAGTGATAGTTGATACTTGCTCGAATGGAGGAAAGTTGAATTTTTTGACAAGGACTGGATGTATCTCTTCATCAATCTTTCCAAAGTCACAAACCAATGCCTTCAAGAACTCACATGCACGTTCAAAGGAAACTTTCATCTTCGGGTACTTTTCATCCTTTAGTTGAAATGCTCGTGCTATCAGGAAAATTTCCTCCGGGTTCATACAAACAAAATCAGCCTCAGATCTAATGTACTCGCTTCTTCTTCAGGTCAATGTGTATTAGAAGAATTCACATTTCATGAACTTCCTTGCTTTGTAGATCTTGACTTCGTCTGGTCTATCATTTGAAAAGATATTTTCAAACTTCGAACCATGTTTAGCATGGAAGAGGTTTAGGCATTCAAACTCCATGTGGAGTCTGCGGTCATCTGGAATGCTTAAGTCGAGAGGCTGAATTACCATAAAGAACTTGGAGTTTGGAGAAATGGGGATATCCTAATAGCCATCTGATGGAGGTTCTACGTATGTGAGATGAGGGACATAATCAGCATCGAGAAGTCTGCGGGTTGGATTCTCCCAAGAATTGATCAAGGTTTCGTCAAAAGTTGTGTCGACCCCTTGTTCCTCCCAGATTTCATCTGCAAACTTGGCTGCTCTCCAATCCCTTTTCTTTTGGGCAGTGGTTGAATAGTCATCTGAGTGGTCCGAAGACATTAGTTCTTCTTCTTCTTCTTCCATGTTCTTGGAATTGTGAGTAGGATATTGATATGGAGATCCATGAGATTTTTGTGGAGGAGAATTTTGTGGTGAGGACCAATGGGTTAGGATTTTGTTGTGCTCTGCAGTAGTAAATTGGTCCATGGGAGGAATTTGATGAACAGATGGAGATTTGGACTTGAAAGTTTCTTCATTTCTGTTTTCTTGTTCTTGATTTGGATTACTTTGACTTCCCCCTTTTGAGGAAGCATACTCTCGTTGCTCCTCAAAACATTGCTTCAATCCTTCAATCTTCTCAAAAGTATCATTGAATTGGTTTTTCATGAGATCACAAACATCTTGGTTGTTCGGGGTTTGAGACTTGAAGAGGAGTTGGTAAATTTCCTTAGTGAGGCAAAGAATTCCGTCAACACTTTGGTTTGCTGTGAGAGATCTACATAAGCCTTTGATGGTATTTTGCAGTACCACATACCCTGCTTCATACGCAGTGTGGGCTTCCTCAATAAGCTTTTTGGAGTTGCTTTCTTGAGTCTGTAGTGTCTGTTAGAGATCATCTTTCAACTTTGTTACCTCTTTAATGAAGGCTTCGACTTTGGACATAAAATCCTTGTGGTCTGCGGTCCTTCTATTATCAAGATCTGTTATACCCATTTCAATTCTTAGAATCATCCATTCTATGGTCATTCTTTCCCTTGTTTCCAATCGTTCAACTCATTCAAAGAGTGACTGCGGTGTGGGAACTTCAGTGTTCTGCGGTTGGTTGATAGTGAATGCGGCCAAGATTTGGTTTACTTTACTCTGGAGATTGAGGAATTCTTTACTTGAAACTGCTATCTTATTTTTCTTCTTTACCTTGGGCTTGGAAGTGGAGTGTTGAGATCCACTTGATTCTTCATCGTCAATCATCATAATGAACTCGTCGGAGAGAGGAGGCTATTAAACATCTTCAAAATTGTCATCATCAAGTCCAAACATGGGAGTTGAACTTATTTCAATTGTTGTTCTGTCATCGTTGGAGTCATGATCTTCTTCATTAGGGGGAGGTTTGGAGGTGCCGACAACATTCTCCATATGATGATCTGTTTGAACAGTTGCCTCCATGGTAGACATCCATTGTTGAATGGAAAGAATGTCATGAACCATTTTGGCTTTGTTGAAGGAAGTGGCCCAATATTTTTCCACTAGGAGAAGAGATTCCTCCTTTTGTTGTTGTTGTTGTTGGACTTGTGTTTTCCTCGTCTACAAGGCCCATTTAAAGGCTTCAAACTTTCTTATTCCAGACTCAAACGTTGGTCGGTATTGAGACCATGAGTCATCGGATGCATTGCCGTTAAATCCTTGATTTGTCGAGGTGTCCCTCGGGTTCATGGATCCCTGCACATTTTTGCTCCTTATGCCTAAACTACTTGACGGTAATGAAGGGGGTACAGGATTTCCAGAGCATCCCCGGTCTCCTTGACCTAAAAGTTAAGCGTGGCCTCGGCTCTGTTCCGGAAAGGGCTAAGAAAGAAGGGCCTTGTTGTGTAACATGTGTATCGAGTGTTTGTGTGACTTGAAGAAAAATGGAGTGCAACTCCTCGGGTTCAAATACGTGCAAATGTGATACCCTAGAGTCCTTAGCGTGACTCATAACAATTGGATCCACTTGAGTTCCAATTGGGGGTTTGTCTCCATCATGTGATGAAACCGATGCACTTTCTGTATCTGAGTGGTGAGTTGGAGTTCTTACTGGAGAGTCTGCAGTGACTCGAATGGATGTGGGAGTCTTTTGAGAGACTCATGTATTGGCCTTGGATTGCATATGGATGTGACTTGGGGTGAGCTTCAATTTCTTCCTCCTAAAAACATCTTGGGGATTTGAAGGCTCGCCTTGGTTTTCATCAAAAACAATAACAAGTACGTCATGAACCGAAGCTATAGGAGTAGTCTCTACAATTTTAGCTTTTTCTTTTCTTTGAGGGAACAACTCCCTTTTTTACAATGTTCTTTGGTGTTTTCTTTTTGACAACAAGAGATTTAAATCTTTTGGATTTTAGTTGTGGGTTCTGTTCTGCGGTAGTGTGTGGGCCATGTGTTGCGGTAGGTTGATTGTGTCTTGGCGGTGATGAGTGATATGGGGCAATATCACTCGTAGCCATTATATGGTCAGCCACATATACGGTAGTGAGTCCAATGGACTCTAAAATGTACATAGGCAGTCTACAAATGAGACCAAAAATAGTTTGATCCTTGGAAGCAGTATACCTTTTGAGTTCGCGGGCTGAGAACAGGTTGGTGTCGTTGCCCATGCTAAGTTTAGTATCTTTGTGTAGATCAAACAGACATATTGACCAGAACCTTGAAAATGTGAGTTATGCCATACCTTCTTTTGGTGCATCCTTGGAGATGTATTGCAAGACAACATCCCATATGATTTGACCATAATTGACTGCATTTCCAGTGAAAATGCTCCATATAATTTCCAGTAGCTTGATCCCCATGTTGTTTGTCCTTCCTGTTCTGCCTGAGAGACATCTGATCACAAAGTGGCAAACAATTTTCCAAACATCAGGCAATTTGTTTTTCTTGAATTCGCCTACACCTTTCAACTTCGCCTGGTACCCCATTTGGTAAAGGGCATAATACATATCGGTTGTGCTCGGAGAATAAAACTTCGTTGAAGGAAGAATCCTGAGATTGATTATGGAAAGGAATTTTTCCTTGGTGAGAACCACCAAAGAATCATAAACGAGATTCAGATGAACTTCTTGAGGATTGTTGCTGTGTCAGAAAGCTGAGAAAACACATTTGAAAAGAACCGCCATTGGAACTACTTCAGTACAGGAGTTGAATGCATCAAACAAGGGGTGAGTTGGAAGGAACTTGATCATCAGTTTAATGGCTTCATTGTGTGATGGATGATCTTTAAACATTCCTTTGTGATTGTTAGGAGCAATAAAAGGAGAGAGGTCTTTGATTGTGGATTCAGACCTTGTTGGACGAGCTGAGCCCGAAGCTTTTGATTGCTTCTTTGAAATGCATGACTTCACCATTGTTTCAGATAAAAAAAAAGGGTTTGAAGAACTTGCAGAAATCTTTTTAGCAAGAAGGTGAAGAAGATGAGAGAGTTCAGATAGCGTAAAAGCTATCTTGGGAAGAAATGGGAATTTATATACCTCCGAATTTCAAAAAGAAATGAAATTACTTTAAGTACACCTATTAAAATTTAAAACCCTTGGGTTTTCACCATTATCAACTAGGTTAAAATAAATCAAAATTAAATTATTTTCGGGAAAAAAAGGAACATTTATTGCGTTGCAGGACGATGATGACACGCCGACAGATCGTGGGGTGAGGGGATGTTTTATTCGTTGAAAAAATTGGGGAAGTGGAATAAATTAGACCCCAAACGGTTGCGTGACATGACTGGATGAGAAAATTGTTGGGTTTTAGTTCAAAAATAGTTTCAAAAACTACAAAATTGGCAAACGGAAGACTTATCATTTAGAACATAACATAAACATTTTATACCCACCAAGGATCATCTAACAAGTTATAGAAAGATTTAAACACCAACCATAGAAGGGATGAAGAAATAACAACCTTTTTTGTTCTTTGGGTCCTCATGGGGAGGCTTGGAAGTTGATGGAGAATGTGGATCCTTTGAGACACCAACAAGTTACCACCTTGATTTAAGATGCTAGTCTTCTAAAACTCATATAAATCTTAAACTTCAAGTTTATAACCAAAGTTTGAACTTCAAGGGAGTATAAATGCAAGTAATCTTCAAGTGTTCTTAACAAAACAAGAGAGAATGAGGGAGAGCTTAGGAATTTCGAAATTTGCATGTAAAAGAGGACATACAACATGAAATCCTCTAAGCTAGTTAAAGTGAACACATAATCTAAAGGTCCTTAACTATTAATCTCTTTAGACAAGTTTGTCCCCCATGCTTTTTCCCATACCTATTACTTTTAAATAAATTAACATGAAAGTCATACTCTTGTCTTTTTACTCTTATTTTATAAAAATAGTAAAGGTAGAAGAAAAAACCTTTATATTTTATAGACCAAGTTTATAAAATATAAACTTTAACTTTTTGGTAAAAGACAAAAGAATTTATCTAGTCCAAAATGTTGTACATGACTTATTAATTCATACTATATGAAATATATATAATGTTACTTGATAATGAAAATTATTATTTCCTAGAAATAAATAATTTCCAATTTAATTATAAGAGTATATTAAATATTTATTAAAATCAATTTCTAATAAATAATCAATTATATCAAGTTTTTGTTAGTGTGACCCATTAGTATCATATTTTAATTAGCAATATCAAATTAATATGATTCTTGAGCATACTAGATCTTTCAATCTCCCACTTGCGCAAGATTCATATTAGACTGATATAGACAGTGGTGAACGTCTAGCAACATTTCACTGCCCCCATCAACATACGAGTTTGTGCCATTCTATCAACACCCAATTCCCAGAAGCCCAAAGGCTACAATTGGTGTATAAGGTAAGTTTATCTGTCATCCCTTTGCTACAGACATCATGTTGAACATGAGATACAGATCGCGGTCATTCTCATTAGTTGTTCAACTTTTGGTAAGGCTCCTTAGATGTCTAACTCTCAACATATAAGAGGAACAAATCCCATCTTGACTACATAATCCTCTTGCATAGTTCACACCATACTTGAAAATGGCTTTTATAACTGCCCGATTAAGTAACACCATTTGACCATATCAAAGCACAATACTCCCTACACTTAAGCCCCACTATGTATCTCAGGTGTTAAGGATACAAAGATAGTACCTTTTAATCAAATATAATTCATGATAGCGATCCATGAGATGATCTTGATGCATGTCAGTTCAATACTAGTTTTCTAACAAGTACCTATGAAACTTGGTTACAACCACTTGCCTACTTTCATCTAGTGAGAGTCAAACAATCCAATTCATATTAGTCTTACTTGGTTGGGGAGCAAACTTCATTTTCAAAGGTTCCAGTTGTCATAGAGTTTGATGATGTTTTCCCAGAGGAGTTACCCGGTGTGCCTCCTGAGAGGCAGGTTGAGTTCAGGATTGATCTTATGCTAGGTATGGCCCCGATTGCTAAGGCGTTGTACCGTTTGGCACCGCCTAAGATGCAGGAGTTTCATCCCAGCTGCAGGATCTGCTAGGCAAGCAATTCATCAGACGAAGAAGTTCTTCGTGGGGAGAATCGATATTGTTCATTAAGAAGAAGGATGGTTCACACCGAATGTGCATTGATTACCGGGAATTGAACAAGTTAACAGTGAAGAATCGTTATCCCCTACCGCGGATTGATGACCTATTTGATTAGTTTCAGGGTGCATCTTGGTTCCAAGATAGATCTGAGGTCTGGGTATCATCAGGTGAGAGTGAGAGAGGGGGACATGGAGAAGACCGTGTTCCGGACTCGTTATGGGCATTAAGAGTTCGTGGTGATGCCATTTGGGCTCACCAATTTGAATGTTGTGTTTATGGATTTGATGAATCGGGTATGTAGGCCAATGCTCAACCGATTTATCATTGTGTTTATTGAAGATATCTTGGTGTATTCTAAGACCATAGAACATCACGAGCAGCACCTTCAAGGGCTTTTTTGGGTTTTGAGGCGTGAACGGCTTTATGCCAAGTTCTTGAAGTTCGAGTTTTGGTTATGAGAGGTCCAGTTCCTGGGGCACCTCATTAACCAGGATGGGATTTTGGTCGATCCGGCCAATATCGAAGTTGTGATGCAGTGGGAGGTTTTGAAATCTCCGTCAGATATCAGGAGTTTCATAGGTTTGGCAGGGTACTATAGGAGATTTATTCAGGAATTCTCCAATATTGCGGTACCCCTCACCCGTCTGACGAGGAAGGGAGTGGATTTCCTATGGGGCCCTAAGCAGCAGTCGGTGTTTGAGACTCTTCGGCAGAGCTTATGTGAGGCCCTGGTATTGACCCTTCCAGAGGGATTTGAAGATTTTCTGGTATTCTGTGATGCATCCATCACTGGTCTGGGGTGGTCCTTATGCAAATAGGACGGGTGGTGTTTGCCCACTCATGACCTGAAGTTGGGGGCAGTGGTGTCTTCCCTCAAGATTTGGAGACACTATCAGTATGGGGTCCGATGTATTGTCTACACGGATCATAAGAGTTTGATATAACTTATGGATTAGCCGAACCTGAACATGAGGCAACATAGGTGGCTGGATGTGGTAAAGGATTATGAATGCGAGATCCTTTACCATCCTGGTAAAGTGAATGTCGTTGTAGATGCTTTGAGCCGCAAGTCGATTGGGTCTTCAATCGGGGAGGTGTGTATGAGGATATTCGTTGATTCTTTGTTTTTGGGATTGATCAGAAAGGCTCAGGCAGAGGGATTTCAGAAAGAGAACTAGAAGCAGGAAAGGATCAGGGGTGAGATCGATAGGTTTTTCACAGATATTCGAGGGTTATTGACCCAGTGTGGTCATGTCTAGGTTCTAGTTTCTGGTGGGATCAGGCAGACAGTGTTGGAGGAGGCTCATAAGTCTTGCTTTTCCCAGGGCCACCAAGATGTATCGAGATTTGAGATTGAGTTATCGGTGGTCATGTATGAAGAGGGAATAGCCTGGTATGTGAAGAGGTGCTTGAACTGCAAGATGATCAAGGCCGAGCATCAGAGGCTGCATGGCAAGCTGCAGCCTCTAGAGGTTCCCATGTTGAAATGGGAGTAGATCACCATGGATTTTATCACCAAGTTGCCGAATACAGCAAATGGTTTTGATGCTATATGGGTCATCGTGGATCGATTGACCAAGAGGGCTACGTTTTGGCTATCTGGGAGAGTTCTTCGGCCAAAAATTTGGACGATGTTTATGTCCAGGAGATCGTTGCTCACCATGGGGTTCCAGTTTCCATTGTTTCTGATCGAGATGTTTGGTTCACTTCCCGATTCTGGCAGAAGTTCCACGAGGAACTGATCCCGAGGTTACATTTCAGCACTATATATCATCTGCAGACCGACGACTAGAGTGAGCGGACTATACAGACCCTGGAGGATATGTTGTGGGCATGTGTTATTGATTTTGGTAGGAGTTAGGATTCCTAACTACCTCTTGCAGAGTTCTCCTACAACAATAGTTATCACTCCAGCGTTGGTGCTCCGCCTTTTGAGCTCTTGTATGGTCGGAGATATCGTACCACGGTTTGTTGGGGAGAGGTTGGTCACAGGGTTATGGAAAGGACCGAAGCAGTCCTTCAGACCACTGAGCTTATCCAGCAGATCAGGCAGAGACTGCAGACCGCTCAGAGTCGACGGAAGAGCTATACCGACCGATGTCGATCAAAGTTGGAGTTTCAGGTTGGCGATATTGTGCTCCTGAAGTTCTCACCCTTGAAGGGTGTGATACGCTTCAGGAAGAGGGGGAAATTGGGTCCCCGGTTCATTGGACCTTTTCGGGTGATTGTCAGGGTTGGTAAGGTGGATTACAGGTTGGATTTGCTGAGTGAACTTAGTCTGATCCACAACACTTTCCATGTCTCTCAGTTGCGGAAGTATGTGTTGGACAACGAGATAGTGGTTCTGTTGGATGATATTCGGGTCGATTAGCGCCTGAACTATGTCGAGAGGCCGGTAGCTATTCTAGAATGAAAGATGAAGATCATGCGCAACAAGGAGATAACCTTGGTAAAGGTATAGTGGCAGCATCGAAGTGGCTCCGAGTGGACCTGGGAGACAGAGGCTGAGATGCGGGAGCATTATCTTGAGATATTCGTCGCGGCAGACTTCAAGGACGAAGTCTAGTTCAAGTGGGGGATAATTGTAACATCCCAATGATAAGGTACTTCTAATTTTATCCCTATAATTTATTTGTGTTGCATTTTGGTCCCTAAAGTGCAAGGAAGTGTGTAAATGAGCCCTAGTGGCATTTTTGTAAATAAGCTTCGGGGAGTACCCCATGCATACATGTGTACGCTGAGCGTACTAGAGTGCGCCTTAGTACGCTGGGCGTATTTGCTAGATTTGGAAACCCTAATTTTTAGGGTTTAGCTCGTACTTAAACATCCTTATGGCCTCATTTCCCCTAACCTCATCAGCCTCCATCCCTCTTGATATGTTTTGCAATCCTAGTTCACCTTGAGGAGCTATTTCAAGCCTAAGAGTGTGTGTTTTGTTCTTAGAAGAAGAAAAAAAAAGGAAGCTAAGCTCATCTTGGAAGAGTGAAGCACTTTGGATCTGGAATTTCTACATTAATTGCAACCTTTTTAAGGTATAAAGCTTGCAACTTTACCCCCTTTATCATATAGATCTAGATTTGGATGTCTTAATGATGCTTTTGGTCCCAAAATGTTAGATCTTGAGCATGGCATGTTCTTGACTCATTAAGTTGTCCTTTCAGACCCTAGGAGGGGTCTTAATTAATAAAAATGGAGTCCCAGTGGTTGGTTTTGTCCCATGCATGTTATGGAGAGTCATACGACATTAAGATGTTTGGTTTTTATGGATTAAGCACTTATTGAGCATGCAAGGTCATAAAGTTGGAAACTTTATGACTCTTAATGACATTTTCACCTTGGATATGCATTTAGATGTGTTATGTCACTATATTAAGCACTTAATGGGGAAAAAGGAAAGTTTGGGGTTACGTCGAGCGTACTTGAGTGTACGCCCCGCGTATGCGGTCAAAAACCTCCTTTTTGGTCATCGGAGGAGTACCCTCAATGTACCTCCAGAGTACGCCCCACGTATGCTTACTAAGTTGACTCAGCTAGGTTGACTCATATGGGTTGACTTAGTTGATTTATGGATTTTGACCAGTTTGACCTTGACTTTGACCAAGTTTGACCTTAAGGGTATCTTAGGATTTTGATGGAGATTGGTCATTTGGTTGGAATAGGTGTCAGTTAGAGAGCTGAGATTTGGAGTCGGGACCTCATTAGCTTTTGTCCAGTTTGTGAGGTGAGTTTTCCTCACTATACTTGCAAGTCGAAGGCACCAAGGCTGACTCTTTGGACTTGATATCCTGTTATGTGATAGTATGTTATCATGCTATAGTGATTTGTTAGATTGGTATCCTAATATATAGGATAATGCTATGCTTAGTGATCTGTAGATATGATTGACTGTTTGTAGACTGTTTATATGTTTATCTGTTATATGTACACATATTTTGTTGGTGGTTGAGCCTTTACTACTTTGTGCATAAACCAACAGATCGGTGCATACCAACCCGATGGTTGATTGGGCCGAGGGTATTCCATCCCGAGGATAACAGGACTCGTTGTAGATTGACATTCCAACCCAATGGTTGAATCCGTCTGGGTATTCCAAACCGATGGTTGACTAGACCCATAGTATATTGGCATTCCAACCCGATGGTTGATTAGGCCTGGGGGTATTTCAACCCAATGGGGGTATTACAACCTGACGGATGACCACGAGAGGGCGAAGGCGTGACCGTACATATCCTCTTGTTTATGGCTTATGATTTTGGGAGACTCTGATGTTCGAAAATGTTTTAAAACTATGATTGTAACAATTTGTGAATTTGGGTTGGTTTTAAAAAGTTTAAATTTCTTGTGATTTTATGGGTGTTACAGTGACACCGCTCATTGGGTGTGGCAAGGAACCACACTTTTGTGGTAAAAAGTGATGTGACACCTATGTGGTAGAGTGACAAAATAAGGGAGTGTGGAACCACTCCCTCCAGCCTTAACAGTTGTGGTGACGTGTCTGAAGGACAATGAACAACACTCGGTTGCATGCATATGAATGGAGAGAGAATAAGACAATGCTAAAACTAAACGTAGGACCCGATAGTGAGTAAGTTCTTGTTCTCCATGCTTTTACCAATTGTTCTCACCTCGTACACCTCCTATTGGTGTGTGACCTACAATCACTGCCAAAGGAGTTGGTCTTGTCTTCAAACAAAAAATGTACCGGCCACTAGAAATGTTTACACGATTCTCGGATGCACATACATGCATGCCAAATATGTACAGCCGAAAACATCACTTTTACTCTTGGAAAATGCATACCCAAACACGTTAAAAACAATTTCTTCCGAATTCTATACCCAGTGTAAATCTTTTATTACCGAAATAAATTTTTTTCCTCATTCTAAACACCTTTTGCAAAACAGATTAAACACTAAATTTTTAGCAAGAACTTCGTCTTCTTCAGCACAAAATAATTTTTCTTCATAACTCATACTTAACAACAACAAAATGTATGAACAAGAGCAGCATAATATTTATTTTTGAAGCACATCACCAACAAAAACAGTAAAAACTCAGAAAAATTTTCAATTGCGAAGGCTTGGAAATTCTTCAAGAATAACAAAAATCTTTAAGATAGTAAACAAATCGGGATAGTTCCCTTGAAATAATCAGTTGGATCTTCAAGGTGAGGCTCTGATACCAATTGTTGGACCCATTTAACGATCGGTTTGGTGCGGAATATAAGTAATCAAGAAGACAATCGTGTATGAACAATGATGAACAAAACATGTGAGTAAACTATAATGTAATATGTAGATTGAGAGAAACAACTTATTACATGAAGAACACTCATGACTAGATAGAATTCCCCAGCCAACTCTCTCCAACTCTCTCTCTCTCTCTCTAACAAATGTCTACATAGTGCACGATTCTTAACAAATGACCACTCGCCTCCACTTTATATACTAGTGGAAGGAATATGCTCTCATACAAAGGAATATTCTAACCTAATAAATCACTCATCGTTGTAGAGAATTTCATGCACCAACAAGAAGTTATTTATATAGTTTACTCTAAAGTGATGTGTTGTCATGCTTTCATTGGTTCCAACATCTATTGCCCTAAACATGTATTTTCCATAGACACATTATGGATAATTTATCAATTTACCTTAATTTAACTACATAAAGCCATGGATGTTTATACATATAGACAAGGTCGATTTGTTGCTTTTGAAAGGCATATGCGGAAAATAAAAATAGCCTCCTTAAATATAATTATGTATGTATGACATACATGTATGTGTGCGTATGGGTGTGTGTGTGTGTGTATGTATATATATATATATATATATATATATATATATATAGAGAGAGAGAGAGAGAGAGAGTGTGTGTGTGTGTGTTAGTTTCATATATAAACTTTAAATATTGTATGAATGTATAACCAATTCTAGACCACTCGTTTGATATAGGTATTATAGTAATTCAGTTAATTAAATTAATTATTATCTTAATTAAATCCTTATGTTTATGAAAGATAATTTGAATTTCAAATCAAATCCCTAGTTTTATGGAATGAAATCATTTATTTTGCAGATTACGTTCTTTCCACCAAGAACCATTACTACTCCAGCCTTCATCATATGCCATCAATAACATAAAACCAACATTGAATCTTGTTCATAAGCAATCATAAACTCTTATTCCACCAATACTTCACGCTACCATATACCGTCTTCAGCACATCTCCACCGCCACCCACCATTAACATCCTCATGTGTTGACCAAGAAATGTTTGCCAAGCCCCCTCAAAGATATCACCGCACTATTCCATCTTCTCATCCTCATCTCCATGCCTTCTTCAAGTTGCTAATCAAAACCATTTCCAGAAGACAAGCATGTTCATCACATCTTCACAACAGTACACCACCGCTATATCCTCTCCATACAACCATTGTTCAATGAATTATACCAAGTTCTCGTTTTTCTAAAATATGCTAACAAGAAAGTGATAGAAAGAAGACAGACAAAGGTTCTTCAAGGGGTCGAATTCTTAAAGAATGTTAAATATTGCATTCTTCAAACATTCTGAAAAACAAAAGGATAAAATTCTTCAAGATTTTTTCAAGGATGTTTAGATTCTTAAAGAGTTATTCAGATGTATAAAAATATGTATAGTATTATGTAACTAAGTATTACACTTTCGTGTCAAGTTCTTAATTTTTCTTCTTTATTCTTGTAGATTGTACATTATGTACATTCTTGAAGATGCTATCTTATCTTTTTTTTCATTCTCTCATAATTCTTGAAGAATGTTTGAATTTTTAAAGAACTATTTAGTTGTATACATATTTTACAATGTTACAGACCTGCAAATCACATTTTTATGTTAAATTCTAAAATTTTATTCTTCATTCTTACATAATGTACATCCTTATATTTGATATCTGATTTTTTCTTACCATAATTTTAGTTTTCTTATTCATTCTCACACCATGTATAAGACTAATTTAAAAATAATAAGAATGGATGCAACCATATTAAATAATATTAGCATTAATGAGAATATTTTTTAGATTGCCATGAATTATGGAGAATGTAACTTTTTGAGAATGTTTATTACATTGCAACCACTGTTACCAATTTATGTTCATAAAACTAATGTGACCATGATAAGGCTGCAGAGAGTGGTGCCACAAAAGTTGCATTCCCTTCACTGCCACGTAGGCGCCTACTCACTCTTTGCCACAAAAGTATGGTTTCATACCACACCCAATGAATGGTGACAAACTCCTTTAATTATTTTTATTTTTAAATAAATAAAATTTTTAGTTTTAATTAAAACAAAAGATTTCATTAATTAAAAATAAAAACCATTACATTAATTAAAAAAATTTATGACATTAAAAAGAATCCTAGGAAATTAGAAAATAAAAATCTAGAAAGCTTAAACCTACAACTTAAAAAAAACACACACACACATATCAAATAATTAAAAACTTGGAAAACAATTACAAATTAACCAAGATTAGCGTAACGTTTTTTCATGTCTTCCTTTATTTGCAAAACAACTTGAAGCGCATCCCCGGTCAAATTCGATGTGTCCATCGATAGCACACTCAGGTTGTTGTCCCTTTGTTTCCAACTCTCTATCTAAAGCAAGTTGCAAAAAAAATTATCCATTCTATCTTTTATGCCTTGCACATTCTTGCCCATTTCTTTCAAGTCATCCGATTCAGACACTTTTCCTTTGCCTTTGTTTTTTGTTTTATCCCTTCCCATTGGTTGGGGGTGGTGACACTTGAACGGACTCATCCTTGTTGAGGTCGAAACCAACACGAGCATCTGATGAAGTGTGTTCGGATTCGGAAGTTCTTGACTGTTTTGATCCACTATTGATGTGCTCGTCGCTTGTTTTTAGATTTTGCCATTTTTTGTTGCCTTTGAGTAGATTCCAAACTTCAAAAAACTTGAAAGTATTATTTTGCTCTTTTTGATAAATGTTAAAAGCTTTCTCCAAAATCACTTCATCACTTTCGCAGTTTTTCCATTGTCGTTTCATGTTATATAAATCGTTAAACAACATGAAGTTTTTGTTTATCTGTCCCCATTTTGAGTACACTTGATGTTTATTACGATATGGTTCTAGGTTCATTCCTTTGTGGAATCTAGCTCTAATTTGCATCCAAAAACGATCATGTATTTGGTTCCTTCCCGTCTTTACGTCCTCTGAAACGTCAATCCATGATTGTGCTAATACTAACACTTCTTGAGGTTCCCACAGTTTAGATTCCACCTTCTCTTTTCTTTTATTTCCTGGTTGAGAAGGTTGAGTTTGTGGAACAAATTCTGGTTTGCATTCGGAAATGGATATTTGTGGTTGTAATTGTGCTTGTGGAGCAAACTCTGGTTGAGAATCAAAATCAAAATGATCAAAATTTGGATCAAATTGTGGTTGAGTTTGTGTAAATGGTTGCATAGGGCGTTGTGGTTGTTGTATATGTTGCGGATAATAGGAAAGCATACCCCGTAATGGTAGAAAGGAGATGAATAAACCGGTTGATCGAGTGAAGATCTTGGAATTGTGGTTTTTCTAGTGGGTGTTTTTTGGTTGATTGGATTTTTGGAGGATGACATTTTTGTGGGTTTTTATCACACCCCCAAACCAGAACGGCGGAATTGTTCGAGGGCGGATGACTTCATGTAGTATCGTAACAATTGAATACATAGTAAAGAAAGCAATACAACCATCATATATATAATTTGAAAGTTTACATTGTAGAAAGTACTTGTTTCAAAAGAAATTACAATATGATGTCAAAATGAAATTAAACTAACGCCGCAGCGTCCCATCTTCAAAAGCACCAGTTTACCTGTATTACTAAATCCCTGAGAAATACAAGTGGTTTTGAAAGAGTAGGTCAGCATTTAAGCTGGTGAGTTCATAAGTTTTTAGTTACAATGTTTATATGAAAAAAGAATGAAAATGGTTTGTTCATGTTAAATGTTCCAAGAAAATCTCATATTTTCTACTATAGTAGATGGTAGTTTGATTGTTCCAAAACTGAAATTGCAGTAGTGCTTTTCATGCCTAAAATAGTAGTTTTATGTGTAAATCGTTAAGGCATTTGAAAAACCCTGTAAATCAATGTGTTTTTAATACTCCATGTGAGTCTTATAACCATACTATTTGACCAAGATGCCTATAACAACGTTCTTCAAGCGTTGGAAAGTTATGACATTTGTCACCCCAGGCCTGCCGGCCTAGTTGTAGCTAACAACTTAGGTGCGGGATTGTCAATCCCGTATAGATCTATACACAAGTATCACGCTCCCCCTACAAGGGATTATGGTATATAATACAGGACTTAAAATGTATACTCGAAAGTACGTGAAATGTCTCACAAAATTTAATATAAAACAGATTTACGTATGAAAATGTCCATTTGTTCTTGTATATGAGAATGTCTCTTTGATGTAGTGTTCTTAGTATGTAAAATGTTCATGATTTCTTCGTAAACTATACCTATTATAGTTTTTCAAAATGTATTTCGTTCGTATAGTAAACCCTAGTGTAATGCTCACTCATAAAGGTAACCAAATAGGTAACCAAATAGGGACTTTTGTACATTTTTATTTTCAAAGTTAATTTCATTATTTTTAAAAGTGGTTACAATACTTGGTTTTTCAAGTCATTACATAGAATCAAAATATCGGGATGTCACAGTTTTAAAATAGAGAAGATGGTAAAAACATGTTTGAGTGTTTTTGGTTAATTTAATATAAAGAATTTATAGTGTTAGTAAATAAATAAATAAATAATTTTTTTAAAAATTGAGCGTTTGCAAACGGTAACCACAAGTAACCAATCAAAAGCAAGGAAGAAACGCTCCCTCCGAAGGCCGTAGTGCGGCCTCAGCCGCATGTGGACCATACCCAGGGGGGTGTTTGCGCTTATGTGGCAAGGGGAGTGCGGCCTAAGGCGTGTCCACTCCGCCTGGTCTAAGAATAATCAGTGCCACCGTTTGTTACTTTAATTTCCTTAAAAAATACTAAGAAGCGTATAATTAAGGAAAGTGATTCGTACACAACAATTTTTTGTCATACACAACAATCCATGCATTACTGAATTGTACACTACAACATTTTAAAACACTAATTGTTGTGTATGGAGAAAAATTGTTGTGTACAAATCATCTCCCTATAATTAAGGAGGTTTGGAATCACGAGCGAATTAAATGGTGTATCCCACAATATTAGGAGTTTTCCAAATTTGATTCAAGCTAAAATATCCCATTTATCCTTAATAACTTTTTTTTTTAGAAAATAATTATTTTTTTTCTTTTTAATTACAATAATGTCATTGATAATCCTACGCATTCAAGATTTAAATTTAATGGCTAAATTTGGTTATACATTCATACAATAGTTATAATTCATATTTAACCCTAACCTCTCTCTCTCTCTCTCTCTCTCTCTCTCTATATATATATATATATATATATATATATATATATATATATATATATATATATATATATATATAAAAGTTTCGAATTGTCGAAGAGAAAACTAAAAAAATAAATTAAATTAATTAAAAGAGACCAAATGCAAAACTATAAAAGTTGAAAGGCGAAATATGTAAATTATTTGCTAAAGAAAAATTAACTTCTAATGTTGACGGCCCAAATAATGTGACTTTTGAAAATAATTTACTAAAATTAAGAAAGAAACAGAACATTAGAATGAAACAGAACAGAAGTCGAATCCTTATGAAATAGGACAACAAGAAATTTTCTTCTTAATTTTGTGCTCTAATTCCGGCAAACCATAGGGACCAATAGTGTAATTTTGTCTAATTTCTATTTTCTTCTTAATCAAGGTATTGTAGTCAGAAATTTCTACACAAAACTTTAGTATTGCATTTTTATCTATTTTTTTTTATTAAGACAATGTATTTTTGAATAATCTACCCAACTACAACAATAAAAATTGTTTTGTAGTCGAATATCATTGCTATAATTGAATATGTTTTTTCAAAGTATAATGTTGCAATTGAAAAAAAAAAAAGTACTATAGCATAGTAAGCAAATAAAACGAAACTTTGTTGCTACTATTGTAATTTTAACCCATTTCAAAACCACAACGAACATTAATAAGATGCTATGACATGAACATCAAAACAATTGAAAACATACAATTAAAAGTGTATTTCAACCTCCAAATTTCGAATGATTAAACACCTTGAGTTTATAGTATATGAAATCACTTCTCTTCACAAGTTCCACAAGCTCCTTTGCTTCATCAATGGCGGATTCCTTCACCAATCCATCCAAAACTCCCTGCAAACTTAATCTACCAACATTGATCTCCATACGCAAACCCTCTTTGCTTAACTCAAATCCGAATTTATAATCACCCTTTTTAGATGCAAATGGGATAATTATCCTAAATGTTACTGAATCAGGAACAATCCCGTTTTCCACCATTTTTGTGTACCATTTCTTTACTTCTACCAAATCATCTTCTTTCACAAATCCATGGATCAAACCGTTGTAAGTATAAACATCAGGGTTTACCCCTTTGTTCTTCATCTCATCGAGCAACTCAATAGCTTCTGTGATTCTTTTATCAATAATCAATCCTCGGATCTTTGAATTATAAGTTCTTACATCAGGTTCAAGATTTTTGCTTTTCATCTCGTTCCATAGTTTATCAGCTTCTGAAATGTTACCTTCTGCGTATAGTGCGTCAAGAATGGTGTTGTATGTATATAAATTACACTTGAATCCGTTTTTCTCCATTTCGTTTGCAACTAGTAATGCTGAATCAGTGGCATCCATCTCGCAGAAAGCTTTGATTACAATATTGTAAGATACATCGTCAGGATCAATGGAGAATTCATCGCGTAGCTCCCGGAAAAGATCAGACATCTCGTTTAATTTTTTTGAATTGACGCAGGCTGTGAGAAGGGCGTTGGCGGATAAGACTGTGCGTGGACAATTTAGTTCAGGCATTTCGTCGAACAGCTTGCGTGCGTGGTCATACATTCTTGATTTCCCGTACAATGAGATTAGTCGAGCTACGAATGCCTCGTTGCTCATGTCGGTTTTGTATCTCTTTTGGTGTTCGAGGATTTCTTCGATGTAGGAATGCTGTTTGGCGCGTGCAAGGTGGGAGACGACATCGTCGTAGTACTTGTAGCTGTAACGAAAAGGGCCCAGGTTCGAGGCTCTCTTGAATTGATCAATGAAGGATCTGAGGTTTCCTAAGGAAGCTGTTAGCTGTGACATGGGTAATGGCTGAAAGGCCAGGTTTTCATTCTTGGGTCGCGAAATGATGGTGGTAACGGCGGCAGGGGCGGTCGTTGTGGGGACGGTGGGGGGTTTTTTAGGCCTCTTTATCTTTTCCTTTACTATTTTCGTCGTAGTGGTGGTGGTCGTCGTCGTGGAGGTGGAGTTGCAGGTGGGTACAACTGTTGCTGTGGCGGTGGAGTTGGAGGTGGGTACAACTGTTGTTGTGGCGGTGCTGCTCTTGAAAATGCCGCGGAGACGGCTGTAAGCGGCGGAAGACATTGTATTTTTCTGAAAAATAAATTCTGGAAGGGTTTTTCAGAGGGGTTTTTCATTTTTCATTTTTTTCCCTTCATGTTACATTATAACATGCTAGACCCTTTTATTATAAAAAATCTTATATTTGGAGGGAATTAATGTTAAAAATCTTATCATTACTCCAAAGTCCAACCCCAAGCCAAGATTATATTTTGGAGGGAATTAATGTTAAAAAGATCAATTAATTATCTAAAATGTCCAATTTTATTTCTTATAATTGTTTAACGTCAAAAACAAATTATAACTTTATCTTTTACTTGCATTCATATTAAAGTAATGTTAAAAAGATCAATTAATTATCTAAAATGTCCAATTTTATTTCTTATAATTGTTTAACGTCAAAAACAAAGTATAACTTTACTTTTACTTGCATTCATATCAAAGAAAAAAAAATGCAAGAAGCTTTTCTAATGCTTCATAACATTTATATTTAGAACGTCATTAACTAGGAAGGTATGGCAAGACCGTATGGTACGGTTTGTTGATGTATACAGTTCACCACACCAAGAAACAGTGCGGTTTTTTGTCTAGCCTCACAGTATTTTTTCTGTTCTTCTCACCCTTCCTTCTTTTTTCCAACTGTCTAGTATTTTTTTTAAAATTATAATTCTTTTTGAAAATTAATGATGTTCTAAGTATACCCAATTTACAACTATATAAATATCCATCTATTTTAACCATCAAACTCAAATCATCTTTTCTCCCTTTCTCACTATTTCATTCATTTTACAATAAATAAATAAATAAAATCTTAACAACCTCGCCCCAAAATCTGATCGAACAAAAGCTTGTGTTTCTAGTTCCACCACACCAACTACAATTTCAATATCAAAATGTCCAACAATACTATCTCAAGCAATTGTGAAATATTACCCCTAACATGATCAACAACTTTGTGACTCTTTATGATCAACTTTCACCAACCCAACTCATCTTGCGACACAAAGCTAAACTCCACCCTACGACCCTCTAACCCAAACCCTAGATGAGTCGGGTTGAAACGTCTCAAATTTCAAACCAAAATTTTCTTTTAAAAACATAAGTAAAACATTCAAAACATTTTCATAAAAGATTAAGGTAGCCAATTGTTTTAAGCATCATCAAACCATATCATCGGAATGTATCAAATCATCAAAAAACAGCAGAAACATGTAACAAAATTAGGAGCGATGCGTTTCGGTACAGCTAAGTTGGAGCCTTCCCATTATCAGAGGAACTACCTGAATAACATTTAATCAACAACGGTATACATAAGACTTAGTGAGTTCCCCAAAATACTACATACTACAATACATATACACTGCACACAAACACAGGCTCTCAGCTCTAGTGTTAATCCACCATATTAATGACGACTAACAACTCTAGTGTCATATAGTCATTAATGGCGATTAACAGCTCTGGTGCCATCTAGTGATCAACAGTAAGTATTCTGGGTTCACAACTCTAGCTTCAAAGCACCGACACCTTCTTCTTTTTCTTTAAGGATGTCATACCAAAAACACTACAAACTTCAAGCAGGCAACAGTGGAGGCTAAGGTTTCTCTCTGATGGATGGAGGCTATTGGTGAGAGCCAACCTTAGAAGTTACATCTTTTAAATAAGGTCCAAAATACGAGGCCTAATGTTTTGTGCATAAGGTGACTACGCGTCGTATGGTTAAGTGAAGCACGCAACACGGCCTCATGTCACCCATGTGTTGTGTAAATTAAAGAAGCATGTGTTTCTATTATGTAGCACCTACGCACCATATACATGTCATACACGCGTTATGCAACCCCATAAATCCTAAAAATCTAATTTAATTAACATGAAAACTTAGTAAATACATACTTGAAAAACATGTGTTACATGGATGACGACATCATATGGGAAACTCCCCCCACCTTCCTCACCCGAAGACATCTTGGAGGGCCAACCCCCTCTACATCGCAAAGTAAAATAACTTGAGGCAACTAAAACAAAGGCCAATCCTAAAGGGTGGACACCGAAGGAAGAATTATTGACACAAGCATGGGTCGACATATCTAAGGATGCAAACGAAGGAAATACATAATCGATTGATCGTTTATGGCTACACATTATTGAAATATTTATTGCACAATTGGGGCTAAATGATGACTATCATACTAAACACCAACTAAATTTAAAGTTTTGAGATATCACGAAGAATGTTACGAAAATAAACAGGTTGTACAACAACCTAAAACCCAAAGGAAAAAATGAACAAACTGATGAAGAAATTGTTCAAGAGGTGTATCAATTGTTTCGTGAGGACAACAAAGGAAATCCATTCAAATATAATGAATCTTGGAAAGTTTTATCGCATAGTCCAAAATAGGTTCGTAAATAAACTAGTTGAAGGAATCATGCAAAACACAAATAATTTTTGAATATGCTTGTTTGTATAAATTTAACCAGACAAAAAAACAAACATAAACATATAAGCAAATCTATTATTTTGTTAGTGTTTGTTTGTTACAGGAATTATCTCATTCATTTTGATTTGTATTCATTTATTAGTATGTTAAACAACCATAAACGAACGAACATAAACAAAAATATATAATCGAATACAAATGAGTGAATATATGCACATAAATGAGCATAAACAAAATAAACATTCAAACGGTAATCATTCATAAATAAAAGAATTATACGTAAATCTTAGATTACAAAACATCCAAAAATCTAAAAGCAATTCAAAACTTAAATATAAATATCATCTTCATTCAAATATCTTTCCAAAAATTTATACTAGAAAAGTTTCACTTTTAGCTTAGGTGCATCCAATGTTGCAAAAGTCTATAAGTAATAATAGGTGGATTGACCGGGAAGTGGTGAGTACTCTGTCTAAGCATGGATTACTCTAAGAGTAATTTAATAAGTTAAGTTATAAAACATTAATCTTTGACAAATTATATATATATATATATATATATATATATATATATATATATATATATTAGTTCATTTGAGACCATGTTAATTTTGTGAGACCGTGAGACCAAATCTAAAAATAAGTTTAAAATTCAAACTAAAAGGAAAAATCCAAAAATTCTTTTTTAATTATTATTTTTGGAACTTTAATTACCTAAAAAAAATAAAAATAATAAATAAAATTACCGTTTTTTTAAAATACATGAAATATTCTAATAGAATATTACAATATAAATATTCTAATTTGATTTTTAGAATGTTAGAATATTATACTAGATTTCTCAGATATGTAGAATATTCTATTATTCTACTAGAATATATAAAAAAATGTATTTTTTTAATTTTTAATTTTATTTTTTTGGTATTTTTTTTGGAACATATAAATTTCGAAAATAATATTTGAAAAAAAATTCGAAAATTTTCAATTATTTTGCATTTTAAAAATGTTTTTTGTTTTATCTACCAAATGAACGACTACGATTGCATCTCACGGTTTCACAAAATTAGGTCGTCTCACATGAACCTAACCCTATATATATATATATATATATATATATATATATACGTACAAGTTTATAACCCGTGGGAACCACAATTATAAATTTAATTAAACTTTCATAAAAAAAAAATTAAAATTATTAATCAATTATTTTAAATAAGTTCTTAATTAGGAGATATATCAAAAATTTAAAATTATTGTAACTTTAAATTTAACATATAATTAAAAAATGTAAATTTGAACTTTGAAATGAGTTGTCTAATATATCGACATGACAAGATGACATGATATTAATGAGTTGTATTAGTGTGACACTTGACAAATAAAGATTAAAACTATTCATTTATTAGAATAAGTGTGTGTATATATATATATATATATATATATATATATATATATAGAGAGAGAGAGAGAGAGAGAGAGAGAAAAAGAGAGAGAGAGAGAGAGAGAGAGAGAGAGAGAAAGTGATAGAGAGAGATAGAGAGAGATAGAGAGAGAGAGAGAGAGAGCTAGGTTGATGTGTTTTTACATATATTGTGTTCGTAAGGATAGTTGTGGACTAACGGATGAAAATAAGCAATGGTCATGATCTGAGGGTCTATGTATTTACAATAGGATAACATTTACCATATAATCACACAAATTTCAACAAAAGAGTATTTTGGTTAATCAACCTATATTATAAAAAGAAATTTTCGGATTTTAAGGGATAATTAATTCCTTTGTTTTTTAAAATAAGGATTTTTTTAAAAAATTTTAAATTTAATTCTAATATATTTTTTAATAATTTATGATTTTATTCTATCAAAATGACAGAATGTCAATCATAAATTAGTAAAGATATTTTTGATTTTATTCTGTCAGAATATGGTTCCATTCGATATATATATATATATATATATATATATATATATATATATATATATATATATATATATATATATATATATATATATATATATATATATAAAACATGCTTAAAGAATTATATAAACAATTGTTACATTCGTTCTGAAAAAAAAAAATGTAACATCCCCATGAAGACTTACTTCTAATTTTAACCCTATAATTTAATTATGTTGCATTTTGGTCCCTAATTTCAAGAAAAAGTGCAAAAGGGCCCTAGTGACAGTTTCGTAAATTAGCCTTGGGGGAGTATATCATATGTGCGTGTGTACACTAAGCGTACTAGAGTGCACCCTAGTACATTGGGCATACATCTCGTACGCGGTGCGTACTTGCCAGAGATACAAACCCTAAATTTTTAGGGTTTAGCTCATATTTAAACCCCATTATAGCCTCATTTCCCCTCACTTCATCAACGACCATCCTCTTAGAATGTTTTTGCAACCCTAATCCACCTTGTGAAGCTATTGCAAGCTTAAGAGAGAGTGTGTTTTGTGCCTTGAAGAAGAGGGAAGGAAGTAGAGCTCATCTTGGAGGAGTAAAGCACTTTGGATCTGGGATTTCTACCTCATTTGCAACCTTTTGATGGTATAAAACTTGCAACTTTACCGCTCCATCATACAGATCTAGAAATGGATGTTTTAATGACGCTTTTTGGTCCCAAAATGTTAGATCTTGAGCATGGCATGTTCTTGGTTCGTTAAGTTGTATTTTAGACCTTAGTAGGGGACTTAAGTCATAAAAATGGAGTCCTAATGGTTGGTTTTATCCCATGCATGTTATTGAGAGTCTTAAGGCATTAAGATGTTGGGTTTTTATGGATTAAGCACTTATTAAGCATTCAAGGTCATAAAGTTGGAAACTTTATGAATCTTAATGATATTTTGGCACTGGATCTGCAATTAGACGTATTAAGTCATTATAATAAGCACTTAATGGGAAAAAGAAGATGTCTGGAATTATGCCGAGCGTACCTAGGTGTACGCCCAACGTACGCAGTCAACAACCCCGACCTGGTCAACGGAGGAGTACGCCCCACGTACGCTCACTGGGTCGAATCGGATGAATTGACTCGGCTGGGTTGACTCGGTTGGGCTGACTCAGTTGACTTATGTATTTGACCAGTTTGACCTTGACTTTGACCAAGTTTGACTCAATGGTATTTTGGGTATTTTGATTGGAAGTTTAGAATTTGTCCTTTTGATTGGAAATGTGACGGTTAGAGTTGAGATTCGGAGTTGAGACCTCATCAGCTACTTTTCAGATTATGAGGTGAGTCTTCCTCACTGTACGTACGGGTCAAAGGCACCAAGTCCGACTCACTGGATTAGACATCCTGTTATGTGATAGTATATTATTATACTGTAGTGATCGGTTAGGTCTGCCGACTGCTTATATGTTATCTATTATATGTGCGCATATTTGGTTGGTGGTTGAGGCTTTACTGCTTTGTGCGTGAGCCAACAGACCAAGGGTATTACATCTCAATGGATGACTGGACCTGGCATTGGCATTCCAACCTAGGGCATTCCATCCCGAGGATGACTAAACCCTATGGTTGACTGGGTCTGAGGTATTCCAACTTGATGGTTGATTGGGCCCGATATATATTAACATTCAAATCTAAGGTATTTTATCCCGATGATGACTAGACCCTATGGTTGATTAGGCCTGGGGTATTACAACCCGATGATTGATTGGACCATACATATTTGATTGTATATGTTATCTGCTTGTGTGTTGGTACTTTGAGGGAACTCACTAAGCTTTGGCTTACGGTTTCAGTTTATTGTTTCAGGTACTTCGGTTGATCGTGGAAAGGCGATGATGTGATCATACATATCTTCTTGTTATGGGTTTTTATGATTTTGGGATATTCTAATATTTGACAAATATTTTGGAAACAATGGTTTGTAAACATTTTATAACTACAGTGTGTTTTTGAAAAATTTAAATTTGTTGTGATTTTCGGTAGTGTTACAGTAAATATGACTAATAATGGTTTAACAAATACATTTATTCTTAAAAAATTAAGCTAAAATGGTTAAGAAAGAAAAAAAATCTAAATCTAACAAAAACACGAATCCATCCTAAAAGAATATTATTGATAAGAAACATTTTATATATTCTAGCAGAATACATTAAGCTAGAATACACTCTCGTGCTCCATATTTATCCTTCTTTTTCCACATCAATGGCAGTCTTTTCAAAACTTAAATCCACAAAGAAAACATAATCAACTATCATATATTAAAAATTCAGTGCATTCTAAAAGAAAAAAAAACTATAAATTATGAGAGAATGTAGTAGCCATTAAAGAATTGTAATTTATTATAATAGAATGTAATCCTCAATTCCCTTGAGCATAAGGGCAAATTTATATCTTTAAGAGATTAAAAAAAATAGTAAACCAAAAAATATTATCATTTTCTTTTTTCTTTGTTGTAACAGTAGGGGCCTTAAAAAAGTATTACCATCCACTCAAGCATAACTATATTACTAAAAAACAAAATAGCATCATACAATTGTCCGTTACTTCTCTATAACCAAAATACATATTATAAAAATTTTAATAAACATTTTTAAAGAATCATTAAAACTAAAGTCCAATTATCATTTTCAGTTCTAACCGAGTGTATTCTAACATAATACATTTTACAAAACATGATATATTCTTATAGAATACACTATATTGTGTATTTGACTTTCCTATAAAAATTAATATTTTGTTCGAATACATTGACAAATAAAGAGATTGAATAACATAATATTTAAAAAAAAGTATCATGAAAAGCTCGAAAAAACTTACCTTCTAAAGTCTCATCACAAAAACAATAATTTTAGCCTCAATTCCAAAAACCCATATCATGTTGAATACAAATAATGATTTCTAAAAAGAAAACATTATTGTCAAATATAATATGGGAAATTATTTCAGAAATAATAATAATAATAATAAAACCCCTATGAAGAGAGATGCTTGAAAATCAAATAAAAAAGAACAAGCAGATGGAGTATGAGAAAGAAAAATTGCACCTGTTGAAGTCGCTGGAAACTTGAACCCGAGGCTGAGATAAATGCATATTAAAATCATAATCAAAATCAATAAAAAGTAGTCGACGAAACCCATATCAAATTGTTTTACAAAATTACCTAAAATTCAACCTTTACACAAATTAAAGGTCCATTACAGGCTCAAGGTATGCATATATACAACCCATTTTTCTTAACCATCTTTAAAATCAATCAAAAACCAAATATTCCTGCAATATTATGTTACGAAATACAATCCATAAAAATATAAACCAATTTCATCGACATAAATTAAAACAATAAATAATGAAAACGGTGAAAACACTGAAAACAAAAGAATTAATAATGAAGGAAGAAATATTAAGAATTGATTAGCAAAAACACAAAATACAAAAGAATAGTTAGTCGAATCAATTTAAAATCAATTAAATATTCAAGAGTCATAAATCACACACCAAACTCGCATGGTAAATGGTTCCAATAAATGGGAAAGGTTATTGATTTTTTTTTGCAGCTGTCAAACACAAATGCAGGTGTCCTTCAAATTCATAACAACAAACATAAAAAGGGATAGGGCTTCCTTGATCGACGATGACAAATTGTTGAAGGGGTTGATCTTATTCATAGGGTTTTAATATTGATTTCCCGACGGTGTGGTGTCGATGATGATGATGAGGGATGCAGAAGTGTTTGTCGATGATGAAGAACGTGTTCTCGTATATACACACAAACACGAATGGGTGAGAAAAAGAGCGACTATAGATAAAAATGGAAGAAATTAAGTTAAAAGTCAATGTAACTACTATGATTATAGGAAGTATTTATGGAATTTATTTATCAAATTACTAAATCATCCTTATTTATTTATTTTATTACTTGGTGTAAAACTCATGTATTATATGAGTTCATTTAAAAGAAAAATTAAATATGAAATTCTAAACATTTAAAAGTTTAAATTTATAAGAAAATTATAAAAATATTGAATTATTAAAATTAATGTATTTTTTTCTTTTTTAAATTTCAACGAAAAAATTAGATAAGTAAAGAAAGGAAATTATAGGGTTTTAATTTACAAATTTTAAAATTAAAAGAAAAGTCAATTAATGAAATTGATATTCATTTATTTTTACATTTAAATAATATGTGGAATTTGATAAAACGGAAAAAACCATAAAATATCATGTGGAAAAAACTTAATTGAAAATAACCACAAAATGACATGTGGTCAAATCAATGAGAGTGTAACATATGAGAAAAAGATTTTTCGTTTATTAGAGTAGATTTAGTGAATTCTCATTGGTCTCTATAAGAGCACAATAGTTGTTAGAAACATTTGAATATATATATATATATATATATATATATACACACACACAGTAGCCGTTTACCCGCGCAAAGTGACGGGTGCGGATCAACAAAATGAAATAAAAAATTTGTTAAACAAAATGACGATCAGATAGAGATTTCTTATACCTGGGCTAGGATTAAACGTAAGACATTTTTGGCTCATTCGATTTTAATAGAAAGAAAAACCAAAGGAAGAGACAACGAGCATGAGAGAGAACCAAGGTTTTGCGGTCAATGGCTAGACATTCATGATAAACGAATGCTAGATCAATGTGCCTATTACAGTTTATATTAAATGCTTTATAATGTGTACATCGTATTAGACCGATTCAAATGGATATGAAGAACAGTTGGTCAAACTTTGACTCATTCAAAATCTTATCATCATTTTATTTGACTTTTTCAGTAATGTTGACCGGATAAGATTCAGTATTTACCGATTCAATTGGATATGAGGAACACTTGGTCAAAGTTTGACCCATTCAAAATCTTATCATCATCTTATTTGACTTTTTCATAAATATTGACCGGATAAGATTTAGTATTTACCGATTCAATTGGATATGAGGAACACTTGGTCAAACTTTGACCAATTCAAAATCTTATCATCATCTTATTTGACTTTTTCATAAATATTGACCGGATAAGATTCAGTATCCTTTTAATGCATAAAGTTATTGTACATGATGCACTAATGGTTTGTACCTCTTAATTTTTAGCATTTGACCAAATTTGCATAATAAGTAATATATATATATATATATATATATATATATATATATATATATATATATATATATATATATATAAAATAGACTCCTTTAGGTTTTAGGTTTGAATTTTTGTTTAATATTTTTCATATTTTAAGGTAAATGTACCTCTAACCCGCTATGAGTTTGACTAGTTTTGTCCGAGTTGTCCTGAGTTTGAAAGATTTGGTTCAAGTCCAAGTATTTTTAACAAATTTCTTTTAATCTCAGACCAATTCACGAGTATTAGGCGTAGACATGGTTGTCAAAATCGCGATCCTGATCGTACGATCGTACGATCCTACGATCCTAGGTATGAAAAATGATATGGATCGTAAAAGGGTCGTATTTGGGGTAGGATCGCAGGTAGGATCGTAGGATCGAGATCCGATCCAATCCTACCTTTCCTTTGATTTTTGTTTTGCAAATGAAAATTATTTTTACCATTTTCTGTCTTTTACCCTTTACCAATTTACCATTTATAATTTTATATTGTGACTTATGACTAATATTTTGAAATTTTCATAACTTTTGAACGAAAAATTAAATGTTTGAATATTTTTCATGTTTAAAAATTATAAATTAAAATTATGTTTTATTTTGTGGGGTCTTAGGATCCTGATCCCGATCTTGTAAAACCAAAAACGGTCCTATATAAGATCCCGATCTTGACAACCTTGGGCGTAGATGACCAATTTTTGCAACACCAGTTGCATCTATATCTTTTTTAAATTTAAAACTTGTAAAGCTTCTACTTCTATTCTTTCCATAAAACATAATGTCTATCATGAGAATACATATTAACACCAACATCGTATTAACTATTAAAAAAATAATAATTAATTACTTGTATAAATTTACCTTAAAGGTCATCATGCATCATATTCATCATGGAATATCAACGTATAATGTCATTATATTTTAATAAAAAAACAAATAAATTAACTAATAATCATTATAGAGAATAAGTATTGTAATTAAATTCTGAAGAAAAAAATTCACCCTATTTTTTCATTATGTTTTGAAAAAACAAATAAATTAACTAATAATTTACAGCCCCTAGTATTATAACGTCTCCAAACTCTAGAATAAATTTCTCATTTTATAAATAGGTTAACCAATTAAAACCTTTATTTCAAAATAATGAAAAATAACAGTAAAGCTCATTTGATTAAAATTATACATTATCATAGTTAAATTACAAATCCCGGAAACATATGTCTTTGATACTTGTGTACAGTCATGCCGAACTCTTCTCACGAACAATCTGTAAAATATTTTATCCACAATTGTAACCATAAAGTTTGTGAGTTCCCCAGTATACCACAAATTTCACCTTACATACAATGCATCAACATAAAGCCTCGACTCTAACGTCGGCAACCAAATATCCTATCTATATATCATACAAACGGGCCACACCCAAACATGCCTAATGGGTCTCACCCAATAAGCCTTGCCCAACATTCATAGCGGGTCTCACCCAACGGGCCTCACCTAATATACAAAGCGGATCTGTAACACCCAATTTCTGGTATGTAATTCAATAAAGTATTTTCATTTCTGAAGGGGGTACTCGACGAGTCTGTAGCCCGACTCGTCGAGTTGAGACGGGACGATCACGCGTTTTGAGCTGGGTACTCGACGAGTCCATACGCTGGACTCGGCGAGTCCGCCTGTCTGGATGAAGCCCTAGTTTTAAGGGTTTGCACCCTATTTAAATAAACTTATGCGCCCCCAATCTATCACTCTCAGAACATTTCCCCTGTAAACCATAGCCCCATTGTTGAGTTTGAGTGTATTTGTGATAGCTTGGAAGCCTTGGGAAGGAAAGAAGGTCCATAGAAAGGAAGGAAGATCCAGGAGTTAGCTTATATCTGTTTTTCATTCAGTTAATGAAGTTATGACCTTGTGCATTCCCCCATTATAACCTCCTTTATGCTTGTTATGCCCTCTTTGGAGTCTCTTATGGTTCAAACTTGAGATATGGACTTCCCTTTTTATGGAAACATCAGATCTGGACTCTCACTGCATTCTAGAAGAGTAAAGTTTCAGTTATGGTCGTGATTGAGGTCCCTCTTGAGCTTGGAACCCCATTAAGAGCCTAGGGTTGGCATTTGAAGCCTTTAAAGCCATGCATGCACGTAAAGTTTGCAACTTTACGTGATAAACATGCCCTAGAAGCTTGGATCTGTGATTTGGAGCCGCTGCATGGCTCAAATCAGGTTTGTATGGAAAAAGGGACTGAATGGACTCGGCGAGTCGCATGCATGACTCGGCGAGTCATATGAAGATAGTCGTGGACTCGACGAGTTGGACGAGCAACTCAACGAGTCCGATGAAGATTGCCTTAGACTCGACGAGTTGTTCATACAACTCGGCGAGCCAGATGAGTTTTCCCGAGAAAATTAGTGTTTGAGTGAAATAGCTTCATTCCTTCTTAGTTACATACTTACACATAAAGTTAGCAACTTTACGTGTTCAGATGGTTCCAGGGGCTCAGATCTACAAGTTAGATGCTCCGGAATGGTTTAGAATTCGATTGTTTGGAATTTGCACGACAGGAATCGACGAGTTGTTCTTCAGACTCGATGAGTCGAGTCATGAGTCCTTGTTTTTCTTCGACCTATGAGTTCAGGGTGAGTCAATGAGTGGGAAAGGGGCTCGGTGAGTTAAAGTCAGAGTTAGTAAAGGAGGGACTCGGCGAGTCTGCACCCTGTCCCGGCGACTCCGGTCAACTGGAAGTTAACTTGGACTAGAGGCAAAATAGTCATCTTACCCTTAGGGTATATGCAAGTAACTAATCTAGTATTTTTGGGATTTGTAGCCGGACAGTTCCGGAGCAGCGGTCAACCACTTTTAGAGTTAGCATCTCAGCAGCCAGCATTACGAGGTGAGTTTCCTTCTAGTAGGAACGGGTCTACAGCCACAATGTCGGCCCGTTTAGTTAGCAGTAGTTCCGGACTCCAGTCCGATGCAGTAGTTCAGTGTGCTTGATGTCTTTGTGATTCAAGCATGTCTTTGTGTTATGTGTTCCGGACTTCGATCCGATGCAGTATGCAGTATATGTATTTATGCTAGTAGTTATAATTGTGCTATGCCATGTTCAGCCAGTTTTCGGATTTCGGTCCGATGCAGAGGGCAAGGCCCTGGTTAGTTCTGGACTTCGGTCCAATACAGTTTCCGGACTTCGGTCCGATGCAGAGGGCAAGGCCCTGGTTAGTTCCGAACTTCGGTCTGATGCAGTTTCCGGACTTCGGTCTGATGCAGAGGGCAAGACCCTGGTTAGTTCCGGACTTCGGTCCGATGCAGTTTCCGGTCTTCAGTCTGATGCAGCGGGCAAGGCCCAGTATGTGCTTTATATGCTATTGTATGGTATGTGGTAGTTTGGGGGAGCTCACTAAGCTTTGTGCTTACAGTTTCAGTTTTGGTTTCAGGTACTTCTGCAAGCAAAGGGAAGAGCTCGGGATGATGGCATTGCACACACCACAGTTTCAGCTTTTGTCCTGGGAGTTTATTTCAGATACTATGTTATGTTGATACAGCTCTTTTGTCATGACACGTCTATTATAAATTTTTGGGGATTTATGACGTACGATTTCATGATATATTATGATGATTGATATCTTTAGTATTATTTTAACAAAAAAATTTGGGTCGTATTTTGGGTTGTTACAGGATCTCCCCGACGAGCCTTGCCCAACATACATAACGGGTCTCACCCAACCGATCCCGACCAACATACATAGCGGGCCCATTCCAGCTCCATTTCCATGGGCCATATACTGGTCTCCATATAATACATAAGGTCATATGTAGTCAGAGGTTAGATAGACAGTCTAACAAATGGTCTACCTGAAAGTAATAAATGAGACAAGAACCATGCAGTAAGGATTTAGACCAAGAGTTCTCAAACTATCTAACTTAACCACCTACAACCACTACAAATAATATCATAATCATTCATGAAACCTAACAATATTATACAATTAATAGATAATACTCTACCAGTCTAACATACCATGACACCAAGTGTTCCATAGTGCACATACATAACAAGTGGTGATCCTAGTCCACTAGCATACTCTTACTCTAGCTAACAGTACCACTATCCTAACATGCAAATGATATACAATACCATACGTGACATAGTAAGAAAACTCACCTGAAGCAGCAACATATAATCAAACCACTAGAGTGGCTAGGATGAATGATAGATGTCATTTTATGCATCTTTTAGGGTAGTTTTTATTAGCATTTAGCATCATATTTTGTACATATGCATGTCATTTGTTTAAATAATATTCATCTTGGGTCTTTTATCAGAATTCCCATACTGGTAGCATTTTTGTATCATTTTCAGATATTTCGAGTGGAGTAGTACTTTGGGAGTAGCTGGATGCATGTTTGGAGCTGGAATGGAGCTGGAATTGAAGAGGGGTGTGTAAGTCCCCAAATCTACTTGTGTATCAATCAAATCCAATTGATGGTGCGGAATCCCAATCAATTGGATGATTTCAGATCAAAATAGAATAGAAGGAGAAGAAGAATAACTTGAATCTATGATGTATTCAATGTTGGAATGAAGCTCCTTACACATAGATTCATACACACACACACACACACTCTTCTTTCTTACTTTCTCTCACACCTTACAAACACACACTTAAGCACCTAGAGAGTTCTTATCACCTCACCCACCTAACACCTATATATACATGGGCCACAAACACAAGGCCGGACCAAAAACCCAATGGACCGAAAACCCAATGCTAGACCGAAAACTCATGGGTTTTCGGTCCAAGCTACAATTAATCCCAATATTAGTTTTCGGCCCAAATGATAAAACAATAAATGCTTAGAAAAGCAAAGTATAAACCAATTTTAGACCCAATAATCTCCCCCTTGGTTTATAGTTTTCTTTTCTAATTGACCCAACAAGCCCCCCCCCCCCCCCCCCCCTAAAAAGTAGCTGGCACTTCTTGTCAATCTTCATTGGGAGCTTGACTTCAGCTATTATCTTCAAATTCTTCACAGCATCAGGATGAATATATGAATCTTCTATAAATGACTTCATCTTGAGCAGTTGGGCTTATCTTCAAAATTTGACATTGAACGCGCATTGGGTGAGGAGACTTTATGTATTGATTCTTGAAAGATAACGCTTTCAGCTTGAGAATCTTCAGAGAGAACTAACAGAGAGAAATAATCTTCTGGATCACTTCAGCAGGTTTAAGATAGCAGCAGACTGATTGAGGAGGCTTCAATACAATCCATGACATAATCTTCAATTTCAGCTTCACCTTGCTTCTGGGGTTGACAAATTAAGTGTTGAAAGAATAATCTTCATTTCTTGTTCCTTCGAATGAGAATTCTTCGATGCTCACGGATGAAGCATTGGCTCAGAAATTTTCGACACAGTCTCCATGAGTCTTATCTATACATGCAATCACTTTTCAAGACAAAACAAAACTAAAAGAAAACTTAGCACACAAAAAAATATATTTTTGATTTTTGAATTTTTCTTATTTTTGTTTGATTTTTGAATTTTTTTTTTAAATTATCCCCCTAAATTTGTGCATAGAGGAAAACTATGAACAAATTTAACAAAAACAAAAATATTTGGGATCAAAGTTGTGAGACAGCCTTAACTTGTTTATCAGTACCTTCACCTTCATGAATAGATCTGGTCAATTGCTGGTATTGTGGTCCACTTAAACACAAATGATATCGACAAAATTTTTCTAAATAAATCATTTAGCTGACGAAGACCACGAATATTGTTGTCCACTTAAATTAAGTAGCGAGATCTACAAACAACCTCTTAAATGGTTCAATTTTAGTTACACTAGAACGTGTTCCCCATTTCTCGATATACCCTGGTTATCAAGAACTTCCTAAGTACTCCTTACTTTAGGTGAGTAAACAATTATTAAAGAGGAAGGATAGATTTATAATACACATTATTAATTAGAGATTTAGAGGGATTGAGAATTAGAAGGTTGTATATGTTGTGAACCAGGTCGGATTATGAATCACGCAAAGGAGACAACATATGGCTAACAGACAAGAAGAATAGCATATACAAGATTCATAGAGACAGAGTTGCATATGTTGCATTCCAGGTCGGATCTCTTCCAATCACGCAGAGGAAGCAACATATGACTAACAGATAGAAAGCAAGAAAATAATTTCCTACAGACCTACTTTATCAGAACCCCCCAGTCGCCCTATCAGAACCAGAATTAAGGACATAACTTCGTACATCAAGGAAAAGTTAAGCCACAGTTCTAGATGCGTATTAATTTAGTGTATGTCATGGGTTTCCATGTTTATCTCACTGCTCAATCTACCCGAGCGTCGTATGGTCAGTCCAAACAATCCTATCTAAATCCACACTGTCAAATCCTTCGTGCCTACCAGCACATTGAACATAGAGTCTAGACAATTCAGATTCAGTCCCTTACACAGGTTTGGACTGCCCGTTATCACTTTCTTGATATCACTTCCCAAACAATACTAACAAAAAACTCTAAGAAAATAAAAAAATTATCTTCAAAATAAATAAGATAAAGATAAACTCATGAGTATAGAGAAGAAAACTCAAACCGTAATTCACCGATTGAATTTGCATCAAGAAGGTCTGAGAACAGCACGCGTAACCTCAGAACACATCCGAAAATTCTTCATGTCGTTAAGCACAAACCCCATGAGTGACTCTTCCTTTCCTCCTTTCCCGCAAAAGGACACATACTCTCAAACAAAGGTCTGAATGTTGTACAGTCGAGAGAGTCCTCCTATCATGTGCCAAGAACAACCACTACCAACAAACCGAAGTCTGATGATATGCCTCCATAGTTGTTTCGACACAGAGCGGGATCAATTAGTCTTTGGAACCCAGTCCATTTTGAAACCGGGTTGACCTGTGTCATCTTTGCAAGGAACTCTCTCCCACGACATATCCTGTTTATCACAAATAGAAGATGACGAAATATTAGAGTCATTAGGAGATTTGAGAGATTGAACCTTTGGTACCCATTTGTAGTTGGGTTTGACCCATTTCTTGCTTTCTCCGATGGGTGCCTCGGCACTTGATTTTGAACTTGAAGTCGGTTGCCGAGATGACTTTGATTTTGGCTTCACGGGAGCATCTCTTGGATTTGGCTTCTTGGCCGACATTCCCTTCTTGACCTTGGGAGTTGGATTCTTGAACTTGTGGGATTGATTTTTGGCCTTCGTGGCATTCCAGTCGCTATTGTCTGAATGTGGCCTCGAAGGGTTTCTTTTGGGGTATCTCCCTCTTGGTGTTTTCTGCAAGCCATGTGCGTAGTAAGGAACGTATGTGCGATTTGGACAATTTCTGGCAATGTGTCTAGGTGTTCCACAATGAAAACATGTCTTTTTCTTCACTGTGGAATTGTTTCTTCCTGCCCCTGGTGGCGTATCCATTCCTTGTCTCTGATTGTTCCCACATGCAACAAGCCGTCGGTTGTTTCACATGATTTGGTGGCCTGTACTTCTCAACAACATGTTTGTTAGGAGTAACTGAGTTAGAAGCAACAAATTCAGAGTTCAAGGAGTCGTTGGATTGTTCAATAGCTTTCTCCTTGTTCTCATCCTCTACTACTTTAACTGCAGAAGAAGTAGAATCATTAGTATCGTTCAACTCAACACCCTCTGTTTCCTGTTCAACAGCTGGTTTACCGTATACCATAAATGGTTCTCGGTCAATCTCTTCCTGAGTCGAAGGTATGGATATATGGTTATGATTGAAAGGGGGAGGAACACTATCATACCCTAGACCCTTGTTTTGATTATCTTTGAATTTTAATTGGTTTTCAAATAAGGACTCGACTGTCTTACTTGACGCAGTGTAATTTTTGAAACTAACATATGTTTTTCCACACTTTATTTTCAAAGCGTCAAGTTCTTCAGTTACAGCAACAAGTTTTTTCTTAATGTGATCGTAATTTTCACACTTGTTGCTGTAATCTTCTTGAAGCTTTCGGAAATCCTTGATTTTGGCTTCTAATTGTGCTTTTAAGGGTTTCTGTTCTTTCCTAATAGTGTACCTCTCATATTTTAGATCCTCATTTTCCTTTTTGATTAGATCTATTGATTCTGGTAAAAATTTCATAGTTTTAACACAAGATGGAGTACATGAAACTTCAATTACCGGAATGGATGCGGAACTCATATTTATATAAAAAATGCCCTTTGACTAAAAACTTAAAAGTCAACCTTAAAAGTCAAATTTAAAAAGTCAAACTTAAAAAGTCAAACCGAAAATCTATATTTGAAAATTTAAAAGTCAAACGAGAAAATCAAAGTTTAAAGTCAAAGGTTAAACTTGAAAGTCAAAGTCAAAAGTTTAAGGTCAAAAATTAAAAACTAAATTTTTGGGTTGAAAATGGAATTTTAAAATAAAAGAAATTGAATTTTGGGGTTAAAAATGCCAATTTTCGAAAGTAATAACCGAGAAGGCCAGCTTATGTTTTAAAATACGAAGGGATTACACAAGGGCTTCTGTAGCCGAGTTGGTAAGCGTCCTGTGTTTATGAACTTGAGGTCCCGAGTTCGAACCTGGGCACCTCCAAATCCGCCTCCTTTTTTATAATAAAGCGCTAATGCGAGGACACTCTGCTGAGCCAAGAGCGAGGCTGAGCCGTTGATCCGAGGCGAGACCGAAAACGCTGTGAACCACAAGGGCTTCTGTAGCCGAGTTGGTAAGCGTCCTGTGTTTATGAACTTGAGGTCCCGAGTTCGAACCTGGGCACCTCCAAATCCGCCTCCTTTTTTATAATAAAGCGCTGATGCGAGGACACTCTGCTGAGCCGAGAGCGAGGCTGAGCCTTTGATCCGAGGCGAGACCGAAAACGCTGTGAACCACGGACCGAACACTTGCACGACTTTGGATCGAAAACTCCTATCCGGCCGAAATCTCGGACCGAAAATCCGACCGAAAGCCCTTCAAAGACTGAAAACACTTCGGAAATCGCTGTTCTTGACGAAAAACAACGTTTTTTCACCTTTTTTGCTCCAAAACTCGATCAAAAACTCGTTTTTAGGAAAAACACGAAGAAGAGACCCCCCCTTATTTTGCCAAAATCAATCCAAAAACGCAAAAATCTCTTCAAAATAAGATCAAATAAGCTCCAGATCTGAAAAAAATGATCGATACAGTCTTGCTCTGATACCAATTGTAAGTCCCAAAATCTGCTTGTGTATCAATCAGATCCAATTGATGGTGCGGAATCCCAATCAATTGGATGAATTCAGATCAAAATAGAAGAGAAGGAGAAGAAGAATAACTTGAATCTATGATGTATTCAATGTTGGAATGAAGCTCCTTACACATAGATTCATACACACACACACACACACTCTTCTCTCTTACTTTCTCTCACACCTTACAAACACACACTTAAGCAGGTATGTTATCTTTTGCTTTCCTCTTGATTATTATTAGTATTTTTATTGCTTTAGAATCTTGTTTGGGTATGTGTAAGCATTATCTTTGGCTTAGTTCTCTGTTATTTCCTGGGTTATATCATCAAGAGTTGTTATATGCCATTTTGCATGCCAAGATTCATTAATGGGTCGTATCTTGCTGAGTGGAATTCAGTGTTTGGTTGTTATTCCGGGTTTTTGATGGGGTCAATTTAGGGGTATCATTTTGAAGGTCTATGGTCGGATCAGCCGGTTAGTTCTTCAACGAAGTCGAAGTTCGGATGTGATAGCATTTGTTAGGTAGGGTCGTCAATCGTCTAAGGCAGGACCTTTATGTCCAATCTCTACTATTGCTAGGGAAGGAGTGGTAGCAAGAAGATAAAGGTGGCAACCGCATGAGTTTTTTTGATAATTGGAAGTGCCAGAGAAATTTTATTATCGTAAGGATTGAAGATGGTTAGAATTCAGAGATCCTTCTGAGGATGGGAAGTTAGAGTGAAGATTCTCCACTTCAGAGCAAGGGTTATGGTCTTTGTCGTCAGCATATAGGAATTAAGGATTTGGTGTTGTATCATAGGAATCGATTGGGGTTGTCGGGCTTGATGATATTTCAGGGAGTATTCAACTGGATTTCAAGAGTTGTACAATCATCGAGATTGACTAGTAATGGAACGCTTGTATTGGTAAGCGTAGGTCGTCGGTGGTTCGAATTATAAGGATGTAAGATGGGTTGAGATTCCATCAAATTTTGTGGGTTGGGAGAGCTTTGATGAATCCAAGTGGGGGAGAACCGTTCCGATTTCCAGGAGTTGAATCAGGTGTGAAACTTGGGTGAGTATCACATCCCAGTCGAGAGGAAAGATGACTCAAGTGGCCGTCTGGATTGAAGTTGTGTATGTTGGGAGTTCAGGAAACTTCCAACAGCTGGTTGGCGTCTTCTTTGTGATGTATAGCAAGCATGTGGAGGGGTCTAGGTTGAGGATTGTGTTAGAGCCCGTTGCCTTTTCTTGTTTGATGAAGGCTTTGGGGTTTGAAGCATGACCCAAACACCTAATTGGGATTCAGTTAGATGTGGGTTTGACTCAGGTTGATTTTGGTCGGTATGGTAGAGGTATGGTAAGACCATGGACGATGACCCTGGCGGAATTAAAGTGTCGTAAGACTGTGGGGTGGCCGTAGCATTCACTAGATTGGTAGATAGTGTGGAAATGTTGTAAAACTACGAGGTAGCTCTAGCATTCACCATGATATTATACAGTTGTGGAGATGATATAGGTCTGTGATGGGATCGTAGTATTCGCCAGAATTGAGATAGATCGTTAAGGTGGTCGTTGGTATAAAGGAGGATCAGTTCGTGCCATGGGCAAGGCGGGCAATATTGTCGGAGGGCATTTCTCTTTAATAGGAGGAGGACCATTGGGGTCCGACGCGAGGTTAGGCTTGTGTAACTCCTGATGGGGTGAGACCCGTGGGCATAGCCCGTTCATTGGTATAGATTGGGTGATACCCATTGTTGAGGCCCATATGGTTATGACAGTTCAGGTAGGACTTGATAGAGACCGGTTGGGTCGAAGTATTGAATCATGGTTTTAGTGGGATGACCATTTTAATGGGATGATTATGTGGTCACTGAGTGGCATAGAGTTATGCTATTTGTCTGATGTTGAATTTGGAAAATTAATGCACTTACAGACGACCATCATTAGTGCATGACAATTTGAATGTTGTAGAAATGTTGCATCATTAATTCTAGTTTTTACAAAAACAGATTATTCATATTTTGATCATTTTAAGAAAAATATGTTTGGTTTTCCAAAAGTGTGCCACGATTGAAAATTAAAATTTTCTCCGTCTTATACTTTATAAAAGTTAACTTCTTTTTATAAAATTATCACCCTTGCAATAAGTAAAGGATTAGTTATAGGGGTGATATTTCATATATATGGATGATTGAATTTGTCGTTACACTTGAACCCATTTTTGCATCCTGAGGCAAATCTCGTCCATGACTAATCTTCTTTGAATTTTGTGTATTTTTTTTACAAAATTTCATAATTGGTCCATGTGGTTTGTAAAGTATCTTACTTAGGACTTTTACGAAAAACGTCACGCCACTAGTCCCTATGGATTAAAAAATTACATGAAATGTCATCATGTCATTAAACCTAACTTTTTAGTTGTTAGATTTTAATGAAAAATATTATTTTATAGTTGTACAAAACTCAAGCACCATGTTTGTAATTTTGTAAATTTGAAAAAATATATATATATATATATATATATATATATATATATATATATAATTTTAGTTATATATAGTTTTTAAACTATGATTTCTCATATAAAATAAGATTTCTCATATAATTTTAGTTATATATAGTTTTCAATCTATTATCAAATTGAAAATATCATGAATTTAAACTACGATTTCTCATATAAAATAAGATTTAATTTGCAAATTACATTTTAAAAATATTAGCTAGTTTTTCTATTTTAATAATTATAAAGTGCACATATCACACACTAAACATTAAATCTCAATAGATAAGCCGTTTGATTTTTTTTTTAATTTTAATTTGTCGTAACACACACACACACACACACACACACACATATATATATATATATATATATATATATATATATATATATATAAAGAAAAAAAAAGTAGACCAAAATTACAAATAGAAATCTAACTTTTTTATTTACTTGAATCAAAATAAAAAGTTACAAAAACCATAAATAACTAGAATTATAAAAAAAAATTAAAATTAAACATTAAAAATTAAAAAAATTAAAAAAAAAAAAAAACTCAAACATCAAAATAGTAATATACTCTAATATATCCATACATTTTACACTTTTTGAAAAAGGTCAAAAAAAGTTATCAAATTAATGAAAAATAAAATAAAAGAACGAAAAAATTAACAATTTCGGTGTTTAAGTTTTTGATTTTGATTTTTTTATTTTTCATTACTTGAATCAAAATAAATAAAAAAATAGAAGAATAATAAGTAAATTAAAAAAAATAGAAAACAAAAGGCGGAATAATGATAATGATAAATACAAACATAAAGTTGCTAACGATATTAACTATGTAGCATCCAAGTAAAAAAACATGAACTGTAACGGCATACAATTTAAAATAAAAAAATAATATTAACGCTTCAATTCACAAATAAGAAAATTTAAAAAAAAAATGGTTTCGACATGGTTTATCAAATTTAAGTTTATTTACTTGAATCAAAATTAATAAAAACATAAAAAAAATTATAAATAACTAAAATTATAAAGTAAAAATAGAAAACAAAATGTGAAAAGGATTAGAAAAAAGTTATCAAATGTTGAATATATATATATATATATATATATATATATATATATATATATATATATATATACACATACACATACGGTCCTTGAGGTTTTTAGTATATTACAAATTTAGTACAATAGTTAAATAGTTTTTTCATTAAAATCTAACAATTAAAAAGTTAGATTTCACGGTAGGAAGACATGTCATGTAATTTTACAAACCAAAAGAACCAGCGGCGTGACGTTTTCTATGAAAATAATCAAAGTGAGATATTCTACAAACCGTAGGGACCAATTATAAAATTTTGTCTTTATTTTTTATAAATATCTTATTAGGTTTTAAGAATTTGATTTGTTTTCATCGTCTTTAATATTTTGCATTAGAGATAACATGTCATTTATAGAACAAAATAGCTAATAAAAGACTTAGTTCGATCTTAATTATCATCAAAACAAATGAAATCCGTTAGGGTTTTGAGTTTTTGGGTTTGGTCAACAACAATTTTTTATCCAAGACAACAATTTATGTTTTATAAAGTTGTATAATATAACATTTTAAAACAAAAATGGTTGTCAATTGAAATAAAAAAAATTGTTATGTACAAATCAGTATCATTACAACTTTTTTTCCTATTAAAAAAGAGTACAACATTTTCTGTTTGTTTATAGATTTTCTAGAACTTTTTATAAATTTTGATCACTTTTTTATAACTTTTTTAAAATAAAAAGTTATAAACGTGGTTTGCAAGTTTTTAATACATTGTCTTAAACTTGTTTTACAACTTTTTTTTGAAAAAAAATCAAAAACAATGATGCAACTTTTTTAAACTAACACTATTCCTCTATATTGTATAAGAATAAAAAGTTGTCAAAAAAATACTAATAATTAAAAGTATTATAAAACATATACTATCTTCCAAACAAACATAAAATGTCAGATTCCTGAATCCAATTCAATTCAGTGGGATCTTTTATTCACATTTTTTTCCACCAAGAACGTTTTATAAAACTTTTTGACTCCCGAATTTGGAGTATCCTACTTTCACACAATTCACATGGTTCAACAAGCAATCGATATTTCACGATCAAGGGTGTAAGACTCTTTGGAGTAGCGGTCCTTATATATCGTATTAACAATCGAAATATGGTCGAAAGAAAAAATCTCTATTTGATAGGCTTCTTTCTATACCTATGACCTAATATATCTATATAACATAATGGAGAAACAAAAACTCAGACTTCAATATTTTTTACAATATTTTTTGTATTTATTAGCAATTTAAAAACATTTCCAATAGTCTTATTTCTAATGAAATCGTTAACCTTTATATACACCAAAATATACATACATACATACATATATATATATATATATATATATATATATATATATATATATATATATATATATATATATATATATATATATACATTTGTTTTATAAAATACATGTTCGTATATTTTTTATAAAAACGGAATTTATATATTTATATACTTACTAAATACCTATTTCTATAAATAGGAATTTCATATACAAAAATGTTTTAAAGAAAAGTTTTTATATAAAAAATAGGCTTTTTATATGAAAATATGTTTTTTTGTATAAAATAATTTTATAAATAATTAAAGCATATTCAAAACAAATTTTAAAGAAAAAAAAAGATGTAATAAAACTACATTTATGATGAATTCATAACAAAATTCTGAAATTTTGGCAAAATATGTAAATTTTGGACCAAATTTGTGATATATCTAAAATCTAAACAAAAAATATAAATTTTAGACCAAATTTGTAATAAAGTTTAAAATCTTGACCACAAATGTAATTTTTTTACAATGTGAAAAATGTTGACCATGTAAAAGAGTCAATATATATATATATATATATATATATATATATATATATATATATATATATATATATATATATATATCTTCATATCTAATCTAATAAAAGAATAGTTATATTTTTCTTTTGACATGTGTCATCTTATTAAGCCTCCTAATTAATGCATATTTTATTTCCTTTTGCCATGTGTAATCATATTATATCTTCTAATTAATACATGCCATTTGTAAACCTATTGATTTTCCATTTCAAATTTTAAATTTTAAATTTCCACTCTTATTACATTAAATTAATAAAATTAGAGTAAAAATTAAAATAAACTTAATACAAATTATAAAGTGATATAATTTCATATATTTATTTAAATCAATGATTAAAATTTATATAACTAAAAAAATCTCTTAATTAATAACTAATATAAAATAATTGATTAATAATTTTTAGTTTTTATTTTAAAAGTTTAATTAATTGTCTAACCGTGGTTCTCACGGGTTATAACTTAATACATATATATATATATATATATATATATATATATATATGGAGAGAGAGAGAGAGAGAGTGTGTGTGTGTCACACCCCAAAATCAAGAACGTCGGAATACGTTCTAGGGTGTAGGACGTCATGTACAGTATCATAACAATGCATAATAGTAAAAGCAAGCAACAACATCCATTGCATTAATATAATAATTGTAATACAAGCGTTTTCTGTACAGTTTTGTTAGACACCAAAAGTATAATCAAAATAAAAAGGAGTCTTGTATGTACTCCATCTCCTCACAAGCTGCATTTGAACCTGTCTACTGATGACCTGAGAATACAAGTTATTTTGAAAATGAGTATCAGCATAAAGCTGGTGAGTTCATAAGTATAAAGTGTCATTGCTTGTATAAAAGTGTTTACAATCAAGTAATATAATAGTTGTCATCAATGTTTGAAAATAGTGTGTTCCCTAGAAAATCCTATATTTTCCAGTAAAAGTAGTCTTCTACCAAGACCTGGTTATTTGTATGTTTGATCCTTTTGAAAGTGTAAAAGTTTTCCCAGTGAAACTATCAGTATGTAAATATAGTTTTAGACTTCATTCCTATAAAGTGAATGGGAAAATAATGTTTTACCCTAGCAGTGTCACTGCCGGATGTGTGAAATAAAAATGCAGACTCCAGGTAGTATTAAATGCATAATACACCTCGGGGAATCTGTTTTGCCTTTAATTCTTAATGTGTTAATCAAAGGTCTGAGTGTGAATTCGTATGTAACCATGCTGATTGACGATCGAATAACTGATGACCCTCCAGGTCACACGAAGTATTGTGACATTTTTTCACCCCTGGGCCTAGTCGGCTCGGACTGTAGCTAGCAGTCGGGGTATGGGAGTGTTTGTCTCGTATAGATCTATACACATAATGCCCTCTCTCCCTCCGACAGACTCTGGTTACGAGGTGATAGCACAATGAAGTGTCGTATCGAGAAGTAGTATGTCACATTCTGTTTTAGTATATTCTCTTGTATTAGTGTATAATGTACCTTCTGGTATAATGTATAGAGTGTTCTCTTGTATAGTATATAGTATTTAGCATGTATTGACTCGTAATTGTACTAACTCTGGTGAGTGTCATGATAATAGTAGTAATGAGCGGTAATCCTTAACTATACCTATTATAGTTAAATAGAAATATTAATCGCATGCCTTTGATACACAAGGTATTGAACTGAAGTGAAGACTTTTATATCCAACAAAAATATATATGATATATAACTAAGAATTCAACGATAGTCGGACAGATAACAAGATACACTA
This sequence comes from Lactuca serriola, assembly GCF_051521515.1. Lineage (NCBI taxonomy): Eukaryota > Viridiplantae > Streptophyta > Magnoliopsida > Asterales > Asteraceae > Lactuca > Lactuca serriola. Next base: position 92,555,169 of record NC_136411.1, on the reverse strand, counting down.
AGTCCACAATCAAACAAGGACAGGAAGTAAGGTGAGCTATCAGTCCTAAGTCCTTCAAGTCTTACTTATATAAATATATTGATGTGGCTATGGTTTGGGAACAAAAAGAGGTTTTAAAAGAGTTCGGAAATAGTTTTATAACAATTTAAATTGAGTTTGATAAACATTTAAAGCAGTTTTGTTGGCAAAGTAGTTAAAAGTATAGAAAATCATTTCTGGTTGCAAGTCATAAATCACATGTGATTGATACTATAACTTGTTTGATTCAACTTTTATTCCCCCCTCCCCCCCCCCATAAAAGCATTTAAAAGGTTGATTAAGGGGTATGAACTCACCTGCAGTGAGTGGAGTGGATGGAAGTGCCGGGTAGGATGCTAGGTGCCAAGCGAGGACTTGGAGTCTTGGACACACACACGGATCATATGTAACATGTAGTGATACATAAATGTATATAATTAGTTATTTAATCACTAATTAATTAAGTAAAGACACTCTAATGCATGAAAACACTTTGCTTCAAGTGCTAGGAGTGCTAAGGGTTGCATCTAAGGAGTGTATGGCCTCACTATGGAGTTTACACTTCAAATGGTAGACCTTAGGGGTGTTTACGATTTTTGAACCATATACCCCATGATTTTACGGCCATAAACTCATGGTAGTGGTGTGTTTGAGCGCTTCAAGGTCTTATGCTTCACATAGGAGGGTTCTAGGGTTGATTCAAGGGCTTAGGAAGTGGTTAGGGCTCGAAATGGTATACTTTTTGGAGTTTACGGCCCTTGGACCATTTTTGGGAGTTTACTACCATAAATCCATGAGTTTACTGCCGTAAACTCATGGTCACTCTATCCATTTCATGTTTTGTGGTTCTTAGATCATTCGTGCAAGATCCTATTTCATTAGCCAAGCATTGGAAGGAGTTTGGGGCATTAAAACACCCTTAAGGGGTGTTTACGGTTTTGGGAGGTCCCCAAACCGTAAACACATGTTCTTGGGGTTTTTAGGTGTTTAGTGCATGGATTTGCAAGTATTTTATGTAAACAATTAGCTAGGAGTGGTATACTTACTTATATGAAGCTTGCAAGGGTGTTTTAGGGCCCAAAAACGTAAATATGTTCTTGGTGCTTTGAAGATCACTTGAAGATCTAAGTAAAAATCAAAATTCCATGGATGAAGAGGTGTAAAAACACTAGATTAAGTGTTGAAGGAAAGAATCTAGGAAGGGAAACTTACCTATTTGGCGGTTTTGAAGATATGAATTTATGATACCTGAGAGAAAAGTCTTGAGTTCTTGAGTGGGAAGTGGATAAATGAGGCCAAGAGTGTAAACTCATGCTATATGCATGAGTCTTGGGGAAAAGGGTGTTTACGGCCCAAACACCCCTTGTTTGGCCGTGAACACCTAGCTAAGGTGTTGAATTGTTTTGTTCGTTACATTTCACTAATAACAACACTTCCTTTTATTTAATCGCTCGACGAAAAAATAAAATAAAACACCAAACGGACTTAAATACATACGAAAATGTATTGAAATATTATTGACTAATAATTGGAGTGTTTGAATGTGGAAAATATACAAATGAAAATTTCGGGTTGTCACATCATTCCCCCGTTAGAGGGAATTTTGTCCCAAAATTAGAGTTCAAACAACTAAGTTATTACACAATAACTAAGCAAAAAGATGAGGATATTTAAGTTTCATTTGATCCTCGCGCTCCCAAGTGAACTCCGGCCCTCGCTTGGCGTTCCAGCGAACCTTCACAATTGGGATGCGGCTTTGTTTCGTTCGTTTGACTTCTCGATCCATAATCTCCACCGGTTCTTCCGCAAAGTTGAGGCTCTCGTTGATCTCGATCTCGTCGAGTGGGATTACAAGAGTCTCGTCGGATAGGCACTTTTTCAGGTTAAAGACGTGGAAGGTAGGATGTATGTTACTGAGCTCGCGGGGTAGATTGAGTTTGTAAGCTACGAGGCCGATTCTAGCGAGAATCTCAATAGGCCCTATGTATCTTGGATTTAGCTTTCCGCGCTTTCCAAAGCGTATCGTGCCTTTCCAGGGTGAGACCTTCAAAAGGACTCGGTCTCCCACCTGGAACTCCAAGGGTTTTCTCTGTTTGTCTGCGTAGCTTTTCTGTCGGTCTCTAGCGGCTTTCAATCGTTCACGAATCTGAACGATTTTCTCGGTCGTTTCTCGAATGATCTCCAAACCCGTGAGAGTGCTGTTAGGAATTCGTCCTTTAGCTAACTGAGTGTCACCCACCTCAGCCCAGCACAGAGGGGACCCGCACTTTCGACCGTAGAGGGCTTCGAATGAAGCAGCCTTGATGCTCGTGTGATAACTCTTGTTGTAGGAAAACTCGATAAGGGGTAAGTGGGTATCCCATGCCTTACCAAAGTCGATCACACAGGCTCGCAACATATCTTCCAGAGTATGGATAGTTCTCTCACTTTGTCCGTCGGTCTGCGGATAGTGAGCTGTATTCATGTCCAGCCTCGTTCCTAAGGAGTTTTGCAGTGACTGCCAGAATCTCAAAGTGAACCTACTATCTCTATCGGAGATAATGGATATAGAAACACCATGCAGTCGTACGACCTCCCTAATGTATGTTCTTGTGAGCTTCTCCATCTTGTCTGTTTCCTTGATGGGCAGGAAGTGTGCGGACTTGGTCAATCTGTCGACGATGACCCATATGGTATCAAGCCCACCCGTCGTCTTGGGTAGCTTGGTTATGAAGTCCATAGTGATCCACTCCCACTTCCATTCAGGTATCTTCGGTTGCTGTAGTAGACCCGATGGTTTCTGGTATTCGACCTTGACCTTGGCGCAAGTAAGACATTTACTCATGAAGGTAGCGATTTCTGCTTTCATGTTGGGCCACCATTATGATTTCTTGAGATCCAGATACATCTTATCTGAACCTGGGTGGACAGAATATCGAGTGTTGTGCGCTTCCTTCATGACCAAGTCTCTGAAGCCACCGTGTCACGGTGTCCAGATTCGGTCCATGAGGTATAAGGCTCCGTCACCCTTGACTTCCAAATTCTTATCCATTCCCCGCAGGGATTCTCCCACCACATTTTTAGGTTTTAAGGCTTCGAGCTGAACCTCCATAATTTGTGCGGATAGATGCAGATGGATAGTCATTGTTAATGACTTGACTCTTCGACTAGAATATTCTTTCTGACTTAGGGCGTCTGCTACTACATTGGCTTTACCTGGATGATAACGAATTTTGCATTCGTAGACATTGAGTAGCTCGACCCACCGTCGCTGTCTCATATTGAGCTCCTTCTGGTTGAATATGTGTTGGAGGCTTTTGTGGTCGGTGTATATTGTGCTCTTCGTACCGTACAGGTAGTGTCTCCAGATCTTTAGGGCGAACACAACCGCTCCTAGTTCGAGGTCGTGTGTGGTGTAGTTGACCTCGTGTGTCTTCAGCTGCCTTGAGGCGTAGGCGATGACCTTACCTCGTTGCATCAGAACACAACCGAGCCCTTGATTGGACGCATCACAGTATACCACAAAATCTTCTGTCCCTTCGGGAAGGGATAGTATCGGTGCAGTGCATAAGGCTCGTTTCAGGGTCTGGAATGCCTTCTCTTGTTTCTCTCCCCAGTCAAAGGCCATGCCTTTCTGGGTCAGTGTTGTAAGGGGCTTAGCGATTCTAGAGAAATTATGTATGAACCTGTGGTAGGAGGCCTAGGAATTGACGAATTTCTGTAGGCGTCTTTGGTGCTGACCAGTTCTCAATAGCTTTAATCTTGGATGGGTCAACGTGGATTCCTCCTTCGCTAACCACGTGTCCTAAGAATTCGACTCTTTGAATGTAACGCTCGTAGATCCGGGCTAGTCAAATTAGAGGCAATAAGTGTCGAAAACTACTTTTCGACAAAAGATTATTTAGAATAAATAATATTAACCAAGTTGTAGTATAGGTAACAAGGTTTCCGTACATATAAAGACCGCCAAAATCCGAGTTATAACAAAGAAGTTATGACCCGTCGAAGTTTCGCAACGGAACCGGCATGATACCGGGAAGCGTAAATAGTGAATTTACGATAGAGCGAGATTTAGCCTTAGCAATCTAAATGAAATTCGTGGAATACGTTAAACCGAGAGCTTCCATAAAAAGAACGCCCAAATCTGACTTCGTATGAGGAAGTTATGATTTTTCGAAGTTTCGAATTAGCAGCGTATAGCCCGAAACTCGAATATTAGATCGAACGGTTTTTAGCCGACACGACCTAAACAAGAATCAAAGATCTCGTTAAGAATAACGTAACGAGAAAAAGATGGGTGAAAACAGACGTCAGATGAAGAAGTTATTATTTTTAACGGACCAATCCTGTCCTGGCCTGTTAATAATGTAACTTTTAAAATAAAGTCAAAATTAGCCGACGGAGTCTAAACGAAAGTTGTAGAGTACGTTCCCACCTTTGCGTGGATATAAGGAATGTCAAAAACAGAGCTCGTACGCGAAAGTTACGAATTTTTAAAGTTGAAGCATGAATTTGCGAAGCCTGATGCAATAATGAGGACGTGGCATGATCTGGACCGTCGCTTGCTGATCACGCCTCGCTTCAGATGGGTGACACCTGTCCTCTCATATGCCCCACGTAATCCGAAGACGCCCAGCGTCCGAGTACGCCTTGCGTGCGAAGTCCCTACGCTCCGCGTTCAAGCCTTCCTCGGTCCACAAGCAGCCACGTCGCAACAAGCCTGTTCGGACGTGTGTTGTACGATGCGAGCCTTACGCCCAGCGTAGTCCGAGGCCTCACAGGGTGTAAAAAGGGGGCGAGGGTCTCCGGATTTTTCACACCATTTTCCTTCTCGCTCTAGATTTCTTTCTCTCTCTAAGGGTTTTAACCCTCCCCTAAGCCTAGGTGATCCCCTAGCACCCTAAGGAAGCCCCGAGGCTCCCGGAGTCCCGAGAAAAAGGGGTCTTTCGGTTTCGGAAATGCTGCTCCGAGCAAAGCCCGTTTTTCTTTAAAATCTGTTGTTTTATCGAAGGAAATTGTTTTGAGAGTATCGAAGCACTGTCCGAGTGCTGAGTCACCACCATTCAGGTGAGTGCATAGTTACTTTCATCTTACACATAGATATGAAGTATTTTATATAAATTACGTGCTATGTGTGCATATTATCTGAATACTTGTTGTCTATGCTGGATGAACGATTTTATACATGTTTTAAATGATTTAAACTGTATATGTATTTTATATCTACAAAAATGTTCGGGTAAAACATGGGTAGATGTAATAGATGGAATATAAGTTGGACGATGAGTTGAGAGGTGTTATAGACCACGAGGTGAGGGTGAGAGGTGAACGATGTGAGAAGCCCTTTCCCAAACGATGGTCCCGTCATTCAGCAGAGTATGGATGACAACCACGGACTATTCTAGACAATCCAGTGGAACACTAGCAGGCTCGCAACCTGTAAGTGTTGTGAACGATGTGTTCACTCGGTGTACTCTAAACCTTGGTGATCATGCAGACTTGATGCCTAAACCCTGGCGATCATGCAGACTTGATGCCTAAACCCTGGTGATCATGCAGACTTGGTGCAAAAACCCTGGCGACTATGCAGACTTAGTGCCTGTTGTATAAATTTTGGCCACTATGTAGACTTAGTGCCTAAAACCCGGTGACGATGGACTTCGTGTCGATTCCTTAGGATGATCCTTAGGAATGTATGAACGAGGAATGGTTGATTCTTAGGGTAGATCCTTAAGAGTAAAAAAGATAATGAGGATGGGTAATTGGGTTGATTGTTTGATTGTTTGAACATAATAATTATATTATTGTGGGTTGAAAACCCTATTTACTCGCCAGGTTTCCCAACCTGACCCACTCAGTTTATTTATGTCGCATGTGTTGTTATGAAGTCACATTACACTGAGAGATTAAAGAGATGTAGATCACTAGTAAGTTATGTTTATGCTTATGTTTCTGTATTGACGATGACATCCCAAACGTTTTAAAATAAATAAAATACGTTTCTTCGAAAATGTTTGATAACGTATTTATCATGTTTTTCTAGGAACAAATTCCGCAACATTTTTATGAAAAACAAAACCGGTCTTTTCTGGCCGTGAAAATGGGGATGTCACATCGAATCCAAAATTCGCACTTAGAGAACTTCGCGTATAGTTTCTCCGATCGCAGGGTTTCTAGGACTTGTCGTAGATGATCGCTATGCTCCTCCTTACTTCGAGAGTAGATAAGTATGTCATCAATGAAGATGATAACAAACTGATCCAAGTAAGGGCAGCACACTCTATTCATCAAGTCCATGAATACTGCAGGCGCGTTGGTCAGTCCGAACGGTATCACTACGAACTCGAAGTGTCCGTAACGAGTTCGGAAGGCTGTTTCCGGGACATCCTCCTCCAGAACTCGTAACTGGTGATACCCGGACCTCAGATCAATCTTGGAAAAGTAACTCGCCCCTTGAAGTTGGTCGAATAAATCGTCTATACGAGGAAGAGGGTAACGATTTTTGACCGTTAGATTGTTGAGTTCTCTGTAATCGATGCACATACGGAACGATCCGTCCTTCTTCTTTACAAACAAGACCGGCGCTCCCCAGGGTGAGAAGCTTGGTCTTATAAAGACCTTGCTGAGCAGCTCGTTAAGTTGACCGGACAGTTCTTGCATCTCAGTTCTCAGCAGGCGCTAGGAGATAGGGCGATTTGGCTATGGGGGTAGCCCCTGGAATTAAGTCGATCCTGAACTCGACCTGACGTTGGGGAGGTAAACCTGGCAGCTCTTCTGGAAAGACATCAGGGAAGTTGCATACTACGGGGAAGTCTTTCAGATCTTTCGTTTTCTGGCTCGTATCGACGACGTGTGCAAGGAATGCACAATATTCCTTACGCAGGTACTTCTGGGCTTGAATACTGGAGATGATACGAAGAATCATACTGGGTTTGTCTCCATAGATTAACAAGGTTTCGTTATTTGGTAGATTTAGACGGATGGCTTTGTCGAAGCATAGGATATCAGCATGATGGAGACTCAACTAGTCCATGCCCACAATGACATCGAAACTCTTGATTGATACTGGTATGAGGTTGATTGGGAACGGATGATTATCTAGCATGAGGGCACAACCTATGTAGATCTCGTTAGAACTCTCTGTCTTTTCGTTAGCCATTTCTACGACGAAGGTTTCTTTTAATGGTTGTGGGGATCGTTTAAGTAAGTGTTTAAAGTTTTGGTTTACGAAGCTTCTTTATGCTCCACTATCGAATAGGATACAAGCATAAGAGTTATCAAGAAGGAACGTACCCGTGACTACTATGGGGTCTGCTACTGCTTCATTGTGTCCAATAGCAAGTAGTCTTCTCGTTCCTCCCGTATTTCCATCTTTTGGGCAACTCTTTTGAAGTGCCCTGTCTCGCCACAACCATAGCAGACTTGGCTCACTCTGGTGTTGGGAACTTGATTGATAGGTTTGGGCTGAGATCTGAAAAACCGGACGGTATGGCCCTTCCGGTCGCAATTAGTGCAGTGCATTTCATGACAGGGGCCGTTATGATGGAAGGAGCATTTGGTGCACTTGGGTAGGTTTCCAGCATATGTTTTGGCTGGTACAAGGGCAGCAGGAGTAGTGGTAGCATGGACAACCACCGTCTGTTGGTTCTTGGAAGAGGATTGAGTTGACTTACCCTTCTTTCGGTCCCACCATTTCCTCTTGTGGTCGGATGTCTTGATCGGTGCAGTGGCAACTGTTGTGGTTGTTGATGGGGTGGAAGGAACCTCATGACCAATCAACCTTTGGGCCAATTCTTTGGCACTGTCAAAGGTCGTAGGATGTGATGTTAAAACGTTCCCTCGATACGGGGGAACTAAACCCCAGATGTATCGTTCGATTTTCTTGTTCTCAGTAGGGATCATGTTAGGACACATAGTTACCAGGTCGTAGAACCTGGCCGTATATGTCGCTATGTCGGCCCCCTTCATCTTGAGGTTCCAGAGTTCCTCCTCAAGTTTCTGAATTTCACCTCTAGGGCAGTACTCCCTTGTCATAAGTTCCTTCAGTGTGTCCCAGCCCATGGCGTTGGCTGTTACCAAGGAGAGTGATTTGACATGGCCATTCCACCACGTCAAGGCCCTTTCAGTGAAGGTGCAAACAACGAACTTTATCTTGCTTTCCTCGGGGCATGAGAACATCTTGAAAACGACTTCAGTTCTTTCGATCCATTGGGACAGTGCAATGATCCCTCCGGTCCCATTGAAGAATGTTGGTTTACAACTCATGAAATCCTTATAGGTACACCCCTGTGTACACGGATGGATTTCACCATGCCTATAGTTGGTGCCCATTCCAGCTCAACTTGCATCACCGGAATTTATTTGGGCCATAGCTGCAGTTACAACTGTCTGAAACATCACCGCATCGAACTGTGGAGGAGGAGGAGGAGGTGTGTTTTGAGTTGCAGGTCTGCCCCTGTTTGGACGTGGACGGGGCGAAATCTTTTACTGAAAGTTATGAAAAGTGATGGTAATAGTGAGAATCGACCATGAATATGATGAGAGTGTTTCATGGACAAAATCACCATAGTCCAACTATCAGATAGAGTCATAATACAGAGTAGAGGAATATAAGAGTATAGACTTTTCTAACAGGTTAGATAACTGCCAATATTACTGGTATTACCGATGCAAATAAGTTCAGGAAAAAGACCTAATAGTAGGTCTTACATCAAACCATAGGGAAAATGTGGGCAGCTTAGAAGTCTAGTTGGAGTACTTTTGTAACGCCCGTAGATCCGGGCTAGTCAATTTAGATGCAATAAGTGTCGAAAACGACTTTTCGGCAAAAGATTATTTAGAATAAATAATTTGAACCAAGTTTTAGTATATGTCACAAGGTTTCCGTACATATAAAGAACGCCGAAATCCGAGTTATAACGAAGAAGTTATGATCCGCCGAAGTTTTACGGCAAAACCGGCACGACACCGGGAGACGTAAATAGTGAATTTACGATGGAGGACTTTTTAGCCTTATTGATCTAAAATAAAGTCATAGAATATGTTAAACCGAGAAAATCCATAAAAAGAACGCCCAAATCTGACTTCGTATGAAGAAGTTATGATTTTTCTAAGATTCGGCTTAGCAGTGCACGGCCCGAAACTCGAATTTTAGTTCGAGCGGTTTTTGACTTACACGACCTAAATGATAGTTGAAGATCTCATTAATAGGAACTCAACGGTAAAAATATGGACGAAAATGGAGTTCGTATGAAGGAGTTACGAATTCTTCGCGGTCATTTAACAGTCTAAACGCCTGCTACTGTTAAATTTGAGATCGGTCGAGAATTAGCCGACGTAGTCTAAATGAAAGTTTTAGATTTTGATTTTACCTACACGTGGATATAAAGATCGTCGAAAACGGAGCTCGTATGCGAGAGTTATGATTTTTCTAAGTTTACAGGCTAATACGCGATAAGGGGTGACGTGGCACCACCAGAGGAGGACACGTGGCACCACCAGAAGGGTGCCACATGCACCAACTCGGTGAGTCATGACTCAGACTCGGCGAGTCCACCAGTCAGGCCTCCTATAAATAGAGGTGCCGGGTATTCACTTCTCTTCACACCTCTCCAACATTCTTTCTCTCTCTAGTTTCTCTCTCTAGCCTCCCAAACCCCCCTAAAGCCTAGGTAAACCCCCTAGCACCCGAAGGAAGTCCCGAGAAAAAGGGTCTTTCGGCTCGGAAACACTGCTCCAGCGAAGCCCGGTTTTCGAGAAAACCCGCTGTAAGTGAGCTACGTCTACCCTATCTTTAGCATAGCTTATGTTTCGATATAATAATGTTATTAGGACCTTAAAATAATTATTTGGGATATTATTATGAGTTATATTGAGTTTTATTTAACGCTTATATAATAATAATAATATCTAGACTATTAATTTGTTGCGGTTGTCGTTAGACTAAACTCTAGTGGTAATGATACTAGGTTTTGTCCGATGGAAATTGTTTTAACAGTAACGAAGTGTTGTCCGAGTACCAAGTCATCACCTTATCAGGTGAGTGCATGGTCCCTTTCATCTTACACATAGATATGAAGTATTTTATTATAAATTATGTGCTATGTGTGCATATTGTCTGAATACTTGTTGTCTATGCCGGTGAAAGATTTTTATACATGTTTTAAATGATGTAAATTGTATAAAGTATTTTATATCTACAAAATATGTTGGGTAAAACATGGGTAGATGAATGATGAGGGATAAAAGCTGAAATAAAGGAACATTAGTAGTATGGACCTAGTTCCCTATAGGTATACATTGGCAGCAGTGGACCTAGTACCCTATAGATGAGCACTGGCAGTTGCGCCACAACCCGTAGATGTTTTAGATCTACAGTAAACGTCCTAGCAGCTGCGCTCTAAGGACAATATCGGCAGCTGCACCTAATATGGAGCCTTATGACCATGACAGTAGCATTTAATGGTCTATACTGGGAGAAGCGCCTCATAGAAAATGTCCCAATTCTGGCAGTTGCGCCTAAGTGACAATGTGTCATTGGCAACAATGGACTTCACGTTGTTTCCTTAGGATGATCCTTAGGAATGAATGAATGAGAAATATCTGATTCTTAGGGTAGATCCTTAAGAATAAAGAAGATAATGGGGATGGGTAATTGGGTTGATTGTTTGATTGTTTAAACATAATAATTATATTATTGTGGGTTGAAAACCCCATGTACTCACCAGGTTTCCCAACCTGACCCACTCAGTTTATTTATATCACAGGTGTTGATATGAAGTCACATTACACTGAGAGATTTAAAAGAGATGTAGATCACTAGAGTAAATGAATGTAAGTTCTGTTTATGCTTATGTTTCTGTATTGACGATGACATCCCAAATGTTTTAAAAGTGAATAAAAATATATTTCTTTAGAAATGCTTTGATAACGCGATTATCATGTTTTTCTGGGAACAAATTTCGCAACATTTTTATTAAAAGAGATACTATGATTTTTATAAAGCATAAACAAAATCGGTCTTTTCTGGCCGTAAAAATAGGGATGTCACAACTTTCAAGTTTAGGAATGTTTACAGACAAGTGCTCTACCAAGCATAGAAAAGAAAAGGCTATTCCTTAATCAAAAGAGGAAGATGAGTTGACATCTTCTACTGGCGACGGGTATCTCTGGGGCGAACCCTAAGATCAGCCAGTTGGCGTACAACTTCTTGAAGATGTCGTTCCTGAGCCCTCTGACGCACTCGGAGTTCCCTGACTTCGGCTCGGGATGCAGTTAGTTGTTGCTGAAGAGCCTTATTGGTCCTCCTAGTCCTATCCATAGCTTCTTCAAGTTGGTGGATACGGAAAGTGTTAAGGTTAGAGTTGGCATCAATTTCCACAACTCTGCCGATGGCTGCATGACCTTGTTCGACGTTCCTAGCAATCCTCCGAACCATGACGGGTAGGGCTTGATCAGTCGATCCACCCTCGCTTATGTTGTAAAAGCTTCGGTCTCCGTCGAAAGGTAAAAGTTGGCCGTGTTCATCGCTCCATCGATTCAAGGTTGTTGCCCACATGGGAGTGGGGCCTTGAAATGCTGAACGGGGGTTGTGGTTTGGAGCTACTGAGGGTAGGTTGTTGACTTCTGGTTCGGAGTCGGAACTATTCGAAAAGCCTTCTACACGGTGATCATCCAAAGGGATTGGGTGAGCATCTTCTGACTCTTCATCGAGCCATCCTCCAATGCCTTGGTTCGGATAGTACGAATCGTCGGGATGGTGGAAGCCAACCATGTTATCTATGCAAGAATGGGGAAAGAAAAGTTAATAGACGTACCAATATAAGATACTTATAAGACGATCGTTATTAGTCGACCCAATACTTGCATAGTGCGTACCAATTACATGTACCCGAGACAGGATAGACCTTCGAATAAGTGACCCTAACTCTAAATCCACAACCAAACAAGGAACATGAAGTAAAGCGTCTTAGTCACATGTAACCGTAGAGTATCCACTTAGCAACTATTGCCCAACTAGTAACGACCCTTTTAGTTCTCACATATGTAAATCACAGAATGCAGAATACTCCTATAGTATTCTTGTTCATATGTTCTTGAAGTGGTGTTGGTAAGTTTTTAGACTTGTTGCAACACCACAACCATTCTTAGGCACATGCTAGTCACTCCTAGGAAAACGTAGTTAATCAGGCTACATCCACCCAGATTTGACTATATGTCTCTAAGCCTAATTGTGCTGTTCAACAATCTTAATACCTTTGTACTATTCTAGTATGATACTCACCCTTTGTATTAATGGATGTATATATATACTTAGTTAAATATTTTATTATTTAAAGTATATATTCTTGGTCAGAGTTTTTTAATCCCGATGTGTTTATAGTTTGTATATCTTTTATGGGCTGATATACTTGATTCACTATAAACAAAGCTCTGATACCAATCCGTCACACCCCAAAACCGAGAACGGCGGAATATGTTCTGGGGTGGAGGATGTCATGTACAGTATCATAAAAATGCATAATAGTAAAAGCAAGCAACAACATCCATTGCATTAATATAATAATTGTAATACAAGCGTGTTCTGTATAGTTATGTTAGACACCAAAAGTATAATCAAAATAAAAAGGAGGCTTGTATGTACTCCATCTCCTCAAAGCTGCATCTGAACCTGTCTACTGATGACCTGAGAATACAAGTTATTTTGAAAATGAGTATCAGCATAAAGCTGGTGAGTTCATAAGTATTTAGTGTCATTGCTTGTATAAAAGTGTTTACAATCAAGTAATATAATAGTTGTCATCAACGTTTGAAAATAGTATGTTCCCTAGAAAATCCTATATTTTCCAGTAAAAGTAGTCTTCTACCAAGAACCGGTTATTTGTATGTTTGATCCTTTTGAAAGTGTAAAAGTTTTCCAAGTGAAACTATCAATATGTAAATATAGTTTTAGACTTCATTCCTATAAAGTGAATGGGAAAATAATGTTTTACCCCAGTAGTGTCACTGCCGGCTGTGTGAAATAAAAATGCAGACTCCAGGTAGTATTAAATTCACAATACACCTCGGGGAGTCTTTTTTGCCTTTAATTATTAATGTGTTAATCAAAGGTCTGAGTGTGAATTCGTATGTAATCATGTTGATTGACGATCGAATAACTGATGACCCTCCAGGTCACACGTAGTATAGTGACGTTTTGTCACCCCTAGGCCTAGTCGGCTCGGACTGTAGCTAGCAGTCGGGATATGGGAGTGTCTGTCCCGTATAGATTTATACACATAATGCCCGCTCTCCCTCTAGGAGACTCTGGTTACGAGGTGATAGCACAATGAAGTGTCGTATCGAGAAGTAGTATGTCACATTCTGTTTTAGTATATTCTCTTGTATTAGTGTATAATGTACCTTCTGGTATAATGTATAGAGTGTTCTCTTGTATAGTATATAGTATTTTATTTACATAGTCTTTAGCATGTATTGACTCGTAACTGTACTAACTCTGGTGAGTGTCATGGTAATAGTAGTAATGAGCGGTAATCCTTAACTATACCTATTATAGTTAAATAGAAATGTTAATCGCATGCCTTTGATACACAAGGTATTGCACTGAACTGAAGACTTTTATATCCAACAAAAATATATATGATATATAACTAAGAATTCAATGACAGTCGGACAGATAACAAGATACCCTAAGTCCACAATCAAACAAGAACAGGAAGTAAGGTGAGCTATCAGTCCTAAGTCCTTCAAGTCTTACTTATATAAATATATTGATGTGGCTATGGTTTGGGAACAAAAAGAGGTTTTAAAAGAGTTCGGAAATAGTTTTATAACAATTTAACACGAAAAATTGAGTTTGATAAACATTTAAAGCAGTTTTGTTGGCAAAGTAGTTAAAAGTATAGAAAATCATTTCTGGTTGCAAGTCATAAATCACATGTGATTGATACTATAACTTGTTTGATTCAACTTGTATCCCCCCCCCCCCCCCATAAAAGCATTTAAAAGGTTGATTAAGGGGTATGAACTCACCTGCAGTGAGTGGAGTGGATGGAAGTGTCGGGTAGGATGCTAGGTGCCAAGCGAGGACTTGGACACACACACGGATCCTATGTAACATGTAGTGATACATAAATGTATCTAATTAGTTATTTAATCACTAATTAATTAAGTAAAGACACTCTAATGCATGAAAACACTTTGCTTCAAGTGCTAGGAGTGCTAAGGGTTGCATCTAAGGAGTGTATGGCCTCACTATGGAGTTTACACTTCAAATGGTAGACCTTAGGGGTGTTTACGATTTTTGAACCATATCCCCCATGATTTTACGGCCATAAACTCATGGTAGTGGTGTGTTTGAGCGCTTCAAGGTCTTATGCTTCACATAGGAGGGTTCTAGGGTTGATTCAAGGGCTTAGGAAGTGGTTAGGGCTCGAAATGGTATACTTTTTGGAGTTTACGGCCCTTGGACCATTTTTGGGAGTTTACTACCGTAAACCCATGAGTTTACTGTCGTAAACTCATGATCACTCCATCCATTTCATGTTTTGTGGTTCTTAGATCATTCGTGCAAGATCCTAGTTCATTAGCCAAGCATTGGAAGGAGTTTGGGGCATTAAAACACCCTTAAGGGGTGTTTACGGTTTTGGGAGGTCCCCAAACCGTAAACACATGTTCTTGGGGTTTTTGGGTGTTTAGTGCATGGATTTGCAAGTATTTTAAGTAAACAATTAGCTAGGAGTGGTATACTTACTTATATGAAGCTTGCAAGGGTGTTTTAGGGCCCAAAAAACGTAAATGTGTTCTTGGTGCTTTGAAGATCACTTGAAGATCTAAGTAAAAATCGAAATTCCATGGATGAAGAGGTGTAAAAACACTAGATTAAGTGTTGAAGGAAAGAATCTAGGAAGGGAAACTTACCTATTTGGCGGTTTTGAAGATATGAATTTATGATACGTGAGAGAAAAGTCTTGAGTTCTTGAGTGGGAAGTGGATAAATGAGGCCAAGAGTGTAAACTCATGCTATATGCATGAGTCTTGGGGGAAAGGGTGTTTACGGCCCAAACACCCTTTGTTTGGCCGTGAACACCTAGCTAAGGTGTTGAATTGTTTTGTTCGTTACATTTCACTAATAACAGCACTTCCTTTTATTTAATCGCTCAACGAAAAAATAAAATGAAACACCAAACGAACTTAAACCCGGCCAAAAATGTATTGAAATATTATTGACTAATAATTGGAGTGTTTGAATGAGGAAATTATACAAATGATAATTTGAGGTTGTGATAGAGAAAGAGAAAGAAAGTTAGATTCAAATATTTCTACTATCTATTGTGTGAATGTAAAATTGATTCTAGACCAATTATTTTAGTTATTTTAAGAAGTTAATTAATACATATTAAATGCTAAAGATTTAATTAATACCTATTATATCTTCAATATATAATATGCATTAATTACTTTATTGAAATAATTTAAATGATTGGTCTACAATCAATCCTAAATACACAAAAAAGATAATTAGAACATTTATAACCTAACCCTTTATATATATATATATATATATATATATATATATATATATATATATATATATATATATACACAAAGTTTTATGCAATTTTCTGTTTTCACAATAATTTTTAAGAAAATAATAATATTTTACAGGCTTTTTATCAATTCCTCCCTTTATACTAATTTTGCCCTAGTTTATTTTTTCATCTATTTCCCACAGTATGTTATTATTTTCTCAAATAAGTTTTGAACGGAATTAATTCAATAACTAAATCGATCACATATATTATATAGTTTTCAACTACAAGCCGCGCAAAGTTTTCACATAATTTCTGCCCTAAAATTTAACAAAATTAAACCACATCATAAGCAGAAATCTCTTTCTTCTTCTTCTTCTTGATTTCATAGACATGGCTACAAGATGTTGCTAGCATTTCCCATAGTGTCTTCATTCTCAACTTATGGTTGCCACCCTACAAAAACAAGTACACTATATAACACCCAATTTATACAGTCTAGCACAGGACAGAACAAGACAGAACAGAACAAACTTGTACTGTGTTTTGCTTGCATTGGACTGTGACAAGACCGATGTCAATGAGACAAAATTTGCAGCTTTTTGTCTTTATGTCTTTTTGTCCCACCTAAAAAGGTGGGAAAGGGACTACCCTAAATCTCTTGTTTGTTAAAAAGACATAAATGCCCTCATCCTCATCAATGTCCTTACCATGAGATATCATGTAGAAGGTGATTCAGAAGAGGTGGAAGTTGCCTCTTGCTTTGGTCTTCTTTGCTCAGGAGGAGGTCCATCTCTTTGTCTTACATATCTTTTACTCTCATATTTTGATTGTTTTCGTGGTTTTGGTTGATATGTTGGATATTGACATGGAATTATTTCTCCATTCACATATTTATCACCTAAGAATTATAAACATAAACATCAATATGTGACATGTCATAATAAAATCTATGTCTTTTTTCACAAACTTTTAGCAAAAAAATTAAATAAATCACCTCCATAGTCCTTGTTCTTCACATCAATGTATGAATCAGGCAATACCCAAAGCACTCCAGGTAATCCTACAAATTAAGAAGCATGTAGACATTTGATATAATTTTTTTTCCAAAAAAAAAAAACTTAATAATGTTATTGGTATGATTACTTACCTTTGAATTTTTCAGATGTTTCTTCAGATACAGTGCACTGGAACCCGGTGTATGTGGTAGTGCTAAAAGCATACATGTTCTTCTTTGCTTCTTCCATACTAGCATTCACAATTTTAGCAGAATTATTTAAGGTCTAAAAAATTCATTTTATGCAAACAAGTAAAGATCGATTTACTTCTAAAACAATGTAAATATGTTGCTTATTATGAATTGTAAGTTTGTTGATGTTATGTGTGAAGATATTGTATGTACATTACTATTATGGCTACACATTTCTATATGGATAAGAAAAAGTTTGAAACGATGTTTAATAAACATTCATATTTACATATTCCAGTTAGACATAACTACAAACACCTTTGCAAAATCCAATGTTATACAATGTTAAGGATCGATAACAAATTCAACATTTTGAAATATGGACGCGATACTTGAGTGATAACCACATATTAACCAGGTGATAAAGAACTTATAAAAAGATTAAAGATGCTGAGATTTTAGAAAATAAAGGAGAAAATCGTACCTGCCAAGAACAGAAGCAAGTGTATTGAGGTAAGTGTCAATCATTTGCTCTCTGGTCGGAGCAGGATCCTTCGGAAACTCCATGACTATCAACCAATGATTATAATCGCATCCAGGTAACATAATGGTCTCCCTGGGTTCACTACTACTGCTTCTTCTCGACGAATAATCCCCATCGACTGCTGCCCTTATTTGGTGTGTCCGAACCCGGGACGACTTTGGAATGGTTTGTGTG
This sequence comes from Lactuca serriola, assembly GCF_051521515.1. Taxonomy (NCBI): domain Eukaryota; kingdom Viridiplantae; phylum Streptophyta; class Magnoliopsida; order Asterales; family Asteraceae; genus Lactuca; species Lactuca serriola. The sequence goes on along the minus strand of NC_136411.1, from coordinate 92,537,735 downwards.
AAAATGGGTTTTAGGGATTGAGAATTGACGAAAGGAAGGTTAGAAGTGATGAATGAAGAGGGTTTAGAAATAGGATTTGGGGATTTAGGGGTTAGGGTTTTAGAGAGGATTGAGAAATTGAGAGTAGCCATTGGAAGTGTTAGAGATGAAGCAAAAGAGGGATAAGGGTGAAGTTTGAAGGGAAAACAAAGCGATATTTTTCATTTTGACGCATCAGAGGTTTGGGCTTCCGTCTTGGGCTATATGGTCTATCAAGCTGAAAATTACCTGGTCCACGACTCACAAATTTATGCATATAAAAACGATGGAGATTGTACTTTGTAGCATAAAAACCAATCTTTTAAAAATCAATTTGAATTGGTCGGTCGAATCCGTTGGATCAGAAATCGAAAAATAGAGTGGTTTAACTAGTATTGGTTTTATTTTTATGTTTTAACTAAAACAAACCGACAGGTTTGTACAAAAACTCGGTTGAATCGGTTAAATTTAATAAAAATACATTGAAATAAAATATTTTGCATAACAAATTGTGGTGGTCTTTTCATATCTATTTAGACATATTTAAAATTGAATAAATACACATGAGAAATGTTATAAAGTTTTTTGATGTATTTGTATTCATCTAAAACTATATTTTGTTTCAATAATATACTTTATTTTCTTTTTGATGTATGTAAATTGATGAAAACTTATGGTTATATATTTTGTAATATATTTGGAGTGATTTTAGAAAAACCGGATTGATTCGGCGGTTGAACCGGAAGCCACAAAGCAGTCATATAATTGCTTCGAACATTGATTTCGTTGGGGATTGCAATTGAACCGAATCCACCCAAGTCCAAAGTTCTTTAATTGAATTCCAAGAAGGAACAATAAGCTTCACCCATCTACAGATTGCGTAACAACCCAAATTTTCTATACAAATATCTAAGGGAATTATCAGAGTTTTATCTATAAAATGTGGAATTCTGCTAAAATTAAAACACTTTAAATCTTAGGTTTTAATCACAATTTTACAATAAAATCTATCTATTAAATAAGCAACAAGGAAAAATACATTTTTTATAAAAAAATATTCTTCTATACTAAGTCCTTATGCTCCAACCTTCTTCATGTACACTCGCTACTACCTGAACCTACAAACCATGAAACATATCTATTACATTAGACCACAGGTCTGGTGAGTTATATTCTTTCTATTTTCATGTTCATTTACTCTTTCTATCTTTTCATGTTATGTCTTTTTTTTCTTCTCTTTCTTACTTTGTACTCTAATCTTTTATTCTTATAGCATACATTGTTATTCTTTCTCTTCTTATCTATCTTTTCTTCTTTTTTCTCATCTTATCCTACTTTGTTCTCTTCTTTCATATCAAATATCTCTTCTCATATCTTACTCTACACATATTCTATATTCTCTTTATTTCTTTCTTTCACATTATATTTCTCTACTCGTCTATATACTCCATGCATGCTCTTCTCTATCTCTTACTATGTTTTTTTTCATATCTCTAAATTTTAGCATGCTTTCTTATATTCTTCTTACTCTTTATCTCTCTACTATTAACTCTAATGTCTCAGCATTCTGTTCTCATGTAGACCCAACAGTAACATCTCATACTGTACTCTCATCTATCATCTAAGGGAAACAACATCCTACTAGCATTACCAGGTACACTCATCCAGACTTACTCCCCTCTCTTATGACCCTCATGGATCCTTAACCATTCTTGTTTTCTTGAATCTCTCACATATTCCTTACTCTTAATTCACCAGGGACTATATATACGTTATTAAAAGAACTATCTTGCCTGGTTCCACTCGTGGAACCTTTTCTCTATTCTTCTTTAATCATACAGTTAACATATCCCTCAGGAAAAACATTAAAGAAGAAAAGTCAAACTAGTGCCAAGCTTAGCCTAGTTAGAGTCTGGTTATACCCAGTCTGAGGCCAAGGTCAGGCCTCTGCCTGCATGGACTCACTAGTATGGCGGTTAAGGGGTAGAACTGCGCCTTACCCTCTTCTCCCCAGGAGAAATACCCCGACAAACGTGCAACCAGTCAGAGAACTCCACTTGCCTATCTGACGATAGGCACGATCATGATCATATCGAAGATTCCCCTCTAGCCAATGAGGGAACGAGATAGAAAGACGTAATGTAGGATCCTTCAATACAGATCCGCCACGTCAGGTCTCAAAAGGGAAGGCTCAATAGAATCAGTTAGGAGGCACGTGTCTCTCGATCAGGTATAAAAGAACCCTTCTTCCCCACGGAGAAGGGGACAGGACTCTTTTTCTAAGTCATTCTCTATCTTCTCTCTGAAACAATTCTAACTTGATCGTCAGAGCTTCGTCCTGGGAACCACTCCCGGACGTTGTCTAACGATTATCTCTTTTTTGTGTACTATGATATTAGGAAAAGGAATCAACTCAACACCCACCCTTGACCTCAATCCTACCATCTCCGACTTATCACAACATTTGGCGCCATCTGGACGTATCTCCAGAACGATACATCCACGAAGCAAAACCAAAGAGCAAAGATGGTAGGCAAATTCTGGTGACGTCGGGGGCAGCGGAGAAAATCCCGGTGTGTCCAATGCAACAGTTAGACGGAGGGCAAGTTTCCATTCATTAAGAACATGCTTCAAATTGCATGCTAGTCTCACAGACACCATCCAGCTCTGCAGCTGAAATGGCGGCAACTTACATAGCCAGTCTATGGCGTCCAACAATTAACCCATCTCAGCAAGCAACAATTGTAACCACCACTGCACAGATTGTCGCAACACAACAAACATAGATACATGTTTCTCAGCAATAATCGTTTCCACACAGATCAGGCACCGAAACCTGGATCCCTCACAATATTTTAACTACAATCATAATATTCATCGGTGATCTACCTATATGCCACCATGGCAGGCATGCCCCACGTGTCGTTGTTCATACAACAACCACCAGTGTTCAACCCATTCGTATAATAGGCTCAAGGTCCAATCCCAGAAGTGTCTCAGCCGCAAGTTACAGGCGTGTAGACCTCAATCAACCAGGGATCCAGCTCCTACGGACCTGGCGTCCATTTCTCAGTAGCAGCAGAATTCCCCCCTTTCATGGCGACTGATAAACCATTCAACTCGTCTGCACAACAGTGCACGGGATCAAACTCATACATAGTTCACCCAACAGGGTAATACGCATTTTAGCAATTTGGGTCACAACCAAACTTGCAACAATATCAACTGTACATCTCTTCCGGCATCCATGTACAACCAGATGTACGTGAACCCCTACCAGGCATAGCAGCATATGGCCGATGATGGTATATCGTACTCGTACATGGACAACCCTATGCGAAGTGCAAGCTCTAATTTCAGCAATGAACTACTACAATACGAGATCTCACACACTGCGATGATACCGAACATGCCGAAATACTACCGCACTTCTGACCCAGATGACCACATCGACAACTACGAACGGACGATGACATCTCTTAAGATGGATCGTCGCTTCACTTGCACATATTTTCCCTACACCCTAACAGGAAATGTAGGAAAATGGTTCAAGTCTCTGAGACCAGGTAGTATTTCGAATTTTGAGCAACTGAAGTACCTTTTCCTCAATAACTTCATGCAGTTGAGGAAAGGAAAAGGGGACACCAACTCTATGATGACGTGTAAGCAAAGAGAAGGAGATTCGATTCATGCCTACTACGATCGATTCACTTTAGCTACCTTGAATGTCCCAGCACATGAAGAGTTCCTGGTGACGGGTAGAGATGCACAAACCCAGGATCCGATCTGATCCGGTCAGCAATCAGATCTGGTCAACAATCCGAATCTGGTCAAAATCCAATCCGAATCTGGTCAAAAATCCGAATTCGATTGAAATCGGTTTGATCCAGATTTTGTTAGATTTTGCCAGATTTTCTGACGGTTTAAGAACCGCTTTTTGTAGAATCTGGTTTGTGATCCGGGGGTCAATCCGATTTCTAGTCCGAAAAGCCAAACCGGTTTGAATCCAGTCACTAGTTAAATCCAATACGGTTTGGTCAAAACCGATTTTGAACAAAACCGGATTTCGGATCGGATTGGTTTCATTTCGAGGATCCGGATTTTGTGTGCATATCTAGTGACGGTCGCCTTCGCTCAAGGTCTGCTTCTGGGGCCCTTATCTAAGAAGATGCAAGGGACAATCCCCAGATCTAGGGACGAGCTCAAGTCCCGAGTGGATAAATACCTTAGACAGATTGACGGAGAAGAGCTAAAGGAGGCCAATCTCAAAGTCATAGCCAACGCGTACATCAAACAGGAGGGGGCGGTTTCCCGACCAAGTTCAACTCAGCAGGAGAGGTAATAGGGTAACCAATAGAAACACAATTGTCACTCTAGGCACATGTCAAGGAGGTACATGCCGTTCAACAAAGATGACAACAGGAATGGTCATGCAGATGTCCATGCAATTAGCAAAACTCAATCAAAGGAGAAAAAGGACAAGGCCAAGTTTTGCGAGTACCAAAAGAGCAAAAATCATGATACCACCGAATGCACGGTGTTGAAAATGGAAATAGATGAGAAGTAGCTGGTTGGAAACATAGTTGGAATCGCAAAAGAGCTCAAAACAAAATTTGATGAAGACCAACACCAACCTAGAAATCAAAAAGACGGGGGAAAGGTCCATGATAAGAGGCCAGAGATACTAACCATCACTAGGCCTCGCCCATGCAGCAACTGTCAAGGTCAAAAAGCCAGTGTGACGGTATACAATCAAAACATGCTTAACATAGCCTTTTCAATGAGTGATCCCAAACCAGAACATTGGGATCTGAACGACCCATTACATATAATATGGTTTATTAGCTAAAAACGTGTTAAGCATGTATACGTTGATAATGGAAGCAGGGTCAATGTAATTTATGAGCATTGCCTTCGGCGGTTGCCAATCAAGTGGAAAACGTACCTCCAACCACTACAGTGAGGCCCGTTGGTTGGGTTTACTGGTCATGGCATCTGGCCAATAGGCACAATCATGCTCCTATTTACACTAGTCAATCATGATGGGGCAGAGAAGATAATGAGAGTACTCGAGTTCTGGGTCATTGACTGTCTGGCAGAACATAATATCCTACTGAGCCGAATCACACTCTTTCAATTACAAGCGATTCCGTCCACCCTCCATGGCATTCTCAAGTTCAGCAGAAGAGATGGGTCGGCGACAGTCGTAGCAACAAGGCCAGATAATGAATGCAGTACCCAAAAGGAAACAAACCAGGAAATCAGATCGTGTCAAAGTGAAAGTTTTCAGAAAGTGGAGAATCGACAGAGGATATCAGTGGTGGCAGAAACGCTAGCCAATGAGTCGAGGAAAAGGCATAGAGATGCATTCAGATGACTCACAACATCCCATTCACGGAAAGAAGCAAACACTGGTCCGAAGATAGCTCAGCCAGAACCCAGAGCAAAAATCACAAGATAAAGGATTGACTACTCGGGGGCAGGAGCGTCAGTTTAACCCGCAATCAGTGGCCAAGCCACACCCAAGCAAAGAATGATTCGAGACTCGAATCAACTCTTCACCAGTCTTGAAAATAAACAAAACCCCTTTGGCATGAAAAAGCCAGGAACTGGTAACAACACATATAGTAACGGAGCATCAATCACTCTAGCACGCAAGCCCCACTGTAGAAAGGAACCAAGCAGGGTCTTTGATGATAACAACAAAATCCCAAATAATCGTGTGAAACGTAAAGTTAGTTGGCACACACAGAAAAGGGCAAGTGGCATTCTCACCCAATCAAGGGGAGACACACCCCAAGGTCACAACACATATTTGGCCAAGGAAAAGGGGAAGTGCGAATGCCAGTAGAACATGGAAGATGAAATTTGGCTCTTTCACAACCAGTCGAAAATCAAAGAGGCAGACGTCACCCGTGTTAAAGAAAAGCAACAGCAAAAATATCACACTATTTTAAAAAAACACAACATTCGACAAGATAGGTTACACCCTGGACGCCCCAGATAGTTCAACTGGCAGTTATGGGAGAAATTCACACCAAGACCCGATAGTGGAAACATAAAGGAGCCCTAAGTTAGCAAGAAACACTTGGAGGAAATGAGAAAATGACACACAGTTATGACAAGGCAATCACAGCAGAGCGCCCGAACGAAAATAAAACGAAAGCTGAGAAAAGGGAGTATGGTCAAACTCCACATAGGATAACCATACTCCAAGTGGCAGCGCGGAGACCAGGTCCGTGCCCTGGCACTTAGACATTTAGAGTCTAATGTTTCGTGTTTTTCCTTTTTATAGTAAATATAATTTTTTCTTTGAAAGAGTTTTCCAGAATTATGTTTAACCAATTGCAAAAACACAAAGTAAAGAGTTTTTGTATACTTTCCATGTAGCAACAACGGTTGATCACCTATGCTACTTGAGTAAAATCTATACAAGGATGCAACCGTAGGTCTCAATGTAACGTCGTGAAAGTTTAAAACAATTTTTTCACTTTTAAAATGCATACTCTTCATAACACTTGCAAAACATTCTCATTTGTTCAATTTTCAAAACATAACTCCATATTTGAATAGTTAAAAATCCAGGATCCTCAAAACATAACTCTTCTTCTGGTGTGTACAATCAAGCCGGTGTCGTCTCGCTAACCTGAAACCTGAAACACATAACACATAACACTATAAGCACGAAGCTTAGTGAGTTCCCCAAAATACCACATACAACACATATTAGCTACTCGAGGCTATAACTCTGTTTGGCCCTCTAGTCAATGTGTCTCAGTGGGACCCTCCAGTCCCATAACTCTATGGACCCTCTAGTCCTAACTCTGTGGACCTTCCGGTCCTAACTCTGTAAACTCTGTAACATACATAGCGTAAATCACATAGAAATAATGCAGTGTATCACATCATATAAATGGCATACAAAATACTCTATCACATAACTCTAATTACCACTCTAGGTAAAGTATAGTGAGAAGACTCACCTCGGACGAAGAACAGCTCCTATAATCACTGCTGCTACGCACCGGACTCTAACTCTCTGCCAAACCCACAATAATCTCAATTAGGAGCTAAGTCCAACCTCTCCCTTATTGGGTCTAAAGATAGACCACCTATCAGCCCATTAATGCCCTAAGCCCATCGGGCCCACCAAGGCCCAATAATAAATGGGCCCTCACACGGCCCAATTCCCAACCAAAATGGCAAGTCCAAACCAAAGGCCCAAAGCACATACATACACTTCTCTAGCCCAAGACTCTATTACATGAGGTCCAAACTCCCGGCCCAACACTCAAGGCCTAACACAATGCTTAGCCCAAAAATCCCCAGAAGGAGTTACGCGGGGCGTACCCAAACACTCAAGAAATTGATCGGGGACCTCAACCCAGTACGCGGGGCGTACTGGAATTACACGGCGCATACCTTCAGACTTGCTTAATCCATTTTCTGGGTCTTAACCCGTTAAGATCTTAGCTCAACTCTTGGATCTGGACTTCCTAACATCTCTTACTCCATAAAGTTAACAACTTTAAGCCCTTGCATGGCTGATAAGGTCACAACACATAAAAACTCTTAATTTCTTAACCCAAAATGCTCATAACTCATGCATGGGTAGATTCACACGATCAAGGCCTTATTTTTATGGTTCTCCACCATTAGAAATACTTAAAAGGACAGGTTATTAAGCTTTGGAGTGCATCAACTCATAAAGCCTCAAGCTTGGGACCAAAAAACCTAAAATGGACCCTAATATGCACAAAACAAAAAGAGAGGGAAAGCTTGGAGCTTTATACCTTCAAATGGTGCTCTAGCCCCAAGAAAGCTCAGATCCACAACCAGTTCTTCAACTTCACTCCCTTCCATTCTCCTTTTGAACTCCCAAAAGCCCACAAGAACACAAACAAGCTCATCATGGCCACTCACAAGCTCAAGAACGGATATTAGGGTTTGAGAGGGTTTATTAACTGAGGAAGGTGGCCAGAAATGAGATCATCTCTTTCTTTATATAGGGTTACTTCACTTAATTAGGGTTTCCTTCTATGCCTAGTACGCCCAGCGTACTAGGTGGCTCTTGCTTAAAAAACACGCGCATTTGTACGCTAAGTGTACACATACGTATGCCCAACGTACTTCGCTGCCAAAATCCTCACTTAGGGACTTATCTTGCCAACTCTCCCAAACTACCATAACATCTTCGAAATGACTCGAATTATAAAAATCCTCATACCTACGGAAAGGTAATGAGATTCCCTACATTTCTAGCAACTCGCCTCAACCCGAGACCTCCTAGCCCCCGACTCGCGGCCTATGAACCTTACTCATGGATAATTCGAAACCGGATGTTACAATTCTCCCCCACTTCAATTAGATTTCGCCCTCGAAATCACTCTGTACCCCACATAAATCAAACCCTACTAGTCAAGAAGCACCACCGAAGGTCCTCAAACCAAACGACAATCACTTCCAAGGATACTCGATCCCACCCAGAACTCCTGACCCGAAAGGGGCAGACCCAAATGCCGCTACGGTACTCAATCTGAATCTTCAGAACTTGAAAACTCTTGCTGTCTAATTCCTTGCCAAACCATCCTCGAAACATTATCCTGTTAACTGCCCACTGACTAACAAACTCTAAAAACACCCTACCAACCCTGATTCCCCGATCAATCCCAATCGCAACTCAAACGGACGGAAGGGTCATAATCTCCCTCTCCCTCCAGGACCCACTGCAAGGGAAATCATCAGGATCCATTAGAGAGGATGAACCCAAAACTCTAATCTCGGACACAAGGAAAAGATCATGCTCGCCTGGGAATATTCTCTGACCTCTATCAACCCAATAGATGAACCTCAAGCTCACCCATCCCATAACCCCAAAAGGGTTCACCGATTCCCATCTTATAATAACTGTCTCAACTCGTAGTGACGCACAAGTTACACAGTTCGCTTTCCCTCAAGTACACTACAACTCTCTTGAAGATTGGATCACCCTTGAACTCTGTCGATTACTGCTTAATAGTTCCGTGCATCCCGTTGCACCTCCCGAACCAAGGCCCTGACCTACTCAGGCTAAGACACCAGATGACAAACAATACCCATCACATGTAACCCACCTCCGTTTCCAGGATCTCATCTTGTCTATTCAACACACCACCAGGACTCAACTCAACTCGAGAGTTTCGTCTGACCCGCAGTTGGAACCACTCGTCCCAATGACCCATTCAACTCATGGCTCGTGACCCGCAACCCATGCGTACTTCACTTGTCCAATTCCTCCGGATTACGATGTCCACACCTTACTCAGAATATAATGATTCCCGATCATTGAGGAGACCCCGGTCTCGCCCCTGGTCCGACCACCAAGCTCCCAAGAACTCATAAATTAGGGCTATTCAAGCCTAAATCTCTTCTGCGTCATGCTCTAAACAACTAAACAAGAGTGCTTCATCATAACAACCTCTCGCTAACTAGTGCGTACTACGGCTCCCCATAGCATTACGACACCCTCCTCGCTGACGAGTGAGTACTACGGCTCCCCGTAGCATCACAACACCCTCCCTCTGACTAGTGAGTACTACGGCTCCCCATAGCAACATGTAACATCCAAAAAATACGAGCCAAAAATTTCATTTTTAAAACATATACTTAGAAAAACATTCGAAATAAAACGTTCACTGATCATAACATTCCATAAAGATATCGCATGTCTGGAAAACATTTTCATAAAACATAGTAATGTCAGAGTACAAATCCCCAGGAAGATCTCATAATGCGGAATACAGTGCATGTGTGTGATGGGCCACTACCGCGCCAGCTCTTTCCCCTTCGAAGAAGAGGTACCTGAAACCAAAACTAAAATCTGTAAGACATCCTATGTGCTCATACAAACCCTAATGCTTGGATCTAGGTTTCTCTATTGTACATGCACGTTATCCAAGACTATAAACCCTAATTCTAGCATATGGAAATCGATATTAACATATAATTAGGTTTAAGATATTACCTTGATTGTTATGTAGCAATAACAATCCCAATTCCTCCTTGAATTGACTTTGGAAGGCTTAGAGTCACAAGTGTCACTCCTCTAATGGCTTACAAACACCAAGAGCAAATGGAGAAGGTATAAAGAGAGAGGAGAGGTATAAGAATTCGTCTCTAGGACCTCTTGGGAAGGGATAGACGAATTCATGAGCCTTGGGGTCTTTATATAGGTGTAGAGATTAGGGTTTTAGTCCTTATCCTTATCTAGTTGCTTGCCCACCAAGTAACCATAAGATAAGTCTTGAAACCCTTATCCTAGTCGAATTCTAAGGCCTTATCACCTTAAATTCGTCCAACCTATTAATAAGATAATCCTTACCTTATTTTGTAACTATCACATAATTACAATTCAGCCCCTCTAGTTTAATTAATTACACTTGATCACAAAATTAATTCTTAATTAATTATTGACCAATATTAATTAAACAAATATGATTTCTCCTTTAATATATTATTCTTATAACATATTAATAAATCATAATAACCTCTCTTTCTCTATTTATTTCTCCAATCAAGTTGCTTTGGCGAAGGCAACCCAAAAGGACCATGCACCATCGGGTCAAGTACATACCAAAATAGTTATGGACTTAGACACTAATCCAACAGTTCCCCCAACATACCACATACCATACAATCACATAACATACACGTATTGTCAGGCATATTTGGGTGCTCGACCTACCCCTTCGGTCCTCTCGACCGGATACTGTCTAGTATATCTGGGAGCTTGCCTCCCCTTCGGTCCTCTCGACTGGATACTGGGGGACTATTTCACCCCCTACCACTACGTATATCTGGGAGCTTGCCACCCCTTCGGTCCTCTCGACCGGATACTGGGGACTATTTCACCCCTACCACTACCATATAACACATATATCTCATAATCTATTTAGCATGGTTGGGCATGACCGCCCCTTCGGCCCTATCGACCGGTATATTGGGGACTATCTCCCCCTACTGTCACTAGCACATAACATCATATCATACTAGCACAATAACATATCACAAGTAGTAGCAACCCTAGATGAATATCACAGAGACAAACATCTATCATACAACCCTACTGGTGGGCCGGCATTGTGGCCGTAGACCCACCGCTACTGGAAGGTAACTCACCTCAAAGTAGCTGCTGATCTGCGAGGGAACTGATTGTCTTCTGCTGCTGCCGCTCCGGAAATCCTCTGGCTATAATTCCCACAAAACCCTTAGTCAAATACTGCTAACTGATCTCAGGGTAAAATGACCATTTACCCCTAACCAACCACGAGTCAAAGTCAAAATCAATTGTCAGTTGGCCCGACTCGCCGAGTTGACTTGCCAACTCGCCGAGTCCCTATCCCTTTGTCCGACCATAAACCCGTCTCTACTCGTCGAGTTAAGCATTGAATCGACGAGTTCTCCTTCTAAACTAAAGGCCAAAATTCCTTCATCCTACTCGCCGAGTTGTATGAACAACTAACCGAGTTTATCTTCATCCGAAGAACACTCTATGCTGAGACTCGCTGAGCTATATGAACAACTCGCCGAGTCTGTTCTTGAGGCAAGAAGATTGCCTTGAACTCGCCGAGCCATGGAATTGACTCGCTGAGTTACTTCATGAGTGAGTCTGGCTTCCGACCCACTGAGTCACACCCCATGACTCACTACTCCAACCCGCAACACGAAAAAGGGGGAAACTCGGGGACTCGCTACTCGACTCGCCGAGTCAGATGAACGACTCGCCGAGTCGGCCACATGCAAATACCATACACGCGATTCTGCTTGAATCCAGCTCATGCCATTCATAGATCTGGGTTTCTAGGGCCTGATTAACACGTAAAGTTTCCAACTTTACGTGTAAATAAACACCCATGAGGGTTTTAGGGCTCAAAATGCACCAAAAGAGTAGATCTAGGGCTTTCATGCAATATGGCTCCATAAAGGCAGTAGATCCAAGATCCTGGAGCTCAATCATGCCTAGATCTAGAGGCTAAACAACTTATTACCAACCCTAATACACAAAAAAGCTTGGGGAAAGGCTCAAGAAGGACTTTCATGGAGCTATAAGGGACAATAAGCATGAAAACATAGGGAAACTGAGTTATACCTCAAAGAAATCACTGAGATAACCCAAATATGCCCGACCTCCTTCTTCTCTTCTTGATCTATTCTCCTTCCCTCTCCAAATCTTCAAGAAAACACACCAAAAATGCTTCAAACTCACAAGGAACAAGGTTGAACAAAGTATAGAGCTCTAGGGGTGAAAGGGGGCGAGCTTGGGGGCGGATAAGAGGGCTTAAATAGGGTGCAAACCCTTGAAATTTAGGGTTTCATCAGACAGTTGGGACTCGCCGAGTCCAGAATGTGGACTCGCCGAGTCGCCAACTTAAACGTGCTCCCAAACCCGTCTTTACTCGGCGAGTCGGGCCTACAACTCACCGAGTCCAAGGCTAAAAATGAAAATACTTAGATAGATTTTACGTACCAGGAACCAGGTGCTACACAACACAACACCCTCTCTCTGACTAGTGAGTACTACGGCTCCTCGTAGTATCACAACACCCTCCCCCTGACTAGTGAGTACTACGGCTCCCCGTAGCATCACAACACCCTCTCTCAGACTAGTGAGTACTATGGCTCCCCGTAGCATCACAACATCCTCTCTCTGACTAGTGAGTACTACGGCTCCCCGTAGCATCACAACACCCTCTCTCTGACTAGTGAATACTATGGCTCCCCATAGCATCATAACATCCTTTCTCTGACTAGTGAGTACTACGGCTCGCCGTAGCATCACAACACCCTCTCTCTGGCTAGTGAGTACTACGGCTCCCTGTAGCATCACAACACCCTCTCTCTGACCGATGGGTACTATGGCTCCCCGTAGTACTACAACACCCTTTCTATTTGGTGAATATCATGGCTTCCCGCAGTATTGCCACACCTTCTCGCTATCTGGTGGATACTACAGCTCCCCGTAGTATCACCACACCCCTTTTCACTAACTCATTGAACTGCAGCTCTTCACAGTCTCACCCCACTAACTCTTACCACTTCACAATCTCATCCTTAGATCGACGCCACACTGCGATCATTATTCATGCTCTGCGGACCATCCATAGATAAGTGCACGCACCTACCCAAATTATGTATCGCTACAACCGATGACAATCGTCAAAACAAAACACCTTTCCTTGCTGCAATCCATTGTCTTGGATAATCCACTTGCCGTCTCAACGCGACCCCAAAATTATCCAAAATCCAAGACATTAAATTCAGATACCTCGATACACCACCCAAGAACCTCACGATGTCTTGCCTCATCCACTGGTCTTCCTGATATACAACCCGAAATTCGAATTATATTTCAAATTCTCACCTTGAAATATGGAGGGATTGTCAACGACCCAGAACATGTTGATGGCAATCCGAAACTCCTTCCTATTTTGCTCATACCCATGCCATAATACTCATAATGACTCTGAAATTGGTTGACTAATCAACTCATGTCCTTCCCAAACTGCGTAACAGCCCAAATATTTGAACCAGGATTCTCCCACCACCGAACCAACCCTACGAGCCAACCACCTCGGAGAATTCCTATCCATCACAAGGTCTTCGACTGATGGCCACTTGTCGTGGAGACATTCAGACTTTACTAAACATATACCGCATGCTCTAGTCATTCAAGATCCCACACTATACCATCACCGGACCTCCCAACTGTCCAATATTAACACTGAATCTTAATCTGGAAATAACGAACCATCATACTCCTCATCCTCGACTCCTTGCCCAACGCTCCGACATGCCCCTTATAAGAGCAGAAACCACATTTCCACTCTCTATACCCCTCAAGGACAATAAGAGTCACTTCCCTGATATACTCCTCTTGATCGCCCAACGTTGTAGCTACACATGCCCTATTATACTCAAATAGGGTGTATCCTGGTCCTTGTCCATTTCAGTCCCCACTGTCGACCTGCTCAAGCTATATCATTCCCTCGCGACAGACCTACTGCCAGATACTCTGATTGAAAAATCACCATCAGTGCGATCCCACAGGGCTCACCCCCAACTTAGAAACCGAAATCTCAACACCCCTTACGTCTCCCACAAGAAACGGAAATAGCACCACTCGGGTCACAAAAGGTGACATATCTACTATCGGTCGGTCCCCCAGCTCAGACCGTATCCCTCCATAACGCACCGTCCCTACTCATCTCTGAGTCTTGCGACTCTACTGGCATATCACCAACAATCCCTTGGAGCTAACTCGGTTTCCCTATCAAGGGATGCTCCACTAAAACTCGTTCGCCCTGGCCTTCTGGGCCCATACTCCTTCACATCCGACCTTGGTCTAGATAATCACTGCGGAATAACCGGAAAAACCAGAAGCACTAACCGCCACATTTCATGGTACTTGAACCATGTCCTCTCTTATTAACCTACCTCAAATCATGGTACTCGAACCATGACATCACCTCTCGATCTGCCACCATTCATGGTACTCGAACCATGACATCACCTCTCAATTTGCTACCAATCATGGTACTCGAACCATGGCATCACCTCTCGATCTGCCACCAATCATGGTACTCGAACCATGACATCACCTCTCGATCTGCCACCAATCATGGTACTCGAACCTGAAACCTGAAACGTAACTCTTCCTCTGGTGTGTACAATCAAGCCGGTGTTGTCCTGCTAACCTAAAACCTGAAACACATAACATTGTAAGCACGAAGCTTAGTGAGTTCCCCAAAATATCACATACAACACATATTAGCCATTCGAGGCTATAACTCTGTTTGACCCTCTAGTCAATGTGTCTCAGTGGGACCCTCCAGTCCCATAACTCTATGGACCCTCTGGCCCTAACTCTGTGGACCTTCCGGTCCTAACTCTATAACATACATAGCATAAATCACATAGAAATAATGCAGTGTATCACATCATATAAATGACATACAAAATACTCTATCACATAACTCTAAGTACCACTCTAGGTAAAGTATAGTGAGAAGACTCACCTCGGATGAAGAACAGCTCCTATAATCACTGCTGCTACGCATCGGACTCTAACTCTGTGCGAAACCCACAATAATCTCAATTAGGAGCTAAGTCCATCCTCTCCCTTATTGGGTCTAAAGATAGACCACCTATCAGCCCATTAATGCCGTAAGCCCATCGGGGCCCACCAAGGCCCAATAATAAATGGGCCCTCACACGACCCAATTCACAACCGACAAGGCAAGTCCAAACCAAAGGCCCAAAGCACATACATACACTTCTCTAGCCCAAGATTCTATTACATGAGGTCCAAACTCCCGGCTCAAGACAATGCTTAGCCCAAAAATCCCTAGAGGAGTTATGCGGAGCGTACCCCCTGGTACGCTCAGCATACCCAAACAATCAAGAAATTGATCGGGGACCTCAACCCAGTATACGGGACGTACTGGAATTACGCGGCGCATACCTTCAGACTTGCTTAATCCATTTTCTGGGTCTTAACTCGTTAAGACCTTAGCTCAACTCTTGGATCTGGACTTCCTAACATCTCTTACTCCATAAAGTTAACCACTTTAAGCCCTTGCATGGTTGATAAGGTCACAACACATAAAAACTCTTACTTTCTTAACCCAAAATGCTCATAACTCATGCATGGATAGATTCACACGACAAGGCCTTATTTTTAGGGTTCTCCACCATTAGAAATACTTAAAAGGACAGGTTATTAAGCTTTGGAGTGCATCAACTCATAAAGTCTCAAGCTTGGGACCAAAAACCCTAAAATGGACCCTAATATGAACAAAACAAAAAGAGAGGGAAAGCTTGGAGCTTTATACTTTCAAATGGTGCTCTAGCCCCAAGAAAGCTCAGATCCACAGCCAGGTCTTCAACTTCACTCCCTTCCATGCTCCTTTTTAACTCCCAAAAGCCCATAAGAACACAAACAAACTCATCATGGCCACTCACAAGCTTAAGAACGGATATTAGGGTTTGAGAGGGTTTATTAACTGAGGAAGGTGGCCAGAAATGAGACCATCTCTTTCTTTATATAGGGACACTTCACTTAATTAGGGTTTCCTTCTGTGCCTAGTATGCCCAGCGTACTAGGTGGCTCTTTCTTAAGGAACACGCGCATTTGTACGCTAAGCATACGCATACGTACGCCCAGCGAACTTCGCTGCCAAAATCCTCACTTAGGGACTTATCTTGCCAACTCTCCCAAACTTCCATAGCATCTTCGAAATGACTCGAATTCCAAAAATCCTCATACCTACGGAAAGGTAATGAGATGCCCTACATTTCTAGCAACTCGCCTCAACCCGAGACCTCCTAGCCCCCGACTCGCGGCCCATGAACCTTAATCATGGATAATTCGAAACCAAATGTTACACTCAAAGAATCATAATTTTTACCTAAAACTTACCAATAACATCTCAGAGCTGAGAATGTACAAACTTTAATTAATGGCACAAAAAAAGGGTCTTAAAAAGATTCACAACCTTTCCCATGAGAATCAGACAGTAAAAGGTCTTGAGGTGACGATCTCGGCCAAGATGCAGATAGCTAAACCTCAAAGTATATAGCCAAGAACATAGGCTAACATTTTGCGAATTAACGTAAGAAACCCGACTAAACATACAATTCAATGGTTGTCGAAAGCGTATAAGCCAACAATAGCGATTACACGACGTCCAAAACGCACACTAGCTAATTAACGCGAACCCTAGGACAAGGGAATATGTAGAAAAGAATTATAGTAGAAATGTCAAATAATACTAGTCTAAGGATATCACTGGTCAATACAAAATACAGAAAAAAACATTCATATACCAAGTACAAAGCACAAAGCACACGGTTCTTATTCGTTGGCAACCAATATCTTTCATTAC
Organism: Lactuca serriola; assembly: GCF_051521515.1. Taxonomy (NCBI): domain Eukaryota; kingdom Viridiplantae; phylum Streptophyta; class Magnoliopsida; order Asterales; family Asteraceae; genus Lactuca; species Lactuca serriola. The sequence continues at coordinate 92,520,795 of NC_136411.1, read as the reverse complement.
ACATACAATACAAGGGAGTGCGGATACATTACAAAATAAACAAAAGGGGACAAACAAGAATCAGTCCCAAGATTCCGAGGAAGAACTTCCCGGACCCGGCCTACGACAGAATTGGCGGAAGCTATCATAGTCTAGCTCCCCCAAACGAAAGTAACCTGTAAAATCTGTCTCAGCGAAGGACGAAAGGGAAAAATCCACCTCGTCGGCCTTTTCCGAGACACGATCAAGATCCAGGGTATTATATTCACTAGAAGTTTGTTTCCCTTTTTCCAGTCCAAGGGCCTCACATGCCTTCTGTAATCCTTGGATCCCACTGGCAAATTCGTCACGTTTGATAACCTTCCCGATTACTCAAACCGTGCCCTTTTCCAACACCCATTGCAAGTTGCCACAGGCAACATCACCGTTAACCCGGGCATGAGCTAGTTGATGTTGGCACCTGGCCAACCCCCTCGCCAGAACATCCTTTTCTCAAGCTAGAGAACTCACTCGATTCTTAAGACGTTCCGCTTGGTCTTTCAGAGTGGTCGCATGATCTTCCAAAGATGTCTTCTCACAGGCCACAATTCAATATTGCTCGGATAGCTTCCGACGTTTTGCCTCTGAATCACGGAGTTCCCCCCTCAAGCTAGCAACAACATCTTGCAAAGTTTTCAGTTGAGTTTCATTTATGTTGTCACGGCAAACCCGGTTAGTGGCAGCAAACATAAAGGCAGAAGTTTGAGCAGCTACATACCAAAGGTCGCCGGCCATGCGTACGCCCGATTAGGTTGCAATAAACTTCATTCTGGCCAGAGGATGGGCACAATGACTCCACTCCTGAGCGACAATGTCTTCCGAAAGTAATAAGTCTTTAGTAATCGCCCAGACCGAGACGTAAGCTTTAGAAGCTAAAGGATGGGACGCAGTCCCCATTTTTTCAACCATGCAAGGTATGCCCGATGAGGGAAAGGCTCTTGACACGCCCAATGCACCTCCAAGGACAGAACATGCACTGGGATCAGCCATGAGCGAGTCAATAAATGGTGTGACAACCCAAAGTTTATTCCGTTACATTACCCCGTTACCGTTAACGGAATATTCCATTTTATAAAAGTTCCGTTAATTAGAGGTCGCCAAATAAATAAATGTTTTATTTATTTATATTTTTATGTCGTTAAAGTCGCAATAAAATAAATAAAACAATTACTTTACATTTCTATATCAATTTGGGAAAAAGTAAAATTTTATTACGACCACTAAATCGGGTGCGACCAAAAGCCCCGTTTAACGGCAGTATCGGGTAGAATTCCACTGAGCTCCAACTCCAACCCCTATATAAGGGTGAGTGGAGTCTATTAGAGACTTTTTACACTCTCCCAACTCTCTCTCTCTCTACAACTTAAATTCGAGCCAAAAATCGTCCGTTTCGAGCCCCAAACGAGTACGTAAACTATCCTAACTCGTTGTATAACTTATCTAGCCTACAAATTCGATTTTAAAACATAAAATAGGGACAAAATCATGTGTTTACGGCCCAAGAACACTCTTGGGCCGTGAACACCATTTAATGGGGTTTTTTAGCCCCAAAACCCCTCCAAATTGTCCCTAAGGCTTAGATATGACTTGTAGGCTTATGGAATCGGACTTAGAACACCTTGAACTAGCATTTTGGGGAGTACACATGAGTTTATTGCCCAATATTGTGCTTGGGCCGTAAACTCCCCTTCATGGGGAGTAAACTCATTTCCTTGTGTTAGAAATGCCCTCAACACCCCCTATGGCCTTGGAAAAATAGCTTGAATGCAATACCATAGTTGTAAAGGCCTTAAACTTAAATAAAACCAAGGGAGTAGGAGTTAACGGCCGTGAACTCCCATAGAGGTGGTTCATGGGCCGTAAACTCCCATTTAGTGCCCAAATGGTGCCCAAACTCCTTCATTTGACTTGGAAAAATGCATGGGATTTTATCCTCTACCATTTAAGCCCTTAAAACACCAAAAGATATGTACATAGGAGCTTACTGCCATTAAATCCCTAGTTTAGGGCCGTAAACTCCCATTTGGTCCATATAAGTGCCTTAAATCCAATCAAACACATTAGAATTGAACCTAGCAAAATTCCACAATTGGTATAAGGCCTTTAAGCATCCTAGAACACCCTCACCATGATTTTATGGCCGTAAACTCATGGGGAGTTGTCCCAAGGACGTGAACTCTATATATAGAGTTTACTCTTGGAGAGTAAACTCCATTCCTAAGCCATTCAAGCCCTTAAAAGTTACCCGGGACACCCCTAACGCTTAATTAAAAGTGTTTTCGCACTTAGGAAGCGTATAATTGTTTAATTAGTATTAAATGTACTAATTGTATGTGAACATATGTTATCATATGTTAAATAGGTCACTAAGTGTGTCCAAGTCTTTACTTGACACCGAGCACCCAACCGGCACCTTCGTCGGATCCACTTACATCAGGTGAGTTCATACCCCTGAATGAACCTTTTAAATGTTTTTACATGTTTTATAGGGGGGAATACAAGTTAAACATGCCAGTTATCATATCAATCACATGTGATTGATAACCCGCATGCACAAGGATTTACCACACTGTAAACTGTTTTACCGAGTAGGATACTATAAATGGTTTTCTAAAATGTTTTCACTTGTTCAAAACTCTTACTTATACTGTTTTATCAAAGTTCATTTTAAACTGGTTTATGAAAGGTTTCCAAAGAATTTCTAAGGTTTTCAAACTTATTTTACCAAAGAATACCAAGTTGTGATTTTCTTAAGTATAAAGTTTTTTCCAAGGTTTTCATCAAAGTTCTCTTTTATGTCGTATACTCTTACTTGTTAGATACCGCTGCTTCGCTTTTACATAGTTTAAATTCCTACTTGATAACGTTTCCACTTCGTGATACACTTAAATTTGGTAACGCTTATACTTCATGATTCGGTTATTCACACTGTTCGTTTACACTTCACGATTCAAGTTAATCCACAATGTTCGGTCATACCTCACGATTCGTTTATACTTCACGATTCGGTTATTCCACATTGTAAGTTTATACATCACGATTCGGTTATTCCACACTATATGTTTATACATCATGATTCGGTTATACTTCACGATACGTTTCCACTTGTTACACACTCAGATGTAGTTAGGTGTATGCCTGTGCTTGTATAGGTGCATATAAATAATGATTGAAGGACTTAGGAAGGCTTGTCCGCCCTATTTCCTTTTCTTCATTGAGATGTGTTATGGTGGGATCGGATGGCCATCTGAAGGTCATTTGATTCATTAGTTATATATTATGTATACGAGCATAGACATATAGGTTCACTCTAGTCAGTTCAGTTATGAGTCTCTACCTCTAGTTCAACACTTATATTGGAAACCCACTACCCACTATTTGGGATGCATCTTCGGGACACGGCCTTCTCCGTTGTCTAGTTGGTAACCAGAGTCTCCTGTAGGGAGAGCGGACATTGTGTGTATAGATCTATACGGGATTGACACCCCCACACCCTAACTGCTAGCTACAGTCCACGGCCTACCAAGCCAAGGGGTGACAAATGCCATATTTTATATTGATGCTTGTAGGGCGTCAGGTACTCTAGTGTCGGTTATTATGGTTACGAGTATCCCAGGTTACCTTATAATTCATGGCCTTAAGGTAACGGTATTTCACACTGTATTTTACACTGTACTTTACACTGTATGCTGAAAACCCACTCTCAGAGTCACACTGTTTTTAGACCTTGCTAGTTGTATCTTTCATTTGATACTGTTTGGGGTCTGTATTCCTTGTTTTAGACCTTACTAGCCGTGTCTTTCATTTGATACTGTTTGGGGTCTGTAGTCTCTGTTTTTAGACCTTGCTAGCCGTACCTTTCATTTGGTACCGTCTGGGGTCTGTGTCTCCCTTTGTTAGACTGATCCAGGCGTGTCGTTTGTTCGATACTCTCCTGGAGTCTATGAGTCCTTTTGCCTTAGTCAGCAGTCTTCACTACTGAGGCATATGTTATTTTCCCTGATTTCTCTTGATTTCTTTAATAATCAAATTTTGTATTTTGATAATGATAGCGATTAAGGGAAAACTACTTTTTACCACATAACTCCGTCCAGTCTTGGTAGAAGACTGCATTTATTAAAGAAAATATAGGATTTTATGGAAAAGACTCTAATTTATTGGATACTCTAAAACTACCACTTTTATTAAAGTTATTTGAATAAAATGAAACTAAATACTTATGAACTCACCAGCATTTGTAAAAATGCTGATACTCTCTTTTCAAATAACTTGTATTCTCAGGTCAGCATTAGACAGGTACATCCCCGGAGCTTCTGATGAAGACAGTTTAGTACCAAGATGCACCTATATTATTTACTTGTATTACTTTGATATATTGTAATGTAAACCATGTAAAACTATTACTATTAATGCAATGTGTTGTTGTACTTTGATTACTATAATGCATGTGTTGTGATACTTGACATGACGTCATCCACCCCAGAACGTTTCCGCCGTTCCGATTTTGGGGTGTGACAAATGGAGAAGGCGGTGTCTTTGAAGAATTGGGAACCACTCCTATCTCTTTCCGACTGGACACAGAAAACCCATTGCCAAGAACATCCCCAATACTTCAAAGAAGCTTAGGCACAGACATTGCGTTTCACCTCTTACGAGGATGGAGGCCCACGTCATCAGATTCGGTCTCTTCGTCCTACGACAGTACCACACACACATTTCGTTTTCTCCGGATAGGAGTAGTACTTTTTCCTGTTTGACCCCACCACACGAATATCGGCAAAAGCAGAGGCCGGAGAACGGGCTAGGAAAGTAGCCCCAACACCCGGTTGAGAAGATGAGGCAGGTCCACTAGGACCAACATTTCCCCTTTCTTTCAGGAGCAATCCAATAAGCTCCTGCATACGTCTTTCGGATACAGGAGGGGGAAGAGTCTCCACAAGGTCAACCTCCCGGTGACAAAGCTTACCCCGATAATGGCCACACAAGGCCATCTCTAAGGAAATCTCGGCTTCGGCACCTACAAACACAGACACCAAGCATGAGAACTGATAGACCAATAAAATAATCTGTTCTTATTCTTGTAAAAAAAAGAAAGGGAGGAGTAGGAGATGAACGGATACCATCTCTCATGACGAATAATTGTGCCATCTTCCCACTCGCCCTCTAGGCAACATTCATGTCGACTGCGGCAAGGATGAAATCTTTCCAGTTCTCCCCGACGACGGTAATGTTTCCCAACCGTTTTCCAACAACTAGGTTATCCCCGAATAGCTTGGGAAGATGGTGGAGAAAGTCTCGGGTCTTACAAAACCCATGCCCCACAAGGTTTCGGTTGATCCAGAGCCATTGTCTCTGCCAAATTTTCTTCGGATTATCTTGCTCAGAGATCAACTGACGAACGCCTCGTCTTTTCGCCAGCGTGCGAACGCCAAAGTTCGTAGACACACAAAAGGATTTTGAAATGTTGAGGGCTAAATGGTAAATTAGGGATTTGTTTTGAAAAGATTAAGAGTGGGAGGGACCGAATGTCTCAAATTCATATGGAGTTTGTATGGGACACATGATAGAACCTGGTGACTTCTTTTCCCTCTCGTCGCCCTAACCCTAACGTATCCACTACAGCCGCCACCACGAGAGCCTCTTCAACCGTCACCTCTCTTCTTCGCTCATTTCTTATCAAAAAAGGCCGCCAAGCGGCTACCTCACCAATGGAATGCCGCCACAACAACCCCTACTTCCGGAGACGTCATGGGCAACAGGAGAACCGCCGAGGACTGTGGGGCACGTTATGTTTGTCGTGCGTGGTTCGTGAGACACCGGAAGCACTCGGTAAGTCCAACCGCAAACCTACCTTCTCTCTCTCTCTCGTTGTTTTCTGTGGATGCGACGTTGGAGATGTCGTTATCGTCATCGGTGGTCGTGGGGCCACTGTTTCGTCTTTCTGGCGAAGACTGCCACCTAGGCGATGGCTGTGTGGGTGCATGTTCGAGTATTTACATTGTTTTCGGTGTTTACATTGGTGTATGATCCGTTTTTGGCCGAAAATCCAAGGAAGACCCACCACCACCACCGTGAAGTGGTGGCTGCCACCTCTTGCCGCCACCAGCCGCCACCTTGGGTGGCTGCATGCCATTGTGTGTGTGTGTGTGTCTGGACTACTAGTTGAGATGATTTAGATGTATTTTGGCCTAAAACACAACCACCACCTAGCACCACCGTGAGGTGGTGGCCGCCACCGCAGACCGCCATTGACCACCACTACCCGAGGAGGTAGTGGGTGGTGCCCAACTTAGGTAACACAAATCGACCTAAAAACTTAACCGTTCGACTAACAGACACATGATTGGGTTGAACACCCTAATTAGGGTTTAGAAAACCCTAATTTTGGAAATGTGTATTTTGGATTAGTCGGGACCCGCGTTTGGACTGTTGGATTTGGAATTTTGAATTAAACCCGACCACATTGTCTGTTTACTAGTTGAGTGGTGGACTAAATTGATTAAGTCCTTAATGGGTTAAATAGGAACACTTGTGGAAAACCCTAATTGGGTTTGGGTTCTTGTTGGGCCATTTCTTGAACTAAGCTGTTGTGGGCCTTCGTGGGCCCATTTGGGAACATATGTATGGACCAAGGAAACTATTGGGCTTTAGGATAAGGCCCATTGGAAAGCTTGGGCCCAATTTGGAAAATTAGGCCATAGGTGGGCCATAATTAGGCCTTGATGATTATGAGATATTGGACCCCTGGAATGCCAAGTGTTTGGACTATAATAAATGGTTAGGCCTTAAGGTAAGATCATGTAAAGGTTTGGGCCCAATTTAGAAAATTGGTCTATATGTTGGGCCTTAGTTGATTATTGGGCTTTTGGGCCTTCAGATTGTGAGTTTGGGCCTTGGTGTTGAACCAAGCTAGGTTAGGGGTAAAATGGTCCATTTACCCCAAGTATAGACTTATGGTTATGTATTGAAACCCAAATGGTTAATTGGGTTTTGTCTTGATGATTGACAGTACGATGATCGGTTAGCCAGCAGTCAAGGATTTATCCGCGGTACTTTAGCAGTGTGGGGTGAGTCTCCTCACCATACCAATGGGTCTAAGGCACCAAGGCCGGCCCATTTTGTGTTATGTGGTACACTAGTTGATGCAATGTTATGTGATATGTTAGTTGGTTATATGTTATGTGCCATGCTCTTTGTTTATGTGATATTTGCATGAAAGACCATGGGGGAGCCCATGACATTTGAATGTAAGACCATGTGGGGGAGCCCATGGCACTGGGATGTAAGACCATGTGGGGAGCCCATGGCTTTCCTATTAAAGACCATGGGGAAGCCCATGACACTTAGGTGTAAGACCATGTGGAGAGCCCATGGCATCCTTGAGTAAGACCTTAGGGAGAGCCCATGACATCCCTATATGTATATATGCCTGACTTGTGTAGCTGATACGGTTTATGTGATTATGTGTGTAAGACCTTGGAGGGCTTCCACGACATCCTATGCATGGCTTATGTTGCTTATGTGATTGATATGGCCTATATGATTGATATGGTTTATGCAGTTATGTGGATTATATGGATTATATGGGGTATGCTCTGGGAAACTCACTAAGCTCCGTGCTTACAATATTGTTTATTTTATCAGGTATCATCGATTTAGAAAGGAAGGGCCCGGCTTGAACGCAATGCACATACCCGTGTTTCGCAATATATGATTTTGGGACGAACTCTGATAAATGTTTTAATTAACCATGTTTTTGGAATGTTTGGATTTAGAAGATATTTGTGTTTTGACTAAAATAAAAATAAAATTTTTATGCTTGATTTTTGGGTTGTTACATAAAACTTGTTGGGGGTCAAACCTAGTGATTTGATGAGTCAGGTACTGCATCATCCAACTATGTGTATTAGTCAGCTAATGGACCATCGGGCCAGTCGAGCTGGTCTCATCAGCCAGGTCTAGAATAAAGTTGCAACGGGTAGAAGTCTTATATCTTAAATAGTGATTAGTTTCGTTATCTTTAGTATGACTACTTGTATTTTACGGATTGCGTTTTGATTTGTTTAAACCTAATATATAACTTATTCTAGGGGTTATCTTTATAAGTCTTTATTGATCGAACATTGTAGTTGTTTCTCTATGCAAGAAAAGTAATAAGAGTTCTTGGAATCAAAACAAGTTTACGATTCATTCTCTTTATCTTTGAAGATGTTCATTGTTTTACTTGGTTATATTAATTGAATAGTCATCCAGGGGACCAACAAATAGTATCAGAGTGGACTTTAAATATTTCTGAAGAGATCAATTTGTGATTCAATCAATGATGTCTTCTAATTCTTTAACCATATCCTTATCAAGCTTTATCTCTCACTCAATAATCAAATACCCTCCATTTGATGAAAACAATTTTACCATGTGTATTAGAAAGGTAATGATGGTGTTGGAAACCATGGATTATTATATGATGGACATTATGTTGATGGACCATAATTCCCTATATGAATCATAACCGAAAGCAATGCACCTCCAAGAACAGTCTCCGCTCCTCATGCTCAACGGAATGAAGAAGATAAAAATGAGGAGAAAGGAACAAGAAATTTACCTTGAAGAAGTAAAAGAAGATCAATAACCATTTTATTCGGATCATAGAGGATAGAGAAGTGGTTTTGACAACATAATCATATCTTTTGAATGGATACGATTCTACCCATTAAAGTTTGGATTTCAAATCCTTTATTTCCAATTAATTAAATTATACACTTTAAATACTTGAAATTATTTCAATTATTTTGCAGGTATAATTTTTGGACAATTGTTAAGGGTCAAGATCTTGAAACCTATCTAGGATCCCAGATCTTAAAGGAGTCTCAAGATCCCGAAACTACATTATGATCCTGAACACCGCCATTATTATTTCTTAACAAGTTTAACGACTATATTTCTTATTAATTTCTCATATGTGCAGAAATGGTCAACATAAGACTCATTCACAACGATGAATCACTTCAACTAGGCTTAAAACCCGGGAATACATAGTTAAAGCGCATTGCAAATTCCAGTTCAACAAGATCCTGGAAATACTGGACTTTTAGTTACATAACCAAGACTATATATATATACACTTGTAACATGCACACAATAACACAAGGAGCTGACACCTTAGACACCTTGAGCTACTAAAACACTTGTACTCGTTTCTTCATCATTTTTTTTCTGTAATTTATTCTTCAATAAATAAAATCAAACAATGAGATGATCATTATCACCTCCCAATGTTTTATGTCGAATATTCTATCATGGATCAAGGTCTTTCCTTGTAAACAACTTGTGTTACTTCGATCTCAATCTGATACTTATATTAATCACAACTGATACAATTTGGTTGGTATATATTTGATCGATTTTTGACCAAAACAGTGATGTTGCTTGAAAATAAAAATTATGATGTTCTGTTCATGTACATTTTGCCTCTGTTAGAAATGAGTTTTGAAGAATACTATGTTGTGCTGAAGAAGATGAAGCTCTTGTTTGAAAAAGTTGTGCTTGATCTATTATCCGATACTAAAATGTGTTTTTGAAAAAGACAAAAATATTGTTTTGGGGTTAAAGATTTGAGGAGATGCTATGGAGTTCGGACAAAATTGATTATAGTGTGTATGGGTGATTATTTTCCGAGATTACAAGGTGATAGAACTAATTGTACAAGTTATATAAGCCTTATACACATGTATGTGTGTATCTGAGAATCATACGACCAACTACTTTTTTTGGTCAGACTCATGTAGAGAGAAAAACAAGTCAACTCTCAGCGCCACTCTTTGGCCTTGTGCATGTATGTGACGCTTCCAACAGTCACTCAACACGTAAGTTGTACCCAATAATTTGTTCTCTACATGTAAGGGACATGGGGGACAATTTATGATATTTTCAAATTTTGTCCTAATGCATTTAATGCAATTGTTATCATCAAGGAAATAAATTGCTCGCTTCCTTTATTTTTCCTTTTATCCTTTCTTGAACAACTCATATCCACCATTCCCAAGTCATCAACCAATCCGACCCAGTTTTATTTTGTTTAGATTCAAACTTTGAGTCCATCCTCATGAAAATTTGAGATTCATTTAGATATGACGTAGCTCATCTTGATTCATTTTTTTGGATCAGATTCTATAGTTATTCGAACAAAATATTCCGAGAAAATATTTTTTAAACCAATTTCTTTCATTCAAATTTCTTTTATTTACCACCAATTAATTCCTTATTTAAAAATGAACAATTATTTTATTTAAAGCCAATTATTTCTTAAATACCAATTTTAGCCCCATGGTTCAAGGCATCATTCTTTTTTCTTTTTCTTTTTATTTTTTTATTTCGAGTGAAGACAGAGTTGTTTCAGAGATTATTATCCGTGTTTTCTTCCTTCTACTGAGCAACTCGCATTTGCAGCTTCCGATTTATATGTACGTCGTATGCCTACCTTTTTAGAAACATTTTCGATCGTTTTGGTAGACGGAGAGGGGATTGTTAGATTCGATGTTCCTTTCTAAAGGGCATAATCTAGATTTAGAGGTTCAAATCCTTAAATTTATTTGGAAACTTTTCTGATCAACAATGTTTTTCAACATTTGGATCTTTCCGAGGTTCGAATTTTTACTTCTTTCGGACCAGTTACATAAGGTCTCGGACCATCTTCAGACCAAAGATCTTCAGATTAGAGGTCTAGACTAGTTCATTTTGACCTTGATTGACGAGTCAATGGTCGTGCTTTGGGAGTTCGGGTTTGTATTTCAGGTATCAACATCACTTCAGTTCAACACTATCATTCTTCATCAGCGGGTTTATCATATATAAATTCTATATGAACATTCAATTTCTGTAAGGTAAAATTTTTATAAACAATTCTTGAGTTTTGGTTGACCACGACGTGGCCATGCTAGAATGTTCGTGAGACTTTAATGAGCCCCCATGACGTGGCATTGGTTGGACACGACGTGGCGAGCGACTGAAATGTTAAACCCTAATTTTTGAGGTATTTAAAGGAAAGAGGGAGGCTAGGGTTGCCTACCCTCAGCCTCCATCACTCTTAAACCTCTGAGTTTGTAACCCTAATCTTCTTTGAAGCTTTTGAGCTCATTTAGGCCTTTGTGGGTGGTTTTTAGCTCTTTCTTGAAGAAGAAGAAGAATCCATTGGTGTATTGTTTGGAGCAAGCAAACTTCTTTCCATCATCTTGTATTGTTGTTGAACCTTTGTAAGTCTTCAAGCTTCTACCTTTCTATTTCAAGCATGCTAGATTTAGGTTTTTTTTCTTATTTCTTCATGTTGGGTTGAGTAGAATGCATGGAGTCCACAAAGTTGGCAAATTTAAGGATTAGTAAGGTCCCCTTGCTATCATATGTTTTAGATCTGGAGTTTAATGCTATTTTGAGTTCAATGCATGAGATTTTTTAGTGACATTGCTTCATTTTGACCTAAGTTGGAATCTAGACTTGTTTTGGGCATGTATGTTTGAACAAGCAATGATCTTGGGAATATTTTAGACCTTAGTAAGGATTCTGGAAGATTAGAAGGAAAGGGCTTAACATATTAAGGGCTAGATTTGTTAAGCTGCTGAAACCCAGTTCCCACGATGTGGCGTTTGGATGCCACGACATGACGATTGGGGAAGCCCAACTATTTTGTTGTGAAGCACACATGGTGTGGCAATGTTAGGCCACAACGTGGTGACCTGTCCAACTGACGTGGACCTTTGACTTTGACCAAGTTTGACCTAAGGGTATTTTGGGTACTTTGAGTTGTATTGAGAATTTGTCACTATTTGTTGGATAGGTGATCGGTATAACTGATATTCAAAGTTGTGTCCCGTTCAACGATCATTTTAGAATGAGAGGTGAGTTTCCTCACTGTACTTGTGGGTCGAAGGTACCAAGGCCGACCCAACGAATTTGGTATCCACATATATATTGATTGATGTTATGTTGAGTATGATGGGTTTTAGGCATAAGAACAGTCCTATGTGCTCATACAAACCCTAATGCTTGGATCTAGGTTTCTCTATTGTACATGCTTTGAATCCAAGACTAATAAACTTAGATCTAACATATTATAAACTGAATTAGGGTTTATAGAATTACCTTTGATTGTTATATAGCAATAACAATCAATTCCTTGCTTGGATTGGCCTTAGAAAGCTTAGTGCCTCAAGTGTTGCACCTCTAATGGAGTCACAAACACCATATACAACTTGGATGAAGAGGAGAAGAAAGGAGGCTGCCCAAAAAACGACTAGAAACCCAAGAGAATCAGTTGTCCACGTTTTTGGGGCCTAAGGGGTCCTTTATATACTTGTGTGGGTTGCTAGGGTTTCAGTCAAAACCCTAATGGACAACTTAAACTCTAAGCAGCCCATGGAACCTTCTGGATAAGGCCATGGACGAAAATATGATGGGCTTCCATCATAATTTTGTTCACCCCTTGTTCCTTTAGCATTCCTTAGCCCAATAACTCAATTATCCAATAATTGCAGTCCAGTCCCCTAAATTTAATTAATCTCTTTTAGCCACAAAATTAATTCTTAATTAATTCTTGACTAATATTAATTAAACAATATGATTTCCCCTTTAATATATTATTCTCATATTATATTAATAAATCATATTTAAACCTTTCTCTCCTTGAATCATCCTACATATTGCTATGGTGAAGGCAACCCAAAAGGACCATGCTCATAATTGGGTCAAGTACATACCAAAATAGTTATGGACTTAGACACTAATCCAACAGTCTCCCACTTGGATAAGTCTAATAACTATTTTCCATATGGCTTCAGTACCTGATCAGCAATCGTAGCTTTCAAAAGCCACTGTCAACTCTGATCTTATCAGATAGCGTGTCCTCTAGATAAGGGATTATATATTCCTCCATTCTCAAGATATCGTATAGACAAAAGACATGAATTTCAATCATTCTCTCTATATTGTTTCCCCACTTCCGATTTATGAGGACTGACAACAGACTACAATTGAACACATCAACTTAGTCCCGGCTTGGCCAAGCGCTTAGGTGTCATCACTAAATCATCGAGAGGCCCACAAATATCGCTTTTATCCCACTTTGGATAAAAGGAATGGATAAACTTCGACTCAAATGCTCGCTTGCATTTACTGATCGAATCACACACAACAATAAGTTTTATAACACCAAGTTACTGGTGCGTTTACTCAATGTGCAACCGACCAACAAATAACAACTCACACGTCTCGGTTTCAAGAATATACAATATTATCGTCTCACTAATCACTCGTGATAAAACCATGAAGTGATCCAAGTGAGCATGGGTTTAGTCCAATACTCTAATCTTATCAAAGCACTCATGAACTCTGCAGCAAACTTGTGCTATGTCTAAACCTTTCAGACAATCTACAGACTCTTCATGACAGTCTTCCTTCATACTTACTTCCAACGTATGACCGACTGTGGATGTTTGAATAACCTAGTTATTCTGGAAGTCAAAACATGCAAATTGAAACATAACAATAATACTTAATCCTATATGGCCTCAAACTTGTGAGAGTAAATAAAACACTTCTATTTAACCACCATATTGATTATTCATTATTATCGTTTACTGTTTCAGAAAATCAACTTATTACTCAAATTACAACAATAGTTGTCCCATGCATAAAGCATGCACACTATGTTTCCTATGGTCCTTACTTTGTGAAATAGATCAATTGAAAAACCTTTTCAATGATGCTCATTTCACAATTCCCAATCCTTATCGTTAGTGTAAGAACACAAGGTTCTTTGCTACTATTAGAATATGCTAGATTCTAACATCTTATGCAACGATCCTTTCGTAAAGTCATAGCACAAAAGTCACCAAGACTTGGCTAATGAAATTATGAAGTACTCTATCGGACATTGTTACAAGACAATTCCATAGACGAGAAGTCTCACATTCAAAGTACATTCCTTTGAACATCCTTCTTGCATAAAAGTTTCTAATCTAGACATAGATTCTTAATATCCAACTCCCAATATGGAAACATTTCCACATTTTCCATATGACAACTCATTCTTAATAGAATCTTATCTATTCATAATAATGTCGCTATGGTCCATCCAATACCATACTTCCAACTTCTTACAAGCGATCAATCCTTAACGAACTTTGGATCGTCCTTTGATGGTTGTTTAAATATTTTAGTCAAAAGCAATTCTAGTCCTTTTTCCCTCTTAATGCGCTAGACATTTGAAAAAATTTTAGAATGGTAAAATATTATAGCATTTGTAATCGATCCTATACCCGAAGCGTATGGGACACGATGCATAATGTCATACATAAAGATATGATACTTTACCAATCTTTTGCCATAATATTTTATGTGTCATGTTCTCACAATTCGAACTATGAAGAGGGATGCCGTAATCATAATCGAATTTTAAGAACACACAATGTATCCTTTGACTGAAAATATTAAAATTTCTCAATCTAAGCTTTAAATGTTGAAACGAAGTATAATATTCTCTCCCTTAATTATAGCTAAACAACTTTTCAACCCATGCAACTTTGCAAATTGAATCTTTGTTTTTCTATAATTAATATTGCTAACTTGCAATACTCGCCATAATAAGCATAACACTTATGCTCCCACTATCATGATGATTATTATCATATAAGCATAACACTTATGCTCCCACTAGCTTTGACATGTATTCAGAAAACAAATGAACTTTCAGAAAACAATGCCTATTGAATTTCTGAAATTCATATTTCTAATACCAGATGCTTCGATAAGCCTTTATCTAGGCTTCTTAACCTTATACACCTTTGTCTTAGATAGCTCATATGTGTGTTTAAACAATTCAGAACTTATGTTACTAAGTTCCAAATGTTGAAACTAATCGCCAAATCTCATAATTCGAACTATGGAAAGGGATGTCGTAACCATAATCGAATTTTGAGAATACAATTTTCACAATCGCTATCTTCTTAAAATCTCTTTTAGTGAAAGCATTTCCTCACAGTCATTTTCATGAAGGAGGGAATCTTATGACACTTAGATTTTATGGTGTATGAGTTCCTATCCATGTGAATTTGCCAAAACCAAGGTTTGCGACAAATCCAAACTCATATGGACTGAACTTTCTTAATCTTGATTTCTTGCCTTAACACGAGTGCCCACCATGTCTTCCAAGTAGTTTAGTAACTTGTCCTTACATATCAATGTACTTTCCATCGACTAAGGCTCTAGTATGCATTCAAATGAGAACTCATAGAACTCACATACTCAATTAACTCAATTGGAATGGCACAAAAACAAAATAATGTCAGCACGATAGGTTGCAAACCTCAAGTCGTGTGCTAGTGATGATCGATAAGGTATATTCTTGATTTGTTCTTGAAACCTTTCAAGACCATTAAGACTCCCACTGACTCCTTGACATATAAGATTCTCTTGTCAAGAAACATTTCTTGACAAAGCAAATATTCAAGAGTTAGTGTAGTTCTTATCAAGACAAAACACTTCACAAATTGGTCCTAGTTGGTCTTTGTCTTATCCAAGACATCATAACTTACCAATTTCTAATGTGCAAGAATAAGAAAACTTTTCCAAATTCCACATTTGATGAGTGTTATAAACCTACTTAAGACTTGTCACTCAATGTCACAATCTTGGAGTATGACTCTAAGACTTGATATTGGAACGAAGTATGATTGACTCTTTGATTTAACCATTTCTACAATTCTCGATTCCTCTTCTTAGACATGCAAATGCACTAAGACTCACTTAGAGGATCAATTGAGATATGGTTCTTAATCATTAAGACTTCATCATAAAACACAATAAAAGGTACTCTCCGTTCTTCTTAGAATGGAGAAACTTTTATCTTTCTGTCTTCTTGATTCTTCTTTATTCGTTCTACTATTCATTGAAACTCTTTCAATCAACTCAGAATTATACTTAATCTTATAAGTATAATCATATTTACTAAACTTTAGTAAATCATGACGAATATCTTTGTCACTCTTGTGGTGGACTTGATCAACGCACAAACTAGTGTACTTGATCTCCTAGTCCTTCAATTGACACTTTGTCAAAGAATTAGTCTAAGTTTCCCAAATGTGAAAGTTTTTCATTCATCATACAATACACATTGCATGATTCCAAGTTTCTATCCAATTGAAACTTAGGCAATGAGAAACTATCCCTATTTGGTAAACTTTTGACATTTCCACAAATAACATAATTAAGAATCAAATCCATTATTGCTAATAATAGAAACTTCAAACATCAATTTTTCATACATGCCATTGCAAGGATAAATAAATAAGATAAAATCAAAATTCATTTTATTGCGGAAAAATTTTGTCCTTACAATGCAATTCAATTGAAAAACTATGTTATTACATATTTCTTAACAATCTATTCTAACTCCAAGTAGTAGCTCAAGAATCCATTCTTCAAGTAATGCGATCGAAATCCATTTCTTCATGATTAGATTCAACTCACTTCTTCCCTCAAGCTTCCTCTCTTTTCTTCGATCCTACAAAACATCAAAATGTAATCTTATCACATCATGTATTAAGAATCTAGAATAGGAACTCAAAAGAGTTAGATAATGGATTTTACCTGAAGCAGAGTCATACGTCTTGACTCTCCCATCTCTTAGATCTCTCAGGTAGTTAGGGCAGCTTCGTCTCCAATGCCCCTTCTCATGGCAATAAAAGCAAATGGACTCCTTTGGCACAACACATCGGACAATCACAAACTTAGTTCTTTCTGCACTTCCAATGTTGCCAGTGTCCATTGAAGCTTGGGAGTTTGATTCACCAGACAAGTTTGCTTGACCAGCACGACAAATCATTGCTGATTCAGCAGCTATAAGCAAATAGGTGAGATTAATGAGGGTCACGTCGTGATCCATCATATAGTACTCTCTAACAAACTCACTATATGATTCAGGAAGTGACTGAAGAACCCAGTCAGCAGCCAACTCGCTTGAAATCTCGACACCCAACATGCTTAACCTATCAATGTGTGACTTCATCTCTAAGACGTGTGCACACACAGGTTTCCCATCTTCGTGTTTACTTGCCAAAAGGGCTTGAGTGAGCTTGAACTTTTCAAGCCTTTGAACTTGTGGGTCAGGGAGAACGATTGGAGGAGGTGGAGGAAGTGAAGCATGACTCTCATTTCCTTGATCGTATCTCGGAACGTCATCTTCATTTGGAAAGCTTGTTCCAAAGGATTTGGGAAGACCATTGTAAGATTCAGTCATCTACAAAACGGGAGAAAATTCAAGTTATGTTGATTAGAATTCTTGATGTAACACCCAAATGAAACATCAAGCTAGGATCCAACACAATACTCTACAACCTAGAAGAGGGATGCCGTAATCTAGTTGCAGAATATTTGAAGGTAGGTAAATGACGATTTACCAATTTCCACCATGAAAAACGAAAAGGAAGATTAAGTTTTAAATGAATTGAAACTCCTAGATCTTTTGAGATTCATTGAACTTTTCAATGGCATGTTTAATCTCGATTATGCCCTACTATTTGTGACTGGGATGCCGAGGATCACAAACAAGGTGTGAATAACCATACGAATCACGTGGTGCACCCAATGCTACTATCACCTAATCAATGTGCCGGTTAGCCACACACGCTCCATTGATCTATGACAAACATCGAGTCACCCTTCGCTACCAATGTCATCCCCAAATTAGTGTGCCGGTTAACCACACACGCTCCACTAACGTTTGACAGGGGTACGAAGTGTAATTCTATGGATTAGCATACAATTTCACATTTTTCCTAAAGTAACTATGATTTGGGAATTTGAAAAAGCATTTAGTTACTTTGTACTTCATTATACTTATAATGGAAGGTTTCTGTCCTATCCTACCCGTTCGGCTAACAACCCTCCACTAGTCAAGAGTGCGGTGGGTAAGAGTGGATACTCATTCAATCGTCATTTTATAGGCAATTTCCTTAAACACCCCTTATAGACCAGCTTCGTGAATGAGGCCTACTAACGGTAAGACTGACTGATTACTCATACATATATAATATTAGACTTTTAATGTTATATATAGTATAGGGTGTATTTTACACTTTTAAAATACTAGGTGGTTTAATTTAGTAAATTATACTTTTAATTTAATTAAATGTAAACCAAAACTTTATGGGTTTATTAAATCACTTTTAATTATACACTTTAATTAATTAACAAAACCATAAGGGTGTGATTTAAACTTTTTCAAATTACTAGGGTTTTAGAATTTAACATTTCAAAATTAAACTTATAATCAACTTTTAAATTCCAAAACTTGAGAACAAGTTTTGAAACATTTCAAAATATTAGGGATCAAATAACAAATAATTCAAATTAAACAATTAATTTCATAATTATCTACATTTGACCTAATCTTATTTTAGTCATTAGATAATTACCAAATAACTTTAAATAATCCGTATTTATCACATAAACAACCAATATTTAAAAGATTTGAAATTATCTATTGTTTTGGCAAGGATAAACATTTAATTAAGATAAAATTCGGATTTTAACTTCATAAAACAAATTAAGCATCAAGTCCAAGTCAAAACAGCATCCAAAACCTGAAAATCCCTCTGTCTGACCCCTGGACTCGCCGAGTCAGGGACTGGACTCGCCGAGTCAGACAGACTTGCCGAGTTCATCCACTGACTCGCCGAGTCAGGTCGGGTAGAGGCCAAAAATTCGTTTTTCAATAAATAAAACAGATAAGCATCAAATACAACTGAAACCAATCAAAGCTCTGATACCACTGATGGGTTTTAGGCATAAGAACAGTCCTATGTGCTCATACAAACCCTAATGCTTGGATCTAGGTTTCTCTATTGTACATGCTTTGAATCCAAGACTAATAAACTTAGATCTAACATATTATAAACTGAATTAGGGTTTATAGAATTACCTTTGATTGTTATATAGCAATAACAATCAATTCCTTGCTTGGATTGGCCTTAGAAAGCTTAGTGCCTCAAGTGCTGCACCTCTAATGGAGTCACAAACACCATATACAACTTGGATGAAAAGGAGAAGAAAGGAGGCTGCCCAAAAAACGACTAGAAACCCAACAGAATCAGTTGTCCACGTTTTTGGGGCCTAAGGGGTCCTTTATATACTTGTGTGGGTTGCTAGGGTTTCAGTCAAAACCCTAATGGACAACTTAAACTCTAAGCAGCCCATGGAACCTTCTGGATAAGGCCATGGATGAAAATATGATGGGCTTCCATCATAATTTTGTTCACCCCTTGTTCCTTTAGCATTCCTTAGCCCAATAACTCAATTATCCAATAATTGCAGTCCAGTCCCCTAAATTTAATTAATCTCTTTTAGCCACAAAATTAATTCTTAATTAATTCTTGACTAATATTAATTAAGCAATATGATTTCCCCTTTAATATATTATTCTCATAATATATTAATAAATCATATTTAAACCTTTCTCTCCTTGAATCATCCTACATATTGCTATGGTGAAGGCAACCCAAAAGGACCATGCTCATAATCGGGTCAAGTACATACCAAAATAGTTATGGACTTAGACACTAATCCAACAGAGTATGTGGTAGACCTGTATGATATTATGATGGCTGCTGATATATGTTAGTTTGGTAGATCTGTAGGATTACCTATGATTTCCTGGCTATATGATTATATGCATGTTGAGTATGTTGTTATCTATTATATGTCGACATGTTATGTTTGGGTTTAGACTACTACTTTGTGGTATCAATCAATAAACCAAGGCAATCCAACTGGGAGGTTGTGGGTCAGGGTAATCCAACCGAGAGGTTGTGAATCTAGTACGTTACATGCAGGGCAATCCAACCGGGAGGTTGTGGGCTAGGGTAAGCCAACTGAGAGGTTGTAGACCTAGCATGTAGAATTTCATATGATATTTTTTTTGTGTGGTGGTACTTTGGGGGAACTTACTAAGCTTTGGCTTACCATTTCAGTTTATTGTTTCAGGTACTTCCGATGATCGTGGGAAAGCGAAGGCGTGATCATGCATATCTTCCTGTTTTCATGACATTGGATCTCGGGAAAAAATCTGATTTTGATTATACATTTGAAACAATGGTTATGGTTGAAATGGGATTTTTTTAAAAATTTAAATTTCTATGATTTTTGAAATGTTACATTATAGTGTTTGTTCAGTTCGACAATACATCACCAAGTCTACCCATGGATCGAAAAGTAATATCCTCATTTTTACAGATAGATGCTCACATCAAGTGAGAGTGTGTCATGCTCCATCATATCCAACATATTCTCTTTCCCGGTTGCATGATTATTTTTTTATCTTTATTACATGGTTGATCAAAAATAGGGGAGAATCATGAGCATCCATGGTGATTTTATTATTGGAGTACTTTGGATTTTAGAGACATCTGAAGACGAAGATTGATTTAGTGATGTGATGTGACACTGATTTTTGATCTTCACAGATGAAATTTTTAGCATTACTAGTGGTTCTTTGGATTACAATTATTTATCTTTAGACTCTACATTTTGGGATGTCTCATGTGTGTTTACATCCGGATCAGATTTTATGATTTCTTGAGTTTGGATTTACGATGCTTTGAAGAGGAAAATTCTTTTGGTGATACGATATGGCACTAATTTTTGTTCTTCTGATCAAAATTTTGGCATTTCTAGACCCTTCTTCGATTCACATTAATTATCATTCGGACTTTGTAACACCCCATTTTCGTCTTATAGTATAAACGACCATTCACTTAAATAAGCGTTTTTGATACAAGACTATTTATGATAAATAGTCTTGAAGAATGTTGTGGTAATCGCAAAAGTGAGAGTGTGGATATGGAGAACATCCAAATCTGACTTCATAAGACGAAGTTATGATTTTTAGAAGTTGCAGTGTAGAAGTGCGCGACACAGAAACTTAAATTAGGATAGGACGATTGTTGGGAAAAACAGTTTAAATGATAATTGAAGATCTCGTAGATACCTATCTGTTGATATAAAGACAGTCGAGAACGGATATTGCATGAGAGAGTTATGATTTTTATATAGGGTTTAACAGTCTAAGTCTGTTAAAAATAAATTGAGAATTAGCCGACAAAGTCTAAATGAAAGTTGTAGATCTCGTCGATAGCTACACGTGGATATAAAGAAAGTCAAAACTCAATTAATACATGGTTCACGACCGAAGTTGTGGTGGCTTAGGGAGGTTCAAGACGACAAAAAAGAAGGGAAAACAACCAGCGACCGATGAAGCAGGCGATCGAAGAAGCAGGTAACGACGAAATTGCTATGATGGTCGTCGACGATAAGGAGCGACGATCAAAAATCCATGGAGGTTGAAGGTCGTGTGGGGAAGGAAGAAGGTTTGGAGCGATGTTGTTTGAAAACTAATGTCTCGTTCTTATTTTGTATTAGAGTTCATAAATGTTTTGAAGTGGTTGGTCTAATGTTATATCATACAGCACACGTGTAGAGCTTTATAACTTAGAAACCTTTTAAAAAACAAATAGCTACGAAAGCCCAAATGTTGTGCGTGTTCTATGTGGCGCAACCAGAAGAGTTTTTTTTTTTTTTTTTTTTTTTTTTTTTTTTTTTTTTAAACAAACAACCCCTTAAACTCTTTAGGATAATCATTATCTTACTCAAAACATGTCTTATCCTTATCCAAAGCTCTCTAAAACCGTCCATTCTTAATCTCTAGGAGTTTTTGGAATATTCCAATTAATCTATAAGAATTATTAATTTTCAAGCTCTTTAATTAATTAAAACTATTTAATTAATTACCAAAATAATTTCTAATTAATATATTAATTATTTAATATAATAACAATTTATTTTTCTCCGTTTCCTTTTAGCTATTTGGGTATTGAAGTCAACCCAAAAAAATCATATTATAATTAAAAATATTACCCAAAGAGTCCACTTAGACATCATTTCCAATAGTGTTGGATTTTAAAATATAAGGAGCTAGACAACCAGTTCATGAACTTGTTAAATTCGATGGTGATAAACAAGTTGATCAATGATTTTTTTGAAATTTAAATATTAGAGGTGTCAATGGCTCACACATGGATTGGTTAGAAGGAT
Organism: Lactuca serriola; assembly: GCF_051521515.1. Lineage (NCBI taxonomy): Eukaryota > Viridiplantae > Streptophyta > Magnoliopsida > Asterales > Asteraceae > Lactuca > Lactuca serriola. The sequence goes on along the minus strand of NC_136411.1, from coordinate 92,498,643 downwards.
AAAAATATATAAAAAAAAAACTATGTGATAAATGTGATCATCTAGGGATGTAACATCTCCTTTGTCACTCTCATCCTGAAAGTTAAAGACCCACTTACACTTAGTGAGCGTATGGCCAATTAGTCTCATTAAGAGCATCTACAAAGTGATTTATGAAGTTATTGTCAACCAATTTTATTGGTTATAGGGTCAATAATTAGTGATGTTCAATAGACCTTCATTATTGGTACAAACGTTCTTAATATCCTTCTTATGGTTAACAAACTATGTAATTAGGACCAAAAAAAAAAGCAAAACACCATCGTATTCAAATGTAGATTTTGAGAAGGCATTTTGATTCCCTAAATTGGGAATTCCTAAACTTGATCATGGCCTAAATAGGTTTTAACTCAACATGGAGGAAATGGATTCATGACTGCCTCGCATTCATTTCTATGAAAGATTTACATGTTCTGGAAAAAGCCAACTCCATTGGCGTGTCTCATGGAATTCACATACCTAATGATAGGTCCATCATCTCTCATTTATTCTATGTCTATGATGCGATCTTTATTGGTGAATAGACCCTCCTAAATTTCCAAAACTGAGTGAGAATTCTTCACTCTTTTCAAATTGCAACACATAATGAAGAGTTTACTAAACTTGGAATCAATATTTTCGAATGCTTCATCAAGAAGATGGGGGTTGGAGATGACAATATACTTTGGTTAGATTCCTATACTGATGAAAATGAAGAGTTTGATCATATTCTGCCTCTTGCATCTTTGCAAAAGGAGTATGCATGGGACATGATCATTGGCTGATGTGGTCTCTTGGTAGTCTTTTCCTTTATCACTAATATGTTTCAAGCCTTTAATTAATCTTGTAGACCTCAAACTAATGAGTGCAATCAATCTCTCTTCCATCTGGGCAATCTAAAAGTCAAGGAACACATATAAATTCACGAAGTTGAATCCTAATGTTGTGTGTGTTTTTGAAGAAATAAAAGAAGCATCCTTTATCTAGAAGGTATGGAACACATGTACGCCAATTCCAAACTGTTAAGCATATACGCATAATAAAATGCATAAAATGATATAACGTGATTGAAATATGCATGCAATATGTTCTAAGAACATGCAGTACTTGGGTTATGTTGTAGCATCGACCTAATTTTAATTTTCCCCAAAAATTCTTGAAGAAAATGAGGAATGAAGTATGCATGTCTATGTTAAACGGTGTTTTTAATTAACATGCTATTTGCATCACACTTATAGGTTTTATTTATTTATTTATTTTAAAGAAGGGCATCATAATTCATACATGTAGGTTTGTAATAATCGGATAGAAATCATGGTTTCAACAGCGAGGTGGAGGAGAAGGGGTGGGCTGGTGGGGTGGAGTTTGGGATGGGTCGGTGGGTCTACATTTGGACCATATCACATGGTTAGCTCTATCTTATTTCTCATGAATAGTGTTTTTACCAATCTTATTTCTCTCATATTTTCCTTTTTCATTAAACAAAAGAAAACATTAGTTTTAAATTTTACTCCACTCATTGTATTAGCTATAATTATTTATACATTATAAATCAAGTGGTTTATAATAGATATCTGAAATTGGATCAATGGTATAATGTATGACAGTGGTTTTATATTTAAGCATACTTCACAACAAGTAAAATTCAATTTTGAGGTATAGCCGAAGCGAAATATTGAGCATATTTGCTTTATTCACATTTATAATCAAAGTTAATATTGAACATATTGACAATTTCTATATTAATATAAAATAATCGTTTATAACCTATCAACCAATGGCACATGTAAACAGTACTTTATGATTCCTATACCATGTAGTCTTGGTCCCCTATGCGCCCAAATTACTCTGCACCTCCCATTTTTTTTATATTTTTATATTTTCACTATATACATCATGATTACCTCAAAATGATGTCATGATTATATATATATATATATATATATATATATATATATATATATCAAGAGGTTCATTTAAGTATATTAAAAAGGTCATGAGATTAATGTGTTATATCAAGTATAATCTATCCAATTTTGTTATTCAACTGTTAATAACTATACATGTAATTATTCTCACCAAAATTGATATGATATAGGGTTACAATGGAATGACATTTATATAGAACGTTCAGGCGTGTGATGGTGTTTAAAGTTAAGGATTTTGATGGTGTAAAAAACTTAACTTTTGGCATTGAAATTCTAATGCTCAGTAGCTTTACAAAAAGTCGAAAAAACACAAGATTCTGTTGCTTTTGATAGTTTTGGTTAATGATAGTAAGTTTTTGCATTGGTTGATTGTTAGTTTGAATGGACAGGTTGTCCTAAACTTGTCATTTGGTTCAACATAACATTCTTGTAGGGGTACCAAAGATTTGGTAGTTATTTACATAATATAATTAGGTGCCTCTAGATATGACATAGCCACATTGGTATTCTGAAGGGCAAATGGGTGAAATTACATAAGAAATAAACATTTAGTATCATATATAGAAATATTCCCTTGGATCACTGGATGGTTTGGTTGGTGGGTACCAAATATTCGGTACTTGAGAAGATTTGATGTGGTAGGAAGGGTCATTAATCACAAACTTAGCATTCTCAGGGGTATATTTGTAAATAGCTTTATAAAGAAACATAAACATTCTGATGGGGTGGATGTGTTGGTGGTTATAAGCTTTAGTGGATAGGTTGTCCTAAAAATATATTTTGGTTTTGTTGTATATAATTAAAATTCTGGTAGGGGTACCAAATGTTTGGTACTTGAGTAGGTTATGTAGGAGTAGGAGGTCATTAGTTATGACCTAAGCATTTTGCATTGATATTATCATCTAATGGATAGGTTGTCTTAGAATCCTATTTGGATTTATGCTTATGAACAAGTTTTAAACAAATTTCTTAACAGGGGTACCAAATACTTTGTACTTGGGTAGGTTATGTAGTAGGAAGGGGTCGTTAGTTACGACCTTAACATCTCCAGGGTTAAATTGGTAAAAGCGCAAGCAAATGAACATATGAATAAAGTTCTTAAAGATTTGTCCGCAAGGAGACTACGAAATAAAGATCTTGTGGGGTGGGCGTAGGGGGGGGAGGGTGGGGGGGGGGGGGGGTACTAACTACCATTATTGGTTTTAGGGGTATGACCAATTGGCCATTAATTTGGTAAAATGACGTGGTAATGGTTATATATATATAAAAAATGTTTTTTTTATAGCTCTTCTATAATTAACAAAATAATCACCAACATTTTTACATAACTATTTTACTCTTTAGTTCTAAAATTTAGTTTATATAAAGTTTGCGAATTGAAAAATTGACTCATCTTCGTCTTCATCGGACGATAAATGTCTTTTAGCATCGTTCACACAATACAAAATAGAGTTGTCAAAATTGTATCATGGAAAACCAACCAGCATGTTACCAACCAAATCAAGAAAGTTGGAAGTCAATATATTTGATAGTCAATATGTTTGGTTGGTAGTACTATACCAATTGTGTATTCTTAGTACGGTAATGATACAAAAGTTTAAATATCATGGTATTACTGTATCAACCAATTTAATATATATATATATATATATATATATATATATATATATATATATATATATATATATATATATATATATATATATATATATAGGGCTAGGTTATAATGTGGATAGATAATTATTGTATGGACGTATGGACAGTGTTATTCTATGAGAATTACTAAGAAAATCATGAAGTTAGTTAAAAAAATATGGATTGATAATATTTGTCATAATTTTATTGGATAGGAATATTTATAGGCATAAAAAATAGGTAGCAATTTAATTTCTTATTTTATTATGTAACTTTTAAAGATTTCTATTTAATATATATAATTTTTTTATTAGGTTAATACTTTTTTGAAAAATATCCATAACAAAATTAATTAATATTTTAGAAGATTTTATTAAAATAATACTATCTTTGTTAACGCAATTTTTTAATTGAATTCTTCTTATTTTTCAAACAAATAACTTGTATGAAAAATATAATTCTTTAATGTATTTTGTCGAAATTTTTTGGAAAACCACATTGAAATAGAAAAATGAAATACTAATTATTTTGTTGGGGGTAAATATGTAAATTGAGAATTAACATTCCCATGGCATAAGACGACAAGAAATAAAATCCAAAGAGTGCAACATACAGGGAGAGAGAGAGAGAAGGGCCATCGTGTCTTCACAACCCTAATGGTCAATACTTTCATTATTGTTTGTGTACTACTCTCAGACACGGAAACGTTTATATCACGCGCCACATCCAGTGCACGTGAATAGTACGCAGGCGGTAGCGTCTCTTTCGTGGTTTTGACTCTTCAGACGAATAGAAACGTCACGCAAGTCTTTGTCGACGCGCTCGTGCATGGACCACCTGACTCTTTTTTTGGATCCTGTTGATTATTTCCTTCCCTACAAACTCGTAACTCGTAAGCATGACTTCACCTTTTATTTTATTTTTTATTTTTTTTAACACTTTTAAGACTTTGGATAATTAGAGGAGTCGGTATGGACCCTTTAACACGGTGTTATTGTCTATGTGGAAGTATCTAAACGCCGTTATAATGCCACAAACACTGCCCCGGCTGCGGTAAGGTAAGCGACATTGTCTTAATAACGGCAGACAATGCGTTGCATTTTTCTTTTCCAATCGTTTGTGATCAGTTGATCATTGACGAACGGTCAAATTCAAAAAGAAAAATAAAATTATCTATTAAAAAAATTACCTATTAATTTTATTTATATAAATACACAACTTTACAACATTTTACGTACATCATTCTTTTCTTTCTTTCAATTACAAAAATCAATTCATTTTTCAACCAAATTATGGAGCACATCCAAACACCCCTCCACAAAACACAAACTCACAAACAAAGACAACTGCTCCGATCGGATTCACGCAATATGAGAACTACATCAACCTACTTAACTCTCAAACCTGATCACCAATTCCATTCCAAGGAAGATATTATAATCCAACTTGGTTAGCTTTCATTTCAATCTTCTGGTTTAAGTCAGATCCTACATCGAACTTGGTTCTCTGAACCATGTATCATACTCATCGTAGTCGGACTCAATTTGATATGACCACTAGGGTCAGAATAGCAACAATCTTCTTAGTCATTACCGAAACGATGGTAACGACATGCTTGAATAAAATGGAATCAATTATTGACTTCTTGGTAACCTTGTGACTTTCCCTGATCCAAGTGTGAGTCTTGTGCTTCCGGTAGTATATACATCTACTACCTTTCACACCTACTCATACTTGTCCCAAGTATTGTCTCGCAGTCCCTAAGTCCTAAAATCACAAAACAATTTAACACAAACGAGTGTGTCCAAATAATCATAAAATTTCCCTAGACTCTACTAGGACTTCTTCCATGCATATCTTCAATCATCAATTCTGCTTCAACTCGGTTGGTGATGGACATTCCAGATGATAGGAAAACTTTAGGAATTACACCAATCGTTCTATCATCCCACCAATCAAATGTGGACATTTAGATGTACCGTACTTCTCTAGACGTACTGCTATTTTATCAGACGTATTCTAAAGGCAAGATACCTCTCTTATGATATCTTCCGATAGGTATCATTCACTATCGTAAGCCATCTCATTTCCTCTATTTTATCAGTCTATCATGGTTCGCATCACTTCCTGAACTTCTGCCATTGTGATAGGTTCGGGTGCAGGCGCAACGACCGATGCATGACCCATCACATTCTTAGGCTTAGGTTGTCATCTTCCTCAGATATTTCCTAGGCTGTCTTCACCATGACGTTTTGTACTCCCAAGCAGACGTTCGGTGTATCGAGGCGAGAATTTTAAGATAGGAAAGAATTTATTTACGATAGACGTATAGATCTCCTTGTCACACTGAAAAGTTATATGCTAGTTCTAATATCGTAATCATACGCTTAGAATCCTGAACGCATAAAGTTTCAGATCCGGTCAGCAACAGACCATAGATCCGATCGAACTATAGCATAACAAATCATTTAGCACGTAAAAGTACTTTAGGCATCGTTCCTAAAATAAGCTAGCGCTTGTGTCTATTCGGGTGTATTACCTAAATCTATTAGACACACTCCTCACAATCATTGCTTAGCATTCTAAAATTAAGTCTAGAAATCCTACAAATTCCTAGTTCGCTTAAACTAATGCTCTGACACCAACTGTGACATCCCCATTTTCACGGCTAGAAAAGACCGGTTTTGTTTATGCTTTATAAAAATCAAAGTACCTCTTTTAATAAAAATGTTGCGAAATTTGTTCCCAGTAAAACATGATAAATACGTTTTCAAAGCACATCCGAAGGAAAGTATTTTTATTCATTTTAAAACATTTGGGATGTCATCGTCAATACAGAAACATAAGCATAAACAGAACTTACATTCATTATCACTAGTGATTTATATTTCCTTAATCTCTCAGTGTAATGTGACTCCATATCAACACCTGTGATATAAATAAACTGAGTGGGTCAGGTTGGGAAACCTGGTGAGTACATAGGGTTTTCAACCCACAATAAATAAGTTTATTAACTTTATCAAACCAAACAAACCCGATTACCCGTTCCCGTTATCCTCACTTTACGTCCCTAAAACATCTAACACAAATGACCTAGTTTAAGGACTTTCATCAGGATGGACACTACTGCTAAGGGGATTCCTCAGCAATAAATGTCCTTAAGGCAACCATGTGGGGTGTGACAACTCGATATTTCAACTCTATGTAATGACCTAAAAAGTCAAATATTGTAACCACTTTTGTGATAATGAAATTAACTTCGGAAATAAAATGTCCAAAAAGTTTCTATTTAACTACCTACTATGTTTGATGTCATTAAACCGTGATCGTACGTAAAAAGAACGCCCAAATCCGACTTCGTATGTTGAAGTTATGATTTTTCGAAGTTCGGCTTAGCGACAGACAACTAAAAACTCGAATCAAAGATCGAGCGACTTTTGGCCGGAATGACCTAAACGAGAATCGAAGGTCTCGAAAATGGTATTTCAGCGGTAAAAAGTCTGGCAAAAACAGACGTCAGATAAAGAAGTTATGAATTTCTAACGAAAAATTTTCTTAACGCGACATTTTAAAAATAAATAATAAAAATAATTTCAAAATTTGCCGTCGGAATCTAAACGAAAGTTGTAGAGCGTAGTCTCACCTACGCGTGGATATAAAGAACATCGAAAACGAAGTTCGTATGAAGAAGATATGAATTTTAGAAGTTTATTAAATAAATAAAATATAAATTTTATTATTTAATCTTGGTATTATCCGAAGGCGAATCATCAGATAGGGCCGAGTTACGCCCAACGTAAGCTCGTACGCCCAGCGTACTCATGGCCTAGGCCTCGGATCGTCCTCGTATCGCCCTATGCGCGGCTATGCCCCGTCCCATCCGGAGTCCGAAGCAGTCGAGGATGCGCTCATGCGTGACGCACGCGTACGCCCAGCGTACCGAGGCGGTTCCCACCCCCTATAAAAGGGATGCGAGGGTTCCGAAGAAAAGGGCCATTCTCTCTCATTTCTCTTGCGTTGTTTCCTCGTTTTCCGTGCCTGTGCTAACCCGAAGCCTCGGTCACTTTGCTCAAGTCCCGAAGGTCGTTTGTACTCCCGAGATTCCCGAGAATCCCAAGAAAATCCATTTTCCCGAGAGGAAATTCTGCCCGGTTTTCATCTCGCCTTTCTTCGATCTTTCAAGTGAGTTCATACCCCTTAATTAACCTTTTAAATATTCTATAAATGCTTTTATATGCTTTCAAAGGGGGGGGGGGGGGGGATACAAGTAAAACACACGATTATTATCGTGTGTTATATAAAGTTTTATTATACACTTTTATTCAACAGAATCATATGTGATTTGTAAACTTTATAGGGAACTTTCGTATGTAAAATATATCACGATAACATTATATCTTTTGAAATGAAAAATGTTGTTATATATGTATAAATTAAACACTCTGCTTAGATTGCATGTATATGTGTCCAGCTTAGACACTATGAAAATTTATACTTTCATAACAAGTGATTCATTTTGTAGGGATTTCTAAACAAACGAGACAAAATTTTAGAAAGCTATAATAGGTATAGTTTTATGAGAACATTACTAACTTTTACATACTAGAAACACGATTTTCAAGAAGTCACTTTCACATACAAGAACAAACGAACATTTTAACACGTAAATCTGTTTTTATACTAAGTTTTGTGAGACATTAACTTCACATACGTTCGAGTACACATTTCAAGTCCTATATTATATACCAAAATCCCTTGGAGGGGGGCCTGGTGTTTTTGTATAGATCTATACGGGCTTGACAACCCCGCGCCCTGACTGTTAGCTACAGTCCACCATTTGGGGTGACAAACGTCAGAACATTCCAACGCCTGAAGAACGTTGTGTATAGGCAATCCGAGTCAATAACATGGTTATAAAACTCACATGGGGTATTAAAAATACATTGATTTACGAGGTTTTTCATACATATTGGATATTTTATACGTACATACATTTTCTAGAAACAAACATTAGTCTTGACAGAAGACTACATTTATGCTAGTAGAAAATATGGGATTTTCTAGGAACAAACAAACAAAAACAAAATATTTCATTTTATACAAACATTGTCATTTAATACTTATGAAACTCACCAGCTTAAATGTTGATCTACTCTTTCAAAATTACTTGTATGTCCCAGGGGATTCAGTAATTACAGGTGACAAACAGCTTTTGAAGAAGGGACGCTGCGTCGTCAGCTTAAATTCATATTTTGGCATCATATTGTAATTGGTTTTGAACATGTACCTTTTAACAATGTAAACTTTCAATTATATATATGATGGTTGTATTGCTTTCTTTACTATGTATTCATTTGTTATGCTACCACATGAAGTCATCCGCCCCCGAACGTTTCCGCCGTTCTGGTTTGGGGGTGTGACATGGGGGATGGAGTACACCTGGTGAGCACACAGTTCAAATAAATACACAGTTCAAATAAACACCTACAGGTTGCGAGCCTGCTAGCGTTCCACTGGACTGTCTAGAATAGTCCGTGGTCGTCATCTATACTCCGCTAGATGACTGGATCACCAATAACATCTATAACGAGGCCTCTCATTATTTTATTTTGTCACACAACAACTATTACATTTACCCATGTTTTACCCAACTCATTTTGTAGATATAAAATACATATACAGTTTATGTCATTTAAAAAAAAATGTATAAAATCGTTCATCCAGTATAGATAGCAAGTATACAGATAATATGCACACACAACACGTAATTTATATAAAATATTTCATATCTATGTGTAAGCTGAAAGTAACTATGCACTCACTTGAAAAGGTGGTGATTCCGAACTCAGACAGCGCTTCACTTCTTGAAAAAAAAAAATTCCTTCGACGAAACCTTATATTATTACCACTAGAGTTTAGTCTATTATTCGCCGAGACTAATTAATAGGCTAGCTATTATTACTATTATATAAGCGTTAAATAATACTTATATAACCCATAATAATAGCCCAATTACTTATTATATGTTCTTAATAATGTTACTATAATTAAATAAAAGCTATATTAAAAAATAGCGTAGACGTTGCTCACTTACAACGGGTTTTATAAAAAATCAGGCTTTGCTTGGAGCAGCATTTCCGTGCGGAAAAGCTCTTCTTCTCGGAGCCGTCGAGCACTCCGGGGCTTCCGCCTCGTGCTAGGGAGGTTCCCTAGGCTTTTCGGAGGGTTTCGGGCCTAAAGAGAGGTTCTAGAGAGAGAGAGAGTAAAGAGAAGAAAGAATAGGAAATGTGTGAAGAAAATGAGGGTGGAGAGGTTCTATTTATAGGGAGAAAATGGCTGAACTTGGTGCCACATGTCACCATCTAGTGACAAGACTTGGGGAGAAAGCAATGGCCAAGATTGTGCCACATCACCCATTTTCGCACAACACACTTCCGACTTCTAAAATCCGTAACTTTCACCTACGACCTCCGTTTTTGACATTCTTTATATCCACGCGTAGGTAAAAATAATATCTACAACTTTCATTTTGACTCCGTCGGCTAATTCTTGACCGATCTTAAATTTAACAGTACGGAGAGATTATATTGTTAAATGTTCGCGTAAAATTCATAACTTCTACATACATACTCTGTTTTCATCTGTCTTTTTACTGTTGAGTTCCTATTAATGAGATCTTCAATTCTCATTTAGGTCGCGTAGGCCAAAAACCGCTCGATCTAAAATTCGAGTTTCGAGCTGTGCACTGCTAAGTCAAATCTTAGAAAATTCATAACTTCCTCATACGAAGTCAGATTTGGGCGTTCTTTTTATGGACGCTCTCAGGTTAGCATATTCTACGACTTTTGTTTAGATTAATAAGGAAAAAAGTCCTCTATCGTAAATTTACTATTTATGTCTCCCAGTGTCGTGTCGGTTTTGCCGTAAAACTTCGACGAACCATAACTTCTTCGTTATAACTCGGATTTTGGCGTTCTTTATATGTACGGAATCCTTGAGAAATATTCTACATCTTGGTTAAGATTATTTATTCTAAATAATATTTTGTCGAAAAGTCGTTTTCGACCCTTATTATCTCTAAATTGATTAGCCCGGATCTACGGGCGTTACAAGATTGGCGTGGATGACAGATCCATTTACTCAACTTGATCTGAGTGTGATACAGTATAAATGTGTTCCGATTACATTACCTACTTAATAGTTACTTATAATTATAATATAATGTTATTTGATGATTAGTTAATTCCAACCTTTTGTGTAGCTTTACATCCCTCTCATATACCGAATGCTTATTGGTTTTTGTGTGTTTTGGATTTCAATACATTCAAAATGACTATATACGATAGTCACTTGAAGAGCGACTATTTTTCAGAAAATGCATCTTGTTTTATAGCTATGTGAGCCCACATCCACAAACTCTTACTGACTATCAAGCATTTGGGTACCAAACTCACTGATGTAATCCCCATTGAGAGCTTCAAATTCACCTTTGAAAATGTCGCATACATACCACAACAATCTGACAGCAAATGGGATTGTGGAATATTTTTTGTGTTGGTTTATGGAGATGCTTATCGCGGGGAAATCGTATACGATAGAGGGTTCGACCGAAGAATGAGCCATATCATATCACAAGCAATTGGCTAAAAATTTTGTGGGTAAGAAGAAAAAATAGGGGTCCATTTGAACGTTGTAGTATTAACTTTATGTAATTATTACTTTTGTTAAATAACCTGATTTTCAAGTATTGTTATTTTCTCCAATAAAGAAATGAAAAAAAAAATATTATTCCGGACGCTTCTCCAGAATACTGCTATGGTATCCCGGAGGTTGCTCCGGAATGCCCTGTTCCGGACAAACCGGTCATTTTTCAAAAATTTATAAAAGTTTTTTTTTTCAAAAAAAAATCATTCGTATGGGTTAGATTACTCAATTTCCCTTCAAAATATCACATTTGTGCAAAATTTTAGTTTTTATATTTTAAAATCATTAGTTTGTTTATCAGCCCTTCTTACATCAAAATTTAACTATTAATCATATACTTTGAATTTTTTTTTGTCTATTATAATGAAACGGGTACCAGTATTATAAAACTCAAATATTTATTGACTAATTTAAATTGGAACATTCGTTAAAGAATTCGTCACTAGCATTTGGGAAAATCGACGACTGAGATTAAAATAAGTAGATTAATCCTATAAGATAAGTTTTATGAGTTTTATGAGTTTTATCATATTCATCAATATCTCTCGAATGGGATGCCATTTTTCTAAATTGGAATTTAAGAAAACCAGATAAAAATATAATCTTTAATCGTTAATGAACAATATACAAATCCTAGAAGCATCACCATGCCAAATTTAACAAAATATTGGCCAGTAACCTTTCGTCATTATTTGTAATAGTGTATAGTAACGGGGAGAGATGTGAAAGTTGTTATAAGTACATTCAAGAAAATAATTATGGCAGTTATAGACGTTAATAGCCTCAAGGGCATTTTATCCTTTTTTATTTTATTTCAGTTAGATGTTGTCAAAGAAAGATTGGTGTGTATTGTAACGCGCACAAATATATGCTATTTAATTTAGAGAAAATAAATATTAAAATTTGACTTTTGATAGAAGATTATTAAGGAAAAATAATCTTATAAAAAGTTATAGTATATGTGGCAACTATTCCGTACATATAAAGTACGCCACTGAAATCAGACTTTGTATAGAGAAATTATTCTTCTTTGAAGTTTCACGATTAAACCGTGACGACTCTACGTATGGTAAAAAGAGAATTTTTGATAAATTGTTTTTTAGTCTAAGGGGTCTTAACGAAAGTCGTAGTAGTCATTAAACCGAGAATATACATATAGAGAATGTCAAAATCTAACTTTATTAGACGAAATTATAATTTTTCTAAGATTCGGCGTAGCAATATACAACCCAGAAATCAAATTTTAGATCGGTTGATTTTTAACCAAAATATCTAAACAAGAAATGAAGATCTTGCTAATAGGACTTCAATGATATGAAGACAGTCGAAAACGGATGACAGATGAGAAAGTTATGCATTTTATACGGGCTTTAACATTCTAAGCATGTGTGAAATAAATAAAGTTAAAACTAGCCGGCGGAGTCTAAATGAAAGTTGTAGATCTCGTCGATAGCTACACATGGATCAAAGGTACATCAAAAACAGATTCCGTATGAAGAAGTTGTACAATTTTGAAATTTTGAAATTCGTCACACATGCGTGCGCGACACGCATACCTTCTAGAAGAGGGCGACGTGGCTCCAGCCAAAAACGGACACATATCAGCTACAAAGAGAGGCGACCAGGCTAGTACGCCACGTGCATATGGTCTGGGCATGGCGCACATTTCGTTTTTCGTCCCTATAAATACCACTCAGTATACATATCATTCCTCACACCCCTACAAGTCATTCTCTCGACTTTTGTTCTTCCTTAGCCCTATTTTCCTTAGCTATTAGTATACCGGCGAAAGCCTACGATATCCGAAGTACCCGGCTAGTAGTAGCTATCTAGTAGAAGCTCACGGGTCAGAATTCTGCCCACATAGTTCCCGATTTTCATCATACTACTCGGTAAGTTAAGATACATTCTTTCTCTTTCAATGTAACTTATATTTATAGTCATAAGTCATTATTATGAACCTATAAATAAGATTTATCAGTGATTCCAAGTCATTATATTGATTGATCTACTTACGGGAATGATGTCTAGGCTGGATTTAGTGAAGTGTTTAAAGTGGGATTTCCAAACAATATACTCTGTATACCAAACGAAACCTACGTCTGATATGATCCAACATGGTTGTTCCTGTTGGGTTTGGTGTCTAAGCCCATAACTATAATTGGTATATACTTGAATTGATAGAAGCACAAGTCCTTTTGGGTTGCCTTAACTCTTGCAACTTGACAGGATGACTTTTAGAGAGAAGTTAAATTTATTATTTGGAATAATAAATTGGTATAAAAGATTTATTAGTATATTATGATAATGATATATTAATTAGAAATCATGTTATTTAATTAGTATTTAATCAGAAATTAATTTGGACTTAATTTTAGGATTAAATAAATTTATTAAATATACAAGGGTTGTTTTGCAAATCATTGATAGTTGTGAAATTGGGCTCTTGGACCCCTTGGATAGCAGTGGACGAAAATTATAGGGAGGCCTTATAAGTTTTTGTCCAAGGCTTCTTATTAGGGAGTCCATGGGCTGCTTAGGCCTTTAGCAGGAAATTAGGGTTTCTACCTGCAAACCTTAGCTTTGGGACTAAGCAACCACAAGTATATAAGGAGGGTAACTCCTTGGATTTTCGGCTACTTCACCTTAACCCTAGTAGAGCCGAAATTCTAGTGTGCCTCTTTCCCTCTCCTTATCATCCTCTTGCAAAGAGTGTTTGTAAGCCATTAAAGATAAACATTTAAGGCACTTGCTTTCAAGAGCTAAAGATCTACAAGCTTTTCTTGTTATTACTACATAACAAGTAAAGTACACATCTAAACCCTATTTTGTATAGATTTCGAATTATATAATAGCTTCATAGGGTTTTCTCTTTTGTATTCAAGTTTTCATGTTCAACTAGTGAAAACCTAGATCCTTAATTATAGGGTTGCATGAACACATAAGATTTGTAGTTATGCTCATAACCCATCAGTTCCTTACTTGATAGATGTTTTTGTAGATATTGGGATTAGTGAGGAATCTAGACTATAATTATCATAGTCACCAGGATTACAAAACTAGATTAAGGCTTAGTACTTTATGCGTCTAGGCCTTTTCAAAGTACGAAGCGAAGTACTGCTGAAATCGTTAGTCATCCATTTTTATCAAGTAAGTGCATAGTTACCTTCATCTTATACATAGATAAGAAGTATATAGATAATTACATGCTTTATGTGTTGATTATATGTTCCGAAAATGTTATGTGTTAGATAAAATAATATGAGATGACATTTAAATTGATTTAATCATATAAGTATTATAAACTTATAAATATGTGTTGGGTAGTGATAGGGGATGGTAGATAGGAGATGATAGATACGTGATGATAGATAGGTGATAATAAATAGGAGATGACTATGAGATGCCCTGACCTTGACTTACAATGTTGCAATGAAATCATCTACTAGAGTATAGATGGCAACCATTGACTAACATAAACGAATCACGTGGAAACACTGGTAGGTTCATAACATGTGGGTGATGAATTACGAGTTCAAGAGATATGGTAACTATGTATTTATTCGATGATCCTTAGGAAAAATCCTTAGCAACAAGTATATAACAAACTGTGATGTAGGCGAATGTAACGCCTTATTCCGAATCGACTCTTAGTATGAGGCTGTGGACCAAAGATCAGTCATCATAAGGATTAGGGCTTTTGAAAAGGTAAGATCTAGGCCCATTTGGGGTGCAAATGATGCATTAGAAGTGATCCGGATGTTCGGTTCGTGTTTTGGAGCCTAGGGGTATTTTGGTAAAGCGTTAGTTTGGGCTTTTGTGGAAAATGGACTTTTGGTTGGAAGGCCTTAAGGAAGGTATGAGTTGATAGAAGTGTAGGGCTTCTTGTCACCTTTTCGTGGATATAAGGATCGTCGGAATCGGGATTATAACGAAGAAGTTATGGCCTTCGGAAGTTTCATGGTTTTTAGGCTTAGTCGAGTACACGGGGCGTACTAGTGGAGAAGGCAGTACATGGGGAGTACCTTGGAGTACGTTGGGCGTACTGACCAGGATGGTCGCGAATGTTCTTCGGAGTACACTGGGCGTACCAAATTTATGTTGGGCGTACGCTAGTCAGATCAGAACCCTATTTTAGGGTCTTGGACCCACTTTAAGCTCCTTATCTCATAACCTAACCCTAATATCTTCAGCCTCCACCCTCTAAAACCCTAGAAATCGTCCTTAATCATTCATGGTGGAATTTTGAGCTTATGGAGTCCATTTTTGGAGTGTTTAGCCCATTTTCAAGAAGGTGGAGTTTGATGCAAAGATGGGGATCAAGAAGAAGCTTATGGATCTGGATTTTGTGACTCATTGTCAGCTTGATGAAGGTATAAAGCTCTGAAATTGACCATGGATATCTTAGATCTCTCATTTGTGAGTTTTAGTTCATTTGGTCCCAAGGATGAAGCTTTATGGTTCAAATCTGATTCTTAGGCTTAGGGTTGCCACCCATGGTGCTAACTGAGTCCCTAAGGTAGAAAGTTGCCATCTTGGAGGTCTTAATGGGTTCATGCAAGAGTTATGGTCATTTTAATGGAAGTAGATTGTTATACTTTGAGTTTGGGTTCATGTGGGTCATATAAAGTCACAAAGTCAGTGAATTTATGGATTAAGACGTTAAGTAGAGCTTGATCTGTAAATTGGTCCCTTGGTTTGAAGCATTAAGTGCTTAATAGCAAAAAGAACTTAACAGAGGAGTACATTGGGCGTACAAGCTGGTACGCGTAGCGTACAAGTCACAAACCTATTACGTAGTGCGTACTCAGTCAAAATGGGTTTTCGCATATTGGGCTTTGGTATGGGCCAGCTGTTAGGCTTGTTTATTTTGGGCCCGTTGGGCCATCAGATTGTGGGTTGTTAGTGATGTTGGAAAAGGCCCCGGAATTGGGCCTCATGGCAATACCCATGTAGAGGTTTGGGCCTAATTTGAAAAATTGGGCCATTGATGGATTTATGGACATTATAGTGTTAGGATTTTGTTTTGGGTTTAGGCCTTAGTTTTGGATCATAGTGGGCCAGGGGTAGAATGGTCATTTTACCCCATGTATGGATTAAGGATTATAGTATGGGACCCAATTGTTAATTGGGTGTTGTTTGACATTGACAGTTCGGGAATCTGTCATCCAGCAACTGGAATTTTATCCGCAGGACTTCAGCAGTGTGAGGTGAGTTATCCTCACTATACTAAGGGGCCTAAGGCACCAAGGCCGGCCCATTGGAATTGATATCCCAGAAATTTAATACGTATTGAGTATGAGATGATTATGCATGCTAGTTTGTTATGCCAGTTAGGTAGATCTGTAGGACTACCTGTGTTACTGTTTGATTATCTGTGTGTGCGATTAGCTGTATATTTAGACATGTTGTGTGGATAGGGTTGAGGTTGCACTGCTTCGTGCGGTGAGAAACAAACCCTGGAGTATGCCAGATATGAGCTGAGGGTCGGGAAGGCATACCAGACTCATACTGAGGACTCGTTAGCATACCAGATACGAGTTGAGGACCGGGTGGTATACCAGACTCGTATTGAGGGCTTAGGGGTAGTAGAGCATTCCAGATGCGAGCTGAGGGCCAGGGGAGCATGCCAGAATCACACTGAGGGATGATCAGTTATATTTCAGTCTTAGGACTACAGGGGGCAAGCCAGTCATAAGTTGTGGGATCGAAAGCAAACAAGACTTATGTTGTGGGCTCGGAGGCAAGCCAGATGTGAGCTGTGGGCCCGAAAGGCAAGCCAGACTCGCACTGTAGGCCCATGGGGTAATCCAGTCTGTAGAGATGTGGACCCATTACATGTTGTTATTATGTGTATTGTTGTTATGTATCGGTATTTTGGGGGAACTCACTAAGCTTCAGGCTTATAGTTTCAGTTTTTGTTTCCGGTACCTCATATGATTGCGGGAAGGCAAAGGTGCGATCATACAACTCCTCACATTTTATGACTTTGTTTCTGGGATACTCTGATATATAAATATTTTAAAAAGAAGTTTTGTAATGATTAATGGTTTTGAAATGTTTTTAAAAGTTTAAATTTGGCATGGTTTTTATGGGTGCTACAAGTTGGTATCAGAGCCTTGGTTTGAGTGACTTGGATGAACATTTTTGTGAATCCAGTCTCAAACTAAGGAAAATATTTTCAAAAAAAAGGTTTTCAAAATATCAAAGGAGGATGCAGGGTGTATGATCAGCCGGAGCCAGTAAGTAGACCCCAAAATACCATACGGTTATTTGATATTATGATATGTTGGAACAACATGTTAGTACTAGGCTAAGGATCTTCAGGAATTGCATGATAGAATTGCCTGATTACATGATGCCTGATAGCTTAAGGTTCTCTTATATGAAATTGACATCATTATTGTAGTTGCTTGTGTATGCATCACGACTGTACATAATTAAGATCTTATAGCCTAAGAATGTTTGGTTTAGCCTTATTTCCTGTTCTTGTATGATGAAGGGCTTAGGGTAGGATCAGGTATTCGAAAGTCTATAGGGTCTAGTGTTATGTATGGTTAGCATACGCGAGTGCTGCAGGGTTGGTGGAAGTTTCATGAATGGGTTGTGTGAGATTGGTAAGTCAGTTACGAGATACTTAACTTTCCTCTAGGAGTGAGTATTGAGCGACCACCATGTATATGTATATTGTTAGGGTGTTATGGTGATACTTGAGACAAATATGGGTAGGTGTGGAAGGTAGTATGGGCCCGTACTACTGAAAGCATAGGACCCATACGCGTAGCAAGGAAGTCACAACCCTTAGAGTTTAGCTGGGAGTTGGTTCCATGTTACTATATGGATTATCTGAGATCTCTCTTGTGTATTATCAGAATGGTAGTTACGAGGGTTTTGAGACCGGATCCGGATCAGGATCGGGAGCTGGCAGCCAGGATAGGCCAATATTGTCAGAGGATCGTGTCAGTGAGATCATCCGGGATGATCGAGATTGTCTGGGGATAGTTGTCGAAGATGTTTCGGTGTATTAAGACCGCCATGGTTGAGTATTTCGATAAGCGCTATGTAGCCCTTGTTGAGACGGCTACTGCAGCAGCTACAACAGTTGTAACGACGGTATGGGGAGGAGCTGGTCAAGCTTTCTAGTATCGGGACTTGTTACTGGGACATATTTGGATGAGTAGAGGGCTACAGTTACTTGGGAGATGTTCTGTACTCATTACACTTCGCGGGTTGAGCGGGAGAGGCTAGCACAGGAGTTTTTGGATTTGAGGCTTCGGGGGTTTTGCTCGAGGCCTGAATGCAAGTCACGGGGACTCCGGAAGGGAGTGATGATTATGTTTAGCTGGGGTTTTGCAGCTGTAAGTAGAATGGTTAATTGATGGATTGGAATGTTGTTTTCTAGGGCAAGGATTGTACCCTTTCAGTTTTTCGAGCTCAAAGGAGTGAGCAGGCTTGTGACCCCAGGATTAGGTTGTATTCCAGCTCGGGGTCAGTTAGTTGCAGGGGTTTGCGACATTATTTCAGCGTTGGTGAGCGCAGGTGGGTCGATGTGGCATGAGTATCTTGTGAGGCGTACACGATTACCGTCCCTAACCATGGGAACTAAGATCCGATTCACCTTGGATCTCTTGTATTGGGCGATAAGGATTGATTGTGCGATCTATCGCACTTTTGGGATTGGAGACTATGTCTTGGGAGTATTTTGTAGCTCGGTTTAGGGCAGATGTTGCTTCAGCTACTGCAGTTTAGTTGTGGACGACTAAGCTGGTGAGTGATTCAAGGTGTGAGACCCTGAATGATATGATTTCTAGAGCCCGAGAGTGGGAGATTTGTTCGGAGCACCTTGGGAAGAAGGGTATTATGTGGAAGGTCTGTGGACAGGGTCCCACAGATTAGTTATCCAACATTGTCAGGATTCAGTGGTTTTTGTAATCGTTATTGATTGGCGGAGGAAAGCGCTAAGGGAAAATAGCTCGTTGCTGAGATATTAATTGGAGCATCTATCTTTTGGTCTTTAAAAGTTGAGTGTGGGATAATTTAAGCATCAGGGGCTATAGGTTAAGTTATGTTTGGCTTTCACACTAGTGGGTGGTGGTTAGTGTTCTAAGTAGGGGAGAATTGGGAATTTTCAGGTTGAGCGTCAGCCATTGAAGGTTTTGTCTGTTGCTATTCAGATAATGGTTTCCAGAATGGTCGTACAGGTGTTAATCGGTGAACCTCCCAGGGAGAGGGAATTCTTCGAAGGAATTCAAAAGGTGACAGTTAAGAAGCTAGGAGCGCGTCGCCAATTCCCTTATGCAATATGCTTATGTTTCCTAAGTCTTTGGGGTGTGTTTCCGCTCAATGATGGAATAGAATTTTGATTCGTATCGGACTTGGATTTCGGTAACCTTCGGAATAATCGTTGAATTCTTCTCAGACTAGCTTTGTATTAGTAGAATCGGATCTGTCTCGATCAAGTATGGGATTTGTGGCGAGTAAATATGGAGTTAGGAATTCCCAAATATGTTCATGGTAGTGAATTTTTCGTGTGTATCTCTGGGTATTCAAGGTGGCAATAGGGTTGGTTCGGCTTACATGCTTGATCAGGTCTGGGTTATAGTCTGCAAATTGGATCTAGAGTTCGACTATCATCTTATTCTAGGGTCACGTGTGACCATGGCTTTGTAGGATTTTTCTTGGGTAGCAACTTATTCTATAAGTGAAACGTGCATGGTGGGGTTTCAGCATCGTGACAATGGCTGGTGTTGTGAAGGACGTTGGTTAGGCCTCTTCTTTTGGACAATGTTGATAGTTATTGGGAGCATTCCATTCATGAGCTGAGGGCCTGGTAAGGCATGCCAGACTCATGCTGTGGGCTCAGAGGCAATCCAGACCTATGATGAGGACCCTGTAGGGGTATTCCAGTCATACGGTGTGGGCCTAGTGATCTTAGTAGTTCATTTCTTCTATTGGAGCGCTTTCGAAATGGACACATTGTTGAGGTTTGGGCGAGCCGTAATCGGCTGGGAGGAATCAGAAGATTTTGTGCGAAATACAAGGGCAGGTCCTTGAACCTCAAATTATGAGTTTAGAACCGAGTTTCGTATATAGTGGTATTCTGATCTAGGGTATTCCATCCTAAGGATGACCAAACCCTATGATTGATTGGACCTGATGAGTTTGGTATTCCAACCCGAGGGTTGATTGGGCCAAACATGTGCAGGATATGAGGGTATTCCATCCTGATGATGACTGGACCCGTCGTAGGCATGCCTGGTATTCCAGTCGAAGCTGATTGGGCCAGTTATGAGTGTTCGTGCTTATGAGCTAGATGATTATGGAAATTCAGGTTGGAACTGATAAAGACTATTATGTCAAGGGTTGGATCTCAAGTTGAAGGACATGTAAGTAATGATTATGTGACGCAGTAGGGTTTAGGCTGGGTAGCCTTGACAGTTGATCTCTTGGGGAACCTGGTGGTTGGACCAGGTGGAGATTGGTAGTCTTGGGGATTGGCTTAAGGGTAGTTATTTATCGGTCAAGTAAGGGATGTCAGGAAGTTTTGGTGCATTTTGCAAATGCAGATACGTGGATCTCAGGGTAGGAGCGGAGTATCGCTTTGGTTTTAGGTAAGATCCCGAATCAAATTTTGCGCATGTTTAGTATGAGACTTTCGTATATTTATGCGTTGAGGGCATCAATTGCAAGGTTCAAGGGTAATGGATGGGTTTAGTTGATGGCAGTTAGAGTTACTATGATGTGTCTTGGGTTGGTTTTATCAGTAAGGGAGTCATAACATGTTTGAAGTGAGGAAAAGAAGGGTTATTGAAGATCGGGTATGAAATGAGACTGCAGTGAGTCATGTAGCGGTTATTCTGTTAGCAGAAGTTTGATGGCAAGGTGTGTAAGGAAGCCTGGCCAGTCGATTTTCTTTTGGGAGACGCGTGTGACTGCTATGTGTGTGTGGTTGTAGCTCAGCAATTAGTGAGGTGTTGGGTGTTTCGGGTAGTGGGCAGACGAGTTGGGACCAGGGAGGTCTCGGCTACGTCTGAGAAGCAGCAGGTGGTAGCAGGAAGATTCGAAGTGGGTTTAGCGTCTCGGATTCATGTGTAGAGTTGCTTGTTAATCGGTAGCCGCAATTGACCGGTGATTTTGTCCTTTGGGAAGCCTCAAGGTATTACGGGTGGAAAGTATTCTGTTTAGGCTAGTTTCTTATGGAATAAATTCATTGATGGTTCGTGTGGGAATTTGTTGGGGAGCTAGATAAATTTGAAGTTTCGAGTTTCGGAAGGATAGAGGTGGTTTTATTCTAGAGAATTTCAGGTCCGTTCCTTTTCAGGTTGGTAAATCCTTTTAGGGTTGGTATCGGTTGCCTTAGGGAGGCCGTATTTAATCTAGATGGTGGAGGTATTGTCCAGATTGTTGGACGTACTGGGGAATTGGACGTACTGGGGAAGGTAATGAATGATTTCGAGGACAAAATCTAATTTAAGTAGGGGAGAGTTATAACGCCCTATTCCGAATCGATTCCTAGTCTAAGGCTGTGGCCTGAAGATCAGTCATCATAAGGATTAGGGCTTTTGAAAAGGTAAGATCTAGACCCAATTTGGGGTGCGAGTGATGCATTAGAAGTGATCCAGATGTTCGATTCGTGTTTTGGAGCCTAGGGGTATTTCGGTAAAGCGTTAGTTTGGGCTTTTATGGAAAATGGACTTTTGGTTGGAAGGCCCTAAGGAAGGTATGAGTTGATAGAAGTGTAGGGCTTCTAGTCACCTTTTCGTGGATTTAAGGATCGTCGGAATCGGGATTATAATGAAGAAGTTATAGCCTTTAGATGTTTCGTGGTTTTTAGGCTTAGCCGAGTACACGGGGGGTAGACAAAGAGTACGCAGGGCGTACTAGTGGAGAAGGTAGTACGCGGAACCAGGTCGACACGAAACCTCTTTCTAAGTACATTCAGGATATAGTCCCGATACACCCTCGCAGCACTAACGGTGCCGTCATCTGCAATCTCAACCTCAAGCGGGGAATCCAAGGTCCTCGGCGTGTCCCGAAATTTCTTGCTAAGCGCAAGAGACACGAACGATCAGGTAGCACCCGAGTCAAACAAGACATGCGCCAACATACCATTGACTAAAAAGGTCCCTATACAAGCATAATATATACATAAGTTATACAAATCACAATGAGCAATGAAATAATAGATACGTACCAGCCACAACGTCTGGCGCGGCCCGAGCCACCTCAGTAGTCTGCAGAAACGCGCAGCTCCTCATCGCAGGGGTATCCGCCTTAGCAGGGCGGCTATCAGTGATCCTTAGGTTGGCAGGTGCAGGCCCCGCCACCGCTCCTCCTCCTCTCTGCAACCTCGGACAATCGGCCTTTTTATGGCTGGTCTGGTTGCGGTGGAAACATATGAGGCCCTTCTTAGGGCAATCCTAGCTCACATGGCCATGTTGACCACAAGAGTAACATCCTGATATCCGACCATTTGACACGCCCCACTATGAAACCTCCCGCACTTGGCACACCGACCCCGACCCTGCTGGCCCCTACCCGAAGAATCAAAGGTCTTAGGCTTCTTAGCCTGACCCCTTGCTGCCTGCGCCTACTCAGTCTTCCGCTTCGTGTGGGTATCCAACTCGATCTCCCTCTCATGGGCCTTCTCCACCATCTCATTCAGGGTCTTTCACCCCGTAAAGCTCACAAACTCCCGAATATCATCCCTCAACATGGAATGATATCGGGCCCGCCTTATCTCCTCATCGGTAGCATACTGTGGGATTAACAAAGCTCGTTCCCGAAACTTGGCGGTGATCTCCGCTACAGTCTCGATAGTCTACTGCAAGTCATGAAAATCCCTCACTAGTCATTGCACCTCTATAGGCGGTGCAAATCCCGAATCAAACCGCTGAACAAACTCAGCCCATGTCATCTCAGCCACTCCGGCTGGCCCCACCTGGCTAGTAACCTCATCCCACCAATCACAGGCCATGTCTCTCAACATACACGAAGCAAACCCAACCTTTTCCGCATTCGGGAATGAACTCATGCGCTGGTCGTTTCGATGTCCGCTACCCAACGTAGGCTGGCAATGAGCTCGCGCAGCCTCTCATTGATGACATCAGTAGTGTCTCCAGGTCCCGCCCCAGATCCAGATCCAGATCCCAATCCTGATCCTCCTGATCCAAATCGTGTCACTACCATGCTGAACTGAAATATCATAAATTATAATGATCAGGATTTCCATATAAGGGATCTTTCCACACAGGTCCTCCTTGGAGTCGTCAGATCTAACAGTGCTTCGGGTACATGTCCTGTGCTTCTAGTAGTACGGGCCCAATACTACCTTCCACACCTACTTGTACCTTTCCCCACTGCTCTACCTAATAACTCCAATTCGTCCCACAACGAAGCCATATCCCACATTTACGGCATACCTTAATCTCAGGCTATCCAAAGATTTCCTCTACACATATCAATCAAACCCATCATAACAGGTTGCCTTTATGCATGCAAATTGTACACAGAAAAGGGATCAAATAGACTTTCAAATAAAAGATTCTACCCTAGGACCACAACCAAACAAGGAACAGGAAATAAGGCCAAATCAATCATTCTGAGGCTATAAGCTCCTAACTGTATACAATTTTAAAAGCATACACATAGCAAGATTCATATAATCAACATGGTTCAAATATCAGTATAACATGGCTAACATATTGGGGAACTACTTACTTGGCTCGGCTGATCACGCACGTTGCACGCTCATCTTTTCATTTCCTTTTGAAAACCCCTTCTTATGTTATTTTTTGAAAACAATTTTTACCATTCCTTAGTTTGAGTCCCGACACAATCGAGAGTGTGCCTGAATTCCTCAAACCAAGGCTCTGATACCAACTTGTAACGACCCAAATTTTCAAGGAAAATTTTCATTTAAATTAACAAACACATTTGCATAAACCATGAGATTCCACAATTTGTTTTCAAAACATCATTCATTACATCATTATTTAAATCATCAGAGTATCCCAAAACATATCAGTAAAAGAGAGATAGAGTGCATGCCGCGCCATCACGCCTTGCCCTTACCCTTGGGTTCCGATGTACCTGAAACAAATCAACAACCTGTAAGCGAAATGCTTAGTGAGTTCCTCGGAGCATACCATACACCACACATACACATATCCTAGTAGCTAATTAAAGCTACTCACATATCACGTAAGCCATGCATACATAAAACCTGCAAGAATGCCATGGGCTACCCCACATGGTCTTTTCCTAGGACTGCCATGGGCTACCCCACATGGTCTTTACCTAGGACTACCATGGGCTACCCCACATGGTCTTACATCCAATGCCATGGGCTACCCCACATGGTCTTTGCCAAGGACTGCCATGGGCTACCCCACACGGTCTTACATCCAATGCCACGGGCTCCCTCGGGGTCTTCATGCAAAACACATAATCACATATCATAACAGATCACAAAATGTCTAACACATATACGATAATCACATAATGGGCCGACCTTGGTGCCTTAGACCCATAGATATGGTGAGAAGACTCACCTCAGTCTGTTGAACACAAAAGTTGCTCTCCTAACAGTCTGTAACCTCCTGTGCTGGACAAATAATATTAATCAATGTTAGGACCTTAAATTAATCAAGAAAAACGCAAACCCAGATCCTTCCATAAGGCCCAATTATCCTTCCCTTGCCAATGGGCCCAAAATCCTAGTCCAAAGTTATTAATGGGCCTCTTGGCCCAATAAGGCCCAACCAAAGTATCCATGGCCCATAACAGAAGAAATACACCACAATTCCTAGAATGCAACCAACCCATTAACCAAAATGAAGCCCAAAAGAACAAAAACCCAAAACAGATCCGGCCCAATCTACAGTGCATACGCTCGGCGTACCATTCTGGTACGCGCAACGTACCGGGTTCTTCAGGACTATGCGCATCGTACATTGAGTACGCCCAACGTTCTTCCAAATTAAACACTTTCTCCATTAAGTGCTTAATACTCGATTTCTTTACGTCTAAAAGCCAGATCTGAGATGATTAATATGTCCTAAGGCATAAACTTGCCAACTTTATGCCTTTGCATGCCTCTCATTCACCCAAAACCTTCATTAAGACCTTTCCAAGGTCCTTAACCCATGCGTCAGACCAATACTTCCACTAAGACTCCATTTTTATACTTCAAAACGACCAAGGGACCTCAGATCTGCCATTCTCCTCTCATGGAGTTTCTTAACTCGCCAAAAGAGGTCTAAAGTCCAAGAAAGGGACCAAACTAGAAAACCCTAGCTAGATCTAAAGATTTAAATGGAAAGGTACAAGATTTTTACCTCCAGAAGCCTTGCAAGATGACACAAAAGCAAATTCTTGAAGCACCCAACTGAGCCAAGCTTGCTTAACAACTCTCCTTCTTGAAAGAACTCCAAAATAACCACCAAAAACCATCTTCTTAGGATCCAACTCTCACTCACACACTAAATCAGCTGTAGGAAGGCGAAATGAGGCTAAAGAGACTGATAAGGTTTGGTCCAAGAGGCCAAAAGGTGTTTAAATAGGGAAAAATCTGGGATTTAGGGTTTTAAACCTCTGATGTGTATGCCCGGTGTACCCTCACGTACGCCCAGCGTACGTGAGGCTCCTCTGCGATCACTCAGGTAAAGTATGCTAAGCGTACCCATAGGTACGCCCAACGTACTCAAGGGACCAAATATGCAAAAATATAAATTCTTGAGGGTCTCAAGACATACCAGTTTTTTTGGGTGTTACATAAAGTCACCAAGTTAGTGACTGTATGGATTAAGACGTTAACTAGAGATCAGATATGTAAATTGGTCCCTTGGTTTGAAGCATTAAGTGCTTAATAGCAAAAAAGACTTAACAAAGGAGTACGCTGGGCGTACAAGCTGGTACGTGCAACGTACAATTCATGAACCTATTACGCGCTGTGTATAGCTGAGTATGCCCTGCGTACTCAGTCATAATGGGTTTTCGCATATTGGGCTTTGGTATAGGCCAGCTGTTAGGCTTGTTTATTTTGGGCCCGTTGGGCCATCAAGTTGTGGGCTGTTAGTGATGTTGGAAAAGGCCCCAGAATTGGGCCTCATGGCAAGACCCATGTAGAGGTTTGGGCCCGATTTGAAAAATTGGGTCATTGATGGATTTATGGACATTATAGTGTTGGGCTTTAGTTTTGGGTTTGGGCCTTAGTTTTGGATCATACTGGGCCAGGGGTAGAATGGTAATTGTACCCCATGTATGGATTAAGGATTATAGTACGGGACCCAATTGTTAATTGGGTGTTGTTTGACATTGACAGTTCGGGAATCTGTTGTCCAGCAGCTGGAATTTTATTCGTGGGACTTCAGCAGTGTGATGTGAGGTATCCTCACTATACTAAGGGGTCTAAGGCACCAAGGCTGACCCATTGGAATTGACATCCTAGAAGATGAATACGTGTTGAGTATGAGATGAGTACGCCCAACGTTCTTCCAAATTAAACACTTTCTCCATTAAGTGCTTAATACTCGATTTCTTTACGTCCAAAAGCCAGATCTGAGTTGATTAATATGTCCTAAGGCATAGAGTTGCCAAATTTATGCCTTTGCATGCCTCTCATTCACCCAAAACCTTCATTAAGACCTTTCCAAGGTCCTTAACCCATGTGTCAGACCAATACTTCCACTAAGACTCCATTTTTATACTTCAAAACGACCAAGGGACCTCAGATCTGCCATTCTCCTCTCATGGAGTTTCTTAACTCGCCAAAAGAGGTCTAAAGTCCAAGAAAGGGACCAAACTAGAAAACCCTAGCTAGATCTAAAGATTTAAATGGAAAGGTACAAGCTTTTTACCTCCAGAAGCCTTGCAAAATGACCCAAAAGCAGATTCTTGAAGCACCCAACCGAGCCAAGCTTGCTTAACAACTCTCCTTCTTGAAAGAACTCCAAAATAACCACCAAAACCATCTTCTTAGGATCCAACTCTCACTTACATACTAAATCAGCTGTAGGAAGGCGAAATGAGGCTAAAGAGACTGATAAGGTTTGGTCCAAGAGGCCAGAAGGTGTTTAAATAGGGACAAATCTCGGATTTAGGGTTTTGAACCTCTGATGCGTATGCCCGGTGTACCCTCACGTACGCCCAGCGTACGTGAGGCTTGTAACGACCCAATTTTCACGACCAAAAATTTTGTTTAAAAACATTACTTTGGAAAATATTAATAGCTAAAAACATCGTTTGATCAACCATAACATAAAGTGAACCATGTCTGAAAACCAAAACATACAACCAATCAAAATATCAGAGTACAAATCCCAGTGAAGCTCGTAAATGCGGAAACCAGAGAGTGTGTGTGTGTGACATGCTGCTACCGCGCTGATTCCTTTCCCCTAGCTGAGGAGGTACCTGAAACCAAAACTGAAAACCGTAAGCACAAAGCTTAGTGAGTCCCCCCATCGTACCACATACCATACGAACACATAACATACATACTGCCAGGCTATTCTGGGGTGCCTGACTACCCGGCACGGCCGTTCTGGGGTGTCGTCCTACCCGTGTCAAGCCATTCTGGGGTGCTGACTACCCGTGTCAAGCAATTCTGGGGTGCTGACTACCCATGTCAAGCCATTCTGGGGTGCTGACTACCCATCGGTCCTAAGAACTGATCCTCGGGGACTAGTCCCCTCTTACTACCTTTATCTCATATAACATAACAAGCTAGCATGCAATCATATCATCACGTATTGTCAGACATATCTGGGGTGTCCGACCTACCCTTCGGTCCTAATAACCGAACTCTACAACTATCACATATACATATCATGCCAGCATACAACATATCAGGTAGTAGCAACCTAGATGATATCACAAAGATAATCATCTAACATACAACTCCTACTGGTGGGCCGACATTGTGGCCGTAGACCCACCGCTACTGGAAGGTAACTCACCTCGAAGTAGCTGCTGATCTGATTGGGAACTGACTGCCTACTGCTGCTGCTGCTGCTCCGGAAATCCTTCGGCTGCAATTCCCACAAAGTACTCAATCAAACACTGCTCACTGACCTTTGGGTAAAATGACCATTTTACCCCTGACCATTCCCTAAGTCAAAGTCAGAGTCAACTTTCAGTTGACCCGACTCACCGAGTTGGCTTTCCAACTCGCCGAGTCACCACCCAAACGATTGACCTGGATCCCATTCCTACTCGTCGAGTTAGGCGACGACTCGACGAGTTCTCCTTCTAAACTGATATTAAAGTCCTTCATCCTACTCGCCGAGTTGTATGAACAACTCGTCGAGTTCATCTTCATCCGATGAACACTTATGCTAAGACTCGCCGAGTTGTATGAACAACTCGTCGAGTCCATCTTCATCCGAAGAACACTTATGCTGCGACTCGCCGAGTTGTATGAACAACTCGTCGAGTCTGTTCTTGATCTAAGGAGATTTCCTTGAACTCGCCGAGTCAGGGCATTGACTCGCCGAGTACCTCCATATATGAGTTCAGCTTCCGACTCACTGAGTCACACCCCGTGACTCACTGCTCACTCGACACTACGAAAAGGGGACAAACTCGGAGACTCGCGAACAGACTCGCCGAGTCACATGAACGACTCGCCGAGTCGTCGCCATGCACCCACTAAATACACAGATTTGCTCGATTCCAGTCCATGCCATTCACAGATCTGGACTTCTAGGACACGAATCACACGTAAAGTTTCCAACTTTACGTGTGGATATTCACCAAAATGGATTTTAGGGCTCAAAATGTCTCAAAAGGGTAGATCTAGGGTGAACAAGCAACATGGGGCCATAAAGCTAATAGATCTGAGCTCCTGGAGCTCAATCTTGCCTAGATCCAGAGGCCAAACATCTTATTACGACATATAATGCACATACAAGCTTGGGGATTTGTCCAAGAAAGCCCTAAATGAAGTACTAAGCATAGAATCAAGGGGAAAACGGGTTATACCTCAAAGGAACTGCTGGAAGAACACAATTATGCCTGGATGGCTTCCCTTCTTCTGGATCTACTTCCTTCCTCCTTCAAAACCTTCAAAAACACACAACAAAGCTTCAATTCTTCAAAGAACAAGCATAAACGAGGGTTGGGAGCTCTGGGGAGAGAATGGGGGTTGGCCTGGGGCCGATAAGTCGCTTAAATAGGGTGCAAACCCCTGAAACTTAGGGTTTCATCCAATAACTGTGACTCGTTGAGTCCAGGATATGGACTCACTGAGTCGCCAACTTAAACGTGTCCCGGGTCCCGCATCCACTCGGCGAGTCGGACCTATGAGTCGCCGAGTCCAAGGCTAAAAGAAGGGAAATACTCAAATAAGATTTACGTACCAGGAACCGGGTGCTACAAATCTCCCCCACTTATTTTAGACTTCGTCCTCGAAGTCTGCTACTCGATCCTGAAATAGCTCGGGATAATGCTCCATCATCTCGTCCACCGGCTCCCAACTCCATTCCGAACCCTTGCGGTGCTGCCATTGCACCTTCACTAGCTCCACCTTCTTGTTCCTCAAATCCTTTGACTTCCTGTCGAGGATTGCGACTAGGCGCTCAATGTAATTTAGGCTGTCATCAACCTGAATATCCTCCAAAGGTACTACTGCAGAATCGTCCACTAAGCACTTCCGTAACTGAGAAACATGGAAAGTGTTGTGGATCTGGCTGAGCTCGGCTGGCAGATCCAACCTATACGTTACCTTGCCCACCCGGGCTATGACCCTGAACGGTCTGATGAATCGCGGGCCCAACTTGCCCCGCTTCCTGAATCGAATGACGCCTTTCCAGGGCGACACCTTCAGGAGAACCATATCCCTGACTTGGAACTCCAAGTCGGATTGACGCTTGTCGGCATAACTTTTCTGCCGACTCTGAGCAGTCTAAAGCCTGCTCCGGACCTGCTGGATCCTCTCGGTCGTCTTGAGCACCACTTCGGTGCTCCCCATGACCCTCTGGCCAACTTCACCCCAGCATATCGGGGTCCTGCACCTCCGTCCGTACAACAACTCGAAGGGAGGACGGTCGATACTCGCGTGATAGCTGTTGTTGTAGGAGAAGTCGGCCAGGGGAAGATAGGTATCCCAGCTACCACCGAAGTCTAGCACGCACGCCCGCAACATATCCTCCAGAGTCTGGATGGTCCGCTCGCTCTGACCATCCATCTGCGGGTGAAAGGCAGTGTTGAAATGCAGACGAGTGCCCAACTCGTCATAGAATCTCTTCCAGAATCTGGAAGTAAAACGCACATCCCTGTCTGAGATCACCAATACTGGCACCCCATGCCGTGCCACAATCTCCCTGATATAGATGTCGGCCAATTTCTCGGCCGATATGCTCTCCTGAATCGGGATAAAGTGAGCACTCTTGGTCAATCGATCCACAATGACCCAAATCGAATCCACTCCACGCGCGGTCCTGGGAAGTTTCGTGATAAAGTCCATTGTGATATCCTCCTATTTCCACAGTGGGATGTCCAACGGCTGCATCTTGCCATGCGGTCTATGATGTTTGACCTTGACCTTCCTGCAGGTCAAACATCGCTCGACGTACCACACCACATCCCGCTTCATGCAGGGCCACCAATAGTCTAGACGAAGATCCCTATACATCTTCGTCGTCCCGGGATGAATAGAGAATCGGGACTTGTGCGCCTCCTCCATCAAATCTGGCGCACGCCTCCGTGATACGGCACCCACACCCTACGCTGTAGTGTTAATAGTCCTCGTTTATCATAATCAAAGGAGGAAACCCGAACCACCACACGCTCGCTCTTCTGATGCTCCTCCTTGATAGCCTCCTGTTGAGCCTCCCGAATCCGCTCCAACAGGGGAGTCACCACGGTCATCCTCATACAAACGTCCTTGATCGGCGCCGCTTTGCGGCTAAGCGCATCAGCCACCACATTGGCCTTCCTAGGGTGGTAAAGGATCTCACAATCATAATCCTTCACCACTTCCAACCATCGCCGCTGCCTCATGTTCATATTCGGCTGATCCATGAGGTACCTCAAACTCTTGTGGCCCGTGTAGATGGTACATCGAACCCCGTAGAGGTAATGCCACCAAATCTTGAGGGCAAAAACCACCACCCCCAACTCCAGATCGTGCATCGGGTAGTTCGCCTCGTGAGGCTTGAGCTGCCTCGAAGCGTAGGCAATCACATGCCCCCTCTGCATCAGTACCGCGCCCAACCCAGAAATGGACGCATCACAATAAACCACAAAATCCTCTACGCCCTCTGGCAGGGCTAAGATCGGCGCCTCACACAATTTCTGTCTCAGCGTCTCAAATGCAGCCTGCTGCTCGGGTCCCCATCGAAAGACCACGACTTTCTTCATCAGTCGCGTCAGGGGCACGACTATCTTGGAGAAATCCTGGATAAATCTCCGATAGTAGCCTGCCAATCCCAGGAAACTCCGAATCTCAGATGGAGACTTCGAAACCTCCCATCTCATCACGGCCTCGACCTTGGCCGGATCGACCAGAATCCCATTCTGGTTGACGAGGTGTCCAAGAAATTGCACCTCGCGCAACCAAAACTCACACTTGGAGAACTTGGCATACAAGCTCTCCCTCCTCAGGGTCTCCAACACCTCCCTCAGATGCTCCTCATGTTCCTCCCGAGTCTTGGAATAAACCAAGATGTCATCGATAAAGACTATCACAGACCGATCCAGCATCGGTCTGCATACGCGGTTCATGAGGTCCATGAACGCGGCAGGAGCATTGGTGACCCCAAATGACATCACCACGAACTCATAATGGCCATAGCGCGTCCGAAACACTGTCTTCTGCATATCCTCCTCCCTGACCCTCATCTGAAGATAACCCGAACGCAAATCAATCTTGGAGAACCAAGATGCTCCCTGAAGCTGGTCAAAGAGGTCATCAATCCTCGGAAGCGGGTAACGGTTCTTCACCGTTACCTTTTTCAGCTCCGGGTAATCTATACACATCCAGTGCGACCCATCCTTCTTCTTCACAAACAAAATCGGGGCTCCCTAGGGCGAACTGCTCGTGAGGAGCCGACCGATACGGCGCCTTGGCTATCGGAGCCGCACCAGGAACAAGGTCAATCCTGAACTCCACCTGTCGCTCTGGAGGTATCCCAGGAAGCTCCTCTGGGAAAACATCTGCAAAGTCTCAGACCACCGGAACCTCGCTCACTGTCGCCTTACCCGCCTCCCGGGTATCCATCACATACGCGACATATCCTGCGCATCCCTGCTGAAGGTAGCGCCTAGCCCTCGCTGCTGAACATACAGCGGGTCCATACTGAGGCCTCTCACCATGAATCACTAACTCTCCCCCGCTTGGGGTCCTGACCCGCACTAGCTGCTGCGCGCAATCTATCACCGCCCCATTAGGGCTCAGCCAATCCATGCCTATAATCACCTTGTTCCCACGCAACGGAATGGGAACCAAATCTACCAAATAGCGCTCCTCGAACAAACGCAGCACGCAATCTCGAAATACCATCGATGCTCGCACCGATCGATCATCAGCAATCTCCACCTCCAAAGGGCAATCTAACTCGCCTGATGACTCATGAAACTTCTTGCTAAGCGCAAGGGAAACGAATGATCGGGATGCACCCGAATCAAATAACACCTGAACTGGGAGGTCGTTCACATGGAACGATCCTAATGCATACATATACATACAGAGCACATATCAATAACATAACATCATAAAAATAAGATAGAGGGAAAGAATCATACCCGTCACCATATTAGGTGCGGCGCGTGCCTCCTCGGTAGTCAGCTGAAATGCTCGGCTCCTCACCATTGGAGCATCTGCCTTGCCCTGTCGGCCATCCGTGATCCGCAGGGTCGCTGGAGCTGGTGCCTTCACCGGTGCTGAGACTGTCAACTGGGGGCAATTGGCCTTCTTGTGGCCCCTCTGGTTGCAGTGGAAACACAGCAACTCTGATGTCTGAATGACTGCTGCCGGAGCAGTGCAATCCCTGCTTATGTGCCCAGTCTTGCCGCACTTGTAGCAGCCTGGTGATCCCATCCTGCACGCCCCCTCGTGCGGCCTGCCGCATTTCCTGCAGCGGCTCGGTCCTGACTGGCCTTTCGGCCTACCATCTGATCCCTTGGGCTTCTTCCCCGAAGCCCCTCCTGCCTGACCCTCCTCTAATTTCCATTTTCGGATGTGCTCCAAATCTATCTCCCTCTCCCTTGCCCTGGCAATCATAGAATCCAAGGTAGGGCAAGCCGAAAAGCTAACATGCTCCCGGATGTCAGCTCGTAGCATATCATGATAACGAGTCCTCCTCATGTCCTCGTCACCAGCATACTGGGGCACCAACAAAGCCCTCTCCCGAAACTTGGCAGTGATCTCCGCCACAGTCTCTGTTGTCTGCCTCATGTCTAAAAACTCCCTGGCCAGCTGCTGAAGCTCGACAGCCGGCGCAAACTCTGCCCTGAACCTGGTCACAAAGTCCGACCAGGTCATCGCCTCGATAGCTGAGGCTCCCAACGAGTCACCCACTGACTCCCACCAATCCTGGGCTCGGTCCCGTAAACACCCTGCTGCATACCTCACCTTCGACCCCTCGGGGCAGAAGCTAGTCAACTGAGCAGACTCGATGTCTGCAATCCATCGCCTGGCAGCAATGGGGTCTTTCACCCCATGGAAATCCGGCGCACCACTACCCCTGAAGTCCTTGAAGGACAGTGTGCGAGATCCTGACTGGCTAGATGCCATATCACTCCTGAATGCCCGAAGGCGATCCTCCATCAACTCCATGATCCCTTCCTTGATCGACCCAAAGAGAATGGGGGTCGACTCAAGGATGCCTCTGGTGATCTCTGACGCGATGAACTCGCGTAGTCCCTCATCAACCGGCTCGGAACCTGATCCCGAACCTGACCCCTCTCCTGAACCGCCATCTACCAGCCTCGATCGAAGTACCACCATTCTGCAATACATCACAACAATCATTAGTGATACTGATACTTCCTGAGGGATCACAACTACTTACAAGTTCCCTGGTCTTATCTTGGCCTTCCTTGGTTCGGGTACGGATCCTCTGCTTTCAGTAGTACGGGCCCATACTACCTTCCACATCTATCCGTACCTTCTTCAAGGAATGCCTCGACTCCACCAGATCCCCTTTCACTACTGCTGATCACTGCTATACTCATCCTAGGCTTGCCCTAGGGAAATCTCTAATTCCACTCTAACCAGTCCTCAGCTGCTGCAGGCCTCCTTGTAATGCCAATTAGCCATTACCCGAATATCATCACATGTGACGAGGCTCAGATAATCCTTCGAGTACCCGACTCGTCCCTACAACGGTTGGACTCAAACAAGAGCTGCGTAGTAGGATCAAATCCGGCACTCTAAGATTATTCAACCCTGATCACATGTGACGTGACGCATTCGCCTAATGGCTAACACCCATTATTCAGAGTCCCACGTAGCACGAAGCAAGCAACATTCAGATAAGGGTAACAATCTCAATTAACTCTATCTACTTTCAGGAACTGATCTAGCATTTAGTGCAAAGCTCATACTACCAGGCATAACCTAATCAGGCTATCCTACTTACTGTCTACTCAATATCTAGCATGAAATTCTCATACAACTGAAACACATAAAGCAGGCACATAAGGCATCACTCCTAGATCCTTAGTCCTATTCTAGCATGCTGTTCTACAAAAGCTGATAAACATAACATAAACTCGTATGGGTACTTTGGGGAATACTTACTTGAGCTCGGCCGGTCGCGCACATCACACACTTCATTCTTTCTCAAAACTCTTTTCTCAATTTTAGAAAACATTTTCTTTTAGAAAATCTTTTAATCCCTCGATCTGAGTTCAGACACTCCCAAAGGTGTGTCCGAATCCCTCAAATCAGGGCTCTGATACCAACTTGTAACGACCCAATTTTCATGACCAAAACTTTTGTTTAAAAACATTACTTTGGAACATATTAATAGCTAAAAACATCGTTTGATCAACCATAACATAAAGTGAACCATGTCTGAAAACCAAAACATACAACCAATCAAAATATCAGAGTACAAATCCCAGTGAAGCTCGTAAATGCGGAAACCAGAGAGTGTGTGTGTGTGACATGTTGCTACCGCGCCGGCTCCTTTCCCCTAGCTGAGGAGGTACCTGAAACCAAAACTGAAAACCGTAAACACAAAGCTTAGTGAGTTCCCCCATCGTACCACATACCATACGACATAACATACATACTGCCAGGCTATTCTGGGGTGCCTGACTACCCGGCACCGCCGTTCTGGGGTACCGTCCTACCCGTTTCAAGCCATTCTGGGGTGCTGACTACATGTGTCAAGCCATTCTGGGGTGCTGACTACCCATGTCAAGCCATAATGGGGTGCTGACTACCCATCGGTCCTAACAACCGATCCTCGGGGACTAGTCCCCTCTTACTACCTTTATCTCATATAACATAACAAGCTAGCATGCAATCATATCATCACGTACTGTCAGACATATCTGGGGTGTTCGACCTACCCTTCGGTCCTAACAACCGAACTCTACAACTATCACATATACATATCATGCCAGCATACAACATATCAGGTAGTAGCAACCTTGATGACATTGTTGGGTTTTGAGCATTCTAACACTCCTAAGTGTACATGCAACCCTAAATACCTTGGATCTATGTTTTCTCTATTATACATGCAAATAAGAACATCCAAGGTATTATCCTAATCTAGCATACAAAAACAATGAGTGTAACAAGATAGCATACATACCTTTTTGATGTAGAAAGTCTTCATGAAGCTTGAGTGCCTAGCCCCAATAGTGTGGAAGCCTCAAATGGAATCACAATCACCAAAACACTTAGAATAGCTTGAGAGAATTCTACAACTCATGAAATCGGCTAGCCCTTTCACTTCACACACTAGTGGCCGATTTAGTCAAGAATAAGATGCTTATATAGTTAGGGTTACACCATGTAAACCCTAATTGACATGTCCTTTCATTTCCATGATCCATGGGTACAAATACACCATGGAGCATCCATGGACCATCCTATGGGTTTTAGCCCAACTTGATTATCCATGGAGCATTAGCCCACTATACAAGTATGGATGATTTACACAATCAACCCATATATTTAATTAGTCTTCTTTTGATCACTTAATTAATCCTAGATTAATTCTTGATCAATACTAATTAAATAATCTTATTATTCTTATTATTAATATACTAGAACTTATAATATATTAATAACCATAAGTGTCTTATTTCTCTCATTATAGTCTATCCAAGTGCATGATGGTATGCAACCCAAATGGACCATGCCGGGTCGGGTCAAGTCTTACCAATTATAGTTATGGACTTAGACATTAATCCAACAGATATCACAAAGATAATCATCTAACATACAACTCCTACTGGTGGGCCGACATTGTGGCCGTAGACCCACCGCTACTGGAAGGTAACTCACCTCGAAGTAGCTGCTGATCTGATTGGGAACTGACTGCCTACTGCTGCTGCTGCTGCTCCGGAAATCCTCCGGCTGCAATTCCCACAACGTACTCAATCAAACACTGCTCACTGACCTTTGGGTAAAATGACCATTTTACCCCTGACCATGCCCTAAGTCAAAGTCAGAGTCAACTTTCAGTTGACCCGACTCGCCGAGTTGGCTTTCCAACTCGCCGAGTCACCACCCAAACGATTGACCTGGATCCCGTTCCTACTCGTCGAGTTAGGCGACGACTCGACGAGTTCTCCTTCTAAACTGATATTAAAGTCCTTCATCCTACTCGCCGAGTTGTATGAACAACTCGTCGAGTTCATCTTCATCCGATGAACACTTATGCTAAGACTCGCCGAGTTGTATGAACAACTCGTCGAGTCCATCTTCATCCGAAGAACACTTATGCTGCGACTCGCCGAGTTGTATGAACAACTCGTCGAGTTTGTTCTTGATCTAAGGAGATTGCCTTGAACTCGCCGAGTCAGGGCATTGACTCGCCGAGTACCTCCATATATGAGTTCAGCTTCCGACTCACTGAGTCACACATCGTGACTTACTACTCACTCGACACTACGAAAAGGGGACAAACTCGGAGACTCGCGAACAGACTCGCCGAGTCACATGAACGACTCGCCGAGTTGTCACCATGCACCCACTAAATACACAGATTTGCTCGATTCCAGTCCATGCCATTCACAGATCTGGACTTCTAGGACACGAATCACACGTAAAGTTTCCAACTTTACGTGTGGATATTCACCAAAATGGATTTTAGGGCTCAAAATGTCTCAAAAGGGTAGATCTAGGGTGAACAAGCAACATGGGGCCATAAAGCTAACAGATCTGAGCTCTTGGAGCTCAATCTTGCCTAGATCCAGAGGTCAAACATCTTATTATGACATATAATGCACATACAAGCTTGGGGATTTGTCCAAGAAAGACCTAAATGAAGTACTAAGCATAGAATCAAGGGGAAAACGGGTTATACCTCAAAGGAACTGCTGGAAGAACACAATTATGCCTGGATGGCTTCCCTTCTTCTGGATCTACTTCCTTCCTCCTTCAAAACCTTCAAAAACACACAACAAAGCTTCAATTCTTCAAAGAACAAGCATAAACGAGGGTTGGGAGCTCTGGGGAGAGAATGGGGGCTGGCCTGGGGCGGATAAGTCGCTTAAATAGGGTGAAATCCCCTGAAACTTAGGGTTTCATCCAACAGCTGTGACTCGCCGAGTCTAGGATATGGACTTGCCGAGTCGCCAACTTAAACGTGTCCCGGGTCCCGCATCCACTCGGCGAGTCGGACCTATGACTCGCCGAGTCCAAGGCTAAAAGAAGGGAAATACTCAAATAAGATTTACATACCAAGAACCGGGTGCTTCAAGGCTCCTCAGCGATCACTCAGGCAGAGTATGCTAAGCGTACCCATAGGTACGCCCAACGTACTCAAGGGACCAAATATGCAAAAATATGAATTCTTGAGGGTCTCAAGACATACCAGTTTTTTTGGCTGTTACATAAAGTCACCAAGTTAGTGACTGTATGGATTAAGACGTTAAGTAGAGATCAGATATGTAAATTGGTCCCTTGGTTTGAAGCATTAAGTGCTTAATAGCAAAAAGGACTTAACAGAGGAGTACGCTGGGCGTACAAGCTGGTACGCGCAACGTACAATTCACGAACCTATTACGCGCTGCGTACAGCTGAGTATGCCTTGCGTACTCAGTCAGAATGGGTTTTCACATATTGGGCTTTGGTATGGGCCAGCTATTAGGCTTGTTTATTTTGGGCCCGTTGGGCCATCAGGTTGTGGGCTATTAATGATGTTGGAAAAGGCCCCAGAATTGGGCCTCATGGCAAGACCCATGTAGAGGTTTGGGCCCAATTTGAAAAATTGGGTCATTGATGGATTTATGGACATTATAGTGTTGGGCTTTTGTTTTGGGTTTGGGCCTTAGTCTTGGATCATACTGGGCCAGGGGTAGAATGGTCATTTTACCCCATGTATGGATTAAGGATTATAGTATGGGACCCAATTGTTAATTGGTGTTGTTTGACATTGACAGTTCGGGAATCTGTCATTTAGCAACTGTAATTTTATCCGTGGGACTTCAGCAGTGTGATGTGAGTTATCCTCACTATACTAAGGGGTCTAAGGCACCAAGGCCGACCCATTGGAATTGACATCCCAGAAGTTGAATACGTGTTGAGTATGAGATGATTATGCATGCTAGTTTGTTATACCAGTTAGGTAGATCTGTAGGACTACCTGTGTTACTGTTTGATTATCTGTATGTGCGATTAGCTGTATATTTAGACATGTTGTGTGGATAGGGTTGAGGTTGCACTGCTTCGTGCGGTGACCAACAAACCCTTGAGTATGCCAGATATGAGCTGAGGGCCGGGAAGGCATACCAGACGCATACTGAGGACTCGTTAGCATACCAGATACGAGCTGAGGACCGGGTGGTATACCAGACTCATACTGAGGGCTTAGGGGGTAGTAGAGCATTCCAGATACGAGATGAGGTCCAGGGGAGTATGCCAGAATCGTACTGAGGGCTGATCGGTTATATTTCAGTCTAAGGTCTACAGGGGGCAAGCCAGTCATAAGCTGTGGGCTCGAAAGCAAACAAGACTTATGTTGTGGGCTCGGAGGCAAGCCAGATGTGAGCTATGGGCCCGAAAGGCAAGCCAGACTCACACTGTGGGCCCAAGGAGTAATCCAGTCTATAGAGTTGTGGACCCATTACATGCTGTTATTATGTGTATTGTTGTTATGTATCGGTATTTTGGGGGAACTCACTAAGCTTCAGGCTTATAGTTTCAGTTTTGGTTTCCGGTACCTCATATGATCGCAGGAAGGCAAAGATGTGATCGTACAACTCCTCACATTTTATGACTTTGTTTCTGGGATACTCTGATATAGAACTATTTTCAAAACAAGTTTTTTAATGATTAATGGTTTTGAAATGTTTTTAAAAATTTAAATTTGGCATGATTTTTACGGGTGTTACAGCGAAGATAGGCAAATATGATGTAAGAGATGAACCTTAGGATAAATCTATAGATAAAAATAAATAATAAAACGGGGATGGGTAATTGGGCTGATTGTTGTTAATTAAGCATATTGTCTCTAGTATTATGGGTTGTAAACCCTATGTACTTACCTTGTTTCCCAACCCGACCCACTCAGTTAAATTGTATCACAAGAATCAATGCGGGGATAAATTGCATTGAGAGATTTAAGGAGATGTAGATCATTAGTATAAATTAGTGTAAGGTCTATTTTATACTTAAGTTTTGTATCAGTTATGACATTCCCAGTTCTGAAAGAATATCAATATCGAACGTTTCTTCAGAAATGTTTAATGTTAATATTATCTCACATCGAAATAATATTTTTGGGACCAATTCTGCAACAAGAGAAATACTCTGTTTTAAAATAAGCATAAATAAAAAATTTAAAAATGACCGTAAAAATCAGGATGTCACGGTTGGTATCAGAAACTAGGAATAAGGATTTATTTCTAGACTTAAACTTAGAATGCTAAGCGATGGTTGTGAGATGTGTGTCTAGTATATTTTAGGCAGTACACATGAATTAAAAAAAACACTAAGCTTACTTTTGGATAAGATGTCTAATTTGCTTTTATGTGCTAAATGATCTATAGAATAACATGCCTTAGGTTGCCTATCTATATTAAAATAAGGTCTGATGCTGACCTAGAATTAGGAAATTTTATGTGTTCAAGTTTCTAAACGTTTAATTACGGTATTAGAACCGACATATATCTTTTTGGAGTAATAAGGAAGATTACGCGTCTAAAACTTCCTTATCCATATTCTCGTCTCGGTACACTAAGCGTCGCTTGGGTATATAGAGCGACATGGAGAGGACCAAGAGCGGATTAGGAAATGAAAATAGGAACCAACAGCCTGAGCCATGAGTGATTGAGCATGCACCAGAGGTAGCACCTGCATCCAAGCCAATCATGATGGCAGGAGTACAGCCCATAATGCAGATGATTCTAGACCTTCAAGTGGAGGAGAGAAGGCGTTTACTCTAGGAAAATGGAAGAGAACCTACTACACCCATTATGCAATGAGAGTTGGAGGGGGAACAGTCGGAGGAAGGAAATTATAGTTAGACTGTGAGTCAAGCTGAACCTCGAGTGGTAAGGAGAAACAATCTAGACAAAGGGATTGACAAGGACGGGTGTAACTATAAGGACTTCATGGGTGCCAAGACACTAACTGTTTTGGGAAGCCTAAAGCCAGTATAGATTATAGACTAGATCACCGAGATGGAGATGGTATTTGAAAGCTGCAACTGCACCAACAATCATAAAACTGTCCTTGTAGTTAGGCAACTGAAGACTTGGGTTTTAAGTTGGTGGAAGTTGTTGGAGGATACAATGCCACAGGGAGAAGCCATGAAGATGTCTTGGGAGACATTCCTGGAGCAGCTGAAGATGTAGTACTGCTCAGAAGTGGATATGATAGATATAAACAATGAGTTTTAGAACTTAAAGAAGGGGAAGAGCATTGATGAGTATGCCATCGCATTCACTGAGAAGATGAAGTTATTCCCATACTTAGTGCCTGTTGAACTCTCTAAGATAGATAAGTTTTCTAATGTATTGTCGACAGACTTTGGTCCAACGGTGAAAAAGGCAACTACTTTGAAGACAACCGTTAGATCAGCCAAGAATGTGGAGGCCCAACTTCGGGAGAAGGGTCGGGAGAGAATGGAGGCAGGAAAGAAGAGGAAGCTATAGGGATCTTCAAGATCCGATAAGAATGGAAGATTCTCGAAGCCCAACCTGGACGACAAGAAGTATGGGGTAGCAGTGAAGCCAAGTGGTGCAAAAAGTACGAGAAGAAACACTTAGGAAGATGCGATGGAGAAGTGAAGCCAAGGGCGGGTCACTATTCTAGAGACTGCACTTTCGATGGTAAGAAGTTCCGCCAAAGCCGAAGGCAAAGACATATCATATGATCCTCGATGAAGCAATGATAGGTCGAAAATAGAGAGCGGCGTATCTAGAGTTTAGGATACTAAGAAGAAGAAAAAGATAGTGTTAGGATGTGTGGCTGGATATAAGAGGCATGTAAAAATAAATAAATTCAGTAACCGTTTTTGGAGATAATTTAATTTCCTAAATTATGTTATGTACTTTCTATGCGATTCCCTTTTAGTTATAACTTAGCCAACTGCGAGACAATACTTGGGACGAGTATGAGTACGTGTGAAAGGTAGTAGATGCCTATACTAATGAAAGCACATGACTCACACTTGGATCAATGAAAGTCACAAGGCTAATAGGTCTCTAAGTAGTTGAGCTATTTTATTCATTTCCATCATTACCTTTGTTTCGGTAATGACTAAAAAGATAATTATTATTCCAACCCTAGTGGTCATACCGAATCGAGTCCGACTAATCTACGAAGTAAGTTCGAAGAAGCGTCCGAATTTAGATCGAAAGAAGAGATAATCAAAGTGATTTGATAGATGTATCACAATCACCTTTAGGATTAAGTAGCCTGTAGTTAGAAGTGTTACCTGCTAGAATCTGATTATATCACATTAGAGCATGAAGGAAAGTATCCTTCGTGTGAGGATCCAACTCAAAGAGACCTGTGTCTAGCCATTGCATCATCTGATGATAGATCATTACAACATGACCAGTCGGTCTATTACGGTAGTCGAAGTGAGGACCTTAATTTAGGTTAATTCTATTCTAGGAAGAGAAATGGTCATCAATAGAGATCAAATTTAGAAGGAATAGTAGGTGCAACACCATCAACAGTCAAGAAGTCTAAGCGTTAGAAACTCGATAGAAAAGACATGAGAGTTATGGTTATCACCTAGGATGGAAAGGTAACGTGTGAAGTCGTTATACAAGCCTTTTTTGTTGATGATTCTGGGATGTAATCATCCCAAGGGAGAAATAATTGTAACGCCTGTAGATACGGCTAGTCAATTTAGAGATAATAAGCGTTAAAGTTTGACTTTTGATAGAAGATTATTAAAGAAAAATAATCTTAACAAAAGTTATGGTATATATGACAAGGATTATGTACATATAATGAACGCTGAAACTCGACATCGTATGGAGAAGTTATGCTTCTTCGAAGTTTCATGATTAAAACGGCACGACTCTGCGTATGGTAAAAAATCAAATTTCGATAAATTGCTTTTTAACCTAATGGGTCTAAATGAAAGTTGTAGTAGTCGTTAAACCGAGAGCATACATATAGAGAACATCAAAATCTAACTTAATTAGAGGAAGTTGTGATTTTTCTAAATTCAGTGTAGCAGTATACAACCTAGAAATCGAATTTTAGACCGGTTGATTTTTAGCCAAAATGATCTAAACAAGAATTGAAGATCTCGCTAATACGAGCTCAATGATATAAAGACAATTGAAAATGGATGCCAGATGAGAAATTTATGCATTTTATGTGACATCCCCATTTTCACGGCCAGAAAAAACTGATTTTTTTTTGTTTATGCTTCATAAAAATCAGACTATCTCTTTTAAGAAAAACGTTGCGGAATTTGTTCCCAGAAAAACATGATAATTACATTATCAAGGCATTTCCGAAGAAATGTATTTTTATTCATTTAAAAACATTTGGGATGTCATTGTCAATAAAGAAACATAAGCATAAACAGAACTTACACTCATTATCACTAGTGATTTATATCGCATTAATCTCTCAGTGTAATGTGACTTCATATCAACACCTGTGATATAAATAAACTGAGTGGGTCAGGTTGGGAAACCTGGTGAGTACATAGGGATTTCAATCCCATAATGTTATAACATATATATAAAAATTCACACAATATATGATTTCCCCATATGTATAATAAACTCTTATCCCACCCCGTCATTCCTCACAACGAAACTGTCCATACTCATGGACCTTAAATTTTACCTCTTACTCCGGATCTAATCCATGCTCTCATGTCCTTGATTATACCTATTCCATACACTCGGATGAGGGACAATTGGTCTGTGTCTAAATCCATACTCCCGGATTAATGACAGATGACCATGTCCTATCCATACTCTCGGACTAAGGACAACTGACTATGTCTTAATCCATACTCCCGGATTAAGGACAATTGACTATGTCTTAATCCATACTCCCGGGTTAACGACAGTTGACTGAGTCCAATCCATACTCTCGGACTAGGGACAGATGACTATGTCTAATCCGTGCTTCTGGATCAATGACATGTTTAAGGGTTCTATTCCCCGTATATATCTCAATCGTACTCATAAGGAGATACTACCTAATGACCCTCATAACAAATTTTAGGTTTACTCATTAACCTAAATCATTATAAATAACTAGGTATGTTCTTTAACACGTAATTCAGACAACATCAAATAATTCGCACATAAACATATATTTAATACATTCAATCAATACTTGTATTAAAATCATGTTCATGAAAGGGACTATGCACTTACTTGATACGGTGGTGACTCGGTACTCGGACAACACTTTGTTACTCTTAAAACAATTTCCATCGACAAAACTTAGTATCAATACCACTAGGGTTTAGTCTAACGTTAACTGCGACTAATTAATAGTCTAGCTATTATTATTA
The DNA here is from genome assembly GCF_051521515.1 of Lactuca serriola. Lineage (NCBI taxonomy): Eukaryota > Viridiplantae > Streptophyta > Magnoliopsida > Asterales > Asteraceae > Lactuca > Lactuca serriola. The sequence continues at coordinate 92,454,224 of NC_136411.1, read as the reverse complement.
GTATTATATAAGTGTTAAACAACACTCTATATAACTCATAATAATAGCCCAAATAATTATTTTAAGGACCTAATAACATTACTATAATTATTTGAAAGCTATATTAAAAACTGCATAGGCGTAGCTCACTTACAACGGGTTTTAAAGAAAACCAGGCTTCGCTTGGAGCAACGTTTCAAAACCGAAAGACCCTTTTTCTTGGGTCTCCGGGAGCCTCGGGGCTTCCCTCGGGTGTTAGGGGGGTTTCCTAGGGATTTGGGGTGTTAAAATGGGTTAGAGACTAGAGAGAGAAAGATTGTAGAGAGAGAGTGAATTTTTGGTGTGAAAAACCGGCTGCCCTCGCACCCCTTTAATAGGTACGAGACTTCTCACTACGCGGGGTGTTCAGCAGGTTACACAGGGCGTAACTTCGGATAAGGTCAGCAGGTGGCAAGCTCCGGATGGTGCGACATGGCTTAAGCTGGACCGAGGGAGGGCTCGCGTACGCGGCACGTTCCGAGCTCGGACACTGGGCGTAGCGAAGGGCGACGTGTCCTTCATCCGAAGCGAGGCGTGATCAGAAGCAAAGGCTAGGATCTTGCCACGTCATCAGTCGAGCAACATATTTCGCAAATTCGAGTCTAAACTTTAAAAGTTCATAACATTTGCGTACGAGCTCCGTTTTCGACGTTCTTTATATCCACACGAAGGTGGGAACGTACTCTACAACTTTCTTTTAGACTCCGTTGGCTAATTTTGACTTTATTTTAAAAGTTATATTATTTAATAGACCTGGACACGATTGGTCCGTTAAAAATCCATAACTTATTCATCCATTTTCGTCTGTCTTGTTATATTTACGCTACTATTAATGAGATGTTCGATTCTTGTTTAGGTTATGTCGTCGAAAAACCGCTCGATCTAATATTCGAATTTCGGGCTGTACACTGCTAAGCCGAAACTTCGAAAAAGCATAACTTCCTCATACGAAGTCAGATTTGGGCGTTCTTTTTATGGATGCTCTTGGTTTAACAAATCCTATGTCTTTCATTTAGATCGCTAAGGCTGAATATCGCTTCATCATAAATTTCACTATTTACGCTTCCCGGTGTAGTGTCGGTTCCGTTGCGAAACTTCGACGGGCCATAACTTCTTCGTTATAACTCGCATTTCGGCGTTCTTTATATGTATGGAAACTTTGTGACATATTCTACAACTTAGTTAAGATTATTTATTCTAAATAATATTTTGTCGAAAAGTTGTTTTCGACCCCTATTATCTCTAAATTGACTAGCCCGGATCTACGGGCGTTACAATTATCTCCCCCTTGGGATGATTACGTCTCGGAATCATCAATGAAACAGGGCTCACATGATGACTCCATACGCTATGTCTTCATCCTAAGTAATAACCGTAACTTTCATGTTTCTTTGAACGAGTATCTAACTCTAAGACTTTTTTTTTACTGCTGGCGGTACTCGATCTTGCACTTGCTCCCTATCTCACGTTAGACTCCAAATTAAGACCTTCAAGTCACAATCTCGATCCTCACTGGATACGAACTTAAGATAAGTTCTTTTATTACTACAATGGAACGATGTGTCATATTCTAATGACCTATCATTGTATGTTGCAACGCTTAGACTCGGGTCTCTTAGAGTCTTCCAGAATAGACTATACTTTCGTTCATGTTCTAATCTCATCTTAAAAGGTAGCATTTCTAGCTACAAGCAACTATCGCGATACCTCTACTGATCGCTTTGACTGTATTTCACTTCAAGCTTTTAGCTTAAGTTAGATGCCACATCGGACTTGGTTCTCTGAACTGTTTAACATACTTATCGTAGTCGGATTCAATTTGATATGACCACTAGGGTCGGAATAACAATCATCTTCTTAGTCATTACCGAAACGATGGTAACGACATTCTTGAATAAAACGGTATCAATTACTAGCTTCTTGGTAACCTTGTGACCTTCCCTGATCCAAGTGCGAGTCCTGTGCTTCCGGTAGTATAGGCCTCTACTACCATTCACACCTACTCATACTCGTCCCAAGTATTGTCCCGCAGTTTTCCAAGTCACCATACAAGAAAATCACATAACAACTTAACACATCAAATATCAAAACGAAGGTTTTATATTATGATTACATAGGTGTTCAAGTTTACCCTAGACTATGCCTCTAATAGGCTACATCACGTGGTACTATCTACACGACTACTTCATAACTCGATCTTTGGATATCAAGCCTTCACTCCTGAATCCTTGAATTGTCATCTGCTTCGTCAAGGATCATTTGAAATGCTCTCGTCTTTGGCTTTGGCGGCACATTTGGCCTTGTAGCCCCTTCTCTCTTTGGGCAGTCTTGCTTGAAGTGTCCCTCTTCACCACATTTAAAGCAGACTTCTCTCTTGGTTGTGCATTCGTTGGCGTAATAACCAGTCTTCCCGCATTTAAAGCAGGTCATCTCTTTAGAGCATTTCCCAATGTGCTTCTTTCTGCACCTGTCACACCATTGCGTTCCTTCTTCGAACTTATTTGAACCAGACTTCAAGAATTTTCTCTTCTCGTCGGACCTTGAAGATCCTTCAAACTATCTCTTCTCGCCAACCCCCATCTTGCTGGCGGCTCTTCCCTTGATCATATCTTCAACAGACTTAGCAGTCTAGATAGCTGCCTCCAGAGTAGGTGCTTGACGTACTGGCACCGCATACTCCCAGGGAAGTCCCTTTGCGTACTTGTCAACTTTTTTCAGCTCGTCTGGGACAAGGCGCAAATCAAACTCCATTTTGTCTATGAAGCTGTTGGTGTATTCATCGATGGACATGCTTCCTTTCTTCAAAGTTAGGAATTGGTTCTCTAGCTCGAGCAGGTTTTGGGCTGAGCAGTACTTACGTTTGAATTGCACCAAAAACTCTGCCCATGTCAGTTACAGGGGCTCATTGGGGCTTAAAGTCTTCCTCAGGGTGTTCCACCAGCGAACATCGCCTCCTCTGAATTGACGTACTGCAAACGTGGTTTGTAGCTTGCCTATGCAACCACATTTCATGAAGGTTAATTCCATCTCTGAGATCCAATCCATGACTCCGATCGGATCTTCCTTCCCAGTGAAAGTCGATGGCTTGCAAGTTAGAAAATCTTTGTACTTGCATCCATTCCTCTCGAGTCCTTCATCTTGATTGTTCCTCCTAATCACCGGTGGATCAGCTTGACCAACGGTCCTGCTGTCGTTCCCTTCCTCAGACTGCCCGTCATTCCGCTCGGGCTATTCAATAGGCATCATAAGTTCCTCTCGAGTTTGTTGAAGTAAACACCTTGTTTCCTCCATTTGACGATCCAACATCATCTGGATCAATGTTTGCACTCCGACCATCGTGATTGGCTCGGGTGCTACTTCTACTACGACTGGTATTTGCTGTATCACTGGGGGGTGATCTCGGTTCCCATTTGCATTCACGTTTCCGCTACGGGTCCTTGCCATCTTGATCTATACACCGAATAAGGTGAATCTAGATCTTTATTTAGGATTGACGTTTAAATCATCCTTATCACTCCGAAACGTTTATATGCTAGTTCTAATATCGTAGTTAAACGCTTACAATCCTAAACACATAAGGTTTCCAGATCCGGTCGGCAATAGACCATAGATCTGAACAAATAACAACATATCAGGCACAAGCATTTAGCACATAAAAGCATGTTAGGCATTTTCCGTAAATAAGCTAGTGCTTGTGTCTATTCAGGTGTATTACCTAAGACACTCCTCACAATCATTGCTTAGCATTCTAAGTTTAAGTCTAGAAATAAATCCATATTCCTAGCTTGCTTAAACTAATGCTTTGATACCAACTGTGACATCCCCATTTTCACGGCCAGAAAAGACCGATTTTTTTGTTTATGCTTCATAAAAATCAGACTATCTCTTTTAAGAAAAACGTTGTGGAATTTGTTCCCAGAAAAACATGATAATTACATTATCAAGGCGTTTCCGAAGAAATGTATTTTTATTCATTTTAAAACATTTGGGATGTCATTGTCAATACAAAAACATAAGCATAAATAGAACTTACACTCGTTATCACTAGTGATTTATATCGCCTTAATCTCTCAGTGTAATGGGACTTCATATCAACACCTGCGATATAAACAAACTAAGTGGGTCAGGTTCGGAAACCTGGTGAGTACATAGGGATTTCAATCCCACAATGTTATAACATATATATAAAAATTCACACAATATATGATTTCCCCATATGTATAATAAACTCTTACCCCCACCCTGTCAGTCCTCATAACGAAACTATCCATACTCACAAACCTTAAATTTTACCTCTTACTCCGGATCTAATCCATGCTCTCGAGTCCTTGATTGTACCTATTCCATACACTCGGATGAGGGACAATTGGTCTGTGTCTAAATCCATACTCCTGGATTAATGACAGATGACCATGTCCTGTCCATACTCTCGGACTAAGGACAACTGACTATGTCTTAATCCATACTCCCAGATTAAGGACAATTGACTATGTCTTAATCCATACTCCCGGGTTAACGACAGTTGACTGAGTCCAATCCATACTCTCGGACTAGGGACAGATGACTATGTCTAATCCGTGCTTCTGGATCAATGACATGTTTAAGGGTTCTATTCCCCGTATATATCTCAATCGTACTCATAAGGAGATACTACCTAATGACCCTCATAACAAATTTTAGGTTTACTCATTAACCTAAATCATTATAAATAACTAGGTATGTTCTTTAACACGTAATTCAGACAACATCAAATAATTCGCACATAAACATATATTTAATACATTCAATCAATACTTGTATTAAAATCATGTTCATGAAAGGGACTATGTACTCACTTGATACGGTGGTGACTCGGTACTCGGACAACACTTCGTTACTCTTAAAACAATTTCCATCGACAAACCCTAGTATCAATACCACTAGGGTTTAGTCTAACGTTAACCGCGACTAATTAATAGTCTAACTATTATTATTATTATTATTATTATTATTATTATTATTATTATTATTGTTATTATTATTATAGAAGTGTTAAACAACACTCTATATAACTCATAATAATAGCCCAAATAATTATTTTAAGGACCTAATAACATTACTATAATTATTTGAAAGCTATATTAAAAATTTCGTAGGCGTAGCTCAGTTACAACGAATTTTAAAGAAAACCGGGCTTCACTTGGAGCAGAGTTTCGAAACCGAAAGACCCTTTTTATCGGGACTCCGGGAGCCTCGGGGCTTCCCTCGGGTGTTAGGGGGGTTTCCTAGGGTTTTGGTGGGTTAAAATGGGTTAGAGAGAGAAAGATTGTAGAGAGAGAGAGAGAGTGAATTTTTGGTGTGAAAAACCGGCTGACCTCACACCCCTTTTATAGGTGTGAGGCTTCGCACTACGTGGGGTGTTCAGCAGGTTACGCAGGGCGTAACTTCGGATAAGGTCAATAGGTGGCAAGCTCCGGATGGGGCGACGTGGCTTAAGCTGGACCGAGGGAGGGCTCGCGTACGCGGCGCGTTCCGAGCTCGGACGTTGGGCATAGCGAAGGGCGACGTGTCCTTCATCCGAAGCAAGGCGTGATCAGCAAGCAATGACTAGGATCTTGCCACGTCATCAGTCGAGCAACAGATTTCGCAAATTCGAGTCTAAACTTTAAAAATTCGTAATTTTTGCGTACGATCTCCATTTTCGATGTTCTTTATATCCACGTGAAGGCGGGAACGTACTCTACAACTTTCGTTTAGACTCCGTTGTCTAATTTTGACATTATTTTAAAAGTTATATTATTTAACAGACTGGGACACGATTGGTCTGTTAAAAATCCATAACTTCATTATCTGACGTCCGTTTTCGTCTACTTTTTATCTTTACGCTACTATTAATGAGATCTTCGATTCTGGTTTAGGTTATGTCGACTAAAAACTGCTCGATATAATATTCGAATTTCAGGTTGTACACTGCTAAGCCGAAACTTTGAAAAATCATAACTTCCTCATACGAAGTCAGATTTGGACGCTCTCGGTTTAACGAATTCTACGACTTTCGTTTAGATCACTAAGGCGGAATATCGCTTCATCGTAAATTTCACTATTTACGCTTCCCGGTGCCGTGCTGGTTCCGTCGCGAAACTTCGACGGGTCATAACTTCTTCGTTATAACTTGGATTTCGGCGTTCTTTATATGTATGGAAATCTTGAGACATATTCTACAACTTGGCTAAGATTATTTATTCTAAATAATCTTTTGTCGAAAAGTCGTTTTCGACCCCTATTATCTCGAAATTGACTAGCTTGGATCTACGGACGTTACATTTTATATGGGCTTTAACAGTCTAAGCATGTGTGAAATGAATAAAGTCAAAACTAGCCAATGTGGCTACAGCCAATAATGGACACGTGTCAGCTGCAGAGAGGACTGACAAGGCCAGTGCGCGGCGCACATCTGGTCTGGGCGCGACGCATATTTGGTTTTTCATCCCTATAAATACCACTCTGTATACAAATCATTCCTCATACCCCCTACAAGTCATTCTCTCGACTTTTGCTCTTCCTTAGCCCTATTTTCCTTAGCTCTTAGTATACCAGCAAAGCCTTGCGATACTCGAAGTACCCGGCTAGTAGTAGCTATTTAGTAGAAGCTTCTCAGGTCAGAATTATGCCCACATAGTTCTTGATATTCATCAAACTACTCTATAAGTTATGCTACACTCTATCTCTTTCAGTGTAACTTATACTTATCATCATAATTCATTATTATGAACCTATAAATAAGATTTATCAATGATTCCAAGTTATTATACCGATTGATCTACTTACGGGGATGATTTTTAATTTGGATTTAGTGAGGTGTTTAAAGTGAGATTTACAAACAGTATACTTTGTATACCAAACAGACCCTACCTCCGATATGATCCTACATGGTTGTTCCTTACTTGATAGATCTTGATGTGGACGTTGGGATTAGTGAGGATTCTTGACTATAATTATTAGTCACTAGGATTACGAAACTAGATTAAGGCTTAGTACTTTATGCGTCTAGGCCTTTTCAAAGTACGAAGCAAAGCGCTGCTGAAATCGTCGGTCATCCATTTTTATCCGGTGAGTGCATAGTTACCTTCATCTTTCACATAGATAAGAAGTATCTAGATAATTACATGCTTTATGTGCTTATTATCTATGCCAAAAGTGTTATGTGTTAGTTAAAATAATATGAGATGGCATATAAATTGATTTAATCATATAAGTATCATAAACTAATAAATATATGTTAGGTAGTGATAGGGGATGGTAGATAGGAGATGATAAATAGGTGATGGTAGATATGTGATGATAAATAAGAGATGACTAGCAAATGCCATGACCTTGAATTACGATGTTCTAATGAATTCATCTACCATAGTGTAGATGGTAACCACTGACTAACCAAAACGAGTCATGTGGAAACACTGACAGGTTTATAATCTGTAGGTGATGAATTACAAGAACAGGCAATGTAGTAACTACGTATTCACACAATGATACTCTAACCCATATTGGACACATATTGGGGGAGTAATCCCCAAAACAGTATTGTATATACGATGCAAGCGATGACCCTTAGGAAAAAACCTTAGCAACAAACATATAATGAAATGCGATGTAGGCGAAGATAGATAAATGTGATGTAGGAGGCGACCCTTAGGATAAATCCTTAGGGAAGAATAAATAATAAAATGGGGATGGGTAATTGGGTTAATTGTTGATAACTAAAAATATTAGCTATATTATTGTGGCTTGAAAATCCTATGTACTCATCAGGTTTCCCAACATGACCCACTCAGTTAAACTATATCACAGGAGTTGATGTGAGGATACATTGCACTGAGAGATTTAAGGAGATGTAGATAATTTGTGTAAACTAATGTAAGGTCTGTTTATGCTTATGTTTTGTATTAGTTATGACATCCCATGTTCTAAAACAATATCAATATCGAACGTTTCTTCGAAAATGTTTAATGTTAATATTATCTCACATCGAAATAATATTTTTGGGACCAATTCCGCAACAAAAGAAATAATCTGTTTTAAAATAAGCATAAATAATTTTTTTAAAAATGACTGTAAAAATAGGGGATGGAACATGTATATATTCAAGCTTGATTGTAACTTAACATTTTTTTTGTTAGAGATAGTTTGAGATCAATGAAATCATTCAGAACCAATGGGCCTTTGGCCTAATGGTATGGAGTGTGTAACATCCTATTTCGAGAAGTTTCTTATTTCAGGATTGTGGAAAATAAATGGATCAAGTAAAGGCAGACCTTAGAACCTATCAGATGTTAATAATATTGGTTATGTGATTTAAGACCTTGGTTTGCATTTTGGAGTCAAATAATAGAATGGGAAAAGTGATGTTTCAGACTTTTTTCATCGATTATGGTTTTTAGTTCGTCATGTGTTAAGCAAAAATTAACTAGATAGAGGTGTGGGGTTCTTCAATACCTTTTCGTGGATATAAAGATAGTCGAAAACAGAGTTGAAACATAGAAGTTATGGTTGTTCGAAGTTGAGGTGGATTTGGGAGAAAACCATCGTATGGGAGTGGGGATGAGAGCCTACGACACATCAATTTGTCAGGCCCAAGCCAATGATTTCTGGGTTTTCAATATATCCAAGCATAATGTTCTGCATTTTGGGCATTTTAGCTGCCTCCACCACCTCTAGGACCCCTTGGGAGAAACCCTAGCCTCCACCTTCAAGACTTGAGCTTCTCCTATCTCCTCTCTCCTCTTTTGGGTGCTTATTATCATATTTTAATGAACTTAAGATCAATAAGTCTTTTTTGGTTGCAAGTAATAATGCTACAAGTTTAGATCCATCAAAGACACTACATTTATGGACTATAAGTATAAATTCCAATCTCGCTATCTTGTTCTTTAGATCTTGTCATTTGGGTTTTTTGGCACTTTTGGTCCATTTTATGGGTGATATTGGAGTTGAGTGGACTCCAACATCTTTTGATCAGTTTAGAATGCTTCATGGACCTCATGGACCAGGAAAGTTATGATCTTTTGCCTTTCGTTTTTGCCATGCAAGTTATCTTGGTCCTTTAGGCCATTTTGGTGTATTAAAGTTTAGATCTTGAAAGATTGTGACATTATAATGGATAAAGTTGGAAACTTTATCTATTTAGTCATCTTGTTGATTCATGTATGAAAGTTAGAGACTTGGACTTATTGGATTAAGTTAAGAAAGATACATTTTTTGTTCCCTTTGAGACTTAAAGCCTAGACCTTGGTGGTTTGGACCTTCATAATGGATAAAGTTAGAAACTTTATCCATTAATACCTTATATATGATCAGATCTGAGCATTGGAGCTCTTGAAATTGGAAGAAAATGGATTAAGCTCGTTTGAGTTATTCAGACCAGTCCCCACGACGTGGCCTTAGACTGCCATGACGTGGCGAATGGGGAGTCAGCAGCTGTTCTGGCATTTTATACCCACGACATGGCCAAGGAAGGCCACGACATGGAGGACTATAGTTGGAAATTTTAACCTTAGCTTTAACCGATGACTTTTTGACCAGTTTGACATTTGGGCAAACTTTGGTAGAATTGAGCATTTGACTAACAATTTGTTTTAGTTTGGCTTTAGGAAGCTTGGGTTGATTGTCCAATTTCTGAGGTAGCTGTTGGGCTTCTGTTGAATAGTTTAGGTGAGTCACTTCACTATACACATGGTTTAAAGGCAAAATTGCCGGCCAACTGGATTATGTTCGTATGATGATAGTTATAATTGTGGCAATTGTTGAGATTCCTGTTTGAGCTTTTTGTATTTGTGAATCTTGATTATATGAATTTATGCTTAGCTATATGGGGGTAAAATAGACCCGTACCGGTTGAAAGATACCAAAGGAGTTGAAATATACTTAGGGGGTGAAATAGACCCAATACTGGTTGAAAGATACTGAAGGAGTTGAAAGCAACTTAGGGGTGAAATAGACCCAATATCGATTGAAAGATACCAAAGGAGTTCAAATACACACATGGGGTGAAATAGACCCAGTATCGTTTGAATGATACCGAAGGAGTTGAAATAAATTTAGGGGGTGAAATAGACCCATATTAGCTTAGTGCTATTATATATGTTAGTATGGGGTATTTTGGGGAACTCACTAAGCTTTGTGCTTAGGTTTATGTTTAAAATGTTTTCATGTACTTCTGGTTTTAAAAGGAAGGGTTCGGCTTGATCACACTGCATCACCTGGAGATTTATTCCGCATTAACTGTTTATGATATTACTTTGATGTACTGAAAATACTTTGACTCTTATCGTCTTTTGGAATAGTAAATGAATGGTTTTGACTTATTTAAAAATGAACTTTTTACTCATTATTTTTAGGACGTTACAAGTTGGTATTAGAGCCTTGGTTTGAGGGGTTTAGGTACACTATCGGGCGTGTTTGAACTCAAACTGAGGAGTAAACAAAATCTTTTAAAAGAAAATGAGTTTTCCAAAAAGGTTTTTAAGAAAAAGGGTACGATACATGCAATCAACCGAGCTCAAGTAAGTATTTCCTAAAATAACCATACATGTGTTATGCTATTTATTTGGGTATGAGTATATGAGAATTCTATGCTTGATTAGGGCTAAGGATTTGCTCAGGATTTGCATGATAGAATGCTTGGATAGATGCCTTTATATTCCCGTTGATTGAGTTTTTGGAACTGCTTGCTAGTATAGATTTCATATTATTAGACAGAATGGCCTGATTAAGTGAGGCACTGGTTTAGATTACTCGATGCTCGAATGTTGCTTACTTTGTGCTTTTGGGGACCTCCAATAATATTGACTAACTATTAAGTGATTATGTTAGGTTACATGTTGCAGGTATTAGATAATTTTATAAGGTTAGGTTTAGCTCTATTGCTCAACTCTTATTTGAGTCCTACCATTATAGTGTGAGACCTTACAGTCAAAGAATTATCCAATATATGTGGCATGTAACTATATTCGTGGGTTAGTTACAAGGTATTAGAGGGAGTCTCTTCTGCAGCTGATGGCGGAGAGTGGTATGAAGGGAACCCTAGGAAAGCCTAAGAAGAATGTCATAATGTGCTTGTGTGAGCATCTTCAAAATAGAGATCCTAGAAGGAGAATCTAGGAATATTATTAGTTCCCTTAGAAGTTCCTAGCATTGTAGAAGCAAGTTAGTTGGAGGATTTTTTTTATGTTTTTTTGGCCTATGGAATGATACTGACCGAATGCTGGCTGCTTTGTGCTTTGTGGGACCCATATTCATGTGACCTAACTAGTAAATGAATGCGTTAAGTGTTAGGTTTCAAAGGTTAAATAATTCTAGAATGATTGATTTTTCCCTATGGCACAACTCTTGTCTGAGTCCAACCGTTTTAGGGTTAGGTCTCTTATTTGAAAGATTATTTAAGTTTTGTTGCATGTAATTGTATTCATGAAGTAGGTAACTGATATTAGTAGGGGTTCTTCACCAGCTGATGGTAGGGTGAGGTAGGAATCCTAGGACAGCCTATGAAGTTCCTTAGAGGAATGAGTGCATTGTTTAGCGGTGTATATTCATTTGAGAGCGGGTATATATGATTGGATCGGACTGTAGTGGACATGAGTAATTACTTAGTGGATCCAAAATGATTCTTCAGGAAAGTACGAATAGGTGTGGAAGGTAGAATTGGGCCTGTGCTACCGAAAGCATAGGATCTGTTCTCAAATCGAGGAAAATTTTGGGTATTCTAAGGAGTTGCTTGAGGGTAGATTATATGCCTTGACACCATGATTCATTGCAATGCGTTTCCATCTTATTCACTTTATTGATTATGGTTGTTCACGCTGAGGATGGGTCTGGTGATTGTTTGGGCATTAGTGACCATGTCAGTTTGGGTTTGAATGGTGCAAACCTAGGTGAGTTAGTTGATTTTAAGGTCTCAAGGGCCTTACTCGAGGTAATGCTAGTTGAGCCGCGAGACTAAAGAAGGAAGTGATTGTTATGATCGGCTCGAGGATTGTAGTCGGAGGCTGAGTGATTGGCAGATGGATTGGGATGTCACTATATATGATGGGGGTTATGTTCTTCTAGCTTTCCATGTTCGAAGGAAAGAGATAGTAAACACGTAATTTGTAGAGTTGGGATGTAGACCCAACATGCGGCTAGATTGTTGCGGTTTTTGGAAGTATGGCAGTGTGAGAATGCACAAGAGGATTCTTGTGGTGTGGTTGCCTTGAGATGAGATAAGGGTCTGCTTTCTTTGAATATAGGCAGGTCAAGTGCTAGTTGATTGTTCTGGTGATCAGGGAAGTGAATCGAGAACGACAACTTTTGTTGTCTCTGATGCATCCCGACTATGCGGACGATGCCTCTTGCATTTATGGATGATCATCGCTATAAATTGATGGTTGGGGATTTATAGATGAGGTGTATGGTAGTCCATTTGTTTATAGATAGAGAACCAGTGCTATGAATGGTATGTTAGAATTATTGCTTCTATATCGGCATGAGATTTTTGATGTTAGAGGAAGTTATGGTTGGGAAGTTTCTAAGGTCTCCATTTGAGATTCAGGATCTCTTTGAGTTTGCTTGGTCTTTATTTGGAAGATCATCTTACATTGTGTTATACATTTCAAGGGTTAGGGATGCTATGTATCTGGTTGAGCCGGTTAGAGATTTGGTCTATTTGCAACGCGAATTGGTGGTAGTTCAAACCCTAAGTAGGGGAGAACTATGTATTATGCTTAGAGGATCATCGATCTGTTGAGTTTATGGTTCCATAAGAATAGGTCACAAGGATTTTCGGTTCAGGTATGCGATACTTTGGTTCAAGATTTGATCAATACGGGGGTGCAGAGCAAGTTGCCATTAGATGTATGTGCTCAAGAATTCATGGGTTGTCTTTGCGGCATGAAGCTATTAGACAAGGATCTTGTTGTAGCCAATGGTTCCTTTCAGGAATTGTGATGAATAGATAAAGAGGCGTTGGGTCGCTCAGTTTGAGTATCAGTTATTGAGGGATTTTTCAACTCGTTGTGTAGATTGCTATCTATAGTCTAAGTTGGGTAGTTGTTGATCGGTAAATCAGGTTCATAGTATGGTATGTTTAGTTCCACATGGGTTATGTTTAGTAGTGTATTAGGTTATTGGACTAGTTTTCAATGTATTCTCGATTGTTGGTTATGGAAGTATTGTTCATAGCAGGCTCGGGTTTGGTAGATGTTCTTGGTTATTGGGAGTTTGGATGTCAGAGCGGTGTTGTTTAGTTTTGCAGGTGTGGCCATGGATATTCGCAACATCCAATTTCGACATGTCATGTCAGTAGGGTTGGTTTTTGGATTGACCCGACTAGGGTTTAGCATCATTTCTAGATAACCTTGGAAGATTTAACGAGCTAGGTATGTATTGGTAGGATCTATTCAGTTTCAATCAAGGCGTAGGTTCTTTGTTTTCGACCATTCTTGAGGATATTTCTGTTAGCGGTTGAGGCTCGTTATTTCGATTAGATATATTGGTACCTCACCCATTAGGTAAGGTTGTAAGGAAAAAGGAATGCAGTAGATCTAGGGTTGGTTATGTGTTTCCCTTTGGGGTGTATGTTGTGGTAGGTCATCAAATACAATCATGAGGGAGGTGTATGTGGACTGAGTAAGATAACATGAGAACACTTTGTTCGAATTATTGGCATGGTTCTTATTTGGGTTATAACATTTGAATTGGAACAAGAATACGACCGCATATCTCATTCTCTGGTTGTGTGCGACCATGTTTTTGTCTGATTTTATGTTGGTATAGTCGAAACTGTGAAAAGAATTATGCATTATAGAAGATATGGCTCGTGTTGTGTTGAGAGGGATATTGATTGGGATACTGCAAGTTGGTGGGTTGATGGTTGAGTATCTATAGGCCCCTGTGTTGCTGTTCGTGAGCTTTTAGGACAGTGTTGGAATGATAGCAAGATCAGCGTGATACCGTAAGCTTATATTTCTATCGGATAAAGGGTGTCGCGATGTATCGCAGATCAATGGTTTTATGATTCATGTGAGTGGAACCTAATAGTTATTTGATTGAGACTCTTAGGTGTTGGATCATTAGTGTTATTAGCATGTTTGGGTGTTAGTGTATTATTGGGAGTCGGGAGACTCAGTGACCATTTGGTTTGGATCATGTGGACAATAAGTGGTTGTCGGGAATATTAATTGTGCATCAGAGTCTCTTGCTGAATGTTTGCATTATGATCCCTGTTTGTTTGTGGGTTGTTTATTAAGAGTTGGTTACCAGTGTTGGGTATTGGTTCTGAAATCTCGAGTCACAGGGTTCATTGTAAATGTTTTGAGTGATTTGTCAGGTGGATGTACACATGAGTCGATGAAGGATTTGGATGCAATGTGAGATTCTTGGTTCGACCATCATTATGCTCATGGGAGTAGTGGGTTGGTGATGACTTGTCAGGAAGTTAAGTGTGTATTAAGGTTTTGGGCACAATTTCTGGATTTGGGATTAGGTCAAATTCGTGATAGGAATGTTTTCAATCTTCTTTCTGCAGGGTTTGGTGGTGTTCTTATTTAGGGAGCTAGGGGTAGTTACGACAAATGGATGATCATCAGTCTTAGGGTATTATTTCTAAAGTTTAGACTAATGGGTTCCCCGGTTCTGGGAAGTTTAGAATGACGTGGCCAAGGAAGGCCACGACATGGCAGACTGTAGTTGGAAAATTTGACATTAGCTTTGACCATTGACTTTTTGATCAGTTTGACTTTTAGTCAGACTTGGGTCGAATTGAGAATTTGACTAAGGATTGGTTTCGGAAGCTTGGGTTGGCTTTTCTGTTGCTGAGGTAGCTATTGGGCTTCTGTTGAATAGTTCAGGTGAGTCTCTTTACTGTACTTGTAGGTCGAAGACACCAATGCCGACCCACTGGATTATGTTCATAGGATGATATTTATATTTGTGACACTTGCTGATATGCTTGTGTGTGCTTGTTGTCTTTGGGTTTAAATTTTTAAAAATCGAAAAATGGGTTTAGGGTTTGGTTTTAGTACCTCAAACAAAAGCAACCCGTTGGGTTTGAAACCATCCCAACCCATTGGGTTTGAAACCGACCCAACCAAATATATGGCTTTTTGTGTTGTTTTAGTGAAACATAGATTATTACCTAGTTGTTTGCTACTTGTTTTTGTTTTTTAAAACTTGTTAAACTTGGTTGTTGTAAACTTTTAGCAACATACTTTTGATGTTGTGTTGGTGGTGAAATGGTTTTTTTTAGTTTCTTTAATCTAGGTTGCTAAATTTGTTTTATTTTTAAGTTATAAATATTTGCTGAAAAATGGGTTACAATCCAAAATCCGCGGGTTTAGCCCAAAACCCATCAACCCATGGGTTGAACCCAAAAACCGATGAACCCGACCCAAGAACCCAAAAACCGAAACCGACCAAAAACCGGACCCGACGGATTTTAAAACCCAGAAACTGAAATACATCGGTTGGGTTCGGTTTTACCACAAAACCGACCCAACCCAACTCATGTTTACCTCTAATATTTGGCACTTGCATGTGGTAGTATTGCCAAACATTTTGATATTGAAATTGTGGAGGAGATTGAATATGAGTGTCAAGTTGAGAACAATAAACCGAGAGAGATGGATCGAAAACAAAAATATTTCTAGTTGGCATGATTGAACTAGAAACACATCTTCTATGAGATTTTATGGTTGGATTCTTGGGATTAACTTTTGTTAGAAATAAAGAGGAAAAAATAAAAGAATGTTTGATTTTGATTGTGGAATAGAAAAAAATATTTATAAGGTTATAAATATGTAAAAAAAAATTAAAATTTAAATAATATAACCATTAGTTACTGTTTTTTTCAAAAAAAAAATTAATTCTTTTCTTTTTTATCGTTTAAAATAAAAAAAAATAAAAATAAAATATGAATTACATTTTTATATGCTAGCCAATCACAACAAGAAAAAAAAATAATAACGGAAGGGCTACAACACCTCATAACCTTTCATCCTAAATCGTAACCAGGATCTGATGTTTTTGATGTTCCTGAATGCGGTTTCGGGTTCGGCACTCCCATTTGCGGTTTATGGTACACTGTCGAGTCCAACCTACTGAAAATCCGAGTTATAAAAAAAATTTAAGACTTAAAAAAATATAAATGTATTATTTGTGTAGTTTACTCTAAATCTTATCCGCTCCAGAACCGTAACTACCTTGAAGGTGGAACCCACAAGACCCCTGAAATTCCGTTAAATCTTGGCAGCTATGAGCCGTAGGATTAACCAAATACAAAAGGTCAATTATTCTTTCTTTTAAAAAACATTGTGACGTATGCATTTAGATTAAACAATTTATATTTATATTCGCTTACTAAATAAAATGTTTTCGCCGTTAAAAAATGTTTCTTTCTAAAAGACATAAGTAAATGATGAAAATAAAAAAGAATAAGTTACAAGATGAATTCAAAGTACTGTTTTTTTTTTATATATAATTTTTTTTATTATTATTTAAAAAAACTAAGCACCAATATGTGTAATTCGGTAAACGACGATTATACATTTTAAATATATATTAAAAGTTAAACAAAAGATGAATAAAAAATTAATTATATTTCAATTTAAAATGACTTTTATTTTTATCTTGAAGTGAATCAAAATATTAATTAGAGATACCTTCCTCATGTTAAAATTAACATAAATCATCACACTGAAATTTGTTTAAACTATAAATGTAATTTAGTTTTAGACGGGTAACAGTTTATTTATGTAAACTTATTATTATTGTATAATAATAATAATAATAATAATAATAATAATAATAATAATTTACATAAATATATTATTAAAGTGTCTAAAACTAAATTATATTTAAAAACAATAATAATAAATAAATAAATAAATAAATAAATAAATAAACTATTAAAGGGTCTAAAACTAAATTACATTAAAATCTTGTTTAATTAGGAAAAAGTTAAGGAATATAATAATCCCAAAAAATGCCCTACTCGTTTGACTAATGTGGAAAATATTGTCTTCAGAAAATGTCAACCCCATATATTTCAATCCACAAGATTTAGGTCATCAATCTTTGTGTTTTTGCATATATACCACTATATGACTATATATATAACACAAGTCTATGCTCTTATTGTAAAAGTTTAAGTTTAAGTAACAATTTTAAAGTCACACATGGCAGAAGATTTTCAGGCAACCGTATGCAGTGGAAGCTGGTGGATGTCACCAAGATCTAACTTCAGCCGCTCATGGTGTTCATCGGTTTTATCAGACATGGATAACTTCGGACCCTTCATGTCAAGAGATCTGATCATGGATATGAAATCAAAATCAAGTGACAATAAGTCTTCAGATGGCTCGATGATCTTCCATGATATTCAAAAACCCAGTGGCATCATGTCGCCGGATTCTGCTCTCCAGTTTATGGCCACCACCTTTTCTAGTTCTCCGCCAGCCACAACCACTGATCATTGGAATCAGAATTTGTTGTTGTAAGATTTGTGGCTTCACTTGGTCCCTTTTTGTGTAACTTGATCATAACTTTATACAAAAAAAAAAGAAATAAATCATTTTTTTTCTTTCTATTTTTCCCTTTTACACCTATTGATTCGACCTTAACTCCCACTCAATCAAATGGTCCATACATACTACACAAGTTTGTTTTTTGGTGCTTATTTCTTTGTAATCACATGAAAAAAGAAGATCCAGATTTTGATCAATCATGTTCCATATATATATTATATATTTTATATCATCATATTCTGTCAAATTTTAAATCTTCTTCTTGTCATGTTGCAGGAAGGTACAAGAAGAGCTGAACACCTTTCCAACCAGCGGTGATCATGACGATTCAACGGCGGTGACAGAAGCTGATCGACATCAAGATTTCAGCATGGACCAACAACAATCATTTAACTCCACCACCACCTTCCCCGTTAGTTCAACTTCGTATGAAGCTTACCCTTCAACTTTGCTACAATCTTTCTTGGATAATAACTCCCCACCACCACCACCGCCGCCGCCACTGCAACAACTACACCAACAACCGCCGTATACTTTTCAACCGAATTCAAACGATTTGAACTTCATTCCAAAACAACATGTTCCTGCTTTCTGGAATCCTTCGGGGTCCACTTTAGACGATAATATTTCAAGTTATTTCTCTTCACTGTCGTCTCAATTTCTCCCATCGTCATATAAAGAAAAAGAAAGTCGCCCTAATCTCATTATAAAGGTAAAGTAAGAAAAGGATTTTTGGGTACAAAAAATCATGTATATTTCTTGGGTGTTTTTATATCTTGAAAAATTAGGGTTTCTGGCAGAACTAAATAATGATCTTTATAATTTTCTTTAAATTTCAGCGTAATCATCAAGAAATCCGGGACATGGGTTCGTCAGCAAAAAAATGTTCAGGTGAGCTTCCATTAAAGCGACCTCGCCTTGAAACACCATCACCCTTGCCAACCTTTAAGGTATACTACTGTTACTTTTTCTTTATACTATATATTTCACAGAAATTAATTAGTAACTATGTAGTATTATACATTAACAACTCAGTTCATGATCCTAAATTTAACTCAATACGTTTTAGCAAGAACCTTAATTTATAAATTTGAATGGCTGTCAGGTTCGAAAAGAGAAACTAGGAGATCGAATCACAGCCCTTCAGCAATTAGTTTCACCTTTTGGAAAGGTATTCTTGTAATCTTTTCACTCTTTTTTGGTTGTAGTTTATTACTTTCTATTAAAAAAGATTCCAACTTTTGTTCAAGAATTTATTCAAACTAATCGTAATGTACAGACGGATACTGCATCTGTGCTCCATGAAGCCATTGACTACATCAAGCTTCTGCATGATCAAGTCAACGTAAGTTCTAATCGATATTCTATAATATCATAGCTGAAAATTAACGATTAGAATAAAAAAGTTGACTCATGATTATATTGTCTCAACTCATGTTGTGTAATTTAATCTTCTTGGTGTTAATTTTCAGATTCTAAGTGCACCCTACATAAAGAATGGAGCTACAAAGCAACTGCAACAGGTACGATGTTATATTCTTCTTAAACATACACTTTTTTAAGATTCAAAAAAATCATATATAGATGTAATTAATATTGACTTCTTTTTCTAATTTTACTTCATAAAATGCTTAAATTTCTTTGGAGTTACATTCACACTCTTATTTTTCCTTCATAGATTGATCACGATCAAAAGGTGAAAAACGCGGAAGTACACAAACAAGATCTAAGGAGCCTAGGACTTTGCCTGGTGCCAGTTTCGAGTACGTTTCCAGTTGCAAATGGGACAGCGACTGGTTTCTGGACACCAAGTTACGAAGGTTCATTTAGGTAGAGAAGACAAGCAAAACTAGAATCTCAACACATATAAGCAGAATTTTGAATAAAAAAGAATGACTCTCTCACTGGTTTTTTGTTCCCATGTTTATATATAAACCAAAGACAAGTTGGATCTCTTGAGCTTTTTGAGTATTTTGAGTGAAATTGATTATTCAAAATAATAAAAAAGCTTAAAGTTGTGAAGAGAAGCAATTGTAATAAGTTGAAGGAGTTAGAGGAGGTCGAAAATGATAAACGATTACATTTTTCATGTAACATTATTAGTTTAAAAAATCCCTAACATTGTTGCTATAAATACTTGTATTTCATTTATTAAAAGTTATATATCGACGATGATTAGAGAATGGGAATTAAAGATGAATATGTAATGAGAGGGGGAATGGAAGTAAAGCTACAAATTAGTGACCGTTGACCCTTCAAGAAAGGGGCACAAATAGACTGATGTAGGCAAGTAAACGATTACGTTTAATTTGAAAAAAAAATGTTTTGTTAGGGTTGTATTTTTAACTTTAATTTTATGTTAATTAACCTTAATAATTCGTAGGATTTATGTTCAAATTTCCAATAATTTGCTTTTCCACATTTGTTGTATTTTTGTTAATTTGGTTTATCAATAATTCGTATATTATACGGGTTAATTTAAAAAAAAATTAAACATTAAAATATAAAAAATATAATCAGTAAATATTTTTATCATGAATGCTTATGTGTGCAATTTTGATTCTTTTGAATTTTTTTTCAAAGCATTGAGAGACCCCTTTGTTCTTGTAGAGGGAGTTAAAACAACAATAGACTGTTTTCCAAGTCAAATCTGGTTGATATATAGATGGATAAAAATAAAAGATAGGATGATTCTTTTATATACGTCATAGCTAAGTTTTGTGCCTATAATTTCTTTTCTCAGCAATTAGTGATCACTACTTTTACATTTAGAAGGTGATTAAAATGAAAACAAAAACAAAAAGAAAAACAAGATTAAACATAAAGAATACTTTAACGAAAAAGCATGCAAGCTATCATTGGTGATGATGATAAAGTGAACATGACTCCTCATCAATTACAATCATATCTAATATTCTAAACTTTATTTAACTAAATTATTTTTGGATAATACAAGTTTTAAAATCGATTTCAGTTTTTTATACCGAAAATGTACATGTGATATAAAGAAAAATTAAAAAATAATAAAAGGAACTCATTGTAATTATAGTTCATAATGTTAAAATCCACGTAATCTATACTTTTGGGTTAGTTATCTAATAGAAAGACATGCCAATAATAATAGTTAGATGTGGTTTGTTTTTAAGAGATAAAAGATTTATAATTTGCGGATCATATATGCAGAAAAAAAAATAGATAAAATGTCTGTATTCTACACTAAAAAGACTGTTGTTTTTAATGTCTGTAGACTTTTAAAATAAACTGAAATTTAACTAAACTGTTTTTTTTTAAACTTAAAGTAGTTTTTTCCTCAATTGCTTTATTATTAATAGTTATCTATAATTTACTGAAAAAAAATTAAACTGTAAATACAAAATATTATTCATGCATACACAGAATCAATCAATTGACTGAAGACGTTCTAGAAAAAAAAGTTACAAAAATGCTTTGTATGAGAAAAATCATGAAATCATTTATAGCAAAATCATTAAAAATAATTAATTGAAAAAAAACTATATGCATGAAATCATCTAATTCATTGTGTACGTAGTTAAAAATGGTTTATCGATTATAAAAATGGATATTGAGTTGGTTGAATAACATTATGTCATTGTTTGATTAATGAAGTTAATAGCATCAAACAAATTAAACGACATTGACAACACACAAATTTTGCTTTTTCTAGATTTATTTTACGTTAGTGTTTATATTAAATAATGTAGTTTTATGAATTTTATCGATTTATTTCATGTTTTTACAATTAGAATGTGTTCACTGAAAAATTTAAAAAGTGATGTTGAAGGCTTGAAACTTAAAAAGATGAAAATGGGTTTAATTCTAATTAAATTGATTTAATTATAATTTTTAATTTGAGAAGTGTAGTTTGGTAATATCATACGCTATTTTGGATTTTAGATAACTTTTTCAATCTTAAATTGGTTTAATCTTTACAAAAATATTGATTTAAACATAGATGTGAATTTATAATTTTAGGTGGATGTACATGTAGTTGTAAATTTTGTAAAGAAATAAAAGTAATATCTAAAGTTTATTATGTTATAAATGAAATTTTGTATTTTTTATTTTATCAGGAAGACGTCTGACATAAAAAAATGAGTCTATATCTGCTCCAAGTAAAAGGACACACAAAACTTTTTAGATCCACGCTCTTCTAAAAAATAAATAGTCTGCGGGAGGAGGTGCTTACATGCTGTGAGCACGATACTAATAAAGATGTCGTAATTCAAAAAAACAAACAACACTTTATTATTTGAACTAGTAGTTGGCTGCTGTCATTGCTTTGATGTGTGTGTGTGTATATATATATATATATATATATATATATATATATATATATATATATAGGGAGGAGGTGCTTACATGCTGTGAGCACGATACTAATAAAGATGTCGTAATTCAAAAAAACAAACAACACTTTATTATTTGAACTAGTAGTTGGCTGCTGTCATTGCTTTGATGTGTGTGTGTGTGTATATATATATATATATATATATATATATATATATATATATATATATATATAGGGTTAAGCTATTGTATACTAAATATTTATTGTGTGGATATAGGGTTGATTGTGGACCAATCATTTTAGTTATTTTAAGAAAGTGATTAATGAATATTATTGAATTAAAAATACATGAAAAATATCATTTAATTTTACTATGAGGGTATTTAGTCAATTGAGATAAATTTAAAAAAAGAATCTTTCAAATTTTTGGGATTAATTAATCACCTTCAATTTTAATCCTTATGTGATTTTTAATCATACAGATTTTATTCTAACAGAATGACATTCTGTTAGAATGATAATATCATTCTTCAAACAAAATAACAACATTTTTATTGAATGAACATCTTGAAGAATAACAATTATTTTTTGGATACAAGTTAAAAAATTTCATCACATTCTTAAAAAAAATTATATACTATTCTATAATAACGAAACACTCACTATCAACAAATAAACACAATTTATTGATTATCCTGCCTGAATATTCTAACAAAATATACTAGTATTACATATTGTTATATCATTTTATTGTAAATTACTCTATCATAATATAACGTTGCATAGTGCTTTCATCGGTGACCATTATTCGTCTCCATCCCACACATCATCATCTAACCTTCATGCCCTTGATCATCATGTGTCATTCATGCATTCTATAAGAATAACTATCATGAAATAAAGCATTCTATGTGTAACGACCCAAAATCACGACACAAAAAAAAATTTGTTTTTAAATAAATAAATTACTAATACAAATTGTTTTCATAAAACCAGGGTAACCAATATTTAGCAAAACATCAATTAACCAGAGTAATTCACAATATGTGGAAACATGTGGTGTGTCCTCTGCAATCATCCCGGGCTCTTTCATTTGAAATCGGAGTACCTAAAACATAAATTGAAAACCGTAAACACATAGCTTAGTGAGTTCCCAAAAATACCATACCACATATAATCACAGACTATCACACACATACATATAGGTGACATGGGCTCCCCCATGGTATTTATCTATTATGCCATGGGCTCCCCCCATAGTCTTTACCTGGAATGCCATGGGTTTTCCCCTTATGGTCTGACATCCAATTGCCTCGGGCTCCCCTTGGGGTCTTCCATGCAAGTATGACAAAGACAACTAGCATACCATATAACACGTAATGGGTCGGCATTGGTGCCTTCGACCCATGTATATAGTGAGAAGACTCACCTTGTACTGTTGAATCTTACAGAGAACTCTTGGTTGCAGGCTGACTGATCCCCGAACTATTAATAACAAAATGACACCCAATTAACAGTTGATTTCCAATCCAAATCATAACTCAATGCCTGGGGTAAAAGGACCATTTTACGCCTACCTAACCTTGTCCAAATTTATAACCCAACTACACTCTGAAAGGCCCAAAGGCCCACAAATCAACCATTGGCCCAATTTTCCAAATTAGGCCCCAACCCCTTACATGGCATTGCGTTAAGGCCCAACCTTTCCTTCTAGCCCAACACTTTGTGTTCAGATGGCCTATTAATAAATCAAACTCTCAAGCCCAAAACCAAAGGATCCATAAAGGCCCACTAATGGCCCAATTTTCCAAATTAGGGCCAATCCCATATGGGCCTTATCCTAAGCCATTATTTTCCTTAAATACAAATCAGATTACCACAAACATCCCTTGGGACAAACTAGGTCAAAGACATAAGTCAAAAGTCAAAGTCAACAGGCCAAGTTGACCCAACTTGTTGAGTTGCCCTTCAACACATCGAGTTTCCTTTATCAGACTGCAAAAATCGAGAAGAATTGATCCAACTCGCTGAGTTCACCCAAAAACTCGTCGAGTTCATCAGGAACCAAACATCTTAACCCATTAAGTCAACATAAATGAAACTTGCAACTTCCCCACTCAAATCTTAACTGAAATAGCGTCTAGAAGGATAAAGTTTCCAACTTTACCCCTAAGGACCAACAAAGTGGGCTCAAAACCCAAATCCTAGGCTTAAAAGGTTAATGTAACACCCGATCTTGAAAGTGTTCGATTGTGCCTTTGGAGGCCAAGGGTATAAGCGTAATCTGACGATTCGGTCTTTTATGGGTCTCGGGTTTTATTCGAAAAGTTTTAAGGCTTGGGGTGTAGCTAGGAGCGTAGGGATTCATGCTACCTTTTCTTGGATCTAAAGTTCGTCGGAAAAAGTCTTAGAACGACGAACTTATAGTACTTCGAAGTCGTTGGCAGATTTGGTCCCTGAATGAAAAAGTTTGCATTTTAAACCCATGCATGTAAGGTGGCAGCCAGGTGAGTACGCCCAACGTAGTGTTGGATAAGGAATCGCGGGTGCTAAAGACGTACGCCCAACGTACGTCTAGGATCTCCAAAACCTTAATTCTTAGGGTTAGCTCACTATTTAAAGCACCTTAAGTCTGAGGGGGGTGTGCCTCCCTTTCATTCTCAAAGCCTTAAACCCTAATTTTGAGTGGTAGCTTCATCCAAGAATGTTGTGAGCTTGGTGGGTGCATTTTAGGTGGTTTTTGGTGCATTTCAAGAAGTTGGAACTTGTTGCAAAGATGAGAATCAAGGAGGAGCTTGTGGATCTGGCATTTGTGACTCATTCTCAGCTTGATAAAGGTATAAATCTTTGATCTTGATCATTCATCTCTTAGATCTACCATTGTGAGTTTTAGTTCATTTTGGTCCCAAGGATGGAACTTTATGGGTGAAATCTAATCCTTAGGCTTAGAGTTGCCACTCTCAGTATTAAATGAGTCCCTAAGGTAGAAAGTTGACATCTTGGAGGTCTTAATGAATTCATGCATGAGTTAAGACCATTTCCATGGAAGTACATTATCATTTTTGGTGTTTGAGCTTATGTGGGTCATGCAAAACCATTAAGTAAGCATCTTTATGGTTTAAGACGTTGAAGAGGACTTGGATCTATAATTATAGCTTCTGAAGTAGAGTATTAAGCACTTAATGGAAAGGTGGCTTAACAGAGGGGTATGTTGGGCGTACATGCAGGTACGCGCAACGTACACTCCATTCAGCCAGTACGCTTAGCATACAAAAGAGTACGCTCCGCATACTCATCAGTTATGGGCTGGGTGTGTTTTGGGCATCGGGTTGGGCCAAGCAATGGACATTGGGTCTTTGGGCTTTAGTGGGTGATGTGCACAAAAGTACCCACTAATTTTGATATTTATAACCTAACAAACTTAGACTAACTATGCACTTATAGGCAGTGTACCTAGTCAGATTACAGTATAGCTTAGGTAAGTCGGGTGTCGATCATAGGGAATGGTGGATTAATTTAATATATTTGATTATAGGTTACAGGTTACACGAAAAGAATAAAGAAATAAATATCAAACTAACAATTAATTAATTACTCTCGATAAACTAACAGGAAAGCAAATCTCTTCAGGTACTTTGGTTTAGACAAATTACACCTTAAAAACATAGACAATTGCATACACAAATTCATTTATTCATGTTCACCGATTCCTAAAATGATTAGATTCACGTTCACTATAACTAATCCTTTAGCAAACAAGTCAATTTAAACAGTGATCAATTGATTAAACTAACATGCTTCCTAGTGTTTAGTTTGTATCGAGCAAGACTTGTAAATATAGTTAATCAATTTAGACATTTAATTAACCTCTTGTTGATGGTCATCAAACAAGGCTCACACATTAACTTACTTATTCTCAAATTAATCCTAGTTTCACATTCGTTATTTCTAGTCTTATAATCTCGATGGTCATCAAAAATCATAAGAGACAAGCAAATCAAGCAGATGTTCATACAACTTAATTCACTTAACAATTAACAGAAAATAATCATCATTAACACATGAGGATCTTTTAACAAGCTTGGAAAGATAAATTAAACACAAATAAACTATTTAATATAGGAATTAGTCTAATAATCAAAGCTTCATTCAATCATAAACACAAAGTAAAAGGTTTTTACACCCAAATCAGAAACTAAATACAGAAAAGTACCACAAAAGAATGCTAAACATGGTCACGTTAGCAATCCATATGATTACCCACATGTATCCGCTCTCCAACCCTTCCGATCTCTACTCCCGTTAGCTTAACGGCCTTCTAAACTCTCAAAACGGCTTTACAGAAGTTTAATATCGACTAAACTAAGTTGGAAGTCGAATCCCCCCTCCTGGTTAGCTGAAAATCGACTTTTATAATCTTACTACGCGATTGAAGTTATCTGAGGCCACCCAATACGCGGCGCGTACCCTTTAATTACGCGGGGCGTACGTCGCTTTTGGGCTCTACGCTGGGCGTACTGCGGCTTTACGCGGGGCGTAATCCACTTCTTCAGCATATTTAATTTCTTTTTGCTCCTAAGTCCAGTTTCCGCTTCAGTCTTTTCTTTTGTGCTTTATTGACAACGAATAGCTGCAAAACATAATTCAAAGTATTATGAGTACTTTTTAGTTCTAAAATAGAATAAATAAGGCCAAAATATTAAGATAAAGTGCATAAAAATATATATAAAAATACACATATCAAAATACCCCACACTTAGCCTTTGCTTGCCCCCAAGCAAATTTAATTTTATTTTACCAATATCGCACTAAACAATCCATTTAAAACTCAGCCATTATGCCAAGACCTCAACGCATACATTTGTGTCTAAAATTTTCCTAAAGTACCCCCCTATGTTTTAAATACTCACAATCTTCATAAACACTCGCCCACTTTTTCCGAACAATGCTCATTTTATGCAACCCTCCGAATCCATCCGCAGAAAACCTCCTAACCTCAAGGTATTTTTAGTTGAGCAACCTAAGCATACATAATCTAGAATTACAATTTATGATACCACTATGGAGCCCTTTTGGAATTCTTCAATTCTTTGACATTTGGTCTTTGATTTCTTTGAATTCACCACCTTTATTGAATTGATTTCTGGTATCTTCAACTTTTGAATTTCTTTAGAACTTTGATCTTTTGATCTTCACTTTAATTGCTCCAAAATTCATATAATTTCTCTTGTAATTCTCTCTCTCTCTCTCTCTCTCTCTCTCTCTCTCTCTCTCTCTCTCTCTTTTTACATGTACCTCACTTTTTTCACTCAAAATCCTACATGCTTAAGCAGAGGCGCTCAACCTCAACCTTTATTGGTTAACGATAATAATTTTGCTGGATACATTTCAGGTTTAGGCTGCTAAACATATTGCATCCCTCAAACCAAGTGGGGTTATGTTTTTGTTCCATGATTTCACTAAAATAAGGGAGGCCACAAATGCACTATAACGTATATTGCCTCAACTAAACATTTGAGTTCTCATCGGATCATTTCATACAATATTAGCAAAATTTAAATTATCACTAGATTTTTTAAATTAAACTATTATTTCAAGTTTTTTAAATTATTAAGTTTTCCAAATTCTAGCAATTTCATTTATTCTTTTAATTTTAATTTATTTTTACTGACCCCCTACCCCACACTTATTTCATACAATGCCCTCATTGTATGCTAAAACAAATTAAAAACATAAAAAAGAGAGAAAAAGGAACAGACTCCCCTGGGTAGTTGTGGCGAGATCGAATGGGGCTGCTACAAGTTGCTCCAAATATCACCAAAAGACTGAAAACTGGAACTGCTGCTTCTGAATTTACTTAACGATGATTTGGAATGTTGAATTAAATGGTATCAATGTTTTAGTTATATTAAAGATGAAATTTTTACCCTCGATTTTTGGGTCTTTACAAGTTGGTATCAGAGCTTTGGTTTGAGGGATTCAAGCATACTTTCAGGTGTGTTTGAACTCAGACTAAGGATCAGTAAAGCTTTCAAAAGAAAAATATTTTAAGTAAAGAATTTCTAAGACAAGAACGGGTGGGTGCATGCAATCAACCGAGCTCAAGTAAGTTTCCCCAAAATACCCACATTTGTTATCTGTTATGATTTGATTATGAATCTATGAATCGCATGCTAGTTAGGGCTAGGGGAGATTCCTATATATGTTGTATGAGCTGGTAGACTTGCATGCTAGTGCTGAGTAGTCAGCAATAGGTTGGCCTGATATGTGGTGCTTGTGGCTATGAGGATATTGGATGTCATGTTGGAATGAGAATGATAATTGGTATTTGTAATTGCAATGTGTATTTTTTGAAAATTGGATATGGTTAGGATCTTATAGCCTTAGAATAGCTTATTTGACCTTATTTCCTGTGGTCTTAGGGTAGAGTCTATTATTCGACAATCTATTAGATCATGTTCTGTGTATAATTTGCATGCATAAGGCAGCCGACAACGAGAGTGGATGTGGACAACATGGGTTGTGGTATATGGGTCGAATGTTTTATGATAGTTTGTGGGTCGCAGATCACCCTAGGGTAAGCCCAGGATGAGATTAGTGACATGAGACACTTGATTGTAAGTTGGATGTATAGATAGAATTGTTTGACTGGCATACGTTGGTTAGTTTTCCGTTGTCTGAATGCTGCTTGCTTTGTGCTTTGTGGAACTTCTAGCAATGTGAGCTAGCTACTAAGTGAATATGCTAGGTCACATATGGCACATGCCGGATAATCTCAGAGTGATAGAGTTTGCCCTATTGAGCAACTCTCGTTTGAGTCTAACCGTTCTATGATTATGAGTGTTACTCGAAGGATTATCTAAGCTCTGTTGCATGTGGCTATATTCATAAGGTAGCTAATTGACATTACTAGGAATCTTTCAGCAGCTGAGGACTGGGTGAGGTTGGGAACCTAAGAAAGCCTTGGATATGCTCCAGTGAGTTTAGTGGGGCGATTTGGTGAAGTTAGGAACCTAGGGGGAGCCTAGGAGATGCTACGGTGGAGATCGTCTTGTTGTTTAGCAAACATTTAGTACACCGGTGAAGTAAGTAACTTAGAGGATTCGGGAGGATTGCTGAGGAAAGTAAGGATAGGTGTATAAGGTAGTATTGGGCTCGTACTACTGAAAGCACATGATCCATACTCAAATTGGTGAGAGTCTTGGAGAATCTGAGAAGCTTACAGGAAGGAGAATTACTGGTTATTCCTTGATCGTGGGAATAGCTGCTTTGCAGAATAAGGATGAGTACGCAGGGATGGGACCAGGGTTTGCTCCGGGCTCCGGTTAAATGTTGATACTCTCTTTTCAAAATAACTTGTATTCTTAGGAAACCAGTAGTCAGGTACACGCATCCAAGTTTTTGAGAAGATGGAGCTTATTCAAGACTTTGTTTTTACTTTGCCATACATTTTTGGTGTCTTATAAACAATACACACGTATTACATATGTTAAATGCAATGGATGTTGTTGCTTGTTTTACTATTATGCAATTGTTATGATAATGTACATGACGTCCTCCACCCCTGAACGTTTCCGTCGTTCCAGTTTGGGGGTGTGACAGATTAGTATTAGAGCATTGTTTATAGTGAACTAAGTATATCAAACCATAAAAAGATATACAACTATAAATGCTATGGGGCTGAAGCGCTCTAACTAAAAGTATAGTTTTAAAATCTAAGTATTTTTATAAAAAGTATACTAACATACATGCATATATACTAGATCAGTATTATAGCTAGAACAAAACAAAAGTATTATGATTGTTGAACAGCACGAGTAGAACTTGGGATATAAATAATTAGGTATGGGATTGATATAGCTTGATCAACTATATCTATTCTAGAGGTGATAGGCATATGCCTAGGAATGGTCGTGGTGTTGTAACAAGTCTAAAAACTTACCAACTCTCACAACAAAGGAGCACTAGAGCTTAACATAAATTTAAATACTATAAGAGTGTTTATAGCATGATAATACTATCTATAGATTTATTAATATCTCTTGCACCCCTATTCTCGCGTAGACATAATGGTTGGATTTCATCTGCTGGGAGATCCTTACTTTCCCAATCAAGGGAATGGAGGATGGATCGAAGAGGAACCAGAGGGCGACCTTATGGCTCCAATAGAAGAAGACTCAGAGGAAGAGGATGAAGAGGATATTCAAGAAGACTTTGACTCGGAACCAGAAGTCTATGATCCACCTCAAGTTGCTAAAAATCCCAATCCCCGACAGAACTTCCAAGGTCCGACACCTTTGTGGGTAGTAATCTTAGAGGGATTGAGTCGTGAAGAGGGTCAGCAACTTCCCTATCAAGGGGACCGAAGCTTCTGCAACCTTAATGAGGGAGGCTCAACAGATAGAGTCCTCCCTGCATTAGTACGTCGAGTTTCTTGTAACGATGAGCAAGCAAGAGCAGTCATCCACCAAGTTGTGGAAGTTGGTGCTACCATGGTAGTCAACACGGTTCGCCTCTGCCACCTGAGTGAAGACCAAGAGTTAACTAGGACTAACACTGATGCACTGCAGAGGGAACTGGCTGCCAACCAATCCGAGGTTAGAGAACTTCGGCAGCGCCAAGCAGCACTGGAGAGGCGTGTGTTGGAAACATAACACCAGTTAGCTGAATCCAAGGCTGAAGCTAGTACAAAGCAGGAAAAACACTCTTTGCGAGTAGGGCATATCCTACTCACTCTTTTGGGTATAACTTAAGTCTACTTATAGAATCTAGTGTTATGTTGTATGTCTATGGTTATACCTCAAAATTTCATTTTCAATAGGTCCATATGTTGTCAAGGTTTTCTCCTTAAGTTGGTATGTTGTAGACCTACTTCATGGTCAAATTTTCCGAACTCTATACATCTAAATATACCAATGAAATTGACATGCAATCGCTTTTATTTGGAAAGATCACTATTAAATTCTTGAGGTTACTTTACAGATTACTACTTATGTTAGACTCTATTTCAAACTCTTTGTAGAATACGTATTGAACCAGTGTGTATTTGGTTCAAAGTCTCCTGATTTAGTAACACTATTGAACTCTTACCATCATCTTATCTTTTAAAAATTCTATAGCTGAAAGATGCCTCCCCGTAGATCTAGAGGACGGGTCGACCTTACACCAATAACTTCAACACCACCACAATTTGATCTTGTAGTTACCAAGCTGAAGTATTCGTGGCTGTGACAGCAGCCCTGACCCAAATCAATGCTAGTAGAACCAGTGGGGCTAGAACTGGTACCAATTCACATCATGGGGATAGCCATGGACAACCTAGGGAGTGTTCATATAAAGATTTCACCAACTGCAAACCCAGGACCTTTAATGGGAGTGGAGGGATCATTGCTCTGTCATAATGGTTCGAGAAAACAGAGTCGATCTTCAAGATCTGTTCCTGCCTTGAAGGAAGCAAAGTGAAATTTGATGCCTGCACCTTCTCTGATAGAGCCCTCACATGGTGGAATAGCCATGTCAAGTCACTTACACACATAGTGGCTAGCTCAATGGGTTGGGAAAAATTAAAAGATCTGATGTAACACCCGGTTCCAGGTATGCATTTAATCAATTCAATTTTACAATTTTTACCCTTGGATTCGATGAGTTGATGGCCCAACTCGTCGAGTAAGATCGAATCCGGGGCGGGAACTAAGTAGTCTACTCGACGAGTTGGAAGACCGACTCGGTGAGTCGGCGCAGTTTGATGAAAACCCTAATTTCAAGGGTTTGTCCCCGTATTTAAAGAACATAACGCCCCTATGACCTTCCTTATCACTCCCTCAACATCCAGAAAACCCTAACTCGCCACCTTAAGCCTTGTGAGTGTTTGAGTGCCATTTTTTAGTAAACTTGTGTGGTTTGAAGCAAGTGTGAAGAAAAGGAAGAAGGTGGACTTCAAGAGAAGTTTGTAGATCCAAGAACAACAACAGTTTCTCCTCACTTTCTGGTAATCAAGCTTTATACTTGACTTGTAGTTTCTTAGATCTCCTTGTGGTCATTTTTATGAAGTTTTGGATCCAAGAAGCTTGATCTTTGGGTATTCAACGTCCCAAGTTAATATAACTTCAGATCTGAAACCTTAGAGGGCCCTCATGGCATAAAGGTGCCATCTTCATGGCCATGAGAACCCAATGTATGAAATAAACCCTATTTTTGGTCCTTTGAGCATAGAAGTCCCATGCATGTACGTAAAGTTCATGAATTTACGTGTTATATCTACTTAGGGAGCCCAGATGTACCTTCTGAATGAGGTTTGCCCATCAGAAATCGAATTATTTGACTTGGAAATGCATGGACTCAGTAAGTCGTGAGTTGATTCCCAAAAACTGTTATGGTCTGAGGAACCCTTTTTAGTACAGAAGGGATTTGGATGATTCCAGGGAGGGGACTCAAGGAAATGGAAAAAGCCATGGATCTGGAAACCATGGGACTCGGCGAGTGCAGGAACGTACTCGGTCAGTCCAAGGCCATCTCCCAACTCATGAAGATGGACTCGACGAGTTGTTCATATAACTCGGCGAGTCATAGACTGGACACGTTCTTATTATGAATATAAACTCGACGAGTTCAGGAAGAACTCGACGAGTCAGATGAAGATTGTCTCGATGTAATGATTGAAGGTGAACTCGTCGAGTTCTTGCTAAACTCAACGAGTAGAGTCGGGTTGGGGGTAATTGAGAAGATTGGGACTCGGCGATTTGACGGGCCAACTCGGTGAATCCGATCAACTGGGAAGTTGACTTTGACCATGATGTTAACTTTAACCAGGGGTAAAATGGTCATTTTACCCTAAGAGTATTTAGCAGCTATTTGACTAAGTGTCATTGTGGGAATTATAGTTATAGAGCCACCGGAGCAGTAGCCATATATTTCTCACTCAGGGTTTCAGTAGTCAGACACGCGAGGTGAGTGTCCCTTCAGTAAGAACGGGTCTAAGGCACCAAGGCCGGCCCGCAGTATGAGCTTATTATTTGAGTGTGGGCAGGGCCCGTATCTCCTAGTAGTATGTTTGCGATATGATTCATGATTGAATGATAGAATTAGTATACTTGAATCTGTGTGATACTTGTATGTTGGTATAGTAGCTGAGTGTGGGCGGGGCTCGTATCTCACAGTAGCTGAGTATGGGCGGGGCCTGTATCTCGAACAGTTGAGTGTGGGCGGGTCCTGTATCTCAAAAATAGCAAAGTGTGGGCGGGGCCTATATCTCCTAGTTAGCGGAGTGTGGGCGGGGCACATATCTCCATGAGTGTGGGCGGGGCCCGTATCTCCTAGTTACATGTTATATGTGTATGGTATGTGGTAGTTTGGGGGAGCTCACTAAGCTTTGTGTTTATAGTTTATAGTTTTGGTTATAGGTACTTCCACTAGTAAAAGGAAGGGCTCGGGTTGATCGCATGGCACAAACCACAGTCACAGCCTGGGAGTTCACTCTGATGATTTGATATGAGATTTTGATTTGAGATAGATACTATGATGTTTTATAATACATGATTATGAGTTTACTTATGATGGTTTTAATAATGTTTTAAAAACAAAAATTTTGGGTTGTATTTCAGGGATGTTTCATCTGATGTTGGGGGAGTACTGCCCAAGAGGCGAGGTACAGAAATTAGAGCATGAACTTTGGATCCCTACCATGGGGGGCTCTGACATAGTAGCCTACACTAATAGGTTTAGTGATCTAGCGGCTCTATGCCCAGGGATGGTCCCCACTGAAAGTAAGAAGATTGACCATGGAGTCCGTCCACAAGTAGCAACCCCTGTCCCCGAACAAGCCAAAGTGAACGACAACAAAAGGAATTTTTGGGACAAAAAAGAAGAAACAACCGGCACATGAATATGCTAAGAAACAGCAGATTGTGGGTGTTCATGATGCAATAACCCCTGCTGCCCCTACACCAACAAAGCAGTATGTTGGGAATCTGCCGAAGTGCAACAAGTAAAATTTCCATCGTCACGGGCCTTGCTGGGAGATACATTGTTTTACCCGCAACAGGAAGGGGCACACTACCCGTTTCTGTAAAGCACCGGCAAAACCGATCACCCAGGTCCCTGGTATTAGAGTAAGCCAGGCCTGCTACGGGTGCGGTGAAATTGGGCACTTCAAGAGGAACTACCCAAAGGCAGGAAATGTTGGTGGAGTGGGGAGAATCCTGACAATAGGTCATGAGGAAGTTGTGTCAGATCCTTATGCATGCATACTATTTGATAGTGGAACGGAGAGGAGTTTCGTGAGCCACAAATTTAAACACTTACTCAAACAACAACCTCAAGCACTAACAAAAACATTTGTCATAGAAATGGCTAACGACAAGACAGGGAGCACTAACAATAAATATATAGGATGCACCCACACTCTAGATAGCTATTCCTTCCAAATCGACCTTATGTCGGTCTCAATAAAAAGTTTCGACATCATCATTGGCATGGATTTGTTGAGTCCCCATCATGCATACATCCTATGTTATGAGAAATCCGTTAGCCTTAGCTTGCCGAGTGGTGAAACCTTAGTCGTGTATGGTGACAAACCAGGCACGAACGTTCGATTCATATCGTGTATCTAATCCCGGAAGTACTTATGAAAGGAATACCATGTGATCTTAGCTCACGTGGTTGATAGGACTCAGGAAGTGAAAGACATAAAGACCATGCCTAAGGTCCGTGATTTTCCCGACATCTTTCCCGACGATCTTCCTGGAGTATCACCAGAACGCCAAGTCGATTTCAGAATCGACTTGATTCCTGGAGCTACCCCTGTAGCCAAATCGCCTTACCGTCTAACACCAATAGAGATGCAAGAACTATCCAGTCAACTGAACGAACTGCTCAGCAAGGGATTCATCAGACCGAGCTTCTCACCCTGTGGAGCACCGGTCTTATTCGTGAAGAAGAAGGATGCATCGTTCCGTATGCGCATCGATTACCGTGAGCTAAACAAACTTGACCATTAAGAATCGATACCTTCTACCACAGATAGACGACTTATACGAACAACTTCAAGGAGCGAACTACTTTTCAAAAATTGACTTAAGATTCGGGTATCCAGTTACGAGTTTTAGAGGAAGAAGTTCCCAAAACAGCCTTCTGAACTCGTTATGGTCACTACGAGTTTGTAGTGATGCCTTTATGCGAAGTTCTCAAAGTGTGAATTTTAGATTCGGAGAGTCGAATTCATGGGTCACGTGGTCAGCGAAGAGGGAATTCACGTGGACCCTTCCAAAATTAAGGCAATTGAGAACTGGTTAGCAGCAAGAATGCCTACGAAAATTCGTCAATTTCTAGTCCTCGCTGGCTACCATTGCAGGTTCATACAGAACTTCTCAAAGATCGTGAAACACCTTACCACCTTGACCCAGAAAGGCGTAAACTTCGACTGGGAAGAGAAACAATAAAATGCGTTCCAAACGCTAAAGCAAGCCCTATGCAGCGCACCGATATTATCCCTTCCAGAAGGGATAGAAGATTCTGTAGTATACTGCGATGCATCCAACCAAGGACTGGGTTGTGTTCTTATGCAAAGGGGAAAGGTCATCGCGTATGCCTCAAGACAGCTTAAGACTCACGAAATCAACTACAATATTATTGATCTTGAGCTAGGACTAGTAGTATTTTTTCTGAAGGTCTAGATACACTACATGTATGGTACGAAGAGCACTATCTTTACAGACCACAAAAGTTATCAACATATATTTGACCAGAAGGAGCTCAACATGAGACATCGACGGTGGGTCGAGCTACTAAATGATTACGAATGTGAAATTCATTATCATCCCAGTAAAGCCAATGCATTAGCTGATGCCCTTAGTCGGAAGGAGTACTCAGGTCACAGAGTCAAAGCATTGACTATGACAATCCATTCACATCTGTCCACACAAATGAAAGAGGGTCAACAGGAAGCCTTGAAATCAGAGAATGTGGTAGGTGAAGCCTTAAGAGGGATGTATAAGAGCTTAGAAGTCAAGGGTTACGGAGTCCGTTATCTCATGAATCAGATCTGGACACCGAAGTTCGGTGGGTTCAGACATGTTGTCATGAACGAAGCCCACAATACTCGATACTCCGTTCATCCAGGTTCGGACAAGATGTATCTGGACCTCAAGAAGTTATATTGGTGGCCAAACATGAAAGCAGAAATTGCTACCTTCGTGGAAAGGTGTCTTACTTGCGCCAAGGTTAAGGTAGAATACCAAAAGCACTCAGGTTTACTACAACAACCAGAGATACCTGAGTGAAAGTGTGAGCGGATTACAATGGATTTCATAACCAAGTTACCCAAGACAATGGGTGGCCTTGATACCATTTGGGTTATCGTTGACAGGTTAACCAAGTCCGTGCACTTCATGCCAATTAAAGAGACTGACAAAATGGAGAAACTGACCAGAACATACATTAGAGAGATTGTACGACTACATTGTGTGCCCGTATCTATTATCTCTAATAGAGACAGTAAATTCACCTCAAGGTTCTGGCAATCACTATAAAAATCCTTGGGAACTGGGCTGGACATGAGTATAGCCTACCACCCACAAACTGATGGGCAGAGTGAGAGAATGATTCAAACGTTAAAAGACATGTGGAGAGATTGTGTGATCGAATTTGGTAAAGTGTGGGATATCCATTTTCCATTGGTCGAGTTTTCATATAACAATAGCTATAATACCAGTATCAAAGTTGCTCCATTCGAAGCCCTTTAAGGCCGAAAGTGCAGGTCACCTCTTTGTTGGGCTAAAGTGGGTGATACGCAACTAGCTAAAGGGCTAGTCCCTGACAACACTCTCACTGGCCCGGAGATCATCAAAGAAACGACAGAAAAGATTTTACAAATTTGTGAGCAATTGAAAGATTCTAGGGACATACAGAAGAGCTACGCAGACAAAAGAAGAAACCCCTTGGAATTCTAGGTTGGTGATCGCGTTCTGTTGAAGTCCTTACCCTGGAAGAGAACGATATGCTTCGGAAGGTGTGGCAAACTGAATCCAAGGTACATTGGACCTTTCGAGATTATCGTTAGAATCGGCGCAGTAGCTTACAAACTCAAACTACCCCAAGAACTTAGCAACATACACCCTACCTTCCACGTATCTAACCTAAAGAAGTGTCTATCTGATGAGACTCTTGTGATTCCACTCGATGAAATCGAGATCAATGAGAGCCTCAACTTCGTGGAAGAACCAGTAGAAATCATGGATAGGGAAGTCAAACAAACCAAACAAAGTTGTATACTCATACTAAAGCTTCGCTGGAATGCCAAACGGGGACTTGAATTCACATGGGAGCGGGAAGATCAAATGAAACAAAAGTACCCACTTCTTTTTCCCAAGTCCATGTGTTTTGCTTTAGACATAATTTCGGGACGAAATTCTTTTTAACTAGGGGATGATGTGACAACCCGTTATTTTTAAGTCAAACATGTCAAATAAAAGTCAAATTTGTTCTTTTGTTAATTTATTTAAGTTAAATTAATAATCTAGTTATGCATAAACCTTTTTATTTAAAGTATTGTAAAAATTGGAATTTAAAAACACTCAAAATGAGAAGTGTCGCTTAGGGGCCTTCCCACCAAAAACCCTCGGATTGGCCCCCTTCCCTCGCACCAAAAACCATTTCCGACCGCAAACCTGGGAGACTACTTCTTCGAACCGCAAACCTCACATGGTACTCGTTCTCGTCCGAAAACTACTTCTTGGATAGAGTTCCTGACCAAGAACCTCTAAATTACATCCACTTCACGAGATTCAAATCATTTTCCCATATCCCAACCAAGGTGTCCCATCATGATTTTCTGCCTTATATGTAAGGGGACTGAAATCATCCCTTCATTCTTACACCTTCCAGCCGAAAACACCCTTTTTCTCTCAAGAACACAAGCCAAGAACCTTTCTTCTCTCTCAAGTATCATGCGAGATATGCTTGAATCTTCATAGGATCATTCCGTCTCCTTAAAACCCAACCGAAAACACCTTGATCCTCTTGATTTCACCAACAACACCAAGAACATCACTCGAATCACCAAGTGACCGAAAACCCAAAGGTGACCGAAATCACCTATCACCCTCTCGGTTCCATTCTAATACTGCTAATTGTAAGTGATTCTTACTTTTTAGGCTATTCCATATCATATTTACCACTATTTTCACTAACTATATACATGTATATTGCATGAAATGATATTAGGTCTCGGTTTTGTTACGAGATTTAACTTGTGGAATTTACTCTATTACACCGTATCTTCACTCAAACACTCACATAAGGTGAGTTCATACCCCTATGTTTTGATGGGTTATGAGCATAACATCATTCCTATGGTGTTCATGCAACCCTAATTTCTTTGATCTAGGTTTTTCTACTATGAACACAATAACATTGAATACCAAAGAAATGATCCTAAGAACTAGCATACAACAATCTAATTGACATATAAACTAAGGTTTAGATCTTACCTTTCTTGTTTTGTAGTAATAAAAAGTTCTCCTTGAATATCCTTAACCTTTGAAAGCTTAGTGCCTCAAATGCTGCACCTCTAATGGAGTCACAAACACCACTAACAACAAGATGACTTAGGGAGGGAAGGCTTTCGGCTAAGGTTTCTCATAAAACTTATAGGCACTGGAAATCCTATGTAAATGGTTCCTTATATAGCTGTGTGGGCTGCTAGGGTTTCTGAAGGAAACCCTAATTCCTGCTTATGGCCTAAGAAGCCTATGGATTCCTTCCTTAGAGCCCTTGGATGAAATCTTATGGGCTTCACCATAAATTTCGTCCACTCCACTCTATGGAGTCCATCAGTTCACTAGCAATTAAACGTTAATTGCAATATCATCCCTTTTATTTAATCAGTCTCTTTTGATCACCTAATTAATACCAAATTAATTTCTAATCAATAATAATTAAATAATATGATTTCCAAATAATATATTAAACTTGTAGTATATTAATAAAACCATTTTCGAGTACCAATTTATTATTCATATAATAAATTCTACTCTCTCTCCATAATTCATCCTATCAGTTGCTATGGTGAAGGCAACTCAAAAGGACCATGCTTATAATCAGGTCAAGTACATACCAAAATAGTTATGGGGTTAGACACCTAATCCAACAGTCTCCCACTTGGATAAGTCTAATAACTATTTTGCAAGTACGACTTCAAAACCAGATTAGCAATCGTAGCTTTCAAAATCCATTGTCAACTCTGATCTTATCAGTAACGCGTCCTTTAGATAAGGGATCATATATTCCTACATTCTATATATCGTATGAACTAAGACATGGATTTTAATCATACTCTCTGTTCATGTGTTGTTTCCCGATTTCCAATTTATGACGACTGACAACCGACTACAATTGAACACATCAACTTAGTCCAGGCTTGGCCAACCACCTAGGGTGTCATCACTAAATCATCGAGGGGCCCACATATATCACTTTTATCCCACTTTGGGTAAAAGGAACGAATAAACTTCGACTTAAATGATCGCATGTATCTACTTATCAAATCACACACAACAATATGTTTTATAACACCAAGTTACTGGTGCATTTACATATTATCAATGTGCAACCGACTTGTAAATTACAACTCACATGTATCAGTTTCAAGAATATAAGATATTATCGTCTCACTAATCACCCGTAATATAATCCATGAAGTGATTCAAGTGAGCGTAGGTTTAATCCAATAGTCAAATCTTATTTCAAGAGCACTCATGAACACTGCAACAGACTTTTGCTATGTATAAAATGTTTTAGACAATCTACAGTCGGATTCATGACAGTGTAGCTTCAATACCTACTTCCAAAGTATTTATCGACTTTGGATGGTTTGAATAATCTTATTATTCAGGATGTCGAAACATGCGAAGTGAAACACAAGAATAATCGAATCCAATATGGCCCCAAACTTTTGAGTATAAATAAAACTCCTTTTATTTAGTCACCATATTGATTACACATTATTCATTGTATAATGTTTTGGATAATCAACTTATTACTTGAATTATAACAACATTTGTCCCACACTCCAAGCATGCACACTATGTTTACATATGGTCCTTACTTTGTGAAAGAAATCAATTGAACACATTTCCAACAATACTCATTTCACAATTCCCAATCCTTATCACAGGTGTAAGAATATCAAATTCTTGCCACTATTAGAATGGGTTATATTCTAACATTTTATTAGATGATCCTTTTGTAATCTCATAGCACCAAAGTCACCAAGACTTGATAATCAACTTATCACTTGAATTATAACAACAGATGTCCCATGCTCCAAGCATGCACACTATGTTTACCTATGGTCAATACTTTGTGAAATAGATCAATTGAACACATTTCCAATGATGCTCATTTCTCAATTCCCAATCCTTATCACAGGTGTAAGAATATCAAATTCTTGCCACTATTAGAATGAGTTATATTCTAACATTTTATGCAATGATAATTTTGTAATCTCATAGCACCAAAGGCACCAAGACTTTGCTAAATTACAAAGTACTCTATGAAGTCTTACATTCAAAGTACATTCCTTTGAACATCCTTCTTGCATAAAAGTTTCTAATCTAGACATAGATTCTCGATATCCAACTCCCAATATGGAAACATTTCCATATTTTCCATATGACAACTCATTATTAATAGAATCATATCTAATCATAATTATGTCAATATGGTCCATCCATTACTATACTTCCAACTGCCCACAAGGACCAACCCTTAGCGAACCTTAGACTGTCCTCGATAACTATTTAATTATTTTAGTCATTTCTAGTTCTAGTCCTTTTTCTCTCTTAATACCCTGGGCATTTGGAAAGTTTAAAACGGTCGAATATTACAGCATATGCAATCGATCCTATACCATAAGCGTATGGGACACGACTCATGAAAAACGTGATACTTTACCAGTTTCTTGCTATAATATTGTCATATATAAAATTCCCTTATATTGAATCTTTTCAACATAATATTTATATATGTCCTTTGACTAAATTTGATTAAAATTTCTCAATCTAAGCTTTTAGATTTGAAATGAAGTATAATATTCTCTCCTTTAATTATACCAAAACAACTTTTCAACCCTTGCAACTTTGCAAAGTGAAACTTTTGTTTTCTATAATTAATATTGCTAACTTGCAACATATAATAATCATGCTCCCACTAACATGACGATTATATCCTTATCAGCATAACACTTATGCTCCCACTAGCTTTGACATGTATTTATAAATTAGCTGGGCTTCTAGAAATCAATACTTATTGACTTTCTTCCCAAAGTTCATATTTCTAATACGAGATGCTTCGATAAACTTTTATCAAGCTTCTCAAACTCATAAAACTTTCCTTAGAAAGCTTATATGTGTGTCTAAACTATTTTAGAAATTATAGCAATAAGTCTTAAATGTTCAAACGAATTGCCAAATCTCACAATTCAAACTATGAAGAGGGATGCCGTAATCATAATCGAATTTGAGAATGCAAATATCACAATTGCTATCTCCTTAAAATCTCTCTTAGTGAAAGCGTTTCCTCACAATCATTTTCATGAAACGGAGGGAAACCTTATGACACTTAGATTTTATGGTGTATGTGTTCCTATCCATGTGAATTTGTCATAACCATAATCATAAAACAATGTTGGTGACAAATCCAAACTCATATGGACTGAACTTGTTCATTCTTAATTTCTTGCCATCAAGGGTCCCACCATAGCTTCCAAGTTGTTGAGCAGCTCACCCCTACCAATCAATGTACTTTCCATTGATCAAGGTACCTTGCCTCTATGCAATTAATTGAGAACTCATAGAACTCTCATGCATAGTTGACTTAAACTGGAATGGCATAGAAACAAAATTATGTCAACACGATAGGTTATAAACCACAAGTTGTGTACTAGTGATTAACTATTCTTGATTAGTTCTTGAAAATTTTCAAGATCATTTAGACTCTCAGTGACCTCTTGACATATAAGATTCTCTTGTCGATGAACATTACTTGAAAAACAAATATTCAAGAGTTAGTGTGGATTCTTATCAAGACAAACACTTCACACAATTGGTCTTAGCTGGTTTCTGTCTTATCCAAGACATCACAACGTACCAATTTCAAATATACAGAAATAAGAAAATCTTTCCTACTTCACACTTGATGAGTCTTTTAAACTTACTGAAGACGTGTCACTCAATATCACAATCTTAGAGTACGATTCCAGGACTTGATTTTGGAACAAAGTATGACTCATCCTTTTGATTTAACCATTACAACAATTCTAGATTCCTCTTCTTAGCCTTACTTATGCACTAAGGTGTCCTTAGAGGGTCAATTGTGATACGGTTTCATAATCAATGAGACTATCATAAAACATGATAATAAAGTACTCTCTTATCTTTTCACATTGGAGAAACTTTTATCTTTCGGCCCAATTGATTCTTCTTACTCGTTCTGTCATTCATTGAAACTTTTCAATGATTCAGAATTACACTTAATCTTGTAAGCATAACCACATTTACTTGACTTTTAGTAAATCATGACGAATAATCTTATTGTTATTTGTGGTGGACTTGACCAGTGCACAACATTGTGTACTAGATCCTTCAGTCCTTCACTTGACTCACATACTTGTGTGAATAAGGAATTAGTCTTAGTTTCCTAAGTATCAAGATTTCCATACATCACATGACTCAAATCATATGATTCCAAGCTTCTGTCCAATTGAAACTTGGGCGATGAGAATCTTGGCTTACTTAGAAAATTACGACATTACCATAAATAACATAACTAAGAATCACATCCACTCAATATTGCTTATAATAGAAGCACACAAGCATCAATTTTCACAAATGACATTACAAGGAGATATAAATAAGACAAAACTCGAAATTTATTTTATTTATAAAAAGGTGCATAAAACTTGTCCTTACAACGCAAATTCAAATGAAAATTGTGCTACTACATATTCCTAAGCAATCAATCATAACTCTAAGCAGCAGTTCAAAAATCCGATCATCGAATCATGTGATTGAAATCCATTTCTTTTCGATCAGACTCAACTCACTTCTTCCTTTAAGCTTCCTTTCTTTTCTTCGATCCTACAACACATCAAAATGCAATCTTATCACATCATGTATTAAAAATCTAAAAAAGAAAACTTAATAGCGTTTGATAGTGAATTTTACCTGAAGCAGAGTCATACATCTTGACTCTCCCATCTTCGCGATTTCTCATGTAAATTTGGCAACTTCGCATCCAATGTCCCTTTTCTTGGCAGTAGAAGCATATGGACTCTTCTAGAATGGTACACAGGACTATCTTAGACTTATCCTTTCTCTTGTGTAGAGAAAACTTTTATGGACTTCCAATGTTGCCATTGTCCATAGAAGGTTGGTTGATTTACCAGACAAATTTGGTTGACCAGTCCACCAAATCATTGTTGATTCAGCAACAATAAGGAAATAGGTAAGATCAATGAGGGTCACGTCGCCGTCCATCATATAGTACTCTCTAATGAACTCACTATATGAGTCAGGAAGTGATTGAAGAACCTAGTCAACAGCCAACTTCCTTGAGACATCGACACCCAACATCCTCCACCTGTCAATGTGTGACTTCATCTCTAAGACGTGTGCACACACAGACTTTCCATT
Source organism: Lactuca serriola (assembly GCF_051521515.1). Classification (NCBI taxonomy): domain Eukaryota; kingdom Viridiplantae; phylum Streptophyta; class Magnoliopsida; order Asterales; family Asteraceae; genus Lactuca; species Lactuca serriola. The sequence continues at coordinate 92,410,680 of NC_136411.1, read as the reverse complement.
TTCATGTCTTTTTGCCAATAGGGCATGAGTGATCTTGAACTTTTCAGGTCTTCGAACTTGTGGGCCAGGGAGAATAACTGGAGGAGGTGGAGGAAGTGAAGCATGATTTTCATTTCCATAATCCAATCATGGAACGTCATCTTCATGTGGATAACTTTTTCCAAAGGATTTGGGAAGACCATAGTTGTTAGATTTTTGACATCTACAAAAAAGGAGAAATTCAAGTTAGTTGATAAGAATCCTTGATATAACACCCAAATGAAATGTCAAGGCTAGGATCCAACACAATATTCTACAACTCGGAAGAGGGATGCCATAATCCAGCTGCAGAATATTTGAATGTTGGTAAATGATGATTTATCAATTTCCACCATGAAAAACGAAAATGAGAATTAGGTTTTAAATGAATTGATACTCCTAGATCTTTTGAAATTCATTGAACTTTTCAATGGCATGTTTAAATCTCGATTATGCCCTTCAAGTTTGTGACTGGGATGCCGAGGATCACAAACAAGGTGTGGATAACCATGCAAATTAGCTTGGTACTTTAGAAGATGTCTATCACTTAATCAATGTGCCGGTTAACTACACATGCTCCATTGATCTATGATAATCTACGAGCTACCCATTTCCATCCTTCGTTGGTACCATATTAGTGTGTCGGTTAACCACACACGCTCCACTAACGATCAACAAGGTGCAATGTGCAATTTCCTTGATTAACACCAATTCCACATTTTTCCTAAAGTAACTAAGATTTGGGAATTTATAAAAGGTTTAGTTACTTGTATTACATGGAAGGTTGTGTCCTATCCTACCCGTTCAGCTAACGACCCTCCACTAGTCAAGAGTGACGTGGGTAAGAGTGGATATCCATTCAATCGTCATTTTATAGGCAATTTCATTAAACACCCCTTATAGACCAACTTCTTGAATGACGCATACTAATAGTAAGACTGACACTTTACTCATACATATATAATATTAGACTTTTAATTTTATATATAGTATAAGGATGTATTTTATACCTTTAAAATACTAGGTGGTCTAATTTAATAAATTATACTTTTAATTTAATCAAACTTAAACCATATCATTATGGATTTATTAACTCTCTTTTATTTATATACTTAATTAATTAAATAAAACCATAAGAGTGTAATTTGAACTTTTCAAAATACTAGGGTTTTAGAATTTAATATTTTAGAATTAATACCTTTTAATTAAATTTTAAATTCCAAAAATAATGGACAAGTTTTGAAACCTTTCAAAACATTAAGGTTTAACTATTTAAATTTCAAAAACTAAACTTTTATGTTCAAATTTAAACTATAAAACCTTGAGGGTGTAATTTGAACCTTTTTCTAAATTACTAGGTCAAATATTTGACATATAATAATCCTATATTATCCATATTTAACCAAATTTATTAATTTTGATAAGGATAATTGTAACATCCCAAGTTCAGAAGTGCAAGTTCAGGGTTCAAAGTGTAAATAAGGATCGTCTACTCTGCGAGTCCATGGGTAGACTCGGCGAGTTGAGTCGCGATTATGGTCGTGTGTTAAGTGGCCAACTCGGCGAGTCGGCGGCTGGATTCAGCGAGTTAGTGCTGAAGAGAGAAAAACCCTAATATTCGGGATTTTTCCCTATTTAAAGGACTTAATGTCCTCCTTTCAGTCCCCTTAGCCCCCTTTGATGTCCAGAAAACCCTAGATCCGTTGGTGAGAGCATTGGAGAGCAAATTGGAGCTTTGAGAAGTGATTGGTGAAGAGATTTTGAAGATTTAAAGGATTGGAGCAAGGGGCTTTGTAGAGATTGGGATTATTCTTCTGTTGGAGCTTTCTTTTGAGGTAATAATACGTTGCTTGAGCTTTTGTGCATCTAGATCTATCATTTGTCGAAGTTTTGGGAGCATATCTAGTGTTATGTTGGGTTTGGAGGATGGATTTGAGGTTGCTACCTCAGATATGGGATTGAGATGATTCAGAAGTGCATAAAGCACCTGTCTTTGAGTTGTTAGTGAATCCTTCTTATCCCAAACCCTAGCCCAAGAGTGTTTTATGCTTAGATCTCTTTGGATTCAAGTAAAGTTTGCCACTTTATGTGATGGATGGGTTGTAGAAGAGTAGATCTATGGTTGGGAGTCTCTGCATGGCTTAGAAAGCCACTGTATGGATTAAGAACTAGAGGTACTCGACGAGTCACATGAGTGTACTCGGCGAGTTGGATGAAGATAGGCAGGAACTCGACGAGTTGGAAGAACAACTCGACGAGTCTGTTCTTGGACTCGGCGAGTCTAGTTGTGGGACCCTAACTTTTCTGGTTAAGTCGTGAATCGGTGAGTCGAGGGACGAATCAGTGTATTGAACAGGATGGGACTCGAGGATTCTTGGACGGCGAGTCTCGCGGTGACTCGGCGAGTAGAGTCGAGGCATGGGAGTTTTCAGAGCATAGGAACTCGACGAGTCATCGGGTTGACTCGGCGAGTTGAGTCGTGATATGGGGTTTCTCAGAGTATAGGGACTCGGCGAGTCAGCGGGTTGACTCGGCGAGTAGAGTCAGTCAGGAAGGTTGACTTTGACTGAGGACTTTGACTTTGACCAAGGGTTGACCAGCTTGACTTCCAGGGATATTTTGGTAATTATTGGTATTTATTGGTTTGGTTATTTGGTAATGATCAGTGGTGGAGTTCGTGCTGGTGGTCGGAGCAGCGTGGTCTTAATCCTTCAAGTCGGCAGTTGCAGGTGAGTTATCCTCACTATATCGATGGGGTCTAAGGCACCAAGGATGGCCCCTTTACCAGATGGAAAGTCGGATTGTTGTTGGTTACTTTATTGTAGAGTTATGTTACGATATGAGCATGAGATATACGTGTGACCGGAAGGTCTTATGTGCTATGGATAAGTAATTATATGATATCTGATCCATATGACTAGGGATTCGATATGAGTATGACTTATATGTGCGACCGGAAGGTCTTAGTTACCATGAGAAGTATTAGCTAAATTGATAGATGTTATATGATTCGTATGGGTAGGATTGCGATATGAGTATGAGATATATGTATGACGGGGAGGTCTTATGAGTTACGAAGAGGATGCGATATAGGTTGTCTTATGATATGTGATCTGTATACGTCATATATGAACTGTATGTATGTATGAACTGTATGTTATGGACCAGATGGTCAATGGAGCATGGACCGGAAGGTCAATAGAGTATGGACCAGAAGGTCATTATGGGTAAGACCGGAAGGCCTACCAGGTTTGGGAAAGAAGTCCCCTGAGACATTCGAATAGGAAGATCCCATAGAGTTATCGCCTAGAAAGGCGTATGTGTTGCATGTCGTATTTTGGGGGTAATTCACTAAGCTTTCGAGCTGACAGTTTCAGTGTAATGTTTCAGGTAACTTAGGAAATCGTGGCAAGGCAAAGGCGTGATCGTACCGCTCCTCAAATTTTATGTTGATGTTCTAGGATACTCTGATAATAAACGAAATGAAAACCTTTTTGTAATGATTTTATGAATATGGGTTGATTTTGAAAAGTTTAAATTTATTGTAAATTTTCACGGTGTTACAGTTGGTATTAGAGCCTTGGTTTGAGTGAATTGGAGGAACATTTGTGTGAATCCAGTCTCAAATCAAGGAAAGTTTTAAAAAAGAAATTTAAAATGGTTTTCAAAATAAGTAATGGAGGATGCGGAGGTACGATCAGCCAGAGCCAGTAAGTAGACCCCAAGATACCATGCAAGTTATTTGATTATGTGATATGTTAAAACAACATGCTAGTACTAGGCTTGGGATCTTCAGGAATTGCATGATAGAGTTGCATGATTTACGATGCCTGCTAGCCTAGGATTCCTTCTGTATGAGATTTTCAGTGTTCCTCTAGGGGTGAGGGTTGATTTCTTGTTATGTATGTTCAGCACTAGGGTGTTGTGGTGATACTTGATATAACTATGGGTAGATGTGGAAGGTAGTATGGGCCCGTACTACTGAAAGAACAGGACCCATACGCGTATCAAGGAAGTCACAACCCCTAGGGTTTGGTTGGGAGTTGGTTCCCAGGTTAGTGGGAAGTACCTAAGGTTTTATGGTGTTTTTAGTATGGCGGTTACGAGGCATGTCAGGTAATGGATCCAGATCGGGATCAGATTCAGGAGGAGGCGGTCAGGGTGGATCGGTGCCACCCGAGGTCATCGGTCAGATGAGTACGGATGAGTTAGATGCCAGGATTCGTGGGGTCCTGCATGATGAGATTGCTACTATGTTCTGAGCCGAGATGTCGGCGATGTTTGGGTCGATCAAGACCGTGATGACAGAGTATTTCGATGAGCGGTATGCAGCTCTTGCAGAGACGGTTGTAGCGGCTATAGCAGAGGCAGGTGGAGGAGTCAGACAAGGTTTTCAGTATCGGGACTTCGATAATGCGAAGCCCCCTACTTTTCATGGAGTTTAGGATCCAATCAGTGCTATGAGATGGTTGTCAGATGTGGAGGATTGTTTCTTCACATGTTCATGCCCTGCGGATAAGAGGGTGCAGTGTGCTCTGAACCTATTAAGGTTCGGGGCGAAGGATTGGTGGAGGTTGAACATGGGAGCTTATTCGGAAGCGGGCTGCGGTTTCTTAGGAGCAGTTTCAGGAGATGTTTTGTGCCCGTTATGTGCCACGAGTGGAGATGGAGAGGTTGGCTCGGGAGTTCTTGGAACTGGAGCAGAATTCGGAGTCGGTGACGGAGATCACTAGAATGTTCAATGAGAGGGCGATGTTTTTCCCTGAATTTGCATCAGAGCAGGCTCAGATGCTTCGATATATGAGTACGCTCAAAGGGGATATCCAACAGTTTGTGGCTACGCAGAGGTGTGAGACCATGCTAGAGTTGCAGGAGGCCGCTCGGCGGTGTGAGTTGGAGGTTGAGTTACAGTTGCGAGAGCAGAGGCAGGCCCCGGTGCAATCGTAGCTGGCACCGAAACGGTCCAAGACCATTGATTTCAGGTTGGGAGGTCAGAGTAGTCACACTTGTGAAAAGTGTGGGAAGGGTCATACCGGAGGTTGTAGGTCCGGTGGTGCGTGCCGCAAGTACGGAAAAGAGGGGCATTATGTGAGGGTTTGTCGGCAGTCAGCCCCGGTTCAGGATATGAGGATTTGTTATCATTGCCATCAGGTTGGTCACTTGAGGGCCAGCTGTCCTCATCTTGTTGCTAGACCGGTGCGGGTTCCAGCACCGGCCACCTTGAGGATTATTGGCAGGGGTCAGCGTGGAGTGGAGCTTCCAAGGGCACGGGGTTGAGCTTTTCAACTTGTCGCAGAGGAGGTTAGGTCAGAACCAGATACAGTTGCGGGTATGTTTTTATCTTGTCATCTTGTCATCTGTTGGAGTATGTATATCAGGTAGTCTTGTTTGCGCGAGTTATAGTATTGTATTTGTTAGTCCTTTTTGCCTGGTTTATCGAATGATCGAGGGTTTTGGTATTTGGAGTCGTAGTTGGTTAACATTCAGAAGGATTGATGGTGAGGAAACTAGGTTTCTCTGTCTGGATGCCGGGAATAGCATTGGCAAGATGAGGAATGTTCGGTTGAGGGTCAAACTCTTTTAGAGTTCGATATGTGCAATGTCGGGATGTGAACTCGTGAAGGTTGCTCGTTTTAAAGGAATCGGTGCATGGATAAAAAGGAAATATCACTACTAGAAAAACAGCCTTTTACGACGCTCATTGCGCGTCGTAAAAGGCTCAGACGACGCGCAAATGCGTGTCAAGGAAGGCCCTGTCATAAAGAGAGACGACGCGCATTTACGACGCTCATTTACGACGCGCAATTACGACGCGCGTTTACGACATGCAATGCGTATCAAGGAAGGCCCTGTCATAAAGGAAGATGACACGCATTCGCGTGTCGTAACCTTACGACGCGCGTGTTAATGACACGCAATGCGTATCAAGAAAGCCCCTGTCAAGAAAGGCCATGTCATAAATGAAGATGACACACATTTTTGCGTATCGTAAATTTAAATGTTTAAAAAAAATAAATTTATATATTTATTAATTTTCAAATTAAATTTGCATTTAATTTCTCATAATAGAAATAAAATAGCATATACAAAAAATACAATCCATTGCATAATATAAAATAAAATTTCATACTCAAATCATAAAAGGTAAGATGAAAAACAAAATCAAAGATATAGTTACACCAAATTCAGAAAACAATTACCCTAGCTACATTTGTTCTATTTTCTATCCCACTCCAATCCACTTCCCTAGCTGCATGTGCTGTCAAACTCCATCTAATTGTCCTTGCACAACCGAACAAACAAACATGACTATCAAAGATATAGTTATGTGAATTTCAGAAAAAAAATACCCACCTGAACATTTGTAGAGTCTATATCTATTCGTAGTCGTCTGGTACTTCAGCAAACATGTATTACCTTTGAGGATGAAAAACATTAAGGTTGGATCCATGGAAACTAGAAATCAAATTTTCAACTTATGAGAGAAATTAAAAGGTAGAAATTGAAGCTTACCTACCTGTTGTAGCATCCACATAATACTCCCACATCCATTTCATATAACATTTTGTACACAACTTCATTTGACCACCATATGTACATATATTAAATTCTCAAAGCTCTGTTTTAATTTGCTTTTTAAATTGCATGAAACATTGAAACCCATGTTAAGCCTTTATATCATATAAAAATTAAATAACAGATTGTAGTTGAAACCCATGAAAAATGCTAATTCTTGAAAATTCATTACTCCAAACCTGTTTAGACTGATCATTACAACCACCTAGAATGCTCCACACAACTCCAAAAGGTGGCAGCAAGCTCCACACAGCTCCAAAAGCATGGGAAAAAATTTGAGACCAACAAACACAACAACTAAGCAAAACACAGAGCAGGGGTAAAATGGTCAAAAAGGCAGAAAACACTTCAAAGTTCAAATAGCAACCGTAGCAGGTTAATGATGTAGCTATAAAATTAGCAATTAGATACCTAAGAAAGAAATCACAAGTTTCCCCAAGTTTCCCCTGTTCCAACAATTAATAAAATCAATAATTCACAAATTAGGTTAATGATGTAGCTAATTTTTTATACTCACAAGAGAATAAGGGAATAAGTGATGCAATCGATTTCTGCATGACAGAGTCAGAAAGAAGACCGGGTGTGTTGTTGTTCTTATAACATGCCTTGCTTCAGAACCCACACCATGTACTATCTCTGGTTCACTTTCCTGCAATATAAATCCAACATGAACAGATTATCAATAACAACTGATGATATATAAGAATTTTATGAATGATATATAAGAAAAGTTATGATAAGGGAAAAGGAACTTGCACTCACTCTTTCATCATCATGTTCTACCTTGTCGCATCTCAAGCATCTCTCTCCCGAGCCAGTCAACTGAACTAGATGAATAATTCAAGCCGGTAACAACTCTGGAACTGCCAACTCCGCCATGTCCAAGGTTGGTAGAAGCCATTTAACACCTGATGAATAGCACAAAGGTGGCAACGACTGTTTCTTTAGTAACTTCCAGGAAGTTTTTTATAAATGTCAACCAAGGGTATAATGGACCAAACTTGAAATAAATTTATATTTATCCCTGACATGACGTTGAAGTTTTCAACCTCGAGTGTCAATACCAAGCATATCCCTGGAACTTTGTGCTGTTGGATCGATGTATATCAGGAGCTGTAAAATCAAAAATAAAAAACATTAAATATGAGTAAATGCAAATTGTAACTTACCAATAGACATTAAATATGAGTAAATCAAAAATCAAGAACATCATCAACCAATAGTTTGATACCAATAAATTCATCACGATTAGCAAGGCTTCTAGCAAGGCTAATTGCTCATTCACTATAATCTATTCCAGTGAGATCAGAGAACCTATTTATACTAACATCAAAAGTAATAAAGAATGATTTATCAATTATCATCGTACCAAAAGGAGGAATAAGTGTTATTATGTATAATACTATACCCCTGTTTAGCAAGCTCTTGAAGAAGTAGCCCATTGCCTGTTCCAACATCAAGAACACTCCATCTTGCTAAATCTTTATCCTCTTGACTAACAGACTCAGAGTCATCAATTTTATGTTGAATTTGTAAATGTCTTTGTGAAATGTCAGCACATAGTCCTTTTTTCCATGAAGCAACCATTTCCATGACATCTGCCCCAAACCTTTAGAAAGAATTTAAAAAGTCATACAAAAAAGCATCTTATCAAAGAAGGTATATGTCATAGTCAATTAGATATGCATACCAAACTTCACCAGCATCCCCATGTTCACGAAAATTTGTCAATTCATGTGCATATGTTGCATCCCAGTAACTTTGATACCCCAGATGATTACCTTGGTTAAAGCTTTAATTTACTAAACCTTCAATTGGAACTGAAGAAGCATAGGGCACTACCCTTGCTGTTGTAATTGATGATTGGGACCCATTTTGCCTAGCAATAACAGATCACAGATGTGACCATTATTGCAACTAAATGAGCTTCAATTCCATTCCATATCTTCAATTCCAACTCTCAAACGCTAAATGGTAATTTTCTCCAGCACTAGCAACTTCAGGGTAAGATTGACAAGTTGATTTAGTTAATGAAGAATCATGATCTTGAAACTGAATTTCAACTAAACAACACATGGGTGTCTTCAAAGTCAAGATCAAGAACTAAAGACGATGGAATTTTCTAAAAAAGAAAAACATTAAGAACAAGAACAAAGGCAAAAGGATTGGATGTTTAAGAATCATAACCCTAATTTGTTTACTAATCACAGATAAAAATGCCCAGATTGGGAAGGAAAATAAACATGCAGGTTCCAAAAATCAAGAAACCCGAACAATTTATGAAGATCTTATAAAATCAAAGAGCTAAATCCAGATAAATTCTAACACTGAAAGAAGAACAAGAAAGGGGTTTGAAAGATTAAAGATGAAAAAACATGAAAGCAGAAATTATACTCTATGGAGGGGAGACTTACCTAAAGTCGCAGGAGAAGAAGTGTTTATGCAATCAGAGTAGTTTTAGGGTTTCCTTCGGTTACTCCCTTCATGTCTCCGACAATCTCCATCTATGGAGGAGAGAGATGAGAGAAAACACGGTGGAGGGGGAGAGACGAGAAGGTGGATGCATCGATTACGGAGAAAACAAACTCAGAGAGCGGAGTAAAGTTGGATTTAGGAGAAGTTCACATGGACGATGGATACCGGAGACCAAAAATGGTAGAGCAGTAGTTACAGCATTTGCAGCTCGGAATGTTACTTGATTCTGTTCTGCTTTCTTCAGCAAATAGAACAAACAATTCCAAGAAGCTGAGATTATGCCTTCTGCTTCAAAAAGAGAGAGCTTTCCAGAACCAGAATCCAATGATGGAGAAGATGCAGCAGATGCAAGCGCTGTTGTGGTGCGATGTTGGAATGGTGGAGTCCGAGAGAAAAAACAAATTATGATGGGTAGCTATCATTGTTGGTGATGTTCGATTCATCAGAAGCCCTAGTTCTTCGCTCAATCGTCTATTTTGTGAAAGAAGACATTACCATTGCAAATGCGTTATGTTTGATTAGGGTTTACACAGAGAAGGAAGTGAAAGTCGATCGCAGAGGAAGGGGTTGCAGAGAGAAGGAAGGGAGAGAATGAAATCGATTTGGCGGGTGTAGAGAGTACACAGGAAGAGGATGGCGGGTGTTCAAAATTTTGGGGGATTTCATTTTCCCTCGGACACGCGCGTTTCTTAAAAAAAATATAAAACGACATTCACAGATGACGCACAAGTGCCTTCCGTGTTTTTAATATTTTTACATGAGACACTAATTTAAAGGCACTCAGTAATGCACGACATAAATCCTTAAAATTTTTGAAGAGATGATACTTTTTTAATGTCACTCTCTAATGCGTAACATAAATCAAAGAGCGTCGTGTTTTGCGCGTCGTAAAAGGCTGTTTTTCTAGTAGTGTATCTTGAGTAGGGTTGATTAAATGATGTCGGTTGGGTTGCCAGTAAGTGGAAGCCAATTCTCTAAGTGGGGATAATTGGAAAATTCTCAGAAGAATCGGCGAGCATTAGAGGTTGATTAGCTGTTTGGGATTTAGTTGGGCTTCAGTTAGCCAAGAGTATGGGCTGGTATATGTAAGTGTCAGATAGATGGGGCGGGGTGCAGACCAAGGTTTTCGGAGGAAGACGATCGGATGGTGTGAGGTCTAAGGTTAGGCCGGAATCTGAGAATATGGAACGGAGTTAGAGTTCGAAACCCCAAGAGGGCTAGAATAGTATATGCCGGATAGATTCCCAGGGAGGATCGTTTGTGATGATGTATGCTAGTTTGAGCGGTCCGAATAGACTGAAGGCCAGAAGGAATATCAGTTAGACCGAAGCCCGGAAGGCGTATCAGTCAGGCTGAAGGCCCTGGAGGGTAGTTCAGCCATACTGAAAGTTCTGAGAATGTTTCAGGGTGGCTGCCGGCCTGGAAAGGCGGTTCAGTCATGCTGAAAATTCTGAATATGTTGTTAGATCTATATGAGGAGATGGATTGTGTATGCCACGATGCTATAGAAATCAGTAGGTCTGGCCCCGGGTATTAATTGTGTTAGTGGAAGGCAGCACATGGGCCCGAGAGTCCTTGCAATCAGATTCAGAGCATGTGTGATGAATAGGGTAGTTGTTAATTTGCGAGTGATGGTGTAGAGTAGGATAGGAGTGCTGTGGCACTTGGTTGAAGTTGCGAAGTTGACTGATGGACTACCTTAGATAAGGAAAAGGAAAGGTATGTGGCTCCGAGGGGGGGGGAGTGTTGGATCACGGAGGTGAAAACAGTAGCGAGAATGAAGGATTGAAAGTATGTCAATATGGTGTTTGGGCATTGTGATTGTGCCAGTGGTATGGAAGTACATTTGAGTTGGATATCTACTAAGGCCGGAAGGCAAGTCAGGGTACGGCCGGAAGGTTTACCAGAGTTAGGGGACCGGAGGGTCCCGCTGAGACACAATTACTGGAAGGATTTCTGGTAATGTAGAACCACATGAGTTCGGAAGGCATGTAAGGATAGAATCTTGGATTCTCAGGGTGGTTGTGGTTAGGAGATTATGTATGTAGTGGTAATTCATCATGGGGGATGTCTGAGGGTGTCTTCAGTGTGTCGGGTTTTCCCAACCCGAGGGTGCTGGAGCAAGTTCAGCATGTGTATGTGATTACGGAAGAGAACTCATGGGAGTTGCTCAGGAGCTGAAGGAAGTGTCATCCTGTCAGCACGGAAGGAAAAAGTGTTGGATTCAGAAAGGGAGCGGGATAAGTCTCAACACTGGATTCGGTAAAAGTAATGTCAGACAAGAAAGGGATAGCAGTGGGATACTAGGTCGAGACCTGGTGGTTCGTGGAGATATCTAGTTGATAAGAGGCAAGTGATCGTGGTGGTTAAGAATGATTGAAGTGTCATTGGGTGGTATTTGGTTGATAAGTGTGGTTGTTAGAGAAAGGACTCGGTGGCCGGCTTGAGGCGGTTGTCAGGACACCGCAGAGGGAAGAGTTGGGTTTTGGGTTTCTGTGGTGTTGTTTTGAGGAACCTGGATCAGTTAATGCCAGGAGATGCTTTGCGGGAGTAGTTTTTGGAATTGTGTTTCCGCAGGCTTCGAGGACGAAGCCTAATCTAAGCGGGGGAGAATTGTAACATCCCAAGTTCAGAAGTGCAAGTTCAGGGTTCAAAGTGTAAATAATGATGGTCAACTCGGCGAGTCCATGGGTAGACTCGGCGAGTTGAGTCGCGATTCTGGTCGCGTGTTAAGTGGCCAACTCGGCGAGTTAGTGCTGAAGAGAGAAATACCCTAATCTTTGGGATTTCACCCTATTTAAAGGACTTAATGTCCTCCTTTCATTCCCTTTATCCCCCTTTGAAGTCAAGAAAGCCCTATATCCGTTGGTGAGAGCATTGGAGAGCAAAATGGAGCTTTGAGAAGTGATTGGTGAAGAGATTTTGAAGATGTAGAGGATTGGAGAAAGGGACTTTGCAGAGATTGGGATTATTCTTCTGTTGGAGCTTTCTTTTGAGGTAATAATTTGTTGCTTGAGCTTTTGTGCATCTAGATCTATCATTTGTGTAAGTTTTGGGAGCATATCTAGTGTTATGTTGGGTTTGGAGGAAGGATCTGAGGTTGCTACCTCAGATCTGGGATTGAGATGATTCAGAAGTGCATAAAGCCCCTGTCGTTGAGTTGTTAGTGAAGCCTTCTTGTCCCAAACCCTAGCCCAAGAGTGTTTTATGCTTAGATCTCTTTAGATTCACGTAAAGTTTGCCACTTTATGTGATGGATGGGTTGTAGGAGAGTAGATCTATGGTTGGGAGTCCCTACATGGCTTAGAAAGCCACTGTATGGAATAAGAGCTAGAGGTAGTCGGCGAGTCACATGGGTGTACTCGGCGAATTGGATGAAGATAGGAAGGAACTCGACGAGTTGGAAGAACAAATCGACGAGTCTGTTGAAGATTGCCTTGGACTCAGCGAGTCTGTTCTTGGACTCGGCGAGTCTGGTCGTGGGACCCTAACTTTTCTGGTTAAGTCGTGAATTGGTGAGTCGAGGGACGACTCAGTGTGTTGACTAGGATGGGACTCGAGGATTCTTGGACGACGAGTCTCAGGGTGACTCGACGAGTAGAGTCTAGGCATGAGAGTTTTCAGATCATAGGAACTCGACGAGTCATCGGGTTGACTCGGCGGGTTGAGTCGTGATATGGGGTTTCTCAAAGCATACGGACTCAACGAGTCAGCGGGTTGACTCGGCGAGTAGAGTCAGTCAGGAAGGTTGACTTTGACTGAGGACTTTGACTTTGACCAAGGGTTGACCAGCTTGACTTCCAGGGATATTTTGGTAATTATTGGTATTTATTGGTTTGGTTATTTGGTAATGATCAGTGGTGGAGTTCGTGCGGGAGGTCGGAGCAGCATGGTCTTAATCCTTCAAGTCGGCAGTTGCAGGTGGGTTATCCTCACTATATCGATGGGGTCTAAGGTTCCAAAGCCGGCCCCTTTACCGGATGGAAAGCTGGATAGTTGTTGATTACTTTATTATAGAGTTATGTTATGATATGAGCATGAGATATACGTGTGACCGGAAGGTCTTATGTGCTATGGATAAGTAATTATATGATATGTGATCCGTATGAGTAGGGATGCGATATGAGTATGAGTTATATGTGCGACCAGAAGGTCTTAGTTACCATGAAAAGTATTAGCTAAATTGATAGATGTTATGTGATTCGTATGAGTAGGATTGCGATATGAGTATGAGATATATGTATGACAGGGAGGTCTTATGAGTTACGAAGAGTATGCGATATAGGTTGTCTTATGATATGTGATCTGTATACGTCATGTATTAACTGTATGTATGTATGAACTGTATGTTATGGATCGGAAGGTCAATAGAGTATGGACCAGAAGGTCATTATGTGTAAGACCGGAAGGCCTAGCAGGTTTGGGACGGAAGTCCCCTGAGACATTCGGATCGGAAGATTCTATAGAGTTATGGCCTGGAAAGGCGTATGTGTTGCATGTGGTATTTTGGGGGTAATTCACTAAGCTTTCGAGCTTACAGTTTCAGTGTAATGTTTCAGGTAACTCAGGAGATCGTGGCAAGGCAAGGGCGTGATCGTACCGCTGCTCAAATTTTATGTTGATGTTCTGGGATACTCTGATAACAAATGAAATGAAAACCTTTTTGTAATGATTTTATGAATATGGGTTGATTTTGAAAAGTTTAAATTTATTGTAAATTTTCACGGTGTTACAATAATCATTCCAAACATAAAAGTTGATTTTAGGCGATAAAAGTGAGTTTTGGTAATCATCCTTAACAAAATTTGGCCAGAAAATCGAAAATCCCGGCACCAGATCCTTGGACTCGTTGAGTCCACTGTGGAACTTGTCAAGTAGGACCTACTAGTCGAGTCTGCCAGTCAGAAGGCAAAAAATTCAGTTTTCTTGAACTTTGGCAATTCACTTTTGCATCTATTCCCAACCAAGATGTCCCATCATGATTTTCTGCCTTATATATATGGGGGACCAAAATCATCCCTTCATTCTTACACCTTCCAGCCAAAAACGCCCATTTTTCTCTCAAGAACACTTGCCGAGAACCTTACTTCTCTCGCAAGTATCATGCGAAATATGCTTGAATCTTCATAGGATCATACCAAATTCATCTAGTGTTCTTTATACCATCAAGCAATCATCATTCCATCTCCTTAAAACCCAACCGAAAACACCTTGATCCTCTTGATTTCACCAATAACACCAAGAACATCACTCGAATCATCAAGTGAGCGAAAATCCAAAGGTGACTGAAATCACCTATCGCCGTCTTGGTACCATTCTAATACTCCTAACTGTAAGTGATTCTTACTTTTTAGGCTATTCCATATCATATTTACCACTATTTTCACTCACTATATACATGTATATTGCGTGAAATGTTATTATGTCTCGGTTTTGTTACAGGATTTAACTTGTGGAATTTACTCTATTACACTATATCTTCACTCGAGCACTCACATAAGGTGAGTTAGTACCCCTATGTTTTGATGGGTTATGAGCATGACATCATTCCTATGGTGTTTATGCAACCCTAATTTCTTTGATCTAAGTTTTTCTACTATGAACACAACAACATTGAATACCAAAGAAATGATCCAAAGAACTAGCATACAACAATCTAATTGACATATAAACTAGGGTTTAGATCTTACCTTTCTTGTTATGTAGTAACAACAAGTTCTCCTTGAATATCCTTGACCTTTGAAATCTTAGTACCTTAAATGTTTCACCTCTAATGGAGTCACAAACACCACTAGCAATAATATGACTTAGGGTGGGAAGGATTTCGGCTAGGGTTTCTCATAAAACTCATAAGCGCTGAAAATCCTATGTAAAGGGTTCCTTATATAGGTGTGTGGGTTGCTAGGGTTTCTGAGAAAATCCTAGTTCCTGCTTAAGGCCTAAGTAGTCCATGGATTCCTTCCTTAGAGCCCTTGGACGAAATCTTATGGGCTTCACCATGAATTTCGTCCACTCCACTCTATGGAGTCCATCAACCCACTAGCAATTAAACGTTAATTACAATATCAGTCTCCTTTATTTAATTAGTCTCTTTTGATCACCAAATTAATACCAAATTAATTTCTGATCAATACTAATTAAATAATATGATTTCCAAATTATATATTAAACTTGTAATATATTAATAAAACCATTTTCGAGTACCAATTTATTATTCATATAATAAATTCTATTCTCTCTCCATGATTCATCCTATCAGTTGCTATGATGAAGGCAACCCAAAAGGACCATGCTCATAATCGGGTGAAGTACATACCAAAATAGTTATGGGCTTAGACACCTAATCCAACATGTTTTACCATTTTTAAATGCTTTTAGGGGGAGAGTACAAGCAAAACACAAAATAGTTGTGCTAAGACTTACATGCTATTACAAACCATTTTTAAGATATTAATGCTTTTATAAACTAATTAAACTATTTTTAAAATGTTTTTCAAACTCTTAAATTGTTGTTTTTATCAAAGTATATTCATATATATCTATATGTATAATTAGGATTTAACAGACTTAGGACTATTGCTTTTGTCTTTATTCATGTTCCTTATTTGGTTGTGGCTTAGGGTAGGATCACTTGTCCGACTGTCAGTCAAACCTTAATTATACATACCAAGTATATATATATATGGGTATTAAACTTATTTCAATAACATTGTCAATCATTCCAGTACAAACATTACATTTGGAAACTATAATAGGTATAGTTTTGAGATCCATTCACACTATTATCTAGTTCAATAATAAATTACATGAATCAATGCATAAGTACAAATTTCTTTTCATTACAAGTACATTATTCATTTCCAAGAACAAGAAAACAGATACACACTATACGTAAACAAGTTAATACTAGAATGTGAGACACCACTTCAGGGTACTTAGTAAGGTTCTTACTAAGTCCAGTTTTATAACCAGAGTCTCCTTGAGGGAGAGCGTGAATTTGTGTATAGATCTATACAAGAGTGACAATCCCGCACCTCGTCTGTTAGCTACAGTTGGACCGGCAGGTCTACAAGTGACAAATGTCATAAATTTTCGAAGCCTGAAGAACGTCGTGTAGGATACTAGTTAGTTTAGCATGATTATAATCTCATTCACATTAAGAATTAACTAAACATTTCGGTTTACAAAACAAACATTACTTCAGTGGTTTTATTTTAAGTAATAGGACTACCTATCATTATTTTCCAGAACTATTACACTATAGAGTTCATACAAGTGCAGTAAACTATTTTCTATCAAAGAAAACATACATTTATGGAAAACATACACTTTTACTATTTCAAAGTACGATAACATACAAACATTTTGGTCTTAAGGTCTAAGACTGCTTTTCATTTAAATAGAGAAAAAATTGGATTTTCTGGAGAACATACTAACATTTTCAGGGAACAAATGCATCTTCAAATACTAAAATCTTATGAACTCACAAACTTAAATGTTGATACTCTCTTTTCAAAATAACTTGTATTATCAGGAAACTAGTAGTTTGATACACGCATCCAGGTTTTTGAGAAGATGGACCTTATTCAAGACTCTACTTTTACTTTGCTATACATTTTTGGTGTCTTATAAACAATACACAGAACACACATGTATTAACTATTTTAAGTGCAATGTATTGTTGTTGCTTGTTTTACTATTATGCAATTGTTATGATACTGTACATGACATCCTCCGCCCCTTCACATTTCCGCCGTTCCGGCTTGGGGTGTGGCACCATATTTATTATACATATGATTACATAACTATCCAGGCTTAATCGCAGCGTCCAACTTATCTAAATACTTTTATGTAGTTCTTAATGTGATATTGTTTCCGGTATGTATGCATGTTCGTATAATTCTTATAAAATACTTATATTCTAAAAGTATACTTTTAGTCAGAGTGTTTCAACCCCATTGTATTTATAGTTGTATATCTTGTGTGGTTTGATATACTTAGTTCACTATAAACAATGCTCTGATACCAATCTGTCACACCCCCAAACCAGAACGGCAGAAACGTTCGGGGGCAGATGAAGTCATGTACAGTTCACAACAAGAGATTAATAGTAATCAAAGTACAACAAAAATCATATTGATAATGTATAGCTTTTACATCTGTGTTCAAATCATTGTATACTTGCATCCAAAAATGTATAGCAAAAACTAAAAGACGTGGGTCTATGATACTTCGTCTTCTCCAAAACCTACGTGGATACTCGTCTATTGATTCCCTGAGAATACAAGTGGTTTTGAAAAGAGTGTCAACAATTAAGTTGGTGCGTTCATAAGTATTTTTGTATTAGAAGTCTGTCATTTGTTCCTTGAAAATATAAATGTGTTTTTCCAGAAAATCTTATATTTTCTATTGTAAATGAATTGTACTCTTAGTACCTTAAGACCAAAATGTGTAAGTATTGTTGTACTCTGAAATAGTATAATGTAGTTTTAATATTGACTAAAAGCATATGAAAATGAAAGTTTCCCTGAAATGTAAGTTTCGTTGTACTGGAAAATAGTGTTCTGTAATTGTACATGTATGAAATCCTTTTGAATGTATGTGCTTGGAACTACCAGCTATACTGTAAAGTATTGTATTGTATTATAGTTTTATTATTAAATAAAACTATTTGAAGTTATGTATGTATTCGTACACTCATCATATTGTTCAATACCAAACTGTGAGTTATTATAACTATGCTTGATGACCTAAGATGGTCTGATACGACGCTATTTAGGCGTCAGAATTGGTACGACATTTGGCACCCCAGGCCTGCCAGCCTAACTGTATCTAACAGTTTAGGTGTTGGATTGTCAGTCCCGTAGTCCTAATAGTATTTAACACATAATATTGTGTATAGTCGTAATCCTAACAGTATTTAACACATAATATTGTGTATATGTTAGTTAAATTAATATGTGAAGTGTTTTTAAATCACTAGATTAATTTAAAGGAACTTACAAGCTTTCTGGGGATTTTGGATGAATGTTTAAAGATGTTCCCATAAAGATTTGAAGATACTGGATGAAGGTTTGAAGATATAAAGATTGTCTTATAAATTTTGAGAGGATTTGTAACTGATTGCGAAAATGAAATGGGATAAACGGGTGTGATTTCGGCCTATATATATATATATATATATATATATATATATATATATATATAGTTAGGTTCATGTATAAACCTTAATTATTGT
Source organism: Lactuca serriola (assembly GCF_051521515.1). Lineage (NCBI taxonomy): Eukaryota > Viridiplantae > Streptophyta > Magnoliopsida > Asterales > Asteraceae > Lactuca > Lactuca serriola. The sequence continues at coordinate 92,392,373 of NC_136411.1, read as the reverse complement.
GTGAATGTGTGAACCAATGGGAATTAAGAAAACAATAATTGATTAATAAAAAAAAATAAAAGTTAATTTTGGAAGTTTACATATAATTATTTTACTAACCAAAAAATGAAGTCATATATTTTCCTTAAATCATGGTTTCAATTACAAATTTTATATAAATTTATCCCCTTTTTAAACTATATTTGTGATCTTAAATCATATTCACCACTTCACGTTGTCAAGCCTGGAAGTTGAATTTTGTTGATTATAATTTTTTATGTTAGGAAAGAGCGATGACATTATGAATTAAATGATTTTGATTCCAGAAGTTCAACACAAACCAAAATTTTCGAGAGCAAAATTTGCAGGTCAAAAAAGAGAGACAATGTGAGAACAATTATTCTTCAAGAATGAAAATTTAATTGAGACTTGGAAAACGGGTAAACCAATCTCCAAGAAAATTGAGTTGAAAAGTTAATTTTCAAAACAATTAATTTATTCTTCAAGAATGTTGTATATTGTACAAAAAAGTACTATAAAGATACAGGGAAGAAGCGCATAAGTATCTTCAAAGAGATTAATTTTTTCAAGAATTGTATTCTTCAAACATTCTTGAAGAATGCTTGAATTCTACATGATTTTCTTGGTTGTATATAAAGGTTGTGGTGCTACAAACCTGCAAATCTATTTTTATTATTCAATTCTTCAATAATACTTGAATTCTTAAATTCTTCGGACCTTTATATCATTTTTTCTTAAATCCTTCTTCAAGAATGCTTGTATTCTAAATAATTGAAAATTATCATCGGCTGAAATTTCTTATACAAGTTATTTATTTTATTCCCAAAGAATGTAAAATATGAATTTGATATATATTTTGTGAGTACCGTGTAAAAGAATGGTTCAAATTCTTTAAAAATGTGTTATAATATATATATATGCATTCTTAAAGAATTATATGCGAAATCAATACTCCGTGCAATTGAAATCAATTGAAATCATATTAAAATTGACTGTTGTAGATTCATTTAAAATACTATATTCTTTAAAAATGTTAGGCACAATTGAAATAAATTAAAATCAAATTAAAACATAACATATACCCTTCAAATTTGCCATTCCTAATTTGTTTAAAACCATAACGTCAAATTTACTCTTCTGGAGCTCGCAATATTGATAGAAATTAATTTTTTACACTTAATTACCATTATGCCATTATTGATCCTAACTGTAACGCCTATGTTTCCGGGCTTGCCATTTTTAGCAATGTAATGGTCTAGGTTAACCTCTGCAACCTGTTTTGAAATAATAAAGATTATATGATTTAAGTATTGTGTGTTTTGTGCTTAATTGCTTAATTATGTGGTTTGATTAATTAAGAATAAATATAAGTGTCAAAATTATAGTGTAAAATAAACTTGATATCTTTGGTTAATGTTGTAGTAGTTGAAACGAGGTTTCCGAATATATATAGAACACCCAAATCTGACTTCGTATGAGGAAGTTATGATTTATCGAAGTTTCGGCTTAGCAGTATGCAGCCTAAAATACTCGATTTGAGATCGAGCGGTTTTTAGCCTGAAATACTCGATTTGGGAGTCAGCAATCTGATCCGAAGTACGCCCCGCGTACACCGAAGGTGTCGACACTCGCAGCAAGTGGCTTCGGATGACGAACGCAGTGACGGATTCGGACCAGTACGCCCCGCGTACGCCTGTACGCCCCGCGTACGCCTGTACGCCCCGCGTACTCCGAGGCTCCAGCCTCCTATAAATAGGATGTGAGGGCAGCCGGTTCTTTTGTTCATTTTCTCTCTTCTCTCTCCCATTTTGCATCGTTTTGTGTGCCAGAAATACCCCGAAGCCACGGTATCATACTCGAGCCCCGAGGCAAGTCCCGAGATCCCGAAGATCCCGAGAAGTGCGGTTCCCGAGCCGAAGCTCTGCCCGCGAGAAGTTCGATTTTTGTGAAGATCTTCCAGATCTGCCGAGGATTACTACTTCTGCAAGTCGTAGTGCTGTCCGATCATCTTCTGATCAAGTGAGTGTATACTACCTTTCATAAACACGATAATAATACAAGTATGGTTTGAGTGTATTAAGTATATTGTTGTTTATATGTGTGAATGTGTATTCACTTTCTTCTAACTCATAGATATGATTTATTCTCTATGAGATATGTGTTATGTGTGTGTGTGCCTCATCTGTTATGTGGAATATGTATTGATCAAAGTATGCTATACAGGTTTTTATCTATGTATAAAATGTATATTTTTATCTACTAATATGTTGGGTAGAACATGGGTAGATAGTTGGTGTGTAATAAACAGATGAGAGGCCTCGTTGTTGTTTGATTTAGTCATCTAGCGGAGTTTAGATGACGACCACATACTTTTCTAGATTGTCTTGTGGAACATTAGCAGGTTCGCCACTTGTAGGTGTTAATGAACTTGGGTGTTCATTCGCTGTACTCCATCCCCCTCATGGTTGCCTTATTTGACTTATATTGCTGAGGTACCCCCAAAGCATGTGTTGTCGCCCCGATGAAATATTCTTAGACTAGGTCCCTTATGTTAGTTGTCTTAGGGACATAAAGTGAGAATAACGGGAATGGGTAATTGGGTTATTGTTGGTTGGTGGAAATTAAATATGATTATTTATTGTGGGTTGAAAACCCTATATGCTCACCAGGCTCCCAAGCCTGACCCACTCAGTTTTATTTGTATTACAGGAAGTGGTGCGAGGGCATAAGATGGATGAACCATCAAGTTGTTTTGTTTACAAGTCTGTATATGTTTATATTTGTTGAATGACTTGTAATGTTATCGTTTATGCTTATTGGTATGTATCGGAACATGACACCCTGAGTTTTGATTATAATGAAAATACATTTCTTTTATGAAATGCTTTGGTAAACATTGTTTTATCATGTTTTGTTTTTGGGAACAAATTCCGCAACTCTTTCAAATCAAAAGGATTTACTCTGAAAATATTTTAAAAGCATAAATGAAAATCGGTCTTTTCTGGCCGAGATTTTGGGGATGTCACAGTTGGTATCAGAGCATTAGTTTAAGCGAACTAGGAATTTGTAGGATTTCTAGACTTAAACTTAGAATGCTAAGTGAAGTTTTGAGATGTGTGTCTGTTATGTTTTAGACACGAGCACTAGTTTATTTTAGGAAAGTTGCCTAAAATGCTTTATGTGCTAAATGTTATATGTTGCCATATATGATATTATTTGTTCGGATCTATGGTCTGTTGCCGACCGGATCTAGAAACCTTATGTGTGTAGGATTCTAAGCGTACGTCTACGATATTAGAACTAGCATGTAAACGTTTCGGAGTGATAAGGATGATTTGAATATCTATCGTGATTGAGGGTCTAAATTCACCTTATTCGGTGTGTAGATCAAAATGGTGAGAACAAGAAGTGGAGTTGGAAATGCTGACGAAAACAGGAATCAACCACCAGTGATTGAACAAATACATGTCGTAGCAGCAGCACCTGAGCCAATAGCCATGGCTGGTGTGCAAATGATGATTCAGACGATGTTGGATCGTCAGATGGATGAAACTAGATGGTTGCTTCAACAGAATCGTGAAGAACTGTCAATTCGTGTGGAAGAGCCCGAATTAAATGAAGGGAACTCGGAGGGTGGAAACTTCAGTGGGTCTGTTGGTCAAGCCAACCCACCGATAGTTAGGCAACACAACCATGATGGAAGGAATGATGGAATGGGATGCAAGTATAAGGACTTTCAAACTTGCAAACCATCGACCTTCAATGGAAAGGAGGATCCGATTGGGGTTATGGATTGGATCTCTGAAATGGAGCTAGCCTTCATGACTTGTGGCTGCAGAGGTAAGTTGCAGACTATCTATGCAGTGCGTCAATTCCAAGGTGGAGCCGTTCGTTGGTGGAACACTCTAGGGAAGACTTTGAGCCCTAATGAGCCACTGCAATTGTCATGGGCAGAGTTCTTGGTGCAGTTCAAGCGGAAGTTCTGCTCGACTCAAAATCTGTTGGAGTTGGAGAACAAGTTTTTAGCATTGACGAAAGGCAGCATGTCAGTTGATGAATACACCAATAACTTCACCGATAAGATGGAGTTTGCCTTGCGTATCATCCTAGACGAGCTGACAAAGGTGGACCGGTATGTAAAGGGACTCCCATGGGAGTACGAGGTGCCAGTACGTCAGGCACTTACTCTAGAGGCAGCTATCTGGGCTGCCAAGTCTGTTGAGAACATGATTAAGGGAAGAACCACCGACAAGGTTGAGGTTGGTGAGAAAATAAAGTTTGAGGGAACATCTGGTTCCGGTAAGAAAGGCAAATTTTCGAAATCTGATTCGAAAAAGTTTGGAGGAAAGGGAGGCGAAGCGAAGTGGTGTGATAAGTGTAAGAAAAAGCACTTTGGGAAATGTAGCGAGGATGTGACCTGCTACAAGTGTGGAAAGGTCGGACATTTTGCCAATGAATGTCCGAACAACAAAAGGATGTGTTTTGGTTGTAATGAAGAGGGGCATATTTTGAAAGACTGTCTGAAGAAGAAGGAGGCAGCTAGGCCCAACATTCCACCAAAGCCGAAGGCGAGAGCCTTCCAAATGACACTTGAGGCCGCGAAAGATGAAGCTGATGTCACTTCATGTACCTTCCTCGTAAACGAATTACCTGCTCAAATTTTGTTTGATTCTGGAGTCAACTACTCCTTTATTTCGCATGAGTTTGGTAGAAAGCTAGCTTTGCCTGTTGATAGACTAGATAATGCTTTATTAGTCGAAGTAGCTAGTGGCAAGTTTGTACCTGTTAGCCATCGTATGAAAGACATCTTAAGTGACCTTAATGGGAATAAGTTTCACGAGAAATTATTGCCTATCGAACTAAATGGTTTCGACATCGTGTTGGGAATGGATTGGCTTAGCGCCAATGATGCCGAAATTTTGTGCAAGAAGAAGATAGTTAAAGTAAACCCGCCTGGGAAAGATTCGTTTATGGTGTATGGAGACAAACGCAGAGTGAATTCTGGAATCATTTCCCTAATGAAAGCCAGAAAGTGTTTGACCAAGGGATGTACATCATATTTAGCATTCGTGATTGATGCTAAGAAAGAGAAGAAGGTGATGCAGAGCATTCCAGTGGTGTGTGATTATCCGGAAGTATTTCCCGAAGATCTTCCTAGATTACCACCTGATAGACAAGTGGAGTTCAGAATAGACTTGTTACCAGGAACCATGCCAATAGCAAAAGCACCTTATCGATTAGCACCGACGGAGATGAAGGAGCTGATGATGCAACTTCAGGAGTTATTGGAAAAAGGTTTCATTAGACCTAGTTCATCGCCCTGGGGAGCTCCGGTGTTATTCGTAAAGAAGAAAGATGGAAGTATGAGAATGTGCATCGATTACAGAGAGCTGAACAAGACAACAATAAAGAATAGATATCCGTTGCCAAGGATTGATGATATGTTTGATCAATTGCAAGGTTCGAGCTATTTCTCGAAGATCGATCTAAGGTCAGGATATCATCAGCTAAAAGTAAGAGATCAAGATATCGAGAAGACTGCATTCAGAACTAGATATGGACACTACGAGTTCTTGGTTATGTCGTTTGGACTAACCAATGCTTCGGCAACATTCATGGATTTGATGAATAGGGTTTGTAATCCTTTCCTTGATAAATCCGTGATAGTGTTCATAGACGACATTCTGATTTACTCGAAAAGCCAGGAGGAGCATGGCAGACACTTGCGAGAAGTGTTGGAAGTTCTGAAGAAGGAGAAGCTGTATGCAAAGTTCTCCAAATGTGATTTTTGGATTCGTGAAGTCCAATTCTTAGGTCACGTGGTCAACCAAGAAGGGATAATGGTTGATCCAGCAAAGATTGAAGCTGTGATGAAGTGGGAACAACCGAAAAGTCCCACGGAGATTTGAAGCTTTTTAGGATTAGCCGGATATTACCGCAGGTTTATCCAATGCTTTTCTTCGATTGCTACTCCATTGACAGCTTTGACCCACAAAGGAGCTACTTATGCTTGGAGTGATAAGCATAAAGAAGCATTCGAGAAGCTAAAGAAGAAGCTATGCGAGGCACCGATACTTTCTTTACCCGATGGAGTTGAAGACTTCGCTGTTTATAGCGATGCGTCTGGGGTTGGATTGGGTTGTGTTTTGACCCAAATAGAAAAGGTGATAGCATATGCGTCTCGACAGTTGAAAGAGCATCAAAAGAATTACCCGACTCATGATTTGGAGTTGGCAGCGGTAGTTTTCGCTCTGAAAATATGGAGGCATTACCTCTATGGCACGAAGTGCAAACTTTTCACTGATCATAAGAGTCTCCAATATCTCTTTAATCAGAAGGAATTGAATATGAGGCAACGACGTTGGCTAGAATTACTTAAAGACTACGACTGCGAGATACTTTACCACCCCGGTAAAGCTAATGTTGTTGCTGATGCTCTCAGTCGGAAAGTCAATCTTGAAAGGAAAAGGCCAAGGGCGTTGAGAATTGAAGTTGTCTCGACCATTGTGGAAAGTATAAAGAAAGCTCAAGAGGAAGGTTCTGAGAAAAATGACCGAAAGGAGGAACGTTTGGGTAAAACGTTGGTGTTTGGTACAAACGGTCATGGACTAAAGGTATTCCAAGATCGTATTTGGGTACCTAAGTCAGGAGGAATTAGGGACCTTCTGATGGAAGAAGCTCACAAAACCATGTACTCAATTCATCCTGGTAGCACTAAAATGTATAGGGACCTGAAACCCTACTACTGGTGGCCGACGATGAAGCTTGATGTTGCAAAGTATGTGGCTGAGTGTGTGACTTGTGCGAGAGTCAAGACACAACATCAGAAACCTTACGGGAGTTTAGAACCATTGCCTGTGCCTATGGGTAAGTGGGAAGACATTGCTATGGACTTTGTCACTAAACTGCCCAGAACAAAGAATGGTCACGACATGATTTGGGTGGTCGTTGATCGATTCACTAAGAGTGCGCATTTCATAGCAGCCAAGGAGAAATGGTCTATGGAAAAGCTTGCGAATTCTTACGTGAAGGAAATTGTGAGGCTTCACGGTGTTCCGTTAACGATTGTATCGGATCGTGATAGCCGTTTCACCTCAAGGTTTTGGAAAAGTCTACAAGAGGAAATGGGTACCAAGTTATGTTTAAGTACAGCTTACCATCCGCAGACTGATGGTCAGAGTGAAAGAACGATTCAAACACTTGAAGATATGCTGAGAGCATGTACCTTGGAATTCCTAGGTAATTGGGATGAACATTTACCATTGGTAGAATTTTCCTATAACAATAGTTTCCACTCGAGCATTAAGATGGCACCTTATCAAGCTTTGTATGGACAAAAGTGTCGTATGCCGTCTTGTTGGCTTGAGGCTGGGGAAAAGCGGTTTATGGGACCGGAGATGGTTCATCAAACTGCTGAAAAGTTGAAAATAATTAGGGAAAGAATGTTAGCAGCTCAGGATCGTCAAAAGAGCTATACTGACAAGAAGCGAAGACCGATGACTTTTGAGGTTGGAGATTCGGTTTTGCTTAAAGTCTCGCCGTGGAAGGGACTTATAAGATTTAGAAAAAGGGGAAAGTTGAGTCCAAGGTTTATTGGACCGTTTAAAGTTCTTCAGAGGGTTAGGAACCAAGCTTACAAGCTCGAATTACCCGAAGAACTGAATGGAATTCACAACACTTTTCATGTGTGTTATTTGAGGAAGTTCACGGGAGAAGTTCCCGATATAATTCACATTTCTGAATTTAGAATTGATGAGAACAAAAGGTTGATTGAAGAACCAGAGGCAATTGTTGACCGAAAGACTAAGAAGTTGCGACACAAAATGGTTGGGTTAGTGCTTGTCCGATGGAAACACACGAATGGGCCGAATCTCACCTGGGAGACGGAGAGTGACATGTTGAGTCGCTATCCGCATTTGTTTGATGATGTGTGATTCCGGGGACGAAATCATTCTAAGGTGGAGAGAATTGTAACGCCTGTGTTTCCGGGCTTTCCATTTTTAGCAATGTAATGGTCTAGGTTAACCTCTGTAACCTGTTTTGAAATAATAAAGATTGTATGATTTAAGTATTGTGTGTTTTGTGCTTAATTGCTTAATTATGTGGTTTGATTAATTAAGAATAAAAATAAGCGTCAAAATATAGTGTAAAATAAACTTGATATCTTTGGTTAATGTTGTAGTAGTTGAAACAAGGTTTCCGAATATATATATATAGAACGCCCAAATCTGACTTCGTATGAGGAAGTTATGATTTATCGAAGTTTCGGCTTAGCGGTATGCAGCCTGAAATACTCGATTTGAGATCGAGCGGTTTTTAGCCGAAGTAATCTAAACGAGGATCGAAGGTCTCATTGTTGGTATCGAAGCGATAAAAAGTTAGGCGAGAACGGACGTCAAACGAAGAAGTTATGAATTTATAACGAAGTTTTTCTGTCTCGGCCCATTAAAAATAAATAATCAAAATAAAGTTAAAATTAGCCGACGGAGTCTAAACGAAAGTTGTAGAGCGTAGTCTCACCTTCGCGTGGATATAAAAAACGTCGAAAACGGAGTTCGTATGAAGAAGATATGAATTTCCGAAGTTTATTAAATATTTTGTATTTAATTTTAATTGGAAAATCCGGCATTATCCGAAGGGGAGTCAGCAATCCGATCCGAAGTACGCCCCGCGTACACCGAAGGTGTCGACACTCGCAGCAAGTGGCTCCGAGGCTCCAGCCTCCTATAAATAGGATGCGAGGGCAGCCGGTTCTTTTGTTCATTTTCTCTCTTCTCTCTCCCGTTTTGCATCGTTTTGTGTGCCAGAAATACCCCAAAGCCACGGTATCATACTCGAGCCCCGAGGCAAGTCCCAAGATCCCGAAGATCCCGAGAAGTGCGGTTCCCGAGCCGAAGCTCTGCCCGCGAGAAGTTCGATTTTTGTGAAGATCTTCCAGATCTGCCGAGGATTACTACTTCTGCAAGTCGTAGTGCTGTCTGATCATCTTCTGATCAAGTGAGTGTATACTACCTTTCATAAACACGATAATAATACAAGTATGGTTTGAGTGTATTAAGTATATTGTTGTTTATATGTGTGAATGTGTATTCACTTTCTTCTAACTCATAGATATGATTTATTCTCTATGAGATATGTGTTATGTGTGTGTGTGCCTCATCTGTTATGTGGAATATGTATTGATCAAAGTATGCTATACAGGTTTTTATCTATGTATAAAATGTATATTTTTATCTACTAATATGTTGGGTAGAACATGGGTAGATAGTTGGTGTGTAATAAACAGATGAGAGGTCTCGTTGTTGTTTGATTTAGTCATCTAGCGGAGTTTAGATGACGACCACATACTTTTCTAGATAGTCTTGTGGAACATTAGCAGGTTCGCCACCTGTAGGTGTTAATGAACTTGGGTGTTCATTCGCTGTACTCCATCCCCCTCATGGTTGCCTTATTTGACTTATATTGCTGAGGTACCCCCGAAGCAAGTGTTGTCGCCCCGATGAAATATTCTTAGACTAGGTCCCTTATGTTAGTTGTCTTAGGGACATAAAGTGAGAATAACGGGAATGGGTAATTTGGTTATTGTTGGTTGGTGGAAATTAAATATGATTATTTATTGTGGGTTGAAAACCCTATATGCTCACCAGGCTCCCAAGCCTGACCCACTCAGTTTTATTTGTATTACAGAAAGTGGCGCGAGGGCATAAGATGGATGAACCATTAAGTTGTTTTGTTTACATGTCTGTATATGTTTATATTTGGTAAACATTGTTTTATCATGTTTTGTTTTTGGGAACAAATTCCGCAACTCTTTCAAATCAAAAGGATTTACTCTAAAAATATTTTAAAAGCATAAATGAAAATCGGTCTTTTTTGGCCGAGATTTTGGGGATGTCACACTAACCCTCAATTATATTTAATCTAATAGACACAATTTATTCATACAATCACACTATAATTACAATTCGCATTTAATCCTAACCCTATATATATATATATATATATATATATATATATATATATATATATATATATATATATATATATATATATATATATATATATGAGGATAAAATGATTTGACATGTGCATAGGGAAGTGTAATTTTTCTAATTGGAATGTATGTCACCGTCTAAAAGTTTTGAGATTTCGGCCTATCCTAACCGAAATCATTGTTTACGGTCTAAAAGTCCAACAGAGAAGGGGAGTTTTTGGTTTAAACTCCACCGAAATTCCCTGATTTTTGTCCATGTTCTCGGTCTCGCAATGGCAATGGTTTTCGGTTTAAAGGTTTGTTCTCGGTAGGGGTTCTCGGTGCACAAAGAGAAGATTTCGGTTAGCTCTTTTTTTTTGTATTTTGATTCCTACTACCAAAAACGCATAAAGTAATATAAAATTGAACTATTAAATCAAATAATTTTATTTATTTGACTTTTGTTTAACATAGTTGACTAGCTTTGACTTTTAGTGACTTTCTTTTATTTTTATTAACTTTAAATAATTGGTTGTTACACAAGGAACTAACAGGAAATCACCATGAAGCATTTGGTTTCCAAACCCATTTGTTAGGAACTACAGACAGCTTTACATTAACAACAATATCACACAAGCTATCCAAGGCAGTCGATTCCTTTCCTCTTCATGGCTGTCTTCTCCACTCCCACTGAGTAGCAACCACTTCTAGATCTCTAATCCTATCTGCCACCCTGCAATTTTTATTAGACTTAATAACATAAAGTTCTAGAAACGCATCTTTCAGAACCAAGTTTCCATGTCATTTGTCTTTCCAAAAGTGAGTTGTATTTGCAGCACCTAAACGTCTCTCAAATAACTAGTCCAAAGAAATATTACAATTAGCAAACTCCATATTAATTCTGGAAATCGTCAACCATACCCCAGGGATACTGCATTTAGCCATTGGCTTAGTATCTATTCTAGAGATTTTATGCAAAGCAATGATGCAAGCGGACCAAAAATTGTTCTCTTCACTTTTTAGGCGCCACCACCATTTAGCCAAGAGAGCTAAATTTAAAGACTAGAGACAACCAATACCAAAACCCCCTTTACTTTTATGTTTAACCATTGTGCTCCTAGAAATCCAATGTATTTTTTTTTATTTTCTTTTCCACCCTCAAATAAATCTCTTTCTAATACCCTCTAGAACATCAATAATCTTGCTGGGAGCCTTAAATAATGAGAAGAAATAAAGTGGGAGACTTCCTAAAACGGATTTGAAAAGTGTAAGACGCCCGACAAACGAAAGGTTATCCGCTTTCCAACTAGACAACTTAGAGATTGAATTTATCCATAATTGGTCGCCAGTTCTTAGCAAGCCTCATATTGGCCCCAATACGAAGCTCGATATATATATATATATATATATATATATATATATATATATATATAATGGGGAAATTCGCAGGTTCACAACAAAGAATACTAATCAGTCTTTCAAGTTCAAGATCTTCCACTCCAACACCAAAGATGTTGCTGTTGTGAAGATTAAACTTTAAACCGGATGCGATGTAAAAACAACGAAGGATTCTATTTAGATTAATTAAATCCATCTCATACCATTCTCCAATAACGGTAACATCATCCGCGTATATAAAATGAGACAACATGGGGCCATTATTTGGAAGATTTATACCGTGATAAAAATGTTGATCACAAGCTTCCTTTAGAGAAATAGTTAATTTCCATCACAAGGATAAAGAGAAAAGGAGTTAGAGGGTCACCTTGCCTAACACCCCGTCTTATGTTGAGTTCTTTAGTGGAAAAAACCTTGACTATGACAGAAGTTATTCCCGAGTTTAATTAACCACACATCCACTTACTCCCTTTACCCCCAAAATTCAGTTGCTCCAATATCGAATCTAAGAAACCCCAATTAAGCGAATCAAACGCTTTATCAAAATCAACTTCATATGTAGTATATTGTTTTGCATTTTGTATCTATTATTTGTATGACTCATTGTATAACTAGTCTAAACATAATTAGTCCTTTTAGTTATGTTTGTAATTATATATCAGTGGAAATCTACCCCCCCCCCCCCCACACACACACACACACACACACATATATATATATATATATATATATATATATATGCATACAAATCTAGCTTCTTTTGAGAAACAATAGATATGTGATAATTTGCGAACTCATAATCAACTCATCATTTTTTAGCACCAAAAACACTAATATTCTCCAAATTGTGCGTCTAAGTCATATCTAGGCTCAACAAAGGATTTGACGATATATATTTGATATTTTTGTATGACAACTGATGAGCACAATCAGCAGTCGTATGGACTGCTGATGAGCATAATCAATAGTCATCTGGACTGATGATTGCTCATCAGCAGTCCATATGGCTGCTGGTTGTGCTCATCAACAGTCCGTACAACTGTTGAATGTGTATACATGCAAATTTTGAAAATAAAAAAAAAAAATTGTCAATTTTTTTAGTGTTGATAGGAGCACCATTTGGAGAATATTGATGTTTTAGTGTTGAAAAATGATGAGTTGATTATGAATTTACAAGTTTGCATGCTTTTTTAAGTTCTCACAATAACTCACACACACACACACACACACACATATATATATATATATATATATATATATATATTATCGTTACCATTATCAACTTGAAACCCTAAAAGCAATGATGCGCGAAAGAGAGAATGAGAAATAACAACACTAATAAGATGTGGAGAAATAAAAGGCAACTTTATATTATTTCAAGACTACAGATAAATTGAAAAATGCATCGTATGTTTTTTTATTTTCATTTTATGATCCTAAAAGACGACATATACTTATTTATGTCATGGATTTTAATAAAAGATGACAACATTTTGCACAAACATTTATGATTGCCGTAAATCCTTAAAATTTTTACGAAAGATGACATAAGTTTTATGAACGTTTTTTTTTTTTTTTGGTCATAAAATAGTGTATGTCGATGTTCATCTATCATTAAAACCTCATTTTTCTACTAGTGCTACTTAGGGCTTTCCAATGATATGTTGCAAAAAAAATAGTTCTTGGGCCTAAATTAGTGGAGAATATCAACAACAAGATCTAACTTCCACCGCCCGTTGTATGTGCTGTCCAAGCGCGTAAATGTACCGTGTCCTAGACAAGAAATATGATTCATTGGTTTCATTTTTTTTGTTTTGATAATCTCTCGACCACATACAACCTGATTCTTTTCCAAAAAAAAAAAAAAAAAAAAAAAAAAAAAAAAAAAAAAAAAAACTTGTTAAAGTTAGAAGAGAATTTTGAAAATTGTTTATGATATTTTAACAAGTTTTAGATTGTCGAAGATATAAATCTGGTTTGATATTTTTAAAATAATAACATACATCTGTTTGTGCAAAAAGATTTTGAAGAAGGGTTTTCTTCAAATATTTTCAAAGATATGTATTATGATTTTCTAAGATGCTTTTCGAGAATTTCCACAAAGATTTTTTAAGGGCATTTCGAAGCCACACAGAGAGGACCGTTTCTGAAAAAATTGGATCTTCAAGGAGTACTTCAATAAAGTTAGGCTTTCTAATTAGCGATGAGCATATACGGGTACCCGTCTTATTTGGCGAGAACCAGAACCGGAACCGGAACCGGAACCGGCGGTTCCTAGAGAGTTAGAACCAAAACCAGAACCGCTTTAGACAGTTCTTAAATGTTTGGAACCAGTCTCGGAACCGGCGGTTCCGATTCCGGGAGCGGGTAACCCGGTCACATTAATTTTGTGAACTTTTGTCTACAAAACCGCAATTTAGTTCGATCCAAATCAAATTAATTCGGACCAAAGACGGACAAAATCGGACCAATATATTCTAAACCGATCGAAGTAACACACACACACACACACACACACACATATATATATATATATATATATATATATATATATATATATATATATATATATATATATATAAACCGGTTCTGGCGGGTACCCAGCGGGTAGCGGTTCCGAAAAAATGAGAACCAGAACCGGAACCGCTTAAGGTTCCAAAACCGGCAGTTCCGGTTCCAAAAGCAGGTACCCGGTTCCGATGCGCATCCCTGTTTCTAATAAGGCACATTATTTATTTTCGGTGGATGACGTTGATATCTAAAAAAGAAATCTATGTCTTTGTTTGGTTTACAATTTTTTAAGGAAGTTTAGGCCTACCAATTGTATCGTGTTCGCGTTGGTGGGTCGTAGGTTGGCGGGTCAAAATATATCAACCCGAACACGAACCATTTAACTATGCATGTAACGGATTACCGGGTTTGAAACATAAATACATATATGACCCGTCAACCCAATTATTTATACGGGTTCACAGGTTGGTGGGTTCGTGGGTCAGATTGGGGTTCATATGTTCAAAGGTTCGATCGCAACAAATCGATTGTCAACTACGTTGTGCATCCGTCATTCACGTTCAGACATCCATCATTCGATAATGATTCAATCATGCATGTCGCCATTCTTCGTGAGTTTGTTCTGTCGTTTGTCATAGAGGGGAGAGCGAAAGAGGGGTTATTCGATTTTGTTTGTGAGATGCTAAGATTATTTAGGGCAAACGCCAAATGTCAAATGGTCAATGATATCGAGTATCCTATCCTAGTATAAAATATGGAAAGTGATTCGTACACAACACTGTATAGTATATATAATGCTTAAAACATTTAAAAAAATATATAAAACTTTTTATTAAAATTCTAAACGGATTGGTGGGTCAACCCGTATGTTTTTTAAGAAACCCACATATAACCTGTTTAATAAACGGGTTGATGGGTTCAAAAACTCAACCCAAACCCGTTTATTTCGTGTCGTGTCGCGGGTCGTATCGAGAATTGTCAGGCGTATGTGAATGTGATGATTGGTTGACAATTTGAAGGCATATAATTTTGTTCAGTTCCACCAAAATCTTGTTGGTGGTCAAGCAATATAACAGTAAACGAGAACAAGGGTAACAGGGGTAAAAATGGAAATGACAGCCGAATGATTACTTTATTGACTGAAGAATACTAGCAGCCTAATGATTAAGGTGCTATACAATGAATTTTCGACTGATGAATTGTGATCACTGAATTACTCTATTTATACTACTAAATTTAACAGAAAAGAGAAATAATATGAGCAGTCTAATTGTAACGGTCATCACTGCCCCATGTGCTTTATTCTTCCTAGTTACCAGGTCCATCCTTGACCAACATTTCTCCCCCTCAAGATTGACCTTTCTTCTTTAGATCCTCAATGCCAACTAATTCCCTCATCTCTGCAAACTTTATCCTTGGCATTGCCTTTGTTAGAACATCAGCCTTTTGTTGATCTCCATTTACATGTTCCACTTGAATTTGCTCCCTTTCAACACACATGCGAATGAAGTGGAACCTTGTGTCTATGTGCTTGCTTCTACCGTGAGATACCGGATTTCTTATGAGTGCAATGGTGGATTGATTGTCGATTAGCAGCTTCACCTTCTGTGCTTTCTTTCCCATCAGCTCACTGAACAAATTTCTTAACCACGGTCCTTGACATGCTGCTGCTGTTGCAGCCATATACTCGGCTTCACATGAGCTGAGTGCCACTGTTTTCTATTTCTGCGAAGCCCATGTTATAAGATTTCCTGAGTAGTAGAAAGCTACTCTAGTGGTTCCCCTTCTATCTTCACAGTCACTGTTGTAGCTGTTGTCACTGTATCCCACAAGTCTTCCATCGCCTCCCCTGTGATACTTTAGCCCATACTGGGTTGTTCCCTTCACATATCTCAAGATATGTTTTATAGCAACATAGTGACTCTGTTTAGGACTTTGCATAAACTTGCTCACCACTCCAACACTGTAATTGAGGTCTGGTCTTGTGTGTACCAGGTACCTCAAACTCCCAACAAGCTTCCTGTACATGGTTGTATTTACTGGTTCACCATCTTCATCTTTGGTTAGCTGGAGTTTTGACTCCATTGGGTAATGGGAACTATTGCAGCCTCCCATACCTAAAGTCTTTAAGATCCTTTCAGCATACCCCTTCTGTGAGAGCATTGTACCATCCTTACCCTGTATTACTTCAATTCCCAGGTAATATGATAACAATCCCAGGTTACTCATGTCAAACAAACACTTCATTCTATTTTTGAACTCTTGGATTCCTTTCTCACTTGACCCAGTGACTATAAGGTCATCTACATATATAACCACTATAAGAATCAGATTGGGTTTATGTACCTTGTAGACGGCTTGCTCATGAGCACATCTAGCGAATCCAATTGACTTGAGTGATCGGTCAAGTTTTATGTTCCATGCCCTTGGCGCCTGTCGTAACCCATACAGGGCCTTGTGAAGACGGTACACCCATCCTTCCTTGCCTTTGACCATCCAGGTGATGTACAAGCCAATTTTCTTTTGTCGCTATCGAGAGAATCAGTCTTATCGTCTCCAACCTGGCCACCGGTGCAAATGCGTCGTCAAAGTCGACCCCCCTTTGTTGAACATAACCCTTGGCGACCAAACGAGCCTTGTGCTTGATTACCTCCCCAGCTGCATTCTTTTTCGCCTTAAATACCCATTTTACCCCTATCGCCTTGCGATTTGGGGGTAGCCTGGTTAAAGTCCAGGTATTGTTTTTCTCAATTGACTTCACCTCCGTTTCCATGGCTCGTTTCCACCCTTCTTCACTTGATGCTTCTTCGTAGGTTGTGGTTTCATCATCAACCAACAACAGCTCTTGATTACTTTCATACAATTCTCGTATCTCCTCTTCCTCCAATCTTGTCGTGTTTTCATAGACTTCATTGATTGAGCGGAATCCTCTAGGTGGCGTGTCGTCATATGAAGCTACAGACCCACTTCTCTCTTGAATTGTCGATGCTCGACTGGAAGGTGTTGATCGCGACTCCAATCTGTACGAGCTTTGCTGCGATGATTCTTCGAATGGTGGAGTGTGAGTTTCGTGTTCTAGGTTAGAATCGCCATGTGACGGCGTTAACGGGTCTTCAGTCACATTATCTGTTGAGTCTATTTCTTGGGCTGGTTGGGATTGGGGTTCCATATTTGTCACAAAATTGGTCCAATAAGGGGTTGTAAGAGGCTCCCCTGTTGTTTCATTGCTCCAAGCCCAAGGCCTTGCTTCGTCAAAGATCACGTCTCGAGCTATCACTATCCGACGATTGCTGGGATTGAACATCCGGTACCCTTTTGTTCCTTCCTCGGATCCCAAATACACCATAGGCTCGCTTCGATCAGTTAGTTTGTTCTGACCTCGCAATTTCTTCACAAATCCCACGCAACCAAAGATCTTTAGGTGTGCGATCGAGGGTTTAGAAGCTTTCAGTGATTCGTATGGGGTTACGTCTTTGAGCGCTTTTGTGCTTGTTCTGTTCAGTAAATACATTGAGTGTCTCACGGCCTCTCCCCAAAATTGATACAGTATCCCCATATCCTTGAGTAGTGCCCTAGTCATTTCCAGAATCGTCCTATTTCGACGTTCCACAACCCCGTTTTGCTGTGGGGTGTGTGGTGTTGTCAATTGTCGCTTGATTCCCGCTTGCTCACAGAAAAACTGAAATTGATTAGAGTTGAACTCACCTCCACGGTCAGTTCTTATCATCTTGACTTTGTGGCTGTACTCTTTCTCAACTTGCAATTTGAACTTCTGAAACATGCTCAACGCTTCATCTTTTGTTTTGATCAGGTATACCCACATATACCGTGAGTAGTCATCCACGATTAAGAGGAAATATTGATTCCCTCCTTTGGTTGCTGGGGTGATGGGTCCACATAAGTCTGTGTGTACTAACTGGAGTGGGTCTTTAGCTCTCCACGTGGCTTCCTTTGGAAAGGCCTGTCTTGATTGCTTGGCCAGCATACATCCTTCACACACCTATGATGGATGAGTCACCTGGGGCATACCTAGTACCATCTTCTTACATGTCATCTCCTCGAGTGTTCTGAAGTTAGTGTGTCCCATACGTGCGTGCCATAACCATGAGTCATCGTCTATACTCATGGCTAAGCATACAGGCTTCCCAGGTGTAAGCTTAATTTTATAAAGTCTGTTCTTGGATCTTTGCACCTTCATTACCAGGATTCCTGCTTCATCATACATCCTCAAGAACTCGTTCTTCATCCCTATGTCATACCCTTCTTCAGTCATTTGTCCCAGACTTATTATATTACTGTGTAGAGCAGGAATATAATATACATCTGGGATGTCAAATTGATCACCATTCTTGCAATCAAATAGGAGAGCACCTTTTCCTTTGATTGGAACTCTGGACCCATCTCCGAATCGAACCTGCCCCGTTACTTTCTCATTAAGTTCTGCAAATAAGCCCATGCATCCAATCATATGGTTACTAGCTCCATTGTCTAGATACCATATGTTCTCTTCATTGCTCTCCTTGAGTTGACTCGGATAGACTTTTTCTTCATTCAAGAGGACCACCTCGATATTCTTTTCACCACAAACAGTCAACAATAGAGTTGGTTCTTCTTCATCAGCAGCCAAGTTAACTTCTTGGTCCTGTTGCTTCTTTGCCTTGCACTCCGATGCATAATGACCAAGCTCTTGGCATTCATAACATCTAATGTTGCTCTTGTCTCGTGGTTTTTTTGTTGACAATGTTTGTCTCCTGTCGTGAGTCACCGCCCCAGCGATCACCTCTCCCACGAGACGAACCTCGTCCTCGTATACTGCCTCTTCCTCCCCGGTTGTTATTTCCTCCTCTTCCTCGACCACCTTGTGAGTTTGGCTTGCTTGGACTCCGGTGGGTTGATGAACCTTCAGCCTTGGCAAGTAGCAGGGCATTATCAGCTTGTGTGCTTGCCTTCCGGAGTCGGAGCCTGTCTTCATATGCTTTCAAATGCCCAATTGCTTCTTCAAAGGGCATTATCAGTCTTGCCTTTTAGACCCTCTCTGCACCCACATACCGTGACTTTAGAGAGTCCCAAACTTCCTTAGCTGTCTTCTTCTTGGCAGCCTGTGCAAGTATTTCTTCTGGTATTGACTGGAAGATGAAAGCTCGAGCCTGCTTGCTCTTCTTCTCATCCACAACCACTCCGGTTGGTGGCTCTATGGCATCCCATAACCCATGGGCATCCATGATGGCTTCCATCTTAATTGACCAGGTGTTGTAATTTAGTGAGGTTAACATTGGGCACTGTAGGGTGAAGGGGCTGTCCTTGGACTGATTGGATGAAGATGGGGCTGTCATCTTATTGAATCGAGGGTACTTGGGCATACAATTGATCAGGATCTGTTTGCTCTGATACCAAATGTTGGTGGTCAAGCAATATAACAGTAAACGAGAACAGGGGTAACAGGGGTAAAAATGGAAATGACAGCCGAATGATTACTTTATTGACTGAAGAATACTAGCAGCCTAATGATTAAGGTGCTATACAATGAATTTTCGACTGATGAATTGTGATCATTGAACTACTCTATTTATACTACTAAATTTAACAGAAAAGAGAAATAATAGGAGCAGTCTAATTGTAACGGTCATCACTGCCCCATGTGCTTTATTCTTCCTAGTTACCAGGTCAATCCTTGACCAACAAATCTATATATAAAGGAATTAGTCACTCTCGGCTAAACTTAAATAATCAATTTTCATCTATAAATTTTGATAAAGAAAAAATTGTCCTTGCTCTTCTTTAAAACGTATTTTAAGAATAAGTTTGTGTAGGGAATACGAGGATGATTATGATCGAGTATCCCTGATTAGTAGTCACATGCATCAAATAAATTTATCAAAACAATCAGCAACGAAGGATGAAATACAAGAGCGTTAAAAGTGATTATGGTTCATGGAGGAAGATGGTTGATAGGAAGGTGATGAAGATGTTTATGGTCGCATATGGATTTACATGTCACAATGTGCGCTTAACACTATAAGAAAAAAAGGCAATTAGCGGCTACAAAAGTCGCCGGTAAAGAGTAACGACTAATGGAAATCACGGCGACACGTCGTCGATAATAAGTCGTCGCTACTGTTCTGTTGCTATTGATCAAAACGTCATTGCTAATGAAAATTGTCGCCGCTAATGCTCCTGTCACCGATAATACTTGGTGTCGCCGCTAATGCTTATGTCGCCTCTAATGATGATGTCGCACGCAATAGAGTCGTCGGTAATAACATTTTTTCATTTTTTAATTTTTTTTTTCTAATCAAGGATTTTGGGTATAAAAAACCTGATACATAACGACATTAAATACATAAAAACAAATTACATAACATCCGATTAGATACCAAATACTGTTATAATTAATTTCATACAAAAATAAATAACAAATTTTTACAATTCTAACAAGTAGCAAAGTGAGATGAGAAGTGTAACATACTACACACAAATTAATTATCCGACAAACCACCATCTCTGTTTCCATCGTTTCCTCCTTGATTATTCCCCGATTGAAAAAACGCATAAAACTCCTCCCTACATCTCGGGTCGTTGAGCAGTGCCCGAAGATTTTCCAACTACATAATAACTAACAACATATATAAACTTATAAGTTAAATTATCAAACATAACCAAAAACTACCAAACTATATTCCTATT
This sequence comes from Lactuca serriola, assembly GCF_051521515.1. Taxonomy (NCBI): domain Eukaryota; kingdom Viridiplantae; phylum Streptophyta; class Magnoliopsida; order Asterales; family Asteraceae; genus Lactuca; species Lactuca serriola. The sequence goes on along the minus strand of NC_136411.1, from coordinate 92,371,807 downwards.
TCTTGCACTTAAATACAAGATATACCAAAAGTACATTGCTATTTCTTGCACTTGGGACAAAAACCCAATTACCAAAGTTTTTAGAAAATAATCACCACAAACCAAAATTACCAAATCAACATGCTTTTTTTGATGCCAAAGTACATTGCTATATTTAAACTAGAGACAAAAAAACCAAATTACATTTCTATTTGTTGCACTTAAATACAAGAAATAGAAAAGTTCATTGCTATTTCTTGCACTCAAAGTCAACATTATTATATCTTGCACTTGGGACAAAATCACAATTACCAAATCAACATGCATTTATTGATGCCAAAGTACATCGTTATTTTTAAACTAAGACAAAAAACCAAAGTGAGTAACAGAAGGTTTCTGACTGATGCCTCTAATATGGCCATGTTGTTCTCCTAATACTTTCTCGAAAGCAACTTTTTCTTGATCCGGTGTTAACTTTCTCTCACCTTTTGGCCCTTGCGTTTGTTCTAAGAGCTCTTCCACTAACCGATTCTGCATTTCCCAATAGTGAGTAACAATTAAGTATAAATAAACACTTAATTATATGATAAATTATAATTAAATACTTATGTATTGTTGTTCCGCCTCGACAGTAACAAATACATCATCCCTATCGGTATGATCAGCCTTGCGAAACGTTTCCACTCTCCTAAGATTCTGTTTAACATTAAAAACTAGATTATATGTTAATTAAATAATTACATGTATTGTACATTACCTTCTTATACGAGATCGACCCCCACGATTCACGGTCATTTGCATTTGACAGAATTTTTTGTTCCTTTCTGAAGCAATTTTGTGTTCGTCCGTTTGGAAATACTCAATTGTTTTCTTCCAATTAGCAACATCCATACCATCCGGAGGGTTGGCTAATGCTCTCGGGATATCCTCATACCCTCTGATTTCCACAAAATATTCTATTGCATCAGGGTTACGCTCTTGATAACTTTTTAAAAAAGTTGTTTGAAAACTCTCTGGCAACAAATGAGCGTTTGGATCCTAGTACATATGATCCAAATCAAACTCTATCTACAAAAAATAAATAAATAAATAAAAGGAGTTAACCAAGTAAAAAAACCAATCATAATTAACCATATAAAATATCTTTATATAAATAATTTACCCTTAAATGTTGTATTATTGTATCTTTTATTGCATGGGAAACTTTTTTCCAAGTCCATTTATTAAAAGGGACCATCGTCACATTATTTTTCCAACTTCTCATGCAAACATGTCTTTCAGCTCTCCAATGGGATCATATGTCATATCCCTATCATAATCCATGTTAATCGGTTTGCCCTTATTCTGTAAGAGAGCTCTTCCAAGCTTAATATTTTTGGCTTTGCCTCGGACTTTCCTACGTTGCTCAACTACAAATATAGTTAAAAATTATTAGAAATGGTATTTAATTTATAATAACTGAATAAAATTAATAAATAAAAATTCATAATAACACTTACGGTCCTACCCATGATGACCGACACATCTACCACTTGGGAAAAGGTGGGTCCTCAGCTTTGTCACCCCATGTCCATGACATATTACAACATCCATGGTGTACACAAACAAAAGCAATATCGATATCATTTCCTGAAAAATTATAAGATATACCGATACAATTTTTATTACAAATACACATTACATAAGAATAAACATTTCTATTATAACATTGATTATTAAATGACATTATAAATTATAATTCATAATGTCATGTAAAGTACAATGTTATAATTCAAAAACAAAAAAAAAAGTATGTTGCTATAATTCAAAATGTCATTTAAAGTACAGTGTTATAATAAAAAAAACATAGGATGCCATATATAAACGCCCCTTTTTTTAATTATAGCATTGTAGTTTAAATAACATTGTGAATTATATAATCTTATTGTTTTTTTTTTCTTTTTCAAGTATAACATTATACTTTGCATGACATTATGAAATAGCATCTTACTTTTTTTTAAATGAAATTATTAGTTATAGAATCCTATTTTTTTGTTTTTTAATTATAGCATTGTAATTTTGAGGCTTGCCTAATTAAATAATAACATTATACACTATTAGACTAGGAATTATGTATTGTCATGTTTATAATAGTTGAGGTACAAAAACTGTAATATATATATATATATATATATATATATATATTCCATTAAACGCACTAAACATATTGAAATCGACATTCATATTGTTAGAGAGAAAGTTCAACGCAGCCACATAAGGGTTTTGCATATCCCATCGCGTTACCAGTTTGCTGATATTTTTACAAAAGGATTACCACGTGTATTATTTAATGATTTTAGATCCAGTCTAAACATTCGACATCCTCCTTAGACTGAGGGGGTATATTAGACTAGGAATTATATATTGTCATGTTTATAATAGTTGAGGTACAAAAACTGTAATATTTGTATCTATATATATACATCTCATGTGAATAAAAGGATGGTGATCATATTCCATTATACACACATACATTCTTGTTTATATATATATATATATATATATATATATATATATATATATATATATATATACTAGGTTATTACTCGTGGAAACCACGGTTGATATATTTAAAAATTTTATATAGATAAAAAATAATAAATGTAAAAAAAACAAACATATTTTTGATTGTAAGTAATTATGAATTAATTTGTTAAGCAAAATAATTATAATAATGTTATTAGAATATGATTTTTTTATTTTCAAAATTTAAATTGAATTTAATTTGTTACCAAAAAAAGAAAATAATAAAAATCATAGAAAAATGTCACGTGTCAAAAAAAAATATTCTAAAAAACTGACACGTGTCATTTTAGATTTCATTTATTAGAATAGAAGATATATATATATATATATATATATATATATATATATATATATATATATATATATACAATGTTCTAAAAGGCGCGCCACGGCGTGAGGCGCGGCATCGCCATTACGAAAAGCTTCATAAAGTTGCTGTTAGGCGTGGCACGTGCCAAGGCGTGATATGACGTGCCATGACGCGTTATGAAGTGTTATGGCGCGTGTTTTTTCATTTGAGACACATTTTTTTTGCTCTTTTTTATACCTTTTCTAATCGGACATACAAGTATTGTGTTTTTTATTAACTTTCTATTATTAGTTGTTGATATAGCACTTCTAAAAACTAGGTATATTTGATATAAATTTATATTCATACGGTAATATAATTATAAATTAATACAAAATCGCCGCCTTACATCACGCCTTGAAAAACGACATGGCTCGCCATAACTCGTTAAGCTTGAGGCTTGGCCTTGCCGCCACGCCACGCCTCACGCCTTTTAGAACCTTGTGTGTGTGTATATATATATACATATATATATATATATATATATATATCATACATATACACATACAAAAATACACAATATATACAAATACACATATGCGTACATCATAAAAACATTTTACTATAATCAAATAGACATACTTTCAAATACATATATCACATATACACACTTTAACATATATACCTAATAACATTCTAGTTACACAAAATACACATGTTTTCATATACATATTATACACACATAGATACACAAAATACACATATTTTCGTATACATACACCAAATACAACAAAAAAAAAACTTAATGATGAAAAAAATACACTATTTTTACACACATATGCCAAATTCCACATAATATATATATATATAAGCACACATATTTTGCAACAAAATCTCGAAATTCAAAGTATAAAGAACCTGTGGTTGTCGGAACTGAAGAGATGGTGTAGTGGTTGGTGGTGGTCCTCAGTAGTCATAGTAAACCCGTAGCGGTGACCAAGACAAAATGACCAAAAAAACTGAAATTGAAAAGTATTTTGCATTTAATCATCAAATGGAGCCGGAAATCGATGTTATAAGAGAAAGAAAAAGAGAAATCAGAAGTTGAAGCTACCTTTTATCCGAGATGCATTGTTTTCGTTAGAGTTGAACTCATTTTCGTCGGAGTACTTGAAGCCTTAAACCCATTTGATCGGTAATCTCACAATGTTGGGGAGTCTCTTTGTCAGAATCGATGATAACACATAGAAAATGGGAGAAGAAAAATAAACGAGACAACAAGATGAACCCAGGAAGAAAGCAGAAAGTGAAGTCTGCGTCGTTTTTTCTTTTTATCTGTGCATGCCTTTAGCGGCAACACCCAGAAACAGCGACAAATTTCTGGAAGGGAAGGGTACCGAATCTTTTTTTATTCCACAATTAGCGGCGACAATTTTGACATTTTGCGGTGACAAATTGTCGCCGATATTGACTTTCTGCGAAAATGAACCCCAGTCGTTGGATTAGATCGTCGATCGAACGGTTGAGATTTCCCGGAAGGTGTTAGTGCGGATCCGGCCTCAAGACCATTACCACGACATTAGTAGCGGCGACAAAGGCTTTTAGCAGCGACTCTGGCTTGAGTCACCTCTAAAAGCCTGTGTCGCTGTTAATAATGTCGCCGGTAGTGTTTTTGTTTATGTAGTGCAAATGGTTTCCAAAAGAATTGGGTAACAAGAAGTTGTGTAATTTTTTTATTAAAATAAATGTTAATAAATGTGTAGTTTAACAAATAAAAGAAATCAATAAATGTTAAGATTATTAGTTTTTATAAAACAAGAGAAATTTATAGAAAAACTAATTGAGGGTAATAAGTAGATCTAATTTCCAATCCAATTCATTTATCATATATGCAATCCAAAGTGATATTAATTCCTGTCGGTTCAATCATATTCACATTTCATTGTTAAATTTGATTACTTACAAAACATTATGCTAACCAAACAACCCCTTATATTGATGAAGATGATCCTAGAGATTTAACTTCTAGCCGTACGATGTTACCGATAATCTTAATTAATTAGAAAACAAGTCTTTGGAATTGAAAGAATTAAGCAAAAGAAAAAACCTAAATCTAACCATTTCATCAAACATACCACATGATTATTACACTACTAAGGAAAACCAAACACCAAAATCTAACCCTTTCATCAAACATACCACATGATTGTAATAGTAGCTAGTTGCTTATTTACATGTATCCTACAAGTTGATAATGCAACAACTTTAGCTACAGTGTTGCATCACTCAATAATAAGTTGCAACCCATTACATATACATAATGTTGAAAGTATCTCCAAATGCTACTTACAAAATGCACAACTTGATTCTTGACACTTTATAGGAAGGGACATGATCGAGCTCATGTTCAAAGTAATTGATTCAATGAATTATAAGATCACCGAGCATAAACAGTAGTGATGCTCCTATCATAGACTGACCCATCTCCACAACTAGCCGAAGCTGTTGTTGAATCTGTACCATAATTCAATTGTCTAAAGATATATGCTGGTTGATTAGGAGTAGGGAGTTGTGTCTCACGATTACTTAACATAAATGCTACATCTGTCATCGTTGGCCGATCAGTTGCCGATTCTTGAACGCATAGGATCCCAACATGGATACATAATAGAATTTCACGAGCATCATATGCATCTCCTAATGATGAATCGACAACTGTCAATGCTTTATCTTGTTTCCATAAATCCCAAACCTGAAAACCATGTGAATGATGATGAACTTTCTTTTAATTTGGGAATTGTCAAAAAGCAAGCAACAAAGAATATAAAATCAGTTCCTTACATGTCCGACCAAATTAACTGAGTTCTCTAGATAGTAGCTGTTGTTTTTCCTTCCACTGATAATCTCCAAAACTAGAATTCCAAAACTATAGACATCAGATTTCACTGAGAAAAGACCTTCCATTGCGTACTCCGGAGACATATAGCCACTGCAATTATATTGCATCCATGTTAGATGGATTATGGATAGAAAAGTTGAACAAAACTGATTTGTGCTAATTATATAAATGGAAACATACTATGTTCCAACAACTCTACGTGTTATAGCTTGGTCTTGATCACTTCCAAATATTTTTGCCATCCCAAAATCTGAAATTTTAGGGTTTAAATCTGCATCTAGCAAGACATTGCTTGCTTTCAGATCTCTGTGGATGATCCTAAGCCTAGAATCCTGATGAAGATATAGCAATCCACGAACGATTCCCCGAATGATCAAAAACCGTTTTTTCCAATCCAAAAGACACCCTTTTTCTTGATCTATATAGAACACCATTAGGTTGAGAAATTTAGAAAAAGTACAAATCTTAAGAAGCGTACGAGGATATGGAAAAGTTGTAGGTCACAAAACAAACCGAAGATGAAAGAGTCCAAGCCTTTGTTTGGTAAGTATTCGTAGATTAACATCTTTTCTTCTTTATGAAAACAATATCCCAAAAGCCTTACAAGATTCCTATGTTGAAGTTTTGCTATCAATGTCACTTCATTCGTGAATTCATGCATCCCCTGACCTGAACCTTGCGATAATCTTTTGACAGCTATTTCTTGCCCATTAAGTAGCTTACCCTGAAAAACTCTTAAAACGTTACATAAGCTACATGAAGATATTAATGATCCTAAGGAAGAGATTACCTTATAAACTGAGCCAAAGCCACCTTCTCCTAGTTTGTTTGAAAAAGAAAAATTATCGGTTGCTGCAACTATTGTGCTCAGATCGAACACATGTAAATCAACGTTTTCTCCAAAATCCTTCTCCATGAAAGAACCTTCCATGGATTTCAAGCTATCACTAAAACCTAATCGGATTTCTCGTTTACTTTGATTGGCTTTTAATAAGAACAAACAATTAAGTGTTAGCAAAAACTAGTGTATTGATGCATTTCCTTTAAGTTTATTGTTCTTCTAGCTACGAGTGTAACCAACAAAGACATACCTTTCTTTTTCCTTATGTAACAACAGATTAACATAGAAATGATAAGCCCTGCTGCAATCACTGGCAACCCAATGATCACAAATGGGTTTTGATGGGAGCTCTTAGGTTTATTTGTTGAGTACTTGGCTGAAATATAAAACAACCGGTTAAATATAGAAAAGTTTGAATCTTATGTTAGAAATTATTATCTTTCAATGTAGTATATTAAAGATGCTATTATATAAGTATCCATAGTGGTCACTGACTTTAAAGAAAATATGACAAACCAAATTATAAATTTCTAATACACGGTTTCGTTTTCTTTTGTAAATTTATGAAATCAGAAGAAGGGGTATTGTCGTCATTTGAGTGAGGGCATATGTAAAAATAAAGATAAAATATGTGTAAAATTTGAGGTTTAAGACACTTAAACTAATGATTATCAAAGTTTTTTATTATAACAGAAAAGTAAGGGTATAAGTCAAGTGGGAGGATGAATTTTAGGCCTCTCTCTTCCTTCCATCAATCGCCTCTCTCTTCTACCCTATATTTCTTTTCTCTTTTCTCCTCTTCTATATATTTCACCATTATTCAATAGGAATACTTAGCCACTATAACGTATAAATGGTGTTACATATTAATTTTCAACAAATTCATCAACTATTTGGTCTGGCTGATCTCTAAAACCTGACGGGAATAAGTTGACGCATATTAGTATAGTTGGGACAAAGCTTAGCACACTAGACTACACTCCCATCTTCATGTGAATTTCAAAGATTTCAGTTCCTTTTCTTTAAACTTTTTAGCTCGTGGTTTGTGGACCCATGACTGGATTAGGTTGTCAATCAGTGTTGGGAGGATCAATACAAAAATGTATTCTCTAAGATTGAAGTGTTATCGAGGAAATTTAGAAACTTGAAAAAGTGGGTATAAAAATGGTGATTTTTGGTTAATGCAAATAAATCAACTCGGCTCATAGGAAGTAAAGATTACATGGATTTTTTTGTTCAATTTCAAGATCTCTAGAAACAAAAGCTTTTAGATATCAAGCAAAAGGCAATCTTGAACTAAGTTATCGACAATAAGCACAACACTCAGTTCTATCAGAGATTATTCAATCACAATGAACATCGCTACTTTTAATGATATTTTGTGCTTCATGCTTTTTTGGTTCTCTAATCACGGTAGGAGGGTTAAATATGTTAGATGGGATATATGGTGTCGAAGCCCATGTATTGATGATTGTATAAGGAAAGCCTCTCGCTAGCCCCTCTTTAGTTATTTCATTATATCTTTCCTGGTCTTCAATAAAAATGTATGATGTTACCAAGTCAAAAACAAGAAACGACTCAACTGATATTGAAATAAAATAATTTTGTTCAAAATAAGTTCGTGAAAGGGAGTGAGAAGAGTCAATAGCTAGCGTAAGACCACAAGAAAGATTTTTATATAACATAAGACAAACCCTTCTTAATCATAAAAGACCTATCAGCTATCACAAATAAATACTCCTTTCCGTGTTAGATATGTTATCATTTTAAAATTTCAATATTATCTCTATATTTTTAATTAGAACCTATAATAATTTATATTGTATATTTATACATTTGATGTAAATTAATTATTATAGGTATCTAGTTTAGAAATGTAAATTAACTTATATTGATGGATTTAATATTTTAAAATTGTTATTTTGCTCTAAATTAATTTTTTAATAACTTTCCTTAATTCAAGTCTTCAAAATTTTGGCAAGTATTAATGGTTTTGTTATGCATAATTGATTTGTATAAAAAACTTTGTATCTTGTACCTCTTAAAATTCAAGATATGACTAATATGCTTTATAAATAGTATAAGATATATATATATATATATATATATATATATATATATATATATATATATATATATATATAGGAGTAGGATCAAATGAGAACACGAGAACAAAGTATATTCATTTGCGATTCCATGTATTCATTTGTGGAGAAAAGATAAATTTTTGCGCCTTTAATTTCAATTAAAGAGAAAATACATATTCATGTTGATTGTACGTAAAAATTTATCATTTCTCCACAAATGAATATGTGGAATCACAAATGAATATACTTGTTCTCGCGTTCTCAACCTTTTAGGTGTTCTCATTTGATCATTTCCATATATATATATATATATATATATATATATATATATATATATATATATATATATATATATATATATATATATATATATATATATATATATATATATATATATATATATATATATATAATATTCTCTAATTTACAAGAAACTTTGATATTATATTATTTCATTTGAAATAAAAAAAAAATAGTCGTGATTCAGTAAGAATTATAATATTTTACTTTGAAAACTTAGGCATCCACAATGCATTAAACTTGTTAGAATTTAATAGATTGACACATCATCATTTTACTTGCTATAGAACTCTATATTAATTTTCCTACAATGCATTGAACTCAATAGAGTTTAATAAAATATATATTTAAAATAGTTAAAAGGTTTCCTTTTAGCCAATGAAGAATTTAATGGTCATTGAACTCTATATCTATTGAATGCCAACATGACATCCGATAACGATAGTGTTTAATCCATTGAATGTCAATTAGATATGTCACTTTATTTAACTCTCTCATTGAACTATGCATCGTGGATGCTCTAAGAACTAAGATAAAAAGTAAGTTAATATAATATATATGTAAGAATTTTTTTTCCGAAAGGGCAAACTTTTATTAGACAAGAAACCCCACCTAGAAGGTGCTATTTTGCATAAGTACATGGTATATATGCAACAACTATACGACAATATTTTGGCTGGTTTTATTTTAGTTAGATTTAAATATGGAAATAAGATTTTATTATTTTGAATTTATTTTTAGTTGATTACCAATTTAAAGATAATTTAATATGCCTTTGTTCCACAATAATTTTGACTTTATTTTTTGTCTTTATTTTTTTTATTGAATTCTTTAGTTATTTTTGTAAATCAAATAAATTCTAATAATTTTTCTCAAAAATTCCATGGATAACCTCAATCATTTTCCATTGAGATTCACGCATTTGTTATTATTCATTTAACTTAAAATCGAGCGTTTGACCGCAAAAATCGTATCATCAGGGGCGGTTTTTACTAGGTGCCCGATGTGGCACCGGGAACACCTAGTTCTGCATACGCAGTGATAATTTTTTCAAATTTTCTTTTTTACCTATTATGCCACTGCGTAAAAAAACCGACAACTACATAAAAAAAAATTAGCAACTACATAAAAAAATGTCACTCTCTTGGATCAACAAAGGCTGAAAATATATTTACAACCTAAAGTTATAATTAGTTTAAAACTTAAACTCATAATTAGTAGTCCAAAAACCCTATTAATTTTATCCCAAAAAAAAGCAAATAAGCCTAAGAAAAAAGCTTAATGGCATTTGTAGAATAGTCCAATCGGGAGTTTGGACTTGGTCTACTTGGACACTTGAATTAATTGGACGAAAGGAACAAGAACAGAATAAAAAACTATCGACACTTGAGAAAGGCACTGTGTTCGACTTCAACAGAAAAAAGATCACCAGTCGTTGCTTCGTGCTTCCGTTCCATGAGCTTCATGGCTGCCTAATGTTGTCTTGTTGATTCACTAGCAAAAATTGAATCTCATTCCTACCAATTGTTCAATTTGACTCCAAGTAATCTCCAAACCCTAGCCTAAGAATGAAGCAAGCAAGTTGAAATTTTACCAATTTGTTTAAGTTGAAATCGAAATTGCTATGTTTTTATCTTAAATTATTGAAATTGTTATGTTTCTATTGATGTTATTGACTTATTGCTTGATTTAGTGAAATAAATTGTTATGTCTCAACTCTCTATCTTATTGTATTTATTGACTTATCTTGAACTTTTGAAATTTCTATGTTTCTATTGATGTTATTGACTTATTGATGTTATTGACCAATTTTGTATGCTTTTATTGAAGCTATTGGATGATTTGGTGAAATTAGTAGTTATTTAGCTTAATGTTGAATTATAGGTTACCCTTACAGAAAGACTAAGACCGAATCCTAATGAAAGTGGTGAATGATCTTCCCAAACACCAATCACGAATCAATCAATTCCTTCGGTTAATACAATTCCACAAACACCATGCTTTAATGAATCTATTGAAAGTGTTGATTTGAAAGATCTTCCAAAGGACACGGCAGATAGGCCAAAGATTACAAGCTATAAATCACATGTAAGAGATGATCTAAGAAGAGCTTATTTGCTTCAAGGGCCTTGTCAAATAATGTCACGTAAGTTTCCAAAAAAGAAAATATGTGATAGATTAAGAAGCTTCATTCCTTCATGATTTAAAGATTTTGATTGGTTGGAATTTAATGTGGAAAAGAATAGAGCATATTATTTATATTGTTATGTGTGTGAAGACCTCATGGGACAAAAAGGAGGGAGATATGCATTTGTTTCCTAAGGTTTTGATACTTGGAATAAAAAAAATGCATTTTAGACTCATGAGGGTAGTATTGATAGTTTTCACAACAAAGTAAGAGAAAAATGTGATTTTCTATTGGGAGAAAAATAACCTATTGATGTACTCTTAAGGAGGCAAACCGAGGCGGATGGCCGTAAATATGAAGTTCGGTTACATGTTTCTATTATTGTTGTTAGACTTTCACTGAAAACTGGTTTACCGTTTCGTGGTCATGACAAGTCGGTTAACTTGGAAAATAGAGGCCTTTACATTGAAGTGCTAAAAGCCATGTGATAGACAAGGTTACAATGGGGCTAGAAATATGCGAGGGGACTTCAATGGTTTGGAATCTTTGATATTACAAGAGAACAACACAACTTTTTATGTATATTGCTTTGCACACCAACTGCAGTTAGTGGTTGTGGCAATAGCAAAGAAGCATGTTGGTGTTAGTGACTTTTTGAGCAAATTTCGTTGGTGGTTAATGTTGTTTGTGCATTGTGTAAAAGAAAAGACTTATTAGGGGAACAAGCAAGAGAAATGGTGCAAAAGGCTTGTGTAGTAGTGAACTTGAAACGAAAAAATGGTTAAATCAAGAGACTACACTAGTTCTAGCGGCAGATACAAGATGGGGTTCACATTTCAACACACTCACAAGTTTGATGAAGTTGTTTGCGGATGTTCTTGTAGTGTTAGATTTTGTGAAAGAGGATGAAGGGTCATTTGCAAAGCGTCAACAAGCATCCGGAATCTTATCATATTTTAAATCGTATGAGTTCATGTTTTACTTATGTATGATGTATGAGATTTTACACCTCATAGGTACATTGTAAAAGTAACTTCAAAGAAAATATCTATACATTTTAGAAGCACATTCGATGCTTAGAGTGACAATGGAGGCATTGAAATCTTTATGAAACATAAGGTTTGCTGCCAAAGGAATCCTCTTTTTGTCTAACACGCAATATTGATACTTTGGATATGGAAGAGTTGTATGTTGGTGCGAGAAATCGTAAGACCACAAAGACTAATAGATTTCATTTCGAGGTTGAAATCTTCAACATGGTGGTGAATATGCAACTTACAAAATATCAGGATCGATTTAGTGAAACAACCACCCAACTACTAGAATACATGTATGCTTAAGCCCTTGTGATTCATATGCACAATTTGACAAATCAAACTTGTTGAAGTTGGGTAAGTTGTACAAGTATGACTTTGATGATTTAGATATGATAGACCTTGAAGGATAACTTGACATATTTTATCACCCTTGCATCAAAGATGAGCGTTTCACCAGTTTGAAAGGAATTTCTTATCTTTCTCGTTTGATGGTTAGTACGGGGAAACATCAGCCTTATCCTTTGGTTTATAAGCTTTTAAAGTTAACTTTGATATTACCTGTAGCAACCGCAAGTGTAGAAAGATGTATTTCGAAGATGAAGCTCTTGAACACCGACTTACGCAACAAAATTGGTGATGACTTTTTGAACGACACTTTGTTTTGCTATGTTGAGACCGAAGCACTTGTGAAAGTTGAGAATGAAAAGTAATGGAGTGGTTTCAAAAGATGTCGACACGAAAAAGACAAATTTAAATTGTAATAAATCGTTGTTATGTTTTTAGCTTTTTATGTAATGAATATTAGATAAATATATATTGTATATATTGTTTATTATGTTATGTATATCTGTATATTCTAGATCCTACATTATAGGATCTCACTATTGTAACTTCCCAGTATATATTCAATATCATACACACGATTATGAATGTGGTTCACTTAATCTCAGTATTACATGGTATCAGCCTAACCCATCCGATCCTTCCCTCCTTTTATTTTTCTTCTTCTATTTCTCAAAACCCTAGACGATGTCGACTTCTCAAGATGGGAATTTTTCAACGAACACTTAACTTCATATGATTCCCATCAAGTTATGTTCCACCAATAATCTTCTCTGGGAGAATCAGATGCTTCACTTACTCTCCTATCAAAAGCTTTTGCCCCACGTTGATGACACCTCTATTCCACCTTCCAAAACAATCGAAGTTGACAACAAACTAGTTCCGAATACAGTGTTTACATCTTGGTTTGATCTTGATCAGAAGGCTGTGATCCTTCTTAATTCTTCGTTGACTGAAGAGGCTGCTGCCGAAGTGCTTGGCCTCTCCACAACTCACTTGATCTGGACTTCACTAGAATCCGCCTACAATAGTTCTTCGGTAGAAATAATTCATTCTTTACGAGACTCTTTGCGCTAGATGACAAAAGGTAACTCTATTATCTCAGAATACGGTAGAAAGTTCAAGTCTGCTTGTGATAAATTGGCTACCATAGGCCAACCTATTGAAGATATGGATAAAATCCACTAGTTCTTATGTGGATTAGGGCCTTTGTTTGAAATATTCTCTATTGCGATACGCACCAATAAACCATCTCCTACTTTTCGTGATCTTACATCACAGGCAGAAAGCCATGAGTTATCTTTACAATCCATCCGTGACACCACTACTCCTCCCGCAACTTTTATCTCGCATCTCGATCCACTAACAACAGGGTTCGATCTTATAATTATTCACGTGGTGGCTCTCATGGATCTGCTGGTGGTGGTAGAGGCCGTGGGGGGTGTCGTCCTCCCCATTGCCAACTTTGTCGCACCAATGGACATTAAGCATCCTCTTGTCCAAGTTTGTCCACTTATGCTTCAAACTCACTCCATCAAGACTCCAACTTGGCACAAGCTTTTCATTCCTAGTGTCATGTCACTTAGGGAAATCCCAATTGGTATGTGGACTCGGGAGCAACTGCATATATGACTTCCTCAATAGACAATGTCACCTCATCTACTCCATATGACTTCCTCAACAGACAATGTCACCTCATCTACTCCATATTTTGGTAATTCACATGTTGTTTTTGTTAATGGAAACAATTTGTCAGTTTCACATATAGGAGAATTCATGGTTCATAAAAATATTACTATACTCGATATCTTGGTTGTTCCTCATTTGACAAAGAATTCGTTTTTTTATTAGACGTGATGAATTATTTTTCGATTTTATATCATGTTTGGCCAGAAAAAAAAATCGACAACACCTATCAATTACGGGAATAGATATTTTTTTTTCATCTTTGGAAAAAGCTAAAAAAAAAAAAAGGACTTAAATATTAAATAGCATTAGAGAAGGAATTGATGGCGTACCTAATTCTTCTGCATCCACCCTGATAAAGAAAGATTGGCCCCCATCTGAATACGTTCTTGTATCAATCATCTCTCCATACCAAGTGACGCAGCCTCGCCCTCCTCCGCTAATATCAGCAACCGCATACCCCATGCACGTGCAATTCCTCAAGCACAACCCTTTACATGCTTCCAATCCCAAGCTCATGTTCACGCGTGCTGTCGACGTGTCGGGTACCTTCACACGTGCCAACTCCACGAACCCCTCTCCCTCCTTGCACACCTCGGTCCCGACCTTTCTCTTACATCCTCCGGACGCATCTCTGAGGTACCAATCCTGTGGTGACCGAGGCTCATACCCTGGAAGACAATCACACTCGAAAGTTCCGGACTTGTATGGATCACAAAGGCCAAAAGGACCACAATGGTTGTATCCATCGCACTCGTCTTTTGGAGCCGACCAGAACACAATCCACCGACGATCTGCATCATGCCATGTTGACCTCTCAACTTTCCCAGACTCGTTAAGGACTAATCTTGAGAAAATTGATGAGTTACGTATAAGGTAAACTAGTGCTACCTCATCGTTGTTGTCTGTGTAAGTGACGTTAAACAAGTAGTTCTGTGTCATCTCCGGTACACCGCTCCACCCATGACCCGTCCATGAGCCGCCTCGCCAAACTGCTGTCGTACCTTTGTACAGGAACAACTGAGTTGACTCACTAGTTTCTATTTTAAACGAATACTCCCCGATTCCAGGGTTCCCACTGGATTCCCAAGACGTAGCCATCCTGTTCATACCCGTTTTCTTATCTATCCCGAATTTCAAACCCGGAAGAATAGTATTTGAAGGATGATCAAAGCTTTGCCATGAATAAACCTCTCTGTTTTGACCTTGAAACAACACTAAGTTCCCGGAATCCAACAACTGAGCGGAAACATCATTATTATTCTCCACTCCAGAAACGTTGGTCGACCAGAACACAAAGGGTTGAGTACTCTCACGCAATACGAGGTTTCCTGTTTCATCAAGTGATAGGATACCTGTTGAGTTAGTGATCGGATGATCTCTATTGGCAACCCATACTACCGTTTGCTCCGACACCTTGTTATACCAGATACCCACATACCGGTTGCTGGAATTTCTGGGGCTAAAGAATCCAAGCGCAAAACTTTCTCCACCGGAGACTAATACATCACCATCTTTAACAGGCTGAGTGAGTGTGATGGAGTCGGTAGAAATGCTAAATCGGAAAAAAAGGATCATCAACAATGACTGTAGAATGCTTTTTGCTTGATACATGTTTTCTTTTATGTGATCATCAGATGTTTTTCGTCTCTTTGATGGTTCTAAGGAAACAAAATATTGACAAGTGATAACAAAGAAAAAAAAAATCACTCAGTATAGCTGATTAATACTCCTTAGGAGCTGTTTCTGTCTTATTTAGAGTCTTTTTCAGAATTACATGAGAAAGTTGGAGAAAGAGGTCATCTTTTAGGAAAAGTGTTGGGCAAGTTGGTTAAAGTGGTAGTTTAGCATTAAATGGTTTGAATAAGTCTGATACGATCCTGGATCCGGAAAACCAAGCCCAAGTACTAAATAGCTTTACCCATTCGACCCACAAGGCTTAGGTAGGAAGAAGCCAGCTCGCTAGAGGAGTAGAAAACTGGTCCACGTGCATGAATTATTAGCTGCAGAACTCAAAGACTACTCGACCAAGTCCTTTTGGAGGGGAAGTTTGGTTTGGAGTATTTAAAAGGTTTTAACTTTTTACTCAATTAAACTAACCTTCACGAAAATGGTTAAAATAATCATATTATATTTGCATAATTCGACCCTCAAAATTTCACTTTGAAGATTCTCTAAAACATTACGTGTCGTGGGTACCTCCCATCCCCTCCAACTTTTTTATTTTTTATTATTTTTTTTTTTACCATGGTCATTTTATACTCACCTTCATCTCTTTTAGGGCTTTTAAAGGCGAGGATTATCATCCATTATTACCTCTTATTTTATTTATTAAATATATTAAAATGTAATTTAATAATTATATAAAATTAGTAAAAACAAAACTATTTCTTATATTAAAAAATACATAAACAAAACACGAGGATGTGCACGATCACACATTTGTCTTCCCGCGATCATTTTAAGTACCTGAAACATAACCCAAAACTTTAAGTCCAAAGCTTAGTGCGTTCCCCCAAAATACCAACACAACACAAAACCAGAATAATAACAATAAACAGCATGCATATAGATCGTTCAATCTGACTGTAACCCCCCACTGGCCTACGGTCTACCTGGTACGCTCATAGAACCTTCAACATGACTGATACGCCACACCGAGCCTTTAGCCCATCTGGATCGTTCTCCGTGCCTTCAGCCTGACTGGTACGCCCCACTGGCCTTCAGTCTATTCGGGACGCTCTAGGTCTATTGACCTTCAACACAAAGAAGGACCGCCTCGACCTAACCACATATACGATGTGTCGACACATATATATATAATAGATAATCATACAATTAACCAGACAATAATGAGCAGACAAATCTTACAAATCACTACGCATAGTATCATCCTATCTACCAAGATACATATCTAACAGATCAATACAATACTCAATCATACGGTAATTAGGATAATAATCCAAAGGGCTGGCCTTGGTGCCTTCGACCCATAAGTACAGTGGGGAAAACTCACCTCACACTGTTAAATCACACTGAAAGCCTCCGACTGCTAGCTCACTAAAATCCCCGCACTAGTACAATAAAATAATTATCCAATTAATAATTTGATTACAATCCTTGACTAATAAGCCATACTTAGGGTAAATGACCACTTTACCCTTTCCCTAGATGGGCTAAGACCCAGGCCCAAATCTAGATCCAAAAGGCCCAAAAATAAATAATAACTCAAAGCCCATAATCGGCCCAATTTTCCAAATTGGGTCCAACTCCTATTTAAGCCTTACTCCAAGGTCCAACACTTTACTTAGCCCAAAAACACCCATAATTAGATGGACCAATAAGGGCCCAACCATCCAAGCCCAAAAGGTGGCCCAAAGCTTGAAGCCCAAACTCGAAAACCCAACAGGTTGAGTACGCGGGACGTACTCAATTGTACGCCTAGCGTACTCTACATTGACCCGGAATCGTGTCATTGACCACCTACGCCCAACGTACGCGATGGCCTTGCAAGACTTTGATTAAGAGCTTATCCCATTCAGTCCAACGTCCAACTTTCAAATCCAGGTCCAAAGAGGTGTTCCAAACCATAAAGTTTCCAACTTTATGGTTATGCATGTCTTAATAAGGCCCAACACCAAGATTCTAGCTTGTCTAAACCACTAAAAACCTCATTCATGCACCACAAGAGCCAAGATAGCAATTTTATGACTTATAGCACCTTATTTCTTCACAAAGGATGGATGCTTTGGTCTTAGAGTAGCACATACTCATTAACACCAAGAAAAGGGACTAAGAACACATAATTTCCACATGGCAAGATCTAAAAGAAAAACAAGGCAACATTGAAGCTTTATACCTTATGGAGCTTCTTAAGAAGGTAAGAATCCCAGATCCATAAGTTGCTCCTTCACCAAGGCTTCTCCAAGAATCTTCTTCTTCCTCTAACACACTAAGAACACTCCAAAAAGCAGACACTTGAGCTCCAAAATGCACACCTCAAAGATTAAGGTTTACAAAAACATCCCAATGGAGTGGAGGTTGAAAGGTGGAAAGGAAATGAGCCAATATGATGCTTAAATGCCCTTCAAACCCTAAAATTTAGGGTTTCCTCCTGACATGAGTACGCCCAACGTATGTGAGTGTACGCTTAGCGTACTCCTCCAGCTCATATTATAAAAATTCCACTAGGGCTTCAAAGCATAATTCTTGGACTTAGGGATCAAATTGATTTATAATTTAAAACCAAGGGTGAATTTGAAAATATTTGAAAATCGGGGTGTTACAACTCTCCCCCACTTAAACTAGACTTCTTCCTCGAAGTCTATTGTAGAGAACAAATCTGGATCATACTCCTGTATCTCAGCCTCTGGCTCTCAGGTCCACTCGAAGCCCCTCTGGTGCTTCCATCGTATCTTTACCAAAGGTACTTCCTTGCTACGCAAAACTTTTACCTTTCTTACCAGAATGGCTACTGGCCTCTCGACATTGTTCAGGCACTCATCAACTTGAATATCATCCAACGAAACCACTGCATCCTCATCCAATACGCATTTTTGCAGCTGCGAAACATGGAAAGGGTTGTGAATCTGACTGAGCTCCTCAGGAACATCCAATTTGTAAGCAACCTTGCTAACCCTAGCAATAACCTGAAATGGCCAAATATAATGAGGACCCAATTTCCCCCTATTCCTGAAGAGAATCACACCTTTCCAATGTGAGACTTTCAGTAACACCATGTCACCGACCTGAAATTCCAACTCGAATCGGCGTTGGTCGGCATAGCTTTTCTGCCGACTCTCAGCAATATACAATCTTTGCCTGATTTGTTGAATCCTCTCCATAGTCTGAAGGACTACCTCGGTCCACCCCATAACCATGTGGGCAACCTCACCCAAGCAAATTGGGGTACGAAACCTCCGCCCATATAAGAGCTCAAAAGGCAGAGCACTAATGCTGGAGTGAAAACTATTGTTGTTGGAGATCTCTGCAAGAGGTAGGTAAGAGTCCCAGATCCCACCAAAATCGATAACACATGCCCGCATTATACCTCAAGGGTGTGTATCGTTTGTTCACTATGGCCGTCAGTCTGCTGATGATAAGTTGTGTTAAAGTAAAACCCGTTGCCCAGTTCCTCATGGAACTTCTACCAAAAACGGGATCGAACATCATAGTTTGAAACAATGGAGACCGGAACCGCATTGCGAGTAACGATCTCGTGAATATACACATCGGCCAACTTCTCGGCTAAAGAACTCTACAGAATCGCCAGGAGGTGGGTGATATGGGCATATTTAGTTATAAAATTCATGCATTATCTTAATACTTTATGTTAATTTTATCTCAAATAATGAACCAAAGGTGCTTAATTAGCTTAAATATTTCATTTTCAGTAACAAAGACATGCTCGGATGGAAAAGGAAGCGGAACTAGCGATTGGAGGCTTGGATCTTGGATTTTGAAGAAAGAAGGATGTTGTTGGACAGCTTGACCCCTCGTCAGTGTTTTCGCCATATCTCATGAACCGTAACTCCGATTGACAAGATTCAAAATGTTCTGAAAATTAGACACAATTTCGGACGACTTTCGTGTTTTGAGAAAATGCTGATTCAAAACGTACTCAGCGAGTAGGGTAGATTACTCGGCGAGTTGTATCAAACTTTCGCGATTCTGGACGCACTGACTTGCTGTACACGGGTTTTAAGTGACGGACTCGCCGAGTAGGTCACTGGACTCGCCGAGTAGCCTCTGTTTTGTGAAAATCTATATAAAGGGACTTTCAGAATGATACCCTAGCATGGAGAGAAACCCTAGGAGGCTGAGAAACGATTGGAAGTGCTGCTAGGTCGTGAGGAACTGAAGAATCAACCCTACATTCAATTGTGAAGAGAATCAAGACAATTTTGGTTTATTCTTAGTAACTTTTTGATTTGAATCATGTTTACATACTTTGATTTCGTTTTTGAGTTTATGTTTACTGCAATCATGAGCTAAAAACTTATTCTTCTGTTAGGGTAGACAATTTTGTGAACATGGATTGATTATTTGAGTAGGATTAATTTTAATTGGTAATTATGTTTTGTTAAGCTTGTTAAAGAACCTTATGTGTTGACAATAACTATTCTTCTGTTAATAAATCAGTAATTAAGTTGTATGAACATCTCTTAGTTATTAATTTCATATGATTTATTGTGACCACATAGTTGTATGTCTAGGAATAACGAACGTGAAACTAGAATTAACTAGAAGATAGGTAAGTTAATGTGTAAGCTTATTGGATGAACATCGACAAGAGGTTAATTGAAGGGCCAATTTAGTTAACCACTACAAGTCTTACTTAACCCGAATTAATAATCTAGGAAACCCGTTAATTTAGACAACTGGCCATTGCTTGATTTAATTTGTTTTCTAAGAATTAGGAATAGCGAACATGAACCTAATTATCTTAATCGGTAGCCAATGAAGAATTAATCTGATACATTAAAATCATCCATGGGAACAAATGAGTCGTACCTAAACAGAAGTCCTCTTTACTATTGAATTTAGTTGGTAATTAATTGTTTTAGTTGCTAGTTAGTTAATTTGTGTGTTGGTTATTCTAATTAAGTTTCTAGTCTTGTAAAACTAGAGAAAACCCCCTTTTTGTTATTTGTTTTATTTAGATAATATTAGCATTTATTTTAATTGTTTACCGTTCCCTATGTTCGATACCCTACTTGCTTGAACTATATTACTAATCGATAGGTACACTGCCTTTCGTGTGTTTATTTTGTGTCTAAGTTAGTAGGATTAAAACTAGTTGGTTTTACACACATCAGTGGGCACTCTTGGTTTATCTATCCACGATGACCCAAATAACTCTGGTATCTAATCCCTAACAATAGCCACAACCTCCTCATGGAGAATCTCCCTAATCTTGTCATCCAACGTAGTTGACCCACCCTGAGTGCCAGCTCCTGATCCTGATCCGGACCCAGTCTCAACTCGCCTCGTCGTCACCATAATGAAAATAAACCAGGGAATATTAGATAACACATATATCAAGACAAGGAACCAACTTCCAATAAATCCCTATGGGTTGTGACTTCCTTTTTACGCGTACGGGTCCCGTGCTTCTAGTAGTACGAGCCCATTGTACCTTCCACACCTATACGCATTTTTTCCATAGGATCATCACAACAACCCTAACGATATATACTAGCATAAACATACACTCGATCCTCACACCTAAGAGGAAAGGCTAATCATCTCAGAAGTGGCTGGCTGACCCTACATAACCTATCTATGAAACTTCCACCAACCCTGCAACACTCGTGTGTGCTAGTCATACATAACGCTGGACCCCATAGACAGTCGTATATTTGATCCTACCCTAAGCCCTTTATCAAACAAGAACAGAAAATAAGGCCAAATCAAACATTTTCAGACTATAGAATCTTAGTTATGCATGGCCATGGTGCATACACTAAGCAACTACAGTAGTGATGTTAATTCCATGTAAAAAGAACCCTAGGCTATCAGACATCATAAAATCAGGCAATTCTATCATGAAAATTCCTAATGATCCCTAGCCTATTACAAGCATGTTGTTCTAACATATCACAATATTGAATAACAGTGTGGTAATTTGGGGTCGACTTATGACTCCGGCTGATCGTACACATCACATCCTCCTTGATTATTTTGAAAACTTTTGAAAAATCCTTTCCTTAGTTTGAGACTGGACTCACACGAGTGTTTCATCCAATTCACTCAAACCAAGGATTTGATACCAACTTGTAACATCCATAAAATTCAAGAAAAATTTTTAACTTTTCAAACAATTCCACAAGCCATCATTGTTTACAAAAATAGTTTTCAAAATATGTTTATTATTAGAGTTTTCCCAAAATCATAAAACAAAACATGAGGAGGTGCACGATCACGCATTTGCCCTCCCATGATCATCTGAAGTACCTAAAATATAACCCAAAACTATAAGTCCAAAGCTTAGTGAGTTCCCCAAAAATACCAAAACAGCGCAAAACCAGAATAATAACAATAAACAGCATGCATACAGAGCCTTCAGTCTGAGTCTAACCACCCACCGGCCTATAGTTTACCTGGTACGCTCACAAAACCTTTAGCATGACTGGTACGCCACATCGGACCTTCATCCCATCAGGACCGTTCTCTAGGCCTTCATCCTGACTGGTACGCCCCACTGGCCTCCATTCTATCCGGGACACTCTAGGTCTTTTGGCCTTCAGCACAAAGCAGGACCGCCTCAAGCTAACCACACATACATTGTGTCGACACACACACACACACACACACACATATATATATATATATATATATATATATATATAATAGATAGGCATACAATTAACCAACCAATAACAAGCAAACAGATCTTATAGATCACTAAGCATAACATCATCATATCTACTATGATAGATATCTAACAGATCACTACAATACTCAATCACACAATAACTACGATAACAATCCAAAGGGCCGGCCTTGGTGCCTTCGACCTATAAGTACAGTGAGGAAGACTCACCTCACACTGCTGAATCACACTGAAAGCCTTCGACCTCTAGCTCACTAAAATCCCCACACTAGCACAATAAAATAATCATCCAATTAATAATTGGATTATAATCCTTGACTAATAATCCATACTTAGAGTAAATGGCCACTTTACCTTTTCCCTAGATGGCTAAGACCCAGGCCCAAATCTTGATCCAAAAAGGCCCAAAAATAAATAATCACTCAAAGCCCATATTTGGCCTAATCTTCCCAATTAGGCCCAACTCCTATTTGGGCCTTACTCCAAGGTCCAACACTTAACTTAGCCCAAAAACACCCATAATTAGATGGACCAATAAGGGCCCAACCGTCCAAGCCCAAAAGGTGGCCCAAATCTTGAAGCCCAAACTTGAAAACCCAACAGGCTGAGTATGTGGGGCATACTCAACTGTGTGCCTTGCATACTCTACATTGACCCGGAATCGCGTTATTAACCACCTACGCCCAGCGTACGTCTTGGTATGCCAGAGTACGTGGTAGCCATGCAAGACTTTGATTAAGAGCTTATCCCATTCAGTCCAACATCCACCTTTCAGATCCAGGTCCAAAGAGGTGTTCAAAACCGTAATGTTTCCAACTTTATGGTTATGCATGTCTTAATAAGGCCCAACACCAAGATTCTAGCTTGTCTTAACCACTAAAGACCTCATGCATGCACCACAAGAGCCAATATATCATTTTTATGACTTATAGCACCTTATCTCTTCACAAAGGATGGATCCTTTGGTCTTAGAGTAACACATACTCATTAACACCAAGAAAAGGGACTAAGAACACATAATTTCCACATGGAAAGATCTAAAATAAAAACAAGGCAAGATTGATGGATTATACCTTCTAGAGCTTCTCAAGAAGGTAAGAATCCTATATCCACAAGTTGATCCCTCACCAAGTCTTCTCCAAGAATCTTCTTCTTCCTCTAACACACCAAAAAGCACACACTTGAGATCCAAAATGCACACTCAAAGATTAAGGTTTGCAAAAAATCTCACGGAGTGGAGGCTGAAAGGTGGAAAGCACATGAGCTAATATGATGCTTCAATACCCTTCAAACCCTAAAATTTAGGGTTTCCTCCTGGCGTGAGTACGTCCAGCATACGTAAGTGTACGCCCAACGTATTAGGGCGCGCCCTAGTACGCTCAGCGTACACACATGTACGCTTAGCGTACTCCTCCAGCTTATATTACAAAAATGTCATTAAGGCTTCAAGGCATAGTTCTTGGACTTAAGAATCAAATTGACTTATACTTTAAAACCAACGGATGAATTTGAAATTACTTGAAAACTGGGGTGTTACGTAATTAGACTTAATCAAGCATAAGAAAATAAAAACAGATTAATAATTTACATGAAGTAATCAACATGATATATATATATATATATATATATATATATATATCGTGATTTGTAAATATTTAATCAAATCATTCTATTGGATCCTTGAGTGGTTTCTAACGAAGAAATATGTAAACCACATCTTGAATAGTAGAAGTTATAGCTAAATTCGACAAAATATATACAATATGTTATCAGTAATGATGACTAAGTGAGAGAGGAAGATGGTGAGTGAAGAAGAAAAAAAATATAAATTAAGAAGATACTACATTTGAAGGGGTGTTACTATATGTACCCTCCTCACTCACATAAATCTTCACATCATAGGAGTTCACAAGCACTATTAAACTCACATGGGGGGTACAACAAGCATTTATTTGGAGGGGGGAGGTACGTATAGAAATTCCCTATTTGAAGCAGGGTTTAGATCAGGGCGAGAACAAACTTTCATGACACGTTACACTGTGCATTAATCAAATCAAACATGTAGATAAAAAAAATCAAACTTATAGATTGTAGTAGGGTTGGAAGCAACATCGTCATACTGGTGGTGATTGAATTAATTAAAAAGAAGAATCATGAATGAAAAGAAATCACAACATAGGGTTTTAGAGAAAACGACACTTATGGTTGATTTTCCAAGATGGAATGGAAAACAAATTCATAGTAATCTCTCTAATATAATAAAAGAATAGTTATTGATGCCACATGTCATTCATTATGTAAAGTTGGTGCCACATGTCATTCATTCTGCGTCCCAAAAATTTGTTTTCCTGCTCAATGGTTCATCCTAAAAACTATATCATGATCCCATAAAATCATTTAAAATTAAATCTCTTTCCTTATAAATCGCAAAAAAAATAGCAAGTAAATCATATCTTCCATATTAACTATTACATTTTTTTCTTTTCTTCTTCTTTCCAATTCTTCCATTTTTCATTTTTTTCCCTTGAACAAGTGCAAATCACAATTATAGTTAACCTAATCATAAAAAATAAGAATGTCATCTTATTCTAAATTTAATGTTATACGATTTTCTGGGCTTATGTATACATGGAATTGAAAATGGATTACAAATTCAAATTCGTTACACTATATAATGGATTACAAATTCTAATTCAACGAAGTTGGTGTTGCTACAAAGATTTATAGTGAGGTGATTGCATTTCACGATTTCAGATCAAGGATTTCAGTTTATTATTTATTACTATGAAATCCTTGATCTGAAATCCTAAAATCCAATCGCCTCACTTTAAATCTTCGTAACAACACCAACTTCGATTTCATGTATACATAAGCCCAGAAAACCGTATAAGATAAATTTAGAATAAGATGACGTTCTTATTTTTTTTATTAAGTTAACTATGATTGTGATTTGCACTTGTTCAAGGAAAAAAATGAAAAATGGAAGAAATGGAGAGAAGAAGAAAAGGAAAAATGTAATAGTTAATATGGAAGATATGATTTAGTTGCTAATTTGTTGCAATTTATGAGGAAAGAGATTTTGTTGAGTTGAAAAACTCTAAGATCGATTAGATCTTTAACAGGTTAAACAGCAAAAGCAAACGAACACAGTAAACAAAATATAGAATCAAGTAATGCCTAATGATTCAAAGTAGTCACGCCTCAGCAGAGCTCAATGAAGAACTTCCACTGTAGAGGCGAACTAGGGTTTGTAGTACAATAATCAAAATAATAAATAAAAACGATGTCTTCTAAGGATGCATGCATGCACCTTAAATACTAAACCCTAATAAAACAATCACGGTTGGACAGGCCCAAACCGGATGACAAAATTGGGCTAAGGACCGAGCCTAATGACGCAACACAATGAGACCCAACAATCTCCCCCTTTGCGTCAAATAAGGTGAGAGTCTACTTCGGTTGAGTGACCTTGACCTGCTTCACAACCTTGAACAGCCGAGGGATAATCGCAAGAAGTGTCTGCTGAAACTGCATGTACCAACGAAGCATATCGGTGAACAACTTCTTGTCAACTTCACTGTTCTGATTACATCTATGTATGATCTCCAAAATGTGCTCCAAGCAATCAGTAGAGAACAAGTGCTTATCAATAAGAGCGAACAGGAACTTTTGACCTTTGCCCCTAATGAACATCACAGTATGAAACTTAGGATCAATCTTGCCCTTGATCATTGCATTCACATTGCCAGTTCTTCCAATTGGTTTCATCGTGGTTCACTTGTGAATGGCAGATGCGACTTCTTGATCCATCTTTGCTACTTCGTAAATGTAACAAACAAGCATTTGCTTGACGTGATCAATAATCGGTTGATACTCCTGAGGGTTGGATAACAAAATATTGTTGAGGAGTATCCAATTGTGCGGGTTTAAGCTCGGTAGATTAGCCTGGGAAAAAGTATGGACTGAGCTAATTGAGCCTCGGGTTACTTTGAATTTAACATTAACAAATCTCCCAACCGAAGAAGGATTCAATACCTTTACCGTTGTACTCTTCTTTAGGCTCCATGTCAAGTATTGTGGCTGAGCAAACTCCAGATAAAACTCTAATAAGTCCCGATCTACCTTCGGGTCTGGAGAGGGAACAACAGTCGTTGAGGCAAAGCAATGGAAGATAAACGCCTTTCAGTTGATTGGCATATCGAATTGAGTATCCTTTGAGTTCTCAAGACCAAACGACATAACAGGTTCAAGCCAGTGAGTACTCGATTCATCAGTGACTTCCCTATAGAGCGATTCAATGGTCCATTCCAGAAACATGGACTTCTTTTTCTCTAAGAGTTCCTTTTCTTTCATCTCTTTCTCCAAAAGATTCATCTTCTCCCGAATCTCTTGATCAGAAGGCTTGAATTTCTTATTAGTTTTAAAAGGACTCCCTTTCATGATGTCTTCAATATCATCATCTTCATCTTCATTGTCTTCTCCAATCTTCTTCTATTTCTTTTCCCTCTTATTGACCGAAGTTGCATTATCCTTCGATCCAGCAGTAGCTTTTGGTTCTGGAGGAGGTTGAGGTTGAGCCTTTTCAGCCTTGCCTTGAGGAACCTTTTCTCCCCCTTGTTTCAGAAGAACACCAGTCTCTAGAACACCCTCAATCCTACTTAAAATATCCAAAGCAAGACATAGCTTCTCAGCCAAGTGACGTCGAATGGAGATAGTCAAAATGGAGTCATGGGCGTCCAGGAGATGCAACAAGATGGAATGGACATCACCCATGGAGCTTCGAATCACCTCTCGTTCAGACTTTAAATCTTCAAGCTCTTTAATTGTTGTCCGGAGCTTTAAATTTTGAAGTTTGAGCTGAAAAGTTCGCTTGTCCAGCTCATCCATTATTTTTTTCCGACTGCAAGCTCAGCCTCAAGCTGAGTTAAGCGAGTATCAACATTAGTATGAAGCTCTTCGTTAGCAGCTTCAATTGCTTTTCGAGCCACTTCAAGTTGTGTCATCTCTTCCTCTAGTGAACGTGCGAGAGTGTCAACAGATGCGTTCACTGTTTGTGCGTTTTTCTGAGCAGCTGCTTGCAAAGAATTCAAAAATATTTGAGCCTCTGATATTAGTTTTTCGACTTTTGTGGTCGCTTCCTTGCAGTCTTTTGTCTAGGCTTCAACAGAAAGCGAAGCCTTCTGGCATTGGGAGGTAGAGGCGTCAATTAGGGATGAAAGTAGGTCCAAACCCGGACCGGATGGTCCTGGACCCGGAAAACTCGGAACCAGTTAACGGAATTTTGTAGAATCAGAAACCGGACCGGTATATAGAAACCAGTTCCGGTTCGGTTTCGGGTACGGTATCGGGTAAAGTGGGTCTAGAACCAGAAAACCGGGAAACATCAAAGTGGGTATGTTGGAACCGGTTAAAGTGGGTTTAGACCCGGAAAAACCGGAATTTTTTGGTAATTAATTACTACTTAGTGGGTTGAACTTTGAAAATTTTCATATTGATATCCCGACTTTGGGGGACTGTAACTCATTTAATATGAAACCAAAATTAACAAAATGATAGTCTAAAACCATGTAAAAATTCTAAAATACACTCTGGAAAAAACCGCATGTCAATCCGACTTTAAACGAATGAGATATGCATGTGTTAAGATTGTCACAGAATACAAAATACAAAAACAAATAACTGAAAAGTTGAAAATTTTCAATTTTGATATCCCGACTTCGGAGGACTGTAAATCATTGAATATTAAAACAAAAATGACAAAATTGTACTCTAAACTCATGTACAAATTGTAAGCTACAAGTTGGAAAAAAACCACATGTCAATCCGACTTCAAACGAATTAGATATGCCTGTTTTAAAACTTTCACCGAATACAAAAAAAAACTGAAAAACTAAAAACTTCCAGCTTTGATATCTTGACTTTGGGGGACTGTAAGTCAATGAATATAAAACTAAAAATGGAAAATTTATAGTGTAAAATCATGTATAAACTCTAAACTACATGTTG
Source organism: Lactuca serriola (assembly GCF_051521515.1). Lineage (NCBI taxonomy): Eukaryota > Viridiplantae > Streptophyta > Magnoliopsida > Asterales > Asteraceae > Lactuca > Lactuca serriola. The sequence goes on along the minus strand of NC_136411.1, from coordinate 92,343,313 downwards.
GAAAAAAAACACATGTCAATCGGAGTTGAAACGAATGAGATATGCATCTTTTAAACGTTTCAAAAAAAACCGGTTCCAGCCCTAAAAGTGGTTCCGGTTCCGGTTTTTCGACTCGGTTTACCCGGACCCGATGGAACCAAACCCAGATAAAACCAATTTTTAAACCTGAAACCGGAACCAGTTCTATATATTCTGGTTCTAACGGTTCCGGTCCGGTTTTCTGGTTCTAAATCTCATCCCTAGCATCAATAGCCTTTGCAGCATTGGAGAGGGAGGAATCATGATCTTTGACTACAGAAGAGAACAAAGCTTTGAGAGCAGCTTCTGAATAAGTACCAGCAGTGGATGAAGAAAGTAACTGATCAAGCTTATCAGTCACAACCTTGAGATGTCGCTTGGTAAGAGGAGCGTCTTCATCATCATCGCTTTGGACACGATAAGGACTGAAGTAAGTAGAATCAAACTCCAAGTCCTCACCTCCAAGAGCGGTATTGGTTTCTGTTGATTTGGTAGGTGATATAGGTTTGGTGGTAACAGGGGTTTCAGGTGGTGAAGAACGAACCCTCGTATCAGATACGTTGGCTTGAACTCCAGTTGTGGTTGTAGTTGTAGCTTCAGAGAAAATAGGTGTAGGAATGGGAATGGTAGATGAAGGTTGTGATGTGATGATAGGGAAAATGGGAGGTAAGGAAATAGGAATGGAAACAGGTGGAGGAGAAGGTGCTTTGGAGAGAACATGTACCTCTTGTGTAGACGAACGAGGTGGGGTATCACCACGGGCCAAACCTTCATCATCTGAGCTTTTGCTATTAGATTCACTAGGAATGGGTTGTTTATGACCAGTAGGAATGTACTCGGAGTCTAAGTCGCTTGATGATTGAAGGATAAGCTTCCGAGCAGGTTTCTTGGTCTTCTTCTGCTTGGTCTAGGAAGGTGTTGCCTTCTCAGACTTTCTCTTCCTTAGAGTCTGAACCTTTGATATGAGACCTCCTTTATCCCCCTTTTTCGCTTCTTGCCCCCGCTTAGTAGGTTTGTCTGCTTCCCAGATTTAATCATTTCAGGAGAAAGTTCCCTTGGACCAGAAGAGGGGAGCTTCTTGTACTCCTGAATAATCTTGCTCGCAAGGGACACACAGGCATACATTGCCTCAGGAATTGAGCCAACGAAGTAAAACTTCGACGTATGAGTGAAAATGATGTAAGTGGTGTGAAAGGTAGCAATGGAGGAGAGAAGTGAGTCTGCCATGATAGGAACATGATAACGCTCCATAGTCCATTGAGTGATAATGGTCCAAAAGCGGGCACAGGAAACTTCGGTGTGGCGAGAAGCAGATGACAAACTCTGGACAAGTTGAAGCCATAGAACCATACCATAATCGAGGTTGATACCAGTGTACAATCCATAAAGTAAAGTCATGAAAGACTTGATAGCACCATCAGATCCAACACTGCGTTCAGAAACCCCTTTAAAAAGAAGGGTGAAGAGGCCATTCCATTGAGGAGGAAGGCATGATTTCATGAACTTGGTGACAGTAGTTAGGGTTGCAATGTACCCCATGTTGTAGAACATAGAGAAAAGCTGACCGATGGAGATGGAATCAGGGTTCACCATGGATTCGTCATAAGGAAGCCCTAGCAATGAGCAAAATTGATTCTTGGAGATCGAAGCTTTTTGGTTGAGAATGTCGAAGTAGATCTTCTATGCACCTTTGTCGTACGTAGCGGTGGAATAAATTTGGGAGAGACACGCCATTGGTATGACTTCCACAGTTGAGAGAGCCTTGAAGAGTGGGGAATATTTTAGACATTCCACCGCTTGATACATGTAAGTATCGTAGAGGAACGGTGAAAGATCGATCAACAGGTTCTTGTTGTCCTTGATTGCGAGAAGAGTGAGGCGTCCAGTGGTTTCTTGAACAGAGGAAGATTCTGCCATTGGTGGAGCTTGAAGAAGAAGAAGACGAACAGTGATCGTATTTTTGCTTGAGAGAGTTAAAGAAGTGTAAAGAGTAAAATCCCAATTAGCAAAACCCTTATATATAATTTTGTGGAGAGAGAAATCTAAAGTAATGATTCCACCAAATTGGGAAACGTCGCCGAAAAAGGCGTGATTTGACAACTAGCAACCCCGATAAAGCAGCAGATGACGCAAGAGTGGGTAACGGTTCAGAAGCACACGCCTTTCCATACATATCTTCTTTTTAAATCCCCAATCGTGTAGACTTCATGCTGACTCACCCTTTGAACCTTTAATGGAATCTTTATCGCCATAAGTACCAAAGGTGTTATATTGACACAACCCTTCATTTGAAAATAACTGCATTATATCGTTAGCAACTGAAGTTGTATATTTATGAATAGCTTGTGAATAACCAACCAATACTTTTTGGAAAATACAAGATTTTCGTGCAAGATAGTGTCAAAGATAAAGAAATAAATCAAACTATTTGTGGGTTTTTGTGATTTCATTTAAGACATAAAGCAGTGGATCCTGGGCATGAATAACTTCCTTCAAAATCAAGAGAGACTTCAAAGTGCTTGTGTGGATTCCTGTTGAATTATGATCAAGTACTTGTTGAGAAGTATTGAAAGGCATCTTTTATATATAAGGCTATTAAGGGTGGCTTTCGCTTCAATTCTAGATTTTGATACTTGACATAAGACCAAAATAGAACAAAGTACTTGTGAGACCGGTTTGGTCTGTTAAACAAGTAAGTGAGTGACATATTCAGTGACTTGTTGATATGTAGTAATTGAAAATCTCAAAAAAATGGATCATTTGGGAAGAAAAATCTTGGTAAAAGACATTTTCATAAGGATCTCTTAAAAATAAAAGGAGATTTCAGGATACATCCAAAAAAGTGGTTTCATCAATTCAAGGTGAAAGCTAGAACATTTATTTGTTCACCGTCAATGCATTATAGGTATTGAATTTTGGGTTTCACTTAGCACGTAGTGACATGAAACTAAGATCATAAACACAGAAGTTGTGTAACCATAAACCTTAGTGGTAGTGTTGAGAGTCTCAAGGGTTACAATTATGAATTGAAGGATTAATGGAGAATAAGATTAAGTGAGTTAAAAAACGAATGTACCTCTGCTATAAAATTGGACCAAGCAAAAAAGCTCTTAACTCATGTTAAAGTAGAGTTAGGTAGCTCATGATGAGAGTGAATTTGTCAGCCTAATTGGGAAGACATGATTGGTGTAAATCAAGTCATTAAGGCTTCACTCAAAATCTTTAGAGGCTTGGGTCAACATACAGCAACATGCTTCTAGGGACACTTAGCTAATATAAAGATAAAGAATCATACCTGTCCTAGCTCCATCATTAGGAATGTTCCTTAAACATTGATATGATAAAAACTGAATAATTTAAAATAAAGAAAAATATTTTTGAGTTATGGTTTGCATTTTCTGAAAAGAAATAAAAATAGAAATGAAAAATATTTTGGATTTTATGAGAATAAAGGAAAAACATAAAATAAATTATAAGAAAAGAGTGTATACATACTATACAACTGAAACCGTCACTTGAAAATAGAGAAACGAACCGAGTCTAATAAGACCGAACCCGAAATGGACCAAGCGTTCGGTTCATTTCGGTTCCCAAAAGAACCGAACCCGAAATGGACCGAGCGTTGGCTCTATTTTGCTTCCAACTTTTATTAAGGCAAAAGTGACTTTGGTACAGATTCAGCTTCCATCATTCCTAAGCCTTGTAGGATTTTATTAAAATTGGTTTCAGGAAAGGCTTTAGTAAAGATGTCTGCCAATTGATCAGTGGTCCTAACAAAATGAATTTCCACATTACCGTCTTCCACATGATCTTTGATGAAGTGATACCTCAGTGCTATGTGTTTCATCTTTGAGTGTTGAATTGGGTTATGACAAATCCTAATTGCGCTCTCTGGGTCACAATATAGTGGGATTTTCTTCATGTTCAGGCCATAGTCTCGAAGTTGACTTTGTATCCATATGACTTGAGAGGTGCACGATGTTGCAGCTATGTATTTTGCTTCGACAGTTAAAAGTGAGACACATGTTTGTTTCTTTGACTGCTAGCTAACCAGTTTTCCATCCAAAAATTGGAATCCTCCTGTGGTACTCTTTTGGTCTAGTCCACATCCTCCAAGATCAGCATCTAAGAATGCTTGGACAAAGAACCCTGGCTTGGCTGGGTACCATAGACCGAGCGAAGAAGTTTGCTTCAGGTATCGAAAGATATTCTTCACAGCTAGCAGGTGAGGATCGCGTGGATTAGCTTGAAACCTAGCACAATAGCAAACAGAAAACATTGTGTCTGGTCGACTGGTTGTTAGATACATTAGCGACCCTATCATTTGATGATAGAGGGTCATGTCAGCAGCCGGTTTGTCCAGAGAAGGTGTTAACTTTGTGCCAAATGCCATAGGAACCTTGACTTTTGAATCTCCCAACATTCCAAACTTGGCTAGCAACGTCTTCGTGTAAGCCTCTTGATTAATATGCCAAGGAAAAAGTTAATCGGATCCATTGAGCTCATTTCAAATTTAGTCTCCATCAACTTCCTAAATTCAACTGTTAAGCTAGGATTTGTGGAGCCGAAGGTGATGTCATCAACGTAAATTTGAACTATCATAAGGTGGTCACCTTCTTTATTTCGAAAGAAGGTTGGGTCAACCGAACCTTGTTTAAACTTGGACATTTTAAGAAATATAGTTAGAGTTTCATACCATGCCCTTGGTGCTTGCTTGAGACCATAGACTGCCTTTTCCAGAATGTAGCAATGACCTGGATACTTCTCGTTGACGAAACTCGGTGGTTGCTCTACATACACCGTCTCTTCTAGTTCTCCATTAAAGAAGGCACACTTCACATCCATTTGGTATACTTCAAAGTTCTTGTGTGCGACATAGGCAAGAAAAATATGAACTGACTCTAGCCTAGCTATGGGAGCGAAGGTCTCTTCGTAATCAATGCCTTCTTCTTGACAATAACCTTTCACAACCAATATTGCCTTGTTGCGAATTACGTTTCCTTCCTTATCCATCTTGTTCCTGAAAACCCACTTAAGTCCAACCATAGAAGCATCCTTTGGAGTTGGAATCAGTCTCCCCACTTTGTTTCGCTCGAACTCATTGAGTTCGTCCTGCATGGCTTGTACCCAATCAGAATGATCGAGTGAAGTGTTGATCGTCTTCGGTCCAACCTTGGAGACGAACGAATTAAACATGCAAAATTCCACTTTAGAGAATAGTGCAGTTTGCTTCGCTTTCAGTTGAGAACGTGTGAGAACTTTTTCTGATGGTTTACCAATAATTTGTGTTTGAGCATGATCTTTGGTATATTTGGTGGGTGGTGGGTAATTAGGATCATAAGAGGGATCCACTTCAGCATCCACTTCTTCTTCGAGTTCTGATTGAATATCATCATCGTTTGAATTTGTATTTTCCCCCTCGGACGATGATACTGTTGGAATAGTGTCTAAGGCTACAACTATATTAGGCAAGTATTTGACCCGGTTGAGCATGGTCCTTTTGGGTTGCCTTCACCATATCAACTTGACAGGATGATTTATAATGAGAGAAGGAATATTATTAGTATATTATAAGAATAATATAAGGAATAATAATATTGTTATTTGACTAATATAAGTCATAAATTAATTTGGAATTAATTTGGTAACTTAAAGAGATTAATTAAATAAAGGGGTATAAACTGTCAATTGTTTGATAGTTGCACTTTGGCCTATATATCCTTTATGGATAAGGTGTGGACGATTTCTAGGGCTAAGGATAGCCATAAAATCGTCCAAGGCTTATCATGGAAAGGATTTGGATTTCTTACGGCTTAAGTTATCCAATTAGGGTTTAAGGGTGAAACCCTAGGAGCCTTACTAGTATAAATAGACCCTATGGGTTGAGGGAATTCAACATTCTTGTCTCTAAGGAAACCCTGGCCGAATTCTTCCTCCCCTCTCCTCTCTTCTAAATCATCTTCTTGCTAGTTGGTGTTTGTAAGCCCTTAGAGGAGTAACAATTGTGACTCTAAAGCCTCAAGGACAACAAGATCAAGCAAGTGATTCAAGGTAAACTTCTAATCTCTGATTTCATATTGTTATTATTGTATATTAGCCATTAGAAGTCTTGGATTCAATGTATGATCAATTAGATAAACCTAGATCCAAGCATTAGGGTTGCATGTGCACATAGGGATGTTCATATGGCTAAAACCCATCAGATACTTCCTCCAGTTCAGGTTCAGAATTCTTTCCCTGGAGTTGGCTTTTGGTTGGTGTTGATGATGATGGAGTCTCCCCTGGAATGATGAATCTTGGTTATTTGGAGGAGATGAACCCTCACCCTGAATATAAGAACTATCTCTGGGAGGTTCGCTTGAGTTAGACTGTTCGGTTGCCTGTGGTTGTTCATCTGCCATTTTCTGTGCAGCGTCATTGATTGTCTTCTTCAGGTGATCTACCTTGTTATCTGTAGCTTCAGATTCAGAGTGAATGGCTTTTTCTGGTTCATCAAATAATAGCATGTACTGCTCAAATAGATTTGAAATGGGTATCGTAACTTGACCAGAAATAGGAAATATTTCCTCCAAAGAGCCTTCGATTGTCTTCAGTTTCTTGACGTAGTTGTCATCGAAGGTAACGTAATAGGTCTCCTCTATTTTCTTTGAACGCTTGTTGAGAACTCTATATGCTTTGGAGGTTAAGGAATAACCCAGAAAGATTCATTCGTCTGCTTTGACATCAAACTTGTTTCGGTGCTCCTTTGAATTGAAGATAAAGCATCTTGAACCGAACACGTGGAAAACCTTTACATTGGGCTTTCGGTTGTTCAAGATCTCATAGGGAGTGATTGAGAAACATTTGTTGAGATAAGATCTGTTCTGTGTAAAACACGCAGTAGCAATGACGTCAGCCCAGAAGTATAGAGGTAGAGAAGAGAAGCTCAGCATGGTTCGGGCTGCTTCACATAGACATCGGTTTCGTCTTTCGACAATCCCATTCTGTTGTGGAGTATATGGAGCCAAGAAGTTGTGAGTTGTTCCCTTCTCTGCAAGTAAATCTTCAAAGTCTTTGTTCTTGAACTCCAACTTGTTGTCGCTTCTTATGTTGCGAACTACCTTTCGTAGTAGAACTTCTATCTGTTTGATAAAAAGTTTAAGTTTGGGAGTGGCCTATGATTTCTTCTTTAAAAAGAACACCCAAGTAAACCGAGAGAAGTCATCCACAATGACAAGTATGTACTTGTTACCGCCAATGCTTTCGATTGAAGAAGGACCGCATAAATCAATATGCAGTAATTCGAGTGGTTCAATAACTTTTGTGTTGATTCGAGAGGGATGACTCTGCCAACTTTGCTTTCCCATTTCACATGCAGCATACATGTGTTCTTTATCAAACTTCAGAACAGGAAGACCTCGAACATGATCCCCAAGCACCAGTTTGTTGATGTCTTTAAAATTAAGATGGGAGAGTCTTCGGTGCCAAAGCAAGCTTTCGTCTGAATGAGCCTTTGTTAGCAAGCAAACTGTTGGTTTTCCTCGTATGGGATTGAGATTCAAAGGATACATCTCTCATTTTCGCTTTGATTTCAGCAAAATATTGTTCGTCTTCTTTTCAATAATCTCAAAGCCATCATCATCGAATGAAACCTTTAACTCGGTACCAACCACTGGTTGAGAAACACTGGTGAGGTTTTGTTGTAGACCTTCAACATTCGCCACTTTTTGTATTAAGAAATCACCATTGGTAATCATGCCATAGCCTTTGATTGTGCCAAAATAATTATTACCATACTTGAAACATCCACCATTTTGAAGGGACCGAAATTCCCTCAGCTCCTCCTTCCTTCTTGTCATGTGACGCGAGCAACCACTATCTATGTACCATTCATCATCAAACTGCTCGTCACGCATAACCTACAAAAATTAAGCATGTTTAGGAACCCAAAGTTTCTTGGGTCCTTGTGAGCTTTTACATAACAGGGAATTGTAAGAGGAACATCAACAAGAAAGGTTCTTTTCATTAGTGTTGTTTCATCTTTTCTTTTTATGGTGAAAACTTTGATTTTATCATATTTGTGTATTTTAGAATCAGTTTTGATTTTTGACATTAGCAATCTTTTGGGTCTCCAATTTAGGTTCATACATCTTCTTCTTTTGATCTCCTGGAAAGAGCTTTTCTTTTCCCTTTCGATCATTCTTTGAGGGAAAAAGATGAGACTTAGGTGCAGTGTTAAGCTTTCGATCAATGCCCTTGTTTAGTTGAGGGTCGAAACTGCTTTCCCTTTGGTTTCTCTTAATATTTGATTTAGGACCGAAACCACCCTTTCGGTTTCACAATTGTATGCATCGGCATCGATTTCATCCTCCTTAAACTCAAGGAAGGGTAAAATCATACGATGTATCTTCTTTCCTATATCACAATTAATATGCAATTGAGTAATATATGTTGGAATATAATCTTTTAGCAATCAAACAAAAAACATTTTGTTGCTTCAAAAGCTTTAAATTATCTTGTTGCAAATAAATTGTTTCATCCCTAGACCTAATCAACTCCTTCTCCTTTTGCTCTATCCATATACGCCTCTCCTCGTTTTTCGATGATACCCTGCTTATTTGATCAGTTAGGTTAGAGTTTGAGACACATGTTTGAGTTAAACTACCACTTATACTAGAAAATATAGATTTTAATCCAATTAGTTCTTTTTCATAGTTTGTGATTGGGATATTTAAAGAAACAAGAATAGATTGTACCTTCTTGATCAACTCATCGCATTCATTGATCTGCACACTGACAGGTTTCGCTGCAAAACACCTATCTTATCGCTCTTTCGCTTCGTCTCGTCCCCCATCAGTGGTATAACGTCTCATTTGTGACACCTCAGAAGTCACCATCAGACACTTTCCAACAATGTTTTCTTCTTTCACCAACAAAGCCCTGCCATGAGTAGGCTTCCTCACTTCTTCAACTTCGGAATCAGTCGACCAAACTTCAACACCGCCAAATTCATCGTCAACAGTATTTCCATGCATAATTAAAGCATTCATAGTGTTATGAAATCTAGCTTTCTTTTTCTTGATTTCCTCCAATCGCCGTAAGAGGTTCACTTCCTCGTCATCATCGTCATTCTTTTCAGACTGCTTTCTTAACATACAATCTTTGGCAAAATGATTTTTGCCTCCATAATAGTGACAGTTAAAGCCTGAGTCACCACCAAGTTTTGTTTCCTTCTTTGGTTCTTCAGACTGGGGAACACTCTTCGGTTCCTCCTTTACCTTCTCAACACTGTAGCTTCCCTGCCAGTTTCGGTTCTTGTTGGTTGGGAATCTTCTTTTGACGAACTTCTTGGGATTGGACACCATCAAAGCAAAATCTTCACTTGTTAGATCATACTCAGAAAGATCTAAATCTTCTTCTTCTTCAGCAGCATTCTTTCCTTTGGAGATTAGAGCTAATGACCCCATGCTAGAAACCACGTTTGTTTCTTTAGACACTGCGCTCTCATGTGACCTTAATATTCCCAGTAGCTTTGCTAGAGAGTAAGCCTTGAATTGTTCATGTGTCGTCACAGTGGACACCACAACCATCCATTCGGTTCTGAGGCCATTCATAAATGTGACCTTTTGTTCAATGACTTTCCTTTCTATCCCATGCTTTATCATCTTACTAAGGAGATGATTAAAGCGATCGAAAGCTTGAATAAGCTTCTCTTCAGGCTTCTGCTTAAAGTCACCAAATTCCGAGAGTAAGAAAGTTTGGATGGAATGCTCAAGATCTTCATCTGTGGAATATAGTTCCTTCAACCTGTCCCATATCTCCTTTGTTGTTGTGCATGAAATCACCAATCGAAACGCGTCTGATTGTAAAGCAAACCTAATCATCCTTAAGGCTTTGATGTTGCACTGAAACTTCTCTTTCTCATCTTGGGGTATGTCTTTCACATCATTAACGAGTTTATTGTACTCCTTCTGAGTTTTGACAATTCTTGAAGTGCTTGAATGAGCGAATGGACCAACTGTTATCACTTCCCAGATCAAGTATCCATTGTCTTCTGAACGAATCACGTAGTCTTCAAAGTGATGCTTCTAGACCTCATAATCTTGAGTGTACAAAATAGGAATCCTTGTCGTCGATCCAATGTTGTTGGAGATATTGATTGGGTTTGACTGAGAATCATCCATTGACATGACGATTTTTGTTCAAAAACCTGCTTAAGATCAGACTTGTAAATAACGTTAGGGTAAGATTGAAAAATTAAATAGCAGCGTCAACAGCAAATGACGGCTCTAACAATATCAATCAAAGCGGAACAACCCTAAGATCTTCTTCAACAGAAGAGATGTGTATGAATTACACAGTCTCCGGCCTGATACCAATTGTTGAGTTGAAAAACTCTTAGATCAATTAAATCTTTAACAGGTTAAACAGCAAAAGCAAATGAACACAGTAAACAAATTATAGAATCAAGTAATGCTTAATGATTCAAAGTAGTCACGCCTCAGCAGAGCTTGATGAAGAACTTCCACTGTAGAGGCAAGCTAGGGTTTGTAGTACAATAATCAAAATAATAAATAAAAATGATGTCTTCTAAGGATGCATGCATGCACCTTAAATACTAAACCCTAATAAAACAATCACGGTTGGACAGGCCTAAACCGGATGACAAAACTGGGCTAAGGACCGAGCCCAATGACGCAACACAATGAAACCCAACAGATTTAATTTTAACTGAGTTTATGGGATCGCGAGATAGATATTAGGATGAACCATTGAGTAGGAAAACATTTTCTTGGGATGTGGAATGAATGACATGTGGCACCAACTGAATGACATGTGGCATCAAGAACTATTATTTTATTATAGAGAGAAGAGATTAGATAGATTTTATATTATAAGATAGATTTTTTCTCCATTGCACATAGATAAATATGAACAAGACGTGCATAATGATAGTTGACTTTTTGTAGTTTAACAGATAATTTACCGACTTTGAAAAAATGTATATATATATATATATATATATATATATATACATACACACACACACACACATATATATATATATATATATATATATATATATATATATATATATATATATATATATAGAGAGAGAGAGAGAGAGAGAGAGCTAGGTTCAAATATTTCTAGCAACTATTGTGTTCCTAAATGCACCAATCACAATTTAGCAAATAATGAAATAATTAATTAAATCAAAAAGGGTATTATAGTAATCTTTGTATAATTAATTATGGTGGATAATTAATATTCCTGATATCACGCAAGGGATGATGATAAATTTAGAACATTAGCCCTAAATCTGATCCACCGCTTCTGCTTCTTCTTCTACAGTCGACGGATCCAAAAGGGAGGACTGACTCTCGTCTCATAATCGATGATGGACTTTGGAGTTCGATGAGGCTGAAGAAGGCGATGCGAAGGAGCAGTGACGCTGTTATGGGGTCCATGAACGCGAGTAAGAAGCGAGGAGCGAACAGGGAGGGAATACGGTGGTGTTTGTGATGGCCGGTGTTTAGCGATGTCTTTTGATGGGGAAGAGACAGAGGAGGGCATCACTCCCGGCGATTGCAAGTATGTGGACGGAGGTAAGCTCCGGCAGCCTCCTGTTCTTCTTCCTCTGGTCTGGTAATCCAACAACTAGGGGGAGAGAATGGCAACAAAAGACTAAAATTGGGAAGTGTTTGTTTTTCTTTGTTTGTCAGGATAGGAAAAACATGAAAATGGGGTTTTTGGCCATTGACACAGAAAGGAGAAAGGAAGCAGCAAAACAACAAGTTTGAGGGGGACAAGCGTCTCGATTCTTGACTAATTGAAGGAAGAGGAAGTTAACGAAAGCATCCATGGCCAACAGATGATCTTCTTCTTCATCTTATTTTGATTTGAATCCATGGAAATTCGGATGTTCAGGTTTTCCTGAAAAAAATTATGATAATGGATGGGATATAACTCATGGTTGTTTGGGTTTCAGTATTTGATAGGGGAATCCATGTGTGTTTGTTTCTTGAATTCATGACTGGGAATGAATGCAGATATGTGTTGATGATTCAATCATAGGCCTTGAATTTTGTAATGTATTCTGTTAGAATTTAGTGTTTTTGTTAGATTTTGATGTTTTTTCTTTCTTTCAGAATGTTGTTATTATTCAATGAATCACAATCATATGTAATTATTTGGTATATTATTAGTTCAAGAATTGATTTTGTGTATTCTTTCAGAAAGTATTTACTAGTTTATGGTTGGCATTCTGTCATTCTGACAGAATAAAATCGAAAAATATATTTACTAGTTTATGGTTGTCATTCTATCATTCTGACAGAATAAAATCGGATTTTTAAATTTGAATTAATTTAAAATATTTAGATTTTTAAAAATAAAGGAATTAATTATCCCTAAAAATCCGAAAATTTCCTTTTTTAAAATAGGATAATTGACTAAAATCCCCATATGCTGAAATTTCTGTGATTATATGGTATATGTTATCATATTCTAATATCATAGACCCTCAGATCATGACATTTGATTATATTCCATCCGATGGTCCAAATCTGTGCATTCTGGCACACAATACTTACTAAAAACAAAATAAATGATGACATGTGTCATGTTATTATACTAAAATATCATTAAATGCGAAATAAATGTTATACGTTTCGCTATTTAATTGGGTAAAAAGATTTATAAAAACAAAACCTAATTAACGTTCGCTTGTTTTCTTTTGTGAATCCTCTAAGATTATTTATAATTTATTTAATTTCCTTATTTGTCCTTTTCTCAATTGTTTTTAAAACCTTTCTGAATCAATCACCGGTATTTAAGTAAGCTGCTATCAAACGGTTGACCGTTCCCACCTTATGCTTCGTTTTTTGCCTAAAATTCGTTTTTCTATTACCATAATAATAAGTGTAAAATAATTATATTATTATTTATGTATATGTCATGTGACCAAAATAGCAAAATCCACAATACAAATACATAAACTACATTAGTCAAAAAATCTTGATACTTCAAAAAAAATCATACAATGAATTAATAATGGCAAAGTTAAATAGTATAAGGTTCAATCAATCATCGTGCGTTAGAACTTAGAATAATAGAGATGCTACATTTTATATATATATATATATATATATATATATATATATATATATATATATATATATATATATATATATATATATATATATATATATATATATATAAAAGGTTATGTTCAATTGTTCCTAACATTTATTGTGTACTCATAAACACAAATCTAGACCAACGGATGGAATATAATTAATGGTCATGATCTGAAGTTCTATAATATCATAATAAAGTAACATATATCATATAATGACACAAATTTCAGCATATTAGTCAACTAACCTATATTAAAAAATGAAATTTTTGGAATTTAAGGGATAATTAATTCGCTTAATTTTAAAAATGTAAATATTTTAAATTAATTCAAATTTAAAAGTCCGATTTTATTCTGTCAGAATGACAAAATGCCAACCATAAACTAGTAAAATGTTTTCGATTTTATTCTTGCAGAATATATTTCCAATGCCGATTTTTTTGATAATTAATCTGATTTAAGAATTCTACTTCTATTATTATTCATTCATCCAAGTTCGAGTGAGGGTCTATGATTTTATTTGTTAATATATATCCGAAATTAAATAAAAATTCATACATATTTTTACAGATTAATAGTCTTATACATTTTAATATAATTATACATATTCTAATAGAATATCATCAAAAATGAATAAAATTCTTAAAAAATAGAATTCTTGAATATTATTTATAAAACCATTTAATATTAACAAAGTAAAAGAACATTAATGTGACCAATAGCTCTTGATTCCTTCGAAACACATTATTTTTCATAAATCTTTAATTTATACTTTTTTGTGGTCGGACCAATAGGTCTTGATTTCTACGAAGCACATTATTTTTCATAAATCTATAATTTATAATATTTTGTAGTTTGTACCCGATAGGTGTTGATTCTAAAGTTTCTTATTTACAAAAAGTCATGGACATTACTCAACATCTATCTATATATATATATATATATATATATATATATATATATATATATATATATATATATATATATATATAGTAGCCGTTTACCCACGCTAAGCGACGGGTGCATTAATCCAAATCGATGAAAGCCTACACTAATCCAAATCAATCAATGAAAGTTCATGATTTAAAGTTGGTTACTGATTTCGATTAAAAATTAAATTACACTGTTTTTTCTTTATTAAAAGTAAAAATATGATGTTTTCGGTTGAAAATTAAAAAATGTTATTGTTTTAGGTTAATATTATATTAAGTACAAAATATTGTTTTGGGTTAAATGTAAAATTACTTTATTCTGGCTTGGAAATAAAATTTCATCAATGTTTTGCATTAACGGTCATCATTTCATTTTTAATTAGAGTGTGTCGGTTGTTAAATTGTTTGATGCAATGGTTCTTTTAATCTATGAGAAATATTATTTTTTATAAATTTTTATCTTTTAATCTAAAATTAGTTATTGCTTTGATACATATAAACTACTTGTTGTGTGAAATGTGTTGTATATTTGTTTGTTGAATAGAACTAATTCAATTTTGTAAAAGTTGGAAACGATTACTTAGATAATCAGAGCTAATAAACATGTATTATCAAATATGGATCACAAAAAAATCTGTACAATATTGATTCTCATTTTGAGGTTCCTGAACGGTCAACTTCAACATTTTATTGGTTTTGTTAAAAAAGAGAAAAAACACAAACTTACGTCTAGACCAAAAACTAAAACAAGCCATAACCAAAATCAAAGCTTGGCAAAATGAAAATTAATGCTTTGATACCAAAATTAAAACCAAAATAAACTAAAGGGTGAGTGGCCCCACAAGATCCTATTGAGAATATCTACATTTTCAGGATGTAGGATGTAGGTTCATAAAACTTAAATATTGAAATTAAAAATAAAAAAATATATGTCCGACGCTTCAAATTTATGGTTTAGATTTTGAATACATGAAAAATTAAGAACTTGGCTCAATTTAAATTATGAACCATGGATTATCGGCTTAAAGATATCATATATTGTCATTGTACTTTCTCGATGTCTTAAATGTACTTGAGCCCTGATGGTTAATTTTTGAATCATTTATATTAATCGTTGGCTCGGATTAACAAATGCATTCAAAATCCCCACCATGGGATGAAAGTTTATAATCAATTATAATATAATGCAGAATAAAATTGAATTTTTAATAAATCATTTTTTCTCAAAGTATTCATGTTTTTCCTGCACTTTTATTTTATTCCAAAAATACCCCTTCATTTAAAAAACTCTTCCATACTCCAGATTAATCATTACTATTATTTCTAATACTAATATTTTTGGACAAATATGCCCTTGAAAATCAAACTTTTTCACAACAAAACCCAAACTATTCCAATACCCTGCCTCCTAGTTATTCTGATTCGGTGGACATAATCCTCAATACCATTCAGAAAATCATAATTATTCACCACCCTGCAAAGAAACAATGTCATCATCACCTCATTCATAAATATTCAGAACTCTTGTTTTATTTCTGTTTTTCATGAAGCTTAACCTTACATCCTTGATGTCAAGGTCTTGTGTATCAACATCTGTGGGAACAAATAACAGTGACTTTACTGGAAGGAATTGATTCAGAACCCAATATCTATCTTGATGAGACATGTCACCACAAACGACTGATGCCCTGAAATTATGACCAATAAGACATGTCAACACAGGGACCACTTCAACATACTACAACATCACACCATTTCCATTATATCATATCACATTTCATTTTTTGTCATGAAAGATTTAAAATATACTGTACCTGTGTTTTGGTATACCTTTTGCCAAACATAAAAGATGTAAACTTATAACCTAAGCGAAAAATTGGAAACATGTAAACTTTACTACCATGATGGGAGACCACAGGTTGTGGAGATGGTGAGTGCCGAGTAAGCCATGATAACCAATAAGTCGTGTCATAAAGGTCCATCATAGACATTGCCTGTAAGGTAAACACTACAGAATTTGAGATATAACTTCATATATGTAAACATAACCGAATATAAAAATGCCAGAGTTGTAGTGACGCTCTCTAAACAGAATAACTCAAACCAAATAATTACTTGAAACAAAGTAAATGTTTGAAAATCAATGATGATTACCTTGGTAGAAGGAATAGGCCTACCAGGATTATTATCCCTAACTCAAAAATCGGGGATTGAGAAAAAAGTTATGCATAGTAAAGACTGAAAAGTATTGAAAAAATCAAGAATCGACTTATAATTACCTTCAAGTTTTTCAATGTGCTTGACAATTCACGCTTAGCCATTGCTGATAATTTGAAATTAGGATTTCGGTAGAGCCCTCTCAATCCGGCTCCCCGAAATGGATGGGATCAACAGAAAGGCATGAGTAGAAATGCTTGTCAAGTTGATTAGGAAGGAGACGGAAAGAAGAGGGCTTCCATTTCCTGCTGATGGCGACTGAAAGAGAGAAAGAGAGGCGAGAGGGAGATAGAGGGAGAAGTAAACCCATAGGCGCTGAGACATCTGTGTCATCTCTTTCAGGTCTCCGAAGAGGAATTTGTAGGAGTTTCCTTTCAGGCCAGCTCTTAAAGATTTTTCGATCTTCTTTGGTTTGATGATGGGACGTCTTCGGTGGGGGAGGTCGGCAGCCATGGAGACGGATGAGAATAGGTTTGATGGAGGCTGTTGTGGTTTAGGAGATTAGGGTAAGGTCGTAGTGTAATACGTATATGATCCGTGTGTATATGATCCGTGTAGTGTTATATGCTTAAGATTATTGTAAATGAGTTAATACTGTACCTTTTAAATTTTTAAGAAAGAGGGCAATATGTTTAACAATATATATATATATATATTTACTATCTTATAAAAGAAATCCTATTATTTCTAAAAATAATTTAAATATAATAATATTATTTTTTTAAGACGTCCAAATTGTTAAGCTTTATGTACAACTTACCATCAATATAATAATATTATAATTTAAGTCGTTCAAATGATTAAGCATATAATACAACTACTCACTGCATAAGTTCCCTTATTTCACTAAAGCTTTTGACCTAGCCCTAGATGAGTCGTATTGAATCCTCTAGAATCCAAATATCTCGGCAAAAATCGTACTGAACCCCAAAATTCCCAAATATTTAGCCCCCATCTCCTTATCGATCCAAATTTGCACCTATATGTGAAACCCTCTTCTGCATAACCAGGGTGTCTACGTCGACGCTTCCTCACCGACCTGTGACATCCCCAAAATCACGGCCAGAAAAGACCGGTTTGTTTATGCTTTGTTTAAAAATCAGAGTTACATTTTAAATGAAAGTGTTGTGGAATTTGTCCCAAAACAAAAATATGATAAAGATTTATCAAAAGCATTTCCATAGAAATGTATTTCATTAAAAGACTCGGGATGTCATGTTCGTACAGATCAAAAGCATAAACAGTACAATATAAGCCTTACTACATTATTTCATATCTACAAGCTTATATCCGTAATCCCTCGTCCAAAACATCACACCTATGCTCATGCGCCACTACCTGTAATACATAAAACTGAGTGGGTCAGGCTTGGGAGCCTGGTGAGCACATAGGGTTTTCAACCCACAATAAATAAGTTTATTAATTTTATCAATCAACAATAACCCGATTACCCGTTCCCGTTATCCTCACTTTACGTCCCTAAACACCTATCATAAGGGACCTAGCCTAAGGATCATCATCGGGACGGACACTACTGCTAAGGGGATTCCTCGGCAATAGATGTCCTAAAGGCAACCATGTGGGGGATGGAGTACACCGGTGAACACATCGTTCACAAACACCTACAGGTTGCGAGCCTGCTAGTGTTCCACTGGACTGTCTAGAAGAGTCTGTGGTCGTCATCCATACTCCGCTATATGACAGAAACAACAACATCAACATTGAGGCCTCTCATCATTTTATCACACATCACCTATTACATCTACCCATGTTTTACCCAAACATTTTCGTAGATATAAAATACATATACAGTTTAAATCATTGAAAACATGTATAACAATGTTCATCCAGCATAGATAGCAAGTAATCAGATAATATGCACACATAACACGTAATTTATAAAATACTTCATATCTATGTGTAAGCTGAAAGTAACTATGCACTCACCTGATTAGGTGGTGACTCAGCACTCGGACAACGCTTCGATACTCTCAAACCGATATTCCTTTGATAAAACCTAGTATCGATACCACTAGGGTTTAGTTTAACGATAACCGCGACAAATTAATTAGTCCGAATATTATTAAGCGTTAATAATACTCGATATAACTCGTAATAATAGCCAAAATAATTATTTTAAGGACCTAATAACATTCCTATAATTATTTGAAAGCTATATTAAAAATTGCGTAAGCGTAGCACACTTACAACGAATTTTATCGAGAACCGGGACTTAATTGGAGCGGCGTTTCGAAACCGAAAAACTCATTTTTCTCGGGACTCCAGGAGCCTCGGGGCTTCCCTAGGGTGCTAGGGGGTTCTTCCTAGGGTTTAGGGGGTTTAAATGGGCTAGAGAGAGAAAGTAATTTAGAGAGAGAGTGAGTTTTTGTGTGAAAAATGGTGCTGCCTTCGGACCCCTTTTATAGGCGCGAAGCCTCGGTCTACGCGGGGCGTCCAGCAGCGCTACGCTGGGCGTAGCTCGGATAAGGTTGCCAGCTCGCACCAGTTGGCTCGCACTCAGACTCAGAAGGATAGGAGCGAAGGTACGCTGGGCGTACAGACTTCGGACGCGGGGCGTAAGCGAGGGGTGGCGTGTCGCAATCCGAAGCGAGGACCGTGTTCAGCAAGCGACGGTCAGGATCTTGCCACGTCATCGTTCTAGCATCAGATTTCGCAATTTCGAGTTACAACTTCAAAAATTCGTAACTTTCGCGTACGACCTCCGTTTTTGACGTTCTTTATATCCACGCGAAGGTGGGAACGTACTCTACAACTTTCGTTAAGACTTCGTCGGCTAATTTTGGCTCGATTTTAAATTTTATATTATTAACGGGTCGGGACACGATTGGTCCGTTAAATCCTCATAACTTCTTCATCCGACATCCGTTTTCGCCCATCTTTTTCTCGTTACGCTACTCTTAACGACATCTTCGATTCTCGTTCAGGTTGTGTCGGCTAAAAACTGCTCGATCTAATATTCGAATTTCGGGCTGTACACTGCTATTCTGAAACTTCGAAAAATCATAACTTCTTCATACGAAGTCAGATTTGGGCGTTCTTTTTATCGATGTTCTTAGTTTAACATATTCTACGACTTTCGTTTAGATCGCTAAGGCTAAATCTCGCTCTATCGTAAATTCACTATTCACGCTTCCCGGTATCGTGTCGGTTCTGTCGCGAAACTTCGACGGGTCATAACTTCTTCGTTATAACTCGGATTTCGGCGTTCCTTATATGCACGGAAACCTTGAGACATATTCTACAACTTTATGTAGAGATATCGGGCTTATCTCACACTTTAATTTTGACGCTTATTATTATTATTTATTAATTATACATTTATAATTAAATTATAAGCACATAAACACATATAATTCACATAATACTCAAATATTTCATC
This sequence comes from Lactuca serriola, assembly GCF_051521515.1. Taxonomy (NCBI): domain Eukaryota; kingdom Viridiplantae; phylum Streptophyta; class Magnoliopsida; order Asterales; family Asteraceae; genus Lactuca; species Lactuca serriola. The sequence goes on along the minus strand of NC_136411.1, from coordinate 92,323,626 downwards.
TTTATTACTTCAAAAAGAGTTACAAGAGTTGACCTAGACTATTACATTGACAAAAATGCTTAGCCCTGAAACCCGGGCGTTACAGACCTCACGCTTGAGTTAATTGCTGGTAAGCTGCCTGTCTACTTCAACCTTCCTTCATACTTACCTCATCGTGACGCTTTGCCGAGTCACCCTCTATTAACAGCTCTGGTTGCCACCTCCTGCTGTGTTTTTAAAGGTAATCTTTTTATATTCATTTCATTATATACAGACTTTCTCCTTCTTCTCTTTCTCTTCGATTTTTTTGCTACCTCTCTCAAGACTACTTTGGGCGAGTGATTTCGTCCTCAAATCGAAGCTATATGATTAGGGATTTTCTGTTTTGCTGTTTTCGTTTGCTGGATTATCGGTCAATCTTTACACAAAGTTCGATCTGTTGTCTCTCTCTCTCTCTCTCTCTCTCTCTGCGAAGTTACTTATTAATTTTTTTGTTATTTTTTTGATGGTTTAGATTGCTATTATAGCCGAAGAAGGCATTCTCCACTGCCAGATTATGCTATTGACTGTTTTAAAGATATGGGAAGAAACAACTAAAAACTTTAGGTTGACATATGCTGAGAAGATTTGAAGGTATTTGTTTTTTTTTGTTCGATTACCTGTGCGTCTCGAACCCTAATTTTTCGTGAATCTTAATTTTCAGGTGAAGCATCCCCCGCTTTGTTTGAAGTGCTTCCTCCACCTCGGGATTGATCTGGGTTTGTAATCGATTACTTAGAGTTGGAGATAATGTTTTCAATTTTGGACGTACATAACCAAGCCCATCAGTGAGTGTCCTAAACAACATGTTTTCTTTCGTTCCCTGTTAAAATACTGCACCTCACATGGTTTTTTTTTAATTTTTTTTATTAGGAATGGATTTTGTTGTTATTTCCATGAAGAAGGATAAACGAGAATTTGAGCCCTTTGCAGAAATAGATTCCCAATTCAAATAAGGTTACGAACATACGATTTGTTTTGTGAACTTACTTGTAACACATCATTAATTTCAGTCATATTCAGATGTGGACACATCATGCTTTCTTCAAAGCCAATATATGCTATGGGTAGATGATTTCTTTCTATCTTACCTATCAATCTCAGTTGGTTTATTATACTTCATCTATTCTTGGTGCAAATCAGTGGGAGTAAAGGTAAGTTTATACCTCTTTCCTTACCTTTCAATTGCTTTCATCATTATTTTTTAATTGTTATTTAATGAACGTGATATTGCTTTCATGGTGCAAAAACCCAACCACTACCCCTCTCATTTGTATACTCTCACAACCACTGCAAACTCAAACATATATCAAGAACCAATTTCATATTTTATATTTTAATTTGGTATTTATTGGAAACTGGAGGGAAATAATTTCTTCACCAATTTGTTCGATTTTGAAGAAGAAGTCGATTTGCAAGTATCTCTTTCTGAAGAAGAAGTTGATTTAATTTGCAGGTCCATCTCTCTTTAAGTTACCACACAAACCCCCTGATATACATGTGTGTGTGAGTGTGTGTTTTGATATTACAGGTCTATTGGTTGGCCCCTGTACTCCTCCACCATGGAAAATCATCACAAAAATGATTTATCTGTTTGTCACAAAAGTAAAACAAACAACTGTTATAATTGATTAACTCTCTTAAATTTCTAAATTTTATAGATATTTGTCCATCACAGGATCATGTGTTTGTGATGATTATCTAATATGCAAGGGTGAATGGAATTAGCCAGTGGAACTCATTCAATAAGTGCTTCACGTTTAAACAACCTAGGTATGAGATATACTCTGCACTTTTCAGATGCCTAAACTATAATTGAATTTGAATTTGTATATATGTGTGTTTATAAGAAAGATAAATTTGAATTAAATTTTTTGGTATGAAAAAATAAATTTTTATATACGAAAATAAAGTACATTTGCAGTCACTATTATGCTTTAGTAAGAAAAAAATCTTAAATAAGAAAAAAAGAATGCACTCACTTTTATGCTTTGGCAAACAAGTATTTATAATTTATTTACAATAAGAATATATTTTCAAGCTTGAGTTGATCATGTTGTTCTATATCTTTTATAGGTAAATGTCAAGTGTATTTTAGTCTCATTTGACTCAATTATTTTATAATTTATGCAGGTTACTCTAGATGAAGTGCAACTTTGTGTTGCCAACAAACTGTAACTTAAGAACAAAACAAGTTGAAACACTTTTTTTTCTCTAAAGTAGTAATCTCATGGTTGCATTGTTGTTCATTAATAATTAACATTTGGTAATATTTAATTTGTAGGTGACAACTTGAATTGAAAGTCACCTTGATTCATGCTTTTAGAAAAAAAAAGTTGAAAAGGGAATTATTGTGTTTTTAATGCTATAATATCTTAAAACTTAAACCATGGGTGGAAACATCCAGAAAAAAAAAATCGAATCTTTGATGAAAATGGGAATCACAAACAAATATTGAGTCTAACAGAACTCTCAGATTGCTCAACTCTCCAGGTTCTTTTTCTCATTTTACTAATCTTAAATCTAACCCTGAACGTTGAGTTTTCGAATCACCAAGATTAAAGAAAACTATTAAGATTTGATTTTAATCTATTCTTTTCTCTCTCAATGGATTGTTTGAAGTTATCCTCTGGAAAGACCAATTTGATTTTAAAAATATAATGTTTTAATATGAAAAATGCTTAAATGTTAAAATAACATTGGATTTTATTTTCTTTGTAAAGCATCCAACCTCCGTTTCTGTTCGTTTTGTCACATTTACATCATTGTTTGGTTAATGGTTCAAACAGAGGTTTAATCTACATTGAGGGAATATAGTTTATGATTCTAACTTGGACAACATACAAAAGCCTTGATGGTGGTTAATACTTTTCTTAAATCTCAGTAATTTCCAAGTCAAGCATTATAAATCCGAGAAATTTGCACAAAAGTGGAAACCCTGTTTGTTTGTTTGTTTTTTTTTTTTTTTTGCATATATTTGTTGTAATTTAGTCTTTTATATTTAACTTTTAACTCTCTTTTTAGTTTCTTATGTGCTAATTTATTCTTAACCTATGTACATTCTAATTTTTTTTAACTCTTCTTATTCAACAGGTCTTGAGGTAGTCCACCTTGCTACAAAAAGGCTTTAACCATTGGGCTTCCATAGAGTCAATGTACTCATTTTTTTTTTCAAATCTAGCTACATGTAATTATGTATGAGTCTGATCACTGTGATCACTGCCATTACTTTTTCTTTTAGGAAGTTTTATCTTTTATGCATAAGTTTTATGATTTGAAAGCAAAAAATCGAAATGTAATGTACTTTAGAGAATTTTATTTTCATAGCAATATACTTTTTTTTTTTTGTCAAATATAGGAACCTACTTCCATTTTATGTTTTTCCATAGCAATGTACTCATTTTTTTGTCAAATATAACATCATGCTTTCATTTTCTATTTTGTCAAATATAGAAAAATGAAAGTAGAGTGCTATAAATGGGCATATAATCCAAAGTACATTGCTAATTTTCTTATGTTTGGTGTGCATGTGTGTCTGTATGCTGTGTAATGTGTGTGTGCTATTATGGATACATAATTGTAAGCATGTTCCTATTTATCTAGAAGGAAAAATAACCATAAGGGTAAATAAATAAATATCCCACCAAACTTATTCGCCTATAAAATGTTTTCAATTTTCTGTTACTCATTGAATCCGATTCACCAAGAGACTCATATACAATAAAAGGGTAGTAGCTCATGGAGACTCCATTGATGAAAAAAATACCAAAAGACAAATCTACCCCATCTCCAGCATATGGCACAGAACTTGCAAATGGAAAATGGTTGGGTTGATATAACATTTATGGTTTTCGTCCGCACATAAGTACTCTCGATAGTTGTCTCACATATGATACTACAAACATATGTATTAAAAAGTGTTTGATTTGACATGAAAGTAACATTGGTGATGTTTTTGAAATAATCATAATAATTCTTCCGCAACATAATCTATTAAAAAGTGTTTGATTTTTTTTTTAAATTAGGTGAAAAATCACAGTGTTACAAATGTAGGAACGTGGTTTAAGACGCTTCGTGTAGGAAGCATCTATAACTTTTGCTAGCTGAAGTATCTTTTCTTGAAAAACTTCATGCAACTGCGAAAGTACAAAGCATACTCACAGTCCATTATTGGTTGCAAACAAAAGGAGGGATAGACGGTGAGAGAATACTTCACCAGATTCACTAAGGCCACCCTGGATGTTCCAGGGAACGATGAAGGGTTAATAGCGGGAGCCTTCATGTGGGGCGTTCTTCCCGGACCCCTATCTCAGAAGCTCATGGGAAAGAAACCCCAAATGCGATCCGAGTTGAAAGAGAAGTTAGAACGCTACTTGATACTGTAGGAAGGAGAGGCAACAAAGCAGGCATACCTCAACACCATGTCCACCCCAGCCAAAAAACTACATCACCAGCCTACCTACCACCAAGAGAATCTGGGAGGAAGTAGACACTTCGGACACGGAAGACGCCCATAAGGGTGCTTCAACCTATTCTCAAGATATGAAAGAAGAGGACGATGGCCATACATCTACGTTGTCGCCGACAGACAAGCGGGGAAGGGGGCGAAAGGACGCTATTGTGAATACCATAAAAGCAAGAATCATGATACTACTAACTGCTCAGTGCTAAAATGGGAAATGGAGGATAAACAACTAAAAAGGAACTTGATAGAGATCGAACTAAGCCTTCGCACCAAATTCGACACCGAGAATGACAAAGACGACACGAAAGAGAATGGTCGACCCCAGGAAATCCTGGCCATACATGCCACGAGAGGAAGGCAAGAGACAACAATAGAATGTATAACATCACAAGATCCATGCAAGGTCTAACCTTATGGATGACGGACCTACGCCCTGCATGATGGCGGGGGGACAACTCGTTGATAATCCAAGGCTCCATAAGAGACATCATCATCCATCGCGTATATATAGAAACTAGCAGATCAACGGACATCATCTATGAACATTGTTTTCACCTCCTTCCGAACAGATGGAAGGAATGCCTCAAGCCCGCAATGGGGCAGCTAACAGGATTTACGAGGCTCAACCTGTGACTCCTGGGTACGTACACCTACCGTTCACACTAACCATCCATGACAAAATGACGCGAAAGATAGTTCTCATCGATTTTGTCGTAATACGACACCTAGTAGAACACAACATCATGTTGGGATGAACAACTATGTTCAGGTTCGGAGCAATACCATCCACCATACATGGAGTAGTGAAATTTGGCACGACAGAAGGACTAAGGACAATATTGGCCACTCCACTAAATGAATTAAGATTCTACATGATTACACAGCCAAAGGACGTCACAAAAGAGACCAAGAAGCAGTGATCGGAGTTGTCCTGCGAAAGTAGATCATCAATGCAAAACACTCATACCGACCATTCAGCATAGGATTCAACATTCCTCCAGAAATAATACAGACATTGATTGAACTCCTAAAGAAATACAAACATGTATTTGCCTGTACACCCACAGATATGGTAGGGGTAGACATGAAGGTCATAAAGCACAAGCTAATGATAAAGCCAGGGACCAGTGAGGTTAAGAAGAAGAAGCATGTCCAAGGAGGGGACAGAAACATAACGATCAATGCTAAATTATCCAAGTTAACCAAGGTGGGGATACTCCGCGAAGCAATCTTTCCAACATGGATCGCAAACCTAGTTATGGTTAATATGCACGATGGCACGTGGCGTATGTGCATCGACTATTCCGATCTAAACATGATATGTCCCAATGACTGATATCCCCTACCAGAAATTGACCAAAAGGTGGAGTACTTTCAAGGGTTTAGGCTAAAATGTTTCTTGGACGCATACAAGGGGTACCATAAAATCTTGATGAGCAATGAGGATGAAGAGAAAATTGCCTTCTACACGAACCATGGCACTTTCTACTACCAGAAAATGGTGTTTGGTCTAAAGAATGAAGGAGCAACCTATCAAAGGTTGGTCGACTCGCTCTTCGCAAAACAGACTGGAAGGAACATCAAAGTATATTGTAACATCTTGATTTTCAACTATTTACCTTTTAGCCCCTTAGTATGGGAATTCTTTGCATTCTGATCATTGGAATGAGTTTTGTTTGCAAATTGGTCCCATGTGGCACTTAAGGAGGAAAAACGTCGTGCATAAGTACGTTGGGCATACTCTCAGGGTATGTTGGGCGTACTCTCAGAGTACGCTGGGCGTAAGGTCCATGAAAAAAAAAACGTCGTCGTTTTGGAGTACGCTAGACGTACTCCTAGTGTATGCTGGGCGTACTCGGTTTAGATGAAAACCCTAATGTTTGGAGTTGTGCACTATTTAATCCCTTCTATAGCCTCAAAACCTTTCCTAAAACCAGCCTCATCACTCATCTCAACCTTAGCAAACCCTAATCTCTTGTGTAGAAATTTTGACCTTGTGTAGGTGTTTTTGAGGACCTTGAAGGAAGGGATGGTGGTGGAATCATCTTGGGGACTCAAATGGGAGATTAGATCAAGAAGTACCTCCCCCTTAGACATCATTTGGAGGTAAAAAGCTCTGACGTTGATGGATAATGCTCTTAGTTCTTGTTGTGGTTAAGTTTCATGTATTTTGGTCCCTTTTGCTTGGTGTTATTGAGTATGGTCTACTCTAGACTTCATGAGTTGTCCTTTCAGAGGTTTTTGAGTAGCTTGAGTCATAAAAATGGATTCCTGGTCGTTATTATCCTTTCATGCATGAACTAGGAAGTCTTAATGGGTTAATTAGTTAGATTTTTTGGTATTGGACACTTTATAGCAATGAGAAATCATAAAGTTGGAAACTTTATGACTTAGGACATCATTTTGGGCTTGGATCTGAGTTTTAGGCGTAATGGCTTAATGGAATAAGCTCTTAATGGAGTTTTGGGGTTGGGCTGCGTACTTGGTGGTACGGTGCACATACACGGTCAACGCCCCGTTTTTGGTCAACGTCAGAGTACGTTGGGCGTACTCTCTTGGTACGCAGGGCATACTCCGTTGGGAAGAAATATTGACTTTTGGACCTTGACCGTTGACTTTAACTTTGACCAGGGTTGACCAAGTTTGACTTAAGTTTATTTTGGGTGTTTTGTGCTATATATAAGCCTTGGTCTCTATCTATTTAATAGGTGACCTATAGAGCTGGTATTCGAATCAGTGTATTGTTTAGCTATTCGTCGGGCTATGAGGTGAGTTTTCCTCAGTGTACTTATGGTCGAAGGCACCAAGGTTGGCCCATTTGATTAATATCCTGGTTTATCGTATGTTGCTATGATGTATTGTCCTGTTTGATCTGTATCTTGGTATTTAGGATTTTGCTATGCAATAGTGACTGTGGTTCTTCCTGCTACATTGTCAATTGTTCATATGATTATATGTTGTTGGATATATGTTATTTTTTATGTGCATGCCGACATGGTATGGTGGGGGTTGAGATTGTACTGCTTTGTGTTGTAAGTTAACAGACTGAGCATGCACACTGTAAGGTTGTGGGCTGGGGGTAATCCAACCAGGAGGTTGTGGACCCGTTATGTATTGGGCATCCTAACCGTATGGTTGAGGGTCGGGGTAATCCAACCAGGAGGTTGTAGACCTGTTATTTATTAGGCATGCCAACTGTATGTTTGAGGGTCGGGGCAATCCAACCGTAGGGTTGTGCGCCAAGGGTAATCCAACCAGGAGGTTGTAGACCCGATATCTGCTTAATTATATGTTTGTATGGTGGTACTTTCGGCGAACTCAATAAGCTTTGGTTCATAGTTTTTTTTTGTGGTTTCAAGTATTTTTGAGGATTGTAAAGGTGAAGGCGGGTCTAATCCTAACAAATTCCATGGGGTGAGAGTAGAAGGGTGGACGCTCTCATCAAACTCATGTCGACATGCTTTGACCATATTTCCAAAAAAGTCTTGGTCAAAGTGCTAAAATAAAAAAGCATAAAGGAACACCATATACATACCCTGTCGTCGGCACAACCCAACTGGATGATACCAATTGTCAATTACTTGCAACATGGCATCTTTCCAGATAATCAAAAGGAAGTTAGGAAAATAAGGATAAAAGATCCACAATATACGATTGTCAGGGGAATCCTGTACCGAAAAGTATTCATGACCCCATGGCTAAGATGCATTGACGAGGCCATCGGTAATAAGGCGCTCCACGAGACGCGCGATGGGCCGGCCAACGCACACGAGGGAGCAAGGTCTCTCACAGGAAAGATACTCTAAATGGGGATTTAGTGTCCTGATATCCATCGAGACACAACGACACTGAAACAAACATGTGTGAAATTCCAAACCTACTCACCAGTACAAGGAGTTCTCGTGGCACCGCTAACAAGCATTACCAGACCTTCGCCCTTTTACTAGTGGGGAATAAACATGGTTGGGCCATTCCTAGAGGCCCCCGGAAGGGTAAAGTTCTTAGTGGTCGCAGTGGACTACATCACCAAGTGGGTCGAAACCGAGCCATTAGCGTGCATAGCAAGAAGGAAGATGATTAAGTTTTTATGGAAGAAAATCATAACAAGATTCAAAACACCCAAAGTGATGATTAGTGATAATGGATTGCAATTTGTAGAAAATCCATTCAAGAGTTGGTGTATAGAATGAGGGATGTGACATCCCCAAAATCACGGCCAGAAAAGACCGATTTTGTTTATACTTTATAAAAATCAGAGTACTTCATTTTATAAAAAGGTTGCGGAATTTGTTCCCAGAAAAACATGGTAAATACGTTATTAAAATATTTTCGAAGAAACGTATTTATTTCATTTTAAAATGTTTGGGATGTCATTGTTAATACCGAAACATAAGCATAAACAGAACTTACAATGATTTACACTAGTGATCTACATCTCTTTTAAATCTCTCAGTGTAATGTCACTTCACTTCGTCACCTGTGATATACATAAACTGAGTGGGTCAGGTTGGGAAACCTGGTGAGTACATAGGGTTTTCAACCCACAATAATATAATTATTATGTTCAATCAAACAATCAACCCAATTACCCATCCCCATTATCTTCTTTACTCTTTAAGGATTTAACCTAAGAGTCATCTATCCTGCATTCGTTTATTCCGAAGTCCCTTACTTCCAGGGTTATAGGACTGGCACTAAATCCATAGCTGCCAATGTTCGTTCATAAAGCACTAATTCCATAGCTGCTATAGTCTATTCATCGGGTACTAAATCCATTGCTACCGGTCTTTATCTAATAGGTACTAAGTCCATAGCTACCAATGTTCAACAGGTACTAAGTCCATAACTACCAATTCCTACAGGTACTAAATCCTTAGCTACCAGCGTCTAACTAATAGGTACTAAGTCCATAGCTACCAATTTCCAACAGGTACTAAATCCATAGCTACCAACGTCTAAAAGGTACTAAGTCCATAGCTACCAGTGTTTGTCCCATAGGCACTAAGTCTATAGCTGCCAAGGTATACTCACGTCATCTTCTATCTCTCATCATTCATCTACCCATCTCATACCCAACATTTTCGTATATATAAAATACGTATACAGTTTAAGTCCTTTAAAACATGTATAAAACGTTCAACCAGCATAGACAACAAGTATTCAGATAATATGCACACATAGCACGTAGTTTATATAAAATACTTCATATCTATGTGTAAGATGAAAGGGACTATGCACTCACTTGATTAGGTGGTGACTCAGTACTCGGACAGCGCTTCGATACTCTCAAAACGTTATTCCTTCGATAAAACCTAGTACCAATATCACTAGGGTTTAGTTTAACGATAACCGCGACAAATTAATTACTCCGAGTATTATTAAGTGTTAATAATACTCGATATAACTCATTTTAATAGCCCAAATAATTATTTTAAGGACCTAATAACATTCCTATAATTATATGAAAGCTATATTAAAAATTGCGTAAGCGTAGCACACTTACAGCGAATTTTATCGAAAACCGGGACCTAATTGGAGCAGCGTTTCGAAACCGAAAAACTTCTTTTTCTCGGGACTCCGGGAGCCTCGGGGATTCCTTAGGGTGCTAGGGAGGTTCCCTAGGGTTTGGGGGTGTTTAGAACACTTAGAGAGAGAAAGAAGTTAGAGAGAGAGTGAAGAAAGGTGTGAAAAATGAAGGATAATCGGCCCCCTTTTATAGCCCTGCGAGGCCTCGGTACGCTGGGCGTACCTCGGACCTACGCGGGGCGTAGTCATCGGATAAGAGTGCCACACCGACTCCAGCTGTTAGCCACTTCGGACCGGATAAGACCAAGGTTATGCGGGGCGTTCCGGATCTCGTACGCGGGGCATAGGGCGAGGCTTCGTGGCATGATCCGAAGCGAGATCTGAGACCTTCATCGGACGGCCCACAACGCGCCACGTCACCAGTCTCGCATCAGATTTCGCAATTTGCACCCTCAAATTTAAAAATTCGTAACTTTCGCGTACGACCTCCGTTTTCAACGTTCTTTATATCCACGCGAAGGTGGGAACGTACTCTACAACTTTCGTTTAGACTTCGTCTGCTAATTTTGGCTCGATTTTAAATTTTGTATTATTAACGGGCCGGGACACGATTGGTCCGTTAAATCCTCATAACTTTTTCATCCGACATCCGTTTTCGCCCATCTTTTTTCTCATTACGCTACTTTCAACGAGATCTTCGATTCTCGTTTAGTTCGCGTCGGCTAAAAACCGCTTGATCTAATATTCGAATTTCGGGCTGTACATTGCTAGTCTGAAACTTCGAAAAATCATAACTTGTTCATACGAAGTCAGATTTGGGCGTTCTTTTTATCGATGTTCTTAGTTTAACATATTCTACGACTTTTGTTTAGATCTCTAAGGCTAAATCTCGCTCTATCGTAAATTCACTATTTACGCTTCCCGGTGTCGTGTCGGTTTTGTCGCGAAACTTCGACGGGTCATAACTTCTTCGTTATAACTCGGATTTCGGCGTTCTTTATATGTACGGAAATCTTGTGAAATATACTACAACTTGGTTAAGATTATTTATTCTAAATAATCTTTTGTTGAGAAGTCGTTTTCGACTCCTATTGCCTCTAATTTGACTAGCCCGGATTTGCGGGCGTTACAAGGGATGGACCAATGATTCACGTTGGTAGTACACCCCTAGGTCCTCTGGTCATACATGACGACCCCAAGGACAAGAATGAAAGAGACGTCATTCAGTTTGGCCTATGGAACAAAAGCGATGCTTCCAGTGGAGTTGATGATCGGCTCACCGCACATGATACACTTCCAAGAAAAAATCAATGATGAGGGTCTAAGAAAGAAACTAGATCTCTTTGAAGATTGGTGTGAGAGGTCGAACATCTTTCAAGTGGCCTACAAGAATATCATAGAAGGATACTACAATCAGAGAGTAAAGGAGAAAGATTTCAAAGTGGGAGACTATGTCTTGAGAAAGAACGAGGCGAGTCATGCTCAGCTATGAGGGAAGCTCGGCCCCACGTGGGAAGGACCATAAAATGTAACCCAAGCACACCGAAATGGGTCCTAAACACTCGATACAATTGAAGGAAGGTCGATTCCAAGATCATGGAACGCTAGGAACCTCAAGAAGTTCCATTTTTAAGAATCCCCACCCGGAAGAAATCGTTGCGGGCCAGCACCCACCCAAAAGAAGCAATTTGAAATGCCCCTACCTTGAATGGAAGAACGTAGAAAGATCCCAATCCAGGAGGAACAACGATGACCTTGTGATGACTTACTAGCCGAACTGATGAACGATAATTAGTGTATATCAGTTAAAAAGGCTTAATGTATTTCTTACAAATTCAAATACTTAGTGTATTTCAGTTAAAAAAAAGGCTTAGTGTATCCCTTATAAATTCAAATACTTAGTGTATTTCAGTAAAAAAGGCTTAGAGAATTCCTTAAATATTCAAATACTTAGTGTATTTAAGTTAAAAAGGCTTAGGTGTTGTTTGTTTTTTCGAAGCCAAAACATTTGTAGATTGCGAACCATATCTGCAAGCCTCTACAACTGAAGAGGTGAACCAAACGTCTACAGTCTGCAATAAGAAGTTTGTTTGTTTTTTAACATCTTCAGACTACTGAAATAAACTGAAGAATTCTTTTTAGTTTGATCCATGAATCTTTGTGCCAAATCAATCCTTTTAGATTGTCATTTTGTCCATTGTTGTTTCTCTCACATTTCTAATAACCAAAAAAATATACAAATCAGATTTTAAAGCAGGCATAACCTTACAAAATTTGACCAAATATACACATTTCTGAAGCGTTTGAGAGCTTCTAGCGTTTGACAAAATGCTTTGTTCCAGAGAGAGAGAGAGAGAGAGAGAGTTGTTTGGCACTACAAGCTTCTAACGTTTAGTTTAAACAAAACGCTCCAAATCAACATGCTACTTCATGTAGCGTTTAACAAAACGCTACCAGCTATAAGTTATCTGCTACTTGGTACTAGTTACCCGCTATCAGTTATTTTTACCGAACACGCGTTTCAACAAATATTGATTTTCAGCAAATAAGGAACTTGATTTCAGCAAAAAAAAACATATATACATCATTATTTCACACTTTCAGCATCCAAAACACCAATATAAACACCATGAATTCATATTTTCAGCAAAAAAAATATATACACATCATTATATCACATTTTTAGCAAAAAAAAAACAAAACACAAACGTAAATTATTTCTCATTTTCAGCAAAAAACAACACATAAACGTCATTATTTCAGCAAAAAAAAAATAGCACATAAACGACATTATTTCATATTTCGAGTAGCATATATCAATAAATATTATTTTTCAGTTACATTCAACAAGAAATTAAGCAAGTAAGGTTATTTTCAGCAAGATTTTCGGATATCCAGCAACATCCAAAAACAAAATATGATTTTTAGCACATTCAACATATTTGAGCTATAAAAAGTATTTTCAGCAAGATTAAAGAGCATAATTTAAGTAAAATAGAGATTTTCTTTGAGCAAAGTAACCTTCAATTTCATATTAGAACAAGAAAAAAATAGAAATAGGAGGTGCAAACCTGTTTTCGTTTTCAGCGGAAATTACGACCGTCTGGTGGTGCATCTAGTATGGACGATGGCACCAGGACGAGGAGACGAGGTTGGAGATGATCGAAGGTGGAGGAGAGTCGATTGCGAGGAGAAGTGGAATGATGTCGGCGACATTGATAGAAAAGAAAAAAGAGGCATCTTTTTTTGTTTAGGTTAAAGTGAGTTTGCAGATCTTAAAAGTCATTGGGCCAAATCTATTCCAAGAAGACCTCGTGCAGACATTTTTATATCTGCGCACTTCCGAGAAACAAACACTCTGCGTTGTCTACGTGGTGCAGAGTTAAGTGGTTGCGCAAATCTTCTGAAAAAAAAAAAACAGCCCCTTAGAGTATTCCTTACATATTTAAATACTTAGTATATTCCAATTTAAAAGGCTCAGAGTATTCCTTAATAAATTTAAACACTTTGGTGTATTATAAGAGGCTTAGTGCATTCCACTTCAAAAAGCCTAAAATACTCTTAGTGCATCTCACACAAAGGCTTAGTGCATCATTCTCCAAATTTAAACACTCTACACATAATAGAAGCTCAATGCGTCCAACTCCCAGTGAGTAGAAAAAGGCTTATGACACTCCTAATAGAAGCTCAGCGCTAAATGCACCCTGCAAGGTTGGATATGGTCTTTACGAAGTTAGGATGTTTTCCACAACAAGACACTTAGCATCCCTCATGCAAGAAGAACACATTCAATCAGGGGAAGATGCCAAGAGAGTTGGTCAATAAAGCAAACACACACACACGACTATGCATACACAAACAAAGGAATTCATGCATTCAGAAAACATGTCAAATAAGATACAAAAAGACGAATTAATATCCATCCTGAAAATGGAATACACCCAACTAACTATTACATCTACGACCACACAGGGCCCAAATAGGTCATGCCACGAAGGGCCCATAACATTCAAAAACAACAAAAAGAAAGAAACAGCTTCATAAGGTTTTTTCACCCCAAAGGGTAGCACAACGGTACAAGTACCTCAACCTCAGCACCACCACCAACACCCTCCTCAACATTCTGTCCAACACCACCACCAACACCCTCTTCAATATTCTGCACAATGCCACCACTAGCACCCGCCCCATTACCACCAGCGTCATCCCCACCTACAGGATCAATTATAGGCTCGTCAATATCCTCAAGAACGCAGAGTTGACTTATCGCAACCATATCAAGCTGACCCAAACCAAGCAGAGTAGCATCATTAAGAGCCGCAAAGCTAAGAAGTGCACCATCACACCCCATGGTATGGCTAGATCGGGAATCACTTGCTTCAGGGTCATAAGTCCCAAAGTCAATTTCTGCCTTCAGTCCTGCGCGACCGGACTCCTCCGCAACTACAAAAGAGGCATGGTGAATCCGGCTAACCCCAAAAGTTAATTTTGGGTGCTCAATCAACTTATCCATAATGCGTACAACCCCAACCTGCAGAAGCCAATCATGGTCCCGGCGCAATGCCTCAGCTTCAGCCCAGGCCTCTTCAACAAGCCTATCCCGGTCAACAACATCGTGCTCAAGCTTTCATTATGTATCATCAAACCTTCATTAGACTTAGTGAGAGAATCCACGTTCACTTCCAATGTTGACCACACCTGCTCCATAGCCATTTTCTTCGACATTAGGAGATCATACTCCAGGCCAAAGCTAAGGGTTTCTTTCTTCAGCTCTGCGATCCGACGCTTGTGTTCCACCTCATTTGCAACAAAACCAGCATGAGCTCGCTCCAAATCACTGAGGCGTTGTATGCGCCGGGACCCAACCACCAAATAAGACATGGCTTGAGCATCCTCATATGCGTAATTATGAGACAGGGCAGAACTAGCCATAACATCCATATAAGCAACAACAGTCGATGAAAGAGCATGGCGGTCAAACTCTAAAGCGTTGGTACGAACTCACAACCTGGATTCGTTGCAAAGATTCCAACCTGAAATGAAGGAGTTTCATGGCACGTACCCCCTGCGACCGTGGAAGAATATCATGGAGATTAACGTCGCGATGCTCAAACTTCCCCCGATATTGTTGACGTAGAGCATTGTCCATTGACACTGGAGACTCGACACCTGCCAAAGCAATAAAAGTACTTGCTAGTCAATAAGTATGTAAAACAAAGGAGGGAGGAGAAGAGAGCAAGATTAAAAGCACTTACCGTCAACAACGGTATGGAAGATTGGCATCTTCCTTCGTGCACGCCAGGCATGACTCATTCTAACACTGACAAGAGGACCTCTGAAGATTGGCATCTTCCTTCGGGAATGACCTGGATCGTTTTCAGAAAGTTAGTAATAGCCTGGTTATGCGGAAACAACTTAGGGATAACATCTGAGATGTTATTCACCCGATAGTGCCCTTGACCAACTCGTTCCCGATTAATCCATAACCATTTTTCTTGCGAATTCTTGGGAGTTTTACCATTGGGAACCACGAAGTGGCCACCACGACGAGCGGAGAATGTGAACTTGTCGTCAGTGGCACTGAATCGGAAGAAGAACTTGAAGACAAAGAAATCGGGAAGAATGTTATTAGCCCGACAAATCATCTCAAATGCCAACATCTTGTTGACGACATTCGGAGTGGGCATCTGAATGTTGCAGCCATTTTTCTGAAGCAACTTTTCCTAAAAGACATTTAAGGAAATACGAAGCCCAACATTGAAGGTTCTTAGATAAATTCCAACCTTCCCAGGAGGAGGTGACAAGATGATCGAATCGGTGACAGGAAACTCCACTCCGTCCGCCGGAGAATAGCCATAAGTATCTCGCAAGAGTTCAAACTATACAAGAGATAGGGAGGTGCCAGGTTGGTTCGCCATGAAAGTTCAAAGAGAAAGAAGAAGAGGAAGGTCAAAGAAAAGAGAAAGAAGGAACAAGATAAAAAGCATAAGTAGAATATGGGAAAGATCTTCGTTTATAAGGAATAAGGGAAGGCGGGATATCAATATCTCTGACAGATGACATAACTGGCTAGCATAATGGTCAGTCACATCGCCAGAAAAATCGAAAAGTCTCTCGAACCCCATCTTGACGTGAGGCAGTTAAGTCCAGAAGATTATAGCTAGCCTAACAAATGCTATAACTACTGGACTGGGGGACTTGATAACGTACCTCCTATCACAGGCTAGGATTTGTGCTCAACCGCGCTAAAGGCGCTTCAAGGAAGGCTACTAGACCAAGCTACTCCCTGCATAGCCTTCCTAACGATGTCTCGCGCCCGCTAGCATCCTTTCAGAGTCGAACGTCCGCATGGAAAGCTCAACCCTACAACGGATGCCTTCCACTCCACGACAAACCTAAACAAAGTAGGGAAAACCTAAACGACCGATTGGAGCAACAACATTAGGGTTTTAGTATCTCATAGCTCGTAGCCGCCGTTGGAGAAGGATAGATATGATGATAGAAGAAGACAAAGCTATGGTTTTTTAAAAAGCAAAATCTTGAGCTAGAGTTTCTTATATGTGGCGGCGACAATGAAGTGGGCGACACCGGTGTATGTTTGTTGAACAAAGATAATAGCAACAATGAGTTTCGAACGTATCTCGACGATAGACCTCTGTCGTCACCAACCTCCTATTTATGAACTCTTCTTCATCTTTCCAGATCTGACGAGAATGTGTTACATATGAAAACAAATGGCAGCAGGATGGTGGTGCTCTGTCAAATATTTCAGCCACAAGTGGTGGTACTGATAAGTGGTGATGGTGGTGTTCTTAACTCCGACCGATGGTGGAGGTGGTAACATTATCTCTATGTGAAAATCAGATGAAGATAGGTAGAAAAGAGCGGAGGGAGTGGGGGGGGCTTGTTTTTTTTCTGTAATCAAAAAATAATAAAAAAAACATAATAGAAAATTGGTAAAGTAATTAAAAAAAGGAAAAATGAAAAATACTTAGGCCAAATCTGTTTAAAAAAAAAGTTTTGAAAATTTTAGACCAAACTTATGTTGGATTTGTTGGAATAATATCTAAGTCCATAACTATAATTGGTAAGACTTGACCTGACCCGGCATGGTCCATTTGGGTTGCATGGCATCATGCATTTGGATAGACTAAAATAAGAGAAATAACACTTAAGATTTATTAATATATTATAAGTTCTAATATATTAATAAGGTTATTTAATTAGTATTGATAAAGAATTAATTTGGAATTAATTAAGTGATCAAAAGGAGACTAATTAAATATATGGGTTGATTGTGTAAATCATCCATTCTTATATATGTGGGCTTGTGATCCCAGATTCCTTATGTTGGACTAAGTCCATGGGGTGACCCATGGATGCTCCATGGAGGTTAAAATCCATGGAGCATAAGGA
This sequence comes from Lactuca serriola, assembly GCF_051521515.1. Lineage (NCBI taxonomy): Eukaryota > Viridiplantae > Streptophyta > Magnoliopsida > Asterales > Asteraceae > Lactuca > Lactuca serriola. Next base: position 92,306,201 of record NC_136411.1, on the reverse strand, counting down.
ATGGGTAAAGTCATGAGTTACATGGTGTAACCCTAATAGCCACCATATAAAAGAATCCCATAGCTCAAGAAATCGTGCACTATGTGTGTGTGTGTGAGGGCTAAACGATTTCATGGAGTGTTCAAGTTTCTCTCAAGTTATTCCAAGTGTATTTGGTGTTGTGTGAACCATTTGAGGTGTTACACTTGAGGCACTAGGCACCAATGTTTTAAAAACCGGTTTTTTAGTTGAACCGGTATGGTGACCGGTTCCCGGTTCAACCGGTTTAACCGGTTCGACCGCCGAGTGAACCGGTTTCTATATTTTTCATATTTTTTTCTATTTTTCTACACATACATACATATATATTTTATGAATTTGATGTTTACAAATTTAAACATTAAAAATACATATAAAAATAAGTTGTAAATGAATTCAAATACATTAAAATAACACATAACCATAAGTTTTAATGTTTTGCATCAAATCATATACGTCAAAAAGAAATAAAATATAATATCGAAACCAAATATAATATTAGATTAATACAACCATATCAAAAAACTTTAAAACATTTACCATATGTTTTTATTTAGAGAAAACTAAATAGAATTAGAAAAAAAGTCATCAAAGTTTAGTATGTAAATGGTTTTTTTCATGTGTATTTATTCGGTTTAACCGGTTCAACCGGTTTATTTTGACCGGTTCAACCGGTTTTTTCTAAAAACCGGCCGGTTCACTCCGGTTCAAAAATTAATATAAAACCGGTGATAGTTGAACCACTCCTTCCTCCGGTTCCCGGTCCAACCGGTTCGACCGGCCGGTTCAAACCGGTTTTTAAAACACTGCTAGGCACTCAAGCTTCATGAAGACTTTCTACATCAAAGAGGTATGTAATTCTAACTTGATATATATTCATATGAATCATATTATTATGCTAGTTAGGATGAATACCTTGGAAAGTTCATATTTACATGTATAATAGAGAAAACATAGATCCAAGGTATTTAGGGTTGCATGTACACTTAGGAGTGTTAGAATGCTCAAAACCCAACAGGATTAGTGTCTAAGTCCATAACTATTTTGGTATGTACTTGACCCGATGGTGCATGGTCCTTTTGGGTTGCCTTCACCAAAGCAACTTGATAGGATGAATTATGGAGAGAAAGGATTAATTATCATTTATTATTATATTATGAGAATTATATATTAAAGGAGAAATCATATTGTTTAATTAATATTAGTCAAAAATTAATAAGAATTAAGTTTGTGGCTAAAAGACATTAAATAAACTTAAGGGACTAGAACTGTCAATTGTGTGATAGTTGAATATTGGGCTAATGGACTCCATATTAGAGGGGTGGACAAATTCTATGGGGAAACCCATTAAAAATCGTCCTAGGCCTCTAAGGAGGGAGTCAATGGATTGCTTAGGGCCTAAGCATCCAAATTAGGGTTTCCTTGTTAGATAACCCTAATAGCCTCACTATTTAAAGGACCCTTGAGACTCAAAAACGTGGTGAACTAATTGATTAGGGTTTCCACACGTTTTGGGCAGCCTCCCCTCTCCTTATTCTTCATCCTCTTGCTCTTGGTGTTTGTGAACCATTAGAGGAGTGACATTTGTGATTCTAAGCTTTCTAAAGTCATTACAAGGAGGATTTGAGATTGTTATTGCTACATAACAATCAAGGTAATATCTTAAACCCATTGTTATGTTAATATTGATTATCATATGCTAGATATAGGGTTTAAAGTCTTGGATGAATTGCATGTACAATAGAGAAACCTAGATCCAAGCATTAGGGTTTGTATGAGCACATAGGATGTTCTTATGGCTAAAACCCATCAGTGGTATTAGAGCCTTGATTGGTTTCTATTGTATTGATGCTTATTTGATCCAAATTGTCACTGAAAATCGAAATTTTTTGCTTCTGAGTGTTTGACTCGCCGAGTCACTTGGTGAACTCGTCGATTCAGCTGTACTCGACGAGTCCAGGTCCAGACTCGACGAGTCAAAGAGTCTGACAACTTGTTTTCGCGATTTTCTTCCTGTTTTAGCTTTGGATAATTACCATAAACATGTTTTTGTAATAAAATCTGAATTTTATCAATATTTGGTGATTATCCTTACCAAAATAGAAGATAATTGTCAAAATTTAGATAATCATTTGTTTTATTAGATAAAGTTTGATTATTTGTAATTTAGATTTGAATTATCTTGTGAAAAAAGTTTCAATTTTCCCCCTTTAGGTTTTATAGTTAAAATTTAAACTCAAAAGTTTTGTTTTTGAAATTTAAATAAGTTAAACCCTAATGTTTTGAAATGTTTCAAAAGTTGCCCTCAAGTTTTGGAATTTAAAAGTTGATTAAAAATTTAATTTAGAAATGTTAAATTTTAAAAACCCTAGTATTGTTTTGAAAAAGTTCAAATCACACCCTTATAGTTTATTAATTAATCAAGGAGTATAATTAAAGGAGATTTAATAAATCCATAAAGTTTAGGTTCACATTTAGTTAAATTAAAAGTGTAATTTATTAAATTAGACCACCTACTATTTTAAAAGTGTAAAATACACCGTATACTATATATAACATTAAAAGTCTAACATTATATATATGTATGAGTAAAAGTCAGTCTTACCATTAGTAGGTCTCATTCACGAAGTTGGTCTATAAGGGGTGTTTAAGGAAATTGTCTATAAAATGACGATTGAATGGGTATCCACTCTTACCCACCGCACTCTTGACTAGTGAAGGGTCGTTAGCCGAACGGGTAGGATAGGACAGAAACCTTCCATTATAAGTATAATGAAGTACAAAAGTAACTAAATGCTTTCATAAAATTCTCAATCTTAGTTACTTTAGGCAAAAAGTGAATTGATGCAATTCCATGAAATTACACTTTGTGCCCTTGCGAAGACGTTAGTGGAGCGTGTGTGGCTAACTGACACACTAAATGGTTCCAAGCAAAGGTAGCAAGGGGTGACTCAATGTTTGTCATAGTTCGGTGGAGCGTGTGTGGTTAACCGGCACATCGAATAGGTGACTATAACATGTGGGGGCACCATGTAAGTTTGCATGGTTATTTACACCCGCTTTGTGATCCTCGGTATCCCAGTCACAAACTAAAGGGGCATATCGAGATTTAAACATGCCATTGAAATGTTCAATGAATCTCAAAAGATCTAGGAATTTTCAATTGATTTAAAACTTTAATTTCTTTTTCGTTTTTTCATGGTGGAAATTAGTGAATCGTCATTCACTTACCTTCAAATATTCTGCAACTAGATTACGGCATCCTTTTTCGAGGTTGTAGAGTATTGTGTTGGGTCCTAGCCTTAATATCTCATTTGGGTGATTTATTAAGGACTCAATCAATCAACTAACTTGAATTTAATTTTTCTCCCGTTTTGTAGATGTCAAAGTATGACAACTATGGTCTTCCCAAATCCCGTGGAACAAGCTTTTCACATGAAGATTATATTCCCACGATTCGATCGAGGAACACGAGATCATGTTTCACTTCCTCCACCTCCTCCTATTATTCTCCCTAACCCACAAGTTCAAAAGATTGAAAAGTTCAAACTCACTCAAGCCCTTTTGGCAAGTAAACATGAAGAAGGAAAGTCAGTGTGTGCACACATCCTAGAGATGAAGTCACACATTGATAGATTAAGAATGTTGGGATTGGTTGTCTGTGAGGAGTTGGCTGTTGACTAGGTTCTTCAGTCACTTCCTAACTCATATAGTGAGTTCGTAAGAGAGTACTATATGATGAACCACGACGTAACCCTCATTGATCTCACCTATATGCTTATTGCTGCTGAATCAGCAATGATTTGGTGCACTGGAAAAGCAAAGTTGATTTGTGGATCAGCCTTCCAGACCTCTATGGATATAGGCAATGGCAATGAAAGGCATGCCATGATCGAAAAGTTTGATCATAAGAGAAAGGCAAAGTCAGAAGTAGTTCTGTGTGTTGTTCCAAAAGAGTCAATTTGCTTTTATTGCCAAGAGAAGGGCATTGGAGACGAAGCTGCCCTATTTACCTAAGAGATCTAAGAGATGGGAGAGTAAAAAAGTATGGCTCTGCTTTAGGTAAAATCCATTAACTAACTCTTTTAAGTTCCTATTCTAGATTCTTAATACATGATGTGATAAGATTACATTTCGATGCCTTGTAGGATCGAAGAAAAGAGAGGAAACTTAAGGGAAGAAGTGAGCAGAATCTAATCATGAAGAAATGGATTTCGATCGCATTGCTTGAAGATTGGATTCTTGAGTTACTACTTAGAGTTAGAATAGATTGCTAAGAAATATGTATTAACATAGTTTTTCAATTAAATTGAATTGTAAGGACAAATTTTTCCACAATAAAATAAATTTTGATTTTATATTATTTATTTATCCTTGCAATGGTGTGTATGAAAAATTGATGTTTGTAAGCAATAATGGATTTGATTCTTAATTATTTTAATTGTGGAAAGGTCAAGAATTTACCAAATAAGGAGAGGTTCTCATCACCCAAGTTTCAATTGGACAGAAACTTGGAATCATACAACTTGGTTGCATGATGAATGAGAAATTTCATATTTGGAAATTAGACTAATTCGTTGACAAAGTGTCAAGTGAAGGACTAGGAGATCAAGTACACAAGGTTGTGTGTTGATCAAGTCCACCACAAGAGTAACAAAGATATTCGTCATGATTTACTAAGGTTAAGTAAATATGATTATACTTATGAGATTAAGTGTAATTCTCAATTGATTGAAAGAGTTTCAATAAATAGCAGAACGAATAAAGAAGAATCAAGTAGGCAAAAAGATAAAAGTTTCTCTATTCTAAGAAGAAGGGAGAGTATCTTTTATTATGTTTTATTATAGGTCTTAATGATTAAGAACGATGTCTCAATTGATCCTCTAAGTGAGTCTTAGTGCAATTGTATGTCTGAGAAGAGGAATCAAGAATTGATAAAATGGTTAAATCAAGAAGTCAATCATACTTCGTTCCAAAACCAAGTCTTAGAGTTAAGATTGTGACATTGAGTGACAAGTCTTAAGAAGGTTTATAACATTCATCAAATGTGGAAAGTTGTGATGTCTTGGATAAGACAAAGACCAACTAGGACCAATTTTGTGAAATGTCTTGTCTTGATAAAAGCTACACTAACTCTTGAATATTTGTTTGTCGACAAATGTTTATTGACAAGAGAATATTATATGTCAAGGAGTCAGTGGAAGTCTTAATGGTCTCGAAAAGTTTCAAGAACTAAACAAGAATAAACTTTATCGATCATCACTAGCACACGAGTTGAGGTTGACAACCTATCGTGTTGACACTATCTTGTTTTTGTGCAGTTCCAATTGAGTTAATTATGCATGTGAGTCCTATGAGTTCTCATTTGAATGCATAAAAGGCAAGGACCTTGATCAATGAAAAGTACATTGATAGGAAAGGGTGAGCTGCTTAACTACTTGGAAGACATGGTGGGCAGCCGTGTTACCATAAGGCAAGAGATCAAGATTGAGAAAGTTCGGTCCATAAAAGTTTGGACATATCGCAAACTTTGGTTTTGTACAAATTCGCATGGATAGGAACACATACACCATTAAAATCTAAGTGTCATAAGATTCCCTCCTTCATGAAGATGGCTGTGAGGAAATGCTTTCCCCAAGAGAGATTTTAAGAAGATTGTGATTGTGAAAATTGTATTCTCAAATTTGATTATGGTTACGGTATCCCTTTCCATAATTTGAATTGTGAGATTTGGCAATTATTCTGAATTGTTTAGACACACATATGAACCATCTAAGGCAAAGGTGTATAAGTTTGAGAAGCTTAGATAAAGGATTATCAAAGAATTAGGTATTAGAAATATGAACTTAAGAAATTCAATAGGTATTGTTTTTCTGGAAGTTAAGTTGTTTTCTGAATACATGTCAAAGCTAGTGGGAGCATAAGTGTTATGCTTATATGATAATAATCATCATGATAGTGGGAGCATAAATGTTGTGCTTGTATGATTATTAAGGCAAGTATTCCAAGTTAGCAATATTAATTATAGAAAACAAGAGTTATACTTTGCAAAGTCGTAAGGGTTGAATAGTTGTTTTGCTATAATTAAGGGAGATAATATTATGCTTCATTTCAAATCTAAAGGCTTAGGTTGTGGAATGTTAATAAATTTAGTCAAGGATACATAGTGTGTTCTTAAATTTAGATTATGATCATGGCATCCCTCTTCATAGTTCGAATTGTGAGAACGTGACACATTAAATATTATGGCAGAAGATTGATAAAGTATCATATCTTTATGTAAGACGTTATGCATCGTGTCCCATACGCTTCGGGTATAGGATCGATTGCAATGGGTTATAATATTTAACCATTCTAAAATTTTCCAAATGTCTAGCGCATTTAGAGGGAAAAAGGACAAGAATCGGTTTTGACTAATATAATTAAACAACTATCAAAGGACGATCCAAAGTTCGCCGAAGATTGGTCGCTTGTGAGTAGTTGGAAGTATAGTATTGGATGGACCATATCGACATTATTATGAATAGATAAGATTCTATTAAGAATGAGTTGTCATATGGAAAATATGGAAATTGTTCCATATTGGGAGTTGGATATTGAGAGTCTATGTTTAGATTAGAATGTTTTATGCAAAAGGATGTTCAAGGAATGTACTTTGAGTGAGAGACATCACGTCTATGGAATTGTATTGTAACAATATCAGATAGAGGACTTTGTAATTTCATTGGCAATAGTCATTGTGACTTTTGTACTATGACATTATGAAAGGATCATTGCATAAAATGTTAGAATCTAGCATATTCTATAAGTGGTAAGAATTTGATATTCTTCCACTTGTGAAAAGGATTAGGAGTTTTGAAATGAGTATGATTGGAAATGTGTTCATTTGATCAATTTCACAAAGTAAGAACCATAGGTAAACATTGTGTGCATGCTAAGAGCATGGGACAAGTGTAGTAATAATTCAAGTAAGAAGTTGATTACCCGAAACAACAAATAATGAGCAATCAATATGGTGATAGATAAAAGGTGTTTTATTTATACTCAAAAGTTTGGGGCCATATGGGATTAGTATTATTCTTGTGTTTCACTTTGCATGTTTTGACTTCCTGAATAATTTAATTGGTTCAGAACAGTCAAATTATTCGAACGGACCACAGCCGTTCATATGTTGGAAGTAGGTATGAATGAAGACTATCGTGAATTGGTGCGTGGATTGTCTAAAGTGTAATAGACATAAGCAATTGTTTGCTGAAACGTTCATGAGTGCTTATGAATATGATTTGAGCATTGGATTAAACCCACACTCACTTGGATCACTTCATGAATTGTATCTCGAGTGATTGGTGAGACGATAACATCTTATATTCTTGAAGCCGAGATGTGTGAGTTGTATCTTGCGAGTCGGTTGCACATTGATAATATGTAAACACACCAGTAACTTGGTGTTATAAAACATATTATTGTGTGTAATTCGGTAAGTGAGTGCAAGCGAGCATTAAGTCAAAGTTTATCTGTTCTTTTTATCCAAAGTAGGATAAAAGCGATATCTTTGGGCCCCTCGATGATTTAGTGATGACACCTAAGCGCTTGGCCGAGCCGGGACTAATTTGATGAGATCAATTGTAGTCTGTTGTCAGTCGTCATAAATCGGAAGTCGGGAAATAGTATAGAGAGAATGATTAGAATTCATGTCTTATATCTGTACGATATCTAGAATGGAGGAATATATGATCCCTTATCTAAAGGACATGCATATCTGATAAGATCAAAGTTGACAACGGCTTTGGAAAGCTACAATTGCAGATCAGGATCTGAAGTCATACGCAAAATAGTATTTAGACTTATCCAAGTGGGAGACTATTGGATTAGTGTCTAAGTCCATAACTATTTTGGTATGTACTTGACCCGATGGTGCATGGTCCTTTTGGGTTGCCTTCACCAAAGCAACTTGATAGGATGAATTATGGAGAGAAAGGATTAATTATGATTTATTATTATATTATGAGAATAATATATTAAAGGAGAAATCATATTGTTTAATTAATATTAGTCAAGAATTAATAAGAATTAAGTTTGTGGCTAAAAGACATTAATTAAACTTAAGGGACTAGAACTGTCAACTGTGTGATAGTTGAATATTGGGCTAATGGACTCCATATTAGAGGGGTGGACGAATTCTATGGGGAAACCCATTAGAAATCGTCCTAGGCCTCTAAGGAGGGAGTCCATGGGTTGCTTAGGGCCTAAGCATCCAAATTAGGGTTTCCTTGTTAGATAACCCTAATAGCCTCACTATTTAAAGCACCCTTGAGACTCAAAAACGTGGTGAACTAATTGATTAGGGTTTCCACACGTTTTGGGCAGCCTCCCCTCTCCTTATTCTTCATCCTTTTGCTCTTGGTGTTTGTGAACCATTAGAGGAGTGACATTTGTGACTCTAAGCTTTCTAAAGTCATTACAAGGAGGATTTGAGATTGTTATTGCTACATAGCAATCAAGGTAATATCTTAAACTCATTGTTATGTTAATATTGATTATCATATGCTAGATCTAGGGTTTAAAGTCTTGGATGAATTGCATGTATAATAGAGAAACCTAGATCCAAGCATTAGGGTTTGTATGAGCACATAGGATGTTCTTATGGCTAAAACTCATCAACTTACAACAAAATGAAAGTTTTGGACCATTGGTGCAACTCTAAAACATTTTGGACCAAACATCCAAAATTTTGACATACCACAGGGACCAAATTTATATTTTTTTTCTTTTTCTTTTTAAATGCCTTAGATGTTTATTGTAAAAAGATAAATTCACAGTTTTTATGATCAATTTTGTAATTATCCTTACATTTTAACCCTTCTATTTAAGAGAATCTTCAATGGTAAATCTACCCTATCACTTAATATTTTTGTCTTATGTTGTTATTCTAATAATTCTGACCTCTAATTAAACCATCACTCCATTGGTTAAGTTTTTTTAATAGTTTTTTTTATGTAAATTTAACTTATTAATCTTCACTTATCTAAAGTGTTTATAAAATATCCTCATTTAATTAGTCATCTTTAAACATATTGTATATTAATATGAAATATTTTAAATTAAGACTATCATTAGAAATTAGTATCTAAACATTTCATAAATGAAAAACTATGTTAGAAATAATTAAGTAGTTAAATAAATGAAAAATATTTAAAACTAAAATATAACTAAAGAGATGAAAATAAAATATGTTAAAAATAAAAAAGGTTTGATGTTTAAAACGTTATACTATATTGACATTCAATATATATTGAGCGGTCAAGATAAATATATAAAAACAATTCACTCTAATGATATCAAATAAAACTAAATAATGAATTAATACAGAAAAAAAAATCTAAAATAAATAATCATCTGAGAGGCTCTAATAACATCTTTATTTATCCTTCTTAAATATTTTTATACTAGATGTAAGACTCATATATTACATGAGTTTATTTAAAATAAAAATCAAAGTGTTTTTTCTCTTTTAAATTTATACAACTAATTTAGATAAATAAATAAAGGAAACTAATTACTTTAATTTAGTAATTTAGAAATTAAAAGAAAATGTCAGTTAATGAAATCGATATACATTTATTGTAATTATTATATTTAAATATTATGTGAATTTTAATAAAATAAAAAAACCATAAAATAACTTATTGAAAAAAAAAACTAATTTAAAATGACCACAAAATGAATGTGGCAAAATGAATAAAAGTATAAAATGTGGCAAAAAAATTATCAAAGTAGATTTTTTTTAAACTAATTAATCTAATTTGTTATATTTCAAAAAATATATTCTCTTTGTCTCAAAATTATTGTCCACAGACAAAAAACATACAGATTAAGAAAACATTAATTACCACTAACTTTATTAATGTTGTGTTCGGCACGGAGCGTTTGGGAGCGCTTGAGAGCTTCTAGCGTTTGACAAAACGCTCCGTTTTGAACAGAAAGCCTCGTTCGGCAGTACAAGCTTTTAACGTTTAGTTTAAACAAAACGCTGCAAATTCAAATGCTACTTCATGTAGCGTTTAACAAAACGCTACAAACTACAAGCGACCCACTACAAGCCACCAGCTATTAGCTAATTTTGCTGAACACGCCTAAATGGTATAAATGAAATGACAATTATACCATTTTATTGCATTTAATTCTATCATTTTGTTGCATTTAATTTCATGATAGGTTAACCAATAATGATGCGTATTTTGGTAAAAATATATTTATTTTTAGAAGTAGACTATTATTTTGAGACAAACTAAAAAGGAAACATAAACTATTAATATTGGACGGAGAGAGTATTATATTTTATAACTTTATATATATATATATATATATATATATATATATATATATATATATATATATATATATATATATATATATATATATACAACAAATTATCCTATGATGGTTTTAAATATTTTAAATAGATAGATGATAATAGATATATAATTTTTGAGAAAGTATTTAAAAAAAAATTATATAATTCAACAGGATTTATTAAAATAAATTGTTTAATAAAAACATTCTACCAAATAAATAAGCTATATACTCTTAAATCTTAATAGAGGAAAAATAAAAATAAGATCGGATTGAGATGAATTCTTGATAAACACAATCTGAACAATCCTGCAAAGAATCATCGCCCCATTTTAGCGGCAAGTATGTGGCATGAGTCGGCTACCCTACACTTTTCCTTTCCCATTTATAATCCTTTGATTTAATCAACACATCAATTCAATATCCATATTATTCAACGTTCCAACTGGAATAATTTTTTAAAGATTTCTTCAGATTCCTATCATTAATCATCTAACAGATTCCTTTTTCTTTTCATCAGTTTCAGACTACAAGTCCAAAAAAGTAAAAAGGGTATCTTTCCAATCTTTGTATATATTTCAACTTTTATAATCAAATTCCCTAACTTCACGTAAGCACACTGTAAACCCCTTTGGACTCCATTCTTGGTAACTTGTTCTCTTCTTCTCGCTCTTATTTTGTTTGATTACAGGAATGGAGGTCTAATCGAACCCTAAAATAAGAAGTTTCGTGTATTCTTGATTTATCGTCAATTGTGTATGTTTTTTTGGGCATGAAAAACCCAAAAACCCAGTTTTAAAAGAATCCCAGATTCATATGATCTACCAACTCAAAACAATCTTGCAAATTTCTTCTTGGGTTCGGAAAATCATAATCTTTCGTCTATCTCTGTTTATACAGTATGGCAGTTATGAATGTCGCTGCTCCAAACGAAACTCCAGTGAAACTTGAGGTTTGTTCTCAAATATCTTTACAAAACTCCACAAATTTTGGAACCAATTTCCCTTATTTTTTTAGCTTAAACTATGAATAATTCAAGAAACGATAATATTTTGAATTCTCAGGGGAAGTTTCTTGCAATTTTGGTATGTTGGATTCTTGGATTTGGATCTTTGGTCGCATGGAATAGTATGTTAACCATAGGAGACTACTACTATGAGTTATTTCCAGTAAGTGAAAAAGGCTTCAAAATCATTCAATTTGCTTAATTTCTTTTGGTCAAACGAACAAATTGTTAATTCTTTTCGCATATAATAATTATTTTCTGTTCTTATTTCATAGGATTATCATCCATCAAGAGTACTTACCTTGGTCTACCAACCCTTCGCAATAGGAACAATAGCAATACTTGCATATAACGAGTCAAAAATCGACACTAGGAAACGTAACATTGCAGGATACATCTTATTCTTTTTATGCACTTTAGCCCTCATTGTGGTAAGTCAAGCTTTCGCCTTTTGACCTAGTAATTGTATTTTTATTCCGAAAACACCCTTCTAAACTTGTTTATACAGATAGATTTAGCCACATCAGGGAAGGGTGGAATTGGAAATTACATCGGTATATGTGTTTTTGTTGCCGGATTTGGAGTAGCCGATGCTCATGTTCAAGGTGGAATGGTTGGAGACTTAGCCTTCATGAAGCCAGAATTCATGCAAGTAAGTTTTTATATTTATTTTTATTTTTAAACTCAAAATTTTTGAATTTTACAAGAAAATTTTTTCGCAATAAATGTTTGTTGACTCTTTTGTCGGATCTTTCAGTCATTTTTTGCGGGTTTGGGAGCATCTGGTATTGTAACATCGGGTTTAAGGCTAATTACAAAAGCCGCATTTGACAAATCTCCCCATGGTTTACGAAAAGGGGCAAGTATGTATCATATTTTTTTCCAAAAGATTCTAGTCAAATATCCGATCTTAAATTTTAGTTTGTTTTTTCTCGCAGTTTTATTCCTCGGAATCTCAACATTCTCTGAGTTTCTTTGCATTCTTCTATACGCCTTTGTGTTTGGTAAATTACCGATTGTGAAATATTATCGCACAAAAGCAGCAAAAGAAGGATCAAAAACTGTTTCATCTGATCTCGCAGCTGCAGGCATCCAAACCGAATCAAATGGAACAGTAATATTTTCTCTTATTTTATGTTAATCATGTAACATTTGTAAAATCGATTTTTTTTTTTTTTTACCTTTTTGGTATTTTTTGCAGACTGATATCGATGCTAAGGTTCCTGAACGATTGAGCACTAAACAACTTCTCGTCAAAAACATCGATTATGCATTGGATTTGTTCTTGATATATGTCCTTACTCTCTCCATTTTCCCTGGATTCTTGTATGAAAATACAGGACACCACCAATTGGGTTCATGGTAAATTCATGTTAAATCAATTTAAAACGTTTTTACTTTTTAGGTGACAAAAACTGACATTTTTTGTCCTACATAGACAAAAATTGTCCCATCCAAAAAGTTGAGAACACTAGACAAAAAGTTGGTAATTTTGTCTTTGCAAATTTTTGTTTGTCCAAAAAGGTGAAAAGAGATGCTCTATTTTTAGCAAAAGACATAAATACCCTTCATATCATATATCATATCCTTAATAAAGTCTTGTCACATGTAGCAAATGCACAAAATTTAATGGTGTTTTTTTTTTAAATTTAATAGGTACCCTCTTGTTCTAATAGCAATGTACAATGCTTGGGATTTGATATCCAGATACATTCCTCTAATCGGGTTTCTTAAGATTGAATCAAGAAAATGGCTAATGATTGCTACATTGGCACGTTTTTTATTTGTTCCAGCATTTTATTTCACTGCAAAATATGGTGATCAAGGTTGGATGATCATGCTTATATCCTTACTTGGATTGACAAATGGTTACCTCACTGTATGTGTCATGACTGTAGCTCCTAAAGGTTGCACGGTGAGTATTAAAAGAAAAAGTTGATCTTTTTTTTATTGTGATAAATGCAATAAAAAGCATTATGTTTCTATTCTTTTTTATTGTTAAGACATTTTACTATGAAAATCTACATAATTATAGGAGTTTATAATGAGAATTGTGTTGTATTTGGATGACATTGATATAATTGTGTAGAATAAAGATTATCAGGAGATAACGTTTTTGGTTGGATTTTTTCAGGGTCCAGAAGCAAATGCATTGGGGAACATTTTGGTAATGTTTCTTCTAGGTGGAATATTCGCGGGTGTGGCTTTAGATTGGCTATGGATAATTGGGAATGGAAAATTTTGAAGGACAAATCGTGATTGGAATGATTTTAATTGGTTGATGAATTTTTAGTTATAGATCTTGATTTGTTATTTGATATTCGCGAACTCGGAAAAATATAGTTAAAGTTGATATTTATGTGGCTAAGGTATAAGTATGCACGTGTCTAAAGGGTAAAGGTTCTTTGAATATAGGATTTTTTTTTTTTTTTTAAATCTTGTAAGTTTTGTTTATTGTGTGTTGTTTATGTTGAAATGTGTTGATACAATCATACAATCATAAAGTCATATATTCTAAGCGAAGATGATCATTTGTTGTTTTATATTTATGGCAAAGAATGTGGTAAAAGTAAAGTTTATTGCTTATGAGAGAGAGGTAAGAAGGGTTGAAACCAGGGGCGGAATTAGAAAAAATCAAAAGTGCCATAACAATAAAATGTTACGAATAGTTATTTATCATTTTTAAAGAATTGGTAACCATGAGATTAAAAAGATTGGAATATTTAGATTTCATGATATGAGTTGGTTTCCAAGAGGAAAAATCGTACCACGAGATTGTACAATCTTGAATTTAAAGTTCGTTCATTGAAAATTCTATTTGAATTATAGGTTAGCGACATATGCAAAATCGTTTTTACGGTTTTATTGTCTTAGTATTTTTTATTTTTTATTTTTTGGTTTTACCCTGTAATTTTTATTCAACTTTTTAATTTTACCATTTTCAGTGAAATTTCTTCCTTTTCATAAACTTCAACTCACAAGAAAACTTCGCAAATTTTGTATGGTTTTACTCTTAATATGTTTTTTTTTTCAGTTTACCCTAAATACCTTTTTTTTTGGGTTTCCCCTTTCACTTGTTGACTTGGACATAGAATAGGTCATCTATGATGTCATGATGATCCTTATACAAGGTTTATGGCATATGAGTGTTTATTCCTATTTTTACTCATGTATTAGGAATCACAATGTATGCACTACCAACAACGTATTTCCCCTCAATACGCAACAACTGTGAGTGGGAATTCTTCAAACTCTAGTTGTCAACTTGTCTTGTATCTGTTTTTTAAGGATTACTATTTCAAAAATCGCTAATATTTGCAGTAAAAGTTTGGATCTCATGTTCTATGTACAAGAGTTACAAAAAGTAACAAAAGTATATAGAGTGTCTTGGGTGTAAGACATACGCCTTACTTTAAATGGTGTTTATTATATATTATATATATGGTGTTAATTGCAAAAATGTAATTAAAGTGGTTTATAGATTGCTATTTCAATATCTTATAAATTTGCTTTAAAAGATTAAATCTCAGCAAAAGTTAAAAAAAAATATATTAAACTTAAGTATACATATTATCTCGAGTGTAAGACATAAGGCATACCTTAAGTAGCGTTACATGTCATTGTGTTAGTTATATATATTACATTAAGACAAAACTATAAAAATGGTCCATGTGGTTTACCAAAGGTCACAAACTCAGTCCTTGTTATTTTTTTATGTAAATGGTCACGTGTTTTGCAAAAGTTGCACATATGACCACTTTTACTAACTTCGTCCATACAGTCGTTAGCCTACATCACGTGTGTCCCATGTGGCGGTATTTTGGTCTTTTTTTACTTTTGGGACCTCCACTACTATTTAAAAAGCCCTAGAATGTAACGTTCAAATAAATCCCCATCGCCTGTCTTTCTCTCTATCTCTATTACGCAAAAGATGAAGAATTGGAAGAAGCAAAAATTGTGATTTGTAAGTATGGAAGCATAGTTGTGAAAGTGACATCTTGGATGGACCTCAATCTAGGTAGGAGGTTTTGGTCTTGTGCTCGAAATGGTCCAAGTTGTCCATTTCTTGGGTGGGTGGACGATTTGATATGCCTAGGGCTGTAGAGATCATTCCCGGTTTGCTAAGGTCAAAGAACAAAGTTGAAATGATATTGATTGAAGTTCGTACAAATGCTTTGAAGCTGAAGTGGTTATTTGTTTTGTCTTGGGTCTTTTTTTTTCGTTTATATAAGTAAGCATCAAGTAGTATTGGGATTTGGGTAGTGGAAGGGTATGGTATTTGGGTAGTGTTAGGGTATGGTATTTTGGGATGTTTTTTGGGATGGGGATTATGTAGTGGAATGGAAAAAGACCACAAGACCAAAATACCCCCATGTGGGACGCACGTGATATAGGCTAACGACTAAATATGGGCAGAGTTAGTAAAAAAAAGGTCATTTGTGCAACTTTTGTAAAACACATAGACCATTTTTGTAGTTTTGTCTTACATTAATCACCAAATTACAATTGAAGTAGTGTTAACCATATATATTTTATAATCAAAGTAGCATTAATTAAAATAATATTGCTTGGTTCATTGGTAATAAATAAAAATAACAAGTTACATGAAATTTATTGGGTAAACAAAGAAAAAAAAAGATAATAATAATAATAATCCTCTTTAATAAATGAAGTTTTTTTTTTTGTCACATGTCCTCTTCTCCTTCATTTGGACACATGACATTTTTTAGAATTTTTGAATTTTCTATTTTCCACTTGTCATTTTATTAAATTAAAATTTCACATTTAATATGTAAGGTAATATATATGTAAGGTATTTATTAGAAATGATTTATATATATAATGTATTCAATGTATTAAAGTCTCATTAATTTTAATAATTTAAATTTTTTCTCATTTTTCTTATAAATTCAAACTTTTCAAAATTTTAAAATTTCATATTTAATTTTTTTTAAATAAACTCATGTAATACATGTGTCTCACACCTAATAATAATAATAATGTAAATAGTTGTTTGATTCTTGTGTTTGAAGCGTTTGGTTGAATCTCTTCCACAAAGAAGTCCCAAAAATGTCAATCTCGTGTTTGTTTAAAATCAAACATATTTCCATCCATTAAATTATATATTCATATTCTCACTTACTTCTTCTTTTTCTTTAAAACGATTAAAACATACACGACACAAAGAGAACTAAAAAAAATAACTCAATCTTTATTATTATTTGAAATATGATTATGACCACATTTATTTATAGATTAACGATATATATAAAAAAAATCTCATTTTGACATGATATATTACGATATACAAAAAATATAGATTAAACTCTATATTTGTCATATGTTGGAACATAATATCGACAACTAGATAGGTGTGACCAAGCAATGTTTTAAAACCGGGTCGAACCGGTTGAACTGATACCTAGGGAAGTAATCGGTTCAACTAGCATCAATTTTATGTTGGTGATTTTAGTGTCATTATATCATTTTATGTAACTGGAACTAACATGTGAGCTAAGGGGTTTTATGATTTGTACTCTAGTATATGTACGGGTCCAAGGGGCAAAGCTCCTGGCGGGGTCGAAGGGCAGCGCCCCAAAAACTTTTCAAATTTTACATATGGGAACATAGTGGGAAATTCAAATTCTTGAGAGTGATTATGATAAAACTAACAAAATTCGTTAGTTTTGGAAATCCTAAATCCTCATTAAATTTCGGATTTCATGGCTTGCTTCCAAAGCAACCCATGACGACCAACCTTAAGAGAAACTCTAATCTCGTTTATTATATAAACAGTTTTCCTCTTTGAGAAGAGGGACACGGAAATTATTAGCTCTCTTTTTCTTCAAACGAACACAAAATCCTTCTGGCAATTTAGCTTACGTTTTATGTGCCTAGATTCGTAAGTGTCATCTTGGATTATTGTAGGTTGAATTTCTTGCAACCCAGACATAGGGTAGAAATATTAATTCGGAAAGTGTTCACACGATCCAAAGGGTATCCAGATCTCCAACATAAACCATATTTCCTCCAACATTTTATTTCTATTTATGGACCGGAACGAACCGATCGTTTTACAAAAACTCGGTTGAACCCGTTATATTGAACCGTTAAAATCTGCTAGTAAACCGTTTTTTTATGAAAAAAGAATAGTAACATTTTTTATGAGGATGAAATTGATAGTGAATTTCATTTGCTACGCAATCATGAAATTGATGCATTTAATCCTCTAATATCTCAAAATATGTGATTTTCTTTGATCTTTATATGTTTGTATTCATTTAAAACTATATTTTGCTTTGCTATTATACTTTATGTTTTCTTTTTGATGTATTTGGATTGATGTAAGATTTATGATTATGTGTTTTTTTACTTATTAGATCAATCTACAACTTGTTGTTATGTGTATTTTTAATATTTGAACTTGTAGGCGTTAATTCTTGGTTATGCACGAAAATAAAAAAAAAATATGTGAAAATTCTAAAAGCTAGGTTTATTCGACAATCTAACCAGTTGAGTTGAATTAAATCTAATTATCAGATCCGATTAAAAAACCGATTTTGAATAGAATGTAATGATAGAAAAAGTCAATGGAGGTATGAGAATAAAATTCGATAACTATGTTTTATTATGTCTCATGGGCTATGGTTCCTAAATCATGTAGCCAATCATTGATCATGATACAAATAGTTACAAAAGAAGCATTAGTTGACTCTAAAATTTTAACATGAAAATTTATCTTTACCAAGTATGGTATATATGATTATAAGAAAAAAAAAAAAAAAAAAAACGTTTGTGGCCTTGATGGGTGGGCCGGCCTTATACTGGTGGCCCGAACACAAGACCATCTGTCCTGCTGTCCAGTTGTGGTCTAGTTTATGTGATAACATATGGATCCATATGATCCGACCCATTGAAATATCGGATGCCAACAAGAAAGACTAAATGTTGTTGATTTTAACGTACAAACTACAAACCATTATTTTTTTTTTTGGAAAGAAAAAACACGCGTCTAGCCATTTAGGCTGGCAAACCTTCAACTACAAACCATTATTCATAAACAATAACTTCAATATCGAATTAAGGAACAATGTTTGAATGATTTTGATATATTAGTCATCATGTGGCACTCCAGTTAAAAGTACTACATCAAAAGATTTTCAATAATAAAACTGTAAAAGTCTACTTTATACATGTTTGATATTATAATATATTATAAGAAAGATATTATTTCTATGATATGTATTTATTATTTTCATAACTTTTTAATTTCTAACCTAATATAATTAGTCTATTAATTTAAATATAATAATTATAATATATTTATTCGTTAATTTAAATATTATATTAAATCCAAAATATAAATCAAAATATAAAATAAACTTAAAAATAAATATTCAAATACTATTTTTCAAAATAGTTAAAAAAAATTAAATATGATCTATGTAGATAGTAAGATAGACAAGTCAAATTAAATAAAAAATATTAAAAAACTATTTTTTTATTATAATTCAAAATTTTCAAATAAGTGAGTTATAATTAATTAACAAAAAAAATCGTATTGTGTTAACCTACAAACAATGATTCATATATCAGTTAATTATCATGATAAGTAATTTCTAAATTAATCAATCATAACGTTAAATTGTAATATAAAACCGTAAGTCATGTTAAGTTTTATTTAAATGCAAACTACATGTTGATGCTATTGAATGATGTGATTATGATAGATGTAAATTCAATAATATGATTCAAAATAATTACAATTTATATATCAATTCATGTAACGTCCCGAAAATCATATTAAATTTGTTCATTTTTAGAGAAATAAAAGTAGTTTCCAAATAACCATAAATCATCAGAACATTGTCTCACAACATATCATAAAAATCAGAGTATCAAAACATAATCTCTCTCAAATAATAAGACCGTTGGATGATGTGTACAATTATACATTCGCCTTGCCCCGATCCTCAGAAGTACCTGAAACATTTAAATCTACGACTGTATGCTAAAGCTTAGTGAGTTTTCCTCAAATACCCCACACAGCAATACACATACAATGTATGCATGCAAGGCCTACAACACAAGGTTGGACCACTATCTGAAGCCTACAACATCCAAGTCGGGCCACTCCCCTTAGGCCTACAGTATAAACTGGATTGCTCGGGTATCTTGGCCTACAACACAAAGCAGAACCGCCTCAACCCTACCACAATATGTTGACATATGCAAATAACAATAAAAAATAAATACAAGTAATCATAACAAATCTACTAGTCTAACAGATCACTACAACATACCAACATCCTAACACACAAATGATATATACTATAGTACAAATTATAGTGAGAAAAAATCATCTCGCAGTCGAAAGCAGAAATACCTATAACTCGTCTCACATAATAAACTTGAACCACGCCCACATAGCCAAATAAGGATAAACCCTCAATCTAAGACCTAGACCCTAAATTTTGTCCTTAAGCCAAACTTAGTCAAAAAGTCAACGGTTAAAAGTCAAAAGTCAAGTCACCATGACGTGGCCAACACCATTTACGTTGTGGTGTCTAAATGTGTAACACCCGTTTTCCAGATTAGTGTAGTTTGTAGCTTAGCCGAATCAAATATGGAGTTTTGGGGAAAACTCCATGCTATGATGAGGCGCATGGAAGCCCACGATGTGGCAAGGTTATTCTTGAATGCGCGTTTTGGTGGGCTCCACGACGTGACGAACGATGGCCATGGCGTAGCAACCACTACAACCCAAAACTCAAGATTTTTAGGGTTTCTCTCATATATAAACACCTTAACTCCCATTCTAGGTCATCTTTCTCGGTCTCCATCACTCCCAATCCCAACAACCCTAACCCTAATCCCTCTTGGGGATTCTTGGCTCATCTTGGTACTTTTGGTGGCTTGAAGAAGATGAAGAAAGTGTTCTAGTGTGTTAATCCAACAATCAAGCCTCATCATCCCTCTCTTATGTATTCTATGGACCTTTTTAAGTTTTCAAGATCATAGCTTTTTGGTGATATGCTTCTAGATCTTGATTTCTTGTCCCTTTTTTTCATGATTGTGGATGTTTGAAGGAGTGGATTCCATAAAGTTGGCAACTTTATGGATCCATCGGGTCTCTTTGAGGTCATATGTTATATATCTAAAGTATCTTGGAGTATTTGGTCCCATGAAAAAGTTTAAGTTCATTTTTCCCATGTTTTGACCTAAAAATGAAGGAGACCATGCATTGGACATGTATGTCCATAAAGTTGCGATTTTTATGGTCCATCAGGTGTAGGAAACACTTCTGGAAACTTTGGGGAAATGGGTTTTACGATTAAGTGTTTAATGGTTGATTCATACCTTAAAGTTTCCATTAGAACCTAGGTTTTGAGATCTTGGTGTATGGGGATGTCCTAAGGGATAAAGTTGGAAATTTTATCCATTAAGACCTTAGGAAGAAGTAGATTTGAGCTTTGGAGCTCTTGGTGTGATTGTAAGCATCTTAATGCATTAAGCTACTAAAGAACCAGTTCCCACGACATGGCACCTTGTCATCACCACTTGTTGACTGGAGTGAGCCCCCGACTGTTTTGTCATCTTGCTGCTATGACGCGGCCAACGGGAGGCCATGACATGGCAACTCGCTAAAGTGTTTTTGGCTATTTCACTTTGGACCGTTGACTATGACTTCTTGACCTGGGTTGACTTTTGGTCAAAGATTTCAAGATTTAGTGTATATACTAAGGTTGGACCTGGTATAATTTGATAGGTGTGTTAAAGCACCAGTTGCATGGCTTTGGGTGGTGGTTTAGCTGACTTTGTAAGTCTGGTGACTCTTCTCACTATATCGCGTAGGATGCTAGTTGTATTTGTGACTCTTGCATGTGTATGTTGGGTTGGGCCCATTTATTATATGTTAGGCTGGGCCTATTGATGTGTTGGGTTGGGCCCATTGGTATACATGTTGGGTTGGGCCCTTTGGTATACATATTGGGTTGGGCCCATTTGCATGTTGTGTTGGGCACATTGGTATGCACGTTGGGTTGGGCCCATTTACATGTTAGGATGGTCCCATGGATATGTTGGGCGAGGACCATTTTTATGTCGGCCTGGGCCCGTTGTATGGTATGTGGTATTCTGGGGAACTCATTAAGCTTTGTGCTTACTGTTTTGTGGTTTAAACATTTTCAGGTACTTCTAATTCCAAAGGGAAGGGCCTATGTAACACCCGGTTTTGAGGTATGTTTTATTTTAATTTAAGATTTGAAGTTAGGTGAGTCGCCACGACGTGGGAAAGATGGCCATGATGTAGCGAGCCATTTTCCAGCCGCAGGTCCATTTGACTCGCCACGACGTGGCCGCCACCAATTTCTTAAACCCTAAATTTTTGGGTTTACACCCTATGTACAGGAATAAGGAGGCTAGTATTTTCTCACCCTCAGCCTCCACCACCCTCTTTTATCCAGAAGAAAACCTTAACTCCTTTCCTTCATTGTTGAAGCTTTCTTGAGTGCTTTGAGAGGTCTTAAAGGAAGAAGCAAGAAGGAGTAAGCCAAGGATCAGGAAGAGAGTCCCTATCTTCCTTCTTAGCTCAGTTATGTACCTTTGTAAGTGTTCAAGGTTCCACCTTTTTTATTATAGAGTGCGAGATCTTATATTTCGTCCCATTTTCATCTTAATCTTGTTAGATGGGATGGTGAGATTTCATATGATGGGTTTTGTGAAAAACAATAAATTAGAAACCCTTCAGTGTGCATTCAACCCTAAAAACGATCTATGTTTTCTCTATTGAATATATAACTATGAACAACAAATCAATAACCCTAAGAATACTAGGCTATTTTCGAAAAATACCAAATTAGGGTTAGGAATGTATACGTTGATTCTTATTGTTGTAAATAACAATGAACACCTTTTTCTTGATCCTTTGGAAGCAATCATCACAAATGTCATGCCTCTAATGGAATCACACCCAACACAAGCAAGAGGATGAGAGGAGAGAGCAGGAGAAATTCGGCCAACCCAAGAGGAAGAACAGATTCACGAAAATGTGCTAGGTCCTTATATAGTTGAGGTAGCTTGGTGACAAAGCTAGGGTTTAAGGAGGAAACCCCAAATCCATTTACTTGGTGACTAAGCAGCCCATTCCCCTCATCCAAGGGGCTTGGACAAAAAATTCTTGGGCTTGCCCAAGTGATTTTCATCCACCTCATCCAATGAGCTCCATTGGCTTCTTTCCTCAACTTCCAATAAATAACCAAACAGACCATGCACATTTAATTAATCCAATTAATCCCAAAATTAATTCCAATTAATTTTTGATTAATTATTAATCAAATAATATGATTTCCTCAACTTCCAACTTACCGTCCAATGCCACCAGGGAGTATAGTTGTATGTGCCGATGGAAGTTCAAGGTAGAGGTGATGTTCGTCTGAAGTTCACACATTGTGAATGGGTTATCCTTCGAGATGTTCTTCATGTTCCTACTATCTCGAAGGGGTTAGTTTCTGCAGAAAAGTTTGACAAGGGTGAGTTCAAGATAGTGCTTGATAATGGAAAAATTACGATCACTAAGGGCAGAAGATATGTTGGGAGGGAGAACAATTGTTCTGGGATGTATCGTTTTTGCCTTAGTGATGAGGGTAGTGTGAGTGAGCCAAGTGTTAAGAGTAATGATGCTAGTGCGAGTTTTTCACATTATTGTTTCGTCTTTATTTTTGAGCAGTTATTCTACGATCAAGATCAACCGTCAACATGTCGGTTTCACATTATTGTTTCGTCTTTATTTTCATCCAATATTAGGATAGTCTGCTTATACTCCTTTCTTATAATTATATCTGATCGTGAGGATCAATCTGATTTTCTGCATGAAACTTGGTAACTAATAATAATAATAATAATAATAATAATAATAATAATAATAATAATAATAATAATAATAATAATAATAATAATAATAATAATTGGATTTATTTATCGCAATTAATCGACATATAATTATCAATATTATTTGTCGGTTTCCTTGTGTGTCTATTAGATCTAATTTTCAACACTTTACACGGGCGTCTTTACATTTGTAAGTCCCTGTTTAATAAACGTCTTTCCGGTCTTATAAAGATCTTTTTGGTTGAATGGGCCGAAAAGACCGTTTGATTTGCACCAAAAGGCTCAACTTTTTCGGTAAGATGAGTCTTTCCCACAAAGCCACAAACCCAAGTCTAGATAGAAAAGAAATACGCCTCGGATCATTGTGCCCTAACAAAAAGACATGCTCCTGAGAAATCTCCTTCACCGCCTCCATTAACGACTCCCTTGTCGGCCAAGATGTCATCACCCTCCTATGTCTCTAACCAGAAGTCGTCGACCCTCCTCCATCTCCCCCAGGTTCTTCTTCTTCTTTTCTAATGTGTTTCTCCTATGAATCTGATATGCAAAAGCAACAATTTTTTTTATTTGTTTCCAATCTTATTCAATAGTTTTTTTGTGATTTCTTCTTTCTTTCATTTGCTTCTCTTTCTTCTGATTTTCGAAATATGAGTAGCATTTCAAAATTTGTGAACTTTTTTGTGGGTAAAATCAAAATCATATTTTATTTCATGTAATTTTCGAGCATATGAGGAGGATACATGTTGATTCTGTTCAGAATTTGTGAACTATTTGTAGGTGAAATCAAAATCATATATGCTGTTTTTTGAACAAAGATGCTGACTTTTCAATACATATGTTGTTTTTCTTTACAAAGATGTTGAATTTAAGAACATACATGCTAAATTTTTAATATATATGTTGTTTTTTGTACAAAGATGCTGAATTTATGAACATACATGCTGAATTTTCAATATATATGTTGTTTTTTGTACAATGATGCTAAATTTATGAACATACATGCTGAATTTTCAATACATATGTTGTTTTTTGTACAAAGATGCGGAATTTGTGAACAAAAATGCTGAATTTTCAATATATATGTTGTTTTTTGTACAAAGATGTTGAATTTATGAACATACATGCTCAATTTTCAATATATATGTTGTTTTTTTATTATAGACATGCCACAAAGGAAATCTAGAATCATTTGGGACCAAAGTTGGGACAAAACTTTTCTTGATGCACGTATCTATGAAGTAACCACCAACGGTCGTGAGGGTAGTGCCCTTGTAACAACCTAAAATTTCAAGCAAAAAATTTCATTTAAATATTAACCATCCATGTTTAATAATTAGAAATTCCCATCATAAGTTGTTTCCAAAATTCAATACATCAACGTATTATTCAGAAAGATCAGAGCGTCCATAATAACTAGTGGGGAAAAATGTTGGAGAGTGCACATTGCGCCATCCAGTCGGGACCTTGCCTTTAGAGCTAGAAGTACCTGAAACATCCAACAAAACTGTAAGCACACACTTTGTGAGTTGCCTAAAACACACAAAACATATAACCACATAATGTCATACACATATACATATAAGGTTGCCATGGACTCCCTCCATGGTCTTCACTTGGAATGCCATTGGCTACCCCCATGGTCTTATATCCCCAAGCCATGGGCTCCTCCCATGGTTTTGCCAAGTGTCATGGGTTCCTCCCATGGTCTTCACATAATTCACACATAAATCAAATAGCAACCATTACATATTCCATGACTAAACATTTTATATCAATTAATGGGCCGACATTGGTGCCTTCGACCCATGAGTGTAGTGAGAAGACTCACCTCAAATATCGAACGATAGCTGACTAGGTCCCAATTCCGAATATCAGCTCTACTCAACCCCCAGACAAAAACAATTCCTTAAATACAACTCAAAATGCCCTAAAACCCTTAAAAATCAAACTTTGTCAAAGACTAAAGTCAAAGGTCAAAGTCAACGGTCCAAGTTGACCAAACTCGGCGAGTTGCCCTTTAACTCGTCGAGTTTCTCTGTTAGCAACACAAATCAGGAAAACTCTCATCAACTCGCCGAGTTCACTAATGAACTCACCGAGTTAGCCAAAAACCCAACAACTTAATGCATTAAGCTGCTTCCATCGAATCTAGAAACTTAAATTCTCAAATCTCCTTCAAAATGATGTCTAAAAGGGTAAACTTTCCAACTTTACCCTTAGGAACCATCCCAAAGTGAGTCAAAACCAAACCCTAGACTCATTAGGGTGAGGCTTGACCCATTAATCCCTTAAAGTCTCAAAACAAAGTCCCAAAATGCAGATTTGGTCTCCAAAGGCTGGAAAATCATGTAAAGTTTCCAATTTTACGTCCATGCATGCTAAAAGAAATCCTATGGCTCAAAATTGGTTTAATAAAGGACTTAATGCATAAATGGTACCTAAGACATAATAAAGTTTGCAACTTTAAGCCAAACGAGGCCATAAAATGGCTAGATCTAACATGACAACCCCTAGAACACTCAACTTCTTGGAAAACTCAACCATGAGCCCAAAAATCAAGATAAAACCCCAAACAATAGATCTAAACAATAACAAAGCAAGGTATAAACTTGATACCTCCAAATGACTGAAATGAGTGGAGAGATTATGGATCTAGGTCTTCCCTCCAAGCTATGCACCTTCAACTTCAAAGATCCTCCAAAGGTGTGCAAAATATCAACACTTAAGGCCCTCCATAAGCTCACACACTCACACAGATGATGATACACACTTTTAGGTTTTTTTGGACATAAGAGGCTGGTAAGGAGGCCAACCAAGAGACTTAAGGCCTTTAAATAGGGTGCAGCACCCTAAAAATTCGGGTTCCCTTCTCAGCCACCAACTCGTCTAGTTGAGGCACGTCAACTTGTCGTGTTGGCTCATTAATTCCCGCGGCCAAAGTCCACTCAACTCGCCGAGTTGAAGCTTTCAACTCGCCGAGTCCAACAGGAAAAATCAACAATTTGGGGGAATAAATTCATACCGGAACCAAGCATTACAGTCCTCAAACCAAACTCATGGAAGGTTGTAGCCGAAAAAATGTTAAAGGAACATGATTTAGTTGTTGACCAAAAGTAAATGAGAAACCACTATGACTACTACAAAGGAAAGTATCAAGCTTGGGTGAAACTTAAAAGCAAAACCGGAAATATATATGATCCTTTAACAAATAAAAATAATTTGACCGGCGAAGAATGGGAGACAGAGACGCAGGTAATATATACTCGTATAATTTTAAAACAAATAGTAGAAATATGATTATTATGTTTTAATGGTTTAATAATTTGACAATTTTAAACAATTGAACAAAATTGTAGGAGCTTTGAAAATTGTGCCTCTCCTTTTCCCTGATCTGTGCACCCAATTATTTGAAGGGTCAACCTCTACCGGCTTTGATAGTTAGGGGTCATATTCTACACTCTTTCGTCCTACTCTTGAATACACTAAGCATGACTTTGATGAGGTTCAAAGCACCCAAACGGAAACCCCCGACTCAACCCAACATGGAGCTATAAGTGAAGAATCCTTCGGACATTCAAAAAATAAGAGAGTAGGTGGATACAAAAGAGCTGGTGGAAACAAGAGAAACGCAAGGGCACTAAAAGTTGAGGACGAAATCATCAAGTTTGCAAGGACTCTTGTGGAACAAAATCAAAGAAGTGAACAAAATCAAAGAAGTGAAATGGATAAGGACATAGATGCATGTATGGAGAAATTGGCAAAAATGGGATGGGGAGAAGAATATAAAAGACACAAGACCGCTCGTTTGCTATTTGCTGAAAGTGTCGATGTTAGGACAATTTGGTTACGACTTTGTAACGACCCAATTTTCACGTCCAAAAATTTCGTTTTTAAAACATTACTTAGAAAACATTAATAATTAAAAACATTGTTTAATTAAACCATTTCACATCGGAAACCAAATTTGAAATCCACAACATGTCAGCAACCAAAATATCAGAGTGTCAATCCCAGAATAAACTCATAACTGCGGAAACATGAGTGTGTGTGATATGCCGCTACCGCGCCGACTCCTTTCCCCTAGCTGAAGAGGTACCTAAAACAACAACTGAAAAACGTAAGCACAAAGCTTAGTGAGTTCCCCCATCGTACCACATACCATACAACACATATCATACATACTGCCAGGCTATTCTGGGGTGCCTGACTACCCAATACAGCCATTCTGGGGTGCCGACTACCCGTGCGGCCATTTTGGGGTGCCGTCTACCCGTGCGGCCATTCTGGGGTGCCGTCTACCCGTGTCAAGCCATTCTGGGGTGCTGACTACCCATGTCAAGCCGTTCTGGGGTGCTGACTACCCTTCGGTCCTAACGACCGAACCTCGGGGACTATTTCACCCCCTACTACTACTACTATCACATATCATAACATAACATATTATCAGACATATCTGGGGTGTCTGAACTACCCTTCGGTCCTAACAACCGAACTCGGGGACTGCTCCTCTCCTACTACCTCTAACTCATATAACAGATCATGTTAGCATATAACCATAACATCACATACTGTCAGACGTATTGTAACGACCAAAATTTTCACGACCAAAAATTTTGTTTAAAAACATTACTTTAGAAAATATTAATAGCTAAAAACATCGTTTGATCAACCATAACATAAAGTGAACCATGTCTGAAACCAAAACATACAACCAATCAAAATATCAAAGTACAAATCCCAGTGAAGCTCGTAAATGCGGAAACCAGAGAGTGTGTGTGTGACATGCTGCTACCGCGCCGACTCCTTTCCCCTAGCTGAGGAGGTACCTGAAACCAAAACTAAAAACTATAAGCACAAAGCTTAGTGAGTTCCCCCATCGTACCACATACCATACGAACACATAACATACATACTGCCAGGCTATTCTGAGGTGCCTGACTACCCGGTACGGCCGTTCTGGGGTGCCGTCCTACCCGTGTCAAGCCATTCTGGGGTGCTGACTACCCGTGTCAAGCCATTCTGGGGTGCTGACTACCCATGTTAAGCCATTCTGGGGTGCTGACTACCCATCGGTCCTAACAACCGATCCTCGGGGACTAGTCCCCTCTTACTACCTTTATCTCATATAACATAACAAGCCAGCATGCAATCATATCATCACGTACTGTCAGATATATCTGGGGTGTCCGACCTACCCTTTGGTCCTAACAACCGAACTTTACAACTATCACATATACATATCATGCCAGCATACAACATATCAGGTAGTAGCAAACCTAGATGATATCACAAAGACAATCATCTAACATACAACTCCTACTGGTGGGTCGGCATTGTGGCCGTAGACCCACCGCTACTGGAAGGTAACTCACCTCGAAGTAGCTGCTGATCTGATCGGGAACTGACTGCCTACTTCTGCTGCTGCTGCTCCGGAAATCCTCCGGCTGCAATTCCCACAACGTACTCAATCAAACACTGCTCACTGACCTTTGGGTAAAATGACCATTTTACCCCTGACCATACCCTAAGTCAAAGTCAGAGTCAACTTTCAGTTGACCCGACTCGCCGAGTTGGCTTTCCAACTCGCCGAGTCACCACCCAAACGATTGACCTAGATCCCGATCCTACTCGTCGAGTTAGGCGACGACTCGACGAGTTCTCCTTCTAAACCGATATTCAAGTCCTTCATCCTACTCGTCGGGTTGTATGAACAACTCGGCGAGTTCATCTTCATCCGACGGACACTTATGCTAAGACTCGCCGAGTTGTATGAACAACTCGCCGAGTACATCTTCATCCGAAGAACACTTATGCTGCGACTCGCCGAGTTGTATGAACAACTTGCCGAGTCTGTTCTTGATCTAAAGAGATTGACTTGAACTCGCCGAGTCAGGGCATTGACTCGCCGAGTACCTCCATAGATGAGTTCAGCTTTCGACTCACTGAGTCACACCCCGTGACTCACTGCCCACTCGACACAACGAAAAGGGGACAAACTCGGAGACTTGCGCACAGACTCGCCGAGTCATATGAACGACTCGCCGAGTCGTTGCCATGCACCCACTAAAAACACAGATTTGCTCGATTCCAATCCATGCCATTCACAGATCTGGACTTCTAGGACACGAATCACACGTAAAGTTTCCAACGTTACGTGTGGATATTCACCAATATGGATTTTAGGGCTCAAAATGTCTCAAAAGGGTAGATCTGGGGTGAACAAGCAACATGGGGCCATAAAGCTAACAGATCTGAGCTCCTGGAGCTCAATCTTGCCTAGATCAAGAGGCCAAACATCTTATTACGACATATAATGCACATACAAGCTTGGGGATTTGTCCAAGAAAGACCTAAATGAAGTACTAAGCATAGAATCATGGGGAAAACGGGTTATACCTCAAAGGAACTGCTGGAAGAACACAATAATTCCTGGATGGCTTCCCTTCTTCTGGATCTACTTCCTTCCTCCTTCAAAACCTTCAAAAGCACACAACAAAGCTTCAATTCTTCAAAGAACAAGCATAAACGAGGGTTGGGAGCTCTGGGGAGAGAATGGGGGCTGGCCTGGGGCAGATAAGTCGCTTAAATAGGGTGCAAACCCCTGAAACTTAGGGTTTCATCCAACAACTGTGACTCGCCGAGTCCAGGATATGGACTCGCCGAGTCACCAACTTAAACGTGTCCCGGGTCCCGCATCCACTCGACGAGTCGGACCCTGAACGGTCTGATGAATCGCGGGCCCAACTTGCCCTGCTTCCTGAATCGAATGATGCCTTTCCAAGGCGACACCTTCAGGAGAACCATATCCCCGACTTGGAACTCCAAGTCGGATCGACGCTTGTCCGCATAACTTTTCTGCCGACTCTGAGCAGTCTGAAGCCTGCTCCGGACCTGCTGGATCCTCTCGGTCGTCTTGAGCACCACTTCGGTGCTCCCCATGACCCTCTGGCCAACTTCACCCCAGCATATCGGGGTCCTGCACCTCCGTCCATACAACATCTCGAAGGGAGGGCGGTCGATACTCGCGTGATAGCTGTTGTTGTAGGAGAACTCGGCCAGGGGAAGATAGGTATCCCAGCTACCACCGAAGTCTAGCACGCACGCCCGTAGCATATCCTCCAGAGTCTGGATGGTCCGCTCGCTCTGACCATCCGCCTGCGGGTGAAAGGCAGTGCTGATGCCAGTATCAATTAGGAGTTTCGATGTGATTATCGGCATGGATTGGTTAAGCCCCCACCATGCTGAGATTATGTGCCATGAGAAGGCCATTCGCCTTCGTCTCCCAAATCACGAAACCCTAGTAATTTACGGAGATAAACCCAGTACGAATCTTCGTCTCATCTCGTGCATCCAAGCACAAAAACACTTGCGAAAGAACAATTTGGCGTTCTTGGCTCACATAGTGGACAAGACCAAAGAAGAAACTAACATCCAAGACATTCCAGTAGCGTGTGAATTTCCGGACGTGTTTCCCGAAGATCTTCCAGGAGTACCCCCAGAGAGACAGGTTGAGTTCCGAATCGACCTCGTTCCAGGAGCAACTCCTCTCGCTAAATCACCATATCGGTTGGCACCTGCTGAAATGCAGGAATTGTCCAGCCAACTCAGTGAGCTTCTGGACAAGGGATTTATCCGACCTAGCTACTCGCCATGGGGAGCTCCGGTGCTCTTTGTCAAAAAGAAGGACGGATCTTTCAGAATGTGCATCGATTACAGAGAGTTAAATAAACTCACTGTCAAAAACCGCTACCCACTCCCACGAATCGATGATCTATTCGACCAGCTCCAAGGAGCTAGTTATTTTTCTAAAATAGATTTACGGTCCGGATACCATCAACTCAAAGTCCGAGAAGAAGATATTCCTAAAACCGCTTTCCGAACCCGCTACGGACATTATGAATTCGTCGTAATGCCCTTCGGTCTAACAAATGCACCCGCCGCATTTATGGACCTAATGAACCGAATCTGTCGACCGTTCTTGGACAACTTCGTCATTGTGTTTATCGATGACATCCTCGTCTATTCTCGAAGCAAAGAGGAGCATGGCCAACATCTCCGACAAGTCCTAGAGATGCTGCGATCGGAAAAGCTTTACGCCAAGCTCTCTAAGTGTGAGTTTTGGCTACGGAGCGTGAATTTTCTAGGTCACGTAGTTAGCCAAGACGGAATTCATGTGGATCCCTCTAAGGTCAAAGCTGTGGAAGGATGGGCAACTCCGACTACGCCCACAGAAATTCGTCAGTTCTTAGGCCTAGCAGGCTACTATAGGAGATTCATCCAAAACTTCTCTAAGATCGCCAAGCCGCTTACCTGGCTTACGCAAAAGAGCGTGCCATTCAAGTGGACAGACCGACAAGAGATTGCGTTTCGAACCTTGAAGCAAGCTCTTTGTAGCGCTCCTGTGCTATCTCTACCCGAAGGAACGGAAGATTTTGTAGTCTACTGTGACGCGTCGAATCAAGGCCTAGGTTGCGTTCTCATGCAACGTGGAAGAGTGATAGCATATGCGTCCCGCCAACTAAAGACGCACGAAGTAAATTACACGACCCATGACCTAGAACTGGGAGCCGTGGTCTTCGCTCTGAAAATTTGGAGGCACTACCTGTACGGCACAAAGTGCACCATCTTCATGGACCACAAGAGCCTCCAGCACATCTTGAATCAGAAGGAGCTGAACATGAGACAACGAAGATGGGTGGAATTGTTAAACGACTACGAATGCGAGATCAAGTACCATCCAGGCAAGGCCAACGTGGTAGCCGATGCCTTAAGTCGGAAGGAGTACTCTAATCGCCGTACGAAAACGCACTCGATAACCATTCAGTCTCATCTGGCCACTCAAATTGCATCAGTCCAGGCAGAGGCTATGAAAGTGGAAAATAGAACTAGCGAGGCATTACGCGGAATGGAGAAGAACCTAGAAGTCAAAGAGAATGGGGTATACTACTTCATGAACCGTATTTAGGTCCCAAAAATCGGAGGATTTAGGGAGACCGTTATGAAGGAAGCCCACAAGACACGATACTCCATTCATCCCGGTTCGAACAAGATGTATTTGGACATCAAGCAACACTATTGGTGGCCTAACATGAAGGCGGAAATCGCGACTTATGTTGGTAAGTGCCTTACGTGCGCCAAGTAAAAGTGGAGTACCAGAAACCTTCCGGATTGTTACAGCAACCGGCAATCCCTGAGTGGAAATGGGAGGGGATTTCTATGGACTTCGTGACCAAACTGCCCAAGACGTCGGACGGACTGGACACCATATGGGTAATAATCGACCGACTGACGAAATCTGCCCATTTCCTACCAATCAAAGAGTCCTACAAGATGGAAAGACTGACGCGGTTGTACCTACGAGAGGTCGTAAGACTCCATGGAGTGCCAAAATCTATCATCTCGGATAGGGACAGTAGGTTCACGTCGCGATTTTGGCAATCACTCCACAAAGCAATAGGAACTCATCTCGATATGAGCACCGCGTATCACCCACAAACGGACGGTCAAAGCGAGCGAACCATTCAGACGCTTGAAGACATGCTTCGTGCATGTGTAATAGACTTCGGAAAGTCTTGGGATACCCACCTGCCGTTGATCGAATTCTTATATAACAATAGTTATCATTCGAGCATCAAGGTGGCCCCTTTCGAAGCACTGTACGGGCGTAAATGTAGATCACCGTTATGTTGGGCTGAAGTAGGTGACACCCAGCTAGCAAGAACACATACGTCGGACAGGGCACTAACAGGACCGGAGATTATTCGCGAAACCACAGAAAAGATCGTTCAGATCAGAGCTCGATTGCAAGCGTCGCGTGACAGACAAAAGAGCTACGTCGATAAACGACGAAAACCCTTAGAATTCCAGGTCGGTGATCGAGTACTGTTGAAAGTCTCACCCTGGAAGGGGGTTATACGTTTCGGAAAACGGGGAAAGCTGAACCCGCGATACATTGGACCTTTCGAAATCGTCGCCCGAATAGGTCCAGTAGCATACAGACTACAACTACCCGCGGAGCTAAACGGTGTACACCCCGTGTTTCATGTCTCTAATCTGAAAAAGTGCCTATCAGATGAAACCCTTGTCATTCCTCTTGACGAAATCGAAATCAATGAGAATCTCCTGTTCGTCGAAGAACCAATCGAAATCATGGACATGGAGGTGAAGCGTACTAAGCAGAGCCGCATCCCAATCGTGAAGGTACGGTGGAACGCAAAGCGTGGGCCAGAATTCACGTGGGAACGCGAAGATCAAATGAAGCAGAAGTACCCTCACCTATTCTAGCATTCTCAAATCTAGCTTTCAAACAGAATTTCGGGACGAAATTCCCTCTAACGGGGGGATGATGTCACAACTGGAAATTTTGTGTCATGTAATCTAAACATTCAAGTTAATGTGAATCAAAAACTTCAATCAAATACATTATACAAGTACTACAAGTAGTCATCAAACAATTGGAAAAACCTAGAAGTTCTTGTTAAGTCTATTTTGGACTAGAACTTCCTTATTGGATCCAAATGGACCAATAAGCTTCCAATTGGACTATCATGGGCTTAGAACCCTAATGAGGCTCTAATTGGACTCACATCTATTTATTTCAATATTGTGAGCCATGTTGGACCTAGAATGAAATAAATTAATGACTATGAACCATAATTAACCTAATTTGACCCTAACAAGTCATAAAAATCACATTTAAATTTATTTGGACCAAAAATCACTCAACTTAACCATGAAAATTGGGCTTAAGTATTTAAGGCCCAAACACCCTCATTTCCTCCATTATTCTCGGCCCAAAAGCTCAAGCCCAAGAAGAGGGTTGACCTTAGTGTGCCACCTCCTTATTGTCTTGTGGATCTCCATGCAAATCCATTCCATGTATCCATGCACATCACTTCATGTCTATATCTCCCTCTCTCTTCTTGAACTCGGCCGAGAGCAACACCACACACACACAAAACACTCACAAACTCTCTCTAAAATTCACTCAAGACTTCTTCCTCTTCTCCATCCAAAATCTCGAAAATTAGGAAGCATTCAAGGAAGTTCTTCCACAAAATCATCATCTAAGGTAAGGTTTTGCTTGGATCTATGACTTGTATTCCTTATTTATCAAAAATCTCTTCCTAATCCATGCAAAAATCATGATCTTGCACTCTAGAAACCCCATAAACTCGAAAATTTCATCAAGGAGTGCAAAGGCCAAAAATCACTTCATTTCTTCCAATCTTTCTTCAAAAACCGAATCAACACCCAAGGTGAGCTTCATACCCCCTATTTTCTGTTTTTATGAGTTTTGTGGGGGGGGGGGGAATACAAGTGAAAGTGTAGATCTATATGTGTTTTGTATGCCTTGTATGATTTCCATGCTTATATGTATGCATTTGTGTGTTATAATGTTGGATCTAGCCATAAAACCCCTCAAAACCGAGATATATCCTGTGTGAAATGATTTTAGCTTCAAATATATTTCTACATACAAAGTGTTTCAAGAAAAATGGCTAAGTGGTTTAGTAACAATTTTCTTTGGATTAAAAACACAAATTTTGGGCCTAAAATGTGAAAAATACAAAATTAAGGGTCCAAATTGGCATATCACGAATTCTTCTGGATGAAGTGTGCCAAAAAAGTTTCCATAAATCAATTTCTGGAAATATACTCATTTAGGGGATTAAAAACATAAATTTCAAGCTTAATGGGCTAAAAATGACATTTTTGGCCCAATGAGGCCCATTATGCGAATTTTTCTGTTTTGGAGGGCCAAAACTGTGATTTTCTGTAAAATAGTGGACTATAAGTGTTCCAAATCCTTTTCAAAGGTTTAAAATGCTTTTTAAATTTAAAAAGGGCCAAAGTTGCAAAATTTTTCCAATGTGGGCCAAAATTGTCAAAGTTGCGAAAAGAAGGGATTAAAACCGAGAAAACTGCATTTTCAGGGACTTAAACTGTTTTCTATGAAAAATATGCTGAAAAATATTAATTTCAATAATTTTTGGTGTTAAAATGTCAAGAAAATTAGTTTAAGGACCAAACCGGGAAGTATTTAATAAAAGGGTTGAAAATGTAAATTTTACAAACAATGAGGGGCTGGAAACAGAAAAATTTCAAGGCTAATTCAATATACACAATTTGATCAAATAATGGCACCGCGGCTTTCGACGAAATACAATACATTACAATACCAAAAGTCGTTGTTAAACGAATTGGCTCGGTCTCGAACCAATAGAAATCTACAACTACTAACACTACGACACTACTACACTACGATTCATACAAATAACGTTTGGGAACTTAGCTTACATACGAGTGTGCACAGACGTCTACGCACCATCTTCGGGCCCCAAAAGTGTAAAATCTTGCTTGTTGGTCCTAGCTAGCCCAATGACCTGATCTTAAGGCCCGAAGACGCATATTTTCTACGAAGTGTTGAGTTTCACCGACTTGGCACAACGTAGAGGGACTTTCAATGGCTTGTATACTACTGGTCCCCAAGGGTCCTTGGTATTGCTAGAAAAGTCTGCATATTTTGCGAGGCGGGTCGGGGACCCCTCGTACGCATATTATCCCCAACCGATTAATAGAGTCATCGAGGCCTTCGTGTCCTCTTACTCTTCGGATGTGGGACGACACATAGTCAGGGCGGCTGGATAACGTGATTTGTACGAACGACGCCTTCGCGATCGTTAGTATTACTATGAACTGGGCGTTTGTGTAATGCGGGTTTGTAGTAAATAATCATGCTAAAAAATAATCCAACGTCGCCTGCGAATGACACTCCTATCTTTGTAATGGTTTCAACGCAACTTAACGGATATCAAAGGATTAGGAAAACATCGGGTTTTCCTAGGTTTTTCAAACATATCGGACTCGAAACGCATATAATTTTTAATAAACAATTTTCACAAGTACAGAAACAAACATGCATACCTATGGATCTTCACAAACATTTTCGGAAGTTTTTCATTTCAGAAAATATCGGATTTTCTGGTGGTTTTCAAACAATACAAACATTGGATTTCAAACATTACTTATGAACTCACCAACATTTCATATGTTGACGTTTTTCAAAATACTTGTATTCTCAGGGAACCAGTGAATCAAGGGAAATCATATTCAGTGACGGTTGCAGTTTATCTATGTATGAATTGAACAATTTAATTTTTGGGAATGTAATGTTTAACCAATGAATTTCATGTAAACGCTACTGGTTGTACTGTATTGATGAATGGCGACGAATGTTGTTATGTTTCATATATATTCAATGTTATGGTATACAATTGAGTCACGACAGCCCCCGGACGTTTCCGCCGTCTGGTTCGGGGGTGTGACAGGTTGGTATCAGAGCTTTGTTTATAGTGAACTAGCATGTCGAGCCATACATTGATATGCAACTATAAACCAAAAAGAGGGACTAACATAACTCTGAACAAAACAAGTAAATAAAACACACTTGCTTGCATTAGGGATAAGAACCTAACGCCGAATCAAACACAATAACACTGGTATCTCGGTTAATTCGGGACTGTTCTTAGTGATACCAAGGAGTGAATGTAGCCTGATCAACTACATTCTCTCCAAGGTAAAACTAACACACGTCTTGATGAGATCGGGATAGCTAGGGAGCCTAAAACTATACCCTTTATCACCCAAAAAGAGAATGTTTGCTTAGTCTGTATAATAGTCATAGTACCCTAGGAATAATGTTAGCATATTCACATACTCGCGCAGACAGCATGGCTGGTTTTCATCACCCTGGAGACCCCTACTTCCCTAATCAGGGAAACAACGGGTGGCTAGAGGAGGAGGATGAGCCTGAGGAGGAGCAGCAGGGTATTCAATATCATCAGGCCTTAGTAGCTCACGGGATGCTTGTGGATGAGCCAGGAGAGAATCCAGGTGAAGCATACGATGTCGGACCCGACGAATACATAGACACTGACTACGAGTTTGGAGGAATCGACAGTGATGACGAGGAAGGTCAGGCTGGGGACCAGGACCCCATCCCGCCATGCGAGGACGAGGCACAACCAGACCACCCCGCTCCACCAGCGAACCTCCCAAGAGAGAACCGTTCCCTCGAAGCTGAGATCGCCGCACTGCGACAACAGTTGTATGCTATGGAGGCTCGGGCAGTGCAAGCAGAGCATGAGAGGGATGAGGTTATAGGAGACATGGCAGAGATGGCGCAGCTACTGGCACAACATTTCGGCATATGACCCCGGCACCACCTCCTGACGCAGCTCATCGCGATTAGGGACAGACTTATCATAGTAGGTTATTAGGAACTATGTTATGTACTCCGGTTCTATGTTTAAGTGACTACACTACTCATGGAGCCGTTATGCTGTCGGATTAGTGTTACTTATGTATGCTCTTACGAGCAAATTTTCTTGTACTAAACACGGATAATATTAATAAACTTTTGTGTGTTTTGCTATGATATTCTCAGTTGTTATGTGTTGAGACGTTATGATTATATGCTCGATGGTAGTAATGTTTAGGTTCGTGTCATACACCTAGTTAGTAGGGTCGCCACCTCACAGAAACCACGTACACTCAACATCTTTCTGTTTCATGACAGAAAGATGCCTCGCCCAGCTACTCGCGGAAATCCCGAACCAACCCCGCCCGAAGTTGACTCCACTGCTTTCCAGGCAGCCGTGTCTGCTGCGGTCACAGCAGCTATGGCACAACTTCACCGAGGGAACAACGGAGGAGGTAACGGGCAAGGATCCGGAAGTTCGAACAACGGGGCGAACCAAGGACTCACTAAAACGTGCACCTACAAGGATTTTGCAAACGCTAAACCCCGAACTTTCAACGGCACTGGAGGAGTGATCGCTCTAAAGCGATGGATCGAGAAGGTAGAGTCGGTATTCGAGATATGCGAGTGCCCCGAGTAGATGAAGGTGAAGTTCGCGGCCTGCACTTTCGTGGACCAAGCACTCACTTGGTGGAATGGTCACGTAGAAGCTATGACACTCCCTGTAGCCAACTCTATTCCCTGGGCAGAAATGAAAGAAATGTTAATGGCGGAGTACTGCCCCCGAGGCGAAATACAGAAGATGGAACAGGAACTATGGAATCTCACGGTGCAGAATGGGAATATCGATGCTTACATATCGAGATTCAGTGAACTATCTCTGTTGTGCCCGGGTATGATCACCTCAGAGGGAAAGAAGATCGAACGATTCATCTGGGGACTGACATCCCCTATTCAAGGGAATGTGATAGCTGCGAACCCTGAAACGTTTGACAGTGCAAAGAGATTGGCAAAAAGACTATATGATCATAACCACAAAAAGGGCGAGAAACCGGTAGAGACTGAGAAGAAGAAGGAGAGTGATGGTAAGAAAGGATGGAACAACAAGAGAAAGGGGCGTCAGGGACCCGAGACCTCTAAAAAGCAGCAAACGGTGGCAGTTCACGCTGTCACTGCACCGGTTCCAGTCACATCACATGCTCCAGCCTCAGCTGCTTCAAATGCTTCAAGACCCTATTCCGGTAATTCTCCCAAGTGCAATAAGTGCGGGTTCCATCACCATGGAGAATGCAAGGAGTTCCATTGCACCAGTTGCAACCGAAGGGGATACACTGCAAGGTTCTGCAGGACTTATCCTTCTCAGAACCAGAGTCAGGGAAACAACCAGAACAACAACAACCCCCGCAATAACATCAACACCAATACCGGCGGCAACAACGCAGGGCCTAGCCACACCTGTTTTGGGTGTGGAAGGACGGGGCATTTCCGTCGAGATTGCCCTAACAACAACAACTCAGGAAACAGAGGAGCAGGAAGAATGCTGACTATGGGTCAGAGTGATGCAGTTCAGGACCCCGCAGTTGTGACCGGTACGTTCCTCCTAAACCACACTTATGCATGCATCTTATTTGATACCAGAGCGGAGCGAAGTTTCGGAAGCGAGAAGTTTAAACATTTATTAAAACAACAACCCCAGAAGCTAAATGAAACCTATACGGTGGAAATGGCCAATGGGAAAACCGAATCCACTAGGGAGATCTACATCGGATGTACCCTAACCCTCAACCAACACGTCTTACGAATAGATCTGATGCCAGTATCAATTAGGAGTTTCGATGTGATTATCGGCATGGATTGGTTAAGCCCCCACCATGCTGAGATTATGTGCCATGAGAAGGCCATTCGCCTTCGTCTCCCAAATCACGAAACCCTAGTAATTTACGGAGATAAACCCAGTACGAATCTTCGTCTCATCTCGTGCATCCAAGCACAAAAACACTTGCGAAAGAACAATTTGGCGTTCTTGGCTCACATAGTGGACAAGACCAAAGAAGAAACTAACATCCAAGACATTCCAGTAGCGTGTGAATTTCCGGACGTGTTTCCCGAAGATCTTCCAGGAGTACCCCCAGAGAGACAGGTTGAGTTCCGAATCGACCTCGTTCCAGGAGCAACTCCTCTCGCTAAATCACCATATCAGTTGGCACCTGCTGAAATGCAGGAATTGTCCAGCCAACTCAGTGAGCTTCTGGACAAGGGATTTATCCGACCTAGCTACTCGCCATGGGGAGCTCCGGTGCTCTTTGTCAAAAAGAAGGACGGATCTTTCAGAATGTGCATCGATTACAGAGAGTTAAATAAACTCACTGTCAAAAACCGCTACCCACTCCCACGAATCGATGATCTATTCGACCAGCTCCAAGGAGCTAGTTATTTTTCTAAAATAGATTTACGGTCCGGATACCATCAACTCAAAGTCCGAGAAGAAGATATTCCTAAAACCGCTTTCCGAACCCGCTACGGACATTATGAATTCGTCGTAATGCCCTTCGGTCTAACAAATGCACCCGCCGCATTTATGGACCTAATGAACCGAATCTGTCGACCGTTCTTGGACAACTTCGTCATTGTGTTTATCGATGACATCCTCGTCTATTCTCGAAGCAAAGAGGAGCATGGCCAACATCTCCGACAAGTCCTAGAGATGCTGCGATCGGAAAAGCTTTACGCCAAGCTCTCTAAGTGTGAGTTTTGGCTACGGAGCGTGAATTTTCTAGGTCACGTAGTTAGCCAAGACGGAATTCATGTGGATCCCTCTAAGGTCAAAGCTGTGGAAGGATGGGCAACTCCGACTACGCCCACAGAAATTCGTCAGTTCTTAGGCCTAGCAGGCTACTATAGGAGATTCATCCAAAACTTCTCTAAGATCGCCAAGCCGCTTACCTGGCTTACGCAAAAGAGCGTGCCATTCAAGTGGACAGACCGACAAGAGATTGCGTTTCGAACCTTGAAGCAAGCTCTTTGTAGCGCTCCTGTGCTATCTCTACCCGAAGGAACGGAAGATTTTGTAGTCTACTGTGACGCGTCGAATCAAGGCCTAGGTTGCGTTCTCATGCAACGTGGAAGAGTGATAGCATATGCGTCCCGCCAACTAAAGACGCACGAAGTAAATTACACGACCCATGACCTAGAACTGGGAGCCGTGGTCTTCGCTCTGAAAATTTGGAGGCACTACCTGTACGGCACAAAGTGCACCATCTTCATGGACCACAAGAGCCTCCAGCACATCTTGAATCAGAAGGAGCTGAACATGAGACAACGAAGATGGGTGGAATTGTTAAACGACTACGAATGCGAGATCAAGTACCATCCAGGCAAGGCCAACGTGGTAGCCGATGCCTTAAGTCGGAAGGAGTACTCTAATCGCCGTACGAAAACGCACTCGATAACCATTCAGTCTCATCTGGCCACTCAAATTGCATCAGTCCAGGCAGAGGCTATGAAAGTGGAAAATAGAACTAGCGAGGCATTACGCGGAATGGAGAAGAACCTAGAAGTCAAAGAGAATGGGGTATACTACTTCATGAACCGTATTTAGGTCCCAAAAATCGGAGGATTTAGGGAGACCGTTATGAAGGAAGCCCACAAGACACGATACTCCATTCATCCCGGTTCGAACAAGATGTATTTGGACATCAAGCAACACTATTGGTGGCCTAACATGAAGGCGGAAATCGCGACTTATGTTGGTAAGTGCCTTACGTGCGCCAAGTAAAAGTGGAGTACCAGAAACCTTCCGGATTGTTACAGCAACCGGCAATCCCTGAGTGGAAATGGGAGGGGATTTCTATGGACTTCGTGACCAAACTGCCCAAGACGTCGGACGGACTGGACACCATATGGGTAATAATCGACCGACTGACGAAATCTGCCCATTTCCTACCAATCAAAGAGTCCTACAAGATGGAAAGACTGACGCGGTTGTACCTACGAGAGGTCGTAAGACTCCATGGAGTGCCAAAATCTATCATCTCGGATAGGGACAGTAGGTTCACGTCGCGATTTTGGCAATCACTCCACAAAGCAATAGGAACTCATCTCGATATGAGCACCGCGTATCACCCACAAACGGACGGTCAAAGCGAACGAACCATTCAGACGCTTGAAGACATGCTTCGTGCATGTGTAATAGACTTCGGAAAGTCTTGGGATACCCACCTGCCGTTGATCGAATTCTTATATAACAATAGTTATCATTCGAGCATCAAGGTGGCCCCTTTCGAAGCACTGTACGGGCGTAAATGTAGATCACCGTTATGTTGGGCTGAAGTAGGTGACACCCAGCTAGCAAGAACACATACGTCGGACAGGGCACTAACAGGACCGGAGATTATTCGCGAAACCACAGAAAAGATCGTTCAGATCAGAGCTCGATTGCAAGCGTCGCGTGACAGACAAAAGAGCTACGTCGATAAACGGCGAAAACCCTTAGAATTCCAGGTCGGTGATCGAGTACTGTTGAAAGTCTCACCCTGGAAGGGGGTTATACGTTTCGGAAAACGGGGAAAGCTGAACCCGCGATACATTGGACCTTTCGAAATCGTCGCCCGAATAGGTCCAGTAGCATACAGACTACAACTACCCGCGGAGCTAAACGGTGTACACCCCGTGTTTCATGTCTCTAATCTGAAAAAGTGCCTATCAGATGAAACCCTTGTCATTCCTCTTGACGAAATCGAAATCAATGAGAATCTCCTGTTCGTCGAAGAACCAATCGAAATCATGGACATGGAGGTGAAGCGTACTAAGCAGAGCCGCATCCCAATCGTGAAGGTACGGTGGAACGCAAAGCGTGGGCCAGAATTCATGTGGGAACGCGAAGATCAAATGAAGCAGAAGTACCCTCACCTATTCTAGCATTCTCAAATCTAGCTTTCAAACAGAATTTCGGGACGAAATTCCCTCTAACGGGGGGATGATGTCACAACTGGAAATTTTGTGTCATGTAATCTAAACATTCAAGTTAATGTGAATCAAAAACTTCAATCAAATACATTATACAAGTACTACAAGTAGTCATCAAACAATTGGAAAAACCTAGAAGTTCTTGTTAAGTCTATTTTGGACTAGAACTTCCTTATTGGATCCAAATGGACCAATAAGCTTCCAATTGGACTATCATGGGCTTAGAACCCTAATGGGGCTCTAATTGGACTCACATCTATTTATTTCAATATTGTGAGCCATGTTGGACCTAGAATGAAATAAATTAATGACTATGAACCATAATTAACCTAATTTGACCCTAACAAGTCATAAAAATCACATTTAAATTTATTTGGACCAAAAATCACTCAACTTAACCATGAAAATTGGGCTTAAGTATTTAAGGCCCAAACACCCTCATTTCCTCCATTATTCTCGGCCCAAAAGCTCAAGCCCAAGAAGAGGGTTGACCTTAGTGTGCCACCTCCTTATTGTCTTGTGGATCTCCATGCAAATCCATTCCATGTATCCATGCACATCACTTCATGTCTATATCTCCCTCTCTCTTCTTGAACTCGGCCGAGAGCAACACCACACACACACAAAACACTCACAAACTCTCTCTAAAATTCACTCAAGACTTCTTCCTCTTCTCCATCCAAAATCTCGAAAATTAGGAAGCATTCAAGGAAGTTCTTCCACAAAATCATCATCTAAGGTAAGGTTTTGCTTGGATCTATGACTTGTATTCCTTATTTATCAAAAATCTCTTCCTAATCCATGCAAAAATCATGATCTTGCACTCTAGAAACCCCATAAACTCGAAAATTTCATCAAGGAGTGCAAAGGCCAAAAATCACTTCATTTCTTCCAATCTTTCTTCAAAAACCGAATCAACACCCAAGGTGAGCTTCATACCCCCTATTTTCTGTTTTTATGAGTTTTGTGGGGGGGGGGGGGGAATACAAGTGAAAGTGTAGATCTATATGTGTTTTGTATGCCTTGTATGATTTCCATGCTTATATGTATGCATTTGTGTGTTATAATGTTGGATCTAGCCATAAAACCCCTCAAAACCGAGATATATCCTGTGTGAAATGATTTTAGCTTCAAATATATTTCTACATACAAAGTGTTTCAAGAAAAATGGCTAAGTGGTTTAGTAACAATTTTCTTTGGATTAAAAACACAAATTTTGGGCCTAAAATGTGAAAAATACAAAATTAAGGGTCCAAATTGGCATATCACGAATTCTTCTGGATGAAGTGTGCCAAAAAAGTTTCCATAAATCAATTTCTGGAAATATACTCATTTAGGGGATTAAAAACATAAATTTCAAGCTTAATGGGCTAAAAATGACATTTTTGGCCCAATGAGGCCCATTATGCGAATTTTTCTGTTTTGGAGGGCCAAAACTATGATTTTCTGTAAAACAGTGGACTATAAGTGTTCCAAATCCTTTTCAAAGGTTTAAAATGCTTTTTACATTTAAAAAGGGCCAAAGTTGCAAAATTTTTCCAATGTGGGCCAAAATTGTCAAAGTTGCGAAAAGAAGGGATTAAAACCGAGAAAACTGCATTTTCAGGGACTTAAACTGTTTTCTATGAAAAATATGCTGAAAAATATTAATTTCAATAATTTTTGGTGTTAAAATGTCAAGAAAATTAGTTTAAGGACCAAACCGGGAAGTATTTAATAAAAGGGTTGAAAATGTAAATTTTACAAACAATGAGGGGCTGGAAACAGAAAAATTTCAAGGCTAATTCAATATACACAATTTGATCAAATAATGGCACCGCGGCTTTCGACGAAATACAATACATTACAATACCAAAAGTCGTTGTTAAACGAATTGGCTCGGTCTCGAACCAATAGAAATCTAC
This sequence comes from Lactuca serriola, assembly GCF_051521515.1. Lineage (NCBI taxonomy): Eukaryota > Viridiplantae > Streptophyta > Magnoliopsida > Asterales > Asteraceae > Lactuca > Lactuca serriola. Next base: position 92,261,803 of record NC_136411.1, on the reverse strand, counting down.
AACTACTAACACTACGACACTACTACACTACGATTCATACAAATAACGTTTGGGAACTTAGCTTACATACGAGTGTGCACAGACGTCTACGCACCATCTTCGGGCCCCAAAAGTGTAAAATCTTGCTTGTTGGTCCTAGCTAGCCCAATGACCTGATCTTAAGGCCCGAAGACGCATATTTTCTACGAAGTGTTGAGTTTCACCGACTTGGCACAACGTAGAGGGACTTTCAATGGCTTGTATACTACTGGTCCCCAAGGGTCCTTGGTATTGCTAGAAAAGTCTGCATATTTTGCGAGGCGGGTCGGGGACCCCTCGTACGCATATTATCCCCAACCGATTAATAGAGTCATCGAGGCCTTCGTGTCCTCTTACTCTTCGGATGTGGGACGACACATAGTCAGGGCGGCTGGATAACGTGATTTGTACGAACGACGCCTTCGCGATCGTTAGTATTACTATGAACTGGGCGTTTGTGTAATGCGGGTTTGTAGTAAATAATCATGCTAAAAAATAATCCAACGTCGCCTGCGAATGACACTCCTATCTTTGTAATGGTTTCAACGCAACTTAACGGATATCAAAGGATTAGGAAAACATCGGGTTTTCCTAGGTTTTTCAAACATATCGGACTCGAAACGCATATAATTTTTAATAAACAATTTTCACAAGTACAGAAACAAACATGCATACCTATGGATCTTCACAAACATTTTCGGAAGTTTTTCATTTCAGAAAATATCGGATTTTCTGGTGGTTTTCAAACAATACAAACATTGGATTTCAAACATTACTTATGAACTCACCAACATTTCATATGTTGACGTTTTTCAAAATACTTGTATTCTCAGGGAACCAGTGAATCAAGGGAAATCATATTCAGTGACGGTTGCAGTTTATCTATGTATGAATTGAACAATTTAATTTTTGGGAATGTAATGTTTAACCAATGAATTTCATGTAAACGCTACTGGTTGTACTGTATTGATGAATGGCGACGAATGTTGTTATGTTTCATATATATTCAATGTTATGGTATACAATTGAGTCACGACAGCCCCCGGACGTTTCCGCCGTCTGGTTCGGGGGTGTGACAAACTCATCATGGAACCTCTTCCAAAATCTCTAAGTAAAACGCATATCCCTATCCGAGATCACCGATACTGGCACCCCATGCCGTGCCACAATCTCCCTGATATAGATGTCGGCCAATTTCTCGGCCGATATGCTCTCCTGAATCGGAATAAAGTGAGCACTCTTGGTCAATCTATCCACGATGACCCAAATCGAATCCACTCCACGTGCGGTCCTGGGAAGCTTCGTGATAAAATCCATCGTGATATCTTCCCATTTCCACAGTGGAATATCCAACGGCTGCATCTTGCCATGCGGTCTCTGATGTTCGGTCTTGACCTTCCTGCAGGTCAAACATCGCTCGACGTACCATGCCACATCCCGCTTCATGCAGGGCCACCAATAGTCTAGACGAAGATCCCTATACATCTTCGTCGCCCCGGGATGAATGGAGAATCGGACTTGTGCGCCTCCTCCATCAAAATCTGGCGCACGCCTCAGTGATACGGCACCCACACCCTACGGTGCAGTGTCAAAAGTCCTCGACTATCATAATCAAAAGAGGAAACTTGACCCACAACACGCTCACACTTCCGATGTTCCTCCTTGATAGCCTCCTGTTGAGCCTCCCGAATCTGCTCCAACAGGGGAGTCACCACGGTCATCCTCATACAAACGTCCCTGATCGGCGCCGCCTTGCGGCTAAGCGCATCGGCCACCACATTGGCCTTCCCCGGGTGGTAAAGGATCTCACAATCATAATCCTTCACCACGTCCAACCATCGACGCTGCCTCATGTTCAGATTCGGCTGATCCATGAGGTACCTCAAACTCTTGTGGTCCGTGTAGATGGTACATCGAACCCCGTAGAGGTAATGCCGCCAAATCTTGAGGGAAAAGACCACCGCCCCCAACTCCAAATCATGCGTCGGGTAGTTCGCCTCGTGAGGCTTGAGCTGTCTCGAAGCGTAGGCAATCACATGCCCCCTCTGCATTAGTACCGCGCCCAACCCAGAAATGGACGCATCACAATAAACCACAAAATCCTCTACGCCCTCTGGCAGGGCTAAGATCGGCGCCTCAAACAATTTCCGTCTCAGCGTCTCAAATGCAGCCTGCTGCTCGGGTCCCCACCGAAAGACCACGACTTTCTTCGTCAGCCGCGTCAGGGGTACGACTATCTTGGAGAAATCCTGGATAAATCTCCGATAGTAGCCTGCCAAACCCAGGAAACTCCGAATCTCAGATGGAGACTTCGGAACCTCCCATCTCATCACGGCCTCGACCTTGGCCGGATCGACCAGAATCCCGTTCTGGTTGACGAGGTGTCCAAGAAATTGCACCTCGCGCAACCAAAACTCACACTTGGAGAACTTGGCATACAAGCTCTCCCTCCTCAGGGTCTCCAACACCTCTCTCAGATGCTCCTCATGTTCCTCCCGAGTCTTGGAATAAACCAAGATATCATCGATAAAGACTATCACAGACCGATCCAACATCGGTCTGCATACGCGGTTCATGAGGTCCATGAACGTGGCAGGAGCATTGGTGAGCCCAAATGGCATCACCACGAACTCATAATGGCCATAGCGCGTCCGAATCGCGGTCTTCTGCATATCCTCCTCCCTGACCCTCATCTGATGATAACCCGAACGCAAATCAATCTTGGAGAACCAAGATGCTCCCTGAAGCTGGTCAAAGAGGTCATCAATCCTCGGAAGCGGGTAACGGTTCTTCACCGTTACCTTATTTAGCTCCCGATAATCTATACACATCCGGTGCGACCTGTCCTTCTTCTTCACAAACAGAATCGGGGCTCCCCAGGGCGAACTGCTCGGGCGAATAAATCCCTTGTCTAGCAGCTCCTGTAGCTGCGTAGACAATTCCTGCATCTCGGGAGGAGCCAACCGATACGACGCCTTGGCTATCGGAGCCGCACCAGGAACAAGGTCAATCCTGAACTCCACCTGTCGCTCTGGAGGTATCCCAGGAAGCTCCTCTGGGAAAACATCTGCAAAGTCTCGGACCACCTGAACCTCGCTCACTGTCGCCTTACCCGCCTCCCGGGTATCCATCACATACGCGACATATCTTGCGCATCCCTGCTGAAGATAGCGCCTAGCCCTTGCTGCTGAACATACAGCGGGTCCATACTGAGGCCTCTCACCATGAATCACTAACTCTCCCCTGCTTGGGGTCCTGACCCGCACTAGCTGCTGCGCGCAATCTATCACCGCCCCATTAGGGCTCAGCCAATCCATGCCTATAATCACCTTGTTCCCACGCAACGGAATGGGAACCAAATCTACCAAATAGCGCTCCTCGAACAAACGCAGCACGCAATCTCGAAATACCATCGATGCTCGCACCGATCGGTCATCAGCAATCTCCACCTCCAAAGGGCAATCTAACTCGCCTGATGACTCATGAAACTTCTTGCTAAGCGCAAGGGAAACGAATGATCGGGATGCACCCGAATCAAATAACACCTGAACTGGGAGGCCGTTCACATGGAACGATCCTAATGCATACATATACATACAGAGCACATATCAATAACATAACATCATAAAAATAAGATAGAGGGAGAGAATCATACCCGTCACCACATCGGGTGCGGCGCGTGCCTCCTCGGTAGTCAGCTGAAATGCTCGGCTCCTCACCACTGGAGCCTCTGCCTTGCCCTGTCGGCCATCCGTGATCCGCAGGGTCGCTGGAGCTGGCGCCTTCACCAGCGCTGAGACTGTCAACCGGGGGCAATTGGCCTTCTTGTGGCCCCTCTGGTTGCGGTGGAAACACATCAACTCTGATATCTGAATGACTGTTGTCGGAGCAGTGCAATCCCTGCTGATGTGCCCAGTCTTGTCGCACTTGTAGCAGCCTGATGATCCCATCCTGCACGCCCCCTCGTGCGGCCTGCCGCATTTCCTGTAGCGGCTCGGTCCTGACTGGCCTTTTGGCCTACCATCTGATCCATTGGGCTTCTTCCCCGAAGCCCCTCCTGCCTGACCCTCCTCTAATTTCCGTTTCCGGATGTGCTCCAAATCTATCTCCCTCTCCCTTGCCCTGGCAATCATAGAGTCCAAGGTAGGGCAAGCCGAAAAGCTAACATGCTCCCTGATGTCAGCTCGTAGCATATCATGATAACGAGTCCTCCTCATGTCCTTGTCACCAGCATACTGGGGCACCAACAAAGCCCTCTCCCGGAACTTGGCGGTGATCTCCGCCGCAGTCTCCGTCGTCTGCCTCATGTCTAGAAACTCCCTGGCCAGCTGCTGAAGCTCGACAGCCGGCGCAAACTCTGCCCTGAACCTGGTCACAAAGTCCGACCAGGTCATAGCCTCGATAGCTGAGGCTCCCAACGAGTCACCCACTGACTCCCACCAATCCCGGGCTCGGTCCCGTAAACACCCTGCTGCATACCTTACCTTCGACCCCTCGGGGCAGAAGCTAGTCAACTGGGCAGAATCGATGTCTGCAATCCATCGCCTGGCAGCAATGGGGTCTTTCACCCCATGGAAATCCGGCGCACCACTACCTCTGAAGTCCTTGAAGGACAGTGTGCGAGATCCTGACTGGCTAGATGCCATATCACTCCTGAATGCCCGAAGGCGATCCTCCATCAACTCCATGATCCCTTCCTTGATCGACCCAAAGAGAATGGGGGTCGACTCAAGGATGCCTCTGCTGATCTCTGACGTGATGAACTCGCGTAGTCCCTCATCAACCGGCTCGGAACCTGATCCCGAACCTAACCCCTCTCCTGAACCGCCATCTACCGGCCTCAATCGAAGTACCACCATTCTGCAATACATCACAACAATCATTAGTGATACTGATACTTCCTGAGGGATCACAACTACTTACAAGTTCCCTGGTCTTATCTTGGCCTTCCTTGGTTCGGGTACGGATCCTCTGCTTTCAGTAGTACGGGCCCATACTACCTTCCACATCTATCCGTACCTTCTTCAAGGAATGCCTCGACTCCACCAGATCCCTTTCACTACTGCTGATCACTGCTATACTCATCCTAGGCTTGCCCTAGGGAAATCTCTAATTCCACTCTAACCTGTCCTCAGCTGCTGCAGGCCTCCTTGTAATGCCAATTAGCCATTACCCGAATACCATCACATGTGACGAGGCTCAGATAATCCTTCGAGTACCCGACTCGTCCCTACAACGGTTGGAATCAAACAAGAGTTGTGTAGTAGGATCAAATTCGGCACTCTAAGATTATTCAACCCTGATCACATGTGACGTGACGCATTCGCCTAATGGCTAACACCCATTATTCAGAGTCCCACGTAGCACAAAGCAAGCAGCATTCAGATAAGGGTAACAATCTCAATTAACTCTATCTACTTTCAGGAACTGAGCTAGCATTTAGTGCTAAGCTCATACTATCAGGCATAACCTAATCAGGCTATCCTACTTACTGTCTACTCAATATCTAACATGCAATTCTCATACAACTGAAACACATAAAGCAGGCACATAAGGCATCACTCTTAGATCCTTAGTCCTATTCTAGCATGCTGTTCTACAAAAGCTGATAAACATAACATAAACTTGTATGGGTACTTTGGGGAATACTTACTTGAGCTCGGACGGTCGCGCACATCACACACTTCGTTCTTTCTCAAACTCTTTTCTCAATTTTAGAAAACATTTTCCTTTAGAAAATCTTTTAATCCCTCGATTTGAGTTCAGACACTCCCGAAGGTGTGTCCGAATCCCTCAAACCAGGGCTCTGAAACCAACTTGTAACGACCCAAATTTTCACGACCAAAAATTTTGTTTAAAAACATTACTTTAGAAAATATTAATAGCTAAAAACATCGTTTGATCAACCATAACATAAAATGAACCATGTCTGAAACCAAAACATACAACCAATCAAAATATCAAAGTACAAATCCCAGTGAAGCTCGTAAATGCGGAAACCAGAGAGTGTGTGTGTGACATGCTGCTACCGCGCCGGCTCCTTTCCCCTAGCTGAGGAGGTACCTGAAACCAAAACTGAAAACTGTAAGCACAAAGCTTAGTGAGTTCCCCCATCGTACCACATACCATACGAACACATAACATACATACTGCCAGGCTATTCTGAGGTGCCTGACTACCCGGTACGGCCGTTCTAGGGTGTCGTCCTACCCGTGTCAAGCCATTCTGGGGTGCTGACTACCTGTGTCAAGCCATTCTGGGGTGCTGACTACCCATGTCAAGCCATTCTGGGGTGCTGACTACCCATCGGTCCTAACAACCGATCCTTGGGGACTAGTCCCCTCTTACTACCTTTATCTCATATAACATAACAAGCCAGCATGCAATCATATCATCACGTACTGTCAGACATATCTGGGGTGTCCGACCTACCCTTCGGTCCTAATAACCGAACTCTACAACTATCACATATACATATCATGCCAGCATACAACATATCAGGTAGTAGCAAACCTAGATGATATCACAAAGACAATCATCTAACATACAACTCCTACTGGTGGGCCGGCATTTTGGCCGTAGACCCACCGCTACTGGAAGGTAACTCACCTCGAAGTAGCTGCTGATCTGATCGGGAACTGACTGCCTACTTCTGCTGCTGCTGCTCCGGAAATCCTCCGGCTGCAATTCCCACAACGTACTCAATCAATCACTGCTCAATGACCTTTGGGTAAAATGACCATTTTACCCCTGACCATACCCTAAGTCAAAGTCAAAGTCAACTTTCAGTTGACCCGACTCGCCGAGTTGGCTTTCCAACTCGCCGAGTCACCACCCAAACGATTGACCTAGATCCCGATCCTACTCGTCGAGTTAGGCGACGACTCGACGAGTTCTCCTTCTAAACCGATATTCAAGTCCTTCATCCTACTCGCCGGGTTGTATGAACAACTCGGCGAGTTCATCTTCATCCGACGGACACTTATGCTAAGACTCGCCGAGTTGTATGAACAACTCGCCGAGTCCATCTTCATCCGAAGAACACTTATGCTGCGACTCGCCGAGTTGTATGAACAACTTGCCGAGTCTGTTCTTGATCTAAGGAGATTGCCTTGAACTCGCTGAGTCAGGGCATTGACTCGCCGAGTACCTCCATAGATGAGTTCAGCTTTCGACTCACTGAGTCACACCCCGTGACTCACTGCCCACTCGACACAACGAAAAGGGGACAAACTCGGAGACTTGCGAACAGACTCGCCGAGTCGTTGCCATGCACCCACTAAATACACATATTTGCTCGATTCCAGTCCATGCCATTCACATATCTGGACTTCTAGGACACGAATCACACGTAAAGTTTCCAACTTTACGTGTGGATATTCACCAATATGGATTTTAGGGCTCAAAATGTCTCAAAAGGGTAGATCTAGGGTGAACAAGCAACATGGGGCCATAAAGCTAACAGATCTGAGCTCCTGGAGCTCAATCTTGCCTAGATCCAGAGGCCAAACATCTTATTACGACATATAATGCACATACAAGCTTGGGGATTTGTCCAAGAAAGACCTAAATGAAGTACTAAGCATAGAATCATGGGGAAAACGGGTTATACCTCAAAGGAACTGCTGGAAGAACACAATAATTCCTGGATGGCTTCCCTTCTTCTGGATCTACTTCCTTCCTCCTTCAAAACCTTCAAAAGCACACAACAAAGCTTCAATTCTTCAAAGAACAAGCATAAACGAGGGTTGGGAGCTCTGGGGAGAGAATGGGGGCTGGCCTGGGGCGGATAAGTCGCTTAAATAGGGTGCAAACCCCTGAAACTTAGGGTTTCATCCAACAGCTGTGACTCGCCGAGTCCAGGATATGGACTCGCCGAGTCGCCAACTTAAACGTGTCCCGGGTCCCGCATCCACTCGGCGAGTCGGACCTATGACTCGCCGAGTCCAAGGCTAAAAGAAAGGAAATACTCAAATAACATTTACGTACCAGGAACCGGGTGCTACAAATCTCCCCCACTTATTTTAGACTTCGTCCTCAAAGTCTGCTGCTCGATCCTGAAACGGCTCGGGATAATGCTCCATCATCTCGTCCACCGGCTCCTAAGTCCATTCCGAACCCTTGCGGTGCTGCCATTGCACCTTCACTAGCTCCACCCTCTTGTTCCTCAAATCCTTCGACTTCCTGTCGAGGATTGCGACTGGGCGCTCAATGTAATTCAGGCTGTCATCAACCTGAATGTCCTCTAACGGCACAACCGCTGAATCATCCACTAGGCACTTTTGCAGCTGAGAAACATGGAAAGTGTTGTGGATCTGGCTGAGCTCGGCTGGCAGATCCAATCTATACGCTACCTTTCCCACCCGGGCTATGACCCTGAACGGTCCGATGAATCGTGGGCCCAACTTGCTCTGCTTCCTGAATCTAATGACGCCTTTCCAAGGCGACACCTTCAGGAGAACCATATCCCCGACTTGGAACTCCAAGTCGGATCGACGCTTGTCGGCATAACTTTTCTGCCAACTCTGAGCAGTCTGAAGCCTGCTCCGGACCTGCTGGATCCTCTCGGTCGTCTTGAGCACCACTTCGGTGCTCCCCATGACCCTCTGGCCAACTTCACGCCAGCATATCGGGGTCCTGCACCTCCGTCCGTACAACATCTCGAAGGGAGGGTGGTCGATACTCGCGTGATAGCTGTTGTTGTAGGAGAACTCGGCCAGGGGAAGATAGGTATCCCAGCTACCACCGAAGTCTAGCACGCATGCCCGCAGCATATCCTCCAGAGTCTGGATGGTCCGCTCGCTCTGACCATCCGTCTGCAGGTGAAAGGCAGTGCTGAAATGCAGACGAGTGCTCAACTCATCATGGAACCTCTTCCAAAATCTGGAAGTAAAACGCACATCCCTGTCCGAGATCACCGATACTGGCATCCCATGCCGTGCCACAATCTCCCTGATATAGATGTCGGCCAATTTCTCGGCCGATATGCTCTCCTGAATCGGAATAAAGTGAGCACTCTTGGTCAATCTATCCACGATGACCCAAATCGAATCCACTCCACGTGCGGTCCTGGGAAGCTTCGTGATAAAATCCATCGTGATATCTTCCCATTTCCACAGTGGAATATCCAACGGCTGCATCTTGCCATGCGGTCTCTGATGTTCGGTCTTGACCTTCCTGCAGGTCAAACATCGCTCGACGTACCATGCCACATCCCGCTTCATGCAGGGCCACCAATAGTCTAGACGAAGATCCCTATACATCTTCGTCGCCCCGGGATGAATGGAGAATCGGACTTGTGCGCCTCCTCCATCAAAATCTGGCGCACGCCTCAGTGATACGGCACCCACACCCTACGGTGCAGTGTCAAAAGTCCTCGACTATCATAATCAAAAGAGGAAACTTAACCCACAACACGCTCACACTTCCGATGTTCCTCCTTGATAGCCTCCTGTTGAGCCTCCCGAATCTGCTCCAACAGGGGAGTCACCACGGTCATCCTCATACAAACGTCCCTGATCGGCGCCGCCTTGCGGCTAAGCGCATCGGCCACCACATTGGCCTTCCCCGGGTGGTAAAGGATCTCACAATCGTAATCCTTCATCACGTCCAACCATCGACGCTGCCTCATGTTCAGATTCGGCTGATCCATGAGGTACCTCAAACTCTTGTGGTCCGTGTAGATGGTACATCGAACCCCGTAGAGGTAATGCCACCAAATCTTGAGGGCAACCATGTGGGGGATAGAGTACACCGGTGAACACGTCGTTCACAACACCTACAGGTAACGAGCCTGCTAGTGTTCCACAGGACAGTCTAGAATAGTCCGTGGTCGTCATCCATACTCTGCTGAATGACTAGAATAACACCAATAACACCGAGGCCTCTCATCTGTTTATTTCACACCAATTATCTACCCATGTTCTACCCAACATATTAGTAGATAAAAATATACATTTTTATACATTGTTTAAAAACCTGTATAGCATGCTTTAATCAATACATATTCCACATAACAGATGAGGCATACACACATAACACGTATTTCATAGAGAATATATCAGATCTATGAGATAGAAGAGAGTGAATATACATTCACACATATAACCACAAAATATTTACACGTAGCACGTATTTTATATTAAATACTTCATAATATTGCGTTGGAATGAAAATAACTACACACTCACTTGATCAGAAGATGATCTGACGGCACTACGGCTTATAGAAGTAGTATACTTTGATAGATCTGGAAGATCTCCACCAAAATCGAACTCCTCGCGGGCATAGCTTCGGCTCGGGAATAACGCTCTTCGGGATCCTCGGGGCTTCGGATCTTGCTTCGGGGCTCGGGAATGATACCGGGGCTTCAGGATACGATTGGCACGCAAATCGAGGCAAAACTTAGAGAGAGGGAAGAGTTTGAACAAGAGAAAATGGCTGATTTCGAGTTCTATTTATAGGCTGAGGGTCTGGGATTACGCGGGGCGTAATCTCAAATTACGCAGGGCGTACTCAAGTTACGCGAGGCGTACTTTGACGTCACTGTGTGCGTCGACTGGTGGCACTCGAGTATTGGTCAGACAAGTTGCATCCGACTGAGTACGTTGGGCGTACTCAAATTACGCTGGGCGTAATTGACTCGTCGAACTTCTAAATTGCGTAACTTTCGCATACGAGCTCCGTTTTCGACGTTCTTTATATCCACGCGAAGGTCAGACCATACTCTAAAACTTTCATTTAGACTCCGTCGGCTATTTTTGACTTTTATTTTTATTATTTTTTTTAGAAGGCCGGGACAGAAAAACTTCGTTATAAATTCATAACTTCTTCGTCCGACGTCCGTTCTCGCCTAACTTTTCATCGTTTCACTACTAACAACGAGATCTTCGATTCTCGTTTAGATTGTTTCGGCTAAAAACTGCTCGATCTCAAATCGAGTATTCGGGCTGCATACTGCCACGTCGAAACTTCAGAAAATCATAACTTCCTCATACGAAGTCAGATTTGGGCGTTCCTTTTATGCACACTCTCAGTTTAACGAAATCTACGACTTTAGTTTAGATTGATAAGGCTAAATATCGCTCTATCTTAAATTCATATTTTACGTCACTCGGCGTCGTGCCGGTTCTGTCGCGAAACTTCGACAGGTCATAACTTCTTCGTTATAACTCGGATTTTGGCATTCCTTATATCTCCGGAATCCTTGTTTCAACCACTACAACTTTATGCAAAGATATCGGGCTTATCTCACACTTTAATTTTGACGCTTATTTTATTTTTAATTCATTAAATTATAAAAATTAAGAAAATACACATAAATCACATAATTCACATAATTCACAAATAATACATTTTTATTATTTCAAATTGGGGTTACAAAGGTTAACCTAGACTATTACATTGCTAAAAATGGCAAGCCCAGAAACACGGGCGTTACACACACCCCGTGACTCACTACTCCCACTCAGCAAACGCGAAAAGGGAAAACTCGGGGACTCGCGACTCAACTCGCCGATTCGGCCACATGCAACTACTACACACGCGATTCTGCTTGAATCCAGCTTATGCTATCCACAGATCTGGGTTCCTAGAGCATGAATGACACGTAAAGTTTCCAACTTTACGTGTAGACATTCACCAATGAGGGTTTTAGGGCTCAAAATGCACCAAAAGAGTAGATCTAGGGTTTTCATGCAATATGGGTCCATAAAGGCAGTAGATCCAAGCTCCTGGAGCTCGATCCCACCTAGATCTAAAGGTTACTCAACTTATTACGAATCCTTAAACATACACAAGCTTGGAAATGGCTCAATAAGGACTTTAGTGGAGTTATAAGGAACAATAAGCACGAAATCAGAGGGGAAATCGAGTTTTACCTCAAGGAAAAACACTAAGATTGCTCAAAGATGGCTGACCTCCTCCTCCTCTTCTTGATCCACTCTTCTCCCTTCTCCAAAACTTCAAAACACACTAAGAATGCTTCAAACTCTGAAGGAATAAAACTTTGAACGAGGGCTAGGGCTCTGAGGGTGAATGGGGGCTGGCTTGGGGCGGAATGAGGGCTTAAATAGGGTGCAACCCCCTAAAACTTAGGGTTTTCTCAAACAGCGGTGACTCGCCGAGTCCAGGATATGGACTCGCCGAGTCGCCAACTTAAACGTGTCCCAGGTCCTGTCTCTACTTGGCGAGTCGGACCTACAACTCGCCGAGTCCAAGGCTTAAAATGAAAAAGAGCTCAAATGAAATTTACGTACCAGGAACCAGGTGCTACAGACTTATGCCTACTACTTATGACTCGTGGGTCAGGAGTGTAGGAATGAAGTTTGGTTACCTTTGATGACTTTTCAGATGTTACATTAGATTACTTTTACCATTTCTTTGTTGCATGACTTTTGGATGTTAGGTTTGATGACTTTTTGTATGACTTTTGTTATGTTAGGTTTGATGACTTTTATATGCATGAATTTTGTTATTGGATAACTTTTGGTGCATGACTTTTGTTATTAGATAAATATTTTGCTTGTTATTTACTTTATATTTGACATGCAATAAATATTTTGGTTGTTATTTATTTTATATTTGACATGTTATATGTAATTTTTTTTTACAAGTCAAGTATGATATCTAATGGTGAAGCTTTAGCTTTCCTTTTACTTGTCTTGTATTGGTTGAGGTTAAACCGGCCAAGGCTCAAAAAAATCATAGAATAAAAGATAACGATTCGAGCGGGTATACGTATATGCAAGATTTGATACACGGGGACCCTACAGAATGTTACGATATGATAGGGCTTACACAATTATGCAATCATTTTACACAAATAAGTTGGTTGCAAGCTAGTAGGACAATAAGCATTGAAGAGAAGATGGATATGTTTTTACATGTTATAGGACATAATGCACGTTTTCGAGTGGTTAAAGGAAGATTTCATCACTCCACACAAACCATTCATCAATGTTTTCACGAGGTCCTAACTACAATGATGTGTTTTGCAAAAGAAATTATAGTACCAACAACTCCTAATCCAACAAGACATGCCTCATAACGAAAAAGACGCTTAAAAGCTATATTTTATGGAGCAGTAGGTGCACTAGATGGAACTCTTATACATGCAGTTGTGCTCGTTGATCAGCAAACATGGTATAGGGGAAGAAGAAAAGGTGAATGTTATCAAAATGTATATGGAATTTGTGATTTTGATATGATATGCACCTTTGTATGGGCTCGATGGGAGGGCATAGTACATGATTCAAGAGTTTTGAAAGAAGTTGCATTCAATCTGACTTCCGGATTTCCATCCCCTCCACCAGGTTTCTAATCTTTATATAAGTTTATCTATATTCTTTATATAAGTTTTATTATCTTTATTCTTTATATAATAAATGTCACTCACTTACAAATAAATATTACCTTTGTGACGCTGCATATACCAACACTCGTGGGTTCATGGCTCCGTACCGTGGCACTAGGTATTGGTTGGCTGATTTTCAAGGACGTCAACCTTTAATTGATTAATGAAAAAAGGTTCAATCTTGCTCATGCATAACTTAGAAATGTTATTGAGCGTGCTTATGGTGTATTGAATGTGAGATTCTCAATCTTAAAACAAATGACTCCTTATCCTTTTCCGATACAAAGAGACATAGTCATTGCTTGTATCGCGGTCCATAATTTTATAAGGAAATACAATATCCAAGATGAGTTATTTGCAAATTTTGAAGAGAACGTTATGGTTAATCCTAATGTGTACGGTGGAGGAATTGAGGGCAAAAACACCCAAGGCATGGAATAGGGTTCAGAAGTCGTTGAATACATGGCTACTCTGCGTGAGCAAATTGCTAATCAACTACTTTCACCCGGTTTACTTTAGAGCTATATATGCACATGTTATTCTCAATTTCAGTATGTTTCTATTTGGATTTTAATTAATTTATGTTTAATTACTTTGTAAGACAATTTATATTTGGAATTTTAGATGATTATTGTGTAATTTTAATTTTGTATGATAATTTGTACACTTTTATAATTATTCAGCAACTTCATCCATCACATAATAGAACAACAGGGTAATATGATCATTTTTCATCATTCATCACAGTCAGTCAGATGTACAATCAAACAACATGGTTTCTTTTGCAGTCAGAAAAGTTTCCCAGATAATACTTTCCGAGACAACAACTATCAAACGGGACCTAAGTTCCACCTCTTGCTTTTTTATATAATTCTTGTTTTTTTTATAAAAGACGTAAGAATAGGGTTTTTTTTTTTTTTTTGCATTTTTTAAACAGGGTAATGTTTCACAAATAATTAGGGAGTGTTCTTCATTTCTTAAGGGGGTGTTTGACTTATCTTTTGAGAGGCTAAAAGTCCTTTTAGGAAAAGTTGCAACAAGTCAGGTTTTCCTGACTTTTCCAAAAAGTTCATTTTTCTTATATCCAAAATCCAAAAATAGCTTTTAAAAGTGTTTTTACCAAACATCTTTTATCTTTTCCTAAAAGGACTTTTAGCCTCTTAAAAGATAAGCCAAACACCCCCTAAATTATTGCAGAAAGTGACTTTCAAAACATGATTTAACTTTGCAACATTATATATTTTAGCTTATTTTTCCTTAAATTTGGAGGCAGAAAGGAAATATTTGGAGTTTTTTTTTTTTTTTGTGCTTTTAGTTTATGGTTATAAATTTGGAGTGTTCTTCATTTCTTTATAGTTAAAAACAAACAAAAATATTTTTTCTTTTAATAACATTATACTTTTCAAATAAATAATAAGAATATTGGTGATGCCCATCTTACGTGGCATCAGTTACATGTTTTTGCATTCTCCATGTAATGAATATATACTTTAAAAATAGTAAAACTCCTTAATGTGAATGGGAATCAGCACCATTTCATAAGAAGATAAACTCCAATCGAGAAAAACCTTCAAGAAAACTTACAAAATTGAGTTCCTGACCACTGCCGAAGAAAGGGATTTAGTTCGGACTTGGGATAATTTGATTTGAAGCATATAATCCAAGGTAAAACCATTGTTTCAATTTCGCATTTGTAGTATAATCTTGATTAGATCTTGAAATCGGTTCGATCGGTTGAGATATTGAGTTTAATTTGGAATCAGAGCCTGGTCAACCACGACCACCACCGTCACGGTGGTGGCCACTGGCCAGCTACCGTACACATAAAAACCATAAATGTGAACCGATATAAGAGGGTTTGGTCAAAGAAATTAGTTATTAAACTCATAGTAACTTGTTGCATGTCGATTGTTATTAGGAAAATGGTTAAAAATCGAGCATGATTAGACATTCGGGTCAAACTCGGGTTAAGATCGGGTCGAGAAGATGACTCGGGAGAGAGGAGGAATTAAATATTTAAATGGTTGTTTTATTTTGATTATTATAGTTTGGCCCCTGAGTTTTAAAAATCTTTACTTTTTCGCCCCAGATTTAAAAAATGATTCCCTTATAAACCGTAATTATTTTTCACAAAATTTTATGATGGAAATGGGACCATTCATAAAAATGGAAATTATTCTTTATAAAATTGATGATATTTTATTGATATATGTTTAAGAAAACAATTACATATTGAAAGGACATCCATTTCCTTTCATTTTGACTTTTTAGTGATTACTGATTAGATTTTTTTATGAAACACTATTTGTATGTCAGTATGATCTAACACATGCATTGGGCAAGATACATACGCCACCAAAAGGCGAAAATTTCTTCCAATTCTTTCCAAAAAAAACAAATCCAAAAAATAAAAATTTGCCTTATTTAATATAATAAGAAGTTGCTTGCTTACAAACATGAGAAACGTCAGTTTCTTGTTTTATAAATAGTCAAATACATTTGGAAAATCTATCAAATAATTTTTACTTGAAATAAGAAAACGTCTGTTATCTGTAAGTTCCAGCGCTTGCTTTATTTATACCCTTCTTGTTTTTTTAATAAAAAAAACGTAACAATTAGTCGTTTTTTATGCATTCTTTAAATTATTGCAGAAATTGGCTTTCAAAACATGATTTAACTTTACAACATTCTATATTTTAGCTTATTCTTCCTTAAATTTGGAGGTAGAAAGGAAATATGTGGAGTTTTTCAGTGATTTTAAACTTTTGACTTTTTCTACCTTCATCTAACTCAATCATCACTCTGTGATTTTAGTTTACAATTTCAACTTTCAAGAGAAATCATATAGATTTACAAGAATTGTGGCTCATCAACCAAGATTTCATCAAAATTCTGCAAATAAATCTGAGTTGTTGAAAATCATGGCTGTTGATGATTCAAGTCAAACTCCTACCAGGCTTGAGGTATCTCATATTCTCATTTCAGTCAACTATTACATTACCCCACGTGCTTAATCTTAAATTTAACAACGTGACTTTTTTATAAATGCAGGGAAAGTTTGGTGCAAACATGATATGTTGGATTCTTGGAATTGGATCTCTCATATGTTGGAATAGCCTTACTTCTATAGACGACTACTATTACGATGTATTTCCAGTGAGTTTTCAAGTCCATGAAATTCAAAGTCAACATCTTATTACATTTGTACTTTTTTTTTTCAATTTTAATTTTGTTTCTCTATTTTTTTTCCAAGGATTATCATCCATCTAGGGTTCTTACTTGCGTCTACCAACCTTTCGCCTTTGGGTCAATGGCATTCCTCGCATATAATGAATCAAAGGTTGATACTAGGAAACGCAACATTGTTGGATACATCATGTTCTTCTTCGCGACTTTTGCCCTCATTTTGGTATGTGTTAAACAATTGTGGGTCCCATTTCTAGTTATCCTATCCTACATAACGTAAAATTTGTCCACACAATTGGGTCCAGGGTAGTATACTTGTAGAAATAGATTAGGGTCCAAGTCACCTAGTGGGCCCCGTATACCTCATTTACATCTCACATTAGGCTATGAATAGGACGGTGCGGGCCAGTTCCACTACCGCGGCTTCTACCGGCACCATCACCACCTCCACCGCCACCGCCCTTACAACCACCACTATCACCACCGCCACTGCCGTTGCCACCACCCATTGCCACCTCCACCATTGCCGCCACCACTACCTCCCCTTACAACCACCACCCATTTCCACCACCATTTACTATTTTTATAATTTTGTATAATATCTTCTTATTTTTAATAAAAGAATAGGTTTATTCTTCTTTTGTCATGTGTCATTCTATTCAATCTCATAATTAATGTCATTACCACTTCTCAACCTATTGATTCTTCATTTTAAATTTTAAATTTTAAATTTCATACTCTAATTACATTAAATTAATAACATTAAAATTAAAATGAAATTAATACAGATTATAAGGTCATATATTTATTTAAATCAACGATTATAATTTTATATAACTAAAAAAATATATCTTAATTAATAATTTGTTTTAAATAATTTATTTTAAATAATTGATTAATAATTTTGAGTTTTTACTATGAAAGTTCAATTAATTTTGTACCTATGATTTTCACGGGTTAAAAACTAGTATATATATATATATATATATATATATATATATATATATATATATATATATATATATATATATATATAAGTTATAAAGCAAAGTAAAATAAAGCAAAAAAAGAGCAATTATGTCATTTTACATTATTGAAATCAAATTCAATAGACATGTCTGCTAGCCAAACGGAATACGAAATTGGATTCCAATTCCATTTCCTACCAACCAAACTAAATATGGAATTGGATTCCAATTCCTGACAAACTCCATTTCCTTGGTAAATTCCAATTATTTCATAAACATTCTGTGAACAAAACGCCACCTTATACTCCTATGCCAACAACCTAGCAGGCCGTTGTGTACCTGATTTATATGTCACTGTAAGCTCTAGGTAAGACATTGTGGGCCAGTGTGGGAGTTTTAGCCAACTCTAGGGTTTAGGGTTTAAGGATGATAAATGTATCTAACGAGTTTCTTTGTATATGCTAATGCTACAGTTGGATTTAGCTACATATGGGAAGGGTAGCATTGGATCTTACATAGGTATATGTCTTTTTGTTGCTGCTTTTGGGGTAGCAGATGCCCTAATTCAAGGCGGGATGATTGGCGATTTGGCTCTCATGTGCCCTGAATTCATTCAAGTAACTCATCACCTCTTTGTTTCCTTAAATTCCCCAAAAAAACATTATCATATAAAACATCTTTTACGCCTTTTCTAAATAAAAATATCTTTTTCTTTTTTAGTCTTTCCTAGCCGGAATGGCTGCATCAGGAGTTATAACATCTGGTTTACGATTACTAACAGAAGCTATTTTCAATAATTACGAAAATGGCCTTCGCAAAGGAGCATGTAAAAACTTCCTTCCTTCCTTCATAAATCTATTCAAATATTTAATTTCTGAAGATTATTATTATTATTATTATGATGATGATGATTTGTTGCAGTGTTATTCCTCTCGATCTCCACACTGTTTGAGTTTTTATGCATCTTTCTGTATGCCTTCATTTTCACTAAGTTACCAATTGTGAAACACTATCGTACAAAAGCAGCTCTTGAAGGTTCACAAACAGTTTCATCAGATCTTAATGCTGCTGGAATTCAAACAGATCTCACCCTCACCCAAAAACTGGTTCTTAATTCTTAATTCTCTTTCTTTTTCCAAAAAAAAAAAAAATTATCAGTTTCTAGCTGTGCAAATTGCAAGGAATCACAATGTACTTTACTCTATTTACCAATATAGGTAATGTCCATTGTCTTTATTGGTTAAAAGAGTCATTACATTTCTATTTCTTGCAGTTTGTCTTTTCTAGTTTTGTAATGAAGATTTTTTTTTTTTAAATAATCACAGCTTGATGGTGATCCTGAGCATCTAGACAGATTGAGCAACAAAGAACTATTGTTTCAAAACTTTGATTACGCGTTAGACTTGTTCTTAATTTTTGGCTTGACATTATCGATATTTCCAGGGTTCTTATACGAAAATACCGGAAAACACCAGTTGGGTTCATGGTAAAATTACTAAAATGCCCATAATTACAATTTTACAGTTATTACATCGCATGACATTGCGATCCTTGACCAAATAGAATAATCTAATAATCTATTTTTCTAGGATCGCTTTATACATTTATTAAATAGATATTATATATTTTTTACCTTGTGTGATACTTTTTTTTATAGGTATCCACTTGTTTTAGTAGCTACATTTAATTTTGGGGACTTGGTATCACGATATATTCCATTAATAAATTGCCTCAAGTTGGAATCACGAAAAGGGCTTATGATCTTAGTCTTTTTACGCTTCTTGCTTGTTCCTGCATTTTATTTCACTGCAAAATATGGAGATCAAGGATGGATGATTATGCTAGTCTCGTTTTTGGGGTTAAGTAATGGTTATCTTGGTGTATGTGTTCTCATGGCTGCTCCCAAGGGTTATAAGGTAAATTCACATCACATTACATGAGAGGACAAACACAGATACAGTGCATAAAGTCTTGTACTTTGTTTGATGTGCATTGGGATGTGACTGATTTCGATGGGAAAAAGTTGTAATTTTTTATCCCAACAGGGTGGGACACTGACTCACTTTTGATCTGTTGTCTGTGCAAAAGACGTGAATGTCCTTCTCATGTAACAAATACAACCTTGAAATTTAAAGATTCATCATGGTGATTTGTGGGATATTGTAGGGTCCGGAGCAAAACGCGTTGGGAAATTTGCTTGTGTTGTTTTTGCTCGGTGGCATATTTTTGGGTGCGGGTCTTGACTGGTTATGGCTTATTGGGAATGGAAGCGTTTTAGACCAAAGTGCTAAAGAGATCGTTGAGTACTTTGCAAAATCTTCTTACATACATGTCCTTTAGTTCAAACATAATGGGTCTTACATACATATATAGATATATGTATGTATGTATGTATGTATGTATGTATATGTTGTTTCTCTATAATTAATATTTCAAATGAATGAAGGCAGTTAATTATGACAGTTAACGACTTTAAAGGTCAACAATTTCTGACAAAAGTTGGCGCCTCGTTTCTCCATGCAAAATCTTCCCTATATTTTCTCCATAATATCCTGATAAAAAACATTGATCATCAACCCACTTTTCATTTCTTATGTTTAAAGACAATATATCATACGAATGAAGAATCTTCTTTTCTTGTCTAATGCTCCCAAGTTTTCTAAACCCCATTACGAAGTTACCTAAGGATTCGTTGCTCATCAAGATCATATATAAACACCATTTCATGTTGAAATCTTTCATAGATTCTTCTTCCAACCATTTGTACATTAGGGTTTGTAAGTTGTATGATTTTGTGTGTAAATATATATAAAAAGAAAATACATAAACAATGTTGTCAATATTTAGGATATATAAATCTCACAAATTAGCACCAATCCCGGTCCAAGTTTTTATTAGAAACTGCCATAAAGAACCACTTCGCATCTCATGGGAAAAACCAGATATTGGATGGACAAAACTAAACTATGATGGATCATGCAAATGCAAAACGGGTAAAGCAAGCATAGGGGGAGTTTTAAGAGATCACAATGCTGAGTTTTTATTAGGGTATGCTGAATCCATTGGGAAAACTAATAGCACTGTTGCAGAATTTGTAGCATTACAACGAGGCCTTGAGTTGGTTCTTGAAAAAGGTTACACTGACCTATGGCTAGAAGGAGATTGCAAGACGTTGGTCGAAATTATAGCCCAAAAAAGGCGAGTTAAATGTTTTGAAGTACAAAAACATGTTAGTGGTATTAATTTAATTTTACCAGAGTTTAGAAACTGTCTTGTTACACATGTTTATAGAGAAGGGAATAGACTTGCTGATAAATTTGCGCAAATTGGACATCGGTTGAGAAGGCCTCAGATTTGGGATTTTCCTCCTAGTGAAGTTATGAGGATTGTGAATGAAGATGCAAATGGGAAGGTTTTTCATCGAATGAGATGAGTAATTGTGTGAATTTAACATATGATTGAAGAAGAAAATTCGGATTTTATGAATTTGTGGCGAATTGTTTTTTATTTTTTTGTCGACAAGTTACTCTTTTAGAAATCTTTTGTGTGATTACTTTTTGGTTTTTATTATTTAAATGTTCATTTGAATGTACCATCGAATAAATGTTATTTAATCTATTCATGCAAAATCCAAAGAAGAAAGCAAGCTTGAATCTTTCTCATTTCTTTCATTTTATTAATCTTATATTTTCGACACCATTTATATAAACTTTTCTTAGACGAGGGATATTTCTGCAAGTTTTGTGGAACACATGAACCATTTCTGTAAATTTTCTATTAGGAAAGACTATTGTGTACATTTATGAAACATAGGCACGTATCAGCTAGGGGACCATTTCTGTAATTTGTGAACACATGGACCATTTATGTAAATTTTCTATTAGGCAATTACCATTTCTACAATTTTATGAAACGAATGGACCATTTCTACAATTTTATGAAACTCCTGGACCATTTCAATAAATTTGTGGAACGTAGTGACCATTTCCTGCAGTTTTGTGAAACATAATGACCATTTTATGAAATATTCTGGTATTTTTCGAATTTTGTGAAAAAATTAAGACTATTTTGTGACGTAACATGAGAAATATAAAAATAATACAATTTTTTTGGATAGTTAGTTTTATTTTCAATTTTCAAGAAAAGACTAAAGAAAAAATATTTTATTTGTCTTTTTTAGTATACAAAATACCATTGAACTGACTATTGTAAGTAACTATCAAGTTACCCAGTTTCCAAAATATTTAAAAAATATCATTGTTGTTTTTTAGTACAAAAAATATAATCAAAGTATATTATTTGTACACAGAATACCAACAAAGTACACATGTGTTTAAATAAAACCTTATGGTAACCAGATATTTTAGATAAATGGAAAACGACTTAAAAGCGTATTGAAGTTTCCAAAATGTTCAAAAAAATACCGCATTTTTTGTTAACTTCGTTGTTGTCAGATTATGTAGAACACAATCACGGAAGACCATGCACCGTTATATCAGTTCACAATAGTTGTACAATCTCTTTCATTCCCTCACTCGACCGTTTTTGTGTTAACATGAGAAGTAAGTGGGTAATAACCTTAGTTAAACATTCTTGCTTCCCGATCGCATTATATGCCTTAAACCTAAGACATATATATATATATATATATATATATATATATATATATATATATATATATATATAGACACACACACATTATACAGATACACATATTATACATCAAGGTTAGTCGTTCATTAGTTTTGTGACATAAGAGAGGTACAAAGGAGAAACGAGTGTAACGTTATGTCATGAGAATTCCTAAATGTAAATGTAAAGAGTAGGAGTTGCGTTTAATTCTTCAGGACAAGTGAGAGATGAATGGTCAGGAACACTCAACTTCATGTGGCTGATTTGATGACGCCTTGTAGTCAAACTAGAGAGAGAGAAGCATATGTGTTAGAGCACTTGAACGACTTGCATCCTAATTGATGGGATCTTAGTTATGTGTTTTTCTATGATTGTATTTAGATATAAACTAATCGAGTGAGGGAATGAAAGAGAGTCCCCAACTGGTGTGAGCCGGTACACGGTGAATAATCTTCAATGATCGTGTTCTACATAATCCGAAAACAACGAAGTTGTAACATACTCGTTATTAACCTAGTTTAATTATCATGTTTTGTAAGCTTGTTAGCTTAAAAATGAATAATATTATTAAAAATATATGATTTTAAGTGTTGAGTTCTAACAAGATAGTTTTTACGAGATTTGAAATAAAATTATGTTTGGAATCAGTTGAAATGTATTGGAAGTCTTATGAGATTTCAATCAAAAGTCAAATATTGAAATTAACGAAAATGTAAAATTTAAGTTGGAAATAAGTAAAAATAATGTTATTGAAAGTTGTAAATTATCTCGTTAGAAACGTTTAGGCTTTTGTATATTTATGTATTGTTAGAAGATGTTAAATAGATAATATTATAGCTTTTGTATTTAGTGTATAAATTCCTAGGAAGATATGTAATATATAAAACTTTGTAAAAACCTCGTTAGTCGGTTTGTATCCAGTCTTTTGTAATAAGACCATGTATGTAAATATGTTTATGTATATGCATGTAGCATGTTTGGAGTAATAATGATAAGTAGGAAAGGGGTCTTTTAGAAGTTAACAAAATGTGCTTTGGAAAACAACAATGATATATATTTTTTTGAACATTTTAGAAACTTCAATGGTATTTTTTGTACTAAAATGTGTCTTTCGTTGGTATTCAATGTACAAATGGTATACTTCAATGATTTGTACTAAAAAAACAATGTTATGTTTTGACCATTTTGGAAACTTCGTTACATTTTTAAGTCATTTTTCCGTTTACCTGGGTAACCGGTTACCATAATGTTTTATTTCAACACATATGTATTTCGTTGGTATTTTGTGTACAAAAAATATACTTAATGCTATATTTTGTACTAAAAAAAGACAATGGTTTTTTTTGTATATTTTTAGAACTTCGTTAGACCATCCACATCAGTGCAATATAAGTAGTTTTTCAAATATGTCACATCATATTTTACAATTACTTATACTTCAATGCAATACCAGCCTTCTTTCAAATGTGGTCCCCATTGCCACATCAATAGCTACTATATTTTTTTTATAAGATATTTATCATAATATTAATTCAATAATAAAACAGTATAAATAATAACCGGGTGTAATCCAAATAAAAACAATTATTAAAATACATACTCATAAAATAATAATGAACTTGACAATTAATCTATTAAAAAAAATGTTGAAAACAAAATTTGATGATCTAACCTATCGTGCTTAAAATAGTGTAAAGGAAATTGATTAATTAGAATGTTAATATAAATAAGGATGTAATATATAAATAGTATTATATAAAGATGATGGGTCCCATTTATCCTTTGCAATGTTCTTTGAAAGGAGATTACAAGAAGTGATGTGGGTGCTTTTACCTTTTTAAGTCATTTTCCCAAAAATAATTGGGCTAAATTCACATGGCAGTTAATTAACTCGGATAATAACAAAAATAACTATTTTTATAAGCATAGATAACGTTTTGACCACCTGGTAGAAAACCTAAATGATTATATTTTTCGAGACTTGTCACTTGCGGAATATTTTTGAAATACTATGTGAGTAGAGAGATACCAAAAGTTAAGAAATAGTTGGTTTTCTTCGATAAGATAAAGGTAAATTTTCATAAGCAATTCACACAACCTTGATTCCATTTGACTCCAGTTACCTCATTATATATATATATATATATATATATATATATATATATATATATATATATATCCAAGCAGGGGCAGAATCAGAATTTTAGAATAATAGGGGCTGAAAGCATCCATACCGGTGCAATATTGAGACATTGCAAAAGGAAGGCCGACTCAATATATTCATCAATTTTTAAAAAGATAAAGTAGTGTCAGAACATTTGATTGGTGTTTAGTATTTAAATATGATTGTTGGATTAAAATAATAATACAAAAGTATGTGCAAGTCTTTCAGATATAGAAAGATAGAAGTCCTAAGTGGCATTAGTGGCATGACGAACTATGTTTGAAAGACTCGATGTTAAGGGTCTTACATTATAATAAGATGTGAAAATATATTTTATATCGAAATCACATTGGTGATTTGGATAGCCTAAGATCATTCTTCTAAAATAAAAATCTAAGAATTTAGTTTTACATCTCTTAAATTTGCAATATAAATTTTTTTTCTAATTCAACATTAATCGTTATTCGATATTACTATATTCACTTTAGGACCTATATTATGAACATCTTCCTTAATATTGCAACCAACATAATGCAATTGTGATCGCAACCATTTGTTTTCTAAAATCAAATCTATATATAGTTTTTTCTTGCTTATGATTTATCATATAGTTATAAGATACCAGATTACCGATCATAATAATAACATCAATTACAAATTACAAATTACAAAATTAAGTAGATCCAGAACTGTGTGTGTGTGTGTGTGTGTGTGTGTGTGTGTGTGTATATATATATATATATATATATATATATATGGCTTAGGGAATATACGGTTGTCATGTACCTAAGTTTATATATAGAACCCTACAAACAATGTAGTTTTGATCAATTTATATCTAAACTAATCATTATATCTCTTTTACTATTCTTCCTTAATCATTTGACTTACTAAATCGATCAAATTTATGTTCTTTTTCTTCATTGTATCTAAGAACTTAAAGCATTATAAGTCGTGACTATTTAATCAATCATACTAAATTCTAAATGAACAGTAATAGAATAAAAGATAAAAGAAGAACATGTCGTACCTCAATCAAGCTTTTCACAAAATCATTGAATATAATTTTTCAATTGAAAGACAAAACGCTTGAGTTATATTCGTTAAAAAATATTGGTTTTTTATTTTCTCTATAAACTTCAATAATTATTTGAAATAAAAATATAGATAATTGATATTTTTCATTCCATAATTGAACTTAATTCAATGGTATTCTATTAAAACAAAACTAATAGAAAATGGAATTGGATTTGTTTTGTTTAAAACTATGTCTTTTAAAATGTTCTATACCTAAGCTTAGGTACATAACAACCATATATTCACTTTTCATATATATATATATATATATATATATATATATATATATATATATATATATATATATATATATATATATGGTTTAGGGAATATGTGGTTGTCATGTACCTAAGCTTATATATAGGACCCTCCAAACAATGTAGTTTTGATCCATTTATATCCAAACTAATCATGATATCTCTTTTACTATTCTTCTTTAATAATGTGACTTATTAAATCGATTAAGTTCTTTTTCTTCATTGTGTCTAAGAACTTAAAGCATTAAAAGTCATGATCATTTAATCAACCCTATTAAATTCTAAATGAAAACTAATAGAATAAAAGATAAAAGAAGAACATGTAATAACTCAATCAAGCTTTTCACAAAATCATTGGATATAGTTTTTCAATTTAAAGACAAAACGCTTGAGTTATATTCATTAAAAAATATTGGTTTCTTATAAACTTCAATAATTATTTGCAATAAAAATATATATAATTGATCTTCTTGATTATGTAATTGAACTTAATTCAGTGGTATTCTATTAAAACAAAAGCAAGAGAAAATTAAATTGTATTTGTTTTGTTTAAAACTACCTCATTTAAAAGGTTCTATATACCTAAGCTTAGGTATATAACAGCCACACATATTCATTTTTCCCATATATATATATATATATATATATATATATATATATCATTATTATATACAAAAACCTTATTTTTGTTAGAACGCGTACGGCGCGTGAGATGTGTTTGGAGATGAACAGATGTCGTCAAATTGAGCCCAAGAGATTAGGGTGAATCGATACAGTTTCCCACCGCTTCGCTTCTAACCCTCTGGTTCTTAGTTTCTCCATACCAACAACATCGATTCGAATTATACGATGCTCTCTTAAAACCTTACTAACTCCTAATCGGCATTATAACTACCCCCACCGATTATCCTTACCATACCCCTCCTTCTAATCATGTAACTGAAATATATATCGTTTTGGGGTATTACGGATCTAGCATTTGATAATTTTGAATTTTTTGGCATTTTCTTCAACCCGCTATGAGTTGGAGATTTCCCTGAAATGGAAGCGTAGTTTATGGAACTTTGATTAACTTGGATTCCATATGATTATATGAAATCCATCGGGGTAAGTAATAAGTTCTTGCACTTTGTTTGAACATCGATTTATATCTCTGATAATCGATTTTTTCTCTTGACGACATCTCGACGTTTTTTCTTTCCTGGACGTCCTTCTTTCCATCTCCTGGTAATTTGAAAGAACACAAACCAACCCATCGATTTCTCTGATTTCTCTATCTTTTGATATTTTAATCCCTTTCCCCTCTTCTTCTTTTATTTTATATTTCTCTCAAGAATCAGGCCCCATTGTTTGTTTATTTATTTATTTATTTATTTTCTTGTATATTAAAATTAGGGTTTACTTTTACATTTTGATGATGTTGCTTTAATTCCAAGAGAGATTAAGTCCCCATTTGGACGTTGATGCTGAATTGAAGAAAATGGATTCCAGGATAAGGTTAGTAGTTTTTACTTTATAGTTCTTTTATGGATTTGGGAGAAAAAGAGATGTTGTTTGGGATATCTCATCATCAACAAAGTAATCATCTTCAATAGGTAATCATTATAGGTGTTCATATGATCTGGGATGGTCCTCTTTTTCTCGCAGGACCAATATCTCACATTATGCTCTGCCTTTTCCATTATCCTTGTTTTACCAAATTTTCTGCTTAAAGCTTTGTAATTTTCTTTACTTTGATTGGCTTAATTTTGAACTCACATCTTGAATATGGAAAACTAATTGGTGAGACATAGGATAATGATTTGGAACGTCTCTTTTGTTACCAAGATTTTGAAGACTGCCAACTACTCAGCGTCTCCAAGAAATAAACAATCTTTGGGTTGTTCCTTTTTAACTTGATGCTAAAATAATTGTTGTAAACGACATACCATAATTTTGAAAACTGGACAAGAACAATCGGTTTAATAAGGAACCGAGGTTCTTAAGGTCTTTAAACTAGTAAAAACGGGTGGTTCAGTGAACAGCGGTTAAAACCAATCACAGTTGAACCATAAAAAACCGGCTCTTGAATGTTTTAAACCGGTCCGACCGGTTGTTCCTCTTAAACCATCGAACCCCCATCGAACCCCCGAAACGACTGTTCGGTCTCCAGTCTGGTTTTCAAAATCTTGTGACATACGTATGTTTGTTTTGATTTAATATAGAAAGAGCATTTTATATGCCATATGTGTAAAGGATTTAACTGAAAAAGGAGCACATAAATTTCTATGGAAATACTCTTTCTGATCAAAATTGTTGTCTGATATTTTTTGGCTTGCTTCTTTAATGCCAAGTCGGCCACTAACTTAATAATCTTTCTACTTTTTCAGGTAAACACATTCTTCAACATGACATGGAAGAGTATATTGGGTTTTTTTGATTTACTTGTCTATTCGTCAAATATCAACCCATTACTAATTACTCTCAACATGCACGTATTGTAGGTTGCATTATTGATATTGATGAAAGATATGGATAATTTGATATGTCGAAGGATTGTGGTTGGACTCCATTTTATTAGCAGTCTATGCAAAATTTAGAAAAATAATGCAAGAAATTGGCAAGTTATTGTTAATTTGGTTGCTTCTTGTTGGAAAAAAAATTATTTGCATTTATTTGTCTATTATAACATTGTATTTTCGTTTTGTCTTTATTGTTTAACCATTGTACATTGAAACTTAACCTATTTATAGCATTGTACTTTCACAATCCCACATATTATGGTTTATGACATTGTATATTAATTGTCATACCAATAAATTACTGAGAACAACATGTATAAAATTCCATACTCATAATAACACTATAGTTGCATTTCTTTAAAGCTCCATATAATAATGTAAACGCTATACAAATTACCCTTCATGGGTCGTGCTTAGCACGGCCCTCATAAAATTTCTAGTATATATATATATATATATATATATATATATATATATGTATATATATATATAAAGAGAGAGAGAGAGAGAGAGAGAGAAACGAGGGTTCAATTGAGAAAAAAATTGAGAATGATGGAATCATTCTCAGCCACACATTTGTTTTGCCTCAAAACACTTAGGCGTACCGATGAAAATTGATAACGGATACACATGTGTTTTCCAACCAAATATGTTTCCTTAAACTATGCTAATCATTATCTTAATATACACAAAAACTTTTTTTTTTTGTTTTTTTATTCTTAGAAAGCTATTTTTATCAAAAAATTATTTTAAATATATCAAATATCATAATTTTTTATTCTCTATAAATAGACATCCATATTGATATAGTTTTAAGATAAAATAAAAATTTTGCCTTTTTTAGAGTTTCAGCTCTTGTTATTAATAAGTGAATAAAAGTCGATCAGATTTTTATTATAGTACA
Organism: Lactuca serriola; assembly: GCF_051521515.1. Classification (NCBI taxonomy): domain Eukaryota; kingdom Viridiplantae; phylum Streptophyta; class Magnoliopsida; order Asterales; family Asteraceae; genus Lactuca; species Lactuca serriola. The sequence goes on along the minus strand of NC_136411.1, from coordinate 92,232,742 downwards.
TTCGTTATTCATTTATGAATAAAACGTATGCTTAACTTTTTTTACAGTTAAAGTATCATTCATATATAATATAACACGTAATAAAACTTTTTTTACCTAAAATATATGTTTTTACATCATCTTTCGTCACACATTATATTTATATTTAAATAAAATGTGTATTAATGGTCGTCAATCGTCATATTTTATATTCATATATAAATAAAAAAATTACCAAAATTTTGTTATAGTTCGTTTTTATTCAAATATAAATAAGTAGTATGTTAATAAAAGACGACGTGTTTTAAAATCTTGAACTACTTATTCATATATGAATAACAAAATAAACGGTAACAAAATTATGATAAATGTGTTTTTCATATATGAATATAACTTGTGATGAAGACTAATACACATTTTATTTATATGTGATTATAACATATGACGAGAGATGATGTAAACTGTAAAAAGTTTATATATGTTATATTTATATATGAATGATATTTAAACTCTAAAAAAAATTAATCATACTTTTTATTCATAAGTGAATAACGAATGTACTGTAGTAAAAATCCAATGCATTATTATTCACTTATTAATAACAAGAGGTGAAACTATAAAAAAAATTATTTTATCTTAAAACTACATCAATATGGATGTCTATTTATAGAGAATAAAAAATTATGAATTTTGATATATTTAAAATCATTTTTCGACAAAAATAGCTCCTTAAAAATAAAAAAACGACAAAAAAACTATGTTTTTGTATATATTAAGATAATGATTAACATAGTTTAACGAAACATGTATTGTTGGAAAACGCATGTTTATTCCTTTCTCATTTATGCCCATTTCTGCAGGTACGTTGGAAACTTTTACGGCAAAAATAAATGATTGGCTGAGTATGATTTCTCCATTCTTAACCTTTTTTATTTTCTCAATTGAACTTTTATATATATATATATATATATATATATATATATATATATATATATATATATGGAAAAGTACATTTACATAACCTAATTTATGGGAATAATTTAGAAGTTAATTACAAATACAAATCTAATGACTAAAAATTAATAATATCAAATATATTATTTTTAACCAAAGCTAACTCAATCCTCTTTAATAATATCAAATATATATTGTTTTTTTACCACTTGTCACACTCTCATTCAATTTGTCAAATATCATTTTGTGGTTATTTTGAATTAATTTTTTTCCACATGTCATTTTATGAGTTTATATATTTTATTAAAATTTACATAATATTTTAATATAATAATTGAAATAAATAATAAATGAATATTAATTTCACTAATAAACTTACTTTCTGATTTCAAAATTCTCAAAATTAGACTCATTAGTTTTTTTCTTTATTTAAATTATTTGTTTAAATTTAAAAGATAAAAAAACATTTTCATTATAATAAATCATTATTTTTCTTATTTTCTTATAAATTAAAAATTCTCAAATATTTTGACATTTATATTTAATTTTTTTTAAACTAACCCATGTAATACATGGGTCTCACACCTAGTGTACTATAATAAATGAAGATAATTTTGTCACATGTCAAATTCTAATGAGTTTTGACGTTTGTCATTTTGTGATATTTTTTAAATAAATAATATCTAAATGTCAATTTGTGTTTTTTTTCAATTTTTAAAATTAAAAAGCCACATACTACTTATATTTATATATGTAAACTATCAAATGTAATAAATATTATACTAAATTGAAATTAATATGTTTCTTATTTCAAAATTCCATTCCTTATTTCAAAATTTTATTTTAAAAAATACTTATTATTTACATTTTAATATATATATTTTTTAATCAACCCGTATAATATACTGGTTTTACATTTAGTATATATATATATATATATATATATATATATATATCAAATAGAATACCTTAATATTATCAATAAACATCTACACCCAAAAATAGTTGTAATTATTAATGAACTATAAATAGCACTATAAAATTTAAAAGTAAAAGTTTCAATAAATTTCCTGTTGAAGATATAAGTTCGAAATGATACTCGAACTTGGAGTTTTACGCTTAATGTTTTGAATGGATCTATTTTTTTTTAATTTTATAGAGATTATTTAGGAAATTGGTATAACAAAAGAAAAGTGAAATAATGTAATTTTAAATGGGAGTAATGAAGAGTTGAATCTCATTGAATGAAGAGTTGAATCTCATTAAACTCAAAATCTTCATTGTGGATTATGACATGACATTGAATAGTGGAGAGTTTAATCCCATTAAACTCTATACACTCTCTCCTCAAACACACACACACACACACACACATATATATATATATATATATATATATATATATATATTTAATTTTTAATTTTAGTAATTTCATGATAATTAATTATTTATAAAATAACAATAAGTAAAAAGAAAATGATAAATGATGTGGCAATTTATTAAATTGTATGGATTTTAATGAAGTGTAGAGTTTAACATGTAAAATTATATAGTCATTGGAATGTATATGTGTCAATCCGTTGAAATCATATGAGTTCAATGCATTGGAGATGACCTAAGTGGTAAAAGATAAAGGGGTTGATATTTTATTAATTGGTAAAAGAAGAGGATCGATTTGGTGTATAATGTAGATGCATTGTGTGGTAAAAGTTAAAGGGGTGGATATTTGACTAATCGGTAAAAGAATGGGAATTGAGTTGGTGTAGATGCATTGTTTTTCCTTTTCAATTCAAAACAACATATTTATATATATGGTAATAATATTTTATTTTTCCTAAAAATTTATTTCGGACCTACTTTGATTTGGGGTGGCAATGGGTTTAGTAGTATGGAACGTATGATCGATGGTCTAGTTAAAAGGGATAGGATTTGGGCACCTACCTGCCCATGTTCTCCCTTGTCTCTGAATACAGATTATCCGATTAAAAGAGCCCTTATAAAGAGAAAGATGATAGTTATAGGATCATGTCATGCAAATATGAGATGCATTAACATTATCCCCTAAAGAGACAGAGACTCAATAAGGAAAGACAAATGTGTGTTAAGCCATAGGGGAGCGAGACATCGATTTTAATACCATGTAAGACATATGCAAAGTTCAAAATTATATCTTTAAAAGAGCCCTTATGGAATAAGAAGACTCTAACATATACATATAGTTATAGGATTGTGTCGTACCAATGTGAGATACAATAACACTATGGTACAGGATTGTGTTGCACCAATGTAGGATTCACTACTATTATATATTTGTTTTGAAAAATATATATGCTAGTTTATCCAAAATTTCTTCAAAGGTAAAGGATAAAGGAGCTGCAAGCTCATTAAATTCCAACAAAGGTAACTAGTGTTATGAAGACGATTAATATCATTATTTGACGCTTTAACCATTCCCAATGTTAATGCAAATCATAATTATTATTACAAACGTAATTAGTGTTACGAATGCGGTGAATGTCATTGTTGGTTTCAAATGACCCCAATCAATACACTTGAAGTGTTTGATTTTTTCTCTCGTTTTAGAGTGTAGAAAATTGTTAGTCAAAACTTTGGAGGACGTGTGTGTAATTTTAGGGGGAAGATGCTTAAGATATTAGTTTATGTGATTGTAAGAATTTATGATATAGTGGATCTTTCCCTATAGAGGCCTATAGTTTTTCTCTAGTTTTGAGTTTTTCCCCGTATATTCTTTTGTTTAATTATCTTCTCTATTATTGGTTTTGGGAGGATTGTTAGGGATCTTTAAAGAAAATTTTCCAACAGGTGGTATCATAACTCCATGTTTTGGGAGAGGTCTTAGTTTTAGAGGTTCGTAGTATGATATGTGGTTACAACTTTGTCTGATCTTTTTAATCGGGAACAAATTTTTGTTAGTTATATTGGAAGGTGACTCGGTACTTTGAAGGTTCGTATGCTATGTGGTTGCAGCTTGGCCTAATATTCCATATCGTAAATGAGGATTCAGTTGTCTTTTTGTGCACGATGGAATTATATATGTGCCACAAGTACATACATGTCTAGAAAATACTTGGTATTTTAGTGTATTTGCCATGACCTACACCTTTTTCCTGTGAATCCATTTCCAGTGTATTACTTATAGGATTGGTGTATTTTTTCAAGTATACAATACTATTTTTTGAGATACATATATGATGTCAAAATTCAAACCCATGAGGTTCAACATAGAGAAATATAACGGAACTGGAAGAATCAACTTTGCCTTGTGGCAAGTTCAAGTTTAGGATATGGTGAATCAATATGGGTTACACAAGGCATTAAGGGAAGAAATCAACCCTTGTTTCTATCAAGGAATCAAACGCACCAAACAAAGTTAATGATGAAGAATTGAATAATTTGTATTTGAGGATGGTAAGTGTGATTTTTTTTGCGTTTTGCAAATTGCATCAGACATCAACGACAAAAGGACTTTGGGAAAATATTGAGAATTGTATCAAGGAAAAGACATACATAAAATTCAAGCCAGTTTGTCTTGTGGCAAGTTCAAGTTTAGGATATGGTGAATCAATATGGGTTACACAAGGCATTAAGGGAAGAAATCAACCCTTGTTTCTATCAAGGAATCAAACGCACCAAACAAAGTTAATGATGAAGAATTGAATAATTTGTATTTGAGGATGGTAAGTGTGATTTTTTTTGCGTTTTGCAAATTGCATCAGACATCAACGAAAAAAGAACTTTGGGAAAATATTGAGAATTGTATCAAGGAAAAGACATACATAAAATTCAGGCCAGTTTAAAACTTTTAAATCATTCAAAAACCAATAATTATTACAAATTTGTTTTCAAAATAGTTTCATATCAGAGTATCCTAGAAAACAAGATCATAAAAATGTGAGGAGGTGCACAATCACGCCTTCGCCTTCCTGCGGTCATTTGAAGTACCTGAAATAAAATCCAAAACTGTAAGCCTGAAGCTTAGTGAGTTCCCCCAAAATACCCACACAAGAAATAACACACATATAATAACAACATATTATGGGTCCAATTAATCACCGGGTTGGAATGCCCTGGGCCCTCACCATCGGGTTGGAATTCCAACATACTGTGGGTCCAATCATCCTCGAGATGGTATACCATCGGCCTACAACCATCGGGTTGGAATGCCCACATACTATGAGTCCAATCATCCTCGGGTTGGAATACTCTCGGCCCACAACCATTGGGTTGGATGCCCCGGTCTGTTGGCTCTCGCACAAAGCAGATAAGCCTCAACCACCAATCAATCATGTGCACATATATCAGATAATCACATAACAGTCTACAGACAGACAAACCGATCTATAGATCACTAAGCATGGCAACATCCTATCTACCAGGATACCGATCTAACTGATCATAACCACATAGAAATATCCTATTTACTACGATACTAATCTAACAGATCACACTAACAATAAAGCAGGATAACAATCCAAAGGGCCGGCTTTGGTGCCTTCCACCCTTGAGTATAGTGAGGAAAACTCACCTCACAAGTAGCTCGGGATGATAATGTCAAACTCCCCAAATACAGCTCCAAACTCAATCACCTACATCCACCAATGATCTACCTCCATAAATTTCCAAATTACTAAAATACTCCCAGAAGTCAAATTGGTCAACCCTTGGTCAAAGTCAAAGTCAACGGTCAAGGTCAACAGTCCATGTTGACCCAATCGAACCTTTTTGGACATGGTTCGTTCCATGATGAGTCAAGCTTTGTTACCTATTTTATTCTGGGGTATACCTTAGAGACTGCCACCCATATCCTTAATCTAGTCTCAACTAAAAAGGTTGCCAAAACACCTCATGAAATGTGGACAGGGAAGGTTCCCTCATTAGCACATATAAAAGTTTGGGGTTGTGAGGCTTTCGTCAGACGAGAGACTCACGACAAGCTTGAACCTCATAGTGAGCGATGTATTTTCATCGGATACCCACAAAAGTCCTTTGGATATCTCTTATATAGACGAGTGACAATGTTGTCTTCATTTCGAGGAGAGGGGTTTTCTGCAAAATAGAACTCATATGGCAAGAGGACAGTGGGAGGCAAATTGACCTTGAAGAGCTTCAAGAGTTAAGTGATGAAGGAACCTCAAACACTAGCGCTCAACCCGAGGAGGAAACTCCTGTTGAACTGATTAACGAGTTTGTACCTATGAGACGTTCCAGTAGAGTTAGTGTTCCACCTGTGTTATATGGTTTTCATATAATAGTTGAAGGTGATACGTTTATCAGTGATAATACATTGATAAATTTAGATGAACCTAATAACTACAAGGAAGCCATGACAGGCCCTGAGTCTGCAAAATGGAAAGAGGCTATGGATAACAAGATTCAGTCCATGTATGACAATCAAGTTTGGAACTTGGTTGACAATGTACCAAGTCGTAAGATAGTCGGGGTGCAAATGGATCTTCAAGAAGAAGACCGACATGGATATGAAAGTACACACTTATAAGGCACGATTGGTTGCGAAAGGCTTTACCAAACTCCTGGAGTTGACTATGATGAGACCTTCTCACTAGTAGAGAATGTTAAATCTATAAGGGTTATGCTAGCCATAGCTGCATTTCATGATTATGAAATATGGCGAATGGATGTCAAAACCGCTTTCCTTAATGGGAAGTTGGCTGAAGATGTTTACATGAGTCAGTTAAAGGGTTTTGTCAATGAAAAGTACCCTAATAGAGTGTGTAAGCTTGAGAAATCCATTTATGGATTGAAACAAGCATCTCGCAGATGAAATCTTTGTTTTGATGAGAAAGTCAAAGAGTTTGGATTCTCGAGAAGCGAGGATGAGTCTTGTGTATGTGTCAAAGCTAGTGGGAGTATAGTTAACTTTCTGGTGTTGTATGTGGATGACATACTTCTCATAGGAAATGACATTCCAACCTTGCAGGAGGTTAAGTCTTGGCTTGGGAAGTGTTTCGCTATGAAGGACCTCGGGGAAGTTGCTTATATTATTGGGATAAGGATCTTGAGAAACAAGAGTAAAAGACTAATAGGACTTAGTCAAAGTACCTACTTGGACAAGGTGTTAAAGAGTTTCAACATGGAGAATTCAAAGAAAGGTGACTTACCTATCCAAAGCAATACCAAACTGAGTAAGACTTAGAGTCCGAGTATAGAGGCCGAGATAGCAGAGATGAGTAGAGTACCATATGCTTTCGTAGTTGGCTCGATCATGTATGTTATGACTTGTACTCGACCTGATGTGGCCTTTGATTTGAGCATGGTCAACAGATATGAAGGGAATCCTGGTAAAGCTTACTGGACTGCGGTAAAGAACATTCTTAAGTACATGTGAAGGACTAAGGTCTGGTTCCTTACCCTTGGTGGGAGTGATGACTTAAGAGTGACAGGGTATAGTGACGCCAACTTTCAGACCGACAGAGATAATTTCCGCTCTCAGTCGGGTTGGGTATTTACCTTGAATGGATGAACAACAACTTGGAAAAGTTCCAAAAAGGAGACTGCAGCTGATTTAACGTGCGAATCAGAGTACATAGTAGCAAGCGAAGCATCGAAGGAGGCGATATGGCTGAAGAACTTCATCGAAGACCTTGGAGTTGTATCAGCTATAAAGGAGCCTATGGGGATTTTCCATGACAGCAAGAGTGCGGTCGCCTTAACCAAGGAACCAAGGGATCGTGGAAGATCCAGGCACATCGACCGAAAATATCACTTCATAAGACATCATATAGAAGAAGGACTCCTCATAGTAAAGAGGGTGTCGTCAGAGGAGAACCCAACAGATCCCCTTACGAAGGGACTAAGTAGGGTTAAGCATTTGCAACATGCGAGGAGCATTGGGTTGAAGGACGATATTAGTTTTAATGATTAGATAGCTGTTTAGAAACTTGTAACAGATAAAATGTAATTGACATTTGATGATTAAATAAAATGAGTTTTATTTATGAGTAAAGTTACTATCTTGTATCAATTGTTTACTATTGTTTCATTTTGCATGTTTTGACTTCCAGAATAATAAGATTATTCAAACTATACACAGTTGATCATACTTTGGAAGGGGTATTGAGGCAAGACTGTCATGGATTTGGCTTGTAGATTGTCTAAAGTGTTTAGACATAGAAAAAGTTTGCTACAACATTCATGAGTGCTCTTGAAATAAGATTTGAGTATTGGATTAAACCCACGTTCACATGAATCACTTCATGGAATTTATCACGAGTGACTGTAAGACGATAATATCATATAGTCTTCAAACCAAGATGTATGAGTTGTTGACTATGAGTTGGTTGTACATTGATAGTGCAAAAACGCATCAGTAACTTGATTTTATAAAACGTGAGATTGTGTATGATTTAACGAGTAGTTAGTACAAGCATATAAGTCGAAGTTTATCTGTTCATTTTATCCTTAGAGGATTAAAAGCGATATCTTGGGCCCCTTGATGATTTTGTTTTGACTTATGTGTCGGGCCCGGTCAGGACTCAATTGATGTGTTCAATTAAGTTCTATGTCAAACAAATCGGAAATCAGGAAACAAACTGTTGGACAATAAGTATGATTATGTCCCATGTATTTGTCCACATGATATCTTGAAGAACAGAGGATTATATGATCCCTTGTCTAAAATGGCGTGTCAGAGTTCGACAGTGGCTATTAAGAGCTACGATTGCTAGTCGGTTTTTAAGTCGTACTTGCAGTTATAGTTATTAGACTTATCCAAGTGGGAGACTGTTGGATTAGGTGTCTAAGCCCATAACTATAATTGGTATGTACTTGACCCGAGAGTAGCATGGTCCCTTTTGGTTGCATTCACCAGAACAATCTGATAGGATAAATATTTGAGAAGAGGTTATTTATGATTTATTAGTATATTAAAAGTATAATATATTAATTGATAAATCATATTATTTATTTAGTATTGATCAAGAATTAATTTGGAATTAATTTAGTGATCAAAAGAGACTAATTAAATTAACGGGGACTGATTATGTAAATTAGTGATACATATGGTTTGGGCTATTGATCCATGATGGGCTAAGTTTATGTGAAAGTCCACGAAGAGTTAGTCCACATGGGTTATGGATCATAAGCCTAAGTGTAAGAATTAGGGTTACATATGACTCTTGGAATTCTAACACTATATATGTAACCCCTTAGACCCCAAAATCGAATGCATAAGAATATAACAAAAGTATAGCCGATTTTAGGGTGTTCCTAACCTCTCTCTCAAGTCCTCCAACTGTTGGTGGTGTTTTGTGAAGCATTTGAGGCATCACACTTGAGGTGCTAAGCTCTTAAAGGCTAAGTAATACAAGCTACATAAAGAGGTAATCATCTAACTAGTTTTTATGATTCATATATCAAGTTGTATGTTAGATAAGCTTCATGCTTTGGAAAATTAAAGTTGCATGTATAACTAGAGAAAACTTAGATCCAAAGCATTAGGGTTGTATGTGCACCATAAGGATGTTGTAGTGCTCAAAACCCATCAATATGCACTTCAAGCTTGTGCAAGGGACGAAAACTCCAAAGATCCTCATATATGGAACATATAACACTAAGATGACCACAAAGGTCCATAAAGTTTCCAACTTCATGGAATTAATTACAACTTACAAACTTCCAACCCATGAAGATTAAGGGACAAAAAGGCCTATATCTAGAGGTAAGTAACAAAAGATTGGGTCTTGGACACTTACAAAGGTCCAAAAAATGCACAAGGGAAAGATAATAAACGTGCTTGCTGAATCCACACTCTAAAACACCTCTTTCTTCTTCTTCTTCTTCAATCTACCAAGAGCACCAAAAAGGACCAAAAATCACCAAGAGAGGTTAGGATTAGGGTTTATGAGTCTAGGAGTGACGGAGGATGGGGATAAGCAAACCTTAGCCCTTACTTACCTTTAAATATGGCTCAAATTCGAAATATTAGGGTTTTAGTCATCAAGCGGCCGCTACGCTGTATTCAAAATACCACCACACCGTAGGGACCAAAACATGACACACATTTATAATCGCTTGGCCACGTCGTGATGGTGCCTCCACCACGTCGTTGAAACCCCAAAAATCATAATTTTCCTAATTAAGATATACCTCAAGGTCCAAATGTTACAATAAACAATTCATGGAAACATACATATGTCATAATCAAACTATTATAAATATGTTAGCAATATTGACAAACAAATCAAGCTCACTTCAAAGTCTAACATGGACATCATGTAACAGTATAGGTGTAAACTACCAAAACACAAATACATTATTAAAGTACTATAACTTTAATTACATGTTTATTGTTTTCTTTATGGATTAGGAACCTATATTTGATGAAAATATTTACTATGTGTGACTCATTGTTAACCATTCAGTTGAGAATAAATGGGGCTATAAGAGAAACAAATTTCCCTCCGTCTAAGTATTTATTAAGTAAGTCGATTTAATTTAACTACTTGCTATAATCAAACCCCATAAAGGTAATTAAGTCAATACGAAAAGTATCATTTTTTACTAGTTCGTCCATTTATTTTTAGTTAGAAAAATATTTTCTTTTATTTTACGTTCTTACAAGGTAAAGTCCTCATATATGAACTATTTGTTCATTCATTTCTAATAAATGATAGGTGTATCTTTCTCTATATTAATCTAGAAGATTTCCATGGCCTATTTAAAGGACTTAACTGTTGGATTAATGTCTAAGTCCATAACTATTTTGGTATGTACTTGACCCGATGGTGTATGGTCCTTTTGAGTTGCCTTCACCAAAGCAACTTGATTGGAGAAATAAATAGAGAGAGAGGTTATTATGATTTATTAATATGTTATAAGAATAATATATTAAAGGAGAAATCATATTTGTTTAATTAATATTGGTCAATAATTAATTAAGAATTAATTTTGTGATCAAGTGTAATTAATTAAACTAGAGGGGCTGAATTGTAATTATGTGATAGTTACAAAATAAGGTAAGGATTATCTTATATATATGGTGAACGAATTTGAGGTATAAATCCCTTAGAATTCAACTAGGATAAGGGTTTCTAGGACTTATCTTATGGTTGCTTGGTGGACAAGCAACTAGATAAGGATAAGGACTAAAACCTTAATCTTTACACCTATATAAACCCCCTAGGGCTTAGGAATTCGGCCAACCCTTCCCAATAGGTCCTAAGGACGAATTCTAACCTCCCTCCTCTCTCTTTATACCTTCTCCACTTGCTTATGGTGTTTGTAAGCCATTAGAGGAGTGACACTTGTGACTCTCAGCTTTCCAAGGTCAATTCAAGGAGGAATTGGATTGTTATTGCTATATAACAATCAAGGTATGTTCTTAAACCTAATTACATGTGAATTTCGATTTCCATATGCTAGAATTAGGGTTCAAAGTCTTGGATTCAAAGTATGTACAATAGAGAAACCTAGATCCAAGCTTTAGGGTTTGTATGAGCACATAGGATGTCTTATGACCAAAACCCATCATTAACTACCTTGTTACACTATCAACACGTTGCATATTAAGTTAAACATTCATACACAACAACAGACGTGATATTAGATATTTGAATTTAATAAAACTGATATAAATATCAACTCTGTCATCTATATGATACAAATATATACAATTACCACTAAAATGTTTATCTAATTGCATATATTGTTATACTCTTAGTTTACATTTTGTCTTACAACTTATAATATATTTAATGATCATATGATAGAATATATATAATTATAGGTATATGACTTTGGATTTTATATCTTACATAAAAAAGAAGTCAAGTGCCCAAAAGGAAGATGCTTTTGGATATAGATATGATCTCTAGTTAGAGGCAATACTCCAAAAGGTTTGAACAAGGATAACCATGAAGATTTACCCCGACCAAGCTATTGGCCATTTGATATGTAATAATAAAGCAGGGTAGTCTTTTGTAACCATATGTTTAAATTTGAAGGTCTTCCTTAATATTTTTGGTCAAATTGGATAACAACTCTTGCATTGACCTTTTAGATTAGGTTTTAAAGGAGTCTTTCTATTTTAGACATACTAAATACTAAACACCACCTTATGATTAATCAAACTTAAGGGTGATATCCATTATGAATAAAACATGATGTATAAGGTGTTTTCTTTTCCTGAGTTAAATAATAAGCAATGATCATGTACGAAATATGCTATATAATATTTGACTATCTTAAAAAGCTAATACGATTACATATCAATTATTCACTTTCGAATATGAACACCAATCCCTATCCAATAGCTATAAAAATCCACAAACTAAACATGATACCCATATTATGTGGATCCATACCCCCGTCTTCATCTTTATCTCTTCGAAAATGTACGATACTTATACATAAATGTATTAACTAATCAAACATGCATGATTATTGCCGACGTAGTATTTATTTTCTTCATTTAAATCAATGCATGTGTTCGACCACTTTGATAATTATAAACACATAACTCATATCAACAAACATATCCAACTTGTTTTATTACAAACTAGGTGCAATATATGCATTATGATCTTTAAACCATGAACATTCTATGTCTTAGGGAGGAGGGAGTCGATGTAGTTTTTTTTTGAGGTGGTACCAGCGATACCCCCTGGTCATGTTACCGTGAATGCAGTTGGGTTCAACGAATTATGAAATAATTGATATCAGTGGCTTATAGAACTCGCTTGAAATTTGGGAAAATGACTTATCAAGGTAATTAACCTTTCGGTATGTTCACATATGGGTAAGTATTTTTTTTTTTGTACACATTTAGGTAACAAACTTGTTGGAAGTGTTCACATATGACTATTATGACCTGCTGTAGCAGGTTACATTCTAGATGCGAACACTTTTGACAAGTTCGTTACCTAGATGTGTACAAAAAAAATAATTACCCAAATATGAACAAAACGAAAAGTAAGAGTAAAATACATGAATGGTCCCTGTGGTTTGGAGGAATTTATGTTTTTGGTCCCTAACTTATTTTTTTTAACTCGGATGGTCCCTACTATTTATTTTTTTGCGCATTTGGTCTTTGTCTTACTTAAAAAGACTATTGTGCTCTTATTAATTTATTTTTTAATTAATTTTCTTATTTATGTATTTATGTTTTATATATTTAAAAAATTTATAGATCCCACATATCTGTATCTCCTCGGATGATCCCTACTGTTTTTTTTTAATTAATTTATTTTTTTATCTTGGATGGTCCCCACTGTTTATTTTTGTTATGCGTTTGGTCTCTGTCTTACCTAAAAAGACTATTATGTACTTATTAATTAATTTTCTTATTTACGTATTTATTTTTTATATATTTAAAAAAATTAATAGACCCTACATATCTGTATCTCCTCACCATCACATCTCTCATCCTCATTGACTTCTATTTATTTTCCATCTTTAGTGATATCGACGTCTTCACCATCTCTTCTTTTTTTGGTTCTTCAACCCCGTCGAATTAGTGAACTCACTAAAGATGAAGAGACAGTGGGTTATGGACTTATGGTGTTGGTTAACCAGAGTTGAATGACCAAAAAAGAAGCATGGTGAAGACGTCGACGTCACTAAAGATGAAAAAGAAATAGAAGTTGAGGAGAATGAGAGATAGGATGGTGACCTGTGAGACCCAAATTAAATTTCTCAAATATGGTTTCAGGTTTATAGTGAGGATATACATATATGTGGGGTCTATTAATTTTTTTAAATATAGAAAAAATAAATACATAAATAAGAAAATTAATTAAAAAATAAATTAATAAGGGCACAATAGTCTTTTTAGGTAAGATAAGGACCTAACGTGCGACAAAAATAAACAGTAGGGACCATCTGGGTTAAAAAACTAAGTTAGAGACCAAAAACACAAATTCCCCAAAACCACAGGGACCATTCGTGTAATTTACTCTTACTTTTCGTTTTGTTCATATTTGGGTAACTATTTTTTTTATACACATTTAGGTAACGAATTTGTTGAAAGTGTTCACATCTAGGATGTAACCTACTACAGCAGGTCATAATGGTCATATGTGAATACTTCCAACAAATTTATTACTAAATGTGTACAGAGAAAATATAATTACCCAAATATAAACATACCAAAAAATTAATTAACTTGATAAGTGATATTCCCTTGAAATTTCATTTACTTTGCATATCTCTTTTTGTCATTTGCTATGTCACGTGCCTTTCATTTAATTTTCAAAGAAAAAAAGTACAAGAGGATCCGTGACTTTTCTTCTTTTATTCTTTTTCTTTTATTTCTTTTTATTATTTTTGTTTTCCACGTAAGTTTGTCTAGATAAATATATATCCAAAACAACCCGTCATTGCAATTCATATTATTTTAGATTTTTTTTTGTTTTAAATTAGCAAAATTTATTTTTAGAGAAAAAATATTATGTTTTATTTTGTATAATATTTTCTAATTTAATTAAATAAAAAATAATGATGTGAAAAATAAGTTGAGTAAGTTGAAAAAGAGAGTTTCCATATGGTATGGGTTGCAAAAGATTAAAAAGAAAGAAAAAAAGTTTAGATAGTCATGTTTTTTAAGAAATCAAAATCAATTCTTAGCTATATAACCCTTGAAAGTCACATTATATATAATTAAAATGCATATAAACTATCAAATATAAACCATCCATTTCTTTGAGAAAACAACTTACACACATATAAATATATCAACTGATCAAGTATCTATATTTATTATTAAATATCATCTCTAATATTATTAGAACCACCTCACATCCTATCTTATTTTTTTTAGAGATAATTTTATATATACCATTCTTAAAATTAGAACGTATTTGTCAAGACTAATTTTTAAATATTATAATTTTTAACGAGAATTATATCTACAAAATTTTCAACCTACCAAAATGTATCATAAATGAAATATGCATGAAACCATCCTCAAAAAAATAATCTCCAAGTGCAATTGCAAGAAAAAGATTAAGTATGAACACTATCATTTCAAATATTATTTTTTTCTGTTTATGATGGTCAAACCTTATTTATTAGAAAAGATATATATGGAAGAAAATTACATTTAAAATAATTTTTTAAATTTTTTTGCAAGGAGGCCTGTATTAAGTATTTACATTTACTCCTTTTCTATACACAAAATACACTACACATTACAAGAATCCAATACACATTCATACATTGATACATACCAACGTCATCAACCTCCTAGCTGTGTACTCTCCTGTTTTCCCCAAATACTCAAAGAAACAGCCTTTGATTTTGATTTTGTAGCTAATTCTCATAAAATTCTGAAATTTTCGACTGTTTTAGCCAGCAAGACGCAAAAATGCAGGGATGTAAGAGAACCGACGGGAGAAGATGGCGGTGTCGCCGGCCATTGATGGACGGGAAAGAGTACTGTGAAACACACTTCCTTCAGTACTGTCATCGGCTGAAGCACGAGCCAGTTCCCGCTGCTCTTAAACTCGCCGGAATTAGGCACAAGAAATTGGTCCCTAAAGTCGATGAAGAATCGTCACTTCAACATGGCGGAGAATACGAGGTACCCCTAAGAAGAAGGGGTAGAAAACGAAATCGGCCATTGAAGGATGTGGATGCAGTTCGTCTACCCCGTAAAAGGGGTAGACCACCGATGAAGGGGGCTGTAGTTGAAATCTCCGATCAACTTGAGGATGGAAGCAAGTTAACTTTCCAAGACGGAAATCTGCACTTGTATAATATCAAACAGGAATATGAGAAAACTGTTGTTAAGGATCTCATGTATGGACAAATGGTGATACCCCGACCTTCTCCGATGTCCTTACAATTCAGAACTGTGCAAAAAGAAGTTTCTCCGAAGATTAAAGTTGGGGTTCCATCTGCAACTAGATTTCCCAGAAGGACGATCCGTTCTAAAAACGTTGAATCCGATCCAATTGCTACAGTTCAGGTTGTTTCTCATACCCAAATTTGTTATTTATGCATCTACATTGTTATGTTTTTGCTTGTCTATAACCTAATTTCGTAGGGTGCTTTACTGATTTTTCAATTTTGTGTAGTTTTTTTCATAGAGAAAAATTATAATTTTAAAACGTATATCGTATCAAATTTCCTCAATCTGGTAATTTCCATGGAATTCATCTCTTTACCAAAATTCAGGTTGATTTTCATTTCTCAAATGTAAGGGTGTACCTTTTGGGGCTGGTCAAACGGGTCGGGTGGGTTGGTCAATGGGTCAAACATGTCCAAGATTTTTCTGATGGGTCAAAGTCCATAAACTGGTCAAAACGGGCCGGGTTGACCCCTGACTTGTCTTTTGTCTTTTTCTTCTAGTGTCATAGATGATTATAGATTATTAAACATGATTAAAGAATCATTGTTAAAGTAATGATCAAATTGTTGTCCACTGTTCATTTTCACATAAAATATGATGTTTTTTAATGTAAGTTCATAGCTTAATGCTGTGTCTTTCTGTTTTTGGTTTATATTTCCAGATGTTACCAAATATAAAAGAAAATATAAAAGCATCTGCAAAGACGAATATCATCAAGAGGTGCCATTGGTGCAAATACACCAGCTATCGTGTTTTTGTCCAATGCTCAACATGTAAAACACAGTTCTTTTGTAAAGAATGTATCGATAAAAGGTCCGTTTTACCCTTATAACTTTACTAAGATCCCATTAATGCTAATGTACTCATGTTTTTGCTCTTGCTTATTGATTAAAATCTTTATCCTTAAAAGGTCCGTTTTACCCTTAAACCATTGAAAAACATGTTGTGGTTACTTATATGGATCATAACGATAAATGAAGTTGAAATTACCTTTTATGTGATAAAAATTTAAGATTTTTTTTTTTGCTTGGATTTAGGTTTTATTGTAGGTCATCAATCAAGAGATTGTGTCCTGTGTGTGAAGGGACGTGTGAATGCCGAACTTGCTCAAAAGCAAAATCTAAAGAAGTTAAAAAGAAGGTTAAAAATCGTATACTTTTATACTGTTTTTTTAGTATGACATGACATGACATGACATGACATGTTATACAGCTTTTGGGAAGTCAATGGGACAAAAATGGTAAACTTTTGTCCGATCTTTTAACAAGATGGGATGGAGACTCTTTCTCTCAATCTCCATTTGTGCAAAAGACGTGAATGCCCTTCTCATCCTCATCCTCAAAATAGCCCTAGAAAGCTTATCGATTCCTGTTATGTCCCGAATAACAAACGCAAACGTAGCCTACATACAAGATAATGTGTGCAAAAGACGTAAATGCCCTCATCCTAATCTGTCTGCTTTCATGTTATGAAATATATTTCAGGAGTTGGTGATTTATGATTGTGATGAGGAGGTGATGATTTACAATGGTGAAGAGGAGGAGGTGGTGGTTTCTGAACCTGAAAATGAGGTAGCTGTATACAATCATGAAAAGAAGTTTGACAAAAGTCAACAACTTCACATGATTCGCCTCCTTCTTCCACTTATGGAAAAAATAAATCAAGAAAAGATGAATGAGCTGGAAACCGTAGCTATAAACAAAGGTAAAGCGTCCTTTTTCTTTTCTTTTTCTTTTTTCTTTTAAAACAAGAATCAAAAGGGTTTTCAATATTTGTTAAAATACAGGAAGAGCTCATTCCGAATTACTAGTTCAGCTTGTAGAATGTCCCAAGAAGCCAATATGCAGGTGGGTTTTCAATATTTTCAAATAAAAGTTTCTTGAAATAATTTCTTATGCTGTTTTAAATGATCTTGTGGCTTATATTTTTGGCACAGTTTTTGCTCTTCATGGGTTACAGACATTCACAGAAGCTGTGAATATTGTTCTTACATTCTCTGCATTCATTGTTGTCAAGAGTTTCATGAAGGATACTTACATTCAGGTCTTGGAGATTTGAGGAATACTAGGTTAGTTAGAAGCAAATCAAGAAAGATTTCATGGGCATTTAGCATAGATGGAAGCATAAGATGTCCACCACAAACTTTAGGTGGATGCAATCAAGATTTTCTCCAATTAACTTCTTTTTCCCCCTTTGGTTTGACAAAAGATCTTGAAGAAAACGCAAAGCAAATAGTAAACAAATATAAATTCAAAAAATCTTTAGGGCTTCTTTCTTCAACTTGCTTACTATGTGATGAAAATGACAAATTGGGTAGTGAAAAAGTTGGAAACTTGATTAAAAACAAGGGTTTGTATTTCAAGACTAAGCAAGATTTGATGGATAAAAATCTTGAACATTTTATGAAGCATTGGGGTAAAGGTCAACCTCTTGTAATCCGTAATGTCCTTCAAAGTCAACAACATTTGAATTGGGATTTCGGTTACTTGTTGTGTAAGTATCTTGAAAGGAGTGAAGGAAAAGGAAAATCAAAAGGTGGATTTGATTGGTGTGATGTGCAATTCGGTAGAAAGCAGATTTTTAAAGGTGGTGTAACACATGAAAATGTGTGGCAAGAGCTTTTGAGATTCAAAGTTATGTTTTCTTCAAACTTTTTTCAAGATCATTTCCCAGATCATTATGCTGCTGTGATGGAATCTTTACCTGTTCAAGAATATATTACGGGTTTTATGAATCTTGCAATGAATGTTTCACATGAATCTGGAAACCCTAATTTGGGACCTCGTGTTTGTATCTCATATGGTGAACCGAATCTTACAGATGCTGATCTTATAACTAAATTGTGTTTTCATGCGTATGATATGGTAATTTTTCAATTACTTTATTTTTAATGTTGTTATATGAAACCTATTGATGTTTCCTCTTTTGAATTCAGGTTAATATTCTTGCGTATGCTACTGATAATCTGATTTCTGAGGACAATCTTAATAAAGTCAAGATCTTGATGAACAAATACAGTTCACAAGAGCATATAAAGTCTTCAAAGAAGATCAAAACAAGAAATGAACTTGAAAAACTATTTGAAAGTTCACCAAAATTGGAGGCGAAAAAGAATGATGTAGATATGTCATTTGATGATTCAAACACTGAAGATTCTGATTCTGATTCTGATTCTGATTCTGATGATGAAGTTTCAGCTTATTCTCAACATGAAATCGGGACATGTAGTCATTATGAAGAGGAACAAATAGTTGAAACTCATGGGATTGAGTGGGACATTTTTCACCAGAAAGATGTCCCAAAGCTTTTGGAGTATCTGAAAAAGTATTCTGATAAATTCAGTAAATCTTGTGGTTCTCCAAAAAAGGTATAAGTTTGTTCAATTTAAAAACAAAAATGAGAATTTATATTCTATCAGATAACTTAAATACGTATTTACATTTTACATGCATTACAGGTTGTTCATCCACTTTTTGATGAAGTCTTTTACTTAGACGAGCTTCATAAACTGAGAATCAAGGAAGAATTCAGTAAGTTTCCATCTTTTAACAAGTTAGTTTTAATTGCTTTTCGATTATCATTCTCATTAATGTTAATTATTTAATATATTATATTTCTATTATTATATGATTAGATGTTGAACCATGGAGTTTTGAGCAACATATTGGTGAAGCTGTTATCATTCCAGCTGGTTGTCCTTACCAAATGAAGAAAGTTAAGGTAACATGTTATAACTCTAAGACCTTAATTTGTGTATACATGTATTCTTTTTGTTTTGTTATATCTGATATATAAGAATTAGCAACATCCTTTAATTTATTTGTGTATTACATTTATATCATCCTACTTCCATTTCTTTCTACTACCACATTGTATTTAAAATGTTTTACTAGGAAGAAATGAAAGAAGCATGCTATAATAATTAATAAACAAATAAATGAAAGTATGTTGCTATTTCTTGCATTTAACACTAAATGTTCATTCTTGTGTAGTCATGTGTTAATGTGGTTTTGGATTTCATCTCACCCGAAAGTGCAACTAACTGCATTAAAGTAGGCGATGAAATTCGCCGACTTCCTGTAAATCACAAAGCCAAAGGGGCAATGCCAAAGGTGAATATTTTAAAAATTAAAATAATATTTCTTTTTTTTGGGTATGTATATGTGGATAGTATTACTAATGTAAGAAAATTCTCTATTTAGGTCAAGAATATGGTTATTAATGGCATGGATGCAGCAATTGAAGAAATCCGTACGGTTTTAGAAATGTAGTATTTATGTAAGTACAAAGGGAGGGCATTCACGTCTTTTGTCATGTGTAATATAGGGGCTTGAAGCTCTTTAAACCATTTTTTTAATATTTTATTTTAACACCACTATTCTATCATCTATAGGTACATGAGACTTGAAGCATGATATGGAGCATGTACACTCCAAAGCCAAGTCAACTAAAATGATGTTTAAAAATGGTATTTTGCTTATGTCACCAATTAGCGACTCTTTTTTATCGGAGTATAAACTCATGATGTGATGTTTTATGGTTTTCTTAAAACTGTTTTATGGTTGGTAGTTTATGGGGCGTTGTGGCGCCTATGTTTATGAGGTTTGCATATGTGTCATCTTTTTTTGAAGTCATATATATATATATATCATGAATTGCATCATAAAACCCAAATGCATAATAAGAAAGTAGGCACAAGATGTTGAGTAGGAAATAAAACAAGAATTGATTGCATAATTGATACATTTGCTTTCGTAAATCTAGCATGCTTTTTGTTACTTGTTTCTATTTTAGATATATGTTGAATTTGACTAAATGTTTTGATTATCGGTTGATCGAATATTTGCTTGTTTGTAAAGCATATATTTTGTCTAGATAAAGCTATACTCGAATAGAAAGAAAACTACGTATAATAACTAAGGTGATCATAAATGTCGGTTTTCTCTTCCTTTTGTCACACTAATTGGTGTTTTCGATATTTGTCGAAGGCTATATACAACTTATATAGGACTACTCCCTTAATGTTTTGTGTTATTTAAGTTGAGAGGCAAAGGGAGAAAGGCTCTAGCTAGTAATACTAGGACGTAAAGTGTTGCATGTGAATAAGATGCTAGTTGTGCTATAAAAATGGTATATATATATATATGTATGTATGTATGTATGCATATGTATATAGGGATGATTCCAATAGAACAGTAAATAAAGTGAGAACGTGACAACACTACTTTTATGTTATTATTCTGCTATGAATTTTGTATATACAATTATATTTCATTATTCAGTATTGAATATATGAATAATCGTACATTAATATTCACATTAACATTTACTTAAATGCTACACATATATAAAATTCATAGCAGAATAATAACATAAAGGTAACGTTCTCATGTTCTCACTTTATTTAGTGTTTTTATTTGAACTTATTCCTCTGTGTGTGTGTGTCTATATATATGTATGTATGTATGTATGTATCTTGTATGTGTATACGAATGGATATATTACTATAAGTGGGTTATTACACGGGCTTAAGTAATGGCAACTTTAGTACCTTCTTATGACTCGTCTTTCTAAGAAGAAACCATGTGATCCCTCACCCCAAGTGATAGATTAACTAACGTCACAAGTCACAATTACCAAAGTACCCTCGAACTAGTCACAATGCCTCTCATGAACAATATGAACAATTTCCTTGTGCGACTTAAAGGGCAATTATGGAAAAGATCGTGATGGAGAATGAAGATGCCTATTTGCTACTTCTATGTAAAACTTAGTCTAGAATTAAAGACATTAGTTTATGACTTTATGCGACATGTTGTATATAAGAAAAGAAGAAATCTCGTAAGAACTTATAAGAATTGAAGCTTAGGCCTATTTATTTTTGATGTTTAACATTTTCTTTTAGTGGGTTGTATTTACGTGAAGTAAGGAATTGTGGGTCCCATTTATGAGTAATAAAGATGGGACCTACAAAATAGTTCACGGAAAGTTTTGGTCAAAGGAGCACCATATAGAAACTATATCCATTGAGTTAAATTTGTAATAATAAATATGTTCTTATATTCTTAATAAAGCTCTCCATTATAAACACACCAAATATCTAAGATATTAAATACATAGACTCCAAAATGTGCATCAATTTTTTGCTAATTTATTCACTTAACCTTGTTCTACAACTATGCTCCCTTCTATGTCTTTCACTTAGCCTTACACTTGTGTGAAAATTCAAAAAGATTAGAATGCCTACAATCTTTTATGCTCCATACATCCGAAAATATAGATATTTTAGTTATTTTTTGTCCAAATAATTAGAATTGTTAAGGATGATATTGTATATATGGAAAATATACAAATTGAAGGGTGTATTACGATTACTATTACAATTATTACTATTACAAATGTATATGGAAACATAAAATCGGTATGGATATTTATTGTTTTAGAACGCTTGTTGAATTGGAGGGTATAATAATTATGTTAGTTGAAGATGTAATCCGATTATCATTGGTCAACGATATCTTTATGACTTTTGGTCAACTTTCTTGATGCCAAAACAAGAAAAATTAATGCTGCTGATGTGGCATTTGAATGTGTGTCGTGCTTGCTTTCTTGCATGACTAGTTTCACATAAGTACAAACTTATTTTGTTTGTTTCTTTGAATTAATATCTTAGTCATCAACTTTATTGGCATGTGGAAAGTATTAGAGTAATTATGACATCAGCAATGACAATATTCTTATAATATGCGTGTAATTGTGTTACATTCTTTATTTAGATTTCTTATTAATCTAATACACATAAATTTTCATTTTCAGGTGGCATTGACCATTGCTATTTCTCATTCAGCAAAAGGCTTCTTCAAAGTGTTGTGTAAAAGGGTATACAATTCTAAATCCCTGATAATTAAGTTCATTCATTATTTTTCCATAATGATACCTCTATATTACCTTTTGAGATCTTGTATTTGACTTTCACAATGTTGAAAATATGATCAAAAGCACATAATTGTTGAATTAACATTAATTACTTATTCTCACCTTTCTTTTTGAGGGTTGTGAAAGCCTCATTAATGCTAATTATTTCTCCCATCTTTCCTTTTTTGGGGATATTGTAACTTGGAATATAGATATAGTTAAAAGTACGTATATTTTGAAGTATATTATTAATCACATACCCCATTTTTCCTTTTTAAGATGTATTTGTCTCCAGATAAAGTTTAAACATGGTTAAAAAGTACATATGCATTGAAACATGGTTAAATTTCTTATTTAGCAAATATTTATCATTTTCTGTTGCAGAACTTTTGTGGCGATCGATAGAAGGGCGTTTTAGTCAAAATCCATTTTGATGAACTTTGAACTGGAGTTAAATTGCAGGCCTTAAATCTTTGAATCAGTCAACAAGAGGTAAAGTTAAGGTTGATCACATGCAATAAGGTATGAATTAAGGTAATCATTATTACACTTGTTATTTCCTAAAATAGCATGTTGGGCCTATTTATTTTTAGTAATTTAACGCTTTCGTTCAGTGGGTCATATTATTTGAACTTTGAAGTGAGGAAATTGAATTTGTGATTGTGGGTCCCATTTATGAATAAAAAAGATGAGGCCTAGAAAATAACATAAACTATTTACATCTTATTTAAAGGAAGCACCATATAAAAAACTATGTCCATTGAGTGGAATTTGTAATAATAAATGCATTTTCCATTATAAAACATTAGAAAATAGCTAATTTTTATTCACTTAAATTTGTTCCAAAATTCTTCTCCCTTTTTTAGAATAGATATAGAATGGGAGGGCGTATTGATCTTGTTGATTTCAAAGATAATCTGATTCGAATTTGGGTATATATGGAAACATAAAATTGGTCTGAATATTTATTTTTTTAGAACAATTGTTGAATTTGAGGGTGTATTATATCATCTGTCAACTATGTCTTTATTACTCTTGTGATGAAAAAATGTTAATGACACGCTGATGTGGCATTTGAACAGGTGTTGTGCTTGCTTTCTTGCATGACTAGTCTCATATAAATACAAACTTATTTTGTTTGTTAGTCATCAACTTTATAAGCATTTGGAATTTTTTTGGTGAAATAATGACATCAGCAATGTCAATATTCTTATAGTATGTGTGTTATTTTCTCGAGCAATGTATAGTTAGATACTGTTTTTTTTTTTCCCTAGGTTTCTTATTAATCTAATAGGCATAAATTTACATTTTTCAGGTGGTATTGGCCATTGCTATTTCTCATATAGAATTGGCTCCTTCAAAGTGTTGTGTAGAAGGGTATAAAATATTAAATTCCTAATTATAGTGCATTTATTTCATTCTCTTAAAAAAAAGGATAATTGATACCTCCACCTTACCTTTAGAGATCCCATGTTTTGACTTCTTGAAAAGTTTAAGATATGGTCAAAAGCACATATTCGTTGAATTAACATGAATAATTACTTACCTTCACATTTCTTTTTCATGCTGTGAAAAATATTTCTTTAATGCTAATTATTATATCCCTTGTATTTCCTTTTTAGGGGTGTGTAAATGTGTTTAAAAGTACATATATGTTGAATTGAAATTAGCCACCTCACATTTCCTTTTTTAAATTGCATTTGAGGTTTTCACAAAGATTAATGTATGGTTAAAACTTAAAAGTACATATGTATTGAACTAAAATAATCACTTGCTCCATCTTTCCTGCTATGTGTCTCCATATAAAGTATAGATATGGTTAAAAAGTTTGAATTACCATTTTACTTAATATTTATAAATTCTAATTACTCACATTGATGAAATTCTTAGTTAATGGTATATATGGAAACAATTTAGTTCATAATTTTAGAATTGTATTGTATGAGTACTAATTTCTTTTGGTTTGAGGACATAACCTGATTACCATGCATTGACTCTGTTTTATTTCTTTCCATTTCACCCTTTAAAATTAGGCCTATTCATGTGAGAAAATATGGAAATTTACATTGTTTGTTTCTTTGGGTTAACATGATAAGATTGACATGTGTGTATTTCATGTATAGGATTCATGACATTAACAATGATGATTTGACTTATCATCGAGTAATTATGTCCCATTTTTTTTTTTATTTTTCAAAAAAAAATTAACGAATGGGTATTTGGTAACTTTATCTAGATTTCTTATTAAGCAAATATTCATCAATTTCTCTTGCAGAAACTTTCTAGGGCTATTTTCGATAACGAGGATGAGGGCATTACGGTCATTTTTGCACATACGAGACATCAAGAGGTAAAGGTAAGGTTGGTCACAAGCAATAAGGTATGAATCAAGTTAATAACTAAACTTTCTATTTCTTACAATAGCAACCCTCACATTTCCTTTTTAAGTATTACTTTTGTCTTCACACAAAGATAAGATAGGATTAGAACTTAGAAGCACATATTAATCTCATTATCACTAATCACTTACCCTAATATTTCCTTCTCAATGTTATGTTGAGATAGAGTACATATATGTTGGGTTGAAACTTGAAATTACTCACTTAACAAGTATATGTGTCATTTTCTCAAATAATTTTTAAATATCATTTATCCAGACACCAGTTAATGGGAAAAAAAACAGGATTAAGTTATTATTATCGATCTAATGCACTAATGATATTTCTACAATTGCCTATAATTAGTAAATAAGTAATAACCAGTTAACCACTTATTCCCACCTTTCCTCTTAAATAGTCATCTATTTCAACACTTTTAAGGCATTACATTTGAGACTTTTACTTTCATTTTTTCTCTTATTAAGGCGTTGTACTTTGAGAAATCTACCTAATTATTGCATTATACTTTCAATTTCTTTTGTTATTACAACACTGTATTGCTGATAATTGTTTTGTATTTGGATGACATTGCTATAACTGGGTAGATGTTTTGAATTACAATGATGTTAATAGGAAGAACTTACATAGAATCCAATGGATCTGAAGAGATTGAATTGCAAACTTTATATAGAAGCGCATTTTGGAATGGTCATCCTCCTTTTGGCTCAGTCTGTTCTATTATTTTATAGACTGTATTTGACGTGTATTGGATTGAGGGATAGAATATTAGTTATTGTAAATAAATTTGTAGTTTAGGATGTTATATTCATTCCTTTTGTGTAACATGCTAACATCTCCAAATGCTTTTGGCATTTGTGTAATACCTAAAATCTTGAAAATAAGAATAAAAATATAAGTTGCAACAACAATGATGTATATTGGAATCGTTAGTTATTTCTATTTTTTAAAAGTCGTGATTTCCAAAAGTTGGTCATGAGTGAGAAAAGATTAAAAAAATGATAAAAATTGTAAAACTTTGAAAGCAGCAAATATTGCAATTAACAAAAACTTTCAATAACGAGAGTAATGCAAAAGCCTTCCGAATCAGCAACAAAACGAAGATACCATTTTTTTTTTGGGGTGGGTTGGGGGGCGGGGGACTTTGCCGTTACGAAAAACCTTATAATGTTGCTGTTAGGCGTGACGTGTGACAATGTGTGATATGGCGTGTGTTTTTTTTGTTTGAGACATTTTTTTGCTATTTGTTATGTTTTTTTAATTGGGGATGCAACTATTGTGTTTTTTTGCTAGTTTTTTGTTATTAGTTATCGATATAACACTTCTAAAAACTAGCTATATTTAATATAAATTTATATTTATGTGGTAATATAATTATAAATTAATATAAAATTGCCGTCTTACATCACGTCTTGAAAGACATCATGGCTCGCCATAACTTGTAAAGCTTGAGGCTTGAACTTGCTCTCATGCTACGCCTCACATCATTTAAAACCTTGAGTTAACCTCATACAAATACATCACCTTTGTGTTAATTTTTATATAATAAAAAGCTTTTATCAAATACTCTTTTCAAAAGTTTTTTTCTATTAATTGACTAATTTATCATTATCTATCTTAAATGTTTTATTAAGTCTTCTTATATAATTTATCATTTTTAATAACATGTCATATTTTAAGGTATTTTTGGGGTAGTTTTTTCAAAAAACTTGTGGGGTATTTTTTTTTTAAAGAAAGGGGAGGAGGGAGTGGGTTTGGTACTTGCATTTGGTTTTAAATTGTTTATTTTTATAAAGAAAATATATAAAAAAGCTAAAATAAAATAAAGGCTAAAGAAGTCTTTTTTTTTTTCATAACAAAAGACCAAACAAACAACTTTTTGAAACCGACCAAAAACATAGGAGTTTTAATAATTGTCCTTATTATTTATGTTTTGGGAAATCACATGGAATAAGCATGTAATTTTGTCTTTAAATTATATAATTTCTTTGTAAAATCTGTTTATCTTTATTTTGTTTATTAAATCAATTGATTAGCTAATAAAAAATCTAATATCTTGATATAAAATGAAACATTATTAATTGTAGTGATAAATGTGGCAAAACTTAAAAAGAAATTAAAAAATTAAAAGAAAACTAAATGTTTTGAGTAAATTTTTAAAAAAGCATACGGTAGAATGTTTTCCATTTATTATTATTATTATTATTATTATTATTATTATTATTATTATTATTATTATTATTATTATTATTATTAAATAGAAACAAACTTTAGACTTATTTTGGCTAATAACTATCTCTATTCTTTTCCGATTGCACCCCCTATGTGATTTTTTTTTTCTTTTTTCTTTTATTTTTTGTTTTTTGTTTTTTTGTTTTTTTGTTTTTTGTTTTTTTGTTTTTTTGTTTCCTTCCTATTTTTTTTTGTTTTTAATTCTTTTTCATTTTATATATTATTATTATTATTATTATTATTATTATTATTATTATTGTTATTAATAATAATTTCGATAACCGTACAAAATTCGGAGAACATTTTAAAATTCAGACGACATTTTAAAATTCGGACGACATTATAAAATTCGAACGACTATATAAAATGAAACAAAAGCAAAGTTTGTTTTTATTTATCACGGATATTAATTGGTTCGATATTACAATTGTGTCGTGCGTTATGCGGATTGAAGACATTTAGTCGAGCACTAACAATGTTTCCCATGAAGCCGAATGTTCTGATCTGTATGTAAGAAGACTGGACAAAACATCAGACATTAGATATGCTCCTTGTAAATCAACAATTACATAATAGTTAGGGTGAACGTGGGCAAATAATAAGTAAATTTTTTTATCCGATAATAATAATAATAATAATAATAATAATAATAATAATAATAATAAAGTTTTTTATCCAATATAAAAATATAATACATAAAAGTTTTACGAATAACCAAAATTATATTGGATAAATTTACATTTCATCTTATTAATCTAACCATTAACTTTTACTTTTTTTTATTCTTTAATGTATGACTTTTTGGTACTTATTGTCCATCAATTATTTTAAAGACCGATATATATATATATATATATATATATATATATATATATATATATATATATATATATATATATATATATATATATATATATATATATATATAGGTAAAGGTTCAAATGAGAACAAAAAAAAGTTAAGAACCGTAAGAACCTCTAATTTTAGATGTTTATAAAGGGTTTAGGGTTTAGGGTTTAGGGTTTAGGGTGTTTATAAAGGGTTTAGGGTTTTTTTTTTTGGAAAAAGGGAATCCCCTTGGCAAAATATATTAAGTTAGGAAGAGTTACAAAAGAAAATGGCAAACGCCCAAGAAAAAGAAAAATAGGACTAGCCGAGCTAAGGGACATGCCCCATAGCAAGGACAAAACAAACAAACAACTATAGACTAACTAAATAAAGACCTAAAATCGTCATCCCTGATCAATTGGGGAAGAGATACAACCACCATGAGAAGAGCTCGGCAGTGTGTCAGAAGCTGGGTGTGTAGTACTCGAATGAAGAACAGGAGGGACACGGGAATCATCATCAATATCATCCACTCTTTGATGGGAAAGAGCATCAAACATGTTAGTGGAGACTTTTTTCTTTGGCTTTACACGGGAAACTGGTTTGTAAACTTGAGAGATCTTTATAGCAGGGCCTTTTCCTTTACGGTTGTCGATGGGGATCTTCTTCTTCGGAATTGGAAACGTTCTAGATTTCCTCTTGACTATTTGGAATCCTTCATTATCAACGTCTTTTGGGGATGGCATGGCCGGCTTTGGGTTTAGGATTTAGGGTTTAAGGTTAAGGGGTTAGGGTTAAGGGTTTAGGGTTTAGGGTTTAGGGTTTGGGGTGTTTATAAAGGGTTTAGGGTGTTTATAAAGGGTTTAGGGTGTAGGGGTTAGGGGTTAGGGTTTATGGTTTAGGGTTTAAGGTTTAGGGTTTAGGGTTTAGGGTTTAGGGTTACCCTAAACCCTTTATAAACATCTAAAGTTAGAGGTTCTTATGATTCTTAACCTTTTTTGGTTCTTATTTGAACCACTCCCTATATATATATATATATATATATATATATATATATATATATATATATATATGCAACCTTTTTAAGAATACATATATGAAAAAATTGCAAAAATGGTCCCTGTGGTATGCAAATTTTTTGGGTTTTAGTTAAAACTCTAAGTTTTTTGGATTGATGGTCCTTTTGGAGTGGTTTGTATGTGAAAATAGTCCCTCCGAAAATTGAAATGACTATAATACCCTTGGGGTATTTATTTTTCATTTTTTGTTTCATTTTTTTTTTAAAAAAGTTATATTTATTTATTTATTTTAACAATTAAAAAAATAATAGAGACCCACCTTTCTCTCTCCCTCCCCCCCCCTCTCTCTCTCTCCCAACACCCAAGAACACCTTCATAATCTCAAGAACACTCAAGAACATATTCATGAACTTAAGAATATCTTCCACAACCACCATCCTTTGACCACCGTCCGCCACCACCACCACCCTTTGACCATCGTCTGTCCTCCACCACCGTCCGCCACCACCTTAGTCTGCCATTACCATCGTCTGCCACCTCCATATATGGTTCCACCATTACCCATAATCCCCTTCCCCTCCATCTTTCATCTCCTCCGAGAACCTCTTTTCAACCATTTGCCGACAACCATTCTCCTCTGAACAAGACCATTGTTCACCTCCAACAAACACCACAGTTCACCTCCGCCAACAACAACCAATTACAACATCCACCACCATTGTTGAAATCTAATTCTAACCTCAAATAAAAACCAAGAGCTTAAACTTAAAATCTAACTTGCAACTCAAATTCTAACTCAAATCTAAGCATGATAACTGAAATTAAAAAGAATCTACCACCTGATTTCAAATCCCACCTCGATTTACATGATTAAAACAAGAATAGGCTTGTTGAATCGATTAGAATTTTGAAACCCGGATGATGAAGGTTCAGAACCATATAATTTGAAGGTTGAACCATGAAGTTGATAAAGGAAACAACGTTCCAGGGATACATGACCATCAATCTAATATTTAAAGATCAACGAGGAGGAGAGTGATGAACACTGTTGTTGCTTCCTGCGATTGATTTATCCCAAATGATGGCGGCGGTGGCGTTAGATTTAGGGTTCTGGTAGCATCTCCGGTAATATGGTGGAAGACGATTTTGATGAAGGAATTATCATCAATTTTGATTTCATTTGATGCAGATGGTAGTCCCAATGTGTGGATTTTTCTATGGAGGTAGATGTGAAGAAACACTAGAGAAGATGAAGCTGGTGATTGGGTTGTGGGTGATCTAGAGAGAGAGAGAGAGAGAGAGAGAGAGAGAGAGAGAGAGAGAGAGAGAGAAGGGTGGGGCCCTTCATACTTTTTAATTCTTTAAATAAATAAATAAGTATTTTATTAAAAAAATGAAAGAAAAATAGAAAATAAATACCCCAAGGGTATTAAAGTAATTTCAGTTTACTGAGGGACCAAATATGCAACCAAATAAGCTCAAAAGGACCATGAATCCAAAAAACTCGGGGTTTGGACTAAAACCCCAAAAATTTGCATACCACAGGGACCATTTTTGCAATTATGTCTATATATATATATCTTAACATACAAGATAGATACTAAAGGAAACACAATCCCACATAAAGTGAGAGACTTCTGTTACGTGGAAGTATATATTCGATTCTTGAACTTTATCCACTACCAGATCTTCAGTAGGGTTTCTGATGACATCATCGGCTACACATGCTGATGCCTAACAATGACAAGATTTGGTGCAACATAGTTTTGACACATCAACTCACAAGGGTTTTAATATAGAGTTTGAACATGGACATTTTGTGTGAAATTTCGCACGTCAACCATTAGGCTCTAATCGCAGGGGAATTGATTTGTAATTATTGAAGACATAAGGGAACTAATTTTTAGGTTTTAAAAAATTAAATAGTTCGATGTTATTTGGCCAACGACTCCTCCTTAGCCCCCCTTGTTAGATTAGGTGTCTAAGCCCATAACTATAATTGGTATATAATTGAATTGATAGTAGCACAGTCTTTGTGGGTTGCCTTCATTCTAGCAACTTGACAGGATGACTTTTGGAGATAGAGGTTGAATTTATTATTTGTAATAATAAATTGATATAAATGATTTATTAATGTATTATGAGAATAATATATTAATTAGAAATCATGTTGTTTATTTAATATTTAATCAGAAATTTATTTGGAATTAATTTTGGGATTAAAGGAATTAATAAAAAGTGTAGGGGCCGTTTCGTAATTTATTGATAGTTGTGAAATTGGGCTATTGGACCCATTTGAAAGGAGTGGACGAAAATTATATGGAGGCCCTATAAGTTTTCGTCCAAGGCTCTTAGATATGGAGTTCATGGGCTGCTTAGGCCTTAAGCTGGAAATTAGGGTTTCCTCCAGCAAACCCTACCTTTGGGACTAAGCAACCAACAACTATATAAAGACCCCGACCCCGACCCCGACCCCTTATAATTTTGGCCCCATGTTATTAAACACTAGTAGAGCCTAATTCTAGTGCTTCCTCCTCCTCTCTCCTCTCATCCTGTTGCATAAAGTGTTTGTAAGTCATTAGAGGTGTCACATTTAAGGCACTTGCTCTCAAGAGTTCAAGATCTACAAGGATTCATTGTTATTGCTATATAACAATCAAGGTATGTATCTAAACCCTACTTTATGTTGATTTAGAAAATAGTACATGCCTTCTAGGGTTTCTAGTTTTGTGTTCAATGCTTGTATGTCTAATAGAGAAAACATAGATCTAAACAATTAGGGTTTCTAGTTTTGTGTTCAATGTTTGCTATGTATAAAACCCATCAGTGGTATCAAAGCGCATAGTTTTTATTTTCAATTAGATTTGATACAATTGATTTAACTTAAAAAAATTAGGGTTTATGGCAATTAAACCCTAAGGCCTATGATTTTCTCAATTAGGGTTTTTAACCCTAGGTTTTTCAAAAATTGCAAAGGGTTTTTATACCCTTTCCTTTGGCCTCCATATTTTCGAGATCTAGGGTTTCCTAACCCTAGGGTTTTTGAAATTTAGGCAAGGTTGAAAGCCTTGCCTTCCACCCCAAGTCATGGATTTCGAAATTAGAGTTTTGGAAAGCGTAGTTTTATTTGGTAATTATCTTTTAATTGTTTACTATATAATTATAAAATCTTGTAATTATCCTTCCCCATTTTTGAAATCTAGGGCATAAAGGATTATGTTAAATTCATTTAATGGATAATCCTTAATTGGTTTAATAATTTAATTAAAAGTTTAATTAAAGGATAATTATTAAATCAAGGTTTTTAAATTTTTAAATTTAAATTAAAATGGCTTTTAATTTTCAAAATTCTAAATAAGATTTAAAAACAGTAGTATTTTGAAATGTTTAAAATACACCCTTATACTATATGTAATATTAAAAGTTTAAATATTTGCTATACGTATAAGACAAGTCAGTCGAACCGCTAGTACGCGTCATTCATGAAGCCGATCTATAAGGGGGTATAAGGAAACTGCCTATAGAATGGTAGTTGAATGAGTGTCTACTCTCACCCACCGCTTTCTTGATTGGTGGAGGGTCGTTAGCCGAACGGGTTTGATAGGACACTTAATTCTCATTAATAAGTATAATGGAATAAACAAAGTAACTAAATGTTTTTATAAAATTCCCA
Source organism: Lactuca serriola (assembly GCF_051521515.1). Taxonomy (NCBI): domain Eukaryota; kingdom Viridiplantae; phylum Streptophyta; class Magnoliopsida; order Asterales; family Asteraceae; genus Lactuca; species Lactuca serriola. The sequence continues at coordinate 92,199,919 of NC_136411.1, read as the reverse complement.
ATCTTAGTTACTTTAGGAAAATATGAATTTGATGCTAATCCATGAAATTCCACACTACATTTTATACAAGTCGTTAGTGGAGCGTGTGTGGTTAACCGACACACTAATATGTACTAATAAAGGATCGCAATGGGTAGCTCGTAAATTATCATTGATCAATGGAGCGTGTGTGGTTAACCGACACATTGATTAGGTAATAAATTGTAACATACGGAATTTCAGGTATTATATTTATTCATTTTATTTTGAGTTTTGTGGAAGAACTCGGCGAGTTGGTGCGAAGACTCGCCGAGTTGAGACGCGATTTCTCACCCGGATTAATGACCGGACTCGACGAGTCACATTGGTGGACTCGGCGAGTCTGCGTTGTTTAATGAAACCCTAATTTCTCGGGTTTGGGGCCTATTTAAAGGGCCTTATGGCCGTCATTTGTGCTCACCAGTCCCCAGAGTGAAACCCTAGTGAGCTTGAGCGTTTGGAGTGAGATAAGGAGCCATTGTTGATCTTGGAGGTGTTATCTAGCAAGGGAAATGAAGCAATAGCCAAGGGGAAACAAGAGGATCAACTTCCTGAAGATCTGAGGTCCAGAACATCACGTTTGAGGTACTATTTTCGAACCATTCTCTGTTATGGTGATGTTCATGTTGATTTAGGGCTTATTGAGCCCTTTTGTGGCAAGATCTAGTGCTTCCTTGGTCCCTTAAGCGAGTTAGGTTCTGGATCCGGACCCTTGGAGGTCCAGAGTGTCCCTTTGTCCAAGCTTTTTATGAATCCATGGAGGTTTTGGATTGGGGTCTTTGTGCTTGAGGTCAAAACACCATTTATGAGTCATTAGGTGTGTTATGAGCGCCAAGACATGAACTTTACGTGATGAATAAGCTTGGAAGGAATGGATCTATGAGTTAGTGAAGTAGATCTGACCTCAGAAGGTCGTTTGGGGTTGTGCATGGAATGCACTCGTCGAGTCCATTTCCAGACTCGACAAGTTGGTGCGGGTTGTTTAGTGATTTCGAACCAGGGTTTGAGTAACCGAGTCAGGTGAGTGACTCGGTGAGTCGGAAGGGACTCAGAGGAATCGGGTCCCCGTAGAGACTCGGCGAGTCCACGCCAGACTCGGCGAGTTGAGTTGACCATTGACCAGAGTTGACCAGTGCTGACTTGATAGGGTTAGTCAACCTTAGTGGGGAAAGTGTTAATTAGAGATGTATTGTGTTATAGGAGGACTATAGCTCAGGAGATCGAGCACTAGTGATTTCAGGGATTTGCGAGTTATCGAGATACGCAAGGTGAGTCTTCTCACTATACTTTACCTTGAGTAGGTAATCAGAGTTATGTGACAGAGTATTTGTATGCTATATGTATGTTATGCGTTGTACTGCATTATTTCTATGTGATTTATGCTGTGCATGTTATAGAGTTGGAACCGGAAGGTTCACAGAGTTAGAACCAGAGGGTTCACAGAGTAGGGTCCACGGACCCACGGAGTTATAGCCTCAAGTGCTAATATGTGCTATGTGTGGTATTTTGGGGAACTCACTAAGCTTTGTGCTTACAGTGTTTGGTGTTATTTGTTTCAGGTGCTAGTGATGACCGCGAGGCCGCAGGGTGGTGATGCGTTGCTGTTCCGAGAGTTCAGCAACACAAAACCGCCGGAGTTTGACGGGACCCAGGACCCGGTGGCGGCTTTGAGATGGATTTCAGACATAGATGGGTGTTTCTTTACTTGCTCATCTCCTGAGCATTTGAGAGTCTGGTTCGCGCTGAACCAGCTTCGCTTGGGAGCGAAGGACTGGTGGAAGTTTGTGACGGTGCACTTTACGCCTGCTGAGCTTGCGGCAGTGACCTGGGAGAGGTTCACTGCCATGTTCTGAGATGAGTACGTTCCCCAGGTGGAGAGGGAGCGTTTGGCCCAAGAGTTTCTGACCCTCAAGCAGGGTACTGAGCCTGTTACGGTGATTACCAGGATATTCCACGAGAGGGCGATGTTCTGCCCTGAGCACGTGTCCACTGAGCAGGCACGTATGAGCCGATATTTGAGTATCTTGAGGAGAGACATTCGGGAGTTCGTGGCGAACTCTTCGTACCGGACATTTGCCGAGCTTCAGGCAAATGCCCGAAAGAGGGAGATTGAGCTAGAGACTCAGGCTAGGGAGGATGCGGAGTCTCAGGGGAGGGATCGGCGACCGGCACAGTCCCAGCCGGCAGCCAAGCGGGCCAAGCCTGCTGATCCCAAATTAGGGAGCCAGAAGGGCCGCACTTGTGGAAAGTGCGGCAAGGGTCATGATGGAGTTTGTAGAGCTGGATCTTGCTACAAGTGTGGCAAGGAGGGGCATATGGCCAAGGACTGCCCCAAGGGGTTTGTAGTGTGTTTTCACTGCAACCAGACCGGACACCGGAAGGCAGAGTGTCCGCAGTTGCAGGGATCAGCTCAGGGATCTGCCCCTGCCGCCATCAGAGCTACCGAGAGTCGGCCAGTGAAGGCCGAGACGCCGAGAGCAAGAGGGAGAGCCTTTCAGTTGACCGCGGAGGAGGTCCGCGCAGCGCCGGATGTCGTGGCTGGTATGTATTCTTTCGTGTATTTATTTTGATGTTGAGATATTATGCTTATATTATGTTATGCGTAGGTACTTTTCTTGTGAATTCTGTACCTGCCTTGGTGTTATTTGACTCGGGTGCGAGTCGGTCTTTTGTATCTTTGGCTTTTAGTCAGCATATCAGTATTAGTCGTGAGGCGTTGAGTCGGCCTCTGAGAGTTTCCATAGCAGACGAGAGAGTGATATATGCCACGGAGGTGATCCGTGGGTGCGTATTCGAGATTTTCGGTGTTGAGTTCCCGATTGATTTGGTTCCTATTGCGATGGGTGATGTTTGTGTCATTGTGGGCATGGACTGGTTGAGCAGATTCGGTGCAGTTATCGCCTGCGAGCGACAGCTGGTGACCATACGAGACCCCAGTGGGGGAGTTCTTACGGTGTACGGCGAGGGTACACGTTCTGGGTTATCGTTTTGTTCGGCTGCTAGGGTGAGGCAGTGTCTACAGCAGGGCTGTAAGGGCTTTGTGGCGTATGTGATGGATACGCGGGTTGATTCAGAGAGGCCGAGGTCAGTTGAGGAGGTTCCGATAGTGCGTGAGTTCTCAGATGTATTTCCAGAGGAGTTGCCGGGTGTGCCTCCCGTGAGGCAGGTGGAGTTCAGCATCGATTTGGTTCCGGGGGCCGCGCCTATTGCCAAGGTGCCTTATCGCCTTGCACGTCCAGAGATGCAAGAGTTATCCTCGCAGCTTCAGGAGCTGTTGGGAAAGGGATTTATTCGGCCGAGCAGCTCGCCGTGGGGAGCGCCTATCCTTTTTTTCAAGAAGAAGGATGGTTCACACCGGATGTGTATTGATTACCGGGAGTTGAACAAGCTGACGGTCAAGAACCGTTACCCGTTGCCGAGGATCGACGATTTGTTCGATCAGTTGCAGGGAGCATCTTGGTTCTCCAAGATCGATTTGAGGTCTGGATATCATCAGGTGAGGGTGCGAGATGAGGACATCCAGAAGACAGCGTTCAGGACGCGGTATGGGCATTACGAGTTTGTGGTGATGCCTTTCGGGCTCACCAATGCCCCGGCAGTGTTCATGGATCTCATGAACCGAGTGTGCAGGCCGATGTTGGATCGGTCGGTGATTGTATTCATCAACGACATTTTGGTATATTCGAGATCTAGAGAGCAACATGAGGAGCATTTGAGGGAGATCCTCGGAGTTCTGAGATCGGAGAGGCTTTATGCCAAATTCTCCAAGTGTGATTTCTGGTTGCGAGAGGTCCAGCTCCTTGGGCATCTCGTTAACCAGAAAGGGATATTGGTCAACCCGGCCAAAGTTGAGGCGGTGATGAGTTGGGAGGTGCCGAGGTCACCCTCCGAGATCAGGAGTTTCTTAGGGTTGGCAGGTTATTATCGGAGATTTATCAGGGATTTCTCTAAGATCGCAGTGCCACTCACCAGGTTGACCCGGAAGGGTGTCGCTTTTTCATGGGTCCCCGAGCAGTAGGCCTCCTTTGAGACGCTTCACCAAAGGTTATCCGAAGCCCCGGTGTTAGCCCTCCCGGAGGGGATGGAGGACTTTGTGGTATACTGTGATGCGTCGATCTTGGGGTTGGGAGCGGTGCTGATGCAGAGAGGGCATGTGATAGCATACGCATCGAGGCAGCTGAAGCCTCATGAGACGAGGTATCCCACCCATGATCTAGAGTTGGGGGCAGTGGTGTTCGCCCTCAAAATTTGGTGTCACTATCTGTATGGGGTTCATTGTACGATATACACGGACCATAAGAGCCTGAAGTATTTGATGGATCAGCCTAACCTAAATATGCGGCAGAGGAGGTGGTTGGATGTGGTCAAGGATTATGATTGTGAGATCCTGTACCATCCGGGCAAGGCTAATGTGGTAGCCGACGCCCTGAGTTGCAGGGAGGAGAGCGCCCCATTGTGGGATGTATGTTTGCGGTTGACCGTGATGGCTCCGGTGTTGGACGCCATTCGAGGAGCACAGGCTAAGGCCGTGAGATCGGAGAACCAGAAGATAGAGCGAGTTGTTGGATTGGTATCGGAGTTCGTTAACGATGGTCGGGGGCTTATGACATTTCAGGGGCGTATATGGGTACCGTTGTGGGAGGGACGCGTACCATTTTGATGGAAGAGGCTCATCGGTCGAAATTCTCGATCCATCCTGGGGCCACTAAGATGTATTTAGACCTAAGGAGAGAGTACTGGTGGCCCTGTATGAAGAAGGATGTTGCGTGGTTTGTGGAGAGGTGCTTAACCTGCCGTAGGGTTAAGGCCGAGCACCGGAGACTGCATGGTAAGTTGCAGCCGTTGGAGGTTCCCGAATGGAAGTGGGAACAAATTACTATAGATTTTATCACCAAATTGCCAAGGACTGCTAGGGGAGTCGATGCAATTTGGGTGATTGTGGACAGGTTGACAAAGAGCGCCCACTTCCTTGCTATCAATGAGAGTTCTTCCGCAGAGAAATTAGCAGAGATGTACGTGAGGGAAGTGGTATCTCGGCATGGAGTGCCGATCTCGATTGTTTCAGACCGGGATGTGCGTTTTACTTCCAGATTCTGGAAGAAGTTTCACAAGGAGTTGGTTACTAGGCTGCATTTTAGTACCGCATATCACCCCCATACTGACGGACAGAGTGAGCGGACGATTCAGACGCTCAAGGACATGCTCCGGGCATGTTTGTTGGACTTCGGGGGGAGTTGGGACACGTATTTTCCCTTGGCAGAGTTTTCCTACAACAACAGCCATCATTCGAGCATTGGTATGCCGCCCTTTGAGCTGTTGTATGGGAGGAGGTGTCGGACCCCCATTTGCTGGGGAGAGGTCGGGCAGCGTGTTATGGGTAACACAGAGATTGTGCTTCAGACAACAGAGCAGATACAGCGGGTCAGGCAGAGATTGTTGACCGCTCAGAGCCGCCAGAAGAGTTATGCGGATAGGCGTCGATCCGAGCTCGAGTTCCAGGTCGGTGGTTATGTTCTCCTGAAGGTATCTCCTTGGAAAGGAGTGATCCGATTCAGGAAGAGGGGCAAGCTAGGGCCCCGGTATATTGGGCCGTTCAGAGTGATCGCGAGGGTGGGCAGGGTAGCATATCGTTTGGAGCTACCTGTGGAATTGGAGCGGATTCATAATACCTTCCATGTGTCTCAGTTGAGGAAGTGTATAGCCGACGAGTCGGCGGTAGTGCCGTTAGAGGACATTCAGGTGTATGCGAGCCTGAACTACGCAGAGAGACCAGTTGCGATTGTGGATCGAAAGATCAAGGTCCTGAGGAACAAGGAGGTGCCTCTGGTACAGGTTCAGTGGCAACATCGGAAGGGTTCCGAGTTGACCTGGGAGCCAGAGCGTGAGATGCGGGAGCAACATCCGGAGCTATTTCAGGAATGAGACTACGAGGGCGAAGTCAGATTCAAGTGGGGGAGAATTGTAACATCCGGAATTTCAGGTATTATATTTATTCATTTTATTTTGAGTTTTGTGGAAGAACTCGGCGAGTTGGTGCGAAGACTCGCCGAGTTGAGACGCGATTTCTCACCCGGATTAATGACCGGACTCGACGAGTCACATTGGTGGACTCGGCGAGTCTGTGCTGTTTAATGAAACCCTAATTTCTCGGGTTTGGGGCCTATTTAAAGGGCCTTATGGCCGTCATTTGTGCTCACCAGTACCCAGAGTGAAACCCTAGTGAGCTTGAGCGTTTGGAGTGAGATAAAGAGCCATTGTTGACCTTGGGGGTGTTATCTAGCAAGGGAAAGGAAGCAATAGCCAAGGGGAAACAAGAGGATCAACTTCCTGAAGATCTGAGGTCCAGAACATCACGTTTGAGGTACTATTTTCAAACCATTCTCTGTTATGGTGATGTTCATGTTGATTTAGGGCTTATTGAGCCCTTTTGTGGCAAGATCTAGTGCTTCCTTGGTCCCTTAAGCGAGTTAGGTTCTGGATCTGGACCCTTGGAGGTCCAGAGTGTCCCTTTGTCCAAGCTTTTTATGAATCCATGGAGGTTTTGGATTGGGGTCTTTGTGCTTGAGGTCAAAACACCATTTATGAGTCATTAGGTGTGTTATGAGCGCCAAGACATGAACTTTACGTGATGAATAAGCTTGGAAGGAATGGATCTATGAGTTAGTGAAGTAGATCTGACCTCAGAAGGTCGTTTGGGGTTGTGCATGGAATGCACTCGCCGAGTCCATTTCCAGACTCGACAAGTTGGTGCGGGTTGTTTAGTGATTTCGAACCAGGGTTTGAGTAACCGAGTCAGGTGAGTGACTCGGTGAGTCGGAAGGGACTCAGAGGAATCGGGTCCCCGTAGAGACTCGGCGAGTCCACGCCAGACTCGGCGAGTTGAGTTGACCATTGACCAGAGTTGACCAGTGCTGACCAATGCTGACTTGATAGGGTTAATCAACCTTAGTGGGGAAAGTGTTAATTAGAGATGTATTGTGTTATAGGAGGACTATAGCTCGGGAGATCGAGCACTAGTGATTTCAGGGATTTGCGAGTTATCGAGATACGCAAGGTGAGTCTTCTCACTATACTTTACCTTGAGTAGGTAATCAGAGTTATGTGACAGAGTATTTGTATGCTATATGTATGTTATGTGTTGTACTGCATTATTTCTATGTGATTTATGCTGTGCATGTTATAGAGTTGGAACCGGAAGGTTCACAGAGTTAGAACCAGAGGGTTCACAAAGTAGTGTCCACGGACTCACAGAGTTATAGCCTTGAGTGGCTAATATGTGCTATGTGTGGTATTTTGGGGAACTCACTAAGCTTTGTTCTTACAGTGTTTGGTGTTATTTGTTTCAGGTACTAGTGATGACCGCGGGAAGGCGCCGGCCTGATCAGTACACACATGGGATTTTTATGTTATGAGATCTTGGGATTTTTATATGTTATGGATTTGAGTTTCAAACACTGATGTTTTTATGAATACTAAATGAATTATGCTTTTATAAAATGCGAAAAATTGTTTTGAAATTTACGGTGTTACATAAATGACATCGAGAGTACCAAGCTAATTTGCATGGTTATTCACACCTTGTTTGTGATCCTCATTATCATAGTCACAAATGGAAAGGGAATAATCGAGATCAAACATGCCATTGAATAGTTCAATGAATCTCAAAAGATCTAGGATTTTAATTTAAAACCTAATTCATTTAAATTTCGTTTTTCGTGGTGAAATTGGTAAATCGTCATTTATCTACCTTTAAATAATTTGCAATTAGATTACGACATCCCTCTTCTGAATTGTGAATTATTTACTTGGATCACAACCTTAATATTTCATTTAGAGTGTTATTGAGGATTTCCTTATCTAATCAAAACCTCTCCTTCTTTTTTAGACGTTAACTTTAAACAACGCTTCTGGCTCCAACTCCAACCACAAAACCAACCACTTCTCGCTCTTGAGCATCTGCTTAACCTTTGATGGATCCAATTATAATGACTGGATTCGCAACATCAAGATGGCTCTGAGATGCGAGGACAAGGAATATGTTCTCGAAAAGGAGCTGAACGAGATCGATGAAACCTGTAGCATCCCGACTCCCAGGTATGAGATTTATGGCTTAAAGGAAAAATTTCCCTTTGTAACTCGTCTAGTTGATGGCCTCAACTCGACGTGTTGGAAGCTCTTGGCCCGCACATATTTTTGGACCAACTCAACGAGTTGTTTAGGAGAATTCGACGAATTGGTGGCTGATTATGAAACCCTAATTTTTAGGGTGTTGCACCCTATTTAAAGACCTTATGGCCTTGGGTGGCCTATTTATCTGCCCCTTGTAACGTCTGGAATTTCAGGTATTATATTTATTCAATTTATTTCGAGTTTTGGTGGAAGAACTCGGCGAGTTGGTGCGTAGACTCGCCAAGTAGAGACGCGATTTCTCACCCGGATTAATGACCGGACTCCACGAGTCGCATTGGTAGACTCGGCGAGTCCGCGCTATTTAATGAAACCCTAATTTCTCGAGTTTGGGACCTATTTAAAGGGCCTTATGGCCGTCATTTGTGCTCACCATCCCCCAGAGCGAAACCCTAGTGAGCGTGAGCGTTTGAAGTGAGAGAAGGAGCCATTGTCGACCTTGGAGGTGTTGTCTAGCAAGGGAAAAGAAGCTATAGCCAAGAGGAAGCAAGAGGGTTAACTTCCTGAAGATCTGAGGTCCAGAGCATCACGTTTGAGGTACTATTTTCGAACCATTTTCTGTGGTGGTGATGTTCATGTGGATTTAGGGCTTATTGAGCCCTTTTGTGACTAGATCTAGTGCTCCCATGGTCCCTTAAGCGAGTTAGGTCTTGGATCTGGACCCATGGAGGTCTAGAGTGCCTCTTTGTCCAAGCTTTATATGAGTCTATGGAGGTTTTGGTTTGGGATCATTGTGTTTGAGGTTAAAACACCATCTATGAGTCAATAGGTGTGATATGAGCGCCAAGACATAAACTTTACGTGATAAATAAGCTTGGAAAGAATGGATCTATGAGTTAGTGGAACAGATCTGACCTCAGAAGGTCGTTTGGGGTTGTGCATGGAATGCACTCGTCGAGTCCATTGGCAGACTCGACGAGTTGGAGCGAGCTGTTCCGTGTTTTCGATCCAGGGGTTGAGTAACCGAGTTGGGTGAGTGACTTGGTGAGTCGGAAGGGATTCAGAGGAATCGGGTTCCCGTAGGGACTTGGCTAGTCCACGCCAGACTCGACGAGTTGGGTTGACCGATGTTGACTTGATAAAATTAGTCAACCCTAGTTGGGAAAGTGTTAATTAGAGATGTATTCGTGTTATAGGAGGACTATAACCCGGGAGATCGAGCACTAGTGATTTCAGGGATTTACGAGTTACCGAGATACGCGAGGTGAGTCTTCTCACTAGACTTTACCTTGAGTAGGTAATTAGAGTTATGTGATACAGTGTTGTATGCTATATATGTGTTATGTGTTGCACTGCATTATTCTATGTGATTTATGCTGTGCATGCTACAGAGTTAGAACCGGAAGGTTCACAGAGATAGAGCCTGAGGGTTCATAGAGTTGGGTGCACGGACCCAAAGAGTTATAGCCTCGAGTGGCTAATATGTGTTATATATATATATATATGGTATTTTGGGGAACTCACTAAGCTTTTTGCTTACAGTGTTTGGTGTTATTTGTTTCAGGTACTAGTGAGGATCGCGGGAAGGCGCCGGCCTGATCAGTACACACACATGATTTTTATGTTATGAGATCTTGGGATTGTTATATGCTATGAATTTGAGTTTCAAACAATAATGTTTTTATGAATAATAAATGAATTATGTTTTTATAAAATAAGAAAAATTGTTTTGAAATTTACGGTGTTACAAGTTGGTATCAGAGCCTTGGTTTGAGGGATTCGAGTACACCTTCGGGCGTATTTGAACTCAAACTGAGGATTTGAGAAATATTTTCAAAAAGAGTAAAAGATTTTTGGAAAACGCAGAGCAGAGTCGTGTGTACGATCAGTCAGCACCCGAACGTTGATTTCCCAAGATACCTTTATGTTATATGCTTATGATATTGATATGATGCATTCTCGTGCTAGAGTGGGCTAGGTACTCCTATTAGGACTAGAGTGGCATGATTTGTGATGCCTTAGCCTAGGGAGAGGTGAACTGCTATGAGATGCTTGAGAGTGAGTAGGTAGAAGCGAGGAGCTTATGAGAGATCTGTTAGAGAAAGAATTTTGCATAATAGAGTACTTGGGACTTGGGATCCTAGGAGGAGGACTTGGGTTGTATACTGACGCGGTGTGGAAGGTAGTATTGGGCCCGTACTACTGAAAACACTGGGACGGGGTACAGTTCAAGTAAGAATCTTCGGGATGCCGAGAAACAAGGAGGGACGAGTTATCGAGTGCGAGTATGATCGAGTGAGTTTCTAATATATCGTATGTTGTTTTTCAGAGGTAGATCATGGTGAGGACACGTCATGTGCCAGAGAGCAGCGAGACCAGTGATGAGGAGATCCGCCGGATCATCCATGAGGAGGTGGCTGCGGCCATCAGGGCAGAGATACCAGAGATGTTCGGGTCTATCAAGACCACGCTGATTGAGACTTTTGACGAGCGTTATGCCGCACTTTCTGAGGCTGCTGTTGCGGCGGCCACCGCAACCATTGCTGCTGCTAGGCCGCAAGGGGGTGACTCATTGTTGTTCAGGGAGTTCAGCAACACGAAGCCACCAGAGTTTGATGGGACGCAGGATCCGTAGCACTTGAGGGGTGTTTCAACACATGCTCGTGCCCGTAACACTTGAGGGTTCGGTTTGCGCTGAACCAGCTTCGCCTGGGGGCGAAGGATTGGTGGAAGTTCACGACAGCACACTATTCTCCAGCAGAGCTTGCTGCGGTGACCTGGGAGAGGTTCACCACCATGTTTCATGATGAGTACGTTCCTCCGGTGGAACGGGATTGGTTAGCATAGGAGTTTTTGACCCTCAAGCAGGGTACAGAGTCCGTTACAGTTATTACCAGGATGTTTCATGAGAGGGCGATGTTCTGCCCTGAGCAGGCACGTATGAGCCGTTATTTGAGTATTTTGAGGAGAGATATTCGGGAGTTCGTGGTTAACTCCTCGTACCGGAAATTTTCCGAGCTTCAGGCAAATGCTCGGAAGAGGGAGATTGAGCTAGAGACTCAGGCTAGGGAGGAGGCGGAGTCTCAAGGGAGGGATCGGCGACCGACACAGTCCCAGCCGGCAGCCAAGCGGGCCAAGCCCGCTGATCCCAAAGCAGGGAGCCAGAAGGGCAGCACTTGTGGAAAGTGCAGCAAGGGTCATGATGGAGTTTGTAGAGCTGGATCTTGCTACAAGTGTGGCAAGGAGGGGCATATGGCCAAGGACTGCCCCAAGGGGTTTGTAGTGTGTTTCCACTGCAACCAGACCGGACACCGGAAGGCGGAGTGTCCGCTGCTGCGAGGGTCAACACAGGGAGCTTCACAGGGGACTACCCCTGCTGCGATTAGAGCTTCGGATAGTCGGCCGGTGAAGACCGAGACGCCGAAGGCTCGGGGGAGAGCCTTCCTGTTGACTGCGGAGGAGGTCCGCGCAGCGCCCAATGTCGTGGCTGGTATGTATTCTTTCATGTATTTATTTTAATATTTGAGATTTTGTGCTTATTTTATGTTATGCGTAGGTACTTTTCTTGTGAGTTCTGTACCTGCTTTGGTGTTATTTGACTCGGGTGCGAGTCGATCTTTTGTATCGTTGGCTTTTAGTCAGCACATCAGTATTAGTCGGGAGGCGTTGAGTCGACCTCTGAGAGTCTCCATCGCCGATGAGAGAGCAGTGTATGCCACAGAGGTGATTCGAGGGTGTGTACTCGAGATCTTCGGTGTAGAGTTTCCTATTGATTTGGTCCCGATTGCAATGGGGGACGTCTGTGTCATCGTAGGCATGGATTGGTTGAGCAGATTTGGAGCCGTTATCGATTGCGAGCGGCAGCTGGTGACTATACGAGACCCAAGTGGGGGAGTTCTTACGGTGTACGACGAGGGTACCCGTCCCGATTCAGCGTTTTGTTCGGCTGCTAGAGCGAGACAGAGTCTATAGCAGGGCTGTAGTGGTTTTGTAGCATATGTGGCGGATACGAGAGTTGGTGCAGAGAGACCGAGTACGGTTGAGGAGGTTCCGATAGTGCGGGAGTTCCCGGATGTCTTCCCCGAGGAGTTACCGGGTGTGCCTCCTGAGAGGCAGGTTGAGTTTCACATTGATTTGATTCCGGGGGCAGCTCCTATTGCCAAGGCGCCCTATCGCCTTGCACCTCCAGAGATGCAGGAGTTATCCTCGTAGCTTCAGGAGCTGCTGGGGAAGGGGTTTATTCGGCCGAGTAGCTCGCCGTGGGGAGCACCGATCCTTTTTGTGAAGAAAAAGGATGGTTCGCACCGAATGTGCATAGATTATCAAGAGCTAAACAAGTTAACGGTCAAGAACCGTTATCCTTTGCCGAGGATCGATGATTTCTTCGATCAGCTGTAGGGAGCATCTTGGTTTTCCAAGATTGATTTGAGATCTAGATATCATCAGATGAGGGTGCGCGAGGAGGATATCCAGAAGACTGCGTTCAGGACTCGTTATGGGCATTACGAGTTCGTGGTGATGCCATTCGGGCTCACCAATGCGCCTGCAGCGTTCATGGATCTCATGAACAGGGTATGCGAACCGATGCTGGATCGATCAGTGATTGTGTTTATTGACGACATTTTGGTATATTCGAGATCTAGGGAGCAGCATGAGGAGCATTTGCGAGAAATCCTCAGTGTGCTGAGATCGGAGAGGCTTTATGCCAAATTCTCCAAGTGCGATTTTTAGTTACGAGAGGTGCAATTCCTTGGTCACCTCATTAACCAAAAGGGGATTTTGGTCGATCCGGCCAAGATCGAGGCGGTGTTGAGTTGGGAGGTGCCGAAATCTCCTTCCGAGATCAGGAGTTTTCTAGGGTTGGCCGGCTATTATCGGAGGTTCATCAGGGACTTCTCCAAGATTGCTGTTCCTCTCACCAGGTTGACCCGGAAGGGTGTGGTGTTCAGCTGGGCCCCAGAGCAGTAGGCCTCATTTGAGACTCTTCGCCAGAGATTGTGTGAAGCCCCGGTGTTGGCTCTTCCAGAGGGAATGGAGGACTTCTTGGTGTATTGTGACGCATCGATATCTGGGTTGGGCGCGGTGTTGATGCAGAGGGGGCATGTGATCGCGTACGCATCGAGGCAGCTGAAGCCTCACGAGGCAAGGTATCCCACCCACGATCTAGAGTTGGGGGATGTGGTGTTCGCCCTCAAGATTTGGCGCCATTACCTGTATGGGGTTCGGTGTACGATATACACGGACCATAAGAGTTTGAAGTATTTGATGGATCAACCAAACCTGAACATGCGTCAGAGAAGATGGTTGGATGTAGTAAATGATTATGATTGTGAGATCCTTTACTACCCGGGCAAGGCTAATGTGGTAGATGACGCCCTGAGTCGTAGGGCAGAGAATGCCCCGATTCGGGATATTTGTATGAGATTGACGGTGATGACTCCGGTGTTGGACACCATCAGAGGGGCTCAGGCTGAGGCAGTAAGACCGGAGAACCGTAAGAGAGAACTAGTTATCGGTTAGGTATCAGAGTTCGTAACCGATAGCAGAGGGCTTATGACCTTCCAGGGTCGGATTTGGGTACCGTTTGTTGGTGGAACGCGTACCATCTTGATGGAGGAGGTGCATAGATCGAGATTATCGATCCATCCCGGGGCCACTAAGATGTTTCTGGATCTTAAAAGGGAGTATTGGTGGCCCTGTATGAAGAGAGATGTAGCGTGGTTTGTTGAGAGGTGCCTAACCTGTCGTAGGGTTAAGGCCGAGCATCAGAGACCGCATGGTAAGTTGCAACCACTGGAAATCCCAGAGTGGAAATGGGAGCAGATATCTGTGGATTTTATCACCAAATTGCCGAGAACGACGAGGGGTGTCAATGCGATTTGAGTGATAGTAGACTGTTTGACAAAGAGTGCTCACTTTCTCGCCATTAGTGAGAGTTCTTCAGAAGAAAAGTTAGCAGAGGTCTATGTGAGAGAGGTGGTATCACGGCATGGGGTGCCGATCTCGACCGTGTCAGATCGGGATGTGCATTTCACTTCCAGATTTTGGAAGAAGTTCCATGAGGAGTTGGGTACGAGGCTGCATTTTAGTATCGCATACCACCCACAGACTGACGGTCAGAGAGAGCGGACGATTCAGACGCTCGAGGACATGCTCCGAACATGCGTGTTGGATTTTGGCGGAAGTTGGGACACGTATTTGCCCTTAGCAGAGTTCTCCTACAATAACGGCCATCATTCGAGCATTGGTATGCCGCCTTTTGAGCTGTTGTATGGGAGGAGGTGTCGGACTCCCATTTGCTGGGGAGAGGTAGGGCAACGAGTGATGGGTAGCACGGAGATTGTGCTTCAGACGACAGAGCAGATATAGCGGGTCAGACATAGATTGTTGACCGCTCAGAGCCGCCAGAAGAGTTATGCGGGTAGGCGGCGATCCGAGCTTGAGTTCCAGGTCGGTGATTATGTTCTCCGGAAGGTATCTCCTTGGAAAGGAGTGATTCGGTTCAGGAAGAGGGGAAAGCTAGGGCCCCAGTATATTGGGCCGTTCAGAGTGATCGCGAGAGTGGGCAGGGTAGCGTATCGCCTGGAGCTACCTGCGGAGTTGGAGCGGATTCATAATGCCTTCCACGTGTCTCAATTGAGGAAGTGTATAGCCGACGAGTCGACGATAGTGCCGTTAGAGGACATTCAGGTGGATGCGAGCCTGAACTACGCGGAGAGACCAGTCACGATTGTGGATCGGAAGATCAAGGTTCTGAGGAACAAGGAGGTGCCTCTGGTACAGGTTCAATGGCAACATCGGAAAGGATCCGAGTTGACCTGGGAGCCAGAGCGTGAGATGCGGGAGCAGCATTCGGAGCTTTTTCAGGGATGAGACTTCGAGGGCGAAGTCAGATTCATGTTGGGGAGAATTGTAACATCCGAAATTTCAAGTATTATATTTATTCATTTTATTTCGAGTTTTGGTAGAAGAACTCGGCGAGTTGGTGCGTAGACTCGCCGAGTAGAGACGTGATTTCTCACCCGGATTAATGACCGGACTCGACAAGTCGCATTGGTGGACTAGGCGAGTCCGCACTGTTTAATTAAACCCTAATTTCTTGGGTTTGAGACCTATTTAAAGGGCCTTATGGCCGTCATTTGTGCTCACAACCTCCCAGAGCGAAACCCTAGTGAGCTTGAGCGTTTGAAGTGAGAGAAGGAGCCATTGTCGACCTTGGAGGTGTTTTCTAGCAAGGGAAAGGAAGCTATAGCCAAGAGGAAGCAAGAGGGTTAACTTCCTGAAGATCTGAGGTCCAAAGCATCACGTTTGAGGTACTATTTTCGAACCATTTTCTGTGGTGGTGATGTTCATGTGGATTTAGGGCTTATTGAGCCCTTTTGTGACTAGATCTAGTGCTACCATGGTCCCTTAAGCGAGTTAGGTCCTGGATCTGGACCCATGGAGGTCTAGAGTGCCTCTTTGTCAAAGCTTTATATGAGTCTATGGAGGTTTTGGTTTGGGATCATTGTGTTTGAGGTTAAAACACCATTTATGAGTCAATAGGTGTGATATGAGCGCCAAGACATAAACTTTACGTGATAAATAAGCTTGGAAAGAATGGATCTATGAGTTAGTGGAACAGATCTGACCTCAGAAGGTCGTTTGGGGTTGTGCATGGAATGCACTCGTCGAGTCCATTGGCAGACTCGACGAGTTGGAGCGAGCTGTTCCGTGTTTTTGATCCAGGGGTTGAGTAGCCGAGTTGGGTGAGTGACTCGGTGAATCGGAAGGGATTCAGAGGAATCGGGTCCCCGTAGGGACTTGGCGAGTCCACGCCAGACTCGACGAGTTGGGTTGACCGTTGACCATTGACCAGAGTTGACCGGTGTTGACTTGACAAAATTAGTCAACCCTAGTTGGGAAAGTGTTAATTAGAGATGTATTCGTGTTATAGGAGGACTATAACTCGGGAGATCGAGCACTAGTGATTTCAGGGATTTACGAGTTACCGAGATACGCGAGGTGAGTCTTCTCACTATACTTTACCTTGAGTAGGTAATTAGAGTTATGTGATACAGTGTTGTATGCTATATATGTGTTATGTGTTGCACTGCATTATTCTATGTGATTTATGCTGTGCATGCTACAGAGTTAGAACCAGAAGGTTCACAGAGATAGAGCTTGAGGGTTCATAGAGTTGGGTGCACGGACCCAAAGAGTTATAGCCTCGAGTGGCTAATATGTGTTATATATATATATATATATATATATATATATATATGGTATTTTGGGGAACTCACTAAGCTTTTTGCTTACAGTGTTTGGTGTTATTTGTTTCAGGTACTAGTGAGGATCGCGGGAAGGCGCCGGCTTGATCAGTATACACACGAGATTTTTATGTTATGAGATCTTGGGATTTTTATATGCTATGAATTTGAGTTTCAAAAAATGATGTTTTTATGAATAGTAAATGAATTATGTTTTTATAAAATGCGAAAAATTGTTTTGAAATTTACGGTGTTACACCCCTCTATCCAAAGAAACCCTAATTCGTGCATTCTCTCCCTTTTTGTGTGTGTGTGTGTGTGAGCTTGAAGAGTGAGTTTTTGGTAATCTTTTGAAGAAGCTTGGAGTTTGAAGAGGTTTGATTGAGAAGAAGGCTATAGATATGGTATCTTCTCTGTTGTTGCAACCATTTTGAGGTATAAAGTCAATACCTTGGTCATTTATTGCTTAGATCTTCCCCTTGGAAGTTTATTGTCGTTTTTGGCTTATATTGGGGTCATTCTTGGGTTTGTCCATTTATTGAAGTTGCCACTTCATATCTGGATGCTTTGTGGCCTCTTTGGGCTTAAAAATTTAAGCTTTATCATGTTATAGGCCCCCTTCTTGCTTTAGGCCCTTGTTAGGCCTTCTTTGAGTGTTTTAACCTCCTTGTGTTATGCATGGACGTAAAGTTAGCAACTTTACATGGTTTTCCAGCTCATGGGTTTCAGATCTTCATTCTTGAGCGTTGGAAGGGACGAAAAAGGACTGAATGAGTTAAGTTGGGAAAACTTGACGAGTTGTCCTGACAACTCAGCGAGTTGGTTCGAGTTTTTCCCGCTATTCAGGGTACTGTAGGAACTCGACGATTTGTCTTGATAACTCGGCGATTTGGCTTGGATTTTCCCCGTTTCTCTAAGTACTAAAGGAACTCGACGAGTTGGTAGGTGCACTCGACGAGTTAGGTCAACATGGACCGTTGACCTTGACTTTGACCATGGTTTACCAAGTTTTAATTTGAGGGCATTTTGGGTATTTGAGGTGTTGATGGGTTGGTCATGATAGTTATAGGCATTTAGTTGGGAGCTGGGATTCAGAGTTAGATCTTATAAGTTTAGCTGCTTGTGAAGTGAGTGTTCCTCACTGTACTTGTTGGGTCGAAGGCACCAAGGCCGGCCCCTTTGAATTGTTATCTCGATTATTGCATGTGTGAGTATTGTAGTGATCTGTTAGATCTGTATCCTAATAATATGATGATGCTATACTTAGTGATCTGTAAGATCTATCTGTTTGCATGATTGTTTGGTTATATGTTTAATTTTTACGTATATGTCAACATGTTATGTGTGGGTGGGTTGAGGCGGACCTGCTTTGTGTTGAAGGCCAACAGACCCAGGGCGTCCTAGATAGACTGAAGGCCAGTAGGGCTAGGGATGAGCAAATGGACCGGGGAACCGGTCGGGCCGGGACTGGGACGTTATTTTTGTGGATTTTTGGAACCGAGAACCGATATAACCGGAACCGGTAGAACCATAAAAAACCGGAACCGTATGATGCTATTTTTCGAGGACCGGTTCCAACATTTGAAGAGACGACAAGAACCGGTAGGAACCGGGAACCGGTAGAACCATCGGGCCGGTTCGGTTCTTGATTTTGGCCGAAGCCGGTTCCCGGATCGGGTCCGGTTCGGGCCGGTTCGGTCCTTTTGCTCATCCCTAAGTAGGGAGTACCAGTCAGGGTGAAGGCTCGGAGAACGTTCCAGATAGGCTGAAGGTCCAAGGTGGCGTACCAATCATGCTGTAGGTTCTGTGAGCGTACCAGATAGACTGTAGGCCAGTGGGGGCATTCCAGTTAGGCTGAAGGCTCTGAATGCATGCTGTTTGTGATATTATTATGGTTTTGGTATTATTATTGGTATTTTAGGGGAAACTCACTAAGCTTCGGGGTAACAATTTTGGATTATGTTTAAGGTACTTATGAGGATCGCGGGAAGGCGAAGGCGTGATCATGCACCTCCTCATATTTGTTTTATGATTTCTTGGATTTCTCTGATGTTGAACTATTTTGAAAACAATTTATAATGAATGATGGTTTTTCGAGTTATTTAAAAGTTTCAAAAATTTCAAAATTTTATGAATGTTACAAGTTGGTATCAGAGCCTTGGTTTGAGTGAATTGGAGGAACACTCGTGTGAATCTAGTCTCAAACTAAGGAAAAGATTTTCAAAATGTTTTTGAAATGGTTTTCGAAATACTAAAGGAGGATGCGATGTATACGATCATCCAGAGCCAGTAAGTAGATCCCAAAATACCATGCTATTATTTGATATTATGATATGTTAGAACAACATGCTAGTGATAGGCTAGGGATCTTCAGGAATTGCATGATAGAATTGCCTGATTATATGATGTTTGATAGCCTAGGGCCTTTTCTTTTATGAAATTGACATCATTACTATAGTTGCTTAGTGTATGCATCATGGTTATATATAACTAAGATCTTATATCCTATGAATGTTTGGGTTGGCCTTATTTCATGTTCTTGTTTGATGAAGGGCTTAGGGTAGGATCAGATATTCGAATGTCTATAAGGTCTAGTGTTATGTATGGCTAGCATACACGAGTGCTGTAGGGTTGGTGGAAGTTTCATGGATGAGTCGTGAGGGGTCAGTCGACTAGTAGTGAGATGCTTAACTTTTCCTCTAGGAGTGAGGACTGCGCGTTCGTTTTTGCTTATGAGTATTGTTAGGGTGTTGTGATGATCCTTGAGACAAACACAGGTAGGTGTTGAAGGTAGTATGGGACCATACTACTGAAAGGACAGGACCCGTATGTATAGCAAGGAAGTCACAACCCTTAGGGATTCGTTGGGAGTTGGTTCCCCGTTATTTATGTGGATTATCTGATATCTTCCTGGTGTATTTTCAGTATGGTGTTTACGAGACAATTCGAAACCGGATTCGAGTCAGGATTAGGAACTAGCAGTTAGGGTGGGCCAACATTGACAAAGGACCGTGTCAGGGAGATCATTCGTGAGGAGGTGGTTACTATTGTCCGGGGTTAGATTCCGGAGATGTTCGGGTCTATCAAGACCACAATGATGGAGTTCTATGATGATCGCTACACAACCATTTCTGAGACGGCTGCTTCTGCAACCTCGACAGCCGTGACGACTACAATTGTTAGGACATGATGGGTTTTTAAGTATCGGGACTTCGATAATAAGAAGCCTCCGAATTTCGATGGAGTTCAGGACCTGATCATAGCCATGAGGTGGCTATCTGATGTGGATGGGTGTTTCTTCACATTTGCTTGCCCTGCTGACCGGAAGGTCTGGTGCGCTTTGAACCTCCTGAGGTCCGGAGCGAAGGATTGGTGGAGACTTGTTACAGAATCGTACTTAGATGAGCAGAGGGATGCGGTATCATGGGATCAGTTCAGGGAGATGTTTTGCACTCGCTACATTCCTCGAGTCGAGTGTGAGAGATTGGCTTAGGAGTTTTTTGACCCGAGGTAGGGATCGGAATCAGTGACGGAGATCACCCGGATGTTTACTGAGAGGCCAATGTTTTGCCTTGAGTTTGCTTTAGAGCAGGCTCAGATGAACCGTTACCTAAGCATGCTGAAGACGGACATCCAACAGTTTGTTTCTCCTAAGTGGTGTGATACCTTGCTGAAGTTGCAGAAGGCCGCTAGGTGGTGTGAGCTTGAGATTGAGTTTCAATTGTGAGAACAGAGGCAGGCCCCGATGCAGTCGCAGTCAGTGCCGAAGCGGTTCGAGGCCACCGATTCTAGGTTTGTAGGTTAGAGTATCCGCTCTTGCGGGAAGTGCGGAAGGTTCATGCTGGAGCTTGTCAATCTGGTGGAGTGTGCCGCAAATGTGGCAAGGAGGGGCATTATGCGAGGGACTGCCGCCAGTCCATCCCGGTTCAAGGTATGAGGATTTGCTATCATTGTGATTAGATTGGCCTTGTGAAGGTCAATTGTCCGTTGCTTGCCGCTAGGCCGGCTCAGGCCCCCACACCAGCTACATTGAGGATCACCGACAGGAGTCAGGGCAGGGTGGAGCCCTCGAGGGCTCGAGGTCATGCTTTCCAGCTCATTTCCGAAGAGGCCAGGACAACACCAGATGTTGTGACTGGTATGTTTCTATCCTTTATCTTATTGATTATGTTTATTTTATGCTCATATGTTTGTACCCATGTTAGATAAGTTCCTAGTGAACTCCTTGCATGCTCTATTATTGTTTGACTCGGGTGCGAGTCGGTCTTTTGTTTCTCGGTCCTTCAGCAGGGAATTTGTTTTGCCCATGGGGGAGTTGGAGTGTTCGTTGTGAGTTTTGTCACCAACGAACACGAGGTTTCTGCTTATTCGGTTTATCAGGAATGCATTCTAGAAATCTTCAGGGCGTCCTTTCCGATCGATTTGATTCCAATTCGTATGGGGGATGTCTGTTTGATTGTGGGTATGGATTGGCTGAGTTGATTCGGTGCAATGATTGATTGCGAGGGTTAACATGTGTTGTTTCGAACCCCAAGTGCGGGAGAACTGGTCATTTATGGAGAGGGCACCCTGTTGGGTTTAGGGTTTTGTTCGGCAGCCAGGGCTCGGCAGTATATTCAGCACGGGTGTGTAGGTTATTTGGCTTATGTGGTGGATACGTGGGTTGGGAATCAGGTGTCAGTTGTGGATGTTCTGGTCATTAGGGAATTCGCTGATGTATTCCTGGAGGAGTTACCCAGTGTGCCTCCTGAGAGGCAGGTTGAGTTCAGGATCGACCTTGTGCCAGGTGTGGCCCCTATTGCCAAGGCGCCGTATCGATTGGCACCACTTGAGAAGCAGGAGATGTCATCTCAACTGAACGGCAGAAACATTCGGGGGGTGGAGGACGTCATGTTCAGTATCATAACAATGAACAATAGTAAAACAAGCAACGACATCATCCATTGCATTAATAACATAGTTAATACAAGTGTGTTCTGTGTAAAGTTGTAATACACCAAAAATATATAATCAAAATAAAGACGAGTCTTGAAAGTGCTCCGTCTTCTCAAAACCTGGCCGTCTGTACCTGTCTACTGGTGACCTGAGAGTACAAGTTATTTTGAAAGCGTAGATCAGCATTTAAGCTGGTGAGTTCATAAGTATTTTAGTGTCAAAAGTTTGCATAAGTTTGATGAAAATGTTTGTAAGTGTGTGATGTAAAGGTTTGTAAGTGATTGATGTAAATGTTTGTAAGTGTGTGATGTAATTGTTTGTTTACTTCCTAGAAAATCCTATATTTTCTACTAAAATGGAGAGTAGTCTTCTACTAAGACCCGACTATTCTGTATGTTTGTTCTTTTGTAAAAGTGAGTGTTTTCCCAAGTATATGACTATTATTACCAGAAAATAGTTTACATTACCTTTTATGTGAGAAGATCACTATATGAATGTAATGGGAAATTGACAATGTACAGTAATGTTGTAATAAGTAACTACTGAAGCA
Source organism: Lactuca serriola (assembly GCF_051521515.1). Lineage (NCBI taxonomy): Eukaryota > Viridiplantae > Streptophyta > Magnoliopsida > Asterales > Asteraceae > Lactuca > Lactuca serriola. The sequence continues at coordinate 92,178,040 of NC_136411.1, read as the reverse complement.
CTAACTACCTAAAAACCAATTTGTTTAATTAAGGTTAAAATGTGATGTGGTTATAACTATACCGATTGACGAGTATTTAACACGACGACCTACTGGTGTCGAAACCGAATATGTGACATTTGTCACCCCTTGGCTTGCCTGCCGGACTATAGCTAACAGTGGGGATGTGTGATTGTCAGTCTCGTATAGATCTATACACACAATGCCCGGTCTCCCTCCAAGAGACTCTGGTTACAAAACGCGACATAGCAAGTATATTGCTATGCCGTGAAGTAGTATCTCACATTATTGTTATCTGTCTTTGTAAAAGGATGTATGTTCCTTTCTGTTCTTTTTATTGTATGTTCCTTTCTTTTCTTGTTATTGTATGTTCCTTTCTGTTCTTGTTATTGTATGTTCCTTTCTGTCCTAGTTATTGTATGTTCCTTTTTGTCGTAGCTATTGTATGTTTGAACTGACTCATGTAAGAACTAACTCATGTAAGTTTCATTGTTCTAGAAATAGTAAGTAGTAACCTCCTAAACTATACTTTTTATAGTTTACTAGTAAGCTCTGTAATTGAATGAATGCTCATGTTTGTACACCTTTGCTACTCAAAGGTATTGAACTGATTGAAAGTAATTTTATATCAACACTCATATACATAATATATAACTAAGATTTAAATGATATTCGAACAAACAAACGATACCCTAAGTCCACTTCCAAACAACGAAAAGGATATAAAGCGAATTATCAGTCCTAAGTCCTTTAAATCTTATTTATATAACTATATCTATATAGACATGATTTATACAATATATAAGTTTAAAAGAGTTTTGTAAAACATTTAAAGAGTTTATCATATAAAAAGAGTTTTAACCATTTGAGTGATTATTGACGACTTGATGTCAGTTTATAAAAAGGATTTGAAACAGTTTGTTTGGTAACACAGTTTTGAAGTATAAGGAATCTCTTGGTTTGATAGTTATAAATCATATGTGATTGATTACACAACTAATTTGTTTTCTACTTGTATTCCCCCCATAAAAACATTTAAAATCATTAAAAGGTAAATTTAGGGGTATGAACTCACTTGCAGTGAGTGGTTCGACTGAAGGATTGCTATAGGATGCTAAGTATGCCAAGTGAAATCCCGAACACAAACAGATCCTAATAAACATATAATAACACATATATGTGTACAATTAGTGTACATAACAACTAATCATGTATGGAAAACACCCTTAGGAACTTGGAATCACTCATAATCGAGTGTATCAATCACATATGATTGTTAAAAGGGAGTTTACGGCCACACTTATGAGTGTTTGCGGCCATGGATGTGTTTATGGCCAAGAACACTTGAAGTGTTCACGGCCCAAGCTTGGTCTATGAAGGGTTTACGACAATAGATGAAGAGTTCATGGCCATCATGATCTTATGACTGGTTTACGGCCACCATGAAGGGCTTAGGGCCATAAACTCTTGAAGATCATGAACAATATGTTTGATTCAAGGTTGGAAAATAAGTATTTCTAATGGATATAAGGTGGTAGAAGAGATACTCATGATTTTGGAAGCCTTTGGGGTGTTCATGGCCACCAAGAACAAGTGTGTGTTCTTGGTGAAAAGGATGAAGATTTGAAGATCTAATTCAAAAGAGTTGGATTCATGGATGATATCAAAGGGTTTCTCTTGAATATGAAAGATATCAACAAACAATGAAAGGAATACTTACCACTTGAAGAGAAATGGAAGTGTTCTTGATGATACTTGAGAGAGAATTGAGTGTTCTTGACTTGAGGATGTGAGAAAAGAAGGAAAAATGAAGGAACTTCATACTTAAGGGAGGGGTTCATGGTTGGCCATGGGTTTACGGCCGTAAACCCTAGTTTGCGCTGTGAACTCCTTGTGATGGAGTTTCTGGCTTGATTTCAGTTTAACGAACTTAAGTTAACACATCCTAACACATAAACCTTGAATGTACTAGGCTTTAGAACACTCAAACAGAATCTTAACAATGCTAAAAGATAGTAGAAACGAGTCTGACTTTTGATTGAAATGATTGACTTTATAAGATAGAAATTTGGGGTTGTCACATCATCCCCTGTTAAAGGGAATTTCGTCCCGAAATTAGAGTTTAAGCAAATATAGATAAACTAAGGGAAAGGATGAGGATATTTCTGTTTCATTTGATCCTCGCGCTCCCAAGTGAATTCAGGTCCTCGCTTGGCATTCTAGCGAACCTTCACTGTCGGGATACGACTTTGCTTTGTTTGCTTGACCTCCCGGTCCATGATCTCTACTGTTTCTTCTACGAAGTTGAGGCTCTCATTGATCTCGATCTCATCGAGTGGGATAACAAGAGTCTCATCGGATAGGCACTTTTTCAAGTTCGACACGCGGAAGGTAGGGTGTACGTTACTAAGTTCTTGAGGTAGTTTGAGTTTGTAAGCTACAGGGCCGATTCTAGCGAGAATCTCAAAAGGCCCTATATATCTTGGATTTAGCTTTCCACACTTTCCGAAGCGTATGAAGCCCTTCCAGGGTGAGACCTTCAATAGAATACGGTCACCAACCTGGAATTCCAAAGGTTTCCTTCTCTTGTCTACGTAGCTTTTCTATCGATCTGTAGAGGCTTTCAATCGTTCACGAAACTGAATGATCTTCTCGGTTGTTCCCCGAATAATTTCTGGACCTGTGAGAGTGTTGTCAGGAACTTGTCCTTTAGCTAACTGTGTATAACCCACTTCAGCCCAACACAGAGGGGATCTGCACTTCCGACCATAGAGGGCCTCAAATGGAGCAGCCTTTATGCTTGTGTGATAACTGTTATTGTAGGAGAACTCAACAAGGGGTAAATGAGTATCCCATGTCTTCCCAAAGTCTATCACACATGCTCACTACATATCTTCCAAATTTTGAATAGTCCTCTCACTTTGTCCATCGGTTTGCGGATGATAGGCAGTGCTCATGTCCAGCCTAGTTCGTAGAGAACTTTGTAGCGACTGCCTGTGACAACCCGATATTTCAACTCTTTGTAATGGCCTAATAAGTCAAGTATTGTAACCACTTTTGAGTTAAAGAAATTAACTTTTATAATATAATGTCCAAAAAGTTCTATTTAACTGCCTACTATGTTTAATATCATTAAACCGGGATCGTACGTAAAAAGAATGCCCAAATCCGGCTTCGTATATTGAAGTTAAGATTTTTCCAAGTTCGGCTTAGCAGCAGACAGCTAAAAACTCGAATCGGAGATCGAGCGACTTTTGGCCGGAATGACCTAAACGAGAATCGAAGGTCTCGACAATGGTATTTCGGCGGTGAAAAGTCTGGCAAAAACCGACGTCAGATAAAGAAGTTATGATTTTTTAAAGAAATTCCTTAATCACGTCATTTTATAAATAAATATAAAAATAATTTCGGAATTTGCCAACGGAGTCTAAACGAAAGTTGTAGAGCGTAGTCTCACCTACGCGTGGATATAAAGACCATCGAAAACGGAGTTCGTATGAAAAAGATATGATTTTTTGAAGTTTATTAAATAAATTATATATAAATTTAATTCAAAATCCGGTAATATCCGAAGGAGGAGTCAGCGTCCTCATCCGAGTTATGCGCCGCGTAACCTCGTACGCCCCGCGTACGCGATGGCCTTGGTCTCGGTCCGTACGCGTCGCCCGTATGCGAAGCTACTCCGTTTCCGTCCCATCCGAAGCCGAGGCAGTCGAGGACTCGGTCATGCATGACGTACGAGTACGCGCTGCGTACGAGCGTACGCCCCGCGTACCGAGGCGGTTCAGCCCTCTATAAATAGAAATGCGAGGGTTCCCGAAAATTTTGCTCATTCTCTCTCTATTTTCTTGCGTTTTGCCTCGTTTTCCGTGCCCACACTACCCCGAAGCTCTGGTCTTTTTGCTCAAGTCCCGAGGGTCGATTTTACTCCTGAAATTCCCGAGAATCCCGAGAAAAATCCGTTTCCCGAGACGAAACTCTGCCCGGTTTTCCATCTCGCTATCTTCAAACTTTCAAGTGAGTTCATACCCCTTAATTAACCCTTTTTAAATATTCTAAATGCTTTTATATGCTTTCTAAGGGGGGGGGGGGGATTACAAGTAAAACACACAACTACTATCGGGTGTTATATATAAAGATTTTTATACACTTTTATTAAGTAGAATCATATGTGATTTATAAACTTTATAGGGAACTCTCGTATACAAAATATATTACAATAGAATCCTATCTTTATAAATATAAATTGTTGTAATGCATGTATAAACTAAACATTTTCTTAGATTATATGTATACTTGCCTACCTTAGGCTCTGCAAAAATCTATACAGTTATAAAATGTGATTCCTTTTCTAGGCATTTTTCTAAACAAACAAGTCACACTTTTAGAAAACTATAATAGGTATAGTTTTACGAGGATATTGCTAACTTTTACATACTAGAAACATGATTTTCAAGAAGTCACTTTCATATACAAGAACAAACGAACATTTTAACACGTAAATCTGTTTTTATACCACGGTTTTGTGAGACATAAACTTCACGTACGTTCGAGTACACATTTCAAGTCCTGTATTATATACCAGAATCCCTTGGAGGGGGAGCATGGTGTTTGTGTATAGATCTATACGGTCTTGACAACCCGCGCCCTGACTGTTAGCTACAGTCCACCATTTGGGGTGACAAACGTCATAACATTCCAACGCCTGAAGAACGTTGTGTATAGGCATTCCGACTCAATAGTATGGTTATAAAACTCACATGGGGTATTAAAACTGCATTGATTTACAAGGTTTTCAAACACATTGGTTATTTTACACTTACATACATTTTAGAAACAAACATGGGTCTTGAGAGAAGGCTACTTTTATGCTAGTAGAAAATATAGGATTTTCTAAACACAACACAACCAAGGAAAAAACATTTTATTTCATACAAACATTGTCATTTAAATACTTATGAAACTCACCAGCTTAAATGCCGATCTACTCTTTCAAAATTACTTGTATGTCCCAGGAAATCAGTAATTTCAGGTATCATTATGCTTTTGATGAAGGGATGCTGCGGTGCCAGTTTAATCTCATATTTTGACATCATATTGTAATTGGTTTTGAACATGTAACTCTGGACAAATGTAAACTTTCAATTATATATGTGATGGTTGTATTGCTTTCTTTACTATGTATTCAATTGTTACGCTACCACATGAAGTCATCCGCCCCCGAACGTTTCCGCCGTTCAGGTTTGGGGGTGTGACAGATTGGTATCAGAGCAATGTTTATAGTGAACTAAGTATATCGAACCACATAAGATATACAAACTATAAATGCTTAAGGGACTAACACTCTTTGACAAAACATTTTATTTCTTTTTACGCTTAAGCAGCGTTACGTTTAACTTAAATTGATAGTTCATTTAAGTACAATTACATGCATACAACAAATTATTTTCATGATATCTAACTATACAACAAGTATTTAGACAAGTTGACACTACGATTAAGCCTCGATATATGTAATCAAATTTTGGACAAATATAGCGTGATCAACTATATTTGCCCGAGATTGGACCAACGTATATCGAGGAATGATCGTAGTAAGCAACAAGTCAAAACTTACCAAACCGTTACTGGAATCAAACACAAGAATTTAAATACTATAGGAGTATTTGCTACCTAAACTAGTCTAACTTACATGTTTTGCAAGTTTCAACTTTATTCAACTCTTTTAACCCTATTTCTCGTACAGTCAAATGGCTTGATTTCACCACCCCGGCGACCCCTACTTTCCCAACCATGGCAACGGAGGATGGGCCGAAGATGACCCCGAAGAGGACGAGGAACCCATAGAAGTGGATGATGACTCCGGTACCGACTCAGAACCGGAAGTGATCGATCCACCACCCGTTCAACCTCCCGTCTTCGTAATGAACTTTCAAGGACCAACTCCCGTCTGGGGAAGTCACCTCCATCATTGGAGCCAACAACAGAACTTACGCCTTCCCTACGGCATGTGCCGGGACTTCTATGATGTCCGCGGCGGAGGTTCGGCTGATCGGGCACTCCCGGTAATGGTGGGTAAGCTAGCCAATCAGTCCTATCAGTCCGGAGTTCAAGCTAGCCGACTCCGGGATGTCAACGTGGAAGTGTAGGTTCACACTTCTGACATCCGTAGGCTGGACAAGATACAAGACAATGCTCAACTCTAAACCGAGGCATTCCAAGCACAAATGATTGCAGCCCTCGCTGAACTGAGGGAACAACAAGCCGCTTTTGATAGGCGTCTAATGGAGTCGAAGCAATTAGATGCAGAGTCAAGCTCCAAGCGCGACCTACGTCGCAAGTAGTGCTTGTCAAAGACTCAAATTTTGTTATAGCTTAGGACCTCGGCTAAAAGTCTTTAAATTTCTCGAACTTTGTAATCGGAGACCCTTATAGGGGTCAAATTTTCATGATCTTTGTATCAACTTTTATATTAATATAAGTGACACTATTATTACTACGTTGAGTATTTCGTTCAACCTTGAAAAGTCTTTGAGAAACCAAATACTTGTTTCATACTTTCAGTCTTACAAATAACTTTCATTCTTCTATTTTAAGACTCATACTAGCATATGTTGTTGAACTATAGCAATTTAGTTCATGAGACACATTAATTTTCTATTCTATGGAATTCTTATCTTTACCTTTTCAACCTATAGTTGAAGGATGCCTCCGCGTAGGAATCCAAGGTGAAGCAACGGTGGGGAAGCACCTGTACCACCACCACCTCCACCACCTCAATTTGATGCTGTTATGTTCCAAGCAGCAGTCACCGCAGCGGTAGCAGCTGCCATGTCACAGATCAATAACTCGAGTACTAATGGCTCGGGATCTGGCACACACCCATCCAACCATGGCGAGAGTCATGGACCACCCCGAGAATGCACCTATAAGGACTTTACTAATGCCAAGCCCCGGATGTTTTATGGATCTGGTGGTGTGATAGCCCTGAGACAGTGGATTGAAAGGACAGAGTCAGTCTTTGAAATCTGCTCCTGTCCCGAGCACAGCAAAGTCAAATTTGCAACTTTCACCCTTATTGATAGAGCTTTAACTTGGTGGAATGGCCACGTTAAAGTACTTACCCTGATAGTGGCAAACTCAATAAGCTGGGAGAGCCTAAAAGCCATGATGATGAGAGATACTGCCCACGGGGAGAGATTCAAAAGCTCGAACACGAACTATGGACTCTCGGAATGGTTGGTACCGACATCGCAACTTATACCAACAGATTCTGCGATCTGGCAATCCTTTGCCCAGATATGATTGCTCCCGAGAGCAAGAAAATAGAAAGGTACATCTGGGGACTGACGCCCCAAATACGATCAAGCGTGTTAGCTTCCAAACCTGACACCTTTGAAAGTGGTAAGGAACTGGCACAATCTCTGATTGACTACGGAGGTCATCAGAACTCAACCGTTTCTGCATCAGAACCACAGAAAGGAAACAACAACAACAACAACAACAACAGGAAGAGAGTATGGAATAAAGGGAAGGGTGGGTCTTCCCAAGAATCCGCAAAGAAACAACTGGTTTCAGTGAATGCTGCCACTGTACCTACTACAGTCCCTACAGATCCCTACCCCACAAAGCCTTATGTAGGTAACCTTCCAAAGTGCACCAAATGCACTTACCACCACCATGGACCTTGTCGGGATATGCAGTGCGCCAACTGCAACAGAAAGGGACACACAGCCCGTTTCTGCAAGGACCACGCAAAACCGATCACTCAAGTTCCCAGTGCGGGTGGAGGCCAGACTTGCTACGGTTGTGGCGAGGTGGGCCACTACAAGAGGAACTGCCCTATGGCAGCAGGCACCGACGGTGTGGGACGAGTTTTGGCGATAGGCCACGACGAAGCTGTAGCTGACCCAACTATAGTTGTTGGTACGTTCCTTCTCGATAATTCATATGCATGCATATTATTCGATAGTGGAGCGGAGAGAAGCTTCGTGAGTCAAAACTTTATTCATTCACTTAAACCTAAACCTAGCAAGTTAGAAAAATCATTCACTGTAAAGATGGCCAATGGAAAAACCGAAAACACTAACTGCATATACATGGGCTGTACGTTAACTTTAGACGGCCATTCTTTTCCAATCAATCTCATGCCGGTCCAAATTAAAAGTTTTGACGTCATAGTCGGCATGGATTGGTTGAGTCTTCTTCGCGCCGACATCATGTGCTTTGAGAAAGCAGTCCGTCTAAATCTCCCTAACAACGAAACATTAGTTATCTATGGCGACAAATCAAGTACAAACCTTCGCATCATTTCGTGCATCCAAGCTCGAAAGTGCTTGCGGAAGGATTGTCGAGCATTCCTAGCGCACATCGTTGATACAAGTCAAGAACTGAAGGACATCAAGAACATTTCAGTAGTACGCGACTTTCCCGATATCTTTCCAGAAGAACTACCAGGATTACCACCACAACGCCAAGTCGAATTCAGAATCGACTTAGTTCCAGGGGCTACCCCAGTAGCGAAGTCGCCTTATCGTCTCGCACCAGCAGAGATGCAGGAACTTTCCAGTCAAATTAATGAACTCCTTCAAAAAGGATCCATAAGACCAAGTTTCTCACCATGGGGAGCACCGGTCCTGTTTGTAAAGAAGAAAGACGGATCGTTCCGTATGTGCATCGACTACAGAGAGCTGAACAAACTTACTGTCAAGAACCGTTATCCTCTACCCCGTATTGACGACATATTCGATCAACTTCAAGGAGAAAACTACTTCTCAAAGATAGATCTACGATCCGGATATCACCAATTACGAGTTCTATAGGGGGATATTCCAGAGACAGCTTTCCGAACTTGTTATGGACACTACGAATTTGTAGTGATGCCGTTCGGGTTAACCAATGCACCAGCAGTATTTATGGAGCTAATGAATAGGGTATGCCGTCCTTACTTGGATCAGTTCGTCATCGTCTTTATCGATGATATACTTGTCTACTCCCGAAGTGAGGAAGAGCATAGTCAGCACCTATGAAAAGTCCTAGAAACACTGCAAATGGAGAAACTCTATGCGAAGTTCTCTAAATGTGAATTTTGGATTCGAAGAGTCGAATTTTTAGGCCACGTTGTTAACGAGAAAGGGATACACGTGGACCCCTCCAAAATTAAGGCCATCGAGAACTGGTCGGCACCAAAGACACCTACATAAATTCGTCAATTTCTAGGTCTCGCTGGCTACTATCGCAGATTCATAAAGAACTTCTCTAGCATTGCGAAACCTCTTACTACATTAACCCAGAAAGACGTGGCCTTTGGCTGGGAAGCGAAACAAGAAAAGGCATTCCAGACGCTAAAACAGGCCTTGTGCACCGCACCGATACTATCCCTCCCCGAAGGGATAGAAGACTTCGTAGTGTATTGGGATGCGTCAAATCATGGACTTGGTTGTGTTCTTATGCAGCGAGGGAAGGTTATTGCTTATGCCTCCCGACAGCTTAAGACACACGAAGTGAACTATACGTCACACGACCTCGAGTTAGGAGCAGTGGTATTTGCTCTGAAGATCTGGAGACACTACTTATACGGAACAAAGAGTACTATTTTCACCGATCACAAGAGCCTTCAACACATTTTCGATCAGAAGGAACTCAACGTGCGGCAACGACGATGGGTTGAGTTACTAAATGACTACGAATGCGAAATTCGTTATCATCTTGGCAAGGCCAATGTGGTAGCTGACGCCCTCAGTCGAAAGGAATACACTGGTCGGAGGGTCAAATCTCTGACTATGACTATCCATTCCCACTTATCCACACAAATTAAGGAGGCACAAATGGAAGCTTTGCAACCTTAAAATGTGGCGGGTGAATCCCTGCGAGGAATGGAAAAGAATCTAGAAATCAAGGGTGGCGGAGCCTACTATCTCATGGACCGAATCTGGACCCCGAAACATGGTGGTTTCAGAAACGTAGTCATGACCGAAGCACACAACTCAAGATATTCCGTTCACCCAGGTTCAGATAAAATGTATCTGGATCTTAAGAAACTGTACTGGTGGCCTAACATGAAAGCAGAAATTGCTACCTTCGTAAGTAAATGCCTTACTTGCGCTAAGGTTAAGGTCGAGTATCAGAAACCGTCAGGATTACTACAACAACCGGAGATACCAGAATGGAAATGGGAGCGGATTACTATGGACTTCATAACCAAGTTACCCAAGACGACGAGTGGACTCGATACCATATGGGTCATCGTCGACAGATTAACCAAATCCGCACATTTCCTACCCATCAAGGAGACAGACAAAATGGAAAAGCTTACAAGAACTTACTTAAGGGAAGTAGTGCGACTGCATGGTGTTCCGATATCCATTATCTCCGATAGAGATAGTAGATTCACTTCAAGATTCTGGCAGTCACTACAAAGTTCCCTGGGGACTAGGCTAGACATGAGTACAACCTACCACCCACAAACAGACGGGCAAAGTGAGAGAACGATACAAAATTTAGAAGATATGCTAAGAGCCTGTGTGATTGACTTTGGAAAGGCATGGGATATCCATTTACCCCTTGTCGAATTTTCATACAACAATAGTTATCATACAAGCATAAAGGCTGCTCTGTTTGAAGCCCTCTATGGTTGAAAGTGTAGATCCCCTCTGTGCTGGACTGAAGTTGGCGATACCTAGTTAGCTAGAGAAAGAGTTCTTGAAAGCACTCTCACCGGTCCGGAAATCATACGAGAAACGACAGAGAAGATCATTCAGATTCGTGAACGATTGAAAGCCTATAGAGACCGACAGAAAAGCTATGCTGACCAAAGGAGGAAACCTTTGGAATTCCAGGTAGGAGACCACGTTTTATTAAAGGTATCACCGTGGAAGGGTTTAATATGCTTTGGAAAGCGTGGGAAGCTAAATCCAAGATACATAGGGCCTTTCGAGATTCTTGCCAGAATCGGCCCTGTGGCTTACAAGCTTAACCTACCGCGTGAACTTAGTAACATACATCCAACCTTCCACGTCTCGAACTTGAAAAAGTGTCTGTCCGATGAGACTCTTGTTATTCCACTCGACGAGATCGAGATCAACGAGAGCCTCAACTTTGTGGAAGAACTGGTAGAAATCATGGACCGAGAGGTCAAACAAACAAAACAAAGTCGCATACCCATCGTGAAGGTTCGCTGGAACGCCAAGCGGGGACCTGAATTCACATGGGAACGCGAAGATCAGATGAAACAAAAGTACCCTCATCTCTTTCATGTTCACTAGTATCTTTACTACTTTAAATTTCAGGACGAAATTCCCTCTAACGGGGGGATGATGTGACAACCCGATATTTCAACTCTTTGTAATGGCCTAATAAGTCAAGTATTGTAACCACTTTTGAGTTAAAGAAATTAACTTTGATAATATAATGTCCAAAAAGTTCTATTTAACTGCCTACTATGTTTAATATCATTAAACCGGGATCGTATGTAAAAAGAATGCCCAAATCCGGCTTCGTATATTGAAGTTAAGATTTTTCCAAGTTCGGCTTAGCAGCAGACAACTAAAAACTCGAATCGGAGATCGAGCGACTTTTGGCCGGAATGACCTAAACGAGAATCGAAGGTCTCGACAATGGTATTTCGGCGGTGAAAAGTCTGGCAAAAACCGACGTCAGATAAAGAAGTTATGAATTTTTAAAGAAATTCCTTAATCACGTCATTTTATAAATAAATAATAAAAATAATTTTGGAATTTGCCAACGGAGTCTAAAAGAAAGTTGTAGAGCGTAGTCTCACCTACGCGTGGATATAAAGACCATCGAAAACGGAGTTCGTATGAAAAAGATATGATTTTTTGAAGTTTATTAAATAAATTATATATAAATTTAATTCAAAATCCAGTAATATCCGAAGGAGGAGTCAGCGTCCTCATCCGAGTTATGCGCCGCGTAACCTCGTACGCCCCGCGTACGCGATGGCCTTGGCCTCGGTCCGTACGCGTCGCCCGTATGCGAAGCTACTCCGTTTCCGTCCCATCCGAAGCCGAGGCAGTCGAGGACTCGGTCATGCATGACGTACGAGTACGCGCTGCGTACGAGCGTACGCCCCGCGTACCGAGGCGGTTCAGCCCTCTATAAATAGAAATGCGAGGGTTCCCGGAAATTTTGCTCATTCTCTCTCTATTTTCTTGCGTTTTGCCTCGTTTTCCGTGCCCACACTACCCCGAAGCTCTGGTCTTTTTGCTCAAGTCCCGAGGGTCGATTTTACTCCTAAAATTCCCGAGAATCCCGAGAAAAATCCGTTTCCCGAGACGAAACTCTGCCCGGTTTTCCATCTCGCTATCTTCAAACTTTCAAGTGAGTTCATACCCCTTAATTAACCCTTTTTAAATATTCTAAATGCTTTTATATGCTTTCTAAGGGGGGGGGGGATTACAAGTAAAACACACGACTACTATCGGGTGTTATATATAAAGATTTTTATACACTTTTATTAAGTAGAATCATATGTGATTTATAAACTTTATAGGGAACTCTCGTATACAAAATATATTACAATAGAATCCTATCTTTATAAATATAAATTGTTGTAATGCATGTATAAACTAAACATTTTCTTAGATTATATGTATACTTGCCTACCTTAGGCTCTGCAAAAATCTATACAGTTATAAAATGTGATTCCTTTTCTAGGCATTTTTCTAAACAAACAAGTCACACTTTTAGAAAACTATAATAGGTATAGTTTTACGAGGATATTGCTAACTTTTACATACTAGAAACATGATTTTCAAGAAGTCACTTTCATATACAAGAACAAACGAACATTTTAACACGTAAATCTGTTTTTATACCACGGTTTTGTGAGACATAAACTTCACGTACGTTCGAGTACACATTTCAAGTCCTGTATTATATACCAGAATCCCTTGGAGGGGGAGCATGGTGTTTGTGTATAGATCTATACGGGCTTGACAACCCGCGCCCTGACTGTTAGCTACAGTCCACCATTTGGGGTGACAAACGTCATAACATTCCAACGCCTGAAGAACGTTGTGTATAGGCATTTCGAGTCAATAGTATGGTTATAAAACTCACATGGGGTATTAAAACTGCATTGATTTACAAGGTTTTCAAACACATTGGTTATTTTACACTTACATACATTTTAGAAACAAACATGGGTCTTGAGAGAAGGCTACTTTTATGCTAGTAGAAAATATAGGATTTTCTAAACACAACACAACCAAGGAAAAAACATTTTATTTCATACAAACATTGTCATTTAAATACTTATGAAACTCACCAGCTTAAATGCCGATCTACTCTTTCAAAATTACTTGTATGTCCCAGGAAATCAGTAATTTCAGGTATCATTATGCTTTTGATGAAGGGATGCTGCGGTGCCAGTTTAATCTCATATTTTGACATCATATTGTAATTGGTTTTGAACATGTAACTCTGGACAAATGTAAACTTTCAATTATATATATGATGGTTGTATTGCTTTCTTTACTATGTATTCAATTGTTACGCTACCACATGAAGTCATCCGCCCCCGAACGTTTCCGCCGTTCAGGTTTGGGGGTGTGACGGATTGGTATCAGAGCAATGTTTATAGTGAACTAAGTATATCGAACCACATAAGATATACAAACTATAAATGCTTAAGGGACTAACACTCTCTGACAAAACATTTTTTTTCTTTTTACGCTTAAGCAGCGTTACGTTTAACTTAAATTGATAGTTCATTTAAGTACAATTACATGCATACAACAAATTATTTTCATGATATCTAACTATACAACAAGTATTTAGACAAGTTGACACTACGATTAAGCCTCGATATATGTAATCAGATTTTGGACAAATATAGCGTGATCAACTATATTTGCCCGAGATTGGACCAACGTATATCGAGGAATGATCGTAGTAAGCAACAAGTCAAAACTTACCAAACCGTTACTAGAATCAAACACAAGAATTTAAATACTATATGAGTATTTGCTACCTAAACTAGTCTAACTTACATGTTTTGCAAGTTTCAACTTTATTCAACTCTTTTAACCCTATTTCATCTGTCGATTGATTAAGGGAAGTGTTCTTTTATACAACACATAAATTTTGCATAGTAGTGACCAAGCGAAACCATGTCAGATGATGATGTCGGAACTTCTTGAAGAATTAGTTATTATGCTGATTGGAAGAAAAAATGATTACTACGAACCCCATTTTACCAAAATTACCAAATACAACTAAACGAGAGTTCTGATAATTTGAAATAAGGAACAGGAAGTGAGGCGAAATGAATCACTCAACGTCTACAAATCTTATTTATAAATGAACCTAACTCATACAGTAAGCCATCATAGCTTTACCTGTTAGGGTTCCGAGTTTTATACGAGTGCTGTGATTTGGTTCGAACGAGAGAGTAATTATAATTATAATTAATTAATGGGGTTTGGAAGCGTACCAAAATTATAGCAGGGTTCTTTGATGCTTTCCCATACTCTGGGGTTAAACTCCTCCTGCTCCCTTGCCATTGTTCTCTGTTGGACAGTCCCTCTTGAAATGTCCTATTTCACCACAAAGGTGACATATTGGACTGGTTCCAACATTGGTGGTTGAAGTGATGTGCTGGATCGGAATTCAGCAGAAACATTTAGTGTGCCCGTTCTTGTTGCAGTTCATGCAATGTATCACTCGGCAGACTCCCAAGTGATGGAAGCTGCACTCTCTGCACTTGGGTAGATTTCCTTCATACTACCTTGTTGGGATAGGGGCAACGGAGATACCAGTAGAAACGGTAGTAGAAGCAACAAACGTCGTGGCCGCAGAGGCTGCCACTGGTTGTTGTCTCTTGGCTAACTTTTGAGGTGATTTTCCTTTCTTTTTATCCCAGAACATTCGTTTTTTGTCCTTAGATTTGAGGTTCGGAGTGTCTTTACGAGTAGACACTTGTTGTTGTACTTGGTTATCACTTTGATTAGGATAGCCGATAACAATTCCACTACTATTTGCATTGTTAGCATTAAGGTGAGTCATCACAGCTGTTACGACAGCTATGACCGCAACTTGAAAAGTAGCCGTATCCATATGAAGGATTGGTGTTTTGCTGCTAGCGGGTTGGTTTCGTTTCCTTGGAGGCATGATTCTGTTATATGATAAGAAAATGAGTTCGTGAGCGTTTATGGTTGGCTCTAGATGTATTCTAGTCATTTATGTGAATGAACTTTTTCATTTTGTTATACTGTTTTCAATGATTCGACCTACATCCCTATGATGCAGTCCTGGTAAGGAGTAGAAGTAAGTTTCTAGAATGGTCATAAGGTGGGTGTCATCCAGACTAGGTTATCTTTGGTTGGAGGATATCATGTTCCAACTTTTGAAAAGATTTGAAAGTAGTTCATAATAGAGTCTACATAAAATAGACTTATGAATTTAGGAAATAATCACTCTCAATTGAGATTTCGTGATCCGATTTATTGTTGTTAGCCATGACAGAAAAAAAACGATAAGCTTAAAACCTAATGCGAGTAATGTATTCACTAACTCTCTAGGTTGCATTAGTTTATTAGTTATTACTATGACGAAAAGGCACTCATACACTTCGTATGGACATGCATGTTTTTCCTCTGTTCTTTGTTCTAATCTGGGCGGTAATGGTTTGTTCTCTCCCGATATTTACATGGTGTCTTTCATACACTGTCTGGCGTGTTCGGAGCTCTATGACTTCAGCTCGAGTTGCAGCTAGCTCTTGCTGCAGAGTCTCATTATCTCTCATAGGTCTCCCATGAGTAAATTCAAGATTGCGAATACGATCCGTATTGGCGTTTGTGTCCGTATCGAGCTCCACGGTTTGTTGAATGGCTGTCATTCCTAGTTCAACATTGTGAGCCACTCGGCGAACCAATATGGGAAGAATTCTGTCTGCAGATCCTCCCTCACTTAGGCTGTAGAAGCTTCGGTCTCCGTTGTAGGGTAAGGGTTGACCCTGCTCACGAATCCACCTACATAAGTTCTCAGCCCACAAAGGCGTCGGGCCTTGAAAAGCCGGACGAGAGTTAGGATTTGGGTTTGGAGCCACTAGGGGTAGATCATTGACTTCTGGCTCGGAGTCAGAATCCTCTGGGAAATTTTCTACAAAATCATCATCTAAGGGAATTTCATGATTCTCTTTTGGCTCTGCATTGAGCCATCCACCATTTCCTTGGTCGGGAAAGTACGGGTGGCCGGGGAGATGGAATCCAGCCATGTTATCTATGCGAGAATAGGGGTAAAAGAGATAGTTAATAGACGTACTACTTAAGATAATTATAGGATGATCCTTACCAGTTACTTCAATACTTGCGTAGTGCATACCAGTCATATGTAATCAAAACATAATAGACCTTCGAATAAGTGACCCTAACTCTATGTCCACAACCAAACAAGGAACAGGAAGTAAAGCAAAGATCACAGATTCTAGGTGCATGACACCTTATTCACATATAACCTTAGTGTATCCATTCAACAACCATTGACCTACTGATAAAGACCTTTTAGTTTTCAAATAAGTAATTATAGTAACACAAAATACTCCTATAGTATTTTTAAGTTTATGTTATGTTCTAAAGTTTTCATTGTAGTAGTGTTTATAAGTTTTTAGACTTGTTGCAACACCACAACCATCCCTAGGCATATGCTAATCACTTCTCAGAAAGATATAGTTGATCAGGCTATATCACTCCCAGATCTGATCATGTGTCCCCAAGCCTACTTGTGCTGTCCAACAATCACAATACTTTTGTTCTGTTCTAGTATGACACTGATCCTAGTATGAGTGCATGTATGTATAATTTAGTTAAATATTTTATTATTTAAAAAGTATAAACTCTTGGTCAGAGTATTTTAATCCCGATGTGTTTATAGTTGTATATATTTTATGGGTTGATATACTCAATTCACTATAAACAAAGCTCTGATACCAATATGTCACACCCCCAAACTAGAACGGCAGAAACGTTCGGGGGCGGAGGACGTCATGTTCAGTATCATAACAATGCACAATAGTAAAAGAAGCAACAACATCATCCATTGCATTAATAACATAGTTAATTCAAGTGTGTTCTGTGTAAAGCTGTAAGACACCAAAAATATATAATCAAAATGAAGACGAGTCTTGAAAGTGCTCCGTCTTCTCAAAACCTGGCCATCTATAGCTGTCTACTAGTGACATGAGAATACAAGTTATTTTGAAAGCGTAGATCAGAATTTAAGCTGGTGAGTTCATAAGTATTTTAGTGTCAAAAGTTTGCATAAGTTTGATGAAAATGTTTGTAAGTGTGTGATGTAAAGGTTTGTAAGTGTGTGATATAATTGTTTGTTTACTTCCTAGAAAATCCTATATTTTCTACTAAAATGGAGATCAGTCTTCTACCAAGACCCGACTGTCCTGTATGTTTGTTCTTTTGTAAAAGTGAGTGTTCTCCCAAGTATATGACTATTATTACCAGAAAATAGTTTACATTACCTTTTATGTGAGAAGATCACTATATGAATGTAATGGGAAATTGACAATGTACAGTAATGTTGTAATAAGTAACTACTGAAGGACTAACTACCTTAAAACCAATTTGTTTAATTAAGGTTAAAAAGTGATGTGGTTATCACTATACCGATTGACGAGTATTTAACACGACGACCTACTGGTGTCGAAACCGAATATGTGACATTTGTCACCCCTTGGCTTGCCTGCCGGACTGTAGCTAACAGTGGGGATGTGTGATTGTCAATCTCTTATAGATCTATACACACAATGCCCGCTCTCCCTCCAGGAGACTCTGGTTACAAAACATGACATAACAAGTATATTGCTATGCCGTGAAGTAGTATCTCACATTATTGTTATCTGTCTTTGTAAAAGGATGTATGTTCCATTATGTTCTTTTTATTGTATCTTCCTTTCTGTTCTTGTTATTTTATGTTCATTTCTGTTCTTGTTATTGTATGTTCCTTTCTGTCCTAGTTATTGTATGTTCCTTTATGTCCTAGTTATTGTATGTTTGAACTGACTCATGTATGAACTGACTCATGTGAGAACTAACTCATGTAAGTACTAATTCATGTAAGTTTCATTGTTCTAGAAATATTAAGTAGTAACCTCCTAAACTACACCTATTATAGTTTACCAGTAAGCTTTGTAATTGAATGATTGCTCATGTTTGTACACCTTTTGGTCGATCTGGGGATTTTGAGGTGAGAACGGCTTTATGCTAAGTTCTCGAAGTGCGAGTTTTGGTTGTGAGAGGTTCAGTTCCTTGGACACCTCGTTAACCAAGATAGGATTTTGGTCGATCTGGCCAAAATCGAGGCGGTGATGCAATGGGAGATTCCGAAATCTCCCTCGGATATCAGGAGCTTTCTGGGTCTGGTAGGGTACTACCGAAGATTTATTCAGGATTTCTCCAAGATTGCAGTACCCCTCACTCGTTTGACGAGGAAGGGGGTGGATTTCCGGTAGGCCATTGAGCAGCAGTAAGCATTTGAGACCCTTCGACAGAGACTTTGCGAGGCCCCAATCTTGACCCTTCCGTAGGGAATTAAGGATTTTGTAGTTTTCTATGATGCATCTGTCACTGGCTTGGGAGCAGTCCTCATGCATATAGGACGTGTGATAGCTTATGCTTCATGGCAGTTGAAGCCGCATGAGACGAGATACCGCACACATGATCTTGAGTTGGGAGCGGTGGTTTTCGCTCTTAAGATTTGGAGGCATTATCTTTAAGGGGTCCGTTGTACTATCTACACGGATCACAAGAGTTTGAGACATAATATGGATTAGCCGAACCTGAACATGAGGCAACGCATGTGGCTGGATGTGGTCAAGGTTTATGATTGTGAAATCCTTTACCATCCGGGTATAGCGAACGTGGTGGCGGATGCCCTGAGCCGCAAGTCGGCTGGACCTTCTGTTGAGGTGGCATGTATGCGGATATCTATGGATTCTCCACTTGTGGGTTTGATTAGGGATGTGCAGTATGAGGGTGTTCGAGAGGAGAATTAGAAGATTGAGAGGATCAGGGCGAGATTACCAGATTTGTGCCGGACAGTCGTGGTTTGTTGACCCGTTGTGGTCGGGTATGGGTTCCTGTGTCTGGTAGGGTCAAACAGATTATATTGGAGGAGGCTCATAAGCCTTATTTTTCTATTCATCCTGGGGCGACCAAGTGTTGGATTAGGTGTCTAAGCCCATAATTATAATTGGTATGTACTTGACACGAGAGTAGCATGCTCCATTTTGGGTTGCATATCACCAGGACAATTTGATAGGATGGATATTTGAGTAAGAGGTTATCTATGATTTATTAATATATTACAAGTATACTATATTAATATGAAATCATATTATTATTAGTATTGATCAATAATTAATTTGGAATTAATTTAGTGATCAAAAGAGACTAATTAAATCAACGGGGACTGATTATGTAAATCAGTGATATATATATATATATATATATATATATATATATATATATATATATATATTGTTTGGGCTATTGATCCATGATGGGCTAAGTTTATGTAAGTATCCATGAATAGTTAGCCAACACGAGATATGGATCATAACCTAAGTGTATGGATTAGGGTTTACCCAAGACTCTTGGATTCCTACACTATATATATGACACCCATTAGCCTAAAATTGGTGAGTAGTGTTCTTAGAGTTCATATAGCCGATTTTTGTGCTTAGTAACCTCTCTCTCTCAAGTTCACCTTTGTTCATGGTGTTTTGTGAACCATTTGAGGAATCACACTTGGGGTGCTAAGTTATTAAAGGCCAAATACATCAAGCTACAACAAAGAGGTAATCATCTAATCTATTTTTATGATTCAAGTATCAAATTGTATGCTAGTTGTAGGCTTGATGCTTTGGATATTATATTGCATGTATAACTAGAGAAAACTTAGATCCAAAGCATTTAGGGTTCATGTGCACCATAGGATGTTGTAGTACATAAAACCCAATAGTGGTATTAGAGCCATGGGTATTTTTCTGTTATATTGATGCTTGGTTAATTGTTCAAAGCAAGATTTTTTTTGGAATCTGCATGATCACCACGACGTGGTCACAGTTACCACGACGTGGTGACTGTTCGGATTAGAATCACTACCACACACTATTTTGCCTCATAAAATCTGTTTTTTTTTTCTGATATGGTAGTGATTATACTCATCCGTTCAAAAGATAATTGTCAAAATTTTAAGATAATTGTTGGTTTTTATGACGAACAAAATTACTTGTAAATTGTTGATTTGATATTATATTGTTTTATGAGTTTGGTTAGATCAATCATAGATTATATGAAAATTTTATTTGTTAAATTGATCTAAATGTTTTTAGTGACTTCCATACCTTGTCCTCAAGTTATGGAACATGAAAAGTCTCATCCATTAAAATTACATTAAATTCATAAGTTATGGAAATGAAAAGTTGTCTAGAGTTACAAAACTTGCCCTCAAGTTTTGGTATTTGAAAAGTCTCAAATTATGAAACATTAATTTCTAAAACTCTTGTAATTCAAAGATGCAACTCTTGGGTTCATAACCTAAAAATTAATTAAATAATTTTTTAATTTTGAATTTTTATATTTAGAACCTTGATGTTTGTTTGAATAGTTCAATTACACATTGTGGACTTTATTAAATTAATTAAAGTGTTTAATTAAAAGAGATTAATAAATCCATAATAATAACATGGTTTGAGATTAATTAAATTAAGAGTATAATTTATTAATAGATTAAACCACCAAGTATTTTAAAAGTTTAAAATACACCCTTATACTATATAAAATTAAAAAATTAATATATTATATATGTATAAGTAAAAGGTCAGTCTTACCGTTTGTAAGCCTCATTTACGAAGCCGATCTATAAGGGGGTATAAGGTTACTGCCTATAAAATGGTGGTTTGATGGGTGTCCACTCTCACCCACTGCTTCCTTGACTGGTGGAGGGTCGTTAGCCAAACGGGTAGGATAGGACACTAAATCCTCATTAAAATTATAATGAATTATAAAGTAACTAAATATTTTATAAATTCCCATCTTAGTTACTTTAGGAAAAATGTGAATTTGATGCCAATCCATGAAATTGCACTTTACACCTTGCCAAGTCGTTAATAGAGCGCGTGTGGTTAACCGACACACTAACTTGGACTAGTAAAGGTGGCAAAGGGTAGATCGTAGTTTGTCATATCTCAATGAAGCGTGTGTGGTTAACCGACACATTGATTAGGTGATAAAAGACTTCGAGAGTACCAAGCTAATTTGCATGATTATTGTGATCCTCGGTATCCCAGTCACAAACTTGAAGGGCATAATCGAGATTAAACATGACATGGAAAAGTTCAATGAATCTCAAAGCATCTAGGAATTTCAATTCATTTAAAACCTAAAATTCATTTTCGTTTTTCATGGTGGCAATTAGTAAATCGTCATTTACCTACCTTCAAATAGTTACAATTGGACTACGACATCCCTCTTTCGAATTGTAAATTATTGTTTTGGATCCTAGCCTTAATATTTCATTTTGGGTGTTATATTAACGACTTAAATCAACTTAATTTGAATTTCTCCCTTGTAGATGTCTAGTTCTGACAACTATGGTCTTCCCGAATCTTATGGAAAAAGCTCTCCTCATGAAGAGGATGTCCCACGATTGGATCGTGGAGATGGAAATCATGCTTCACTTTCTCCACCTCCTCCAATAATTCTCCCTCACCCACAATTTCGAAGACTTGCAAAGTTTAAGGTCACTTAAACCCTATTAGCTAGCAAACACCAAGATGGAAGGTCTATGTGTGCACATGTCTTGGAGATGAAGTCACACATTGACAGGCTGGGAATGTTAGGAGTCGTTGTGTCGAGGAAGTTGGATGTTGAGTTACCCGAGTCGTATAGTGTGACATCCCTAATTTCACGGCCAGAAAAGACCGATCTGTTTATGCTTTGTTTTTAAAATCAGAGTAATCGTTTAAAGAAAACTATTGCGGAATTTGTTCCCAAAACAAAATATGATGAGAATTTATCAAGCGTATTTATTAAAGAAAATGTATTTTCATTAAATAATAAAACCTCAGGATGTCATGTTTCGATACTGACCAAAAGCATAAACAATATAAAATAGACCTTACAATAGTTATTTACAACTACTGATCTATAATCCAAAATCTCTCGTCAAGTCCACCAACTTATACCCTTGTGCCATTACCTGTAATGAAATGTAAACTGAGTGGGTCAGGCTTGGGAGCCTGGTGAGCATATAGGGTTTTCAACCCACAATAATATAATTATTATATTTAATCAGCAAACAATCAACCCAATTACCCATCCCCACTATCTTCTTAAGGTTTTACCCTAAGAACCAACTATCCTTCATTCATTTATTCCTAAGGGTTTACCTAAGGAATTGGCACGAAGTCCATTACTGCCAAAGTTTATTTATCAGGTACTAAATCCATAGCTATCAGGTGCTAACTCCATAGTCACTAAGGTTCACTTAACAAGCGCTAACTCCATAGTCACCATGGTTTACTTGACAAGCGCTAACTCCATAGTCGCCAAGGTTTACTCAACGTGCGCTAACTCCATAGTCGCCAAGGTTTATACAATAGGCGCTAACTCCATAGTCACCACGGTTTATACAATAGGCGCTAACTCGATAGTCACCAAGGTTTATACAATAGGCGCTAACTCCATAGTCACCAACTATCCCATCTACCCATGTTCTACCCAACATTTTTGTAGATATAATACTTATATAGTTGAAATCATTTAAAACCTGTATAAAACATCAATTCCACGCCCGTCTCAAATAGACAAATAATATATAAACACATAGCACGTATTTCATAGCAAATACTTCATATTTATGTGTTAGAAGAAAGTAACTACACACTCACACATATAAACAACAATATATATACACATAGCACATATTTTATAAAATACTTCATATCTATGTGTAAGATGAAAGTGACTATACACTCACACATATAAACAACAATATATATATATACACATAGCACATATTTTATAAAATACTTCATATCTATGTGTAAGATAAAGTGACTATACACTCACACATATAAACAACAATATATATATACACATAGCACGTATTTTATAAAATACTTCATATCTATGTGTAAGACGAAAGTGACTATACACTCACTTGATTAGACGATGCTCGGACAGCACTACGGCTTGTAGAAGTAGTATTCTTCGGTAGATCTGAAAGATATTCACAAAAACCAGGATCCTCGCGGGCAGGGCTTCGGCTCGGGAATAACGCTCCTCGGGATCCTCGGGACTTCAGAACTTGCTTCGGGGCTCGGGAATGATATCGGGGCTTCGGGATAGTTCTTGCACGCAAAACGAGGAGAATATGGGAGAGAAAGAAGGATTTTGAGCAACAAAATCGGAAGCCCTTGAGTTCTATTTATAGGGTGCTGATACTGGGATTACGCTGGGCATAATTTTGGAGTACGCTGGGCGTAATCAGTATGTTGGGCGTACTGTTCGGATAAGCTTTGGTATCCGTGCCATGATCTTCAAAAATTCATAACTTTCTCATACGAGCTCCGATATCGACGTTCTTTATATCCACGTGAATGTGAGATTATGCTCTACAACTTTCATTTAGACTCTGTCGGCTAATTTTGACTTTATTTTGATTATATTATTTTTAGTTGGCCGGGACAGGAAAACTTCGTTATAAAATCATAACTTCTTCATCCGACGTCCGTTTTCTTCTGTCTTTTTACCGTTGCACTACTAATGACGAGATCTTCGATTCTTGTTTAGATTGTTTTGGCTAAAAACTGCTCAATCTCAAATCGAGTATTCGGGCTGCATACCGCTAAGTCGAAACTTAGAAAAATAATAACTTCCTTATACAAAGTATGATTTTGACGTTCTTTTTATGCACGCTCACGGTTTAACGAACTCTACAACTTTCATTTAGACCACTAAGGCTAAATACCGCTCTAACGTAAATTCACTTTTTACGTCATTCAGCGTCGTGCCGGTTCTGTCGTGAAACTTCGACAGATCATAACTTCTTCGTTATAACTCGGATTTCGGCGTTCTTTATATGTACGAAATCCTTGTAAGATATACTTTAACTTAGTTAAGATTATTTATTCTAAATAACCTTTTGTTGAAAAGTCACTTTCGACCCCTATTATCTCTAAATTGACTAGCCCGAATCTACGGGCGTTACATATAGTCAGTTTGTTAAAGACTACTATGTGACAGACCGCGATGTGACCCTTATTGATCTCACATATTTGCTAATTGCTGCTGAATCAACAATGATTTGGCGCACTGGTAATGCAAATTTGGTTGGAAGATCTTCTTCCCAAACCTCCATGGACATTGACATTGGCAACAATGGAAGTCCAGAAAAGCTTTCTCTTCCCAATGGAAAGGGATCAACCATGGTCAAGTCAATTGACCAAATGGTAAAGAGAAAGGCTAAGTCGGAGATTGTCCCTTGTGCCATTCCAAAAGAGTCTGTTTGTTTCTATTGCCAAGAGAAGGGGCATTGGTTGCGAAGCTGCCGAATCTACCTGAAGGATCATAAGGATGGTAAAGCTAGAGTGTATGACTCTGCTTCAGGTAAGTCCACTATCTAACTCTATTAAGTTCCTATTTGGAGATTTTTAATACATGATGTAATGTAATTACATTTTGATATTTTGTAGAATCAAAGGAAGCTTATTGGAAGAGTATGCTGAGTCTGATCGCGAAGAGTAGGAGTTCGATCGCATGGTTCAATGATCAGATTTTTGAGCTACTGCTTAAGAGTTATGATAGATTGCTTAGAAATATTTTGAGAATAGTTTTTTTTTTGTAATTGAATTGTAAGGAAAAGTTTTTCCGCATTATATAAAAAAATAAAAATTTGATTTTATCTTATCTTATATTTCCTTGCAATGGCATTTGTAAAAATTGATGTTTGTATTCTTACCAATGTTGAAAATGGATTTGATTTTTTCGTTTGTGGTAGTGTTTAAATTTACCAAATAAGGAAAGATTCTCATCACCCAAGTTTCAATTGGATAGAAACTTGAAATCATGCAACATGTATTGTGCGATGAATGAGAACCTTCGTCTTTGGGAAATTAAGACTAATTCCTTGTTCACATGTATACGTGAGTCAAGTGAAGGACTAAGGGATCGGGTACACTTGGTTGTGCACTCGTCAGGTCCACTACAAAAAAATATAAGACTATTCATCATGATTTACTATAAGCTTAGTGAATATGATTATACTTACACAATTAATTATAATTCTGAATCATTGGAAAAGTTTCAATGTATAGCAGAACGGATAAGAAGAATCAAATTAGGCAGAAAGATAAAAGTTTCTCCAATATAAAAAGAAGGGAGAGTACTTGAGTATCGTGTTTTATGATCATCTTAGTGATTATGGAACCATATCACAATTGATCCTCTAAGTGCACTTGTTTGGCTAAGAAGAGGAATCATGAATTGTTGAAGTGGTTAAATCAAAAGGTGAATCATACTTCGTTCCAAAATCAAGTCTTAGAGTCACACTCCAAGATTGTAACTTGAATGACACAATCTTAAGAAAGGTTTATAAGACTTATCAAATGTAGAGTAAAATGTATCCGGTCTCAAGAATCAGTTGGACCCTCTGGTCTTATCTCAATAAAAGCACATAATAATATATAGCATAAATCACAAAGACGGAATGTACAAGCACATATGACATTCTGCTTAGTAACACGAATAAGTCCCTCCGGTAGCACAATAATTACCACTCAGGTAAGTATAGTGAGAAGACTCACCTGGTAAGTAAAGCAAGTATGTCTCGTACTCAAACTATCGGTCTAAAATCCGCCTACATATATCACAATCATCACATGTTAACAATTTTCATTAACAACTCCAAAGATGTTAAGATAACTCCCCTACTAAATCTCCGAAAGAGTGAAAGACAGTTTTATCCCTCCATGGTCTCCAAAGTCCACAACTTGACCAAACCCTAAAAGTCAAAGGAAGTCAACACTCAAGTCAACAGTCCATGTTGACTCAACTTGTCGAGTGCATCTATACATCTCGTCGAGTTCCTTCTGTTCTCAGAAAATCGAAAAGATTCGATTCAACTCGCCGAGTTGTCTCACCAACTCGTCGAGTTTGTATTGTGTCCAGAATATCGGGGGAAAACCCTAAGCAACTCGTCAAGTTGGCTCACCAACTCGTCAAGTTAGCTCACCAACTCATTGAGATCCTTTAAACCTTTCTCTCTTCAGATGCTTTTAAGCAAGGGTAAGGCCCCAAGCTCTAGATCTAGCCTTCTAGGGCGAGATACCACGTAAAGCCGCAAGCTTTACGTCCATGCATGTCATTTAGTGGCTAACTTTGCCAAAACAAGGTTCAATAAGGGGTTTAAGGCATGAGGATTGGCCAAAGCTTGATAAAGCTTGATTCTTTAGGCCTAAAGGGCCTAATAGTGTCCAGATCTGAAGTCTTAGTTTCAAAGCATGCTTAAAACCAATAATGACTCAAGAAGAAGCTAGAAATGGCCATAAACTGTCTAATGAAGAGATCTAAAAAATAAGTGATCAAGGTAATAGCTTTTTACCTTCAAGTGACTGCTACAATTGAATGGATGCCAGATCTAATTACTCCTTCTTGTTCCAAGCCCTTTACTCTTCAAGTTTCTTCAAGGAATGCACCAAAAACACACACTTTTAGCCTTATGCACTCTCAAAATGGAGGACAGCTTGATTAGGGCTTGTCTTTGGGTGATAAGGTGATAAGGGAGGTGGGGTAAAGGACTTAAGATCCTTTAAATAGGGTGCAAACCCTAAAAGTTAGGGTTCTCACACTCAGCTCCAACTCGTCGAGTTTGATCCACTAACTCGTCGAGTTGGCTCTAAAATTAGGCGGCCAATCTCAGTCTCTACTCGACGAGTTGGAGCCTCCAACTCGTCGAGTTGCCCTATCAATATGAATATAATAAACATTTAAATTTATACCTGGGAGTCAGGATGTTACAAATAAACATTGATCACATAGTTTTTGTCTATTTGATCATATCATACATGGATATACCCGTTATTATTACCAGTTATGGATAATGTTAGATTACACCAATATATAACAGAAACATAGAGCAAAACCCCACATGTATCTCGTTTTGAAGAACAAAAGATATTATCCATGAACTAATCTCTAAGTGTGGGTGGGTCAAATACTTAAATCTCCATTAAGTACTCATGAGTGTCACAATCACTATGTTATGCCCAATCACCATGGTCAATCCGCCAATACTAATGACAGTCTTGAATCACTACTTACTTCCAAGAGTATGATAGACTGTGGAAGTTTGACCAAATTAATACTCAGGAAATGGGTTCTAAACATGCAAAAGTGAAACTGTTGGGTCACCCAATTGTATAGATTTGATGATGCAAAATATATACACTATAGTTATAATTAGAAGATATGCTGATGGAAATTCACATGTCGAAGATCGAAGAGCATCCCCTGACGACTGAAAGACCCTGAGTACTCTATCAGCACGAAAGACATGAAGACACCATCTACTGAACACTGATCAGTGTGTCCAAACACTGACGGTTATACACAAACGACACACTGATTAGATAATACGCTGATGATACTCACTGATGATCATTCACTATTTGTTGAATCTGAAGCTGATCAGCTTGACCCTGACGTTGATGACTGTAGCTGAAGCTGATCTCCAGACGTTGAAGTTGATGCTTTGATCAACTTCTGATGTGTTGGTGTTGATATCCGAATCTGGAGAAGATATGATCTGATCCATTCCTTATTTACATGTTCAGTTTATATTTAGGTCCACTACAAAAAACTATAAGACTATTCATCATGATTTACTATAAGCTTAGTGAATATGATTATACTTACACGATTAATTATAATTCTGAATCATTGGAAAAGTTTCAATGTATAGCAGAACGAATAAGAAGAATCAAATTAGGCAGAAAGATAAAAGTTTCTCCAATATAAAAAGAAGGGAGAGTACTTGAGTATCGTGTTTTATGATCATCTTAGTGATTATGGAACCATATCACAATTGATCCTCTAAGTGCACTTGTTTGGCTAAGAAGAGGAATCATGAATTGTTGAAGTGGTTAAATCAAAAGGTGAATCATACTTCGTTCCAAAATCAAGTCTTAGAGTCACACTCCAAGATTGTAACTTGAATGACACAATCTTAAGAAAGGTTTATAAGACTTATCAAATGTAGAGTAAAATGTATCCGGTCTCAAGAATCAGTTGGACCCTCTGGTCTTATCTCAATAAAAGCACATAATAATATATAGCATAAATCACAAAGACGGAATGTACAAGCACATATGACATTCTGCTTAGTAACACGAATAAGTCCCTCCGGTAGCACAATAATTACCACTCAGGTAAGTATAGTGAGAAGACTCACCTGGTAAGTAAAGCAAGTATGTCTCGTACTCAAACTATCGGTCTAAAATCCGCCTACATATATCACAATCATCACATGTTAACAATTTTCATTAACAACTCCAAAGATGTTAAGATAACTCCCCTACTAAATCTCCGAAAGAGTGAAAGACAGTTTTATCCCTCCATGGTCTCCAAAGTCCACAACTTGACCAAACCCTAAAAGTCAAAGGAAGTCAACACTCAAGTCAACAGTCCATGTTGACTCAACTTGTCGAGTGCATCTATACATCTCGTCGAGTTCCTTCTGTTCTCAGAAAATCGAAAAGATTCGATTCAACTCGCCGAGTTGTCTCACCAACTCGTCGAGTTTGTATTGTGTCCAGAATATCGGGGGAAAACCCTAAGCAACTCGTCAAGTTGGCTCACCAACTCGTCAAGTTAGCTCACCAACTCATTGAGATCCTTTAAACCTTTCTCTCATTCAGATGCTTTTAAGCAAGGGTAAGGCCCCAAGCTCTAGATCTAGCCTTCTAGGGCGAGATACCACGTAAAGCCGCAAGCTTTACGTCCATGCATGTCATTTAGTGGCTAACTTTGCCAAAACAAGGTTCAATAAGGGGTTTAAGGCATGAGGATTGGCCAAAGCTTGATAAAGCTTGATTCTTTAGGCCTAAAGGGCCTAATAGTGTCCAGATCTGAAGTCTTAGTTTCAAAGCATGCTCAAAACCAATAATGACTCAAGAAGAAGCTAGAAATGGCCATAAACTGTCTAATGAAGAGATCTAAAAAATAAGTGATCAAGGTAATAGCTTTTTACCTTCAAGTGACTGCTACAATTGAATGGATGCCAGATCTAATTACTCCTTCTTGTTCCAAGCCCTTTACTCTTCAAGTTTCTTCAAGGAATGCACCAAAAACACACACTTTTAGCCTTATGCACTCTCAAAATGGAGGACAGCTTGATTAGGGCTTGTCTTTGGGTGATAAGGTGATAAGGGAGGTGGGGTAAAGGACTTAAGATCCTTTAAATAGGGTGCAAACCCTAAAAGTTAGGGTTCTCACACTCAGCTCCAACTCGTCGAGTTTGATCCACTAACTCGTCGAGTTGGCTCTAAAATTAGGCGGCCAATCTCAGTCTCTACTCGACGAGTTGGAGCCTCCAACTCGTCGAGTTGCCCTATCAATATGAATATAATAAACATTTAAATTTATACCTGGGAGTCAGGATGTTACAAATAAACATTGATCACATAGTTTTTGTCTATTTGATCATATCATACATGGATATACCCGTTATTATTACCAGTTATGGATAATGTTAGATTACACCAATATATAACAGAAACATAGAGCAAAACCCCACATGTATCTCGTTTTGAAGAACAAAAGATATTATCCATGAACTAATCTCTAAGTGTGGGTGGGTCAAATACTTAAATCTCCATTAAGTACTCATGAGTGTCACAATCACTATGTTATGCCCAATCACCATGGTCAATCCGCCAATACTAATGACAGTCTTGAATCACTACTTACTTCCAAGAGTATGATAGACTGTGGAAGTTTGACCAAATTAATACTCAGGAAATGGGTTCTAAACATGCAAAAGTGAAACTGTTGGGTCACCCAATTGTATAGATTTGATGATGCAAAATATATACACTATAGTTATAATTAGAAGATATGCTGATGGAAATTCACATGTCGAAGATCGAAGAGCATCCCCTGACGACTGAAAGACCCTGAGTACTCTATCAGCACGAAAGACATGAAGACACCATCTACTGAACACTGATCAGTGTGTCCAAACACTGACGGTTATACACAAACGACACACTGATTAGATAATACGCTGATGATACTCACTGATGATCATTCACTATTTGTTGAATCTGAAGCTGATCAGCTTGACCCTGACGTTGATGACTGTAGCTGAAGCTGATCTCCAGACGTTGAAGTTGATGCTTTGATCAACTTCTGATGTGTTGGTGTTGATATCCGAATCTGGAGAAGATATGATCTGATCCATTCCTTATTTACATGTTCAGTTTATATTTAGGTCCACTACAAAAAACTATAAGACTATTCATCATGATTTACTATAAGCTTAGTGAATATGATTATACTTACACGATTAATTATAATTCTGAATCATTGGAAAAGTTTCAATGTATAGCAGAACGAATAAGAAGAATCAAATTAGGCAGAAAGATAAAAGTTTCTCCAATATAAAAAGAAGGGAGAGTACTTGAGTATCGTGTTTTATGATCATCTTAGTGATTATGGAACCATATCACAATTGATCCTCTAAGTGCACTTGTTTGGCTAAGAAGAGGAATCATGAATTGTTGAAGTGGTTAAATCAAAAGGTGAATCATACTTCGTTCCAAAATCAAGTCTTAGAGTCACACTCCAAGATTGTAACTTGAATGACACAATCTTAAGAAAGGTTTATAAGACTTATCAAATGTAGAGTAAAATGTATCCGGTCTCAAGAATCAGTTGGACCCTCTGGTCTTATCTCAATAAAAGCACATAATAATATATAGCATAAATCACAAAGACGGAATGTACAAGCACATATGACATTCTGCTTAGTAACACGAATAAGTCCCTCCGGTAGCACAATAATTACCACTCAGGTAAGTATAGTGAGAAGACTCACCTGGTAAGTAAAGCAAGTATGTCTCGTACTCAAACTATCGGTCTAAAATCCGCCTACATATATCACAATCATCACATGTTAACAATTTTCATTAACAACTCCAAAGATGTTAAGATAACTCCCCTACTAAATCTCCGAAAGAGTGAAAGACAGTTTTATCCCTCCATGGTCTCCAAAGTCCACAACTTGACCAAACCCTAAAAGTCAAAGGAAGTCAACACTCAAGTCAACAGTCCATGTTGACTCAACTTGTCGAGTGCATCTATACATCTCGTCGAGTTCCTTCTGTTCTCAGAAAATCGAAAAGATTCGATTCAACTCGCCGAGTTGTCTCACCAACTCGTCGAGTTTGTATTGTGTCCAGAATATCGGGGGAAAACCCTAAGCAACTCGTCAAGTTGGCTCACCAACTCGTCAAGTTAGCTCACCAACTCATTGAGATCCTTTAAACCTTTCTCTCATTCAGATGCTTTTAAGCAAGGGTAAGGCCCCAAGCTCTAGATCTAGCCTTCTAGGGCGAGATACCACGTAAAGCCGCAAGCTTTACGTCCATGCATGTCATTTAGTGGCTAACTTTGCCAAAACAAGGTTCAATAAGGGGTTTAAGGCATGAGGATTGGCCAAAGCTTGATAAAGCTTGATTCTTTAGGCCTAAAGGGCCTAATAGTGTCCAGATCTGAAGTCTTAGTTTCAAAGCATGCTCAAAACCAATAATGACTCAAGAAGAAGCTAGAAATGGCCATAAACTGTCTAATGAAGAGATCTAAAAAATAAGTGATCAAGGTAATAGCTTTTTACCTTCAAGTGACTGCTACAATTGAATGGATGCCAGATCTAATTACTCCTTCTTGTTCCAAGCCCTTTACTCTTCAAGTTTCTTCAAGGAATGCACCAAAAACACACACTTTTAGCCTTATGCACTCTCAAAATGGAGGACAGCTTGATTAGGGCTTGTCTTTGGGTGATAAGGTGATAAGGGAGGTGGGGTAAAGGACTTAAGATCCTTTAAATAGGGTGCAAACCCTAAAAGTTAGGGTTCTCACACTCAGCTCCAACTCGTCGAGTTTGATCCACTAACTCGTCGAGTTGGCTCTAAAATTAGGCGGCCAATCTCAGTCTCTACTCGACGAGTTGGAGCCTCCAACTCGTCGAGTTGCCCTATCAATATGAATATAATAAACATTTAAATTTATACCTGGGAGTCAGGATGTTACAAATAAACATTGATCACATAGTTTTTGTCTATTTGATCATATCATACATGGATATACCCGTTATTATTACCAGTTATGGATAATGTTAGATTACACCAATATATAACAGAAACATAGAGCAAAACCCCACATGTATCTCGTTTTGAAGAACAAAAGATATTATCCATGAACTAATCTCTAAGTGTGGGTGGGTCAAATACTTAAATCTCCATTAAGTACTCATGAGTGTCACAATCACTATGTTATGCCCAATCACCATGGTCAATCCGCCAATACTAATGACAGTCTTGAATCACTACTTACTTCCAAGAGTATGATAGACTGTGGAAGTTTGACCAAATTAATACTCAGGAAATGGGTTCTAAACATGCAAAAGTGAAACTGTTGGGTCACCCAATTGTATAGATTTGATGATGCAAAATATATACACTATAGTTATAATTAGAAGATATGCTGATGGAAATTCACATGTCGAAGATCGAAGAGCATCCCCTGACGACTGAAAGACCCTGAGTACTCTATCAGCACGAAAGACATGAAGACACCATCTACTGAACACTGATCAGTGTGTCCAAACACTGACGGTTATACACAAACGACACACTGATTAGATAATACGCTGATGATACTCACTGATGATCATTCACTATTTGTTGAATCTGAAGCTGATCAGCTTGACCCTGACGTTGATGACTGTAGCTGAAGCTGATCTCCAGACGTTGAAGTTGATGCTTTGATCAACTTCTGATGTGTTGGTGTTGATATCCGAATCTGGAGAAGATATGATCTGATCCATTCCTTATTTACATGTTCAGTTTATATTTAGGTCCACTACAAAAAACTATAAGACTATTCATCATGATTTACTATAAGCTTAGTGAATATGATTATACTTACACGATTAATTATAATTCTGAATCATTGGAAAAGTTTCAATGTATAGCAGAACGAATAAGAAGAATCAAATTAGGCAGAAAGATAAAAGTTTCTCCAATATAAAAAGAAGGGAGAGTACTTGAGTATCGTGTTTTATGATCATCTTAGTGATTATGGAACCATATCACAATTGATCCTCTAAGTGCACTTGTTTGGCTAAGAAGAGGAATCATGAATTGTTGAAGTGGTTAAATCAAAAGGTGAATCATACTTCGTTCCAAAATCAAGTCTTAGAGTCACACTCCAAGATTGTAACTTGAATGACACAATCTTAAGAAAGGTTTATAAGACTTATCAAATGTAGAGTAAAATGTATCCGGTCTCAAGAATCAGTTGGACCCTCTGGTCTTATCTCAATAAAAGCACATAATAATATATAGCATAAATCACAAAGACGGAATGTACAAGCACATATGACATTCTGCTTAGTAACACGAATAAGTCCCTCCGGTAGCACAATAATTACCACTCAGGTAAGTATAGTGAGAAGACTCACCTGGTAAGTAAAGCAAGTATGTCTCGTACTCAAACTATCGGTCTAAAATCCGCCTACATATATCACAATCATCACATGTTAACAATTTTCATTAACAACTCCAAAGATGTTAAGATAACTCCCCTACTAAATCTCCGAAAGAGTGAAAGACAGTTTTATCCCTCCATGGTCTCCAAAGTCCACAACTTGACCAAACCCTAAAAGTCAAAGGAAGTCAACACTCAAGTCAACAGTCCATGTTGACTCAACTTGTCGAGTGCATCTATACATCTCGTCGAGTTCCTTCTGTTCTCAGAAAATCGAAAAGATTCGATTCAACTCGCCGAGTTGTCTCACCAACTCGTCGAGTTTGTATTGTGTCCAGAATATCGGGGGAAAACCCTAAGCAACTCGTCAAGTTGGCTCACCAACTCGTCAAGTTAGCTCACCAACTCATTGAGATCCTTTAAACCTTTCTCTCATTCAGATGCTTTTAAGCAAGGGTAAGGCCCCAAGCTCTAGATCTAGCCTTCTAGGGCGAGATACCACGTAAAGCCGCAAGCTTTACGTCCATGCATGTCATTTAGTGGCTAACTTTGCCAAAACAAGGTTCAATAAGGGGTTTAAGGCATGAGGATTGGCCAAAGCTTGATAAAGCTTGATTCTTTAGGCCTAAAGGGCCTAATAGTGTCCAGATCTGAAGTCTTAGTTTCAAAGCATGCTCAAAACCAATAATGACTCAAGAAGAAGCTAGAAATGGCCATAAACTGTCTAATGAAGAGATCTAAAAAATAAGTTATCATGGTAATAGCTTTTTACCTTCAAGTGACTGCTACAATTGAATGGATGCCAGATCTAATTACTCCTTCTTGTTCCAAGCCCTTTACTCTTCAAGTTTCTTCAAGGAATGCACCAAAAACACACACTTTTAGCCTTATGCACTCTCAAAATGGAGGACAGCTTGATTAGGGCTTGTCTTTGGGTGATAAGGTGATAAGGGAGGTGGGGTAAAGGACTTAAGATCCTTTAAATAGGGTGCAAACCCTAAAAGTTAGGGTTCTCACACTCAGCTCCAACTCGTCGAGTTTGATCCACTAACTCGTCGAGTTGGCTCTAAAATTAGGCGGCCAATCTCAGTCTCTACTCGACGAGTTGGAGCCTCCAACTCGTCGAGTTGCCCTATCAATATGAATATAATAAACATTTAAATTTATACCTGGGAGTCAGGATGTTACAAATAAACATTGATCACATAGTTTTTGTCTATTTGATCATATCATACATGGATATACCCGTTATTATTACCAGTTATGGATAATGTTAGATTACACCAATATATAACAGAAACATAGAGCAAAACCCCACATGTATCTCGTTTTGAAGAACAAAAGATATTATCCATGAACTAATCTCTAAGTGTGGGTGGGTCAAATACTTAAATCTCCATTAAGTACTCATGAGTGTCACAATCACTATGTTATGCCCAATCACCATGGTCAATCCGCCAATACTAATGACAGTCTTGAATCACTACTTACTTCCAAGAGTATGATAGACTGTGGAAGTTTGACCAAATTAATACTCAGGAAATGGAATCTAAACATGCAAAAGTGAAACTATTAGGGTCACCCAATTGTATAGATTTGATGATGCAAAATATATACACTATAGTTATAATTAGAAGATATGCTGATGGAAATTCACATGTCGAAGATCGAAGAGCATCCCCTGACGACTGAAAGACCCTGAGGACTCTATCAGCACGAAAGACATGAAGACACCATCTACTGAACACTGATCAGTGTGTCCAAACACTGATGGTTATACAAAAATGACACACTGATTAGATAATACGCTGATGATACTCACTGATGATCATTCACTATTTGTTGAATCTGAAGCTGATCAGCTTGACCCTGACGTTGATGACTGTAGCTGAAGCGGATCTCCAGACGTTGAAGTTGATGCTCTGATCAACTTCTGATGTGTTGGTGTTGATATCCGAATCTGGTGAAGATATGATCTGATCCATTCCTTATTTACATGTTCAGTTTATATTTAGATTTGATACAATTCCTTGATTGAAGGGATTTACTAGATTAAATTAGTATATATACAACATTAGGGTTAAACCCTAATATCGAGCGTCTCGTAGAATGTCTTGGTGTCGTGACTGTCTTGGTGACAACCCATTTTCACGATGAAAACAAACTCTTTCTTGGTGAAAGAACAATTTGGAGAATATCTATTGTTCTTTACTTTTTCTGATCTTCATTGTTCTTGATTGTTCTTTCTTGTTTATATTTGACCTACGAATCTACAATGGGGTTGGGACGTACAATTGGTATCCGTGTAGTTTAGAACATCTGTTCTTAGATTTGTTAAAGATTTAAAAGTCAAGTATTTCTTAGAAACTCAAAAATCAGAAAGAGAAGAAGAAGAAGATATCTTATACTATCATCCATACATGAAGAAAACTTCAGAAACAAAGAGGGAGAGAATTACGTTTTCTTATCTCTGGTATTATCTAACTGTATCAGGTATGTTTGGCCCTTATAATGTCTCTCAGAGGATGAAACTATTTTTAAATGGGAGGATAAAGAAAGTTACAAATGTTTTTAATGAAGAAGAAAAGAATAAAAGTAAAATAAATAAATGTGCAGTCGATGTGAGTCCTTTATCTTGTTTTTCATGAACTAATGTTTGATCTAAAGGCTCCCTTATCCGTTTTTTTCATGGCTGAATTGGATCTGAAAGACAAAATCATAAATTAGAACCAAGATGATATAGAAGTGTTGAAGAAGAAGCTGGTTGAAAGGAAGAAAGAAATATCAGACCTGAAGGAGAAGATTAAAGAAAATGGTGTGAAGAAGAAAGTACCTGGAGAATGTTCATCTTAAAGAAGCCCTATTTTTCACCCTAGTGAACATCACATCAACTTTTGCACCAACAAGCCTCACGCTGATAAGCTTCATGCTGATAAATCATAAGTTGATCATACTCTCTCAGCTTCATCTCAAACTGGGACGACTTTAATTCACGCTGGCAAACTTCAAGTTGAGAAAGTTTGCACTACCAAGAAGTTCCATAATGACAAGACCTCACACGCTGACAAATCAGTTCACATTGATAAGTTTGTTCGAGATGTGAAGAATTGATGTCACCCTGTCAAGACTCAAACCCCATCATCAACTCCGAGAAATGGAAGAGCTCAAGGTGGTAAGTTTTCTTTTGTATGTTCTTTTTTTAACAATTCTTTTTACCGAGAAAATTACTCAAATAAAAAGAAGTCTAAGCACTCAAAACAAAGAATGTTTGGGTTCTAAAGAATTCATCTTCAGAACCCACAGAGGTGAAACAAGTTTGGGTTATTAAGAAATCATATTTTGAACCTGAAACAAAACCAACAAATGGAGTTAGAAAGGAGCTTTTTAACCAAAAGTCCCCAGGAAAGAAGAGGAGAGCTCTTAAACCTCAAGCTAGTTGTTCGAATTTAGATCAAAAATCTTCAGAAGATGTGAGGTATGCTTTAAAACCCATTCTTAAATGGTCTCCAAAGTCTTTTTGTTAAAACTGGTGAAATGAGAGACTCCAAAGTATCAAAGCTCATATCTAGTTGTTTGTATCTCATTAATCAAAAGCATGAAAAGGTATGTCTATTTCTTATTTTATTTTTGTTTATAAATATTTATGAGTTTTTGGTTTATAAATCTTTGTCAGAAGATAATGTGACATATATTTTGGTCAAAATTGTTAAAAATGTATTGCTTTGGTTTCCTAAAACGAGTCAAGTCTTGTGATTATAGCAGTTGAATGAAAGTGGAGGTAGGATATTTACTCTCTAAAATATCAACATAACTTTATTTCTTTTGTGTGAGTTATTATTCTTTATCATTCCATATATGGTATGCTTGAATAATCTTTGTCAAGCAACAAGCTTTGCAGGTTGCTACAGTCAAGAGAAACCAAAAATGAGTTAATCATGTGGGTATTTTTGTGATTATACAAGAGACACGAGACAGGTAAAGCCTTCCCACTACTCTCTCTATCCCTTTTATGTGATAAAATGATTCTTGTCCTTTTCGAAAATCAAAAGCACTGATGAAAGTGGAAGTATACTAGGATAATTTGGTTAAAGCAAATGCTCATCATTTTTAAGTGTCAACATTTTTGTTGGTTCATCAAGTGATCTCCCAGACATTTCTCTTGATTTTTTTTAAAATAAAGATGGCATGCAAAGAGAAGTATGTCACGTGGATGGCCATTTCTATCATATTTCAAAAATAGATGTGTTTATATTCAGGAAGCATGAGTCATCAACATTTCCTGTTTCTTTTGGAATGAAAAGCAAGAACATCAAGTGTGCTTTGTTTGTACCGAGAATCAAAGAAAGACAAGAGTATTTTTGTCAAATTGGCACAAGAAAAGAATTGCAGGTGTTGTTTGAATAAAGGCCAGTGAGACAAAATCTGAAAAGCAATGATAGAAATAAGGCTTTATCAGAATGCTACTTGCAACACTCTAGAGAAGCACAAAACTGGTTATATGGAATACATGGATAGCTTGGTTTAGTTTGTAAAAGAAAAAAGAAAACGAATTTTCCAATTTTTCTTCTTTCATTCATGTTCAAACAAGCGTTTATAGAAAATATGGATGCAGGGTGAATGTAATCATGAACCAATGGCTTTGATACCACTGTTAGGTTTTCTACGCATCAAATACACTTTAAAGTAGGTAGCAGAAAAAAAAAATCAAAACTATGATATAGCTAAGTGTACATGCAACATATGGATCTATGGTTTCATACCAATTACATCTACCCTAGAAAACGAAAAACACAAAGGAAAAATCCCATGCCTCTTTTGCAGCCATAGAACTTCACGCTTGAGCTCTTATGTGTGTCACCGTGTTTGGATGATCAGAGCCCAAACCATAATCCCTCTCTTGGTTCACACCCAATGAGCTCAAAAGAGAAGAATAAAAAATAACAATAAGTGGATGAACTTTATGAGAGTTCGTCCACAAGGATGGAGAAAGAAGAGGTGAAACTTCAAGCCAAGAATGAGCAAGGAAGAATGAATCCCTACGACCCTATTTATAGCATTGGATATCTTCTAGAGTTTTATCCTCAAGTATATGTGGGATGGTTAACCCTAAGAACGAAATTCCCTTTATTCTAATGGAATTTTCGTCCACCACCCTTCTTCCTAGGGTTCTAGAATATTTCTTATTAATCAATTATTGATTAATTGATATTCAACCCTTCTATTAATTAAATTGTTAATTAATTCCTAAATTGTTTTCTAATTAGTTTCTAATTAGTTATTAAACCATAATAATTAATAAATTAATTCCTCTTTTATCAATTCTACTTAATTTGAGTCTTAAGGGCAACCTAAGAGGATCTTGTTATTATTATAAATATTACCAATAGTTAATGACCTAAGACACACTTTCCCAACAATATGTTCAACCCAATACACATCAATGGGCCCAACCCTAGGGTATATTTCGACACCAAGCATACAATAGTGGGCCCAGCCCTGGGGTGTGTTTCAACCCAACATACAAGTCTTCGAACCATATGTATAGTGAGTAGACTTATATGTCTCACAAAATTATCTAACCTCATAGCTACCACCATGCAAACGACAATGAGACACACCTATTAAATCCAATACGACCCATGTTTGTTCAATTTCCAACACTAGCTAATTTTGACCCACGTCAAAACGGGTCAATGAGTCAACACACGAAGTCAAAGTCAACAATCAATAACCTTATTATTGAGTCTAATGTCGTGACCATCCCTTTGTCACGTCGTGAGAGATCACTCGGTCTGATTCCACTAACTCGTTCCAACTCAGCCAAATTAGTCACAGAGAACCCATTCTTGGTCACGTCATGAGAATACAAAAGACCAACAAAATGAGATCTTTCTTGGTCACGTCGTGACACCTCTAGTGTCACGTCGTGACTTCAGTCTAAACGATCTCCTTCTGGAATTAATTCCTTAAACCATTAAGTCTCTAAACCCAACTATTTCAGAAGTTTAACGGGATTCTGAAGGTCCATAAAAATGTTTACTTTATGGACATGCATGCTCCATGCATGTCCTCATGAATTTTTTCTAGGTCAAAAGTAGAAATATGGCACCAAACTCTCATACATGACTAAAATACTTCACCAACGTCTAGAGTTGGACTTTATGATGCTCAAAGGACCCTTAGAATTCATAAAGTTGCTAACGTTTTGGGTCCTCTTCACTCAAGCTTGCTTAATCATGAAGAAATGGGAAAACAAACTAGATCTTTCCATATAATGCAATAAAGTTTGAGTCTTTGACACTTACAAAGGTCCAACAAGAAATAAAAATGATGATGATGATGCTCATTTGCAAACTACACCACTAGGACACTTATTTTCATGCTTATCTTCTTTTTCAAGCTAACAAATATACAAAAAATGGATAAGAATCTCTAAGAGGGTTATGATTAGGGTTTCTTGATGTTAGAGAGTGAGGGAGGATGAGGATGAGCAACCCCAGTCTCCTTATTCCTTTAAATACCTGAAAATTAGGGTTTTTGGTCATCAGATGGTTCTCACAACGTGACTAATAATGGCTCACGTCGTGACAACAAAAGAAATGCACATCTACGAGTTAAAGTTGACTCACAACATGACGATGCATAACTCACGTCATGATCCACTTCCAAATGTAAAATACTTGAAATTTAGTACCTCGAAGATGCGAATGTTACATTAACATCCAGATTCCTTGAGGTATTTCTATTTTATTTATGTAGTTTTAAAAAGATTGAGTCTAATTGCCACAACATGGTGGAGGCACCACTAAGACGTGACATATCTGGAATGTTCACGGATTCTTAAGTTGGTTCTCACGGTGGTGCCGCATGCTGGTCACGATGTGGCGACCATCTGAAGGGAAAAGCCTAATTTTAGGGTATTTAAAGGAAAGTATGGGTTAGGGTTTGTTTAGCCTCAACTTCCATCACTCTTAAACCCCAAAACCCTAACTCTAACTCCTTTTGGTGATCTTTTTGGTGATTCTTGAGCTCTCTTTGGTGTTTTCGTGCATTTGGAAGGAAGTAGTGGAAGGATTGGAGTAAGAAGCAAGCTAGCAACACTCCCCAATCTCTGGAAGCACCTTGCTGGACCGTTTGTAAGGATTCTTCATCTAACCTTTTAGTTTTTTCTTAGTGGATCTAAGGTTTTCTTTCATGTTAGCACCCTTTGGTGGATTTTGAGTGAAGCTAAAAAATAAAGTTTGTAACTTTAGGATTTCTTTGAGTCCCAAAATCATTATATCTCATAGATCTAGAAGTTTTTTGTGGTTTGGAAATCATGCATGAGTTTGAGCCCTTTTCATACATATTTTTTTAAGTAAAATGGAAGAGATATGCATGTCCACAAAACACTAATATTTATGATCCATTAGGTGAAGGAAAATCTTTTGGAAAGTTTGAAGGAGTGTCTTTGGTGATTAAGGGCTTAATGGCTAGGTCTTTGCTTCTTTAAGTCTTTAAGGATCTAGGTTTAGAGATATTTTCTTAATGAGATGTCTTAATGGATAAAGTTGGAAACTTATCGATCAAGACCATGGGAATGAGCAGATTTGGTGAACTCACTAAGCTTTGTGCTTACGGTTTTGAGGTTTAACCTATTTTCAGGTACTTCCAATTCTAGAGGGAAGAGCTCGGCTTCACTTCACAGTATCCCCTTATGATTTATGTATCGATGATTATTTTACTCTGATGACGTTGATACATTGCACGTTGATTGGTTTTCGAACACATGATGTATGGTTTTGATGTTATTAAAAATAAAAAATTTATCGGTGTTTTTGGGATGTTACAGCCAAGGCATGGGAACCCGAAGAAGTTATGGCATTGGCACAAACATGGATCGATATTTCTGACGACGCAAAGACAGGAAAAGACCAAAAACGTGACCATTTTTGGAGGCGAGTTACAAAAAGGTTCCACAAAGGATTGAACTTTCTAGGGTATCGTTCAAAGGAACAAGTGTATTCCAAATGGGGGAAGACAAATAAGGAAATCATGTTGTTGAATGATTTGTATAACAACATGCAAAGTCAATGGAAAAGTGAAGAAAGTGATGAAGTAATTTTGTAGAAAGCTCTAAAAGTGTACCACTATACTAGGAAAAAAAACAAGAAGACTTTCAAGTTTATTAACTTTTGGAATCTCGTGAAAGATAACCAAAAATGGAAAAAGAGAAAAACACCTGACGTGCATATCAATAGTGGTTCAAAACACTCAAGAACTTAATATGACCACACTACATT
The DNA here is from genome assembly GCF_051521515.1 of Lactuca serriola. Lineage (NCBI taxonomy): Eukaryota > Viridiplantae > Streptophyta > Magnoliopsida > Asterales > Asteraceae > Lactuca > Lactuca serriola. Next base: position 92,135,952 of record NC_136411.1, on the reverse strand, counting down.
AGATGCTCGTGTTGGTTTCGACCCCAACAATGATGAATCCGTTCAAGTTGTACCACATTCCCGACCAGTGGGAAAGGACAAAGCAAAACGCAAAGACAACGGCAAACCGGTAAATTCGGATGAGTTGAAAGAAATTAAATAGGCGGCAATGTAAAGGGTATAAAAGAAAGAATGAACAAGTTTTTGCAAATTGCTTCCGAAAGAAAGCGTAGGAAACAAAGAGACAGTGGCTTAAAAATACTAACGCTAGACACAGTGAACATGACTGTGGATGAGCTTGAAATTGCTTTGACGATGACTTGTATTGTTAATCGTTTGTTGTGTTTTTTTTATTGTTTTTTATGTTTGTAGGTTTTAAATTCTAGTTAATTTTTTTTTTAACTTTCTAAGGTTTTAAGATTTTTTTTTTTAATTTCATTTTATGTTTTTTTAAATAATGCAATATAATGTTTTTATTTTTATTTTTTATTTTTTATTTTGAAGTAATTTTATGTTTTTTTAATTAAAAATGAAGTTTTTATTTAAATTAAATTATTAAAAAAATGGCACCACATTTGATAAAGAAACAACATCACACCTAGTTTGTGACAAAGAAATCATACCTTTTTATTTTATTTTATTTTAATTTTTTAAATGACATCACAATCATATGACAAGAGCAAAAAGTATGATTTATGATTTCTGGAGCACCACTCCGAGGAGTTTATATAATCTTTGAACATAATGGATGGATAGTTCTTTTGGTGTGTAACCCAAGACATAACCGATGTAAGTAAACCGTAAGCATATCGTGTCCTTTTAAGTTTGGCGTACCAAGGACACGTCTAAAATATAGATATTTACAGTAGTTTTAAATCATGGTTTATATTTGAAATCAGTAATAAATTAATAAAAACATATAAAGCATTAAAACAGAAGGGATTCAAAAACCCTTCAAATTATTATTGATTTGAACCAACATATAATCATCACTTACATAATTAGGATTCAATAGTTCTTGGGATTCAGACTTAAACAAGTTATTACAGTTTCCTATTTCTCTATCTTCTTCTCTGGTGCTCCCATCGATGTAAGTTGAATTAGAAATCGAGTTCATAAGAGTTGAGCTTGATGAAGCTGTTGAAGAATCCACGAACCTTGACGTGAGGCAAAATTTGTTGCTGACATTTGATTGAGGATTAATGTGATAACCATAGTTGTCATATAAGGTGACGAAGTTCTCGAGATTATTACAAGTTAAAATATCAATATATGGATAAGTTTGAGGTTTAAAATCAGAAATACTAGAAGGAAATTCGTTTACATTGGGTTGTATGAGCTTGGATGTTTCAGATGAAGATGTAACAACACAAGTAGGTGTACTCAATGAAGTACAATTTGACATTTCTTGAATTAGGGTTTGATCTTGGACTAAATGATGGTTTTCTTGAACTTGTAGGGTATTTTCAAGAAGGTCTTTTTGGTGAATGAAGTTAGGGTTTTGATTGCCTAGAGATGAGAGGTGTGAAGCCGCTAACCTCAACAATTCAGGGTTAACCATGGGTTGGATCCTCAACAAGTTCATTTGAGGCGAATTGTAAATAGACGAGTTCAAAATAGATGAAAGAGCAAGAATATCAAGTCGAGTTTTGTGAGTGATCGGATCAATTCCCATTCGAAGAAGCCTTTTCCTGATGTGGGTATTCCAAAAGTTTTTTATTTCATTATCAGTTCGTCCAGGTAAATGAGCTGCAATTGTTGACCATCTGCAATAACAAAATATCAATGGTTAGACACCACACAATTATAAAGATTAAATTTTTAATAAATTAATCCCATGTTAGAAAATGACATTTTGAGAACTTTGACTTACTTGTTTCCCAATATACTATGAAGTTTAATGATTGTTTCTTCCTCTTCAGAAGAAAACTTGCCTCTTTTAATGTCAGGCTTAAGATAATTCGTCCATCTTAACCTACAGCTTTTTCCACATCTTTGCAAACCTATATATATATAATTAAAACAAAATTAGAAATCAACTAAAACTAAAAAAAAGTTATACAAAACATGTTATCCGTGAAGAAACATGGGTAAAGGCTATCTTCTTTGACTTTTAAACGTAACCATTTCAATCTCAAGATTGAAAATTATATTATAACAAGAAATAAAGAAAAACAGTAAATTAATACAATTAGTCAATGTTTATAAATGTAGCACAAAATGTAATCGTTATAAAGCTTAGGATTTACTACTCAACTATATATGGTATTTGGTCTTTCTGTTAAGAACAAATTAAATATAGTTTGGTCAAAATAAAACAAAAATATTATATATAGTGATCTTACATTCCAATTTGATTCAAATTCGGTTGTTTTAAAACCGAAAAAGCACGAGAAGACAACCAGACAAGAATGAAAGAAACATACCAGCATTCTTGGGCAGCGTTCTCCAATTTCTATAACCATTCTTGTGAATGTAATCAATGAGCTTTTGATCTTCTTCAGTAGTCCATGGACCTTTCCTTATACCACCATTCTTTTCACAGCAAGGCGTTCTTCCCATGGTGTTGAACTAATTAGATCAGTTTCAGACTCTGCTGTTATATAGAGAGAGACGTACAAAGAGAATTGAATGCGTGTAAAGTGGAGGTAGCCGTACGTATAAATATGGAGGACGATCAAAATTAAAGGAAGTCAATTAGATTGAGACTTTGGGTGGCCGTCCTTTTAACAAAAATGGCTACGTGTCCCTTCTTCTTGGAAATATAACATACACGTCCATAGTTTATATATACAAAAAGTTTTATTTTTTTGAATTTTCAACTTGTTGTCATTCAAGCTATGAATTTGGATTGTATTTGATTCACCCGCTGACATTCACACTGTAGTTATTATCATGTGACATTGAAATATTGATTTGTGTAAGTTACATGTGAATATGACTATATGGGTAAACTTATATGTATGAATCTCACAAAATTCTTATGTAAATAATTAAAATGTTGACATGGTAAAAAATTAGAATATTACAAATGAATTTTTTAGGATTGCGGCACAGCTTGTTGTTCGTTTACCCGCTACGTCTATGTAAATCTTTCTTATAATTCATAAACATAAAAGATAAAAAAATATTTACAAAAATTTGAATGCTATTGGTACAATGAGATTGATTTTTCTCAAGTATAATAAGACAATATATTTAGATGTAAATGTGAATATGTATTCAGCTTACATGTGAATGCGAGTAATTTATTTGTGAAGTAGGTGTGAGACTCATGTATTACATGAATTTATTTAAAAAAATTAAATACAAAATTCTAAACATTTGATAAGTATAAATTTATAAGAAAAATGAGAAAATATTGAATTATAAAAATTAAAGTGTTTTTTTTCTTTTTTAAATTTAAACAAATAATTTGGATAAATAAATAAAGAAAATTTACGAACTTTTAGTTTGGTAATTTTGAAATTAAAAAGAAAGTTCATTAATGAAATTGATATACATTTATTATTGAATATAAATATTATCTATAATTTCATAAAATAAAAATACCAAAAAATAACATGTGAAATAAAAATTAATTTAAAATAACCATAAAATTACATATGACAAAATAATTTATTTATTAGGAAAGAATCATTAAATTTATTTGATCAACGATCAAAATGTTGAGATTGTTAAAGAAGTACAAATTAATTTACTTAGATTCATATTTGAATTACTAAGATCATATATAAATATAAATTTTTATTTGAATCCACATATAAACAATATTTTGTAAATATTTATGTGAATGCACGTAAATGCAAATGAAGTTATTCAGGTTATATGTGAATGTAAATATTTATTTTTTAATTAACAATCTTTCTCTCTCTCTCTCTCTCTCTCTCTCTCTCTCTCTCTCTTTCACACACGCACACACACACACACACACACACATATATATATATATATATATATATATATATATATATATATATATATATATATATATATATATATATAATCAAAGAACCAATCCAAAGTATCGAAATTTAAAACAATCAACAGCAAAAAAAAAGGGTTGTACGCTTTTACAATGAACGCACATGCATCCGATTATAACAAAAACTCATTTTTTTTAGTTTAATTTTTCTAGGACATGTTTTTTATAAAAAAAAACGAATATACCGTTGTTCATGATTTTTCGTTATCTTTCCATAGAGATCGATATTGATAGATAAAAAATGATTTTTTTTTCAAACAAATCCACTTTTTTTTTTCTTTGTTTTTTGAACAATTAAAGTCTATTTTTTTATTGAAATATATCAATATTCGTATTTTTTGATATTCTTTAAACATAGATTCAAATTGATATTTAAAAAAAATCGAAATTTCAATTTAGATTCACATTGTGAATATGCTCAGATTTATAGTATGAATAATAGTAACTCAGATTCACATGTAAATTCTGAAAACTAAATTATATACGGTTCAGATTGACAATGTGAATAAATCAATTAGTTGATTTTACAAAACTGATTTACGAGTGATCAAAACGTTAAAATATTATAAAGCTACATGAAAATATATTCTGATTCATATGTAAATTTCACTTAATTTGTTAATGATCATAGAGTTGAAATAGTAAGTCAGATTCACATTGTGAATGTTATAATTGAAATATTACAATTTAGATTTATAGTGTGAATATGAACTGATGGAGTTTTTTTAATCGATTTTGATGTTTATTAATAGATGACAAAAAATTAAGATTTTGGTATGATTAGTTTTTTTGGATAAAAATAAACTTAAATATTGAAAACAAAAAAACAAAACGAAGTAGTTTTTTTTTAAAGAAGTTTGTTTTTTATATGTTAACATAGATATCTATGAAAAGAGGACAAAAAATTATAAACAATGGTATATTCGGTTTTTTTTTCCATAAAAAGTATGGCTTAAAAAATTTAAATGAAAAAAAGTTGTGGGTTTTTTGATAAATATGTGAGTTTTATGGTATAATCTAGTATGTACGTTTGATATACAAATGCACATCCATTCCATTAGTCGTTGATCATTATGATTTATAATGCTCACGATTAGTTCATTGGTTTTTTTTGTTAATAATGGTTCTCTATTGAACCTAATCCTATATATATATATATATATATATATATATATATATATATATATATATATATATATATATCACTACAAGAAACAAAACCTATAAAGACGAAAATTGTCGTCTCTATAGGTTAGAAAGTCGTCACTATTGTCGTGTCGTAATAGATTGCTTGAGTTGTTGCTATACATACCTTTTAGGGATGACATATCATCATTGTTAGTTTGTGGTTGTCCTCCCAATTGCTTGACCCATAGAGACAATCTGTCGTCCTTAGCTATAGCTAGATCTGTAGCAACAAAATGCCCTCTCCATAGATGATGTACAAAATTTACATTTGACTACTATATTTTTATTATTTTTCTAGTTTTCTAAAAACAAAAGAGAAAAATCACTAAATTTAACTACAAAAGCATTAAAATATCATAGAATATAAAAACATTTGAATATCTTATACAATTAATTGTTTACCAAAACATACTACATAATTTGAAATTGTTTAAAAGTTTTATACAAATTAAACATTGATTCACACCCACAAGCTACCACCAAACGTGTTCTCGCCTCCTCCTTCTACCACGAGCCTTAAACTATCTTGACTTTGAATTCATCTACTAAGAGGTTTCATGACGTTTGACATGGATGCCCTTTGGAAAGTCAGAAAAATACATAAAAAGTATGGGAATTACAAAAATGCCTCTTGGCAAGAAAGTTGGATATGGTATGAAAAGCGTATTTCATGTTTATACATGTTATAGGATTAACGGTTGCCAATTTCATTGACAAGAACTACAAAAAATCAATATATTAATATTTAGACAATTAAGAAAAGTAACATATTTTATATTTGAATTAGTCTGTATATACCTCAACTTGCCTCTGTAATGATTGTACGTAAATTATAATCTCATCATCATAATAGCCTTTCTGTCATATTTAATTAAAAATAAAAAGAAAAAGAAAAATTCCATCTCAAATTACAAATAGTTTGTACAAAATTTCCATATATAATAAATATGAATTTTTTCTTTATACCTTGTTGAACCCGGAACTAGATCTTGAAGGAACTTCATCCTCTCACTGATCTTTTCTCTTCTGACATGAGATTGCATAAGAAGAATGTCAATTGGTTTCTGATTCCCATTCCATCAATTCCAAAGTGCAGGTGATACAAGTAGTAGTTTCGCAGGAGGTAAAGAAGAGAAGGATTGCAATCCTCATAGTAATTTCAATACCAAGAAACTTTGCCAATCAACAATAAGGTTAAGAGACAATAAAGGAATTTCAATTAGAAAACCTTCTTTAAGACAAAAGAGCCTTTAACATAAGGATTTCAACGTCACAATCAATCATGGCAAGTTATATAATGATGAAAGAAAACAAATCACAAAGCTGCAAGAACAAATACAAGGATGATGGTTTAACTATGAACTGAATTATTTTTACAAATCAACAATCAGTAATAATAACTTAATTATTTAGTTATGGAATAAGAAAACATATCCATGACATTATTGAAAAATTGCAACAAGGATGTATTGAATAACATGTTTATGCTTAAGTGATGAAGAATCAGACATACAGACTATGAAATGAATCATATAATACTATCAAATTAGAGTGTAAAGATCTTAAACAATCAATTAAGGAGTATGTTCTTCAGATCCTAAGTATTGCAGTGATGTTTAATCGTTATGCATTGAAAATCAGCAATTAAAAGGCTTAATAACCCTAAATAACATATAAATAGCATATGAATCTCAAAATAAAAGTGATTTAGAAACAAGAGAATCAAGATTGAAAACATATATCGTTGAAAAAAAACAAAATACCTTTTAATTGCAGAAGCTACGTTGAGGAATATATGATCCTTCTTCAAAACAAGAAGCTGTGAAACCATAGAAAACCACCTATTAGGGATGAAGAAGAAGGAACAAAAAAACATACAAAACTCAAGATGTGCATTAGCTTGAATGAAATTTAAGGAAAAATTGATTAAGCTCTAAAAACCTTGAACAAACCTGTGAGAGAAATGGAGATGGAGGCGTGAATGAGCTGGTGTTAAAATGTTTGGTAAAACACCTGAGAGAAGCTAATCGATGTGAGCAAATCGCCTCCTGAGAGAGCAACAAAGAAGATCGAAGACGACTAACGGGAAAGGGCTTCTCAGATCTTAACACTATGGGGATGACATATCGTCCCTATAGCCTCTAATAAACGACGTCGTTGTTCGATTTCCAGTTAAATATATATATATATATATATATATATATATATATATATATATATATATATATATATATATATATATAATGGGTTCTATAGGGATGACAGGTCGTCTATATAGTTATCAACAAGACGCGCCGAATCCACTTGTTTTCCCACTTAACATGTTGAGACAAGAAGTCGTCGTTGTAGCATCAAAAGTAAAAAAATAATGGTCAACTCTATGGCGACGACATGTCGTCCCTATAGGTGCTTATTCTTGTAGTATATATATATATATATATATATATATATATATATATATATATATATATATTCATCGTTTCTAATGTTAATGCCAATTATGTAGACTAAAGATAGTAATACAATCATATATTGTACTGATTATTGTACATAAAGATCAGATTCATATTATATATATATATATATATATATATATATATATATATATATATATATAGAAAGAGAGAGAGAGAGAGCTAGGTTCAAGTATTAGAACTAATTATTGTGCGAATATTGTATGCTATGAGAATTATTAAGAGAATGAGTTGTTTAACAATGTGAATACGGTAAATTTCACATGCTTTAAGTTTTGGACACAAAACTTTACATATTTTACGTTTTGGTCACAACAAGTTTGGGAGGTTGACAATTTTGGTCCTTAGAGTGGTTTGTTTTTGTAGTTTTGGCCACAATAAGTTTGGAAGGTTGATAGTTTTGGTCCTTGGATTGCTACCGCCTTAGTATTTACATAAGAAAACCTTGCTTTAAAACTATGCTTACATAAATAGTCCCTATAATTTACAGAAATATGGTCCATATATTGATAAAAAAAAATACAGAAATGGTCGCTTTGATTTATACTTTCAAAGTTTGCTGATTTTCTCATATTACTCCAAATGCCGCATAGCTTTAATTTATATTTTATGAATTTTTGGCCAATGTTCTTCGTGTTCTTCATATTTTAGGAGTTTAGATTGAGTTTGGTATTAAAATATTGAAAATCCCGTGTTTTTGGAAACTTTTGGGTGATTTTTGGCCAAAATTTGCGAAATCCCAACGAAACCCTCGGTCTCGGTCAAACCCTAGGCGGCCAGCAGCAGCTTCGGACATTCTCGGTCGTCAGCAGGGATTTTGGTTTGGCCTCGGAAATCTCGGACGCGCCTCGCAGGTTCATGGTCTGGAGGTTTACGGTGCAAAGCGAAGATCTCGGAGCGAGGGTTTACGGTCAGCAGCCTCTGTGTTTGTGGTCAAAGCCTGATTTCAGATTCGCTACTCAGCCTCATGTTTTTGCCTCTAATCTCAGATTCGGATATCCAACTTCGCAATCTTGGCCTAAATTTCAGAATTTCCATATTTTACCTTATTTTTGGTCAAATTGCCATATTTTTGATCCAATAATTTCGTTTTTGGTCCTTAGGCCTCATATTTGATCAAAAAGTCACGTTTTTGGTCAAATACTCTCGTTTTTAAGTCAAATATTCTCGGTTTTAGTCTAGAAATTTTCGTTTTCGGTTTAGAAATTTTTGTCTTCAGTAAAGGTTATTCTTTTTGGACAAAAAACTTTGACTTTCATGTTTGACTTTCAAAGTTGACTTTTGACTTTAAGTTTGACCTTTGACTTTTAACTTTGACTTTCTCGTTTAAATTTCAAGTTCTTCACGTTTGACTTTCAGATTTGATTTTTAAGTTTGTATTTTATTATTTGACTTTCTAGTTTGACTGTTAAGTTTTACTTTTCAAGACTGACTTTTAAGTTTGACTTTTCAATTTTGACCTTTCAAATTTGACTTTCAAGCTTGACTTTCGAGTTTTAAATCAAAGGGAACTTATAACAATTACTATTTTTGGTAAATTATCCTTTTTGGTGAATAACGAGTTCATCAATCATAAAAGAGGTCAATGGAACTTCCTATTCTCAAGCATGTAGTGATAAATTAAACTTTATCGTGATCAAATTGATATATTAATTAGAGAAATTGAGGACCTTAAATATGAAGGATACACTCTCAGGAAGGCTCAAAAACCCTTAAAACAACAATTAGAGGCCCAAACAAAAGTTTTAAAAAGAATATAGTATTAAATGTGAAAAATACAACTATGTTCAAGTAGAGATAGCCAATCTAACTGCCAGGCTTGATACATTGAAAAATAAGTTTAAAAATGCAGACTTTAATTTTAAAAAGTTTGATGTGTCAAGTAAGAAAGTAGAGTCCATGATTGAAAAAACAGTTAAAATTTAAAGATAATCAGAATAAGGGTCTAGGGTATCATAATGTTCCACCTCCCTTTAATGATAATTATACCTCACCCATTGAAACCAATGAAGTAGAGACACCTATTCAGTTTGGGCTGCCACCTGTACCAACTTCAGTTAAGACGGAACAATCCGGCCCAACTGAGAATATTGAGATAAACTGTACTAATGCCTCTACTTTAAGTACAGATAAAGAAGCATTTCAAGATGGGAGTGAGCAGAGCAAAACCAATTTTGAGTCTGCTGAAGGTGGTTCAAAAGTTTGTGATGATGACACTCCCACTGTTAAAAAATCCCAACCACAAAAATCTGTCAAGCATTCTAACAAATGCTCTTGTGCTTGTTCTTGTGGAAGTTCTTCGAAACGAACTTCAGTTGGACAAGGACCAAGTCACAATATGATTTATATGAAAAGACAGACGTGCTTTATCTGTGGGACTCTCGGTCACATTACCATAAATTGCCCACATCGTTCGTATGTTCCTTACTACAGACAAGGCTGGCAGAACGTGCCAAGAAGGAGATCCTCCAAAGGAAATCATTCGAAGTCACGATCGCACAATGGTGACTGGAATGCAAAGAAGATCAATAAATCAACTTCCAACAACAAGAAGGGAATGTCGGCCAAGAAGCCCCATTCAAAAAGATGCTCCAGTGAAACAAAGATCGGTTAGGTCAAAGTCATCTCGTTGGCCGACTTCAAGTTCTAAAGCAAGCGATAAGGTACCCATCCGATCGAACAAGAAATGGGTTAAACCCAACTACAGATGGGTTTCGAAGGTTCACTCTCGCAATTCTTCTAATGGCTCTAATATTTCTTCATCTTCTGGCTATAAAAAACAGGATATGTCATGGGAGAGAGTACCCTGCATTGATGACAAAGGTCAACCCAATTTCAAAATAGATTGGGTTCCAAAGACCAACTAATCCTGCACTCTGTGCTGGAGCAGCTATGGAGGAATATCATCAGACTTCGATTTGTTGATAGTGGCTGTTCCAAGCACATGGTAGGGGACATCTCTCAACTGTACACCATTCAAAACTTTAAGTGAGAGTATCTGTCCTTTGCGGGAAAGGAAGAAAAGGAGAGGATCACAAATGGGGTTAGTGCTTAATGATGCGAAGAATTTTTGGATCTGTTTCAAGATTTAAAGACAGTTAAGGTTGAATTCGTTGCTGCTTGCGTCTTCAATTGCTGACTTTTGGTTTGAATTCTTTCGATACTCGTGAGTTTTTCTTAAAATGATTCGTTTCAAAGACAAATTTCTTTTAATTTTGCGTATTTATTTTATTTCTACCCCGTGCTCAATTTAAGGGGGAGAAATCAAAACAAAAATTAGAAAAATCAAAAATTAAAAAAATTTACATTTTGTATTTTACTTTTGTTTTTTGTTAAATTTGTTCATATTTTCTTATATGCACAAATTTAGGGGGAGAATTAAAAAAAACAAAACAAAACAAAAAATTTTAAAATTTTAAAAATACAAAAATATTTTCATTTATGTTTTATTTTTTTTTCAAAAAAATCAAAAATCCAAAATAGTGTTTTTGAGCGTATTTTACTTTTATTTTTATTTCTTAGTGTGCTAAGTTTACTTTTATTTTTTATGTTTATCTAAAAAAAAATTTTAAGTGAATTCAGGAGAAGATGAGACTCAAGGAGTATGTATCCAAATATTCTGAGCATGAAGAAGAAACCTGAAAATGGGAAAGGAATTGACGGTCATTGCACTTCACACTACTTTCACAAGGAATTGACGGATGATTCACATGCGAGTGATAGACTCTTCCATATTGAGACATATACCAGTCTTAATAGGAGTATTCGCATCCAATGTTAATGATGAAAGGTCATTTTCACCATGGCCAATGTGAAACACCCACCCATTCTTCACCCATATCTAAAATTTTCTCCATCAAATCATTTCTACGTACCGGTACCCTTTGAGGTTCGACTATAAAACAACTCGGCTGACGGTTGCCAAAAAATCTGTGTTTATGATCTTAGATGTCGTTGTCACCATGACTCTAAGTGAAACCCAAAATCCAAAACCAGTTATTAATGAACTGACGGTGAACATTTTATATTTTCTAGATTTCACCCATGAATTGACAGATAATGACTCATACCTGGTGTGACATTGTACAAAATGCCAGTCAGAAAATTTCTTTTTTAAGAATTGTCGTATCTAAGGAATTGAAAATCTGAAACAGTACATATTGTCAGATTGGTCTTGTCAGCTTTCTTTACCTAAGAACTGTCATGGCACCAGGGCGATTCACCCAACAGGGAAACATGTATCGTTGAACGTCTTGCCAAGGGCCAAGTTAACTTGTTAACTTGATAACTGTATTGAGATCTATGATCAATGATATACAGGGCTAACATCAAAACTGGCCATGAGTAGTTCTTCGATACTCAACAAATCGCAGTACGTTCCTCCGAGTTCACATAGATACTGCGAGAAGTCTCTTTCTGAGCCAAAGATTAATCCTTGAACAACTGTGGTGAGAAGGGTCTTTATGATTCTTTATGTGATCCACATGGACTTTTTAGTCACGGTTACTTCTCATGACGCATCAGTGATCATTCAAGAACATTCATTTGAAGGAACTAGAAGTGAAGATCATTTTTCAACATACAATCTTTCAACCCCAGAAGAAATGTGAAGCTGACCTGAAGATTATGTGACAAGTTGCATTGAAGCCTCCTCAATCAATTTGTTGCTATCTATGTACCTGCTGAAGTGATCCAGAAGATTCGTTCTCTATGTTATTCTCTCTGAAGATTCTCAAGCTGAAAACGCCATTTTTCAAGAATCTCTACAAGAAGCCTCCTCACCCAATGTGCTTTCAAAGTCAAATCTTAAAGGAAGTCCAACTACTAAAGATGAAGTTATTCATGAAGATTCATAAGTTCATCTTGAAGTTGTAAAGAATTTAAAGATAAAAGCCGAAGCTAAGAACAAAGCGAAGATTGAAAAGAAAAGGAAAACTACAATCCCTGGGGGAGTTTGTTAGGTCATAAGAAAAGAAAGCTATAAACCAAGGGGGAGATTGTTAAGTCATAAATTGTGGTTTATACTTTGCTTTTCATAACGCTTTAGAGTTTTCAGTCTAGGCCGAAATCCCCTTGAGTTTCTTGTAATTGGAACGAAATCGTGTGTGATTTCGGTTAGGCTTTATATTGTTTGTTTAGGTTTTGGGCTTGGGCTTGGTTATTAGGCCTAGGTATATATAGTGTTATTTAGGCTTGAAAACGAGTTAAAAGAGAGGGTTGGACGTTCTAGGGGCTGCCATGTGGCAAGGACGTGAATGAGAGTGAAACAGAGAGAAATCAAGTGTAACCGTGAATCTTATGTACCCGACTATTGAATCTTATATCTTGGTTATTAGGCCTAGGTATATATAGAGTTATTTAGGCTTGAAAGTGAGTAAAAAGAGAGGGTTGGACGTTCTAGGGGTTGCCATATGCCAAGGACGTGAATGAGAGTGAAACCGAGAGAAATCAAGTGTAACAGTGAATCTTATGTACCCGACTATTGAATCTAATAGTTTGCATTGGAGATTAATCTTTTGTGTGCTTATTCATCTTATATCTTGCATTATTCACTTTCATTGGGATTCCACACCATCAAAGTGAATCCGATTGATTCGTAGGAGAATTCGGAACTTACATTTATACTATTAATGGAATTTTTTTGAAAAACAATTTATTTTTATATATCAGTATGATGATTTCTAAAAAATATAAAATTATAGGTTTTTTCAACAATAAATAAACTCTAAATGTTTTAAAAAAATAATTTATTCTCTTAATTTGTAAATACACTATAACCTGTCCATATTTTACTCGACTTTGCTTTTAACAAAAGGGTTTGACGGCCACAGACATCGTTTTCCGGCGAGGTGTGGGCGGTGGAGGTGGTCTACAATGTCGTCGTATGATAGATTAATAGCTGTACTCCGCAATGAAGCCGCCACGTAGTCTTTTTAGTCAACTATGAAATTAAATCCACGGGTTTCTATCATGTATCATGCAATGTTTCAAGATATTAAACATTCTTACATCACTCGTAGGTCACTTTGTCAAGCTCTATGCATATGTATATTTGCATATGTATATTAATTTTAAAGAGCACGTTACACGAATAGTCCTATGATTTGGGTAATATTTATGTATCATCTCCAAACTTTTTTTTTCTTTTGCGTTGGTCCGTGCATACAAAAGACTATTTTACCTTTGTATATTTTATGTTAATTTTTTTTGTTGTTTCTTTAATTTATCATTTTTAATTAAAGAAAAGAGAAAATATGCCACACCCCATCCCTAACTAAACTAACCTAGATCCACGCTACTCATATACCACACCCTAAATCACCAAACACATCACCCTCCTTTACCATACACCCCACCATTTGTTTAACCTGACCATCGTTTGTTCTCTGTAACTCAACCGTCATCGTCGTTGATCCACATCTCATACATACCGTCGCTTGATTTCTGCATCATCCATTAATGTTCCATTTTTGTACCGCCAACCATGGCCTGCTTTCTCCTCGAAGGAGGACGGGGCTCGACATCTGCTTAATTTTCTCTCTCTCTCTCTCTCTCTCTATATATATATATATATATATATATATATATATATATATATATATATATTCTCGTTAATGTAGGGATTTATGTAATCGTCTTTCTATATATTCTTGTAATAGGGTTTAACCATAATAGCCACTTTGTGCACATTGTTCTCTTTGTGAGAAACATTCTTAGTGAAAACATCTCTGTGACAATCATATTATTCTTATAGTTTTTAGATATGATCATTGAACCTACAGGTCGTACTAGAATAGGTTTTCTGATACAATCAAGTTATTATGGCCTCCTCATCTCAATATACTCCAAAATCCTTTGCCTTGAACAAAATTCCCTTGTTCGATGAAAACAATTTTCCTATGTGGAAGTCAAAAGCAATGGTTGTTCTTGAAGCCACAGACTACGACATGTCACACATAATGGAACATGGTCCATACTTAAAGCAGAAGTCAAAGTTAGGACATAACGAAGGAGACAAGAGACTCAAAAGTCTATACGTAAAGGCAAGAGTTTCTATAGGAAACTCTCTTACCTATCATGTTTATCGTCAAGTTCAAAATTGCAAAATTGCACAAAAGATGACGGAGACTCTGTCAGTTGCATTCAAAGACACTAAAGAAAAGAAAAAAGAAGGATGGATACATGATGTATTGTCTGAAAGCAAGTCATAAGTGAAGTGTCTAACGGCTCACATCAATGAGTGTTACACTGAGGAATCAAGTAGCAGCTCTAGCATATTCAAAGTTGATCTATCACAAGCAGCAAAAGACTCCAAGTTGCAGGACTGGGACTCCACCACGATGTATCAAGTTAAGATTTCATTAACTATTCTTCAAATGAAAAGGTTGATATGCTTAATCATTTGCGTTTTGATCTTTCAAATTTAACCAAGTGAAGCATATTCTTTACTCTAACATTCAGATCTTAAAACAAAAACCGATTGCCAGTGAAAACTCTTTTTCTCTATTAAAAATGAAAAAACAAATCTTTCTTTATCAAATAAATTTCTCTTCTCTAAAAAAGGAAAATTTGAAGAACTTGCCAAAAAGATTCAATCTATCATTAACAATTAGGCACATTCTCACTTTAAGCTGAAGAAAAATTATAAACGTTGAACTTCCTTATCAGTATGGGAAAATTATTGGTGGAATATTGACAATGTTGTTGAAATTTTCAAAATCTTTGAAACTGAGAAAAATTTCGAAAATGCTCTTTATCATGAAGAGGATTTTAAAAGTAGATTTGTAAGCACAAGTTTCATTAATCAAAGCATGATTGTTAAGCATTGCATCACCAATTCTATTGGTCATGTTGAGTGCAAATCCAAATTATCTACTCTGACCGATCTAAAAAACCTCCCATTCGTGAGTATGTTTTGCCTACTACTCATATTTTGTTAAAGTTTCCCATTTCTAAAGCTGAAGTTCACTCTGTGAACGAAATTTCTAAAGCGGGTTTCCTCAATGCATTATTAGTAAACTTGACTCCGACTCTTCTTCAAAATCTTTTGACACTGATGATTCTCTTAGCACATCTGAGTGCAATGATCTTGATTTGTCTCTGTATAACGTCAACAACACATCTGATTCTAGAATGAAATAAAAGGTTTTCAAATTAATTCAACATAATTCAACTCCTTGTAAACTAAAAAGAAATCAAAATTCAAGTTTTAAAAAGAAAGATTTTGGAATCAAGGTGTGTTATCGATGTGGACACTGCTCACAAAGTTAGTGAGTGCCCATTCGAGGAAAATACTAAACGTGCTAACAATATTATTGTTCGAAATAATAAGTGGATCAAAAAGAAAAATTCTCTGGATTGTCTCCCTGATGAATGCTATAATATTTTTCCTCTTAAGAGACCCATTGTAAAATGGGTAAGCATGTCCTAATTGTGTGTCTTAGCACTATAGGGTCATGAACATATTTGGAACTTAGACAGCAGATGTTCAAGGCATATGACACGATTTAAGTCCTTCCTGGATGATTATTTAAAAAAGGCCGACGCTACAGATACTTACGGAGACAACAACAAAGGAGCAACAAATGGTTATGGCACCAATAAGTGCAAGTTTTTTGAGTTCAATAATGTGTCTTATGTCAAAGGACTTCAAAACAATCTTACATCAATTAGTCAATTGTGTGATATTCACTACGAAGTTCACTTTAACAAGAAGGAAGGAAAGGTGATTGATAAAAAGGAAGTCATTATTCTCACGGCTAATCACCAAGTTGATATCTACACTTTGGAAATGTTTTCCACTGATAACTCTCGTAGACGCTGCTTTTTCTCTCGCTCATTGTATCATCTGAACTGGTTATAGCACAAGAGATTCTCTAACTTAAATTTCAAAAACATTTTCCAAGATCTCTAAAAATTAGCTTGTGAGAGGGATTCCAAAGATGAAGTTTGTAAAAGATAAACTATGTTCAACATGTGAAAAAAGGAAAAAGACAAAATCTTCCTTCATGCCAAAGTCATGTTCTTCTATTTCTGATCCCCTTCATCTTCTTCGTATGAATTTTTTTGGTCCTCTTCCTATCAGATCCAGGTTTGGAAAGAAGTCCACGCTTGTAATATCCCAAAAATTATAAGGTAAAAATTTCATTTTTAACTCAGCCAAAAATACCAATGATTTCCAAACATTCAAAAGTATATCAAAATAAAACAATCATCAGGGTACAATCCCAAAATCATCGAGTTACGGAAACATGGATTAATGCGTTGCGATCAAGCAGGGCCCTTCTCTTTCAAACCGGAAGTACCTGAAACCATAACCATAAAACCATAAGCAAAAATCTTAGTGAGTTCCCCATCATACGACATACCATACATATCATTGGACCTAGCCTACTTATTGGGCCCAACCCACCATAATGGGCCTAGCCCTGCCAAACTAATGGGACCAACCTGACATACAATTGCAAGAGTCACAGAGACAACTAGCATGCTACATAACATACAATGGGCCTAGCCCTTCCCGATCCATGGGCCTAGCTCGTTATACAAATAGGACTAGCCCAACATACCATGCAAGAGTCACAAAGACAACTAGCATAATATCTCCTAGTAGGTCGACATTGGTGCCTTCGACCCACATGTATAGTGAGGAGACTCACCTCAGTCTTAGATAACCGAACACACATGTGTTGCACCTGAGATCCTCCCACTGAACACAACCAATTCTTTAGTAGTTAATAATTAAGATAATTTCCCAAAATCCAAGGCCCCGATAATATTATATCTTTCTAAAGGGTAAAAGACCAATCTACCTTTCCCTTAACTGGACCAACACATCATGGCTCAACTCACAAAAGGCCCAAGGCCCAAAATGAACTTCTTGGGAGTACACCCCCGCGTACCAAAAATGTACACCCTGGATACAGTCCATCACAAAAGTGTACAAATCGTTGATGTCTGATTCCTGCATTATGCTGAGCTTAATCCTACGTACGCCCAACATACTCATCAGAGGGTCAAAACTCATATTAACCTCTTAATGGTTAAGACAAAAACGTCTTAACATAGATCAGACCATTAAGGGGTCTCTTAAGTCATAAAGTTCCTGACTTTATGACTTTACATGGCTTCATGGGGTCCAAACCATAATCTAAGCTTCCTAAATTTCATAAAAAGGTCACCAATAATTGCATGAGAGGAGAAAACTCCATAAGACCCAAACTTTATGACTTAATGACCTCAAAAAGGACCAAATATGAGTTTCAAAGGTTTTGGAGTAGCTTCTACTCATAAGAACCACCACCATGGGACCAAAACATGATAAATTACCACCTAAAACTAGATATATACAAAGGAGCCATTAGGATTGAGACTTTATACCTCCAAAAGATGTAGAAAAGAAAACCAAGCATGGATCTACAAGCTCCAAGCAATCCAACTCTCCTTCAAGAAGCTCATTCTTCTTCAATGAGATCCAAAGCACATGAAATCACACCAAGAAATCAAGAATCACTCTAATGGGGGCTAGGGTTTTGTATCTAGGGTTTAATGGGATGGAGGCTGAAGGTAAGAGGGTTTGGAGTTGATTTAAGGCAATTAAATAGGGTCCAAGACCCTAAATTCGGGTTTACACCTGACTGGAGTAGGTCCTGCGTACTACTGGTATGCCCAACATACTCCAAGGACCATCCGCGATCCTCCTACCTAGTATGCCCAAAGTACTCTTATGTACGCCTAACATACTAGGCGTAGCCCTAAGACCACAAAATTCCGAAGGCCATAACTTCTTCATTCCAAGTCCGATTTCGACGATCCTTATATCCCGCAAAGTTAATGAGAAGATC
This sequence comes from Lactuca serriola, assembly GCF_051521515.1. NCBI lineage: Eukaryota > Viridiplantae > Streptophyta > Magnoliopsida > Asterales > Asteraceae > Lactuca > Lactuca serriola. The sequence continues at coordinate 92,117,482 of NC_136411.1, read as the reverse complement.
TACACTTCTATCAACTCACTATTGCCTTAAAACTTTCCGAACTTAAATCCCAAATTCATAAAGGCCCAAAATATCATTTTACGGTTATACCCTTGGGCTCCAAAACACAAACCGAACTCTAGGATCTCCTAATCTACATTATCAACACCCAAAGGGGTCTAAATCTCTGCATCCCCAAGGCCCATAGCCTTATGATAACTAATCTTTGGGTCATGACCCCACATTAAGAAATGATTCGAAATAGGGTGTTACAACTCTCCCCCACTTAAATCATATTTTGTACTCGAAATCACTCCTAACCACCCTCCTGAAAACCAGACGATCCAACCAATACCTCTCGATTCCCCAAATCATCAGAAAGGTTAACTCATACTCTTAGCGGCCCTCCAAAGCTGCCATCGAAACCCAACCTTATCAGAACTCATACTCATAATGGTGAACAAATCATCGAAGGTATAATTTCGAAAGCTCAAAGATTTGTCGGACCTCCACACAGATAGGACCATCCTGAAACACAATCACTAGGACCTCTTACTACAATCTAAACTGAAAAACATCCTTTTGATCCAGAACCATCCAACTGATACCTTTGGCAGACAAATTCCATAACCATAGTTTGCTGATGAAAAGATCTTATATATATATATATATATATATATATATATATATATATATATATATATATATATATATATATAAATGACGACTCCGAACGCGAGTCTCGTCTAATTGCCAACCTAGTGCACAATTCATATCTAGAGATCCAAATATTTCCACTTGCACTTCATCCGAAATATTCTGATTCCATGGCGACATTCCACTAAACTGAGATATAAAATCCCCAATCCACCACTGAGACTGACAGTCTCACACCTAGTCCAACCACCAGGCTCCTACTGAGAGTCTGACTGATAAAGGCTACCTTAGCCTTTATCACTAACGACATAGTCATTCCCCTCCGAACATAATCCTTACCTTATTTCAACCGATCTCCTATAAGTCTCACCCATACTATTTAACCATACGGGCCTCACCCACGGGTCCCACCTAGTCTGCACAATCGAACGGGCCACACCCACGGGTCTCATCGAATCGAGTGAAATACAGGCCTAACCTCGCCTCAGATACAATGACCCTCTTCCCTTAACAAGGAGAAATCTTCCAACGATATTGTCTGCCTTGGCCCAGGCATGCACTGACCCCCCCTTCAGCCCAACGACCACCCCAACTATGGCCTACCTCATTCCAGTGAATGTTGTGACTACGATGCAGTCTTACAACACTTCCCTGCCTGTCTATAATCCTTATGTATGCTACGGCTGCCCCATAGTCTTACAACACTTCCATACCAGCCATGAGCCTGACTCAGAGTCATGTTCTCCGTCTACCATTCCAACCCACGATCAATCATGAGTCAAACCACATTGCCCATATCCCAATTAGGTGTTCATGTCATGCTTCGAACCCCAAAGCCTTCATCATATAAGAACAGACATATAGGCCCTAACACAACCCTCAACCTAGATCCATCCATGTGTTTTCTATGCATTACTATGAATGTGTCAATCTGATGTTGAAAGTTTCTGCACTCCCAACCTTGCACAATTTTTTTCCAGACCGCTACTTAATATGGCTTCCCTTCCGACTAGGATGTGGAACCCTCCGTGGGTTCGCTCCTGATTCTATCCTCGGAAATCCAAATGGTGCTCCATCACTTAAATTTAGCTACACAATGCCCAATTTACTGGAAATAATGAATAATGAATCCCCTTGCCGAAACTGACGGATCTCTTACCCAACATCCCACTTACCGAGGGATATATGCGGTTCTAACTATATTCCACCGATAAAATTTTGAAATTTCTTTGACACTTCCAATGTCTGAACAAGCCCACATGATCACCGTCATCATCTGCTTGCTATCGCTCCTTCCTTAGCAATGGTAGTGATCGGGCCCTAGAGTCCTTCCATGAAAAGCTGCCATTCCTGCTGAGCAACGCTAACATTTCTGAACTCTGACTCTGATGTTGAACTAATCATGCTAATTCATCTACTGATCTTCCAAGCAATACCCCCGAATTGTTTCCATCAACTATCTATAACAAAAACTGGGCAAACTAAATCCATATCAACAAGATGTGTCCCACTCATAACTCTCACCATGCAAAATTGGAATATAACAATCCTCGATAATATAGCCAAAGCAATAATAGAGAGCTAAACCAAAGATAATTCTTACACTTACCAGCACATGATTCCAAAGCACATATATATACAAATAATAACGCATGAAGAAAACAAAAAGTAACATATTCATGATAGCATCTGATGAAACTATGACCTCCCCTGACTGACACTGCAATGCATGACTCCTCGCTGCTGGGGCTCCTACCCTACCCTCATGACCGTCAGTGATCCTCAAAGTAACTGGAGCAGGTGCACTTACTGCTCCACCCCTCAATATCGGACAATCGACCTACTTCTGTCCCACCTGGTTGTAATGAAAACACATCGGAACCGATATGCGGGGGTAATCTCAACTAAGTGACCCATCTGACCACAACTAAAACATCCCTGACCTATCTCCCAACATCCTCCCTCATGGGTCTTCCCACACTTGGCACAACGGCCCATGTCTTGATGGCCTTTTCAATGTGTAATCTTAAGTCTTAGGCCTCTTAGCCTAGCGCACTACGATCTAAATCTACTGTGGCTTCCTCTTCCCGAGGTGCTCCAAATCGATTTCACATTCCCGTGCCCTAGTAATCATATCATTCAGGGTCTCACACCTTAATAAATTCACAAACTACCTGATGTTATCCCTCAGCATGTCATGATACTGTACCTTCTTCATCTCCTCATCCGCTGCATACTGCGAAAACAATAAAGCCCTCTCCCAGAACTTAGCAATGATCTCTGCCATAGTCTTAGTCATCTGGCGAAGGTCTTGAAACTCCCTCACAAACTATTGCACCTTAATAGCTGGTGCAAACTCATTCCTAAACCGAGTCACAAACTCATCCCAAGTCATCGTCTCCAAGGCTTCGCCTCCCAAAGCGCAGTCTACCTCCTCCCACTAATCTTGAGCTTTGTTTTTCAGAAGACAGGAAGCAAATTTGACCTTCTACCCCTCGGAGCAGAAACTCGTCCTGAAAGCGTTCATCATATCTGCTAACCATCTCCAACTACCAATGGGGTCCTTCTCCCCAAAGAACCTGGGAGCTCCACAAGCACGGAAATCTCAGAAGGAAAGAGTGTGAGCTCCCACAATAGCTACTATCTCAGTATGGAACGTGCCCAGACACTCATCCAAAATCTCCATGATCCCCTCTTTGACCGAAGAGAAGATCACCAGAGTCTACTCCAAAATATCGCGCGTGATCTCCCACGAGATGAACTCCCGCATCCGTTCATCAATCGTCTCAATACCTGCACCTGATCCTGAACCAGAACCTGAACCTCCTTTACTTGTGATCATCACCATTCTGAAAAACAATCATACAAATGATCAAAACATACCCCATAATCCTGATCCCACATGCTTCCTAGATTCTACAAGACTCTCCTCGATTTGAGTATGGATCATATTCTTTCAGTAGTACGGGCCCAATACTACCTCGCACAACTATACATACTTTCCTTAAGAATTCTCCCGAATCCTCCAGGTCACCCTCTTAAACTGGTACTCCATGTACTCGCTGATCCGCATAACCAAACCCACTAAACCACTTCCTAGGTTCTCTTAGGTTCTCGACCTCACCCTGCCATCAGTTGCTGAAGAACATCCACTAATAGCAACTAACTACCTCATTAATATAATCACATGCCACAGAGCTTAAATAATCCATCGAGTAACAGACTCAACCCTACAATGGTTAGACTCAAACAAGAGGTGCACAATATAATCAAATCCATCACTCTAAGATTATTTAACCTTTGCAACATGTGACTTGACATATTCACTTAATAGGTAACTCGTATCACTAAGAGTTCCATAAAGCACAAAGCAAGCAACATTCCTGCAGTAACACTCGAAGCCATAGAATAAACAGATAATATCCACCGCTCACTTACTACAACTCATGGTAGGAACTTCCATTCTCACTGCCAGTTGACTTATGCATGCATATTATACACAATATACGATTAAATAGACCGCCGGATAAAGGACTCTACCATAGGATCACAACCAAATGAGGAACAAGAAATAAGGCCAAATCAATCATTTTAGGGCTATGTGATCCTAACTGTATATAATTTATAAAGAATACACTTAGAAATTACTGATACCAATACATATTCCTAATCATAACATCCAATGCTTCTTAGGCTACAAGGCATCACATATTAGGGCATTCTATCATGCTATTCATGAAAGTATCCCTAGCCTTAACCTAGAATGCAAACATTCATATCATATAACATATCAACATATATAGGTATTCTGGGAATCACTTACTTGAGCTCGGCTGATTGCACACATCACACCTCCTTTTTCTTGACAAAAAAATCTTTTTAGAAATTAGTTTTCTTTTAAAAGGTTACCAACTCCTCAGTTTGAGTTCAGTCACACCCGAGAGTGTGCCTAAATCCCTCAAACCAAGGCTCAGATACCCACTTGTAACGTCCCAAAAATTATAAGGTAAAAATTTCATAACATGGGTGAATGCGCTGGGATCAAGCTGGGCCCTTCCCTTTCGAACCGGGAGTACCTAAAACCATAACCATAAAATTGTAAGCACAAAGCTTAGTGAGTTACCCATCATACCACATACCATACATATCATTGGGCCTAGCCCACCTATTAGGACCAAACCACCATAATGGTCCTAGCCCTACTAAACCAATGGACCCAGCCCGACATACAAATGCAAGAGTCACAGAGACAGCTAGCACCCTACATAACATACAATGGGCCATTCCCTTCCTAATCCATGGGCCTAGCCCAACATAAAAATGGGCCTATCCCGTCATACAATGGGCCTATCCCATCATAAAAATAGGCCTAGCCCAACATACCATGCAAGAGTCATAAAGACAACTAGCATAACATATCCTAGTGGGCCAGTATTGATGCTTTCGACCCACAGGTATAGTGAGGAGACTCACCTCAGTACAAGATAACCGAACATACACACGCTGCACTCGAGATCCTAAAACTAAATACAACCATATCATCTGTAGTTAATAATTAAGATAATTTCCCAAAATCCAAGGCCCAAGCAATATTCTATCTTCCTAAAGGGTAAAAGACCATTTTACCCTTCCCATAACTGGTCGAACACCTCATGGCCCAACTTCTAAAAGGCCTAAAATTAACTTATCGGGAGTACGCCCCGCATACAACCTGTCATAGCCTAATATAGAAGTCTCCAATGCCTTATCCATGCATTATGTTGAGCGTACTCCTACGTACGCCCAATGTACTCATTAGAGGGCCAAAAATCATATTAAGCTCTTAATGGTTTATAAAAAACATCCAAAGACATATCTGACCCTTAAGGGGTGTCTTAAGTCATAAAGTTCCTGACTTTATGACTTTACATGGCTTAATGGGGTCCAAGCCATAATTTAAGCTTCCTATTCTTCATAAAAATGTCACCAATACTTGCATGAGAGGATAAAACTCCATAAGACCCAAACATTATGACTTAATGATCTCAAAAAGGACCAAATATGAGGCTCAAAGGTTTTGGAGTAGCTTCTACTCATAAGAACCACCACCATGGGACCAAAACATGATAAATTACTACCTAAAACTAGATATATACAAAGGAGCCATCAATATTGAGACTTTATACCTCCAGAAGACGTAGAAAGGAAAACCAAGCATGGATCTACAAGCTCCAAGCAATCCAACTCTCCTTCAAGAAGCTCATTCTTCTTCAATGAGCACCAAAACACATGAAATCACACAAAGAACTCAATAATCAGTCTAATAGGGGCTATAGTTTTGTATCTAGGGTTTAATGGGATGGAGGTTGAAGGTAAGAGGGTTTGGAGTTGAGTTAAGGCCATTAAATAGGGTCCAAGACCCTAAATTAGAGTTTGCACTTGACTGGAGTACGTCCTGTGTACTCATGGTACGCCCAACATACTCCAAGGACGCCAATCCGCGATCCTCCTACCTAGTACACCCAATATACTAGGTTTAGCCCTAAAACCACCAAACTTCCAAAGGCCATAACTTCTTCGTTTTAAGTCTGATTTTGACGATTCTTTTATCCCCGAAAAGGTAATGGGAAGCTATACACTTCTATCAACACACTCTTTCCTTAAAACGTTCGGAACTTAAAACCTAAAATTCAGAAAAGGCCCGAAGTATCACTTTACGGTTATACCATTGGGCTCGAAAACACAAACCTGACTCTCAGATCACCTAATCTACATTATCTACAACCAAAGGGCTCTAAATCTCTCCTTCCCCAAGTCCCATAGCCTTATGATAACTGATGTTCGGGTCACCGTCCTGAATTAGGAAACGATTCTAAACAGGGTGTTAGAATGCTAGTCATTATCGACAAGTACTCAAGATTCACTTGGGTTATCTTTTTGAGAAAGAAAAATCATGATGCCGACAAAATCATTTCTTTTGCTAAACAATGCGAAGTTCTCTATGATTACAAGGTCACGCAACTAAGGAATGATCATGGAACTGAATTTTATAGCTCCAATTTAGAAGAGTTTTGTAAAGCTGCAAGGATTTTTCATAACTTTTCTGATGTTCTCACTCCGCAATGAAATTGTGTCGCTGAAAGAAGAAATCAGACTCTCATTAAAGCTGTTCGTACCATGGTTGTAGAAACTGATCTTCCTTTATCCTTTTGGGCTAAAGATGTCAATACAACATGTAACACAAAACATATCTCTTATTGTAAAATGTCATGGAACAACCGCTTATGAGCTGTTAAAAGGAAGAAAGCCTAATGTCTCTTACTTTCTTGTTTTTGGGTGCATATGCTATATCTTGAATAAGAAGGATCAACGTTCAAAATTTGAAGCTAAGGCTGATGAAGGTTTCTTTATGGGATACTCATGTGAAGCTAAAGCCTTAAAAATATTGAATCTTTCAAGTCAAGTCATAAAGGAAACTATCAATGTGACATTTTACTAGGACTCTTACACTCAAGATCGAATGGATCATCCTGAAAATGTTCTAACGAACTCATTCAAAATTCCTCTATTTCTCTCACTGTGCCAATCATCCTAATCATTGATCATGTTCCTCATTCTCCTAATTTCGAGGATCCATCTTTTAATATTTATGAACCAATCACTGATGTTCCTCATAATCACAAAGAATCACCTCCTAGTGATGAGCTTATTATTGATAATGCAAATCTTCATTTTCATCCTGAATCACAAATCATTGGAGATGTCAACTTAGGAATCCTTGCTCGTAGCAAAGCCGCCACCAATTTCTGCATGTTTGTTAATTTTGTGTCTATCATCGAACCAAAGAAATTGACATTGGTACTGAAAAATGTTGAGTGGATCAAGGAAATGCAAGACGAGATGAATGAATTTGAACGTCATGCTATTTGGACGCTATTCAGAAACAATATTGATGAAGATGGGATCATCACAAGAAACAAAGCAAGATTAGTTGCTTAAGGATTTACTCAATTGCAAGGTTTTGACTATGATGGAACCTTTTCCCTAGTTGTAAGACTTGAGGAAATTTTTGGATTAGTGTCTAAGTCCATAAGTATAATTGGTATGTACTTGACTCGAGAGTAGCATGATCCATTTGGGTTGCATATCATCAGGACAATTTGATAGTATGGACTTTTGAGAAGAAGCTATTTTTGGTTTATTAATATATTATAAGTTCTAATATATTAATATGAAATCATACTGTTTAATTAGTATTGATGAAGAATTAATTTGGAATTAATTCTGTGATAAAAAAGAGACTAATTAAATATAAGGGGTTGATTTGGTAAATCATTAATTCTTATAAAGTGGGCATATGATCCATATTTCTTCATGTTGGGCTAAACCCATGTGGTAACCCATGGATATTCCATGTAGGTTTTAACCCATAGAGCACGAGGGATATGGAAATTCATTTGAGTTTACATGGTGTAATCCTAGTTTGGCACACTATATACGAACCCCTTTAGCTCATGAAATTAGCACTTAAGTGGAATAATAGAGGGCTAGCCGATTTGTGTGTGAAAGGAATCTCTTCTCAAGTTATAATTTGTTCTAGGTGTGTTGTGATTCCATTTGAGGAATTCATACTATTAGTGCTAAGCTCTTGAAATTCCAAGCAACAAGCTACAAAGAAAAAGGTATGTTATCTAACTTGTTTTATTACCCAAGTATCAAAGTTTTGTATGCTAGTTAGGGTAATACCTTGGAAAGTTCAATTTGTATGTATAATAGAGAAAACATAGATCCTAGGTATTTAGGGTTGCATATACACCTTAGGAGTGTTAGAATGCTCAAAACCCTTTAGTGGTTTTAGAGCGTAGGGTTGTTTTCAATTATAATTGATGCTACTTGTTGTTAATGCTTTAAAAATCGATTTTTTTGGCTATCTGGATTGTGGACTCGCCGAGTCCACTAGTCGACTCACCGAGTCCCAGCACAATTCTGACCAACTCGCCGAGTTTGTTCCTGCACTCAACGAGTTGGTGCTCCATAATGCAAATTTTGGATGTTTTTTGCTAGAATTGGACTAGGATTATTACCCAAAGTTGTTTTTGAACCTATAAACATGTTTTTGATGTGGTAATGATCATGCTTATCCAATTTATAAGATAATTGTCAAAGTTTCAAGTTTTGGTATTAGTTTATATGATTATTCTAATTACATGAAATATTTTTGATATGAATTATCTTGTTCATATGAGTTTAATCTAGATCATGGACATTATTTGACATGCTTGTTAGTTTATTTGATGATCTTTATGGCCTTTAATGTACTCCATAACTTGTCCTCAAGTTATGGAAAATGAAAAGTTTTTCTTTTAAAGAATTCATTAAGCTCATAGGTTATGGTGTTGAAGAGTCTTTTTCCATACATGTTTTTATGAACTCCATAACTTGTCCTCAAGTTATGTATTTTCAAGAGTCTTTTCATTAATGCCTATATTAAACTCATATGTTATGGATTCGAAAAGTTTTTGAAAAGTTCAAAACTTTCCTTTAATCTTACCGTTAGTAGAGCGTGTGTTGTTAATCGGCACACTAATTTGGACTGACAGTGCATGGAAAAGGGTAGCTTGATGTTAATCATAGATCAACGGAGCATGTATGGTTAACTGACCCATTGATTAGGTGGTTGTAACATTGGGTGTACCAACCCAATTTGCATGGTTATTCAAACCTTGTTTGTGATCCTCAGCATCCTAGCTACAAACTTGAAGGGCAAAATCGAGATTTAAATATGCCATTGAATTGTTCAATGAATCTCAATGGATCTAGGAATTTCAATTCACTTAAAACCTAAAATACTTTTTCGTTTTTTGTGGTCGAAGTTGGTAAATTGTCATTTACCTACCTTCAAATATTTTGCAGTTTAGATTACGGCATCCCTTTTCCAAATTGTAAAATATTGTGTTGGGTCCTAGCCTTAATATTTCATTTAGGTGTTATATTACGGATTAAGTCAGCTAACTTGAATTTCTCTCATTATAGATGTCTAGTTCAAACAACTATGGTCTTCCCAAATCCTTTGGAACAAGCTTTCCTCTTGAAGATGTTGTACCGTGGTTGGATCGTGGAAGTCATACTTCACTTCCTCCAACTCCTCCAATAATTCTCCCTAACCCACAAGTTTAAATACTTGAAAAATTCAAGGTCACTCAAGCCATACTTGCAATGAAACATGAAGATGGAAGGCCTGTGTGTACTCACATCTTGGAGATTAAGTCACATATTGATAGGCTAAGAGTATTAGGTGTCGTTGTCTCGAGAAAGTTGGCTGTTGACTGGGTTCTTCAGTCACTTCCTGAGTCATATAGTGAGTTCATTAAGGACTACTATGTGAAAGACCACGACATGACTGTTATTGATCTTACCTATTTGCTTGTTGCTGCTATATCATCAATGATTTGGCACACTCGAAAAGCAAATTTGATTGGAAGATCTACTCCCCAAACTTCCATAGACATTGGTAATGGAAACATTGGAAGTCCATAAAAGATTTCTTTTCCAAGGGAAAGATAAAGGCTAAATCTGAGGTTGTCCCGTGTACCATTCCCAAAGATTCCATATGTTTCTAATGCCAAGAAAATGGGCATTGGTTGCGAAGCTGCCATATTTACCTAAAAGACCGCAAGAACGGTAAAGTCAAAGCTTGACTCTACTTCAGGTAAGTCTACTATCTAACTCTATTAAGTTCCTAATTGTTGATTCTTAATACATGATGTGACAAGGTTGCATTTTGATGTTTTGTAGGATCAAGCAAAGGGAAGGAATCTTAAAAGAAGAGTATGTTGAATCTGGTCACGAAGATGGATTTGAATCGCATGGTTCGAAGATCAGATTTTTAATCTACTGCTTAGGAGTTATGATAGATTGTTAGGAAATATGTAATAACATAGTTTCATTTGTAATTGCATTGTAAGGAATAGTTTTTTCCGCATTTTATAAATAAATAAAATTTTGTTTTTATTATATCTCCTTGCAATGGCATTAGTGAAAATTGATGTTTGTATGTTTCTATGTTAGCAATATGGATTTGATTCTTTCGTTTGTGGTAATGTTGAGTATTTTCCAAATAAGGAAAGATTCTCATCACCCAAGTTTAAATTGGACAGAAACTTGGAATGATGCAAGTTGTATTGCATGATGAATTAGAATTTTCATCTTTGGTAAATTAAGACTAATTCCTTGTTCACATGTATATGTGAGTCAAATGAAGGACTAGGGGATCGGGTAGACTGGGTGTCCGTTGGTCAGGTCCACCATAAAGAATGATAAGACTATTCATCATGATTTACAAAATTTTAGTAAATATGGTTATGCTTACAAGTTTAAGTATACTTCTGAACATTGGAAAAGTTTCAATGTATGGCAGGACGAATAAGAAGAATCAAATTAGACAAAAAGATAAAAGTTTCTCCAATCTGAGAAGATGGGAGAGTACTTTAGTATCATGTTTTATGATCATCTTAATGGTTATGGAAAACCATATCACAATTGTTCCTCTAAAGACATCTTGGTGCATTTGTATGGCTAAGAAGAGGAATCGTGAATTGTTGAAATGGTTAAATCAAGAAGATGAGTCACACTTCGTTCCCAAAACAAGTCTTAGAGTCATACTCCAAGATTGTAACCTTGAGTGACATAATCCTAAGAAACGTTTAAAACACTTATCAAATGTAGAGTAAAAGTTTTCTACTCTTGTACATTTGAAATTGGTAAGTTGTGATGATTATGGATAAAACAAAGACCAACTAAGACCAATTGTGTGAAGTGTTTGTCTTGATAAGAATTTGCACTAACTCTTGAGTATTTGAAGAGTCAAGGAATGGTTCATGAGAAGAGAATCATATATGTCAAGAGGGCAGTGGGAGTCTTAAAGATCTAGACAAGTTTCAAGAACTGATCAAGAATAAACCTATTGTTTATCACTAGCACACAACTTGAGGTTTATAGCCTATCGTTTTGAAATATTCTTATTTTTGTGCCCATTCCAGTTAAAGTGGAGTATGCATGTGAGTTCTATAAGTTCTCAGTTTTTTCCATAACTACTTGGAAGCAATGGTAGGCACTTGTGCCGCCAGGTGGCAAGAAATTAAATTGAACAAGTTCAGCCCATGTGAGTTTTGATTTTTCACTAACCTTATATTGTGATTATGGTTATAAAAAATTCACATGGATAGGAACACATACACCATAAAATCTAAGTGTCATAAGGTTTCTCTTTGATTCATGAAAATGATGGCGTGGAAATGCTTTCACTAAGTAGATTTTAAGGAGATAGCAGTTGTGATATTTGCATTCTCAAATTTGATTATGATTACGACATCCCTTTTCATAATTTGAATTTTGAGGAATGGCAAAAAGTATAAACATTTGAGGCTTATTGTCGTAAGTTCTTAAAACACTTTAGACACACATATGAGCTATCTAAGGAAAGGTGTATGAGTTTGAGAAGCCAAGATAAAGTCTTATCGGAACATCTCATATCAGAAATCCGAACTTTGGTAATGAGAGTAAAAAAGAATTGATTTCTAGAAGTCCAGCTGATTTCTGAATACATGTCAAAGCTAGTGGGAGCATAAGTGTTATGCTAATAAAGATAATAATTATTATGCTAGTGGGAGCATAATTATTATGGAAAGTGTTGCAAGTTGGCAATGTTATTTATAGAAAACAAAAGTTTCAATTTGCAAGTTGTAGAGTTTGAAAAATTGTTTTGCTATAATTATGGGAGAGGAAATTATACTTCATTTTTATTCTAAAAGCTTAGATTGAGATTTTAATCACATTTAGCCATATATATATATATATATATATATATATATATATATATATATATATATATATATATATATATATATATGAATGTTATGTTGGAATGGCTCTACATAAGGAAATTATGTATATGGAAATGTTAATTGCATTCTCAAAGATTTGATTATGATTACGACATCCCTCTTCATAATCAAAATTTTGAGAACATCGCAAATATAAATATGATAGCAAAAGACTGACTAAGTATCATGTGTTTATGTTAGTCATTATGAATCGTATCCCATATGCTTCGGGTATAGGATCGATTATATATGCTATAATATTCTCATGTTCTAAATTTTCCAAATGCCTAGGGCATTAAGAGGGAAAAGGAATAGAACCGGATATGACTAAAGTGGTTAAACAACTGTTAAGGACAATCTAAGGTTCGCCAAAGATTGGTCGCTTAAGGTCAGTTGGAAGTATAGTAATGGATGAACCATATTATTATTATAATGATAATCAAGAGTCTATTTATAATGAGTTGCCGTATGGCAAATATGGAATGTTTCCATATTGGGAGTTGAAGAATAGATGAGAAAGTTAGAAACTTTTATGCAAGAAGGTTGTTCAAAGGAATGTACCTGAATTTGAGACTTCATTTCCTTGGAATTGTCTTGTAACAATCTCCAAAGGAATATTTTGTAACATCATTGGTCAAGTCTCTATGACTTTTGGCATGTAGACATTACAGAAGAGTCATTGCATGATGGTTTAGAATCTAACACTTCCTAGTAAGGACCGTAGACAAACATAGTGTGCATTCTTGGTGTATGACATAACTATTGTTTGGAAAAACATACTGTGCTTGCTTAGAGCATGGCATAACCATTTCTATAATTGAATTATTAAGTTGATTACTCGAAAAATTATACAATGAATAATGAGTAATAAAAATGACTCAAAATTTTTTGGGCCATATAGGATTAGTATTATTCTTGTGTTTCACTTTGCATGTTTTGACTTCCCGAATAACTAGGTTATTCAAACCATCCACAGTCGATCATACTTTGGAAGTAGGTATTGAGGCAAGACTGTCATGAATGGGTCTGTAGTTTGTCTAGGAGAAGGTGGATGCAGTGTTCATGAGTACTCATGGAATAGGATTCAAGTATTTGATTCAACCCACGCTCATCTAAGTCACATCATGGATTTTATCATGAGTGATTGTGCGACAATAATATCTTATATTCTTGAAATGGAGACATGTGAGCTGTAGTTGCGAGTCGGTTGAACATTTACATATATAAACGCACCTGTAACTTGGATGTTATAAAACATATCAGTGTGTTATTTGATGAGTAAATAAAAGCGAGCATTTGGGTCAAAGTTTGTCCGTTCCTTTTACCCCATGTGGATAAAAGAGATATCTGTGGGCCCCTCGATGATTTAGTGATGACATCAGGCATGTACTGATTTGATTTGTTCAATTAGTCAGTCGTCATAAATCGAAAATCAAGAAACAATAGATGGACAGAGAGAATGATTATCCTGAAAATGTTCTAACATACACTCAAGATCAAATGGATCATCCTGAAAATGTTCTAACAAACTCGTTAAAAATTCCTCTATTTCTCTCACTGTTCTAATCATCCCAATCATTGATCATGTTCCACACTCTCCTAATCTCGAGGATCAATCTCTCAATATTTATGAACCAATCACTAATGTTCCTCCTAATCACAAAGAATCACCTCCCAGTGATGAGCTTATTATTGATAATGCAAATCTTCATTTTCATCCTGAATCACATATCATTAGAGATGTCAACTTAGGAATCCTTACTCGTAGAAAAGTCGCCATCAATTTTTGCATGTTTGTTAATTTTGTGTCTATTATCGAACCAAATAAATTGACGCATGTACTAAAAGATGTTGACTGGATCAAGGAAATGCAAGACAAGCTGAATGAATTCGAACGTCATGCTATTTGGACGTTATTCAAAAACAAAATTGATGAAGATGGGATCATCACAAGAAACAAAGCAATATCAGTTGCTTAAGGATTTACTCAATTGGAAGGTTTTGAATATGATGGAACCCTTTCCCCAGTTGCAAGACTTCAGGAAATTGTTGGATTAGTGTCTAAGTCCATAACTATAATTGGTATGTACTTGACTCGAGAGTAGCATGGTCTATTTGGGTTGCATATCATCAGGACAATTTGATAGGATGGACTTTTGAGAAGAAGCTATTTTTGGTTTATTAATATTTTATAAGTTCTAATATCTTAATATGAAATCATATTGTTTAATTAGTATTGATCAAGAATTAATTTGGAATTAATTATGTGATAAAAAAGAAACTAATTAAATATAAGGGGTTGATTTGGTAAATCATTCATTCTTATAAAGTGGGCTTATGATCCATAGTTCTTCATGTCGTGCTAAACCCATGTGGTAACCCATGGATACTCCATGTAGGTTTTAACCCATGGAGCATGAGGGATATGGAAAGTCTTTAGGGTTTACATGGTGTAACCCTAGTTTGGCACACTACATAAGAACCCCTCTAGCTCATGAAATTGGCACTTAAGTGGAATACTAGAGGGCTAGCCGATTTGTATGTGCAAGGAATATCTTCTCAAGTTATCCTTTGTTCTAGGTGTGTTGTGATTCCATTTGAGGCATTATTACTATTGGTGCTAAGCTTTAGAAAGCCCAAGCAACAAGCTACAAAGAAAAAGGTATGTTATCTAACTTGTTTTATTACCCAAGTATCAAAGTTTTGTATGCTAGTTAGGGTAATACCTTGGAAAGTTCAATTTGCATGTATAATAGAGAAAACACAGATCCAAGGTATTTAGGGTTGCATATACACTTTAGGAGTATTAGAATGCTCAAAACTCTTCAACAATAAGGTTGTTTCTTATATATGCTTCTTTTATGAAATTTATAGTTTATCAAATGGATGTCAAGATTGATTTTCAACATTGAGATCTTTAACAAGAAGTCTTCCTAAAGCAAATTCATGGATTTGAAAATTTGGAGTTCCCAAATCATGTGTACCGTCTTGACAAGGTTGTATAATGTTTAAAAGAAGCTTGTAGGGTCTGGTACAACATGTTGGCTATCTATCTTTTGGAAAATGGGTACAAGCGAAGGCCCATTCATAATACTCTTTTTATCAAATAGTAAGGGCCCCATATTATTCTTGCTCAGGTGCACTTAGATGACATCATTTTTGGATCTACCAATGAGACACTGAGGACTAAATTCGATGAAATCATTGTCTATAAGTTTGAAATGAGCATGGTCTCACTGATTGCAAACCTGCAAAAACTCCAATGGAAACAATAACGACAGTTTCTGCTAATCCAAATGTAATTGATGTCATTGCAACAATGTATAGATGAATGAGAGGCTCTCTGCTCTATGTCACAGCCAGTCATCCGAATATAATGTTTTCCACCGTTCTGTTTTCTCGAAATCAAGCCAATCCAAAGGAATCTCATCTTCACGCTGTAAAAAGAATTTTTCAGTATTTAAGCACACACCCAATCTTAGGTTATGGTATCCACATGATTCAAAATTTAAGCTTGTTGGTTACATTGATTCTGATCATGGTCGATGTGGTATTGATCATAAAAGTACTTAGAGAGGAGCTCAACTATTGAGGAATAGACTCGTAAGTTGGTCTATCAAAAAGCAATTGTTTGTGGCTTGCTCTACTACTGAAGCAGAATATGTATCTGCTGGAAGGTATTGTGCTCAAATCCTTTGTTGTGACAACACCAATGCAATTCTTATGATTCAGAACCCAGTGCAACACTGTAAGAGCAAACATATTGATATTTGTCATCACTTCATCCGAGATATCGTTCAAAAAGGCAAAGTGGAATTGTTCTACATTCTAACCTCGGATCAATTGGCATATATCTTTACTAAGGCATTGGATGAGAAGACCATGAACAAGTTGATTGATGACCTCGACATGGTTTTAATGACTTAAAAATTTTCTTTGCTTACAAACAATTCCGCCTCTTCTAACACTGCTTGCCTTTTCTTAGCTTTCAAATTTACAAAAAATACAAAAAAATAAGTATTTATTTATTTGTCGCTTTTCAAATATACAAAATAAAAAATATCACTTACTATATTTTATTTTCTTCATTTTGTACCATTGAACGAATTGATGATGAATTATTGATTATAGACTACAACTAACTCTATGATACAAGGATTAAACCACTTCTTGGTGATGAGTTACACCATGTTTATGATTCACGTTGATTTCACCTCAATGTGATTGATACATTCTATGTCTTTCACCACAGGTCTTCTAGCAAAGAACTTGACGATTCACTGTGCGATACTACATATTGATAAAAGTTTGAAATTTTCTGAAAATGGTTAGACTGTGTACCGTAGTCTATTACTCACATCAATGCCTTATCACCCATTATTATTCTTTAAAAGTTTAATGATTTAGTATTTAATGCCAGTCACTGATGATAATTTAAAAAAAAAATATGTACCGACGGGTATATTATGTATCATGGTATATTACACGTACCTACCCACTCCGCCCTACAAAACTTCTAACAAAGAAGTTAATGATTCACTATATTAGCCATAAACTGGTAAAACTTCGACACTCTATGTTGATGGGTCCATTTAAGAACCAAAATTTATTACACACATCATTCCTTTCTTATCCTTATTCTTCTAATAAAAGAAGTTCATGATTTAGTGTATCAAACCATACGCTGATGATACTTTGGAATACTATGTCAATGATCTATAGTAACACAACATACTATCAGGAGACATCACCAACACATCTCTTTTTCCACTACAAAACCTTTAATGATATCAATAAGGGGGAGATAGATTATCCTAAGGGGGAGTTTGTACAAAGAATCTATATGATCTTTGAGGGGGAGTTAGGTTTTGACATTATCAGATTGGGGGAGATTGTAAGGTCGAACCTTATAATCTGATTAATCAAACACAATCACATGTTGATCACTAGTTCCAACGATAACTCCAACAAGTACAAAGCCCAACGTCGGCGTGTAATCTTTATACAATTTACTTTAGTTTGTATTTCTAATTATAGTAACTTTAGATGACTGATCCAATTGTGATTAGGATCAGTCCATATTATAGACTAGATACAATCCCATTAATGTAGGGATATTTGTAATCGACTTTCTATATATTCTTGTAATATGGTTCAACCCTGATATCCGCTTTGTGCACCTCGTTCTCTTTGTGAGAAACTTTTTTAGTAAAAACATCTTTGTGATAGTCATATTTTTCGTACTTGTTTATATCCGATCATCGAACCTACAATCCCTCTACCACTCTCTTTTTCTATCTCTCTCTAACACACTCTCTCTTTCTCCTTCTCTCGTCTTGCATCCATGCTCCTCTCTTTTAGTTTCCTAGTTGAATTATTTTACCCATTGGCTCATTTACAAAATCGTGAAGCACACTAATGACATTCGCTGGAGAAGGCGGGGGTGAAGCAAGCTCTTGGATATGGGTAGACAAGATAAAATTGATCCATTACCTATTTCTCTATCTCGAACAAACATATTCTCAAACCAGATGAGACAAATATAATAGATGTTTGTTCTCCAATATTTCAACGTCTTTCTTGCCGATGGCTCTGTAATGTCCCAAATTCTCAAACCGAATTTTCATTTTGAATATAAAAAAAGCCATGCCAATTTCATTCTCAAAGGGTAGTCAACCAATCGTTAACATCGTAAAATCATATTCATTATAAAACTAAGTGCGAAAAGTATAATAACACAAAAGCAGATGTGATGCAATCATGCCGTGCTCTTCCCTTTGCTACCAAAAGTACCTGAAACATTAAACTTAAACTGTAAGCACAAAACTTAGTCAGTTCCATAAGATACCACATACCATACAATAATGGGTTGATCCCAAACAACACATAAGCGTGCCTAGCCCAACAGGTCCAGCCCAACAAACATATCACATTCCTAGCCCATCAAGCATATAAACGGACCCATCCAAAAAAGCATAGCAACATATCGACAAGAATTACAAAGACAAGAAGCATATAATGACATCAAGTGGCCTACAGTATAGTGAGAAGACTCACATGAATCAAGGGATGGTTGATTAGAAATCACAAAGAATCAGCTACACAAACTGCCTAAACCAACATAGACTCAACCCCAGTCTACAACTCAAAACCTCCAAGTTTGACCAAATGTCAAAATGGTCAAACGTTAATGATCAAAGTCAACAGCCTCCTCGCCGCGACCAAATACTATATCCGTGTCACGTACACTAAATGAAAAAAACAATTATGACTGGCAATCGCGGCCCACACAGCGACCTGTACTCCACCACATCGCGGTTGACATTCCAACAACTTAATCCATTAAACTCTTAAACCTCAACCTCTAGAGATCAAATGCTCAGATCTGAAGCTTCTAAAGGACTTAATGGATAACATTCTTGACTTTATCCATTACACCATCAAGCCAAGTCCAAAACTTGCACCCTAAATCTCAAAATGATTGAAAATGATCATTTAGACAAGCATGACTTGATATTGTAACATTACGATGATGAGGTATTTTTAATTTTAACCCTACATATGAAGAATTATTACATTTTAACCCTTGTATATGAGAAAGCTTGCAAAATGGCCCATAATGGCATTTTTGTAATTTTTGTGGCGGACTCACATACGTTGGGCGTACCTAGCGTATGCAGGGCGTACGTGTCTGATCCATAAACCCTAATATTTAGGGTTTGGACCCTATATAAACGTCATTAACTCTCAAGTCCACTCCCTCACCAGCCTCCAACCCTCTTTTCGTCCTTTGCAACCATAATATCTTGTGTGTGTTTTGTGGTGCCTTTGAAGCAAGGTGGAGAAAGAAGCATCAACTTAGAAGACCTAGACCTCATAAATCCAGGAACACCTCACCTCCAAACTTCATTTTAAGGTATAAAGGTATGAACTTGATGAACCTATCATTAGATCTTGCTTATGTTCAAATTTTAGGCTTTTTATCTCCATATTCTTGCTCCTTTTGGGTATGAGCTACCCTAGTCCCAGTGAGTTATCCTTTTGGATGTTTTAGGGTATTTTGAATGATAAAAATATGATCTTGGCTCTTAGTTCTTCTCCATGCATGAGTTTGATGGTCTTAATGGCTTAAGATGTTGGGATTTTTAGTGTTAAGCACTTATTGGCCATGCAAGACCATAAAGTTGGAAACTTTATGGTCAAGGACAGCATGTTGGACTTGGATCTGGTTTTGGACGAAAAATCTTAAGGTATTAAGCCCTTTTGAGATGGGGTCGCTAACCAGGCGCGTAGGCTGGGCGTACCGAAGGGTACGCTATGCGTATGCGATCTTCACCCCAACTCCTCAGTCAAACAGAGTATGCCCCATGTACATTTGTGTATGCCCCACGTATGAGGCTGAGTTGACACGACTGGGTTGACTCGGTTGGTTTGTTAGGGTTGACCAATCTTGACCAAAGGGTATTTTGGGTAATTTGGTATTAATTTTAGTTAGGCAATGTTGTGGATAATAGGTGTCGAGTAGATCCGATCGTCGGAGCATAGGTTTATTCAACTTGCATTCAGACTGTAACGTGAGTTTTCCTAACTGTACCTGTAAGTCGAAGGCACCAATGCCGACCCATTAGATTATTTAACATAGTTGGAATAGTAATATGCTAGTATAAGGTTGATTAGTAGATCTGTATGATTATTTGTATTTGTTGGTTTTGTGTTTATGTTTATCTAGTCACATATGTCGACATATTGTGGTTGGTTTGAGGTGGTCCTGCTTTGTGCTGAAGGCCAAGACACCTTGGGCGGTCCGGAAAGGCTATAGGCCCTACGAGGCAGTCCAGTCATGTCGAAGGCCTGGAGAACGGTCCAGATAGGTTATACGCCCTGCAAGGCAATCAAGTCAGGATGAAGGCTCATATTTGCATGCTTTGTTTGGTATGTTGTGTGTTGGTACTTTGGGGGAACTCACTAAGCTTTGGCTTACACTTTCAGTTTATTGTTTCAGGTACATCTGAGAATCGTAGGAAAGTGAATGCCTGATCGAGCACATCTTCCTATTTATATAATATGGATTTTTAGGACACTCTGATATGAATTTACTTTTTAAACAATGGCTCTTTTGTGAACAATGATGGTTAATAGTTGATTTTTAAATTTTTAAATTTCTATTATTTTTGGAGTGTTACAATCTGGTATATGAGCCTTGGTTTGAGAGAATTGGATGAACATTCGTGTGAATCTTGGCTCAAACTAGGGAACTGCAAAAGTTTTTAAAATGATTTTCAAAAGTAACTAAGGAAGGATGTGATGTGTATGATTAATCTAAGCAACTAAGTATACCCCAAGTTACTTACACTATTATTGATATTATTTTTATGTTAGAACAACATGCTAGTGGTAGCTAGGGATCTTCAATAATTGCATGATATAATTGCCTGATATGTGATGCCTGATAGCCTAGGATTTTTTCTTATATGGAATTGACATCATTACTGTAGCTGCTTAGTGTATGCATCATAGTTATACATAACTAGTATTCTATGACCTGAGAATGTTTGGTTTGGCCTTATTTCCTGTTCTTATTTGATGAAGGGCTTAGGGTAGGATCAAAAATTCGATTGTCTATAGGATCCAATGTTATGTATGATTTGCATACACGAGTGTTGTAGGGTTGGTGGAAGTTTCATGGATGGGTTTATGTGTGAGCAGCCTGCCAGTTGAGGAATGTCTAGCCTTTCTCTAGGAAGTGATAAAATGATGTATATGTATCCTAGTGTGTTTTGTTAGGGTTGTTGTGATGATATTTTGAGACAAATAGAGGTAGGAGTGGAAGGTAGTATGGGCCCATACTACCGGAAGCACAGGACCCTGAAGCACCGGAGCAATTTGATAGGAAGGATATTTGAAAAAGAGGTTATTTGTGATTTATTAATATATTATAAGAATAATATATTAATTGAGAAATCATATTATTTAATTGGTATTGATCAAAAATTAATTTGGAATTAATTTAGTGATCAAAAGAGACTGATTAAATTAACAGGGGTTGATTATGTAAATCAGTGATACATATAGTTTTGTGCTAATGATCCATTATTGATTAGTGGACTAAGATTATGCGAGAATCCGTGAAGTGTTAGTCCAAATGAATTATTGGATCAAAAGCCTAAGTGAATGGATTAGAGTTTACAAGTAACCCTTGGAATTCTATACTATATATATGTAACCCCTAAAGCCCTAAAATTGACACACAAGTATTCTAAGAAGAGTATAGACGATTTTGGTGCCTCCTAAACCTCTCTCATAATCCTCCATTTGTTCTTGGTGTTTTGTGACTTATTTCAGGCATCACATTTGAGCTGTTAAGGTCTTGTAAGGCCATGTTCTACATGCTACAACAAAGAGGTAATCATCTAAGTCGTTTTATGTTTCAAATATCAATGTTGTATGCTAGTTAGGCTTCATGCTTTGGAAAATGAAAATTGCATGTATAACTAGAGAAAACTTAGATCTAAAGCATTTGGGTTGTATGTGCACCATAGAGATGTTATAGTGCTCAAAACCCATCAGTGATATCAGAGCCTAGGTTGTTATCTGTTATATTGATGCAATTGTTTGATCATCAAAGCTGAAAAATGTCATTTTTGGCATCTGACTACTGGACTCGTCGAGTCCCATATAGGAACTCGACGATTTGGATCATATGAGATGAACTCATCGAGTCCATGCCATGAACTCGACGAGTAGGATCCCATGTTTGCAGTTTTCGAGTTTTTTTTGGCCAGAATTGGATTAGGATCATTGCCACAAACTGTTTTGTATCATAAAATTCAAATTTTCTGATATGGTAGTGATTATCCTCATCCAATTAGAAGACAATTATCAAATTTTAAGATAATTTGATTACACGATCAGTTGATTATTTGTATTATTTGATTTGAATTGTCTTGCTATATGAGTTGAATTAGATCAAATTGGTAAATGATAAATAAACGTGATTATTTTACTTGTTTAAAATTTGATCTAAATGGATTTGAAGAGTTAAAAAAAACTTGCCATCAAGTTTTGGAATTCAAAAGGTCTTGAAGAGTTATAAAACTTGCCATCAAGTTTTGGAATCCAAAAGGTTTTGAAGAGTTTCAAAACATGCCCTCAAGTTTTGGAATTTAGAAAGTATCATTTATGAAACATTAAATTTTAAAACTAAAGAGTTTTTGAAGAGTTTCAAAACTTGCCCTCAAGTTTTGCAATTTGAAAAGTCTCATTTATGAAACATTAAAATCTAAACCCTAGATTTTTAAAAGGTTAAAATTCAACCCTTATACTATTGTAATATTAAAGGATTAGTACTTACATATATATGCATAAGACAAGTCAGCCATACCGTTAGTATGCCTCATTCACAAAGCTGGTCTATAAGGGGGTATAAAGAAATTGCCTACAAAATGGTGATTGAATGGGTGTCCACTCTTACCCACCGCTTCCTTCACTGGTGGAGGGTCGTTAGCCGAACAGGTAGTATATGAAATTAATACTCATTAAAAAGTATAATGATGATTATAAAAGTTACTCAATGTTTTTATAAACTTCCAATGTTAGTTACTTTAGGAAAAATGTGAAATTAATACTATTCCATGAAATTGCACTTTGCACCTTGCCAACTCGTTAGTGGAGCGTGTGTGGTTATCCAACACACTAACTTGGACTAGCAAGGGTGGAAAAGGATAGCCTGGTGTTTTCCATAGATCAATGGAGCGTGTGTGTTTAACTGGCACATTGATTAGGTGATAAATGACATCAAGAGTACCAAACACATTTGCATGGTTATTCACACATTGTTTGTCATCCTCGGTATTCTAGTCACAAACTTGAAGGGAATAATCAAGATTTAAACATGCCATTGAAAAGTTCAATGAATCTCAAAGATCTAGGAATTTCAATTCATTTAAAACTTAATCCTAAATTTCATTTTTCATAGAGGAAATTGGTAAATTTTCATTTACCTACCTTCAAATATTTTGCAATTGGATTACAACATCCATCTTCCGAATTGTGAAATATTGTGTTGGGTCCTAGCCTTAATATTTCATTTGGGTGTTATATTAAGGATTCTTATCTAATCTAAACATTTTCTTTCTTTTCAGGTGTCTACCACAAACGATGTTGGCTCCAACCCTTCTGAATCTTTCTCCCTCATCAACTTATGTAGGATGGTGATTTTCGATGGGTCGAATTTTAATGACTGGATTCGATACATACATATGGTCACTCATTACGAAGATAAGGAATATGTCCATGATAAATAGCTAAAGGAGGTTGATGAAGAGACTGGTACTCCTGAAGAAATTGTTGAATATAGGGCTCATGAGAAGGACACGACAAAGGTGTTGTGCGTCATGCTTGCCACTATGAAAGTTAAACTCCAAAAGTCCTATGAGGACTACTATCCTTTCGAGATGCACCAAGACTTGATGGAAAGGTACCATCAAAGTGCTCAACAGGAAAGGTATGAAATCATTTCCTCAATGATAACAACCAAAATGAAGGATGGAGAGTCTATCACGGCCCACTTATAGAAGATGCAAAGATATGTGGACCGCTAGCTAAAGTTAAATGTCAGCTTCGATGAAGAGTTGGCTATTAACATTGTGGGTCCAAAGGTGGTTCTGCTGCTCCCTCTTCCAATCCAAAGGAAGCAGAGTGCTTCCATTGTCATGAAAAAGGGCACTAGAAAACGAAGTTGCCCTAAGTACTTGTAGGACATTAAGGATGAGAAGATAAAGCCCACCTTCGCAGGTATTTATACTATTTATTCTAATAACTCATCACATGCTAATCTTGGGTCCTTGATACAGGATGTGATTTTCATATTTGTTCTGATTTGCAGGGTCTAAAAAGTACTAGGGATGTGGAGCACAGGAAGATGAACTTGATCATGAGGAATAAAAAAGCATCGCCAATCACCAAGATTTGAGTTTATTCTTTATGGCTTAGTAATGGGTTATAATTAGATTTGAATAATTGTTGCTACTTGTCGGATATGGCGAGAAACATTATTTCTTTTCATGGTTTCCATAAACAAGGTTTTAGATTTTCATTTAATAATTAAATTGGTTCTATTAATGCTTTTATAATTGTATGTTTTATTTTGAAGCATTGCCTTGTAATGGTGTATATGAAACTGTGATGGTTGTAGACAACTTAGGAAATAATGTATTGCATATTGATTTGTCCAATGGTTTGGACAAGTCATGCTTGTGGCACTGTCGTCTTGGACATGTCAACAAGAAGCGCGTAGCCCAACTCCAAAAGGATGGAGTGTTGGACTCATTCAACCTTAGGGATGATTACACTTGTGAGTTTTGTTTACATGGAAAGATGACTAAGTCACCCTTCACTGGTACTTCTGAAAGGGGTGAGGGTTTATTGGATCTCATACATACCAATGTGTGTGTGCCCTTTAGATCCACCACAAGGGATGCATACTGCTTCTATGTGACTTTCATCGATGATTATAACATATATGTGTATATATATATTTAATGAAGCACAAGTCAGTAACCTCTGAAAAGTTCAAAGAGTTTAAGCAAGAAGTGGAGAATCAGCGGGACAGGAAAATTAAGATGCTCTATTCTGATCGAGGAGGTGAGTACCTTAGCATTGAATTCCACGACTACCTCAAGGAATGCAGAATTGTTTTGCAATTGACGCCACCTACGACACTGCAGTTGAACGGTGTGGCTGAGAGGCGCAATTGAACCTTGTTGGACATGGTTCGTTCCATGATAAGTCAAGCTTCGTTACATATATCATTCTGGGGGTATGCCTTAGAGACTGCCGCCCATACCCTTAATCTAGTCCCAAATAAGAAGTTTACCAAAACACCTCACAAAATGTGGACAAGGAAGGTTCCCTCGTTGGCACATATCAAGGTTTGGGGTTGCGAGGCTTTCGTAAGACGAGAGACTCATGACAAGTTCGAACCTCATAGTGAGCATTGTATATTCATCGGCTACCCACATAAATCCTTTGGATATCTCTTCTATAGACCGAGTGACAATGTTGTCTTCGTTGCAAGGAGAGAGATTTTCCGCGAAAGAGAACTCATATGTCAAGAGGACAGCGGGAGGAAAATTGACCTTGAAGAGCATCAAGAGTTAAGTGATAAAGGAACAAGAAAACACTAGCACTCAACCTGAGGAGGAAACTTTTGTTGAACTAGTTGACCAATCCTTACCTCTGAGACGTTCCAGTAGAGTTAGAATGGCACCTGAGTTTTATGGTTTCCATATTACTACATATAGTGATACGTTTATCAGTGATAGTACACTAGTAAAATTTGGATGAGCCTAATAACTACAAGTAAGCCATGGCGGGCCCCAAGTCCGTAAAATGGAAAGAGGCTATGGACAGCTAGATTCAGTCCATGTATGACAATAAAGTTTAGAACTTGGTTGACAATGTACTTGGTCATAAGACGGTCGGGTGCAAATGAATCTTCAAGGAGAAGACCGACATGGATAGGAAAGTACACACATATAAGGCACTATCGGTTACGAAGGGCTTTACTCAAACGCCTGGAGTTGACTATGACGAGACCTTCTCACTAGTAGCGAAGATCAAATCTGTGCGGGTTATGCTAGCCATAAATGTGTTTCATGATTATGAAATATGGCAAATAGATGTTAAAACCGCTTTCCTAAATGGGAAGTTGGCTGAAGATGTTTACATGAGTCAGCCGGAGGGTTTTGTCGATGCGAAGTACCCTAATAGAGTGTGTAAGCTTGAGAAATCCATTTATGGATTGAAAAAAGCATCTCACAGATGGAATATTTGTTTTGATGTGAAAGTCAAAGAATTTGGATTTTCGAGAAGCGAGGATTAGTCTTGTGTATATGTCAAAGCTAGTGGGAGTATAGTTAGCTTTCTGGTATTGTATGTAGATGACATACTTCTCATGGGAAATGACGTTCCAACCTTGCAGGAGGTTAAGTCTTGGGTTGGAAAGTGTTTTTCTATGAAGGACCTTAGAGAAGCTGCTTACATTCTAGGGATAAGGATATTAGGAAATAGGAGTAAAATACTAATAGGGCTCAGTCAAAGTACCTACTTGGACAAGGTGTTGAAACGTTTCAGCATGGAGAATTCGAATAAAGGAGAATTTCCTATCCAGAGAAATACCAAACTAAGTAAGACTCGGAGTCCGAGTACCGATGTCGAGATAGCAGAGATAAGTCGAGTACCATATGCTTTTGGAGTTGGCTTGATCATGTATGCTATGACATGTACTTGCCCTGATGTGGCCTTTTCTTTGAGCATGGTCGACAGATATCAAGAGAATCTTGGTAGAGCTCACTGGACTGGGGTAAAGAACATTCTTAAGCACCTGCGGAGGACTAAGGACTGGGTCCTTACCCTCGGTGGGAGTGATGACATGAGAGTGATAGGGTATAGTGACGCCAACTTTCCGACCAACATAGATAATTTCTGCTCTCAGTCAGGCTAGGTATTTACCCTAAATGGAGTAGCAGTAACATGGAAAATTTCCAAACAGGAGACTATAGCTAGTTCAACGTGCGAATCAGAGTACATAGCAGCAAGTGAAGCGTCGAAGAAGGCGATATGGCTAAAGAACTTCATCGGATACCTTGGAGTTGTACCCGTTGTAAAGGAGCCTATGGAGATTTTCTGTGATAGCGAGAGCGCGGTCGCCTTAACCAAGGAACCAAGGGATCATGGCAGATCCAGGCACATCGACAAAAAATATCACTTCATAAGACATCGGATAGAAGAAGGACTCCTCGTAGTAAAGAGGGTATCGTCAGAGGAGAATCCAGCAGATCCCCTTACGAAGGGACTGAGTAGGGTTAAGCACTTGCAGCATGCTAGGAGTATTTGGCTAAAGGACGATATTATTTTTAGTGATTAGATAATTTTTAGAAACTTGTAATAGATAAAATGTAATTGACATTTGATGATTGAATAAAAGGAGTTTTATTTAAGAGTAAAGTTACTATATTGTGTCAATCATTTATTATTGTTTCATTTTGCATGTTTTGACTTCTAGAATAATAAGATTTTTCAAACCATCCACAGTTGATCATACTTTGGAAGTAGGCTATGAGGTGAGACTGTCATGAATTGGCTTGTAGATTGTTTAAGGTCTTTAGACATAGCAAAAGTTTGCTACAACGTTCATGAGTGCTCCTGAAATAAGATTTGAGTATTGGATTGAACTCACGCTCACATGAATCACTTCATGGAATTTTATCACGAGTGATTGTGAGACGATAATATCATATAATCTTCAAACCTAGAAATATGAGTTGTTGATTACGAGTTGGTTGTATATTGATAGTGTGTAAACGCATCAGTAACTTGATATTATAAAATTTGTTGTTGTGTATAATTTAACAAGTAATTAGTACAAGCATATAAGTCGAAGTTTATCTGTTCCTTTTATCCTAAGAGGAATAAAAACGATATCTTGGGCCCTCGATATTTTTTTTGACTTATGTGACAGGCCCGATCAGGACTCAATTGATGTGTTTAATTAAGTTCTATGTCAAACAAATCAGAAATCAGGAAAAAAACTATTGGACAATGAGTATGACTTCATTCCATGTCTTTGTCCACACGATATCTTGAAAAACAGGGGATTATAGGATCCCTTATCTAAAGGACGTGTTATTAATCAGAGTTGACAATGACTTTTGAGAGCTATGATTGCTAGTCGGTTTTGAAGTCGTACTTGCAGTTATAGTTATTATACTTATCCAAGTGGGATACTGTTGGATTAAGTGTCTAATCCCATAACTACAATTGGTATGTACTTGACCCGAGAGTAGCATGGTTCATTTGGGTTGCATTCACCGGAGCAATTTGATAGGAATGATATTTGAGAAAGAGGTTAATTGTGATTTATTAATATATTATAAGAATAATATATTAATTGATAAATCATATTATTTAATTGGTATTGATCAAGAATTAATTTAGAATAAATTTAGTGATCAAAAGAGACTGATTAACTTAACATGGGCTGATTATGTAAATCAGTGATACATATAGTTTGAGCTAATGATCCATGAATTATTAGTGATTGACTAAGCTTATGTGAGAGTCCATGAAGTGTTAGTCCAAATGAATTATTGGATCAAAAGCCTAAGTGAATGGTTTAGGCTTTGCAAGTGACCCTTGGAATTCTACACTATATATGTAACCCCTAAAGCCTTAAAATCGACACACAAGTATTCTAAGAAGAGTATAGACGATTTTGGTGCCTCCTAAACCTCTCTCATAATCCTCCATTTATTCTTGTTGTTTTGTGACTTATTTCAGGCATCACATTTGAGGTGCTAAGCTCTTGCAAGGTCAACTTCTACAAGCTACAACAAAGAGATAATCATCTAACTCGTTTTACGTTTCAAATATCAATGTTGTATGCTAGTTAGGCTTCATGCTTTGGAAAATGAAAATTGCATGTATAACTAAAGAAAACTTAGATCCAAAGCATTAGGGTTATATGTGCAGCATAGGGATGTTATAGTGCTCAAAACCCATTAGTTGTTGCTGCAGCTATCACGGCTGTTGCAGCTACTGGGGTTCATGGAGAGAGAGCCTTCTAGTATAGAGAATTCGATAATACGAATCCCCTGGTGTTTGATGGATTTTAGGATCCGATCATTGCAATGGGGTGATTATCTGATGTTGAGGGGTGTTTATTTATGTGCTTCTGCACTACTTACCAGAAGGTCAAGTGTGCCCTGAACCTTCTTCAGTCAGGATCGAAGGACTGGTGGAGATTGGTGATTGGTTTATATACCCCTCAACAGAGGGCTGCTGTGACACGAGAGTAGTTTTCTAATATGTTTTGCATGAGATATGTCCTATTGGTGGAGAAGAAGAGGCTGACCCAGGAGTATTTGGATCTGAGCCAGGGAACTGAGTTGGTTATTGATATCACCAAGATGTTTACTGAGAGTGCTCTATTTTGCCTCGAGTTTGCTTCTTCTGAGCAAGCTCATATGACTCGGTACTTGAGCATGCTCAAGACGGACATCCGCCACTTTGTGTTCACTCAGCGTGGGGATACACTTGTGGAGATACAAGGGGCTAAGATGAGGCGGGAGATTGAGATGGACCTCCTGGCGAGGGAGCAGACGCAAGCTATGGTGGAGACGCAGCCTGCGGTGAAGCGGTTCAAGGTCGCTGATGTGAGATCTGGGGGTCATAGGGGCCGCACTTGTGGCAAGTCTCGCAAGGTTCATGAAGGTTCTTTTCAATCTATTTTTGGGTGCCAAAAATATGGATGATGAGTTGAAAATCTCTTTGATCATTTAGATCTTACACAGGTTAATCAGAATAATGCAAACAAAATAACAAACAAGAGAATGAATCAATAATGAGCTGAATGATTCAATAGATTCGTGCCTCAACAGAGCTCGATGAAGAACTTCCACTGTAGAGGCTTTTAGGGTTACAATCGATAAAAACAATGATCGCTTTGAATGATCGACTAAACAGCTACATACAAAGATGCATGCAAGTATCTATAAATACTAAACCCTAATAGTTAAATCACGGATGGACAGGCCCAATCCGGATACAAAATTGGGCTAAGGACCTAGCCCAAGACGCAACACATAATGGACCCAACAATCTCCCCCTTTGCGTCAATTGGGGCGAGACTCTACTTTGGCTTACTGGATCCCGTTGCATCAACCTTCTTCATGGTTTTGAACAGGCAAGGAATGAGGGCAAGAAGAGTTCGTCGGAAATGAATATACCAGTGGACCATGTCATTGAAGTATTTCTTATCATCTTCAGAATTTTGCTTACACCGATTGATGATCCCCAGAACATGCTCCAGACACGAAGTGGTGTAAAGATGTTTATCAGCCAAAGCGAACACACATTTCTAGCCTTCTTTCTTGGTGAACATAACCGAGTTTCGCTTCGGATCAATCCTCCCCATCTGCATTTTATTCAGATCACTTGCAAAACCGACTGGGGAGATGGTGGGCTTCTTTCTAAGTACATTAGCAATTTCCTGATCCAACTTGGCAACCTCCAAGATATAACAAAACAACATCCTCTTGAAGCGATCTATGATTGGCCCATATTCAGTTTCATTGGTGAGGAGGATGTTATGCAGGATGATCCAATCGTGAGGATTTAGGTTAGGAAGATCAGCGAGAGAAATGGCATGTTCAGCTTTATCTGACCCCCTCAAGACTTTGAATCTGACGTTCGTGAAGTTACCCTCTAGAAAGGGTTTGAGGACCCCGAACATTGACAATCTTCTATGCACTCCACGTCTGATACTGAGGCTGAGCAAACCTCAGATAGAAATCAATAAGTTCCCTATCAACCTTTGGGTAAGGATGAGCGACTTCAACTATGTGGGGAAATGCATGAAAGATAAATGCCTTTCGGGTCAAGGGCATGTCGAATTGAGACTCAACAGAATTAGCCCTGTCCAAAGAGATCACGGGTTCAAGCCAGAGGATGCTGGGGGACTCAATAGCTTCTTTGACAAGCTTCTCAAGAGTCCATGAAGGGAATAAGGTTCTTCGACTTTCAAGGAGATCATGAGCCTCCTTCATCTTCCTTTCATTTTCTTCAGCCTCCCTAGCAATCCGAGCATTCATGTCCAGCTCATTGTCCCTGGCCTGTTTCTTCAAAATATCAGCAACGGTTTCTTTGTCTTCGTCTCCATCACTCTCATCGAGAACCTTTTTGCCTTTGTCTTGAGCACTTGAACCCGATGCATGACCAGTTGTTGGTGGTTCGGTTGCTTTAGTTGGAACCGATGAAGAAATTGGAGGCGGTTGGGATTGAGCTGTGGAAACAGGAGGAGGTTGAGACGGATTACTGCCCTTTGAAGCTCCTTCTCCCCCTTGTTTTGGATGGACCACTTGCTCAGGAAGCCCCTCAATTCTGCTAAGCATAGCAAGGGCAGGAGCAAGTTTCTCAGCAAGAGTTCGGCTCACTGAGTAGTTGAGAATCGGGTCATGTGCTTCAATGATGTTCGAGAGGGCTTCGTGGACATCTGAAACACAACTCTTAATCACAGCACGCTCAGAACGAAGAGAATCAACCTCCTTCTCAGTTTGGGAAAGTCGAAGATTCTTGGTTTTTAGTGCAGTTGTTTTGCATGCAAGCGCATCCATCACAGAATTTTCCGTGGAAACGTCTTTTTGGAGCTTGGTCAGGCGATCCTCAACGGTTGTCTGGAAGGATTTGTTGTCTGCTTCTAGGGTCTGACGAAGACTGGCAAAGTGGTGCTGTTCTGTTTCAAAGGAAGTAGCCAGCTTCTCAACAACCGAATTAACCTTCGCTGCATTAGATTCGGCTGCCCCCTGCAAAGACTCCAAAAAGAGGGTAGCATCTCGAAATAGTTTTTCGACTTTTTTGGTCGCAGCAGCACAAGCCTTTGTTGATACATCTATAACAACATTAGCAGAGTTAATGGAGGCTTTGTGTGCCTTGATGAAAGTATCGACCATCCCCTGAATGGCAGCTTCCGTGATATGGGACCGAGAGGAGGAGGAAGAAGTGAAGAGATTATCAATCTTCTCGTGAAGTTCCTTGATGTGCTTTTTGGTGACAGGAGCATCATCATCATCATCGCTCTGAACCTGGTAGGGACTATAGTAAACTGAATCGAAAGTCATATCTTCCCCTCCTAGAAATGTCTCGGTTTCGCCTGAGTGATTGGGAGATAAAGGCGATGTTGGAGGTTCGGTTGTGGGAGGAGGTTCGGGTGTGGAAGTGAGTTTGGTTGTAGGTGTGTGTTCGGGTGCTGAAGTACGATCCCCCGTATCAGATACGTTGGTTCGAACTCTAGTGGTTGTTGTTTTTGTGGCTTCAGAGAAAATGGGAGGTGGTATAGGAATAGAAGTGGGTGGAATATAAGTAGAGGAAGTTATGGGGGGAATGGAAATAGAGGAGGTTATGATATGAATGGAAACAGAGATAGTGATAAGTGGAGAAGAGACAGGTTCGGTTGTGACTGGTACCTCATGTGAAGGAGAACGGGGAGGAGAGTCGCCTCGAACCAACTCCTCTGAGTCTGAACCTTCATCCTCTGATTCGCTTGAGGAAGAAGCAAGAAAAAGTTTTCTTTTAGGTTGTGTTTTCTTCTTCTTCGGTGAAGGTGATTGGGCTGCCTTTGTTGATTTTCTCTTCTTAGGAGTAGGGCCTTTCGCCCCTTTGACCACTTTCTTTCCTTCCCTTTCTCTGGTTTCTTGCCCCTGGTAGCAGGTTTGTCTGCGTCGTTGATGGACTGAAGCATCTCTGCAGTCAGCTCTCTCGGACCCGAAAGAGGAAACTCCTTGTAGGTCTTGATGATGTGGCTCTCCTCTGATACACAAGCATACATGGACTCATGAATTGAGCCAACAAAGATGAACTTGTAGGGATCAGTGACGATGATCTTTGTTGTGGAACATGCCAATCGAGGAGAGTGGAGAAGTGGCCATAGTGGGGACATGATACTTGTCCATTGCCCATTTGGTGACGAGCGTCCAGAACCTGGCATAGGAGATTTCAGTGTGTCGAGAAGTAGAGCCGAGGCTTTGAATCAACTGTTGCCAGAGAACCGAGCCATAGTCGAGGTTGATCCCATTGTACAACCCATAAAGAATTGTCATGAACAAACGACTGGCCCCATCAGAACTTGCACTCCTCTCAGATAAACCTTTGAACAAAATCGTGAAGAAGTCGTTCCAATGAGGAGAAAGGCATGACTTTTTGAACTTCGTGACAGTAGTAAGGGTTTCAGTGTAATCCATGTTGTAAAACATGGAGAATAATTGACCCACAGAGATCGAATCAGGGTTAACCCTCGATTCGTCAGGTTCAAACCCTAGAAGCCAGCAAAATCACTGCTTTGAGATGGAGGTTTTGGTGTCAATGATGTCAAAGTAGATGCGATCAACGGATTTGTCGTAGTGAGCTGTGGAGAAAATCTGGGATAGACATTCCATAGGCACAATTTCAACCTTGGAGAGTGCGATAACCAGTGGAGAGTATTTGAGACACTCCACTATGGGATACATGAAGGCCTCATAGGAGATTGGGGTGAGGTCGATGACCAAGCTTTGCTGAGGTCTGATTGGGAGAATGTTGGATCTAGAAGATGTTTCATGAACAGAGGAGGAATCCGCCATTGTTGAATGCTTCGAAGAAGAAGATGAACAGTGGGAGAAAAATCGCCTTTGTTTGCTCTCAAAAATTTGGGTTACAGTAAAGAGGTAAAACAACTAGGGTTTAACCCTTTATACCGGGTTTGGATGTGAGAGAAAAATTTGCCCCCAAATCCTCTTGAAACGCGAAACGGTTCCTGAATTGATTGAAACGTGACAGTTGGCAACCTCGATGATTACGCATGAGAGAGAAAATCGTTTCCATTTAGCACGCCTTCCCACCAAATCCCTTTTTGAATTCTTGAAACCTTTAATCTTCTGGCTGAGTCATCATCTTATCTTTTAAATGAGCTGTCATCATTAAATAAAATCAAAGACTTAGAAAAACCACAACATTCCCTTGTTGAGTATATCATTAAGAACCGAAGCTACATAAAGGAAAGTAGCTTGTAAAGAACCGATCCAGACTTTTGGAAAATCAAAAAGATTTTCGTGCATAGAGTTTCAAAGATAAAGAAATAAAGCAACATCTATGTGGGAATTTGTGATGTCAATATAGACACGAAACAGTGGATCCCGGGCACAAATCTCTTCCTTCAAAGTCAAGAGAGACTTTAAAGTGTCTGTGTGGTTTCCCGTTGAATTACGATCAAGCACTTGTTAAGAAGTGTTGAAAGGCATCTTTTGATGAGGCTTAGAGGGGCGGCTTTCGCTTCAGTTCAGAATTCCGGATCTTGACATAAGACCGAAACCGAACGAAGTACCTGTGAGACCGATGTGGTCTGTTGAACAAGTAGGTTTGGACTATATTCAGTGACTTGTTGGAAATGTTTGGTGTGAAATCTCAAAAAAAAAATTTAAAACTGGATTCTATGGGAAGAAATGTTATGGTGTGTAACAATTTCATAAGAATCACACCAAAAGAAAAATAGAGATTTCATGGTACAACCACTTGGGTGGTTTTGTTAATTCATGGGTGAAAGCTAGAGCAAATTTAATTGTTCACCGTCAATTCATAGTGGATATTGAATTGTGGGTTTCACTTAGCACGTAGTGACACGAAGCTAAGATCATAAACACATAGATTGTGTAACCATAAACCTCAGTGGTTATTTTTGAGAGTCTCAAGGGTTACATTTATGAACCGAAATATGATGGAGAAAAATGTTTGAGGTGTTGTAAAGAAACCAAAGTACCTCTACTATAAAAAGAATGACCAAGCAGAAAACTCTTAACTCGTATGAGAAAAGAGTAAGGTAGCTCATGATTAGAATAAATTTAGCAGCCTAATTGGGAAGACGAGGTTTGTATATACCTAGTCAATAAGGGTTTATTCAAAATCAGTTGAGGCTTTGGACAACATGCAGCAGCATGCTTTTAGGGACACTTAGCTTGTATAAAGTGTGAGAATGATACCTGCCCCATCGATATTCCAGAAACTGTTAACATAAACAGAAGTAGAGACAAAAGAAAGAAAGTATTTTTGGAATTTTGATATTTTTGTAAAGAGAAAAACAAAACAAACCAAACAAAATATTTTTTTGAACCGAACCAGAAATGGACTGAACGCTCGGTTCATTTCGGTTCCTTAAAAAAAATATTTTTGGATTTTTGGAAAACAATTGTACAAAAGTATACAACCAAAGACATCACCTTTTTGAGATAAGCGAAAACAAGTGCAGTGGGACTGAACCCGAAATAGACCGAGAGTTCGGTCATTTTGGTTCCCGTGTGGACCGAGCCCAAAATAGACCGAGCGTTCGGTTCATTTCGCTTCCAACTTTTAGTTTTGAGAATGTGTTTTTGGTACTGACTCCGATTCCATCATACCTAGGCCTTGTAGGATTTTATTGAAACTTGCTTCAGGAAGGGATTTGGTGAAGATGTCGGCCAATTGATCAGTGGTTCGAACAAAGTGAATTTCGACGTTTCCATCTTCCACATGATCCTTAATAAAGTGATACCTCGGTGCTATATGCTTGGTCTTGGAATGTTGCACTGGGTTATGACAGATCATAATTGCACTTTCTGAGTCGCAATATAGTGGGATCTTTTTCATATTAAGTTCATAATCCCGGAGTTGGCTTTGGATCCAAATCACTTGTGATGTGCAGGAGGCGGCTGCAATGTACTCTGCTTCGGCTATAGATAGAGAAACACATGTTTGTTTCTTCGATTTCCAGCTAACCAACTTTCTGTCTAGGAATTGGCAGCCTCCTGTGGTGCTTTTTTGGTCTAGACCACATCCTCCTAAGTCTGCATCTAAGTAGACTTGAACGAAGAAACCTGAGTTTGAGGGATACCAGAGACCGAGAGAGGTGGTTCGCTTCAAATACCAGAATATATTCTTCATTTCCAGCATGTGTGGTTCACAAGGATTTGCGTGAAACTTGGCACAATAGCATACTGAAAACATTATATCGGGCCTGCTAACTGTGAGGTACATCAGGGAACCAATCATTTGCCGATATAGCGTTATGTCGACTGTCGGTTTTTCCAAAGATGGTGTGAGCTTGGTACCGAACGCCATAGGGACTTTGACCTTTGAGTCTCCCATCATGCCGAATTTGGCAAGGAGAGTCTTTGTGTATGCTTCCTGGTTGATAAAGACGCCTTCGGGTCCCTGTCTAATATTTAAACCAAGGAAAAAGTTAATCGGACCCATTGAGCTCATTTCAAATTTAGTCTCCATTAACTTCATGAATTCAACTGTTAGGCTAGGATTCGTGGAGCCGAAGATGATATCGTCGACATAGATTTGAACGATCATAAGGTGGTTACCTTCCTTTTTATGAAAGAAGGTTGGGTCAACCGAACCTTGTTTGAATTTAGACATCTTTAAAAACTTAGTTAATGTTTCATACCATGCCCTAGGTGCTTGTTTCAGACCATAAACTGCCTTATCCAAGATGTAGCAGTGATTTGGATGCTTTTCATTCACAAAACCAGGAGGTTGCTCCACGTACACGGTTTCTTCAAGTTCCCCATTCAGAAAGGCACACTTCACATCCATTTGGTAGACCTCAGAGTTCTTGTGTGCAGCATAGGCAAGGAATATTCGAACGGATTCCAACCTTGAAACCGGAGCGAATGTCTCTTCGTAATCGATTCCTTCTTCCTAGCAATATCCTTTCACCACTCGCCGGGCCTTATTCCGAATCACATTTCCCTCCTTGTCCATTTTGTTTCTAAACACCCATTTGAGACAGACAACCGAGGCATCTTTTGGTGTTGGAATAAGTCTCCAGACCTTATTTCTTTCGAACTCATTGAGTTCGTCTTGCATTGCCTGAACCCAATTAGAATGATCGAGAGCAGTATTGACGGTCTTCGGCTCTATTTTGGAGATGAATGAATTAAACATGCAGAATTCTACTTTGGAGAATAGAGCAGTTTGCTTCGCCTTTATTTGTGATCGAGTTAGAACCTTTTATGATGCATCACCCACTATTTGAGATACAGGATGATCTCTGGTCAATTTGGTGAGAGGAGGATAATTTGGATCATAAGAGGGATCCAATTCAGCATTTACCACTTCTTCCAACTCTGATTGAATATCATCATCATAATGCATATTGGAATTCTCCCCCTCGACAGATGATGAAACATTTGGATGTGAACCAAAAAATCCTTCTTCTACTGGGCTTTCGGGCTGTTCCGGACTTTCGGTTGCTACAGGACTTTCGGGTGCAACCGGGTTTTCGGTTCCGGCTGGGCTTTTGGTTCCGTCAAAGATTGGATTCTCCCCCTGGCCACGAGCATTATCGTCGATTGAAAATGATGGACCCTCCCCCTGGATATGTGAGTCCTGTCGATCTGAAGAGAATTGATTCTCCCCCTCGAATTGATGAGATGAAAATCTCTTTGATCGTTTAGATCTTACACAGGTTAATCAGAATAATGCAAACAAAATAACAAACAAGAGAATGAATCAATAATGAGCTGAATGATTCAATAGATTCACGCCTCAGCAGAGCTCGATGAGGAACTTCCACTGTAGAGGCTTTTAGGGTTACAATCGATAAAAACAATGATCCCTTTGAATGATCGACTAAACAGCTACGTACAAAGATGCATGCAAGCATCTATAAATACTAAACCCTAATAATTAAATCACGGATGGACAGGCCCAATCCGGATACAAAACTGGGCTAAGGACCGAGCCTAAGACGCAACACATAATGGAACCAACAGTGGAATGGAGGGGCATTATGAAAAGGATTGAAGCCAGTCAGTTCCTGTACCGGGCACCAGGATATGTTATCAATGTGAGCAGGTTGGCCATATTACGGCCAACTGTCCTTTGCTCACTTCGGGACCGGCATAGGCTCCACCACCAACTACTTTGAGGATCATCGATGGTCACCAGGGTAGGGTGGAGCCCCCGAGGGCTTGAGGTCACGCTTTCCAGCTCATAATAGAGGAGGTCAGGGTGGCGTCGGACGTTGTTACCTTCTTAGTGAATTATTTCTCATTTTGTCAATTATTTTATGGTATGCTTATGTTTATTCATCTGATAGGTACCTTCTTAGTGAATTATTTGCATGATCTTGTGTAATTTAACTTGGGTGCAAGTCGGTCCTTTGTATCTTAGTATTTTAGTAGGGTTTCAATATGACCCTTGGAGAGTTGGAGTGTCCATCGCGGGTTTCTATCGCCAACAAACATGGGATTTATGCATCAAATGTTTTTCAGCATTGTGTTCTAGAGATTTTTAGGGTGCCTTACTCGATTGATCTGATCCCTATTCCCATGGGAGATGTGTTTGTGATTGTAGGGATGGACTGGCTAAGTAGATTCGGGGCTTTGATCAATTGCGAGAGTCAACAGGTGATAGTTCGAACTCCAAGTGGGGGAGAACTGGTTATTTATGGAGAGGGTACCAGATTAGGACCAACCTTTTGTTCTTCTACCGGAGCTCGACGGTGTATTCAACATGGGTGTATGGGTTATCTTGCTTAAGTGGTTGATGCCTGAGTTGGGAAGTAGGTTTCGCTTCCAAAGGTGCCAGTAGTTAGAGATACTGCTGATGTGTTCCCGGAGGAGTTGCCTAGTGTGCCTCAAGAGAGGCAGGTCGACTTTCGGATTAATTTGGTTCTGCGTGCGGCCCCTATTGCTAAGGCGTTGTACCATTTGGCACCACCTGAGATGCAAGAGTTTTCCTCTTAACTTTAGGAGTTTTTTGGCAAGCAGTTTATTAGACAGAACAATTCATCGTGGGGAGCACCGATTTTGTTTGTCAAGAAGAATGATGGTTCACACTGGATGTGCATTGATTACCGAGAGTTGAACAAGTTGACGGTGAAGAACAGTTATCCCCTTCTGCGTATTTATGACCTCTTCCATCAGTTACAAGGTGCGTCTTGGTTCTCCAAGATCGACTTGAGGTTGGGGTATCATCACATGATGGTCAGAGAGGAGGATGTGGAGAAGACCGCGTTCTGGACTTGTTATAGTGATTACGAGTTTGTGTTGATTCCATTTGGGCTCACCAATGCGCCTGTAGCTTTTATGGATTTGATGAATCGGGTATGCAGGTCGATGCTCGATCGATCGGTCATTGTTTTCACTGATGATATCTTGGTGTATTCCAAGACCAGGGAGCAGCATGAGGAGAACCTTCTAGAGCTTTTAAGAGTGTTAAGACGAGAACGAATGTATGCCAAGTTCTCAAAGTGTGAGTTTTAGTTACGATAGGTCTAGTTCTTGGGACATCTCGTTAACTAAAACGGGATTTTGGTCGATTCAGCCAAGATTGAGATCGTGATGCAGTCGGAGGTCTCGAAGTCTCCCTCGGAGATCAAGAGTTTCTTGGGTTTAGCAGGATATTATATGAGATTTATTGAGGATTTCTCAAAGATTACAGTACCCCTCAATCGTCTGACAAGGAAGGGCGTGGATTTTCGGTGGGGCCCTGAGCAGTAAGTGGCATTTGAGTCTCTGACACAGAGATTGTGTGAGGTCCTAGTGTTGACCCTCCCCGAAGGTGTTAAGGATTTTTTGTGTTTTTTTATGCATCCATCACAGGTTTGGGTGCAGTACTTATGCAGCGTGGGAGAGTTATTGCTTATGCTTCTCAGCAGCTGAAGCTGCATGAGGTCTGTTATCCGACTCATGATTTGGAGTTGGGGACAGTAGTGTTTTCTCTTAAGATTTGGCGGCACTACTTGTATGGGTTCGGTGTACTATCTACACGGATCACAAGAGTTTGAGATATCTTCTGGACCAGCCGAACCTGAACATGAGATGGCGTAGGTGGCTAGATTTGGTTAATGATTATGACAGTGAGATTCTGTATCATCCTAGGAAAGCCAATATGGTGGTTAATGTTTTGAGCCGCAAGAAGGCTAGTTATATGACTGAAGGTATGTGTATGAGGATTTCGATTGACTCGCCATAGGTTATTTTGACCAGAGACGCTTAGACTGATGAAGTCAAGGAGGAAAATTGGAAACATGAGAGGCTCAGGGGTGAGATTGGTAGGTTTGCCACTAATAATCATGGATTACTGGCCCGACATGGAGGGGTTTGGGTACCAGAATTTGGAGCGATTAGACAGACTGTGCTAGAGGAGGCACACAATTCCAGGTTTTCGATACACCCCAGAGCCACCAAGATGTATCAGGACTTGAGACTTAGCTACTGGTGGTCGTGCATAAAGAATGAGATAGCATAATATGTTGAGAGGTGCTTGACCTATCAGATGGTCAATGTTGAACACCAGACACTACATGGAAAGTTGCAGCCACTGGAGGTCCCCATGTGGAAGTGGGAACATATTACTATGGATTTCATCACCAAGTTACCTTGAATGGCTAAGGGGCACGATGTAATTCAAGTGGGTGTAGATTGGTTGACCAAGAGTGTCCATTTCTTAGGTATCCGTGAGAGCTCATCGGCTGAGAAATTGGCCGACTTGTACGTGCACGAGATCATTAGTTGACATGGTATTCCAGTCTCCATTGTATCCGATCGAGATGTTAGGTTCACATCTCGTTTCTGCCAGAAGTTCCATGAGGAATTGGGTACGAGATTGCATCTCAACACTACGTTTCATCCACAGACAGACGGTCAGAGTGAGCGGACCATCAAGACACTTGAGAACATGTTGAGATCTTGTGTCATTTATTTTGGTGGGATTTGGGACTCCTACCTTCCTCTAGCCGAATTCTCATACAACAACAACTACCACTCCAGTATCTGTGCCCC
This sequence comes from Lactuca serriola, assembly GCF_051521515.1. Taxonomy (NCBI): domain Eukaryota; kingdom Viridiplantae; phylum Streptophyta; class Magnoliopsida; order Asterales; family Asteraceae; genus Lactuca; species Lactuca serriola. The sequence continues at coordinate 92,076,627 of NC_136411.1, read as the reverse complement.
ACCTTTTGAGCTCCTATATGGCAGGAAGTGTCGTACCCCATTGTGTTGGGGAGAGGTTGGTCATAGGGTCATGGTAAGGACTGAGACAGTCCTTCATACGACAAAGCTCATCCAGCAGATCAGACAGACATGTGTGCGCACTTTCTGGAGTTATTCGCACCAACGGACTTCAAGGACATCGAACGAAGTAGAGTTCAAGGGTTATTGCATTCTATCCCTTGTGCATGGGAAAGCTTGCAAAATGGCCCATGGTGGCTGTGACATCCCCAAAATCACGGCCATAAAATACCGGTTTAATTAATGCTTTTAAAACAATTTCAGAGTAATCCTTTGATTAAAAGAGTTACAGAATTTGTTCCCAAAACAAAATATGATAAATAAAGTTTAGCAAAGCATTTCATCAAGAGATGCATTTTCATTATATAACAATATTCGGGATGTCATGTTCCGATAAATAGACCAAAAGCATAAACAACAAAAGATAGACCATACAACATTTACATATCGCAACTGGTCTAATATCAAAAGATCTTGATAAGTCATCCAACTTATGCTCTCGCGCCACTACCTGTAATACAAGAAAACTGAGTGGGTCAGGCTTAAGAGCCTAGTGAACATATAGGGTTTTCAACCTACAATATATAATTATATTTAATTTCACCAACCAACAAAAACCCGATTACCCATTCCCGTTATCCTCACTGTATGTCCCTAAAACAACATCTATCTCAAGGGAACTAATCTAGGATTTTCATCGGGACGAACATTACTGCAAAGGGGTTTCCTCAACAGTAGATGTCCTAAAGGCAACCATGAGGGGGATAGAGTACACCGGTGAACACATCGTTCACAACACCTACAGGTATGAGCCTGGTAGCGTTCCACATGACTGTCTAGAAAGAGTCTGTGGTCGTTATCCATACTCCGTTGAATAACTAGATCAACAACAACAACATTAAGGCCTCTCATCTGTTTATCACATATCAACTATCTACCCATGTTCTACCCAACATATTAGTAGATAAGAATATATATTTTTATACATAGTTTAAAACCTGTTTAGCATTCTCATTCAATAGATATTCCAATCGACAGATGAGACACATACACATAACACGTATTTCATAGAGAATAAATCATATCTATGAGATAGAAGAAAGTGAATATACATTCACACATATAACAACAAAATATACACATAACACGTATTTTATAAAAAACACTTCATAATTATGTGTTAGAAGAAGGTAACTACACACTCACTTGATCAGAAGATGATCGGACAACACTACGGCTCTAAGAGTAGTATTCTTTGGTGAAACTGGGTTCACTTCACTCACCGGGCTTCTTACGGGCAGAGCTTCGGCTCGGAAACTCTTTTCTTCGCAGGATCTTCAAGCTTCGGGACTTGTTTCGGGTCTCGGGATGATGCTGGGGCTTCGGTAGTACTTCTTTACACGTAAATCGAGGTCATATGAGCGGGAGGAAAGAATTTGAGCAACCAAACTCGGCTGTCCATTCAAATCTATTTATAGGGAAAAAATTGTCTTTGCCACGTCGTGGTGTCTGGGTCGTCACTGCATGCGTCATTGCAAGTGGGTCTGACAGACTCCAGAGCTTCTGCCACGTCGTGGTGCCTGACAGCTTTGGGGTTTTGCTCCCCGAACTTCATAAATTCATATCATTCGCATACGAACTTCGTTTTCAACGTTCTTTATATCGACGCGAATGTGAGAATATGCTCTACAACTCTCGTTTGGACTCCGTTGGCTAATTTTGAATTTATTTTTAATATATTATAAATATATTACTTTTATATTATTTTTAGTAGGCCGGGACAGTAAAACTCCGTTATAAATTCATAACTTCTTCATCTGATGTACGGTTTCTCCTATTTTTTTATCGTTTCACTACTATTAACGAGATTTTCGATTCTCGTTTAGATTGTTTCGGCTAAAAATCACTCGATCTCAAATCGAGGATTCGCGCTGCATACTGCTAAGTCGAAACTTCGGAAAAATCATAACTTCCTGATACGAAGTCAGATTTAGGCATTCTTTTCATGCACGCTCTCGGTTTAACTAACTCTATTACTTTCATTTAGATTACAAGGGCTAAATATCGCTCTATCTTAATTTCGTATTTTACGTCATTCAGCGTCGTGCCGGTTCTGTCGCGAAACTTCGACAGGTCATAACTTCTTCGTTATAACTCGGATTTCGACATTCTTTATATATTCAGAAACCTCGTTTCAACTACTACAACATTATCCATAGATATCGGCTTTATCTAGTATTTCATTTTGACGCTTGTTTTTATTCTTAATTAAATTAAGTCACATAATTAAGCACAAAACACATAATACTCAAATAATACACTTCTATTATTTCAAAATGGGTTACAAAGGTTAACCTAGACTATCATATCAACATTAATGACAAGGCCAGAAACATAGGCGTTACAATTCTCTCCACCTTAGAATGATTCAGTCCCCGGTATCACACATCAACAAACAAATGCGGGTAGCAACCCATCATGTCACTCTCCGTCTCCCAGGTGATACTTGGCCCATTCTTGTGTTTCCATCGGACAAGCACTAACTCGATCATCTTGCGTCGCAACTTCTTAGTCTTTCGGTTAATGATTGCCTGTGGTTCTTCAATCAACCTTTTGTTCTCATCGATTCTCAACTCCGAAAGTGGAATCATGTCGGGAACTTCTCCCGTGAACTTCCTCAAATAACACACTTGGAAAGTGTTATGAATTCCATTCAGTTCTTCTGGTAGTTCGAGCTTGTAAGCTTGGTTCCCAATCCTCTAAAGAAATTTAAACGGTCCAATACACATTGGACTTAATTTTCCCCTTTTACAAAATCTTATAAGTCCCTTCTGCGGCGAGACTTTAAGCAAAACTGAATCTCCAACTTCAAAAGTCATCGATCTTCGCTTGTTGTCAGCATAGCTCTTTTGACGATCCTGAGCTGCTAACATTCTCCCCCAAATTATTTTCAACTTCTCAGCAGTTTGATTGACTATCTCTGGTCCCATAAACAGCTTTTCCCCAGCCTCAAGCCAACAAGACGACGTACGACACTTCTGTCCGTACAAATCTTGATAAGGTGCCATCTTAATGCTCGAGTGGAAACTATTATTGTAGGAAAATTCTACCAAAGGTAAATGTTCATCCCAATTACCTTGGAGTTCTAGGGTACATGCTCTCAGCATATCTTCAAGTGTTTGTATCGTTCGTTCGCTCTGACCATCAGTCTGTGGATGGTAAGCTGTACTTAAACACAACTTGGTACCCAATTCCTCTTGTAGACTTTTCCAAAATCATGAGGTGAAACGGGTGTCACGATCTGACACAATCGTTAACGGAACACCGTGAAGCCTCACAATTTCATTCACGTAAGAATTCGCACGCTTATTCATAGACCATTTCTCCTTGGCTGCTATGAAATGCGCACTCTTAGTGAACCGATCAACGACCACCAAAATCATGTCGTGACCACTTTTTGTTCTGGGTAGTTTATTGACAAAATCCATAGCAATGTCTTCCCATTTACCCATGGGCACAGGTAAGGGTTCTAAACTTCCGTATGATTTCTGATGTTGTGTCTTGATTCTCGCACAAGTCACACACTCGGCCACATACTTTGCAACATCAAGCTTCATCGTCGGCCACCAGTAGTAGGGTTTCAGGTCCCTATACATTTTAGTGCTACCGGGATGAATCGAGTACATGGTTTTGTGAGCTTCTTCCATCAGAAGATCTCTGACTCCTCCGGTCTTAGGTATCCAAATACGATCTTGGAACACCTTCAGTCTATGACTGTTTATACCGAGCACCAAAGTTTTGCCCAAATGTTCCTCCTTTCGGTCATTCTTCTCAGAAGCTTCCTCTTGAGCTTTCTTTATACTTTCCACAATGGTCGAGACAACTTCTATTCTCAACGCTCTTGGCCTCTTTCTCTCAAGATTGACTTTCCGACTGAGAGCATCAGCAACAACATTTGATTTACCGGGGTGGTAAAGTATCTCGCAGTCGTAGTCCTTGAGTAATTCTAGCCAGCATCGTTGCCTCATATTCAATTCCTTCTGATTAAAGAGATATTGGAGACTCTTATGATCAGTGAAAAGATTGCACTTCGTGCCATAGAGGTAATGCCTCCATATCTTTAGAGTGAAAACTACCGCCGCCAACTCCAAGTCATGAGTGGGGTAGTTCCTTTCATGCTCTTTCAGTTGTCGATATGCATACGCGATCACCTTATCTCTTTGGGTCAAAAGACAACCCAATCCAGCCCCAGACGCATTGCTATAAATAGCGAAGTCTTCAACCCCATCGGGTAGAGATAAAATCAGTGCCTCACATAGCTTCTTCTTTAGCAACCCGAATGCTTCTCTATGCTTATCACTCCAAGCATAAGCAGCTCCTTTGTGGGTCAAAGCTGTTAATGGAGTAGCAATCGAAGAAAAGCCTTGGATAAACCTTCGGTAATATCTGGCTAATCCTAAAAAGATTCGGATCTCCGTGGGACTTTTCGGTTGTTCCGAGTTCATTACAGCTTCAATCTTTGCTGGATCAACCATTATCCCTTCTTGGTTCACCACGTGACCCAAGAATTGGACTTCTCGAATCCAAAAATCACATTTAGAGAACTTTGCATACAACTTCTCCTTCTTCAAGACTTCTAACACTTCTCGCAAGTGTCTGCCATGCTCCTCTTGGCTTTTTGAATAAATCAGAATGCCATCTATGAACACTGTCACAGATTTATCAAGGAACGGATTGCAAAGCCTGTTCATTAAATCCCTGAATGCTGCAGGAGCATTGGTTAGTCCAAACGACATAACCAAAAACCCATAGTGTCCATATCGTGTTCTTAATGCAGTCTTCTCTATATCCTGCTCTCTTACTTTCAGCTGATGATATCCTGACCTAAGATCGATCTTCGATAAATTGCCCGAACCTTGTAGTTGATCGAACAGGTCATCAATCCTCGGCAACAAATATCTATTCTTTATTGTTGCCTTGTTCAGCTCTCTGTAATTGATGCACATTCTCATACTTCCATCTTTCTTCTTCACGAATGACACCGGAGCTCCCCAGGGTGATGAACTAGGTCTTATGAAACCATTTTCCAATAACTCCTGAAGTTGCATCATCAGCTCCTTCATCTCCGTTGGTGCTAATCGATAAGGTGCTTTTGCTATTGGCGTCGTCCTGGGTAACAAGTCTATTCTAAACTCCACTTGTCTATCAAGCGATAATCCGGGAAGATCTTTGGGAAATACTTCCGGATAATCACACACGATAGGAATGCTCTGCATCTCCTTTTTCTCCTTCTTAGCATCGATCACGAATGCTAGATACGATGTACATCCTTTGGCCAAACACTTTCTAGCTTTCATCAATGAAATGATTCCAGAATTTACTATGCGTTTATCTCCATACACCATAAACGACTCTTTCCTAGGCGGGTTTACTTTGACTATCTTCTTCTTGCACAATATCTCGGCGTCATTGGCGCTAAGCGAATCCATTCCAAGCACAGTGTCGAAACTGTTAAGTTCGATAGGCAATAATTCCTCGTGAAACATATTCCCATTCAAATCAATTAAGATGTTTTTCATACGATGGCTAACAGGTACAAACTTGCCACTAGCAACTTCGACTAATAAAGCATTATCTAGTCTATCGACAGGCAAAGCTATTTTTCTACCAAATTCATGCGTAATAAAGGCGTAGTTGGCTCCAAAATCAAATAAAATTTGGGAAGGCAATTTGTTAACGAGAAAGGTACCTGAAGCGACATCAGCTTCATCTTTAGCAGCTTCCAGTGTCATCTGGAAGGCTCTCGCCTTTGGATTTGACGGAATGTTGGGTCTTGCTGCCTCCTTCTTTTTAGGGCAGTCCCTAGACATGTGTCCCTCCTCACCACAACCATATTAAAATTTCTTGGTGAGAATGCATTCGTTGGTATAGTGCCCTGACTTTCCACATTTGAAGCATGTGGCCAATACGTCACATTTTCCGTGATGCTTCTTCTTACATTTGTCACACCATTTCGCTTCGCCTCCTCCTCCTCTCGAACTAGACTTTGAGAATTTACTTTTCTTGTTGGACCCTGAAGGTCCATCGAACTTCCTTTTCTCACCAACGTCTATCCTTTCTAGACCCATTTCCTTCTGCTGGGCCTCCACATTCTTAGCTGCTCGAACAACTGTTTTCAAAGTGGTTGCCATCTTGACTGTCGGGCCAAAGTCGGCAGGTAGTCTATTAGCGAACCTCTCAATCTTAGAGAGTTCCGTTGGCACCAGGTAGGGAAATAACTTCATTTTCTTAGTGAATGCAGTAGCATAGTCGTCTACGCTCATTCTCCCCTTCTTCAAGTTTTGGAAATCATTGTTTAGATCAATCAGATCTATCTCTGAACAGTACTACACCCTTAGTTGTTCCAAGAACTCCTCCCATGACATTTTCAGGGCTTCTCCTCGTGGCATAGTATCTGCCAACAACTCCTACCGACTCAAGACTCCAGTCTTCAGTTGTCTAAATGCAAAAACAGTCTTCTGTTTGTTCCTATAGTCACAACTTTCAAATACTATCTCCATTTCGGAGATCCAATCCATAATCTCAACAGGCTTTGGGCTCCCAGAAAGACTTGGCGGCTACTCACCCAAGAAATTCTTGTACATTCACCCATCCTTGTTGTTTCTCCTTTCCAAGTCGTTCCTTCATTCTCCTTGAGTCCCAACTTGACTCATAATGCAACTATTGTTTCCTTCCTCCGATTGTTCGGGAATCAGTTGGCGTTCCTCAATAGGTATCATTGGTTCGTCCCTATTTTTAAGTAACATCTGTCGCATTTCTTCCCTTTGTTCGGATAACATAGCCCGAACCATGGCTTGCACCCCAACCATTGTTATCGGTTCTGGTGCTGCTGCTACAACAGGTATTTGCTCAATCACTGGTGGTTGATTACTGTTTTCATCTACGTTTCCAACGCCACTTCTAGTTCTTACCATTTTTGATCTACACATCGAATAAGGTGAAATTAGATCCTCATCCATGATAGATAATTAAATCATCCTTATCACTCTGAAACGTTTACATGCTAGTTCTAATACCGTCGTCATACGCTTAAAATCCTACACATATAACGTTTCAAGATCCGGTCGGCAACAGACCATAGATCTGAACAAATAATATCATCTATGGCAGCATATAACATTTAGCACATAAAAGCATTTTAGGCATCTTCCTAAAATATACTAGTGCTCGTGTCTTAATTATAACAGACACTCATCTCACAATCTTCACTTTGCATTCTAAGTTTAAGTCTAGAATTCCTACAAATTCCTAGTTCGCTTAAACTAATGCTTTGATACAAACTATGACATCCCCAAAATCACGGCCAAAAAAGACCGGTTTAATTAATGTTTTTAAAACAATTTCAGAGTAATCCTTTGATTAAAAGCGTTGCGGAATTTGTTCCCAAAACAAAATATGATAAATAAAATTTATCAAAGCATTTCATCAAGAGATGCATTTTCATTATATAACAATATTCGGGATTTCAAGTTCCGATAAACAGACCAAAAGCATAAACAACAAAAGATAGACCATACAACAGTTACATATAACAACTAGTCTAATATCAAAAGATCTTGATATGTCATCCAACTTATGCTCTCGCGCCACTACCTGTAATACAACAAAACTGAGTGGGTCAGGCTTGGGAGCCTGGTGAGCATATAGGGTTTTCAACCCATAATAAATAATTATATTTAATTTCACCAACCAACAATAACCCGATTACTCATTCCCGTTATCCTCACTTTATGTCCCTAAAACAACATCTATCTCAAGGGACCTAATCTAGGATTTTCATCGGGACGAACATTACTGCAAAGGGGTTTCCTCAACAGTAGATGTCTTAAAGGCAACCATGAGGGGGATAAAGTACACCGGTGAACACATTGTTCGCAAAACCTACAGGTTATGAGCCTGCTAGCGTTCCACAGGACTGTCTAGAAAGAGTATGTGGTCGTTATCCATACTCCGTTGAATAACTAGATCAACAACAACAACATCCAGGCCTCTCATCGGTTTATCACACATCAACTATCTACCCATGTTCTACCCAACATATTAGTAGATAAGAATATATATTTTTATACATAGTTTAAAACCTGTAGAGCATTCTCATTCAATAGATATTCCAATCAACAGATGAGACACATACACATAGCACGTATTTCATAGAGAATAAATCATATCTATGAGATAGAAGAAAGTGAATATACATGCACACATATAACAAAAAAAAATACACATAACACATATTTTGTAAAAAATACTTCATAATTATGCGTTAGAAGAAGGTAACTACACACTCACTTGATCAGAAGATGATCGGACAGCACTATGGCTCTAAGAGTAGTATTCTTCGGTGAAACTGGGTTCACTTAATTCACCGGGCTTCTTACGGGCAGAGCTTCGGCTCGGAAACTCTTTTATTCACAGGATCTTCAAGCTTCGAGACTTGCTTCGGGTCTCGGGATGATTTCGGGGGTTCGGGGGTACTTCTTTGCACGTTAATCGAGGTAATATGAGTGGAGGGAAAGAATTTGAGCAACCAAACTTGGCTGGCCCTTCAAATCTATTTATTGGGAAAATTTTGCCTTTGCCACGTCGTGGTATGGTTTACCACATTGTGGTGGCTGGGTCTTCACTGCATGCGTCATTGCAAGTGGGTCTGACAGACTCCAGAGCTCCTGCCACGTCGTGGCACTTTTACCACGTCGTGTCAGTTCTGTCGCGAAACTTCGACAGGTCATAACTTCTTCGTTATAACTCGGATTTTGGCATTCTTTATATATTCAGAAACCTCGTTTCAACTACTACAACATTATCCATAGATATCGACTTTATCTAATATTTCATTTTGACGCTTATTTTTATTCTTAATTAAATTAAGACACATAATTAAGCACAAAACACATAATACTCAAGTAATACACTTCTATTATTTCAAAACGGGTTACATAGGTTAACCTAGACTATTATATCAACATTAATGATAAGCCCAGAAACACAGGCGTTACAATTCTCTCCACCTTAGAATGATTCCGTCCCCGGTATCACACATCAAGAAACAAATGCGGGTAGCGACTCATCATGTCACTCTCCGTCTCCCAGGTGAGATTTGGCCCATTCGTGTGTTTCTATCGGACAAGCACTAACTCGACCATCTTGCGTCGCAACTTCTTAGTCTTTCAGTTAACAATTGCCTCTGGTTCTTCAATCAACCTTTTGTTCTCATTGATTCTCAACTCCGAAAGTGGAATCATGTCGGGAACTTCTCCCGTGAATTTCCTCAAATAACACACATGGAAAGTGTTATGAATTTCATTCAGTTCTTCTGGTAGTTCGAGCTTGTAAGTTTGGTTCCCAATCCTCTGAAGCACTATAAACGTTCCAATAAACCATGGACTTAATTTTCCCCTTTTACAAAATCTTATAAGTCCCTTCCATGGCGAGACTTTAAGCAAAACCAAATCTCCAACTTCAAAAGTCATCGATCTTCACTTGTTTTCAGCATAGCTCTTTTGACGATCCTGAGCTGCTAACATTTTCCCCCTAATTATTTTCAACTTTTCAGTAGTTTGATGGACTATCTCTGGTCCCATAAACTGCTTTTCCCCAGCCTCAAGCCAACAAGACGGCATACGATACTTCTGTCCGTACAAAGCTTGATAAGGTGCCATCTTAATGCTCGAGGGGACTTTTATTGTACGAAAATTCTACCAAAGGTAAATGTTCATCCCAATTACCTTGGAGTTCTAGGGTACATGCTCTCAGCATACCTTCAAGTGTTTGTATCGTTCGTTCGCTCTGACCATCAGTCTGTGGATGGTAAGCTGTACTTAAACACAACTTGGTACCCAATTCCTTTTGTAGACTTTTCCAAAATCATGAGGTGAAACGGGTGTCACGATCTGAAACAATCGTTACCGGAACACCGTGAAGCCTCACAATTTCATTCACGTAAGAATTCGCACACTTATTCATAGACCATTTGTCCTTGGCTGCTATGAAATGCGCACTCTTAGTGAATCGATCAACGACCACCAAAATCATGCCGTGACCACTTTTTGTTCTGGGTAGTTTAGTGACAAAATCCATAGCAATGTCTTCCCATTTACCCATGGGCACAGGTAAGGGTTCTAAACTTCCGTATGATTTCTGATGTTGTGTCTTGACTCTCGCACAAGTCACACACTCGGCCACATACTTTGCAACATCAAGCTTCATCGTCGGCCACCAGTAGTAGGGTTTCAGGTCCCTATACATTTTAGTGCTACCGGGATGAATCAAGTACATGGTTTTGTGAGCTTCTTCCATCAGAAGATCTCTGACTCCTCCTATCTTAGGTATCCAAATACGATCTTGGAACACCTTCAGTCCATGACTGTTTATACCGAGCACCAAAGTTTAGCCCAAACGTTCCTCCTTTCGGTCATTCTTCTCAGAAGCTTCCTCTTGAGCTTTTTTATACTTTCCACAATGGTCGAGACAACTTCTATTCTCAACGATCTTGGCCTCTTTCTTTCAAGATTGACTTTCCGACTGAGAGCATCAGCAACAACATTTGCTTTACCGGGGTGGTAAAGTATCTCGCAGTCGTAGTCCTTGAGTAATTCTAGCCAGCGTCGTTGCCTCATATTCAATTCCTTCTAATTAAAGATATATTGGAGACTCTTATGATTAGTGAAAAGATTGCACTTCGTGCCATAGACGTAATGCCTCCATATCTTTAGAGCGAAAACTACCGCCGCCAACTCCAAGTCATGAGTGGGGTAGTTCCTTTCATGCTCTTTCAGTTGTCGATATGCATACACGATCACCTTATCTCTTTGGGTCAAAACACAACCCAATCCAACCCCAGACGCATTGCTATAAATAGCGAAGTCTTCAACCCCATCGGGTAGAGATAAAATCAGTGCCTCACATAGCTTCTTCTTTAGCAACCCGAATGCTTCTCTATGCTTATCACTCCAAGCATAAGCAGCTCCTTTGTGGGTCAAAGCTGTTAATGGAGTAGCAATCGAAGAAAAGCCTTGGATAAACCTTCGGTAATATCCGGCTAATCCTAAAAAGCTTCGGATCTCCGTGGGACTTTTCGGTTGTTACCACTTCATTACAGCTTCAATCTTTGTTGGACCAACCATTATCCCTTCTTGGTTGACCACGTGACCAAAGAATTGGACTTCTCAAATCTAAAAATCACATTTGAAGAACTTTGCATACAGCTTCTCCTTCTTCAAGACTTCCAACACTTCTCGCAAGTGTTTGTCATGCTCCTCTTGGCTTTTCTAATAAATTAGAGTGTCATCTATGAACACTATCACAGATTTATCAAGGAACGGATTACAAACCCTATTCATTAAATCCATGAATGTTGCTGGAGCATTGGTTAGTCCCAACGACATATAATACACTTCTAATTTTAGTTTTAGATTTAAATTCATATACGATTTTTAGTTTCAACTCTGATTTCAGTTTCAGTTTCGATTACAAGTATAAAGTACATCGATTTTGATTTTAGTTTTCAAGTTTGATTTTGAGTTTCAGGTCTGCTTTAATGAGAATTTTTAGGTTGAAGTTCCATCAATTTTGTTGATTGTCGAAATTTGTTTCATTCTAGCCGGATGAGGCATTGTAACCAAAGAAGACAATGGCGTAGTGTGTTGGGGTGGGTGGAGCATAGTAAGATAGGGTGGGGTGGATGTGGGACCCATTAGATTTTATAATAGTATATCGAATCAAAACCAATTAAGAATACATACACAGAGCTTCTAGGTCCCAAATTGCCAAAGGAAATTGTTAGTGGAAATAAATTGAGATAAATTAGGGATCGAGGTTAATTACATACACTTCCAAAATTTGAGGATACAATATCACAAACTAGTATAAGAGAAACAATAAGTTTCATTTAAAATCAATCAAAGGATGAAAAAACAACACACAAGGAAATATCCAATAGCAAGGGCAACAAAGGCTAAAAAATCTCAAATCTAATAACAAAAACACCCAATCTGACGCTAAACAACATATATCTAGTGATATAGATCACATATATAAGATGATGCTACCATGTCTAGGAGAAGAAACATGTTTTAGAAAGTACCATCACATAAATCTAAGATCCACAACACGTAGTGCATTATGTTATAGATTTTGGCATATTGGCTTGATATCTAGGGTTTTCAGATCGAGAGTAGAAAAGAAAATGTCGACAATAACTCTAAGATGAAAAAGATCAACTGTAAGGGGAAATCCAACTCATAACCACAAAAGGAAACCAAAGGTTTCATCAAGTATATCTAAATTTGTAACATCCTAATCTGAGGTATAATTTATTTATTTATAGTTTGGTTGTTTGGAATTGCCATGATATGGTGGAGGATCACCACGACGTGGCGAGGCGTTTTTGGACGCGAATTTCTTTTAACCCACCACGGCATGGCAACTTATGGGACACGGAGTGGCCACCGCTAGTGACTTAAACCCTAATTTTCCGAGTTTTTCACCTTATTTAAAGAAGTGAGAAGGATAGGGTTTGCTCATCCTCAGCCTCCATCACCTTCCTAAGCTCAAAAGAAACCATATTCACTTTCCTCCATTGTTGAAGCTTATTTTGGTGGTTTTGAAAGAACTTGAAGGAAGAAGGAAGAAGAAGTTAGCTAAGATCCAGTAAGCAAGTTTCCATTTCTCATTCTAGCACACTTATGAATCTCTATAAGTGTCTAAGATTCAACCTTTATGTTGTTAGGTTCCTAGATCTTTAGTTTTTTCCCCTACTTTTCTTTTTCTTTTTAGTTGGGATGGTGAGATCCCATGAAGTTTGCAACTTTATGAATCCATGGGAATTTAGGAGTGGTTGATGGTTTGGATCTGAAGTATGTGTGTTTTTGAGCCATGCATGAAATTTTTGGTCATAAACCTTATTTGACCTAATAGAATTCAAGACATGAATTGGACATACATGTCTAGAAAGCACCAACTTTTATGTTAGTTTTGGTGTTAGAAACTATTCTGGAATTGATGGACTAAGAACTTTAGAGATTAAGTGCTTAATGGTTAAGTCTATGTCATATTTTTGCCTTATTTGACCTAGGGTTTGAGATCTTGACCTCTTGGAGGGTCTTAAGGGATAAAGTTGGAAACTTTATCCACCTAGACCATAAGAAGGATCAGATCTGATATTTGGAGCTCTTGGAATCGAAGGAAACAGCTTAACACATCAAGTTTTTAAGAATCCAATGCCCACGACATGCCATTCTGATTGCCACGACGTGGAAACTTAGAGTGGATCGAATATTATGTCATTTGTGGGCCACGACATGGCCATGGGTGGCCACAACATGCCAACCGGCCGAAGTCAACTTTGACCATTGACTTTTTTACTTGAGTTGACTTTTGGTCAGAGTCCTAGTTTTAGAAGGTGGACTAAGGGTTACCTTGTGTGACTGTCTAGGGGGTGTATAGCATTTGTATTTTGGCAGTGAGAAAAGAAGCGCCTGTTTATCGTCTGGAAGGTGAATCTTCTCACTGTACTCATGGGTTGAAGGTACCAATGCTAGCCCACTAAAATGTGTTATGTAGGATGCTAGTTGTGTTTGTGATACTTGCATGGAATACCCTGAGGGTAGCTCGTGGAATTTGTATGAAAGACCATGGGGTAGCCAAGGCACTTCAAGGCAATACTATGTAGCAGCCCATGGCAATGGTATGAAAGCCATGGGGGTAGCCCACGACACTTGTATGTAAGACTATGGGGGTAGCTTATGGCGATGTATGTATGATATGTGGTATTTTAGGGAACTCACTAAGCTTTGTGCTTACAGTTTTGTGGTTTAACATTTTCAGGTACTTCCAGTTTGAAATGGAAGGGCCCGATATGATCGCACAACATCCCCTTATGATTTTTGCATCGATGATCCTTTTACTATAATATTTTTGGTACATTTGTATATGATGGTTTTGAGACACTTGATTTATGGTATTGATGATTTTAAAAATGGAATTTTTTATCACTATTTACAGGATGCTACAACATCGACAAAGATTTGAATCAACCAGAAGACCCAACTCAGATTTGGTCAACAGAAACAAAAATTTAGGACTTTTAAAACCAAAAAATGTTTGAAAACCTTGAAAATAAACACAACCATAACCATTAGAGGCCCTAATACCAACTTAAACATATGCTTTCATTCAACTAACAAAATTATATAAAGTTTATAAAATAATTTTGAATTTGAGAAACACAAAAGAAATAATAAACTATAACACGCATCTAAAAAGATCGGAGTACAACAATAACTCATAACCTAATGATTTCAGTCAAGCACCTATATAGGTTTACTTTCAATAAACCGTAAGACCACAGATGAATGAACCATAGAGAATACCAGTGGCGGAGCTAAGCTTTGCTTAGTGGGGTGTATGGCCCCACCTGGAAGTGGGCCCCACCTGTAATATATAAAATATTTTTTCTTTCTAAAGAGGTAGTCCCCCTTAAGAATTGACCACCCCCTTGAGGCCTTGACTTTTGTTTAAATATTTTAGTAACTGTTGCTTCTCTCTCTCTCTCTCTCTCTCTCTCTCTCTTCTAAACTCCCCCAACATATCCAAGAAGCAAGAACATCCATAACTCAATTTCCCACTGTTTTTAACCTAGCTACCGGTTGTTTAAGAAGAAGTTGTCGAAAGTGTTAAACAATCGTCCAGTCAAGAAAAACTGCTTCGGGGATTAGTGAATCTGTCGTACACTACACTCGTACCTTTTTTTTGTGTGGTTAAATATGTTGGTTCTTGAAAATCGTGTATGTTAGATTGTTGTTAAATGTGTTGATTTGTTGGAATTTTTAGAAATTCTGAAGTTTTTTTTCTTGGGTGTTCATATAGAAAGAAAAAAAATTATAATTGGTTCTTTTGGATTGTTTTTAAATTGAATAATATGTTCTTTCGGATTGTTCAAATTCTTAATTCTTTGATTATTTTATGATAATATATTAGATATAAACAGATTAATATACACGATAAATAGTTATGTGAGGACAAGTTGACTCACATACGGAACATTCTGAAAAATGAAACGATTTTTAAAAAAGAAAACCATCAACAAATGAAGCATCTTCATCAGGAAATCATCGGTTGTAGCCTATAAGATTTCTGTTGTGGAAATCATATGTAGTATTTTGTGGTTGAATTGGAAATCAGTTGTTGGAAGTGGTGTGAGTGTATTAATGTGTAATGTATTGTTCACTCCAGTTTTGATTAGTTTTTTTTAATTTTGTATAGCCTTTCAACCCGATATGTTCCTGTTGTCCATTGTTGAGTTTTATATATCAATGAATAATATATTTTTATTTATATTAACAGACAAATGGAATGATTTTTAAAAAGTCGAAGGACGGAAGACGAAGGTCAACGGTCCACGACCAATGACAACGTTCAACGGTCAACTATATACCCTACTCGACTTCTAAGTTGGATCCGCCACTAGAGAATACATCAGAATGTTGAGAGAGTGTATGTTTGTAACATCCCGACTCCCATGTATAATTTTTCAAAGCTTTGTATTCATTTTATTGAGGGAACTCGACGAGTTGGAGGCCCTAAGTCGTCGTGTTGAACCTACTCAGCCCGCGTGGTTTATGACTTCTACTCGACGAGTTGGAGGACCCGACTTGACAAGTAGAGGTTGTGCATGAAAACCCTAATTTTTAGGGTTTGCACCCTATTTAAAGGACCTTAAGTCCTTTCCTCCAGCCTCTTTACCACTTTTTGACGGCTAGAAGCAACCCCAATCGATCTAAACCCTATTCTTGAGTGTGTGAGAGGCTAAAAGTGTGTTTTTGGTGCATTTGTTGAAGAAGCTTGAATATTAAGAAGCTTGGAACGAGAAGAAGCTTCTAGATCCAATATCTACATCGTCTTGGCTTGCATTTGAAGGTAAAATGTCTATACATTGGCCTTCCATTTGTTAGATCGCTTCTTATGTGAGAATATGGGCATTTTGGTGCAAAATGGAGTCACTTTCAGATTTGAGTTTCTCACAAGGTCATAGTTTCAGACCTGGACTCCTCTAGGCCCTTATGGACATAACGCCTCAAGATTTATGAAGCTTTGGCCCTCCTCCATGTCCAAAACCTTCTTCTAAGGCTAGTTTCGAGTGTTTTACCTTCATGGAGCCTTGCATGCAGATAAATTTAGCAACTTTCCATGATAACAACACCCTAGGAGCCTAGATCTACAATTTGGAGCTTTGGTTTCACTTAAAAGCATCTGAATGAGAAATGGACTGAAGGAACTCGACAAGTTGCATAGTCAACTCGATGAGTTGAATTAGAGTTTTCCCGCTTTCTGGATTATGTATGAACTCAACAAGTTAGAGAGGTAACTCGACGAGTTGGTTAGGGTTTTCCCGACATGCTAGACACTGCATGGACTCAACGAGTTGTCTGGAAACTCGATGACTCAACTAGGGTTTTCACGGTTTCTTGAGTTCTGAAGGAACTCGACGAGTCAGTGAGCTATACTCGACGAGTTGGGTCAACATGGACTGTTGACCTTGACTGTTGACTTTGACTTTGACCAAGGGTTGACCAGTTTGACTTCTCGGGGTATATTAGTAATTTGGAAATTTATGCAAGTGCATCATTCATGTATGTAGGCGTTTGAGTTTGGAGCTATATTTGGGGAGTTTAACATTATCATCCCGAGCTATTTGTCAGGTGAGTTGTCCTCACTATACTAACAGTGTCGAAGGCACCAATGCCGACCCTTCTTTTGGATTGTTATCCTACTTATTGCATGATGATATGCTTAGTTAACCTGCTAGGTCGGCATCCTGGTATATAGGATGATGCTATGTTAGTGACCAATTAGGTCGGTATCTTGGTATATAGGATGATGTTATGTTAATGATCTGTTAGATTTGTATGACTATCTATACATGCTATCTAGCGTGTGATATTTATGTGCATGTGATTGTTTGATTGGGGGTTGGGTTGAGGCGGTCAAGCTTTGTGCTTGCGCGAACATACCCAGGGCGGACAGATAGACTGCAGACCCGGTTAGGGCGTACTAGTTAAGCCGAAGGCCCGACGAGCAGTCCAGATAGACTGATGGCCCTGCAAGGTGGTCCAGTCAGGTTGATGGCTCATTATGCATGTTGTTTGTTATGATATGTTTATATTTTTATGGCGTTGGTATTTTGGGGGAACTCACTATGTTTAGGGCTTATAGTTGTTGATTATGTTTCATGTACTTCCGATGATCGCGGAAAGGCGAAGTTGTGATCGTGCACCTCCTTATATTTTTATGATTTGATTATGGGATACTCTGATATGAAACCATTTTGAAAACAAATTGTAATAATTATTGGTTTTAAATGATTTAAAATTTTTTAAATTGGCATGATTTTTATGGATGTTACAATGTTATGCCCTCACTTCTGGCCACTAGACACATTATATAGGTCAAGTCAAGATACATGCTAGATAAAGATTTGTGTATTCTGGTAAGTTTTCAAGAAGCGAGCCTCAATCCTTTATCTTCTGAAAGTTGCAACTTGTGGTCCCTCGACTTCACACTTTGACATATTCAACTTCTCATCATCCAACCTAATACTTGTAGCCAAGCAATCCTATCCATGAACATGAACAAGCCCACATGCAAGATACCCTACGTAAAAATGTTCCATGCAACACATAGAAACCAAACCAAGAAACCATTTTTTCTATTCATAATGTATTGATTCATTTAAAGTTAAGATTGTATAATTAAGATATGTAATTCAATACGTTGTAAAAGAAGGACGTGTGGAATATTGTTTGTGACAACCCTATATTTTCCAAAAGCATTGTAACGCTCAAAAGTCAAATACAACTAAATTAACCTTGAAAATAAAGTGTTCAAATATCTAAGTTGGGATGGATCAAAGATTAGATAACGTGTCAAGGTTTCCAAAAACATAAAGAACGCTCAAAACCGGGTTATATTGAAGAAATTATAACCACTCGTATATTTACGACACGCCGTTAAAACATTATTTGACGTAAAAAGTAAAATCTCAATAATATGCATTTTAGCCTTAAGTATCTAAACAAAAGTCGTAGATCTCGTTGAAAGGTGAGCGTGCATAAAAAGATCGCCCAAATTGGACCTCGTATGAAGAAGTTACGAATTTTCAAAGTTTCGTAATAGTAGTAGAGGGCTAAAAACTCGAATTGAAGATCGAGTGTTAATTAGCTAACGCAACCTAAATGAGAGTTGGAGAGCTCCACCATAGGAGCAAATTGATAAAAAGACAAACGAAAACCGACGTCAAATAAAGAACCTATGAATTTTTAACGAACTTTAGGAGGCCCGGCCTATTAAAATTATATCATTAAAGATGAAGTCAAAACTAGCCGACGGAGTCTAAATGAAAGTTGTAGAGCATAATCTCACCTACGCATGGATATAAAGAACACGAAAAACGGAGCTCATACGCGAAAGTTACGGAATTTAGAAGAGGACAGACCGGATTACGCCCCCGTTCTCTAGGAGTACGCCCCGCGTACTAGACCCAGAGTCGAGTCCCATCGGCTGCCCCCTCTACGCTTAGCTAGCCCGGAGTCGTAAGCCATGACGCATTCTTACGCCCAGCATAACGAGGTACGCGCTGCGTACATGAGTACGCCCCGCGTACTCCAGAATTACGCCCCGCGTACTCACCCCTCCAGCACTATAAATAGATGGCATCAGCTACGAGTTTAGGCATACTTTCTCAAAACTCCATTTACTCCCACACACTTCCAAGCACCAGAAGCTGTCCCGACGACCTCGATTTCCGCACCCGAGCCCCCGACGAAAGATCTACGCTGCAGAGATTCCCGAGAGCCCGAAGACGCAACTTTCCGCGATCGAAACTCTGCTCAACTCTAGCCTCTCTCTTCAAACTTAACGAGTGAGTTCATACCCCTACTTTTCAATTCTTTTCACGTTTTAGGGGGGGGGGATACAAGTACATTACATGTCAAAGTATCGTTTTATAAACATAATTATAGTATCTATCTTATAGGGTTTTGATACAAATATCTTTATGTTTAAAGGGCTATTATATCACCAAGTTATTCTTACAAAATGGAAACATACCTTTTGAGAAACTATAATGAGTATAGTTATCAAGTTATTCATACATTTTACATATACATCTTGACAAATGAAATACTTTCAAAGGAAGTAAAGTCTTTATTATCGTAAATCTGTTTATACCAAGTAATGTGAGACATTCAAACTTCAACGTACTCGTATGTATGCATTTCAGGTCCTGTATTATATACCATAATCTCTTGGAGGGAGAGCGTGATACTTGTGTATAGATCTATACGGGATTGACAACCCCGCACCTAAATTATTAGCTATAGTTAGACCGGCAGGTCTGGGGTGACAAATGTCATAACACTACAACACCTGAAGAATGTTGTTACAGGCCGTCAGTGTCGATAGTATGGTTATAAAACACACATAAAAGTATAAAAACAAGTTTGGTTTACGAGATTCATATATGCATTCAGTTTTCTACATCATTTTGGCACAAAGTTATCATTATTATTCAAGTATGGAACATACTAACACACACAAACTCTGGAAACTTTTCAAACCATTTATAGAAAATATTGGATTTTCTGAAAACCTCGTTCATCGATTTACTACCAAAAAGGACATACTTTTCAATGCAAAACACTTATGAACTCACCAACTTAATTGTTGACACTTTTTCAAAAACCACTTGTATTTCTCAGGGAATCAGTAATACAGGTAACTACCAGCTTTTGGAGGAGGAACACTAAGGATGTTTTTATTATTGAACATTTATCATCATATTGTAATATTCTTTTGCTAGTATGTATAACGCAACAATATACGTTTTCATTATATATATGATGGTTGTGTTACTTTCTTTACAATATTCAATTGTTGTGATATTACGTGAAGTCATCCACCCCCGAATGTTTCCGCCATTCTGGTTTGGGGGTGTGACATTGTTAGCCACACTCTAGAAATACTTTCTCGTATATTATGATACCATATGAGAAAAGGTTATAGGGATATAAAAGTGACATATAAGCAGATTTGGTTATACTTTAGTCAAGTGATTAGTTATGAGTATCTCCACATGTGGCTATTAAATTTGGTATTGGGTATTGGTGTAAACCGAATAATGATTAAGCATTGAAGTTTACATATGTCTAATGTATTTGTATAATCATTAATTATTGTTTCAAATGTGATTTCTAATATGTATTTTTGATGGTTTTATTAAGCATTATCATGTCCAGCTAGCGTGTTTCGTCTAACCCTTTTTACTTTAAAAATGCATTCCATGTTGGAATTATTAAGACATTGGTATTTAACTTAAAAGAGAACCTTATTAAGACATTGGTATTTAACTTATAAGAGAACCTTATAACGAATATGGTTTGTTATATATTTCGCAATGGTTATATGTAAGATGGTTATCATTGCTTTGCTTTTGAGGTTTGTTTTTGGTATTATTTATATGTTCTAATTTAGGAAGTTTTGTTTTTTATCAACGGCGGGTCACTCCAAGGTTAAAGCATGTAAGATTTGAATTATTTCAATCTCATTTTGGAGTGTTGCATACAAGTGATCACCACTAAATCATATAGACAAGAAAATAGTTCTTGGATCATGAAGCCCTTATAAAATCGTGTATATTGAACTCTTTAGACACATGGGGAAAGAGGACAATATTGTCAAGTTAGTTGAAAATATGTTCGACAATAATGATTTGGGGTCATTGGTCAAAAGAGGATATCACTTTCATGAGGAGAGAACAATAGGAAACACCGACATCATGCAATGTCTTTGTAAGGTTGCAGATGAGTATTTTACAAGAGCAATGAAAGAATTGTACCATCAGTGTTGCTCCTGATGGGTTTATAGATAACAAAAAATCATATTTTTGGCTGAAAACACAAAACCCTAAGTTCGCGTACACCCTAAAGGATCTATGTCACTATGATTTGCAAAGAACAATTTGAATTCAAGAACCCTAAAGTACATTGCTATTTTTGATTTAGGATAATGGATAATAGAAAACATACCGTTTAGTTTCTTATTGTAAATAAATTAGAAATCCTTCTTTGTAGAACTTCAGAAAGCCAGCACCAGAAATCTTGTGCCTCTGATGACTCATACCCAAACCCTAGCAGTTGGAGGCTTATAGAAGAGAGAGGGGAGAGGAGGGAATTTTCCGGAATTCATTTGGTGAATGAGTGTGCCGAAAATACGAACCCCAAAGAGGGTTTATATAGGTGACTAGAGGGGCTTGGATATGGCATGTTTTCTTCGATAAGTCTTATCTCTTTTGCTTTCCCCCTAAGGCATCCAAGTTTCCTTGGAGCCCATGAAAAAAATTCTAGAACCAATATAGAATTTGTCCAACCCTCATGAGAGGCTCTAGAATTGTTCAATTCTCAATCTTTTGAACATTGTCACCTTTAGTCCTTCTACTTTTAATTATTTCAGTTAATCCCAAAATTAATTCCAACTAATTTCTGATTAATTTATAATTAAACAATATAATTTCAAATTAATATATTTTTCTCAAAATATATTAATAAATTATTTATTTTGATTTCTAATTAATTTTTTGATTATATAATAAATTAATAAATTAGTCTCTCTCTCTCTCTCTCTCTCTCTCTCTCTCTCTCTCCAAATAGCATTCTAGTCTCTTACTAGATTTGAGGGAACCCAAAAGGACTTTGCTAATAACTTATGTTTATAATAATTTAGTTAATGGCTTAGACACTTAATCCAACAATCTCCCACTTGGATACGTCTATATCTAAATTACAACTTCCAAATTAAACAACAAAGTCTTCTTTCTTAAGCAATTGTCGAACTCTGATCTAAATAGACATTGGTCCTTAGATAAGTCATCCAATATTCCTCCGTTATGCTATATATCATATAGAAAAGAGATATGGATTAGAATCAATCTCATTGTCCAAGTTTTGTGTCCCGATTTCTGATTTTTAATGACGACATAAGACTTCAAATTAAACACATCAATTGAGTCCTGGTTGGGCCCAACACTATAAGTAAACACCAAATCACCAAGAGGCCTAAAGATATCGCTTTTCCTATTAGGGAAAAAGGAACGAATAAACTTTGACTTATATGCTTGTACCCTTTACTCACCAAATCATACATTCCGTTGTGTTTAATAACATCATGTTACTGATGCAGTTTCACAATACCAATGCACAACCGACTTATAAATTACAACTCATATATCTCTATTTCAAGAATATAAGATATTATAGTCTCAAAATTACTAATATAATCCATGAAGTAATTCCCTGAGTGTGAGTTTATCGAATACTTAAATCTCCATTTTTAAGTACTCATGAATGTTGTAGCTATACATTTACTATGTCTACCTCCCTTAGACAATCTAAAATCCAATTCATGACAGTCTTAATTAACTTCCCAAAGTATGAACGACTGTGGAATTTGAATAATTAAATTATTTTGGAAGTAAAAACATGCAAAATGAAACACAAGAATAAATAATTGACAAAGGCAGTAAACAAACTCAAAAATAATTTCTATTAATTAATCACCAAAAATCAATTACATTTATTTTATTACAAGTTTCAAACTAATCATTTAATTACGAAAACTAATATCATCAATCCAATGCTCCTAGCATGTTGATTGTGCTTAACCCTATTTAGAGCCTTCGTCAAAGGATCTACAGGATTCTCTTCTGATGATACCCTCTTCACAATGAGGTGGCCTTCTTCTACTCTATGTCTGATATAATGATATTTTCTATCGATATGTCTTGATTTGCCATGGTCTCTTAACTCTTTAGTCAAAGCAACAACAACTTCACTATCACATAAAAGTTCCATTGGTTCTTGAATGGTTGGAACTACTCCAAGATCTTCGATGAAGTTCCTCAACCAAGCTTCTTCCTTTGATGCTTCACTTGCCGCTATGTACTTTGATTCGCAGGTAGAATCATCCACTGTGTCTTGCTTGGAACTTTTCCAAGTAACTGTTCCACCATTTAATTGAAACACTCAGCCCGATTGAGAATGGAAGTTGTCACTGTCTATCTGAAAGCTGGTTTCACTATAGCCATTCATTCTCAACGTATCATTGCTTCTAAAGACTTGAATCATATCCTTTATTCTTCGCAGATACTTGAGAATGTTCTTTACTGTTGTCCAATGAGCTCTGCCAGGATTTCCTTGATAGCGGCTGACCATGCTAAAAGCAAAGGACACATCAGGGCGAGTACATGTCATAGCGTACATGATCGATCATATAGTTGAACCATAAGGGACTCGACTCATATCAACTATCTCTTCACTCATACTTGGGCTTTGAGTCTTACTCAGTTTTGTCATTGCTTTGAATAGGTAGCTCTCCTTTCATGGAATTTTCCATACTAAATTGTTTTAGTACCTTGTCTGTGTTTGTATTTTTACTAAGTCCAATTAGTCTTCTCTTTCTATCTCTCAAAATTATTATCCCCAGAATATAGGTTGTCTCTCCTAGATCCTTCATAACGAAACACTTTCCAAGCCAATATTTCACTTCTTCCAAAGTTGGAATGTCATTTCCCATGATTAGTATGTCATCAACATACAATACTAGAAAAGTTACTATACTCTCTCTAGCTTTGACAAAGACACATGACTCATCCTTAATTCTAGAAAAATCAAACCACGTTACCCTTTCATGGAAGCAAAGATTCCAGCTGGGCAATGCTTGTTTCAATCCATAGATGGATTTCTCAAGCATAAACACTCCATTGGGAAACTTTGCATCAACAAAACCCTCTAGTTGACTCATATAAACATCTCCAACCAACTTCCCATTAAGGAAACCAGTTTTGACATCCATTTTCCAAATTTCATAATCATGGAAAGCATCTATGGCAAGCATTATCCTAAAATATTTTATTTTGGCCACTGGTGAGAAGGTCTCATCATAGTCAATCCCTAGGGTTTGAGTAAAGCACTTCGCAACTAGTCGTACCTAGAATGTGTACACATTTCCATCCATCTCGGTCTTCTTCTTGAAGATACATTTGCAACCAACTCTCTTTCGACCAGGTTCTTGATCGACCAAATTCCAAACTTGGTTGTCACACATGGACTTTATCTCGCTATCCATTGCCTTTTTCCATTTTGAAGCATGCGGGTCGGTCGTTGCTTCGTTGTAGTTGGTTATTTCTTCCAAATTTTCTAGTGTATGATCACTAATAAATGTATCACCATCTGTAGTTATATGGAAACCATAGAACTTAGGTGGCATGCTAACTCTACTAGAACGACGAAGAGGTAATGAATTGTTAACTGGCTCAACTAGAATTTATTCCACAGGTTGAGTGCTAGTGTCTTCTAAGGTCCTTCATTGGTTCACTCTTGAATCTTTTCAAGGTCAATTGTGGTCCTACTATCCTCTTTACATATAAGCTCTCTGTTGCGAAAGACTCCTCTTCGAGCTACAAAGACCACGTTTTCACTAGGCCTGTAGAACTAATGTCCATTAGACTTATCTAGGTAGCCATTGAAAATACACTTCTCACTTCTAGATTTTAGCTTGTCATGAGTCTCTTGCGTAATGAAAGCTTCACAACCCCAGACTTTAATATGTGCTAATGAGGTAACTTTACCTATCCACGTCTCGTGAGGTGTTTCGACAACCTTTTTAGTTGGGACAAGATTGAGGATATGGGCGGAGTCAATTGTGAAACTATTCCACATTCCTTGAGGAAGTTATGGAACTCGATACTAACATACTCTCCCCCTCTATCAAATCAGAGCATCTTTATATTCATGCCTAATTGATTCTCAACTTCATGTTTAAACTCTTTGAACTTTTCAAAGGTTTCTGATTTATTTTTGATCAAGTAGATGTAACCATATCTACTATAATCATCCATAAATGTTACATAAAACCGATTAGAAACTCTTGTGTTAGATCTGAAGGGTCCACAGACATCTGTGTGTATGAGGTCCAACAAACCTTCACCTCTTTCACAAGAACCAATGAAAGGTGATTTTTCATCTTGCCCTAAAGAAAAGATTCACATTCATCATTTGGCCCTAGGTCAAACGATTCCAACACTCCATCCTTTCGGAGTTCGGTGATGCGTTTCTTGTTAATGTGCCCAAGAATACAATGCCACAAGCATGCCTTGTTTAAACCATTAGACAAATCAATGTGAAATACACTATTGCCTAAGCTATCAACACAAATCACCGTTTCATACACACCATTACAAGGCAAGGCTTCAAATATAAAAATACAATTTTTATAAACCAAAATTGAATCAGTCAAATCATTAAACGAGTAACAAAAACCTTGTTTAAACAATGCATGAAATGAAATAATGTTTCGTGTCATTTCTGACGAATACAACAATCTATCAAATCTAAAATAACTTCACTACCAAGCAAAAGATGATAAGTCCCAATCTTGGTACCAGGATAAGATCAACTATTTCCTATGATCATATGCATCCTCCCATGCTCCACATCTTCACTTTCTTTTAGCCCCTGCAATTCAGAACAAATGTGAAAACCACATCCTGTATCAAGGACCTAAGAACGAGTAGATGGTGATTTATTAGTTTGAATACTGTGTAAACCTATTGATGATGGCTTCACTTTTCCATCCTTGATGTCTTTCAAGTACTTGGGGCAGCTCCTCTTCCAATGGCCTTTGCCATTGCAATAGTAACAAGTGGCCACTTTGGGATTACTAACAGTTGGAATATTTGAGTGGGGCCTTGCATATAGGTCATTTCTAGATGACCCTGCATGGTTCTTGTTCTTCATGTTAGCTTAGGGATCAACCTTTATATTCTTCCCTTTGCTTTGCCCAATGGAGATAAGGGGAGCACTAGAAGTAGTAGTAGGGACTTGATTCTTTCCCTTCATTCTCGACTCAACTGTCTGTAGCGAGTTGTGGAGTTGGGCCAATGTGGTTTCTGTGTTGTTCATATGATAGGCCAAAATTAATTGATCATAACAAATTGGAAAGAAGTTCAAGACCATGTCAATGGCCAAATCCTCGTCGAACTACAAATTAAGCCTAACAAGGCGTTCCATGTACCTTTGCATTCTATACACATGGTTGCACACATACTCTCCCGCTTTCATCTTGCAAGCCATGAGAGCTTTGAATACTTCATATTTCTCTTGACGGGCTCTCTTGTGGTATTTTTCCATAGGGCATTGTTCATCTCATACTGCCAATATTCCTCATAGAACCTCTGCAATTTGGGGATCATTGTAGCGACCATGATGCAAGAAACTTTTGTTGCATCCTCGTAGTGTTTCTTGTAAGAGGCTAGTTGTTTAAGAGTAGCAATGGCTTCATCGATTTCAACAAGATTTTATTCAAGGACAAACTCTTTGCCCTTGAAACGAAGATCCATCTTGATATTACGCATCAAATCATTGTAGTTGGTTTCATCAAAGGTCACCTTGGACATGCTGGAGAGTAGGGAGAAACCCAAGTGGTGGGTTGACGACGACAGAATAGAAGGATCACCAGGAGTAGACATATATAGAGAAAAGGATAGTTTTAGTTAGATGAAAATAATCCTTAATATTTTAACCCATAATAATTATTTAAGGCTAGGATCCAAAAAATTTCAGGTATACCCACATCAAGATGTTCCTGAACAGTCTCGGGGAAGGCCACTAGCTGGCGTGGGTAAAACAGTACTCATTATGGAATTGATTAACAATATTGCCAAAGCTCACTGAGGCGTATCTATATTTGGCGGAGTCGGTGAACGGACTCGTGAAGGAAATGATCTTTACATGGAAATGAAAGAATCTGGAGTAATTAATGAAAAAACATATTCCAGAATCAAAAGTAGCTCTAGTTTACGGTCAGATGAATGAACCGCCGGGAGCTCGTATGAGAGTTGGTTTGACTGCCCTAACTATGGCGGAATATTTCCGAGATGTTAATGAACAAGATGTACTTTTATTTATTGAAAATATCTTCCGTTTTGTCCAAGCAGGATCTGAAGTATCCGCCTTGTTGAGTAGAATGCCTTCCGCTGTGGGTTATCAACCTACCCTTAGTACCGAAATGGGTTCTTTACAAGAAAGAATTACTTCTACCAAAGAAGGGTCCAAAACTTCTATTCAAGCTGTTTATGTACCTGCAGATGATTTGACTGACCCTGCTCCTGCTACGACATTTGAACATTTAGATGCTACTACCGTACTATCAAGGGGATTAGCCGCCAAAGGTATCTATCCAGCAGTAGATCCTTTAGATTCAACGTCAACTATGCTACAACCCCGGATCGTTGGTGAAGAACATTATGACACTGCACAAGAGGTTAAGCAAACTTTACAACGTTACAAAGAACTTCAAGATATTATAGCTATTCTTGGATTGGACGAATTATCCGAAGAGGATCGTTTAACCGTAGCAAGAGCGCGAAAAATTGAGCGTTTCTTATCATAACCTTTTTTTGTAGCAGAAGTATTTACGGGTTCTCCGGGAAAATATGTTGGTTTAGCAGAAACAATTAGAGGCTTTCAATTAATCCTTTCCGGAGAATTAGATGGTCTTCCTGAACAGGCTTTTTATTTGGTAGGTAACATCAATGAAGCTACGGCGAAGGCTATGAACTTAGAAATGGAGAGCAATTTGAAGAAATGACCTTAAATCTTTGTGTACTGACCCCTAATCGAATAGTTTGGGATTCAGAAAACAATTCACAACTAAGAAGAGAGATGTAGTAATCTTATTGCGAATTGTTGAAGGTAGGTAGAATCAATTTACCAATTTCGAATTATGAAATTCCTAGATCTTTTGAGATTCATTAAATCTATCAATGGCATGTTTAATCTCGGATTATGCTCTACTATTTGTGACTGGGATACCGAGGATCACAAACAAGATGTGAATAACCATACAAATATGCTTGGCACTCTCGATTTCATTTATTATCTCATATTAATGTATCGGTTAACTAAACGCGCTCCATTAATCAATGTTAATTTTTTAGATACAAATTATTACTCTTTATAGTCACTATTTGTGTGCCAGTTAACCACAAGCGCTCCACTAAATACTGTAAAGTATAATGTGCAATTTTATGGATTAGCATACATTTTCCTACAGTAACTAAGAGTAGGATTTAAAAAGGTGGTTTAGTTACTTTAATTGTATTATACTTTTAATGAAGTCAATGTCCTATCAGATCCTTTCTACTAACGACCCTCCACCAAACATGGAAGTGGTGGGTGAGAGTCGGCACCCATTCAACTACCATTTTATAGGAAGTTTCCTTATATCCCCCTTAGAGTTCAACGTCGTGAATGAGACACACTAGATATTTGACTGACTTAGTCTTATACATATAGTAATTAACTTTTAATATTATATATAAGGTGTGTTTTAAAATCCTTTTTCAAATATACTAGGTTTAATTTACAAAATTTGAAATTAATAAAATTAATTCAGTCTAAATTAAACCAATAAGGATTAAACAATTTATTTATCAGTAGTCAATTAATCAAATAAATTTTAAGCCTAATACTATACCCTCTAATTTCGAAATTAGGGTTTGGGATTTACCAAATAATAATTATCCAATTTCAAGGCATTTAAAACTAATAATTATTAAAAACAAGTAAACCCTATTAATTTCGAAAAATAAAGGAGGCTAGGGTTTCTAAAACCCTTGCCCAAATCGAAAACCATCAAAAGGGTTTTTTTAATCTTATTTAACTTTGTGCAAGATCATAGAGAACAATCGCTCTTATACCACTAATGGGTTTTATAGATAACAAAAATCATATTTTTGGCGGAAAACATAAAACCCTAAGTTTGCATACACCCTAAAAAATATATGTTCTCACTATGATTTGCAAACAACAATTTGATTTCAAGCACCCAAAAGTACATTTGCTATTTTTCGATTTAGGAGAAGGGATAATAGAAAACATACCTTGTAGTTTATTATTGTAAATAAACTAGAAATCCTTCTTTGTAGAACTTCAGAAAGACAGCACCAGAAATCTCGTGCCTCTAATGACTCATACCCAAACCCGAGCAATTGGAGGCTTATTCAAGAGAGAGAGAGAGAGGAGATGAGGGAATTTTTCGGAATTCCTTTGGTGAATGAGAGTGCCAAAAATATGAACCCCAAGGGGTGTTTATATAGGTGACTAAAGGGGCTTGGATAAGGCAGATTTCCTTAGATAAGTCTTATCCCTTTTGCTTTCCCCTAAGCCATCCATGTTTCATTGGAGCCCAAGAAAAAACTCTAGAACCAATCTAGAATTCGTCCAACTCTCTTGGGAGGTTTTTGAATAGGTCAATGCTTAATCTTTTGAACATTGTCACTTTTAGTCCTTCCACTTTTAATTATTCCAATTAATCCCAAAATTAATTACAATTAATTTCTGATTAATTTATAATTAAACAATATAATTTCAAATTAATATATTTTTCTCAAAATATATTAATAATTACTTATTTGGATGTCTAATTAATTTATTAATCATATAAAAAATTAATAAATCAGTCTCTCTCTCCAAATAACATTCCAGTTTCTTACTAGATTTGAGGGAACCCCAAAAGGACTTTGCTAATAATTTAAGTTTATAATATTTTAATTAATGACTTAGACACCGAATCCAATAGCTCCATATGGTGGTGACACCGCCAAGGCTTTAGAGGCTAAAAATCCAGACATGCCACCTTTATCCAAGTCAGGTACCATAGCCTCCTATTGTAGTGGAGATTGATAGTGTCATTGTTTGCATTAAATTGTTTGAAAAAGGAAATTTGTATGGGAGAGACCAAGAGATGATTTAAGATCTCAGCACATTATAGATGTTCTACGTAGAGAAGGATCTTATATAACCATATATCTCTTATGTGATATCACCATAGGGTTTTATATATGGATAAGGGAGGATGTATGTCGTGTCTGGAAGAATTTGTAGCATCTTCCCCTCCTACTCTGCTCATAAAACCTAAAAATGGAAGTCGACCGATTGTTATAGGAACTATATGTAGTAGTTTGGTTTCCAAGGTTGCTATGAAATGTGTTGTTAAGGAAATGACAAAGTACCTTAGTGATTTTCAGTTTGGGGTCGGCATGTCGAGTAAAGTTGTGTCCATTCTACATAGTGTCAACATGGTTTTAAGTGAACGCCATGATGATGACTCTCTTGTAATGCTTATAATAGATTTTTCGAGTGCCTTTAATCTATCGGATAGGCCAACCTTACATCATGAGGTCAGTCTTAGGTGTCCTTCCATTTCTTTGTGAGACAAATTCTTATATGGACAGATAGCAAGGTTGTATTTAGGATATAAGCATATTTAGTCCACTACCATAGTTCAACAAGGTGGCCCTTTGGAACCACTACTTTTGCTCTTGTATTGCACCCACTTGTATATCATATTAGAGACAGCTGTAAGATTCTTCTTCATGCTTAGTATCTTCATGATGGGACCATGTTGGAGATTTAGAGAAAGTGACCATAGTATTGGACATTATTATGGTGATTGGTACATGATTAGGTCTTGAACTGAATATCATGAAAACTTGCCTATTTTGGCCTTCATGTGATGGTAGGAAGCTTTGAGCGGGTTTATTCCATGTTGAAATTGGGTGACGTTATTGGGGTGAAGCTTCTTTGGAGGGGTTGTTAGTAGAGGCATGGGTTTTATTAGTGGGTTAGACATAAAAAGACATGTCGGCTCTATTGTTTGATGTGCCTTCTTCCACATTTATGTAACCCTAAAGTGAGATCGTTATTCTTTAATCTTGGATGGTCATTGAAAAACTATACTTTGGCATGAAGACATGCTAACTCGTTCACATGGAGGAGGGTGATTTGTTCTTTGATAAAGGGTTACATAGTTCAATTTAGGACATGGTGGTTTGTGGAGATCCTTTATTTGCGGACATTCATTGGTGACTTGCTTCATTACCCATTAGGTTTGGTGGTTTAAGGTTGTACTCTAAGGTATAAGCTTCTTACTATGCTTTTGTGGTCTTACGAACTCAATGGTCGGTGTTACAACACCACATTCTACGACATAGTGGCATATGCGATATAAATTTTGATTATGGTTATGCTTTGGCATGTCTTTGTAATATAATTCTAGGCTTTGACTTCAACGGTTTCACTATTATGGAAATTGTCCCTCCTAAATCCTAACATGCATTGATAGGTGCCATTTTTATTAAAATTATCCAAGACATGGAAGTACCCTTCCATATGACTATTAGGAAGAAAGCATTTTTTGAGTGTCCACTGGAATTCGATGCTTAGGATTTTCTTATGGCTATTCCTATTGGTGGTCTTTTCCAACATATGTTGCTAGTGAAATATTGTGTTATCCTCGAGTATCACCTTATAACCCCCTTTATTTATGGTTGACGGGACATGCCCTATTTTCACAAGGCATGCTTGGACACTTTTAGGAAGCATACAATACATTATAGAGAGATCTAATGTTTTAAGTACAAACACAATTTGGTTAAGGATATTCTTTTTTAACATATTTAGACGCGCCGATCTTTCTGTCAAGAAAACAACACCTTTGAACTTCTTGACTAACCCATTGTAAATGAATATCAGTACTTAGCCTTGTAACCCCCCCCCCCCCCCTATATATATATATATATATATATATATATATATATATATATATATATATATATATATAGGCTTAGGTTATTATATTCAAACTAATTATTGTGTTATTGTATGCATAAATATGGGTCAATCATTTTACTTATTTTAAGAAGGTGATTAATACATATTATTGAATTAAAAATAATCGAAAAATACCGTCTAATTTAACTAGAAGGGTTTTTTAGTCCATTAATATAGATTTAATAAAGGAAATTTTCATATTTTAAGGGATCATTGATTCTATTAATTTTAAAAATCTGATTTTACAAATTATAAGATTTTTAATTTGGACATTCTAACAGAATATGTTGGAGTATGTTTAAAAATAAAAATATTATAGAACCATAAAATAATAAAAATATTATTGAACATATTTCTTATAGAATAACAAATTCTCCAACCAGCAATTGAAGAATTAAAACAAAAAATATATTAATTCTTATAGAATACATGCAACAATTGCTAAGAATTACATTTATTGTTAAAGAATAAAACTAAAAACTTTCAATTCGGGAAAAAAAAAACATCAAAATCTAACAAATACACTAATTTATTCTAAAAGAATAATGTTGCTAAGAGGCGTCGTTCAAATTTTGTGGTCCGTTCATCAAGCATCAGCTTCTGTGGAAACAAATCCAATGAATAAATTAGTTAGAAAATATCTATATTCCATTCCAGCATAATTGGAATTCGTGGTTCCATTCTGATAGAATTGGAATTCATTTACCAATAATTATATTAATTTGGGGCATTCTAACAGAATATGTTCATGATTATCATAAAAAAACGTTCTTTTCTGATAGAATACAATAAACAAAGAAATACCATTCAGTTGAAGCATTTTAGCGAGCGTTTGGTGTGCATCAAAACAACTTACAATTTCCTATACAAATTAGATAATTAGAACAAATTCCCAATAAACTTAAACACATGGAGTCTATCAGAAAACCATTGTACCTTACATTCGTTTTTATCAGATTATCGTTAATCTATGCCTTGGAACTTGTAAATCTAAGCAATTTCGCACAGGTTTCGTTCAATGTCATCATTCAAGACTGTATTTTTGAATCATCCAATAGAAGATTTCTGATTTCGTACATTTTTATTGGGGATTTCGTTTAGGATGGATCAATAAGAAATCAGAAAATAAGAAAATAAGTTTTCAATAGTGCATTTGAAGGGTGAAGAGTCAACTAGTGGCTTGTTATTTCACTCTAGATCAATAGGAACCTATGATCGGTTTCAAGAAAGCAAGAAGAGAATGAAGGGTGTGATCGATTAAAGAAGAGAAGAGATCCAATTTCGAGTTTAATATTGATACCTGCGATTTATTCTTGTGTGTGTGGCGTCGACAAAAGGTAGAGACAGAATAAGAGCCATATTGATTTTTGGGGACGTGATTGTTGAAACAAGAATAGGAAGAACTGAAGAAGGTGCACAAGGAAAGTTGCAGTTTCTTTCTTATTTCCTTGGCTCATGTCGATCAATTTTGCAAGAGGTGAAGGAAGGCACGCCTACTCTCGTCGATTTTGACTTGCACCTACGAATATGTGACGGGCCAAATGGTGGTTGTTGCCTTGTTGGTCGCTGCTTGCTATTGATTTTAGAGGTAATGAGTCAATGACGGCTGGAAGAGAAAGGACGTGATTTTGGTGTCAACAAGATCTGTCGGTGACAGGCAATTGATACACCTTCCCACTTCTTGCTTCAGCAGTTTGCGGACATAGGTAGATGGTGGTTTTAAAAAGCCGATGGATAGAGAAACCCTAGGTAGCTGAAGTCAATGGTTGCCATAATTATAGGATATTATTTGTGGAAACTAATTATCGAATTACCTATTTACCCTTATTTATTTATTTAATTATTTATTTTTGTTTTAAATTTTGATTGGCCCACATTTCTGCATACAATAACATAATAATTACTTTAAATACCTGAACCTAACTCTCTCTCTCTCTCTATATATATATATATATATATATATATATATATATATATATATATATAGAGAGAGAGAGAGAGAGAGTTAGGTTCAAATGTTTTTACTCTCTATTGTGTGCTTGTAGGATTGATTCTGGACCAATCATTTTAGTTATTTTAAGAAAGTAATTAATGCATATTAAATGTTGAAGTTCTAATTAATGCTCATTATATCTTTAACATCTAATATGCATTAATTACTTTCTTAAAATAACTAAAATGATTAGTCCATAATCAATCCTGCATGCATACAATAGATAGTTAGAACAATATAACCTAACCCTATATATATATATATATATATATATATATATATATATATATATATATATATATATCAAGAAAAATTTTCATTTTAATTAAGTCAAACCTTTCCTTCATTATCCCAAAAGGCGATCAGAGTAAAAGTATTCTCAAAACATCATAGTTGCATCATAAATATTAATCGCAGAATAGAGTCTTCAGGGGATGCAATGCGATAAAGTCAGGGCCTTCCTTTTGAAACCAAAAGTACCTGAAAACATTTATCCATAAAACCGTAAACACTAAGCTTAGTTAGTTCCCCAAAATACCATTTACAACACACATATATAAATATAACAGCACGTGGGTGTGCCAGGTTAGTATGAATCATGAATCTATAATGACTCCATGTAATAGCATGTAGCTATGTTAGGTGTGTATCAACCCCCAGGTTTGTATCAACCCCGAGTCTATAATGACTCTGATCCTAGATTGGCTCTATGAATATAACATAAAATCATACTAGTAATAGTCATATAGACAATCAAGCACATACAAACATATCAGCAAGTGTCACAAAGACAGCCATCATCCTACAATCATAATCCAATGGACCGACATTGGTGCCTTCGACCCACGAGTATAGTGAAGAGACTCACTTGAATCACAAATCTGACTAACACCCATCTCAATGTCGCACCAACCACAACTAACAGCTCTCACCGCCATAAGATGGGTGATAAACACCTCCTAAAAATCCACACAAGGTATACCTTAAGTCCTCCTTCTAAAAATAGAAATTGTCCAAAAGTCAACGGTCAAAGTCAATGGCCAATGTTGACTTCAGTCAACCGCCACGTTGTGGCCCTTATACAACCAAACAGACAGGAAATTCCCAGTCACCATGTTGTGAGCGCTGACACCTTAATACATTAAGCTACTTTCTTCAATTTCAAGAGATCCAAAGCTCAGATCTGGTCCATTCTATGGTCTAAATGGTTAAAGTTTCCAACTTTATCCATTAAGATACCTAAACAGATCAAGATCTCCAACCATGGGTCCAAAATAAGCCATATACCACCATGTCTTAACCATTAAGTCCTTAATCTAGAAAGACCTTAATCCAGAAGGGTTTTCAAATATCAAATATATCATAAAGATGAAAGCTTTATACATATGCATGCCAATACACGTATAGAATCCATTTTAAGTCATAATAAGCTAAAACTGCCCAAAAACGCAAGCAATGATAAGAACTCCAACCAAAGTCTTGATCTACAACATATGATGCTCTTGGGACTCAAGAGATTCATAAAATTTGCCAACTTTATGAGTTCCTTCCTTTAAAATTTTCTCAAACATGAAGAACATGAGAAAATATTCTAGATCTAGTCACCTTAAGCCAAAAATATTGAGCCTTTGACACTTAGAAAGGTCCAGAAGTTATGTACACTGATGATGGTGCTGCTTCCTTGCAAGATTAGACACTAGATCACCTTCTTCCCTTCTTATCTTCTCCAAGCTATCAAATTCTCCCAAAAGGCCACAAATCTCCAAGGGAATAGGGATAAGGTTTCTCTTAAATGAACCCTAGGAATGGCTTAGAGAGACTTTAATACGAAGGAAACCCTAAAAGATCATGGGCTTAGGCCAAAACAGCTGCCATGTCGTGGCCTTCCTTGGACACGCGGTGGCGGTGCAATAAAACACATGATCATTTAATTATTGCCACGTCATAGGCATCCTTGCCTCATTTCGTGACACAGAGTTTACTCTAAAACTCTATCTTTGGTCCTTGGTAGAAATAAGCTTGACCAATCTAGAACATGGGCGTTAATCCTCTCCCCCACATAAATTAGATTTCGTCCTCGAAATCACTTCTAACTACATTCCAGGTACCCCAAACGATTCAATCAATTTTTCTAGAACCCCGATTCGAATTAAAAAGTAGACTCTTACATACTATGACCTTCCAATACTACAATCAAAACCCAACTTAATGGAACTCCCATACCCTGGCGAATAATGAATCCTTGACCCACTGACTTCCGAACAGAAAAAAAAAACCATTATGAAACACAAGCAATATGACTCCACTTCGTAACCCAAATGAAACCTTTCTGACCCTGAACTATCTTGTTGACAACTAGAAAACAGAATTCCTAACTATCCATTTCTACTAACCCTTCACTCGAAATAAAAGGTGACTCCCAACACGAGTCTCAATCATTGGTAGAATACCAATGTTTCAGTCTCATCATGATGACCAATAATCACGTTTTCGATCTAACCAAGATCTCTCAGGCCTCATACTTACCTACCAATTAACTGAAGTATCGAATTTACAATCGATTGCTGAAGTTGATAGCCCCTCACTCGGCCATATCACGAGACTCTAACCCAGAGTCTATCTAAAAAAAGCTATCTTAGCCTGCTCGCCATCATGGCTCCAACTGTCCTCATGGGACAAAATAACTGAACAAGACTCAAACATAAGATAACCAATTCTGCTCCATGTGAATGCTATTAGCCCATCCATATTCTTACTTGAAAATTGGTCTCATATCGGCCGACAACCTTCCTCAATCCCCTGAATGTTGTAGTCCTCCCACAGTCTCACAACCCTTCCTGCCATAGTCTAATTCTACCTAGTGATAGCTACAAACCAAATCTTAAATTCACAAAATTCTCACAACTGCTCATCAACCTGGTGGATGCTATAGGTCACACCGTAGTCTTACAACACCTCCACACTATCTATCATTCTAGTGAATGATACGGGCACCCTGCCGTTTTACAACACTTCCACAACAACCTATCACCTTTTGAATGCTACGACTACCCCATAGTCTTACAACACTCAAACTGAGACAATCCATGAACCCAGAATATACCACTAATGACGTTGCACGTCTTCAGAGGAGATAAACTGATTCCTAACCCTGCTTCTTTGATTACAACTGCCCAACGAACATTATCCCTTATGT
The DNA here is from genome assembly GCF_051521515.1 of Lactuca serriola. Lineage (NCBI taxonomy): Eukaryota > Viridiplantae > Streptophyta > Magnoliopsida > Asterales > Asteraceae > Lactuca > Lactuca serriola. The sequence goes on along the minus strand of NC_136411.1, from coordinate 92,039,600 downwards.
AAGATTTTGGGTTCATTCTACGATTAGAACTAGCTTTCCCACTTTCCCTTGGCATGCCATTCCAAGTTAATTCTCACTGGAAATATTTCCATTAATCCCAAGAGATTCTTCCCCACTTGGAATCGTCTATAACCTAACAACCTCATACCTATTCGAACTCCCATGCCATAAACGATTCCATTACTCAGAATAGTTGTCGTCCTGATTTTTTCTAGAATTTACGTTTCCTGACCAACCGACTTAGCATACACACACACCCTAAAAATCCAGATGAAAACATGGTTGCACACAACTAGAAATGAGATGGTCAGTCGTACTCTTGCTCAAATTCAAAGCCTATAACCACAATAAGAAGCTTGCCAATAACTCAAACCGAGTGCTCCTTCGCTATCTTGTTTAGCCTACAAACACCTCTCCTGACAATATATAATGAACTTACCACCATACATACCCTCAAGAGAACCGAAACCAGCCCTATATTAACTGCATTCCTTTTTCCTCACAACCTTACCTAAATGGTGAAGTATTATAATAAATGATGAAGCTCAACTGATAATAGAAACACCCTCATAAATAACTAAAACAAGGTCCCACCCCTTGATTGAAACCGAACAGATTCCACCAATACATAACTAACTAGATAAAATTTCCAAAGTTACCCAGAAACATTGTTAAAACCATGGTCAGATCAATTCGAATTACCAACCCTTCTGACGTGATATGCCAAAATTGGATTCTACGCAGATCTAAAGTTACAAATGGAAAAGTGAACAACATTGCCCCATCATCTGAACCTTAAATAACCAAGACATCTGCCAAACTTGAGAAAAATTGATGATAGGTTGACGCATCCATTAAACCTCAACTGATACAACTTGAAACGTCCGAGGAATATCCGCTACTGGTGATGAACAAAATGACTAATGATCAAGGATGCATTAACATCTAACCCAATGATCCAATACACTACTAAACCAAAACCTATGTGGAACTAAACATACTTAACTCTAAAGAATACGTACCGATTAACAACTTCCCATACTAGACTATCGATATCAATCTATATGACAAGCTGACAAATCCCTCAATAACTGATACTCAACCTGAGCAACCAACTGCCTCTTGATCTATACATCATCATTCTAGAAAGGAACCACTGGCTACAATGAGTTCCTTGTCCAACAGCTTCCTGTCGCGAAGGCCACTCGTACATTCCAGAGCACATACATCTGATTGCAACTTGATCTACACTCTCGTCTCGACCAATCTTGAACCAAAGTCTTCCATACCCGAACCGCAAGTTCCCATGCCCTAATATTCTGAACTCATAAACTCGAACAGATTGATGATCCTCCAAGCAAACTACATAGTTCTCCCTTACTTAGGTTTCGAACAACCACCAACTAACGTTGCAACAACCCAATACTCAACCGACTCAACGATATACATACCATCCCTGAATCATGGAATGTATTTCACAACGCAAGGTGATCATCCATATAAATACCAACCAACTTCAAAGACATTTTTCAAATCTCGGATGGAGAACCCGAAATGTACCCAAGCATAACCACTCCTAACACCAAGAATCCCATGTAGATGCATGAGCAATAATTCTAATGGTCGATTCATAGCACCGATTCTTTATCTAGAAACAATTGGACTACCACATGCCTTACCTATAGATCCCCATCAAAAAATTCATCGTGAGCATTATTCATAAATACAAGAAGCATCCTTTTCTTACTCAGGATACATTAGAAAAAACAAAAGTTGTCGTTTCCAATTCGCCTCCCTTGATCATCTAAGACAATAAACTAGCACCAGACCTAACTAAATTTAAAGAAAGAAGACATGTGATCTCATCTGAAGGCAAGCATACCACAAGAATCTTCTTGTGCATTCCCACACTGCCATACTTGTGGCCAAAAACCACAACCATCTAGCCCCACGGTGGGTTTACATCTAAAATCTGAAAATCACATTTCTAATCTCTCTTTCCTCCGAACACGGAAAACTGGGAGAACATAACCCCCATTGTAGGTACTGACCTCCCAATCCATCTACCAAATACTCAGCCTCCAGTTGTAATCCTCAAGCCGATCATCACGATTGCTTTCTTCTTGAGTCTCGCAACCCAAATGTCACTACCTCGAGTAAGGCCGTCGAGACCTCAAAATCAACTAACTCGCCTAGGTCTGCACCATTCAAATCCGTACTAACATGGCCACTAAGGCCCAAACAATCTTCAAACCCATCCTCATCCTGAACAACCATAACCAATAAATTGAAAAAGATAGAAACACATAGCAATGAATCATGGTGTCAAATCATACAATCTATCCTCAATCAGCACCTTAAAATCCTCGAAATTTTTCCTCGATTCGAGTATGGATCATGTGCTTTTAATAGTACGGGCCCAATACTACCTTTTACACCTATCCGTACTTTCCTCCGTAATCGTCCCGGGTCCTTTAAGTAATTAATAATATCCACAATCGTCTGATCCAATCACATGTACCCGCTCTCAAACGAATATACACCGCTAGACAACGCACCAACTCCTCTAAGGTACTTCCTAGGCTCTCTTAGGATCCCACCTTTGCCTACCATCAGTTACTGAAGAACCCCTACTAATACCAGCTAACTACTTCATGAATACAGTTACATGCAAAAAAACTTAAATAACATTTCAAATAAAAGACTCATCCATATAATGGTTGGACTCAGACAATAGTTGTGCAAGGTCCAAGTAAATCATTCTAAAATTATTTAACCTTTAATACATGTAACTTAACATATTCACTTAATATTTAGCTCACATCACTATGAGTCCTACAAAGCACAAAGGAAGCAACATTCAGGCAGTAACACCCTAAAACATAAAGCATCCTCCAACTCACTTGCTGCTACGATGCTAGAAACATTCACTAACACTTCTGGTTACCTTATGCATGCAAATTATACACAAAAAGAGATCATATAGAATCTCGAATGAATGATTCTACCCTAAGCCCATAATCGGACAAGGAACGGGAAATAAGGCTAAATCAGTGCTTCTAGGGCTATATGATCCTAATCATATACAATTTTTAAAGCATACACTTAACAATCAATTCCACCAACACAAATTCCAAATCTGATATCGCATCCAGATCCTCTTACGCTACAAGGCATCACAAATCAAACGGTTCTATACAACATCTGGATCCATACTAGCATGCAGTTCTAAAGATCAATCAACAGGCATATACAGGCATCTCCCTTAGCATTCTATCATACAACCCTGAGTAGATCCTAGGCCCTAATCTAGTATGCAATTCTCATATATATACTCATTCCTAAACAATAAGCCTAACACATACATGGGTATTCTGGGAAATACTTACTTGAGCTCAGTTGTGTAACATCTCAAAAATACTAGAAATTTAAATTTTTCAAAAACAATCCATTTCAACCAAAAAGTGTTTACAAAACAATTGTTTCAAAAGTATAATCATAATCAGAGTTTTTCCCAAGATCTAATATCATAAAACGGGAAGATGTGCATGATTACACCTTCACTTTGCCACAATCCCCAGAAGTACCTAAAACAATAAACTGAAACTGTAAGCCAACACTTATTGAGTTCCCCTAAAGTACCACCACAAAACATAACAACCAACATCATGCATACATGAGCCTTCAGCATGATTGGTCCGCCGCACCGAGCCTTTAGCCTATCTAGACCACTCTCCAGGCCTTCGGCCTAACTGGAACGCCTCGTCGGCCTTTAGTCTATCCGGGCCACCCAGGGTATCTTGACCTTCAGTACCAACTAGTCCGCATCAACCCAATAAACAATAACATATCAACATATACAATATCAATTAATAATCAGCAAACATAGGTAGTCCTATAAATCTACTAGTCTAACACATATCAAACAACACAGCTAGTCCTAAAGATCTACCAGTCTAATCACAAAACCAGTGAGCACATATCTCATCATAACAACATACAACAATCAAGATATCTAATCCAATGGGTCGGCCTTGGTGCCTTTGACCCATAAGTACAGTGAGGACAACTCACTTCTCAGTCTGAACAAGTAGCTAAATAAGTATTTGCTTCGAATATCAGCTTTCACCGTCACCTCCAAATGATGCCAAATGATGTTGTTATTCTGGATCCAAAGAGTCTCACTCCTTCAAGATGATCTTCTTTTCTTCCTCTCTCCTTAAGGTCATAAAAACACACACAAAATGCTCAAGAGGCTTTAAAATATGGATTAGGGTTTGCTTGGGGACTAAGGTGGGTTGGAGGTTGATGAGGGAATAAGCCTTTGTGAGTAAATGATGCTTATATATAGTCTAAACCCTAAAAATTATGGTTTGAGGTTCTGGCACATATGCCCAACGTACTCTAGGTATGCCTAGCGTACGTGGGCCTCGACCAGAAATTACAAAAATGCCACTATCGGCCATTTTGCAACACTTTTCATACATAAGGGCTTAAATGCAAATAATCTTCATACTTAGGGTTAAAATTGAAAATACCTCATCATCTGGATGTTACGGGCAGATTGCATGCATCACACCCCTTTTTCTTAATGACCTTTTTATAAAATCATTTTTCTTTTACAAGATTTTAGAAATCATTTTTCATTCATTGTACTCGTAGGTCGAAGGCACCAATCATAATCTAGTGGGACGGTATTGGTGCCTTCAAAAAGACAACTATCATCCTACAATCGTAATCTAGTGGGCCGGTATTGGTGTCTTCGACCCACAAGTATAGTGAAGAGACTCACCTGAATCATAAAGCTGACTAACACCCAACTCAATGTTGCGCCAACCACAACTAACAACTCTCACTGCCAAAATATGGGTGTTAAACACCTCCTAACAATCCACATAAGGTATACCTTAAGTCTTCCTTATAAAAATAGAAATTTGACCAAAAGTTAATCCATACCAAAAGTCAACAGTCCAAGTCAACGGTTAACGTTGACTTTGGTCAGCTGCCACATCGCGGCCCTTATACGACCAAACAGATGGGAAATTCCAAGTCGCAACGCTATGGCAATCTATAGCCATGCTATAGGCACTGGGTTCCAAGCAACTTAATAGATTAATCCGTTTTCTTCGATTCCAAGAGCTCCAACGCTTAGATCTGGTCCATTCTAAGGTCTAAATGGATAAAGTTTTGAGATTAAGATCTCTAACCCTAGGTCCAAAATAAGCCAAATACCAGCATGTCTTAACCATTAAGCCCTTAATCTGGAAAGACCTTAACCCAACCACTCTACAAGGGTTTTCGAATATCAAATCTGTCATAAATATTAAAGCTTTATAGACATGCATGTCAATACATGTCTAGAATCCATTTTAGGTCATAATAAGCTAAAAATGCCCAAAAACTCAAGCAATGATAAGAACTCCAACCAAAGTCTAGATCTACAACATATGATGCTCTTGGGACTCAGGAGAGTCGTAAAGTTGCCACCTTTATGAGTTACTTCCTTTCAAATTTGCCCAAATATGAAGAACATGAGACAATATTCTAGGTCTAGCCACCTTAAGCCAAAAAAAATTGAGCCTTTGACACTTACAAAGGTCCAGAAGCTATGTAAGATGCTGATGGTGCTTCTTCCTTGCAAGATCAGACAATAGAGCACCTTTTTCCCTTCTTATCTTCTTCTCCAAGCTATCAAATGCTCCCAAAAGGCCACAAATCTCCAAGGGAATTTGGGCTAGGGTTTCTCTGAGGTGTAAGGAGGGATTAAAGGCTGGCAATGAACCCTATAAATGGATTAGAGAGGATTATATATAAAGGAAACCCTAAAAGATCAGGGGATTGGGCCAGAACAACTAACACGCCATGGAGGTCCAATAAAACACGCAGTCATTTGATTATTTCCACGTCATGGGCATCCTTGCCCCACGTCATGGCATAGAGTTTCCTTCAAAACTCCATCTTTGGTCCTTGATAGAAATAAGCGTAACCAATCTAGAACACGAGTGTTACAAGATTGGTCAACATTTTAGTTTTTGGATAAACGGAGGGAAAGACACATGTATGGATCTAACATGGGTTTCCCCTCTTTTGGGCTTGGTGTAATTCTCGATTTTCCCGATATGTATTTCATTCGTTTCAACAATTAAATTTATGGAGTATGATTTTCATCTTAGGCGCGATAGATTTTTAGAGGGTGTGGTGCGCTTGGTCGCGATGTGCCATAAATATTTTGCGGTACGCTCATGCTGATGGGCCAAACCCTATGCCTTGGGATTTGGGCCCTATTTAAGGGCAAAAAACCCTAGGTTTTTGTCATTCCCTCAACCTCCAAGTTTAGAGAACGTCATTTACTAACCCTAGCCTCCCTTTCTTGAGCTTTGAGTGTTTGAATCTTAACCTTATGAAACTTGAAGGTGAAGGAAGTCTCTCTTGGTGCAAGAAATCTTGATTCCAACTTAGATCCAACATTCTCATCTTGTTTATGGACCATTATGAGGATAATTTTCCAACCTTGGTGTTTATTTCCTTATGATATAGTTTGTATATTATTTTGGTCCCTTTTGGTCCATTTATATGGTGCTCTTGCAGTTTGGAAAACCCCAGAACATTATACTTGAATTTTATGACTTTTGGACTTATTCAAATATGGAAAAATGGTATTGGTTGCATCGCATTGATGTCATGCATGAGTCTCAGTCCATTTTAGAGTTAGGTTTGGATTTTTGAAGAGTTTTAGCCATGAAGATAGATAAAGTTGGAAACTTTATCCATTAGGCCACTAAGGAGGTCCATATATAATAATTGGAGCCTATGACTTAAGGGATTAAGGATTTAATAAAAGAGGTTGTTAAGGCACTAAGCTCGACGTGCCTTTTGAGGTGCATGACACACTTATTAGGGTTTCATGATTGTTCTGTCGTGTAGTGGGTGCAGAGCGTGTGGTCTAGGTCATAATGCGCATGTCATCAACTTTGATCATTGACTTTATACCCAGCTTGATTTTTTGGTCAAACTATGAGGAATGAGTTATAGATTGTCAAACTGTGAGGAATAAGATGTGGACTGAGGTTTGACCTCTGATTGTTGTTTAGGTAGTTCGTGAAACTGATTCTTACGGTAGTTATGACTCTCCAACTTTACAGTTCAGGTGAATTATATCATTATACTACATGTTACAGTATATATCCATTGTATGATAGGATGTAGATGTATTGTCGTATGATGTTTAGGCGATTAGGCTAGTATAGTCTTTTGCTTATTGATTGTTGATTAATTGATTATACGATTGTCGACATATTATGTTGAGGGCTTGATGGTGGAACAACACTATAGCCGTGAACCTAAAATACTTTGGTTTTATAGTGGAATAGCATTGGAGCTGTGAGCCTAGAATACCTACTATTGATAATTAGATTGGCACGGGAGCCATTACTCGCTAGTTGGATCGGCATTGGAGCTGAGAGCCTTGTTTGTATGTATCGTATATCTGTTGTGGTATGTGGTAATTTGGGGAAATCACTAATCTTTGTGCTTACAGTTGTTGATTTAATGTTTTCAAAGTAGTTCCTTTGGTCGGGGAAAGGCTCCAACTTAACTATACCGCATGCGCATCACTGATGATTATGTTTTAATTTTCATTATGTATTATACATGGTTTTTATGACTTGGTTTGTGGCATTAACACTTGGAATTCTATCATTATGAAAAATGGATGGTTTATTTATGTTTTAAAAAAATAGTTTGAAATTTAGGATGTTACAATTAGGGATTGAGGTTTTCATTGTGGGGCAAACTATTTTAAAAACTATCTAATGCAAAGTGACAAAACAAGAGAAAGTGTGCATAAAAATCAACACATATTTATACATTTTGCCTTTGATACTTTTGGTTGCCTTGCGCCAGATGTTATGGAGTTCCTCAATAGAGTCAAATGAGTCGTGCATAGTAAGGTTACGATCCTAAATTCTATGGATGTAAGGTTGACAATTCTCAACCCAACCTATAACTCGACATGAAAATAAACGGTGTTGTGTTGAGATTTCTGGCTCACCAACCCTTTTATTTCATAAGTCGAGTTAGGTTATGTGTTTGAGTTCATGGATCACCCTGCCAAGCCGCCTATATATATTATATTTTTTTTTAATATTTATTTATAATTATAATTTACGAGTGCAACATGCCCTACTCAATAAAAAAACCCAATCCTTGACTCAGTGTTACTCAAAAAGATCCATAATTACTCATCTCCCTTACTTTACTGCCTCACTGTCACTCACTTACCTGTACCACCTCTTGTCAGCATCACACACCACCAACCCAACGTCGCACACCAACAACCCATTGGTGCAAAGACACAAACCACTAGTACACTTGGGCTCCACTGGCCCACTACCGTTCGTTGCTCTATCCCTAAATTACCACCGTCGGTGAAACCTATAAACCCACAAGCCTATATAATTAAACGAATTATGTGGGTTAGGTTGGGTTGATGTTTCTAACCAACGAACCTGAATACATAGATGGGTTGGGTTGGATTGATGCATTTTGACCCGCAAACCCGAATCCGACCCAATTGTTGCCCCTATATGAATGTGGTTTTTAAATGAATGTTGATGCTTCTACATCTATGTAAAACTTTTGTAATAATTAATATCTAAGTTTAAACACTCTGGATATTATATTCTCAATTACGGTGTTGCATTACGGTGCCAATTTGCTCGATTTGACACATATAATTACCAAGCAATGCATTATTTTTATGAATCATAATAACATTAATATTAGAGAAAAAAAACTGATACATATAATATTTTTAAGAAATAATAATAGATTAACTCATGTAATCTGAGAAATGGTGATGTGGTAACTCTAACGAAATCGTTTTAAAAGGAAAAAGTTATAAAATCAAATTTTGTAGATTCCATCTGTATTGTAAAATCATAGGTTTATCTACGAAAATGCAAAAAGAAAAAACAATTTTTGAAAAGTTTTTTTTATTAGAAATCTTCAAGATTTCTTTTGTTGTGAAAATGGACTTTGAACATTTCTAGCACAAAATAACTTTAAAATATTGCTTTTTTGTTTATATTTTTACATATAAAACCTACGATTTTTAAGACGACATCTATAAGAAAAATAGATTTGTTTGCTTAGTTTTTGTTGCCACATCACCATTTATTAGATAATGTCAATCATTTCACAATGCTATTTACAAAAATAATAGATATTCCGATGGTTGGACTAATTGGAAAATAATTGTTGGAATTAGACATATTTGTTATGATAATTATTTAAGGGTAAACCCTGTTATTTTGATTTTGTCCACGAAAACAATTTTAAAATTAGACATACTTATATTATGTGAGAACTGTACACAAAACGATTCCCTACTAAAAAAATTATGTAATGAAAAAAGAAATGTTGCTGATGTAAATATTCGATGTTTTATTTTATATTTTCTTCTGTGTCGTGTTTTCTTACATTTTTATTATTGCGTTACATATTTTCACAGCTTGTAGCTTTTCTTCATTCAAATTTCAAAATATAGTACTGACTTTTTGTTTTATGTATAATACTTGTAGTGGTTTTGATGAAATTATTGATGACTTTTAAAGGATAAAATATATGCATGCTATTTTTAAATTAATGTTGAAGTCCACAAATTCAACATACAAGACGAGTTTCCATCATATAAAATTCTTCACATATATTATATATTCTATTATTGAGTAAAGAAGAAATGGGAAAGGTGTTGTTCACATTGACAAAATCATGTGTCAAAACGCAAAAGTCTCGCTCCCAACCATTTTCTTTCTTATCTTTTTGGTCAAATATATTTATTATTTCATTTCTATTGAACGGATTTTTTTTTCTTTTCACTCTGAACTGAATTTCCATTTATTTTACTTGAGCTGGTTGTAATCCTTTCTCACTTGTCACTTCATAAAAAACATAACTTGACAGTTTATTAAACACAACTGATACATACATACATAAATCTCATGATATTTCCCTACACTATCCTCAAACACTCAAAACATACAAAAGAACCTAACTAATAAAGAAATGAACATATCTAAAAAAAATAAGAAAAATTATAATCACTTTTTACTCTCGCTATCCTATATAGAGTAAATTTATACCCGATGTGGGACTCAATGACACAAATTAATATATAGTATCAAGGAAAGAGTACAGTCTAGACCTGGCAATTTCATACACGACACGATTAAAACGATACGAGTTTTCTATATATGTGTTTTATAAATTCGTGTTACGTGTTTATTCGTGTCTGACACGTATTTTAAATTCGTGTTTCGTGTCTTACACGTGTCAAACACGAATTTACCTGTTTAGACACCAGGGGCGGACGCAAGATTTAACAATAGGGGTTGCACGGGAGAGTTAGGGTTACACGATTGTGAAAAATTTTCCACTGCAGCCGGTAAAGTTAGGGGTTGCCGGTGCCACCGTGGACCACCCCTAGGTCTGCCCCTGGTTCTAGGATGTCTTAACATTATCAATTAGTAATTTGAGACTAATTGAGTGCATATATGTGTGATTATATGTTCATTAGGATCGTAGTGTGTGTACAAGTCCTCACTTGACACCTAACAATCCTACACCGTCCAGTTCATCCAAATCACCATCTACAGGTGAGTTCATACCCCTAATCAATGTTTAAATGATTTTAAATGCTTTAATGGGGGGAATACAAATAGAAAACAACATGTTATTAAATCATCTATATGTATTTTATAATTGTGTTTTCATTCAACAGATTTCACATACTACAAAATGTGATGCATGAAATGGTTTTCTAGCTTTAAAATACTTTGTTATCAAATGTATTACTTTTGAAATGTTTATCAAAATGACATCAAGTCACTTTTATATTTGTTCAAAACCCTTAGATGTCTTACAAAACCATTTTACATTCTTGAACTAAACTATGCATATACACTTATATTCTTATATATGTATTGATGTTATAGTTTACAGCTTCCATTTAGTTTCTCACACCCTTGAGTAGTAAGAGTGTATAAACCTACTTGAACAACCAATTACCTTTCAGTAAATTATCATAGGGATAATTTGGAGATATCAAACATTATTCCTATTACAAGGAATCACACAAGAGTTAGTTCATTCATGAGTCTACACCAGTACATTACCTGATACATGAGTACATATACATATGCTTACCTGATACATGAATATGTTTACATATACTTACCTGATACATGAACACACTTACATGAATACCATACATGAACACTGTTACGTAGGTGCATTATCCTGTATTCACTTACCTGGATACTTGTATCTCAACTTATGAGGATGATTTATTAGTATTTTTTGTATAAATTATCTTTCTTATCCCGATTCAATGGGATATCTCGGCAGGACTAACCATTCCGAATCCCATCTGATTAACAACAGTGGTAGATGACCATCTACGGAGGTCTAAGGTTATCACTTATATTAGGAAGATTTATTCGTACCTTCTGTGTAAATTTTCCTGCCTATCCCTGTTCGATGGGATGTCTAGACGGGACTAACCATTCTGGAACCCAGCTGTTAGCAACACTAGGTGATGAACATCTACGGATGTCTAAGGTTATCTCTTATAATAGAAAGATTGAAATAGGAACTAACCATTCCTCCATCCTGTTGTTGCAATAGAGGATGAGATGAAAATCTTCGGATGATCATTAGGTTACCACTTGTATTAGGAGTCGGCTACGGGACTAACCCTTCCTCCAACCTGCTGCTGCTACAGAGGACAATTGGACCATCTTCGGAGGTTCATTAGGTTATTCATATCGCTTATTGCGATGGCGTGCTAGTCCTGGTATCCAGGGATAACACTTACATGGTTATATTTTTCCTAATTACTTTATTTTGTGATATATTCACATAAACGATGAGTTTAGACTAATTATTGTTAGTAGTAGTCAAAAAGAAGGAAAAACTATTATTTTACTTACAAAACATTCGGGTCTTGGTAGAAGACTACATTATCATAACAAAACATTCGGGTCTTGGTAGAAGACTACATTATCATAACAAAACACACTACTAGAAAAAAGGCCTTTTACGACGCTCATTGTGCGTCGTAAAACGCTCAGACGACACGCAAATCCGCGTCAAGAAAGGCCCTGTCATAACGAGAGACGACACGCATTTATGACACGCAATGCGTATCATTAAAACCACTGTCAAGAAAGGCCATGTCATAAATGAAGATGACACACATTTATGCGTATCGTAATTTTTATTTTATTTTTAAAAAAAATATATTTATAGATTTACTAATATTCAAATTAAATTTGCATTTCATGTCTCATAATAGAAAATAAAATACCATATACAAAAAATATAATCCATTGCACAAAAGTTAATGTCATTCAAAATAAAAAATAAAATACAATAAATAAGAAAGATAACTCATTGCACTAAAATGTCAAATACAAATAATCATTGCTAACTATATAACCTAATACTACATTGCTATTAAGGGACATCATCATAACTCACTGAAGGTCTTTGGGTTCATGTCCAAATAAAGTAAAACATTGCTAGCTTAAATTCATCAAGTCCTTGGCATGAAGTCTTAGGTAGAAGCTTAACTGCAATCTCCAATCCTTCTAGCAGGCCCTATAGATCATTATTGGCCATGTAGCAAGATCAACCTGCCAAAATTACACACCAAATTAATCAGAAGCTGAGATGCTAGCTATAGGACAATCCAAAAACAAATTATAAGAATAACAATTAGTCCATGGACTTACTGGATCAATAATTGCAGACACCAAAGTAATAAAATAGATATTTGTTGGCCACACAACACACATAACAAATGTAGCTGAAATGGCACATCCAATGAACCAGAAAAGAGGTAATGTGATCCACTCTTGTTTTCCTTGTCTGTAGCAAATGAAACAAAGATGTACTGATTTTGAACTTATTTGGTAACTTGACAGGGAATTTTTTTTATAAAGTAGACTATTAACAAGTAAACATCTAACTTAAACAATCTATCACATCACATCACATATTAGACAATGTCTCATTCAAATTGTTTTCAGTAAAGAGAATAGGCGAACCAAGAATAAAGATAAAGTAAAGGGAGAGGTGGGCTTATAGATTTGGATATACAACAATCCCAAACCCTGGCAGTGTGGCCAAATAGCACAGGCCCAGTGGAAGGAGAAACAGTCACCTTTGTTTCATCATCAGACTCTTTTTTTCCATTAAGAACTTCCCAGATATGAGCACTGCACTAATAAGATATCAAATAGCATAGGCTCAGTAGTCACAAGGTTAGGTCTTACCAAATTGTTGATATCCTCTCTCAAACTATTCATCATACAACACCCATAATTAATCACATCTTCAATAAAGGGCAAGATACATAAAAAAATGACATTTTGGCCTTTTTGCGATTTAACCGCTAAACTGGGATAGAAATTTCCACTATTTTCAGATTAGCAGACATGGCTTCTCCTTTAAATACATGACATTGTATTTACTTCCTATAATAGCATCTAACTTTTTTACTTGTAAGGTATTAACAACTGTTAAACCAAAACAAAAATATGGTTTCATAGTGGTCTTGGTGGAAATTTCTTTCAGAAATTGTTGGCTTTCATTGATTCAAAATAAAATATAGTGGTTAAACAGAAAAAAAAAAACAAGTAAAAATAGTGGCTATTATATTATGTGTATTTCCCTTTAACAAATGTTTTAGAAAATAAGTGTATACTTAGGGAAATGGAAGGAGAGAGTAAGTAAGGGTAAATTTATAAAATGGCAGGACTTAATATTCGTTATTAAGTCAAGTAAACTTTCATACGAAATGACATCTCATAAAAAAAACTATAATTAGTTAAACAATAAACTGATATAAAATAATAATAGTAACAAATAAATAAAAACTAACCTCTGCCACTCGCCAGTTGCTTTTATATGCCTCTCCACAGCTCTATAAAGACGATCCAAGGTATACAAAATCAATCCATACATACATTGCCCATCTTTCTCCTGCACACAAACACACACACAATAAGCTCATAAATTTGGACTTATTATTAGTAACAAAAAAAAGTTTTTACCAGCCCCTGATCAATGCAAGTTTGGAACTGCATGATTTTCTTCTCAACTTCCACAATTAATAGTCTTCTTTGCACTCGAGCAATTTTCCCTATGCCTTGTGCCCTTGTGTCTTGAGACAATCAAATGACAAGATAACTGGGGGTATTTTGGTCTTTCAATTAAAAAAAGGAAGAATGGAACTGAATTCTTTCCATGACCACCCTATGAATGGTGAAATCCATTAACACAGAATTTAAAGGATTCTGGAAAAATTCATTTGGCAACAAAATACACCATGGAATGGAATGGAATCCCAAATTCCACTTTCGTCAGATTCCGCTGGAATCTAATAACCAAATACGCCCTTAAAGGCACATAGATCAAGCTAAATTTTAACTACTAATAAATAACGGGATGAGCAAATGCAGAAGTTTTAATGAATAGACAGAATTAATGTTTCCTTGTTTAGCCTATGTTTTTTTAAACTGCACTAAATCAACTTAAATAATTATAATAAAACAAAAGTTGCCACCAAGCCATTAGAAATTGTATAGCTAATACAACATGTTACATTTTTCACTTAAGAAAAATTATTTAAAAAAAACTCATTTCTGCTTTCCAATTATAGCCTCAAAGACAGGAAAATTGATGACTAAATGGGTTTTGTTTATGTAATAGTTATAAAATCTAACAATAGGCTAAAGGGGCGATTGGAATGTAAATGGAAGAATCTGGAATCTAGACTATTTTATGCTAAACTATAATTAGGGTAGTTCATGAAATCATTGATGGAATGGATTTGGAAATTTGTGGTAAGTTATAAGATCCTTTAAACAAACGATTCTCTTAAACTCCCAGAAACTGGAATTTAGTTCTTTTAAACAAACAAGGAACTAACATGGATTTCAATTCAAAATCCAATGGAATCCTTCAATACAAACACACCTCAAGTATTTGTGAACCCCTCAAAATGGAAAGTAAGACAATCGTCAAGTTGATTTGTTGTTACAAGGCATAGAATTGGAAAAGCTTTATAGGGCTATTTTCAATGATGAGTACAGGATTGGAAAATCACAAATACATGTAGAAGGACCAATATGAGATATCTGTTTGACCCAAGCACGCAATAATATGAGAATAAGTAGTGAGAGAAAGAATGCGGGTAAAGCAGCAAGTATGACAAAGTTTATCTCATTCACCCTCAATATCTAATTAAGCTGAAGCATTGCCCTGTTTTTAATAAATTAGAAATATACTCATTACGAAAACCTTATTCTATTATCAGTAAATAATATCAAATTTATAACCTCAACTCACGTTTCAATGACGAGTTTTAGCTTCTGAATCTGTCATCATGAAAAAAAAAATCTCAATCGTAGATTAACAACTACCGAATTTATGAGAGAGTGTTAGTTACTTGAAGAGTCAAAAGGCTCATAAAGGAGAAACAGTAATACGGAATATAGACCCTTCATGCCCGTCCAATCTACATATTAGGACAGCATTGTACTCAACGCTCTTTGATTTTGATCAACTACATTATCCAGATTAGACAACATTATCTAATGGCGGATGGAAGCAAGAAATAAATCAGGGAAATTTTGTAGAAGTTAGGACTTAGGAAAGTAGATCGTTGAAATGAAAGGGTAAAACCCAAGAGTCCAACATGTTTTCCATCATTATGGGTTGCCTCCTGCCATATCAACAAAAAGGTAGTTGTCCAAAGTA
Source organism: Lactuca serriola (assembly GCF_051521515.1). NCBI lineage: Eukaryota > Viridiplantae > Streptophyta > Magnoliopsida > Asterales > Asteraceae > Lactuca > Lactuca serriola. Next base: position 92,023,775 of record NC_136411.1, on the reverse strand, counting down.
CCAGATCTTGCAATATTTAGAACTTTAATGAAAACAAAATTACTAAAAGGTTCTTGAATATAAAAATAATTATAAAATAAGTTTCTTACCAAAGTACCAGATCTTTCAATATTTAGAACTTGTGAATCCGTGGTAAATAAGAACAACACAAAAGCCAACCTACCTCCAGATATTAATCCAATCTAAACAAAAACCAAAAATTTGGATTATTTTATTATCAATATAATTTTTATTAAGTTAAATTAAAAAGGAAAAAAGAATTTATATATATATATATATATATATATATATATATATATATATATATATCCTTAACCTTAAGAACTCTGTCTATTACTCTACGTGCTTCACCATAGTTCTTTTGTGAATAACTACTTGCAAGAATTGCCTACAAAACAACATAATCAGACAACTACAGGAAAAAATAGAACAACAACCTTAACCTTGTACTAGGTTAATTTTTAAGGTTACATGTCCTGCAAGTGCTAAAGCATCAGTAAGCAAAGAAAGATCCAACTAAACTTCTAAATATATCTGATAAGCAGCCATGGGAATAGAACCTTCTCTTGCAGTTATTGATGTAGATAAAGTCATAGTTACAAGAACAGCAAAACTCCTCCACATTAAAAGCAACCTTGGTTGAAAATGGAGGTTGATGTCACTTGTACAAAATCAGATTCCACCCTATTCAAATATGATTATATTCCACTCACAAGACTTCGTTCCAGCCATTCCACCCATGTTCACATGATTGCATTCAAACCATATTCAGAAACCAATTACAAACACTGTTATATAATTCCATTCCAACCAAACCTTATCATCCAGGAAGATATGTTAAATGGGACAACATTAAAAGGGAGATATATTAAAATGAACATGGATCCTTCTTGAGTATAAATTTCCTCTTTCTTTTTTACATTAAGTCAAAAGAGAACTTATCGGGACTAAACCAAACAGGCTATAGAAAAAACAAGTAACCCAATTCTCATGGCTTATTAGTTTGAAGAGTAAAACAAATCTTAAAGCAAAGGCAAAACAATTTGTCCCAAGCAATTACAAAATGGTGGGAGGAGTTTAAACATAAATCCTACATATTAGATCTATTAAATGATATATAATAAACCAAAAAAAAGTGAAAGAAAATCACCAATCCTCCAGCTTCTGCAGCTGATGCAAGATGAATATGGACAATTATTTCTTATTGATTTTTCAGGCACCTTTGTTTGGCTCTGTTATAGCTATTCAACAAAAGGGTTATATAGGTCAACAAGTTGGATATGCATCATTGTAAAATACCCTAGGGTTCAACAGTATTCAACAAAATAGAAACTAATACAACTCTATATCAGCAATGCATGATTGTATGCAGAAAAAGCTTAATATGGGTTCTAAAATCCTAATGCAGAGTTTGGTCTTACTTGAAGTTAATGAACCTTTACTATGTTTAATATTTTATTTTTACAGTTAACGGTTTTAAAATGTGTATTAAGTATAACTTAAGTACTGTTGGGCTATTGAGATAGTTGAGAAAGCTTATTACCTCTTCAACATGTTGGGGCATCTCTAAGCATGCAAACTTTCAATTTAGGCCTAGGAATGTGAGGTAATTTCACTGTTCCACTGAAACATTTGTCCTTTTTTGGGTCGTAGTTCTTGAGTCCAATTTGGAGTTCAATGGTTTCAGTGAAATTATGCTTCTTCTCTTTTGCATCTGTGGTGATTTGAGTAATGGCTTCTTGTAGGGCTTCACTCTGAAGCTTACTGTGAAATCACATATTGAGATATTAGTTGTTGATGAATCAGATAGTTGAGCCTAACACAGTCAGCATGTATTTAAAAATCTTAAAGAGCTAAGAACAACCATTTTATAAAATGATGCTGACAGAATCATGAGATTTGAATACCTGAGTAAAATGGCCGAATTCTCCACATATTTTACAAATTATTTCTTCTTCTTTTCATTTCTTCCAATTCCTTTCAATATCTTTAGATTTCGCCTCCCAGACCATAGAATCATGAGATTTGAATACTTGAGTAATGGGACCTTTTGTTTGCCCTCGCAGATCAATTACGATTTACCTTCGCTTTATCTTCTTGTTCTCCTTTTGATGATTTCAGACTCCGTCTCCATGCTTACATGATATTTTTCAGAAAGGGGCTTTGTGGAGCATTGGGGGTTTTCTTTATTTCATAACCCTCACATGTACTGGGTTGAGAGAAAACGAGAGAAGCGGAAGCTTGGAAGAAAATAAAACCCTAGCACATGCTAGATAGAAGGGAGGTAGCGATGGCTTAGGGTTTTAAGAGAGACGGGAGGTAGAGAATGAAGGGAGATCTAGAGGAAAGAGTATCATAGAGGGGAGAGTGGATTGCAAATTTGAAAGATAGATAGAAGGTAGAAAAAACGAGGCGGGTTTTCAAAATTTTGGGGTTTTCGTTTCCCCCCTTGTCAACTAAAAGCGTGTTTCATTAAAATTATAAAGCGACAAGTACAGACGATGCACATTTAAGATAAAGCGTCCTCCGTGTTTTTAATTTTTTTCTTGAGACACTAAATTAAGGGCACGCAATAATGCGTGACGTAAATCCTTAAATTTTTTGGAGAGATAACACTATTTTAAGGGCACGCCCTTTTACGTATCATTAATCAGTGTGTGTCGTAAAAAGCGCGTCATTAAAGGTCTGTTTTCTAGTAGTGACATTCGGGTCTTGGTAGAAGACTACATTATCATAACAAAACATTCGGGTCTTGGTAGAAGACTACATTGTCATAACAAAACATTCGGGTCTTGGTAGAAGACTACATTGTCATAACAAAACATTCGGGTCTTGGTAGAAGACTACATTGTCATAACAAAACATTCGGGTCTTGGTAGAAAACTACACCTCAAACTGATAGAAAATAAGGGATTTTCTAGGGCTTTTCATACTTACATCAACATTTTCATTTAAAGGTTTACATGACTTTTAAAACAGCTTTTAGTAAGCAAGACAATGACACTTAAATACTTATGAATTCACCAGCTTTAAAGCTGATACTCTCTTTCAAAATAACTTGTATTCTCAGGTCATCAGTAGACAGGTACGGTGGCCAGGTTTTGAGAAGACGGAGCAGACAAGTCTCGTCTTTTATTTTGATTATATATTTTTGGTGTCTTATTAAAATGAAAGAACACACATGTATTAAAACTTTACTTATAATGCAATGGATGATGTTGTTGCTTGTTTACTATTTTACACTGTTGTGATACTGTACATGACGTCCTCCACCCCGGAACGTTTCCGCCGTTCGTGGTTTTGGGGTGTGACAGATTGGTATCAGAGCATTGTTTATAGTGAATATAGTATATCAACCCATAAAATATATACTAACTATAAATACATGGGGATTAAAACACTATGTCTAAGAGTTATACTTTTAAATAATAAAATATTTAAGTATACGTGCCTACATTCATACTAAAATCAGTGTCACAATGACAAGAACAAAAGTATTACGATTGTTGAATATCACAAGTAAGCCTGGGGATATATGGTCAGTCTTGGGAATGGCATAGCCTGATCAACTATGCTGGTCCGAGGAGTGATTAACATATGCCCAAGAATGGTTGTGATATGGCAATAAGTCTAAAAACTTACCAACACAACCATAAAGAAATACCATAGGGGTATTTGGTCTTACTGTAATTATCTTAGTTAGTTTATATATTTTAGCTATTTCTTATATCCCTTTTCTCGCGTAGATTAAAATGGTTGGATTTCACCACGGTGATCCGTACTTCCCGAACCAAGGCAATGCTGGTTGGCTAGACGCAGAACCAGAAGATGATCACCCAATCCCTTTGGATGATCACCATGTCGAGGGTTTTTCTGATAGTTCTGACTCGGAGCCTGAAGTCAACAACCTACCCCCAAATGCTCAAAACCCAAACCTGAACCCCCGCCCCACGTTTCAAGGACCCACACCTCTGTGGGCCACTAACTTGACTAGATGGAGTCAGGAACAAGGTCAGCCCATTCCCTACAATGAAGACCGAAGTTTCTATAACCTCACTGAAGGAGGTTCTGCTGACAGGGTCCTACCCATCATGGTTTGTAGAATTTCCAGAAACATGATACTGGGTCAAGCAACTATTGACCGGGTCGTGGAGATTGAAGCCAACTCTGGCGTTAACACTGTCCACATTCGCCAACTAGAGTCTGCTCATGAAAGGACTCTGGTCCGCAATGCAAATCTGCAGAGGGAACTTGCTAAAACTCAAGCTGAAGTTAGGGAACTTCGAGCTCAGCAAATGAGAGCTGACAGGCGTATGAGGGACATGGAACGTCTACTGTCGGGATCGAGAACTCATGCTAGCAGTTCTCGTCGCCGATAGAATCTCGTCGACTCATCTTTTGGATATAACCTAGTATATGTAAAACTTTGGTCTAATTTCCTATCTTTATAAATCTTAGACCTGTTAGGTCTTGATCTAGTCTTAATTTTGTCAAAATTTTCCATCTTGGTTGATGTAAGGCCTACTTCTAAGCCATTTTCCCGAACTTATTTACATCTGTAATCCAAATATTATTGACAGATGTCTAATCTTATGGATATTATTATCCAAATGTTGTCATCTTCATTTAGTCATTTTGTTCATTCTGTTGTTGGACTATGAGGAGTTAGTCCATGTGACACGTTCATTAATCATTTATTCTTATCCATGTCGTCATCTTTTAAACGTATAGTTAAAGATGCCGCCACGCAGAAATACAAGGCGTAACCCAAACAACGAAGCACCGATACCACCACCTGAACCTCTTCAACCACCTAATCTTTCGATGCCAACATGTTCCAGGCAGCTTTCACAGTAGCAGTTGTAGCTGCTGTGTCAGCAATCAACGCTCCTGCCCCTAGTGGATCAGGAACAGGTGCACCTCCCTCGAATCACGGCGAAAGCCATGGACATCCTCGGGGATGCACCTACAAGGACTTCACGAACGCCAAACCCCGCAACTTCAATGGAACTGGGGGTGTTATGGTGTTGAGACAATGGATTGAAAAGATGGAATCCGTCTTTGAAATCTGTGCTTGCCAGGAAGGCAACAAGGTCAAGTTTGCAGCTTGTACCTTCTCTGACAGAGCACTAACATGGTGGAACAGCCATGTTAACTATCTGACTTTGGTGGTGGCGCATTCCATCAGCTGGGAAAAGTTGAAAGACATGCTGATGAAAGAATACTATCCTCGAGGTGAAGTACAGAAACTCGAGCAGGAATTCTGGGGTCTTCAAATGGTTGGATCCGACATCACGACCTATACAAACAAGTTCTGTGATCTGGCAAACCTATGCCCTGATATGGTTGCTCTTGAGAGCAAAAAGATAGAGAGATATATTTGGGGACTGTCGCCCCAGATCCAGTCAAGTGTGATCGCTTCTAGGCCTATTACCTCCGATAGCGCCAAGGAACTGGCACAATCTCTCATCGATCACCGGAAACCTCAGAACCCAACAATCCTTACACCTGTACCACAAGAGTCCAACCCCGACCACAACAGGAAGGGGTGGAATAAGAGGAAAAGAGGGGCTTCGCAAGGATCCTCCAAAAAACAACAACTTGTGGCAATCAATGCTGCCACAGTTACTCCCATTGTCCCTGCGAACCCCTTACCAGCAAAAACATATGATGGAACTCTCCCGAAGTGCACCAAGTGCAACTTCCACCACCACGGACCTTGCAAGGAGATGCAGTGCTCTAAATGCAACAGGAAGGGACACACAGTCCGTTTATGCAAGACTCCAACAGCTCAAGCCGCCTAGGTTCCTAACGCCGGTATGGGCCAAACTTGCTATGGTTGTGGCGAGGTGGGCCACTACAAGAGGAACTGCCCTAAAGCGGGGATGGCTGGAGGAGTAGGAAGAGTTATGGCCCTAGGCCACGAGGAAGCAGTAGCTGATCCTACGATAGTTATTGGTACTTTTCTCCTCGATAACTCATATGCTTGCATACTATTCGATAGTGGAGCAGAGAAAAGTTTCGTAAGTCACAAATTTGCACACCTGCTTAAACAAAAACCATGTGCGTTCGATAGTTCATTCACGGTAGAAATGGCTAACGGGAAAACAGAGAGTACTAACTGCATATACGTAGGTTGTACCTTAACCTTAGATGGCCATACTTTCAAGATAGACCTCATGCCACTCCAAATTAAATGTTTCGACGTTATCATCGGCATGGATTGGTTGAGTCTTCTTCGCGCCAACATCATGTGCTTTGAAAAAGTAGTTCGTCTTAACCTTCCTAACAACGAAACCTTAATTATCTACGGTGACAAGCCTAGTACGAGCCTTCGCATCATTTCGTGCATTCAAGCCCAGAAGTGCTTGCGAAAGGAATATCATGCATTCCTCGCACACGTCGTCGATACCAGTCAAGAACTGAAAGACATCCAGAACATCCCAGAAGTACGCGACTTTCCCGACATCTTCCCAGAAGAACTTCCCGGTTTACCACTGCAACGCCAAGTCGAGTTCAGAATCGACTTAGTGCCAGGAGCTACCCCAGTAGCCAAATCTCCTTATCGTATGGCACCGGCCGAGATGCAGGAACTTTCCAGTCAACTTAACGAACTTCTCAAGAAGGGATTCATTCGACCAAGCTTCTCGCCATGGGGAGCACCAGTCTTGTTCGTCAAGAAGAAAGATGGATCGTTTCGCATGTGCATCGACTATAGAGAACTCAACAAACTTACCATTAAAAATCGTTATCCCTTGCCCCGCATTGACGATTTATTTGATCAACTTCAAGGAGCCAACTACTTCTCGAAGATAGATCTACGATCCGGATATCACCAACTACGAGTGTTAGAGGAGGATGTTCCCAAGACAGCCTTCCGAACTCGTTATGGGCACTACAAATTTGTAGTGATGCCGTTCGGATTAAATAACGCACCCGCAGTATTCATGGATCTGATGAATAGGGTGTGTCGTCCTTACTTGGATCAGTTCGTCATCGTCTTCATTGATGACATACTCATCTACTCTCGAAGTAAGGAGGAGCATAGTCAACATCTCCGTAGAGTCTTAGAAACATTGCGAGCGGAGAAGCTCTACGCGAAGTTCTCCAGATGTGAATTTTGGATTCGACGAGTTGAATTTTTGGTCCATGTTGTTAGCAAAGAAGGAATACACGTGGACCCCTCCAAAATCAAGGCCAATGAGAACTGGTCAGCACCGAAGACACCTACAGAAATTCGTCAATTTCTAGGTCTCGCTGGCTACTATCGTAGGTTCATTCAGAACTTCTCCAGCATAGCGAAACCTCTGACAACCCTGACCCAGAAAGGTGTGGCCTTTGACTGGGAAGAGAAACAGGAAAGAGCGTTCCAAACGCTCAAACGAGCCTTATGCACCGCACCGATACTATCCCTCCCCGAAGGGATAGAGGACTTCGTTGTCTATTGTGATGCATCCAATCAAGGACTCGGATGTGTTCTGATGCAGCGAGGTAAGGTCATAGCCTATGCCTCGAGATAGTTGAAGACACATGAGGTTAACTGCACCACCCACGATCTGGAATTAGGAGCAGTTGTGTTTGCTCTGAAGATCTGGCGACATTACCTATATGGTACAAAAAGCACGATCTTTACAGACCATAAGATTCTACAACACATTTTCGACCAAAAAGAGCTCAACATGAGACAACGACGGTGGGTCGAGCTACTCAGTGATTACGAGTGCGATATTCGTTATCACCCAGGTAAAGCCAATGTAGTAGCCGACGCCCTAAGTCGGAAAGAATATACTGGTCGTAGAGTCAAATCTTTGACTCTAACTATCCATTCACACTTGTCCACACAAATTAAGGAGGCTCAGCTCGATGCTTTGAAACCTGAAAACGTGGCTGGTGAATCCCTTAGAGGCATGGATAAGAACTTGGAAGTCAAGGGTGGCGGAGCCTTGTACCTCATGGATCGGATCTGGACACCGAAACACGGTGGCTTCAGAGACTTGGTCATGACGGAAGCTCACAACACTCGTTATTCCGTCCACCCGGGTTCAGATAAGATGTATCTGGATCTTAAAAAGTTATACTGGTGGCCTAACATGAAAGCAGATATTGCTACCTTCGTGAGTAAATGCCTTACTTGCGCAAAGGTCAAGGTCGAATACCAGAAACCCTCTGGTCTTCTACAACAACCGGAGATACCAGAATGGAAGTGGGAGCGGATCACTATGGACTTCATAACCAAGTTGCCCAAGACGACGGGTGGACTTGATTCCATATGGGTCATCGTTGATAGACTGACCAAGTCTGCACACTTCCTGCCGATCAAAAAAACAGACAAGATGGAGAAACTTACCAGAACTTACATTAGGGAGATTGTAAGGCTGCACGGTGTTCCTTTATCTATCATCTCGGACCGAGATAGTAGATTCACTTCGAGGTTCTGGCAGTCATTACAAAATTCCCTAGGAACTAGGCTGGACATGAGTACAGCCTACCATCCACAGACCGACGGGCAAAGTGACAGAGAAGATCGTTCAAATTCGTGAACGATTGAAAGCCTCTAGAGACCGATAGAAAAGCTACGCTGACAAGCGAAGGAAACCGTTGGAATTCCAGGTGGGCGACCGAGTCCTACTGAAGGTCTCACCCTGGAAGGGCTTGATACGATTTGGAAAACATGGGAAGATCAATCCAAGATACATAGGGCCTTTTGAGATTCTCGCGAGAATCGGCCCTGTAGCTTACAAACTCAATCTACCGCACGAACTCAGTAACGTACATCCTACCTTCAACGTCTCGAACTTGAAAAAGTGTCTGTCCGAGGAGACTCTTGTTATTCCACTCGGCGAGATCGAGATCAATGAGAGCCTCAACTTCGTGGAGGAACCAGTAGAGATCATGGACTGAGAGGTCAAGTAAACAAAGCAGAGCCGTATCCCGATAGTGAAGGTGCGCTGGAACGCAAAGCGTGGACCGGAATTCACTTGGGAACGAGAGGACCAGATGAAACTGAAATACCCTCACCTTTTCACTTAGTTATTTGTAACTTCTTAATTGCTTAAATTCTAATTTCGGGACGAAATTTCTTCTAACGGGGGGATGATGTGACAACCCGAAATTTCCATTCTGTACAAACTATATCACTTCAATAGAAGTTATAGCAGTCATAGTTAATTTTCAGACTTTTTCGTGTAAGTTTGAGTAATTCAGGTTTTACACTTCAGGAGATATCAGGAGAGTGGATGCACTAGGGTTTAGTGCAACACTGTTTTTCCAACACTCTGTTATATGAGAAATCATTTCAGGAATAAAATTATTTTCTGCCAAAAATATCTTAGGACTATAAATAGAATTCTGAACCAAATTCATTCATTATTCGCATTTCCAACAAGAGAAAAGCCATTTTCTCTCTCACGGATCTTCGGGTTTTTATACCAAAACGTGAGTAACTCTTTCTAGTAGTGTTAGAAAGCTTATTATGTGTTTATAACATGATTTAGATGGCTAAATCACTAGATTTAGGAGTTTACTCCCCAAGGTGTTCTTGGGCGGTAAACTCCCGAAACAAAGCCTAGACCTTCCCTTGTGTTATGCTACTACCTTAGACTCATATATATATATATATATATATATATATATATATATATGTGTGTATTAGGGACAAGAAAACAACCAAGAAACACAAACACATGGGAGTTCACGGCCAAAGATGATCTTGGACCGTGAACTCCAATAACTTGGATCAAAGGGTGATTTTAAGGCACCTAAAGCATTGGACATTTACTAGGAATTGTTCCCACTTAAATCAAGGACCAAAACACATCAAAATCACCTTCCAAAGTGAGTTTACGGCCAAGTCATGGTTCTTGGGCCGTAAACATGAAAGAAGGGCACCAAAGTGTGCCTAATGCCTTCATATGCTTTAGGTAAAAGTCTAGAATCTATCCTACATATGCAAGGGACTTGAAAGCAACAAAAACACAATTCCAAGGGAGTTTACGTCCGTAAACTCCAAAGGAAATGGCCTTGGGGCTGTAAACTCCTCTAAGGAGTGTTTCTATGCCTTAAACCCTTCCAAGGATTTAACCACCAAGTTGGAATAATTCTATGAATCATTTAGAACTTCAAAACACAAAATACCACCAAGGTTGGGAGTTTACGGCTGTAAACTTAGGAGTTTACAACCGTAAACACCATGTGTGATCCTATATGGAGAGTAAACTCATATATGGGGTCCTTTGGAACCCTAAACCCAAGTGTCTTGTCCCACAATAGCTTAGATGCAATCCTTAGGGCTTAAAACACTTATATAAAGTGTTTATTATGTTCTAGGATGTCTTATCATTATCAATTAGTAATTTGAGACTAATTGAGTGCATATATGTGTGATTATATGTTCATTAGGATCGTAGTGTGTGTACAAGTCCTCACTTGACACCTAACAATCCTACACCGTCCAGTTCATCCAAATCACCATCTACAGGTGAGTTCATACCCCTAATCAATGTTTAAATGATTTTAAATGCTTTAATGGGGGGAATACAAGTATAAAACAGCATGTTATTAAATCATCTATATGTATTTTATAACTATGTTTTCATTCAACAGATTTCACATACTACAAAATGTGATGCATGAAATGGTTTTCTAGCTTTAAAATACTTTGTTATCAAATGTATTACTTTTGAAATGTTTATCAAAATGACATCAAGTCACTTTTATATTTGTTCAAAACCCTTAGATGTATTACAAAACCATTTTACATTCTTGAACTAAACTATGCATATACACTTATATTCTTATATATGTATTGATGTTATAGTTTACAGCTTTCATTTAGTTTCTCACACCCTTGAGTAGTAAGAGTGTATAAACCTACTTGAACAACCAATTACCTTTCAGTAAATTATCATAGGGATAATTTGGAGATATCAAACATTATTCCTATTACAAGGAATCACACAAGAGTTAGTTCATTCATGAGTCTACACCAGTACATTACCTGATACATGAGTACATATACATATGCTTACCTGATACATGAATATGTTTACATATACTTACCTGATACATGAACACACTTACATGAATACCATACATGAACACTGTTACGTAGGTGCATTATCCTGTATTCACTTACCTGGATACTTGTATCTCAACTTGTGAGGATGATTTATTAGTATTTTCTGTATAAATTATCTTTCTTATCCCGGTTCAATGGGATATCTCGGCGGGACTAACCATTCCGAATCCCATCTGATTAACACTAGTGGTAGATGACCATCTACGGAGGTCTAAGGTTATCACTTATATTAGGAAGATTTATTCGTACCTTCTGTGTAAATTTTCCTGCCTATCCCTGTTCGATGGGATGTCTAGACGGGACTAACCATTCCGGAACCTAATTGTTAGCAACACTAGGTGATGAACATCTATGGATGTCTAAGGTTATCTCTTATAATAGATAGATTGATATCGGAACTAACCATTCCTCCATCCTGCTGTTGCAACAGAGGATGAGATGAAAATCTTCGGATGATCATTAGGTTACCACTTGTATTAGGAGTTGGCTACGGGACTAACCCTTCCTCCAACCTGCTGCTGCTACAGAGGACAATTGGACCATCTTCGGAGGTTCATTAGGTTATTCATATCGCTTATTGCGATGGCGTGTTAGTCCTGGTATCCAGGGATAACACTTACATGGTTATATTTTTCCTAATTACTTTATTTTGTGATATATTCACATAAACGATGAGTTTAGACTAATTACTGTTAGTAGTAGTCAAAAAGAAGGAAAAACTATTATTTTACTTACAAAACATTTGGGTCTTGGTAGAAGACTACATTATCATAACAAAACATTCGGGTCTTGGTAGAAGACTACATTATCATAACAAAACATTCGGGTCTTGGTAGAAGACTACATTGTCATAACAAAACATTCGGGTCTTGGTAGAACACTACATTGTCATAACAAAACATCCGGGTCTTGGTAGAAGACTACATTGTCATAACAAAACATTCGAGTCTTGGTAGAAGACTACACCTCAAACTGATAGAAAACAAGGGATTTTCTAGGGCTTTTCATACTTACATCAACATTTTCATTTAAAGGTTTACATGACTTTTAAAACAGCTTTTAGTAAGCAAGACAATGACACTTAAATACTTATGAATTCACCAGCTTTAAAGTTGATACTCTCTTTCAAAATAGCTTGTATTTTCAGGTCATCAGTAGACAGGTACGGTGGCCAGGTTTTGAGAAGACGGAGCAGACAAGTCTCGTCTTTTATTTTGATTGTATATTTTTGGTGTCTTATTACAATGAAAGAACACACATGTATTAAAACTTTACTTATAATGCAATGGATGATGTTTTTGCTTGTGTACTATTTTACACTGTTGTGATACTGTACATGACGTCCTCCACCCCGGAACGTTTTCGCCGTTCGTGGTTTTGGGGTGTGACAGAACCCAAAGCAAAGACTTTAAAGGTTTACAATTACTAAACAAAAAAGAATTGCAAAAAGATCAAATCAACCAAAACATAGTCAAGGAAGCAACATCTAAACATCTTCTATCTTTATCATGAATTCGCACATTCTCAATCCATGACAACCTATCTACAATGGAAGAAAGAATTGGAATATCCAATTCCCACCACTTAGAAAAATGGTTCCATAACTCCAAATCCATGCCACAAGAGAAAAAAATATGATTAATTGTCTCAACATCATGATCACAAATCAGGCACCTAACTGAACCAATATTGACACCTCTTATATCTAATTTCATTCTGGTAGGAATTTTATTTAGATTTAGCTGCCAAAAGAAAATGTTCACCTTAGAAGGGACATAACGAATCTACTTGAACTAATCAATGGAAACCTCCACGGTTTTGGAATCAATAATAGATCTAGCTGAGGCAACAGAGAAACCAGAAGAAACATCAACATACCAAATCCAAGAATCACGTGGAGAAGAAAGGTGCACCTGATCAGTAGCATCCCTCAAAACCGAGAACTAGAAAGCCTCCTCACCTCCTCTCGGAGGTATTCTAAAACATGACAACTAGTTCAAACATTGAAACCGATCTGAGACTGTAGACAGCTTATCCTGATCTAAAGCACAAATTCGAGGGAATTGAGTTTTAAGATATTGATTCCCACACCAAATATCTTCCCAAATGGAAGTCTTCATACCATCACCCAACCTACGACAACAAAAGAAAAGTACTTCGATACCTTTCTTTGAAAGAGTGGAAGTAGCACTAAGGATCACATTCCAAGGGCCCAATGAAGACCTGGGAACCACTCTTTTCCAAAATAATATAGGTCCTTTTTTATGTTTTAGAGGTTCTAATAGTCACTTGCGTATCATCCAAATACATTTTCAATATCCTCTCGTACATGTTTGTCATTATAGAACACATAATCATCTACTTTATGGGTAATGGATTATGGTGTCTCTCACCATATGTCACTTAATTATTTGTTATTTTTCCTTGTCTTATGGTCCTTATGTTTATGGTTGCCAATGGTACATCTATGTCATTGAAAGGTCTTGGTTTTGTTGTTACAACTAGTCTTCCATTTCCTAATGTTTACTTTATTCATTGTTCCTCTTTGAAATTGTTTCCATTAGTTACTTATGTAAATTTAGTTACATAATCTATTTCTCTCCTAATTTTTGCTTTGTCCAGGACCCATGATCTCGGGAGATGATTTGGCCGGTTGTAGGCAAGGGGCCTTTATGTCAAAGATAAGCTTAAAGTATCAAATGTTGTTATTTCTAGTATGGATTTGTCTTTTTTTCGTTGATTCATTAGTTTTCTGGTTTTTATTTATGGCACTCTTGTTTGGGTTGTGCTTCAATGTATTGTTTACAATTTTTAGCTTCCTCGTGTGTACTTTGTTACATTGTGACAATTAAAGTGTGATGCAAATTATCCGATTTTTCACGAGAGAACCAAACCTATTGAAATTGACTTCCATTTTACTTGTCATCATCTTCAACAAAGAACTATCTTGTTGCCTTATGTTTCCCCTCTCTCTAGATTGCTTATACTTTTATTAAACACACTTGTCTTTTCCTTTTCATGGCCGGCTTAAACAAACTCTCAATGTTTGTAGTATTATGAGTTTGAGAGGACAAGTTAGCATAATATAATAAGATGCTTTATTTATCCCATTTAGTTAAGTCATTTTTCTTGTATAGGTATGTTTATTATTTATTATGTATATTTTTTCCTTTCGTTGTAAATATTGTTTTCTTTGGTCAATAATAAAAAGAATGAATTTGATTAAATAACTAATAGTCTTAAAAGGCTAGTTTGAATTTTTAAACCAGGAAAAAAAACACCAAATCTACTTCCATCGTATAATTTTTATTTCATCGGTTATAAGTTAGTATGACACGTATGAACTTAATTCTATATGTGATAGATACATGTTTATTAAACGAGTTCATAACAATTTTGGTTTGAACTTTAATTCTACCCGTCAAAGATTGTTGTATTTCGTGTTCAAACTTTATAATTTTTTAATAAGCAAGAAAAAGTATTAAATATTTATATTATATTGTAAAAATAAAAAATTAGTATAAAATATGATCTTGGGGTATGTTTGCTATGATGAAACATATATAATAATTCCTAAATTATCCAAGTAAGCAAATTAGTAATCAGTTTTCATTACTACTTGAGCTGGAGGATAACAGCTACTTTGACTTTGACTTGAATATTGAATGTAAATAATTATATTTAGAGACCTTATCATTGATGAAATAAAATTTATTCTGTTTTATTTTGATGAATCACTTATATACTTTATTTTTATAAACAACTTTTTATACAGAATACTATTAATTATTTTTTATCAGAACCATGATGCGATGCATATAAAAACTTGATTATGAGTTAGATCAAATTTCATATATATATATATATATATATATATATATATATATATATATATATATATATATATATATATATATATATATATATATATATATATATATATATATATATATATATAAACAATGATGTTTTTCTATATTCAAAATAAATTATACGTTATATTGGATTTACGACAAAAAGTAGAAAAATTATATTCATTATGTTGAGTTGTGGCTTCTGATCTTTATTTTGACCTCGTTGTCGTTTCCGAGAATTAACAATGAGGTTCCGCTCTCAAAAGCGTGATCGCTTGTCAAGTGGGAGCCGCTCATTACAGGTCTAGGGGAGTGCACCATAATTTTTTTTCGATAACGGTATTTGCTACTCAATCCAAGGTATACGGTGCAAGTATAGACCAAAAAGCCTTTTCAAATGATGATGTCTTAGGATTGTGGGCCCTGACCCACAAACAGTTGAGGGTCAATTCGTCTTTATAGATAGATCTACTTGTATCTCCATAACTTTATATAGAAAGCATGTATGACGACTGTGTATTTTCTACAAGTCTAATAAACATCTCTCTCTAGTTCGTTCATAGATTAGCTTGATTGTTGGTGGTTGTCGAGGCCAACAAAATAAATATCCTAAATATTACACACTAAAGTAACGTATAGTGGTAAAGGGATCGTATCCACTGAGATTGGTTCAATTTAAATCTCTATGTAAATCACTTGTTCAAATACTTGTAAAACAAAAATAAAAATAAAATAGGGGGTTAGTTCTTTTTGATTGGTTGACAAAGTTAAAACTAGCTAGAATGTAAATATGACAAGTAAACAAGTAAAAGATATGATTAAATTCAATGAAGTAAAATTGGTTGATTTTTGGGTACACCTCATGGATAACATGATTGACTTATCATTAGACTTAATGGAATAACACTTGTGAATTTGTTTAACTTGGCTATAGCAATTCATAAGCACAAATTGCCTCAACTCTTCTTAGATATTAAAATGGCTAGAGGAGCTCTTAACACATGTCCTTAATTGAAGTCACAAAATCAATTAAGCATGAAATCTTGTGAAAATCAATTAGCTTTAAGTTATAAGAGTTACAAAATCCAAAAGATAATCAAATGCTTACATTATCATTATGGAGGAAGCATTTCCATGGTCTAAATGAAATGAAAACAAACATGTAAATCATTTGTTGCTTACTAATTTGAGGGTCCATTACTTAACCAAGAAATTAGTCAACAAAAACAAGCATTCATTCATCCAAGCTCATGATCAAAGATAAATAAACACAACAAGATGTTTAACTAGAAAATATTTCCATAAACTTCAAACAAAAGATAATAATAAGCCTTCAAAGCAACTAATCATCCATGGGTTAAACCCTAATCAACCAAATGAAAGTTTAGCCAAGCATGTCCAAAGTAAAAGAAAAGCAATATAGTTTAGTGGTACCAAACATTGTCTTAGATGCAATATGGAAAGAAATTACACTATTCTTCCAAAAATTCTTCAAATCTTCCAAAGCTTTCTTGAGAGAGAATGGTGTGTGTTCTTCAAGTCATAATCCCCAACAATGCCTCCAATCTCCAACAAAAGGGAGCTGATTTCCAGGTTCAAAAAAGTGTCAAAAGCCACCCACCAAACTTCCACAAATAGAGTCAACAAGTCAAAACCCATAATCAACTTAGCACAATTCACGCAGACCGCGTATGGGTCCACGCGGACCGCGTGGGTCTCACAGATTGTAAGACTTTGGCCATTTAAAATACAATCTAGCCCAATCTTCTCATTCACACTTCAGCCCACATGCATAACTCTTTAGAGCTAATTTGTGCCATTCCAAAGCCTTCTAATGATTGATCTAATGCTCCTTTAATCTTTTGTAGCTCGATTCCGCATCGCCTCATCATCATCCTTGCTCAAAAATTAAGTCCAAATTGATTTCTTGTTTATGCAAGCACCAAGCCCAATCGCACCACTCCAAATCCACAAGCAAACTGCAAGCCTCTATAAGTCCCGCATCCTTCTAAGCCTCCAATAACAAAAAATCTTCGATAAATACTGCAAATAAGCTCAAAAGACTGGAAAGCACTCGGTAAAGGAGAAAAAATAACAAAAAGAGAAAATATGCATGAAGATTAACTAAAATGAGATGGTTTTAACTAAAAATAAACTACGGAAAAAAGTAATAAAATGAAGCTATCAATTGTTCGAGTTAAACACACTAAATCCTTGTGTTTTTATTTTTTTTCTTCACGTCTTTAATTGATGTGTATTTTGTGTTTATTGATTCTTTATCCTAACACTTTCTTCTATTAATATATGTAATTAGTCAAATATAACACATCACTTTTTTAGTATTAAATGACAAATTGGAAAAAAAAAATTGATAATATTATCGCATTTTATTTTAATTGGTTTGTGTTTAGAAACACCAAGGCTAGAAAAAATTGGAATTTGTGGATGTGTAATCCAATGTAGATGCCTTCACTTATATTTTTTCTAACGTCTGACCAAGTTATGGTTTTTAGTATATGGCGGATGTTCCAAAAGAATCTATTAAATAACAAATTTTAGAAAACCCTTACATTTTCAGCATTTTACTTGAAGATTACAATTTTTTTTATAGAGAAACCTAAAGAGTGATAATTTGAATCCTTTTCATTTTAGCTCTTATTACCTTCTAGAATTGGTTAGCATGTTACACATGTTAATAATAATTTCCGACCAAAATATATATGATATTGCGTTGTTTTGGACTATTTTGGAGTAGGAGCGTTTTAGACATTTATAACTTGCTAACATATTTTAGTAACTAATGGCTTAAATGAAAAAAAAAAATTGTAGTTTTTCAAGTAAAAGACCAAACATATATGATATATTTAGCTAAACCAGCTGAAAACCAAAAGTTGGAAGTTGTATCTTTTATTTATGTAAAAATAGTAGACAAAAGTAGTTATAAGCTTTTGAATGGTATAAAATAACATAAAAGGTAAAAGCTCCTAAAAACTAATTAAATTAGTTTTTGAATTATGAGAATTTTGTTATAAATAAAAGCTTTAAGTTCCTACTCTCAAACAAGGCATTTTCTTTAATTAGAGATTTTACTTTAAAGTCAAAAAGTCAAAAGCTAAAAAGCTTCAAAAAGTTCTCTAAAACACAGACACGCTGCCCAAAAAACCATAAAAGCGTTTCCGAAAAAAAAAATAGAAAAATGTAATGGTTTTTTCAAGTATATGACCATGTAAGGATTTTTCTGAAATTTGCCCTGTATTAAATTACTACTTGAATACTAAACACATATAGGACTACATCTCCGTTTCCTATACTTATATAATGTACTTATTATTCTTTTGATATAATCAATTTCCAAAAACATGCATATTTTATCTCAATTCTAGAAATAAAAAAAGAAGAAATGCATGTGATTGGGCAATCAATACATATATCACACATTGTTTTATTCAAAAAAATTAGATTATAATTTTCTTTTTCACTCTTTCATACAACATCAGTTTGATTTACTTTCCATATTGTATATAACACCTACCAAAAAGAATAATGAGAAAATACAAACAAGAGATTTTCCTTTCCATATGTCATGAAATAATTGCTGAATTGGATGCAATGATCTCAAGTATCTCTTCATGTAAGCTGCTATTCGACACAAGAATGCCACCTGGCGGAAACAGCGCTTTCCTCTCAACTTCATCTTCAGCAAGATCAAGTTCATCTCCATTCCAATCTGTAACCTGTAACATTTAAATATTTAATTCAATCAATAACAAAATCTACTCAATTTGTAAAAGCAATTAACTTCATTACCTTTCCTCCTGCTTCTTGCACACATATCACTCCAACAGCATGATCCCAAACCTTATTTTTCCCATAGAAAGAATCCAACTTTAGTAAATGAGGCCACATTAAGTCAAAAAAAAAAAAAAAAAAAAACACTCATAAATAGCTTATTGGATTAAGTCATTAAAAAAATCAGCACTTTAGTGTCATTAATTCATACCTTGATCACTCTTTCAGCCCTTGCACGTTGAATAAAAACAGATGCCCTCCCAGAAGCTACCATCAAATACTTGCATAAACTGAATTCAAAGTCCCAAAAAATATATAAACACCATTTTCAAGCATTAATACTGTGTTACTGTTACTGATACTGATACTGATATTGATACTGTAAAAGAAGTAAATGGACCTTCCACAACACGTAGGCAAGAGAAGAACTTCATTATCTCCAACATTTTCCACATTGATTGATGAACCAAATGAAGATGATAATGGCAATGAATCCCATGTTTGGCTTTCTGAAATGCAAAAGCGTCCTTTATGAACTAAATTAGTGCCATCAACTAAGCATCTGTACCAGTTAAGAGCTACCCCAGATAGTTCCTTTGACCATGTTCCACAGCCAATATGTGCAACCATAATCATTCCTGACCCAAGGGTATTTTTGTCATTGTCTGATTTATTGTCCTTCCAGTTAGGGCATCCCATAACTCCTAAAACAATCTGTCCTTCAACCACAAGTGCTAAACCTACCTGTAATGTTAAGAGCATTATGCTTATTATGATCAAATCGATGGATTTATGTTGCTTTTTCTTGTGTTTATTTATTAAGAAAGCTTAAACTTACCACATATAAGGCTTCATTACCCTTGAGAAATCCACGTGTGCCATCTATAGGATCCAGAATCTGTATAAAACATATTCATGTGATTAAGTGAATGAATGTTTTAGCTATAATATGTGATAGAAACTGCATAACAATTAACACACCCAATATGTGGCTGGATTAGGTCCAAATGTTCCTCCTCTATCAATAGCTTCAAGTACATCAGCTTCAGTTAATTCTTTATCTTTGGAGCTTGATTTATCAATAACCACATTTACAACTGAGTCTACAAGATTATTTGAACGTAAGAATGCTGAATCTTCTTCAGCTACCAATGGAATGGAAGGAAATAGCTTCCCGAGCTCTGCCATGATTATGAAAAATAATTCCACAATAAAAAAAAGTAAGCTTTCTAGGGCTATTTTGAGTATTTTCTATGATGAAGATGAAAAGGAAGTGAGAAAAGAAATTTAAGAATCAAGATTTTATACCCAAGCTAATTAGAGCTTGAACTCCAAAATCTGCAATGGTGACAGGTGTTTTGTCATTTTTTTCAAGAATCCTTCCATCACTTGTGAATAAAGATCGCTTCACCTGAATCAGACAGAATATGAAGTCTAAAGCCATTGAAATATAATTCCCGTTTTCAATAGCTTAATAGAAAATTTCCAATCATGTAGACATCATATACTTGGATCATAATCACTTAAATATCATAAAAATGCAATATTGAAGATTCCTGACATGTAAAATGCAAGCCTTTTGAAGGTATTATATGAGAAAACAAGCTCCTAAATAACTTTTGAGTTATATTGAGGAATGTGAACTGTTTCCATCTAAAAACTTTGATGAATAATATTTATCCTACACAATCGAGATGATCATTTCAATCAATGATAAAAATTCAAAAAGATACAACATAACACAGTTTTCTGTTGTATACGTTCAAAAAGAAAGATACTTTCTTTCTCAAATCAAAGGTCACATTTCAACTCTTCAATTTTCACAGATTGTTGTTTGTTACTAAAAATGATAGATACATCTAATTTTATAACATAACTACAAATTAAAATATGTTGTTCAAAAATTAATAACAAAACTATAGCAATTTGAAGTTGTAAAGTACTAGGTTCAACATGTCTTACCTGTAACACCTTAGATTGAGCTGAAATGAAGCGAAGGGTAGAAAATGGTATTAATGGTGAAACTTACGTCAACACAGAGACGGCAAGCCCGCTCAACCGCATCCACAGCAGCACTTAGCTCTCTGTTATACTTGGCATTCTGAGCCGGGGAAGGAAGACTCGATCTGCACAAAGCAAAATAAGTAAAGGTTGCATCAATTGGAACCCTAAATTTTGGGGTAGAAACAGAGTGGCGTTAATTACGAGAGTGATAAGAATCGAGTGGATGATACCTCACGCTGAATCGCCGGAGACACAATGACGATGAAGTTGAGTGTACAGTGAATCGAGTGTGAGGTTGTAGTAATTTAGTAATAGGGTTTTGCAGCCTTGAGCAATGAAGGAGATCCATGGCGGGAATGAAAACTAAAATTTCTAACTGCGGCGGTGGTTGGTCGTTGATCCGAGAATTGTGGAGTACCTCCGTGCATTAAATATATACCGAAATAATTTTGTTTTTTCAAGTTCATAAGATTCCTAACTTTTTAACACTTAATTGAAAAGGTTATTATATTTTTTTTTAATTATTGTTATGGCTGTAATCTTATTCTAACCAGTTTGGTTAATTATATTAGGTTTAAAGTTAAAATTTGATCCATATAGCTTGTAAAATATTACATATATTTTAACTTTATTTTATTAGATTTTACATTTTTAAATTCTTTTAGTTTTTTTTATATTTGTTTACGTATTATATTTTGATGTTTTCGTTTTTTTTAATATTTGTCATTTTTTTCGTATTATTTGTTTTCATTTTTTCATATGTTTAACTTTTTCTAGACCTTTTTTTTAAAATGTAAAATGTATAAATATAGTATATTACAATTTTGATAATTTATAGTTTTTGTAATTTTTTATTTTTATTCAAGTAAATAAAAAAAATTATATTATATATTTATAACTTCATTGTAACTTATTTTTTTTTTTTATTTTTGGGTAAATGTCACTGTAGCCCACCCAACTTTTGGATTTTGTTTTAAATGGTCTCTTAAATATTTTTTTAGTAGTATAGGTCATTAAACTTATAATTGACTTATTAAAAAAGATATTGAATTTCATTTTTTCCGGTTTCACAAGTTAAATTTGGATTAAAAGGTATTTTTACTTTTTAAGTGATAAAAAAAGGGAATTCAAACTCACCTCTCTCTCTCTCTCTCTCCATAAATATTACATATACTCTTTCTTAATCATCAGCTTAAAAACCCTATCTACAAAATCTATGATCAAATTTTTTTATTCAAGTGATCTATCAGCAATTTAGTGTGGGTATTCGAAGTGGACGTCTCCAAGTCATACATAAAGATGAAATTTTGAAGCAATCATTACCGATTTTGAATCGGAATCTATCATCAATTTGGTGTGAGTATTCGAAGTGGGCGTCTCCAATTCGTACATAAAGCTGAAACTTTGAAGCGATCATTACCGATTTTGAACATCCGAATCTCAGCTTTTTTGGGTTTCTAATTCGACTAGGTTTAATGGATCGATGATGATGAATTCTTGAAGTGAAAAGGACTCGTAGAATCATGAGGAGTAGAAACCGTTGGTGCATCCATTTTGATGTTGAAGTTCCTCAAATAAGAGAAGAAGTTGTTGTTAATGATAGGGATCCACAGGACAATACAGTGATAATGAAGGAAAGTACATCGAGTGATGCATCAGGTTCCATCCGAGAAGAAATTAGAGTCGTCAAAATGGTTGGAATCTCCGGAATAGAAGGACTCACTGATCTCGCTTGGGAACAAATACCCATTTCATTGATTCAATGTAAGAGGTTAAGGGCTGAATTTTAGTTTTTTATTTTATTTAGTGAAAAATCATCGTCATCAAGGAAACCTAAAATTACGCTGTCGGTGTGGGTGACACATGGGCTTCAAATGTAGAGGTGGCATAAGCAACCGGTATTCAATGGTGAAGGGGACCATTTAAACCGGACACCACCCACTTTGTGTGTAGCACCTAGTTCTTAGTATGCATTTCTTTTTATTTTTATCTAAGTATTTTGCATTTTTGGCCTTGGACTCGGCGAGTTGAAGGACTAACTCGCCGAGTAGAAGTGGGATGGGACGCTGTCTGGACAAAAACCCTAATCCGAGGGTTTGCACCCTATTTAAGCAATGTTATGTCGACCACAACGTCCCTTATGCTCCCAAAACACCCCTCATTGAAACCCTAGCCGTTATTGAAGAAATCTAAGCCTTGTTGGTGGATTTTGGTGCTTGTGGTCTTAAGGAGGAAGGAGAAAAGCTTGAGGTAGCAAGTAGAGACCAAGGGAACCCGAGTTTGTGCACCTTCTACAGCTCATTGAAGGTAAAAAGTTGTAACCTTGCTCATTCATTTGTTAGATCCCTCTTTGGGGAGATTTAGGGCTTTTATAAGCCATTTTTGGTGGCCAACCATGTTTGCAAACATGGTTGGGGGTTAAAGCTTCTGAATCACATCATTAAAGGAGTCACTAGGCAGATTTGGGTGGCTTTTGCACCCATGAAAGGTCCCATGCACCATAGGAGCTTGTTTTATGTCTTTTTGAGCTCAAAGTCCCATGCAAGCACGCAAAGTTTGTAACTTTACATGCTAGATCGATTGGAGAAGCTTGGATCTATCTTTTGATCAAAGGTTGTACATCAGAAATCGAGGATTTAGAGTATGGACGTGACCGACTCGGCGAGTCCGTTCTTGGACTCGACGAGTCCGAGGCTTTATGCCCCATATCTGTTGAGGGTCAAAGGAACCCAGTTGAGTGTTAGAAGGGTTGTAAGCGGACAGAAAGAGTTACCCAATGCATTGAGCGTGATTTTAGACCTGGAGTTCATGGGACTCGATGAGTGATAGAACAAACTCGGCGAGTCCAAGGCAATCTCCTTAAGATTGGAGATGAACTCGACGAGTTGTTCATCAACTCAGCGAGTCGAGGACAGGACTTGTTCATCAGATGAAGGTGGACTCAACGAGTTGTTCATCAACTCGGCGAGTCAGATGAGTTTCATGCGATGTTCATATGAGAGAGGAACTCGTCGAGTTGACGGCCCAACTCGACGATTCGGGTCAACTTGAAGTTGACTTTGACTGGACTTGGTCTGACCCTGTTTAGGGTTGTACGTGTTGTGTGTTGACTTGAAGGTTGTTGTGTAGGGATCGAGGAGTCGAAGGGAGTCAACTTGTGCGCCGAGGATAATTCAAACAATGCACGACATTGAGGTGAGTTACCTTCCAGTAGGGGTGGGTCTAAGGCCACAATATCGGCCCACCAAAAAGAGGTATTTAGAAGATAATGGTCTTTTGTGATAATTATATTGGTCTGGATATGTGTTGGTTATGAGATTTATCTGGATGATATGTTATGTGTATAGTAGGGATTAGTTTCCCTAACAGTGGTCCTTAGGACCCAAGGGTAGGTCAGTACCCAGAAATGTCTGACTATATGTTTATAACTGCTGATTGTATGCTAGTGGTAGGGGTGGAATAGTCCCCAATTACCAGTTGAAAGATACCGATGACGGATACTGGTTGAAAGATACCGATGTTGATTACCGGTTGAAAGATACCGATGATGTTTACCGGTTGAAAGATACCGATGAAGGTTTTCGGTTGAAAGATACCGATGTTGATTACCGGTTGAAAGATACCGATGATGGTTACCGGTTGAAAGATACCGATGAGGGTTTCCGGTTGAAAGATACCGATGAGGGTTACCGGTTGAAAGATACTGACGATATTGTATGGTATGTGGTATGATGGGGGAATTCACTAAGCTTTCTGCTTACAGTTTTGGTTTTCGTTTCAGGTACCTCTTCTTCGAAGGGGAAGGAGCCGGCGGTGTAGCATCGCATCACACACACACTCATGGTTTCCGCAAGGAGTTTTTGGGACTGTACTCCGATTTTCATTACTTTTGACGTTATGGTTTGGGACGCAACAATATGATTTTGTGACGTGTTGTTTATTTGACAATATTTTGGTAAAAATGTTTATGGAATTGTTAATTCAAAAATGAAATTTTCGGGCTTGAATTTTGGAATGTTACATTGTGACCCTAGAAAGCAAAAAAATTAAGTTTAGGGACCATTTAAACCAAAACCAATAACTTGGTCGGACTACAGTGGCATTTACCCTTTATTTTTTTTTGTTCTTTAGTTCTATTATATTTATGTTACGAAAAAACGAAAATTAAAAAAACAAACAAACAAACAAACGAGTTGTTTATCAAGAATTAATGTTTCAATGCGATATAACTAGCAAATTAATTCATATTTCTATATGTGATATCAATAGTTTAAACTCAAGATAATATTTTATAGACTAAAAGAAATATCAAAAGAAATAATAATAGTCAATCTCTATAAAAAAAAACTTGTTATAATATTTCAACTTGAAGTCAAGTTTGTTAAAAGAGTTCAGCAACTACTATAAAAGTCTCAAGTTTTACATGCTTAGTTGGAAAAAATCATAATATTTTTTTTGTTGGTTAAAACCATAACTTTTAGGATGACTTTCCATTTTTACCATATCCGGTTATCAACCGGGATCAAACTTTTTTTTTTAAATAGAAAAAACATCATAAATGATCCTTGTGGTTTCCCATATCGGAAGTTTAGTCCCAGTGGTTTAGAAACATCATAGATAATCCATGTACTTTCAAATTAAACTTTTGACAAATGGTCCTTATCCCTCACATTGTTAGAACCCAACCATTAACTCTTAGTTTATTAAAATAATATAAGGGAAAATCGGTCTTTTCGCGTGTACCCTTTTCTTTAATGAGGGAAATGATTATGTTATTGTCTTCTTCACGTCAACTCCCAAACACTCTTCATCTCCCAAGATATAGTGACTTCATCTTCATCAAACCACTCTCATCCAAGACATGAAATTGGTGTTTAGGGTTTACGCAGCAGTAAAGGACAATGGTTCTCTCAATATGGTGTTTGCGTGAAAAAAAATGTATGCTTGAAGGACTTGAAATCGAGATATGGTATGATTTAAAAAAAACAGTTTTTGTTTTCCTTGAATGTATTCATGAAGATAAATTCTTTACCCAGACTATTTTTGTGTTTATAGAGGGATATGATAACTATTTCACGTTGAAGATACACTATAGTGGTATCTTCACCAAGTCACCTGGAAGGAAATACATCGACGGTACTGTATCATACATAGATGACGTTACTGATTTATTTTCAGTCCATGAACTCGATGTCATGGTTCGAGAATTAGGATACAGAGGTGAACAGACCCTTTACTATCATTTTTTGTATCCCTGAATTTCCTTTAGATTACGGGTTATTGCCTTTAGTTAAGGACCAAGACGTACTTAAATTGGTTTCATATGTCCCTAAACATAGGCTTATATAGATGTATATTGAAATTGGTCAGACTAGGGTACCTACTTATTTTAAGTCTCCTTCCCCTTACTAGCGGAAGTACCTGAAACCAAAATTGAAAACTGTAAACACGAAGCTTAGTGAGTCTCCCTAAACTACCACATATCATATATCTATATAATCACATAATAGCATACATTGGGCCTTGCCCACTACATCGGGCCCCACCCAACATCGGACGAATCCGGCATCGGGCCCTGCCCAACATTAGACCGAAATTCGGTATACATATAACATATCATCAAGCATATAACATAAGCACATAACATAACATATAAACATTCCTCGGGCTTGCCCTGACATCGGACCGAAGCCCCTGGAACATATAAACATAACATATAAGCTAAACATTCCTCGGACTTGCCCCGGCATCGGACCAAAGCCCGGAACACATAAACAAAAATATGCAAGAATCACGAAGACATCGAGCATACAAACATACCTCGGTCTTTACCAGACATTGTACCTAAGTCCGACATATGCTAACATACATAAACGGGCCGACATTGGTGCCTTCGACCCGTTCCTACTGGAGGAAAACTCACCTCACAAAGCTGTTTGCTGAAACTCTCGGTAATGAATCTCTATCGACTGTGTCACACCCCCAAACCAGAACGGCGGAAACGATCGGGGGCGGAGGACATCATATTCAGTATCATAACAGTTCATAGAAAGGAAAGTACACACCACCATATATATTAAGGTTTCCAAAATATTTACATAATTGTATTCGTTACATGTTCAAAAGATAAATACATAAACATCTTTCAAAAGAAGTAATTAACATCAGCACGTTTAATCCCCAAAAGTTGATTTCCAAACCTGCTTAGCGGTTCCCTGAGAATACAAGTTATTTCAAAGAGAAAGTGTCAACAATTAAGTTGGTGAGTTCATAAGTAGTGTTTTGAGAAAATGCACGCCATTCGAAAGTTTGTGTATGTTTTCCAGAAAACGCGGTATTTTCAAATGAAAAGAGTTATGATTCGTTGTGTTGAAATGAATGTATTAGATCCAGAAAATCTCATATTTTCCCTAATAGTTGAGATATGATTTGTTGTGTTTTCCAAGAAAAACCCTTATTTTCTTATAAAGGTATGAAATGCATATGAATGTTCGTGTTACAAGTCGTAAATAATTGCACCAGGAAAATCCCTTATTTTCCTATTAGTTGTTTGTTTTAGATGCAGGAAAAACCCTTATTTTCCTAACATAACTGGCAGTCTCTAAGACCGAAAATCGCAAGCAACCGACGTGCTTAAAAGGTGTGGCATAGTTTTATATAATAAAGCTATACGAAGATCGCACTTGTTAGATGAAGAATAGTTTTAATAGCTACTCGTTCATAAAAGCCTAGTACCATAATAATTGTATATCCGATGAGTTTTATAACCATACTGAACACAATATGCCTGTAGCGACTTTCTTCAGGCGTTGTAGCGTTATGACAAACTGTCACCCCAAAGGACGGACTGTAGCTAACAGTCAGGGTGCGGGATCATGACTTCCCGTATAGATCTATACACATTTGACACGTTCTCCGAACGGGAGACTCTGGTTATAGACAGGACTTATAGCGATACCTTTTAGCAAAAAGGTATTATTTGAAGATATACACGTCTCATGGATTCTCAACTAAGTCTGTATTAAAGTAGTAGTTTTGTATGCAAAGTTTATCCTTTTTCACAATGTTTGACAAAGCATAAATCATAAGTTCTTTGAATGCATAAAATGATTTATTAAAGAATGTTACCCTTGATATGATGTATTTATATGTAAACGTATAAATAAAACATTATTTCTATTTATAAAACATATTGTATCCCAAGAGGGTAAAGCTGTGTTGTGAGGTGTTTTGCATGATGATGACTTCATAAGATAGTTAAAACAACAGTATGAAAAGTATAGCAAAAGATCGATGTTTCACACGATTTTTGTCGTGTGTTTACTTGTATTCCCCCCTTACAAGTGTTTAAAAAGCATTTAAAATGTGGTTGTAGGGGTATGAACTCACCTGATAGATTGAAGAAAGCGAGACGAAAACCGAGCAGAACTTCTACTCGAGAAAGCGGATTTCTTGGGATTCTCGGGAATCTCGGGAGCGTAAAACTTCCTTCGAAACTTGGATATGAAAACCGGGCCCTTGGGATGACTCCGAGGGTTGAAACGCAGAGCTTCGGCGCGAGAAAGGAAGGAAATTAGCAAATATGGCCGGCACCCTCGCACCCTTTATATAGGGGCTGAAAGACCTCGGTACGCGGGACGTACGCTTGTACGTGGGGCGTACGAGACATCATCGCTTACGTACTTCGGATGGGAGGGCATAGAGGAGTAGGGGCGACGTGGCCGAACCGAGGCCTAGCACCCGGTTACGTTGGGCGTAACTCGGATCAGGCTGGTGACTCCCCCTTCGGATAATACCGGAATTCATTTTAAATTTATATATTTATTATTTAGCAAACTTCTAAAATTCATATATTCGTCATACGAACTCCGTTTTCGATGTTCTTTATATCCACGCGAAGGTGAGACTACGATCTACAACTTTCGTTTAGACTCAGTCGGCAAATTTTGACTTTATTATTAATATTATGTTGGGTCGTGTTTTGTGTTATGTATTGCGTCTATTGGGCTCGTTAGCTAGTCCATTATGTATCTCCAGTATGGGCCTGTCCATCCGTGAGTTTCGTAGGGTTTAGTTTATATATAGGTGCTTGCATGCTCCTAGAAAGTAACGATAGAATAGAACGATCAGAGAGTGATTATTCAGCAAGTTTATTGTTATCATTCTTGTAACCCTAGAATCCTCTACAGCGGAAGTTCTTAGTCGAGCTCTGCTGAGGATTGAGTAATCTAATCATTCGACACATCTTGATCTATACTTGTGTTATTTACTGTTTTTACTTCATCGCATTACCTGTTAAGAAGATCTAATCGATCATCAAGTTATTTAATAACTTATCAATTGGTATCAAAGCAGGAGGCTGTGTAATTCATACACATCTTTTCTGTGAAAAAGGTTGCGATTAGGGTTATTCTGCATTAACTAATATTTATTGAGCCGTCATCCCATAATTGACGTAACTCAGCATTTATTTGTTTTGCCCTAATCTTATATATTACAAGTCTGATCTTTCATACAGGTTATACGATCAAGCATGGACGAGTCACAATCAAATCCCATAAACATCTCAAACAGCATTGGATCAACGACGAAGATTCCCATCCTTTACACCCAGGATTACGAAGTCTGGGCACATCACTTTGAAGATTATGTCATTGGAACTAAAGACAATGGATATCTTATTTGGGAAGCAATCGTGTCTGGACCATTCGCTCATTCAGCAACGTCTAAAATCATTAAAACTCAGAAAGAGTATAATGATCTGTTGAAGGACGTAAAAGATATTGCTCAAGACGAAAAGGATAAGTTTCAGTGTAATATTAAAGCATTGAGACTAATCAGATTCGCTCTTCAATCAGATACTTTCAGGCTGGTAAGTTCATGCAGCACTGCCAAAGAAATATGGGATAGGCTGTGAGAGTTATATTCCACAGACGAAGATCTGGAGCATTCCATTCAGACCCTACTTTTATCTGAGTTTGGCGAATTTAAGCAGAATCCCGAGGAAACTGTTACTCAGACATTCGATCGCTTCAATCATCTTCTCAGTAAGATGATTAAACACGATATTGAAAGGAAGTTGATTGAACAAAAAGTTACGTTTTTGAATGGTCTTAGATCTGAGTGGAGAGCGGTTGTGTCCACTGTTAAAGCTCATGAGCAATTCAAATCATATTTATTGGCTAAACTGGAAGGGATTTTGAAATCCCAAGAAAAGATTGTCTTGCAGGAGAAAAATGTGGTTTCAAGCTTGGGTTCCTTGGCCCTTCTATCTAAAAGCAAAAGTGTGGTAGAAGATGAAGATCTTAACTTAGAAGACTATGACCTTACCTCTGAAGATTATGCAATGATGGTGTCAAATCCAAAGAGGTTTATTAAGAAAAGGTTTCCTACCAATAAGAACAGAAATTGGCAAGGAAGCTATAGTTCTGAAAAAGTGAGGGAGGAACCGAAGGCAGAAGAACCAAAGAAAGAGCCGAAAGCTGAAGGAGATTCAGGTGTGAACTACTACTACTGTGGAGGAAAGAACCACTATGCCAAAGACTGTGTCCTAAAGAAAATGGCTGAAAAGGATGAAGAAAAAGATGAAGAAGCTGTGTTGATGAAAAATCTGGAAGAGATCAAGAGAAAGAAAACTACTGCTAACCCTTCTATGAATGCTTTAATTGTGTAGGGTTCGATAGAGGATGATGAGTTTGGTGGCGTGGAGGTCTGGTCAACCGACTCTGAGGATGATGAAGTCAGAAAGCCATCTCATGGAAAGGCTTACGTTGCGAAAGGTGAAGGAAGCGGTGGAAAGTGTTTGATGGTGTCAGATGTATCTCAAATGAGGGGATACAACACAGACGGTGGGAATGAAGACACGAAGGAGAGAGAGGACTTGTGCTTCACAACAAAACCTCTCAGCGTGCAGTTTAATGAGCTTGATGAATTAATCAAGAAGGTACAATCCATTTTTGTTTCATTCAAAGTCCCACTAAATTCATATGAAAAAGAATTAAAAAATGTAAATTCAAGAATCTCTCATCTAGACAGCAGTTTAACTCAAACACGGGTCACCAATTCTAACCTAACTGACCAAATAAGCAGGGTGTCTTCAAAGAGTGAGGAACGGAGGATGTGGATAGAGCTGAAGGAGTCAGATTTGATCATATCCAAAGATGAAAACATTTATTTAGAAAGAGACAATTTAAAACTTTTGAAACAAAGAAATGTGTTTTGTTTGATTGCTAAGTGTCTTTATTCTAACATCACTCAACTTCATCTTAGCTGTGAAATAGGACAGAAAATTCATCGCATGATTTTGCCCTTCCTTGAGTTTAAGGAAGATGAAATTGACGCTGAAGCATATAATTGTGAAAGTGTAGTTTTGTCTGAGGATGTAAATCCGACTTATATGTATGGTCTAGACAAAATCGAATCTTTCATAAAGTCCAAGGACCATAAGGACATGCTGAAAAATCTTTTGGATGAAAATGATAAACTAAAACTAAGGATTGGAACCATACAAAAGTTTGACTCATTGAATGCCAACTTGAGCTCAGAAAATAAAATTAATGATTAAAATGCATCTGAGCTTAATGAGGATGATGATATGAGTGAAATTTCTATAGAGGATGAAGTTGACTGTTCTGAGTTTGTCAAGAGCGAACCCGAAAACCACAAAAATTTTATTTCAGAAAATTCTGTGGAGTTTGCTCGTCTGTCCCAACAAAAGTCCCCGATCCTTGAAGAAAAAGCTATTGTATACCAAAAGGTAAGGACGACTCCAAATCAGGTGTATAAGGTCACAGGAGCAACCGAACATCAGACAGCCGAACTCACAGCCATTGTAAATGAAGATAATGCTGATGGTTGTGATGAGTTCTTCTGGTCCACCCCTATTAATAATGCTGACGAAACCATTGGTCTGTCGGAGTGGACGTCCTGGAAAACCAAAGGCAGATATGTTCCAGAGCCACTAAACAAACCTGACAACTTCGACGTGCCAAGTACTAGTGGTGCAAAAGAAGTTCCTGAAGAAAAAGGAGTTCCTGCAGAAGAAGTCACTCCTTCAAGCGAAACATCATCAGTTCCAATTGAACCGGCTGACAAGAAGCAAAAGCAAAAAAGCCAACATCCACCGACAGCCAAAGCAAGTAAAGGATCAGAAGCAGTAAAGGAATCAGAGATACAAGAAAAATCTCTCTGAACGAAAACATTTTTGGCGATCTCAAAACGCCCATTTCTCTTATCATGACAGAAATTCAAAGTCAGAGAAAAGTGTTGTTAGGAAGCAAGAGAGTAATAATAACCGAAAGGAAAGGTTCGGTTCTGAGAATCATAACAACCGAAGGGAAAGGTTCGGTTCAGAGAACACCAGCTACCAAAAGCATAACTTCGGTTCCAAGAGCAAAAGCGACCAAAGTTCGATATTCGGTCCCACAAATGACCAAAAACAAAAGTGTCACTCAGGACCTCAAATCAATAAAACTTCTCAGTCTAACTTCTCTCGTTCTAATTCTTCTAATTCCTCTCAACCTCATTCTAAATCCAATTTTGTTCATACTCAAAATCCAAAATCATCAACAGATTTGAAAGGCAAATCGAAGGTTTCCTCAGTCAAGACTGATCAAAATCATTCTAAAGTCCAAATGCCTAAACCTGAATCCAAACCGAATGTAACAAATCTCAACAAAATTAAGGTTTTCACCATTAAAAAGAAAGATGAAACAACTTTAATAAAAAGAACATATCTTGTTGACATCTCTCTTACTATTCCTGTTCCTGTAAAAGGCTCACGTAGACCCAAGAAACTTTGGGTTCCTAAATCTACTTAATTTTTGCAGGTTATTAGTGACGAGCAGTTTGACGAAGAATGGTATATTGATAGTGGCTGCTCACGTCACATGACAGGAAGGAAGGAAGAGCTGACGGAATTTCGGTCTCTTTCAAACGGGGGAAATGTCAAGTTCGGGAACAACTCATTCGGCACGATAAAAGGTTATGGAATGATAACAAATGGAGATTTCACGATTAGAAAGGTTGCATACGCTGAAGGACTACAGCACAACCTCATCAGTGTGTCTCAGCTCGTTGGAGGTACCGGTCTCAAGGTCTCATTCGACGATGAGGGTTCAGAAATAATAGAGAAGAAAACAAAAAGAGTGATTCTCAAATCGGAGCGCAAAGGCGAAATGTTTCCTCTTAATCTCAAACCTATCAAAGGAAATCCAGCTATCTGCCTTTTGTCCAAAGCACAATCTGACGAAAGCTAGTTGTGGCACAGAAGGCTCTTGTTGGATTAGTGTCTAAGCCCGTAACCATATTTGGTAAGTACTTGACCCGGTTGTGCATAGTCCTTTTGGGTTGCCTTCACCAAAGCAACTTGACTGGAGAAATTAAATAGAGAGAGAGAGGTTATTGTGATTTATTAATATGTTATAAGAATAATATATTAAAGGAAAAATCATATTTGTTTAATTAATATTGGTCAATAATTAATTAGGAATTAATTTTGTGATCAAGTGTAATTAATTAAACTAGAGGGTCTGAATTGTAATTATAAGATAGTTACAAGATAGGGCAATATTTATCCTTGTTAAAGGATGGACGAATTCAAGGATAAGGATATCCTTAAAATCGTCCAAGGATAAGAGGATAAGGGTTTTTCAAGGCTTATCTTGTGGTTGCTTGGTGGGCAAGCAACTGGATAAGGATAAGGACTGAAACCCTAATCTAAACCCTATATAAAGACCCCTAGGCCTTTAGAATTCGTGTACATGCTCCTAAGAGGTCCCAAGGATGAATTCCATCTCCTCCCTCCTCTATCTTAAGCCTCTCCAATTGCTTGTGGTGTTTGTGAGCCATTAGAGGCACTACACTTGTGGTGCTTGCTTTCAAGACTTAGGATTTGAAGATTTAAGTTGTTATTGCAATATAACAACTAGAGGTATGTAATCCAATCTTGTATGTTGATTTCGAAAATAGCAATGCACATTAGGGTTTTATTCTTGTGTTCATAATGTTGTGTATCTAATAGTGAAAACATAGATCCAAACTAGGGTTGCATGCACACTTAGGATTGTTTGTATAAAACTCATCAGTGGTATCAGAGCCTTTGGTTAACTTGTTTTCAATTATTTTTATTCAATTGTATGAACTTGACAAATTAGGGTATATAGCCAATAAACCCTAGGAGGCCATAGATTTCGAGATTAGGGTTTCCTAACCCTAATTTGCGAAAATCTTGAAAGGTTTTTTGAATCCTTTCCTTTCAATCCAAGATTTCGAAATCTAGGGTTTGCAAACCCTTAGATTTCGAGATTTGCCTCCTTCCCCATGATAAGATCCTAAATTTTAGGGATTTGGATAATCCCATATCTTGTAATTATCCTTTAATAGTTAAATATGGTAATTAAAGATCATGAATTATCCCATCCCTATTTTCGAAATTTATAGAGGGATTTAAGGGATTAGGATAACTTAAATGTTTAAATGGTAATTATCTTTTAGATTTAGATAATCCCTTATGATTTGATAATTTAAATTAATAGTTTAATTTAAGATAATTATTAAATCAAAAGTTTTAATAATTAAAATTTTAATTTAAGTGACATTAAATTTCGAAAATTTTAATTGAAGATTAAAACCCTAGTATTTTTAAAATGTTTAAAATACACCCTATACTATTATATTATTACAAGCTTAATAAATATATATATATATGTATAATTAAAATGCTAGTCTTACCGTTAGTAGGCCTCATTCACGAAGCCGGTCTATAAGGTGGGTATAAGGTTGCGGCCTATAAAATGGCGCTTAATGGGTGTACCCTCACACCCACCGCTTGCTTGATCGGTGGAGGGTCGTTAGCCGAACGGGTAGGATAGGGCAACCTCATTCTCTCATTAAAAGTATAATAAGAAATACAAAGTAACTACATGTTTTCTAAAATTTCCCAATCTTAGTTACTTTAGGAAAAGTGAATTTGATGCAATCCCATGAAATTACACTTTGCACCTTGCTAAGAAGTTAGTGGAGCGTGATTGGTTTACCGGCACACTAATTGGTTCTAAGCGAAGGTGGCAAAGGGTGATTCGTTGTTTATCATAGTTCGATGGAGCGTGTGTGGTTTACCGGCACATTGAATAGGTGATCGTTACAACGAAGGCACCATGTGAATTTGCATGGTAATTCACACCCGCTTTGTGATCCTCGGTATCCCAGTCACAAATGAGAGGGGCATATCAAGATTTAAACATGCCATTGAAAAGTTTCAATGAATCTCATCCGAACCTAGGAATTCTCAATACATTTAGAACTTAGAGTTAGGTTTTTCATGATGGAGAATTAGTGAATCGTCATTCACTTACCTTCAAATTATTTGCGTTTAGATTACGGCACCCCTTTTCTAAGATGTAAATATTGTTGTTGGATCCTAGCCCTAATTTTCTTATTGGGTGATAATTAGGGATTCATATTCTAATCTATCTTTCTCCTTTTCCTTTGTAGATGTCGAAATCAAACAACGCTGCTGATAGTTCCTTCTCATTGATGAGCCTTTGCCAAAAGGTTACTTTCGATGGAACGAACTTTAGCGAATGGATAAGATACATTCGCACAATTGCTCGCTACGAGGACAAGGAGTATGTCCTTGATGAAAAGCTCGAGAAGATCAATCCAGAAATCGCTACTCCGGCTGAAATGAGTGCTTTTGAGACTCATGAGCGTGATGCAACGAAGGTTCACTGCATCATGATAGCCACAATGAACTCCGAATTCCAAAAGTCCTATGAGGACATGTATCCATACGAGATGCACCAAGACTTATTGGAGAGATACCACCAAAACGCGAGACAAGAGCGTTATGAGATTTTCACTAACATGATTTCCGCTAAGATGGGTCATGGAGAGTCTCTTACCGTGCACCTGCAAAAGATGCAAAGGTATGTCGATCGTCTTCGCAAGTAGAATGTTGACTTTGGGGAAGACTTGGCGGTCGACATGGTGCTTCACTCTTTGCCTCCGATGTACAATCAATTTAGGATGACCTACCACATGAACAAAGAAGAGGTCACCCTAAGCAAACTCCAAGGTCTCTTGAGGGTCGTTGAGAGCAACTTCAAGGACAAGTCTGTTGCACCAACTCCCAATCCACCCGCTTCTCCTGTCTTGGCTATTGGTGAAGGAAAGGGAAAGAAGAGGAAGGCTTCGTCTAAAAACTATCGCAAGGTTAAAGCCCGAGATGGTGCCTCTTCTAGTAGGACCAAAGTTGAACCGCTAAGCCCTGCCCTAACCCTAAGGAGGCAGAGTGCCACCACTGCCACAAGATAGGACATTGGAAGAGAAGCTGCACAGAGTACCTGCAAGCCATCAAAGAAGGAAAGATCAAGCCATCTTTCGCAGGTATATACACAATTAAATCTAATGATTCTAGTCATGCTATTTCTTGGGTTCTTGATACCGGTTGTGGTTATCACATTTGTTCTAATGTGCAGGGACTAAGAAGAAGTAGGGATGTGGAGCAAGGAAGAATCAATCTAATCATGGGGAACAGAAGGTCGTCGCCTGTGACCAAGATTGGAGTGTATTCTTTAGTGCTTAGGAATAATTTATGTTTAGATTTGAACAATTGTTGCTATTCGCCAGAAATGGCTAGAAACATCATTTCATTTCATGGTTTATATAGACAAGGTTTTAGATTTTCTTTTAATAATGAGAATGGTTCTATTTTGGCTTATCTGAATGGTGTCTTTTACTTTGAAGCTATACCATGTAATGGAATTTATGAAACTGTTATGATTGTTGATAACTTAGGAAATGATGTTTTGAACATAGATTCTTCCACTAGTATGGATAAAGCATCCTTGTGGCATTGTCGTCTTGGACATGTTAACAAGAAACGCATAGCCCAACTCCAAAAGGATGGAGTGTTGGAGTCATTCGACCTTAGGGAAGATGACACGTGCGAGTCTTGTTTGCTTGGAAAGATGACTAAGTCACCCTTCGCTGGTACGTGCGAAAGGGGTGAAGGTTTATTGGACCTAATACATACCGATGTATGTGGACCGTTTAGATCAGCCACGAAGGATGGGGACCGCTTCTACGTGACTTTTACCGATGACTATAGTAGATATGGGTATATCTATTTAATCAAGCAAAAGTCAGAAACTTTTGAAAAGTTCAAAGAGTTTAAGAATGAAGTGGAGAATCAATTGGGCAGGAAGATCAAGATGCTTCGATCCGATCGAGGAGGAGAGTACCTAAGTCTTGAATTCCACGATCATCTCAAGGAGTGTGGAATAGTTTCGCAATTGACGCCACCTAGGACACCACAAATGAATGGTGTGGCAGAAAGGCGTAATCGAACCTTATTGGATATGGTTCGCTCTATGATGAGTCATGCTTCGCTATCAATATCTTTTTGGGGGTATGCCTTAGAGACTGCCGCCCATATCCTTAACCGAGTCCCTACTAAGAAGGTTGCCAAAACACCTCACGAGATGTGGACGGGGAAAGCTCCTTCGTTGGCACATATCAAGGTTTGGGGTTGCGAGGCTTTCGTAAGACGAGACACTCACGACAAACTTGAACCTCGAAGTGAGCGATGTATTTTCATCGGCTACCCGCAGAAATCCTTTGGATATCTCTTCTATAGACCGAAGGACAATGTTGTCTTTGTTGCGAGGAGAGGAGTTTTCCGAGAGCGAGAACTCATAGGCCAAGAGGACAGTGGGAGGCAAATCGAGCTTGAAGAGATTCAAGAGTCGATAGATGAAGGAACCTCTACCGCTGGCACTCAACCCGAGGAGGAAACTCCGGTTGAACCAATTGACGAGTCCTTGCCTCTTAGACGTTCCGATAGAGTTAGAGTTCAACCCCAGTTTTATGGTTTTCATATTACTACCGAAGGGGACACGTATATTAGTGATGGTACACTAGTAAATCTTGATGAACCTAATAGCTATAAGGAAGCCATGGCAGGCCCGGAGTCTGCGAACTGGAAAGAGGCGATGGATAGCGAGATCCAATCCATGTATGATAACCAAGTTTGGAATTTGGTTGATCATGTGCCCGGACGTAAGACTGTTGGGTGTAAGTGGATCTTCAAGAAGAAGACCGACGTGGTTGGAAAGGTACACACATATAAAGTGCGATTGGTTGCGAAGGGCTTTACTCAAACTCCCAGAGTTGACTATGAAGAGACCTTCTCACCATTTGCGAAGATAAAATCTATTAGAGTGATGCTAGCTATTGCCGCATTTCATGATTATGAGATTTGGCAAATGGATGTCAAGACCGCTTTCCTTAATGGAAAGTTGGCTGAGGATGTTTACATGGCTCAGCCAGAAGGGTTTGTGGATCCGAAGCATCCGAATAGAGTGTGTAAGCTTGAGAAGTCCATTTATGGACTTAAGCAAGCATCTCGCAGATGGAATCTCTGCTTCGATGAGAAAGTCAAAGAGTTTGGATTTGTACGAAGCGAAGATGAGTCGTGTTTATATGTCAAAGCCATTGGGAGTATAGTAAGCTTTTTAGTTTTATATGTCGATGACATATTACTCATAGGAAACGACATCCCGACTTTGCAGGAGGTTAAGTCCTGGCTCGGGAAGTGCTTCGCTATGAAGGACCTCGGAGAAGCTTCTTACATTTTGGGAATAAGGATAGTAAGAGAAAGAAGTAAGAGACTAAATGGACTTAGTCAGAACACTTACTTAGAGAAAGTACTAAAACGTTTTAGTATGGAAAACTCGAAGAAGGGAGAATTACCGATACAAAGCAATGCCAAATTGAGTAAGACTCAAAGTCCGAGTACCGAAGCTGAGATAGCTGAAATGAGCCGAGTTCCATACGCTTCCGCAGTTGGCTCAATCATGTACGCTATGACTTGTACTCGCCCTGATGTAGCCTTTGCTTTGAGCATGGTTAGTAGATATCAAGGGAACCCTGGCAGAGCACATTGGATTGCTGTGAAGAATATCCTTAAGTACCTTCGGAGGACGAAGGAATGGTTTTTAGTCCTTGGAGGGAGTGATGACTTGAAGGTGCGAGGGTACAGTGACGCCAGCTTCCAAACCGATAGGGACAACTATCGTTCGCAATTGGGCTGGGTATTTACCCTAAATGGAGGAGCAGTGACTTGGAAGAGTTCCAAACAGGAAACAGTAGCTGATTCAACATGTGAATCAGAGTACATAGCAGCGAGCGAAGCGTCGAAGGAGGCAATATGGCTGAAGAACTTCATTGGTGACCTTGGAGTTGTACCCGCCATAAAGGAGCCCATGGAGATTTTCTGTGATAATGAAGGAGCGGTTGCCTTGACCAAGGAACCGAGGGATCATGGCAGATCTCGACATATCGACAGAAAATATCACTTCATCAGACATCGTGTAGAAGAAGGACAAATCGTAGTGAAGAGGATATCATCAGAAGATAACCCAGCAGATCCGCTTACGAAAGGACTGAGTAGGGTTAAACACTTGCAGCATGCTAGGAGTATTGGGCTGAAGGATGGTATTAGCATAGATTAGATAGTTTTAGAAACGTGTAATAGATAAATCTAATTGACATTTGATGATTAAATAAAGGAGTTTTATTTATAAGTAAAGCTACTGTCATATGTTAATTGTTTAACTATTGTTTCAATTTTTTTGCATGTTTTGACTTCCAGAATAATTGAGTTTATTAGGAATAATCGAATTATTCAAATTGTCCACAATCGTTATGTGTTGGAAGTAGATATGAATGAAGATTGTCATGAATTGGTGCGTAGATTGTCTAAATGGTATTAGACATAGCAAAGGGTTGCTGTGACGTTCATGAGTGCTTATGAACTGGTTTTGAGCATTGGAATAAACCCGCGCTTGCTGGAATCACCGTATGGAATATGATATATAAGAGGTGATCGCAAGACGATAATATCATATAGTCTTAAAACCTAGATATATGGTTTATTATTTGCTAATTGATTGTACATTGATAATGCGAAAACGCATTGGTAACTCAATGTTATAAAACGCAT
This sequence comes from Lactuca serriola, assembly GCF_051521515.1. Classification (NCBI taxonomy): domain Eukaryota; kingdom Viridiplantae; phylum Streptophyta; class Magnoliopsida; order Asterales; family Asteraceae; genus Lactuca; species Lactuca serriola. The sequence goes on along the minus strand of NC_136411.1, from coordinate 91,984,045 downwards.
TGTTGTGTATAGTTGATTATTGAATAAGTAAATGCATATAAGTCGAAGTTTATCTGTAAATTTTATCCTAAGAGGGTAGAAGAGATATCTCGGCCGCTCGATGATTTGATTTGACTTATGTGCCGGGCCCGGTCAGAATTAAATTGATGTGTTCGATTAAGTTCTATGTCAAATAAATCGGAGATCGAGAAACCTAAATGCTTGACTAATCATTCCATAGAATTGTCAGCATGATATCTAACAGAGGACTGTACGATCCCTTATCTAGATGACAGGTTACTGATAAGATCAGAGTTTGACAGCGTCTTTGAGAGCTACGATTGCTAATCGGGTTGCACGTTACATTTGTGGTTACTAGACTTATCCAAGTGGGAGACTGTTGGATTAGTGTCTAAGCCCGTAACCATATTTGGTAAGTACTTGACCCGGTTGTGCATGGTCCTTTTGGGTTGCCTTCACCAAAGCAACTTGACTGGAGAAATTAAATAGAGAGAGAGGTTATTGTGATTTATTAATATGTTATAAGAATAATATATTAAAGGAAAAATCATATTTGTTTAATTAATATTGGTCAATAATTAATTAGGAATTAATTTTGTGATCAAGTGTAATTAATTAAACTAGAGGGGCTGAATTGTAATTATAAGATAGTTGCAAGATAGGGAAATATTTATCCTTGTTAAAGGATGGATGAATTCAAGGATAAGGATATCCTTAAAATCGTCCAAGGATAAGAGGATAAGGGTTTTTCAAGGCTTATCTTGTGGTTGCTTGGTGGGCAAGCAACTGGATAAGGATAAGGACTGAAACCCTAATCTAAGCCCTATATAAAGACCCCTAGGCCTTTAGAATTCGTTTACATGCTCCTAAGAGGTCCCAAGGATGAATTCCATCTCCTCCCTCCTCTATCTTAAGCCTCTCCAATTGCTTGTGGGGTTTGTGAGCCATTAGAGGCACTATACTTGTGGTGCTTGCTTTCAAGACTTAGGATTTGAAGATTTATGTTGTTATTGCAATATAACAACTAGAGGTATGTAATCCAATCTTGTATGTTGATTTCGAAAATAGAAATGCACATTAGGGTTTTATTCTTGTGTTCATAATGTTGTGTATCTAATAGTGAAAACATAGATCCAAACTAGGGTTGCATGCACACTTAGGATTGTTTGTATAAAACCCATCAGCTCTCTCTCATCTCAACTTCAAGGATATCAACAAACTTGTCACAGGAGGTCTTGTTAGAGGTCTTCTGTTGCTCAAGTTCGATCGCGAACATTTATGTGCTGCGTGTGAAATGGGGAAGCAGAGTCGTCAAAGTGACCCATCGATTGTAAACACTAAAGTTGTTGAACCACTAGAGTTAATTCACATTGACTTGTGTGGTCCATCAACTATCGAAAGCATCGGCGGAAGCAAGTATATTCTTGTCATTGTTGATGACTTTTCACGTTTTACATGGGTGTTCTTTCTGAAGCACAAATCTGAAGCAACTCTCAAGCTGAAGATGTTTATCAAGCAGGTTGAAGTGCAGCTGAGGAAAGTCGTTCGCAACATCAGGAGCGACAATGGGCTGGAGTTCAAAAATAAAGAATTCGAAGACTTCTTGGCAGAAAAAGGAACCAGTCACAACTTCTCAGTTCCCTACACCCCTCAACAAAACGGGATTGTCGAAAGACGAAACCGATCTTTGTGTGAGGCGGCCCGAACCATGTTAAGTTTTGCTTCTTTACCTTTATACTTTTGGGTTGATGCTATTGTTGCAGCATGTTTTACGTAGAACATGTCCTATCTCAATAAGCGTTTCACTCTTACTCCTTATGAGATCATCAACAACAGAAAGCCAAACGTCAAATTCTTCCACGTCTTCGGCTCACGATGCTTTATCTTCAATTCTAAAGAACATCGTAACAAGTTCGACGTCAAAGCCAATGAAGGGATTTTCCTGGGATATTCTCTCACTTCAAAAGCCTATCGTGTATTAAATAAGCGTTCGAGGAAGATAGAAGAAACTTATTATGTAACTTTTGATGATAGCTATGTCAAAAAGTTGAAGGCCAGTGAAGACACAGTTGGAGAAATTTTTTCTCAAACAGGCCAAGTCACAGCCTCGATTGCAAATCTGTTTGAGAAGTTTGTTAAGTTATTCGATGAACCAGAGAAGGCTACTCTCTCGGAAGCTAGTGCAGCAGAAAACAAAGTAGATCATCTGAAGCAACTCATCGAAGATGCTGCCAAGCAAATGAATGAAGGAGGATCAAGTCTAAACGACCCGCCACAACTCAGTGCTTTAGTTGAGGGGGAGGATCTACCTTCTTCAACACAACCGGGCTCACATGTTGAGGGGGAGAACTGTTCTTCAGCTTCTCCCGAAAGCCAATCTGCACCCGAAAGTCCTGTGGTACCCAAAAGCTCAAAAACACCCAAAGGTACTGCAACACCCAAAAGCTCAACACCACCCGAAACTCCTGTAGCTCCGGAAAGTCAAGATACACCTGAAAGCTCATCTGTCGAGGTGGAGAATGCCGATATGTCTTATGACGATGATAGTCAATCCGAACTAGAAGAGATAGTAAATGCTGAATTGGATCCATCCTATGATCCAAATTACCCTCCTCTTGTCAAATGGACCAGAGATCATCCTGTTTCACAGGTTGTCGGTAATGTCTCTGAAAAGGTCCTGACCCGATCTCAACTAAAGGCAAAGCAAACTTCCTTATTTTCAAAAGTAGAGTTCTGTATGTTTAACTCCTTTGTCTCAAAAGTTGAACCAAAGACAGTTAACACTGCTCTTGATCACTTCGATTGGGTTCAAGCTATGCAAGACGAACTTAATGAATTCGAAAGAAATAAAGTTTGGCGCCTCATTCCAACTCCTCAAGATGCCTCGGTTGTTGGTCTCAAATGGGTCTTTAGAAACAAGATGGACAAGGAAGGCAATGTGATAAGAAACAAAGCTCGTCTAGTGCTGAAAGGATACTGCCAGGAGGAAGGAATCGACTATGAGAAAACTTTTGCTCCTGTGGCTAGGCTGGAATCTGTTCGAATATTTCTTGCCTATGCTGCACACAAGAACTTTGAGGTCTACCAAATGGACGTAAAGTGTGCATTTCTAAATGGAGAACTCGAATAAACGGTGTACGTGGAGCAACCTCCTGGATTCGTCAATGAAAAATATCTCAATCACTGTTATATTCTGGACAAAGCGGTATATGGACTGAAACAAGCACCGAGGGCCTGGTATGAAACGCTAACCAAGTTTTTAAAGATGTCCAAATTCAAACAAGGTTCGGTTGACCCAACCCTCTTTCGTAAGAAGGAAGGTAACCACCTTATGATTGTTCAAATCTATGTCGATGATATCATCTTTGGCTCAACGAATCCTAGCTTAACGGCTGGATTCAGAAAGCTGATGGAGACTAAATTTGAAATGAGCTCAATGGGTCCGATTAACTTTTTTCTTGGCTTAAATATTAGACAGGGACCCGAAGGCATCTTTATTAACCAGGAAGCTTACACCAAGACTCTCCTTGCGAAATTCGGCATGATGGGAGACTCAAAGGTTAAAGTTCTAATGGCGTTCGGTACAAAGCTCACTCCATCCTTAGATAAGCCAGCAGTCGATATTACGCTATATCGCCAAATGATCGGTTCTTTAATGTACCTTACTGCTAGCAGGCCTGATATAATGTTTTCTGTTTGTTACTGTGCTAGATTTCAGGCAAATCCTCGTGAACCTCACATGCTTGCAGTGAAGAACATACTCCGGTATCTCAAGCGAACTACCTCTCTCGGCTTATGGTATCCATCCAACTCAGGTTTCTTCGTTCAAGCCTATTCAGATGCAGACCTTGGAGGTTGTGGACTAGACAGGAAAAGCACCACTGGAGGCTGCCAATTCCTTGACGGGAAGTTGGTTAGCTGGCAATCAAAGAAACAGACCTGTGTATCTCTGTCTACCGCTGAAGCAGAATACATAGCAGCTGCCTCCTGTACATCTCAAGTGATTTGGATCCAAAGCCAACTCCGGGACTATGGACTCAATATGAAAAAGATCCCACTATATTGCGACTCTGAAAGTGGAATTAGGATCTGTCATAACCCAGTGCAACACTCGAAGACTAAGCATATAGCACTGAGGTATCACTTCATTAAGGATCATGTGGAAGATGGGAATGTCGAAATTCACTTTGTTCGAACCACTGATCAACTGGCTGACATCTTCACCAAAGCTCTTCCTGAAGCATCTTTTAACAAAATACTACAAGGGCTAGGTATGATGGAATCGGAGTCAGTACCAAAAATTACCTCTCAAGATCAAAAGTAAGAAGCGAAATAGACCGAACGTTCGGGTTCGGGTCTTGTGCTCATGTACCGAAATGAACCGAACGCTCAGGTTCGGTTGTATCATCTGATCTTCGCTTATCACTCAAAGGTATTTTTTTGGTTGTAGATCTTATGTATAATTTTTCCAAATTCATTTCTGCTATTGTCAAAGTTATTTTCTTTTTCAAACCTATTTTCTTTGGCAACCGAAATAAACCGATCGTTCGGGTTCGGTTCCAAAGTTTTTCTCAACCGAAATAAACCGATCGTTCGGGTTCGGTTCCAAAGCTTTTCTCAACCGAAATAGACCGAACGCTCGGGTTCGGTTTCAACATTTTTTTTTGTTTGTTTTTTTTATGTCTTATTTTTTTTATTATCAAACATTCCAAAAATATTTTTTCTCGTAAATTCAAAAACTCCAAAAATATTTTAATTTTTTATTTTTTTTATTTTTTTATTTTGGCTTTTATTTTATTTTCTTTGTCTACTTGTGGGTAAATCATTTCACTAGCTAAATGTCCCTAGAAGCATGCTGCTGTATGAGTCCAAAGCCTCACCTGATTCTGAATAATAGCCTTACTGACCTGGTATAAACAAACCTTGTCTTCCCAATTAGGCTATCATATTTATTCTAATCATGAGCTACCTAACTCTCTTCTCACATGAGATAAGAGTTTTCTGCTTGGTCCTATTTTTACAGCAGAGGTACTTTGATTTCTTTATACCATCTACATCATTTTTCTCCATCTCACTCGTTTCACAAACGTAACCCTTGAGACTCTCAGACATTACCACTGAGGTTTATGGTTGCATAATTTCTGTGTTCATGATCTTAGCTTCGTGTCACTACGTGCTAAGTGAAACCCAAAATTCAATACCCATTATGCATTGACGGTGAATAATTAATTTGCTCAAGCTTTCACTAATGAATTGACGAACGTACAACATGAAATCTCTATTTTTTCTTTTGAGTGATTCCTATGAAATTGTTAACACCCATAACATTTCTTCCCTTGGGATCCAGTTTTAATTTTTGTTGAGATTTCATACATTTCCTAGCCAAATTAAATTATCTTTCAACCTACTTGTTCAACAGACTACCCCGGTCTCACAAGTACTTCGTTCGATTTCTGTCTTATATCAAGCATAGGAATTTTGAATCGAAGCGAAAGCCATCCTCATTAGCCTAATTAAAAGATGCCTTTCAACACTTCTTAATAAGTGTCTGATCGTTATTCAACGAGAAACCACACAAACACTTTAAAGTCTCTCTTGACTTTGAAGGAAGAGATTCGTGCCCGGGATCTTTTGTTTCGTGTCATTATTGACATCACCTAATCCCTCAAAAGTTTTGCTTTATTTCTTCTCTTTTACACACTCAGCACGAAAATCTTTTTGATTTTCCAAAATTCCGGTTTCATTAATTCTAAGGAATTTTAATTGGGTTGGTTGTTATCAAAAGTTGTGGTTAATATTGATCCACGTGGCGGTTTAATTTTAAAGATGTCGTTTCAATTTAAAGGGATAAGATGACGACATGATGACTCAGGCGGGAGTCCAATCGATTTGATTTCAAACGGCGCCTGATGGGAAGGCGTGTAATTAGGGACTGACACTCTCTCTCATGCGTGATCATCGGCCACGCCAACTGTCACGCGTCAGTCACCTCCGAAAACTCTTCGTTTTTCGATCGAAGATTTGGAAAGATTTTTCTCTCTCCTTTACTCTCACTATAAAAGGCAGTGTAAACCACCATTTACCTCTTTACTGTGCCTAGATTTCCAGAGAGCCAGAAATCCTTCAACCTTCACTGTTCATCATCTCTTCCGCTTTCTTCAAAACAATGGCAGATTCTTCTTCAGTCCACGCAACATCCCACATCTTGCCCATTCGCCCACAGCAAAGCTTGATCATCGATTTAACCCCTCATTCGTATGACGCATTCATGGTCCCCATCATCGAATGCCTGAAGTTTTCCCCAATCGCTCCTGCACTTACCAGGGCTGAAACAGTTCCTATGGAATTCCTGTCACAAATCTTTGCCACCGCTCACTACGACAAGGTCGTTGACAGAATCTTCTTCGATGTCTTTCAGCACAAGGCGTCGATTTCAAAGCAGCGGTTCTGCTCGTTGTTAGGGTTTGACGTGGATTCTTCCAGGGTCAATCCGGAATCAATCCCCATGGGTCATCTGTTCAACATGTTCTACAACATGGGATACACGGAGGTGCTTACTACGGTAACGAAATTCAAGAAGTCGTGTCTACCTCCACAGTGGAATGGGATGTTTACTGTTTTGTTCAAGGGTTTATCTGAACGAAGTGTCGAGTCTGATGGAGCCATTCGTTTATTCCTCTCCATCATGTACGGGATCTACAATGGCATCAACATGGACTACGGGTCAGTCCTGTGGCAACAACTTATCCAGAGTCTCTCTTCGATCTCCCGGCACTCAGAGATCTCATATGCTCGGTTCTGGACTATTGTCACAAAATGGGTGATGGACAAGTACCACGTCCCCATTGTCGCTGGTGCTCCAATGTCTTCGATTGGTACCTTCCATACCATGAAGATCATTGTGTCGGATGCTTCCAAGTTTCCCTTCAACGGGTCTATCCCGGAAACCATGTATGGGGATGTTCCTGCTGATAGCCGGATCATTCAAACGTATAAGGATTTCAGACGTTCTGGTCCGAGGGATCTTACTCCGGAGATGCTGAAATCAATTCATGACGCCGACAAGCCTGCTCCAAGAGGCAAGGAGGCTGATAAGGGAAAACAAGTGGCCAAGGGGGCAAAAGGCCCGTCTCCAAAGAAGAGGAAACCCACCAGGGTTGCTCAGTCTCCACAGCAGAAGAGGAGAAAAACCCAACCAAAGCGAAAGCTGATTATCGCTTCATCCTTAAGCGAATCTGAGGACGAGCGTTTTGATTCGGATGGATCTCAACGTGGCAACACTCCACCACGATCTCCAACCCATGAAGTTCATGTTTCTCCTTCTCCTGTCTCCTCTCCACCGGTCACAATACCTTTTTCTATTCCCCCCATAACTTCCACCACTCAAATACCACCCACTTCTATCCCCATATCTCCACCAATATTCACCGAAGCAACCACAACCACCACTGCAGATGTTAGAACCAACGTATCTGATACGGGGGTTCATACTGACGCACCAAAATCCACCCCAGCACCCGAACCCACACCTACACCCGAACAAACAACCCAACCCGAACCTACCCATACTACCGAACCACCAGCTTCACCACCACCATCTTCTCCTGGTCACGCATCAGGGGAAGAAGAACCACTCCTTGGCGGGGAGAATATGACTTTTGACTCGGTCTACTATAGCCCGTTTCAAGTGCAAAGCGATGACGATGATGACGCTCCTGTTACAAAAAGGCATCTCCAGGAGCTCCATGACAAAATTGACTCACTCATCGCCTCCCCTTCCACTTCTCAGTCATCCCTATCTGAAGCTGCAGTTCAGAAAATTGTTGTCGCTATCTCCAAAGCTCAGCAAGCTTCACTTGATTCTGCCACCACCGCCATAGATGCCTCCACCAAAGCCTGTCAGGCTGCGACCGAAAAAGTCAATAAAATATTTACTGATGCTTCTTCCTTGTTGAAGTCTTTACAGGAGAGTGCCAATGCCGCCAAGACTACGCTGGAACCTATTGTCCACCAGCTGGCAACATCAGTCACAACTGAGTTGAAGTCCTTCGCTTCTCTTCGTCAAACAATTTCTGACGACAACTCAGCTTTCCGAACAACCATCGAAGAGCGTCTCTCCATGCTTCAAGAAGACTTAGCTGCCGAGAACTCTCTCATGGATGCTCTCGCAAGGAAGACTACCGCTCTGAAGGTCAAGAGTACTCAACTCTCCAACTGTCAACAGGAGATTGACTCTCTTCGATCTGAAAAAGAGAGGTGGTTAAATCGTGTGTTTCGGATGTCCACTCTGCTATCTTCAACATCCTTGAAGCACATGACCCCATCATCAATTACTCAGTACGTCGTACCCTTGACGAGAAGCTCGCTCCCGCCCTCGCCCTACTCAGCAAAATCGAAGGGCTCGTTAATTTCGTGTCCATTCCGAAACAAGGGGGAGAAAAAGAACAAGTGTCTTTGTGACATACCCAAAATCTCGGCCAGAAAAGACAGATTTCATTTATGCTTTTTAAATAATTTCAGAGTAAATCCTTTTGATTTAAAAGAGTTGCGGAATTTGTTCCCAAAACAAAACATGATAAAATAATATTTATCAAAGCATTTCATCAAGAGATGCATTTTCATTATATAATCAAAACTCGGGATGTCATGTTCCGATACAGACCATAAAGCATAAACGATAACATTACAAGTCATTCAACAAATATATACATATACAGACTTGTAAACAAAACAACTCGATGATTCATCCATCTTACGCCCTTGCGCCACTTCCTGTAATACAAATAAAACTGAGTGGGTCAGGCTTGGGAGCCTGGTGAGCATATAGGGTTTTCAACCCACAATAAATAAATTATATTTAATTTCACCAACCAATGACTATCCCGATTACCCATTCCCGTTATCCTCACTTTACGTCCCTAAAATAACATCTATCTCAAGGGACCTAATCTAGGATTTTCATCGGGACGGACATTACTGCTAAGGGGTTTCCTCAACAATAGATATCCTAAAGGCAACCATGAGGGGGGATAGAGTACACCGGTGAACACATCGTTCACAACACCTACAGGTTATGAACCTGCTAGCGTTCCACAGGACTGTCTAGAAAGAGTCCGTGGTCGTTATCCATACTCTGCTGAATAACCAGATCAACAACAACAACATCGAGGCCTCTCATCTGTTTATCACACACTAACTATCTACCCATGTTCTACCCAACATATTAGTAGATAAAAATATATATTTTCATACATAGTTTAAAACTTGTATATCATTTTCATTCAATACATATTCCACATAACAGATGAGGCACACCCACATAACACGTATTTCATAGAAAGTAAATCAGATCTATGAGATAGAAGAGAATGAATATACATTCACACTTATGACAACAAAATTATACACATAAACAACAATATACTTAATACACTCAAACCATACTTGTATTATTATCGTGTTTATGAAAGGTGGTATACACTCACTTGATCTGAAGACGATCGGACAACACTACGACTTGCAGAAGTAGTAATCCTCAGCAGATCTGGAAGATCTCTACAAAAATCGAACTTCTTGCGGGCAGAGCTTCGGCTCGGGAATCGCACTTTTCGGGATCTCGGGATCGCAAAACTTCCTTCTTAACTTGGATATGAGATCCGGGGTGTCGGGATGGCTTCGGGGGTTTACGCGCAGAGCTTCGGCACGAAAACGAGGAGAAATGAGCAAATAAGCCCGGAACCCTCGCATCCTATTTATAGGAGGCTGGAGCCTCGGAGTACGCGGGGCGTACGCCTGTACGCGGGGCGTACTCGTCCGAAATCGTCATGGCGTTCGTCATCCGAAGAACTCGAGTGCGAAGGTCGTCATGCTTCGCTGTACGCTGGGCGTACTTCGGATAAGCCCGGTGACTCCCCTTCGGATAATGTCGGGTTTAATAGTTAAATTTAATTATTAATTATTTAATAAACTTCGAAAATTCATATCTTCTTCATACGAACTCCGTTTTCGACATTCTTTATATCCACGCATAGGTGAGACTACGCTCTACAACTTTCGTTTAGACTTCGTCGGCTAATTTTGACTTTATTTTTATTATTTATTTTTAATAGGCCGGGACAGAAAAAGTTCGTTATAAATTCATAACTTCTTCGTTTAACGTCCGTTCTCGCCTAACTTTTCATCGCTTCGATACCAACAACGAGACCTTCGATCCTCGTTTAGATTGTTTCGGCTAGAAACCGCTCGATCTCAAATCGAGTATTTCAGGCTGCATACCGCTAAGCCGAAACTTCGATAAATCATAACTTCCTCATACGAAGTCAGATTTGGGCGTTCTATATATATTCGGAAACCTCGTTTCAACTACTACAACGTTATCCAAAGATATCAAGTTTATTTTACACTTAAATTTTGACGCTTATTTTTATTCTTAATTAATCAAACCACATAATTAAGCAATTAAGCACAAAACACATAATACTCTAATAATACACTTCTATTATTTCAAAACGGGTTACAAAGGTTAACCTAGACTATTATATCAACATTAATGACAGGCCCAGAAAAACAGGCGTTACAGTCTCAACCACCTCCTACTTCAGCAACTCACACAACCGAACCTCCTCTAGTAGGCCAAGCCTCCGGTTCTGGTGTGAAAGACAAAGGCAAAAACATTGCTGAGGAGAGTGAAGATGATGATAAAGAGACAATTGCCGACATTCTGAAGCGGCAAAGTCGAAACAATGAGGCTGACATCAGTGCTCGTGTGGCAAGAGAGGCTGAAGAAGCCGAACGTAAACAGAAGGAAGCCCACGACCTTCTATTATTTTTATTCTTAATTAAATTAAGACACATAATTAAGCACAAAACACATAATACTCAAGTAATACACTTCTATTATTTCAAAACGGGTTACAAAGGTTAACCTAGACTATTATATCAACATTAATGACAGGCCTAGAAACACAGGCGTTACAATTCTCTCCACCTTAGAATGATTCCGTCCCCGGAATCACACATCAACAAACAACTGCGGATAGCGACCCATCATGTCACTCTCCGTCTCCCAGGTGGCATTCGGCTCATTCGTGTGTTTCCATTCGTGTGTTTCCATCAACCTTTTGTTCTCATCGATTCTCAACTCCGAAAGTGGAATCATGTCGGGAACTTCCCCCGTGAACTTCCTCAAATAACACACATGAAAAGTGTTATGAATTCCATTCAGTTCTTCTGGTAGTTCGAGCTTGTAAGCTTGGTTCCCGATCCTCTGAAGAACTTTAAACGGTCCAATAAACCTTGGACTCAACTTTCCCCTTTTACCAAATCTTATAAGTCCCTTCCATGGCGAGACTTTAAGCAAAACCGAATCTCCAACTTCAAAAGTCATCGTTCTTCGCTTTTTGTCAGCATAGCTCTTTTGACGATCCTGAGCTGCTAACATTCTTTCCCTAATTATTTTCAACTTTTCAGCAGTTTGATGGACTATCTCCGGTCCCATAAACTGCTTTTCCCCAGCCTCAAGCCAACAAGACGGCGTACGACACTTCTGTCCATACAAAGCTTGGTAAGGTGTCATCTTTATGCTCGAGTGGAAACTATTATTATAGGAAAATTCTACCAATGGTAAATGTTCATCCCAATTACCTAGGAATTCCAGGGTACATGCTCTTAGCATATCCTCAAGTGTTTGTATCGTTCGTTCGCTCTGACCATCAGTCTGCGGATGGTAAGCTATACTCAAACACAACTTGGTACCCATTTCCTCTTGTAGACATTTCCAAAACCTCGAGGTAAAACGGCTATCACAATCCGACACAATCATTAACGGAACACCGTGAAGCCTCACAATCTCCTTTACGTAAGAATTTGCAAGCTTTTCCATAGACCATTTCTCCTTGGCTGCTATGAAATGCGCACTCTTAGTGAATCGATCAACGACCACCCAAATCATGTCGTGACCATTCTTTGTTCGGGGCAGTTTAGTGACAAAATCCATAGTAATGTCTTCCCACTTACCCATAGGCACAGGCAATGGTTCTAAACTCCCGTACGGTTTCTGATGTTGTGTCTTTACTCTCGCACAAGTCACACACTCAACCACATACTTTGCAACATCAAGCTTCATCGTCGGCCACCAATAATAGGGTTTCAGGTCCCTATACATTTTTGTGCTACCGGGATGAATCGAGTACATGGTTTTGTGAGCTTCTTCCATCAGAAGATCTCTGACTCCTCCTGTCTTAGGTATCCAAATCCGATCTTGGAACACCTTCAGTCCATGACTGTTTACACCGAACACCAACGTTTTGCCCAAACGTTCTTCCTTTCGGTCATTCTTTTCAGAAGCTTCCTCTTGAGCTTTCTTTATACTTTCCACAATTGTTGAGACAACTTCTATTCTCAACGTTCTTGGCCTTTTCCTTTCAAGATTGACTTTCCGACTGAGAGCATCAGCAACAACATTAGCTTTACCGGGGTGGTAAAGTATCTCACAGTCGTAGTCTTTAAGTAATTCTAGCCAATGTCGTTGCCTCATATTCAATTCCTTCTGACCAAAGAGATATTGGAGACTCTTATGATCAGTGAAAATTTTGCACTTAGTGCCATAGAGGTAATGCCTCCATATCTTCAGAGCGAAAACTACCGATGCCAACTCCAAATCATGAGTCGGGTAGTTCTTTTCAGGCTCTTTCAGCTGTCGAGACGCATATGCTATCACCTTTTCTCTTTGGGTCAAAACACAACCCAATCCAACCCCAGACGCATCGCTATAGACAGCGAAGTCTTCAACTCCATCGGGTAGAGAAAGTATCGGTGCCTTGCATAGCTTCTTCTTTAGCTTCTCGAATGCTTCTTTATGCTTATCACTCCAAGCATAAGTAGCTCCTTTATGGGTCAAAGCTGTCAACGGAGTAGCGATCGAAGAAAAGCCTTGGATAAACCTTCGGTAATATCCGGCTAATCCCAAAAAGCTTCGGATCTCCGTGGGACTTTTCGGTTGTTCCCATTTCATCACAGCTTCGATCTTCGCTGGATCAACCATTATCCCTTCTTGGTTGACCACGTGACCCAAGAATTGGACTTCACAAATCCAAAAATCACATTTAGAGAACTTAGCATACAGCTTCTCCTTCTTCAAGACTTCTAACACTTCTCGCAAGTGTCTGCCATGCTCCTCTTGGCTTTTCGAATAAATCAGAATGTCGTCTATGAACACTATCACAGATTTATCTAGGAACGGATTACAAACTCTATTCATTAAAACCATGAATGCCGCTGGAGCATTGGTTAGTCCAAACGACATAACCAAAAACTCGTAGTGTCCATATCGGGTTCTGAATGCAGTCTTCTCTATATCCTGTTCTCTTACTTTCAACTGATGATATCCTGACCTTAGGTCGATCTTTGAGAAATAGCTCGAACCTCGCAATTGATCAAACAGGTCATCAATCCTTGGCAACATATATCTATTCTTTATTGTTGCCTTGTTCAGCTCTCTGTAATCGATGCACATTCTCATACTTCCATCTTTCTTCTTCACAAATAACACTGGAGCTCCCCAGGGTGATGAACTAGGTCTAATGAAACCTTTGTCCAATAACTCCTGAAGTTGCATCATCAGCTCCTTCATCTCCGTCGGTGCTAATCGATAAGGTGCTTTTGCTATTGGCGTTGTCTCGGGCAACAAGTCAATACGAAATTCCACTTGTCGATCAGGCGGTAATCCAGGAAGATCTTCGGGAAATACTGTTGGATTAGTGTCTAAGTCCATAACTATTTTGGTATGTACTTGACCCGATGGTGCATGGTCCTTTTGGGTTGCCTTCACCAAAGCAACTTGATTGGAGAAATGAATAAAGAGAGAGAGGATAATATGATTTATTAATATGTTATAAGAATAATATATTAAAGGAGAAATCATATTTGTTTAATTAATATTGGTCGATAATTAATTAAGAATTAGTTTTGTGATCAAATGTAATTAATTAAACTAGAGGGGCTGATTTGTAATTATGTGATAGTTACAAAATAAGGTAAGGATTATCTTATAAGTGTGGTGGACGAATTTAAGGTTGGAAAGCCTTAGAATTCGAGTATGATAAGGATTCAAGGATTATCTTATTGGTTGTTTAATGGATAATCAACTAGATAAGGATAATGACTGAAACCCTATCTTTACACCTATATAAACACCCCTAGGGTCATGAATTCGAAAAATCCCTTCTCAAGAAGTCCCAAATACGAATTCTAACCTCTCTCCTCTCTCTATATACCTTCTCCACTTGCTTATGGTGTTTGTAAGCCATTAGAGGAGTGACACTTGTGACTCTTTGCTTTCCAAGGTCAATTCAAGGAGGAATTGGATTGTTATTGCTATATAACAATCAAGGTATGTTCTTAAACCTATTTACATGTGAATTCTGATTTCCATATGCTAGAATTAGGGTTCAAAGTCTTGGATTCAAAGTATGTACAATAGAGAAACCTAGATCCGAGCTTTAGGGTTTGTATGAACACATAGGATGTTCTTAGGACCAAAAACCCAACAGTGGTATCAGAGCCATGATTGGTTTCTATTGTATTGATGCTTGATGTAACTGAAAATCGTGTTTTGGCCTCACTGTTCGACCAGACTCGGCGAGTCACTCTTGGACTCGGCGAGTCAGCCCTATTCGGCGAGTTCCAGAGGGTGACTCGGCGAGTCGGTGCGTCAGACAGTGCTTATCTCGGGATTTCTTGCTGTTTTTGCATTGGGATAATTACCTTATCATGTTAGATTAATATTAATCCGATTATATGATATATTTGACTATATTTTTAATCTAATTGAAGATATTTATCAATTAATAAGATAATTGTTTCCTTATAAGATAATTGATTATTTTGAGTAAATTGATAAATTATTTTGCAAGAAATCATCAAATATGGATAATTATGTGATTAAATGTTAATTTGAATTATTTGTTATTTGATCCTTGTTGTTGTGAAAAGTTTCATATTTGGCCCTTTAGGTTTTATAGTTTAAATTTGAACCCCAAAAGTTTTGTTGTTTTGAAATTTAAATAGTTGAAACCCTAATGTTTTGAAAAAAAAAGGTTTCAAAACTTGCCCTCGAGTTTTGGAATTTAAATTTTGATTAAATAGTTTAATTTTGATGCATATTTAAATTCTAAACCCTAATGTGTTGAAATGTTTCAAAACTTGCCCTTAAGTTTTGGAATTTAAAAGTTGATTAAAAGTTTAATTAGGAATATTAAATTCTAAAACCCTAGCATAGTTTTGAAAAAGTTCAAATCACACCCTTATGTTTTTATTAATTAATTAAGGTGTTTAATTAAAGAGGTTTAATAAATCCATAAAAGTTTAGGTTTACAATTTAAGTAAATTAAAAGTGTAATTGTTAAATTGAACCACCTAATATTTTAAAAGTGTAAAATACACCCTATACTATATATAACATTAAAAGTCTAACATTATATATATGTATGAGTAAAAGTCAGTCTTACCGTTAGTAGGCCTCATTCACGAAGCTAGTCTATAAGGGGTGTTTAAGGAAATTGCCTATAAAATGGTGATTGAATGGGTATCCACTCTTACCCACCGCACTCTTGACTAGTGGAGGGTCGTTAGCCGAACGGGTAGGATAGGACGAAAACTTCCATTATAAGTATAATGAATTATAAAAGTAACTAAATGTTTTCAAAAATTCCCAATCTTAGTTACTTAGGCAAAAGTGAATTGATGCAATTCCATGAAATTACACTTTGTGCCTTTGCGAAGACGTTAGTGGAGCGTGTGTGGTTAACCGGCACACTAAATGGGTCTAAGCAAAGGTAGCAAAGGGTGACTCAATGTTTGTCATAGTTCGGTGGAGCGTGTGTGGTTTACCGGCACATCGAATAGGCGACTGTAACATGTGAGGGCACCATGTAAGTTTGCATGGTTATTCACACCCGCTTTGTGATCCTCGGCATCCCAGTCACAAACAAGAGGGGCATATCGAGATTTAAACATGCCATTGAAAGTTCAATGAATCTCAAAGGATCTAGGAGTTTTCATAGATTTAAAACTTAAAAAATAATTTTCGTTTTTCATGGTGGAAATTAGTGAATCGTCATTCACTTACCTTCAAATGTTCTGCAATTTGGGTTACGGCATCCCTCTCCCGAGTTGTAGAATATTGTGTTGGGTCCTAGCCTTAGTATCTCATTTGGGTGATTTACTAAGGACTCAATCTATCAACTAACTTGAATTCATTTTCTCCCGTATTGTAGATGTCAAAGTTCGACAACTATGGTTTTCCCAAATCCCGTGGAACAAGCTTTCCACATGAAGATGGTATTCCACAATTCAATCGAGGAACAAGAAATCATGCTTCACTTCCTCCTCCTCCTCCTATTGTTCTCCCCAACCCACAAGATCGAAGAATTGAAAGGTTCAATATCACTAAAGCCCTATTGGAAATGGAACATGAAGATGGTAAACCCGTGTGTGCCCACGTTCTAGGAATGAAATCACACATTGATAGGTTGATAATGTTGGGTGTGTCATTCCCAGATGAGTTGGCTGTGAATTGGGTTTTGCAGTCACTTCCTGAATCATATAATGAGTTCAAAAGAAAGTATTATATGATGAATCATGACGACAACCTCATTGACCTAACTTACATGCTCATTGCTGCTGAATCAGAAATGATTTGGCGAAGCAATGGAGCGTATTTGTTGGGAAAGTCAACCGACCATGCTTCCGAGGACGTTCTAGGAGAACCGACCTGCGTTTACTGCCAAAAGAAAGGGCGTTGGATACAAGTCTGCCCAAAGAGCCTGAAGAGTCCAGAAGATGGGAGAGTCAAAGAGTATGACTGCGCTTCAGGTAAAATCCACTATCTAACTCCATTAAGTTCCTATTCATTAATTCTTAATACATAATGTAATAAGATTGCATTTGAATGTTTTACAGGATCGGTGAAAAGATAGGAAGCTTGGTGAAAGAGCAAGATGAATCTAATCACAAGGAATGGATCTTGATCGCATGGACTTGAAGATTAGATTTTGATCTTAGATAGTTATGATAGAGTTGTTAGAAATTTTTCTTTTGAAATACATAGTTTTCAATGGATTTTGCATTGTAAGGACATTTGTTTTCCGCTGCTTTTACAAATAAAATAAATTTTCATTTAACTTATTTATTTATTTGTTTATTTCCTTGCAATAAAATCATTATGAAAATTGGTGTTTGCATATTTCTACAACAAATGGATATGATTCTTATTTATGGTGTTTATGGAAAAGTCGAGAGTTTACCAAATAGGGAGAGTTTTCTCATCACCCAAGTTTCAATTGGACAGAAACTTGGAATCATGCAACGTGGATGCATGATGAATGAGAAATTTCGTATTTGGAAATTAGACTGATTCATTGACAAAGTGTCAAGTGAAGGACTAAAAGATCGAGCACACAATGTTGCGTGTTGATCAAGTCCACCATAAGAGTAACAATGATATTCGTCATGATTTACTAAAGGTTTAGTAAATATGATTATACTTACAAGATTATGTGTAATTTTGAATTGATTAAAGGGTTTAGATCAATAGCAGAACGAATAAGAAGAATCAAGTAGGCAGAAAGATAAAAGTTTCTCCATTTTAAGAAGATGGGAGAGTACCTTTTATGCTTTATGATAGGTCTTAATGATTAAGAACCATACCTCAATTGATCCTCTAAGTGAGTCTTAGTATAATTGTATGTCTAAGAAGAGGAATCAAGAATTGAAGAAATGGTTAAATCAATAAGTCAATCATACTTCGTTCCAATAACAAGTCTTAAAGTTAAGATTGTGACAATGAGTGAAAAGTATTAAAGGTTTACAACATTCATCAAATGTGGAAAGTCGTGATGTCTTGAATAAGACAAAGACCGACTAGGACCAATTTATGAAGTGTTCTTGATAAAAGCTACACTAACTCTTGAATATTTGTTTGTCAAGAAATGTTTATTGACAAAAGAATCTTATATGTCAAGGAGTCAGTGGGAGCCTTAATGGTCTTGAAAGGTTTCAAGAACAAATCAAATAAACCTTAACGATCATCACTAGCACACGAGTTGAGGTTTACAACCTATCGTGTTGACATTATTTTGATTTTATGCCAATCCAATCGAGTTAATTATGCATGTGAGTTCTATGAGTTCTCATTTTGAACGCATAAAAGGCAAAGCACCTTAATCAATGAAAGGTACATTGATAGGAAAGGGTGAGCTGCTTAACTACTTGGAAGACATGGTGGGCAGCTGTGCTACCATAAAGGCAAGAAATCGAGATCAAGAAAGTTCGATCCATAAGAGTTTGAATTTGTCGTAAACTTTGGTTTTGACAAATCCACATGGATAGGAACAAATACACTGTTTAAATCTAAGTGTCATAAGATTTCCTCCTTCATGAAAATGATTGTGAGGAAATGCTTTCACTAAGACAGATTTTAAGAAGATAGTGATTGTAAAATTGCATTCTCGAATTCAATTATGGTTACGGCATCCCTTTCCATAATTTGAATTGTGAGGTTTGGCAATTAGTCTTAATTGTTTAGACACACATATGAACTATCGAAGGCAAATGTGTATAAGTTCAAGAAACCTTGATAAAAGATTATCAAAGCACTAAGTATTAGAAACATGAACTTAAGAAATTCAATAAGCATTGTTTTTCTGGAAGTTAAGATGTTTATGAATACATGTCGAAGCTAGTGGGAGCATAAGTGTTATGTTTTATAATAATCATCAAGATAGTGGGAGTATAAAAGTTATGATTGTATGATTATTAAGGAAAGTATTGCAAGGTTAGCAATATTAATTATAGAAAACAAGAGTCATACTTTGCAAAGTTGTAAGAGTTGAAAGGTTGTTTTACTATAATTAAGGGAGAGAATATTATGCTTCATTTCAAATCTAAAGGATTAGGTTGAGAAATGTTAATATATTTAGTCAAAGGTACATAGTGTGTTCTTAAATTTTCGATTATGATTACGGCATCCCTTTTCACAATTCGAATTTTGAGAACATAGCAAATAAAACATTATGCGTCGTGTCCCATACGCTTCGGGTATAGGATCGATTGAAAATGCTTAATGTTTGACCATTCTAAAATTTTCCAAATGTCGAGCGCATTTAGAGGGAAAAGGGACTAGAATTGGTTTTGACTAAAATAATCAAACAACTATCAAAGGACAATCCAAGTTCGACGAGGATTGGTTGCTTGTGAGTAGTTGGAAGTATAGTATTGGAAAATATGGAAATGTTTCCATATTGGATGGACCATATCGACATCATTATGAATAGATAAGATTCTATTAAGAATGAGTTGTCATATGGAACATATGGAAGTGTGTCCATATTGGGAATTGAATATTGAGAAATCTATGACTAGATTAGAAACTTCTATGCAAAAGGATGTTCAAAGAAAGAACTTTGAGTGAGAGACATCACATCTATGAAATTGTCTTGTAACAATCTCCGATAGAAGACTTTGTAATATCATTGGCAATAGTCTTTGTGACTTTGGTGCAGTGACATTACGAAAGGATAGTTGCATAGAATGTTAGAATATAGCATATTCTATAAGTAGCAAGAATTTGATATTCTTTAACTTATGAAAAACGGATTTGGAGTTGTGAAATGAGAAGGATTGGAAATGTGTTCAATGTGATCTATTTCACAAAGTAAGAACCATAGGTAAACATTGTGTGCATGCTAGGAGCATGAGACAAGTGTTACAATTCAAGTAAGAAGTTGATTACCCGAAACGACAAATAATGAGTAATCGATATGGTGATAAATAAAAGGTGTTTTATTTATACTCAAAGGTTTGAGGCCATATGGGATTAGTATTATTCTTGTGTTTCACTTTGCATGTTTTGACTTCCAGAATAATTGAGTTTATTAAGAATAATTGAATTATTCGAACGGGCCGCAGTCGTTCATATGTTGGAAGTAGATATGAATGAAGACTGTCGTGAATTGGTATGTGGATTGTCTAAAAGAGTATTAGACATAAGCAAGAGTTTGCTGCAACGTTCATGAGTGCTTATGAATGTGATTTGAGCATTGGATTAGACCCACGTTCACTTGGATCACTCCATGAATTGTATCACGAGTGATTAGTGACACGATAACATCTTATATTCTTAAAACCGAGATATGTGAGTTGTATCTTGCAAATCAGTTGCACATTGATAATATGTAAACGCACCAGTAACTTGGTGTTATAAAACATATTGTTGTGTGTGATTCGGTGCGTGAGTGCAAGCGAGCATTGTATCAAAGTTTATCCGTTCCTTTTATTCAAAGTAGAATAAAAGCGATATCTTTGGGCCCCTCGATGGTTTAGTGATGACAAACGTAAATGCTCGGCCGGGCTAGGGCTAATTTGATTTGTTCAGTTAGTCTGTCGTCATAAATCAGAAATCGAGAAGTAGTACAAAGAAAATGATTTGAAATCATTTCTCATATGATATCTAGAATGGAGGAATATATGATCCCTTATCTAAGGACACGCGTATTTGATATGATCAGAGTTGACAGCGGCTTTGGAAAGCTACGATTGCAGATCGGGATCCGAAGTCATACGCAGAATAGTTGTTAGACTTATCCAAGTGGGAGACTGTTGGATTAGTGTCTAAGTCCATAACTATTTTGGTATGTACTTGACCCGATGGTGCATGGTCCTTTTGGGTTGCCTTCACCAAAGCAACTTGATTGGAGAAATGAATAAAGAGAGAGAGGATAATATGATTTATTAATATGTTATAAGAATAATATATTAAAGGAGAAATCATATTTGTTTAATTAATATTGGTCGATAATTAATTAAGAATTAGTTTTGTGATCAAATGTAATTAATTAAACTAGAGGGGCTGATTTGTAATTATGTGATAGTTACAAAATAAGGTAAGGATTATCTTATAAGTGTGGTGGACGAATTTAAGGTTGGAAAGCCTTAGAATTCGAGTATGATAAGGATTCAAGGATTATCTTATTGGTTGCTTAATGGATAATCAACTAGATAAGGATAATGACTGAAACCCTATCTTTACACCTATATAAACACCCCTAGGGTCATGAATTCGAAAAATCCCTTCTCAAGAAGTCCCAAATACGAATTCTAACCTCTCTCCTCTCTCTATATACCTTCTCCACTTGCTTATGGTGTTTGTAAGCCATTAGAGGAGTGACACTTGTGACTCTTTGCTTTCCAAGGTCAATTCAAGGAGGAATTGGATTGTTATTGCTATATAACAATCAAGGTATGTTCTTAAACCTATTTACATGTGAATTCTGATTTCCATATGCTAGAATTAGGGTTCAAAGTCTTGGATTCAAAGTATGTACAATAGAGAAACCTAGATCCGAGCTTTAGGGTTTGTATGAGCACATAGGATGTTCTTAGGACCAAAAACCCAACAAATACTTCCGGATAATCACACACAACCGGAATGCTCTGCATCGCCTTTTTCTCATTCTTAGTATCTATCACGAATGCTAGATACGACGTACATCCTTTAGCCAAACACTTTCTGGCTTTCATCAATGAAATGATTCCAGAATTTACTCTGCGTTTATCTCCATACACCATAAATGACTCTTTCCCAGGCGGGTTTACTTTGACTATTTTCTTCTTGCATAAAATTTCGGCATCATTGGCGCTAAGCCAATCCATTCCCAGAACGATGTCGAAACCGTTAAGTTCGATAGGCAATAATTCCTCGTGGAACTTATTCCCATTCAGATCAATTAAGATGTTTTTCATACGATGGCTAACAGGTACAAACTTGCCACTAGCAACTTCGACTAATAAGGCATTATCTAGTATATCAACAGGCAAAGCTAGTTTTCTACCAAATTCATGCGATATAAAGGAGTAGTTGGCTCCAGAATCAAATAAAATTTGGGCAGGCAATTCGTTAACGAGAAAGGTACCTGAAGCGACATCAGCTTCATCTTTAGCAACTTCCAGTGTCATCTGGAATGCTCTCGCCTTTGGCTTTGGCGGAATGTTGGGTCTAGCTGCCTCCTTCTTCTTCGGGCAGTCCCTTGACATGTGTCCCTCCTCACCACAACCATAGCAAACCTTCTTAGAGAGGGTACACTCATTGGCATAATGCCCTGGCTTTCCACACTTGTAGCACGTGGTCGCTACCTCACATTTTCCATGATGCTTCTTCTTACATTTGTCGCACCATTTCGCTTCTCCTCCTCCTCCTCTCAAACCAGACTTCGAGAACTTGTTTTTCTTATTGGACCCTGAAGTTCCATCGAACTTCCTCTTTTCACCAAATTCTATCCTTTCCAGACCCTTTTCCTTCTGCTGGGCCTCCACATTCTTAGCTGCACGAACAGCTGTTTTCAGAGTAGTTGCCATCTTGACTGTCGGACCAAAGTCGGCAGGCAGTCCGTTAGCAAACCTCTCAATCTTGGATAGTTCCGTTGGCACTAGGTACGGAAATAACTTCATTTTCTCAGTGAATGCAGTAGCATAGTCATCTATGCTCATCCTCCCCTTCTTTAAGTTTTGGAACTCATTGTTCAGATCAATCAGGTCTATCTCTGAACAATACTGCACCCTTAGTTGTTCTAAGAACTCCTCCCATGACATTTTCAGGGCTTCTCCTCGTAGCATAGTATCTGCCAACAACTTCCACCAACTCAAGACTCCAGTCTTCAGTTGTCTGACTGCAAAGACAGTCTTTTGTTTGTTGCTACAGTCGCAACTTTCAAACACTGATATTGCCATATTTATACTTATTTTTAGGCAGTATTTAAGTACATAAATTGATAATATGTTTAGAATAATGATACTTATGAGTTTAAATTGTTATTTTCAGTCAATACAAAGGATTTTCGAAGAAAGGGACCAAAGGTGACAAAATGGGGAACATGGGAGGCTTGGAAGACAAGAAAATAATAAATTCACGATAAGAGCTAAATTCACGACGTGGCGATGACGCCCACGACGTGGCACGGGTGTTCCAGAAGATAAACATCGCGACGCGAAGGATTTCCTTGAAGGATACGGATTGCTTGAAGCCCACGACGTGGCGATGACGCCCACGACGTGGCGCGAGTTTTTAAGGATTATATAAGTTCTCCTGATTATGACGAAAGGAGAGACTTTTGGCAGAAGAAAAAGAGTTCCAGGAGACGAAGAAGAACGAAAGAAAGGTTCTGGAAGAGGGTTTTCAACACCAAAAGAAGTAAAGGTTTATTTTTAGAACATGTCTTTTATTAGTTTTAGCTGTGTTAGTTTAATTACTAGGATGAGCAGCTGAATCTAGCTACTCTTGTTTAGCTAGATGAAGCTTTAAACTTATGAATAGTTATATGATTATGGATTGAGCTTAGTTGGTAAAAATTTGCTTGTGTTTGATTTGTATGACCTAGCATGTTAAAATTTGTTATCTAATTGCTTAATTGCATGTTCTGTGTAGCTTCGTGACCATTAAACTGCATGAACTTGTTTACCTAATAATTTAGTGAACATTGAATTGTTAGAGCTAGGATTGACCAATATTTGTTAATAATTAGAATAAAATAAAGTTTAGCTGTGCTAGAGAACATGAATTGTGATCATAATTGCGTTTATACAACAAATCTTACATAGCATATTTACATCTATAATTAGTTCTATGTTTAATTATGTGTGAACATATATGGTTTGACATGAATTAGTTAAGTATTGGTAAGATAGAACTAAATTACTAATATAATAAAAAAAACCCAACTTAGTAATCCGTAATTGTTAGCTAGCTATAAGGGAGAAGTGGATTCAAACTAAACAAGAGTGTGTGTTTTTTGAATTTGATTTAAGTTCATCTGATCTTGTAAAACTAGATAAAACCCCTTATTAAACTTGTTAAATAAATTAGGTTAATTTAATAGTAAGTAAATTAATTAGAACACCGTTCCCTGTGAGCGACACCCGACTTACCCAAGCTATACTATAATCTGACTAGGTACACTGCCTATAAGTGCATACATAGTCTAAGTTTGTTAGGTTATAAATATTAAAATTAGTCGGTACTTTTGTGCACATCAAACACCATCTCCATTTCAGAGATCCAATCCATTATCTCAACAGGCTTTGGGATCCCAGAAAGACTTGGCGGTTTGGCACCCAAGAAGTTCTTGTACATTCGCCCATCCTTGTTGTTTCTCCTTTTCGGATCGTTCCTTCGTTCTCCTTGAGTCCCAACTTGACTCATGATGCGACTATTGTTCCCTTCCTCCGATTGCTCGGGGATCAATTCGGGTTCCTCAATAGGTATGATAGGTTCGTCCCTATTATCATGCAACATATGTCGCATTTCATCCCTTTGTTCGGCTAACATAGCCCGAATCATGGCTTGCACCCCAGTCATTGTTATTGGTTCTGGTGCTGCTGCTACAACAGGTATTTGCTCAATCACTGGCGGTTGATTCCTGTGCTCATCTGTGTTTCCAACGCCACTCCTTGTTCTCACCATTTTTGATCTACACACCGAATAAGGTGAAATTAGATCCTCATTCACGATAGATATTCAAATCATCCTTATTACTATGAAACGTTTACATGCTAGTTCTAATACCGTATACATACGCTTACAATCCTACACACATAAGGTTTCCAGATCCGGTCGGCAACATACCGTAGATCCGAACAATTAATATCATATATGGCAACATATAACATTTAGCACATAAAATCATTTTAGGCAACTTTCCTAAAATAAACTAGCGCCCGTGACTAAAATCCAACAGACACACATCTCAAAATTCCACTTAGCATTCTAAGTTTAAGTCTAGAAATCCTACAAATTCCTAGTTCGCTTAAACTAATGCTCTGATACCAACTGTGACATCCCCAAAATCTCGGCCAGAAAAGACAGATTTCATTTATGCTTTTTAAATAATTTCAGAGTAAATCCTTTTGATTTAAAAGAGTTGCGGAATTTGTTCCCAAAACAAAACATGATAAAATAATATTTATCAAAGCATTTCATCAAGAGATGCATTTTCATTATATAATCAAAACTCGGGATGTCATGTTCCGATACAGACCATAAAGCATAAACGATAACATTACAAGTCATTCAACAAATATATACATATACAGACTTGTAAACAAAACAACTCGATGATTCATCCATCTTACGCCCTTGCGCCACTTCCTGTAATACAAATAAAACTGAGTGGGTCAGGCTTGGGAGCCTGGTGAGCATATAGGGTTTTCAACCCACAATAAATAAATTATATTTAATTTCACCAACCAATGACTATCCCGATTACCCATTCCCGTTATCCTCACTTTACGTCCCTAAAATAACATCTATCTCAAGGGACCTAATCTAGGATTTTCATCGGGACGGACATTACTGCTAAGGGGTTTCCTCAACAATAGATATCCTAAAGGCAACCATGAGGGGGGATAGAGTACACCGGTGAACACATCGTTCACAACACCTACAGGTTATGAACCTGCTAGCGTTCCACAGGACTGTCTAGAAAGAGTCTGTGGTCGTTATCCATACTCTGCTGAATAACCAGATCAACAACAACAACATCGAGGCCTCTCATCTGTTTATCACACACCAACTATCTACCCATGTTCTACCCAACATATTAGTAGATAAAAATATATATTTTCATACATAGTTTAAAACTTGTATATCATTTTCATTCAATACATATTCCACATAACAGATGAGGCACACCCACATAACACATATTTCATAGAAAGTAAATCAGATCTATGAGATAGAAGAGAATGAATATACATTCACACTTATGACAACAAAATTATACACATAAACAACAATATACTTAATACACTCAAACCATACTTGTATTATTATCGTGTTTATGAAAGGTAATATACATTCACTTGATCTAAAGACGATCGGACAACACTACGACTTGCAGAAGTAGTAATCCTCAGCAGATCTGGAAGATCTCTACAAAAATCGAACTTCTTGCGGGCAGAGCTTCGGCTCGGGAATCGCACTTTTCGGGATCTCGGGATCGCAAAACTTCCTTCTTAACTTGGATATGAGATCCGGGGTGTCGGGATGGCTTCGGGGGTTTACGCGCAGAGCTTCGGCACAAAAACGAGGAGAAATAAGCAAATAAGCCTGGAACCCTCGCATCCTATTTATAGGAGGCTGGAGCCTCGGAGTACGCGGGGCGTACGCCTGTACGCGGGGCGTACTCGTCCGAAATCGTCATGGCGTTCGTCATCCGAAGAACTCGAGTGCGAAGGTCGTCATGCTTCGCTATACGCGAGGCGTACAGCAGTACGCTGGGCGTACTTCGGATAAGCCCGGTGACTCCCCTTCGGATAATGTCGGGTTTAATAATTAAATTTAATTATTAATTAGTTAATAAACTTCGAAAATTCATATCTTCTTCATACGAACTCCGTTTTCGACTTTCTTTATATCCACGCGTAGGTGAGACTACGCTCTACAACTTTCGTTTAGACTTCGTCGGCTAATTTTGATTTTATTTTTATTATTTATTTTTAATAGGCCGGGACTGAAAAACTTCGTTATAAATTCATAACTTCTTCGTTTGACGTCCGTTCTCGCCTAACTTTTCATCGCTTCGATACCAACAACGAGACCTTCGATCATCGTTTAGATTGTTTCGGCTAGAAACCGCTCGATCTCAAATCGAGTATTTCAGGCTGCATACCGCTAAGCCGAAACTTCGATAAATCATAACTTCCTCATACGAAGTCAGATTTGGGCGTTCTATATATATTCGGAAACCTCGTTTCAACTACTACAACGTTATCCAAAGATATCAAGTTTATTTTACACTTAAATTTTGACGCTTATTTTTATTCTTAATTAATCAAACCACATAATTAAGCAATTAAGCACAAAACACATAATACTCTAATAATACACTTCTATTATTTCAAAACGGGTTACAAAGGTTAACCTAGACTATTATATCAACATTAATGACAGGCCCAGAAACACAGGCGTTACAGTCTCAACCACCTCCTACTTCAGCAACTCACACAACCGAACCTCCTCTAGTAGGCCAAGCCTCCGGTTCTGGTGTGAAAGACAAAGGCAAAAACATTGCTGAGGAGAGTGAAGATGATGATAAAGAGACAATTGCTGACATTCTGAAGCGGCAAAGTCGAAACAATGAGGCTGACATCAGTGCTCGTGTGGCAAGAGAGGCTGAAGAAGCCGAACGTAAACAGAAGGAAGCCCACGACCTTCTTGAGAGCTGGAAAACTTTGTTTCCTTCCTGGACTCTTAAGAGGATGATTAAAGAAGCCATTGACACACCAAGTATCTTGTGGCTGGAACCTGTGATCTCTTTAGATCGTTCCAATATTGTCGACTCACAGTTCGACATGCCACTGACTCGAAAGGCGTTTATTTTTCATGCCTTTGACAACGTTACAGAGTTCCCTCATCCTCATCCACAGGTTGATCGGGACTTAATCAATTTCTATCTGAAGGCTGCTCAACCCCAATATCAGACTTGGAGCGCTCAGAAAATTGTCAACGTTCGGGTCTTGAAGCCGTACAGTGAAGGTAACTTCATCAATGTTCGCTTCAAGGTACTTCGGGGATCTGCCAAGACTGAACATGCCATCTCACTTGCAGATCTTCCCAACCTTAATCCCCATGATTGGATTATCTTGCACAACATCCTCCTTACCAACGAAGCTGAATACGGTCCGATCATCAACCATTTCAAGAGGATGCTCGTGTGCTACATCATGGAAGTTGCATTGATGGATCAGGAGATTGCGAGCGTATTTAAGAAGAAACCTACAATATCTCCTGTTGGCTCTGCCAGTGATCTCAACCTGATGTAGATGGGGAAGATTGACTCGAAGAGAAACTCGGTCATGTTTACCAGGAACGAAGGACAGAAATGTCTTTTTGCCTTGGCAGACAAACATCTATACACCACTGCCTGTTTGGAACACGTTTTGGGGATCATCCACAGATGCAAGCAGAACACAGCGGATGATATCAAGTACTTTGATGATATGATTCAATGGTACATTCGGTTCAGACAGACTATCCTTGCTCTTATCACACGTCTGTTTGATACCGTAAAGAAGGCTCCCGCTGCTGGCCCAAGCAAGAAGAAGAAGTAGTCTCGCTCTAATTTGACGCAAAGGGGGAGATTGTTGGGTCGTGTTTTGTGTTATGTATTGCGTCTATTGGGATCGTTAGCTAGTCCATTATGTATCTCTGGTATGGGCCTGTCCATCCGTGAGTTTCGTAGGGTTTAGTTTATATATAGGTGCTTGCATGCTCCTAGAAAGTAACGATAGAATAGAACGATCAGAGAGTGATTATTCAGCAAGTTTATTGTTATCGTTCTTGTAACCCTAGAATCCTCTACAGCGGAAGTTCTTAGTCGAGCTCTGCTGAGGATTGAGTAATCTAATCATTCGACACATCTTGATCTATACTTGTGTTATTTACTGTTTTTACTTCATCGCATTACCTGTTAAGAAGATCTAATCGATCATCAAGTTATTTAATAACTTATCATATTATATTTTTAATACGTCGGGATAGGAAAAGTCCGTTAAAGTTCCATAACTTTTTCATCCGACGTCCGTTTCCGTCAGACTTTTTACCGTTGCGCTTCTATTGTTGAGACCTTCGATTCTCATTTAGTTTGTGTCGGCTAAAAGTCTCTCGATCTCTATTTCGAGTTTTTAGCTGTCTACTGCTATATCCGTAACTTAGAAAAATCATAACTTCCTCATACGATGTCAGATTTGGATGTTCTTTTGATGTACGTTTACAGTTTAATGATATCTAAAACTTTCATTTAGATACCTAAGGCTAAACATTACTGTATTGAAACTTCGCGTTTTACATCTATCAGTGTTGCCGGTTTTGCCGAGAATCTTCGGTTGGTCATAACTTCTTCGTTATAACTCGGATTTTAGGGTTCTTTATATGTACAGAAACCTTGATACGATTCCCACTACTTTATTTAACCCAAAAAAGATTTTAGGAAAGTAAAATTTTGATATAAATTTGACTTGTGTTCCATCATATTGTCTCGAAATATCGGGTTGTCACAGACTGCTCCCGCGACTCCTCGGCTATCATTACCAAATAACACTTAGTCAAAATCCACACAATTCTTCTTAGGGTAAAATGACTATTTTACCTCTAATCTAAATGGACCCATGACCTAGGCCCAAATCCAAAACATGAAGGCCTAAATCCATCAAGCCCACTAATGGCCCACTTATGGCCCAATTTTCTAGATTGGGCCCAACTTCCCAAATGGGCCTTCCCTCTAATCCAATATACAATAAAGTCCATTATCAGCCCAAAAGAATAATCCACTAAGGCCCATAATCATCTAGTCCAAGGAAATGGCCCAAAAAGGCCTACTGTAGCAACGAACGCATGACGTTCCCTTGTGGAAC
Organism: Lactuca serriola; assembly: GCF_051521515.1. NCBI lineage: Eukaryota > Viridiplantae > Streptophyta > Magnoliopsida > Asterales > Asteraceae > Lactuca > Lactuca serriola. The sequence continues at coordinate 91,954,585 of NC_136411.1, read as the reverse complement.
GTTGGGAGTTCCTCCTTGGTTCAGATCGTGAGCCCAAGTGGGAACGCAACATGTTCCCAAGACCTATGCAGGGCATTCACGTCCAACTTCCAAAAACGGGCCATTAAGCACTTAATTCTTAAGCCATGCTATCCAATCACAGATCCAAGCTATTTAGGACCTCTAGAGTTATAAAGTCACGAACTTGGTTGTGACAACCCGAAATTTCCATTCTGTACAAACAATATCACTTCAATAGAAGTTATAGCAGTTACAGTTAATTTTCAGACTTTTTCGTGTAAGTTTGAGTAATTCAGGGTTTACACTTCAGGAGATATCAGGAGAGTGGATGCACTAGGGTTTAGTGCAACACTGTTATTCCAACACTCTGTTATATTAGAAATCATTTCTTGAATAAAAGTATTTTCTGCTAAAAATATCTCAGGACTATAAATAGAATTCTAAACCAAATTCATTCATTATTCGCATTTCCAACTAGAGAAAAGCCATTTTTTCTCTCACGGATCTTCGGGTTTTTATACCAAAACGTGAGTAACTCTTTCTAGTAGTGTTAGAAAGCTTATTATGTGTTTATAACATGATTTAGATGGCTAAATCACTAGATTTAGGAGTTTACTCCCCAAGGTGTTCTTGGGCGGTAAACTCCCGAAACAATGCCTAGACCTTCCCTTATGATATGATACTACTTTGGGCTTGTATTGAAGTGTATTAGGGACAAGAAATCAACCAAGAAACACATATTTTTGGGTGTTCACGGCCCAAGAAGATCTTGGACCGCGAACTCCAAAATCATGGACCAAATTGTGTTTTTAAGACACCTAAAGCCTTGGACATTTACATAGACTTGTTCCCATTAAATCAAGGGCCTTAAACACACCAAGAACACCCCTCAAAAGTGAGTTCACGGCCCTGATAAGGTTCTTGGGCCGTGAACATCAAAGAAGGGCACCAAAGTGTGCCTAAGGCCTTCATATGCTTGGGATAAAAGTTTGAGACCTATACTACATGTGAATAAGACTTGAAAGCATCAAAAACACCCATCCTTAAGAGTTTACGGCCGCAAACTCTAAAGGAAATGGCCTTAAGGCCGTAAACTCCTCAAATGGGTGTTTCTATGCCTTAAACCCTTCCAAGGATTTAACCACCAAGTTGGAATAATTCTAGGAATCATTTAGAACTTCAAAACACAAAATACCACCAAGTTTGGGAGTTTACGGCCGTAAACTCAAGAGTTTACAACCGTAAACTCCATGTGTGAGGATATATGGAGAGTAAACTCATATATGGGGTCCTTTGGAACCCTAAACCCAAGTACCTTGTCCCACAATAGCTTAGATGCAATCCTTAGGGCTTAAAACACTTATATAAAGTGTTTATTATGTTCTAGGATGTCTTAACATTATCAATTAGTAATTTAAGACTAATTGAGTGCATATATGTGTGATTATATGTTCATTAGGATCATAGTGTGTGTACAAGTCCTCACTTGACACCTAACAATCCTACACCGTCCAGTTCATCCAAACCACCATCTACAGGTGAGTTCATACCCCTAATCAATGTTTAAATGATTTTAAATGCTTTAATGGGGGGGGGGGGGGGAATACAAGTAGAAAACAACATGTTATTAAATTATCTATATGTATTTTATAATTGTGTTTTCATTCAACAGATTTCACATACTACAAGATGTGATGCATGAAATGGTTTTCTATCTTTAAAATAATTTGTTATCAAATGTATTACTTTTGAAATGTTTATCAAAATGACATCAAGTCACTTTTATATTTGTTCAAAACCCTTAAATGTCTTACAAAACCATTTTACATTCTTGAACTAAACTATGCATATACACTTATATTCTTATATATGTATTGATGTTATAGTTTACATCTTTCATTTAGTTTCTCACACCCTTGAGTAGTAAGAGTGTATAAACCTACTTGAACAACCAATTACCTTTCAGTAAATTATCATAGGGATAATTTGAAGATATCAAACATTATTCCTATTACAAGGAATCACACAAGAGTCAGTTCATTCATGAGTCTTTACTAGTACATTACCTGATACATGATTACCTTTACATATGCTTACATGATACATGAATACGCTTACATGAACACATTACATGAATACCTTTACGTAGATACAATTACCTGTGTATACTTATAGGAATACTTGAAACTCGATTCGTGGAGATGATTTATTAGTATTTTCAGTAAATCACCCAGCCCATCCCAACTCAACGGGAGTCAGTTACGGGATTAACCATTCCTGGAACCTACTGTTCGCTACAGAGGTTAACTGGACAATCTTCGGATGTTCATTAGGTTATCTAGTTCGTTTATCGCGATGTAGAGTCAGTTACGGGACTAACCATTCCTGGAACCTACTGTTCGCTACAGAGGTTAATTGGACAATCTTCGGATGTTCATTAGGTTGTTATTACTTATATTAGGAGACGGTTACGGGACTAATCATTCCTAGAACCTACTGTTCGCTACAGAGGTTAATTGGAAAATCTTCGGAGGTTCATTAGGTTATTTACTTCGACTATAGCGATGTAAAGTCAGTTACGGGACTAACCATTCCTGGAACCTACTGTTCGCCACAGAGGTTAATTGGACAATCTTCGAATGTTCATTAGGTTATACTTTTCGCTTCAACGATGTCGTGTTAACCTTGGTAATCCAAGGGCAATACTTACATGATTATACTTTTTCCTGTTTACTTTATTTGTGATACTTTCACATAAGCGATGAGTTAGACTAAGTACTTTAGTACTAGTCAATAGAAGGAAAAACTATCATTTTACTTATAAAACATTCGAGTCTTGGTAGAAGACTGCATCTCAAACTAATAGAAAATAAGGGATTTTCTAGGGCTTTTCATACTTATATCAACATTTTCATTTAAAGGTTTACATGACTTTTAAAACAACTTTTCAAAGCAAGACAATGACACTTAAATACTTATGCATTCACCAGCTTTAAAGCTGATCCTCTCTTTCAAAATAACTTGTATTCTCAGGTCATCAGTAGACAGGTACGGTGGCCAGTTTTGAGAAGACGGAGCAGACAAGTCTCGCCTTTTATTTTGATTGTATATTTTTGGTGTCTTATTACATAAAGAACACACATGTATTAAAACTTTACTTATAATGCAATGGATGATGTTGTTTCTTGTTTACTATTTTACACTGTTGTGATACTATACATGACGTCCTCCACCCCTGAACGTTTCCGCCGTTCGTGGTTTTGGGGTGTGACATTGGTGAGTTTGCATGTCCCCATGATTCCAAATCTCAAGAAATAGCAATCAACTTCCATAAATGTGGTTCTAACTCTTGCATGAACCCATTAAGACCTCAAAGATCGAAACTTTATTGATGTAAGGGCACCATTAACATCAAAGGTGGCAACCCTAGGCTTAGTTATGACATCATTGGTATTGTAATATTTTGAAACATTATTTGTTATCTCAATAAAAATGTTTTATTAAACTGAGAGTTTCCATAACAAAACAACTTATTATTTTTAAAGCATAAAGAAAAAGTTTTAATTGGTTTTGAAAAATGGAGGATGTCACAGTGTACCCTATCCAGATCGTGAGGTGGCCTAAGAGCTTAAGCCAAAAGAGGCGTTGAGTGGTTTTTCTAGACAAACACTCGGGACATGGTCCTTACGATGGGTGGACTGGAGTGATGTTGGCAATGCGGTGGAGCCAACACAAACATCACATGGGATTTGGGAGGTGTATCACAGTGTAATTGGCACCATTTGTACCAATCCTTAACGACAACACATGTACTAGTATATGCAATGTCGGAGTAACAAACACAACCAATCAACGGAAATGTTATGGGTGAGAGTCGTGTCTCACTTAGTGCATTGGGTCGTGTTAGTCACGTTATTAGTGAACATGATACTTACCTTGTGGGCTACTGATGAATATATAGACCCGCAAATAGAAAGTATATGATAATAATTACAAAGGTGATTAGAAGAGAGTAATTATTAATGATGAAAATAAAGATTAATATTATCTTATAATATTATTGTGATGAATGAAGTAATAATTAGTTAAAAAGATGATTAATAAAGTGTAACTAAATATAAAATCTCTAAGGAAGACATTGGCGGAGCTTTATAAGGGCAAGGGGGGGCTGTGCCCCCCCTAGTTTTTTAGTTATAAACAGCCCTCATACTTTCATTTTATACATTTTTGGCCCAAAAATATAAAATTTTGGCTGTGCCTCCCCTGTTTAACAATTTTTTTACATATTATATTTTCGGCCCCCCGAAGCAAACGTTGAAGCTCCGCCCCTGAAGGAAGAATAATGTTATTTGAGCATTATTGTGTTGGTTATATGATGTATTTGATGTCATGCTATGTGAGAGTTTGAATGCATGCTTATATGATGTTTTGTGGGATATGTACGTTCCCTAACATCGTATTTATGATTGACTCACTTAGTGTATACTGACACTTGTTTCTTTGCTTGGTGTTTGTCTTCCATTGGTATAAGTAGCATAGTTTGATGGCTTGGTGATGATGAGGACTTTTGGGTAGTTCATTTAGCATATTTTTAGTGATGATACCACTTTGGACTTGTCAATGAGATTTCATCTATTTTTGGATTTGAAAACTTGTTTTGTGAACTTAAACTTTTGAAAGATGCTGTTTTTGATATTTAAGTAACATTGGTGATGTTTTCAAATAAACTTTTAACAAGACTTTCGTTGCATTATTCTGTTAAAAAGTGTTTAAAATAAAAAGAAAAATTTGGATGAAAAATTACGATGTTATAAGTTGGTATCGGAGTCATGTAATAAGTGAACTGAATATAAATGTCAGTATTCAAACTCACAGTGTAGATTGACTCACATAGGTTGCTTTAGATTCTTAAGAGGGAAGGGTGTGTGTTGAGAATTTAGGATAGTTGCTTAAATTGTATCAAAACTTTCCTTCCTTTATGTGGTGTTGAAAACGAAAATTTTCCTATGTTTAGGAAAATGTCTGAAATAGCTGCAAACAACGAATCGGACGGACCAGACGACAACTAAAATGATCAAAGGGCTAATGATAACTTAAATAAAGTACAATGATTAATATAAAACAAAAAAGTTTAGTAACTAAGAGTACCTAAACCCTTAAGTAAATAACCCAATAAATTCTAATTTAGTAAGTAGACAAGTCAATAAATAACGTATTAACATTTATCAACCAATGGTATATTTATTGAATAAAACAATTTTTTTTAGTATTAGTAAAGATTTTTATTAAAAGACCATGCTAGTGAAAAGCTAGACAAATATAAAGTAGAAATTACAAGTTACGTACCAAAATATGGGAACATCATCAATCATGTCATGGGGGAACATCGTGAATCATTCCAATTCAAACTATAAATCTTAGCCATATTTTTAATCCGGTTAAACACCAAAAATTGGATATCATTCGCCTGTCATCATCAAAGAAATCTTCATATTTTTAAACATAAATGAGTTTCTCACATTTCAAAGCATCCAAGTTATCATGTATAAGTGTATAATAAAACAAACGACCATTTTGACATCTTAGAATCTGTCTGAACATCTTTCATTAGGGACAAAAGACACAAAGGCTTATTGGATGTGCATTGATAAGGCTACTTCAAAAACCGATCCAACTCCAAATATAAAACAGATAATCCAAATAGATTTAAATAATTCCAAGAAAAACACATAAACTAGTTTACCGAATAAATCAAAGAAAAAAAAGATTGGGTATTTGATAATATGACTCATCCATATTGCTATTTCAAATTTTGATGAGTAACCCATAAATTAGGCCACTACATTATAATCCAATGAGTTATAATGAAATAAGCCACTAAAGTCATCCATTAAATGCAAATAAAACCCACTACATACGTCTCCAGTTTATTAATAATTACCTATCAATCCTTGTGAGGGTCATACAGAATTTTCATTTGATATAAAATTTTGATTTGAATATATATATATATATATATATATATATATATATATATATATATATATATATATATATATATATATATATAATACTAAAATTCCATTTTATATAAACAAGATACAATGAGTAGCCTAAGCGAACAAATATACATGGTTGATAAAAATACAACTTTGTGATGGGAGTATAGCGATTAAAAAATAAAATTTCATACAAAAGATTTAGGATTCGAATTTTGCCTTATCTAAGATATTCTGCGATTGCACGATTAAAACAAGTTGACATATGGTACGATGTAATATAATTTTTTTAAAAAATAACAAGAATAATATTTTATACAAATTTAAAGATAAATGTCAAATTAAAATTGGTAAAAATTGATATCGAACTAGGGAAGTCAACAAGGCTAACAGTTTTGCACTTTCTGACATGTCAAACTGAATACGCCGACGTTTCGTCTGTGTAAACAAACACGCAGACACGTGGGACCATCATTATCATTAATTTATTAATATTATCCAGCTGCTAAACCAACTTTTTGCTATAACATTCACTTTGCTACCCTCAACTATTTTCAGTACCAAGATTGCTCCATTAGCGTTTATGAATTCAACAATTTTCCCTATAAACAAATATTGATTTAATTAGTCACACATTTTCATTTTTAAGGAAAAATAAAAGGATATGTACCATGATTTATTCAAAGTAATTTATTTATGAAACATGTGAATGTAAAATGAAAAGGTTTTGTACCATGATTTATTCAAAACCATCTTGAATCATGTGAAAGTAAAATGAAAAGCTTTTTATTTGTGAAACACATGAAAGTAAAACGAAAATATATAGACTATTTAATTTTAAGTTGATACTTAAACAACACTAACAACCATATACATCTACAATCCGATTAAAATATGGTACGAGAAAGATATATATTAGACTGTCAACAATTATATCTTTACGTTAAACAAAACCACTGCTTCATATTTATCTTGTTGATACTTAAATTTTTTAAAAGTAAATACTATAAAAAGAATTCGGATTTTTCATTATCATTATTACAAAAAAGTATATAAGTTGATGCCATATTCAAAGAAAAATAAAAAAATTTGTAGAAATGGAGATAATATCAAAATTCAAAAGTAAGGTGTCTATTTTTACAAATAAACAAAAGGTTGAGGGTCGTAAAAAGAAAATCAGAGAGAAAGAAGCATTTTTCTTCGAGCGAGAGAGAGAGAGAGAGAGAAGCTCTTATTTATCAGAAGACTGCAAATCCGCTTGTGAATTATCTAATTGACCGGAGATGGCCATCGTTGACGATAGAACTTCGTCGGACGGCAGCAGCGGTGGTGGCAAAGTTTGGGGATTATTTAAGTTACCCTTTCGGAGCACAAATAATAGTTCCACGCATACAACTTCCTCGACTTCTTCATACCAAATTGAAGGATCAAACCCTCACAACAACATCAACATCAACAATAACCATAGCTCGAGCTCCGGCAGCTCGGTCTCATCGGTAGCTAGATCTCTGCTTCCAACACGACGTCGTCTTCGACTTGATCCGCGAAATAAGCTTTATTTTCCCTGTAAGAACACTCGTCTTTTCTACTGCTCCCTTTTCTCCAATAATTACTAATTTTTTAGTATTACTTGTTCGATATCCTACCTGTTTGTTTCTAAGTGCATGAGATCTACTTGGTTTTTTTCAATCGATTTGGAAATTTCTGTTTTTTAATGGTGGGTTCTATACCAGGCTTGCTTATTTGTTTGTGAATTGAAAAATGCGAAATCGAATCACATTACTTCTTGACAGTTTAAGAGTACTTTTTGTTACTCCGATGATGTTAATTGGTATCTTCCTACATCAGCTGTCAATTCGATCAGGAACCCATAGATTTACTTATGCTAAATCTTATGTTTTAAGTAGCTGAAATAAGTGCTAAATCGGACCAACACAACTATTAATTAGGTTATACTTCATTTGTTTGAATTTATTTATAGATTTACAACTTTGTATCATCAAGTTTTTGATGTAAACAAGTTATTAGCGAGAAATTAGATTTCATGGCTTGTGGAAGTTCACATACCTTTCTTATCTTTGCTAGGTTAAATTAAATTGACTTTTATGATTCTTACAAGCATGAGTGTAATTGGTTCTTTTCAACTCTGTAGATGAACCTGGTAAGCAAGTCCAAAGTGCTATTAAGATAAAGAACACCAGCAAATCTCATGTAGCTTTCAAGGTATGCTCATAACTTTCTTTAATCCTGCTAATATTTTCCTATATTCTTGTATCAATTTCACAATTATAATATCACAAATTTAACTCTATCTCTTATTTAAATACAACTTTAACCATAAACCTTAATCTGATATATATATATATGCTGTTTTCTTGTATTGCTAAAGTTTCAAACAACCGCTCCAAAAAGCTGTTTCATGAGGCCTCCTGGAGCTATTCTTGCTCCTGGCGAGAGTATTATTGCAACTGGTATTTATTTTTTAAGGTTAAGTGCACTAAATAGTTGCATTCTACTTTCATTTTTATTGCTTATGTTTTAAATGGTTGTGAATTGTGACAGTTTTTAAGTTTGTGGAGCCTCCAGAGAACAATGAAAAACCAATGGATCAAAAAAGAAAAGTCAAATTCAAAATCATGAGTCTGAAAGTCAAAGGGATGATGGATTATGTACCTGAGCTAGTGAGTTATACTTATACCTATACATATAGATAAAATTGGTTTTTGGTAAATGAGTTTTATTCTGTGTTGACTCAGTTCGATGAGCAGAAAGATCAAGTGGCAGTGGAACAGATTTTACAAGTTGTTTTTCTAGACGTGGAACGCCCTAGCCCTGTAAGTAGATTCCAAATTATTATTATTATTATGTGTTCTTTATACGGTTGAATGTGAAATTACCTTTCTGTCCCTGTTTTAAGGCTTTGGAGAAATTGAAACGTCAGTTAGCCGAGGCAGAAGCTGCTCTTGAATCCCGCAAAAAACCTCCGGAAGAAATCGGGACAAAAATTGTTGGTGAAGGTCTTGTCATAGATGAATGGGTGAGCTCTTAATTGTTATATATTTGAAAAATTGACTTACTTATTAAGTTATTATTATTATTATTAAATGTTGATATGCTTGCTAATGTTCCTCTCTTTGTTGCATTATTTAGAAAGAGAGAAGAGAGAGATATTTGGCCAGACAACAAGTTGAAGGCGTAGACTCGGTTTAATAAGTTTGTTCCTTTTATGTTCATTTTGTATCATTTGGTGTATGATCATGCAGTACAATCTGTTCTGTCTTGTCCTGTTCTGTTCTCTGCACAAAAGAGTTGTGCAGAAGACGTTTGAAAAAAGAAAATGTTTCCATGTAAAAAGCTTTGGTGAGTTGAATCTGTAACTTGAGGGGTATATGGTAAGTTATCACATTCAAGTTGTTGGTGGGTGCATGTACAATTGTACATGGTACAAGGTACAAGTCCATACAGCACAAAGGTACTACTTGGACTTGCACACCCATCATTCACTTTACCATCAAATCTAAGATTGTTGTGTATTACTTACTGTGTGTTGATCTCTGTATACTAATAAGTAAATTAGCCCATTAAATAACCAAGGTTTCTTAAAATCGACACTCAGTATACACTAAGAAACATTTTTAATTAGCGATAAGAAACAACACCTAAATATAAATTGAAATTTCAATGTAATCTGAAGAGCTGTTTATTCAGTTGGAAACTTCTTGATGATATGTTTAAGAACATTGGTTGTTGTAGTTGAAGCTTCATTAGGAGAGATCCCCGTCAACACAGATCCATTGACCAACGAAGAGTGAAAGACAGTTGATGTTGGGGTTAATTGACAATAAATATTCCAAATTCAAGCCAAACGATTGGCAGATTGAGGTGCAATCGCCTGCGGGCTCCACACCAGTAACTTGGTTACATGAAATGACTGAATTTGCCTTCTCGAGACTACCTGTTTGTGAATCAAAAGAAGAAGATTTTGTCAACTTAAATAAGCTTTTGGTTTTGGTATAATCCAAACATTGTGAGAACAAGTAGGTTTTTAGTTGGGTTAACACAAATTGTTAAATTAAACGAGTTAAAATTTTCAACCCATGTTTTATTAAACGGGTTGAATTTAGGTTGACCAAATAATTTTTTTTTTGATAAGTGGGTTGGAATATATCCATTAACTATCAACATTTATATAAAATAAGTTTAGACTTAGTAAAATAAATTAGAAACTCAAATAATTGTTTAAAGATAAAAATAGACAACTACAACATAATTGGTAAAGATAACATTCTAAATTTCCAAGACTTTAGATTTGTTTTTGTATTTTATTAAAAAAAATAAATATAATATAAAATAAATATATTCAGAAATTTCAACCTTAACTCCACCTATTTAGCTAAACAAGACAATCTGGTTGGCCGAATTAATCCATTGGGTTAAAATATCGACCCTACGAGCTATATAAGTGAACTTTGGTGTTATAATAATAAAAAAAAAAAGAAGAATGTTAATGAAAATTTTCTCACATCCTAAAATGGAAAAATCCATCAATCACTGAATTTGTAGAATTCCTGAATCCTGACACAACAGAATTTTGTCCATTTTGCAACCAAAGAACACCATGGAATGAGATCTCCAATTCGAAACCAAAAAAGCCTTAAAAAGTCAAAGACTTACCAGTTAGGGTCGATTTGCTTTCTGCCATTATGACTAGCATTAGAACAAGGACTATCACATTCAAAGCCATTTTCACAACCATAGAAGTGTTCTTGGCCATGGGTGTTTATTTATTATTGGGTAGCAAAGACGTCTGTTTTGGCTGATACATGGTCTGAATTCTTGATGTTGGCATTTTATAGTAATAGATTTGAATAAATTTCCAAAATGTTACGTTAGTTTTAAGATGATGAGAATAAAAGCCGAATTTCTCATTGTTGCAAACGGCTATTGTTGTTCCCTGGGATTCTTAATTACCACTACAACAACAAAACTTGAAGTGATTGTGATTTTTAAAAGATATTTTAAAAATAAAATATTGTAATTTTTGGCTTATGTTTTGGGGTTACATCACGTGTTTGTGAAGAAAAACCTACGTATTTGGGTAGGTTGAAAGAGGTGAATATATACTACATTCACAGGGATATAATCTTGTATATTTTGGAAAATAATTGCAAAAAGGTTTAAGATTGGTTAATTATAATGCTTATATAAATAATATGGTTGGCTATGGGCTTAAAAGTAAGCAGGAAGTTGAAATTTATTTTGGGTCATTTCAGCAAATTAAGAAGAGTTTAAGAGGGAGGATGAACATGAAGTAGATCAATGTGGGTGTGGTTGAGAGTGATAGCACTAGCCATTTGAGTTGGAATGGAAGGCGAGGATGAAGTAAGTGAGTTTAGAAAGAAAAATATAATTTGTACAACTCATATGTACATGCAGATGATCCAAAGAAAAGATGATCTTTATACCGCATTTACAAACACAATGAAGATGAGAAGGAGGTGAATTATGAAAATAAGACCTCATAAAAAGTTATCAAAAAGACGATTTTGATCGTTGAATCGCACGATTCTACGATGCTATATATATATTTCGATCCCGATCTTAGTAAACTCATTTTTAGGTAGTATCAAAGTGGAATTGTAAAATCAGATCATAAAGCTGTAAAGCCGTAAAATCGGATCGTAAAATTGTAAAATCGAGATGGTAACTTATAATTGTCAACGTTATTGCTTTATTGCTAATTTTTTTATATTGTTATTTAATTATTCCTTTTTCTTTTTGTTAGGTACATTTAAGAGAAGAAATCAACTCCTAGAGGATGAAAGAATTCTCGATTTTTTGTATGTGGTGTACAACTTGAAGGTTACGGAAAGATAAGAAAATAAAAGAAAATAAAATGGGATAACGGGACTTGAAACATTGAATCTTGATGATATAACTTCTGATGACGAGTGGATTATCAAAGAAAAATCTTTTAATCATAATTCCAATGAAAAGTGGAGAAACTTTTTTGATGATCTATGTTCAAGTCAAAATCAAGCACATGTTGGTGGTGTAATAGACTAGAGAGAAGAAAATGATTTAGATTAAGAAGAGAGAAATGATTATGAATGCTTAGTTTGTTATGCTAAATTAGATTGGAAATGATATGTATTAGTCATCACAAATGTTTTGAACATTTTAGAATTTGTGGACAATCAACTCATAGATGAAAATATATTTTGCATGTTTTAAATTTATAATAACATTGTTTTTTTTTATAGAATCTTACTATTCTTTTATGATCATGATTTTACAAATTTAAAATCGATTCTATATAGAAGCTCGATTATACAAACTTTGTCACCCATATTGAATTATGCACTTGCTAATGATATCCAATTGGGTAGGATAGGACTAGTCAACTGGATATGATATGTGACTTATCATTACAAAAGCCACACACTTTGGTTTGTAAAATAATAAGAGTGGTTACATTAAAGTTTACAAAGTTTAAGTTGGTTTACTTTTTATAATTGAAAACTTTGAGTTTATAAACTAAAATGATTTTTGTGGTGACTAATCTCATATCCAAATAAATAAACGATAATAAAAATTCATTAAGGAGTGGTAATTACTTCTCTGAAAAAATTTGCATATATTTTTAAAGTTTATTTGATATTCTGATTTAGGTTTTATATTTAGCTTAATATTGAAACTAATAAATATGTATATTATATTAAAAATAAAGTTGTAACATTAAAAAGATTTTATACATTATCTCATATTAATGAGCCAATTTGAAAAGAAATTGAAAAACCATTGGAAGCTTTATTAAAAAGAATTTAGAGTTTCAATTTAATTAGATACAAGTAAGATGATATCAAGTATAATATAATATAGATAAGTAATTAACAAGGATGCATGAAGTTAGATTTCAACAATCTCTTTTGGGATGTTTATATAAACGGGAATTTTTATTTTTTTGTTTTATTTATTAATTTATTTTTATTTTTTGGCAAACATTTAAGCCAAATTTAAGGCCATTGCATTATTGGGACACAAATTGTTAGCGAAGGCCCTGTCATCGATGAATGGGTGAGCTCTCATCTCATCCAAATAATTAAGTTCTTGTTATATATTTGAATTTTGACTTATTACATGTTGGTATGCTTGTTAATGTTCCCTCTTGCATTATCTATTCTCCTTGTAGAAAGAGAGAAGAGAGAGGTATTTGTCCCGACAACAAGTTGAAGGCGTAGACTCAATTTAATTACACATAAAAAGTTTATTCCTTCTTGATCTTTTACGTTCATTTTGTATCATTTGGTGTATGATCATGCAGTACAATCTGTTCTTGTCTTGTCTTGATAGAAAACAATTGAAAAAAGAGTTTATATGTAAAAAGCATTGGTGAGTTGAATATGTAACTTGAGAGGTATATTGTAAATTAGCATACATTCAACTTCTTGTAGGTGCATGCATGCATGTACATGGTACAAGGTACAAGTCCAAAGTGGATTAAAGTTTATTTAGCTATTTATTCAGTTGGAAACGTCTTGATGATATGTTTAAGAACACCGATTATTCTTGTTCAAGCTTCAATTATATTGTCACATTTCCGTCAACACAAACCCATTGATCCACGAACATTGAATTACAGTTGATGTTGGGATTAATGGCCAAGAAAGATTGCAGAGTCAACTTAAAGGATTCGCTGATTGAGGTGCAATCGTCTCCGGATTCCACTCCAGTAACTTGGTTACATGAAACAATTGCATTTGTCTCCTTGAGGCCACCTGTTCAATCAAAAGTGGAAGATTAATTTTTTCAACCTAAATAAGCTCTTGACTATGGTGTAAATTGTAAACATAACATCAAAAGAACCTAAGGAGTGTTTGGTTTGTAGAACTCTTTTAAAGGTATATATAGTTTCTTTCAAAAGAAATAGAATCTTAGAAAATTGGATTCTGCAACCAAACACACTTTGAAAAGTTGGAAATTATGATGACTTACGAACTATAGTCGATCTGCTTTCTGTGAATACAACAAGCATTAGGACAATTGAGACTATCGCAGCCATTTTCACAAACATGGAAGCGTTCTTGGCCATGATTTTATGTTTGTGGTTTCTTCTGTGCCGTTTGTTTAGTGTGATACATGGTCCGAGGTTCTTGATGTTGACATTTATAGGCAAAGATTTAAGATAAATTTCCAAAATGTATCGTTAGTTTTAAGATGATAGAGATATAAGCCGAATTTCACATTGTTGCAAACGGCATTATTGTTCCATGGGATTCTTTCCATCATAATAACAAAATGAAGAGCTTATGATTTTACAAGACATTTAGAAATAAAAAATTGTAATACTTGACATGTTTATGGTTAATTAAATGCGTATATAATTATATATGTGATATCGTTTTACTTTTTTTCCCGTTGATTTATACAACAATATGTTTTTTAGTACAAAATACGTCGTTCAAAAAACTCATTGATTTTCGTATACACACCACCAATTTTGTAGGATTACGACCATCGATTTTCATCATACACAATCTATTTCATTTTTAATTTGTTGATTTACTACTATCTGATTGATCACCTTTGTCATCTATGGTTACGGATGACATGATCTTTTTCTGGTTATAACAAATTTCATATGAGTTACATCACGTGTTTGTGCAGAAGCCTCTCACCTACACATTTCGTTAGTTAAATTGTTAGCGAATCTTGATCTTAGCAACCTAGAATGTTTTCGAAATCGATGATATTTTAAGAATGAGGCGAAACAATCATGGCGGACAAAAGATCGTGGAGGTCGTGGTAGTGCCGCCTCGGATCCACTGCAAACCGTGGCTAATTCATCCGGATGTTATCCTCTGAATCCAGCCTAACCAGCCCAATCTTATACCCTTATGGGCCTATGACCAATCCCATGGGCCTGCTGCCCATCACGGTCTCGTGGCAAATGTCCAACAGCTTAGAATGTTTCAGATTTTTTTTCCGGATCGGTTTTGGGTTGATCTTTTTCGTTTCAATCTCACGATTTTTGTTTGCGTCTTTTTCGGTTCATTGTCTCTTTTTGAAATTTTTTGAAATTCTACGTTAACAAATGTGTGATTAACATCAAAATGATACATCAAGATTAAATAAAAATGACACATTAAAATTTAATAAAAGAATGATGGAAAAAAATTGGGTAATGTGATTAAAAAATATGTAATTAACATAAAAATTATATGTATATAAACTTTCGCTTCTAGTCTATTTTGAGACCGGTCTCAGAGCGGTTTTGTGTTGGTCTTGAACTAGCCTCACGTAGGTTTCAGAACAGTCCAACATTATGAGACATTTTTGCATCGATTTTGGAACGATACGCTCTTTTTAGATAGATCTTAGGTTGATCTTTTTGGTACTGATCTCGTTCTTTTTCGGACCGGTCTCATGAACTTTGCGTGCATCTTTTTCGGTTCGATTTTAGGGTTTTTCGGTTTAGTTTCAATACTTTTTGGATTTTTTGTATTCAGTTTCTAAGTTTTTCCATTAACAAATGTGTGATTGAGACCAAAATGATACCTTATAATTAAATAAAAATGATACATAAAATTTAATAAAAGAACGAAGGAAACAAGTTGGGTAATGCGATTAAAAGATGTGTAATTAACATAAAAATTATATGTATATAAACTTTTGCTTCCGGTCTTTTTTTTTGAGATCGATCGCAGAACGATCTCATGTTGGTGTTAAACTGGTCTCACATCGATTTTGGAACGGACCGATCCTTTTTGGGATCAGGCTCGGAACGGTTCGTTTTGAAACGTCCCAAAATATAGAATGAATTTTTCATTTTAAAATAAGATAAAACTATTCATTTCCATTCCACCGAAAGATAATCAGAGTATATAAAATGTAGTCTCAACAAACATTAGAGTAAAACATAAACAAGGAGTGCAGAATCACTAGTGGATGTGATGCAATCAGGCTGGGCACTTCCCTTTGCCACCAGAAGTACCTTAAATATTTAAACCTAAAACCGTAAGCACAAAGCTTAGTGAATTCCCCAAGATACCACATAACGGTCCTCGCCCAACAATCATATGAATGGGCCTCGCCCAACATAACATATAAACGGGCCCCACCCACAAGTCTCACCCAATGAACATAATATCGGGCCTCGCCCAACATACATATAAACAACCATGCAAGAGTCATAAAGATAACAAAAAACTAGTATCCTACATAGTATATTGAGAAGACTTACCTCACATATCAAGAAGTAACCACCACAGCTCCCAACGAATGTAAAGGCTAGAGCTACAAATCACCTAAACATGAAATAAAAGGTCAAACCTTAGTCTATGACCCTAGACCCTAAAGTTTGACCAAAGTTAAACTGGTCAAAAGTCAACGGTCAAAGTCAAAGGTTGACCCACCACACCGTGGCTAACCTCATAGCCACATTGTGGTAAGTAGATGACAAACAGACGCGACCAAACCCCAACGTTGCGCCATGAGCACCCTTCATCGTACCGTGGTGAGTGTCCAAAAAAGATTAATGGATTAAACACTTAACCGCTAATCTCTAGAGCTCGAAAGCTCAAATCTGATAGCTCCAAAGGTCTTAATGGATAAAGTTTCTAATTTTATCTATTCCCATGACTCAAACTCACCCAAAACACAAGTATGGCCCCAAAAGGAAGCATGAAAACACATCTTTCTCATAATACTCCATTCTAGAAGTCATAAATATTACTTATAAGATTATGGAGTTTCTCAACTTCTAGAACAATAAGGAAGGGACTAAAAAACACACAAATAAGGTCAAAACATAGATCAAAATAAAACAAAGGCGAAGGTTGAAAATTTATACGTCAGATGACTCTGAAATTTGAAGTAGATGCTGGATCTAGGGTGACTCTTTGCTTCCTTGCACCAAGAAGGAGTCCTTTCTTCACTCTATTTCAAAAAACTAAGGCAAAAAAGCTTATAAGACAATAATTGAACTATGGTTTGAGAGAGGTTAAGTTCTATATGGATGGGGGCTGCCAAAATGAGGCAACTTGTGACATCCCTATTGTTCACGGTTAGAAAAAGACCTTTTTATTTCTGCTTATTTTTAAACAAAATTTATGTATAATTACGAATTTTTTCCCATAAAAATATTTTAGAAGAAATGTTTTTCATTGATTATTAAAAGCTTGGGATCTCACAATTGATAAAAGAAACATAAGCATAAACATAATCATTACTGGCCTTACAACATCGATGACCTATATTTCCTTGAATCTGTCATTGGATCCAAATATCATTATCTTTGTACTTCTACCTGTTATACAAAGAAATAAAATGGGTCATGTTGGGAAACCTAGTGAGTACATAGGGTTTTTAACCCATAATATTACAATATTCAATTATATATTTTTCAGAAAACAAATAACATAGTTACTCATTCACGTTATCCTCACTTTCTAAGCCTTAAATAATGATCTCGATGGATCTTTTCGGAAGGATTTTTATTAGTAGCAATTGTCATTTATTCATCCTTAAACATATAGGCACAACAATATAATTGTACTTTGGGCACAACACAACCGTGCGATAGTACTTTGGTCACAACATTGCAGATCATAACTCATTATTTCACACACCATTTAACTAACTAGTATTTTTCCTAGATGAGCAGGCACAACAATACAATAGTACTTTAGATAAGCACAACTGGCCACAACTTGTTATTTCACACAACCCTTTACTAACTTATTTCATCCTCTCATTTATTATTTTACTCAACCCTTTACTAATCTATCACAACCTCTCATCTATTATTTCACACAACCCTTCACTACCTAATCATATTTTAAGTATGATAAAATATATACACTTTAATCAAGTAATAACTATATCAGATTACACAGATATATTAAGCACAACTAAACAACACACATAACAATTAAGCAATTAGAATACTTGTATCTATGTGTAAGTCGAAAGTAACTATGCACTCACTTGTTAAAAGTTGATGACTAGAAAGTTCGCCAACACTTTGCTTCAACACTTATCGTTTCCTTTAATGTGACCTAGGTACCAATGCCACTAAGTCTTAGTCTTATTTTCATTGTGACTAATGATAATCTAGATTCCTCACTAATCCTAATGTCTACATCAAGATCTATCAAGTAAGGAGAAACTAGGTAAGATCATATCAGATGTAGGGTCCATTTGGTAAGTATGATGCTTGGAAATCCCACTTTAAACACCTCACTAAATTTGGCCTAGACATCACCCCCGTAAATAGAACAATCAATATAATGACTTGTAATCATTGATAAATCTTATTTATAAATTCATAACAGTAACTATGAATATAAATATAAGTTACACCGAAAGCAATATAAGTGTAGCTTAACTTACATAGATTTTCCTGAAAAAAGTCCGTAAATTACACTGGTAGAACCTCGAACTGATAGCTACTAATGTCAGGTACTCAGGGACCCCAAAGCTTTGCTAGAATCTTAAAAACTAAAGAGATTTTTGGCCAAAATGGAGAGAGAATCGAGACAGAAAGTTAGAATGGTGTGGGGTATCGAATGGGCAACATTAAGTATTTATAGGGAGAAATCTTGGGAGGTGCACCGTGACTAGACCAGAGGCGCACTGCACCCTGCCCTGGTCGGTCCTCCTGCTTGCGACACATGGCAAATTTTTGATGGTTCGACATGGCCGCTTCTAGAAGCTTGCTCGCCGCGTCTTTTTGCATGTGACACATTCCGGGAAATTTTAAAAATTTGTAACTTCTTCATATGAACTATGTTTTTGACATTGTTTATATCCACACGTAGCTATCGACGAGATCTACAATTTTCGTTTAGTGTCCATCGGCTAGTTATCATTTATTTATTTAATATTTTTGAAGGCTTAGACTGCTAATCTCCGTTTAAAGTTCATATTTTTTCCTACGACATTTGTTCTTGACTGTCTTTATATCGATGGAATCCTATTAAAGAGATCTTTGACACTCGTTTATGTTTTTTTGGCTAACAATCTACCGAATTGAATTTCGATATCTGTATCCGTACTGTTGTGCCGAAACTTTGAAAAATCAATACTTCCTCATATGAAATTAAATTTGGACATTCTCTATATGAACGATCTCGATTTTACGATTACTACGAATTTCATTTATATTAATTATGATAATAAACAACATATATAAAATTCACTTTTGACGACGTGCATATTTGTGTCCGTTTAACCGCAAAAGTTCGAAGAAGCATAACTTCTTCGTACGAAGTCAGATTTTAGAGTTCTTTATATGTACGAAATACTTGTCACACATCATATAGCTTTGGTTAAGGTTATTTATCCTAAATAACCTTCTATCAAAATGTCGTTCTTATCGCTTATTATATCTTAATTGTTAGGGATTATAATTATCTCCCCTTAGGATGATTACGTCCTAGAATTATCAGCAAAACATGGCTTGTATAGTGACTCCGCACGTTATCTTTCCATCCTAGATAATATCCATAACTTCTATGTCTTTTCGAATGAATATCTAACTCTTGAACTTCTTGACTGCTAGCGGTGCTCAATCTTGCACCTGCTCTTCATTGTAAATTTTATCTTTATCATAGAATCCTACTCCTTCTTGAATAGACTTAACCTAAGATATGGTCTTTACTTTGATTACAATAATAGACCGATGGGTCATGCTCTAATGATCCTTCATCGCATGATGCAATGGCTAGACTCAAGTCACTTTAAGTCAGACTTTAGCACGAAAGATAACTTCTTTCATATTATAATATGGTACGACCACATCATAGTAGACAACATTGCTAGCTACAGGATGCTTAGTCTTTAATGATGGCTGCAATACTTCTATCGACCATCCCAATTATCTTTTCCTTCAATATCGCGACTTAAGTCATATACTACATCGAAGTTGGTGCTCTGAACCAAGTAACTTACTTCATAGCTTTTATCTTAGTAGGAATCAATTTATTATGACCACTTGGGCTAGAATAACATTCATCTTCTTAGCCATTACTAAAATGATGGTAACGAAAAAAACAAACGAAACAAACTCAACTACTAGTGCCTTAGTAACCTTGTGGCTCTTCCTGATCCAAGTGTGAGTCATGTGCTTTGGGTAGTATAGGCTGTACTACCTTTCACACCTACTCATACTCTTCCCAAGAATCGCCTCGTAGTCCCCAAGTCACCATACAAGAAGATCACACAACTTAACACATTGAGTTATATAACACAATTGTCTCGCAGAATGTATCTTTCGTATAGCTACATGTGAGACAATAAACTGAGCGGGTCAGGTCGGGAAACCTGGTGAGTACATAAGAATTTCAATCCCACAATGTTATATCATATATATATATATATATATATATATATATATGTGTGTGTGTGTGTGTGTGTGTGTGTATATATATATATATATATATATATATATATATATATATATATATAAATTTCACCTCATATAAGAAATTTTACCCCACCCCTTCGATCCTCACAACGACACGATTTTGGCGTATAGCCTTTCTGAAATCCAATAACTAAGCCAACGTGACCGTTCTAGACACCTCTCCCGTAAGTAGATCAATCAGTATAACGAATTTGAATCATTGATAAATCTTGTTTATAGGTTCCTAATAAGGATAATGAATTTAAACATAAGTTATACTTAAACTACGATAAACATAACTCAACTTATAGGTGGTTTAGCAAGAAACCGGGCTCTGCGTGGGCAGAACTTCTACGCCAAAAGCTCTACTTCTCGGGGCTTTTCGGCGCTCCGGGGCTTAGGACTAGAGAAATTTCTTAGGACCTTGCGGGGTTTGGGAGAGAATGGAATGGAAAGGTGTGATGAAATGAGTGAAATTCAACTCTATTTATAGGCTGTCTAGGGGCTCCTGACGTCGTGAGACTTGGTCTCATGTCGTGATCTTGTGTAGGCACTAAGGCTTCGTCTGGTGTTGACACGTGGCGCAAGACGCATGTAGAACAACCAATCTTAAAGAATTCATAACTTTCGCATATGAGTTCTGTTTTTGAAGTTCTTTAAATCCACGCGTAGGCATTAACAAGATCTACAACTTTCCTTTTGACCCAATCGGATAATTCTTGACCGGTTTTAAATTTAATAGTCTGAAAAGATTACACCGATAACGACCGTGTAGAATTTATAACTTCTACATACGAACTCCATTTTTGTCTGTCTTTTTATCTTTGAACTCCTATTAATGAGATCTTCAATTCTCATTTAGATCATTTTGGCTAAAAATTGACCGATCTAAAATTCAATTTTCTGAGATGTATATTGCTACGCTGAAACTTCGAAAAATCATAACTTCCTCTTATGAAGTCAGATTTGGACGTTCTCTATATGCACACTATCGATTTAACAAATACTATGACTTTATTTTATATTACAAAGGCTAAAAAGTATTTTTATCAAAAATCCACTTTTTACGTTTCGCAGAGTCGTGCCGGTTTAATCACAAAACTTCAAAGGGTCATAACTTCTTTGTTATAAGTCGAGTTTCCATGTTCTTTATGTGTACGGAATCCTTGAGACATATACTATAACTTAGGTTAACATTATATATCCTAAATAATATTTTATCAAAAGTTCATTTTTAACACTTATTATCTCTAGATTGACTAGCCTGAATCTGCGGATGTTATAATTATCTCCCCCTTAGGATGATTATATCCCGGAATCATCAACAAAACATGGCTTGTATAATGACTCCATTTTTTATATTTTCATCCTTAGTAATAACCGTAACTCTTATGTCCTTTCAAATGAGTATCTAACTTATGGACTTTTTAACTTCTGGTGGTGCTCAATCTTGCACTTGCTCTTTATCCTATGTTGGACTTTCAATTGTAACCTTCAAGTTACAAACTCGATCCTTATTGGAGACTCCTACTCCTTCTTAACATACTTAACTTAAGATAAGCTCTTTACTTCAATTACCGTAATAGACCGATGAGTCATGCTCTAATGACCTCTCATCATATGATGCAACGCTTTAGACTCATGACTTTTTGAATCAAATTCCAAAATGGAAGATACCTTCCTACATGTTCTAATGTGATATAATCACATTCTAGCATGTATCAATTGTAGCTACAAGCTTCTTACTTTAACAATGATCACAATACTTCTATTGACCACTTCAATTATCTTTCACTTCAATCTTCTGGCTCAATTCAGATGCTACATTGAACTTTGTTCTATGAACAACGTAACATATTCATCTTATCCTGACTCGATTTGATATGACCACTAGGGTCGGAATAACAATCATATTCTTAGTCACAACCGAAACGATGGTAACGACATACATGAATAAAAACAGAATCAATCACTAGTGCCTTGGTAACCTTGTGACTTTCCCTAAACCAAGTGCAAGTCCTGTGCTTCCGGTAGTATAGGCCTCTACTACCTTTCACACCTACTCATACACGTCCCAAGTATTGTCTTGCAGTTCTCCAAGTCACCACACAAGAAAAATCATATAGCAACTTAACACATCAGATAACATAACCAAGGTTTATATTATTTCTTGAAACGATTACATAGATATTCAAGTTCACCATAGACTAGGCCTCTTATATTAGACTACACCTCATGATACCATCTATATGGCTACTTTATATCTTTCTCTTCGGATATATAGATCCTCACTCCTGATCCCTCGCATCGTTACCTACTTCATCAAGGATCATCTGGAATGCTCTTGCGTTTTGCTTCGGCGATACGTTTGTCTTTGTAGCTCCTTCCCTCTTTGGGAAGTCTTGCTTGAAGTGTCCTTCTTCACCACACTTAAAGCATACTCCTCTTTTAGTCATGCATTCGTTGGCATAGTGACTAGTCTTCCCACATTTAAAGTCGGTCACCTCGTTAGAGCATCTCCCAATGTGTTTCCTTCTTCATTTGTCACACCACCTTTATTCATTGCTATCTCCATAACTCTTGTTGTTGGGGTAAGAATTTAGGAACCTATTTTTATTTTAGAATCTTGAGGACCCCTCAACCTTCCTCTTCTCCCTACCTTATCTCTTTCCAGACCCTTTTCCCTAAGTTGGGTCTCTACATTCTAGGTTGCTCTACGACTGTCTTAAAAGTAGTTTCCATTTTTACTGTTGCACCAAAGTCCGCTGGCAATCCGTTAGCAAACCTATCTATCTTGGAGAGTTCAGTAGGCACCAAGCAGGGGAATAGATTCATCTTCTCGGTGAATGCGGTGGCATACTCATGAACACTCATCTTCCCTTTCTTCAGGTTCTGAAACTTGTTGTTTAGGTTTAACAGATCTATCTCTGAGCAATATTGCATTTTCAACTACTCAATGAATGCTTCCTAAGACATCCTCAGGTAGGGGTGTAAACGAGCCGAGCCGAGCCCGAGCCTGGCCAGTCTCGGCTCGGGCTCGTTTAAGTTATATGAGGCTCGAGCTCAAGCTCGGCTCGATTCAAGCTTTATTGTACTGAGCTCGGCTCGAGCTCGTAAAGAAATATCCAAGCTCGGCTCGGGCTTGGGCTCGACTCGTTTGTTATTTGACGTGCCTAAATAAGCTTAAGCTCGGCTCGAGCTCGTTAAGAAGCTCGTTTACTAATACCCTAAATTTGTAATTCCTATAATATATTTTTAGTTTAATATATATAAATAATAATAAATTATATTATGTAAAGACTCGTTTAGGCTCGCGAGCCTAATCAAGCTTAATGACATAGGCTCAAGCTCAAGCTCGTTTAATAAACGAGCTTAATATTAAAACTCGAGCTCGGCTCGGGCTCGTTTAAAATCAATTTCGAGTCGAGCTTTTAACGATCCGATCCCGAGTAGCTCGCGAGTAGCTCGGCTCGTTTTCACCCCTATCCTCAGGGCTTCTCCCCATGGCATTGTATCTGCCAACAACTTCCACCAACTTAAAACTCTGGTCTTTAGTTTTCTGACTGCAAAGATGGTTTTTTGCTTGTTGCTGCAATTACAACTTTGAAATACCATCTCCATCTCGGAGATCCAGTCCATGATCTTTTCTGGCTTCGGGCTTCCATAAAAACATTGTGGCTTGGATCTTAAAAAGTTCTTACACATACGCCCATCCCTTTCAATACCTCTGTCTGGGTGTTCCTCCTTACCACTCGGGGTTCAGCTTGACTCACCGTATGACTGTAATTTCCCTCATCTGACAGTTCTTCATTCAGTTCGGTCTGCACAACAGGCACAGTAGGTTCATCCCTATTATTAAGCAACATTTGTCTTATGTCCTCCCTTTGTTCGACCATCATAGCCCGAATCATTGCTTGGACTCCTGCCATCGTGATTGGCTCGGGTGTAGCTGCTACCTCTAGTGTACGCTCTATCACTCATGGTTCAGGCTGCTGATTACCGTTTCCTAACCCACTTCGACTTCTCACCATGTCGATCTGTACACCAAATCAGCTGTTCGGTGTATAGTGAAGAGAATTAATACAAGAAAGCTTTATTTACGATAGACATATAAATCTTTTTATCACTCTGAAAAGTTACATGCCAGTTCTAATATTGTAATTGAACATTTAGAAATCTGTACACATAAAGTTTCCAAATTCGGTCAGAAATAGGCCATAGATATGATCAAACGATATCATCATAAAGCATATAAGGCATTTTATATCATAAATCATTTAACACATAAAAGCAATTCAGACATCTTCCTTAAATAAGCTAGTGCTCGTGTCTATTCATGCATACTTCCTAAATATAGTAGATACTCATCTCACAATCATCGCTTAACATTCTAAGTTTAAGTCTAGAAATTTCTTAAAATTCCTAGTTCGCTTAAACTAATGCTCTGATACCAACTGTGACATCCCCATTTTCATGCCCAAAAAAATCTGATGTGTTTATGCTTATTTAAAAATAAGAGTATCCTTTTTGAAGAATAGTATTGCTGAATTTGTTCCCAGAAAACATGATAAATATGTTATCAAAGCATTCTGAAGAAATGTATTTTATTTATATTAAAACATTGGTATGATTGATATTGGTAGAATCTGTTATTCGAAAGTCTATTTGTCCCTTTCATGTCGTGAGCTTGCGTAGGCACCAAGGCTTTGCCTGGTGCTGACACATGGCGCAGGACACATGTAAAACAACAAATTTTAAAAAATTGATAACTTTCACATACGAGCTCTGTTTTTTTGACGTCCTTTATATCCACGCATAGGTATTGACAAGATCTACAACTTTCCTTTTGATCCCATTATCTAATTCTCGATTGATTTTAAATTTAACAGCCTGAGAAGATTACACTGATAACGACCGTGTAAAATTCATAACTTCTACATACGAACTCCATTTTGACTGTCTTTTTATCATTCAAATCTTATTATTGAGATCTTCAATTCTCATTTATATCATTTTGGCTAAAAATTGACCGATCTACAATTCGATTTTCTGAGTTGTATACTGCTACGCTAAAACTTTGAAAAATCATAACTTCCTCTTATGAAGTCAGATTTGGACGTTCTCTATATGCACGTTCTCGATTTAACGAATACTATGACTTTAGTTTAGATTACTAAGGCTAAAAAGTAATTTATCCAAAATTCACTTTTTAGGTTACGCAGAGCCGTGTTGGTTTAATCGCGAAACTTCAACGGATCATAACTTCTTTGTTATAAGTCGGATTTCAACGTTCTTTATATGTACGGAATCCTTGAGAAATACAATATAACTTTGGTTAAGATTATTTATCCTAAATAATCTTCTATCAAAAGGTCATTTGTAACACTTATTATCTCTAGATTGACTAGCTTGAATCTGCGGGCGTTACATTATTTAACACAT
This sequence comes from Lactuca serriola, assembly GCF_051521515.1. Classification (NCBI taxonomy): domain Eukaryota; kingdom Viridiplantae; phylum Streptophyta; class Magnoliopsida; order Asterales; family Asteraceae; genus Lactuca; species Lactuca serriola. The sequence goes on along the minus strand of NC_136411.1, from coordinate 91,928,737 downwards.
CCCTTTACTAACTTATATCAACATATCATTTATTATTTTACTTAACCCTTTAAAAAATCCACGACATCCTCTCATCTATTTTCTCACTCAACCCTTCACTACCCAATCATATTTTAAGTATGATAAAATATATATAGTTTAATCAAGTAATAAGTATATCAGGTTGCACAAATATATTAAGCACAAGTAGACATCACACATAGAATTTAAGCAATTAGAATACCTGCATCTATGTGTAAGTTGAAAATAACTATGCACTCACTTGTTAGAAGTGAATGCTTAAAAAGTTTGGTAGCGCTTCGCTTCTGCACTTATCTTTTCCTTTGATTAAACCTAGGTACGAATGTCACTAAGTCTTAGTGTTATATTCATTGTAACTAAGGATAGTATAAATTCCTTACTAATCCCAATGTCTATATCAAGATCTATCAAGTAAGGAGCAACCGAGTAAGATCATATTAGAGGTAGGGTCTGTTCGGTATACAAAGTATACTGTTTGGAAATCCCACTTTAAACATAACACTAGATTTAGCCTAGACATCACCCCTGTAAGTAGATCAATCAGTATAATGACTTGAAATCACTGATAAATCTTATTTATAAATTCATAACAGTAACTATGAATATAAATATAAGTTACACTGAAAGCAATATACGTGTAGCTTAACTTCCAAATATTTTCCTGACAAAAGTCCGGAAATGAACTGGTAGAAACTTGACCTGATAACTACTAATGTCGGGCACTCATGGATCCTAGAGCTTCACTAGAATCTCAAAATCTAAAGAGATTTTTGGCCAAAATGAAGAGACAATCGAGAGAGAAAGTTAAAATGGTATGGGGAATCGAATGGTAAGCAACATGTATTTATAAGGCGAAATCTTGGGAGGCACGTTGCACCCAGACCATAGGAGCGCTGAGCCCTAGCTTGGTCGGCCCTCCTGCTGGCGACATGTGGCAGATTTTCTCTAGTTAGATGTCATGACTTCTAGAAGCTTGCACGCCACGCCTTTGAGAGCGTGATGCATTCCGGGAAACTTCAAAAATTCATAACGTCTTCATATAGACTTTCTTTTCGACATTCTTTATAGCCACAATTAGCAATCAACGAGACCTACAACTTTTGATTAGACTCCATTGACTAGTTCTCACTTTATTTTTTGTTTATTATTTTTAGAAGGCTTAGACTACTAATTTCCATTTAAAATTCATATTTTTTTCATACGACATCCATTCTTGACTCTGTTTATATCGACATACTCCTATTAACAAGATCTCCGACTATCATTTAAGTTGTTTTGACTAACAATCTACTGATTTGAATTTCGATTTTTGCGTTCGTACTGATGCGCTGAAACTTCGAAAAATCATAACTTCCTTATATGAAGTCAGATATCGACATACTCCATCAAGGCTGCAATACAAAGATGGATTTGCAACTGGGGGCCTATGCCATCCAACATATGAATAGGCTCTGTGGGTGTTCATGCTGGATTGCACCGCATCGTATTAGCATGATGAAGAATCTCAGAGGCATATTTTCTATAGGAGAGAAATAAACCTTGAGATGTACGAGTAACGAAAACTCCCAGGGAGTAATTAAGGACTCCAAGGTAGGTCATAGTAAGCTCACAGCTAAGCTGGGAAATAATATACTGAAGCAGGGTAGAAGATGAAGCTGTCAACGCTATGTCATCAACATAAAAAAGTAGGTAGGTTGTATTTGTGCCCTGGTGATACATAAAAAATAAGGAATCAGTCCAAATGTGTTGGAATTACATACGGAGAACATGTTGAGCAAAACACTGGTACTAGGACAAATGGGCCTATTTAAGGTCGTATAAGGATCGTTGGAGGTGACAAACAAAGTCTGGGTGATGTGGGTCTCTGAAACCCAATGGTTGGTGCATGTAGATAGTCTCGTGTAGGTATCCATGAAGAAATACATTCTTCACATCTAACTAGTGGATCTGCTAAAGTGTGTAGAGATAATGAGACTAAGAAAAGTGCGAATGGTAGCCGGTTTGACAACTAGACTGAAAGTCTCGTCACAGTCAATCCCTGCTACTGACTGCGGCCGTTTGGCACCAAACGTGCCTCATATCATGAGAGATATCCATCTGCATTGAACTTATGTTTAAACAATCACAAAGATCGAACAACATTTGCATCTATAGGTCGAGGCACAAGTACCTAAGTACCGTTTACAATAAGAACATTATATTCCATATTCATGGTTTTATGCCAGTTGTTGGGGTATGGAGTTTATCCAACATGGAGCATTTAGATCACAATGGAGCACTTGGGGTTCGTGGAGCATGTAAAAAAGGAATGGATCATCTTAGAACGGAATAGATCATCTGAGAAAGGAATGGATCTAGTGCCAAAGGAACTTGTAACACTTGTTCCAGGTATTAATTAATTTATCTAATTTGAAGGGTTTTGTGCATGGACTCGGCGAGTTAGGGAGCTCCAACTCGTCGAGTAGAGACTATTATGATGATGCAGGACTTGGATGCTACTCGACGAGTCGGAAGGCCCCGACTCAATGAGTAGGTGTTGTAGAGTGAAACCCTAATTTTCAAGGGTTTTCACCTTATTTAAAGGACTTATGGCTCATTTGTAGCCTCCCTCATCGTCCTTGCAACCCATAAAGAAACCCTAGTCGCATAGTTGAGCTTCCTTGAGTGTGTGTGAGCCTTAGATAGTGAAAATTGTGCCCTTGTGAAGGATTTTAGAGCTTAAAGAGGAAGGAGCAAGGAGAGAAACAGTACATCCGACATATACTCTGTGTTAGCCATCATTTTGAGGTATAAATTCGTTACCTTGATCTCTAGTTGCTTATATCCCTTTTCTTGGAAGTAAATGACCATTTTTGGTGCAAAATGGTGTCAACTTGGATCTGGACTTATCACATGGATATAGTTCCAGATCTGGACCTCTCTAGGTCCTCAATGACATAAAGTTGCTCACTTTATGTAGCTTAGCCCCTTTCCATGCACTAAAACCTTATAGGAAGCTTAGTCTTGATGTTATAGCCTTAGGAGGCCTTGCATGCACGTAAAGTTTGCAACTTTACGTGGTATCTGCACTGGGAGAGGTTAGATATGAAGTTTGGGACCATAGATCCCCTAGAAAGGATTGAACACAAAAGATGAAGGAACTCGTCGAGTCCATGAGTCGACTCGATGAGCAGAGTAGGGTTTACTCGTTTTCGAGATTCGGGGTGATTTTAGTGAAGAATTAGAGTTTTCGATATGCATGGGTTTTCGGTCTTCTGGATATTGAGGAACTCGACGAATTACATAGGTGACTCGGCGAGTTGAAGAGTTACTCGGGTAACTCGACGAGTTGCTAGATGCACTCGACGAGTTAAGGTCAACATGGACTGTTGACCTCGACCGTTGACCTCGACTTTGACCAGGGTTGACCTTGCGGGCATTTATGGTATTTTGGGATTGTGACAAGTTACTCACATCATGATTATAGGTGGTTGATTTGGAGCAGTGCATGGGATTTATCCGATCTTAGCTTATCAGTTCAACATTAGAGAGGTGAGTCTTCTCACCATTCTAATGGGTCTAAGGTACCACGGCTAGCCCATTTAATGTTATATGGGTTGATAGTTGCTTATGTGATATACCGCTAGGATATTTGTATAAAAGACCCTAGGTGGTTCCCGTGGCAGCATATTAAGACCATGAGGAGGTTCCCCTGGCATTTAGTATAAGTCCTTGGAGGGTTTCCATGGATTCTTAGTATGTTTACTTGCTTAGCTTGTATGATATTTTCATGATTAATGTAGATTGTGTGGGGGTTCCTGCGGCAGGTAGCCAAGACCACGTGGGGGTTCCAGTGGCGACTAGTAAAGGCCATGTGGGGTTTTCCTGTGGCATTTGGTGTAAGACCTTGGAAGGTTTCCACGACATCCCTATATGTCTATATGCATGGATTATGTGGTATATGTAGCTTTATAGCTAATATGATATGTGTTATATGGACTATGTGTGGGGTACGCTCTGGGGGACTCACTAAGAATTAGCTTACAATTTGTGGATTTGTTTCAGGAACATCTGAGCCCAAGGGCAAGAGCAAGGCTTGATGGCGTGACGTGCACTCTCTGTATGGCATTTTGTGGGACACTCTGATGATTTTAAATAAAACTTGTACTGGATATGAATTTTGAAAACAATTGTATTTGGGATTTCATGGTTTGTGGAAAGTAATTTGGTTAATCAAAAATGAAAAATTTATTTGAAAATTTGGGTCGTTACAAGTTGGTATCAGAGCCTTGGTTTGAGGGATTCAGGCACACCCTCGGGTGTGTCGGGACTCAAACTAAGGAAATGGTAAAATTGTTTTAAAAAAATGAATGAAAGTTAAAACTTTTAACGAATGGAAAAAAGGAGAGTGCAACGCGCGTGATCGGACGAGCCAAGTAAGTAGTTCCCCAATATGTTAGCCATGTTATACTAATGCTTGAGTTATGATAATTGTATGGATCTTGCTATGTGTATGCTTTTAAAATTGTATACGGTTAGGAACTTATAGCCTTAGAATGATTGATTTGGCCTTATTTCTTGTTCCTCGTCTGGTTGTGGTCCTAGGGTAGAATCTATTATTTGAAAGTCTATTTGATCCTTTTCTGTGTATAATTTGCATGCATAAAGAGAACCGGTTATGATTGGTATGATTGATATTGGTAGAGAAAATCTTAGTGTCGCCTAGGGTTTGAGATATGTGATAGTCTATGGGATATGATTTATTTTGGGACAAATTGGAGTTATCAGGTAGAGCCCTAGGGAAGGTACAGGTAGGGGTGAAGGTAGTATTGGGCTCGTACTACTGAAGGCACAAGACCTGTACCCGAACCAGTGTTAGACCTGGAAGCTCTAAGGAGGACCGGTGTAGGAGGATCCCCTCTATAGACATCCTGATCATTATGTTTTATGGTATTGTAGTACAGTATGGTGGTGACACGACACAGAGTCGGGGGATCAAGATCGGGATCTGGATCTAGGTCGGGCGATGGTACCGCACCCATCGATGAGAGGCTGCGTGAGCTCATCGCAACTGTGGTTACGAGGGGCATCCTTGATGCCACCCCGGTTATCTTTGGGACTGTCAAGGAGGGCATGATGGAGATTATGGAGGAGAGGCTCAAGGCATTCAGATTAGAGATTGCTAAGGGCCAGGTCGGGGCCCGAACTCTCTCGTTCCAGGAGTTCAAGGTGTGTGGGGCACTAGAGTTTTTCGGGGTCCGGGACCCCATTGTCAGCTGACGCTGGGTGGCGGATATAGAGAATGCCCAACGCACGATTTCTTGCCCTGATGTGGTAAAGGTGGGTTTTGCTTCATGTATGCTGAGAGACAGAGCTCGGGACTGGTGGGGTGAGGTGATTAGTCAGGTGGGAGCAGCAAGTGTGGCTGAGATGACATGGGCCGAGTTTGTTTGGCGATTTGATTTGGAGTTTGCACCACTTATCGAGGTGAAATGGCTAGTGAGGGAATTTGATGACCTACAGCAGACCACCGAGACTGTGGCAAAGATCACCGCCAAATTTCGGGAACGAGCAGTGTTGATCCCATAGTATGCTACCGATAAGGACATGGGGAGGACGAGGTATCATTCCATGCTGAGGGATGATATCTGGGAGTTTGTGAGCTTCACAGGGTGCAAAAACCTGAATGAGATGGTGGAGAAGGCCCGTGAATGGGAGATGGAGTTGGACTTCCACACCAAGAGGAAGCTGGAGCAGGTCCATGCAGCTAGGGGTCAGCCTAAAAAGCCTAAGACCTCTAAGTCTTTCGGAAGGGGCTAGTAGGGCCGTGGCTGGTGTGGTAAGTATGGGAAACCGCACAGTGGAGTCTGTCAGGGATTGGGCCTGGTATGCTATACTTGTGGTCAACCGGGACACACAAGCATGGATTGCCCCAAGAAAGGCTTGATATATTTTCACTGCAACCAGGCTGGCCATAAAAAGGCCGATTGTCCGAGGTTGCAGGGAGGAGGAGGAGCAGTGGTGGCGCTTGTGCCTGCCACCATGAGGATCATTTATGGCCACCCTGTTAAGGCGGAGACTCCAGCGGTGAAGAGCCATACATTCTAGTTGACTATTGAGGAGGCTCGGGCAGAGCCGAACATTGTGGCTGGTACGTATTTTATCTCCCTACTCTAGATTTTTATTGTACTACTTATGTATATATTTTTCTTATGTATAGGGACCTATTTGGTCAATGGTATGTCTGCTCACGTCTTGTTTGATTCGGGAGCTACGCTATTTATTCGTGTATCTTGCACTTAGCAAGAAGTTTCGGGATGTGCCGGGAACTTTGGATTCCCCGCTTGAGGTGGAGATTGCAGACGACCGCACCGTAAGTGCTGCGATGATGTATCAGGACTGTGTCCTGAAAGTACTTGGGGAGATATTTCGTGTTGATCTAGTTGCAATACCGCTGCGAGGGCTGAAGGTGATTGTTAGGATGGACTGGATATGGGCCAATGGGACCATGATCGATTGCGAGTGCCAGTTGGTGAGGGTTTGAACCCCAAGTGGGGGAGAACTGGTTATTCATGGCGAGAGGGCCTCGTAGGGGACAACCCTTTGTTCAGCTACGAGAGTTAGGAGACTTTTGCAGCAGGGTTGTATAGGATTTCTTGCATATATCTCAGATATGAGGATTGAGACCATGGTGGATGTGGGCAATGTGCCAGTTGTTCAAGAGTTCCGGGATGTCTTTCCCGAGGAGTTACCGGGAGTGCCTCCGGAGAGGCAACTGGAGTTTTGTATTGATTTGGTGCCAGGTGCCGCTCCGATAGCGAAGGCACCATACCGACTAGCACCGCCTGAGATGCAGGAGCTATATACGCAGCTCCAGGAACTGCTAGACCGAGGGTTTATCCGCCCGAGCAGTTCCCCGTGGCGAGCTCCGATTCTATTCGTGAAGAAGAAGGATGGATCACACAAGATGTGCATTGATTATCGGGAACTGAACAAATTAACGATGAAGAACCGTTATCCGTTACCGAGGATCGATGATTTGTTCGATCATTATTTAGTGCTCGTTTTTCGATCACTAAATGAATTAAAAACTTATTTTTTGTCCCCGGATTTTACAATTTACATCATTTTTTGAGCTTAAAAAGATAAATTTATGTTAATGAATATAATAGACCTAATATTTCCCGGTTGGTACTTTTGTGCCTATTCAGTTGGGTTTTTGACCTGTCTTGCATGGGTTCCTCATCTCTTATTCTATTGGACGATGGGAGTTGGGCTTCTTCTTATGAACTCCAAGTTCTTAAAGGAATTGACGGCTCATTAACTTGTTTTTACAAGTTCACCTAAGCTTCTTAGGTCCCCTCCTCTTATTCTACAGGTTGGTGGGAGATGGTTTTCTTGCACGGAATCCATAATATAGCACCATGTGCTTCTCATTTGAATTGAAGACTTTCATCACCACTTGTCATCACAAGTGCAACTCGAGTTTCTTGAGTTCCCCTCCTCCTATTCTACAGGTTGGTGGGAGATGGTTTTCTTGCATGAAATCCATAATATAGCACATTGTGCTTTGCATCGGAATTGACAGTATTCATTTTACTTGTTATTGCAAGTGTAACCTGTGTCTCATGGGTTCCCCACCAACTATTCTACGGGTCATAGTGGGAGTTTGACTTCCTCTTATGAAGTTCAAAAATCTAAAAAGAATTAACGGATTTTATCTTGTGAATACAAGATTGCCTAAGCTTCTTGGGCCCCCACCACTTATTCTATGAGTCTTGGTAGGAGTTGGACTCATATTATAATGTCCAAATGGTTTCGGCAAGGAATTGACGGATTATAAAGAAGAAAAATTCATCACGAGCAAATAATGGCGAATAAAAGATGTTTGACAGATTGACCACGTCTCAATGTTTTCATCATATCTGGCTCATCGGGACTCCGATTTAGGCGATTCAAGATGTTTAGGAAACTAGACACAATTATCTACAAGTTAGAAGTTTTGAGTTTTCGCTGAATCGGTCGTTTTCCTGCTCATAATCGACGTTGAAGTTGAAGTTAGTTTGTTGGACGAAAATCAAAAGCTAAAAGTAAAAGTTGAATTAAAGTTGAAAGATCAAGGGCTAAAGTTGTACCAAGTTGAAAAGTTGAAGGCTTTGGGGTTAACGCTGCACAATAGATGAAAGTTGGAGGGGCAAGATTGTACTTATGCTTTATATATATGGTTATTTACGTGTGCTTTAGGGGTGAATGGACGATACGACGAAAAAAAAACCCTGCACAAAGTAACCGACATCAGCCGCCTTCACCATAGCCATACCTTCAGATTTCACAAGCTATACACACCCAACCTCATTGATATGAATTGGTGATCAAAACATTTATGAAAAAGGTTGATGATGGTTGAAGTTAGTCGAGCAAAACAGAAACTGTGAAGCCACATACAAACAGGGCAGTTTTACTTTGTTTTCCTATCTATTTTATTAAAGATATTAGTTTGATAAATTGTTGCACTATTCACAGTTATGATTTTGAAGTTTGTGATTAGTTTTTAAGATTTGTTTTATTTTGCTATGAAAGTGTAAAAACTTTATGGGTTTGGTTGACTAGGGTAAGACGGTTATTTTAATGTAATTGATTTTGTTTGAACCAATTTTGTTGAAATCCAATAGCATATTTAAATGTGTGTTTATTTTAAAAATATAAATTTTGACGGGTAACTTTGATTTTGGCTAGCACTTGATCAACGTTAGTTAGGTTAATTTGCTTGGTTTAAATTTAATATTTACATGCTTATATTAACTTCGAGAGAAGCTTTATTTGTGACATCGTTTAAATATAAATGTGCGGTTTCGTTATTTCGCTTAAACTTAACATAGACGTGTGTTAGACATTTTTAAGAAAACCATTGGACTGAATTTTTTATTTATTTATTTATTTTTTTGTAAATCATGAACTACATAGAGATATGAGTGAATGTTTTTAAATCGAATCATGAGACCGAGAGGTAATTGATAATTTTTGTTGGTGTTAAGTTATTCGTTTCTACATAATTGGTTTGACAAATTAGTAGCATTAGAAGAACCATTGAACCCGTACAAGTCAACCAAATCCCATATTTCTCATAATTGTTAAATCGTTTAATTGTTTTCTTTGTTTGTTCGATTATTTTAGTTGTCATTTTTACGTTGCTGAATTTAGTTTAATTTTATTTTAATTGTTTCTTTAGTTTAATAAAATCAATCACTTTTGCAATCAATTGCCTAGTTCTCTCTTCCTTAGAATAGGGTAGTCCCTGTGGGTTTGATATCTGGTCTTACGACTATATTACTTGCACGACCTCGTATACTTGCGAGTACGCGTTTTCGTCAACAATCAGCTACACGGCGCGTGTTGGTTTTCCAAGATTGATCTTTTGTCAGGATATCATCAGATGAGGATTCAGGATGAGGATATACTGAAGACAGCTTTCAGGACTCAGTATGGGCACTATAAGTTTGTGGTGATGCCATTCGGGCTCAATAATTCTCCTGCAACGTTCATGGACCTCATGAACAGAGTGTGTAGACTGTGACATCCCCAATTTCACAGCCAGAAAAGACCGATTTGTTTATGCTTTGTTTCATAAATCAGAGTAATCGTTTAAAGAAAACGGTTGCGGAATTTGTTCCCAAAACAAGATATGATAATAACTTATCAAAATATTTCTCAAAGAGAATGTATTTTATTTAATAATAAGACCTTGGGATGTCATGTTCCGATACAGACCAAAAACATAAACAATATAAAATAGACCTTGCAATAGTTATTTATAACTACTGATCTATAATCCAAAATCTCTTGTTAAGTCCATCAACTTATACCCTTGTGCCATTACCTGTAATGCAAACAATCAAACCAATTACCCATCCCAATTATCTCCATTTATCTTAAGGATCTACCCTAAGAATCATCTATCCTTCATTCTTAAGGATTGGCCTGAGGTATAGGCACGAAGTCACATCGTTTCCAGGGTTTACTCAATAGGCGCTAACTCCATAGTCACCAAGGTTTATACAATAGGCGCTAACTCCATAGTCACCAAGGCTTATACAATAGGCGCTAACTCCATAGTCACCAAGGTTTACTTAATAGTAGGCGCTAACCCCATAGTCACCAAGGTTTACTTAACAGTAGGCGCTAAGTCCATAGTCACCAAGGTTTATACAATAGGTGCTAACTCCATAGTCACCAACTATCCCATCTACCCATGTGAAAGAGACTATACACTCACTTGATCAGAAGATGATCAGACAACACTACGACTTGTAGAAGTAGTATTCTTCGGTAGATCTGGAAGATCTTCACAAAAACCGGGCTCCTCGCGGGCAGAGCTTCGGCTCGGGAATTACACTTCTCGGGATCTTCAGGCTTCGGGACTTGATTCGGGTCTCGGGATGATACCAGGGATTCGAGGGTACTTCTTTACATGTAAATCGAGGTAATATGGGTGAGAGATGAGAGAATGAGCAACCAAACTCGGTTGGCCCTTTAAATCTATTTATAGGGCAAAATTGGCCCTTGCCACGTCGTGTCACCTTTTTCCACATCGTGGGCTTGGTCGTCACTGCATGCGTCATCGCAAGTTGCATATGGGGGACTCCCGGAGGTGTTAGAAGACTGGCCACGTCGTGGCACTGCTTGCCACATCGTGGTATCTGACAGTTTTGGGGTTTCGCGCCCCGAACTTTAGAAATTCATAACTTTTGCATACAAACTCCGTTTTCGACATTCTTTATATCGACGCGAAGGTGAGATTATGCTCTACAACTCTCGTTTAGATTCCATTGGCTAATTTTGACTTTATTTTTAATATATTATAATTATATTACTTATATATTATTTTTAGTAGGCCGGACCAGGAAAACTCCGTTATAAACTCATAACTCCTTCGTTTGACGTCCGTTTTCGTCCGTCTTTCCGTCGTTGCACTACTATCAATGAGATCTTCAATTATCATTTAGATTGTTTTGGATAAATATCGCTCTAATGTAAATTCACTATTTATGTCGCGCTGTGTCGTACAAATCCGGGAACGACTAAAAGCTTCAAGAGATAGACAAAAGAGTCATGCTGATAAGAGACGAAACCTTTGGAGTTTCAGGTTGGTGACAGTGTTCTTTAGAATGTCTCACCCAGGAAAGGCACGATACGCTTTGGAAAGCATGGATAACTGAATCCGAGATACATAGGACCATTCGAGATCCTCACTAGGATCGGTCCCGTAGCATACAAACTTCGTTTACCTCAAGAGCTTAACAATATTCCTCCCGTCTTCCATGTCTCGAACCTTAAAAAGTGTTTATCCGACAAAACCCTTGTGATCCTTCTTGACGAGATCGAGATCAACGAGAACCTCAATTTCGTGGAAGAACCAGTCGAAATCATGGATCGGGAAGACAAGCGAACGAAACAAAGTTTCATACCTATAGTGAAGGTCCGCTGGAATGCCAAGCGGGGACCTGAAGTCACTTGGGAGCAAGAAGATTCCATGACAACGAAATACCCTCTTCTTTTTCCGACTTGATGATTTGTATTCTATGTTTGAATTTCGGAACAAAATTCCCTATAACGGGGGGATGATGTGACAACCCGAACCTTTTTCCTTTACCTTTAACCGATTTCCGTTAATAAAAATTGAATTTTATTGAGTTTCCATCAAACTTCTTGATATAGAAAATCATCTAGTTTTATATAATTAAATTTATATATGAGTCGGAATCAAAATCACGCGAAAAACCTGAAGATTCCTTGAAAAACTATTAGTTTTCGGCCTATGTGAGTGTACGGCCGCACACCTGTTTACAGCCATAAACCCGTTCACGGTTGGTGCCAGGTGGACCCCACCACCGACTATACCCCCGACCTATATATACGGGACCCCCACCCTCATTTGAACACTCTTGGCCGAAAACTCTTTCATTCTCTCTCTAGAACCCCTGACCGTACACGCTAAAAACACCTATTTTCTTCCGAATATCATCAAAAATCGTCGGTTGGAGTCGATTTGGAGCATCTGGAACACGTTTTCTTCGAAATTAAACACCCTTGTTCTTGAGTGTACGGCCGTACACCCTTTAAATCTGCAAGGGCCGTAAGCCCTTCAAAGAGGAGTTCACGGCCGTAAACTCTTCACGGCCGTAAACTCCAGTTCACGGCCGTACACACCTCTTAAATGGTGACAAACCCGCTTTCCTCGATTTAATCAAGTCCCGGTAACATTCCTTAACCGAAAGCAATTGTTTTTCTAACACTTTATCTAACGAAATTGCTAATTTAGATACATATATGTATTTAATTGTTATTAGGATTCCGTTAAGTGACACATACAACAAACTCGAGGGTCTTTGTTTTCCGGTTCGTTGATTCGACGCTTGCACACGACTAACGGTGAGTTCATACCCCTATGCTTTTACTATTTTTCATGTTTTCAGGGGGGAATACAAGCCAAATATAAATGATTTTGTAAACATTATACTGTAAGAATTTCAACAAGTTTAAAACTTATGCAATCCATATAACCTAAGGACTTTCCATGTTTTATAAAATATTTATATACTTCGTGTAACATGCTGACCATAAGGGACGTTTTCAACTTACATGCGTAATCTCATAGTTTTCAGATCAATACATGGTTATACATATACAAGCATACAAACTATAATGGGTATAGTTTGGGAATTCAATACATGGTTATACATATACAAACATACAAACTATAATAAGTATAGTTTGGAAATTCAATACATGGTTATGCATATACAAGCATACAAACTATAATGGGTATAGTTTGGGAATTCAATACATGGTTATACATATACAATCATACAAACTATAATAGGGATAGTTTGGAAATTTATTAAACGATTTACAAACTTATCTTTTATAAACTTCTCCGACATTTATGAAAAGGATTTCCCGTGTTATTACTTGTGAAGTCGTTAATCTAGTTGAGAGACATGTCTTTAGGTACAATTACATGTACCAGTGGAAGACTACCCTTATGAACCAGAGTCTCCTCGAGGGAGAGTGTGAGTTTGTGTATAGATCTATATGAGATTGACAATCCCGCACCTTGCTGTTAGTTACAGTAGGACCGGCAGGTCTACGGGTGTCAAAGTCATAAAGGATATTGGCGTCCGATTCGCGCCATATCAGTTAGTATGGTCATAAAACTCGCGAGTAGAAGCAGGGGTATGAACTCATTTATATTTTGCTTTCTTGTTGGCACCCGATTCGCGCCATATCAGTTAGTATATTTCAACAAGTAATATACTTTACATGAACAATGCTTATTTAGCATAAGTATGGAAAATACATGGTTTCTTTTCGAGAAATAGAACTACTATACATACTGGTAATAACCAGAGTTTTCAAACGGAACATTTTATTCATACTAATGATAGCTAGGGTTTTGTTACAAAAGGGATTTTACATTCAAATCAGTAGGTTAACTTTGTCTATATAATTTTATTTAAAAGTTAAGTTTCAACCCCCCCCCCCCCCCCTCCCCTTTTCAAATGGTTGTGTTCCCCGCACCTGTTTAAATGAGTCGTTTAGGAGTTGATTCGATTTGCCGTTTAAAAAAAATCAAAACTCAAACTTAACCATTTGACCAAATTAATCTACAATAGCCAATAGCCTTAAGATTCATCATCCTGATGTGCATGAACAAGGTTTCGCATTTTGGTTAGCAAACATTATAATAGACAATCGTAAAATATATATTTTTTCAAAGCAAATGAATTGCATGGTGAGAATACATTCAATATAACATAACAATATGATATGAATCATACTCAAATCTTGAAAAACACAAACTTTCTAGATATGAATCATCGATCTAAAGATTCATTTTTTTTTTCTTATTTAGTAGTACAAATTAAGCAAAAACATCAAACTGGAGCAAACGCAAGTCTATCCAGAAATTTATTCATTCGGATATTTCATGCAACTAGATTTAGAGCTTGATGAATTAGGCACTTCCATCAATACAAACCCATTGACCCACAAAGACCGATTCACAATTGATGTTGGGATTAATTGCCAAAAACGATGCCAAACTCATCCCAAACTCTTTGCTAATGATGGTGCAATCATCGCCAGCTTCAACACCGACAACTTGGCTGCACACAAGGGCTGATTTTGCCTTCTGGACACCGTCTGTGTGTTCACGATCCCATTAATCAAAACATTCATCCATGTGTCAATATGGAAATTAAAACAAGAAAACGTTGTGATTTTGGTAGCACTTAAAAAGCTGGAAACTAAATGACTTACCGATTAGGGTGAATCTGCTTTCCGACAATACAATGAGCATCAGGAAAAGTGAGAGTACTGCTGCCATCTTCACAAACAAGGAAGCGTTCTTGGCCATGGTGTTATGAGTTTCAGTTCCTTCTTTAGCAAGAAAGATGAAGATACTGGGATACCTGATCTAAGTTCTTGACATTGATATTTATATCCAAAGATTCAGATAAATTACTACGATATGTTTCCTATATGAGCCAAATTCGCATTGTAATCTGAGAATTTACTGCCGGCCATTGTTCTAGTTATTTATTGTTTTTACTTTGTTTCAATTGATTCCTAGCAACAAAGTTTAAACTATAGTCCTGTCGGCATAAGCTTTAATCTATTAGAAACTTACCAACGGCTGCATCTTGCGATTAAAAGTATCAAATACTATTTCTATCACATATTGCTTTGTTCAACTTTGTACCATGCTTAATCTCCCAAACTCACCAGTAAAATTGTAAAAATATCTAAGACAAGTATATTTTACTAAATTGAGCAAAAAATTGGAATAAAAAAGAAAAATATATTAAGATTGAACCAGTCTTTCACTATCTGTTACTCATCGTTAAATTAATTACTAGATTAATTATATGACAGTGAGACCGTTGGTAATTTTCTCTACAGAGTATATTATCTATCATCCCAAAAGCATGAAATGCTTTTACCGAGTAAAAGTAGCACAGCCAGTAATCTCCAAGTTTATTGATGTGATGATAGAATAACATTCATGTATTGAAAGAGAGAAAGTGCTAGTTCTTCATTAGAATGTCTAAGAGCTACAAACATGAAAAAATGATTAAATACTAGCTAAGAAACAAAACCCTAATGGGCTAAAGACTAAATGACTCATAAATATGTGGGCTAATAACATATGTGATAACATCCACCCCTCAAACTCACAATACCATATCAATAAGCATTGAGAGTTTGTCACACAAAAAACGAAACCGAGACGCCGATAGAGCCTTCGTAAAAACATCCGCAAGCTGTTGATGGAACTAACGAAAGTGATATGGTCACGAGCTGTAAGTGATAAGGGGTGAAGTGATAATCAATCTCAATGTACTTCGTCCGCTCATTGAAAACAAAATTCTTCGTAATTTGTATCATACTTTTGTTATCACAATGCAAGGGAGTAGGTGAAGAAATGTGAACCCCCGTATATGCAAGAAGCCACCGTAACCAGATAATCTCACATGTAGTCACAACCATATCACGGTACTCAACCTCCGTGGAAGATCAAGAGACAACGTCCTGTTTCTTGCTCTTCCATGAAATAAGAGACTCTCCAAGAAACACCCAAAATCCGGTGGTGGCTTTACGATCATGACGATCACCATCCCAATCAGCATCACTATAGGCATGTAACTCAAGAGATGACGTCGAGTAAACAAGAGGGTCTGAAACTTAGTTCCACGAAGATATCTAAGAATACAGAGTACAACTCCTCAATTAACATATGTAGGAGCAGTGACAAATTGGATGACAACATGAATAACATAAGCTATATCCGGACACGTAACTGTGAGATAAACCAAACTTCCCACAACAGTCTAGTAAAGATTCAGGTTAGACAAAGGAACACGATCAGTAAGAGAATACCATGCATTGTTTTCAAGAGGAGTATCTACAGTTTGATTGTTAGAGAGGCCCACCCATGTAAACAAGTCAGATATATATTTAGTCGGAGAAAGAAGATACCCTTTCATAGACTGAGCTATCTCAATACCACCATAGTAATCACCAGTAATAATCATGTCATCCACATATAAGGACAAAATAATCCATTCTGCACTCGTGCATCTAATAAACAAAGTCGAATCATGATTTCTCTGGATAAACCCAAGAGAGGTACTAAATATGGAGAATTTCTCAAACCATGTACAAGGTGTTTGCTTGAGACCATATAAAGTTTTACAAAGTCAACAAACCTGTAACACCCAGTTGCGGGATGTTTCTCAATTCAGGATTGTGGATTGTAATTCAATCATGTAAAGGATTTAGGCTTTAAGGAAATAAAGTTGAGACCATATTGAATGTTGATAATATTGGTTATTAGATCTAAGCCCTTGATTTGTGTGTTGGAACCAAATGGTAAATGGGAAAAGTGATGTTTCAGACCACTTGCATGAATTAATGAATTTAGTTTGGTGTTATTTAAGTCAAAAGTAACTGAATAGAATTGTGGGGCTTGTCAATACCTTCGTGTGGATCTAAAGATCACCAAAAACAAATAAGTTTGGAATGATTCTTTTGGCACTTTTGATACATTTTATGGGGATTGTCAAAAGTTATTTAAATCTCTTTATTTGTGTTTTTTTGGCACTTTTGGTACATTTTATGGGTGATCTTTTAGTTGAGTGGACTTCAACACCTTTTGATTAGTTTGGAATGCTTCTTGAACCTCATGGACTAGGAAAGTTATGATCTTTTGCCATCCCTTTTAGCCATGCAAGTTATCTTGGTCCTTTAGGTCATTTTGGTGTATTAAATTTTATATCTTGAAAGTTTTAGACATTATTATGGATAAAGTTTAAAACTTTATCCACCAAAACATCATGTTGATTCAGATATGAAGGTTGGAGACTTGGAATTAATGGCTTAAGTTGAGAAAGATGCATTCTTAGTCCTTTTGAGACTTAAAGACTAGATCTTGGTTGTTTGGACCATCCTAATGTATAATGTTGAAAACTTCATCCATTATGAAGCTATTAGGAACCAAATATGATGATATGAGTTTTGGGTCCTTAAGGATTAGGCTCTTAATGAAGAAAAAACTTTTTGACCAAAACCACGATGTGGCCAAGGAACGCCCACGACGTGGTAGCACACTGCAACGCGTCTGTTTTGTTGGGACGTGAGCACAACGTGGCAGAGGAATTACCACGAGGTGGGGGTCATCATAGTTGACTTTTCCGGTTAACTTTTTGACAAGTTTGACTTTTGGTCACATTTAGGTAGAATTAAGTATTTGGCTAATGAATGGTCTTGATTTGGATTTAGGAAGCTTGGGTTGGTTATTTGTTGCTGATGTAGCTGTTGAGCTTCTATCGAATAGTTCAGGTGAGTCTTCTTAATGTACTGTGTAGGATACTAGTTGTCTTTGTGACTCTTGCATTTTGTGTTGGGCGGGGACCATTTGTTATGTTGGGTAGGGCCCGTTATGTTGGGCATGACCCGTTATATTGAGTGGGGACTAATACGTTAGGTGAGGCTCATTATAATTGGACAGGAGGGGCCCGATATATTATGAGCAAGACCCATATGATTATGTGGTATTTTGGGGAACTCACCAATCTTTGTGCTCATGTAACACCCATAAAAATCAAGCCAATTTAAAACTTTTTCAACCATTCAAAACCATTAAGTTATTACAAAGTGTTTTTAAAATAGTTTAAACATTAGAGTATCCCAGGATTCCAGATCATAGAAACATGAGGAGGTGTACGATCACGCCTTCGCCTTCCTGCGATCTTCTGAAGTACCTGAAACAAAATCCAAAACTGTAAGCCCGAAGCATAGTAAGTTCCCCCAAAATACCCATACACACAACAATATACATATAATCACAAACATGATACTATAGGTCCAATCAACCATCGGGTTAGAGTACCCCATGCCCTTAACCATCGGGTTGGAATGCCAACATACTATGGGTGCAGTCATCCTCGAGATGGAATACCCTCGACCCACAACCATCAGGTTGGAATGCCCACATACTACGAGTCCAATCATCCTCGGGATGGAATACTCACAGCCCACAACCACCAGGTTGGAATTCCCAGGTCTATTCGCTCTCGCACAAATCAGATAAGCCTCAACCACTAATCAAACATTTGCACATATATCATATAATCACATAACAGTCTATAGACAGACAAACCGATTTAATAGATCATCACAACATGATAACATCCTATCTACCAGGATACCGATCTAACAGATCATAATAGCATAATAACATCCTATCTAGCAGGATATCGATCTAACATATCATAATAGCATAATAACATCCTATCTACCAGGATACCGATCTAACAGTTCATACAATATTCGAGCATATAACATATCAGGATAACAATCCAAAAAGGGTCGGCCTTGGTGCCTTAGACCCTTGAGTATAGTGAGGAAAACTCACCTCACAACTGTCGAACTGTAGTGATAAGATCAATCTCTCGAATCACAGCCACATACTCCACCATCTATATTCACCATAGGACCACTTCCATAAATTCCCAATTTACTAAAATACCCCTAGAAGTCAAACTAGTGAACCCTTGGTCAAAGTCAAAGTCAAAGTCAACGGTCAAGGCCAACAGTCCATGTTGACCCAACTCATTGAGTACAGCTCACTGACTCGTCGAGTCTTTCCAGAACTTGAGAAATCATGAAATCCCAAGTTGACTCATCGAGTTTCCAGACAACTCGTCGAGTCCATGCTTGTCCAAATGTTAGGAAAACCCTACTGACTCGTCGATTCGTCTCACTGACTCACCGAGTCCATGCAGAAACCATCAACGACCAATCTTCATTAGACTCGTCGAGCTGACCATGCATCTCATCGAGTTCCTTCAGTCCTTTTCTCATTCAGACGTTTTTAAGCTACCCCAAATCTCCAACTTGTAGATCTAGCTTCCTAAGGCATAGATATCATGTAAAGTTGCAAACTTTACGTGCATGCAAGGTCTTAAAGGCTTAGAACACCAAAACAAAGTCTAGAATGAGGTTTAGGGCATGGTGAGAGGTCAATACAAGATAAAGTTGATAGCTTTATGAATTTGGGACCTAGAGGAGTCCAGATCTGAGACCATGTCCTTGTGACAAGCTCGAACCCAAGGGTGGTTCCATTAAACCCCAAAAATGACCATAAATATCCATAAAAGAAGATCTAAGTATGAAAGGGTCAAGGTATTATCTTTTTACCCCAGGTTAGTTGCCAAAACGAAGTAGATGATAGATCCACTTCCTCCTTTTAGATCCAAACTCCTCACTCTTCAAGTTTCCCTTCCAAGATCAATAAATAACACTTTTCAATCTCTCAACACACACAATGGGGGTTTAGGACTCGATCTAGGGTTTCCTCTGACTGTAATGACGATAAGGGAGGCTAGAAATGCATAAGTTCTTTAAATAATGGTGCAAACCCTAAAATTTAGGGTTTCCATGCACAACCTCTACTCATCGAGTCGGGGTCCTCCGATTCGTTGAGTAGAAGTCATAAAATCATGCGGGTCAGACTAGGTTTGATACGACGAGTTGGGGCCTCCAACTCATCAAGTTCCTTTACTAAAATGAATAAAAAGCTTTTAAAATATACCTGGGAGTCGGGGTGTTACAATTCTCCCCCATTTGAACTAGACTTCATTCTCGAAGTCTGTTGTGACAACCCGAAATTTTCATTCGGTCAAACCCTAAAAGTCAATCACTTCATATGATAAGTCAAGTTCACTTTTACTTGTTTTTAGGAAATTAAAGTTCGTTTGATTATTTTATTAATTAATCTTTAAACGAACGGGTGAATGGATGGGCCGTCTCGAGTCTTGAAATTTCTAAACCGTGAATACCATGTAGCTTAGAAGTTCACGGTCAAACTTTTAAGTTTGGGCCGTAAACTCCCTCAAAAACCGTAAACTCATGCCTTAAGCATGAGTTTACTCCACAAAGTAGATCTCTTTTCATTTTTACCCAAAAGAGTAAACTCCAAAAACTCTCTCAAGTATTATCCAAGTTTTTGCTCAATATCTTCAATCTAGTAAGTGTTTCTAACCCTTTCAAGTTAGTATAACACTTAATCTAGTGATTGTACATCTTTTCATCCATCCATTTATGTGTTTTGACTAGATTTCCAAAACACCAAGAACACCAAGAACACACACTAGTGTTCTTGGACTTTAAGTTCACTTCAAGCTTCCACAAAGTAACTACTTCTATCCTAGAGTCATTTAAAGCTTGCTATACATATTAATGTCAAGGAAAAGTCCCAAGAACACCAAGAACAAGGTGTTCACGGTTTTGGGAGGCTCCCAAAACCGTAAACACCAAATAAGGTGCAAAGTGGTGCTTTAGGGTGTCTAGATGCTTCACAATGCCTTAGGGACTTGCGTAGATCCATCCTTGATGAGTTTATCCCACAAAAAACACAAAAACCTCACATTTATATGTGTTTACGGTTTGGGGATCTCCCAAAACCGTAAACACCTTAAAAGGTGTTTAAATATCCCATATTTACTCCTAATGCCTAGAATCTAACCTAGGCTATTACCTTGAAGTGTTTAGGACTTGAAAACATCAAAAATACCTAAGTCCATGAGAGTTTACGGATGTCCATATACATTTTCAATACTTACAGTTCATATACATACAAATACTTACATGCAAATTAAGGCACTAAAATACTTATAATGTCACCAGCTTTAAAGCTGATACTCTCTTTCAAAATAACTTGTATCCTCAGGTCAACCATAGACAGGTACCGATGCAAGGTTTAGAGAAGATGGAGATCGTTCAAGACTCATCTTTCATTATGATTTATACTTTAGTGTTTATCATAATTTGACAGAACACTCTTGTATTAAAATTATATTATTAATGCAATTAATGATGTTGTTGCTTGTTTACTACTTTTCATTGTTGTGATACTGTACATGACGTCCTCCGCCCCAGAACATTTCCGCCGTTCATGGTTTTGGGGTGTGACATCTGTTGAGGTAAATAACTCGGGGTAATGCTCCCGCATCTCTTCCTCCAGCTCCCAAGTCCACTCGGATCCCCTGCAGTGCTGCCACTGTACCTTTACCAAAGGTACTTCCTTGTTCCATAGAACCTTCACCTTCCTATCAAGAACGACCACTTGCCTCTCCATGTAATTCAGGTACTCAGCGACCTGTATATCGTCTAATGATACCACTGCCTCCTCATCTGATATACACTTTCACAACTGTGACACATGGAAAGTGTTATGGACCTGACTAAGATCCTCTGGGAGATCCAGTCTATATGACACCTTGCTAACCCTGGAAATGATCCTGAATGGCCTAATGTATTGTGGACCCAATTTCCTCCTCTTCCTGAAGAGAATCACACCCTTCCAAGGTGAGACGTTCAGTAATACCATGTCTCCCACCTGGAACTCCAACTCAGATCGGCGCCTGTCAGCATAACTCTTCTGCCGACTCTGAGTTGTCTGCAACTGCTGTCTGATCTGCTGAATCCTCTAGGTAGTCTACAGGACTACCTCTGTCTGTCCCATCACCCTATGACCGATCTCACCCCAACAGACTGGGGTGCAACATCTCCGTCCATACAACAGCTAATATGGTGGGGCACCAATACCGGAATGAAAGTTGTTGTTATAGGAGAACTCTACAAGGGGTAGGTAGGAGTCCCGACTCCCACGTAAGTCAATAACGTAGGGTCTCAGCATATCGTCAAGAGTCTGTATGGTCTGCTCACTCTGGCCGTCCGTATGTGGATGATAGGTTGTACTGAAGTGAAACCGCGTGCCCAGTTCCTCATGAAACTTCTGCCAGAAATGGGAGGTGAGCCGAACATTGCGGTCTGAGACAATAGAGACCGACACCCCATGGTGAGAAACAATCTCGCAGATATACAAGTCAGCCAGCTTCTCGGCTGATGAACTCGCCCGTATCGCTAAAAAGTGGTCGCCCTTGGTCAATCGATCAACAATGACCCAAATAGCCTCGAAGCCCTTCGCCGTCCTCGACAGCTTGGTGATAAAATCTATCGTGATCTGTTCCCACTTCCACATGGGAATCTCCAGGGGCTGCAGCTGGCCGTGCGGCCTATGATGCTTGGCCTTGACCATTCGACAGGTCAAGCACCTCTCAACGTACCATGCAATCTCCCTCTTCATGCATGGCTACCAGTAACTCAATTGCAAATCCCGGTACATCTTGGTGGCCCCTGGGTGAATAGAGAAACGATACTTATGTGCCTCCTCCAAAACCAGCTGCCTGACCCTACCAGACATCAGAACCCAAACCTGACCGCAACGGGTTAATAATGCATGACTATCCTGCACAAACCGGGTGTTCTCACTCCTAATCCTCTCATGCTTCCAATTCTCATGTCACATACCCTCAGCCCAAGCTTCCTTGATCAGATCCACTAGTGGAGAATCTACTGATATCTGCATACATGTCGCCAGAGTAGAAGATCCAACTGACTTGCTGCTTAGAGCCTCCGCAACCACGTTCGCGTTACCTA
Source organism: Lactuca serriola (assembly GCF_051521515.1). Lineage (NCBI taxonomy): Eukaryota > Viridiplantae > Streptophyta > Magnoliopsida > Asterales > Asteraceae > Lactuca > Lactuca serriola. Next base: position 91,906,174 of record NC_136411.1, on the reverse strand, counting down.
GGTGGTAAAGGATCTCGCAGTCATAATCCTTGACCACATCAAGCTACCTACGTTGTCTCATGTTCAGGTTCGGCCGATCCATGATGTGTCTCAGGCTCTTGTGGTTTGTTTATATGGTACAACAGACCCCATAAAAGTAATGTCTCCAAATCTTGAGAGCGAATACTACCGCTCCCAACTCCAGATCATGGATGGGGTATCTCATCTCGTGTAGCTTCAACTGTCGAGACGCATAGGCTATCACCCGTCCTCTCTACACGAGGACCGCTCCCAGTCCTGTGATGGATGCATCACAGAACACTAAAAAATCCTCAACTCCCACTATGAGAGTCAAGACTGGAGCCTCGCAAAGTCGCTGTCAGAGGGTTTCAAATGCCCTCTGCTGCTTAGGGCCCTACCGGAAATCCACCCCCTTCCTTGTCAGATGAATGAGGGGTACTACAATCTTGGAGAAATCCTGTGTGAATCTCATGTAGTACCCTGCCAATCCCAAGAAGCTCCTGATATCTGAGGGAGATTTCGGAACCTCCCATTGCATAACCGCCTCGATTTTGGCTAGATCGACCAAAATCCCCTCCTGGTTAACGAGATGTCCAAGGAAGTGAACCTCTCGTAACCAAAACTCGCACTTCGAGAACTTGGCATAAAGTCGTTCTCGTCTTAGAACTCCCAATAGCTCCTGTAGATGCTCCTCATGCTGCTCTCGGGTCTTGGAGTACACCAAGATATCATCTATTAATACGATGACCAAGCGATTGAGCATCGGTCTGCAGACCTGATTCACCAAGTCCATAAATACCGCTAGCGCGTTGGTGAGCCCAAACGGCATCACCACGAACTCGTAATGTCCATAACGAGTCCAGAATGCGGTCTTCTCCACGTCCTCCTCCCTAAATCTGATCTGATGGTACCCGGACTTTAGGTCTATTTAGGAGAACCAAGATGCTCCCTGCAACTGATCGAAAAGATCATCTATCCTCAGGAGTGGATAACGGTTCTTAACCGTGTACTTGTTCAACTGCCGGTAGTCAATGCACATCCGGTGTAAACCGTCCTTCTTACAGACGAAGAGGATCGGTGCTCCCCATAAAGAAATACTCGGATGAATGTACTACTTGCCCAGTAGTTCCCGCAGCTCTGATGACAGCTCTTGCATCTCTGATGGCGCTAACCGGTATGACTCCTTGGCGATAGGGGCCACACCTGGCACTAGGTCGATCCTAAACTCGATCTTCCTGTCCTGAGGCACTCCGGGCAACCCCTCCGGAAACACGTCTGCTAACTCCTTGGCGACTGGAACCTTTGAAACCGAAGTCTGATCCCTGACCTGCGTATCCACCACGTACGCTAAATAACCCGCACACTCGTGCTGAATGTACTTCCAAGCCCTGGCTGCTGAACAAAACCCTGATGCTAATTTGGTGCCCTCACCATAGACAATCAGATCTCCCCCACTTGGGGTTCGAACTACCACTCACTGACTCTCGCATTCGATCATGGAATCGAAGCGACTAAGCATGTCCATACCCACGATCACACACACACACACATCCCCCATGAGAATCAGAATCAAGTCTATCAGGAAAGATACCCCGAAGATCTCCAACGTGCAACCCCGATAGACTGAAGAAGCGGAAACGCCGTGTTCGTTGGCGATAGAGACTCGCAACAGAAACTCTAGCTCTCCTACTGGCAAATCGAACTCCCTACTAAATGTCTGAGAGACAAACGACCGACTCGCCCCCGAGTCGAATAATACCAAAGCAGGTAAGGAGTTCACTAAGAATGTACCTAACATGGTACACAAAATATAATCATAAAACAAATATAACTAGTAAAGTAAAGGATAGATACATACCAACAACCACGTCAGGTGCTGCCCTGGCCTCCTCTTCCGTAAGCTGGAAGGCACGTCTCTGAGCCCTTGGGGGCGCTGCTCCACACTGACTCCAATCTGTAATCCTCAATGTAGTCGACACACGAGCCTGCGCCGACTTGGCGGCGATTAGGGGACACTAGGCCTTCATATGGCCCACCTATTCACAATGGTAACAAAGTCTGACTCCGGAAGCTGGAGTTTGCTGCCTGCAGTCCCTGACAAGATGGCTCTGCTTGCCACATTTGTGGCACCCGCTCCCCGATCAGAAAACCCCCGAATGAGCCTTCCCGCACTACCCAAAATTATGGCCTGGATGACCTCCAGAGCTAGTATCAGCGATATTGGACCGCTTCGGCGCCAGCTGTGACTGCGCCGGAGCCTGCATCTGCTCCCGTAACTATAATCCAATCTCCAGCTCATGCCGCCTAGCGACCTACTGTAATTCCAGCAATGTATCACATCGATGGGCAACAGCAAACTGACAGATATTAGTCTTGTGCATGCTCAGATAACGTGTCATCTGAGCCTGTTCAGAAGCAAACTCCGAGCAAAACATCACCCTCTCAGTGAACCTACGGGTGATCTCCGTTACCGACTCTGTACCCTGTCTCAGATCCAAAAACTCCTGTGACAGCCACTCGCGCTCGACCTGTAGAATGTAGCAAGTGTGGAACATCTCCCTGAACTACTCCTAAGTAACCGCAACTCTCTGATCATCCGAATATGACCCAATCATCAACCTTCACCAGTCCTTTGCCTTAGACCTCAGCAAGTTCAGGGCACATCTGACCTTCTAGTCAGTAGGACATGAGGACATTAAGAAACATCCCTCCATGTCAGACATCCACCTCATGGCTATGATCGGATCCTGAGTCCCATCAAAATTTGGGGGCTTCGTGTTATCGAAGTCCCTGTACTGAAAAGCCCGACTAGCTCCTCCCCATGCCGCTATTACAGCTGTTGTAGCTGCTGTGGCAGCCGTCTCAGCAAGAGCTGCATATCTGTCATTAAAATACTCCATCATGGCGGTCTTAATAGACTTGAACATCTCTAGAATCTGACCCCGGACAATCTCGACCACCTCCTCATGGATGATCTCCCTGATGTGTCTCAGGCTCTTGTGGTTTGTTTATATGGTACAACAGACCCCATAAAAGTAATGTCTCCAAATCTTGAGAGCGAATACTACCGCTCCCAACTCCAGATCATGGATGGGGTATCTCATCTCGTGTAGCTTCAACTGTCGAGACGCATAGGCTATCACCCGTCCTCTCTACACGAGGACCGCTCCCAGTCCTGTGATGGATGCATCACAGAACACTAAAAAATCCTCAACTCCCACTATGAGAGTCAAGACTGGAGCCTCGCAAAGTCGCTGTCAGAGGGTTTCAAATGCCCTCTGCTGCTTAGGGCCCTACCGGAAATCCACCCCCTTCCTTGTCAGATGAATGAGGGGTACTACAATCTTGGAGAAATCCTGTGTGAATCTCATGTAGTACCCTGCCAATCCCAAGAAGCTCCTGATATCTGAGGGAGATTTCGGAACCTCCCATTGCATAACCGCCTCGATTTTGGCTAGATCGACCAAAATCCCCTCCTGGTTAACGAGATGTCCAAGGAAGTGAACCTCTCGTAACCAAAACTCGCACTTCGAGAACTTGGCATAAAGTCGTTCTCGTCTTAGAACTCCCAATAGCTACTGTAGATGCTCCTCATGCTGCTCTCGGGTCTTGGAGTACACCAAGATATCATCTATTAATACGATGACCAAGCGATTGAGCATCGGTCTGCAGACCTGATTCACCAAGTCCATAAATACCGCTAGCGCGTTGGTGAGCCCAAACGGCATCACCACGAACTCGTAATGTCCATAACGAGTCCAGAATGCGGTCTTCTCCACGTCCTCCTCCCTAAATCTGATCTGATGGTACCCGGACTTTAGGTCTATTTAGGAGAACCAAGATGCTCCCTGCAACTGATCGAAAAGATCATCTATCCTCAGGAGTGGATAACGGTTCTTAACCGTGTACTTGTTCAACTGCCGGTAGTCAATGCACATCCGGTGTAAACCGTCCTTCTTACAGACGAAGAGGATCGGTGCTCCCCATAAAGAAATACTCGGATGAATGTACTACTTGCCCAGTAGTTCCCGCAGCTCTGATGACAGCTCTTGCATCTCTGATGGCGCTAACCGGTATGACTCCTTGGCGATAGGGGCCACACCTGGCACTAGGTCGATCCTAAACTCGATCTTCCTGTCCTGAGGCACTCCGGGCAACCCCTCCGGAAACACGTCTGCTAACTCCTTGGCGACTGGAACCTCTGAAACCGAAGTCTGATCCCTGACCCGCGTATCCACCACGTACGCTAAATAACCCGCACACTCGTGCTGAATGTACTTCCAAGCCCTGGCTGCTGAACAAAACCCTGATGCTAATTTGGTGCCCTCACCATAGACAATCAGATCTCCCCCACTTGGGGTTCGAACTACCACTCACTGACTCTCGCATTCGATCATGGAATCGAAGCGACTAAGCATGTCCATACCCACGATCACACACACACACACATCCCCCATGAGAATCAGAATCAAGTCTATCAGGAAAGATACCCCGAAGATCTCCAACGTGCAACCCCGATAGACTGAAGAAGCGGAAACGCCGTGTTCGTTGGCGATAGAGACTCGCAACAGAAACTCTAGCTCTCCTACTGGCAAATCGAACTCCCTACTAAATGTCTGAGAGACAAACGACCGACTCGCCCCCGAGTCGAATAATACCAAAGCAGGTAAGGAGTTCACTAAGAATGTACCTAACATGGTACACCAAATATAATCATAAAACAAATATAACTAGTAAAGTAAAGGATAGATACATACCAACAACCACGTCAGGTGCTGCCCTGGCCTCCTCTTCCGTAAGCTGGAAGGCACGTCTCTGAGCCCTTGGGGGCGCTGCTCCACACTGACTCCAATCTGTAATCCTCAATGTAGTCGACACACGAGCCTGCGCCGACTTGGCGGCGATTAGGGGACACTAGGCCTTCATATGGCCCACCTATTCACAATGGTAACAAAGTCTGACTCCGGAAGCTGGAGTTTGCTGCCTGCAGTCCCTGACAAGATGGCTCTGCTTGCCACATTTGTGGCACCCGCTCCCCGATCAGAAAACCCCCGAATGAGCCTTCCCGCACTACCCAAAATTATGGCCTGGATGACCTCCAGAGCTAGTATCAGCGATATTGGACCGCTTCGGCGCCAGCTGTGACTGCGCCGGAGCCTGCATCTGCTCCCGTAACTATAATCCAATCTCCAGCTCATGCCGCCTAGCGACCTACTGTAATTCCAGCAATGTATCACATCGATGGGCAACAGCAAACTGACAGATATCAGTCTTGAGCATGCTCAGATAACGTGTCATCTGAGCCTGTTCAGAAGCAAACTCCGAGCAAAACATCACCCTCTCAGTGAACCTACGGGTGATCTCCGTTACCGACTCTGTACCCTGTCTCAGATCCAAAAACTCCTGTGACAGCCACTCGCGCTCGACCTGTAGAATGTAGCAAGTGTGGAACATCTCCCTGAACTACTCCTAAGTAACCGAAACTCTCTGATCATCCGAATATGACCCAATCATCAACCTTCACCAGTCCTTTGCCTTAGACCTCAGCAAGTTCAGGGCACATCTGACCTTCTAGTCAGTAGGACATGAGGACATTAAGAAACATCCCTCCATGTCAGACATCCACCTCATGGCTATGATCGGATCCTGAGTCCCATCAAAACTTGGGGGCTTCGTGTTATCGAAGTCCCTGTACTGAAAAGCCCGACTAGCTCCTCCCCATGCCGCTATTACAGCTGTTGTAGCTGCTGTGGCAGCCGTCTCAGCAAGAGCTGCATATCTGTCATCAAAATACTCCATCATGGCGGTCTTAATAGACTTGAACATCTCTAGAATCTGACCCCGGACAATCTCGACCACCTCCTCATGGATGATCTCCCTGATACGATCCTCTGTCAACACTGGCCCACCCTGGCCGGTAGTCTCGGGCACTATCGGGGCATCCTGACCGCCCTGCCCTGATCCCGATCCGGATGCAGTAAAAAATCGCCTCATAACCACCATACTGAAAATACACCAAGAAGATATCAGATAATCCACATAAAAACACAAGGAACCAACTCCCAACTAAACCCTAGGGGTTGTGACTTCCTTGCTACGTGTATGGGTCCTGTGCTTTCAGTAGTACGGGCCCATACTACCTTCCACACTTACCCATATTTGTATCAATTATCATCATAACACCCTAACAATATACATATGCATGGTGGTCGCTCAATGCTCACCCCTAGAGGAACGCTAACTATCTTATAACTGGCCTACTGATCCCGCACAACTCAATCATCCATGAAACTTCCACCACCCCTACAACACTAGTGCATGCTAGACATACATAACTTTGGACCCTATAGAATTTCGAATGCCTGATCCTACCCCAAGCCATTCATCAGATAAGAATAGGAAAAAGGCCAAACCAAACATTCTTAGGCTATAAGATCTTAATTATGCACAGCCGTGATGCATACACTAAGCAACTATAGTAATGATGTTAATTTCATACAAGGAAAAACCCTAGGCTATCAGGCATCATATAATCAGACAATTCTATCATGCAATTCCTGAAGATCCCTAGCCTAGTACTAGCATGTTGTTCTAACATATCTCAGTATCAAATAACTGCATGGTATTTTGGGGTCTACTTACTAGCTCCGGCTGATCGTACACACTGCATCCCCCTTCAATTATTTTGAAAACCTTTTGAAAATCTTTTTCTTAGTTTGAGACTAGATTCACACAAGTGCTCCTCCAATTCACTCAAACTAAGGCTTTGATACCAACCTTTAACACCCATAAAAATCAAGCCAATTTAAAACTTTTTCAACCATTCAAAACCATTAAGTTATTACAAAGTGTTTTCGAATTAGTTTAAACATCAGAGTATCCCAGAAATCCAGATCATAAAAACATGAGGAGGTGTAAGATCACACCATCGCCTTCCCGCGATCGTCTAAAGTACCTTAAATAAAATCCAAAACTGTAAGCCCAAAGCTTAGTGAGTTCCCCCAAAATACCCATACACACAACAATATACATATAATCACAAACAACATACTATGGGTCCAATCAACCATCGGGTTGGAATGCCAACATACTATGGGTCAAATCATCCTCGGGATGGAATACCCTCGACCCATAACCATCGGGTTGGAATGCCCACATACTATGAGTCCAATCATCCTTAGGATGGAATACTCACGGTCCACAACCAATAGGTTGGAATGCCCAGGTCTATTGGCTCTCGCACAAAGCAGATAAGCCTCAACCACAAATCAAACAGGTGCACATATATCAGATAATCGCATAACAGTCTATAGATAGACAAACCGATCTAACAAATCATAACAACATGATAACATCCTATTTACAAGGATACCGATCTAACAGATCATAATAGCATAATAACATCTTATCTAACAGGATACCGATCTAACAGATCATACGATACTCGAGCATATAACATATCAGGATAACAATCCAAAAAGGGCCGGCCTTGGTGCCTTAGACCCTTGAGTATAGTGAGGAAAACTCACCTCACAACTGTTGAACTATAGTGATAAGATCAAACTCTCGAATCATAGTCACAAAATCCACCACCTATATTCACCATTGGACCAGTTCCATAAATTCCTAATTTAATAAAATACCCCCAGAAGTCAAACTAGTCAACCCTTGGTCAAAGTCAAAGTCAACAGTCAAGGTCAACAGTCCATGTTGACCCAACTCGTCGAGTGTAGCTCACCGACTTGTCGAGTCCTTCCAGAAATCGAGAAATCATGAAATCCCTAGTTGACTCACCGAGTTTCCGGACAAATCGTCGAGTCCATGCGTCTCCAAATTTTGGGAAAACCCTAACTGACTCGTCGAGTCGTCTCATTGACTCGCTGATTCTATGCAAAAACCATCAATGACCAATCTTCATCGGACTCGTCGAGCAGACCATGCAACTTGTCGAGTTCCTTCAGTCCATTTCTCATTCAGATGTTTTTAAGCTACCCCAAAGCTCCAACTTATAGATCTAGCTTCCTAAGGCACAAATTCCACATAAAGTTGCAAACTTTATGTGCATGCAAGGTCTTAAAGGCTTAGAACACCAAAACCAAGTGTAGAATGAGGCTTAGGGCATGGTGAGAGGTCAATACAAGATTAAGTTGATAGCTTATGAATTTGGAACCTAGAGGAGTCCAGATCTGAGACCATGTCCTTGTGACAAGCTCGAACCCAAGGGTGGCTCCATTAAACCCCAAAAATGACCATAAATGTCCATAAAAGAAGATCTAAGTATGAAAGGGTCAAGGTATTATCTTTTTACCCCAGGTTAGTTGCCAAAACGAAGTAGATGATAGATCCACTTCCTCCTTTTAGATCCAAGCTCATCACTCTTCAAGTTTCCCTTCCAAGATCAATAAATAACACTTTTCAATCTCTCAACACACACAATGGGTGTTTAGGACTCGATATAGGGTTTCCTGTGGCTGTAATGTCGATAAGGGAGGCTAGAAATGGCCGATAAGTTCTTTAAATAGGGGTGCAAACCCTAAAATTTAGGGTTTCGATGCACAACCTCTACTCCTCGAGTTAGGGTCCTCTGACTTGTCGAGTAGAAATCATAAAATCATGCGGGTCAGACTAGGTTCGACACGGCGAGTTGGGGCCTCCAACTCATCGAGCTCCATCAATGAAATGAATAAAAAGATTTTAAAATATACCTGGGAGTCGGGGTGTTACAGCTCACGATTTGTGGTTTAAATGTTTTAAGGTAATCTTATACTAAGGAGGTGCATGCCTCGATTGCATCGCATCCATTGGAGATTTCCTCATATAATAACTTTTGATGATACTCTGATAAATACTTTTGAATCAAATGGCTTTATCTATATCTTTGAAGTTGTAATTTGAATAAATACTTTCATTTTTAAATGAAAATTTTGGTTTGAAAATTAGGACATTAAAAGTTGATATCAAAGCCTTGGTTTGAGGGACTCGAGAATACTCTCGGGTGTGTTTGAACTTAAACTGAGGATTTGATAAAATCTTTTAAAAGAAAACAATTTTTTCTAAAAAGGTTTTTATAAAGAAAGGGGTGTGATGCATGCTATCAGCCGAGCTCAAGCAAGTGATTCCCAATATACCCATACATATTGATATGTTATATGTGTTATAGTATGATATCCGTGCTAGAATGCAGAATAAGGATCTTCTCATGGATGCATGCTGGAATGATTGCCTAGGAGAGATGCCTTTTATGCATGATTTGTAAATTGGTAGAGATGCCATATAGTGTCTAGGCTAAGGATCTTTAGGAATTGCGTGTAAGGATTGCCTGATATTTATGATGCCTTATTGCTAGTCGGTTTCGCTGCTCGAATACTGCTTTTTTTTTTGTAATGTGAGACCTATATTGATGATAGTTAACTAATAAACAAATATGTTAGGTTGCAAGCCATAAAGATTAAACAATTTTAGATTGCTTGATTTGGCTTTATTGCACAACTCTGGTTTGAGTCCAACCGTTGTGGGGAAGGATCTTTTAGTTGATAGATTTTTTAGTCTTTATTATATGTAATTGTATTCACAAGATGGTTAATTTAAATTTGTAGAAGTTTGCTCTGTGGCTGAGAACAGGGTGAGGTAGGGTTCCTGATGGACTAGGAACATCATTAGAGCGTGCTTATATGTGATGTGGAATCCTAGAAGATCCTAGGTGGTGCCTTAGTATGTTGTTTATCGTGAGGATCTATGACAATTTTCATTGAGAAGTGACTTAAACGATCCATGATGATTCTTGAGGAAAGTATCGATAAGTGTGGATGGTAGTATTGGGCACGTACTATTGGAAACACAGGATCCATACTCGAATCGAGGAAAATCATGGGGTTTCTAAGGAGCGGGTTGAGGGTAGTTAGTATGGTTTGTCACAATGATTGTTGCAGTGTTTCTGTATTTTTTGGTCTTTCGGTTGTTGTTGTTCAGGATGGAGATGAGCCTGGTATTTGATCGGGTCTTAGTGGCCATGGCAGTTTGGATCGGAAGGGTACAAGTCTGTACGAGTTAGTTGTTCTTAAGGTGTCGAAGACCTTATTCAAAGAAGTACCAGTTTGAGTCGCGAGATCATGTAGGAAGTGAATATGATGATCAACCCGAGGGTTGTAGCCTGAGGATGGGTAGTCGGCTGATAGATTGGGACGTGGTTCTATACGATGGGATTATGTTCTTCCAAGATCCCTTATTTGAGTGGGGAAGGGATTGGATGTGTGTCAGTCGATTGATAAAAAAAAGAGGGTACTCTCTGCATCAGTTTATGATGCAAGGGTGTATCATTTGATTTATGGTGATTCGTTTCTGTCTTTTAGCAAGGGAATGTTCAAGACTCAAATTTTCTTTTGGTTCAGTAGCCTAGGTGACGAGCATGTTGCGAGTCGGATATGTGGCATAATTATGAGAAGATCGTTTGTATCCAAGGAGGATCGATATGCTCTAATTCGGAAAGGATAGTTCTATTGGTATGCTGAGTTTTTCGGAGCTATTATTTGAGTATCAATAAGGCATTATTAAATCACTGGAGGAAGATAAGTCCATGGATAAGTTCTTCTAATGAAAGTTTTGGTTGCATGAAGTTTAGTTCGTAAAGTTCCTCGTCAATCCAATAGTATTGTGACTGAAATCTCTAAGATTGTGGTAACGATGCTAGGAAGAGTGTCCGAGATCTACATCTGAGGTTCATGGTTTCTTTATGATTGGTTGGTCATTATTTAAAGGATATTCATATGCCATTTTTCATACCGAGATTCAATGTTGGTGTGTACCTGATTGAGCTAGTGTAAGGCTTTGGGATTGCATACGTTAGTCGATAGTAGTTCTAATCCTAAGTGGGGGAGAACTAGGTATTTTGTTTGAAAGACCATCAGTTTGCTAAATTTTTGTGGGTTCAACGTAATGGGTCGGTGGAACCTACGATTCAAGTGTGTGAGGTTTTGGTGCGGGGTTATTGTTGCATAAGAGCACAAAGTTGGGCTACCATTGGAGTACTAGTGGTTAGGAAGTTTTCTCGTGACGTTTATCAAGGGTCCATCGAAATCCTCCATGGTCATGAAGAATTTAATGATTTGTCAGATTGTAGTGTAGAGCAAGTTGCTGTCAGGCTTATATCTTCAAGAATGCATATGTTGTTCTCTTAGTACGAAGCTGATGGGTAGGAACCTCTTTGTGGTCCATAGTCCTTACTAGAAGCGCCATGTATCTTGAGAGAGGATCGTTGGAGTTGCTTGGGTTAGGTATCAGATATAGAGAATGCGATTAACTCATGGTGTGGGTTGGTTATCTTTGGTTGAGATGGATAATTATTGATTTGTTGGTCGGCCTCAAAGTTTTCTTAGAGTATTTTCTCATGGAATTTGTTTAGTATGTGTGGGATCGTTGGGTTTAGTTTTCGATCCATTTCCGATCGATTTTTTCGTTCATTCCTCATTGGCATCTGGGAGTGATACGAGGTTCTCCAAGGAGTACTAGTGGAAGGTGCAATTAATGTGTCAAAGCTTACTCAAGTTTTCTAAGACGTATATCTTGGTATCTGGGTATGTGTACTCTTGATTGTTTGGTTGTGGAATCATTGTCTCTAGTAGGCTTGAGTTGGCATTGTTGGGATTTTCAGTTTCAATTAAGGCGTGGGATCATATTTCACTTGTTCATGAGGATGTTTCTGTTTGCGGTTAAGGTTTGTCACCCGATAGATCCACTCGTACTCCACCCTTTGGGTAAGAATTTGATGAAGAAGGGACATTGTTAGCTTGTGGAGCGATGTGTTTTCTTCTAGATAGTAAAATGTTGGCAGTTCCATAAATATTATCGTGAGGGGTGTTTACGGACCGAGTAAGATATCATGAGAATACTTGGTTCGACTTTATGGCATGGTTTGTTAGTTGATGCGTCGGTGGTAGCCTGGACTGCAGAAGGGTTGTGTGTTATAGAATTGTATGGCTCGTGTTGTGTTTAGTAAGTGCTAAGAGGGATGTTAAATAGGTTCCTACAAGTCAGTGGGATGATGGTTCAGTACCTTTAGGCCCATGTGGTGTTGGTCGTGAGTCTCCAGGGCAGTGATGGAATGATGGCAATATCAGTGTTGTTCCATGATCTTATCATTCTAGTGGCTAGATGGTGTCACGATTGTATCATGAACCAGTAGGTATATGACTCATGTGGGTGGGACCCAGTAGTCATATGTTTGAGACTCTTTTGTCTCATATCATTAGTATTTGGCATGGTTGGGTGTTAGTATATTTTAGGGGTCGGGAGGCTCAGTGACTAGCTGATTTCGATCATGTGGATAGTAAAATTTTGTTTTGTTGGAGTCTTAGTTGTGCAACGGAAGTCATTTATCGAATGCTTGCATTTGTTGACCACCTCGTTTGCTTGTGGGCTGTTTAGAAGGAGTTTGGTTACCAATGTTGGGTATTGGTCATCAAACCTTGGGTCTTGAAGTTTGTAATAAATGTATTGAAGGATTTATCTATTGGCAGTGCACCTGAGCTGGCATGGGATTTTTGATGCAACACGAGGTTCTTGGATTGACTATTATCACACTCATGAGAACGGTGGGTTAGTGACGAATTTGCAAGAAGTCAAGTGCATATTTGAGGTCTTTTGGGCAGGAAATATATATATGAGATTTGTTGAAATCCATGATGAGGATATTCTAGGAATTCATTATGCATGGTTTGGTGGTGATCCTAGTCAGGGACTAGGAGTAGGTATGACGAAAGGATTATCATTTGTCTTAGAGTATGGTTTCTATAGTTTAGACTAATGGGTTCCTGGTTTTGGAAGTATATTTTTGGTGTTGTTTTTTAGTTCCAGTTTTGTGAGTTTTCCTAGTTTAATGGTTTTTGTTGTGAGTTTGGTCTTATAGTTAAGCAAAAAGAGATACTGTTGCAGTTGAGTGTTTATAAGTTTTTGGGTTGTTTGTTGGCAGTTGTGGGGTTCTAGGTGGTCTGATGTGTTATTTTTAGTGCACTAGTTATTTATTTATTTATTTATAAGTCCTTGTCAATTGCATCTAAACCATACCTTACAGGTAGTGAACCTGATCGAGTATAGTATAGTTTTGATAAGTAAGGGTGGCGAACTCAAGAGGAACGGTAGTGAATTAATATTAGAATATTTGATTATAGGTTATACTAAATAAAAGAAAGCAATAAAAGGGGTTTTTTTTATTATAAGAACTCAATTAAATTAAACTAACTAGATAAACTGATTAGAAACAAATCACTTATGGTACTCAAGCTTAGATTGGATTACTTCTCAAAATCGATGTTAACTTTGTTAATAGTGCAATGGATCTATTAGTTGGTTACCAAATACTAATGTGACTAGTTATCTTGATTGGATTTCCTAGTACTAATAATTAATGAACAACTAACACAATGATCATGCAATTAGTGAACACATAATTAATTTAATAGTTTTAGATTAGATGTAGCAATTTCTCATCAATGGTCATGATAATAAATCGAAGCATAACATGTATATCTAAGCTCCCTAACAAAGCCAATGTCACAGATTAACAATACCTAACCCTAGGATTTGATCAATCTCTGGTCCTAATAGTTTAATGATCATAAACTAATTAAGAGTCAAGTTAATGTAATTAGATTGGTCCTCTTAAATACACATAATTCAACAATAGGAAATAAAAATCATAACTTTAGCATGGTAGGTGATGATCAATCAAACAAAATTAATAACCAAACTAATAAAATCCAAAGTCATTGAAATAAACATGTAAAATTCAATTTCATCAACTCCAAACAAAAGCAACAGGTTTTAACACCCAACTTTAGAAAGTAAAAATAGCAGGAGCATAATTGGAATACTAATCGAGATCAGAAAAGAAAACCGGATGACTCCCAACATGAATCCGCTCTCGAATGATTTAGATCTTCCCTCCGTATCAGTTTAGCGTCCCTCTGACTGCCTTCTACACCCTCAAAACGGCTCTTCTGGGTTTATAATCGTAAGGAACAAATTAGGGTTGAAGAGCTATCACTAGGGCAATTTTCGGCTATATTTATAAGTTATAACTACTCAAGACTTCGTGGTTGATCGCCACCACGTCGTGGTCCTCATCGATATCCCATATCCGCCAAGTCATCTGATTGGTCGTGAATATTCCATTCACCACGTCGTGGTTGGACCACCAGGCCGTGGTTATTGGCAATCAACATTTTCTTAAAACACGAAAGTTGTCTGAAATTATGTCTAGTTTTCAGAACATTTTGAATCTCGTCAATCGAAGTTACGAGTCATTACATATGGAAAAAACACTAATGAGGGGTCTAGCTATCTAACAACATCCTTTTTGTGTCTTTTTAGCTTCTTTCTCCTCCTTTTGCATTCTAGCTCTCATTTTAACTGTAATTGAACATCTCAAAGCATATTAAGTATATTTTAGTTCTAAATAACATAAAAACACTGCATAAAATAATAAGAAAACGTCATAAATTTATGTCTAAAATAGACTTTATCAAACTACACTGTAACAGCCCGAAATCTCAGGTATTGTTTAATTATGTTTTTGGGGTGAGTTAAGAGGGGACTCGGCGAGTTGGAGCCTAGACTCGCCGAGTAGGATAGCAGACTTGGTCGCGAGTTCGCGACTGGACTCGACGAGTCCAGATATGGACTCGGCGAGTCGATGCTGTTCAGCAGAAACCCTAACCGTTCGGTTTTGGATCGTATATAATGCTCTTATATGCCGTCATTGTCCGTCTTTAGTCGATTGAGAGGAACCCTAAACGGCTGTGGGCATCTAGAGCAAGATTGGAGGATATTAGGGCTTGAAGAGATTGTTGGGCAAAGAGGAGAAGGGTTTTGGCTAAAGGAACAGCAAGGGATTCGAGTTCTGCGGTTTGGAGACTCAGAGAGGGCATATTCCAGGTAATATTTCGGATTCCAATTCTGTTATTTGATGTGTATGCGAAATTAGGGTTTATGAAACCCATTTAGTGATTAGATGGGTTATTATGTTATTACCCGAACGTTTATACCCCAGTAATAAGATGTTTAGAAGTCCAGAAAGTCCCATGATTGTATATCTTGGGATCATACGTAATTTAGAAAGCAGTTACTCGTCTGCATGGCATGGACTCGCCGAGTTGTTCTTCAGACTCGGCGAGTAGCTTGAAGATTTACTGGGACTCGCCGAGTTGTTCTTCAGACTCGGCGAGTGGAGTCGGGGTGGCCCCGCGATTCTTCCAGGGGTAACTCGTCGGGTCGAGGAGGATACTCGACGAGTAGATAATGAATCTCAGAAAGTTGGAGGACGTCTAGACTCACCGAGTCGCCATGGTACTCGCCGAGTCCGGTCAAGTTGACCGTTGACCGTTGACCAGAGTTGACCTAAGTCTGACTTCTTAGGGATAGTCACACTTAGAAGATATAAGTATTAATGAGATATGTGATGTTATAGGGAGGTTGTAGCTCGTCGGATTGTGCACGAGTGATTTCAGGATTTGCTAGCTTTCAGCTTTTACGAGGTGAGTCTTCTCACTATACTGTACCCGGAAGGGTTTGACTGTGTGACCGGAAGGTCGGATATGATATGTGATATGTATGCTATGTGTGGTAAGTTATTTGTTATATGTGCTATGTATGTTATGGGCCGGAAGGCGATTATATTATGGGCCGGAAGGCAATATGTTATGGGCCGGAAGGCGATATGTTGTGTGATGGACCGGAAGGTCGGCGTGGGTAGGACCGGAAGGTTTATCCAGCAGGGACGGAAGTCCCCTGAGACACATGGACCGGAAGGTCGGGCCTGGAAAGGTGTATGTGCGTAAGTTGTATATTGGGGAACTCACTAAGCATTTATGCTTACAGTTGTTGTACATGTATTTCAGGTACTAGCGAGGACCGTGGGAAGGCGCCGGCGTGATCGATACACACTGAAGACTACTTTTATGATCTTGGGATTTTGATTATTTGTATTTGACAGAATACTTAAACTATTTATGCCTTGTTTTGGAATGGAAATAAATACATTTTTAAAATGAAAAATTTGTTGGAAAATTTGAGTTGTTACATACACCACACTAGTCTTTTGCTTCCCCTCAAACAAAACTGATTTTATTGTTATCATATCAAGACTTTAACTACCAACATCGCACAAGACAATCCATTTTGAGCCTCTCAATTACTTCAAGACCACAATACATGTATTTATGTCTAATTTTTCCTAAGAACTTCCCCAATCCTAAATACTCACAATCTTCATAAAAACTTGCCCACTTCTTTTAAACAACGCTCTTTTTTTTTGTCCCTCCGAGTCCATCCCCAGAAAACATTCTTAACCTCAAGGTATTTTTGGTTAAAACCCGTAAGCATACATATGGAAAAATAACCTAGAAAATAAAAAATACAATAAATAACTTAGCAAATTTCGCCTTATTGAGTCTTTGATAATTTGGAGCTTTTCATCATTATATTTCTTGATCTTCATAGCTTTGTAGACTCTTATTTCTCAAACTTTTGCAAGTTTTTTTCTACTTTTTTTTTTCTATTTTTTTCCGTTTTTTTCTTTTATCTATTTTTTCACTCAAAACTAAAAAAAAGCCTAAAAACTTATGCTTAAGCAATAGAACTTTACTTCAACCCTTATTGATTAGAGGTATTAGTCTAAGGTGCAATGACTACATAAGCTCTCCTTGATACATTTCTTGTACACGAAGCTAAACATATTACGCCTTCAAACTTAGAAAGGTCATGTTTTTGTACCACAGTTTCATTAGGATATGGAAGCCACAAATACACTATAACATCTATTGGCTCAAATAAACATTGAAACTCACATCAAATTGTCCCACACAACACTAGCAACCTAGATCTCAACACAATGTTTTTTTAACTAGATTCAATTTTAGATGATTCTTTCAAATCTTTCTAATAATTTTTTAAATCCTAGTTATTTTTCAATTTTTTTAATCAGAATGATTGTATTCCTAGCTTCAACCCCTACCCCTGATGGAGCGAGTACGAGCGGTGTGAGTGACGAGGATATTCGTCAGATGATTCACGAGGAGGTGGCGGCAGCGATCCGGGCTGAGATCCCGGAGATGTTTGGGTCTATTAAGACCACCCTGATGGAGACATTTGATGAGCGGTACGCCGCGTTGACTGAGGCTGCAACCGCTGCAGCTACCGCAGCTGTGGCCGCTGCTAGGCCACAGGGAGGTGACTCGTTGCTGTTCCGAGAGTTCAGCAACACGAAGCCACCGGAGTTCGATGGGACGCAGGATCCGATTGCTGCGATGAGGTGGATCGCGGACATAGAGGGGTGCTTCTACACGTGTTCATGCCCGGAGCACCTGAGGGTACGGTTCGCATTGAACCAGCTCCGCCTGGGAGCGAAGGACTGGTGGAAGTTCGTGACGGCGAACTTCACTTTGGCAGAGACTACAGTGGTGACATGGGAGGGATTTACTGCCATGTTCAGGGATGAGTACGTTCCCCCGGTGTAGAGGGAACGATTGGTGCAGGAGTTCTTAACCCTCAAGCAGGGTACTGATTCTGTTGCGGTGATTACGCGGAAGTTTCATGAGAGGGCAATGTTCTGCCCCGAGCTGGTGTCCACTGATCAGGCTCGGATGAGCCGGTACTTGGGAGTGTTGAGGAGGGATATCCGGGAGTTTGTGTCGAACTCCACCTACCATACTTTTGCTGAGCTTCAGGCGAATGCCAGGAAGCGCGAGATCGAGTTGGAGACCCAGGCCAGGGAGGAGGCCGAGTCTCAGCGGGTGGACCGGCGACCGGCTCAGTTCCAGCCGGCAGCCAAGCGGACCAAGTCCGCCGATGCGAGGACGGGAGGTTCGAAGAGCCGCACTTGCGGAAAGTGCGGCAAGGGTCATGAGGGGGCGTGTCGATCTGGTGCTTGCTACAAGTGTGGCAAGGAGGGGCACATTGCTAGGGAGTGTCCCAAGGGATTTACGGTTTGCTTTCATTGCAACCAGACTGGCCATAGGAAGGCCGAGTGCCCTCAGCTTCTTCAGGGATCTGCACCTGCTGCCGGAACTACTGCGACTCGACCGGTGAAGGCCGAGGCCCCGAGGGCTCGGGGAAGAGCCTTTCAGCTGACTGCGGAGGAGGTCCGCGCTGCGCCCGATGTTGTGGCAGGTATGTTGTAATTCATGTAATTATTTTAATGTCGAGATGTTATGCTTATGTTATTATATGCGTAGGTACTTTTCTTGTGAACTCTGTGCCTGCCTTAGTGTTATTTGACTCGGGTGCGAGTAGGTCCTTTGTGTCCTTAGCCTTTAGTCAGCATATCAGCGTCAGTCGTGAGTCGTTGAGTCGACCTTTGAGAGTTTCTATAGCTGACGAGAAAGTGATTTGTGCCACGGAGGTTTTTCGGGGATGTGTACTAGAGATTTTCGGGGTGGAATTCCCGATTGACCTAATCCCTATTGCGATGGGTGATGTTTGTGTCATCGTAGGCATGGACTGGTTGAGCCGATTCGGCGCTGTCATCGACTGTGAGCGTCAGCTGGTGACCATACGAGACCATAGTGGGGGAGTCCTTTCGGTGTACGGCGAGGGTACCCGTTCGGGATCAGCTTTTTGTTCGGCCGCTAGGGCGAGGTAGTGTCTACAGCAGGGCTGTAAGGGTTTTGTGGCGTATGTGATGGATACGCGGGAGGTTCCCGAGAGACCGAAATCAGTTGAGGAGGTCCCTGTGGTGCGTGAATTTCCAGATGTTTGCCCCGAGGAGCTGCCGGGAGTACCTCCTGTGAGGCAAGTAGAGTTTGGTATCGATCTGGTTCCAGGGGCCGCGCCTATTGCTAAGGTGCCTTATCGTCTTGCACCTCCAGAGATGCAAGAGTTGTCCTCGCAGCTCCAGGAACTGTTGGGGAAGGGATTCATTCGGCCGAGCAGCTCGCCGTGGGGAGCACCTATTCTGTTCATCAAGAAGAAGGATGGTTCACACCGGATGTGTATTGATTACCGGGAGTTGAACAAGTTGACGGTCAAGAACCGTTACCCGTTACCGAGGATCGATGATTTATTCGATCAGTTGCAGGGAGCGTCTTGGTTTTCCAAGATCGATCTGAGGTCGGGGTACCATCAGGTGAGAGTGCGGGAGGAGGATGTCCAGAAGATAGCGTTTAGGACGCGATATGGGCATTATGAGTTTGTGGTGATGCCTTTCGGACTCACCAATGCCCCGGTGGTGTTCATGGATCTCATGAACAGGGTATGCAGACCGATGTTGGATCGGTCAGTGATTGTATTCATCGACGACATTCTGGTGTATTCTAGATCTAGAGAGCAGCATGAGGAGCATTTGAGGGAGGTCCTTGAGGTATTGAGGTCGGAGAAGCTTTATGCAAAGTTCTCCAAATGTGACTTCTGGCTGCGAGAGGTCCAATTTCTAGGACATGTTGTCAATCAGAAAGGGATATTGGTCGATCCGGCCAAGGTTGAGGCGGTGATGAGTTGGGAGGTGCCGAAGTCACCTTCTGAGATCAAGAGCTTCCTTGGGTTGGCAGGGTATTACCGGAGATTCATCAAGGATTTCTCCAAGACCGTAGTGCCACTCACCAGATTGACCCGGAAGGGTGTTGCATTCTCATGGGGGCCAGAGCAGCAGACCTCCTTCGAGACACTCCACCAGAGGTTGTGCGAAGCCCCGGTATTAGCTCTTCCAGAAGGGATGGAAGATTTTGTGGTATATTGCGACGCATCGATTTCGGGACTGGGTGCAGTGTTGATGCAGAGGGGTCATGTGATAGCGTATGCGTCGAGACAGCTGAAACCTCATGAGGCGAGATACCCCACGCATGATTTAGAGTTGGGAGCAGTAGTGTTCGCTCTCAAGATTTGGCGTCACTACCTGTATGGGGTTCGATGTACGATCTATACGGATCATAAGAGCTTGAAGTATTTGATGGATCAGCCCAACCTAAATATGCGTCAGAGGAGGTGGTTGGATGTGGTCAAGGATTACGATTGTGAGATCCTGTACCACCCAGGCATGGCTAATGTTGTAGCCGATGCGTTGAGCCGCAGGGCGGAGAGCGCTCCGTTGCGAGATGTATGCTTGAGACTGACTGTGATGACTCCAGTATTGGACGCTATTCGTGGGGCACGGGCAGAGGCTGTGCGACCAGAAATGCAGAAGAAAGAGCGGGTTGTGGGGTTAATTTCAGAGTTTGTTAAGGATAGTCGAGGGCTTATGACGTTTCAGGGTCGGATCTGGGTACCGTTCGTGGGCGGTACGCGTATTACTTTGATGGAAGAGGCTCATAGGTCGAAATTCTCGATCCATCCCGGTGCTACGAAGATGTATTTGGATTTGAGGAAGGAGTATTGGTGGCCCTGTATGAAGAGGGACGTGGCATGGTTCGTTGAGAGGTGCTTGACCTGCCGTAGGGTTAAGGCCGAGCACCAGAGACCGCATGGCAAGTTACAACCATTGGAGATCCCCGAGTGGAAGTGGGAACAGATCACTATGGATTTTATCACCAAATTACCGAGGACTGCCAGGGGAGTTGATGCAATTTGGGTGATTGTGGATAGGTTGACGAAGAGTGCACACTTCCTTGCCATCAGTGAGAGTTCTTCAGCGGAGAAGTTGGCAGAGATATATGTGAGAGAAGTGGTATCTCGGCATGGGGTGCCGATCTCGATTGTGTCAGACCGTGATGTGCGCTTCACTTCCAGATTCTGGAAGAAATTCCACGAGGAGCTGGGTACTAAATTGCATTTTAGTACCGCATACCATCCCCAGACAGACGGTCAGAGCGAGCGGACGATTCAGACGCTGGAAGACATGCTTCGAGCGTGTGTGTTAGACTTCGGGGGTAGCTGGGATGCATATTTACCCTTAGCAGAGTTTTCCTACAACAACAGCCATCATTCGAGCATTGGTATGCCACCTTTTGAGCTGTTGTATGGTAGGAGGTGTCGGACCCCCATTTGCTGGGGAGAGGTGGGACAGAGAGTAATGGGCAGCACGGAGATCGTGCTTCAGACGACAGAGCAGATTCAGCAAGTTAGACAGAGGTTATTGACCGCCCAGAGCCGGCAGAAGAGTTATGCAGACAGGCGCCGATCCGAGCTTGAATTTCAGGTCGGCGACTTCGTTCTCCTGAAGGTCTCTCCTTGGAAAGGAGTGATTCGATTCAGGAAAAGGGGCAAATTGGGGCCCCGGTATATTGGGCCATTTCGTGTGATTGCAAGGATAGGCCGGGTAGCCTATCGGTTGGAGTTGCCAGCAGAGTTGGGTCAGATCCACGACACTTTTCATGTGTCGCAGTTGAGGAAGTGCATAGCCGATGAGTCGGCAGTGGTTCCATTGGAGGATATTCAGGTGGATGCAAGCCTGAATTACGCGGAGAGACCAGTGACTATCAGAGATCGGAAGATCAAAGTTCTGAGGAACAAGGAGGTACCTCTGGTGTTGGTTCAATGGCAACACCGTAAGGGATCGGAAATGACTTGGGAACCGGAGCGCGAGATGCGGGAGCAGCATCCGGAACTATTTGCAGAGTGAGACTTCGAGGGCGAAGTCTAATCCAAGTGGGGGAGAGTTGTAACAGCCCGAAATCTCAGGTATTGTTTAATTATGTTTTTGGGGTGAGTTAAGAGGGGACTCGACGAGTTGGAGCCTAGACTCGCCGAGTAGGATCGCAGACTTGGTCGCGGGTTTGCGACTGGACTCGACGAGTCCAGATATGGACTCGGCGAGTCGACGCTGTTCAGCAGAAACCCTAACCGTTCGGTTTTGGATCGTATATAATGCTCTTATATGCCGTCATTGTCCGTCTTTAGTCGATTGAGAGGAACCCTAAACGGCTGTGGGCATCTAGAGCAAGATTGGAGGATATTAGGGCTTGAAGAGATTGTTGGGCAAAGAGGAGAAGGGTTTTGGCTAAAGGAACAGCAAGGGATTCGAGTTCTGCGGTTTGGAGACTCAGAGAGGGCATATTCCAGGTAATATTTCGGATTCCAATTCTGTTATTTGATGTGTATGCGAAATTAGGGTTTATGAAACCCATTTAGTGATTAGATGGGTTATTATGTTATTACCCGAACGTTTATACCCCAGTAATAAGATGTTTAGAAGTCCAGAAAGTCCCATGATTGTATATCTCGGGATCATACGTAATTTAGAAAGCAGTTACTCGTCTGCATGGCATGGACTCGCCGAGTTGTTCTTCAGACTCGGCAAGTAGCTTGAAGATTTACTGGGACTCGCCGAGTTGTTCTTCAGACTCGGCGAGTGGAGTCGGGGTGGCCCCGCGATTCTTCCAGGGGTAACTCGTCGGGTCGAGGAGGATACTCGACGAGTAGATAATGAATCTCAGAAAGTTGGAGGACGTCTAGACTCGTCGAGTCGCCATGGTACTCGCCGAGTCCGGTCAAGTTGACCGTTGACCGTTGACCAGAGTTGACCTAAGTCTGACTTCTTAGGGATAGTCACACTTAGAAGATATAAGTATTAATGAGATATGTGATGTTATAGGGAGGTTGTAGCTCGTCGGATTGTGCACGAGTGATTTCAGGATTTGCTAGCTTTCAACTTTTACGAGGTGAGTCTTCTCACTATACTGTACCCGGAAGGGTTTGACTGTGTGACCGGAAGGTCGGATATGATATGTGATATGTATGCTATGTGTGGTAAGTTATTTGTTATATGTGCTATGTATGTTATGGGCCGGAAGGTGATTATATTATGGGCCGGAAGGCAATATGTTATGGGCCGGAAGGCGATATGTTGTGTGATGGTCCGGAAGGTCGGCGTGGGTAGGACCGGAAGGTTTACCCAGCAGGGACGGAAGTCCCCTGAGACACATGGACCGGAAGGTCGGGCCTGGAAAGGCGTATGTGCGTAAGTTGTATATTGGGGAACTCACTAAGCATTTATGCTTACAGTTGTTGTACATGTATTTCAGGTACTAGCGAGGACCGTGGGAAGGCGCCGGCGTGATCGATACACACTGAAGACTACTTTTATGATCTTGGGATTTTGATTATTTGTATTTGACAGAATACTTAAACTATTTATGCCTTGTTTTGGAATGGAAATAAATACATTTTTAAAATGAAAAATTTGTTGGAAAATTTGAGTTGTTACATACACCACACTAGTCTTTTGCTTCCCCTCAAACAAAACTGATTTTATTGTTATCATATCAAGACTTTAACTGCCAACATCGCACAAGACAATCCATTTTGAGCCTCTCAATTACTTCAAGACCACAATACATGTATTTATGTCTAATTTTTCCTAAGAACTTCCCCAATCCTAAATACTCACAATCTTCATAAAAACTTGCCCACTTCTTTTAAACAACGCTCTTTTTTTTGTCCCTCCGAGTCCATCCCCAGAAAACATTCTTAACCTCAAGGTATTTTTGGTTAAAACCCGTAAGCATACATATGGAAAAATAACCTAGAAAATAAAAAATACAATAAATAACTTAGCAAATTTCGCCTTATTGAGTCTTTGATAATTTGGAGCTTTTCATCATTATATTTCTTGATCTTCATAGCTTTGTAGACTCTTATTTCTCAAACTTTTGCAAGTTTTTTTCTACTTTTTTTTTTCTATTTTTTTCCGTTTTTTTCTTTTATCTATTTTTTCACTCAAAACTAAAAAAAAGCCTAAAAACTTATGCTTAAGCAATAGAACTTTACTTCAACCCTTATTGATTAGAGGTATTAGTCTAAGGTGCAATGACTACATAAGCTCTCCTTGATACATTTCTTGTACACGAAGCTAAACATATTACGCCTTCAAACTTAGAAAGGTCATGTTTTTGTACCACGGTTTCATTAGGATATGGAAGCCACAAATACACTATAACATCTATTGGCTCAAATAAACATTGAAACTCACATCAAATTGTCCCACACAACACTAGCAACCTAGATCTCAACACAATGTTTTTTTTAACTAGATTCAATTTTAGATGATTCTTTCAAATCTTTCTAATAATTTTTTAAATCCTAGTTATTTTTCAATTTTTTTTAATCAGAATGATTGTATTCCTAGCTTCAACCCCTACCCCACACTTAAATGATGCAATGTCCCCATTGCATACTAAAACAATTAAAGAACATAAAAATTTAAAAGGAAGAATTAGAACAGAATTCCCTTGGGTAGTAGTGGCAAGATCGAATTCTGAAAATGTGTGGAAAGCTTGGACTTCTTGTAATATGGCTGGAAATAGTATTTACAGATCTTCTTCTTGTGAATGCAAATGTGCGGTATCGAAATAGAATCAAATAACCATTTGTTGGGTGGCAACAAAACAAGTTAAGCACTTTAGACAAATATCAAAACAAACTTTAGTGAACATGCGAAAGTAAAACTTCTAAAAATGTAAATAAAGTGAACACAATATTTAACGTGGTTCGGTCAAGGTGACCTGCATCCACGGGCGAAAGAGAGAGAGAGAGAGAGAGAGAGAGAGAGAGAGAGAGAGAGAGGATTTTATTAACTTCAAAGAAAAATTATCAGACAAAGGTTACACCTCACTTGAGCTCTCAAAACAAAAGAATCTCTCTTACTTACTAACTGCTCCAAAGAAGTGCTCTTAACATCACAGTGATTACTCTTTTTAAATTTCTGCACACTCAAAACGATTGGGATATGAGTCTATTTATACTTGAGGGATCATACCCTAGACCATAATGGGCCAAGCCCATTCGCCCATAGGCTCATGAAATGTGACAACCAATCATATCCCGCCATGCAACATTTTCTAGAACATTCTTCCGTGTCATACAACCCTTGAGCATCAACGACACACATGATGGATCACCTTGACCATAGTGGAGCATCATGATGCACATGTGCCGCATCATGAACACTAATGGTCTAACATCCATTATGGTGGCACAACATGGTGTAATCCTCGAGAAATACCAAATTATAAGCATCCTTGAATGATAGAGCATCATAGAGGACTTCATAAATACTTGACTCATCAGGGATACCATGTCTCATCAAGGAACCAAAATGGACCATGTTGCACCATGATGACACAACATGCATCAAGTATAGCACAAGAACTTCTAGGTTGGAGCAACATAACCATCTTGGTACAACAACAACATGCATGGCATAACAAGGCCATGCTTGGCGTAAAAACATACTCCATGGTGTAACAAGAGTACCTTATGGCATAAGAGAGGTATCCCATGGAGCAAGAGGGAGTAGTTTGGCACAAGAATGAGTTCCCTTGGCACAAGAACATCCTTCTTCGCCCAACCCTTAAACAGATGGCACAACAAGGTTCCCTTGTTGCTCCATATCACTCCCATGTGTTCCAAACCTCTTTTAGATGCTCCAAATTCCCTTCTATATGCTCCATCCTTTGGCACTTGATATGTTCCTTTACCAGATGATCCATTCGCTTCTCAGAATATCCATTTCTTTGTCAGATGCTCCATGAACCTCAACTGCTCCATTGAGTTCCAAGTGCTCCAAATATTCCATGAACATGATCAAAATGCTCCATGTTGAACAATACTTCATACCTTAACAATCTCCCACTTGAAGGCTTGAACAACTTCATTTGCCATTTAAAGTCTTCATCATTCTCTCAATCTCTCTCCCTCTTTACGCCAACCCCCGTCCATAAAATCTTGGAAGGCCAACTGAAGCCATGCCTGGATTCATCTTTTCAGTGGTAAACACCTTATTATATTCATCTGCTGAGTTCTCCATACTAATGACTTTCTTCAGCTTAGTAGCCCCTTGGTTCATTGTCTTGAATTATCTGGTCAGCTGCATCTTAAGCTCATTAATCTTCTCCATGTTTGAACCAGTAATCAACACGTCATCAACATTTAATACGAGGATGATATATGTGGAGCTTAACTATTTCAATTAGAAACCATCATCAACCTCATGTCTTCTAAACCTACTCCTCCTTAAGAAGTTATCAAACTTTAAGTACCACTGCTTAGAAGTTTGCTTCATGCCATACATGTTTTCTTTCTTCTTGAACACCAGCTTTTTCTTACCTGCTATAAGAGCACTTTCTGGATATGCCTTCAAGATGTGTCATTCCAAGTTATCATAAAAGAGATTAGTTGTATTCATATCTAGGTGCTATAGATGGAGATTTTCAGAGGCTACTGCATTTAACATAAAAATAATTTTAGTTATCTTTGCAACTATTGAATCATCCTCTCCCTTCTGTTGTATTCCCTTGATTGCTAATCTTCCCTTGCAAGTTTTACCTCCATCTATATCATCCTTAACTTAAAACATCTTACTGTTCTGCAGTCTGCTAAATTGTCATCCATAGCCTTCACCAACTCTATGGAGTTCATCCTCAAGGTCTATGGTTTTAACACATTCTCACACATCAACGTGTCATTGGTTGATGGAGAATACCTCACTGGAGTACTTTGCTTCATGGTCCTTTGGATAATATGTGGTTTGATCTTTGAAACACCCACAACTCCACCCTTATAACCGTTATTGTAACATCCATAAAATCAAGCCAAACTTAAAATTTTTAAAACATTTCAAAACCAATAATTATTACAAAAGTTGTTTTCAAAATAGTTTAGTGTCAAAGTATCCCATAATCAAATCATGAAACATAAGGAGATGTACGATCATGCCTTCGCCTTCCCGCGATCATCAGAAATACCCGAAGCTTAGTGAGTGCCCCCCTCCCCCGAAAAAAAATACCAACGCCATATAATCATAACCATATCAGATAAACAAACATCATGTGTATAGAGTCTACAGTTAGACTAAATTACCCCTACCACGACTGCAGTCTAACTGGTCCACTCTCAGAACCTTCAGTATGTCTGGTCCGTCCACCCAGGCCTTCAGCATGTCTACACCGTTCTCTGGGCCTTCGGCCTGACTGATATGCCCCTAGGATCTGCAGTCTATCTGGTCCACCCTGGGTCTGTTGGCCTTCAACACAAAGCAGGACCGACTCAACCCAACCAACCATAATATATTGACATATAAACAATCATGATCAAGTAGGCACATAATACATGCAACAACAATCATAAAACTCACTACTGCCTACTAATCCTCTCACCACATACAGTCCCGCTACCAACTAACCCCCATTGAATGCGTAACCATATGTAACCAGAGGTGAGATAGCCACTCGAACAAACAGTCCTACTCTAGAGCCACAACCAAACAAGGAATATGCAAGAGAGCCTAGACCAAGAGTTCTTAGGCTATCCTACGTGACCACCGACAGTCCCTAGGACACTCCATAGATGATAACCAGCAAGCACAGATAACATAAAGTTTTATAGGTTATTACCACAAAGCAACAAACTGAATACAAGAGCACATATCTAGCAGATCACAATAGCATATCAACATACTCAATACCATAACACAAATCTAATAGATCACTACAGCATAACAACATACTCAATAGCAGAACACAGATCTAATAGATCACTACAACATAACAAAATACTAAATATCAATAATCCAAGGAATGCATAATCGTATATACTCATAGGTGAGATAGTCACCCGAATAGGTGATCCTACTCTAAAACCACAACTAAACAAGGAACAGGTAAGAGAGCTTAGATCAAGAGTCCTGAGTCTATCCTACATGACTATATACAATATCTAGAGAATCCCTTACTAGTAGATAATCAATACTAGTGGGCCGACATTGGTTCCTTCGATCCATAGGTACAATGAGGCGAAACTCACCTCGATTTATATACAGAAAACACTGTAGCATGTAGGACTCTACCAGCTTCAGTTCACTTCCAATCACCTACAGGAAGATACTTGAGTCAATACTCGATCACAGGTCGTAGTCACATGCAACAGTGACCACTTCACATGAAATGACGATTAGGGTTTCACATGAAATGAAGATTAGGGTCTCACATGAAATGACGATTAGGGTTAAGTAAGAACACTTAACCCATTAAGGACTTAATCACTTAAGGGTATGATTGATTAATGTTTGACTTAGTCATTTTCTGTTGAAATAATAATCCAGTCAACATCCCAAATACACGCCCGATTATTGCCTGAAATAAAGCTCCTCGATTTTAGGGTTTTTACACAAAATGATAATTAGGGTTATTGTTCCTCACTCAACCCATTAATGACTTATTCCATTAAGTCAAATATTGCATCGAGTTAATTGTAGGGAATTATTAAGTTATAATTTTAAGTTCAATTAATAGTTTTAACGCGGGTCCCGACCAACTCTAAAATTAGGGTTTCTTGATATTAGGGTTTTCTAAAACCTAATTAGGGTTTCCAAACCCTAAAGTTAAATGATTATCTAATTAAATAAATATATAATTAATATATTGGGCACCACCCACTGCCACCTCGGGTAGTGGTGGTCGACGACGGTCCATGGCAGCAGGAGGCGGCAGCCACTTGCACACGGCGACAATTTGAGTAATAGATCCAACAATCCAACACACATACAATGTATTACAAGACACGCACACACACACACTGGCACCAAAAGTAATAAGAAAAGGCCCAAGACAACCACAAAAAATGGTGGCTGGCGGCGGCAGGAGGTGGCAGCAGGTAACAACCACCATGGTTGGCTGCCATGGTGGGTTTCTTCTTCGTTTTCTAACCATGCCTCACCATCACGCAAACAAAAAACAACACCCACACACTTATGCAGAATTACACACAAACACAATACACATATACAAAACATGAGTTCACTTCCGAAATGAGCACCTAAACTCAGCCACCCCCATGGTGACATATGGCAGTTGAACGAAATGGGGACAATGGAACAACCGATAGAGCGGCAACGATGACACTACAACAGAAGAGAGATGGAGAAGGAGAGGATTCTGCAACCTATAACCAAGATCACCAGCAACGATAGTCACCGGCCTCGCACACAGCAATGACGTCAGCTCAAAGCTTCCATCTTCGTTAGCAATGGAAACAACAGTGGCGGCACAACCCGAACCGATACCGGTGGCGACAAAACAACAACAAACATGAATGGAGAAGGGAGAGGTGCTCAGCCTCTAACCGGAATGTTAGCAATAGCGGTCTTCAATGGATGTGATGTCGTCTCACGGGTCGTCGGTCTTTGATATCACCGGCAGCAAGGTTCGTCGAGTCTTAGCTGATCAGAAAAACAAGGAGGGGTGGTGGCGGCTGGGGGGCAAGACGATAAGGTGGAGGATGAAGGTTATTTAGGGTTAGGGTTTTGTGTTCGTTAGCAAGAGGTGGAGGGGAACGGGTTTTAAGTCTCGTGTTCTCATTTCAAAGAAAATCCCGTATTTACATTTCTAGTGCCTCCTCCTCAAATCCTTTTCAAACTAATCCGAATAATTACCAAAGGGACCCCAGCTTCAAAAATCCGTCACAATTCAAGTCCCAATGTTACAATATAGCCCCCATTTTCATGAAATTATAACATTTAACCCCCTGCTAATTCTAATCAGTTAATACGGACTTAGGGATAAAATAAAATAATATATAAACTATATCTCGAGTTTTTAGGGCTTATTATATATTTATTTACTTATTTTATTTATCATTATTATTATCATTATTTATTTTATTACATATTTTATTTTTAAACGGAATGTTACAATTCCCCCCCCCCCCCACTTAAAATAGATTTTGTCCTCGAAATCAACTCTCTCTTCTACTTCAAGATGCACTTCCCCACAACAACCAAGGTAAATGAAAATCCATGGAATCAATCAGTCTTCGAGCTTCCTGGTCCCCCACCAAAATGTAGCATCACCGACAATGAAAACTAACTGATCTCATATTGAACTGAACCACACTCTCTCTTTGCTCCGATTGCCCAACATAACTACCCAATGTTAACACTAGGCTCACCCCCAATTAGACGATAACATATAAGCAACCCTCAACCTGAGCTCCTGACACCTTAGGGTCTAAGCACAAGCACTCCTAGCATATGCTATCACAACTAAGGCTAATACGGGTCGAAGGGAAAATCCAACATCTGACCATGATCTTGTTGTGAAACCGGAGGACTTAGTAGAAGTCTGAAACTCGGAGAAATCCGATTGAAACCAAATCTTGGCAACAAGCCTTCCTATTGTGAGGATCCACTCTCCCTCACTTGAAATATGCTAGAATCCAAGAGCTTTGTATGCCTTCAATACTTAGGCTAACTCAGACTTTATTACATGATCCCAACCATTGATATCCACAGGCATAGGCGAATCTGAGGCCACACAACATTCACAACTTCCGATACACATACAATCACGGACAAAGAAAATTAATCCACAAATAAAAAGAGATCCACTGAAACAAAGCTAGATAAGATAATTTCGTTTAACTGATCATCCAAAATTACAATTGAACCTTGAAACACAACCAGAACTACAAATAATTACCAATACTACCACAACCGCTAACTAGAAGAACTGCAAACTCAAATATCGGTCCTCGGGACCCTAGTGGTCCCCTGACGACCATCGGACAACTGCCAAGCTAAGGGTGTAGGATCCATCACCTCGCTGTGAAGCAGGTAATGAGTCCTGACGTGGCCTTCCTGACCGCAATGAAAACAAACTTGTAACTCTGTCTGCAATCTCTTCCAAAATGACCCTCCTTGCCACACCGACGACATGTAACTGATCTGCACTTCCTTCCAAATGGTCCTAAATTCTGGCCGACGGACTTGAACCGCTTTGGTACAGGATGGGACTGATCCGATGCCTAACACTACTCCCGCTCCTGGGTCTCTATCTCAATCTCTCGCCTCCTCGCGGCCTCCTGTAACTCCAATAAATTATCACACCGTTGAGATGCAAACTCCAGGCAAAACATCTCCCTCTCAGTGAACATGCGTGTGATCTCTGTCACCGACTCAGTACCCTGTCTCATATCTAAAAAGTCCTATGCCAGCCGCTCTCGCTTAACCCATGGAATGTAGCGAGCGTGGAACATCTCTATGAACTGATTCCAAGTAACTTCAGCTCTCTACTCATCAAAATATGAACCTATCATCAATCTCCACCATTCCTTTGCTTCGGACCTCAGCAGGTTCAGCGCACACCTGACCTTCTGGTCAGTAGGACATGAGCATGTGAAGAAACATCCCTCAACGTCAAATAGCCACCTCATGGATATGATCGGTTCCTGCACCCCATCGAAGGTCGGGGGTTCGTGTTATCGAAGTCACGATACTGAAAAGCCCGACTAGCTCCTCCCTAGGCCGCCGTTACAGTTGTTGTAGCTGTTGCGGCAACCGTCTCAATAATGGTTGCATAGCGCTCGTCAAAATACTCAACCATGGCAGTCTTAATAGACTCGAACGTCTCTAGAATCTGACCCCGGACAATCTCGACCACCTCCTCCTGTATGATCTCCCTAACGTGATCCTCTATCAACGCTGGCCTATCCTGGCTGCTAGCTCCTGATTCTGACCCGGATCCGGCCTCAAATTGTCTCGTAACCACCATACTGAAAATATAACAGGAAGATATCAGATAAACCGTATAGACAACGGGGAACCAACTTCCAACGAAGCCGTAGGGGTTGTGACTTTGTTGCTACGTATATGGGTCTTGTGCTTTCATTAGTACAAGCCCATACTACCTTCCACACCTACCCATATTTGTCTCAAGTATCATCACAATGCCCTAACACTATAAATAAATATGGCGAGTGCTCAATCCTCATTCCTAGAGGAATGCTAAATATCTCATACTGGCCTACCGACCTCGCACAACCCACCCATGAAACTTCAACCAACCCTGCAACACTCATTTATGTTAGCCATACATAACGCTGGACCCTGTAGACTTTCGAATACCTGATCCTACCCTAAGCCCTTTATCAAACAAGAACAGGACATAAGACCAAACCAAACATTCTCAGGATATAAGATCTTAATTATGTACAACCATGATGCATACACTAAGATTATAGTAATTATGCCAATTTCATATATGGAAAACCCTAGGCTACCAGGCATCATATAACTAGAAAATTCTATCATGCAATTCCTTAAGATCCTTAGCCTAGTACTAGCATGATGTTATAACATATCACAAAATCAAATAAATCGTAAGGTATTTTGGGGTCTATTCGCGAGCCCCAGCTGATCGTACACTTGCATCCTCCTTTAGTATTTTGAAAACCATTTGAAAAATCATTTTAAAATCTTGTCCTTAGTTTGATATTGGAGACACACGAGTGTTTCCTCCAATTCACTCAAACCAAGGCGATACCAACTCATAACATCCATAAAATTAAAGCCAAATTTAAACTTTTTACAACATTTCAAAACCAATAATTATTACAAAACTTGTTTTCAAAATAGTTTGGTGTTAGAGTATCGCAGAATCAAATCATGAAACATAAGGAGGTGCACGATCACGCATTCGCCTTCCTACGATCATCAAATGTACCTGAAACAAAATCAACAACTGTAAGCCCGAAGCTTAGTGAGTTCCCCTCCCCCCCCCCCCCAAAAAAAAATGCCAACGCCATACAATCATAACCATATCATATAAACAAACAACATGCGTATAGAGTCTACAGTAAGACTGAATTGCTCCTACCGCGCCTGCAGTCTAACTGGCCCACTCTCAGAACCTTCAGTATGTCTGGTCCGCCCACCCGGGCCTTCAGCATGTCTGCACCGTTCTCTGAGCCTTCGACCTGACTGATATGCCCCTAGGATCTACAGTCTATTCGGTCCGCCCTGGGTCTGTTGGCCTTCAACACAAAGCAGGACCGACTCAACCCAACCAACCACAATATATTGACATATAAACAATCATGATCAAGTAGGCACATAATACATGCAACAACAATCATAAAACTCACTACTGCCTACTAATCCTCTCACCACATACAGTCCCGCTACCAACTAACCCCCATTGAATGCGTAACCATATGTAACCAGAGGTGAGATAGCCACTCGAACAAACAATCCTACTCTAGAGCCACAACCAAACAAGGAATAGGCAAGAGAGCCTAGACCAAGAGTTCTTAGGCTATCCTACGTGACCACCGACAGTCCCTAAGGGCACCCCATAGATGATAACCAGCAAGCACATATAACATACAGTTCTATAGGTTATTACCACAAAGCCACAAACTCAATACAAGAGCACAAATCTAGCAGATCACAATAGCATATCAACATACTCAAAACCAGAACACAGATCTAATAGACCACTACAACATAACAACATACTCAATAGCAGAACATATATATAATAGATCACTACAACATAACAAAATACTAAATATCAACAATCCAAGGAATTTATAATCGTATATACTCAGAGATGAGATAGTCACCCAGACAGGTGATCCTACTCTAAAACCACAACCAAACAAGGAACAAGTAAGAGAGATTAGATCAAGAGTCCTCAGTCTATCCTACATGAATATATACAGTCCCTAGAGAATCCCTTACTAGCAGATAATCAATACTAGTGGGCTGGTATTGGTGCCTTCGACCCATAGGTACAGTGAGGCGAAACTCACCTCGATTTGCGTATAGAAACCACTATAGCAATGAAGGACTCTACTAGATTCAACTCACTTCCAATCACCTACAGGAAGATACTTGAGTCAATACTCGATCATAGGTCATAGTCACATGCAACAGTGACCACCTTACATGAAATGACGATTAGGTTTTCACATGAAATGACGATTCGAGTTCAGTAAGAACACTTAACCCATTAAAGACTTAATCACTTAAGGGTATGATCGATTAATGTTTGACATAGTTGTTTTGGGTTGAAATAATAATCCAGTCAACATCCCAAATACGCGCCTGATTATTGCTCGAAATAAAGCTCATCGATTATAGGGTTTTTACATAAAGGATGATTAGGGTTAGTGTTCCTCACTTCAACTATTAAGAACTTATCCCATTAAGTCTAACATTGCATAGAGTTAATTTTTGGGAATTATTAAGTTATTATTTTAGGTTCAAGTAATAGTTTTAACGCGGGTCCCGACTAACTCTAAAATTAGGGTTTCTTGATATTAGGGTTTTCTAAACCCTAATTAGGGTTTCCAACCCCTAAAGTTAAATGATTATCTAAATAAATAAATATATAATTAATAAATTGGGCACCACCCACTGCCACCTCGGGCAGTTGTGGTCGGCGGCTATCCATGGCGGCATGAGGCGGTAGCCACTCGCACACGGCGACAGTTTGAGTAATATATCCAAGAATACAACACACATACAATGTATTACAACACACACACACGCTAGCACCAAAATAATAAGAAAAGGCCCAAGATAACCACCAAAAATGGTGGTCGGCGACGGCAGGTGGTGGGAGCAGGGGACAACCACCATGGTTGGCTACCATGGTGGGTTTCTTCTTCGTTTTCCGGCCATGCCTCACCACCATGCAAACAGATAACAACAACCACACAAATATGCGAAATTACATACAAACACAATACACATACACAAAACATGAGTCCACTGCTGAAATGAGCACCCAATCTCAGCCACCCCTGCGGTGACGCATGACAGTTGAACAGAATGGGGACAATGGAACAGCCGCCAGAGCGGCAGCGATGACACAACAACATAAGAGAGATAGAGAGGGAGAGGATTCCGCAATCTATAACCAAGATCACCACCAACGATAGTCACCAGCCTCGCCCACAGCAGCGGCGTCAGCTCACAACTCCCGTCTTCGTCAGCAATGGAAACATCAGCGGCGGCGCAACCCGACCCGGTATCAGCGGCGACGAAACAAAAGCAAAATCAAACCCGGTATCATTAGAGCTCCCACTACTTGTTGAACATCTGCCGATCCTTTGACCAGAGATAGGTTTTGAATAATTATGCAAGTTGCCACTAAAGAATCTGAAGTTGGACTGTAAATATCGGAATGAACTGAACCCGACTTCCCAAACTTAGGTGAATTTCCTATCTTCACAAAACTTGATTTCTTTTGTCTACCAATAGAAAATGGCTTAGAAGCATCTGTCACATTCTTCGAATCTGGCATCCTCACACTAGATACAAGCTTCCTTATACCATCCTTGCTCATATGAGGAATCAATCCAACTGTGTTGGAATTACATATGGAGAACATGTTGAGAAAAACAATGGTACCAGGTCAGAGGGGCCTATTTAAGTTTGTATAATGATCGTTGGGGTGACAAACAAAGTTTGGGTGATACGGGTCCCTGAAACCCAGTGGATGGTACATGTAGACAGTCTCGTGGAGGTATCCGTAAAGAAACACATTCTTCACATCTAGCCAGTGGATATGCCAGTGTCTAGATATAGCGAGACTAAGAAAAGTACGAATGGCAGCTAATTTAACAACCATACTGAAAGTCTCGTCATAGTCAATTCCTTGCTACTGACTGCGGCCGTTTGCCACCAAACATGCCCTATATCGTGATAGATATCCATCTGCATTGAACTTATGTTTAAAAAGCCACATAGATCGAACAACATTATCATCTAGAGTTCGAGGCACAAGTAACCACATACCATTTAAAATAAGAGCATTACATTCCTCATTCATGGATTTATTCCAGTTTAGATCTTTCAAAGCCTATAAATGTGACCCCGAGACATAGGATACAGAGGAGGTGTGAAGATTAAGGCATTGGGCAAGGTTGACAATTCCATGTTTGAAGCGATCGGTCATGGGATGGGCATGTGGAGAAGACGAGGGAGGAAGGTGTGGAAGAGATTTTGGATGAGAGTGTATAGGAGAGGGGGAATATGCCTCATCCTGAATAGGAGTATCTAAGTCAGTGGAGGCGTGGTGATGTTTGGTTGGGAGATTGAAGAATTGGATAGCGGATCAGGGAGGCACCCTTTTCAGAAAGGAAGTTGTAAGAGGGTGGTTCGGTGGGGGTAACCAGACCATATAGGAAGATGGTCGAGTCAAAGGTGACGTGCCGAAAGATAATGATCTTCCAAGAGGAGACATCATAGCAACGAAAACCAGATAGCCAAGAAAGATGCAAGGAGAGGAACGAGGATGAAGTTTGTGAGAAGTGTAATGACGTGGGAAGCATAAGCATCCAAAGACACGAAGATGGTCGTAGGTTGGGTGATTGTGAAAGAGATGATAGTGAGGCGTGTTATTAGAAATAGACATAAAAGGAAGAATATTGAGGAGGTGAGAGGCCATGTGTAGGGTTTTAGGCCAGAAAGTGGGTGGAAGGTGTAAGTGAAAAAGGAGGGTTCATATAATGTTGTTGACGATGCGAATCAAGCACTCGAAATTTTGTTTTTTCAGAAGTGTGAAGGCATGAGAAACGAAAATAATGCCCTTAGCAAAAAAATGGTCAAAAAACAAAGTATTAGTGTACTTCCCCCAAAAAACAAAAATAATGTCGGAAAGCAGACTTACCCTAACCTGAAATTGTTGTTGTTGTGTGCATGGCCCATATTGTTGGCTGATTCGGCGGATGAGATGTCCAAGTGGCATTTGAAGCATGTGTTGGTGGCAGAAAATATACCCACCCATACCGATCGCTTGAATGTGGTGCGACTGTGAAGTTTGGAGACTATGGTAGGCGACGGCGGTTATTGAAATTGATGTTGTGGCCTCGTCTTTCATTCTGACGGTAATTGTTGGAGCTACCACTACTGCGGTATGATGACTAGTTTCCATCATGTAACAAAGACAGAGCAGGTGTATGATGATCATGAGATGGAGAGGGAACACAGGTAGAAGGCGCTGTTCTTCAACCTCGAGCGTGAATGACAAACCATTTATAGCGTGAATGACAACATGTTTGGTGTGTATCGAATTTACCAGACAAACCATTTATAGCGTGAATGACAACATGTTTTCCTTCACATGTTTGCCGAGTCCTTCTAATAGATCAACAATCTTTTTGACTTTGATGCGGTAATCATGAACCAATAAATCTCCCATTGAGATATTTATGAGTTCGCTTTCGAGTTGGAGGGCCGTGGCATCGATGTTTTCATAGAAGAGTACTTTGATGTTGAGCCAAATTTGCCTAGTAGAAGCGTTGGGAGAGTGAACAAAGTTGATAAGAGACTACGAAATAGACCAAAAAACCCACAGTTTGATCATCGTGTCGATGTTCCATTCTTCATTGGTGGGAGATTTGCTAGGAGCATCATAAAAATTATTTATGTGATCGACAACATCATATGCGATCCAGTGAACATGTCTTTCCATGGATAATTAAAGGTAGTAAGATCCATAACTAAGGGAACATATGATTTGATATTGGATATAACATATGCTTTATGGGTAGAAGGAGAAGTTTTGTCGCCTGATATGGTGCACGATTAGGGTTCAAATCGGAAAAGACGATGAAGTAGGCAAGAAGAAAAGAACGAAAAAAGAAAGGAGAAATTTTAGGAGATAAAAGAGTAGGTATGTGATACCAAGATATGGTGAATGATTCTCACCTCGCTTTATTGAATTGCCAAAACTAAGTTACATGGGCCTATACAAACTAGATATATACTCACATTATGGGCTAACTAAACTAATACAACGCATGTACATAAGATGACCCACTAACATATACATATTTTAGAAACATCTTTATATAAAATGTATTTTGTTGTATGGAAATGTATTATTCTGGTGCATTATTTGATTTGATTTTTTTTTTTGTGAGGGCATTTGGGTTACGATAGACACAAATGGCTACAAGGCAAAAACCATGTGGGTTTAAAGGAGATAGGTGCCGTTCAGGAAAAAAAAAAAAAAAAAAAATCAAAACTCAAACTCAACCATTTGACGAAATTAATCTACAATAACCTTAAGACTCATCTTCCTGATGTGCATGAACAAAGTTTCAGCATTTTGGTTAGCAAACATTAGGGTAAATTACACGGATGGTCCCTGTGGTTTAGGGTAATCTGCGTGTTTGGTCCCTAACAACTTTTTTTTTTTAACTCGGACCGTCTCTACTTTATATTTTTGTTGCACGCTTAGTCCCTATCTAACCTAAAAAGACTATTTTGCCCTTAATGACTATTTTTTATTTTGTTAGTTCTTTTTATATTATTCAGTTATTATTAATAAATTAAATTATTAATATATTGTTGGAAAAATGATTGATTCCAACTTAATCCTCTACAGTTCTTACCACCACCTCCAGTCACCGGCACCAAATCCGGTCATCATCTCCGGCCAAAGATCCATACCACATAAATTACCCAAAAATCAACATAAAGCCATCTAACGTTCAACACTAAATCTGAATATACATCTAAAACCAAGCCTGTAACTCAAATTCAACACCAAAATAAAACCAAAAAATGATGATGAGTCCTAGAAGAAAACCAAATTCAAGTGAATCCCCTACCCTTTTGTTGATAGCAGAAGAACACCTTTTGATGCCTTCATTGCTTAACGCTTATCCAATCGATGAGGAATCCTAGAAATAACCGTGGTCTCGAAAATCAGTGAAAATAAAGAAGATCGATGATGGGAAATCAACGTTTGAAACCCAAAAATCCAGTCTAGATATCGACAATATCTATGATAAACCAAATCGTTTTTCGTTCCATGTGAGAGAAGAGGGAATTCAATGGGTTCGAAACTGAATAAAGAGTGGAACAAATAAAGACCCTACCGATCTTCAGAAACCCTAGAATCCATCTTCACCGTTGCCAAAGTTTTTTTTTTTTCCCACGAACAGGAACAAAAATTGGTGGTTCAGAAACCCTAGTTCCCATCGTCGGCTGCCATGGTTGAGCTTTCTACAATTTCCGACATATAATAACGAGAGAACGAGGTGTGAAAACCCTAGATCCCTTACCAGGTTATGCGATTTATAGTTTATGTTTGCCAAAGAAACACCAACTTTCGACGTAGGTTCTGTTTTATTTAATATTGCATCTGATTGGTGGTGGTGGCTCGCCGGAGAATATACAAGTGGTGGTGTTGCTGGTTCGTTTGAGAAGCACAGGAAAACGAGGGAGGTGGAGGGTGGGGTTTTATAGGAGGGGATGAGGAAGTGGGCCCACATATCTAATTAATATTTTTTTTCATATATATTAATATTTGTTTTTAATAACTAATATTTTAAAAATGGTAAAAGAAATCAGTAAGGGTAAATTAGTCTTTTTAAAACGGACAGAGACTAAACGTGCAACAAAAATATAAAGTAAAGACCGTCCGAGTTAAAAAAAGTTGTTAGGGACCAAAAACGCAGATTACCCTAAACCATAGGGACCATCCGTGTAATTTACCCCCAAACATTATAATAGACAATTGTAAAATATAGATTTTTTCAAAGCAAATGAATTGCACGGGGAAAATACATTCAGTATAATATGCTATAAAGTCACATACACAAATCTTGAAAAACACAAACTTTCTAGATATTAATCATGGATCTAACGATTCGTTTTTTTTTTCTTATTTAGTAGCACAAATTAAGCAATAGCATCAAACAGGAGCAAACGCAAGTCTATCCAGAAATTTATTCGGTCGGATATTTATGCAATTCTAGTTTTCGAGCTTGATGAATTAGGCACTTCCATTAATACAAACCCATTGACCCACAAAGACGGATTCACAATTGATGTTGGGGTTAATTGCCAAAAATGATGCCAAACTCATCCCAAACTCTTTGCTAATGATGGTGCAGTCATCGCCAGCTTCAACACCGACAACTTGGCTGCACACAAGGGCTGATTTTGCCTTCTGGACACCATCTGGATGTTCACGATTCCATTAATCAAAACATTCATCCATGTGTTCATATGCAAATTGAAACAAGAAAACGTTCTGATTTTGGTAACACTTAACAAGTTGGAAACTAAATGACTTACCGATTAGGGTGAATCTGCTTTCCGACAATACAATGAGCATCAGGAAAAGTGAGAGTACTGCTGCCATCTTCACAAACAATGAAGCATTCTTGGCCATGGTGTTATCGAGTTTTAGTTCCTTCTTTAGCAAAAAAGATGAAGATACTGGGATACCTGATCTAAGTTCCTGACATTGATATTTATATCCAAATATTCAGATAAATTACTACGATATGTTTCCTACATGAGCCAAATTTGCGTTGTAATCTGAGAAATTACTGCCGGCCATTGTTCTAGTTAAAGTTTTATTGTTTTTACTTTGTTTCCATTGATTCCTAGCAACAACGTTTAAACCAACAGTCCTGTCGGCATAAGCTTTAATCTATTACAAACTTACCAATGGCTGCATCGTGCGATTAAAAGTATCAATTACGTACTATTTCTCTCAAATATTGCTTTGTTCAACTTTGTTCCATGTTTAATCTCCCAAACTCGTCAGTAAAATTTTAAAAATATCTAAGACAAGTATGTTTATTAAATTGAACAAAAAAAATTGGAATAAAAAAGAAAAATCTATTGAGATTGAACCTGTCGTTCACAGTGGCGGCCCTTGGGTGGTGCCGGCGGTGCGGTCGCACCAGGCCTCCGATTTTAGGGGGCCTTCAATTTTTAGGATAATTTATAGTTATAGTATTGGTATTTTTGTAAAATCTATTTTTATGTTTTATGAATAAATAAAATTAGCCCGATAACTTTTGGTTCCAATTTTAGATGCGTTTTAACATTTGACCTCCGATGCATTTGAATTACCGAAACAAAGTCTCACTTTAAAATCATTGTCAACTACAAGGTGGGAAAGTAGGATTGAAAGTGTGAAAGCAGTGTGAAAGCAATAGTTACTCAAGCTCTTGAAATAGTAAAAGCTCTGCATAAACTTGTTGAAGAAGAGACATACATAAAGATCATAAGTAAAGCTACTTGTCTAGCAGAGTATGAACTTGACAGATTTGACTTTATAACAGGTATGGTTATATGGTATCATATATTGGTTAAAGTAAATAACCTGAGCTAACAACTTCAGTCTGAGAGTATGCGTATTGATGAGGCAATGAGTAGTGTGGGAGCACTTGTTGAGTTTTTTAAAGACTATCGAGAGAATGGGTTTGGGAAGGCTTTGGATTGTGCGAGAGCTATAGCTTATGATTTGGAAATTTATCCGGTGTTTGTTGAGATAAATAATAAAAGAAAAGTTGATAAAAAAAGACATTTTGATGAGAATGACATTGGGTCATCAGAGCCGGTACATGAACTTTCACCTCAAGAGTCATTTAGGATTCAATATTTTGTGTACATAGTTGATCAAGCTATTGGTTCATTTGAACGAATGTTTGAACGATACAAACAATATGAAGACATTTTTGGTTTCTTATTCACAATAGAAAAGTTGAAGTCAATGAATAGTAGCGAGTTAAAGTCATGTTGCAAAAATCTGGAAAATAGGCTGCAAAATGGTCATATCTCAGACATTAATGCTGATGATTTATTCAATAAACTGAAGTTGTTACAAAAACATTTACCGGTTGAACACAATACAGCTAACGGAATACTAAATTTCCTAAAAATGATGAACACTTATCCAGTTTCTTGTCTAGCATACAAATTATTGTTCACTGTTCCTATTACAGTTGCATCAGCGGAAAAAAGTTCTTAAAATTAAAGCTTTTAAAATCTTATTTGTGCTCGACCATGTCTCAAGAGAGATTAAACGCTTTGGAATTGATTTCAATTGAGAACGAGTTTCTTGAGAATATTGATTATGAGTCTCATAGATGAATTTTCTTCTAAAAATGCTAGAAGGTCAATGTTTAGAAAATAGTAATTCGTTGTTTTTTCTGTTGAAAAGTTGTTTATAACAATTTTACAGTTTTATTTGATTACTAATGAGGGATGAATACATTATTTTGTGGTAGTGAATTTATGAGATGTTTTTTTAGCAACTTTATGTTTTGAATTAGTGGTAGCAAATGTAGTTAATAATATTTACAAGAAATTTTTGTGGGGCCTAATTTTAGTTTTTGCATAAGGCCTCCGAAATGTCAGGGCCGGGCCTGGTCGTTCACTATCTGTTATTATATATATATATATATATATATATATATATATATATATATATATATATATATATATATATATATATATATATATATATATATATTAAAGCTCATGGCATGTTTCAACAGTAACTTTCTTTCATTTCTCACTTTTGTCACACTGTTTTTATATATTTGCAAGACTACACGGTTTGTTTAGCTAATTCACACTTTACCCTCAATTTTTCATCGTCTATTAATATTTGCACACTTTTATCCCAAATGCTTACTCACTTATTCACTTTCACATGGTTTTCTCTTAACTCCTTCCTGATCATCTTCCTCACCAAACAGGAATGTTTTTGGTTTTGGAGTTTGGCCACATAATTTTCAAACTTTGATAATTTTAGTCCCCATTGTTTATTTTTTCTCAATTTCGGCACACAACTTTCACCGTCTTTTTTTAAAAAGGCCACATAATTTTCAAGCTTTGATAGTTTT
This sequence comes from Lactuca serriola, assembly GCF_051521515.1. Classification (NCBI taxonomy): domain Eukaryota; kingdom Viridiplantae; phylum Streptophyta; class Magnoliopsida; order Asterales; family Asteraceae; genus Lactuca; species Lactuca serriola. Next base: position 91,863,811 of record NC_136411.1, on the reverse strand, counting down.
AGTCCCCATTGATTATTTTTTTCTCAATTTCGTCACACAACTTTCACCGTCTTTTTTTTTTAAAGAATTGTTTTGGAGTTTGGCCACATAATTTTCAAACTTTAATAATTTTAGTCCCCATTGTTTATTTTTTCTCAGTTTCGTCACACAACTTTCACCGTCTTTTTTTAAAAATGTCATATAATTTTCAAGCTTTGATAATTTTAGTCCCTATTGTTTATTTTTTCTCAAGTTCGTCACACAACTTTCACCATCTTTTTTTTAAAAGAACTCTTTCAATAGGAATGTTTTTGCTTTTAGAGTTTGACGATATAATTTTCAAGTTTTGATAATTTTAGTCCCTATTGTTTATTGTTTCTCAATTTCATCACATAACTTTCACGGTCTTTTTCTAAAAAGAATGACCCGTGCAACGCACGGACCTTTTCCTAGTTCATCATTAAATTTAATTACTAGATTAATTGTATGACAGATGAGACCGTTGCTAATTATCTCTAAAGAGCATATTTTCTGTCAAACCAAAAACATGAAATGCTTTTACCGTGTAAAAGCAACACAATCAGTAATCTCCAAGTTTATCGATGAGCATCAATGCCTAAACGTTGTAATGATTAGAACAACATCTGAAAAATGTTATAGAATTTACAAGATAATGAAGAATGTAAAGTGAAACCCCAATGCATCTCTCCGATTCTATCTTTTTTTCATGTGACACTACAAGGATCGAGCCCTATGCATACGACAATTATAGACTCTGTCCAGACGAGACGACAAGTCGTCTGTAAAGCTTATACCGACGACATGTGGTCTGTAAAAAGTCGTCGGTATAGCTTAGCCAGTCCAGACGACATGTCGTCTGCAAAGGATCGTCGGGATTGATTTTCGAGAAAATAAGAAAAAGTTTTATTCGGAGTCGTCGGTAAAAGTGTCGTCTCTACAGCCCCTTTTCGAAAAGTTGTCGTTAGGAAAAGTTGGTCAATACGGACGACATGTCATCTGGAATGGGAAAACCGTTTTTACAATTATAAAGTTATACGGATGACATGTCGTCTCTATAGCCCCTTTTTTTTAAAAACATTTTCCATAGATTTTGTTATATATGCCATTTAAAACAAATCCAAAAGAGATATTTGCAGAATAATATAAACATAAACTAACATACCATTAAAATCCAAAAACACTTAATAAACATAACATACCTAAAAATGCAAGGTTTTAACAAATATTGTTGTCATTACCATTCTAGTTCTTCTCCTCCTCATCACCACCATCATCATCATCATCATCCGCGAGTTCATTGGATATTTCGAGGTTATTTTGTGAAAACATATTGGGATTAAACTGGAATTGTGGCATTGAATGTATTTAGAAGTTTGGAATAACATACGTGAAAGTGTTATTAAACATTTGTCATTTGTAGCATTTGTTGTTGCATGATTTGAATTTGTTGGGATAATACAGCAACTTGGGGATTATCTGAAGATTGATATGTGGAAGCTTTGGAACTTTTGGTACGTTCATTTGAAAATAAATTATTGTTGATGCTTGGTTTCCTTCCAATTCCGCGAATATGCCCACGTCTCTCACCGAGGGCACGAGCGAGGCGTTGTTCTTCATTTAAGTTTTCGTTCTCCCCGAGCTGTGATTGCATCAACATCTTCTCTCGTTGAATGTTCTCCTAAAATAAAAAAAACAATAAAAATACATTAATTAAAAAAAATAACTAAATTTATACACTAAAATAATAATAACATACCTTAAACTAACTATAATAATAACATATTTATCAAACTACTTCTTCTTGCGGTGTAAACCAACCCCGTATTTTTTTAAATCGCATCTGTCTCCAACCGTCGATATGTTGTGGGTCTTGTCCTTTTTCTCCTTATAAGAAGCCGAAAACAATTAATATATTTATATAAATGGTAATAAAATTTTTATAAAATACAAATAAATTTAATTATCTCCTCGCATTGTATGTCTGCATATGTTCTACTTCTATGAGAACTCGTAAATTGAAGTTTGGACATGCTTTCTTTACCTTCGTCGCACTGCGTCCTATAATATTCATCCAAAAAAAGAAGATCAATCATCTTATCCCAAGCTTCGTCGTCCATATCATCCGGTAGACATTGTCTTGCACCTTCCACATCATTATATCCATGAAACCCATCCAAATACTTTTTCACGTCATGTTTGTGTTGTTTAGAAGCTCTTTGGCAGTCGCTCGAACGTCTTCCCACATATATGTACCTCGATACATATCAAGATTAAAATATGTCTACAATAAAAAAACAAATTTAATTAGTAAAAAATATATTTTAAAAATATAAATTTTTTCACATATAAAAAAGATTTTGTACTTCAAACTCACAATACATAGCATCATAGTAATGGAAAGGAACACATCTCCAAGTCCTATAATGGAGTGGTACATGATCTGCCGCAAAGTTTGAGATAAACCTTGTCAACATTTTGTCATTTGTATTTATGAATCTATAGGTCCTCCCATTGCTATCAATTTCCACAGGTAATGGTTGACTGTTGTGATTGAACTTTTTTTCGCATATTTAAGCATCTTCCTTTTCCATGCCGACGCATCGGGTTTGCTACATCGACACATAGAACTAAAAATTTAGAAAATTAAAACTTTAAAAATATATCCAATATATTTAAGAATTTCATGTAACTTACAAGATTGACAACCCGTCGGTATCTTGCCTGCACGCTCATGTAGAGGTCGTTCCCCGCCGTCTCCTCCATGGCCCCCTTGCAATATGTGTAGCCATCTGTTTAATGAATATTAAAATATACTAAACATAATTTAAAAAAATAATAAACAATTTTAAGCAATCAAAATGTATAACAGCCGTAACATACCATCAATCAGAATCATCACTAGAACAATATACATGTACAACAACATCATTAATAAATTCGTCATCGTCATTGAAATCGTCATCATTATCTAAAGAGTACGTATCACCACCATGATTGTCATCATTAAAGAAACTGTCATTGTTTATAGTAGGAGCCATACTTGATTCACCATTGTCATCATTATCTAAAAAGTACATATCATCACCGTCAACAGAGTATGTATCATCATCATCACATAAATCGATAGCCAAGGGAAAATCATTTGATCGAGTGTCATTCACCACATCTATCTCATTAACACCGATACTTGGTTGATCCCAAAGTTTTCTATGATGAACATCTTCCACAACTCTCCAGTTATTGTTTCGAGTAGGATCTTGGAGATAAAACACTTGTTAGGATGAGTGGCTAAGATGTATTGATGATCGTCATACCATGTTTTACCGACATACCATTCATGACTGGTATCGATAACAACCATATTCTTTTTACTAATTAAACGTTCATTACCGAATGACGCATTGAACCATTTACCACGAAAGAGTACAAATGAATAACCATGTCAATATTGCAAATCTATGATGTCCTTCAGTTGACCGTAGAATGGTGTACCGTCTACTCCTAATGTAAGAATGCCACTATTTTGAGTAGTACGTTGAATATCACGGCTAAGCACAACAAATCGAACACTATTTACTATGCAGGCAGTGTAAGAAGTTGCATCTAACGGACTATGTGACAACGCCTTTAATTCGTTAGTACAGTCCGAACGCGATTCTCTTTCGAGGCGATAAATCTATAAGGAAATATAATATTGTACATTTAAGTAATAATATAAATTAGTTTTATATTATAAATTAGAATATAAGGTATTTACCTTTCTTTTGAACTATCGAGGAAATTCTATTTTCAAATCACTTTCAGGCGATTCTGATTTGAATTCGCTGGATGTTAGACAAAACAATTAGAATAGTGAAGATATGATAGCACTATCGAAAAAAGTAGTTAATAGATCACAAAACATACGATATGTAGCCTTTTAGCTCATCCTGATCGTAGTTGTTTAGTACAAACCAATGCAATGATTTTTTGGCATATTTACAAAGTTCGGCGAGCTTCTTAGTGGACATTGGTCAACATTATGATGACAACACGGTAAATTGCCTTTTTGGAAGGTCAGGATCTTGAATTTGGTTTGCATACCCTCAAGATACATAGAGCAGAATGTCAAAGCTTTGTCTGCAACATAACCCTCTGCTATTGAGCCTTCTGGCTTGAATTTGTTTTAGACATAATTTTTTAGTTTTTTCATGTATCTTTCAAAAGGATACATCCATCTCATGTGTACAGGCCCTCCAAGAATGGCTTCTTTAGGTAAATGAAGAATAAGATGAATCATGATGTCAAAAAATGCTAGAGGATATATCAACTCAACATTGCATAAAATCTTCACCACTTCTTTTCTGGCATTTCTCATGTCGTTAACATCTAATGACCATGCACAATTTTTTTTTGAAGAATGTACAAAAGTCAATGATTGTTGTTGAAACATTTTCTGGGAGAAATGATTCAACCCCTATAGGAAACAATCGTTGCATGAGGATGTGATGATCGTGAGACTTTAGCCCAACCAAATTTGATGCAATATCATTCACCTTCTTATTAAAGTTTGTGACAACCCGAACCTTTTTCTGTTACCTTTAACCGATTTCCGTTAATAAAATTTGAATTTTATTGAGTTTCCATCAAACTTCTTGATTTAGAAAATCATCTAGTTTTATATAATTAAATTTATATATGAGTCGGAACCAAAATTGCGCGAAAAACCTAAAGATTCCTTGAAAAACTAACAGCTTTCGGCCTAAGTGAGTGTACGGCCGCACACCTGTTGACGGCCCTAAACCCGTTCACGGTTGGTGCCAGGTGGATCCCACCATCGACCATACCCCCAGCCTATATATACGGGACCCCCACCCTCATTTGAACACTCTTGGCCAAAAACTCTCTTATTCTCTCTCTAGAACCCCTGACCGTACACGCTAAAAACACATCTTTTCTTCCGAAAATCATCAAAAATCGTCATTTGGAGTCGATTTGGAACATCTGGAACATGTTTTCTTCGAAATCAAACACCCTTGTTCTTGAGTGTACGACCGTACACCCTTCAAATCTGCAAGGGCCGTAAACCCTTCAAAGAGGAGTTCACGGCCGTAAACCCTTGTTCACGGCCTTACACACCTCTTAAGTGGTGAAAAACACGCTTTCCTCGTTTCAATCAAGTCCCGGTAACATTCCTTAACCGAAAGCAAGTGTTTTTCTAACACTTTATCTAACGAAATCGCTAATTTAGATACATATATGTATTTAATTGTTATTAGGATTTCGTTAAGTGCCACATACAACAAACTCGATGGTCTTTGTTTTCCAGTTCGTTGATTTGACGCTTGCACACGACTAAATGTGAGTTCATACCCCTAAGCTTTTACTATTTTTCATGTTTTCAGGGGGGGGGGGGGGAACACAAGCCAAATATAAATGATTTTGTAAACAATATACCATAACAATTTCAACAAGTTTAAAACTTATGCAATCTATAAAACCAAAGGACTTTCCATGTTTTATAATATATATATATATATATATATATATATATATATATATATATATATATATATATATATATATATATACTTTGTGTCACATGCTGAGCATAAGGGACGTTTGCAACTTACATGCGTAATCTCATATTTTTCAGATCAATACGTGGTTATACATATACAAGCATACAAACTATAATGGGTATAGTTTGAGAATTCAATACATGGTTATACATATACAAACATACAAACTATAATAAGTATAGTTTGGAAATTCAATACATGGTTATACATATACAAGCATAGAAACTTTAATAAGTATAGTTTGGGAATTCAATACATGGTTATACATATACAAACATACAAACTATAATAGGTATAGTTTGGGAATTCATTAAACAATTTACAAACTTATATTTTATAAACTTCTTCGAAATTTATAAAAAGGATTTCCCATATTATTACTTGTGAAGTCATTAATCTAGTTGAGAGACACGTCTTTAGGTACAATTAAATGTACTAGTGGAAGACTACCCTTATGAACCAGAGTCTCCTCGAGGGAGAGCGTGAGTTTGTTTATAGATCTATACGGGACTGACAATCCCACACCTTGCTACTAGGTATAGTAGGACTGGCAGGTCTACAGGTGACAAAGTCATAAAGGATATTGGCCTCCGATTCGTGCCATATCAGTTAGTATGGTCATAAAACTCGCAAGTAGATAACAACGATATATTTACGTAGTAATATACTTTACATGGACAATGCTTATTTAGCATAAGTGTGGAAAATACATGGTTTCTTTTCGAGAAATAGAACTACTATACATACTAGTAATAACCAGTGTTTTCAAAGAGAACATTTTATTCATACTAATGATAGCCATGGTTTTCTTACAAAAGGGATTTTATATTCAAATCAGTATTATACAACTTATCTGGTGGTAATTAGACATACGAGCAAATACTTTATGGAACATGTAACTAACTCACATGTTAGAAAATATTGGATTTTCTTGGAAATATACAAACATTTTCACTGATTCATTTACAGGTTTTCATTACAAAAATATGATTATGAACTCACTAACTTTTATGTTGATACTCTCTTTCAAAACCGCTTGTATTCTTAGGAAATCAGTACACAGCTACCTCAGTAGACTTTTGAGAAGACAAAGCGTATAGAGTCTCATCTTTATTTTGCTATACTTTGATGTATACAAATTATGTATCAAACTAAAATAAATATTCTATTTATTCAATGTAATGGTTGTGTTTACTTTTATTACTATGATACAATTGTTATGATACTACATATGACGTCATCCACCCCCGAACGTTTCCGCCGTTCTGGTTTGGGGTGTGACAGATTGATATCAGAGCTATTGTTTATAGTGAACTAAATAGACCGAACCTTACATGGTATACAACTATAAACACTAAAGGGGCCGGAGCGCTCTGAAACTAAAAGTATACTTTAAAATATAAGTATTTTACAAGAAGTATACCAGTATACATACGTACAAGAAACTATAACATAGTAAGAATTACATAAAAGTATTTAGGTCAAGTTGGGCACTACGGTTAAACCTGAATAGTTATGTAATCATGTCTATGATGAATACAGCCTGATCAACTATATTTATTTGAGACATGACCAACATGTGTTTGGGAGTGATTGTAGTGTTGCAGCAAGCCTAAAACTTACCAAGATATTGTTGGATTAGGTGTCTAAACCCATAACTATTATTGGTATGTATTCGACCCGAGAGTAGCATGGTCCATTTGGGTTGCATATCATCAGGACAATTTGTTAGGATGGACTTTTGAGAGAAGGTTATTTATGGTTTATTAATATATTATAAGTAATAATATATTAATATGAAATCATATGTTTTAATTAGTATTGATCAAGACTTAATTTGGAATTAATTTAGTGGTCGAAAGAGACTAGTTAAATCTATGGGGACTAATTATGATAATTAGTTATATTTATATGTGTTGGGCTTATGATTCATGTTGGACCAAGCTTATATATGGATACATAAAGAGTTGGGCCACATGAACTATGTATCATAAAACCCATGGGTATGGATTTGGGTTATATCCATGACCCTAGAAATCCCACATATAAATAGATACTTTATTGACCAAAATCGCCACTTGTATCCTTTTAGAGTTCATGGTGTCTTTTGTGTGCATGGAATTCTCTCTCAAGTTTATCCTTTGTCCATGGAGTGTTGTGATTCCATTTGAGGCTTCCACACTATTGGGGCTAAGCTCTTTAAGGCCAAATATACCAAGAATTCAAGCTCCATCAAAAGGTATGTCATGCTAACTAGTATATTATATTTTTATGTTAAATGCATGCTAGTTGTAAGATTAATACCTTGGAAACCATTTGCATGTATAATTAGTGAAAACATAGATCCAAGGTATTTAGGGTTGTATGTGCACCGTAGGATGTTGTAGTATACCAAAACCCAATAGTGGTATCAGAGCCATGGGTTGTTTTCAATTATACTTGATGCAAGTTGCTGAAAAAACTGAAAAAAAATCGATTTTTTTGCTGTCGGGACAGCAGACTCGACAAGTCCATGAGGAAATTCATCCAACTCGTCGAGTTGGTTCATGCAGTTGATGAGTTGGACCCCCTGACAGCTTATCTTCGAGTTTTTTGGCCTGTTTTGGATTAGAATCATTACTGCAAGGTGTTTTTGTTCATAAAATTTGTTTTTTGATACTATGGTAATGTTTATTCTCATCCAAATAAAGGATAATAATCAAAGTTTCAAGTTTTATACATGTTTATATGATGCTTGAAAAATGTTGATTATGAATGTTCATGTTTATAAGTTTGTTTAGATTAATAGGAAAAATTATGAGATAGTTGTTTTCAATCCAAATTAATCTTGAAGTTGTTCATAATATGTGTTTTTGTAACTTGTCCTCAAGTTACATGAAAAGTCACATTTATGAATTTTAAAAACTCATAAAATTTACATAAATTATGAAAAAATGAAGAGTCAAATTTTTTAATGCTTTTAAAGTCTTCCATAACTTGTCTACAAGTTATGGAACTTGAAGGGTTTTTTCCATTAAACCACTTTAAAATTCATAAGTTATGGAAACCATAAGTTTTTTGAATTGTTCAAAACTTGTCCTCAAGTTTTGGAATTTGTAAAGTCAAACCCCATATACACTTTAATTCCAAACCCAAGAATTTTAAAAGTTAAAGTTCAAACTTTATGGACTTCATTAAATGAATTAAAGTGTCTAATTAAAAGAGTTAATAATTCCATAAAGACATGGTTTAAGTTTAATTAAATTAAGAGTATAGTTTAATTAATAGATTAAACCACCAAGTATTTTAAATGTTTGAAATACACCCTTATACTATTATAATATTAGAAGTTAATACTTATATATATATATATATATATATATATATATATATATATATATATGTATGTATGTATAAGAACAAAGCCAGTCTTACCGTTAGTAAGCCTCATTCACGAAGCTGACCTATAAAATGGCAGTTTAATGGGTGTCCACTCTCACCCACCGCTTCCTTGACCGGTGGAGGGTCGTTAGCCAAACGGGTAGGACAAGGACTATAATTCTCCCCTCATTAAAAGTATTAATGATAAATACTAAGTAACTAAACCTTTTATAAATACCCAATCTTAGTTACTTAGGAAAAAGTGAATAAGGTGCTAATCTGTCACACCCCCAAACCAAGGATGGCGGAAACGTCCGGGGGTGGAGGACTTCATGTACAGTATCACAACAACGTGTATAATAGTGCTCAAACTAAATACAACCATCATAAATATAATTGAAAAAGTTACACCAAAGTACATGTTTACATGTTTCTAAATCAATTACATTATGATGACAAAAATAAATTGTTGACGGTTTAACGTCCCATCCTCAAAGCGCTGAAGTTTTCCTGTTTCACTGATTTCCTGAGAATACAAGTAGTTTTGAAAGAGTGTCAACAATTAAGTTGGTGAGTTCATAAGAGTTTTGTTTGGAGTAGAAACCGTTTTCCTTATAAAATCGATAGAGTTATTTTCCAGAAAATCCAATATTTTCTTAGTTAAGTGTAAACAGAATATTCCTATATGATGTGTTAATGAACCCTAGATTGACCCGTAGATTTCCCCTATAATCGTCCAACGTATATAAGTTATATAAGATTTAAGTTAGATAAAACGTTGAATATAGTAGGTCTGCCCCTAGGTCCACAACCCGACGAGGAACAGGAGATGAGGCGGGCACCACCAATTCTAAGCCAATCCAGACTAAATTCTTATATGACTCAAGCATATACGCTCAACGATTATAGTTGAAGTCTAACAATGCGAAAATTTAATGTGGACTTAAATCCAAAAACCGGAACCAAACCCTAGTGTAGTGTATGAAATAGTAATAGTGACTCTGAACATAAACTATACATATCATAGTTCATCGGATAGAGATAGTGACTAGTGAACATGAACTATGCATATTATAGTTTACCAAAAGTGGTGGTGATGGGGAATATAACCTATACATATCATAGTTCATCAAATAGTGATAGTGGTAGTGAACATGAACTATGCATATTATAGTTTATCAAAAGTGGTGGTGATGGTGAATTCCTTTCTTGTAATTAAGTTCATAGTGTAGATGAAACATAAACTATACCTATTATAGTTTATCACTTTGTTTGTAATATATATATATGCCATAACTATACCGAATATAACTAGCGTGTTTGTTTGTGGGGGTATAATGGCTTAACTATACTTATTATAGTTTATCATAATTATCCATAGTGGTAATAACCCTTTTGTATGTGTAAACCTTTAATAATGTGTTTGTTATGTAAAATAACCCTAAACTATACCTATTATAGTTTATTAAATATGTGTGTGGGTAGTGAGCATAAGCCTTACTTGACATAATTTACCAATGTTTATATTTTAATGGATATAGCCTTGTAATATCGTCTATATATTTGCCATACTTGTGGAGGTAAAGATCCATTTGTTTTCTGATGTATGTCTATATAAGAATACAAAATTGTCATATATTGCAACAACACATAATCACATAATGATGTATACCTTGCTCAACATGTTACAAGGTGAAATGAAATTTATAGTGTTTTTCTGTTAATAACGTTTTCTGTAACTGTTATTGGAAAATTTGTAGAAAAATCATAAGATGTCCAAATCAAGTTCTGTAACTTCTATGAGTCTAGTTTGTTCATAATTTTTATTATAATTTTTAATGACCTCTTACTTGTGTGTAAAAGTCCATAATCACAGACTGGTCCGGATTGATGTTTGAAATGATAGGCAGTTTTGTAAAAATCACCATAAATTGTAGAAAAATCGTATGGAGATGTGCAAGTAGTCATTTTAAAGCTAAGAAGTGGAACTACATGCACCTAAAACAGTTTTGAAAACTAAAATGTTTAAGATGTCCAAAACAGTCTGTGAATGGGGTTGAACGTTTCTGATGAAGGCTGTTAGAAAAGTTTAGTTATGTTCTTGGTGTTTTAACTTGTATTCCCCCCCCCCCCCCTAAAAACTTGAGAAAACATGAAAATGTAGGGGTATGAACTCACTTTGAGTGATTTCAGTAGATAAGTGTTGAAGAAGAGAAGTGTTCAACCCAAGAACACTTGAAGAATCCCTTGAAGATTCGAAGCTCTAACACAATTATAATGGAGTTTGTGTAAGATATCTATGATTTGAGTGGAAATAATTGAGATAATCATAAAGTGAATGGATTATGCTTACCAAATGTGGAGGAAAAACTCAAGATCAGCCCTGGAAATCTCGAATTTCTAGAGAGAGAAAGTGAGAGAGAAAAGAGTTTGATCTTCTTGTGAAATGAGAGCAAATGAGAGAAGTGAGGAGAGAGGATGAATATTCAGCTCTCAAAAACGTGGGAAAGAGTGATGATTGAGTGGAAAGGACATTGATGTGACCTAGGTAAGGTGGGGAGGTGTGGCTGGTCATAGAGTGGGTGTGGGAGTGGTTGCTTGTGTCATAAGGTAAAGCAAAGTCAACACTCCACCTCTTTGTACTTTACCCACTTGCTTTTATTATTTAAATAAAGATTTTTATGAAAATATGATTAAATTGTGAATATTTAGGGTTTATTATGTTAAAATATGATTTTGGGTGAAAATCCCACGTTAAAATAATTAAAAGCGGGCCTTAAACGCAAAACTACGCGAAAACCGGGAGAAAATGAGTTCCCAGCGAGACCTCTCGGTCCTAGGCCGAGGTTCGGTCCCTAGGCCGAGGCTCGGTCCATGCTGAGGATTGTAGCCGGAAACGAACAGAGGGATACGAAGGGGCGAGGAGCTCAGTCCGAAGTCAGAAGCGAGGGCTCGGTCCTCGGTCCTCAGAAGGGAAGGTTCGGCAAGCCATCAGAAGGGAGGGTTCGGTTAGTCATCAGAAGAGGAAATGGTCAGAACCGAAAGGTGCCGAACGTTCGGGTTCGGTTGAGGCATGCGAGGTTCGGGTCCGAGAGGACCTTTCGGGTTCGGTTCAGCAGCCTTCGGCTCAGAAGGGTTCGGTTCCTAAGAGGGGTTTCGGTTCCTCAAGCCCGTTTTTCACGTAGACTTCCGCTTTTGGGCTGTTTTTGCCAATTTCGAGGGTCGGAATGCCCCGAGTGATTATAGAAAGTTGGGAGAGATTTCGAGAGAGATTTGAGAGAGATTCCACATACTCAGAGAGATTTGGGAGAGATTTGACATTCTTGGAGAGATTTCACATACAAAGAGATATTTGGAAGAGATTTCACATACTTAGAGAGATTTGGGAGAGATTTGACATTCTTGGAGAGATTTCTCATACAAAGAGATATTTGGGAGAGATTTCACATACTTAGGGAGATTTGGGAGAGATTTGACATTCTTGGAGAGATTTCTCATACCAAGAGATATTTGGGAGAGATTTCACATACTTAGAGAGATTTGGGAGAGATTTGACATTCTTGGAGAGATTTCTCATACAATGAGATATTTGGGAGAGATTTCATATTCTTAGAGAGATTTAGGAGAGATTTGACATTCTTGGAGAGATTTCTCATACAAAGAGATATTTGGGAGAGATTTCACATTCTTAGAGAGATTTGGGAGAGATTTGACATACTTGGAGAGATTTCTCATACAAAGAGATATGTGGGAGAGATTTCACATTCTTAGAGAGATTTGGGAGAGATTTGACATTCTTGGAGAGATTTCTCATACAAAGAGATATTTGGGAGAGATTTCACATTCTTAGAGAGATTTGGGAGAGATTTGACATACTTGGAGAGATTTCTCATACAAAGAGATATGTGGGAGAGATTTCACATTCTTAGAGAGATTTGGGAGAGATTTGACATACTTGGAGAGATTTCTCATACAAAGAGATATGTGGGAGAGATTTCACATTCTTAGAGAGATTTGGGAGAGATTTGACATACTTGGAGAGATTTCACATACAGAGAGGTAAGTGGGAGGGATTTCTGATAAGAAGAGATGGAGTGAAAACGATTGAGAGAGGTTTCGTTGGTGACCTTTTTGAGTGTCCGGCTTCGCACTGCAAGGTCCGTAAACCCCGTTAAGCCTTGTTTAAGGATCTTGCATACTCCCGATGAGTATGTAACATTGTTTTATCGGTTTGGCTCGCCACGTACCACAGTTTTAGGTTGAGGAGATCTAGATGTACGCACTTTTCGATTTATGATCTCTCATTAGAATAGAGAGTTGTTTAGAAATTACATAACGTAAACTCTAGTACCTACGGTGAAATTGAGTTGACCGGTTTGACTTGTTGACTTTATTTGACTTTGAATTGACCAGAATTTGACGGTTGTCACATAATCTATGAAATTACACTTTGCACTTTGTTTAAGTCGGTTAGTGGAGCGTGTGTGGTTAACCGGCACACTAACTCATATTTAACAAGGTAGGCAAAGGGTAACTTAATGTTTATCATAGTATCAATGGAGCGTGTGTGGTTAATCGGCACATCGACTGAGGGGTAAACACTTAAGGGTACCAAGTAATTTGCATGGTTACTTCACACCTTGTTTTGTGATCCTCCGCATCCCAGTCACAAACCCTGAAGGGCACACTCGAGATTTAAACATGCCATTGAACAGTTCAATGAATCTCAAAGATCTAGGAGTTTCAAAAACCAATTAAAACCTAATAATATATATTTCATTTTCATGGTGGAAATTGGTGAATCGTCATTCGCCTACCTTTAGATATTTTATAGCTTGAATTACGACATCCCTCTTCCAAGTTATAAAAGTATTGTGTTGGGTCCTAGCCTTAATATTTCATATTGGGTGTTATATTAAGGACTTTAAATTAACTATCTTGAATATCTCCCAAAAGATGTCTGGTTTAGACATTTATGATCTTCCCAAATCTCTTGAAACAAGCTTTCCTAAATGAAGATGATGTCCCATGGAAATCATACTTCTTTCACATCCTCCAATTATTCTTCCTAACCCATAAGTTCCTGAAACATTTAAGGTCACTCAAGCCCTATTGGCAAGCAAAGGTCTATGTGTGATCACATCTTGGAGATGTAGTCACATATTGACAAGCCGGAAGATTGGGTGTCAAAGTCTTGAGAAAGTTGGTGGCTCAACTACTTTCTAACTCACATAATGAGTTCTTTTGGAACACCTATGAAATAGACTATGACAAGACCCTTAATGATCTTATTTATTTGCTAAGATCAACTTCCTAAAAACTTTATGGACATTGACAATGATGACACTGGAAATCTAGAAAAAGCATTCTCTTCCCAATGGAAAGGGATCGGCCATAGTCAACTTGGTTGACCAAATGGTAAAGAGAAAAGCTAAGTCTGAGATAGTCCCATTACCAAAGGGTCCATATTTTTATATTGTCAAAGAAAGGGGCATTGGTTGCGAAGCTGCCAAATTTACCTAAGGATGTTAAAGTCAATAAGTTTGACTCTACTTCAAGTAAAGTCCACTATCTAACTCTGCTAAGTTTCTATTTTGAGATTCTTGATACATGATGTGACTGGGTCACATTTTGATGTTTTAAGAATCAAAGAAAAGTGAAGAAACTTAAAGAAAGAATATGTTGAATCTGATCGCGTAGATGGATTTCTATCGCATAGTTTGAAGATCAGATTCTTGAGCTACTTCTTAGGAGTTATGATATTTTGGTTAGGAATAGATAACAACAAGTTTTCATATGGATTGTAAGGATAAGTTTTTCCGCAAAGTTCTAAAATAAAAGGTAAATCTTTTGATTTTATTTATTTTAAAATATCCTTACAATGACATTTGTGAAAATCTGTGTTGCTTATAAGATTCCATTAAGAGCAAGAGTGGAAATATGAATTTGATTATTTCATTTGTGGTAGTGTCTAAATTTACCAAGTAAGGAAAGATTCTCATCACCCAAGTTTCAGTTGGATAGAAACTTGGAATCATGCAAGTTGTATAGCATGATGAATGAAAACTTTCGAGCATTGGAAAAATTAAGACTAACTACTTGTTCACATGGATGTGTGAGTCAAGTGAAGGACTAAGGGATCAGGTACACATTCTTGTGCACTGGTCAGAGTCCACTAGGAATGAGCATATGACCCGTTGGACCGGACCGGACCGGAAAAAAACCGGGACCGGACCCGGACCGGACCGGATATACATATTAATGGGCCGGTTTTCGGGTTTTGTTTTTACCACTAATCAGGTTTCGGGTTTGAGCCGGACCGTATCCGGAATACGGGATTTAACTCGGACCGGACCGAATTTTTTTTTCTCCTTAAAATATATAGATAAGGATATTGAATTATTAGTTAATGTTATATATAACATTATGTATAAAACTTGATGTTTTTATTGTAACATTATTTATAAATCTTAATCAACGTTTATTCCTATCACTTTACAAGAAAAAATGTATCTAGCATGCTATTTTTTGTTCAAACATGCAAAAAAAAAAAATTATAAAAACATGCAAATTTTTTTATAAAAACATGAAGTTTTTTTTTTATAAATAATGCTGTTTTTTACACAAAAAAGCTATTAAAATGCAGTTTTTGATTAACAACGTTGTTTCTTTTTTTTTAAAACATGCAGTTTTTTATAAAACATGCATTTTTTTACAAAAAGTGTAGTTTTTGTGCTAAATAGTGTAATTTTTATTTGTTCCAAATGTTAATAAGGTTTGTATTTTTTTTTGTAGATACCTCATTTGGACGTGATCTATGTAAAGTCCCGTATTGTACCAATTTCAAAGCCTAGTTCGGTCCAAAACCCGAAACCCGGTTTAGTACCCGAGACCGGACCGGACCGAACCCAAACCTGATACATCTAAAAACGGTCTGGTTTTCGGGTAAGAAAATTCACGATTTTCGGTCTTCGGGTTTTCGGTCTTCGGGCCGGTCTGGTCCGGGTTTGGCCCGTTGCTCATCCCTAGAGTCCACCACAAAAGATCGATAAGACTATTCGTCATAATTAATATAGCTTAGTAAATATGGTTATACTTACAAGCTTAAGTGTAATTCTGAGACATTGGAAAAGGTTCCAATGTATGGCAGAGCGAAGAGAATCAATTTAGGCAGAAAGATAAAAATTTCTCAAATATGAAAAGATGGGAGAGTACTTTAGTATCATGTTTTAAGACCATCTTAATGATTTTGAGACCTTATCACAATTCATCCTCTAAGTGCATTCTGATAGTTAAGAAGAGGAGTTATGAATTGTTGAAGTGGTTAAATCAAGAAGATGATTCATACTTCGTTCCAAAAACAATTCTTAGAGTTATACTCCAAGATTGTAACTTGAGTGACATGTCTTAAAGAAGGTTTAAACCACTTATCAAATGTAAGAGTAAAAGTTTTCTACTCTTGTACATTTGAAATTCGTAAGTTGTGATGTTTTGGATAAAACAAATACCAACTAAGGACAATTGTGTGAAGTGTTTATCTTGATTAGAATCCACACCATCTCTTGAATATTTGACAAGAAAGTCTTATATGTCAAGAGGACAGTGGGAGTCTTAAAGGTCTTTAAAGTCTCAAGAACTAATCAAGAATAAAACCTAAAGTTCTTTAATATCACACGACTTGAGGTTTATAACCTATAGTGTTGAGATATTATGTGCCCATTCCAGTTAAATTTGGCTTTGCATATGATTTCTTAGAGATCTCAATTGGTTGCACAACAACTTGGAAGCAATGGCAGGCCCTTGAGCTGCCAGGTGGCAAGAAATTAAGATTGAGTTCAGTCCATATGAGTTTGGATTTGTCATTATCCTTGTCTTGTGACTATGGTTTGACAATTCACATGGATAAGAACACATACACCATTAAATCTAAGTGTCATAAGGTTTCTCTCCGATTAATGAAAATGATGATGCGGAAACACTTCCATCAAGTAGATTTGAAGTAGATAGCAATTGTGATATTTGCATTCTCAAAGTCGTTAGTGGAGCTGTGTGGTTAACCGGCACACTAAAATGGACTTGTGAGAAGTGGCAAAGGTCTAAACAATTGAGACTATGATTACGGCATCCATTTTCATAGTTTTGAAAGTGTTTAGACACGCCTGCGAGCTATCTAAGATAAGGTGTATGATATTGATAAAGTTTTATCAAAGCAATCTAGTATCAGAAATCTGAACTTTAGCAGAAAACAATACTTTATTGACTTTCTTTCTAGAAGTTCAGCTGATTTCTGAGTACATGTCAACGCTAGTGGGAGCATAAGTGTTATGCTAATAATCATCATGTTAGTGGGAGCATGATAATTATGATAAAGGTTGCAAGTAAGCAATGTTAATTATAGAAAACAAAAGGTTTCAATTGGGAAAAAGTTGTTTAGCTATAATTAAGAGAGAGGAAATTATACTTCATCTCAAATCTAAAAGCTTAGATTGAGGTTTTAATCGTATTTAGTCAAGTATATATATGAATGTTATGTTGGAATGACTCAACATAAGAAAATTCTAATATATGGGTCCATTATTTGCGTTCTAAAATTCGATTATGATTACGGCATCCCTTTTCATAATCTGAATTATGAGAACTTGGCAAATTGAAATGGAAATATTATAGAAAAAGATTGGTTTAGTCTTTATGTGAGACATCATGAATCGTGTCCCATATGCTTCGGATATAGGATCGATTGCATGTGCTATATTCATCCTTTCTAAAATTTTCCAAATGCATGGGGCATTAAGAAGGGAAAAGGTCTAGAATTGGATATGACTAAAAGGATTAAACAATTGTCGAGGACAATCTAAGGTTTACCAAAGATTAGTTGCTCAAGGACAGTTGGAAGTATAGTGATAATTCTGGAAGGACCATATTGACATAATCTGTAAGGAGGCAACTCTTGTTCAGAAGTGATAGTCAAAATGGAATATGGAAATGTTTAAAAGTTAGAAATTATCCAATCTGTGTAAGATTAGGAAACTTAATGCAAGAAGGATGTTTCCAAGGAGTTGATCTCCATTGGAATGCTCTGTAATGTTTGTTGTCAAGTCTTTCTGACTTTGTGCATAATCATTACAAGAGGATCAATGCATATAAGTTTAGAATCTAACAGATTTTAGTAAATGGCATGAATTTGGAATTCTTGCATTTGTAGTAAGGATTTGGGACTATGAAAAAAGGATCATTGGAGTTATGTTCAATTGATCTATTTCACAAAGTAAAGATTATAGACAAACATAGTATGCGTACTTGGTGTATGGCATGACTAGTGTTTAGAAAACATAGTGTACATGCTTGGAGCATGGGACAACTATTGTTTTAAATTCAAGAATAAAGTTGATAGCTGAAACAGTATACAATGAATAATGTGTAATCATATGGTGATAAATAAAAGGTGTTTTATTTATGTTCATAGGTTTTGATACCATATTCGATTCAATTATTCTTGTGTTTCATTTTGCATGTTTTGACTTCCAGAATAAACTAGGTCATTGTTCTGGATGACTAAGTTATTCAAACCATCCACAGTCGGTTATATGTTGGAAGTAGATATGAATTAAGACTGTCATGGGTTGGCTTGTTGAGGTCTAAGATGTTGGACAAAGGGCTACAACACTCATGAGTGCTCATAAGTTCTGAGTATTGGATTCAACCCCCGCTCATTGGAATCACTTCATGGATTTTATCACGAGTGATCATGAGACGATAATATCTTATATTCTTCAAACCTAGAGATATGAGTTGTTACTATGAGTAGGTTATACATTTATTGCACAAAAATGCATTGGTAACTCGATGTTATAAAACGTGCCTTTGTGTATGATTCAACAAGTAGTAGAACAAGCCATATGAGTCGAAGTTTATCCATTCCTTTTACCTTTGGGATAAAAGCGATATCTGTGGGCCCCTCGATGATTTAGTGATGATAAACGTAAGTGCTCGGCCGGGCCTGGACTGATTTGATTTGTTCAATTAGTCAGTCGTCATAAATCAGAAATCAGGAAACAACAAAGGGACAGAGAGAATGATTATAATCCATGTCTCAGTCCATATGATATCTAGAATGGAGGAATATATGATCCCTTATCTAATGGACATGTCATTTGATTTGTTCAGAGTCTGACAGCGGCTTTAAGAGCTACGATTACTAGTCGGGATCTCGGAGTCATACTTGAATAATAGTTTTAGACTTATCCAAGTGGGAGACTGTTGGATTAGGTGTCTAAGCCCATAGATATTATTGGTATGTATTCGACCCGAGAGTAGCATGGTCCAGTTGGGTTGCATATCATCAGGACAATTTGTTAGGATGGACTTTTGAGAGAAGGTTATTTATGGTTTGTTAATATATTATAAGTAATAATATATTAATATGAGATCATATGTTTTAATTAGTATTGATCAAGAATTAATTTGGAATTAATTTAGTAGTCGAAAGAGACTAATTAAATCTATGGGGACTAATTATGATAATTAGTTATATTTATATGTGTTGGGCTTATGATCCATGTTGGACCAAGCTTATGTATGGATACATAAAGAGTTGGGCCACATGAACCGTGGATCATAAAACCCATGGGTATGGATTTGGGTTATATCCATTACCCTAGAAATCCCACATATAAATAGATACTTCATTGCCCAAAATCGCCACTTGTATCTTTTTAGAGTTCATGGTGTCTTTTGTGTGCATGAAATTCTCTCTCAATTTCATCCTTTGTCCATGGTGTGTTGTGATTCCATTTGAGGCTTCCACATTATTGGGGCTAAGCTCTTTAAGGCCAAATACACCAAGAATTCAAGCTCCATCAAAAGGTATGTCATACTAACTAGTATATTATATTTTTATGTTAAATGCATGCTAGTTGTAAGATTAATACATTGGAAACCATTTGCATGTATAATTAGTGAAAACATAGATCCAAGGTATTTAGGGTTGTATGTGCACCATAGGATGTTGTAGTATACCAAAACCCAATAGATATATCAAACAAGAGATCGATAGAACAGAACATACAACATTAAAATACTATAGGAGTATTTTAGTTACTATAAGATAACAACAAAGTATCGAGCATACAATTACAATACTATAGAAGTATTATTAGATTAGACGTCTATTGACTATCTCTTTTATCCCTATTCTCGCATAGATAACATGGCTGGATTCAATCTCCCTGGCGACCCATACTTTCCCAACCAAGGAAATTATGGATGGCTCGAGACAGAGCAAGAAGAAAATCATGAAATTGCTTTGGACGATGACTTCGTAGAACACTTCCCTGAAGAGGCCGACTCAGAGCCTGAAGTCAAGAATCTACCTCAAGTGGCCCCAATACCAAATCCTAACCACCGACTTGAATTCCAAGGTCCAACGCCTATGTGGGTTGAGAGTCTGAATAGGTGGAGACACGAGAAGGGCCAACCCCTCCCATACAACGGAGACCGCAACTTCTACAATCTGAATGAGGGAGGCCCCATATACAGGGCCCTTCCAATCCTGGTTCACCGAGTGGCTCGCAATGTTGAGCTAAGTGTGGCGGCCATTCATCGAATTGTGGAACTTGAGGCGGATTCAAGCGCTAGTATGGATCACATTCATCGCCTTGAGGTTGCCCATGGAAGAGCTATGAGAGATAATGAAGTTCTACAACAAGAGCGAGCTGGAACCCGAGCTAATGTCATAGAGCTCCGTGCACGCCAGACAGTGTATGAACGACACCTCCTTGATGTGGAGCGTTAACTGGCCGAATTAAGGATTCGTCAGAGGGGTGCCCGTCGCCAGTTGGAGATACTTTACTCATCCTTTCTTTTGGTTTAAGGAATAGCCTTCATATCTATTGTTAGGTCAAAATTATGGTTTATACTTTACTTTTCTAGAAAAATGTATTTTTGTGTCTTGGACCGTAAACAACTTGGTGTTTACAGCCGTAAGGTGTTTACGGCTGTGTTTACGGCCGTAAACCCATTTACGGACCATGTCCACCAAGCCCATGTTCCCCTTGTATAAATATAGGGGTTACGGTGTGAGGAACAGATTGATGAACAGTAAGGAGTGTACGGCTAAGAGAGAAACTAGAGAGAAGATTTGTGTGTGTGAATCTTTTGTATCCGGATCTTCATTCTAATCAACTCATACATAGATTCATATTATTCTCCTTCTCCTTCTCTTCTATTTGATCTGACATCATTCGTTTGAATGAGATTCCGCACCATCAAACGGATCTGATTGATAAACAGGCAAATTAGGGACTTACAATTGGTATCATAGCTTGGTTGTATCAGTCAATTTTATCAGATTTGGAGCATTATTTGATCTTATTTTCGAAATATTCTTGCGTTTTTGGATAGATCTCTGAAAAATAAGGGGGGGGGGGAGGGTTGTTCTTCGTGTTTTTCATAAAAAAGGGTTTTTGATCGAGTTTTGGAGCTTCAAAGTCGAAAATCGTTGTTTTTTGTTGTAATCAGCGAGGAGTTTGCGGCCGGCGGCTAGGGTTTCGGAGTTCACGGTCGGAGTTTGTGGCCGGAAACTGTTCACGGTCGCTGGAGGATTGTGGCTGGAGTTTGCGGCCTCGACTCAGATTTCGGCCCGGCTCGGATCGCGGCAAGGGAAGCCGGCTAAGCAGCAGCTCGCATCAACGCCTTCATAAAAAAATCGGAAAGGAATTGAGGGTGCCCGGGATCGAACCCAGGACCTCTAGATCATCAACAAGGCGTCTTACCAGTTGAACCAGCTTGCATCTTTTTCCTTTCCTTCGAAATTTAAACTATAACCCGTCTTTTTCGCAGCAAGTTTTCCTATTTTAACACTTTTAACCCAAAATTCAATTCCTTTTTAATTTTAAATTCCTTTTTCATCTTTTAAAAAAAATTAAAATTAATAATAATAATAATAATAATATAAAAAATAATAAAAAAAAAATTATTTTTTTGACTTTTTATTTTAAAATTTTGACTTTGACTTTCAGGTTTGACCATTGATTTTAAACTTTGACTTTCTCGTTTGACTTTTAAATTTTCAAACCTAGCTTTTCGGTTTGACTTTTAAGTTTGATTTTTTTTCATGTTTGACTTTTGAGTTTGACTTTTTAAATTTGACTTTTAAGGTTGACTTTTGAGAAAAAGGGCATTTTTAAATTTGACGTTTAAGTTTTATCTTAGCTTCTAGTTGTGCTTTTTAATTGATTTTAAGGTCTACGAGAGGAGTTGAAAACATGAAAGAGATTCGTCAGGATATGTTAAGACAAAATTTGAACATTTTCGATTATATCCCTAGAGAAACCCTCGAAACTCAGTTGCAGCGATTTACCACACTCACTACTGAGATGAATATATCTAAGATCTTCTTGTCCAAATCTGAGATAAACAAAAAGCTACTGAATTCACTTCCGAAATCGTGGGATATGAACGTGACTATCATCAAGAAGACAAAAGATCTCAATCATCTTAGTCTTGCTGATGTAATTGTAGAACTTGATGCTTTGAAGTGTAGAAAAACAATGAGTTCTGAAAACATTCCGGTCACTGAAGTTACATGTACTCCAGTTTGTGAAACTACGATTAAATTTCTTCGGGAACAAATTGATTTATTAAAAAGAGAAGTTGAGGACCTGAGATATGAAGGATATCAACTCAGGAAAGGACAGAAACCCTTGAAGGCTGAATTAGAAGCAAAAACCAAGGACTTTAGGAAACATCAGGAAGAGTATAGCAACAAGTGTGAAAATTATGACTATATTAAGAGACAACTTGCTGATGTAACTGAAGAACTTGACACATTGAAACTTAAGTGTGGAAAAACAGATGTCAGTTTCAAAAATTATACTGCGTCAAGTCAGACAGTCGAGTCCTTAATTTGAAACCCAATTAAAATTCAAAGATAATCAAAACAAGGGTCTAGGGTATGATAGTGTTCCTCCACCTTTCAATCATAACTACACATCCATCCCTATGACACATAAAGAAATTGACAGGGAGGCACATCTTCAATATGGCAAACCATCTGGATTTGTGTCAGGAGGTATTCAGGTTGAAGATACTAGTGTTTCTACTTCATGTGCAGGTAAAGTAGCAGAAGATGAGAACAAGGAGAGAACTACTGAACAAACCAATGACTCTTTGAACTCAAAATTTGTTGCTTCGAATTCTGTTACTCCTTACAAACCTGCCATTAAGAAATACAGGCCTCCAATTCCAACGCAACAGAGTGCCTGTTGCAATTGTGCATGTGGGAACAACAAGAGACAAGGCATGGACACGCCACCAGGGGCAAGAAGAAACAACTTCACAGTGAAGAAAAAGACATGTTTTCAGTGTGGAACACCTGGACACATTGCCAGAAATTGTCCTAATCGCGCATACGTTCCCTACAACGTTGAAGGATGGCAAAACGCGCCAAGTGGGAAATACTTCAAAAGAATCCTCTCTAGGTCACGTTCAGACAATGGTGACTGGAACGCGTAGAAGGCCAAGAATCAATCTTCCAAGGCCAAGAATCAAACTCCAAAGGACAAGAATCAAAATCCCAAAGGCAAGAAGGAAATGTCGGCCAAGGAACCCAATCCAAGAGATGCTCCAGTGAAACAAAGACCAGTTAGGTCAAAGTCATCTCAACGGCCGACATCCAGATCAAAAGCAAGTGCCGAGGAACCCATCCGATCCAACAAGAAATGGGTTAAACCCGAATATAGATGGTTACCAAAGGTTCAATCTCCCAAATCAATTAATGATTCTAATATTTCTACATCTTCTGTTTGTGATAAGCAGGATATGTCATGGGAGAGAGTAACATGCATTGATGACAAAGGTCGACCCAGTTTCAAAATGGACTGGGTTCCAAAGACCAACTGATCCCGCTCTGTGTCGGAGCAGTTATGGAGGCATATCATCATACTTCGGTTTGGTGGTAGTGGCTGCTCCAGGCACATGATAGGAGACATCTCTCAACTGTGCAACATTTTGACCTTTGCTTGAGAGTATGTGTCCTTTTGCGGGAAGGGAAGAAAGGAAGAGATCACAAATGGGGTTAGTGCTTAATGATATGATGAATTTTCAGATCTGTTCTGAGATTATGCTTGCTGTTCTCAGACCTTCTGAATGCAGATTCAATCGGTGAATTGCGGTTTGCGTTTTCTTCTTTATACTCCTGAGTTTTTCTTAAGTTGATTCGCTTTAATGACTAATTTTTGTTTTAGGATAGTTTAAATTTGCGCATTTACTTTCGTTTCTCTCCTATGAACAAATTTAGGGGGAGAAATAAAAACAAAACAAAAATTTTAAAATTTTAAAAAATCCAAAAACATTAGAAAATCAGAAAATAAAAAATGTGGTGTTAATGGAATGTGCTTGCAGGAAAGGTTTTGGGAAATGAAATTAGCAAGTGATAACGGGCAATTTGAATCGGCGTAACGTACCTAAGTTGAATTGTCTACACTCTGTGCTCGAGGCGCTGGTAGGCACGAAAAATTTTAAATGGACTTGACTAGGGAAAGTTGAACCTAATGAATTTAAGGACTTGACAAACTTTGACCTAGTTAGATCCGTTTAACCTGATGTCACGACGCTCGGATAGGTTGAGCAGGGAGATATACATGGGAATCTACCGGTCACATTAAATAACCCGTATCTAGAACTGTGGATTCACTTTTCCTCGATGTGCGGATTTTGTCCTTAATTCCGGTTACATGGGGCGACTGGTAAATTCCGATAAATTAGGTCTGTAGAAAATCGTTTTCTTTCTTTCTGTCTGTTAGTCATATGTTGTCTCCTTTGCCTGACTTCCAATCCGACCTGGTACACAATATATGCAACTCTATTTCTCTGCATGTTATATATATGAAATTCCTCTTATCTGTTAGCCATATGCTGTCTCCTTTGCGTGACTTCCAATCTGACCTGTTACACAGCATATGCAACCTTCTACTTCTCAACCCCTCCTAAAACAATAAGTGATAGCAATCTGAATCTGTCCTCTCTCTGAATGATTGTCTGCTCACCTGGTGTAAGGAGTACTCTGGAAGTTCTTGATGGATGGGGCATATCAGGAAGTGGGAAACATGTTCTAGTACACTTAAAATTGAACACATACAGATTGTCTGTAGATCTCGCTGCTCAATTTAGGTGGACAACAATATCCCTGGTCGTTGTCAGCTGAATGGTCCTTAAGATATAGTATCGAGGAACTTAGGATTAGATATAATATCTAGGAACTTAAGTTCACCTTGTCTTGTATCAAATAGTATGTCCTAAATCAATCATAATTTTTCGTGTTTAAGTGGACCACAATACCAATGATCGACCAAATAAAGACGTGAAGATAGAAGGTACCGACAAGCAGATAAAGGCCGTCTAAAAACTTTGATCCCAAATCACTCTTAAAGTTAGATATCAATTTTATTTTTGTTAAATTTTTCATAGTTTCTTTTAATTTAAATATTAGGGGAGAATTAAAAAATTATAAATAATGAAATAAAAATATTAAAAAAAATCAGAAAAATTCAAAAATCAAAGAAAAATCAGAAAAATTAAAAATCCAAAAATAGTGTTATTTCTGTTTTATTTCTTGTTCAGAAAAATCAAAAATCCAAAAATATTTTTGTTTTTGTTTTAATTTGTGTGCTAAGTTTTCTTTTAGTTTTGTTTTGTCTTGAAAAGTGATTTCAGGTATAGATAAGACTCATAGAATTTGTGTCGAAGATTTTAGAGCCAATGCTTCATCCATAAGCATCGAAGAATTCGCATTCGAAGGAGCAAGAAATGAAGATTATTCTTTCAATATTCAATTTGTCAACTCCAGAAGCAAGGTGAAGCTGAAATTGAAGATTATGTGATAGATTGCATTGAAGCCTCCTCAATCATTCTGCTGCTATCGTTGTACCTGCTGAAGTGATCCAGAAGATTTATTCTCTCTGATGTTATCTCTGAAGATTCTCAAGTTGAAAGTGCCATCTTTCAAGAATCAGTACAAGAAGCCTCCTCACCCAATGTGCGTTCAATGTCAAATCTTAAAGAAAAGCTCAAGTGCTCAAGATGAAGTCATTCATTGAAGATTCATCATGTTCATCCTGATGCTATGAAGAAATCGAAGGTTAAAGCTGAAGCCAAGCTCCCATTGAAGATTGACAAGAAGAACAACTACTTTTTAGGGGGGGAGCTTGTTGGGTCAATTAAGAAAAGAAAGTTATAAACCAAGGGGGAGATTGTTGGGTCAAAAATATGGTTTATACTTTACTTTTCTAGAAAAATGTATTTTTGTGTCTTGGACCGTAAACAACTTGGTGTTTACGGCCGTAAGGTGTTTACGAATGTGTTTACGGCCGTAAACAGGTTTACGGCCGTAAACCCATTTACGACCCATGTCCACCAAGCCCATGTTCCCCTTGTATATATATAGGTGTTAGGGTGTGAGGAACAGATTGATGAACAGTAAGGAGTGTACGGCCAAGAGAGAAACTAGAGAGAAGATTTGTGTGTGTGAATCTTTTGTATCTGGATTTTCATTCTAATCAATTCATACATAGATTCATATTATTCTTCTTCTCCTTCTCTTCTATTTGATCTGACATCATTCGTTTGATTGAGATTCCGCACCATCAAACGAATCTGATTGATACACAGGCAAATTAGGGACTTACATCTATGCTCTAAGTAGCACTTTTCCCTATAAACATTCCCGTCTTGCAAGTACTGTTTCACTAGTTGTTTATACTATCGAAATTTCCCTCCGTTGGTATGTTGTAGACCTAATCCTAGGTCAAAATTTCCGAACTCTGTGTAGTCTCAATACTAACTACAGTGACAACAATCTTAGTTCAGTTAAAGACCGTCATTATCAAAAATTTATTCTAGTTTAGTATCATGCAAACTGAGTAACTCTATCAAAGCCATACCACTATTTCATCTTTGAAATTTATAACTGAGAAATGCCACCTCACAAACGTCTCGTCAGAAATTCATTCAAGTATAACCACTTCAACTCCAAAAGTTTATTTAATATAGACTGCCTTTATGGATGGTTATCAGAACACTATAGAAGTCGGATCATGATACTCTCGGAAACCAGTATATCTTAGCTTAAATAACGCTCGTGCAATACCCACTTCCATAGAATACACTTCAGGAATGTTATTAGAACCATTCAGGGTAGTCCTTCAAGGCGTGAAATTTATAAGTAGAACTAACAATGACCGTCGTTACTCACAAGATCGTTTCTCGTTATTCCGTAGAACCATGCCTTCATAAGGAGGTAACCAACCAACTGGCGAGACACCAATTCTGCAGATAGACTTCGCTACATTTCAGACCACAGTCACAACCGATGTCACAGTTGTCATGGCGCAATACAATGCCAACAACCCAAACGAGAATGGAAACAGTCTCAACAATTCCAACCATAGTAAAACCCAAGGAAACCGACAAGGGCCTAGCCATGATGATACTCCAGCTCACAAACCTAAGAATAATAAACGAAAATTTTGGAAAAAAAAGGAGCGTAAGTTATCTCAAAAACTTGCCAAGAGACAACAACCTATGGCAACTTCTACAGCCACGACATCTGCCACTACAGTACCAATGCCAGTACGACAATATGCTGGAAATCTATCATAATGCAAGAAATGCAACTTCCACCACTTAGGAAAATGCTGAAAAATGAGATGTAAGAACTGGAACAGACAAGGACACACCACCCGATTCTGCAAGGCACCGGCACGATCAATTACCCAAGTTCTCGGCGTGGGAGTGAGTCAGGTCTGTTATAGTTGTCGCGAATCTAGACATTTCGAAAGAGATTGTTCAATGACTAAAAATGGCGAAGAAGCTCGCTTCCGTAGGACCCCGACTCAACACATCACTTCAACTCCCGATGCTAGTATAATTCAAGTATGCCTTGCATGTGGAGAAATGGGGTATTTCAAGAGAGACTGTCCGACGGAGAGAAATGAAAAAGGAGAAGGAGGAGTGTAACGCGATGACATATAAGAGCAACGAGGAACCCCTCCCTTTTTGAGATTTTGGTACGTCTTCTAGATAAAGTTACTTTAAATATTTAATCTAAATTAATATTAAAATTTGAGGAAAATAAAAACTAATTATAAATAACTCACTCGTCCGAACAAGTCACGACATCCATAAGAGAACTAAAGATCAGCGCAGGTGAGCTATGATGGCTTGGTACATACATCAGGGTTATGCATAGCTAAGATTTTTGCAGAATTAGAGTGAATAATTCCACCTTAATTCCTGTTCCTTGTCTGGTTGTGGATTTAGGGCAGAGTATCTCAGTCAACCGTTTTATTCATTTTAATTATACATAACTTGTATATGCCAAGCAATCATAAAGGTACCGAGAAGGATCATAATATAAAATATCATCACAGATTATCGAAGCACTTTCACTGATAGTACTCGCTTTTTGCAGTACGATTTGTGGTAGTGGTAATATCAAGAAAGCACTAGAAAGCCTACACATAATGCGTTGTCGAACACACTCGGGATAGACCATCATTAAAATAGACATCTCCTTTAAAACGACTCATCACTTGCTTCTATAGAAAGTTCGGCGTAGTCATTCGACAAGGATTGGTGTTGTCCTCACCATACCAAGTTCGTGTATTACGAAAAACCGCCTCCTTAACTGACACAGATCTCTGAATCGCCTCTCTCATATTCTAGACCCCGAAGTACTCATGCGAGGAGTACCTTACCCTCCGAAACCTTTCCGAAGTATACCCAAAAAACCCTCCAGAACTACCACTCGTCCAATGGTTCAAGTTTAATCATAGAGACTAACACAAATCCATATTCAAGAGGTAGTTTGTCTGCATGGTGTTCCCGTGTCCATTATCTCCGAATGGGATAGCAGATTCACCTCGAGATTTTGGCGGTCACTACAAAAGGCTCTTGGAAATAAACTAGATTTGAGCACAGCTTACCATCCACAGACAAACGGTCAGAGTGAGAGGACCATTCAAACATTGGAAGATATGTTGAGGGCAAGTGTCATAGACTTTGGTAAGTCGTAGGACACCCATTTGCTCGTGGTCGAGTTCTCCTACAACAACAGCTACCATACCAGCATTAAGATCGTGCCATTTGGAGCTCTCTATGGCCGTAAGTGCAGATCGCCTCTGTGCTGGGCTAAGGTGGGCGAAATGCAATTAATTAAAGGTCAAGCCCCCGATAGCACACTCACAGGCCCATAAATCATCCGAGAAACTACAGAAAAGATCATACAAATCCGGGAACGACTAAAAGCTTCAAGAGATAGACAAAAGAGTCATGCTGATAAGAGACGAAACCTTTGGAGTTTCAGGTTGGTGACAGTGTTCTTTTGAATGTCTCACCCAGGAAAGGCACGATACGCTTTGGAAAGCATGGAAAACTGAATCCGAGATACATAGGACCATTCGAGATCCTCACTAGGATCGGTCCCGTAGCATACAAACTTCGTTTACCTCAAGAGCTTAACAATATTCCTCCCGTCTTCCACGTCTCGAACCTTAAAAAGTGTTTATCCGACAAAACCCTTGTGATCCTTCTTGACGAGATCGAGATCAACGAGAACCTCAATTTCATGGAAGAACCAGTCGAAATCATGGATCGGGAAGACAAGCGAACAAAACAAAGTTGCATACCTATAGTGAAGGTCCGCTGGAATGCCAAGCGGGGACCTGAAGTCACTTGGGAGCAAGAAGATTCCATGACAACGAAATACCCTCTTCTTTTTCCGACTTGATGATTTGTATTTTATGTTTGAATTTTGGAACAAAATTCCCTATAACGGGGGGATGATGTGACAACCCGAACCTTTTTCCGTTACCTTTAACCGATTTCCGTTAATAAAAATTGAATTTTATTGAGTTTCCATCAAACTTCTTGATATAGAAAATCATCTAGTTTTATATAATTAAATTTATATATGAGTCGGAATCAAAATCGCACGAAAAACCTGAAGATTCCTTGAAAAACTATTAGTTTTCGGCCTAAGTGAGTGTACGGCCGCACACCTGTTTACAACCATAAACCCGTTCACGGTTGGTGCTAGGTGGACCCCACCACCGACTATACCCCCGGCCTATATATACGGGACCCCCACCCTCATTTGAACACTCTTGGCTGAAAACTCTTTCATTCTCTCTCTAGAACCCCTGACCGTACACGCTAAAAACACCTCTTTTCTTCCGAATATCATCAAAAATCGTCAGTTGGAGTCGATTTGGAGCATCTGGAACACGTTTTCTTCGAAATTAAACACCCTTGTTCTTGAGTGTACGGCCGTATACCCTTCAAATCTGCAAGGGCCGTAAGCCCTTCAAAGAGGAGTTCACGGCCGTAAACTCTTCACGGCCGTAAACTCCAGTTCACGGACGTACACACCTCTTAAATGGTGACAAACCCACTTTCCTCGATTTAATCAAGTCCCGGTAACATTCCTTAACCGAAAGCAATTGTTTTTCTAACACTTTATCTAACGAAATCGCTAATTTAGATACATATATGTATTTAATTGTTATTAGGATTCCGTTAAGTGACACATACAACAAACTCGAGGGTCTTTGTTTTCCGGTTCGTTGATTCGACGCTTGCACACGACTAACGGTGAGTTCATACCCCTATGCTTTTACTATTTTTCATGTTTTCAGGGGGGAATACAAGCCAAATATAAATGATTTTGTAAACATTATACTGTAAGAATTTCAACAAGTTTAAAACTTATGCAATCCATATAACCTAAGGACTTTCCATGTTTTATAAAATATTTATATACTTCGTGTAACATGCTGACCATAAGGGACGTTTTCAACTTACATGCGTAATCTCATAGTTTTCAGATCAATACATGGTTATACATATACAAGCATACAAACTATAATGGGTATAGTTTGGGAATTCAATACATGGTTATACATATACAAACATACAAACTATAATAAGTATAGTTTGGAAATTCAATACATGGTTATGCATATACAAGCATACAAACTATAATGGGTATAGTTTGGGAATTCAATACATGGTTATACATATACAATCATACAAACTATAATAGGGATAGTTTGGAAATTTATTAAACGATTTAAAAACTTATCTTTTATAAACTTCTCCAACATTTATGAAAAGGATTTCCCATGTTATTACTTGTGAAGTCGTTAATCTAGTTGAGAGACACGTCTTTGGGTACAATTACATGTACTAGTGGAAGACTACCCTTATGAACCAGAGTCTCCTTGAGGGAGAGTGTGAGTTTGTGTATAGATCTATATGAGATTGACAATCCCGCACCTTGCTGCTAGTTACAGTAGGACCGGCAGGTCTACGGGTGTCAAAGTCATAAAGGATATTGGCGTCCGATTCGCGCCATATCAGTTAGTATGGTCATAAAACTCACGAGTAGAAGCTAGGGGTATGAACTCATTTATATTTGGCTTTCTTGTTGGCACCCGATTCGCGCCATATCAGTTAGTATATTTCAACAAGTAATATACTTTACATGAACAATGCTTATTTAGCATAAGTATGGAAAATACATGGTTTCTTTTCGAGAAATAGAACTACTATACATACTGGTAATAACCAGGGTTTTCAAACGGAACATTTTATTCATACTAATGATAGCTAGTGTTTTGTTACAAAAGGGATTTTCCATTCAAATCAGTATTATACAACTTATCTGGTGGTAATTAGACATACGAAGCAATACTTTATAGAACATTGCAACTAACTCACATGTTAGAAAATATTGGATTTTCTTGAAAATATACAAACATTTTCACTGATTCATTTACAGGTTCTCATTACAAAAATATGCTTATGAACTCACCAGCTTTTACGCTGATACTCTCTTTCAAAACTGCTTGTATTCTCAGGAAATCAGTAGACAGGTACCTCGGACTAAGTTCGATCCAAAACCATCAGTTAGCCTCACCGCTTTAATGAATTGACAGAATCATTGTCCATCAATTGGTTTAAAAGATTAATCAGCATGTGGTAGTATTATTTTCTTCTTGTTGTCTTCCTTCTTATTATTGACTTTCTCCCCCTTGTTGACTTTCTCTTTTGGCCATTGATCTGGACGAAAGCCCTTATTTTTCAAGTCTTCTCTTGCTTCTTTTTTGTCTTTGATTTTTTCATTCATCAATGCAGTACTTACAAAACTCTCATCCACATTTTTCTCAACATGCATAAAATCTATATTGTGTTTTATATCGAGGGAAGACCAACACTCAAGCTCAAAAAAGATACTACGTTTCATCCAATTCAACTCTTTTTTATTGTTTCATCATTGCGCTTTCTTGTTGCACCCCCGTGCTCAGGATGTTTCCCTAGAATACGATCAGGGAGACAAGCCAATTGCTTTAATATAGTTGTATTACTAAATCGTATTGGATGTGGCTTTCTCTGAAGTTAACCATTAAACAATAACCTTTGCCTCCA
Organism: Lactuca serriola; assembly: GCF_051521515.1. Classification (NCBI taxonomy): domain Eukaryota; kingdom Viridiplantae; phylum Streptophyta; class Magnoliopsida; order Asterales; family Asteraceae; genus Lactuca; species Lactuca serriola. The sequence continues at coordinate 91,831,409 of NC_136411.1, read as the reverse complement.
CTTATGGTTCATATGCAAGAATCGTCTATGACCAACATAAGACATCTTGTTGGTGACATGAATGGAAGATGTGTATGCGTTACAAGAAGGGCATGCTAAATAACCTTGACCGCTCCATCCCGACAAACTTCCACGCGCTGGAAAATCATTGATAGTCCATAACAACATCACATGCATGTTGAATATGGTGTTGGTTGATGCATCTCTCATTTGGACTCCTTCGGCCCACAACATTTTCAACTCATCCACCAAAGGCCTCAAGAAAACATCAATGTCCTTTGAGGGTGATTTAGGGCCAGGAATCAACAAAGTTAGCATGAAAGAAAACTCTTTCATACATATCCATAGGGGTGTATTGTAGGTAGTTAATATAGCCGACCAAGTACTATAAGTACTATTAAAGTTGCCGAATGGATTGAAGCCATCAGCAGCCAAACCTAGACGAACATTTCTAGGTTCTTCAGCAAACTCTGGATATCTTTGACCAGAATCTTGCCATGACTTCCCATCAACCATATGATACATCATACCATCTATTGAGCGTCCAATATTATCCCAACTCATATATTTAGATGTGAATCTGGAGCTATACATTCGTCGAAGTCTTAGAGTCAAAGAAAAGCACCGCACCACTTTTTGGGGTACTTTCTTCCCCTTTGTACTTGTGTCCACCCATCTACTCTCCTTACAAATCGGGCAATTCTGCATGGAACCGCTCTCCTTCCAAAACAAAGCACAATCATTTTTGCAAGCGTGGATTGATTGATATCCTAACCCTATCTTTCTTAACTTCTTTTTAGCTTCATAGTGTGAAGCTAGAATCTTGCTCTTCGGGAAAGCGGCTCTTAGTAACTCTACAAGTTGGTCAAACGAACTATTTGTCCATCTATTGATCACTTTAATATGCAACAACTTTGCCAAAACGTTTAAGGCAGACATATCTCTACATTCAGGGTATAATTTGGTATTGAGCTCCTCAAACAAATCATCAAATTCTGGGTCTATACCTCGTCCCTCCTCGTCTATATTTTCTTCATTTGTATTTTGTTCTGCCATAACGTCATCAATTACATCAAACGTCTCATTACTTGTGGGCGTGTTTGTTCTTCGAGTCGAACTGTAGCTTAAATCCGAAGAACCTACATGTTTCTCACCGTGATGAATCCACGTAGTATATGTTTCTAGAAACTCAATGTCATGTAAGTGGGCATAAACCGTAGGTTAAACATGTCGATACGAACTCACACACTTTCTACACGGGCAACGCACTTTGCCTTTAGAGTTGACATGTTTCTCAGCAATCTTCATAAAGTTTTGAAGACCTTCCAAGTATTTTGAAGACATTCGGTTCTCTCTAATCCAACTCTTATCGATCGTCACTGTTGTTTCATTATTAATATATATATATATATATATATATATAGTTATCGAAAGTTAGATTGTATTTGAGCTGGATAAATAAATATATACCCGAGAACGGATAGAGTATTCACAAGTATATAAAAATTATATACTCGAGAAGTAAAAATCAGACTAGTTGGATAGAGTTGTCATGACCAACATTAAGTCACTAATTTGATTTTAAAAGTAATTTAATTTGATTTCATAATTTATTTAATTTTATTTTAAAATTAATATTAATTTGATTTTACAAGTAATTCAATATTTTCATTTTATTGATGTTTTTAAAATTAATTCAACTTTATTTTATAATTAATTTTAAATTACTAAAAGTACGTTGTTATTAATAACCTGATTATGCTAAAGTTGTAATGACGAACATCAAGTCACTAACAAAATTAAGCACTTTGAAACCATATTAAGCACTTTCATACCTTAAAATGCACTTTCTTATATACACTCAAACTATTAAACCTAAATATCACATAATCATACATGTACACAATACATTCAATTCTAATTTTTATTTCATTTTAGACATACAATACAAATGTCTATATCTAAATAAAAAATCAAACATCATACAAAAGCAAAACCAAACATACAATTCCAATTTTCATCCAATTTCATACAATCAAACATACAATTCCAAATTTCATCCAATTTTCATCCAATTCCAATTTTCATCAAATTTCAAAATCCAACATACATTCAATTTCATACAATCATACCACAATGAACATATACAAATCATGCCTATATAACTTCACTTTCATTTTCATGCCAAAACACACTTTCATTCCTCCGAATATATATATATATATATATATATATATATATATATATATATATATATATATATATATATATATATATATATATCATGGTGTATTGAAGGAACAAGAAAAAAAAGAACTACATTCACGTAACTACCTTAAGTAGGGAAAAAAATCAAAAAACCAACCTTAAAATCGGTGGTGAAGATAGGTATATCATCGGAAATCGTTTTCTATGGTGGTGGTCACTGTTCTTGTCCGGCCGATGGCAGCATTTTAGGGCTCCAAAACCGGAAACAAATCCCCCAAAATCAGAGTAAAAACTCAAGTTCTTACTAATTAAGAAGAAATCAAGGACCAAGACCCTTACATTTTAGCTGGCCGATGAAGTGGAATGTCGGAAACTACGTGCGATCGTCGAAGCTTGAGAGGAAAATGGAAGGGCAGCCGACTGGAAAATGAAGACTGAAAGCGTGTTTTGTTATAGGGAAACCCTATAGAGACGACATAGGTAAACGAAAACGGCGTCGTTACACTTCACGTCATTACAAATAAAATAAAATAAAATAAGGGTTTTCATGCAGATCGGTCCCACCTTTTCGACATGTCGTCTGGATAGCGTGACCAAAACGACATCGTAAAAAATAAATCGAAATTAATTTTTAAGCACCCTATACCGACGACATGTCGTCTGAATAGGGTTACCAAAACGGCATCGTATTGCTTTTCTGCGACAAAAAATTAAAATAAATCAAAAATATTTTTTTAATTCCTCCTGACGTCATGTCGTCGGTATAGATATTCGATATACCGCCAATATTTCCCCCTTTCCGGCCGAGCCTATGCAGACAACTTGTCATCTGTATAGCTTTTCTGGTCAAAGACATAAGGTCAATGTTTGAAAATGTTGTCCAAACGACATGTTGTCTCTGTAGATTGACTTTTGCTGACGACATATGTCATATGAATAGGTGTCGTCTGCAAAGGGCCGACGTCATATGTCGTCTGCACATATGCAGGCGACATATGTCGTCTGGTCAATGTTTGAAAACGTTGTCCAGACGACATGTCGTCTCGATACTCGCATAATGGGCTAACTAAACTAATACAACACATGTACATAAGATGACCTGCTAACATATACATATTTTAAAAACATCTTTATATAAAATGTATTTTATTGTATGGAAATGTATTATTCTGGTGCATTATTAGATTTGATTTCAATTTTTTTTTATGGCATTTGGGTTACGATAGACACAAATGGCTACGAGGCAAAAACCATGTGGGTTTAAAGGAGATACAGGTGGATTCAAAGGAATGGTTTAAGAGTTGATTAGATTTGCGTTTAAAGAAAAAAAAAATCAAAACTCAAACTCAACCATTTGATGAAATTAATCTACAATAACCTTAAGAGTCATCTTCCTTATGTGCATGAACATAGTTTCAGCATTTTGGTTAGCAAACATTATAAAAGACGAACGTAAAATATAGATTTTTTCAAAGCAAATGAATTGCACGGTGAGAATACATTCAGTATAACATCACAATATGCTATAAAGTCACATACACAAATCTTGAAAAACACAAACTTTCTAGATATGAATCATCGATCTAACGATTCGTTTCTTTTTTCTTATTTCGAGCTTGATGAATTAGGCACTTCCATCAATACAAACCCATTGACCCACAAAGACCGATTCACAATTGATGTTGGGATTAATTGCCAGAAACGATGCCAAACTCATCCCAAACTCTTTGCTAATGATGGTGCAATCATCGCCAGCTTCAACACCGACAACGTGGCTGCACACAAGGGCTGATTTTGCCTTCTGGACACCATCTGTATGTTCACGATTCCGTTAATGAAAACATTCATCCATGTGTTAATATGCAAATTAAAACAAGAAAACCTTCTGATTTTGGTAACACTTAAAAAGTCGGAAACTTAATGACTTACCGATTAGGGTGAATCTGCTTTCTGACAATACAATGAGCATCAGGAAAAGTGAGAATACTGTTGCCGTCTTCACAAACAATGAAGCGTTCTTGGCCATGGTGTTATCGAGTTTTAGTTCCTTCTTTAGCAAGAAAGGTGAATATACTGGGATACCTGATCTAAGTTCCTGACATTGATATTTATATCCAAATATTCAGATAAATTACTACGATATGTTTCCTACATGAGCCAAATTCGCGTTGTAATCTGAGAATTTACTGCCGGCCATTGTTCTAGTTAAGTTTCTTGTTTTTACTTTGTCTCCATTACTTCCTAGCAACAAAGTTTAAACCAACAGTCCTTTCGGCATAAGCTTTAATCTATTACAAACTTACCAATGGCTGCATCGTGCGATTAAAAGTATCAATTACGTACTATTTCTCTCAAATATTGCTTTGTTCAACTTTGTTCCATGTTTAATCTCCCAAACTCGTCAGTAAAATTGTAAAAATATCTAAGACAAGTATGTTTATTAAATTGAACAAAAAAAAATTGGAATAAAAAAGAAAAATATATTGAGATTGAACCAGTCGTTCACTATCTGTTACTCGTCATAAAATTTAATTACTAGATTAATTCTATGACATATGAGACCGTTGCTATATCTCTAAAGAGCATATTCTGTCACACCAAAAGCATGAAATGCTTTTACCACGTAAAAGCAACACAGTCAGTAATCTCCAAGTTTATCGATGACTATGAGCATCAATGCCTAAATGTTGTAATGATTAGAACAACATCTGAAAATGTTACAGAATTTACAAGATAATTAAGAATGTAAAGTGAAACCCCAATGCATCTCTCCGATTCTATCTTTCTTTTCATGTGAAAATATTTGTTAGAACTATAGTCAAATAGCTTTCGTTTTAGTATAACTATGAGATGCAGGTGTCTTTGTAATTTAACTCTAGAACTAGTTTTCAAGTATATTATTCATTGTTTTTAGTTTTGTCTCGTATTCCCCACTTTTTGTTATTTTGTTTCTTTGCCTTGGTATATAAGGTGTAACTTTTTGTTTACACTTGGTATCAGAGCGGTTTCGTTGAAGGGGGTGTTATTTAAGGTTAATTACAATCAACCCCGGTTTCTTTTAATCGGGCTTGTGAGAGACTAACCGGAGGCGTAGAGTAAATGAATGGGAAGACGTTAAAGCGGGTGACTTTGAATCGGTTCGTTTTGCGGATGACAGAAGACGGTAAAGGTGGTCGTGACCTTGTTTTGTTGTCCGGTGGAAGAGTACTCTCGGAACAAGCTTGATTAAAGAAGTCGGGGTTAAGGAGAAAAAGATGTCGTTGGTTACAGAAGGAGGTTCAATGACGTATCAAATTCCAGTTTTGACTCCAACGAATTATCCGATGTGGGCGGTCAAAGTCAAGTTGATTATGGATGCACACGACATATAGGAGACGGTCGAACCAAAGGCGGGTGAAACATTGGATCAAAAAAGGTCAAAACAAGCTCTTGCTTTTTTGTTTCAAGTGATACCCGAAGACATTGTGTTGCAAATGGCGAGTTACACCGAACCAAAGAAAGTGTGGGATGGGCTGAAAACACGATATTTGGGAGTGGATCGGGTGAGAATGGCTCGACTTGCAACTTTAAAAAGGGAGCTTGAAAGCTTGCGCATGAAAGAGGGTGAAACGGTCGATGATTTTGTGACAAAATTATCCAGTTTAGCGTCAAAAGCAAGGAGTCATGGATATGAGCTTGAAGAAGGTGATTTGGTAAAAAGGTTACTAGATTCGATGCCTAAGTCGTTTCTTCAAATCGTGGCTTCAATAGAGCATTGTTTCGAGTTGGATTCAATGTTATTTGGTGAAGCGGTTGGTAGATTGAAGGCATACGAGGAGCGTTTAAGAGGAACCGAGAAAGTGGAGGACACTCAAGGTGGGTTATTCTTGGCTAGTGAGGAAAAATCACATGTTTTTAAGCATTGTGGCAATGGATGTTCAAATCGGGGTGACTTTAGACGTGACCGGAGAAGAGGTCGGGGGTCTGGGAGAATTCGAGATGGTAATGAATGTGTCTGGGATAAAAGTTACGTTAGATGTTACAAATGTGGTGAGCTTGGTCATTATAAAAACGAGCGTCCTAAATGGGAAAAAGAAGAAGCAGGTCTAATCGAAGAGGAACCGTCAGTGTTTTGAACGAGTGGTATGACCAATCCGATTAAGGGAGGGGGGGATTTTTAGGTTAATCGGATTTTTATCCGTGGGTTTTTCTTTGGAAGTTTTTAATTTAATTGCTTTTCTTTTAGCTTTAGAGTTGTAGTCAAATAGCTTTTCTTTTAGTATAACTATGAGATGTAGGTGTCTTTGTAATTTAATTCTAGAACTAGTTTTCAAGTATATTATTCATTGTTTTTAGTTTTGTCTTGTATTCCTCACTTTTTGTTATTTTGTTTCTTTGCCTTGCTATACAAGGTGCAACTTTTTGTTTACAATATTTACTTATTATCCTTTTCTTCAGTTGAACTATTCACTTTTAATCTTGCAATTTTATAAAGAGAAAAAACAATTTACACTAACGTGTACCACTTACCATTTTCTAAATTAAATACTTGAATCATATCATATATTATCCGAAATGCCCCCTTCAAGCCGAAAGGCGGTGGACCAACACGGAGCTTGGTACCAAATTCGTACAACAGAGGGTGAGCAAGACTATTTCTAAAGATACCGGCTAGCTGAGGATGTGTGTCAATGAACTGAATATTCAACTGACAACTGACTTGAAGCTACGAGCTCTCGTATAAAGTGGTAATCAATATCAATATGCTTGGCCCTCTTATGAGAAATGAGATTTTTGCTAAGGAATAAGGCACTGATGTTGTCATAAAATAGAGTAGGTATGTCTCTTGGTAAGGATATCTATTAGTTTAGTTTTGTGGCGGATAGAAGAGTTAACATTAATGTGTAAAATATTTAAATAATTACCATTTCCAAAACCAATGTGTTCTCTGTCGAATATGATAAGGAATCAAGGATGCCTGTGGAATCATTCATATGGGAGGATAAACCTAAATCAACAAACTAGATTTGTTGTCGGTGTCACTACATTGGCCTTGGAAAAGTTTGAGTTAAGCTAGCATATACACTAGAGTAATATTTAGTAATGGTAGGAAGATCATGACATGTGATCGCATAATGATCGTTTTTTCGACTAGATTGACAATAGGGGAGGAAGCCTACCAGGACCATGACTACCCGAGGAACCCCCTCAAGAGTTATGGGAGCGAACTCGACTGCTAGGGTAACACCATGAGGGGAAAGTAGGGAAACTTGATATTTTGGGCAACAAAAGCAAAGACTAAATAGGTGGCCTTATGTATTAATTATAGAAAGAGCTTGTGGTTTGCGGCTTGAAAAATAGGTCATAGAATGATGGATATGGTTTCACAACCTTTTGTATTGTTCAGAAAGTCCCAGATAAAGATCGATGACTACATTGAAACCAACAAGATTTTTTCATCTCATGACTGGATGTCCAATAGCAACTAGTTGATCATAGATAGCCAAAACTTGTGGCCAAGTCAGCAACCGAATAGGAACCTTTGTGTAGTTGGCGAAGAGAGTATCATAGAGTTTAGATACATTCCAAGGAATCATTACGATAAGGAAGTTCCAAAGAGCACCAAATCTCGCATGCATTGTTCATACCATAGTTGTCGATATCAAATAGTTGTAAACAGCAACAAGTTATGCATAAGCTACATAGCGATATTGATTAATAGAAACCACTATTTTGTAATTAGCGATAGGTATGAACAATTAAAATATATTTATTATGCAACTATTATAGCTATTATAATCAATAAATAAGCAACTAAACCATTAAACTAGCTAAATAACTTAGTCATTTTAGTTTTAGACATCTTTATAGCAATTGTAATCAACTAATAGTACGTTTTTAAACATAAATAACACAAGTGACATGTTAAAACTTTAAAGCAAGTCCAAACTCAAAAACCCAAATAAAAGATCGTGTAGATCATCAAACATAGGCTCAGCATCATCATCTCCAACGGATGACGACTCAAAATCTCTATAAAACACTACATCATTTTCTTCTTCACATAAGTTATTCATCATCCTGATCTATTAAACCTCTACTTCTGGAGCTTGATGCAGACTTGTTGGAAACCCCTTTATTCCTAATTCTTCTTGTCGAATAAGGTTCCTCATCACTCCAACCGCAGTCGCAACCTCACCGCATGTCAAATCCTCAACGTTGAAGACCATGGCATTTTCCTCTTCCTCTATGCCTTCGATCTACTCAGATCTAGAACAGTTATGTCGTCCAACATAATCAGATCAATTGTATCACACATATTGTACCTCCTTCTTAAAGCCTGATTATACTTATAAACAAGGGAAAATGAGTTAGGAGGGTAACTACCTCTTATCCGTGTTCACATATTGGCAACTTCTTCTTTTTTGTACATAATAAAGCAACTAACTTGTTTTAACTGTTTAAATTACACCAATATTACCAGCTAATGCCTTTTTTAACTGGTAACTCAAAGGGAAAATGACTTAGGAGGGTAACTACCTCTTATCCGTGTTCACATATTGGCAACTTCTTATTTTTTATACATAAGAAAGCAAGTAACTTGTTTTAACTGTGTAACATCCCAGAAATCATGACCAAAAAGTTCGTTTTTAATTTAATACTAAAACCATAATTGTCAAACCATTAATTTAATACTCCGGCATCAGGCCCCGCCCGACATTAGGCCCCACCTGGCATCGAGCCCCACTCGGTATACATATCTGTCTCTCTTAGGCCCCGCCTGTCTCCGGGCCCACTCGCTAAACACATACAATCATATAACATTCTAACACATAAAGAAACATACTCTACTGTATCCCTGTCATAAGAAACATACTCTGCTAATAATGAAATACGGAACATCGTCTGTACTCAGCTAGTGATGAGATACGGGACCTCGCCCACACTCACATCCCTACCAGGCATATATAAGTATCACATAGATAACAAATATAATCTAACATGCAAACATTCCTGGGGCACCCACTCGACATCAGACCTTGGTCTAGAATAACATACTAGCATAAAATGCCTAGGGCTAACCCCCAGGTCTTCCTACTCATAGACTACATGGGCTGACATTGTGGCCTTAGACTCATTCACATAGTAAGGAGACTCACCTTGCACTACTGAAGCCCTGGCTGGAACTAGCTGAGTATGGACGAAGTTTTGTATCTCATTATTAGCAGAGTATGTTTCTTAGGACATGGATACAGTAGAGTATGTTTCTTTATGTGTTAGCTTGTTATATGATTGTATGTGCTTAGCGGGCAAGGCCCGGAGATAGGCGGGGCCTAAGAGAGACAGATATGTATACCGAGCGGGGCTCGATGCCAAGCGGGACCTGATGCCTGGCGGGGCCCGATGCCGGAGTATTAAATTAATGGTTTGGCAATTATGGTTTTAGTATTAAATTAAAAACAAAATTTTTGGTTATGATTTTTGGGATGTTACACAGTTAAAACAAGTTAGTTGTTTTCTTATGTACAAAAAATAAGAAGTTGCCAATATGTGAATACGGATAAGAGGTAGTTACCCTCCTAAGTCATTTTCCCTTTGAGTTACCGGTTAAAACAGGTATTAGCTGTAATATTTGTGTAATTTAAACAGTTAAAACAAGTTAGTTGCTTTATTATGTACAAAAAAAAAGAAGTTGCCAATATGTAAACACGAATAAAAGGTAGTTACCCTCCTAAGTCATTTTTCCTATAAAAAAGGTCGTTCAACTTTTGTTGCTCTAGCCGGTTTCTTTTCTTAGAATATAGCTACATAAATAAAATATCATAGTTATTACAAAACATTATAAATTATAATACTTTTGAATATCTATATTTAGAATCACAAAAAACGAGCTACTTACATATTCAAATATGCTCCAATTCCGCTCACAACCGACAACAAGTAAGGCTTATCACCTTGATCATAAACATTATGAATGTTAAAGCTCCATATTGCATCCACCACAAAGCTAATTTAATAACAAAATAAATTGAAAGTAAGTTAAAAGAAATTATAATTATACGCAGGATGCTATTTTTATATTAATTTTCTACCTGGTGCAATTTTTACTCTCGTTTTCTTCGTTAGCGGGTTCAATAGATGTGCGTGTATTTCTCTTCCATTAGCTTGCCTATCATTGGAAAATAAATTTGAGGGCTTTATAAAATAAAAATATAAGTTTTAGGGGATTTTGAAAATAAGTCTTACCGGAAAAAACATTGTTGCACTCCGTGTGACAATTTGAATAGCGTCATACATACTGACTTTTTGGATGAAACGGTCAAATAATTTGAACACGTTATCACCCATATGTAAATAACTAGATGCATCAACCAATTTAACGAACATACTTCCTCATGGAGTATTCACTAAGGGGCTGTTTTTTACCTTTTAATTGAGAAATTAAGAGGCAGTCTTTTAAAAATTCTGATATAGGGTGTTTGGCAGCATCTTATTTTTTACCTCTTAAACTCAAAAAAACCTCTTAATTTTTCAGACTTGGCGTTGTTTCTCAAAAAATAAAAGGGCACGCTCTTTCCCGTTTTGCCCAAAAGTGTATTCCCTCTCCTCTGTTCTATTTCACGAGACAACATCTTCTTCCCTCCTAACCATCTCCGACGACCTGCAACCCTCCACCTCTACTCTCGCCACCGGCCAGTCACCGCCTCCCCCAAAGCCGTTTCATGCGCCGCCGCTACTCCGCCCTCCATCCCCGTTAATCTTGTCGATAACAACATCATGTACGCCACCGCCTGCTCCGCCCTCCATCCCCGTTAATCTCGTCGACAACAACATCAAGTAACGGTTCTCTAAAATCGACTTTCTTCTAGGGTTAGTTTAAGAACCTATTTCTGAAATCGGTATTGGATTGAAGTCTACATTTGAAATCGTGATGCTCTTTTGGGTCTTTGTGGTTTTTTTTTACTGTGATGCTGTTTTTAGTATTTATCTTTTCGGTGTGCTGGATTGAAGTCTACACATGAAATTGTATCCCCTAATTTGCTGTTACCTTTGACACATGATTTTGAAGATTGATTCCTTTCCATCGGTTGTTAGGATTGTTATTTTTATTAAACTTGCTATGGTTTTTTCTAGTATCAGCAAGTGTATTTTCGGAATCAATGGTCTTAATTTTTGTTGATGGAAAGTTTTTCAGATTGTGAATCATTAGAATCAAATCACAGGTTTTAAATCTTTATTGACTTATTTTTGAAAATGGGTATAACATGTTGATGATTTCATTAGCATTGGGTTTGCTTAACAGGTTGATGTGTTGTGATGAATGCATAACATGTCGATTTGAAGATACTTCATGAAGCTGAAGATCTTGCTGGCAATTAATTATTTTTTATACATAACAAAATGGTTGGTTTTCACATGATGATATTAAACGGGAATGAAATTTGGCTGATCGGACTATTGTAACATGAAGTTGCATTATATTTCTAGTTATTAGATTATTATTGCATTGTATTTTTCTATTAAAAGATTGAAAATAGAATGATAGAACTTGTTATAGTTTTCAAAGTATGATTCCTTAATAAGAAAAAGGTTGAAATTATGTTGTAATTGAAAGAAATCATAAAGAAGGGTAAAATGGTTATTTTTATCATTCAGTACAAGAAATTCAGAGGTTCCAACCAAACAGCATTTGAAAATTCAGATCTTAAAAATTCAGACCCTCTTAGAAATTCAGATCTCTTAAAAATTCAGCTATTAAAAATTCAGATCCTGCCAAACAGCCCCTAAGAAGTTCATTAGCGCCATTCATTTCCTTCCCCCCCCCCCCCCCCCAATCCATCGACCATTAAAGAACATCCATAGGTTGTCTTTTCAACCTCATTTTCATTCAAAATTTTCTTAGTGTGTTCTAATGTGACAACTGTAAAAATTAGGTCAAAAAGCGTCAAGCTTTTACGAGTTGTAGCGAGTCAAACCTAGCGAGCCATGTTGTTTTTAAGTTATGACTTAAGGCAACAATTTTGTCTAAAATTAATAATTTTATCTATATTTTCTACTACTATTCATTTTTATATACATATATGACTTAAGACATTAATTTGTTAAAGCTTATCGTCAAAAACAATCCTTCGAGCCATGTCGTGCTTTTTAGAACCTTGGTATAAACCTACACACTCGAAAAGTTTGCGAAATGTTAGATCAAGAACTCTGGGCTCGTGGCCCGAGATAATGTCACACGACATGATCTCGGCCACCCATCTTAACAATTTTTACTATAAGTAGAAGGGGCTCATATGCTCATTTCATCACCAACCTCTCTCCCAATCTCCCATTCTCTCCTCTCTCTTTTCGGCTGACGCAACACCCACCGCCACTACCGGGCCTGCCCTCCGCCGCCACGAGCCACCTTCTCAAGCCATACTCTTTTGCCGATCTACTGGTTGGAAACACTACCAGCAAGGTATTAGCAGACGGTTTAAACGTGGGTACGATGTAACCTGTTATTTCATGAACCGAATCTGGACACCAAAATTTGGATATATCTGAGACTTAGTTATAGACGAGGCTCATAAAACATGATACACAGTTCACATGGGTTCGGATAAAATGTACTTAGACTTTAAAAAGATATATTGGTGGCTGAATATGAAAGCTAGGATATCCACCTATGTGCGTAAATTCTTGAACTATTTAGAAGTCAAAGCAGAGCATCAAAAGCCCTCCGATCGGCTTCAAAAACCTGAGATACCTGAGTGGAAGTGGGAAAAATCGTTGTGGACTTCATCATAAAGCTACCAAAGACTCCAAACAGATACGACACAATTTGGGTAGTAGTCGTTAGATTAACTAAGTCCTCCCACTTCTTACCAATCAAAGAAACTGACAAGATGGAGAACTTGACAAGAACTTACATTAGGGAAATTGTCAAGCTTCATGTAGTGTCAATTTCTATTATCTCTAATAAAGATAGTGAGTTCACTTCTAGGTTAGGGTAATCACTCCGAAAATTCCTGGGAAGTAGGTTGGATATGAGTACAACTTACCATCCATAGATTGACGGACAAAGTGAACGAACGATTTAAACTTTGGAAGATATGCTCCAATCTTATGTGATTGATTTTGGTAACGCTTGGGACATTCACTTATCGCTCATTGAGTTCTGCTAGAATAATAGCTACCATACCAACATAAAGGATGCATCATTTGAGGCTCTCTATAGATTAAAATGCATATCATCGATATGTTGGGCATAGGTGGGAGATACTTAATTGGCCAGGAACCATGCGGGTCATACATTGTGCTTTGGACCTAAAATAATTCATGAAACTATAGAAAAGATAGTGCAAATTAAAGAAAGAATTAGGGAGACAATGGATAGCCAGAAAAGTTATGCCGATGTAAGGCACAAGCCTTTGGAATTCCAAGTGGGGGATAGAATCATGTTGAAGGTCTCCCTTTTGAAGGGTATAATGCGGTTTGCAAAGCAAAGTTAACTAAATCCGCGATACATAGGACCCTTTGAGATTCTCAACATATTTGGACTTATAGCATATAAACTCAAGTTATCTCAGGAGCTAAACAACATACATGATGTATTCCACGTCTCGAACTTGAAAAAAGTGTTTGTCTGAGGACACCCTTACTATACCACTTGACGATATTCAACTTAACACCAAACTTCATTTCGTCAAGGACATAGTAGAAATCATGGACTATGAATCAAGCGCTTAAAGAAAAGTCATATCCCCATCGTTAAAGTGCGCTGGAACTCTCAACGGGGACCAACATTTACCTAGGAATGTGAAGACCAAATGAGACAGAAGTACCCCAGTTGTTTGATTACATCCCGGCTACAAATCAAATTTTGGGATGAAATTCTTTTAGAAGGGGGAATGTAACAACTGTCAAAATTGGTTAAATATTGCCGATCAATCGATGAGAACTTTGCTATAACTAGACCTAATATATGATATATCAATGATTATTAGGTAAACTTTAATGATAGAGATATTCTTGTATTTTGTGAAACTATATATATATATATATATATATATATCTTAACTATATCAAAAAAACATATTTAACTTTTTTTGAAATTTAAGAGGTACATGTTTGATAACTTAATGTACAAATCTGTTATGTACAAACCACTCATCTTTTTATTTTTTCATGAACAAAAACTAATTATAGTAAAAAATAATCAATAAAAATATTTAATGAAGGAAACATCAATTAATTTTTTTTTTCATTTTTAACGTGGGCATGATGTTTGCCCAAAGATTGGGCATGAAATTTTTTTAATATATCAGAAAATTTATAGCCATTGAAACAGTCAAATAATATTTTCTGAATAAGAAAAACCATCCATCGAAACATTAATAATTTTTGTCCCCGCTTTACGTAGGTGTACACCTATTTTATATATATATATATATATATATATATATGATAAAAACACCAATATACACGTATGTATGTTTATGTGTGAAGCGTGATTTTAAAGAGTAAGGATTAATCTATTAGTAAGTTAGACACCCTATAACATACAAAAAAATTTGTTATATATATATATATATATATATATATATATATATATATATATATTAGGCACTTATATGTAATAAAGTTATAATATATGTTTAAATACATATGTAAAGTATAATGGAATTGGTCCATAAAAGATTGAACCTACACATATAATTATGTATGAGTCACATGTGAGATCCAAAGGATGATAACAATTATGTATAATGAATTTTTGGTCACATTTAATTGCATTACATGATTTTCTCTATATACGTCAAATTCATATATTCATTAAAACATTCATAAATTCATATGTACTTTATTTGTATGTATCATGGCTTTCAACAGTCTTAGTACAAGGCTACATGCATGAAATCTATGGAATTATATCTAGTACAAGAATGTTCAATTCCTACTTCTTCCTATAACCCATTTTTGTACCTATCTCACATAAACACACACATCCATTCATGACATGAGTAAATAGTGCATAATACTAACTATATTAACTTCATAAGAGTTTATAGTACTTTCTCAATCTTCCTAAATATAACATACAAGATATGCATGGTGTGTATGTAACCAGTTACAAACTCCCTCATACTCATGTATTCTACCTTATACATACAAATATTGTAACGCCCTGTTCCGAATCGTAGCCCATTTGGGGATGGTGATCAATGATTGGGTATTAGCAGACTTATGACCCTTGATGAATTGATATCTGGACTCATTTGGTGGTGAATGATGTAATTTAGATGATCCAGGTGTTCAGTTTATGTTTTGGAGCCAAAGGGTATTTTGGTTGTATGTTAACTCGGGTTTTTATAGAAATTGGATTTTCGTTCAGGAAATTGTAAGGCGAGCATGAGTTGATTAAAGTGTAGAGCTTCTCGTTACCTTTTCATGGATATAAGGATCGTCAAAATCAGATTTATAATGAGGAAGTTATGACCTTCAGACTATATTAGGGTTTAATAGAAACCCTAGCACGTGGGGCGTACCTAGGGAGTACGTATGATGTTTTGGTTCGAGGGTCGGTACGCGCGGCGTACACTGGTGTACGCTTAGCATACTACTTTGGGTGAGACCTGGTAGAGACCGTGTGTATATGGAAATACAGGTGGGACCTGGTAGAGACCGTTGGGTCAAGGTATTGGATCTTGGGTTATAGGATTGAGTGTATGGATATCGAATGGTGTAGTGGGATGTTTAGGCTAGGTAGCCTTGTCATTTGGACTCTTGGGAACTTGGTGGCTAAACCAGGTGCGAGACTGGTAGTCTCAAAGATGGTTTATGATTCTCTATATCCCGGTTTAGTGAGGGGTTTCTGTAAATCAGAAGGTTTTAAGTGAAATGCAAATCTAGACCTTTGGATCTCGGATTATGAGTTAAGTACCGAGTTGTTTTTTGGGTGAGAACTCGCATTGAGAATTGTGAGTGTTTATATGTAGGATCTTTATTTCAGTACGAATAAAATTAAGTAATTCGTATGTCAGGGGCATCAGTTGAAGGGTATAGGGTTAAAGGATGGTCTCATTTTTTCTCTTATGATGGTGTTTTGGTTTAGTTCTTTCTATGTGGGGGTCATGCAAGTATGGAATTTCAAAATTTTTAGCATCAGTGTGTTGATTCAGCAATTAAATGAACCAGTTTCTTGTTCAACACTAGAAGGTTTATCTCCCATTTCATCTCGCCTTGTTCTTTGTGTTCGGGGAAATGTTATCTTCAGGATGATCAGCCTTACCACGAAGGAATATTGGTCCCTTTGGTCAAGTGAAAGATTGTCGACAACAACATTGGGTCTATGAACTGTTTTCTATTGGGAACCTCTGATTATCAGGAGTTGAGCAGTTGGTTGGGGGATAAGTAGAATGGAGTTGGCAATGGTTCAGTATGGGCGGTCTGTCACAGAGTCCAACCATCTCGAGACTTCAGATTTCAGGTTGACTAGACGTGGTTATTTTGCATGGGATTATTTTTGGTTGAGAAAGGATGCATTCATCTTTGGGTTCGAGAACCTTGTCAGCGTTGGTTTCAGTTGCCTTGTGAAGGCTATGGTATGCTCAGGGTTGTGGACTTATTGCTTAGGTTTTCTGGCATGCCAAGGAGGGTAAGGAATGATTTCGAGGACAAAATCTAATTTAAGCGGGGGAGATTTGTAATGCCCTGTTCCGAATTGTTTCCCATTTTGGGGTGGTGATCAACGATTGGGTATTATCAGACTTAGGACCCTTGAGAAATTGTGATTTGGATTCATTTGGAGGTGAATGATGTAATTTAGATGATCCGCGTGGTCAGTTTGTGTTTTGGATCCAAAGGGTATTTTGGTAATATGTAAGCTTGAGATTTTATTGAAATTGGATTTTTGTTCGGGAAATTGTAAGGCATGCATGAGTTGATTAAAGTGTTGAGCTTCTCTTTACATTTTCATGGATATAAGGATCGTCGAAATCGGATTTATAATGAGGAAGTTATGTCCTTCGTAGTATATTAGGGTTTAAGGGAAACCCTAGTACATGGGGCGTACCTAGGGAGTACGCAGGACGTGTTGGTTCAAGGGTTGGCACCCGAGGTGTACACTGGTGTACGCTTAGCGTACTAGGAGTGACTGATCGTGGATGTGAGACCTCGTACGCTGGGTGTACGAGGATTACGCGGGGCGTACAAGGAGTTTCATGAAACCCTAATTTAGGGTGTTGTACCCTTTATAAGCATTTTAAGTCTTCAGGGCTTGTCTCTTTACCATCCTCCAAGCCCCCAAAACCCTAGAAATCGTCCCTTAGTCTCCATTTTTGTGTTTTTGAGCTCGTTATGTGCACCTTGGTGTGTTTCAATTCATATTCAAGAAGGAGTTTGGTGCAAGGTTATGGATCAAGGAAGAGCTTGTGGATCCCGATTCTTTACTTTTTTCCAACTTATTTTAGGTAAAAAGCTATGACCTTGCTCATTAGAAGCTTAAATCTAGTTTTTATGGGTTTTTGGACCCTTTTTGGCCCCATGAATAAGATCTAGTGGTTTGAGATTACTCAAGGAGCTATGAGTTGCCACTCTTGGCTTTTCCGAGGTTCAAAGTCCATAAAGTTGGCACCTTTAGGGTTTAGAATCACCCATGCATGTGATGATGTCCATTTAGTGAAAGTAAACTATTATATCTTGAAGTTGGAACCTTTTGGGGCGCACAAAGTCACCAAGTCAGTAACTTTATGGTTCTAGACGTTTATTAGAGATTAAATCTATCGTTTGGACTTCTGGTCTTAAACATTAAGTGCTTAAAGAGGGTATTCGCTTAATGGGTGAGTACGTTGGGCGTACAAGTCTGTATACATGGTGTACAAGCCATTTAGCGTGTACACTTAGCGTACAGATGAGTACGCTCCGCGTACTCAGCAAGATTGGACTTCGATGTTCGGGCTTTTGTTTGGGCTATCTTTTAGGCTTAGTTGTTTTAGGCCCTGTTGGCCCATCTGGTTTTGGGCTAGTAATTATTTCGAGAATGCTTACAATGGGATTTGGGCCTAATTTCAAAAATTAGGCCGCATGTGGGCCTTATGTGATTATTTGGTAATTAGGCCTTTTGGATTAGAGCTTTCGGCCTATGTCTTGGTCTAAACCAGGAGAAGGGGTAAAATAATCAGTTGCCGTATTTATGGACTGATAGTAATGGATTGGAATCCAATTATTAATTAGATGTTATTTGATATTGTTAGCTTGAGGATTTGTCGGACCAACAACCAGGGATTTATCAGGGTGATTCAGCAGTGCGAGGTGTGTCCCCTCACTAAGTTTTGTAGTGACAAAGAACATGGTTTAGCATGCGGAATTAAAGCTTGCACAATTGAACATGGTGATTTGGGTGTTTAAGAGATATATTGAATGTATATGGTGTTACACAAAAAGGATCTAGATCTAGACTACATAATTAACACACACTTACACACTCACTTTTACATCTCTCAAGCACACCTCTACAAGTGGTATGAACCCACTATTTATAGAGGTGTTTACATGTCTCTCTCTCACTCTCTAACAAATGGGTCTAAAGGCAAATACTCCACATGCAAGTGGGTTTTACAAAAGTCAAACATTTACAAAGTCATGAATGAATAACTTTGCAACCCCAACATTCTCCCCCTCAAAGTTAGGAATGAATGACCCACTTCAAATCTTCCAAAATCAAGCACTACGCGGTTCGAGCCTCAAAGGTGACACATGTCGAAACGAACTTCAATCTTCAATTCTTCCATGACTCTTCAATTTGGGCTCTAGGATGTGACACCATACAAACCAAGCAGCAACGAATGATTAACTTCAAATAATCACCCCAAAGTTGCGCATAAAAACACACCCCAAAAATCTTCAATAATACCAAACCTATTTCGAATACATCACTTCCGAACTTCCAATTGCATCATCTCGTAAGCTTTAAAACTCCAAGATCACTTCGGTCTTCAAATCCGCGTAATATGAAAAATCCAAGTTCGAATTTCCATATAAAACTTCTCCCCCTTTTTATAATCGAGATTTGATTATAAAACTCCATGGAAAAAGAACGTGCTCTATTCGGAATTTTTCATGTCAAAACTCCCCCTTAACATGTGGCATAAACATTGTGCTTCAATCCGAAAAATCCAAAAAAATAATGAATTTTTAGCTTCGTTCACGGATCGCCTTTGACAAAATTTCTCAAAAATGGGTAGAAATTGTCAATTCCAAAATTCTGCAGTGACCTGTTGCGCCAAAAACAGCCAAATATGCGAAACACACTCCCATTTGCGAAACTTGGTAAAATGTGTAAATTCGTACAAACTGCAGGGACCAGATTTGAAAATTCTGCAATTTTAGCATTTTATGACCCCATTTGCGAAGTTGGGTACAAACTGTCAAAAATTCGAAACTATATGTATTTGTTTTGACAATTTCTGCATGTGCTTCAAATTTGCGAAGGTGGTCAGCTTTTGTTATTTCTTGAAAAGAGCAGGGACCAAATGCGAAACTCTTGGCTTTCTTCTTCATTGAACTGGTAATAACAGGCTTCGCATTTTCATTCAAATACGCTTCGCATCCCTTCGCATGTTTCAATCACCAAAATGCGAATCATAATGAAATAAATTCGCATTTTGATTCCAATACAAAACTCCAAATGCGAATTAAACACTCCTTGCACAGTGCAGTTACACAAATGCGAATTTGATTCCAAAATGCGAACCAAAATTGCTCCAAATTGTGACAAAAATTGCCAAACCGAGAATCGTTCTTCAAAAGTCACGTTGATCGTGAAAACCAAGCTCTGATACCAATTGTAGTGACAAAGAACATGGTTTAGCATGCGGAATTAAAGCTTGCACAATTGAACATGGTGATTTGGGTGTTTAAGAGATATATTGAATGTATATGGTGTTACACAAAAAGGATCTAGATCTAGACTACATAATTAACACACACTTACACACTCACTTTTACATCTCTCAAGCACACCTCTACAAGTGGTATGAACCCACTATTTATAGAGGTGTTTACATGTCTCTCTCTCACTCTCTAACAAATGGGTCTAAAGGCAAATACTCCACATGCAAGTGGGTTTTACAAAAGTCAAACATTTACAAAGTCATGAATGAATAACTTTGCAACCCCAACAAGTTTAGCGGGTCGAAGGCACCAATGTCGGCCCATGGTCTATATGTTAGGATGCTAGATATATGCATGCATCTTGCATGTGTTATGTGATGGTACGTTTACCGGGAAAGGCCTGGTGCCAAGCGGGGCCTGATGAGTATATTTTATGCTAGTTATCAGTATGTGTTTTTATGCTACCAAGCGGAGCTCGATGATTGTATTGTAAGCCACTATCTTTATGATTATTGCATGTGTTAGTATGATTATATTTTTATATAATTATATGTATCGGGAAAGGCACGATTTCAGTTGGGGCCTGGTGATTCACAGATCTATAAACCGAGAGGGGCTCGATGCCGGGAGGGGTGCAAAGCTGAGTGGGACTCGATACTGGGAGGGGGCCCTGTATTTGATTTATTATTTTTGGTATATGGTATCTTGGGGAAATCACTAAGATTTGTGCTTACATTTTTAGTTTATGTTTCAGGTACATCAATTTTCAAATGGAAGAGCTCGAGATGATTGCAGTGCACACATGACCGCGTTCCATATTTTCTTGATTTACTCTGATAAGAAATGGTGATTGATACAATTGTTTTATTAGGATTTATATGATGGTTTTTTGGGAATTCCAGTTTTATTAACTTAGAAATTAAATTTTTGGGACCTTACAAGACGGTATCAGAGCCTTGGTTTGAGGGATCCAGACACATTCTCGGGTGTGTCTGAACTCAAACTGGGGATTTGGTAAAGTTTTTCAAAAATGAAATAAAAATGATTTAAAAAGGGAAAAACAAGTTTTCTAATACAAGAAAGGGTGTGGTGCATACAATTGACCAAGATCAAGTTAGTTTCTCCCAAAATACCCATACATGTTATTGGTAGGATTTAATTTATGAATCTGCGAATTGCATGCTAGTTAGGGCTAAGGATCTGCTCAGTTTTTGCATGGTAGAATGCTAGAAGAGATACCTTGTAGGCCTATTATATAAGCTTGTAGACTTGCATGCTAGTTCTGTTTAGTAAGTGATAGATTGGCATGTTATGTGATGCCTTGTAGTCTAGGAAGCATGGGATGCTATATTAGGTATAATTTGTATGTGTAAGTGAATCAGTAGCGGGAGTGGGAGATATTAGTATGATTTATAGTACGTGGGATTGGATGCTCATGATTATTCTATGGATTGGAATGTTACTACACAAATGCTGCTAACTTTATGCTTTGTGAAACTCATAAGTGATGTGAGTTAGCTATTAAGTGAATATGTCAAGTCACATGTGATAAAGGTTGGATAATCCCAGAGTGACGAATTTGACCCTATTGCCCAACTCTCATTTAATTATAACCGTTTTAGGGATGATTCTGTTGCTCAAAGGATTATCTAAGCTTTGTTGCATGTGATTGTGTTCATGAGGTAGCTAACTGACATTATGAGGAGTTCTTTAGCAGCTGATGGCAAGGTGAGGTCAGGAACCTAGGAAAGCCTAGGGATTGCTTCAGTGGGTTTCGTTGCGCTGGTTAGCGAGTGTTTGGTGTATGGATTCGAGAAGGCGACTTAGGCGATTCAAGAGGATTCTTGAGGAAAGTATGGATAGGTGTGGAAGGTAGTATTAGAACCATACTACTGAAAGCACGGGATCCATTCTCGAATCGAGGAGAGTCTTGGAGAATCTAGGAAGCCTGTGAGATGAGGATTCTTGGGTATGTTCTAATCTTTTGCATGTTGTTTTTGGTATGGTGTTGAGCACTCAGTAATGGGGTTCGGGTTCTGGTTCCAGCTCAGGTGTAGGTACTGATCTGATCGATGTGTGGATGTGGGGGTTCATCTCATTTTAGACTACTCGCGGTATTTTGGAACGGACCCCGATGATATTTGGTGCAGTTAAGGAAGGGATTTTGGAGCTCTTGGATGGTCGTCTTAGGGCCATTCGGGCCGAGATTATAGCGGGGTTGTTGGGGGCTCATCTGGAGTCCAAAGCTTGTTGATCCCTTGAGTCCTTCACGAAGGAGGATCCTATTTCTAGTTCTCATCATTTGGGATCGGAGATGGGTTATGCACCATGTCCTCAGGATGGCTGACACCATAATTGGATTTATGCAGAGGTTTTGCAAGCCTTACACGAGGAGTTACCCGACATCATTGGTAGATTGGTCGCCAGGCTCGAGGGTCACACCTCGGTTGTTCAGGCAGTTAATATGATGGTCAGGGTAACTCAGGAGGAGGAGGTCAAGATTCTAGCAGATGTTTTTGCGGGTGTGCTATCTTTTGATTTCTTCTCGTTTATTTTCAGAATTTATACTGCTTCGGAATTTTGTTTTGGTTTGGGTAAGCATTATTTCTAGTTTAGTTTTATGATATTGTCTGGGTTATATTATCATGGATTGTTATATGCCATTCTGCATGCCATAAGTCAGTAGTGGGTCGTATCTTGCTGAGAGTGTTTCAGCGTGTTCGGTTGCTAATTCTGGGTCTTTGTCGGGATCAATTCAGGGGTATTGATTGATGGGTCTATGATCGGATTAGCTGGTTAGTTCTCCAAGAGCGTTAGGGTTCAGTCTTGTTAACATCTGTTCTGATATGATCAACAGTTTTCCATGGAAGAACCTTTGGGTTCAATCACTACCTTTGCTATGGAGGGAGTGATAGCAAAAGGATAGTGGTGGCAGTCGCATGAGTTGTTGGGTCTTTGGAAGTGCAAGTGGATTTTTTTATGGAAAGGATTGTAGATGGTTAGAATTCAATGATTCTTTAAGGATGGAAGTTAGGGTGAAGATTCGCCAGTTTAGAGCAATGATCATGGTTTTTAGTCTCCAGCATAAGAACTTAAGGATCTGGTGTGGTATCATGGTAATCATTTGGGGTTATCGAGATGTTGGGATCTCTGGGAGTATCTATCTGAATTTTAGGAGTTGGGCGATCATTGAGTTTCGCTAGTAATGGAATGCTAGTATTGGTACGCTCAGATCATAGTCGGTTTATGTTATGTGAAGATAATATGGGTTGGGAATCCATCAAGTTTTAGGGGATAGGAGAGCTTCGACAATTCCAAGTGGGGGAGTATCAATCAGAATTTTCCAGGAATTGGATCGGGTGTGAAACTAGGGTAAGTTTCGCATCCCAGTCAGGAGGAGAGATGACCCAAGTGGCAGTCTAGATTGAAGTTGTGTAAGTTGGAAGTTTAGGAAACATCCAACAGCTGGTCAGCGCCTTCTTTGTTATGCATAGCAGGATTGTGTATAGATCCATGTCGAGGGTTGTGTTAGAGTCTCACTGCCTATTCTTGTATGATGAAGGCTTTGGGGTTCAAAGCATTACTCGAACACCTGATTGAATGGAGTTGGATGCAGGTTTCGGCTCAAGATGCATGGGGTTGATATGGTTTGGGTGTGGTAAGACTATGGGTGGTAAACATGGTTGATTATAAGTGTTGTAAGACTACGATGGGATCGTAGCATTCACTAGTTTGAGGTAGACTATCATTGAAGGTGGTCATGAGCGTAAAAGGGATCAGTTCGTGCCTTGGGCATGATGGTCAGGATTGTCGATGAGTATTTCTCTATTTTAAATTGAGGAACATTGGGGTCCGGGGTAGAGTCGGGATGTGTAGCTCTAGATGGGTGGGAACCGTGGGCAGGGCCCGTTCCGTGGTATAGTTTGGGTGCGACCCGTGCGCGAGGCCAATATGTATATGGAAATACATGTGGGACCTACTAGAGACTGTTTGGGTCAAGGTATTGGATCTTGGGTTACATGGTATTAGATCTTCGGTTACATGATTAAGTGTGTGGTCAGTGAATAGCGCAGAGGGATGTTTTGTTGGGTTTTGAGCATTCTAACACTCCTAAGTGTACATGCAACCCTAAATACCTTGGATCTATGTTTTCTCTATTATACATGCAAATAAGAACTTCCAAGGTATTATCCTAATCTAGCATACAAAACAATGACTATAGGAAGATAGAATACATACCTCTTTGGTGTAGAAAGTCTTCATGAAGCTTGAGTGCCTAGCCCCAATAGTCTGGAAGCCTCAAATGGAATCACAATCACCAAAACACTTAGAATAACTTGAGAGAATTCTACAACTTATGAAATCGGCTAGCCCTTTTACTTCACACACTAGTGGCCGATTTAATCTAAGAATAAGATGCTTATATAGTTAGGGTTACACCATGTAAACCCTAATTGACATGGCCTTTCATTTCCATGATCCATGGGTACAAATACACCATGGAGCATCCATGGACCATCCTATGGGTTTTAGCCCAACTTGATTATCCATGGAGCATTAGCCCACTATACAAGTATGGATGATTTACACAATCAACCCATATATTTAATTAGTCTTCTTTTGATCACTTAATTAATCCTAGATTAATTCTTGATCAATACTAATTAAATAATCTTATTATTCTTATTATTAATATACTAGAACTTATAATATATTAATAACCATAAGTGTCTTATTTCTCTCATTATAG
Source organism: Lactuca serriola (assembly GCF_051521515.1). Classification (NCBI taxonomy): domain Eukaryota; kingdom Viridiplantae; phylum Streptophyta; class Magnoliopsida; order Asterales; family Asteraceae; genus Lactuca; species Lactuca serriola. Next base: position 91,806,595 of record NC_136411.1, on the reverse strand, counting down.
TCTATCCAAGTGCATGATGGTATGCAACCCAAATGGACCATGCCTGGTTGGGTCAAGTCTTACCAATTATAGTTATGGACTTAGACATTAATCCAACAGTCTCCCACTTGGATAAGTCTAAAACTATTATTGCGTATGACTTCAGGAACCAACTGGCAATCGTAGCTCTCAAAAGCTTCTGTCGAACTCTGACCTTGTAGATGAACTCTGACCTTTGTCAATGACTTGTCCATTAGATAAGGGATCATATATTCCTCCATTCTAGATATCGTATGGACTGAGACATGGATTATAATCATTCTCTCTGTCCATTTATTGTTTCCCGATTTTCGATTTATGACGACTGACTAATTGAACAAATCAAATCAGTCCTGGCCCGGCCGAGCACTTCCATTTGTCATCATCAAATCATCGAGGGGCCCACAGATATCGCTTTTATCCCGAAGGTAAAAGGAACGGATAAACTTCGACTCATATGGCTTGTTCTACTACTTGTTGAATCATACACAAAGGCACGTTTTATAACACCGAGTTACCAAATGCGTTTTCGTGCAATCAATGTACAGCCAACTAATAGTAACAACTCATATCTCTAGGTTTGAAGAATATAAGATATTATCGTCTCATGATCACTCGTGATAAAATCCATGAAGTGATTCCAATGAGCGCGGGTTGAATCCAATACTCAGAACTTATGAGCACTCATGAGTGTTGTAGCCCTTTGTCCAACACCTTGGACCTCTACAAGCCAACCCATGACAGTCTTAATTCATATCTACTTCCAACATATGACTGACTGTGGATGGTTTGAATAACTCAGTCATTTCGGAAGAATAACCTAGTTTATTCGGGAAGTCAAAACATGCAAAGTGAAACACAATAATAATTGAATCCAATATGGTATTAACCCTTTGAACATAAATAAAACACCTTTTATTTATCACCATATGATTACACATTACTCATTGTATACTGTTTCAGCTATCAACTTTATTCTTGAATTTAAAACAATAGTTGTCCCATGCTCCAAGCATGTACACTATGTTTTTCTAAACACTAGTCATGCCATACACCAAGTATGCATACTATGTTTCTCTATGATCTTTACTTTGTGAACTAGATCCATTGAACATAATATCAATGATTCTCTTTTCACACTCCCAAATCCTTACTGCAAATGCAGGAATTTCAAATTCATGCCATTTACTGAAATCTGTTAGATTCTAAACTTATATGCATTGATCTTCTTGTACTGATTATGCACAAAATCAGAACGACTTGACAACAATCATTACAGAGTATTCCAAAGGAGATCAGCTCCTTGGAAACATCCTTCTTGCATTAAGTTTCCTAATCTTAAACAGATTGAAAATTCTAACTTTGAAACATTTCCCAATTCCATTTTGACTATCACTTCTGAACAAGAGTTGCCTCCTTACAGATTATGTCAATATGGTCCTTCCAGAATTATCACTATACTTCCAACTGTCCTTGAGCAACCAATCTTTGGTAAACCTTAGATTGTCCCCGACAATTGTTTAATCCTTTTAGTCATATCCAGTTCTAAACCTTTTCCCTTCTTAATGCCCCAGGCATTTGGAAAATTTTAGAAAGGATAAAGATAGCACATGTAATCGATCCTATATCCGAAGCATATGGGAGACGATTCATGATGTCTCACATAAAGACTAAACCAGTCTTTTGCTATAACATTTCTATTTGCCAAGTTCTCATAATTCAGATTATGAAAAGGGATGCCGTAATTATAATAGAATTTTAGAACGCAAATAATGGACCCATATATAGAATTTCCTTATGTTGATCCATTCCAACATGAAATTCATATATATATCCTTGACTAAATGATTAAAACCTCACGATCTAAGCTTATAGATTTGAGATGAAGTATAATTTCCTCTCCCTTAATTATAGCAAAACAACTTTTCCCAATTGAAACCTTTTGTTTTCTATAATTAACATTGCTAACTTGCAATACTTATCATAATTATCATGCTCCCACTAACATGATGATTATTGGCATAACACTTATGCTCCCACTAGCTTTGACATGTACTCAGAAATCAGCTGACTTTCTTACTAAAGTTCAGATTTCTGATACTAGATTGTTTTGATAAGACTTTATCAAAATCATACACCTTCCCTTAGATAGCATACTTGTGTGTCTAAACAATTATGAAGAGGGATGCCGTAATCATAATGGTTAGACCTTTTTGCCACTTCTCACAAGTCCAGGTTAGTGTGCCGATAAACCACACACGCTCCACTAACGACTTTGAGAATGCAAATATCACAATTACTATCTAGATAAAATCTACTTAGTGAAAGAGTTTCCTCACCATCATTTTCATGAATCAGAGAGAAACCTTATGACACTTAGATTTATATGGTGTATGAGTTCCTACCCATATGAATTTGTCAAAACCATAATCACAAGACAAAGATAATGACAAATCCAAAACCATATGGATTGAACTCAATCTTAACTTCTTGCCACCTGGCAGCTCAAGGGCCTGCCATTGCTTCCAAGTTGTTAAGCAACCAATTGAGAACTCTAAGAACTCATATGCAAAGCCAACTTTAACTGGAATGGGCACAGAATATGTCAACACGATAGGTTATAAACCTCAAGTCGTGTGCTAGTGAAGAACTTCAGGTTCTATTCTTGATTAGTTCTTGAGACTTTCAAGACTCCCACTGTCCTCTTGACCTATAAGACTCCCTTGTCAAATATCCAAGAAATAGTGTGGATTCTAATCAAGACAAACACTTCACACAATTGGCCTAAGTTGGTCTTTGTTTTATCCAAAACATCACAACTTACCAATTTCAAATGTACAAGAGTAGAAAACTTTTACTCTTACATTTGACAAGTGTTTTAAACCTTCTTTTGAGACATGTCACTCAAATTACAAGGTTGGAGTATGACTCTAAGACTTGTATTGGAACGAAGTATGACACATCTTCTTGATTTAACCATTTCAACAATTCAAGATCCTCTTCTTAGTCATAAGAATGCACTAAGATTTCCTTAGAGAACTAATTTTGATATGGTTTCTTAATCATTAAAATGATCACAAAATTGATACTAAAGTACTCTCCCATCTTTTCAGATTTGAGAAAATTTTATCCTTCTGCCTAATTTGATTCTTCTTATTCGCTCTGCCTTACATTGGAACCTTTTTCCAATGTCTCAGAGTTACACTTAAGCTTGTAAGTATAATCATATTTACTGAGCTTTAGTAAACTATGACGAATAGTCTTATCAAACTTTTGTAGTGGACTTAATCAGTGCACAAGAATGTGTACTCGATCCCTTAGTCCTTTACTTGACTCACACATCCATGTGAACAAGTAATTAGTCTTAATTTTCCAAAACTTGAAAGTTCTCATTCATCATGCTATACAACTTGCATGATTCCAAGTTTCGGTCCAATTGAGACTTGGGTGATGAGAATCTTTCCTTATTTGGTAAATTTAGACATTACCACAAATGAAAGAATCAATTTCATATTTCCACTCTTGCTATTAATGGAATCTTATAAGCAACAATTTTTCCTCAAATGCCATTGTAAGGATATTTTAAAAACAAATAAAATCAAAAATTTTTCCTTTTATTTTAAACTTTGTGGAAAACTTATCCTTACAATCCGTATGAAAACTTGTTGTTATCTATTCCTAAGCAATATCTCATAACTCCTAAGAAGTAGCTCAAGAATCCGATCTTCAAGCTACGCGATAGAAATCCATCTACGCCATCAGATTCAGCATATTCTTTCTTTAAGTTCCTTTACTTTTCTTTGATTCTTAAAACATCACCATGTGACCCAGTCACATCATGTATCAGGAATCTCAGAATCGAAACTTAGCAGAGTTAGATAGTAGACTTTACCTGAAGTAGAGTCAAACTTATTGACTTTAACTTCCTTAGGTAAATTTGGCAGCTACGCAACCAATGCCCCTTCCTTTGGCAATATCAACATATGGACCCTTTGATAATGGTACACGGGACTATCACAGACTCAGTTTTTCTCTTTGCCATTTGGTCAACCCAGTCGACTATGGCCGATCCCTTCCCACTGGGAAGAGAGAGCTTTACTAGATATCCAATGTCACCATTGTCAGTGTCCATAAAGTTGTAAGGAAGTTGATCTTAACAAATAGATAAGATCATTAAGGGTCTTGTCATAGTCTTTTTCATAGGTGTCCCAAAGGAACTCGCTATGTGACTTAGAAAGTGATTGAACCACCAACTTTCTCAAGACTTTGACACCCAACTCTCTCGGCTTGTCAATATGTGACTACATCTCCAAGATGTGATCACACCTAGACCTTGCCTTTCCAATTGGGCTTGAGTGACCTTAAACTTTTCAAGAACTTGTGGGTTGGGGAGAATAATTGGAGGAGGTGAATGAAGTATGATTTCCAAGGGACATCATCTTCATCTAGGAAAGCTTGTTTCAAGAGATTTGGGAAGATCATAAATGTCTAAACTAGACATGATTTTGGGAGATATTCAAGAAAGTTGATTTTTAAAGTCCTTAATATGACACCCAATATGAAATATTAAGGCTAGGACCCAACAAACTATTTTATAACTTAGAAAAGGTATGCCGTAATCCAACCTATAAAATATTTGAAGGTAGGTGAATGACGATTCACCAATTTCCACCAAGATAAACGAAATGTATTATTAGGTTTTAATTGGTTTTGAAACTCCTAGATCTTTGAGATTCATTGAACTGTTCAAAGGCATGTTTCAATCTCGAGTGTGCCCTTCAGGTTTTGTGACTGGGATGCCGAGGATCACAAAACAAGGTGTGAAGTAACCATGCAAATTACTTGGTACCCTTAAGTGTTTACCCCTCAATCGATGTGTCGGTTAACCACACACGCTCCACCAATACTATGATAAACATTAAGTTACCCTTTGCCTACCTTGTTAAATACGAGTTAGTGTGCCGGTTAACCACACACGCTCCACTAACCGACTTAAACAAAGTGCAAAGTGTAATTTCATGGATTAGCAGCTTATTCACATTTTTCCTAAGTAACTAAGATTGGGTATTATTAAGAGTTTAGTTACTTAGTATTTATCATTAATACTTTTAATGAAGGGAGAATTATAGTCCTGTCAAACCCGTTCGGCTAACGACCCTCCACCAGTCAAGCAAGCGGTGGGTGAGAGTGGACACCCATTAAGTTGCCATTTTATAGGCAACAACCTTATACCCACCTTATAGACCGGCTTCGTGAATGAGGCGTACTAGCGGTAAGACTGACTTTACTCTTATACATATATATATTATTAACTTATAATATTATAAAGTATAAGGGTTGAATTTTAACTTTTAAAATTCTAAGGGCTAACTTGGAATTAAAGTATTCATAAGTGAAAACTTTTGAAATTCCAAAACTTGAGGGCAAGTTTTGAAACTATTCAAAACTAATTAATTCCATAACTTATGTGTTTAAAGTAGTTTTAATCCAAAAACTCTTCAAGTTCCATAACTTGAGGACAAGTTATGGAAGACTTTAAACTAATTAAAAGAATTAACTTTTCTTTATTTTATAACTTAAGGAATTAATTTAAGGTTATACTTTATTTATTTATTTATTAATTAAGTGACTCTTGAACCTCCATAACTTAAGGACAAGACTCTTCATCTTTTGTAACCATTGCCAACTTTGATGAGTTTTATGAAACTTAAATGTGACTTTTCATATAACTTGAGGAGAAGTTACAAAAACACATTTTAGAATCAACTCTTAGATTAATTTGGATTCAAAACAACTATTTCACTCAATCTTTCTATTATTCTAAGCAACTCATAAGAACAAGATAATTCAAATCAAACTTTTTCATGTAATTAGTCTAAACCTTAAACTAATACAAAACATGAATCTATTGACAATTATCTTTGAAATTGAATTAGCATGAACATTACCACATCAAAAACAAGTTTATAAGTTCAAAAACAGCTTAGGGTAATGTTCCTAGTCCATTTCTAGCCAAAAACCTCGAAAATATGTTGTTTGGGGCTCCTACTCATCGAGTGCATGAACCTACTCGGCGAGTAGGATGATTTTACTCATGGACTCGGCGAGTTCATCAGCCCTCTAATCAACTACCCATCCAAGAGCATTTGGCTTCAGTTTATGCCCAGAAAGCCAGAAAATCGAGTTTTTCAGCATTTTTCGGCAATTTGCATCAAGTATAATTGAAAACAAGCCTAGGCTCTGATACCACTGTTGGGCTTTGAGCATTCTAACACTCCTAAGTGTACATGCAACCCTAAAAACCTTGGATCTATGTTTTCTCTATTATACATGCAAATAAGAACTTCCAAGGTATTATCCTAATCTAGCATACAAAACAATGACTATAGCAAGATAGAATACATACCTCTTTGGTGTAGAAAGTCTTCATGAAGCTTGAGTGCCTAGCCCCAATAGTGTGGAAGCCTCAAATGGAATCACAATCACCAAAACACTTAGAATAACTTGAGAGAATTCTACAACTTATGAAATCGGCTAGCCCTTTTACTTCACACACTAGTGGCCGATTTAATCTAAGAATAAGATGCTTATATAGTTAGGGTTACACCATGTAAACCCTAATTGACATGGCCTTTCATTTCCATGATCCATGGGTACAAATACACCATGGAGCATCCATGGACCATCCTGTGGGTTTTAGCCCAACTTGATTATCCATGGAGCATTAGCCTACTATACAAGTATGGATGATTTACACAATCAACCCATATATTTAATTAGTCTTCTTTTGATCACTTAATTAATCCTAGATTAATTCTTGATCAATACTAATTAAATAATCTTATTATTCTTATTATTAATATACTAGAACCTATAATATATTAATAACCATAAGTGTCTTATTTCTCTCATTATAGTCTATCCAAGTGCATGATGGTATGCAACCCAAATGGACCATGCCTGGTCGGGTCAAGTCTTACCAATTATAGTTATGGACTTAGAAATTAATCCAACATGTTTACGCTAGGTAGCATTATCATCCGGACTCTTGGGAACCTAGTGGCTGGACCTAGTGCGAGACTGGTAGTCTCAGTGATGCTTTGGGATTTTCTATATCCCGGTTTAGTGAGGGGTTATTGTGAATCATAAGGTTTCAGGTTAAATGCAAATGTAGACCTTTGGATCTCGGATTATGAGTTAAGTACCGGGTTGTTTTTGGGTGAGAGCTCGCATTATGAATCACGAGTGTTTATGTGTAGTATCTTAATTTCATTAAGAAATAAGAATTAAATGAAGGAATCTGTATGTCAGGGGCATCAGTTGAAGGGTACAGGGTTAAAGGATGGTCTCATTTTTTTATAATAGATCAGGCTCTTGTGATGGTGTTTTGGTTTACTTCTCTATGTGTGGTGTGTGGGGGTCATGCAAGTGTGAACTTTCAAGATTTTTAGCGTCAGTGTGTTGGTTCAGCAATTAAAGGAAGTGGTGTCTTATTAAACACTAGAAGGTTCATCTCCCATTTTGTTTCGCCTTGTTCTTTGTGTTCATGGAAATGTTATCATCAGGATGAGCCTTCCCATGAAGGAATATCGGTCCCTTTGGTGAAGTGAAAGGTTATCGGCAACATCATTTGGTCTGTGAACTGTTTTCTAGTGGGAACCTCAGGTTATCAGGAGTTGAGTAGTTGGTTGGGGGATAAGTAGAAAAGAGTTGGCAATGGTTCAGTATGGGCGGTCTGTCAGGGAGTAAGACCATCTCGAGACTTCAGATTTCAGGTTGAGTAGACATGGTTATTTTGCATGGGATTATTTTAGGTTGAGAAAGGATTCATTCATCTTCGGTTTCGAGATCCCTGTTAGGTTTGGTTTTGGTTGCCTTGGGAAGGCTATGGTATGCTCGGGGTTGTGGACTTGTTGCTTCGGTTTTTTGGCGTGCCAAGGATGGTAAGGAATGATTTCGAGGATGAAATCTAATTTTAGCAAGGAAGAATTGTAATGCCCTGTTCAGAATCGTTTCCTATTTTGGGGTAGTGATCAAGGATTGGGTATTAGCAGACTTAGGACCCTTGAGAAATTGAAATCTGGATTCATTTGGAGGTGAATGATGTAATTTATATGATCTGGGTGTTCGGTTTGTGTTTTGGATTCAATGAGTATTTTGGTAATATGTCAGCTCGAGCTTTTATGGAAATTGGATTTTTTTCGGGAAATTATAAGGCAAGTATGAGTTATTAAAGTGTAGAGGTTCTCGTTACCTTTTCAGGAATATAGTCGAAATCAAATTTATAATGAGGAAGTTATGGCCTTCGTAGTATATTAGGGTTTTATGGAAACCCTAGTATACGGGGCGTACCTAGGGAGTACGTAGGGTGTACTGGTGTGAGGCGTACAATGGTGTACGCTTAGCGTACTGAGGGGGACTGATCATGGATGTAAGACCTTGTATGCTAGGCGTAGGAGAATTACGTGGGGCATACGAGGAGTTAGTGGAAACCCTACTTTTGGGTGTTGTACCCTATATAAGCACTTTAATTCTTTAGGGTTGGCTTCTTTACCAGCCTCCAAACCCTAAAACCCTAGAAATCATCCCGTAGCCTCCATTGTTGTGTTTTTGAGCTCATTTTGTGCATCTTGGTGTGTTTTGGTTCATATTCAAGAATAAGGAGTTTGGTGCAAGGTTGTGGATCAAGGAAGAGCTTGTGGATCCTAATTCTCTACTTCATTTCCAGCTTATTTGAGGTAAAAAAGTATGACCCTATTCATTAAAAGCTTAGATCTGGTTTTTATGGGTATTGGACCCTTTTTGGCCCCATGAATGAGATCTAGTGGTTTGACACCACTATAGGAGCTATGAGTTGCAACACTTTGTGTTTATGAGGTTCAAAGTCCATAAAGGTGGCATATTTAGGGTTTAGAATCATCCATGCATGAGATTATGTCCATTTAGTGAATGTAAAGTGCTATATCTTTAAGTTGGGTCCTTTTGGGGCATGCAAACTCACTAAGTCAGCGACTTTATGGTTCTTGATGTTTATTAGGGATTAGATATGTTGTTTGGACTTCGAATCTTAAGCATTAAGTGCTTAAAGAGGGTTTTGGCTTAACGGGTGTGTACGCTAGGCATACAAGTCTGTACACATGGCGTACAAACCGTTTAGCATGTAAGCTTAGTATACTACTGAGTATGCCATGTGTACTCAATAGGATTGGACTTCGGTTTGGGCCATCTTTTGGGCTTATTTGTTTTGGTCCCTATTGGGCCATCAGGTGTTAGGCTGATAATTATTTCGAGAAGGCCTACAATGGGATTCAGGCCCATTTTGGAAGATTGGGCAATATTTGGGCCTTGTGTGATTATTTGGTAATTGGCCTTTCGGATTAGAGATTTGGGCCTAAGTCTTGGTCTAAACGAGGAGAAGGGGTATTCAGCGGTGTGAGGTGTGTCTCTTCACTAAGTTTAGCGGGTTGAAGGCACCAATTTATTAATGGGATGTTATTTGATATTGTTAGCTCGGGGATTTGTCGAACCAGCAGCCAAGGATTTATCAGGGTTATTCGGCGGTGTGAGGTGCGTCTCTTCACTAAGTTTAGCGGGTTGAAGGCACCAATTTCGGCCCATGGTTTATATGTTAAGACGCTAGATGTAGACGCGACTCTTACATGTGTTATCTGATGATATCTTTACTGGTCAAGGCCCGATGCCAGGCCGGGCCTGATGAGTATATTGTATCCTAGTTATCAATATGTATTTTTATTCTATTGGGAAAGGACAGATGTTGGGTGGGGCTCGATGACTGTATGGTATGCTACTGTCTTTGTATTATCACATGTGTTAGTATGATTATATGTATCGGGCGGGGACCGATGTCAAGCAAGGCCTAGTGATTGACAGATCTATAAACCGAGAAATGCTCGATGTCGGGCGGGGCCCGAAGCCGAGTGGGACTCGATACCAGGCGGGGCCTAATGGAGGGCGGGGGCCCATTATTTGAATTATTATGTTTGTTATGTGGTATCTTGGGGAACTCACTAACCTTTGTTCTTACGGTTTTCAGTTTATGTTTGAGGTACTTCGATTTTCAAATGGAAGAACTCGGGATGATTGTAGAGCACACACCACCTCATTCCGCATTTTCTTGATTTACTTTGATAAGAAATGGAGATTGATACAATTGTTTTATTTGGATTTATATGATGATGTTTTGGGAATTCAAGTTTTATTAAATTAAAAATGAAACTTTGGGTCTTATTTTGTGGACATTACAAATACACAATCTACATACACTCCTATACCACACATGCAAGAAATTCAATTGAATATTGCTTTGAAACTTCAAAATCTCCCATGAAATATCATTTGGACAATGCAATCATAGATAATCTGCCTTAATATCTATCCTATTCAGTTCGATAGAAGCTAGAACTAAACACCCTCTAATTCCCGATCTCACTCTATCGCGTTTATCTCTTCTTATTGGAAGAACATGCCAACAACCAGAGTTGCTACCTCCCTCAATTCCATTCCCTTTATCCTTTCTATTTTTATGACAATTTGACCCAACCACCTCCTGATCACCACCATTGCTAGTTGAGGCAATTCCCGATCGCAAAACAGTCCATGTCGGCCTTCTTCACCGGAGAAGAAGAACCGACGATCACCATTGATTACTCTCCTATATTCTTTTGTTTTCAACTGTCAAATAGCTCCCTCATCGCTTACTGCTTCATCCATCGTGTTCTAGGTTAGATTTTCTTCTTCCCCATCATAAACAGTTAGATAAATCACCAAGATCGGCCATCATGCGCCATCGTGGCTGGTAGTACATGTAACTACGGCAAGGTGGTTCCGATGATGCCTTTTGATCCCAAAAAGATTCATGAAATTCATAACCTAGTTATCTCACTGTTTTAATGTGCCTTGATCGACCACAAGGCTCTTCCATGCAAAAACCCATTTAGTGCTAGCTTTCAGTTTTGTGTATTCCTGACAAATCACGACTACCATATCTAGGATGAGTATATATGGCCCCATTTTTAAAAATTTCATGTTTCGGGGAGAATACTTGTTGCATGTCAAAATTGTGGTAGTTTGAAATTTTACATGCATAATATAGCAGTTACTTTGTTAATAATTATGTAAATTGTGAAATAACCACAAAAAATGGATAACTTCATTTATATGGTCAGTAGGTTATATAGAATACTAATATGAAATATTTGAATCTCATTATGAAAAATGGTTATAGAAACATAAGAAAAATCATAACCATATGTAGAATGTCATAATAACACATGTAAAGATTATAAGACATAAAAAATGATGATTTTATATGTATAAGTTAAAGTAAGCTATCAATGTACGAAAAGATATAAAAATGACCAAAATTTTATTTGTTGATAAAATGAAAATACTTTATTATATTTGGTAGACAAACCAAGTTTATGAAATTATATAATTAATAATTCAAGTTAGTGAAAAATTAACTCTTAATATATAAATGTTAGGTAAAAATGAATATAAAAATTTATTAATATATTTTTATATTAATATAACTCATTTTTACTAACTAATGAGTTTTATTGCACAAAATAGCATGATGGACTTCAACACTTAAAAGTCGTTAACTGTGAAATTATATATATATATATATATATATATATATATATATATATATATATATATATATATATATATCGTATTGATCATATGACTATTAAATATTAAACAAATTGTTGGTTTCACGTTGGTTGAAACATGGTAAAAATTGCAATAACAGTTGTTATGCTTCCCGAAGTTTATCATATCAAACGATAAGAAATTTAGAAATCATTTAAGTCTTAAATACCTCAAACACTAAAAGACTTAAACAAAATATTATCCCCGAGCAACCTAATTATAAGGAATTCAAATATTATAACTCAAGGTTTAGGGTTAGGATTCCTAAACACACTGTTAGGATCCATCATACCCGGGTTATCCCTATATGAATTATGCTTCTTTGGGCGTGTTTGGCACAGAGCTTTTGGAAGCGTTTGGGAGCTTTTAGCTTTTAGCTTTTGATAAAACGCTCTAATTTAAACAAAAAGTTTTGTTTGGCAATACGAGCGTTTAGCTTTTAGTTTTAACAAAACGCTCCGATTCTAAAAGCTACTTCATGTAGCGTTTAACAAAAGGCTCCTAAGCTTTTGAAATCAATTTCCATAATTACACTTCAAAATATATTTATATATTTATTTATTTTTAATAAGTTGTCCTTTTATGTAATTTTATATATTTCAAAAGCTTCCAGCTACTTTTTCAAACATTCATATAACAAATAAAAGATATAGCTTCCCGCTACCAGCTACCTGCTACACGCTACCAGCTACCCGCTACCAGCTAATCGCTACCCGCTTCCAGCTAACAGCTACTTTTGCAAAACACGCCCTTTCTAATAGTTAAAAGAGCTTGGATCATTTCCCAAGTCATGGACTATGTTATTGTGTATGCAAAGACCGTTAGTCTTAGTCAATGACCTCTACATCATTACCATTAATCCATATGGAATGTGGAACGTCATGTATATAATAATGATACCAATCTATATGGGTAGACATCTCACCACTGGTTTCTAGCTACAACCATCATCTGTCGAGTCGTTAGCAAGCGTTGACGCTTCTACTCTACTTACCCCATGATGCTGATAAAGCATTTGTGTGGAACTTCATAGCATGCCCATTTTTAGTGTTAGTGGGGAGGCTACGAGTTGCAGTTCAATTATGAGGTCATTATAGGCTTTATATGGGATTTTGTTTACCTTAACGAGTTAAATGCGATTGTATGAAGTGAAATAGTTGTGGCTAAAACTGATATGTGCCTTCTTTAAATCAGGTCATAAATCACAAATTTAATAATATGAGACAATATATGAAACCTTTAAATCTCATAAACAAAATAAGTTATTTTGCTAAATTCTTCTTTTACATGAGTATATTTTTGTGAAACAGACATGTTTTTTACTTACACAAAATGTTTCGAAAATATTTCTTTTGAACTTTTCAAAGCCTCTTTTTAAATAATATATGTCATGACTTTAAAGGTATACAAAGTCTAAACCTCTATAACTCACCAACAATTCATTGTTGACGTTATTTTAAAACATGTATTCTCATGGAAGTAGTGCAATAGAATTTCTAGTGCAGGAAATCATGACATCATCTTTTTATATTAATTATGTTTTGTCACAACTCTCGCTACTATGAAGATATGTAATGATACTTATGTCGATGTAAGATATTTTGGATTTATGTAATATTGATGACTTATGTTCTATTATGCTGTTCATGTATGCTTGATTGTGATATTCCTTGACATCATGCTTCCTGTCATTTCCACCGTCGGATGGGGGCATGACAAATTGGTATTAGAGCCTAAGTTATAGTGAAATAGTACCTCCTTTAGGATAGACGACTATAACGTTAGGGAAAGAACTCTATTAAGACTTAATCCTTTAAGTAAACCAAAAACCAAAATATTATTAACTTAGAAAACATTCCAAAACCCAAGACTTTAGGTCAAACACTCAATTAGGTTTTGTAGTTGTTAAACGTGACTCGAGCATTTGGAGCATTCTCATGCAGCAATTGAAATCAATGGACTTCCTGGAACTCAATGGAGCACTTGGGATTCATGGAGCATGTGACAAAGGAACGACTCATCTGAGAAGGGAATGGATCGTTTGACAAAGGAACGGATCAAGTGCTAAAGGAACTAATCATATAAAAGGGGGTTTGGAGCACCTAAAAGATTTTGGAGCACTTGGGAGTGAGATGGTGTAACAAGGGGAACTTGTTGCACCATATGATAAAGTGTTGGGGCAAGAAAGATGTTGTTGCGCCAAGGAAATTCCTTCTTGCGCCAAACATATCCCTCTTGCACCATGGAGAGTCCTTCTTGGTCCATGAAGAAGCCTTATTGTGCCATGAAGAAGCCTTATTGGGCCAAGTAGGTTCTTGTTGTGCTAAGCATGTCCTTTTTGCACCAAGATGGTCCTTGTTGCGCCAATATGGTGATGTTTTTCCAACCTAGAAGTTCTTGTGCCACTCTTGATGCATGTTGCGCCATCCTTGGATATGTTGTGCCATCATGGTGCAAGATGGGTCATTTTGGTTCCATGATGAGCCATGGTATCCCTGATGATACAAGTATGCTATGAAGTCCTCTATGATGCTCAAAGATAATTCAAGGATGCTCAGAAGTTGGTATTGCTCAAGGATTACACAATGTTGTGCCACCATGATGGATGTTGGGCCATTAGTGTTCCTAATATGCCAGTTGTACATCACGAAGCTCCAATATGGCTCAAGGTGCTCCACCATGTGTGTTGCTAATGCTCATGGGTTGTATGACATTAAAGAATGTTCTAGAAGATGTTGCATGAAGGAATATGATTTGTTGTTACCGTTCATGGTCCTATGGCTCAATGGGCTTGGCCCATTAGGGTTTTAGGTTTGATCCCTCAACTATAAATAGGGATGCATGCCGAGTCATTTGTAGTGTCTTGTATCATGAATTCTTGAGTGATAGGAAAATCTCTATGTAATTGTACTGGTAACCTCTATTTGAGAGGTCTGAAATAAAGAATACTCCCCTCTTTCCAGTGGACGTAGGTCACCTTGATAGAACCACATAAATAATGTGTCTTATGCACTTATAGTTTAGCTTCTTATCTTCTTTTCTTCTTAACAGTAGTACATAGGTCGTAGCACAACTAAACCTAGATGTGCTCATAAGTTTTATTTTGGATAGGCCATATGAACTACCTCAGTAATGAGGCATTCCGCTGCAGCCATAAATTCCTGATGATCGGCCCTGCGGTTGTTGTCAATGGACCGGATCCCCATTTCGACCTTGAGAGAGATGCGCTCAGCAACCATACGCTCTCTCGTCTCAAGTCTTTCAACACGTTCAATTAAGGACTGCGGTCCTGGAATATCTTCAGATGGAGGTTGGGTAGGTTTAACCGCAACCAAAATTTGATCAACTTTGGCTTGGAGATTGAGGAATTCCTTCCTGGTGACATTATCCTTCTTCTTCTTCTTTTTCTTTTCTTTGGGTTTAGAAGTGGAATGTTGAGAACCATTGGACTCTTCTTCTTCTTCAAACATCATAAGGTGATCGTCTAAAGGATTTGGTTTGTTGACCTCTTGGATGTCTTCATCATCAAAACCGAAGGTAGGGGCTGAGCTGAGTTCAATTGCCGGCTCTTTGTCTTAAGATGGGTTGACTGTAGGAGATTGAACAGGAGTTGGAGTAGGAGGAACTTTTGAGGTACGTGCGGCTGTGGCTGAAGCTTGAGCTTTCAACAAAGTTTCTGCCATTTGATCCATCCAGGTTTGAACCTTTTGGATTGTGGCAGCAGTATGGGCATTGCTGATGGCATTTGACCAGTACGTGGCCACAGACAGTATTTCTTGTTCCTTCTGTTGTTGTTGTTTGACCTGTTGCTCTTTGCGGGCTTGGAATGCTCTTTTAAAGGCAACATATTTCTTGATTTCGACATCAGTAGTTGGCTGATACCGACTCCAAGAATCACTAGAGTCACCGCCGTCAATTCGTTGTGTTTGCACCAAGGTGTCCCTTGGGTTCACGGATCCTTGCACATGAGTGCTCACCGTGCCTAAACCACCTAAAAGGAATGGAAGCAGAGTAGGATTTCCTGGGCTTCCTTGGTCTCCTTGACTCGTGGTCAAGTCTGGCCTCAGCCCAGTTCTGGCATGGGCGAAAGAGATGCCCTGCGGATGGATTGGTGTTTGAAGTGTTTGGGATACATGAAAAAGGATGGAGTCTAACTCTTTAGAAGAAAATTTGTGCAATCGGGAAGCCCTGGAGACCTTAGGGCGATGTCCAGATTTATTTGCTTGAGATATAACTGGGGGGCTGTCTCCACGTTCGGATGATGAAGAGGATGAAACAATCTCACATGATGAGGTTGAGTGGTATTCGAGTGTGGTATTGAATGCATGTGCGGCCATCCCAAGGACTACCGGAGCCTGTTGAGAGGCTACAGTATCAGTCCGGTCACGCATTTGGCCAGAGGTTTCGGTTGTTTTTCTTTTCTTGAGGATAGGTATCGGTTGTCTATCTTCATCAGAGTCACTGCTCGATACAGTGGTGGGTTTGGTTTTGCGTTTCTTAGAGGGTGCGGTTTGTTTTGGGGCATTCTTTTTAGGTGTACTAGATTTCTTTTTTAGTTGCCACCATTTTTCTTCGTTGAGAAAAGTTAGATAGTGTAGTAGTAGAGGGGACTGTGATACCCTCAGGGAGAATGGTTGTGGAAGGAAGAGGTGGGGTAGAAGGGTATGGGACAATACCCTCCGTGGCCTCTATATGATCTGATACATCAGCAGTCTCAAGACCAAGCAAAGTAAGAATGTGAATGGGAAGCCGGTGGATAGGTCCAAATAAAGTTTGATCAGAGGAGGGATTGTACCTTTTGAGATCCTTAGTGACAAAGAAGTTGATGTCACTGCCCATGTTGATACCAGCATCCGCATGTAGATCAGATATGCATAAGGACCAGAATCGAGCAAATGTGAGCTGGTTGGGTTCTCCCTTGGGTGCTCTTTGGGGATATATTGGAGGAAATCATCCCAAAGAATTTGGCCATAATTGACATCGTGGCCCGTGTAGATGCTCCACACTAGTTCAAGGAGCTTCAAACCCATGTTGTCGATGCCTCCGGTTCTGCCAGATAGACAACGGATGACGAAATGGCATACGAACTGCCAAACCGCAGGCAGTTGGTTCTTCTTAAACTCACCAATCCCTCGGATCGGTTTCTGATAACCCATTTGGTAGAGTTCGATGGTGATGTCGGATAACGACGGTGTGAAGATCTTGATGGAGGGATGAATCAGTAGATTTATGGCAGATAAGAATTTCTCTTTGGTCAAGATGACCAAAGAATCATCGATAAGGTTGAGATGCACTTCTTGTGGGTTCTCCAATGGTCTGTATGCAGAAAAGGCACACTTGAAGAGTGTAGAAACAGGAACAACATCAGTGAACGCGTCAAATGGACAAAATAGAATATGGTTCTTGAGAAACTTGATCATAAGCTTTGTTGGGGCATTATAAGACGGATGATCTTCAAAAACTGCTCTGAAGTTACTTGAAGCTATCGTTGGAGATATGGAACCAGTTGGATTCATGGAGCCTGAAGCCTTGGATTGCTTCTTTGATGCACCTGATTTCGCCATTGAGAGATAAGAGAATGGAGTTCTTGAGAGTTATAGGAGTTTTGGAGAGTTGAGAGAGAACAATCGATTAAACAGAGAGCGTAAACGATTTTAGGGAAGAAGACGGGTTTATAAAGGAGGTAAAAAGGATTTTAACCCTAGGTAAAAGATAGAAGAGAGTAAGAAGTCGAATGGGGTTTTTGGGGGGAATCAATGATTTTGGGATTAAATCTCAGCCACACGAAGATGAAACGGGTTTTGGAAAGATTTTGAGAGATTTCAAAAAGGGTTTGCATTTAATGGAGGATTAGACGCATGGAAATACGTCAGGTAAACATGGGATGATGAGAGAGAAAGTTGTAACTGATGGGACGTGGTTGGGAGAGGAAAGGACAAGTTGAGGATGGATTTATTTGGGAATCGTTCTTTTTGTCATCATCCCTAAAATAGGTCTGATACGGGGTTTATTCAGAAAGGGAATGTGACAGTTTCTAAAGGGAATGTTTGTATTTTATTTAATGAAGGATCCTTAAATAGCACACAAAGATTCGAAAGTTAATGAAACTGTTGGAATTTATTTAATATGATTGTGGATGGAATTATCATTGTGGTTGAGAAACTTCATCGCGGATGAACAAAGAAGGATTTTAGAGAGAATCTGTGAGAAAAACACTTGTACAAAAGTTAGAAATAAAAGATCATTAGAACCCATGAGAAATACATATGACATATGGTTGCGGTACCTAGACTGCGGTACCAAAACCATCTATCATATGTAATTCTCAGTTAGAACTACAATGGAGACCAATGATGGTTTGCGATAGCTAACACTTCAGAAAGAATTGCAAGTCTGGATTCATCATTCCCAACATTTGTAAGAATGCATTGACTTTTGTAGATTCAAGTGCTTTTGTAAAAACATCAGCAATCTCTTCATGAGTAGGAACAAATATGAGTTCAATATTACCTTTCAGAATATGATCTTTGATGAAATGATACCGTAACTCAATATGTTTTGTCTTGGAGTGTTGAATAGGATTATGAGAGATCGCTATAGCACTTTCAGAGTCACAGTAAATTGGTATCCGTAGCATTCTGTACCCGTAGTCTAGCAATTGTGTCTTCATCCAAAGAACTTGGGAACAGCAGCTGGCTGCAGCCACATACTCGGCTTCTGCAGTAGATAGAGATACACACGTTTGTTTTCTTGAAGACCAGCTTACAAGTCTTCCTCCTAGGAATTGGCATCCACCTGATGTACTTTTTCTATCGATCTTGCATCCCGCATGATCCGCATCAGTGAAGGCTTGAAGACTGAAGTCGTTGCCTGCGGGATACCATAAACCCATTGATTTGCTTCCTTTAAGATACCGAAGAATTTGTTTGGCTGCGGTCATGTGAGACACTTTTGGATCAGTCTGGTATCTTACACATACACCAGTTGCGAAGACAATGGCAGGTTTGCTTGCGGTGAGGTACATCAGTGAACCAATGATACCTCTATAAGTCTTGTGATCCATAGATTCACCAGAGGGATCAACAGAGATCTTATAACTGAAGGTCATAGGGACCTTAGCAGAAGAGCAGTTGTCCATTGAATATTTCTTTAGAAGTTCAGTGGTGTATTTTTCTTGATGAATGAAAATTTCTTGCTGAATTTGTTTGACTTAAAGACCTAGAAAGAAATTAATCTCTCTATTCATGCTCATTTTGAATTTGTTGGTCATGAGCTTAGCAAATTCATCTACCATGCCTTGATCAGTCGACCCGAAAATGATATCATCCACATATATTTGTACCATCATAAGGTGGTCACCATTTGATTTTTTGAATAATGTGGGGTCAATCACTCCTCTTTTGTACCCAGATGAGACAAGGAATTCAGAGAGTGTCTCATACCAAGCTCTAGGGGCTTGTTTCAGACCATATACTGCTTTTTCAAGCTTGTAGCAGTGATTTGGAAATTCAATATTTTCAAATCCTGGAGGTTGTTAAAGATAAACCTCTTCTTTTAGTTCCCCATTGAGAAAAACACTCTTAACGTCCATCTAGTGTACCTTGACATTTTTGTGGGCTGCGTATGCTAGAAAGATCCGGATGGCATCCATGCGTGCTACCGAAGCATACGTTTCATCGTAGTCAATTCCTTCTAGTTGACTATAGCCCTTGGCAACAAGTCTTGCCTTGTTTCTGATGATTGATCCAGATTCATCTAGCTTATTCTTGAAAACCCATCTTGTACCAACAATAGTATGACCTTGTGGAAGAGGAACAAGTTGCCATACTTTGTTTCTTTAAAATTCTTCTAATTCTTCTTGCATTGTGGCTATCCAGTCCAGTTCAAGCAATGCCTCTTTGATCGTTCTAGGTTTTACCGAAGACATAAATGCTGCATAGTGGCAGTGATCAGATAAGTCCTTGGAAGATCGAGTCTGGATACCTGCGGATGGGTTGCCAATAATTTGACCTGGTGGGTGGTCTTTCGTCCATACATGAAGACGTGACATTAGATGATCAGCAGTTGCGGTAGAAGGGATATCTTGGATGTCAGAGGAATCTGTTGTTGGAGATGGCAGTTTCCCCTGGATTGGAGAACATCCTGCTAAATCATCTTGATCTATTGGAGAAGAATTTTCTTGAGTAATTGGCAGAGGTTGAGGTTCCCCCTGGATTGCGGATGGGAGTTCCTCTAGAACCTAAGAAGGTTCCCCCTGGAAAGCAGATGGGAAAGTGACATTTCTAGGATCGGGTCTAGTGTCAATATTCTCTATGAATTCATCATCTGAGTCCGAAGGTTCGTTTGATGGTGAAGCTTCACTTCGGGCAGGAATGTAAGCAGCATCAAGTACTGGAACCTCAACAGTTGCGACAAGATCTGGAGTAGAGCTTTCCCCCTCAACCGGAGAGGTGGAAGTATTGAGCGATACTACTTCAGATAGAGATGGTCCAGATATGTCGGCATATTGTTGTTGAGCTGCAGGTGACACCAGAACTTCGGATAGTTTCGCCGTTTCAATGGGATCAACAAGATCATCATAGTTGACTTCAACTAGATTCAGAGGTCCGGAAGCGACTGGAATGTCACTTTCCATGATTGCAGTGGTTTCGGTGGACGGAGGTGCGATGCTGATGTGAGAATCATCAAATTTCACATCAAAGCTTTCAATGATCAACCTTGTTCGTCTGATGAGCACTCGATATGCAACCTTGTTAGTGGAATAACCAAGGAAGATACCTTCGTCAGACATTGGTGCAAACTTGTTAAGTTGGACTCTATTGTTGATCACAAAGCATCTACATCCAAAGATATGAAAGAAACGAACATTAGGTTTGCGATTGTTGAGACCTTCATATGGTGTTTTATTGAGACTCTTGCACACGATACTTTGGTTTTGAACAAAGCATGCGGTTGCTACTGCTTTACCCCAGAAGTAGAGAGGAAGTTGGGCGAAGTTAAGCATGGATATGGCTGCTTCAACGAGTGTGCGGTTCCTTCTTTCTACTACACCGTTTTGTTGCGATGTATAGGGTGCTGAGAAGTTGTGAGAGATGCCTTTGGAAACCAAGAAACTATTGAGAAGATGATTAGTGAACTCAATTCCATTATCACTACAGATGCGTCTGATTGGAAGCTTGATTTGAAGTTCGATTTCTTTGATGAAGTTAATGAAGATTTGCGGTGTCTCTGATTTGAGTCTGAAAAAGAAGACCCATGTGAAGCGTGTATAGTCATCAACAATAACCAGTATATAATTTTTGTGGTGAAGACTGGCTACGGTTGAGGGACCGCAGAGATCAATGTGTAATAGCTCCAGTGGTTCAGAGATAGAAGAATCCATTATCAGAGGATGGCTTGCTTTTTGATTGTTTACCGCATTCACAAGCTGGACAAAGGGTATCGTTGCTAAATTTGAGAATGGGGAGACCGCGGACTAGTTCTCTAGTGACGAGGTTATTGATGTACCGAAAGTTGAGATGAGCTAGCTTGCGATGCCATAGCCAGCAGACTTCGGATATAGCTTTGGATAGAAAGCACAACTGCGGTTTACCAATGATGAAAGAAACATCCAGAGGATACATCGTGCCTTCGGAGCGAGATTTGATTAAGCAAGTGCTTCGATCACTCGTCATTATGTAACAGAATTGATCATCAAATTCAACACGATGTCCTGCTTTACATAGTTGGCCAACACTGATAAGATTGTGTTTAAGGCTTTCTACATAAGCAACCTTCTGAATGGAAAAGTTCCCCGTAGTGAGAACACCGTAAACTCGGATGATACTGTTTGCATTGGTGCCAAACGTGACATTTCCACCATTACATACAGGCCTGAAATCCCGAAGGTACTCTAACCTTCCGGTCATGTGCAAGGAGCAGGCACTGTCAATTAACCATTCTTCTTCTTGTTCCTCCTTTCACAAAGCCTGAGAATTACACGGTTAGTTTAGGCATCCAAACAAGTTTGGAGCCAGGGACAGTTGATGTATTTTTAAGTGATGCATAGTCCGAGGTTGCATGGACAGGTCTTTTGTGAACTTTTAGACCTAGTCCTGGGTGTTTGTTCAGATTTGGATTGTTGCGAGGTTTTTGAAAAGTACAAGGTTTCTGACTTTGATTTGACTTGACATGAGATAAAACTTTTTGACAGCTGCACTGACATTGACAAAAAGAGAGTTTGTCATTGACTCTGACATTATGCTTGGTCAGCGGTTTATAGAGTGAATTGGACTTGGTATTGGTCCGAGGTGGGTAACTTCTGAAAGATTTGACATTTGGTTTCTGAAAAGGTTTTTTTGAATGAAGTTTTGGACTGTGAGATTTAACATGCATGTTATTTGGTTTCTGAAAAGTTTGTTCTGAATGAGGTTTAGCACGTGTAAATCTTTGAGTCCCTTTAGGTGGATTTGGTAAGATTCCCTTCCACTTGTTTTGATGTGATTTTAAAAGTGTTGGAGTGAGTAAAATTCCTTTCCAATTAGGGTCTTTTGAGGAATAGATCTGAAAAATGTAGTTTCTAACAAGTTTGACACCTTTTGGGTTATGTCAGAAGTAGCAGGAATGACTTTTGAAACCGAACTTCCTTTTTTGCTTGTTTTTATGAAAGAAGAGTTTTTTGAAATGTAGTTTGTGAAAACAAATTTTTCTGGACTCTTAGATTTTGGAATGCTCACATGTTTCTTATTTTTTTGAAAAGCTTTGTCTGTTTGTGCTTCGAGATCTAATTTCTTCTTTGAAAGCTCTTTTTTCCAAGGATTTTGGTGAACCGCAGTCATTGTTATTCAACTGCGGTTTCCTGGAACCTCTTGAACGATTTTGAAAACGTGGGCTAGAATCATCAGAACTTGAGGATTCTGGAATTTGAGAGCATTGACCTACTTCAAAATTTTCTATAGGTAACTCATGAAAAATCGGCTGAAGAGTTGTGGTTCCTTGAACTGATTGTTTTGGTAGAGATGATTTGACTACCGTAGAGTAGGTTTTAGATGAAACTGTGGTGGGACACTTCTGGGACATTTGACTACAGTGTGGAACACTGTGGTCTGAGGACAAAGATGGAAAGTCCTTTGAGACTTTGGGGCCTTCAACAACAATTTCTTCATCAACTACGGATGAAGTTTGAGAATTTGAATGAGTGGTGCCACAGATGGGAGTTTGATCACATGTGTGACCAGAATCCTCGGGCACAATTTCCTCAATGACACAATTATTGCTCAAATTGTGTAATCTACCGAAGTGAGTTTTGATATCTTCGAGAAAAGTCTTGTCATTGACAGGGAAATGAAATTCTCTATTAGGAGGGATATACACTCTGTCTTTGTTGAACCGGGGTGAGGAATCCATTGTGGTAGGATACCCATTTGACCAACCCCAATTATATGTAATGTCCACGGTTCCATTGTTTACCAAATTTTCAATAGCCTCACTTTCATTAAATAATTTTTCAATTAAGAGATTTAAGCGTACAATTTCTCTCTGAGCTAAATCTCTCTGGTTCAAAGCTATCTCTAATTGGGTTTCACTTAGCATTCTACCATCTTTCTCTAACTCTAAATCCTTCTGTAACATTGTCATCTTAAGTCTCTTCTTATCCAGTCTTCCTCTCACATGAAACATCTCTTGGGACACAATGTTCTTCTCATCTAAGGCTTTGTTATAGTCTATAAGGACGGCAGCACAAGTGTCATTAAGATCATCTATGTAGGGTTGATGGTCATGCATACTATAATTTAAAGTTTGGATCATGAGTTTTACCTGTTCAACGATTCTTAGAGTCTCATCCTTTGCCATGTAGCAGTAGTTTATGTTCAACATTGCTGACCCATCATCATCCGTAGTGGCCAGCATGCAAATTTTCCCTTTTCCTTTAACACTGCTGATGGTCTCTTCTTCATCTCCTGATGACCAAACTTGATGGTCTCTTTTAACTTGGGCCATATATTCCCTTGCCTTTTCTTTTTCTTCCAACTCTTGAGCCATTCTAAGATAGAATGCTCTCTCCTTGACTACATTGGCCTTACAGTCTTTTGCGAAGTTATTTTCTTTATTGCATTTGTCACTACAAGAAAAATACCCTTTTACGACGCGCAAACAACGACACTCTTTGATTTATGTTACACAAAAGAGAGTGACGTAAAAAAAGTGTCATCTCTTAAAAAAATTTAAGGATTTAGGTCATGCATTATCGCGCGCCCTTAAATTAGTGACGTAAGAAAAAAAATAAAAACACGGAGGGCGCTGTATCTTAAATGGGCGTCCTCTGTAAGTGTCGCTTTATAATTTTAATGAACACGCGCTTAGTAGATACGGGGGAGAATGAAATACCCAAAATTTTGAAAACCCACCTTATTCTTTTCTACCTTCTTTGTATCTTTCATCTTCCAATCGATTCTCCCCTCTCCCTCTTCTCCGATCCTCCCTCCTTCTCCCTCTTCTCCGAATCCGCTTCTCCACTACTCCTGACCTTACTTATTAATTGTCTCATCGGATCTCTGCTCTAGTGTCACTCTGAAGATCAAGAAATTTCAATCCCTAATCTCCCTCTGAGACAGAGATGAAAAGAAAAGAAACATGAAAAATGCACCTATTGGTTTTAAGACTTATGAAAAATAGTATTTGTGTCTCATCAGCATCCTCAAGCTGAGTCGATCAATGATTTCAACTCCCCTCGATTGTAGTGTCGATCGGGAACTACTACTCCTCCACCACGCCATGATGAATGAGATCTCTTCGTCAATCAGAGCTCCCAGTTTGACCACCCCTAATCGACCACCTCTAGTCAACTTGATGAAGATTGTCGAGGATGTGAAGGGAGTAACCAAGGAAACACTAAATTCCTCACGTATTTTTCATCAAGTCATAACAAATAGATTCTTCAGGTTGTCAGATCTTATAATCACTCTTCTATAAAGGTATCGATGTTCAAGAATTCAGTATTAGGTTATTAGCATCTTTTTAATGGAATATAATTAACTTTAATCAAATTTTTATGTCTTTTATCTTTATTTTTTTCTTTTCCCCAAAATTTTAATTTCATCAGGTTCATCCGTATCTTGTTGGACGCAGGGGCAGAACCACTTAGTTGGCAGGGGTAGCCTGTGCTACCCCTCAAAAATTCCCGAGGAAAAGACTGGAGAAGCAAATCAATGGTATGTATCTCGATTACTCAAGGTGCTACTTCTCATATAAATTTTATTCAACTCAAGAGCTTGTTAGAAACCCTAAATAATCATGAGTATGCAATTGCTCTGGATCAAGGCTACTGCACAAGGTCAATAATTTTGAGGGCCCATAATTGTGTATGTCTAATAAATACGGCCACAAGATATGAAGAATATCACTAATAGCGAGACAAAATTTTCTTTCCTGAAAAAGGGGGAAAAACAATGAAACATACGCCAAATACTTATATATTGTGAGCGAGGAAAAGGCTCTCTATCATCCCTAACCACTACTCATATACGGCTGCACGATTGTTGGCCGTCTAGTAAGTTTGGCAGTAAAGATGACAGCAGATTGTTTTAAGAACCTAATTATTTGAGATAATGCTTATTAATAATTTTACGGTATGTTGATTTTCTTAAAGGTTAAGGTTTAATGTTTTTCTTGGATGTTGATAATTAAGTAGGGACTAATAAGTTTTAATGTTCTCTTATTTTTTTTGTTTGAAATTTGCTTTCAGTTAAAGGTTTTTGGTTTTTTAGGAACTGTTGCATGTCAAACTTGTTTTTGTACTATTTAAATTGACTTGCTTACTTTTATTCAAGTAGCATTGTAGAAGATTTCACAACTATGATGGTCTTTTATAGTTATGCTCTTTTTTCATAGGTTTTGTTAATATTCAAGATTGTAATTTGTAGAGTTTATGCAGTTTGGACCTGCCACCCCTGCTTGGTTTCTTTGGTGTAGAGATGTTTTGATGCTATTTCTTTTAATGTTTCCCCTCTCCTTGGGTGTTGCTTTCTTTGGATGTTTGTTGGTGTATGGAAATCTCATTGGTTATATTGCATGAAGTTTTAAATGGATTGTGATTTTGATACTTCTAGTTTTGTGTGGATGGTGTGTGACTATTATGCAACCTATCAGATCTCAAGTTGGGTGATTTTTTGTGTAGCTTTACTTACAACTAGCCAATGCCATCAATTTACGCCTGTCAAGCGTTGATGTAAACATAAAATTTACAAGGTATGGCTTTTCTCTTTAATCTATCTCTCTATATTTGCCTCTTTCTAAATAGTGAAATTCTTTTAGTTAAGTTGGCAATTACTCTTTATATAACCAATGAGTTTTTATGGTTAATTCATATAACAATTTATATTTTATCGGGATATTTTTATGTGCTACTCCTGGAGAAAGTTTCTGGTTCCGCCTATGGTTGGACATATGTTATGGAATGAAGTAGAGAAATCACCATCTGTGTTGGAGTTTATTCTCAAAGAACATTTGCCAAAGTCAACTCCTGTGACCCATATTGGTCAAGGTCATGAGACAAGTTCATTTAAATCCAACTTTGCGTCTTGGTCAGCAGCTTCAGCAAATTCTGTTCCTCAGGAAACTAGAGGAAAAGTAACAGGTAGATTTTTTATGTATTTTTGTTACATGGTACATCGCTTTTTGGATTTTCTAGGGCTATTTTCGACTTTTTCTAAAACTAGCACTCTTGTTCTAATTACTAGCTCTGCTGAAGCAACAAGGCGCTTTTGTCAAAGGTCAGACAAAAATGGCTTCTGTAGAGGAGGATGTTCCACCTTTGCTTGGAGAAAATGGAAAAATTAAGGTTTCAGATCAAAAACTTGTTGCCACATTTAGATTTAATGTAGAAAAATAAAATGATTAGTTATATTTATATGTTTGGTTTGAATTGGACAAGGAAATTACAATTCTTTGTCCCACCTAATAAAAATGGGACATGGGCATCTCTCATCTGTGTAAAAGACGAGAATACCCTTGCAACAACCATGAATAAAGTTAGTTTTTTTGGTGTGTGGGATGATTGTTGATTAACTTAATAATTAATGTTGGTTTGAATTGGCAGCCATAGTATCAGGTGGAAAGGGTACATCACAAGACAAAATCAGAACTCTGAGGGAAGCGTGTGTGACAGTGGTGGAATCACCAGCAAAGATTGGAGCTGCTATGCTTGAGGTGTTTAAACAGAGGGGACTTGTTTGAGTGAAGACCATGTTTAAGAAGAACAAGAAGAAACCATTTTTAGTTTAGAATAATGAAGATAAACACCCAGACGAGTTTATATGGTTGGATTTTAATCTTGATGAGTATTTTTAGCGATCTTTCTCTTTTTCTTTTTCTTTTTTTTTTGTATGAAGCCAAAGCCAAAGCCAAGTGCAATGACATATTTTCTTCTTAGTTTTGCAAACATGAAAAAAGTACAGGGATTTGGAATTGAGATAACTGTTTTAGATTTTGCTTATGTGTCAAAAACAAATTCCAAAAACTTGACAAGAAATGTCTGAGTATTGCTAGTATTAACTACCAGATAATGAACATAACCTTGTTTAATCTATATTGGAAATTTTGTAAAATCTTCACGTGAATACATATCCAAAAATTATGAATAATTTTGGATCTCGAATTCAAATATTTGTGAATTCGCCTAGTTATTAGTAGTCATATTCTAGAAAATATAATTAAATGAAAAAGATTGTTCAACCTTGCAGATGGAGACTGAGGGGCATGAAGTTGTGGAGACTCCGTTTCTTGAGATTCTTGTTGCTGGAGGAAAGGTTTGTAAATTAAAAAGATGATCACTTTTTCTGCATGTAGTTTGTGATTGTTGTAATATAAGTCAACATAGTTTTGATCTATGAATGTAATATAAGTCAACATACTCTGATGATTTTTAATTTTTTTTTTGTTCTTTTATATATTTATAGATGGGTATCAGCATGTCAAGAAGTCACTTTAGATGAAGAAGCAGACGAGTCGCCCATTTTGCACTCATACAGGTACCTCCATTGTTCCTGGATATACACCGAGACCATTTTGCACTCACATAGGTACAATTTTACCCTTACTTTCCATTCCAATAAAACTTTTTTTTAACAATATTCATCAATTTTAAGAAGGGAAAATTGGTAAAAGGTTGGTCACTGTGTGTGTGTGTGTGTTAGCTTAACCCCAGATTAAACACTGTCATATTATATAGTATATAGTTACTGTTAACTCATTAAGCCAATTGTGTCGAGATTAAGTAGAGACTAAGACTGTATTGATCAGGTGAAATAATAATTTATTTCATGCATATTTTTTAATGCCATTAAAGTTAAATTGTAGGGACAAATGCAAATCACAACAATATAATGGGTTGGTTGGTTTTCTTTTCTGATTTGAACAGCCAGACACTCTCCTGCATTGTAATTTGAAAAAATATATTTTCTATTATATCGTTATACTTCTACTTTTCTTATTAAGACATTAAACTTTGAACAATCTACTCGATTCTAACATTATAATGAAAGTGGAATGCTATAATAAACAAATATATGAAAGTATAATGCTATTTCTATCAGTTTAACACTCTAATTGATAAAAGTAGGTAATAATCAATCTACAGAACAATTATATATTTATTTACATGTACAGGTTATATGTGATGAGGCTTTGAAAGAAGTAGCTAAATACAGGAGAAAAAAATACGTGTTTCCCTAATTCAAGTTTCCATGTCAATAGTTCTTTTGAGAGGCTTGAATTGGGAGGAATAGTTAGGAATCGATTACATTTGTGCTAGGTAAGTGGATATGAATGTATGTCCTATTTGGATATTGTAATTCGTTAGGGGAAGTGATGACATGATGAAAAATTTAATGTATTGCATTTATATAGTATTGGAATGATTAGTTGTATATGACATACTATATATTGTGAAATGGATTGTTATTTTTTTGTAAGATATGTTATTTTGTATATGTGTAAATGAGTCTCGTAAAGACGCGTCGTAAATGTATATTGTAAATGGTTGTTGAAGTTTATGACACGCAAATAAGTGTCATCTTCATTTATGACAGAGGATTTAATGATACGCATTACGTGTCATTAACACGCGCGTCGTAAGGTTACGACACGCGAATGTGTGTCGTCTTCCTTTATGACAGGGCCTTCATTGATACGCATTGTGTGTCGTAAACGCATGTCGTAATTGCGCGTCGTAAATGAGCATCGTAAATGCGCCTCATCTCTCTTTATGACAGGGCCTTCCTTGACGCGCATTTGCGCGTCGTCTGAGCCTTTTACGACACGCAATGAGCGTCGTAAAAGGTTGTTTTTCTAGTAGTGTGTGACAAATCACAACATCAGTCTTGTCTTCTGATTGAGTACCGGAGTCATTGTTCTGAGGAGACTGCGGTACCTCCATTGGTTGATTGTTCTGAGAGCCTTTAGGATATCGAGAATGGTTGTTCTGAGGACCGAAGTTACGGTTGAATGGAGGTTTGGTGAATTGTTGATTCTTGCGGAAAGAAGAAGGTGGTATGCGGTTGAATTGTTGGCTAACCAGAGCAATAGCCTTCTGAAATTCTTCTTCATCATCATACTCAGAATTCGCTTTGTATGACTGTGGTGAGGTATCATACGATGAAGAGTAGGGTGACTGCGGTGGAGCTTGTGCTATGAGAGTAAGTGGTCCTCCGAAGTCAGCACAGTCTTTGAGTACAGTGGATTCTTGTGCTTGGAGCTCTCCATAGAGTTTGTAGAGTGATAAAGAGTGAATCTTCCTGTCGCCTTGGACTATCATCTTAGCCGTAGTCCAATGTCTTCCTAAGCCGTTAAAGAACTGAAGATTGGTTTCATGGTTGCTGCGGATGGTACCAGCATTTGATAACTTTGTGACTATCAGGTTGAATCTCTTAAAGGAGTCTTCCAAACTTTCACCTGTATGAGCTTTGAAGTTGTTGAAGTCGTTGAGTGCGGTAGTGAGCTTCTTATCTTGTGCTTGTTCTGAGCCTTCGTACAGGTTCTTAAGTACATCCCAGATCTCTTTTGCTGACTTGCAGTTTATGATAATATCAAAGTTGTCAGGACCAACACCACAAGAAATTTCATAAAAAGCAACAACATCATTTTCCATTTTATCGAGATCATCCTTGGTGGGACGGCTCATGGTTGGTTGCCCTCCTCTTAGCCTGGTTGTCGCGCCGTCAGTTTGGACTAGTGTAAGGACCGGAACGTGTGGTCCTTCTTCCACGGATCGCCATACATCTCTACCTAGTCTTCTTAAGTACCTCTCCATTCTTTGTGACCAGTGATGTTATTCATTTGCTACTAATATTGGAGCTCGGTTAGAACCACCAACACTATTGGAGACATTCAGAGATAACGATTGTGCCATTTTTTTTTTGAAATGAGCTTTAGTGGTATAGAAGGCCTAATGAGAAAATCAGAGTTCCAATATTCAAAAAGCAACCACATTGGCTCTGATACCAATTGTTGAGAGAAAAACTTGGAGACACACTTGAACAGATGTTAGAACAAGTATATTGCGGAATAGTTAATCTCAAAGGATCTAAAAGCTCAACAATAATATAGTTAGATAGTTAGATAGTTAGTTGCGGAAAGTAAAGAAATATAAATGACAGCAATTGTTATATCAAGAATACACTTAAACTGATTCATAACAAGGAATGCATTCACTCCGAGTTAATAAGGAAGATCAAGTTTAGTGATTAAGTCTAAAAGACTTGCTACGGAGAGAGGTTATAGTTTGATATGTTTCAGTAAAAATTTAGAGTGAGAAGGGTAGTAAGATAGAGAAATGAAGAAGATAACTTGGAGAAATATATTCAGAATAATTCACAAGTCATCAAGTGATAAGAGAGATGGTTGAAGAAGAAATCTTGTGTAGTAAGAAGTTGTATTTAATACATCAGAAAGAGTCTCTATTTATAGAGTCTCAGAAATAAACAACTACTCTATAAGCAGTCGTGCAAGGCATGCTGGATAATAAAATACATTACATAAGGATAAGAAAAACATAACAATGGACTGCGGATGCTGAAGAAGAACTAACTCCGGGTGCTGAGATGATCGCGGATGGTGAACCGTTGCGGTAGATAGATGGTTGCAGTGTCTTAGTTCAAGAGGGTCACTTTTATGTTTCAACATAAACATCTTCATCATATGAGATGCCGAGACCGGAAAAAGTTTCAACATTTTGGTTTCCAAGCATTAATTTTTTTTTAAAGTCAAATAACACAACGATGCCATAAAGTATAAAGTAACATACACAAAGCTTGAAAACCACAAAGTTTCTAGGTAATGAATCATCGATCTAACGATTCGTTTTCCTCACATTAAATTAGCAGTACAAATTAAGCAGTAAAAATAAATCTGCAACATCAAAATGGAGCAAATGCAAATAACGCAGAAATTTATTCATTAGGATTCGAGCTTGATGAATTAGGCACTTCCATCAATACAAACCCATTGACCCACAAAGACGGATTCACAATTGATGTTGGGATTAATTGCCAAAAACGATGCCAAACTCATCCCAAACTCTTTGCTAATGATGGTGCAGTCATCGCCAGCTTCAACACCGACAACTTGGCTGCACACAAGGGCTGATTTTGCCTTCTGGACACCATCTGGATGTTGACGATTCCATTAATCAAAACACTCATCCATGTGTTCATATGCAAATTGAAAGAAGAAAACGTTCTGATTTTGGTAGCACTTAACAAGTTGGAAACTAAATGACTTACCGATTAGGGTGAATCTGCTTTCCGACAATACAATGAGCATCAGGAAAAGTGAGAGTACTGCTGCCATCTTCACAAACAATGAAGCGTTCTTGGCCATGGTGTTATCGAGTTTTCTTTCCTTCTTTGGCAAGAAAGATGAAGATACTGGGATACCTGATCTGAGTTCTTGATATATAGTGATATTTATAGCGAAAGATTTAGATAAATTACTACGATATGTATCCTTACATGAGCCAAATTCACATTGTAATCTGAGAATTTTCAGCCGGCCATTGTTCTAGTTAAAGTTTCTTGTTTTTACTTTGTTTCCATTGATTCCTAGCAACAAAGTTTAAGCTATACTAACAGTCTCAAACTTACCAACGGGCTGCATCGTGCGATTAAAAGTATTACTTTACTATTTATCTCAAATATCGATCGCTTTCTTGAAATTTGTACTATGCTTAATCTTGCAAACTCATCAGTAAAAATATCTAAGACAAGCATATTTTATTAACTTGAGCAAAAAAAATTGGAATAAACAAGAAAGATACACTGAGAACGATCCAGTGTTTCACTATCAGTTATTCATCATTAAAATTAATGTTACATGCACACCAATATTAATTACCAAAAGCATGAAATGCTTTTATTCTATCTCCAAGTTTATCCATGAACATTAAAGTGAAACCCCAAATTCTTCGGTAGAACTATTCACTTTTAACTTTGCAATTTTATAAACAGAAAAAATCAAATTACCGTAATAACCTTTACCATTTTCTAAAATAATTTAAAATCATATTATTATTAGCCGAATTTTTAAATAGAGGGTACGTAGTAGTTGTAAATTCTATTTACCAAAGTCTTCTATTTTAGTAATTATTTACCTGTTGTAGTTTAGAAATTAGTCTTTAAATGATAATTTTGATAATTACTGGGCCCATTTTTTACACCAAAAAAGAAACAAGAAATCACGTTCTGGCCATTTCCTCTCCGTCCCTATTGCCGTCAAGGGTAGGACGGTAAAATCGTCTCCCATGCTTATTTCTCTATATGAGTTTGCTTTCCATTGAGTTTTCCGGCGATCTTCCTCCGTCACCGACCATGGTGGACGGCTCTTCTCGTAGAACTTGGTTTTGCTATAGTTGTGTACCCAGATTCCAAACATGAAGAAGGCCACATAAAAAGAAGTTGAAAAGCTGAGTAACATCGTTGCGGGATTAACCGTGTCCTTTTTCCCGGTGAAATCTCTCATCATATTTGGTAGCAAAGTATGGTTGTAAATATATGTATTCATCACCATGATTGCCTTTATCAAATGTCTTTCTTAAATGAGGCAATTTGAAGATGTCTTCAAACATCTTATCAAAGCAATGCCCTACACAAGGAGTCAGACAGATGTTCGGGCATTATAAAATAAGAATATAAGTGCTATGGCTTTGAAAAAATAAGTCTTACCGGCAAAAACAATGTTGCCCGCAATATTGTGACAATTTCAATAACGTCATGCAGACTGACTTTAATTTTGGACGAACCGGTCAAATAATATGAACATGTTATCATCGATATGTGAATAACTAAATGCATCAACCAGTTCAACGAACATACTTCCTCGGGGAGTTTTCACTAAGAAATTGATTAGCGCCCTTCCGTTCCTGTCCCTCCATCGATCCATCCGCCATTAAGGAACATTCATAGGACATTGTCTTTTCAGCCTCATTTTCATTCAAAATTTTCTTAGTGTGTTCCAACTCAAGCTTCAACATCGAAACTTGGATCTCATGATAGCTAGGCGGTTTCAAACTATAACCATGTCTGCTACCGCTTCAAGTGCGGGCCCTAAAATCTCATGTTTCATGGCGTTGGATGCAACACTCGCATCACATATATCGAATGTGAAATGTTTTGGACCAGTTGAGTAAGAAAGTAACATGAAACATGAAGAAATAATAAGAAGAAAGTAGTTGACTAAGAAAACAACAAGAACTCAAAAAGACTAACAAAGACTTTAGTTTAAAGTTTACATTGATCAAAAGAGACATGTTAACGGCAAACAAATAGAAACAAAAGTGATCAAAACAGGAAGTAGAAGTGGTCATTGTAGGTAGCAACGTAGAGACACAAATTGAAAGCGGAGTGATTTGTATTTACCTGAAGCCCTAATTCTTGTGTTTCGATTTTCCCCATAAAAAAAGGGAAAAAACAAAGAAATACATATTGTCGCTATTTAGTCCGCTTTCTGTCGCTAAACACAACATAGCACCACTTTACCTATTTACGATGCTATTCGCAGTAGGGACCACTATGCTTGTTATGATAATTCTGGTTGAGACAAAGAGTCTCAACCATAGCTTCTGCATACACTGCACGGGAGATTAGATAATTAGAAAAATGCATTAATAAGCGCCTTTCCAAGTAATAAAGTCGGGATTGGGAGATGATTGACCATTTACCTCTTTGGATGCCAATGAATAAGATATGAGTAACATGGTTTCGCCAAAGAAGGTAGTTGGAGTATGAGAACTTGATCATGATAAGGTGAAAATATTAGCAAGAGGAAGAGATGAACTAGTAGTGGCTTAAGGCATTGAGTCATTGATGACCGTTGGTGAAGGGAGAAGACAACGACAACGATTAGGATAACAATCAACTAAATGACTGATACTATATAAGAATTAGGATGGAGATGGATACAGATGTAGCAACGAGTTTAGAATTAAGCAATTTAGCATGAGGAAGAATGTCCTAAACATATTTGGATTGAGTGAGAAAAATACCAACATCCATGTAAGATTCCACAAGCCCAAGGGATAACTGAGACGACCTAGAACCTCTTCAGCAAATTGATTACTGAGAAGAGAAATGAAAGCTCCTGAATTAGAGGCAGGTTGTTACATGCTAAGATAGTATATCAACATTGAGAATTGAGTATTAAATCCTATAGCCTTTTATTTAATACAAGGATGGATGTATCTACACAAATACAAATAAGGAAAGCTTGATTTAATACCTGGTGCTTGATTTAAGTCTTAAAGAGCCTTTTCTGATGACATACGTAATGAATAAATCTTTAATCAAGGAAAACCAGTGGTTGCTCTATAAACAAAATGTAGGTGAGATGCCCATTTAAGAAGGTATTTTTCACATCAAGTTGATGTAAAGACCATTTATGATAACAACAATAAAATACATATTACATATAGTTGATGCCTTGATAATGAGCCGAAAAGTGTGAGAATAATTTTGCTCTAGAATATGAGTAAAACCTTAAGGTGGCCAATCGAGCTCTAAGGTGTTCAACTATGCCATCAAAGTGGAACTTCTTCCTAAAAAAACCCATTTCAATACCACTACATTGTAAGAAGTTGAGTGTGGAACTAAATCCTAAGTGTTGTTGCTACATAGGGGTGAACATTTATTTTTCCATTGTCATAGTCAGTATGGGTTCTTACTAGTCAAATTAAACCATTTGGGTACTTCATTAGAAAATAGAGGAAGATGAAGACCACAATATGCAAGTTCAATAAGATAAGCAATATGTTTTTTTTTAATTCTAGCATATGATCGAGTAACCATGGGATGTTTAGAGGATGGTGGTTTACAAGAGAATGAGTCAAGGTTGGAAAAAGATTACCCAACAATTGATGAAGGCGATGACGTTGTGGTGTTGCAAAGTGTTGGACATCCATGGATTTGAATGATAATAACAGCGCAACAGTTACAGGTAAGTAGGAGGCAGCCTTGGGTGAGTGTTTGCTGTTAGCCATGAGTGGATCAGCAACCACATCAGGTTGATGTAGGAAAAGCTGACGAGCACATAATGGAAAAATAGTTTGTGTGGGAATAGGAGATATCAGTTAACAAAGTAGTGAAATACACGCTTATTGAATTGGGCATGGTAAGTAGTATAGATTCGTTTGGTAGAGGGATCAAACATCAGTTGCCTTTGTATTGGGAATTTATCTAATAAAGATACACTAGATGTTACAAGGTGTGTATTTATGTGTAGTATAGTCATGTTGGGAAGAGGAAACTGATCATCTGAAATCATGGAAAGCATGGAAAACATCATAATTTGGTACTATGGCACAAATAAGCTCAAATGAACTTTTGTGATCTAATAGCTTAAATATTAGACGAATAATATTATATGTAGGCATACTAAAGGAAATAATCCAAATATATGTTGGGGTGGGCTTTGAAAAACATAAGAAGACATGTTTTAGTATTGCGATGTATTTCCTCATCCCAACCACTTGCTAAGGTTTGTAGGGCACACAATATGATGAAGAGAACTATTAATAATAAGAATGGTACAAGCGTTGTGGTTGAGAAATTCAGTACCACTATCGGATTGGAAATTGTTAATCTTGCAAGAAAATTGTGTTCTCACAGAGGTGAAGAAATTAACGGATATATCATAAAATTCGGATTTTTCCTTTAGTGCATAGAACCAGGTAAAGCTCAAATTATCACTAAAAAAATGTCATAGTCTAAGTAGCCTTACAATGAGGCAATACTAGTAAGGCCTAATAAGTCACATTTTACCAAATTCTACACATTTAACAAATGTTTTAAGTTATTATCAAACTTTAAGTGTTTAATTTAGAAAGCACAAAAGATAAACAAATATTTCATTTAGGGAAAATGGAACTAAGAGAAAAATGCGCAAACTTATTCAGTAACAAAATAATATCAAATCTATATGACTCAATGTACTATTTGAAACTCAAAAGAGAAATTTAGTTTCTTGGTTTCTAATGCTACTAGAAATTCCTCTTGTCCTTGCTCAAGAACGTAAAGCCCTTGCACACAAATTCCTTTTGCTAGAATTTCTTTTGTGACTCGATTCCGAATGACATAAAATAGTTAGAAAATAAAACCTACATTGGAGAGTTTATAGTAAGGATATCTATTAGTTCAATTTTATGGGTGACTCAAGATTTGCCATTAATCTATAAAATATTTACATAATTACCATTTCCAAAAATAACATATTCTATTCCGAATATGATGAAGAATTGTTAGGTGCAATTTGTGCACTTATTTTGCACGTCTATTTATGCATTTTCATTGCATTTCACTTCCTAATTCTTGAATTTAGTTAAATATTTGGGCACTTGCATGTTTTATTCAGAATGCTGGTACTTCACTATTTTTTATTTATTTTCTACCTATTATGGACCACGGCGGATTGGAGCTATAGAGGCGAGCATGGAGGTTAGATGATGGAGCTTGGAGAATTGGAGCATGAAGATGAGATGGATTGGTTGTGTCGCAGAAGAAAACATGAAGACATAACTCAAGTAGTTGCATTTCATCATAGCAAAGGACCATATTTGAAACATGGTCTGTGTCACATCGACACGGGTCTTGTTTTTCTTTTTCATCATATATTTGAGCAACACGACTTGACTTGAAACTAGACCGGAAAGAGAGCAAAGTTTGAAGACTGGTTGAAGTCTTAGCAAAAAGCACATGTTGATTCAAAACATATAGTCATGCTGAAAACACATGGCCATGCCAAAAATGCATGGTCTTGAGTCAAACACATTAGCAGTTATTTCTTGTGCTAGAAAGGAAGAACTCAATCATTTTACAGAAAGGAACGATTTTGAGATTAGAGAAGGCGATTTTTGGAGCTTTTGAAGACTTCTTATCATTCCAACCACTTTTGATTTCCATTTGTAAGCATTAAACACTTCGAATTCCATCTTTTTGTTTGATTTGTTCTTAGCCATGTGTGGCTAAGAAACCATAATTGTTAGTTCTTATTCAAAACATATTAATTGTTTCATTTGATACATATGGCTTGATGTTTGATTTATGGTTATATTCTAGTGACTGCGTTCTTGTTTAAACTAGAATCATTTAATTTGATTTGTTTGATTGACTACTTTTATGAATTGAATTCTTATGTAGTTAGTTAACTTTTAAAGCACCTAATTGTTTTATGATGTTAATCATTGGTAACAAACAATACATTTTCTTATTGTCGAATATATACCACATGTTTTCACACTTCCAACCATGTGAGAAGAAATGGATATTGTTGGAAAGGTTGTACAAAACTTAATATGGTTTTTCAATACAATCTAAAAGTATGTTTAGGTTAAATTATTGAAGTTAGGTCTATTCAAAGAGCGTG
Source organism: Lactuca serriola (assembly GCF_051521515.1). Lineage (NCBI taxonomy): Eukaryota > Viridiplantae > Streptophyta > Magnoliopsida > Asterales > Asteraceae > Lactuca > Lactuca serriola. The sequence continues at coordinate 91,769,017 of NC_136411.1, read as the reverse complement.
TTTTGATTATATAATTTGGCAAGCGTGATGTATTAGAGCGTGTTAGTATCTTTCAGTACCAACGTAGTATAGTAATCATGAATTGCATCATGACATAAACAAATTGAATGATAACATTGATATTGGAACTAGAACCATTTAACTCATTGCTTACAAATCTACTTCATTTTCTGCTTGTTCTTAAAGTAGATTGTTATTTCCATCATTTAAGATTGTGCAAACAAACCCCTTTTTTGTGACCAAAGTATCTTGTGTGAAGAGGTATAGACTTTTATCCCATGTCTTTAAGGATTGACCCTGTTTGCCTTGTACTGTTTTTTAGTGCATTCATGAGGTAGTGTATTTGGAGTTTATAGTACCCCTATTATTTTTTGGACGCGACACACCTAACAATTTGGTGTCATTGTTGAGACACAGTGTTACTAATTATGTATGTGAAGATCTTTTCACATATGTACCTTATTACCAGTCGATACAGATATTGAGAAGACACTGAAGAGGATACAGAAGCTAGCGAAGCTTTGAAAGAAGCAACCGGATTTTGACTCCATTGGGGATCTTTTAACATTTTAACCAAAAGATGATGCATGTGTTGACAACTAGCATTACATTCATGTTTGTTTCTTCCTTTTGGTAAGAAACTTTGTTTTGCATCAATTAAATTTGTTGTTGTTTTGGAAGATCTTTCAAATTTGAAAAATTACAAATAACAGAAAAATGTAATTTCAGGAACTCATATGAATTCAATATGACACAGGGGTTAGGCTAATCCATAAGAACACATTTTTTTCATGTTCAGTTCAACCTAATTGGATTTCAGGCATGTACAAATCTAAGAGAAGTGTTTCTGTTTTTTAGGCCTAAATGTTTTTATATTTGTTTATTTCTCTTAAAAGAAGTTTATTTCAATAGGTTTAAATCCTACGCCCTAAATATAGAATATGATTTATTTCCATAAGTATCTTTCTTCCTTTTTCTCTTAAATGGTTAAATCTATTTTGGAAATGTTATGTCATTTCTCAATAGGTTTTTGGAAAAATATTGGTTTTTGTTTTGTTGTTAGGACCAGAGATACTAATTTTACTTTTTAGTTTTAGATTTCTCTGTTTTACTTTTGGTATGCGTACTCTCTTTCTACAAACTGGTTATTATTCCTCTATTGGTTTAGTTTTTAAATGTGAAGCTCTATTGATGTATAGTTGTCAGTGGAAGCATAGGGGTTTTGTATGCAGAGTGAAAAGGGAAAAGGGTATAAATGGTTAGAAGGATGGGGTAAGAAAATTTTTGGGTAGGTATGTCCCAATGGGTCAACTTTTCTAACTTCCTTTTTTACTTGACTGATTTTTTAGTTTCTGTTTTGTAGGATCCATTCGGATAAAGAACTATGCAGATGTATCTATGTGTGCTTAACATGTACTCTCTATTATTATAGTTTTTCATTAACACCTTGTTGTTAGAATAATGTCTAAGCCCGTAACTATATTTGGAATGTACTTGCCCCGGTTATGCATGGTTCTTTTGGGTTGCCTTCTCCAAAGCAACTTGACAAGGTAATTTAAGGAGAAAGAGAGAATATTATAATTTATTAATATATTATAAGAATAATATATTAAAGGAGAAATCATATTTATTTAATTAGTATTAGTCATAAATTAATTAGGAATTAATTTGCTGACTAAAAAGAGATTAATTAAATAAAGGGGTATAAACTATCAAACGTATGATAGTTGAGTTTTGGGTTAAGGAAACCTAATGGACTAAAGGGAGGACGAAATTATGATGGGGATCCATCATCTTTTCATCCAAGGCCTTATTCCAGAAAGTTCCTTGGACTGCTTGGTGGCTAAGCTGTCCATTAGGGTTTAGACTGAAACCCTAGCAGCCTGCAGGTATAAATAAGACCCCTAGGCTATGGAAAACAACTACACTTGATACCAAGGGAACCCTAGGGCCGATTTCTAGCATCTCTCACCCTCTCTTATATTCCCTTCTTGCTTGTGGGGTTTGTGAACCATTAGAGGAGTTACAATTGTGACTCTAAGCTCAAGCTCAAGAAGAATACAAGGATTCAAACTACTTGAAAGAGGTAAACCACTTAGATCTGTTTTCTTTATTATAATTTCGAATTATATATGATAGATCTAGGTTTGTAAGTCTTGGATTCAAAGCATGTACAATAGATAAACCTAGATCCAAGTTTTAGGGTTTGTATGAGCACATAGGATTGTTCTTATGCATAAAACCCATCAATGGTATCAGAGCCATGATTGGTTTAAGTTGTATGTGAAGCTTTAACTATTTACTTGTTGAAAATCAATTTTTGTGCTATCTGTTTGATGAACTCGACGAGTTTTGACGTCTGACAAAAAGATTTTCGGGATTTTGTTGCTGTTTTGTCATGGGATTAATGCCTAAATCATTTTTAAAGTATAAAATCCGAATTTTATAATATTTTCATGATTATCCTTTCCAAAACAATAGATAATTTCAAATCTTTTAAATATTGGTTGTTTATATGATAAATATGGATTATTTAAATTTGGTAATTATCTTATGTCTAAAATTGAATTAGATCAAATATAGATAATTATGAAATTAATTGTTTAATTTAAATTATTTCTTGGTTGATCCCTTTTGTTTTGAAAATTTCAAAACTTGCCCTCAAGTTTTGAAATTTGAATTTTCTGATTAAAAGTTTAATTTTGAATAATTTAAATTTCAAACCCTTAGAATTTTACAAGTTTAAAATTCAACATTATACTATTATATTGTTAAAAGATTAATATATATATATATATATAACTTAAAGTACTAGTCTTACTGTTAGTAGGCCTCATTCACGAAGTCAGTCTATAAGGTGGGTATAAGGTTGTTGCATATAAAATGGTGCTTAAAGGGTGTACACTGACACTCACCGCTTGCTAGACTGGTGAAGGGTCGTTAGCCGAACGGGTAGGATTGGGCAACCCTCTCCTCATTAAAAGTATAATGTTACATACAAAGTAGCTACATGTTTTACAAATTCCCAATCTTAGTTACTTTAGGGTAAAATGTGAAAATGATGCTAATCCATGGAATTACACTTCGTACCCTTGTCAAACGTTGGTGGAGCACGTGTGGTTACCCGGCACACTAATTTGGGGTTAACATTGGTAGCGAAGGGTGACTCGATGTTTGTCATAGATCAATGGAGTGTGTGTGGTTTACCGGCACATTGATTAGGTGATAGAGACATTGAGTGCACCATGTTGATTCACATGGTTATTCACAACTTGTTTGCGATCCTCAGTATCCCAGTCGTAAATTTGAAGTGCATATCGAGATTTAAACATGCCATTGAAAATTTCAATGAATCTCAAAGATCTAGGAGTTTTCAATACATTTAAAACCTAAATTTCTTTTTCGTTTTTCATGGTGAGAATTAGTGAATCGTCATTCACTTACCTTCAAATTATTTACTTTTAGAGTACGGCATCCCTTTCTAAGTTGTAAATAATGTTGTTGGTGATGGGTTTTGAGCATTCTAACACTTCCTAAGTGTACATGCTGTTGGATTAGTGTCTAAGTCCGTAACTATTTTGGTATGAACTTGACCCGATGGTGCATGGTCCTTTTGGGTTGCCTTCACCAAAGCAACTTGATAGGATGAATTATGGAGAGAAAGGATTAAATATGATTTATTAATATATTATGAGAATAATATATTAAAGGAGAAATCATATTGTTTAATTAATATTAGTCAATAATTAATTGGTAATTAGTTTTGTGACTAAAAGAGATTAATTAAACTTAAGGGACTGGAATTGTAATTATAAGATAATTGCAATTTGGGCCATGAATTGTCTTATATTAAGGAGTGGACGAATTCTATGGGGAAACCCATAAGGAAATCGTCCAAGGCCCTAATTAAAGGAGTCCATGGGTTGCTTAGGGCTTAAGCATCCAAATTAGGGTTTCCTTATTAGATAACCCTAATAGCCTCACTATATATAGATCCCTTATGCCTCAAAAACGTGGACAAGACTTCTTCTAGGGTTAGAACACGTTTTAGGGCAGCCTCCATCCTCTCTCCTCTTCATCCTCTTGCTTATGGTGTTTGTGAACCATTAGAGGAGTGACAATTGTGACTCTAAGCTTTCTAAAGTCAATACAAGGAGGAATTGGGATTGTTATTGCTACATAACAATTAAGGTAACATCTTAAACCCATTCTCATGTTAATATGGTTACTTGAATGCTAGAATTAGGGTTTATAGTCTTGGATAACTTGCATGTACAATAGAGAAACCTAGATCCAAGCATTAGGGTTTGTATGAGCACATAGGATGTTCTTAGGACCAAAACCCATCACATGCAACCCTAATAACCTTGGATCTATTTTTGTCTAATTCTCATGCAAATTTGATTTCCAAGGTTATGATCCTATCTAGCATACATGGGGAACAATTTTAACTTAAATGAAAGATAGAACTACATACCTTGTTGTTGATTTTTTGATCCTTGAAACCTTGTGAGCCTAGCACCCCAAGTGTGATGCCTCAAATGCTTCACACAACACCAAATGCTATGGAGTAAACTTGTAGAGATATAATAACACTCTAAAAATCGGCTCTAGCCCTCAAGTATGCATGTGTAGCCGATTTTTGGGAGAAACATGAGCTTTATATAGTGTTGACACATTTAGGGTTACACCATGTAAACCCTAATGTGTCATGACTCTTCATTTTCATCACCCATGGGTTTGTAACTCCCATGGAGCATCCAATGGGTTTAACCCAACTTGATTATCCATGGAGCCTCTTAGCCCACTATACAAGTTATGGATGATTTACATAATCAACCCATATATTTAATTAGTTATCTTTTGATCACTTAATTAATTCTAAATTAATTCTTGATCAAACTAATTAAATAATATTATTAATATATTAGAACTTATAATATATTAATAAACCACAAGTGTTATTTCTCTCATTTAGTATATCCAATTGCATGGTACCATGCAACCCAAATGGACCATGCCGGGTCGGGTCAAGTACATACCAAAAATAGTTATGGACTTAGACACCTTATCCAACAGTCTCCCACTTGGATAAGTCTAATATCTATAACTGCAAGTATGACTTCAGGAACCGATCGACAATCGTAGCTCTTTTCAAGATTTCTCGGAACTGAGAAGATGATGGTACGCCATTTCAGATAAGGGATCATAAAATCCTCTGTTCTTAGATATCAGCCGGACAAACACATGGAACATGATCTTGCTTATTGTCCAGTAGTTTGTTTCCCGATTTCCGATTTGTTTGACATAGAACTTAATTGAACACATCAACTTAGTTCTGACTGGGCCCGGTACATAGGTCAAAACAAAATCATCTCGGGCCTAGATGTCAACTTCTAATCCAAGAAGGAACAGATAAACTTCGACTCATATGCTTGTTCTAATACTTGTTAAATTACACACAAACGCACGTTTTGTAACATCGAGTTACCAATGCATTTTCGCACGATCAATGCATAACTAACTCATAGTTAACAAGTCATATCTCTAGGTTTGAAGACTTATATGATATTACGATCTCGCAATCACTCGAGATAAATTCCATGAAGTGATACCAGCGAGCGTGGGTTGAATCCAATACTAAGAACTTATGAGCACTCATGAGTGTTGAGGCCATGTCCAACACCTTAGACCTCTACAACCAACTCATGACAGTATTAATTCATATCTACTCCCGACATATGACCGACTGTGGATAATTTGAATAATATGTAAAAACACAACATAAATATTCGGGAAGTCAAAACATGCAAAAGAAATAATAGTAAACGATTGACAAAAGATAGCAACACTTTACTCATGAATAAACACAACTTTTATTCATCATCAAATGTCAAATACATTTTACATATTTCCGAATCATCTAACTACTAAAACTTATATCATCCTTCAGCCCTATGCTCCTAGCATGCTAGAGATGCTTAACCCTACCCAGTCCCTTCGTGAGGGGATCTGTCGGGTTCTCATCTGATGATACCCTCTTTGTCACGAGGAGTCCTTCTTCTATACGATGTCTGATGAAATGATATTTTATGTCAATGTGTCTGGATCTCCCATGATCCCTTGGGTCCTTTGCTAAGGCAACTACACTTTCACTATCACAGAAAATCTCTATGGGCTTCGATATAGCTGGTACAACTCCAAGGTCTCCAATGAAGTTCTGTAGCCATATAGCCTCTTTTGCCACCTCGCTTGCCGCTATATACTCTGATTCGCAAGTTGAATCAGCCACTGTCTCCTGCTTGGAACTTTTCCAAAAGATTGCTCCTCCATTTAGGGTAAAGACCCAGCCCGACTGAGAGCGGAAATTATCCCTATCAGTCTGGAAGCTAGCATCACTATACCCTACAACTTTCAAGTCATCACTCCCACCAAGGGTAAGGACCCAGTCCTTAGTCCTCCCCAGGTACTTCAGAATGTTCTTTACCGCTGTCCAGTAAGCCTTACCATGGTTCCCCTGATACCTGTTAACCATGTTTAACGCAAAGGCTACATTAGGACGAGTACAGGTCATAGCATACATGATCGAGCCTACTGTCGAAGCATAAGGTACACGACTCATTTCAGCTATCTCTACCTCAGTACTCGGGCTCTGAGTCTTACTCAGTCTAGTGTTACTCTGGATGGGTAACTCTCCATTCTTGGAATCTTGCATGCTGAATCTCTTCAGCACCTTCTCCAAGTATGTACTCTGACTAAGTCCAATTAGTCTTTTCCTCCGGTCTCTCAAGATCCTTATCCCTAGAATATAGGCAGCCTCTCCAAGGTCCTTCATAGCGAAACATTTCCCAAGCCAGGACTTAACTTCCTGCAGAGTTGGGATGTCATTTCCTATGAGTAGTATGTCATCCACATACAGTACCAAAAAGCTAACTATACTCCCACTAGCCTTGACATATACACAAGATTCATCTTCACTTCTCAAAAAGCCAAACTCTTTGACTTTCTCATCAAAGTAAAGATTCCATCTGCGAGGTGCTTGCTTTAATCCTAAAATGGATTTCTCAAGCTTACACACTCTATTGGGGTACTCTATGCTGACAAAACGCTCTGGCTTATTCATGTAAACATCCTCAGCCAAATTTCCATTAAAGAAAGTGGTTTTGACATCCATTTGCCATATTTCATAGTCATGAAATGCAGCTATGGCTAACAATACCCTAATAGACTTAATATTGGCTACTGTTGAAAAGGTCTCATCATAATCAACTCTTGGAGTTTGAGAAAAGCCCTTTGCAACCAATCGTGCCTTATAGGTGTGTACATTACCATCCATGTCGGTCTTCTTCTTGAAGATCCATTTGCACCCAACTGTCTTACGACATGGTACATTATCAACCAAGTCCCAGACCTGATTGTCATACATGGACTGTGTCTCGCTATCCATTGCCTTTTTCCATTTAGCAGACTCGGGGCCTGCCATGGCTTCCGCATAGCTGTTAGGTGCATCCAGACCTATCAGTGTCTCATCACTGATAAGCATATCACCTTCGACAGTAATATGAAATCCATAGTAATGCTCAGGTACATTCCTAACCCTTGTGGAACGCCTCAGAGGTACAATTGGAGGTACAACAGGAGTTTCCTCGTAAAGTTGGCTGCTAGGGTTTGAGGTTCCTTCACGACTTGACTCTTGAAGTTCTTCAAGGTCAATTAGCCTCCCACTGTTTCCTTGGCTTATGAACTCTCTCTTTCTCGAAAGATAGCCCTCCTTGCTACAAAGACCACATTCTCACTAGGTATGTAGAAGAGGTAACCAAAGGATTTTTGTGGGTAGCCGATGAAAATATACCTCTCACTTCGAGGTTCGAGCTTGTCATGAGTCTCGCGTCTCACGAAAGCCTCGCAACCCCAAACCTTGATGTGGGCTAGACTAGGAACTTTTCCAGTCCACATCTCGTGAGGTGTTTTGGAAACCTTCTTTGTAGGAACCAGATTAAGGATATAGGTGGCAGTCTCTAAGGCATACCCCCAAAATGAGATTGGTAGCGAAGCTCGACTCATCATGGAACGAACCATATCCAACAAGGTTCGATTACGCCTCTCAGCCACACCATTCAGTTGCAGTGTCTTGGGAGGTGTCAATTGTGAGACAATCCCACATTCCCTAAGATAGTCGAGGAACTCGGTACTAAGATACTCACCACCACGATCGGATCGAAGCATCTTAATGTTCCTGCCCAATTGATTCTCAACTTCCTATTTAAACTCTTTAAACCTTTCAAAAGTCTCTGACTTATGCTTGATTAAGTAGACATATCCATATCTACTGTAATCATCAGTAAAAGTCACATAATAACGATTAGCATCTCTTGTGGAATGTTTGAAGGGTCCACACACATCCGTGTGTACAAGATCCAACAAACCTTCACCCCTAGCACAAGAACCTGTGAAGGGTGACTTTGTCATTTTTCCAAGTAAGCATGATTCACAACTATCATATGACTTTAGGTCAAATGATTCCAACACTCCATCCTTTTGGAGTTGGCCTATGCGTTTCTTGCTTATATGTCCAAGACGACAATGTCATAATGATGCTTTATCCAAGTTATTATCATTAGTAAAATCAATACACAATACATTATTTCCTAGATTATCTACAACAGACATAGCTTCATACACACCATCCCAAGGTAATGCTTTAAAATAAAACACATTATTAAAGAAAGCATTTATTCCACCAATTTCATTATCAAAAGAAAAGGTAAAACCTTGTTTATACAAAGCATGAAATGAAATAACATTTCTTGCCATTTCTGGCGAATAACAACATTTATTCAAATCTAAAGTAAATCCACTACTAAGCAACAAAGTATAAACTCCAATCTTGGTGACAGGTGAAACTTTCCTATTCCCCATGATCAAGTTTATCTTTCCATGCTCCACACTCTCACTTCTTCTTAGTCCCTGTAATTCAGAACAAATATGAATACCACAACCGGTTTCAAGGACCCAAGAGTTAGAATAGAGTGAATTATTAGATGATATAGTGTAAATAACTGCATTATTGGGTTTCACTTTCCCATCCTTCAAATATTGCTGGTACTTTGGGCAGTTTCGCTTCCAATGCGACTTTTCATGGCAATAGAAGCATTCAGCCTCTTTGGGATCAGAAGAAGGTGTAACGAAACCTTTCTTGGTTCCGCTAGAAGAGGAGCCATCAAGGGTATTCCCCTTGGTACCCTTCGAGGGGTTCTTCCTTTTCTTCCCTTTCCCTTTCCCAATTGCCAGGACAGTTGAGGAGTTTGGAGTAGGAGTAGGAGTGGTCACAACCGACTTACCTTTAAGACCTAATTCTGCGGTCTTTAGGAGTCCCTGAAGTTTGCTAAGCGTAACTTCCTTCTTATTCATGTGGTATGTCATGCGGAATTGATCATAACATGAAGGTAAGGAGTGAAAAATAATATATATTGCCAACTCCTTAGGGAAGTTCACATTCAACTTCATCAGTCGATCCACATACCTTTTCATTTTCTGAATGTGGCTTGTGATTGGGTTCACCATCTTTCATTCGGGTTGTGATCATAGAGGAGATGATTTCATATCGCTCTTGATGAGCACTCTGATGGTAGTGGTCCATCAAATCCCGGTGCATCTCAAAAGGATAGTAGTCTTCATAGGAATTTTGGAGCTCGGCTGACATGGTGGCCATCATGATGCATGCCACTTTTGTAGCATCTCTTTCATGAACCTCATATTCAGCAAGCTCCTCAGGAGTAGCAGTTGGCTCAGGCACCTTAAGCTCCTTGTCAAGAACATATTCCTTGTTCTCGTAATGAGTGACCATCCTGATTTTTTTGATCCAGTCAGTAAAATTTGATCCATCAAAGATGACTCTACCACAAAGGTTCATGAGAGAGAAGGAGCAAGTAGGGTTTGAGCCAGGAGTAGCATTGTTGGAAGACATCTGAAAAGAAGAAAATAAGTTTAGTTTAGATATAGGGATAGTCCTTAATAAAACACCCAAATGTAATATTAAGGCTAGGATCCAATCACAATATATTATAACCTAGAAGAGGGATGTCGTAATCCAAGTTATAACATATTTGAAAGGTAGGTGAATGACGATTCACCAATTTCCACCATGAAAACGAAATATAAATTATTAGATTTTATTTGATTTTTAGAAATTCCTATATTTTTTCAGATTCATTGAACTTTTCAATGGCATGTTTCAATCTCGAGTGTGTCCTTCATGTTTTGTGACTGTGATACCGAGGATCACAAAACAAGGTGTGAAGTAACCATGCAAATTACTTCGTACCCTTAATGTTTATCACTTAATCGTTGTGTCGGTAAACCACACGCGCTCCTTCCGACCTCATGAAAAACCTTAAGTCACCCTTTGCCTCCCTTGTTAAGTCCAAGTTAGTGTGCCGGTAAACCACACACGCTCCACCAACGACTTAAACAAGGTGCAAAGTGTAATTTCATGGATTAGCACCTTATTCACATTTTTCCTAAAGTAACTAAGATTGGGAATTGATAAAACATTTAGTTACTTTATAATAATCATTATACTTTTAATGAGAAATTTTAAGTCATTGTCCTACCCGTTCGGCTAACGACCCTCCACCAGTCAAGCAAGCAGTGGGTGAGAGTGGACACCCATTAAGTTGCCATTTTATAGGCAACAACCTTATACACACCTTATAGACTGGCTTCGTTAATGAGGCGTACTAGCGTTAAGACGACTTTGAGCTTATATATATATATATATATATATATATATATATATATATATATATATATATATATATATGTATATGTATATATATATATATATATATATATATGTATATGTATATATATATATATATATATATATATATATTATTAACTTATAATATTATAAGTATAAGGGTTGAATTTTAACTTTTAAAATTCTAAGGGTTGAAACTAAAGTTTTAATATGACTTTACTTGTTCCAAAACTTGAGGGCAAGTTTTGTAAACATTCAAAACTTTTCATTTCTCATAACTTATGAATTTAATTGAGTATTAAAATTGAAGACGCTTCATTTTTATAACTCTTGTGTTCTTTTAATGGTTTTAATTCAAGTGTGACTCTTGGTTTTCCATAACTTGAGGACAAGTTATGGACTCCATTAAAACACATTATGACCAAGAATTAAACTACCAAGTAGTTACAAGTAATTCCTATGATCATCTAAATTCATAAGATCAAGAACATGAATATCCATATCAAAGTTTCAAGACCATATGAACATATATTATCCGGAAAATTGATATTAACCATTGTAAATGGATTAGAACAAACATTACGCCATCTAAAACAAGTTTAATAATACCAAAACAGTTTAGGGTAATGTTTCTAGTCCATTTCTAGCAGCAAAAGTCGAAAATCTGCATTTTGAGGCTCCTACTCGTCGAGTGCACGAACCTACTCGGAGAGTAGGATGAAGATATACATGAACTCGGCGAGTCCTCCCATGGACTCGGCGAGTTCATCAGGCAGATTGCACAAAATCGACTTTTTCCAACAATTTCACATCAAGTATCAAACAAATAAGCCTAGGCTCTGATACCACTGATGGGTTTTGAGCATTCTAATAATTCCTAAGTGTACATGTAACCCTAATAACCTTGGATCTATGTTTGTCTAATTCTCTTTCAAATTTGATTTCCAAGGTTATGATCCTATCTAGCATACATGGGGAACAATTTTAACTTAAATAAAAGATAGAACTACATACCTTATTGTTAATTTTTTGATCCTTGAAACCTTGTGAGCCTAGCACCCCAAGTGTGATGCCTCAAATGCTTCACACAACACCAAATGCTATGGAGTAAACTTGGAGAGAAAAAATAACACTCTAAAACTCGACTCTAGCCCTCAAGTATGCATGTGTAGCCAATTTTTGGGAGAAACATGAGCTTTATATAGTGTTGACACATTTAGGGTTACACCATGTACACCCTAATGTGTCATGACTCTACATTTCCATGACCCATGGGTTTGTAACTCCCATGGAGCATCCAATGGGTTTAACCCAACTTGATTATCCATGGAGCCTCTTAGCCCACTATACAAGTTATGGATGATGTACATAATCAACCCATATATTTAATTAGTTATCTTTTGATCACTTAATTAATTCTAAATTAATTCTTGATCAAACTAATTAAATAATATTATTAATGTATTAGAACTTATAATATATTAATAAACCACAAGTGTTATTTCTCTAATTTAGTCTATCCAATTGCATGGTGCCATGCAACCCAAATGGACCATGCTGGGTTGGGTCAAGTACATACCAGAAATAGTTATGGACTTAGACACCTTATCCAACAGTTGGATCCCAGCCCTAATTTCTCATTTGGGTGTTTAATTAGGGATTCATTTCTAATCAAACTTTGTTCCTTTCTTTTCCAGATGTCTGCAAACAACAACAACAACAACAATGCTTTTGGGTCATTCTCATTGATGAACCTGTGTCCGAAAGTGACATTTGATGGGTCAAACTTCAACAAGTGGATGAGGTATATTCGCATGATCACACGCTACGAGGACAAAGAATATGTCATTGATGAAAAGCTTGAAAAGATCATCCCAGATGTTGCTACTCTTGAAGAGTTAGCCGCCTTTGAGGCCCACGAGCGTGATGCTACGAAAGTTCACTGCGTCATGCTGACCACCATGAACCTTGAACTCCAAAAGTCCTATGAGGACATGTATCTGTATGAAATGCATCAGGATTTGCTGGACAGGTATCACCAGAGCGCGAGGCAAGAGCGCTATGAGATCATTACTAACATGATCACCGCCAAGATGGGGAGTGGAGAATCCCTAACCTCTCATTTGCAGAAAATGCAGAGGTATGTTAATCGTCTTCTCAAACTTAGTGTTAAGTTTGATGAGGATTTGGCTATCGACATAATCCTCCACTCCTTGCTCTCCTGCTACAACCAGTTTAGGTGTCCTTGAGCAAGCTCCAAGGACTCTTGAGGACTGCTGAGAGCAACCTCAAAGACAAATCCGTTGCACCATCCCCTGCTGTGGTCGCTCATGTGATGATAATAGGTCAAGGAAAGAGTAAAGAGAGGAAGGCTCCATGTAAGAGCCACCATAAGGGGAAGCCCCGTGATGGTTCGTCCTCAAGTGGGACCAAAGCAGGCCCTGCTAAACCCTCATCCGATCCAAAGGAAGCAGAGTGCTTCTATTGTCACCAAAAGGGCCACTGGAAACGAAGCTGCCCTCAGTATCTGCAAGATATAAAGCATGGGAAGATTAAGCCCACCTTTGCAGGTATGTATTCTATTAAATCTAATAACTCATCATTTGCTACTTCATGGGTTCTTGATACAGGGTGTGGTTACCACATTTGTTCTGGTACGCAGGGCCTAAAAAGAAGTAGGGAGGTGGAACATGGAAAGATGAACCTGATTATGGGAAACAGAAGATCGTCGTCTGTGACCAAAGTCGGTGTTTATTCTTTGGTGTTGAGTAATGGGTTAGGGATAGATTTAAACAATTGCTGTTGTTCGCCAGATATGGCAAGAAACGTTATTTCATTTCATGGGTTGTTTAGACAAGGTTTCAAATATTCTTTTGATAATAGTAATGGTTCTATTAATGTTTATTTGAATGGTGTCTTTTATTTCAATGCATTACCTTGTAATGGGATTTATGAATCTGTGATGGTTTTTGATAATCTAGGAAATAATGTTTTGAATATTGATTTGTCTACTATTCTTGACAAAGCATGCTTGTGGCATTGTTACCTTGGCCATGTCAACAAGAAACGCATAGCCCAAGTCCAAAAGGATGGAGTGTTGGAGTCATTCGACCTTAGGGACGATGACACGTGTGAATCTTGTTTACTTGGGAAGATGACCAAGTCACCCTTTACTGGCACTTGTGAAAGGGGTAAGGGTCTATTGGATCTCATACATACCGATGTGTATGGGCCCTTTAGATCCACCACAAGGGATGCTTGCCGCTTCTACATGACTTTTACAGATGATTATAGCAGATATGGATATATCACTTAATCAAGCAAAAGTCGGAAACCTTTGAAAAGTTCAAAGAGTTTAAGAATGAAGTGGAGAATCAGCTGGGCAGGAAAATCAAGATGCTTCGGTCAGACTGAGGAGGAGAGTACCTAAGTCTTGAGCTTCACGACTATATAAAGGAATGCGGAATTGTTTCGCAATTGACGCCTCCGAGGACGCCACAATTGAATGGTGTGGCTGAGAGACATAATCGGACCTTGTTGGATGTGACATCCCCAATTTCACGGCCAGAAAAGACCGATTTGTTTATGCTTTGTTTTAAAATCAGAGTAATCGTTTAAAGAAAAAAGTTGTGGAATTTGTTCCCAAAACAAAATGTGATAAGAATTTATCAAAGCATTTCTTTAAAGAAATGTATTTTCATTAAATAACAAAATCTCAGGATGTCATGTTCCGATACACACCAAAAGCATAAACAGTATAAAATAGACCTTAAAAAAGTTATTCATAACTACTGGCCTATAATCCAAAATATCTCGTTATGTCAGCCAACTTATGCTCTCGTGCCATAACCTGTAATACAAAGAAAACTAAGAGGGTCAGGCTTGGGAGCCTGGTGAGCATATAGGGTTTTCAACCCACAATAATATAATTATTATTTTTAATTATCAAACAATCAATCTAATTACCCACCCCCATTATCTTCCTTTATTTAGTAAAGATTTACCCTAAGAACCGAATACCCTTCTCCCATTCATTCCTAAGAATTGCCCTAAGGAATTGGCACAAAGTCTAGTGCTGCCATGGTTCTTAGATTACCTTTGGTGAACACGCAGTTCAAAATAATTAATAAACACCTAGTTCAAGAACACCCATTGAACACACTCCGTTCAATAATACCTAATGAACACCTAGTTCAAAACACCTAATGAACACTTAGTTCAAAAACACCTAATGAACACTTAGTTCAAAAACACCTAAAGAACACTTAGTTCAATTATCCCTGATGAACATATAGTTCAAAACATCTAGTGAACACTTAGTTTAAATATCCCTGATAAACTCAATCACCTAAGGAACACAGAGTACGAAAGCTCTTAGTTAAAACCACATGATAATAATGTATATCTCGATCCTGCAAAACCACTAATATTATTAACACATATAAATCATATTTCTAAAACAATCTATCCCATCCCCGTCGATCCCCACATACTGACCCTATACAATGATCTTACGAGTTCTAGCCTAAGGAATCGATATGAACAACAACTGACAAAGCTGCTTCGGAAATTCTCTGGCAGCAAACGAGGATAAATAAAGACATCAAATGAGGGGAATGAAATAAGTTTCACCACAAACCTTTGTTCGTAAAAGAAAGAACCACAAGACATTTTAAGTCAGGGGTAGTTATCTAGATAACAATGTCTAGGTGTGGTTCGACTATCATGAGGTATTATACCTCGAGACTCTACCTATCCCAGCATCGAGCTTTGCCTAGCAGTGGCCTGAATACATGAGGTACTTCACCCCCAAACGCACCCTATCTAGCAATATAACACCAGACATACCTAGCAGTGGTCTATTACCGACACACTTTATTAGGCAGTCTACGAAGTTCCCTTAATTACTTCGTGAAAGAAAACGCTGACATATGAAGCTCGGTCGATCACTTCTAAAAGAAACGCTGACTCCAAATCTCTCTCAAAATAAAAGTATGGGGAAATACTACTAGAGTACTCATGTACGCTCCCGTAACCGACACACAAAATTGTCAAAAAGACTTTGTACATGATAGTACTTCTGGCACATTATAGTACTCTGGTATGCGAAAGACTCGTACCCGAGAACATAATAGTACCCTGGCACAAGCAGCACCCAAGAAACAGAGCTTTGAAAAGGACTTCGTACATAAAATGTACTTCTATATGTAGGATGTACTCCACCGATCATCAATCTCGCAACGCACGTACTCTTAAGTCTTAACCCATCACTAGGCAAACCTACAATACTTATAATCAATTTCCGATACTATTTCCGTTTAGGAAAAAGCTAACTAGTGTATACTTAACACAAAGTTTTAAGTAATAATATTATATATATATATATATATATATATATATATATATATATATATATATATATATATATATACATCTTAACACATATTGAACCATATATGATTCGTACGTTGTATATCATCAAATACATCTAACACGTATTTCGGACAATAACAAATACTTCACATACATATGTATATTTCATACTTTAATCAATTCTCGTATTAAAATCACGTTCCTAAAAGGGACTATACACATGATACCTTATCGAATGAACACGTAATTCAAAAATACATAATCCGTACTCCCGGATCTAAAATTAACCTCTTGATTTGATCCCTACTCTCGGATCTAAAACTAACCTCTTGATCTGATCCATACTCTCGGATCTAAAACTAACCTTTTGATCTGATCCATAATCTCGGATCTAAAACTAACCTCCTGATCTGATCCATACTCTCGGATCTAAAACTAACCTCCTGATCTGGTCCATACATTCAGATCTAAAACAAGTTTATCTATTTATCCTTTTATCTCATGGTCCAACCCATATTTTATCACCTACCAACAACCTCATCTACCCATGTTCTACCCAACATATTTTTTGATACAAAATACATATATAGCTTAACTCATTAAAACTTATATAATTCATCCATTCGACAATCATCTCAAATAAACCACAATATATTATACACATAGCACGTATTTCATAGCAAATACTTAATATTTATGTGTTAGAAGAAAGTGACTACACACTCACTTGATCAGAAGATGATTGGGCAGCACTACGGCTTGTAGAAGTAGTATCCTTCGGTGAAACTGTGATCTCTTCACACACCAGACTTCTTGCGGGCAGAACTTCGGCTTAGAAACTCTTTTCTTCTCGGGATCTTCTGGCTTTGGGACTTGCTTCGGGTCTCAGGGTTGATACTGGGGCTTCGAGGGGTTAAAATTGCACGTAAAACAATGTAATATGGGTGAGAGATGAGAGATTGAGCAACCAAACTCGGCTGGCCCTTCAAATCTATTTATAGGGCAAAATTTGCCCTTGCCACGTCGTGGCACCTTTTTCCACGTCGTGGGCTTGGTCGTCACTGCATGCGTCATCGCAAGTTGCATATGGGGGACTCCCGGAGGTGTCAGAATACTTGCCACGTCGTGGCACTGCTTGCCACATCGTGGTATCTAACAGTTTTGGGTTTTCGCGCCCCGAACTTCAGAAATTCATAACTTTCTCATACGAACTCCGTTTTCGACGTTCTTTATATCGACGCATAGGTGAGATAATGCTCTACAACTCTCGTTTAGAATCCATTGGCTAATTTTGAATTTATTTTTAATATATTATAAATATATTACTTATATATTATCTTAAGTAGGCCGAGATAGGAAAATTTCGTTCGAAATTCATAACTCCTTCATCTGAACTCCGTTTTCGTCTGTCTTTTTATCGTTGGACTACTATCGAAGACATCTTCGACTCTCGTTTAGATCACTAAGGATAGATATCTATCTACCTTAAATTCACTATTTACGTCGCGTTGGGTCGCGTTGGGTCGTGTCGGTTCTGTCACGAAACTTCGACAGGTCATAACTTCTTCGTTATAACTCGGATTTTGGCATTATTTATATGCACGGAAACCATGTGACATATACTAAAACTTGGTTAAGATTAATCCTTATAAATAATCTTCCATCAAAAAGTCATTTTTGATGCTTATCGTCTCTAAATTGACTAGCCCGAATCTACGGGTGTTACATTGGACATGGTTCGTTCTATGATGAGTCGGACTTCGTTACCAATAGCTTTCTGGGGGTATGCCTTAGAGACTGCCACCCATATCCTTAACTTAGTTCCCACCAAGAAGGTTACCAAGACTCATCACGAGATGTGGACAGGGAAGGCTCCCTCGTTGGCACATATTAAGGTTTGGGGTTGTGAGGCTTTCGTAAGACGAGAGACTCACGACAAGCTCGAACCTCGTAGTGAGAAGTGTTATTTCATCGGCTATCCACAGAAGTCTTTTGGCTATCTTTTCTATAGACCGAGTGACAATGTTGTCTTCGTTGCTTGAAGATGAGTTTTTCGAGAAAGGGAATTGATAAGCCAAGAAGACAGTGGGAGGCAAATTGAACTTGAAGAGATTCAAGATCAAAGCGATGAAGGAACCTCTAACACTGGCACTCAACCTGAGGAGGAAACTCCTGTTGAACCTGTTGACGAGTCCTCACCTCTTCGACGTTCCACTAGGGCTAGTGTTCCACCCCATTTGTATGGATTTCATATTACTACTGAAGGGGATACATTTATTAGTGATAGTACACTAGTAAATTTGGAAGAACCTAGTAGCTACAAGGAAGCCATGGCAGGCCCGGAGTCTACAAAATGGAAAGAGGCGATGGACAGCGAGATTCAGTCCATGTACGACAACCAAGTATGGAATTTGACTGATCATGTATCGGGTCGTAAGACAGTCGGGTGCAAGTGGATCTTTAAGAAGAAGACGGACATGGATGGGAAAGTGTATACTTATAAAGCGCGATTGGTTACGAAGGGCTTTACTCAAACTCCCGGAGTTGACTATGATGAGACCTTCTCACCAGTTGCAAAGATAAAGTCTATTAGGGTAATGCTTGCAATAGCTGCGTTTCATGATTATGAAATATGGCAGATGGACGTGAAAACCATTTTCCTTAATGGAAAGTTGGCTGAGGATGTTTATATGAATCAGCCAGAGGGTTTTGTCGATGCGAAGCATCCAAGTAGAGTATACAAGCTTAAGAAGTCCATTTATGGATTAAAACAAGCGTCTCGCATATGGAATCTTTTTTTTGACGAGAAAGTGAAAGAGTTTGGCTTTCTTCGAAGCGAAGATGAATCTTGTGTGTATGTCAAAGCCAGTGGGAGTATAGTGAGCTTCCTCGTATTATATGTCGATGACATACTACTCATAGGAAACGATGTCCCAACTTTGCAGGAGGTCAAGTCCTTGCTTGGGAAATGTTTCACTATGAAGGACCTCGGAGAGGCTGCTTATATTATGGGAATAAGAATAGTAAGAAATAGAGAAAAGAGATTGATAGGACTCAGTCAGGATACATACTTGGATAAAGTACTAAAGCGTTTTAGTATGGAAAATTCCAAGAAAGGGGAGTTACCAATCCAAAGCAATACCAAGCTGAGTAAGACTCAGAGCCCGAGTACAGAGGCAGAGATAGATGATATGAGCCGAGTACCTTACGCTTCCGTAGTAGGATCTATCATGTACGCTATGACTTGTACTCGCCCAGATGTGGCCTTCGCTTTGAGCATGGTCAGCAGATATCAGGGGAACCCTGGTAGAGCCCATTGGATTGCAGTTAAGAATATTCTTAAGTACCTGCGAAGGACCAAGGAATCGTTTCTAGTCCTCGGTGGGAGTAATGATTTAAGGGTACGAGGGTACAGTGATGCTAGTTTTCAGACGGATCATGATAATTACCGATCGCAGTCGGGCTGGGTCTTTACCCTAAATGGAGGAGCAGTGACTTGGAAAAGTTCCAAGCAGGAGACTGTAGTTGATTCAACGTTTGAATCATAGTACATTGCAGCGAGCGAAGCGTCAAAGGAGGCTATATGGTTGAAGAACTTCATTGGAGACCTTGGATTTATGCCATCCATAAAGGAGCCGGTGGAAATTTTCTGTGATAATTAAGGAGTCGTTGCCTTGACCAAGGAACCGAGAGATCATGGTAGGTCTCGACATATCGACAGAAAATACCATTTTGTCAGACATCGGGCAGAAGAGGTACTCATCGTAGTGAAGAGGGTATCATCGGAAGAAAACCCAGCAGATCCCCTTACGAAGGCATTGAGTAGGGTCAAACACTTGCAGCACGCTAAGAGCATTGGGCTGAAGGATGATACAAGTTTGGATTAGATAAGAAACGTGTAATAGATAGTTTGTACTTGACATTTGATGAATAGATAATATTGTGTTATTTATGAGTAAAGCTACTATCTTGTGTTGGTTATTTATCTATTGTATCAATTTTGCATTTTTTGACTTCCCGAATGATAGGATTATTCAAACAGTCCACAGTCGGTCATATTTTGGAAGTAGATACGATTAAAGACTGTCATGAATTGTTTGTAGATTGTCTAAAAGGTTTTGGGCGTAGCAAAGGTTTGCTGCAAAGTTCATGAGTGCTTATGAATATGATTTGAGCATTGGAATAAACCCGAGTTTGCTGGTATCACTTCGTGGTGTTTTACCTTAAGTGATCGCAAAGCGATACTATCATATAGTCTTAAAACTTAGAGATATGGTTGTTGTTTGCTGGTTGGTTATGCATTGATGATGTGTAAACGCATTAGTAACTTGATGTTATAAAACACATTATTATGCATAATTCAGTTAGTAAACAATGGATGCATATGAGTTGAAGTTGATATGTTCCTTTTATTCTATGAGAATAAAAGTGATATCTTGGCCACTTGATGATTTGGTTTGACTTATGTGTCGGGCCCAGTCAGAATGAAGTTGATGTGTTCAACTAAATTCTATGTCAAAAAAATCGGAAATCGAGGAACAAATGCTGGACAATAAGCATTGTCAGCATGATATCCAGAACAAAGGATTATACGATCCCTTATCTGAAGGACAAGTTGATCAGAGTTGACAGCGAAGTATAAGAGCTACAATTGCTAATCGGATTCTGAAGTCATATGTGAGATATAGTAACTAGACTTATCCAAGTGGGAGACTTTTGGAATAGTGTCTAAGCCCGTAACTATATTTGGTATGTACTTGACCCGGTTATGCATGGTCCTTTTGGGTTGCCTTCACCAAAGCAACTTGACAAGGTAATTTAAGGAGAAAGAGAGAATATTATGGTTTATTAATATATTATAAGAATAATATATTAAAGGAGAAATCATATTTATTTAATTAGTATTAGTCATAAATTAATTAGGAATTAATTTGCTGACTAAAAAGAGATTAATTAAATAAAGGGGTATAAACTGTCAAACGTATGATAGTTGAGTTTTGGGTTAAGGAAACCTAATGGACTAAAGGGAGGACGAAATTATGATGGGGATCCATCATCTTTTCATCCAAGGCCTTATTCTAGAAGGTTCCTTGGACTGCTTGGTGGCTAAGCTGTCCATTAGGGTTTAGACTGAAACCCTAGCAGCCTGCAAGTATAAATAAGACCCCTAGGCTATGGAAATCGGCTACACTTGATACCAAGGGAACCCTAGGTCCGATTTCTAGCATCTCTCACCCTCTCTTATATTCCCTTCTTGCTTGTGGGGTTTGTGAACCATTAGAGGAGTTACAATTGTGACTCTAAGCTCAAGATCAAGAAGAATACAAGGATTCAAACTACTTGAAAGAGGTAAACCACTTAGATCTATTTTCTTTATGATAATTTCGAATTATATATGATAGATCTAGGTTTGTAAGTCTTGGATTCAAAGCATGTATAATAGATAAACCTAGATCCAAGCTTTAGGGTTTGTATGAGCACATAGGATTGTTCTTATGCATAAAACCCATCACTTGTCACATAAGGGGTGATCCAAAAAGGTGTTGTGATATCAGTTTCTAACAGGTTATCCAAAAAGGGTGAACATTGCTCTGATGGATTGGTACTTACAGATTACTGGGTAATGGAGAGGTATTAGAATAATCATTTTTGTAATTCTTTATATTTTGGACCATTTTACCCAAACTATGATTTTGTCCAATTTTTTATGGTTATCGGATGGTCTATTTCTGGAACACTGGTTTTTTTAAGGGCCTTCACACTCACTAGAGACTGGATGGGTAGTGTTTATTTCTTTTATCTTTGCATATGTCACAACATCATCGAATTGTGGTCCCCAAAATAGCAACATACCTAAGCTTATTTACACATTATAAGTGCAGAATTGTGTAGGTCAGTGAAACCAATAGAATTGCATAATGATAATGATCTTGATAGGATTTTGAAGGAATAAAAATCGTTTTTGTAAATTTTATATTCTTACTGTTTATCTGTATTTGGCTTAGCATAGATTATACAAATTCAGAAGGAATAAGAACCATTTACTTGGTTTTTCTACAATATTTATCAGATTTTAGTACAATTCCATATTTTTTTTATTATTTTCCTTAAATATGCTATGCCTATATCTCCGTGTACTCTCAAGTTTAATATAGTTATTTGTAAAAAGAAACGAATGTAAGTTGCCATTTTTGCAAATAATTGAAAGTAGGTTGCTATATATTGCAGTTTTCGTCCCTATGCTTTGCTCTAATATATGTTATTCATCTAAGTTTTGATTTTTTTGACATGGTTGATCTCTAGTCTGTTAAAACTAGCACGTTATTGAATATATTTTTGAAAATGACAATTTTGCCCTTATCCCACCTCACACCCATATTTCACATTCATGTAAACCAGAAAATATTTTTTTTAACAGTTAAAATATTTGATTGTTTAATATATATATATATATATATATATATATATATATATATATATATATATATATATATATATATATAGTGTTCTAAAAGGCGTGTCACGGTGTGAGGCGTGACTCCGCCGTTACGAAAAGTCTCATAACGTTGCTGTTAGGCGTGGCGCGTGGCTAGGCGTGATATGGCACGCCATGGCGCCTTATGGCGTGTCATGGCGCGTGTTTTTTCGTTTGAGACATGGTTTTTTTGCTCTTTGTTATGTCTTTTCTAATTGGAGATACAGGTATTGTGGTTTTCGTTAAATTTTTGTTACTAGTTATTGATCTAACACTTCTAAAAAGTAGTTATATTTAATATAAATTTATATTTATGTGGTAATATAATTTTAATTTAATACAAAATCGTTGCCTTACATCACGCCTTGAAAAACGTCATGGCTCGCCATGGCTCGTTAAGCTTGAGGCCTGACCTTGCCGCCACGTCACCCCTCACGCCATTTAGAACCTTGTATATATATATACACTTGCATTTCTTTGTCTATTATAGTATCTTAGTTTCAGTTTGATTTATTACAGTGGCGGACCTATGTAGGGCCTTTGGGGTCCCGGGCCACTGCTCAATTTCCGGCACGTAGTGTAATTTTTTTTTTTTTTTTTTTGGTTTTTTCTATTAGGTGCACCCGCTTGAAGTACGAGGGACACCCCTACTAAAATAGTCTGCGTCTGCCACTGATTTATTATTAATTTTTGAAATTTTCTTATTTAAACATTGTATTATGGCAGTACAATGCCATAATATAAGAAATAGGGTTCGTATGTGTACGTGTGTGAGCATGTGTGTGTGGTGCAGTTATTTGTAAAAAGAAACCAAAATAGGTTGCTATTTTTACGAATAAATGAAAGTAGGTTGTTGTTATATTTTGACAGGGTCGTCCATGGGCTGTTAAAACTAACACCTTAATTGTTATATTTTTGAAATTGACAATTTTTCCCTTACCCCACCTACCTTCATATTATCTTTTAGATGTAATAAATGAATGCAAAGATGGCTACGAAAGTACGAGGTGATCATAACCATGTTGCCTCTTTTTTTTATAAGTCATCAAAACTCAAACTCAAGCATTAACTCAACAACAAATACTAACTCTTGTTAAAAAGGATATATGATATTTTAACCCAAATTAATCAACAATAGCGAAAATAAACATCTTCATCATATGAGATGCAGAGATGCAGAGATGGGAAAAAGTTTCAACATTTTGGTTACTAACATTAATTTTTTTAAAGCAAATGATTTGCACTGTGAGAATAAAGTCAAATAACACAACGAATGCCATAAAGTATAAAGTCACATGTACAAAGTTTGAGAGGGAAGTGATATGTACACAACAGTTTTTTGTCATACACAAAAATTCATGCATTATATAGTAGTATAATACAACATTTTAAAGTACCAATTATTGTGTATGGAGAACAATTTTAAAGCACTGTCATTATCCTATTCGTGAGTATCTATATATTTTGCTACCTATTCGTATTAGTTTTTTGTATTTCTAATTATTTTTTTGTGGGTTCTACTTTTTTTGCAGCCACATTATTACTCTCACTTTTTACACTCTCAAATAACCATAAAAAAATTAATAATAAAAAACTAAAAAAAAAAAAAAACAAAGCTAATTCCATCTAGTTTTAAACCAAATTAATCAACAATAACCAAAATAAACATCTTCACCATATGAGATGCCGAGATGGAAATTAAAAAGTTTCAACAATTTGGCTACCAAGCATTAATTTTTTTTAAGTCAAATAACACAAACGATGCCATAAAGTATAAAGTAACATACACAAAGCATGAAAACCACAAAGTTTCTAGGTAATGAATCATCGATCTGACGATTCGTTTTCCTCACATTAAATTAGCAGTACAAATTAAGCAGTAAAAATAAATCTGCAACATCAAATTGGGGCAAACACAAGTCTATCCAGAAATTTATTCATTAGGATATTTCATGCAACTAGTTTTCGAGCTTGAAGAATTAGGCACTTCCATTAATACAAACCCATTGACCCACAAAGACCGATTCACAATTGATGTTGGGGTTAATTGCCAAAAACGATGCCAAACTCATCCCAAACTCTTTGCTAATGATGGTGCAATCATCGCCAGCTTCAACACCGACAACTTGGCTGCACACAAGGGCTGATTTTGCCTTCTGGACACCAACACCATCTGTGTGTTCACGATTCCATTAATCAAAACATTCATCCATGTGTCAATATACAAATTGAAAGAAGAAAACGTTCTGAGTATTTTGGTGTCACCCACCTTAAAAAACTGGAAACTAAATGACTTACCGATTAGGGTGAATCTGCTTTCTGACAACACAACGAGCATCAGGAAAAGTGAGAGTACTGCTGCCATCTTCACAAACAAGGAAGCGTTCTTGGCCATGTTGTTATCGAGTTTCGTTCCTTGTTTGGCAAGAAAGATGAAGACACTGGGATAGCTGATTTGAGTACGTTCTTGATATTGATATTTATAGCGTGAGATTCAGATAAATTACTACGATATGGTTGTTTACATGCGCCAAATTCACATTGTAATTTGAGAATTAATAGCCGGCCATTGTTCTAGTTAAGTTTCTTGTTTTTACTTTGTTTCCATTGATTCCTAGCAACAAAGTTTAAACTATACTAACAATCCGGTTAGGGGCGGATCCAATGTAGAGCCCAGATGCTCCTGAATTTCTTTTTAGTATTCTAATATTTTCCATTGATTCAGTATTCTAATATTTTTCTGAAAATTTCAATTTAAATGTAAAAAATTGTAAAAACAAAATGAAGAAGTTTGTATTAAGGTGCAACCAAGGTCCTATTTCCTTCGTTTGCTGTATGCGAATAATTGATTGGTGATACTATATCGTTTGCGATCTCTTTGTCATTTGATTTGTGTAGTTTGATGTATGCTTGACCATGGAGTGAACGGCCACATGTTGCGGGTGAGTGTTTAGGAAGATAGATTGAGATATACCTAAATGACTATTTAGGTTAAAAACATTTTTCGGCTGTAAGTAGTAAATGGCTTTTTTGTTTGAAGTGTAAAAAATGTAAAGGAAACAATGGTAAAAAGATCATGTTTAATTCTTTATCACTAGGTTTATAGTCTTTCAAAAAATTAGAGTAAAAATTTTATTTATTTAACATTTAAAACTACATACAAATGAATGGCTAACCGCATACAAATGAATTGCTAAAACTAAATATTATTATAATAATTGATGACTTTTTAACGTAAGGTATTGTTTTGGAATTTTTTAATTATGTAACTCTTTGAACTATATAATTATTACGACAAAGTTTGTTTATTAGCTAGGATCTTATGATCTTGATTGATCTTACGATTACGATTTTGCAAAGCGAAAAACAATCAAGGTAAAATTCGGATCTTAACAACCAGTGGCGAGTCTAGAATGTATATCCACATGGTTCACTATTTAAATGAAATCGGTAAAAAATGGAAAAAATTCAAAAAATACTAATTGTGGGTCTGGATCGGGTCATATAAACAATTTTTTTAAGTTATTACAATGGTATCCAACAAAGAAAGTGGCAAATGGCAACCGACACACCTGATTGGCTAATCGACAATTGTGATGTAGTGCACCGGATAGTGATCGACAATTGTGTAGCGGGAACTGAGGCTTGAAGAAGGAAACAACGTTGAGACTGAATATTGATTAACGATTATTGTTCCTTTTTACTTTTTCCTTTTTTTAATTTAACTTGTAGTGGCTATTTATATTGGATTATACCTTAAAATTTTTGACCAATTAAAATATAGAATATGAGTTGCATTTGTTTTTTTCTTGCCAAAGATATTAGGATAGTTCATTACATTTATCTAAGATATGTCACAAATGTAATAATACGTAACTTGTTATATATATGAAAAAAATAGGTGGGTCAAATGACCCACCTTGCTTATATGTACATTAGCGGTTGTTAACAGCCTTGGGTGTAACCATTAAAAAAATATGTGTAACTAATTATATATGTTGAGTGAAAAAAAATGGTGTTAGTATTGTTGTAAATTTCTAACGTCTCCCCTGTTGGGATACCATTTTACTTTGACCTTGGTTCCGTCGGTTCCGTCACTGAGTACTATTGGTATAGCTTTAATCTAGTACAAACTTACCATTGGCTGCATCTTGGGATTAAAAGTATCAGTTATTATTTCTTTCAAATAACGCTATGTTCAACGTTGTACTATGCTTAATCTTGCAAGTAAAAATATAAGACATGTATATTTTATTAAATTGAGCGAAAAAAAATTGGAATAAACAAGAAAAATACATTGAGATTGATCCATTGTTTCACTATCAGTTGCTCATCATTTAAATTAATTACTATGTTAATTGTATGAAGGATGAGTCCGTTGGTAATTGTCTCTAAAGAGCATACTCGATGTAACAGTAAAAATAGACTTGCTAATATTAAGGGATGGATTTAAAAAGAAAAAATAAAAAGTGTCTAATGGGGTTTCCTTTCTTAAATCTTAGTTTTATGATATGATATGAACTTAGATGTTTAGTATACGTGGATTGTATATGTATTTACTAGGTGAATCCCTGCGCGTTGCGCGAGAATAGAATTATATAGTTAAAATAATAATTTTTACCAAATTATTATTTAATATTTCTATTTTGAAACAAAATGTTAGTAGTAAAGCAAACATATAGTTACCATATTAGTTTTATTAAATATTATAATTTAATTTTTAAGTCATTGTGATATATACAACTATTTGATAATTTTATAAACCGTTTAAAATTGTGTAAATTATATATCAAGTGAATGATAATATAACGGGTAACAAAACGTATGAACAAAAATATGAACTGCAACTTTTAAAAACATAAAAATAGAAAAACATCTATTATAACATTTGTATTAAAAAAGATATATATACAACGAATAATAAAAAATATAAAAAATAAACACTATAACTTTTAATAACATAAAAACAATAAAACATCTATTATAACATTTATATTAACTCTTCATATTTAAATCACAAATCTCTTCAAATACATTAATGTTTTTAATGTGCACAACTTTATAACCTTATAAAAGAAAGGAAAATAAAAAATTATTAGTGATTACTAATTAATAATTATAAGTTCAAAACTCTTGAGTTACAACTAATAAATATACATAAATTAGAAAACTCTTGAGTTGTAGTGTGAGTTCGGTACTTGGAAATGTGTATTTATTATTATTATTATTATTCGTCTAAATAATTGATTTTGATACATCATTTTAATCCCTTCAATTATTTAAACATAAAGATATTTAATTATAAATTTATAACATACATAGGTGCATATACATGTTAAGCAAATCACATAATATATATATATATATATATATATATATATATATATATATATATATATATATATTCGTAAATGTCATATGTAATTCTTATCGTAGTAATACCGATAAATTACTTTCATATGAAGAACATATCATGATAAATCTATCATAATTACATATCAAATGTTAAAAATTATGTTATCTTTTAAATATGTTGTGTAGGATACCCAACAAAAAATAAACATAATCAGAATAGAAAAACTATAATCAAATAAATAAGAGCATTGGGTGGTTGAATATATAAATAAAGATGTTACATAAACATACATTTAAATCAAAAGAAAAAACTAATATTCATCAACTTTGCTCAAACAAAAAAGACTATATCCGTTTTCTGAATCTTCTTTCTTCATTTAACATCATTCAACCATAAAAACTTGATGGCAATTCTTTACTAACCTGCAATCAAAATATTTTTCTTGAAAAAGAAGAATCAGAAAGATATTTCAAGCAAAACATTGATGTTTGGAGAGTCAAATTCAAGATTGAGTAGTACATACAAATCATATATAACGATTAAATGAGAAACTAAATATAAAGAAAGAATATAAAATTTTCATTTGTTTTGGTTGAAAGATATTCCAAGAAAAACATTGATGTTATGACATCCTTCTTACATGTAAGATTTTATATAACACAAAAGACACAAAAGATTGACCTTTTTATAGTAAACTTTTCACTAAATGCTAATTAAACATAATATAAGTTATAAAACTTTTGAGTGTTAAATCGTAATTAAGAAAACTTTTGAGTTGCATTAGCTAAAAAGGGGGGGTTTCAAATGAATGTGGTTTGAGGAAATTAAAAAATGGGGGTTTCAAATGCATGAGATTCAAGAAAAATGCTAGATTTATAAGTATGTATGATGTGTTTATATTGTCTTTATATCGTTAGCTCGTGTTGTACCCACTTGTCTAGGCCCATTCGGGTAACTTGTGTTTGTATATATTATGTGTCAGTGTCTTGTATCTCATTTATCAAGGGATGATGCTTAGTACTCAATATGGTATCAGAGAATCACATTCAAATTACCTAAAAATTCCCTTCTCAAATATATCAGTTTCCTTTTCTCCTTCATCTCTTGCCTCACTGCAGCCTTATTGTTGCCATCAAACCCTAGTCTTCTTCAACCTCTTTTCTTCTTGTTTACTTGAAAATGTTAGGCACCACCCCATCCATCCATAAAGATTTTGTTGTTACTAACATAAAAGCTCACGTACCCCTCATCCTCAATTTGGAGCGACATAATTACAACATTTGCCGAGAGTTTTTAACAACTCATTGTGAAACATACGACACCCTTGGTCACATTGATACCACTGTCGATGCTCCCAATCCTCCCTCTACCGATCTTCATGAATGGAAAACAGTGGATATTGTTGTACGCGACCCACCTCCACCCTTTGCTCATTAGGCCCACGTAACAGCCTCCTCCTTATCCAATATGTCGAGGCAACAACCTTCAAATTTTCCAGCTCCTTGGGATTGGTTTGGAAAAAATCAAGCACCAACCCTCCGACAAAATGTTCTCATCTATGTCTCTTCATGAACCGGGTCAGAATAATTGGATTATGGATACAAGAGCAACTAACCACATTCATGTAAACGAGGGTATGCTTGAAACCCTTAGTCATAATCATAATTCTCATTATGTTTTAGTTGGTAACAGATTCAATATTCCTATAACTAAGACCGGTCACTCTTCATTTCCTTTTCATATTTTGCATCATCCTCTTCATGTAACATCTGAATCTTGAGGTATTTTTTTATTAAAGTTAGTGAATTTTTGGTACTCATGACGTGGTGAAGGCACCACCACGACAAGGCATGGCTTAAGAAATCACGAATTTCATTTTTATCTCCACAACGTGGCAAT
Source organism: Lactuca serriola (assembly GCF_051521515.1). Taxonomy (NCBI): domain Eukaryota; kingdom Viridiplantae; phylum Streptophyta; class Magnoliopsida; order Asterales; family Asteraceae; genus Lactuca; species Lactuca serriola. Next base: position 91,739,152 of record NC_136411.1, on the reverse strand, counting down.
ATGTTAGCCACGATGTGGCGACCACTGATGGCAAAAACCCTAATTTTCAGGCCTTGAGCCATATTTAAAGGAAAGTGAGGGCTAGGGTTTGTTCACCCTCAGCCTCAATCACTCTCACACCTCGGAAACCCTAACCCTAATCCCTCTTGTTGATTCTTGGCTCATTTTAGTGCTTTTGATAGCTTGAAGAAGAAGAAGAAGAAGGTGTCCTCAGGTGTTGGTTCAGCAAGCAAGCATCATCATCCTCTTGTGCATTTTTTGGACCCTTGTAAGTTTTCAAGACCCAAGCTTTTTGGTTCTAAGCTTCTAGATCTAGATTTCTTGTCCCTTTTCTTCATGGTTGTGGAAGTTTGATTGAAGCGATTCCATACAGTTGGCAATTTTATGGATCCTTGACGTCCCTTTGAGGTTATATGTTCTAGATCTGGAGTTTCTTGGAGTATTTTGGTCCCATGCATTTGGACAGTAGGTCTGAAGTATGGGCTTGAGTGCTTAAGCAATTAAGCACTTAATGAAGATTTGGGGGTGAGAGGTTACACACCGCATATTTAGTCAACCGCCCTGATGGTGGTCTTCTGCGAGGCTTTGTGTATGCTAAGCGTACCCCCGGAGTATGCCTCGCGTACTCGCATGGGTCAGCCTTGTTGAGTTGACTTGGCAGGGTTAACTCGGTTGACTTAGTGGGTTTGACAAGTTGACTTTGACCAAGTTTAACCTTGAGGGTATTTTGGGATTTTAATGGAATCGGTCATTTGGTGGAAAAAGCTATCGTTTAGAGAGCTGAGATTCAAAGTCGGTCCTCATCAGTTTTGTTCAGCTTGCGATGTGAATTTTTCCTCACTGTACTTGAGGGTCGAAGGCACCAATGTCGGCCCATTGAATTGACATCCTGTTATGCATGCTATTGTATTGAAATGTTATTTTAGATCGGTATCCTGGTATATAGGATGATGTTATGCTTAGTGATATGTAGATCTATTTGACTGGTTGTAAGTTGTTATCTGATTATTTGTTATATGTGCACATCTTTGGTCGGTGGTTGAGGCTTCACTGCTTTGTACGTAAGCCAACAGGTCGGGGCATACCAACCCGATGGTTGAATGGACATGAGGGTATTCTATCCCGAGGATGATGGACCCATAGTATGTTGGCATTCCATCCCAATGATTGAGGGTCTGGGGTATTCCAACCCGATGGTTGATTAGACCCATAGTATGTTGGCATTCCAACCCGATGGTTGATTGAACGCATAGTATGTTGTTATTGTATATGTGTTATTTGTTTGGGTGTTGGTACTTTGGGGGAACTCACTAAGCTTTGGGCTTACAGTTTTGGGTTATGGTTCAAGTACATCAGATGATTACGGGAAGGCGAAGGCGTGATCGTGCACCTCCTCGTGTTTTGTTTTATGATTTTGGGAAAACTCTGATATGAAACATGTTTTGAAAATATTTTGTAAACAATGATGATTTGTGGATTTCTTTTAAAAGTTTAAATTTTTCATGAATTTTATGTATGTTACAAGTTGATATCAGAGCCTTGGTTTGAGTGAATTGGAGGAACACTCGTTTAAATCCAGTTTCAACTAAGGAAAAAGATTTTAAAAACAATTTTCAAATGGTTTTGAAAATAATCAAAGAGGATGCAATGTGTACGATCAGCCGGAGCCAGTAACTAGACCCTAAATTACCACACAGTTAATTGAGATTATGTTATGATATGTTAGAACAACATGCTTGTAATAGGATAGGGATCTTCAGGAACTACATCGTAGAATTTCCTGATATATGATGCCTTATCTTTTGTAGAGTACTTGATTGATTGTTGTATGACTCTTTTGCGTGTGAACTAGGTATTGAGTGAATACGCTAAGTCACATGCTACATGGTTTAAATGATCTTGGGATAAGGGATTTGCCCTTACTGCGCAGCTCTTGTCTGAGTCCAACCGTTATAGGATTGAATCTTTTAGTCTAAGATTGTTTAAAGTGTGCGGCATGTGATTGTTTTCATTCAATAGTTATCTGGCACCAATGGAGGGTCGTGTGGAAGTTAGTGGTTGGATGGGTTATGTGGGGTCAGCCGGCCAGTCTCGAGATGTGTAGCCTTCCTCTAGGGTGTGAGGATTTCGTGTATGCGCATGCTAGTATGTATTGTTAGCGTTGTTGTGATGATCCTTCAGACAAATACGAGTAGGTGTGGAAGTTAGTATGGGCCCATACTACAGAAAGCACAGGACCCGTACGTGTAACAAGGAAGTCACAACCCCTAGGGCTTTCTTGGGAGTTGGTTCCACTGATGATATGTGTGTTATCTGATATCTCCTTGGTATTTTTTCAGTATGGTGACGACGAGACGATTTGAGGTTGGATCCAGGTCAGGATCTGGAGCTGGCAGTCGAGGTGGCCCAACAGTGTTAGAGGACCGTATCAGAGAGATTATCCATGTGAAGGTTGTATCAACTGTCCAGGGGCAGATACCAGAGCTTTTTGGGTCTCTCAAGACCGCGATGATGGAGTTCTTTGATGACAGATACACAACCATTGTTGAGACTGTTGCTGTTGCAGCCTCCGTAACCATTGCAGTTGTAGGGGTCAGTACGGGTCAAGTTTTTCAGTATCGAGACTTTGATAATACGAAGCCCCCGTCTTTTGATGGATATCAGGACCCGATTATATAAATGAGATGGATGTTTGATGTTGAGGGATGCCTTTTCACCTGCTCTTGCCTAGCGGGCCAGTATGTCAGGTGCGCTCTGAACATTTTGAGGTCCGAAGAGAAGGATTGGTGGAGACTTGCTACCCGTTCGTTTTCTTTTGAGCAGATAGCTACTGTTTCATGGGAGAAGTTCTCGGTGATGTTCCGCTCAAGATATGTGTCGCTAGTGGAGCATGAGAGGTTAGCCCAGGAGTAACTGGATTTGAGGCAGGGTACGAAGTTGGTGACGGAGATCACCAAGATGTTCGTGGAGAGGGCCATGTTTTGTCCTGATTTTTCCTCCTCTGAGCAGGCTCAGATGACCCGTTACTTGAGCATGCTCAAGACGGAGATCAAACAGTTTGTATCCACCCAGCGCTACGGTTCTTTGTTGGAGTTGCAGGAGGCTGTCAAGCTACGTGAGATTGAGATTAAGTTGCAGACGAGGGAGCAGAGACCGTCCGCAACGCAGTCGTATCCTGCACCGAAGCGGTTTAGGACCGCTGATTCTAGGTCGGGTAGTTAGAGGGGTCGCACTTGTGGGAAGTGCGGTAAGATGCATGATGGAGGTTGTCGATCTTCTTCGAGGTGCCACAATTGTGGCAAATAGGGACACATTGCGAGGGACTGCCGGCAGCCTACTCCAGCTCCTTTAGTTTATGAATAAATCTTTAATCATTGACGTAATCATTGATATATGTCGTAGCGGATGAAGTAAATTGATACAATCAAACATCCATCTTTTTCATGGTAGCAAGTGTAGGTCAAACCTTTAGATTCTTCCATCGAGAACATTGTAAGCATCAACAGCAACAAGAGCATAGTAATTTTGAATGAAATTGGTCTATATGATACAAAAAAAAGTCCAATCGAACAAGTTTATCAACTGTGAACACTTTTTGAAATATATATATATATATATATATATATATATATATATATATATATATATATATATATATATTGCCGGTTTTTAACCTGCAAAGCATGCTAATTATGAGTTAAAACGAAAAAGGTGGTCCAATTGAAAAAGTTCATCAATTGTGAGTGCTTTCGGAAGAAAAAAAAACACATTACCGGTTGTTAACCAAACTTGATATTCATACAAAATGAAATTTTAAAAAATAAAATAAAATTTTGTAGGTTTCTTTCGGTAAAAAAAGGTTTGTGGTTTAAATCGACATGTTTGACACGGAGTGTTTGCGAGCTTCTAGCTTTTAACATTTGACAAAACATTTTATTTTGATCAAAAAGTTTAGTTTGGCACTACAAGCTTTTAGAGTTTGGTTTAAATAAAACACACCAAATCTAAAAAGCTATATCACATAGTATTTAGCAAAACGCTATCAGTTACCCACTGTCCGCTACCTATTAGTTTTGTCAAATACGCCCAAAATCCATTGGTTTTTATAAAATTATCGCTACATGTTAGTTTTGTCAAATACGCCCAAAATCCATTGGTTTTTATAAAATTATCCCGAGTTACAATAAGCAATGAACTCAATCATAAATATATGATATTTTCATTCTATTTAAAAGTTGCGTGAGTTATTTACTTTTATCTAACACAGTGTTTTGGTCGGTGAGAAATTGAATGCGATCGATGACCATGACTCATGAAAATCCGAATAGCTTATGTCATTGGAGAAAATGTGGCAAACGAAAGTCTTTGCATTCGAGTTTAAAACGAATTGATACCCTACCCTGTGTAATATTTAATTGAGAATTCATTTAAGAAAGCCAATATCCAATTAATGTTATTTCTATAAATGATAAGCCCTTGCTTGATAGATAAAATATTCTGATACAAAACAATAATGATAACAAACTCCTGTATTTCATTCCCTAAAAAAGTATAGGAACTAAGGATAGGACTTTTGGCTGGAAGCATTCATTCTCCACAGCCAGGAGAAAGCTATCGTAAGAGATATAAGTTGCATTCTATATTTATTCGTTCGTAGTTCTTAAATGGGGGTTGTCAATGTAGCTTCATATTTTAGGCAAATATGTCCGTCAATTTTTATTTTTATTTTTTGTGCAAAAAGAACGGGTTTTGGGTAATGATTTTTGGAAGAAATGGGATATGTGGAAGGAATTCTAATTGAATGAATTTGAATTTGTTACACGATAAAATAAAATATATTTTGTTTGATTTGATGATTTGTCAAATAAATTAGAAAATAATTATTTAATATGATAAAATACATTTTTCTTGGTGTTTTTGTAACTTATTGCTATTTAATAGAATGATAAATCTTGCATTTAATTAAATATTTCATGTATTACATTCTTATAAGCTCAAACCTATGTTTTGTTTTGAATTTCCATGTAATGTATAGTTTTACTAAAGGAAAATATATAATTATATTTGATAAAACCAATTGATAGATATCTTTTTTGAGGGCTAGATCTAGGGTCACTTTGTCACGAGGTGATTGCATATTTAAAGAGTTAAGGAAAGAAAAAGTAATATTTATATGTGTGTGTGAATATACATGAGTGTTTGTGTGCACGTGTGTTTTCATAGGCGTGTGGATGTAGGCATGATCATGGGTGTATGTGTGTCTGTGTGTGTGCTTGTAGGTGTGGGTGTGACGTTATATTGAGTACGGGTGTGAGTGGGCATATGCATGTAGGTATGTGTGTGGCGAAAGGTGGTGAGGATGGGTTAATGGATTTAGGGTAAGGTGGGGTGGGCTTAGGTGAATGGGTGTGACATCCTCTAATTTTCAGTGCCAATTCAAATTTTCTTTATACTTTTAAAATCATTTATTTATATTTGCGCAAAATCTCAATACAAAATATCATTTTAATTACAAATGTTTGTTTCCAAAATGTTAAAACCCTAACGATGTCATAATCAACACAAATACATAAGTTACAGTGTAAAGACCTGATGGTCTTGAATACTATTGCAGGTTGTCTCTTAATCACTCAACATCCTAATCAAGTTCCACTAGGTTAAGTCTTGATACATGTGATGCATATAAACCGAGTGGATCTGGTTGGGGAAACCTGATGAGATAAGATTTCAATCCCAAAATATTGATATGATAATATTCCTTAATTATCAGACCCGCAAAACCAATCGTTACCATACTAAATTCATATAGGCTTACATTCCTATATATAGTGAGAATCCCCTCAAGTCTTATGCTGATTGTTTTTATGTTGTGTTTCAGTTTGAGGATCGTCATGATTACTCAAGGAGGAGGTTCCGGTTCGGGTTCTGATTCAAGTTCTAGCTCAGGCACATAACTGATTGATGAGAGGTTGTGTGAGCTTATTGTAGCCGAGGTTACTCGTAGCATTTTAGATGGTACTCCTGTGATGTTTGGTACCATTAAGGAGGGGATTATATAGGTCATGGATGAGCGGCTCAGAGCATTTCGAGTCGAGATTGATGCAGGTCAAATTGGGGAGTAGACTCCCTCATTTTGGGAGTTCAAAGCTTATGGAGCTCCTGAGTTCTTTGGGGCTAAGGACCCTATCGCTAGCCGACACTAGATCGATGACTTGGAAAATGCTCAACAGACGAGCTTTTGCCTTGAGGGGGCAAAGGTAGGGTTTGCATCCTGCTTATTGAGGGATCGTGCAAGTGACTGGTGGGATGAGGTTGGTCGAGCTGTGGGGAATGCAACTGTGGCAGTCATGTCTTGGGAGGAGTTCGTTACGAGATTTCAGAGGTAGTTTGCACCGACGATCAAGGTTCAGCAGTTGGCGAGAGTTCAGGACCTTCGTCAGACTATTGAGACTATGGTAGAGATTACAGCCAATTTCTGGGAGAGCACTCTTTTGGTTCCACAGTACGTTGCGGATGAGGAAATGAAGATGACGAGATATCATGACATGTTGAGGGATGACATCAAGGAGTTTGTAAGCTTCTCAGGGTGCAAGACCCTGAATGTTATGATTAAGAGGGCCCGCTAGCGAGAGATTAAGCTGGTGCTTCCATCTAAGCGTAAGACAGAGCAGGTGTAGATTGCCATGGGCCAAGCTAATAGGCCCAAGGTTTCTTATTCGCACTCTAGGGGCCAATAGGGTTAAGGTCATTGCAACAAGTTCAGCAAGTAGCATAGCCGGGCTTGTCGATTAGCAGGTTCGAGTTGTTACAGATATGGGCAAACAGGTCATATGAGTAAGGATTGCCCCCATAGTGCATTGATCTATTTTCACTACAATTAGACATACCAAAATAAGGTTGATTGTCCGAGATTGTGAGGAGGGGTAGTAGTGGTGCCTGCACCAGCCACTTTGAGGATTACTGATGGCTTCCAGGGCAAGGCGGAGGTACATATGGTGAAGATCATGGCATTTCAGCTGACCACCGATGAGTTCCAGGTAGCACCAGATGTGGTTACCAGTATGTGAATTATTTATATATTTTATTGCTTTCTTTATTTATTCTCATGAGTATATTTGATCTTATATAAGGACCTTTTTGGTGAATGGTATTACTTCTCATGTATTGTTTGATTTGGGAGCTACCCGATCCTTTGTATCTCTTACGCTTAGCAATAAGGTTCACAATGCTCCTGAGATTCCGGATTACCTGTTGGAGGTTGAGATTGTTGATGATCGTTCTGTGAGTGCTTTGAGGGTTCGTCGCGGGTGTGTCCTGAACCTGTTCAACGAGAAGTATTATATCAATTTGGTGTCAACCCCTACGAGGATCGAAGGTTATCACTGGGGTGGGTTGGTTGGGTCCCAATGGGGGCCATGATCGACTGTGAGCAGCAGTTAGTAAGAGTTCGAAGCCCAAGTGGGGGAGAACTGATTATTCCTGGCGATAGAGTTTCGCATGGGTCAGCGCTATGTTCAGCTACGAGGGCCAGGAGATATCTACATCAGAGTTGTTTTGGTTTTCTTACATATGTGGCGGATACTCGGGTGGAGAACACAACGGTGTTGAGTGGGGTGCCAATTATTTGGGATTTCCCCAATGTGTTTCCCGAGGAATTGCTAGCAGTGTCATCCGAGAGGCAAGGCATGTTTCGGACTGATCTAGTTCCTGGAGTGGCTTCAATAGCCAAGGCACCGTATCGCTTGGCACCACTAGAGATGTAGGAGTTGTTTACTCAACTTCAGGAGATACTAGACAGGGAGAACTAATTTTGTTTGTGAAAAAGAAAGATGGTTCACACATTGTAACATCCGGATTTCCAGATATTATATTTTATCATTTATTTTGAGTAAAAGAGAGGGACTCGACGAGTTGAGTTGTAGAATCGTCGAGTAGGATCGCGATTGCTAACTGGATTAATGAACGGACTCGATGAGTCGAAAAGGGTGGACTCGACGAGTCCGCGTTGTGGGTTGAAACCCTAATTCTCGGGGTCTGTGTCCTATTTAAAGGCCTTTATGGCCTCCATTTGTAGCTACCAGTCCTGAGAGAGAGACCCTAGAGAGATTTAGTGATTTGTGAGAGATATTGAGCTATTTTGATCATTTTTGGTGTGATTTTGCAAAGGAGAAAGTGTTTCCAGCAAGGGGAGGTCAAGAGGATTGCATTTCAGTGGGTTTTTAGCTTGGATCTTAAATATTGAGGTAGCTATTCGATCCTATCCTTCTGTTTTGCTTATGGGAATTGAATTTAGGGTTTTCTATACCCTTTTATGCCTTGTTTAGTTGAGCATAGTGTCCCATTGAGTGCTAAACTCTAGATCTGGACCTTTTGAGGTCTAGAGACCCTGAACCATTCTGCTTTTTGCGGTTCTATGGAGGAAATGGACATAGGTTGCCATGTTAGAAAGGATTTCACCAAAACAAGCCTTGGGGGCAATGCATATGTAGCAAGATTCGACCTTTACGTGGTTATTGGTCATGGGGGAGCCAGATCTATAGATTAGTGAAGCAGATCTGACCTCAGGAGGTCAGATAAGTGTTGTCATGGGAGCAACTCACCGAGTTCATAAGTGGACTCGACGAGTCGATTCGGGTTGCCCCGCGATTCGCGACCTGTGATAACCCGTTGAGTGTAGGGTTGACTCAGCGAGTCGAGTGAGGACCAGGGGCAAAGAGGACATGCATGTACTCGTCGAGTCACACGAGTGCACTCGACGAGTCTGGTCAAAGTTTGACCGTTGACTTTTAGGGTTTGGTCAATGTTAGGGTCTTTTAACCATGAGAGGGGTATAATGGTCTTTTACCCTTCTGAGAGTACTAAGAGAGGGATTAGTCTAGCCTTGAGGGTTGTATTGATTAGATTGCTTATTCCATGTGATTAGACGGGGGCTAGACCAAATTTTACTGAGTTTGAGATTTACCGAGTTACCCGAGGTGAGTCTTCTCACTATACTTTACCTAGAGTGGTAATTAGAGTTATATTACAGAGTATCTTGTATGCTATTTATCTGATTGTGATACACTACATTATTTTTATGTGATCCATGCCGTGTATGATCCAGAGTTACAGAGTTAGAACCGGAAGGTTCATAGAGTTAGGACCAGAGGGTCCATAGAGATAGGACCGGAGGGTCCACAAAGTTATAGCCTCGAGTGGCTATTATGTGTTATATGTTGAATTTTGGGGAACTCACTAAGCATTTATGCTTACAGTGTTGTGTTATGTGTTTCAGGTACCAGTGAGGATCGCGGGAAGGCGTCGGCATGATTTGTACACACATGAGGAGTTTCTATACTTTATGATCTTGGGGTTGTGTTTCTATGCATTGATATGTGATACAATGATATTTTTATAATATTTATGAATTAAAGTATGTTTTGAAAATGAGAAAAATTGTTTGAAATTTTCGGTGTTACAAGTTGGTATCAGAGCCTTGGTTTGAGGGATTCGGGTGCACCTTCGGGCGTATCTGAACTCAAACTGAGGATTTGAGAGATTTTAAAAATAAAATTACAAAATTTTCTCAAGGAGTAAAAAGTTTTTGAAAAGAGCAGAGCAGAGCAGTGTGTACGATCAGCCAGCGCCCGAACGGTGATTTCCCAAAATACCCTTATATTATGTGTTATGAGATATGAGATAATATGTTATGCATGCTAGAGTAGGCTAGGTATTCTTATTAGGACTAGAGTGGCCTGATTTGTGATGCCTTAGCCTAGGGGTTTTACTGCTAGGAGATGCTTGAGAGTGAGTAGATAGCAGTGATGAGCTTATGAGAGATCTGCTAGAGAGTAGACTGTGCATAGTGAGAGTAGAGTACTTGGGATTTGGGATCCTAGGAGGAGGACTTGGTGTGAATATTGATGCGGTATGGATGGTAGTATTGGGCCCGTACTACCGAAGGCATCAGATCAGTGCGCAACCCAAGTAAGAATCCTTAGGGTACCAGGGATCGAGTAGGTGTGGGATATCGAGTGTGCATACTCGAGCGAGTCTCTGATATTTTGTGTTGTATTTCAGAGAGACATCATGGTTGGGACATGCCACACACCTGAGAGCAGTGGTGTCAGTGATGAGGAGATCTGCGGATTGATTCATGAGGAGGCGGCTGCGGCTATCCGCGCAGAGATTCCAAAGATGTTCGGGTCTATTAAGACCACGCTAATTGAGACTTTTGATGAGAGATACGTAGCGGTTACTGAGGCTGCAGCCACTGCCGCTACCGCAGCTGTTGCTGCTGCCAGACCTCAGGGTGGTGATTCGTTGCTGTTTCGGGAGTTCAGCAACACGAAGCCACCAGAGTTTGATGAGACGCAAGATTTGATTGTTGTGATGAGATGGGTTTCTGATATTGAGGGATGCTTCCATACGTGTTCATGTCTAGAGCATTTGAGGGTCCAGTTCGCGCTGAACCAGCTTCACTTGGGAGCGAAGGACTGGTGGAAGTTTGTGACAACGCACTTATCGTCTGTTGAGCTTGCGGCAGTGACCTTGGAGAGGTTCACCACTATGTTTCGTGATGACTACGTTCCCCCGGTGGAGAGGGAACGTTTGGCCCAGGAGTTTCTGACCCTCAAGCAGAGTACTGAGTCTGTTACAATGATCACCAGGATGTTCCATGAGAGGGCGATGTTCTTCCCTAAGCACGTGTCTACCGAGCAGGCACGTATGAGTCGGTGTTTGAGTATTTTGAGGAGGGACATACGCGAGTTCGTGGCGAGCTCATCATACCGGACATTTACTGATCTTCAGACAAATGCCTGGAAAAGGGAGATTGAGCTCGAGACTCAAGCCAGGGAGGAGGCGGAGTCTCAAGGGAGGGATCGGCGACCGGCACAGTCCCAGCCAGCAGCCCAGCGGGCCAAGCCCGCCGATTCGAGATCAGGGAACCAGAAGAGATGCACTTGTGGCAAGTGCGGCAAGAGTCATGAGGGGGTTTGTAGAGCAGGGTTTTGCTACAAGTGTGGCAAGGAGGGGCACATGGCCAAGGATTGCCCCAAGGGGTTTGCAGTCTGTTTTCATTGCAACCAGAACGGACATCGGAAGGCCGATTGTCTGTAGTTGCGGGGGTCAGCCCAGGGAGCATCACAGGGATCTGCCCCTGCTGCCGTTCGAGCTATAGAGAGTTGGCAAGTGAAGGCCTAGGAGCCAAAGGCTCGCGGGAGAGCCTTCCAGTTGACAGCGGAGGAGGCCCGCGCGGCGCCAGATGTTGTGGCTGGTATTTATTCTTTCATCTATTTATTTTGAGTTGTGATGTTACGCTTATATTATGATATGTGTACATACATTTCTTGTGAGTTATGTACCTGCTTTGGTGTTATTTGACTCGGGTGCGAGTCAGTCTTTTGTGTCCTTAGCCTTTAGTCAGCACATCAGTATCTGTCGAGAGACGTTGAGTCGGCCTTTGCGAGTTTCCATAGCTGACGAGAGAGCAGTGTATGCCACTGATGTGATTCGTATATGTGTACTCGAGATCTTCGGCGTTGAGTTTCCGATTGATTTGATCCCAATTGTGATGGGAGATGTCTGTGTCATCGTGGGCATGGACTGGTTGAGTAAGTTTGGAGTGGTTATCGACTGCGAGCGACAATTGGTGACCATACGAGACCCTAGTAGGGGATTTCTTACGATTTATGGCGAGGGTACCCGTTCGGGGTCAGCATTTTGTTACGCCGCAAGAGCGAGGCAGAGTCTACAATACGGCTGTATCGGGTTTGTGGCTTATGTGGTGGATACGACAGTAGATGCAGAGATACCGAGGTCGGTCGATGAGGTCCCAACAATGCATGAGCTCCCGGACGTTTTTCCTGTGGAGTTTCCTGGAGTGCCTCCTGAGAGGCAGGTAGAGTTTCGTATCGATTTGGTCCTTGGGGCAACGCCTATCACCAAGGCACCCGATCGCCTTGTGCCACCAGAGATGCAGGAGTTATCCTCAAAGCTGTAGGAGCTGCTGGGGAAGGGGTTTATTCGGCCGAGTAGCTCGCCATGGGGAGCGTCGATCCTTTTTGTCAAGAAAAAGGATGGTTCACACCGGATGTGCATTGATTACCGGGAGTTGAACAAGCTGACGATCAAGAACCGTTACCCCTTACCGAGGATCGACGATTTGTTTGATCAGTTGCACGGAGCGTCTTGGTTCTTCAAGATTGATCTGAGGTCTGGATATCATCAGATGAGAGTGCGTGAGGAGGATATCCAGAAGACAGCATTCAAGACTCGTTATGGGCTTTACGAGTTCGTGGTGATGCCTTTTGGACTCACCAATGCACCGGAGGCGTTCATGGATCTCATGAACAGAGTGTGCAGGCCGATGCTGGATCGTTCAGTGATTGTGTTCATCGATGACATATTAGTGTATTCGAGATCTAGAGAGCAGCATGAGGAGAATTTGAGGGAGATCCTCGGAGTTCTGAGATCGGAGAGGCTTTACGCCAAATTCTCCAAGTGCGATTTCTAGTTACGAGAGGTCCAGTTCTTAGGACACCTCGTCAACCAGAATGTGATATTGGTCGATCCAGGCAAGATTGAGGCGGTGATGAGTTGGGAGGTGCCGAGATCCCCTTCAGAGATCAGGAGTTTTCTGGGGTTGGCTGGCTATTATCGGAGATTTCTCCAAGATTGTTGTTCCTCTCACCAGGTTGACCCGGAAGGGCGTGGCATTCAGTTGGGGCCCAGAGCAGCACGCCTTATTCGAGACAATTCGCCAGGGATTATGCGAAGCCACAGTATTAGCCCTTTCGGAGGGGACGGAGGATTTTGTGGTGTATTGTGACGCGTCGATATGAGGACCGGGTACGGTGCTGATGCAGGGAGGCCATGCGATAGCTTACGCATCGAGGCAGTTGAAGCCTCATGAGAAAAGATATCCCACCCACGATCTATAGTTGGGGGCTGTGGTGTTCGACCTCAAGATTTGGTGTCACTATTTGTATGGGGTCCGGTGTACCATATACATGGATCACAAGAGCTTTAAGTATATGATGGATCAGCCCAACCTGAACATGCGCCAGAGGAGATGGTTGGATGTGGTAAAGGATTATGAGTGTGAGATCCTATACCGCCTGGGCAAGGCTAATGTTGTAGCCGATGCCCTGAGTTGCAGGGCGGAGAGTGCCCCGATACGAGATATTTGTTTGAGATTGACAATGATGACTCTGGTATTGGACACCATTCGGGAGGCCCAGGTGGAGGCCATGAGACCGGAGAACCGCAAAAGAGAGCGGGTGATCGGGCAGATATCTGAGTTCGTTGTCGATAGCCGTGGGATTATGACCTTTCAGGGTCGGATTTGGGTGCTGTTTGTAGGTGGGGCACGTACCATTCTGATGGAGGAGGCGCATAGATCGAGGTTCTCGATCCATCCCGGGGCCACAAAGATGTATTTGGACCTAAAGAGCGAGTATTGGTGGTCCTGTATGAAGAGGGATGTCGCGTGGTTCGTAGAGAGGTGCTTGACCTGTCGAAGGGTGAAGGCCGAGCACCAGCGTCCGCATGGCAAGTTGCAGCCACTTGAGGTTCCCGAGTGGAAGTGGGAGCAGATTGTCCATGGATTTTATCACCAAATTGTTGTGGACTGCGAGGGGTGTCGATGCATTTTGGGTGATTGTTGACCGGCTGACAAAGAGCACCCACTTTCTTGCTATCAGTAAGAGCTCTTCTGCTGAGAGGATGGCAGAGTTATATGTGAGAGAGGTGGTATCGCGGCATGGAGTACCAATCTCGATCGTTTTAGATCGAGATGCGCGTTTCACTTCTAGATTCTGGAAGAAATTCCATGATGAGTTGGGTACGAGGCTGCATTTTAGTACCGCATAGCACCCACAGACGGACGGACAGAGTGAGTGGACGATTCAGACGCTCAAAGACATGCTGCGAGCATGCGTGTTGGACTTCGGAGGAAGTTGGGACACGTATTTGTCGTTGGCTGAGTTTTCTTATAACAACAGCCACCATTCAAGTATCGGCATGCCTCTCTTTGAGTTGTTGTACGGGAGGAGGTGTCGAACTCCCATATGCTGGGGAGAGGTCAGGCAGCAAGTGATTGGCAGCACTGAGTTAGTGCTTCAGACGACTAAGCAGATACAACAGGTCAGACAGAGGTTGTTGACAGCTCAGAGTCGCCAGAAGAGTTATGCGGATAGGCGATGATCTAAGCTGGAGTTCCAGGTGGGGGATTTCGTACTCCTGAAGGTATCTCCTTGGAAAGGAATGATCCGATTCGGGAAGAGGGGCAAGCTGGGGCCCCAATACATCGGTCCGTTCGGGGTGATTGCGAGGGTAGACAGGGTAGCATATCGTCTGGAGCTACCTGCAGAGTTGAGTCAGATCCATGATACCTTCCACGTGTCTCAGTTGAGGAAGTGTATAGCCGACGAGTCGATGGTGGTACCGTTGGAGGATATTCAGGTGGATGCCAGCCTGAATTATGTTGAGAGGCCAGATGCGATTGTGGATCGGAAGATCAAGGTTCTGAGGAACAAGGAGGTGCCCCTGGTACAGGTCCAGTGGCAACATCGGAGAGGGTCCGAGCTGACTTGGGAGCCGGAGTTGGAGATGTGAGAGCGGCATCCAGAGTTGTTTGTGGAGTAAGACTTCGAGGGCGAAGTCTGATTCTAGTGGGGGAGAATTGTAACATCCGGATTTCCAAGTATTATATTTTATTATTTATTTTGAGTAAAAGAGAGGGACTCGACGATTTGAGTTGTAGACTCGTCAAGTAGGACAGCGATTGCTGATTGGATTAATGAACGGAGTCGACAAGTCGAAAAGGGTGGACTCGACGAGTCCACGATGTGGGTTGAAACCCTAATTCTCGGGGTCTGTGCCCTATTTAAAGGCCTTTATGGCCTCCATTTGCGGCTACCTGTCCTGAGAGAGAAACCCTAGAGAGCTTGATCGAGTTGTGAGAGAGATTGAGCTATTTTGATCATTTTTTGGTGTGATTTTGCAAAGGAGAAAGTGTTTCCAGCAAGGAGAGGTCAAGGGGATTGCATTTCAGTGGGTTTTCAGCTTGGATCTTCAATTTTGAGGTAGCTATTCGATCCTATCCTTCTGTTTTGCTTATGGGCATTAAATTTAGGGTTTTCTATACCCTTTTATGGCTTGTTTAGTTGAGTATAGTGTCCTATTGAGTGCTAAACTCTAGATCTGGACCTTTTGAGCTCCAGAGAGCCTGAACCATTCTGCTTTTTGTGGTTCTATGGAGGAAATGGACATAGGTTGCCATGTTAGAAAGGATTTCACCAAAACAAGCCTTGGGAGCAATGCATGAATAGCAAGATTCGACCTTTACGTGGTTATTGGTCATGTGGGAGCCAGATCTATAGATTAGTGAAGCAGATCTGACCTCAGGAGTTCAAATGAGTGTTGTCATGGGGGCAACTCGCCGAGTTCATAAGTGGACTCGACGAGTCGAGTCGGGTTGCCGAGCGATTCGCGACCTGTGATAACCCGTTGAGTGTAGGGTTGACTCAGCGAGTCGAGTGAGGACCAGGGGCGAAGAGGACATACATGTACTCGCCGAGTCACATGAGTGCACTCGACGAGTCTGGTCAAAGTTTGACCATCGACTTTTGTTGACTTTTAGGGTTTGGTCAATGTTAGGGTCTTTGAACCATGAGAGGGGTAAAATGGTCTTTTACCCTTCTGAGAGTACTAAGAGAGGGATTAGTCTAGCCTTGAGGGTTGTATTGATTAGATTGCTTATTCCAAGTGATTAGGCGGGGGCTAGACCAGATTTTACCGAGTTCGAGATTTACTGAGTTACCCGAGGTGAGTCTTCTCACTATACTTTACCTAGAGTGGTAATTAGAGTTATATGACAGAGTATCTTGTATGCTATTTATGTGATTGTGATACACTGCATTATTTCTATGTGATCCATGTCGTGTATGATCCAGAGTTACAGAGTTAGAACCGGAAGTTTCATGGAGTTAGAACCGGAAGGTTCACAGAGTTAGGATCAGAGGGTCCATAGAGATAGGACCGGAGGGTCCACAGAGTTATAGCCTCGAGTGGCTATTTTGTGTTATATGTGGTATTTTGGGGAACTCACCAAGTATTTATGCTTACAGTGTTGTGTTATGTGTTTCAGGTACCAGTGAGGATCGCGGGAAGGCGCCGGCATGATCAGTACACACATGAGGAGTTTTTATACTTTATGATCTTGGGGTTGTGTTTCTATGGATTGATATGTGTTACAATGATATTTTTATAATATTTATGCAGGAAAGTGTGTTTTAAAAATGAGAAAAATTGTTTGAAAATTTTGGTGTTACGCACATGATGTGCGAGGACTAGCAAGAGTTAAATAAGCTAACTGTGAAGAACTGTTACCAACTTCTGAGGATCGACAATTTATTTTACCAGTTACAGGGTGCATCATGGTTTTCCAAGATTGATTTGCGATCAAGTTACCATCAAATGAGGGTTAGAGACGACGATCTGCATTAGATGGTCTTTAGGACTCGTTATGGTCATTACGAGTTCATGGTGATACCATTCGGGCTCACCAATGCACCATTAGCGTTCATGGATCTCAGGAATCGGGTTTGTAGGCCAATGTTGGATTGGTCGGTGATCGTATTTATTGATGATATTCTGGTCTACTCCAAGTCCAAGAAGAAGCATGAGGAGCACCTACGAGAGGTGTTGGAGACCCCGAGGAGGGATAGGTTGTATGCTAAATTCTCCAAATGTGAGTTCTGGTTACACGAGGTGTAGATCTTGGGGCACATCGTCAACCAGAAGGGTATATTGGTCGAATCGGCCAAGATCAGGTTCGTGATGCAATGGGACGTTCCGAGGACCCCATCTGAGATTCGGAGCTTACTGGGTCTCGCATGGTATTATCATAGATTTATCTAGGATATCTCCAAGATCGCAGTGCCTCTGACTCGTTTGACGAAGAAGAATGTTACTTTTTGGTGTAGGCTTGCTGAGCAATTGGCATTTGAGACGCTAAAGCAAAGATTGTCTGAAGCCTCGATCCTCGTACTTCCATAGGGTATGGATGCTTTGTGGTTTATTGTGACACTTCTATATCAGGTTTCGAAGTTGTCCTTATGTAGAGGGGGCATGTGATTGCTTATGCTTCGAGGCAGCTACAGCCTGATGGAACGAATTATCCTACGCATGATTTGGAGTTGGGGGTTGTGGTTTTTTCCATCAAGATTTGGAGGCACTATTTGTATGGGGTTAGGTGTACTATTGACACTGATCACAAGAGTTTGAGGTACTTGATGGATCACCCAAGTTGAATATGTGGCAGTGGAGATGGTTAGATGTAGTAAAGGATTATGATTGCGAGATCGTGTACCACCCTGGTAAGTCAAATGTAGTGGTCGATGCTTTGAGTCGTAAGGCAATGAGTACTCCTACAAGGGATATTTGTTTGAAGATGGTTATTACTTCGCCTTTGTTGGATATGATCAAAAAGGCTCGGGTGGAGTGATTGAAAAAAGAGAATTGGAAGTCTAAGTGGATCATGGGACAGATTCCTTTATTTATCAGAGATAGTCGAGGGTTGTTGACACAGTGTGGCAGAGTTTGTGTTCCGACTTCTGGTGGAGTGGGACAGATAGTTTTAAAAGATGCTAATAAGTCAAAGTTTTTGATCCATCCAAGGGCCACGAAGATGTATCAAGACCTTAAGTTGAATTATTGGTGGCCTTTTATAAAGAGGGAGATAGCATGGTTTGTTGAGTGGTACTTGACTTGCAGGAAAGTCAAGGCCAAACATCAGAGACCCCACGGCAAGATGCAACCGTTACGCATTCCCACGTGGAAATGGGAAGAGATTACCATGTATTTCATCACAAAGTTGCCGCGGACGGCATGTGGAGTTGATTTTATTTTGGTCATTGTTAATAGATTGACCAAGATTGCACATTTCATACTGATTATCGAGATTATATCTGCTAAGAAATTAGTTGACATCTACATTCGGGAGGTGGTGGTTCTGCACGGGGTGCCCGTTTTGGTGGTTTTGGACCGCGATGTTCGTTTCTCCTCTAGGTTTTGGAGGAAGTATCATGACGATTTAGGTACTCGGTTGCATTTTAGTAAAACATACCACCCTCAGACTAATGAGCAGAGCGAGTAGACGATTCAGACTCCCAAAGATATGCTCCGGGTATGTATATTAGATTTTGGAGGAAGTTGGGATACTTACCTTCCACTTCCCGAGTTCTCCTACAACAACAGTTATCCTTCTAGCATTGACCAACCACCGTTTGAGATGTATGGGAGGAGGTGCAGGACCCTGTTTGTTGGGGGAAGGTCGGCCATCGGGTCATGGGGAGTACTAAGTGGGTACTCAAGACTACTGAGTTGATTCAGCAGGTACGCAACAGGTGGCGAGTTAAGCAAAGCCGACAGAAGAGTTATGCAGACCGGTGGTGTTCATACCTTGAGTTTCAGGAGGGGGACTTCGCGCTTCAGAAGTGCTAGAACAAAGTTCTATTAGGATCGATAGATTCTATGTAGGAAAACAATTAAGAACTTAATTATGAACACAAGAATAGCATTAAATATGTCGTATGATTAGAACTTCAACACCTCAGAAGAGCATGATTAAGAACTTCGACTGCAGAGGTGCTTAGGTTTACAAAAAACAATATTTAATGATAATCACGACTTCAACTAATGCATACATGCATGCATTATTTATAGTAAAACCCTACTAGATAATCACGGATGGACAGGCCCAATCCGAATACAAAACATAAGCCCATGACGCAACATAACAAGACTCAACAATCTCCCCCTTCGCGTCAATGGAGCCGAAAGCTCACTTCGGTTGAGCTACAGAAGACTTCTTGATTTTCTTGAACACCTTCGGTATGATGGCCAATATATGATGACGAAACATAATGTACCACCGAAGCATGTCCGTGAAGTTCTTCTTGTCTACTTCTGAATTCTACTTGCACCGATGGATAATATCGATAATGTACTCCAAGCAGTCAATTGAAAATAAATGTTTATCAGCAAGAGCGAACAGAAAACGATTGGCTTCGCCTCTTGTGAACATCACAGTAAGATGTGTAGAATCGATTTGGCCCATCTTCATTTTGTTCACATCTCCTGGTTTCGGTGTTGGCTTGACTGTCGGTTTCTTGTTCATCACTTTCGCTATCTCCTGATCCATAGCAGCAACCTCATGGATGTAAGAGGCCAACATCCTCTTCAAATGATCCAGTATCGGCTCATATTCTTTCGGATTGGTGAGCAGAATGTTAAACAATAGGATCCAGTCATGAGGATTTAAATTTGGAAGATCTGCTAGGGAAATAATTGACACCGAGTTTGCTGGTCCTCGTGTGATTTTGAAATTAACATTTATGAACTTCCCAGCATGCGAAGGTTTTAGTACCTTGACAGTAACTATCTTTTGTGCGCATCACGTCAAGTACTGCGGTTGACCATACTTCAGATAAAAGTCGATAAGCTTACGATCAACTTTTGGATGAGGGAAAGGAACTTCAACAGTCGAATCAAAACAATGAAACGTGAATGCCTTTCGTGTTATCGGCATGTCGAACTGTGAGTCCTTAGAATTGTCACAATCAAAAGAAGCGACAGTTTCCAGCCAGTAGACACTTGGAAACTCTATTGCCTCATTTATAAGTGTTTCTTTTGTCCAGAGGGGAAACACGACCTTCTTCCAGTTTAAGGCTTCTTCTTCCTTATTCCTCCTTTCCCTTTCCTCAACCTCCCTTACAACTCTCAAGGTTTCATCCAATTCTCTATCCCTCTTCTTTCGTTTAAGGGACTCAACAATAGTCTCATCTTCTTCGTCATCACTATCATTATCAATCCCCTTAGCTTGAGAACCAGAACCCGAAGCTTCATTACCCTTCGGTTTGGTTGTAACATTGACTTTCAGTTGGGCAGATTCGGTTTTGGTTTTCACAATAACCTTCAATTGAGCACCTTCTCCCCCTTGTTTTGGAGGTATGAATTTCTCCGAAACACCCTTCATCTCGTGTAACTATGCAAGGGCAGGAAGAAGTTTTGAAGTTAGATGATTCCTTATTGTCAAAGTAAGGATAGGATCATGAGCACCAAGGAGGTTGGTCAGCATATCCTTGACATCCCCAGCACAGCTACGAAAGACAGCGCTCTCCGTCTTCAACAAATAAATTTCCTTTTCAACTTGAGTGAGCTGCACTTTCTGAACTTCAATTGTGGAGGCTTGGTGTGCAAGATCTTCCTTTAGAGCACTCTACTTTGCTAAATCAGCGTGAAGAGATTCAAACCGAGAATTCACAGAACTGATAAGTGAAGTGTTCTTTGCTTGTATTGAAGAACGAACAGCCTCAAACTTTGTTTGCTTCGCTTGAATGGACTTGGATAAGGAACCACATAGGCATTCACCTTGGCTACACTGGTATCAGCATGCCCTTTGAGTGACTCAAGAAAGATCTGAGTACTGTGAACAATTTCTGCAACGTCAGTAGTGGCCTTCTTGCAAGAAGAAGTAGACTCATTAACAGCCTTTTTGGATTTGTCAATTGACTTAGTATATTGCTCAAGAGTAGTATCCAGGAAAGCTTTAAGCACAACATCATTGTAGGACTTGTTGTCATGAAGTAGTTTATCAAGTTTCTCATCAATGCTCTGCAATTGTTTGCGTGTGACTGGAGCTTCATCATCATCATATGTAGGAAGCCAATAGGGACTGTAGTAGATCGAATCAAACTCATCATTAGCACCACCGAGGGTGACATCGGAATCGGTTGAAGGTGAGGGTGAAAGTGGTTTGGAAGTAACTGGAGGTTCGGTCTCAGTAGTCGCCCCCGTATCAGATACATTGACTCTTACTGTCGATTCTAGGATAGTAGTGGAAGTTGATTGGGAAATAATAGGAGGAGGGATTGGAGTTGTAGAAATAGGAATCGTAGTAACTGGTGGCAGTGGTGGAATAGAAGTTGTTGTTTGAGATGTGGTAAGTGGGGGAACCGGAGCAACCGAAATAGGAACTGTCTGTTTCGGTGATGGAGGTGGTGTTGGAAGTTTGTCATGAAGAGGTTCGGTTGGAGTGGGTGATTGTGGAGGGGTGTTACCTCTCGGTGATATATGATGAATTTCCTCTTCTTCATCCTCCTCATTGTTTTTTGTTATTAAAGGAGAGGGACTCTTGGATTTCTTCGTCGTCTTCTTAATCTTCTTTGGCTTAGAAGAATCCCCTTGCTCAGACTTTCGCTTCTTTGATTTAGACTTATCATCCTCGGTTGTCCCTTTCTTGGTAGTATCCCTTTTTCCTCGGTTTCCAGGCTTCTCCATAGCATCCAAGGCAGCCAGCTGATCAGGAGATAATACTATGGGTGCCTTGGGAGG
The DNA here is from genome assembly GCF_051521515.1 of Lactuca serriola. Classification (NCBI taxonomy): domain Eukaryota; kingdom Viridiplantae; phylum Streptophyta; class Magnoliopsida; order Asterales; family Asteraceae; genus Lactuca; species Lactuca serriola. The sequence continues at coordinate 91,717,771 of NC_136411.1, read as the reverse complement.
AATCTTGCGATATTCAGCCATGACATTACTCTCGGCTGAGACACACATGTACATTGTCGCTGGTATAGAGCCATTGTGAGGGAACTTTGTAGGATCAGAAATGATGATTTTCTTGGTGTGAAACGTAGCAACAGAAGAGACTAGGGCATCCTTCATTACCGGAATCTGCAAAGTATCAATCGCCCTTCGTGTAATGAGAGTCCAGAATCGACCACACGAAATTTCAGAGTGCCTCGTTGAAGTGTTGAGGCTTTGCACCACTTGTGACCAGATAATCGACCCATAGTCTAGATTGATACCATTGTAAAGACCGTATAGAAGGGTCAGAAAACCCTTGTTGGTACCATCAGACCCACCACTCCTCTCCCCCAAACTCTTGATGAGATGAGTAAGCAATCCATTTCATTGGGCGATAAGCATGACTTCTTGACCTTCGTGACTGTGGTAAGCACATCAGTGTAGCCCATCTCGTAGAGCAACGAGAACAGTTGAGTAGTGGTGATGAAGTCCAGTGAGATCACAGACGAATCCACAGCAAGTTGCAATAGGGAACAAAATCTCCCTTTTGAAATCGAAGCCTTGTGAGAGAAGATTTGGAAGTAGATCCTCTCCTTGTTCTTATCATACGAAGTGGTAGTGTAGACTTGCGATAGGAGTGACATTGGGACGGATTCCACCTGTGTTAGGGCTAGAACCAGAGGTGAATACTTCAAACACTCAACCACTTGTAGCATATATGAATCGTACAGAAAAGGGTTGAGTTCGATGATCATGTTCTGGTTTGGCTTGATCGAGATCAATGTGGATGAAGCAGTTTGATCGTGAGCCGATGAAGAAGTCGCCATTGTTGAGTTAAGGAAGAAGATGAACAATTGTAAAAGAGACAAATATGATTAGAAACCCTTTATATATCGTTTCCAGGAGAGAGAAAGAATTGTCATGATAATGATGAGATCACTGAAACGTCGCCTGAAAAAGCGCGATGTGACAGGGTGGTTTCTCCCAGGTATACGTCAGCACGCGTGGGTTTAGGGACCGTTCAAATTCACGCGCCCAAAAGCTTATCCTCAATCCGTCGTTTGAAATTCAACGTCGCTCCAAAATTTAGGATAACCTCTGTTGCTCCAAAAGATAAACAAAAATCGAACCAACAACAACCAGAATGTTAGAAAATAAAAAAAATCGTGCAATAGGGTGACAAAAGATAAAGAAATAAAGCAAAATGTGTATTGGATGTGAGTGATGTCTATTAGAAGACATAAAGCAGATGATTCCGGGAAAGAATCGCTTCCTTCAATGTTAAGAGAGACTTGAAGTGCTTGTGTGGTTTCCCGAGAACATACGATCAAGTGTTTGTAGAGAAACATTGAAAGGCTTCATTTAAATTATAGGCTAAGGGTAGCTTATCTTCAACCGAACGTCGATTCTTAACATAAGACCGAACGTTGGAAGAAGTACGTGTGAGACCATTGTGGTCTATTGAACAAGTAGGTTGGATATAATTTATAGTGACTAAAGATGTGACAGAAATCTCAATAACAAAAACAAATTGGATCTTTTTGGGAAGAAAGGCCTTGGTGTTAGAAAAATTCATAAAAGACCACTCAAAAATAAAATGAGATTTCATTAGGTAACAAGTAAGATCTTGAATAAAATGATTCACCTTCAATTCATTGTAGGTGTTGGTTTTGGGTTTCACTCAGCACGTGGTGTACGTATCTAAGATCACAATAACAGATTTTGTGCAACCATAAACCTCAGTGGTAAAGACCGAGAGTCTCGAGGGTTATAATGGTGAATCGTAGGTTGATGGAGAATGTAAGGAGGATGCTTAAAGAACCGAAAGTACCTCTGCTAAATTAACATGACAAAGCAGATAACTCTTAAATCATTTGAGAAGAGTAAGGTAGCTCTGGACTTGAGTTGTTTTTAACGACCTGATTAGGAAGAAACGATAGGTATAGAACGAATCATTAAGGCCTTGCTCTTAGTTGCAGAGGCTTCGGTCAACATGCAGCAGCATGCTTCTAGGGACCCTTAACTAGTACAAATGGAAATAATCGAACCTGCCTTAGCTCCAAATTTTGTTGTACCGAGATAATTAGGACCTAATTAAAAGAACAAGCAAACAAACACACCACACAAACAAAACAAACAAACAAAAAAAATTAAAAAGATATTTTTTTGAAGTTTTGAGATTTTTGAAGTTTTCCAAAAAAAACAAAAAGACAGAAATAAAGTAGCACAAAACACTCAAAAAAGATAGAGTTATAAGAATAAACAAAATGTACAACCGAGACCTTATCTTAAAAGAATGAAGCGAAATAAACTGAGCGTTCGGTTCATTTCGGTTCCAGAAAATTCCAGAGCTGAAATAGACCGAGCGTTTAGTTCATTTCGGTTCTCAAAAATGATGGATCCAAAATAGACCGAGCGTTCGGTTCATTTCGGTTCCCGAAAAATCCGGAACCGAAATAGACCGAGCGTTCTCTCTATTTCTGTTGTCTAATTTTTAAGTGAGAGATTAGAGGATTTGGTAACGACTCTGCTTCCATCATTCCAATGCCTTGTAAAATTTTATTGAAGCTTGCTTCAGGTAAGGCTTTAGTGAATATGTCAGCCAGTTGATCTGAGGACCGAACAAAATGTACTTTCACGTTCCCATCTTCTACATGGTCCTTGATGAAATGATATCTAAGCGCAATATGCTTAGTCTTTGAGTGTTGCACTGGATTGTGACATATTCTTATTGCACTTTCTGAGTCACAATAGAGAGGAATATTCTTCATACTCAGCCCATAATCTCTTAGTTGACTTTGAATCCATATTACTTGAGAAGTATAGGATGATGCAACTATATACTCAGCTTCAACTATTGAAAGTGACACACAGGTTTTCTTCTTGGACTGCCAGCTAACAAGTTTACCGTCAAGGAATCGGCATCCACCAGTTGTGCTCTTTCGGTCCAGACCACATCCTCCAAGATCAGCATCAGAAAAAGATTTAATAAAGAACCCAGATCTAGCAGGGTACCAGAGACCGAGAGATGAGGTTCGCTTCAGGTAACGGAAAATATTTTTCACTGCCACCATGTGAGGTTCTCTTGGATTAGCTTGAAACCTAGCACAATAACAAACATAAAACATAATGTCCGGTTTACTAGATGTTAGATACATAAGGGCCCTATCATTTGTCGATATAGTGTTATGTCAACATTAGGTTTTTCCAGAGAATGTGTTAACTTAGTGCCAAATGCCATAGGAACCTTCCCTTTCGAATCTCCCGTCATACCAAATTTTGCCAGCAAGTTCTGTGTGTAGGCCTCCTGGTTGATAAATATACCTTCTGGTCCCTGTCTAATATTCAAACCAAGAAAAAAAATTAATCGTACCCATTGCGCTCATTTCAAATTTAGTCTCCATCAACTTCCTGAATTCAGTCGTTAAGCTAGGATTCATGGAGCCGAAGATGATGTCATCGACATAAATCTGAACTATCATTAGATGTTTGCCTTCATTCTTTCGGAAGAAGGTTGGGTCAACCGAACCTTGCTTAAATTTCGACATTTTCAAAAAGCGAGTTAAAGTTTCATACCAGGCCCTTGGTGCTTGCTTTAAAGCATATATAGCTTTATCCAACACATAGCAATGATCAGGGAATTTCTCTTTCACAAACCCAGGAGGTTGCTCAACATACACTGTTTCTTCTAGTTCTCCATTCAAGAAAGCGCATTTTACATCCATTTGGAAAACTTCGAAGTTTTTATGAGCAACATATGCCAGAAAAATTCTAACTTATTCCAACCTTGCTAGTGGAGTGAAGGTTTCCTCATAATCTATCCCTTCCTCTTAGCAATATCCTTTTACTACCAACCGAGCCTTGTTTCTAATAATTTTCCCCTCTCTGTCCAATTTATTCCTAAAGACCCATTTCAAGCCAACCACTGAAGCATCCTTTGGTTTGGGAATCATCCTCCAAACTCGATTACATTCAAACTCATGGAGCTCATCTTGCATTGCTTGTACCCAATCAGAATGATCAAGTGCAACATTAATTGTTTTTGGTTCGGCTTTGGAGACAAACAAATTAAACATACAAAATTCAACTTTAGAGAATAATGCAGTTTGTTTCGCTTTCAATTGAGAACGAGTGAGAACTTTCTCAGATGATTCACCAATGATTTGTGCTTTGGGATGATCCTTGGTCCATTTCACTAAAGGAGGATAATTTGGGTCATAGGCTGGATCCAACTCTACATTTACTTCCCCTTCAAGTTCTGATTGATCACCTTCGTTAGTTGTATTCTCTTTCTCCCCCTCGACTGGCAAAGTATAACCTGTGTCAGGATCAGAGTTTTCATCCTCTATGGGAGTTGGATTCTCCCCCTCGATTGGACTATTATTGGGTGGATTTAGAGTTGTATGCTCCCCCTCGCTTGGACCTTTATGAGTTGGGGATCGAATTGAATTCTCCCCCTCGAAATACATTTTGGTTGTTTTTGGTGCTGATGAACTCTCCCCCTTGAACATTGAGTCGTTGTTTGGAGAGTCATTGGAGGGTTGACCACCTGTAGGTTTTGGAGGTTCACTTTCCATTTCTTTGCAGTTTCATCTATGATCTTTTTGAGATTGTCGATTTTGTTGGCTGCTGCTTTTGCTTCTGAGTGTGCTGCTTTCTCTAGTTAATCAAATAGCCGAATTTAATCTTCAAACAAGTTGGATATTGGAACCGAGACTTGTCCTGATTCAAGAAATATTTCCCCCAAGGCACTTTCGCTCCTTTGAACTTTCCTCATGTAATTATCATCAAAGGTTACATAATATGTTTCTTCAATTCGTTTGGAGTGTTTGTTCAAAACTCTGTATGCCTTTGAAGTGGGTGAATAGCCAAGAAAAATTCCCTCATCAGCTTTGACGTCAAACTTATTGCGGTTCTCTTTTGAATTAAAGATGAAACACCTTGAACCGAACACATGGAAAATTTTAACATTGGGCTTTCGATTGTTCAGAATCTCATATGGAGTGATTGAGATTCTTTTATTGAGCAAGGATCGATTCTGAGTGTAGCATGTGGTTGCAACTGCATCAGCCCAGAAGTATAGTGGAAGAGAAGCGAAGCTTAGCATGGTTCTGGCTACCTTACATAGGGAACAGTTTCGTCTTTCAACAATCCCATTCTGTTGTGGAGTATAAGGGTCGAGAATTATCATCAAAGGTTACATAATATGTTTCTTCAATTCGTTTGGAGTGTTTGTTCAAAACTCTGTATGCCTTTGAAGTGGGTGAATAGCCAAGAAAAATTCCCTCATCAGCTTTGACGTCAAACTTATTGCGGTTCTCTTTTGAATTAAAGATGAAACACCTTGAACCGAACACATGGAAAATTTTAACATTGGGCTTTCGATTGTTCAGAATCTCATATGGAGTGATTGAGATTCTTTTATTGAGCAAGGATCGGTTCTGAGTGTAGCATGTGGTTGCAACTGCATCAGCCCAGAAGTATAGTGGAAGAGAAGCGAAGCTTAGCATGGTTCTGGCTGCCTTACATAGGGAACAGTTTCGTCTTTCAACAATCCCATTCTGTTGTGGAGTATAAGGGTCGAGAAGTTGTGAGATATCCCCTTGTCATCCAGAAAATCCTCAAAATCTTTATTCTTGAATTCCAGACCGTTGTCGCTTCTAATGTTTCTCACCAGCTTTCGCAGCTGTACTTCCACTTGCTTGATGAACGTCTTCAACTTGGGCATTGCATCTGATTTCTGTTTAAGAAAGAAAACCCAGGTGAAGCATGAAAAATCATCTACTATGATAAGAATGAACTTGCTACCACCGAAGCTTTCGATAGCCGAATGTCCACATAAGTCAATGTGCAGAAGTTCAAGAGCTTCAACTATCTTTGTATTGATTCGTGTAGGATGGCTCTTTCTGCTTTGTTTGCCCATCTCACACGCCGCACACAGATGTTCCTTATCAAACATGAGAAGAGGAACGCCTCGTACGTGGTCACCAAGAACCAACTTATTAATGTCTTTGAAGTTCAGGTGCGATAGGCGTCGATGCCACAACCAGCTTTCATCAGTATTTGCCTTTAATAGCAAGCATATTGTTGGTTTTCCTTGAATTGGGTTGAGATTCTAAGGATACATCTCTCCCTTGCGATCAGACTTCAACAGAACCTTTTTGGATTGCTTCTCAATTATTTCAGATCCCTCGTCATCAAATGAAACCTTTAACCCTGTTCCCACAACTAATTGTGACACACTGATGAGGTTATGCTGCAATCCTTCCACATACGCTACTTTTCAAATCGAGAAGTCTCTGTTGGTTATCATACCATATCCTTTGATTGTGCCATATGAGTTATTGCCATACTTTACACATCCACCATCCTTTAGGGACCGAAACTCCCTCAGCTCTTCCTTCCTTCCTGTCATGTGACGCGAGCAGCCACTGTCTATATACCATTCATCATCGAATTGCTCGTCACTTATCACCTACAAATTCAAGCAGATTTAGGAACCCAAAGTTTCTTGGGTCCTGGTGAGTTTTTCACAGAAAAAGGAATTGTAGTAGAAACATCAACCAAATAAGTTTTTTTTATTAGAGTGAATTGATCTTTTCTTTCGATGGTATACACCTTGATTTTGGTTTTATCATGTTTAAATATTGGTGTACTTGATGGTGTGTTGTTAGATGGCTTTGGTGTTTTCTTTTGAATCCTAGGGTTAACTGACTTTTTCTTATTATTGATATCAAAATCAAAATCAAGTTTTCCCTTTCCTTTGATGTCCTTCACTGAATTGAATTTTCTTTGGGAGTTGGAAGGACCGAAACTAGACTTTTGACCGAAACTTGACTTTCGGTTCTGAGCGCTGGTGTTGGAACCAAAAGTAGACAGTTGGTTGTTAGCCTTGACATTTGGACCGAAACCAGACATTCGGTTCTGCGTGCTAGTTTTGGAACTGAAAGTAGACGTTCGGTTATGAGCTTTGTAATAGTAGGAATTTGGATTGGAATTTTATTTTCCTTTTAGCTTTTCCTTTCCTTTGTCAATTGATTCTTTCTTAGGAGGTACGTAGTTGGGATTTTGAGATTGCCAATAACGTTTTCGCTTAATCATATTTTTATTGTATCTTTGATTTCTTTGGCGTTTCTGTTCAACTAACTCCTTCTGATATTTGTGAATGTTGAAACTTGATTTTGGCTTTTACTTTTGAGTTTCGGCTGTCTTAGTTAGAACAACTGGTTCTTCAGGGATTTCTTTTGTTCCACTTGTGCTTGGTTTGTCGAAACTCAACGGTTTCTTGATAGGTTCAGCAACGTATCTTCTTTTAACTCTCCATGAAGTTTTCTCAGATAAGCCAATGGTTTCGTCTGCGTTGTCAATAGGGGCTGACCAAAAGTAATCATCGCACCCTTCAGCATTGTCTTTGTCGACCAAGATTTTTAACTCTGCTGTTTGTTTTGCAGTGACTCCTATAACAGCATAGACTTGATTCGGCACAGTTTGAACCTTATGATAAACTATTTCTTTCTCCTTGAGTTTATGTGGCTTGTCCTTTGACAGGCGAGCGTATTCAACCTAATTTTCAGAAATGAGGGGTTTCTCATTTTCGGTTTCGCTCTTCATAAACTCAGAGCAATCAACCACGTCTTCAACTGAGATTTCGCTCATCTCACTTTCCTCATCAAATTCATACATATTTTCTATGTTCATTTTATTTTTTGAAATTAATTTAGCATTAGACGAGTCAAATGATTGAATGGTTTCAGATTTAATTTTTAACCTATCATTTTCATCTAAAAGATTTTTTAGCATACATTTATGTTCCTTAGAGTCAATGAACGCCTCTATCTTATCCAGTCCAATTTTGTAAGTGGTGGATGTCTCTTCTGAGGACATTATTGATTCACACTCAACAATGACCTCATCTGTAACGCCCCAAAATACAGGCCAAAATTTTCATTTTTAATTAAGTGATTTGCAAACGTTTGTAACAAAATATCATTCGACCAAATCATTTAATAAAACATGTATCGTGTCTATAAACCAAAACGTAAATCATAATAATGTCATAGTACAAATCCTAGAATGTCTCATAGTGCGGAAAAACAAGAGCGTGTGTGTGATATGTCGCTACCGCGCCAGCTCCTTCCCCTTGGCTGAAGAGGTACCTGAAACAACAACTAAAAACCGTAAGCACGAAGCTTAGTGAGTTCCCCCACTGTACCACATACCATATAACCACATATCATACATATATTGTCAGGCATATCTGGGTGCCCGACCTACCCCTTCGATCCTCTCGACCGGATCTTAGCTAGCATATATGGGTGCTGGCCTCCCCTTCGGTCCTCTCGATCGGATACTGACTAGCATATATGGGTGCTGGTCTCCCCTTCGGTCCTCTCGACCGGATGCTGGGGACTATCTCACCCCGTTACTACTACCATATAACACATATCACATAATCTGTCTAGCATGGTTGGGCATGACTGCCCCTTCGGCCCTATCGACCGGTAGACCGGGGACTATCTCCCCTACTGTCACTAGCACATAGCATCATATCATACTAGCACATAAACATATCACAGGTAGTAGCAACCCTAGATAAATATCACAGAGACAATCATCTAATCATACAACTCCTACTGGTGGGCCAGCATTGTGGCCGTCGACCCACTGCTACTGGAAGGTAACTCACCTCGAAAGTAGTTGTTGAAAGTCTGCTTGCTGAGGGCCTGACTGCTGAACCGGTAATCCTCCAGCTATAAATCATGAACATAGATTAGACACTCATAAATACCCTTAGGTCAAATGACTGGCCCTCCCCTGGTCCAAGGTCAACTCCTTGGTTAAAGTCAACTTCCAGTTGACTGGACTCGTCGAGTCATGGCATAGACTCACCGAGTCCTTCTCCTACTAACCCGATCCTACTCGACAAGTCCCTCTTCCCACTCACTGATTCACCCTTAACTCACTACTTGAGACGATTGAACCTACTCGCGACCCGACTCGCCGAGTCCAAGAATAACTTGTCGAGTCCCCATGAGCAGATCTCCTGCTCGCTTCCAAATCCTCACCAGAGCATCCTTTTTGAGGATTTGCGTTTCTGGGACTATTGCTACACGCTAAATTGCTAATTCCACGTGCAGATACGAAGGGTTGGACCTTCAACACTTAAACCCCTCTCACTCAGTAACAGTTCATCTGACTCGCCGAGTTTGAAGAACAACTCGTCGAGTACCAGGCAATCCTCATAGGACTCGTCGATTTGTTCATCCAACTCGCCGAGTCTAAGGCCATCTTCATAGAACTCGCCGAGTCCCTTGACCCATTTCCCATATAGACCAAATCTGAGACATGCAACGCTTCAAAACCATAGATCCATGTTCCTAGGGCATGCTTATCACGTAAAGTTGCAAACTTTATGTGCATGCATGGCCCTACAAGCTCCAAAAGGCAAATCCAAGCTTTTTATGAGGTCATACACTCCATGGGGACCTTAATCACTCCAACCATAGAAACTTTATACTTCTAATACGTCCATAAGGTCTAGATCTGAAGTCCTTTCGGATCATTAAGCATAAACACACGGAGTATGGTGTTTTAGGGCTTGAAAACCACCATTTTAGGGACAAAAAGGGAATCTAAAGAACTAGTGATCAAGGTAGGGGCTTTTCTACCTGAATGGAAGCCTCTTGTAGTGTAGATTCCAGATCTACCTCCCCTCCTTGCACACTACAACCTCTTTCTTCTTCTTCTAAGCTCCAAACCTTCTTCACAAAGCCAAAATCACTCTCAAGAACAAAATGGAGGCTAGGGTTTCGCTCTTCAGCTCTCTGGAAGTGTTAGGGACAAAGGAGGCCAAGTTAGAGCGTTTAAATGGGGTGCAAACACCCGGATTAGGCTTTTTGCCCAAACAGGGTCTACTCGCCAAGTCCGAGAACCGACTCGTCGAGTCCAAAGTTCAGTCCCCACGTCTTATCCCGCTCCTACTCTGCGACTTGGTCCATTAACTCGCCGAGTCCATGCAAAAATGCATTATTTTAAAATGTTAATTACAAGGAGTACGTACCAGGAACCAGGTGCTACATCATCCTCCTTAAATTCAAGGAAGGGTAAGATCATCTTATGAATCTTTTTCCCTATTTCACAACTTAAATGCAATTGAGCAATATTAGTATATAAGCGCTTAGCAATTAAACAAAAAACATTCCTTTGTTTCAAAAATTTTAAATTGTCTCGTTGCAAATAAATACTTTCATCCCTATCCCTATTTAACTCCGCCTCCTTTAGCTCAATCCATATCCTTCTCTCCTCACTTTTTGAAGACACCCTGCTGAGTTGGTCAGTTAGGTTAGAATTTGCTAAGTGAGTTTGCATGAGACTACCACTTAAGTTAGAAAATTTAAATTTTAATTCATTTAATTCTTCTTCATAATATGTTATTGGAACTTTAAGTGATTCAAGGATGGAGTATACCTTTTTGATCAGCCGATCACAGTCGTTGATCTTCTCGCTCACGGGCTTGGGTGCAAAGCATTTGTCCTCAGTTAGGTTCGACTCCTTATTTGCACTTTCAGTTGATCCACCAGCTGTAACCTTCAAGCATCTTCATGCCGAACCTGCATCCTTTGCCATATAAGCTCTTCCATGAGTGGGCCTTCTCACCTCTTCATCTTCAAAATCGGTTGACCAAACTTCAACGCCACCGAACTCATCTTCTTCTGCTTTTTCCTGCATAATCAAGGAATTCATAGAACTGTTAGAAGCCTTCTTTTTCTTGATCTCTTCTAACTTTCGCATGTAGTATGCCTCATCGTCTTCACCATCTCTTTTCTCAGCTATTTTCCTCAGCATGCAATCTTTGGCAAAGTGGTTCTTGTCGTGACAGTAATTGCAGTCGAACCTAGAGTCTCCTGTAAGCTTGCTCTCCTTCTTGTCATCATCCTTTTGAGAAGTAATTTTCTGTTCATCTTTCACCTTCTCAGAACTGTAACTTCCTTGCCAGTTTCGGTTCTTATTGACAGGAAATTTTCTTCATGCAAACTTCTTTGGATTGGTGACCATCATAGCATATTCTTCGCTTGTAAGGTCACACTTAGATATATCCGACTCCTCTCCTTCTTCTGCAATACTCTTTCCTTTTGAGACAAGATCCCACACCTGAAACAACTTTCTCCTCCTTGGTTACCACACTTTCATGGGACTTAAGTATTCCCACAAGTTTCGCTAGTGAGTAAGATTTAAACTGTTCATGAGCTTTCACTGTTGAAACCACAGCCATCCATTCTGGTCTCAGACCGTTCTTGAAGGTTACCTTCTGCTCGATCAACTTTCTTTCTATTCCATGCTTGATCATCTTACTTAGGAGATGATTAAACCGATCAAAAGTTTGTATCAGTTTTTCTTCTAGCTTCTATTCGAAAACTCCAAATTCGGAGAACAGCAAGGTTTGAATGGAGTGTTCTAGATCTTCATCGGTTGAGTAAAGTTCTTTCAACCTATCCCAGATTTCTTTAGCCGTCGTGCATGAACCAACTAACCGAAAAGTGTCAAATTGCAAAGCGAATCTAATCATTCTCATGGCCTTCACATTACCTAGCAACTTGTCCTTCTCATCCTGTGGCATCTTGTCTACGTCTGCCACCAGCTAGTTATATTCTTTTTGGGCCTTAACAGTAGTGTTCGTTCTAGAATGAATGAACGACCCAAGCATGATGGCTTCCCAAATGAGATAACCATTATCTTCATATCCGACCACATAATCTTCAAAGTGGTGCGCCCATACTTCATAGTCTTGAGTGTAAAGAATAGGAATCCTGGTAGTGGATCCAATGCCGTTAGAGATGTTGATGGGATTTGTTTGAGAATCTTCGTGAGACATGGTGAGTCGCTAGAATCAGACCTGTAAACATGATATTAGGGTTTTATCACAAACAGAGTTACCGTCGACAGGAAGAAGACGGCTTCTTTTATATTCGATAAAAGCGGAAACCCTAAAGAATTATTAACACATAAGGAATGTGTATTGATCACACAGTCTCCTACTCTGATACCAATTGTTAGAACAAAGTTCTATTAGGATCAATAGATTCTATGCAGGAAAACAATTAAGAACGTAATTATGAACACAAGAATTGCTTTAAATGTGTCGTATGGTTAGAACTACAACACCTTAGAAGAGCTCAATTAAGAGCTTCGAATGCAGAGGAGCTTAAGGTTACAAAAAAACAATATTTAATGATAATCACGACTTCAACTAATGCATACATGCATGCATTATTTATAGTAAAACCCTACTAGATAATCACGGATGGACAGGCCCAATCCGGATACAAAACATAAGCCCATGACACAACATAACAAGACTCAACAAGAAGGTAACACCTTGGAAAACTGTCATCTGATTTCGGAAGCGGGGCAAGTTAGGCCCCCTGATTTATTGTTCCCTTCAGTATTACCTCCCAAGTAGGCAAGGTTGCATATCGGCTGGATTTTCCTAAAAAGCTCAGCCAAATCCACAACACCTTCCATGTTTCTCAACTCCGGAAGTGTGTGGCCGATGAGTCTGCGGTTATTTCTATGGACGATATTCAGGTCGATGATTGTATTAATTATATGGAGACACCAGTAGCGATTTTGGATCATAATACGAAGGCTTTGAACCATAAGGTGGTGTCTTTGATCAATTTTCAGTGGCAGCATTGGAAGGGTTCCGAATGGACAGGGGAATCCGAGTCAGACATGCAGGAGCATTACCTAGATTTATTTGTAGCAGTGGACTTCAAGGACGAAGTCTGATTCAAGTGGGGGAGAGTTGTAACATCCAGATTCATGGAGTAATTTAAATTAATGTATTTCGGATTTTGGACAGTACCACATCATGGTAAAGGCAACCCACGACATGGTGATGGTCGTTATGTTGTAGATTTTAAATGACCGCCACGGTGTGGCAACCTAAGGCCACATCATGGAAGCTATTTAATCAGAAACCATAGTATCCGAGGTTTGTGCCTTATTTAAGGGAATGTGATGGCTAGGGTTGCTCACCCTCAGCCTCCATCACATTCTCTCAACCTCCAAGAAAAATCTAACCGCCATTTTTGCTCTCTAAGCTTTTTGTGTTGATTTTTGTGGATTTGATGAAGAAGGGGGTGCCTTCTGGACTTGGATTTAGCAAGCAACTCTTCTCTCCATCTTATTATGCACCTTCTAGACTCTTGTAAGTCCCCAAGTTCCAAGCTTTTTGATTATAGAGTGCTAGATATTGCATTTTGTCATATTTTCTTCCTGATCTTGTTAGCTGGAATGGTGAGATTTCATAAAGGTTGCAAATTTATGAATCCCTGGATCATTTGGAGTAGTTCATGGTTTGGATCTGAATTTTGGTGTTTGGTTTGTGCCATGCATAAGATTTTGGTCATAGATTCCCATTTTGACCTAAGTTGAGTCCAAGACTTGCATTAGACATGCATGTCTATAAAGCATCAATCTTTTAGGATGGTTTTGGTGTTATAAGCTCTTTTGGAGCAAATGAGCTTCTAACTTAAGGGATTAAGTGCTTCTTGATTAAGTCCTTGCCATTTTAAGCCTTTTTGGATCTAATACTTGAGATCTAGAGCTATAGGTGGATATCAAGGGATAAAAGTGGAAAATTTACACATTTGGACATTAGAAATGATCAAATATGGACTTTGGAACTTTTGGAATTAGAGGATTCGACGTAACTCATTTGGATGTTTTGGATCCAGTTTCCATGGCGTAGCCGAGGCTACCAAGACACGGCGATTGGGGAAACACGTCTGTTTTGTCGTTTGAAGGCCACGACGTGGCCAAGGATGGCCACGATGTGGAGGGTTAACCTTGGTCGTTGACTTTGATGTTCGACTTTGTTTTGGCTGAGTTTGACCTAGGGGCATTTTGTGTATTTTGAAATATAGTTAAGTTTGGTCATTGCCATTGAATAGGTGTCCGGTTGAATTGATTTTCGGAACTGAGTCACGTTTAGCTATTTTTTCGTCTGTCTGTAAGGTGATTCTTCATACCACCTTAAGTGGGTCGCAAGCACCAAGTCTGGTCCACTATATTGTATGAGTAGAATGTATGCTATTGTATGAAATTGACTGATGTGATTGCATGATTTATGTATAGATCTAATCTGGGATCATATTCATTATGGACTTGGGGTTGATACGGACCTGGGGGTTGATACAGACCTGACACAACCACATGTTGTTATATTATGTATATGATGTATGCGGTATTCTGGGGAAACTCACTAAGCTTTGTGCTTACAGTTATGTTTTTGGTTTCAGGTACTTCTGATTCAAAAGGGAATGGCCCAGCAAGATCGTTGCGCATCCACCCATGTTTCGCATTTTCTCTAAAATTTGGATTTGTACTATAATGATTTCTCACATCTGACATACTTTGTTGAGTTTATTATGAACACTTGGTGGTTTTCAATTAAATTAAAAATGAAAATTTTATCTATATTTTTGGGACATTAAACTTAGACACACACACCTCACCAACGTTGCTTAATCTCTAAGTCTAAGTCTAGAAATCCTACTAATTCCAAGTTTGCTTAAACTAATGCTCCGATACCAACTATGACATCCTCTAATTTTCAGAACCAATTAAAACTTTTCTTTACGCTTTTAAAATCATTTATTTATATTTGTGGAAAATCTCAATATAAAATATCATTTTGATTACAAATGTTTGTTTCCAAAATGTTAAAATCCTAAGGATGTCATAATCAATACAGATATATAAGTTATAGTGTGAAGACCTGATGGTCCTGAATACTATTGCAGGTTGTCTCTTAATCACTCAGCATTCTAATCAAGTTCCATTAGCTTAAGTCTTGATACTTGTGATGCATATAAACTGAGTGGGTTAGGCTGGGGAAACTTGGTAAGTTTTTAATCCCACAATATTGATATGATAATATTCCTTAATTATCATACCCGCAAAACAAAACGTTATACCATACTAAATCCATATAGGCTTACATTCCCACATATCTATTCCTACCGACCCTCACAGATCCTAGTCCAAGATTATCATATAGAATTATCTCTCCGATGAACCATTTAAGGTATGGGTTTAACTACACGGCTAGGGGTTCCCTTGGCCGGTGTAAGTCATAAAGCACCCAAGCCTTCAGAGTAATTTGATGATTAAGGTACTACCTTTCATCTACTTCTGTAGGTTATGATCCTACATTAACATCGTAATTCACATGACCTCCTAGAATGGCCAGGTGTTGTCCTCCTACCGTGATAGATGATCAGAAATACCGCTAATAGTTGCCTGCTCGGGACCTACAATTTCTGGTCATCCCATATGGAGCTACCATACATCGACACCTGATAGTGTCATAGAACACAACTTTAATCTCTGGTCCTAGGTTACACATATTCTCCTAATGAGACTACCTAATATCAACTTAATTGAACTAGGTATCTTCCATAAGTCTAATTTTATCCCTAGACTAGATTACAATGCCTAAAACCAACTTTTTAATACCAACTCTATTCTTGGGCAAGACTAACCTGTCTTAGTGTATATATATTCAATAAGAGTATTAGTTATTATTAATCATTTATCTTCTCAACAATTTTTACCTTGAATATTATTATATAATATTATATGTTTATCCTAACATAAAATAGAATCATATATGGTTCGTACATAGCATGTTATGTGTGTCTATATATATATATATATATATATATATATATATATATATATATATATATATATACCCTAACATATAATCCAGGCAATAAGTACATAATTCACATGTAACTTCCTACATATATTTAATATTTTAATTAATACTTATATTAAATCATGTTTATGAAAGGGACTATGCACTCACTTGACAAAGTGTATGGTGATTGGTGAATTGGGCAAAGCATCTCTTACACCTTTTTTCCGAAAGACCTTGATGTACATAACGCTAACTCTTAGTCTAACTTTATACTTCATGAAACTATTATCCTAAGGGTTCGGATTTCTCAACAATCCCAAAGTCTACTTCAAGATCTAAATAAGGAATAGCCAGGTAGGATCATATCATAGGTAGGGTCCTTTTGGTATACGGAGTATTCTTTTTAGAAATCCCACTTTAAACACCTCACTAAATTCAGCCTAGACATCACTCCCATAAGTAGATCAATCAGTATAACGACTTGAAATTACTGATAAACCTTAAGTATAAATTCATAATAACGACTATGACTATAATTAAAAGTTACGCTTAACGTGAACTAAATGTAGCTTAACCTACAGAGGTTCTTGATGAGAACCAGAATCTAAGCAGGCAGAATACTTACTCGGGATCTCCTACTCGAAGGCTATTATTCAAATGAGTACCTAAGGGTGTCGCAAGTCAGAAACACGAGAAAAAAAGCTTAAAATGTAAAATCACGCGAGACAGAGAGAGAGAGAGAGGGAGAGAGAGAGAGAGAGAGAGAGAAAGAGAAAGTGTGTAGGGGTGTGGAGGTGAAAGCATATACGAAGCCTGCTATTTATAGGCAAGAAAAATATTGTGCAGCGCGTACTCTAGGTATGTGTGCCGCGTACTAGGGCCTAGGTTGCTCTATTGAGATTCTGCCACGCATCGCCTCACCGGTCGCCCAACTAACCCCTTCTAAAAAGGTGACACGTGTCACACTCTTATGGAGCCACATGTCATGTTACTGTGGGGCCACGTCGACCAGTCTCTTGGAAGAAGCGACTCCCGACCATGCCATGTGGCGCCTTCTCGTGGTGTCACATCATATGTGTGCATAGCGCACTTCGCGAACACATGGATATCCTTATTTTCAAAATGTCGTAATGGTGTAGTTGTTGGGTGGGGGTAGGATATTAGTGGGTGTAAGGTTTTCATTTTCAATTCATTTGGCGTTTCAATTTCTAGTTTGCTCCCACGTTCAATTGAACGAATTTGACTTTTTAGAATCCTTTTCGAAAAAGTAGGATTGATCTTCTAAACTAAGTGTATGAGATGATTCGAGACCTTAAGATATTCAGAAATCACATTCAGAAGGGTCTTCTTCGTTTGGAACTATCTCTCCCTCGAGTCCGATCAGGAGGGTTGTATTTATACATAAGACAGAAGCTTTCGGAACAAGAAATCAGAAAATGCGATCGCAAATATCAGATATGCGATCGCAAATTTGAAGATTTTTTCCAGATTTGCCCTTAAATGAAGTATAATGCTATTTTTGATGTTTTGGGAGTTATGCTAAAGAAATGCGATCGCGGAAGTGGTATATTTTATCGTAAATTTAATTTTTTTCTCCAGATGGCTATTTTCGACCTTGCAAAACCTCGACACATTTATACGATCGTAGAAACCAAAAATGCGATCGCAGAAATGGCTTTTCGGCTCGATTCGGACATGATTCTTCAGCTTAAGCTTTCCAAGTCCTTCCTTAACATCCTTCTTCATTTCAACTCTAAATATGCATCCAACTGCTCCCAAAGTATTGCTCCACTCAAATTATCTAAAAACAACACAAAACACTAGTAGTACGAGAATTCTTATAAAAGACATGAGTTGAACATTATTTAAACTAATGATATGAAAATGTACAAATTATGATGCTAAATTCTAATAAAAACAACCCTAAATATGCATATAATAGCATCTAATAGGACACCATGAGATTGGGACATGTGGCACCACAAAATGGTGACACGTGACATCTTCTGGAAGGGGGAAAAGTGGACAAATTGGTGTATGGCCTATGGCAGCTGACCGAGCAGGACATGACCACCATAGGTGTGGCACACGTCGTGTAGCCCTATATATATAATTCTATTTTGCATCCATTACTCACACTTTCACATCCCTTTCTCTAAGAAACATTTTTTTGCTCTTATAATCTCATATTCCCTACATTTTAGAAGTTTTTAATAGGGCTCTAAGTCGTCATAGAGTCCAACAAAAAGAAGTGCAACACCTGTTCCTCAGGTACATTTCTTTATGATTTTCAAGTTTATATTTTTTGGGAAATAAGAATCTACACAAGGCGTAGATTGTGAATTACGATGGGTGTAATTCCTTAAACTCATGTGGGCGTCTTATTCCCTATGCAAGGCGTAGTGGCGTAGAGTGCAAACCCTAATTTTCGGGGTTTTGAGCCCTATTTAAGGACCTTAGCCCCTTGAGACCTTTCTTATGACCATCCTCCATCCACTTTGGTCCCTATCTCAATACCATAATCCCTTGGAGAGACTTTTGGAGCTTGAGGGTGATTATTGGTGAATTTTGATTGTGAAGGAAAGCCATTGTTGAAGTGATCATGCACTCAAGTTGTGGATCCAAATCTTGTGTGCCTTTGTCCATCTTTGGAAGGTATAAAGTTCAAACCTTGATGCATGCTTTGTTAGATCTTGCTAGTTTATGAGTTTATGTCCTTTTTGTCCCACATTCTTGGTCTTCTTGGGTATTAACTACTATGGACCTTATAAGTAGCATTTATTGATGTTTTGGGGTGTATTAAGTCATAAAAATGCAATCTTGGCTCTTTCCTTCCATCCATGCATGAGAAAAGGGACATTAGATGGATTAAATAATTAGGATTTTGGATGTGAGCTCTCTTTAGCCATGCAAAGGAATAAAGTTGGAGACTTTATGATTTAGAATGTTCATTAGGGCTAGATATGAGCTTTGAGTGAAAGGTCTTAATATATTAACTGCTTAAAATGAGGATTGGCTAAAAGTATTATACGTGGGAGGTTATATGGGTTACGCCCATCATAGATTAATTTCCACTCGTTTCTATTTAAGGCTCTACGCCATGCGTACAGCTTGGTGTATGTCATGCGTAAGTCAACAGAAGGTTGACTGTTGACTAGTTTGACTATTGGTCTACTTTGAAAGGTTGAGGTATTGGAGGGGCAAAATGGTCTTTTTCCCAAATGAGGATTAGACTTGGTATTTCGACTTGTTAATTTGAGGTAATTACCTTAATTGTTAATTAGGGTTATTTTTGGATATAATTAGTAGGAGGAGTCTAGTACCAACAATTCGAGTGTGACGTTATCAGTCTTCAGTGAAAGGTGAGTCTTCTCACTCTATTGCTTATGTCATAGTATGTGTGCATGAGGACTTGTTGGGTCTTACGTGATATTGTTGTTATGTACTATTTGGAGTTGCTGATAATTTCAGGGTGTGCTATTAGCCCGCTAAGACTGCTGATACTCTCCATGGTTGTTGATAACCCACCGGGCATGCTGTTAGCCCATTATTACTAATGATAGTCTCCAGGGTTGCTGATAACCCACCAGGCATGTTGTTAGTGTTGGATAAGGTGTCTAAGTCCATAACTATTTCTGGTAAATACTTGACCCGACCTGGCATGGTCCATTTGGGTTGCATGGCACCATGCAATTGGATAAACTAAATGAGAGAAATAACACATATGGTTTATTAATATATTATAAGTTCTAATATATTAATAATATTATTTAATTAGTTTTCATCAAGAATTAATTTAGAATTAATTAAGTGATCAAAAGAATAAATAATTAAATATATGGGTAGATTATGTAAATCTTCCATATCTTATATAGTGGGCTAAAAGGCTCCATGGATTATCAAGTTGGGTTCCACCCATAGGATGCTCCATGGAGTTAACCCATGGATTGAGAAATGAAGAGTCATGTTACATTAGGGTTTTACCTAATGCAACACATTATATAAGGACCATGTCTCTCCCCAAAATCGGCTACACTAGTGATACACAAGAGAAACAAGAGGGCTTGGCCGATTTTGAGTGTGTTAAAGTATTCTCTCAAGTTTATACTTTGTATTTGGTGTTGTGTGAAGCATTTGAGGCATCACACTTGAGGTGCTAGGCTCACAAGGTTTCAAGGAACACTTACAACAACAAGGTATGTAGTTCTATCTTTTATACAAAGAAAATTGTACCCCATGTATGCTAGATAGGTTCATAACCTTGGAAAACAACTTTGCATCATTATTAGACAAACATAGATCCAAGGTTATTAGGGTTGCATGTACACTTAGGAAGTGTTAGAATGCTCAAAACCCATCAATGGTATCAGAGCCTAGGCTTGTTTGGCTGATTTTTGTGCAAACTGCTTGAAAAATCGAGTTTTCTGTTTTCTGCCCGTATGAACTCGCCGAGTCCATGGGGGACTCGACGAGTCCATAACCAAATGCAAGCTACTCGTCGAGTCAGTTCATGCACTCGACGAGTAGAGGCTGCAGTTTTCAGAATTTCGGTTCTTGTTGCTGGAAATGGACTAGGAATATTACCCTAAACTGTTTTGGTGTTTTAAAACTTGTTTTAGTTGGTGTAATGTTCATGTTAATCCATTTACAACAAGTTATCAAAATTACAAGTTTTTTTTAATTGTAACTTTTGATTCATGAAAGTATTCATATTCATGTTCTTGATCTTATGATGTTTAGATGATCATAGGAATTATTTGTAACTTATGTGGTAGTTTAATTCTTGATCATAATGTGTTTTAATGGAGTCCATAACTTGTCCTCAAGTTATGGAAAACCAAGAGTCTCACTTGAATTAAAACCATTAAAAGAACACAAGAGTTAGAAAAATGAAGAGTCTTCATTTTAATTACTCTATTTAACTCATAAGTTACAAGAAATGAAAAGTTTTGAAAGTTTACAAAACTTGCCCTCAAGTTTTGGAACAAGTAAAGTCATATTAAAAACTTTAGTTCCAACCCTTTTAAAAGTTAAAATTCAACCCTTATACTTATAATATTATAAGTTAATTATATATATATATATATATATATATATATATATATATATATATATGTATGTATAAGATTAAAGTCGTCTTACCGCTAGTACGCCTCATTCACGAAGCCGGTCTATAAGGTGGGTATAAGGTTGTTGCCTATAAAATGGCAACTTAATGGGTGTCCACTCTCACCCACCGCTTGCTTGACCGGTGGATGGTCGTTAGCCGAACGGGTAAGACAAGGACTTATAAATTCTCATTAAAAGTATGATGAATATTATAAAGTAACTAAATGTTTTCTTAAATTCTCAATCTTAGTTACTTTAGGAAAAATGTGAATAAGGTGCTAATCCATGAAATTACACTTTACACTTTGTCTAAGTCTTTAGTGGAGCGTGTGTGGTTAACCGGCACACTAACTTGGACTTAACAAGGTAGGTAAAGGGTGACTTAATATTTATCATAGTATCGATGGAGCGTGTGCGGTTAACCGGCACATCGATTGAGGGGTAATTTATTAAGGGTACCAAGTAATTTGCATGGTTACTTCACACCTCGTTTTGTGATCCTCAGCATCCCAGTCACAAAACTTGGAGGGCACACTCGAGATTGAAACATGCCTTTGAAAAGTTCATTGAATCTCAAAAAGAATCTAGGAATTTCTAAGTACCAAATTAAAACTTAATATTTAATATTTCGTTTTTTGGTGGAAATTGGTGAATCGTCATTCACCTACCTTTCAAATATGTTATTACTTAGATTTCGGCATACCTCTTGTAAGTATAATATATTGTGATTGGGTCCTAGCCTTAATACTACATTTGGGTGTATTATTAAGGACTATCTCTATTCTAAACTAAACTTTTCTTCTTTTCAGATGTCTGCAAACAATGTTGCTTCTGGCTCTAATCCTAGTGGCTCCTTTTCTCTTATGAACTTGTGTGGGAAAGTCACTTTTGATGGATCCAACTTTAATGAATGGATCAGAAACATCAGAATGATTACTCGCTACGAGGAAAAGGAATATGTCCTCGATAAGGAGCTTAAGGAGATTGATGAGACAGTTGCTACTCCTCAAGAGATCACTGACTTTAGGGCACATGAAAATGATGCCACCAAGGTGGCATGCATCATGATGGCCACTATGACAGCCGATCTTCAAAAGTCCTATGAGGACTACTACCCTTTTGAGATGCACCAAGATTTGATGGAAAGATACCATCAAAGTGCACGACAAGAGAGGTATGAAATCATCTCCTCCATGATAACAACTCGCATGAAGGATGGAGAACCCATCACGGGCCACATGCAGAAAATGCAAAGATTTGTGGACCGTTTGCTGAAGCTTAATGTGAACTTCCTCGAGGAGCTTGCAATAGATATCATTTTGCACTCCTTACCTTCATGTTATGATCAATTCCGCATGACATACCACATGAACAAGGAAGAGGTCACTCTCAGCAAAATTCAAGGACTCTTAAAGACCGTGGAAAGTGGTCTTAAGGGTAAGGCGGTTGTTACTACTCCTACTCCTATCAACTCTGCCCCTGTCTTGGCAATCGGGAAAGGAAAAGGGAAGAATAGAAAGAGTTCTTCGAAGGATACCAAGGTTAGCACCCTTGATGGCTCTTCTTCAAGTGGAACCAAGAAAGGTTTCATCACTCCTTCTTCTGACCCAAAAGAGGCTGAATGCTTCTGTTGTCATGAAAAGGCACATTAGAAGTGGAACTGCCCAAAGTACCAGCAAGATGTGAAGGATGGGAAAGTTAAACCCAACCATGCAGGTATTTACACTATCTTATCTTATAACTCACCCCATTCTAATTCTTGGGTCCTTGATACCGATTGTGGTATTCATATATGTTCTGATTTACAGGGACTAAGAAGAAGTGAGAATGTGGAGCAAGGAAGAATAAACTTGATCATGGGAAACAAGAAAGCTTCACCTGTCACCAAGATTGGAGTTTATACTTTATCGCTAAGTAGTGGGTTTAGTTTAGATTTGAATAAGTGTTGTTATTCGCCAGAAATGGAAAGAAATATTATTTCCTTTCATGCATTGTATAAACAAGGTTTCACCTTTTCATTTGATAATGAAGTTGGTTCGATTAATGATTTCTTTAATAATGTTCTTTATTTTAAAGCATTACCTTGTGATGGTGTGTATGAAACAGTATCTGTGGTTGATAACTTAGGAAATAATGTATTGTGTATTGATTCTGTTAATAATAATAACTTGGATAAAGCATCATTATGGCATTGTCGTCATGGACATATAAGCAAGAAACGTATAGGCCAACTCCAAAAGGATGGAGTCTTGGAGTCATTTGACCTAAAGTCAGATGATAGTTGTGAATCATGCTTACTTGGGAAAATGAAAAAGTCACCCTTCACAGGTTCTTGTGAGAGGGGTGAAGGTTTGTTGCACCTTGTACACACGGATGTATGTGCACCATTCAAACATGCCACAAGGGATGCTAATCGTTATTATTTGACTTTTACTGATGATTACAGTAGATATGGATATGTCTACTTGATCAAGCATAAGTCAGAGACTTTCGAAAGGTTTAAGGAATTTAAACAGGGAGTCGAGAATCAATTGGGCAGGAACATTAAGATGCTTCGATCCGATCGAGGTGGTGAGTATCTTAGTTCAAAGTTCCTCGACTATCTTAGGGAATGTGGGATTGTCTCACAATTGAAACCTCCCAGGACACCGCAGTTGAATGGTGTGGCTGAGAGGCGTAATCGAACCTTGTTGGATATGGTTCGTTCCATGATGAGTCGAGCTTCGCTACCAATTTCATTATGGGGGTATGCCTTAGAGACTGCCGCCCATATTCTTAATCTAGTCCCTACAAAGAAAGTTACCAAAACTCCTCACGAGATGTGGACTGGTAAAGTACCTAAACTAGACCACATCAAGATTTGAGGTTGCGAGGCTTTTGTGAGGCGCGAGTCTCATGATAAGCTAGAACCCCGAAGCGAGAGGTGTATTTTCATCGGCTACCCACAAAGATCCTTTGGTTACCTCTTCTACAGACCTAGTGATAATGTGGTCTTTGTAGCAAGAAGAGGAATCTTTCGAGAGAGAGAATTTATAAGCCAAGGAGACAGTGGGAGGAAAGTTGACCTTGAAGAACTTCAAGAGTCAAGCGGTGAAGGAACTTCAAACCCTAGCCCTCAACTTGAGGAAGAAACTCCTGTTGAGCCAATTGACGAGTTTGTACCTCTGAGGCGTTCCACGAGAGTTAGGAATGCACCTGAGCATTACTATGGTTTCCATATTACTGCGGAAGGTGAGACACTTATTAGTGATGAGACACTAGTAGGTCTGGATGAACCTAACAGCTACACGGAAGCCATGGCAGGCCCTGAGTCTGCTAAATGGAAAGAGGCTATGGATAGCGAGATACAATCCATGTATGACAATCAAGTTTGGAACTTGGTTGAGAATGTACCAGGTCGTAAGACTGTAGGGTGCAAATGGATCTTCAAGAAGAAGACTGACATGGATGGTAATGTACACACTTATAAGGCTCGGCTGGTTGCAAAAGGCTTCTCTCAAATTCCTGGAGTGGACTATGATGAGACCTTTTCTCCAGTAGCCAAGATTAAGTCTATTAGGGTTATGTTAGCCATAGCTGCATTTCATGACTATGAAATTTGGCAAATGGATGTCAAAACCACTTTCCTTAATGGAAAGTTGACTGAAGATGTTTACATGATTCATCCAGAAGGTTTTGCCAGCAACGAGTACCCTAATAGAGTGTGTAAGCTTGAGAAATCCATTTATGGATTAAAGCAAGCACCTCGCAGATGGAATCTTTTCTTTGATGAAAAGGTCAAGGAATTTGGCTTTTCTAGGAGTGAAGATGAATCTTGTGTGTATGTCAAGGCTAGTGGGAGTATAGTTAGCTTTTTGGTATTGTATGTGGATGACATGCTACTCATAGGAAATGACATCCCAACTCTGCAGCAAGTTAAGTCCTGGCTTGGGAAGTGTTTCTCCATGAAGGACCTAGGAGAAGCTGCCTATATTCTAGGGATAATGATTTTGAGAAACCGGAGTAAAAGACTAATTGGACTTAGTCAAAGTACATACTTGGACAAGGTGTTGAAGAGATTCAGCATGCAAAACTCCAAGAAAGGAGAGTTACCCATCCAGAGTAATGCCAGATTGAGTAAGACACAAAGCCCAAGTACCAAGGCTGAGATAGCAGAAATGAGTCAAGTACCTTATGCTTCAGCAGTAGGCTCTATCATGTATGCTATGACGTGTACTCGACCTGATGTAGCCTTTGCCTTGAGCATGGTTAGCAGGTATCAGGGGAATCCTGGCAAGGCACACTGGACTGCGGTAAAGAATATCCTCAAGTACCTACGGAGGACTAAGGACTGGGTCCTTACCCTCGGTGGGAGTGATGACTTGAGAGTTGTAGGGTATAGTGATGCTAGCTTTCAAACTGATAGGGATAATTTCCGCTCTCAGTCGGGCTGGGTCTTTACCTTCAACGGAGGAGCAATCACTTGGAAGAGTTCCAAGCAGGAGACAGTGGCTGATTCCACTTGTGAATCAGAGTATATAGCAGCGAGCGAGGCAGCAAAGGAGGCAATATGGCTGAAGAACTTCATTGGATACCTTGGATTTGTACCAGCTATAAAGGATCCCATGGAAATTTTCTGTGATAGTGAAAGTGTTGTTGCCTTAGCCAAGGAACCAAGGGATCACGGTAGATCCAGACACATTGACAAAAAATATCATTTTATCAGACATCGCATAGAAGAAGGAATCCTCGTGGCAAAGAGGGTATCATCGGATGAGAACCCAGCAGATCCCCTCACGAAGGGACTGAGTAAGGTTAAGCATCTCCAGCATTCTCGGAGCATAGGGCTGAAGGATGATATAAGTTTTAGTAGTTAGATAAATTATGAAATTTGTAAAGTGTAATTGACATTAGATGATGAATAAAAGGTGTTTTATTTATGAGTAAAGTGTTGCTATCTCTTGTCAATCGTTTACTATATTTTGTTTGCATGTTTTGACTTCCAGAATAATTATGTTTGGTATATCATATTATTCAAACCTCCACAGTCGGTCATATATCGGAAGTAGGTATGAATCAAGACTATCATGATTGGTTGCAGAGGTCTAAGGTGTTGGACATGGCTACAACAATCATGAGTGCTCATAAGTTCTGAGTATTGGATTCAACTCACGCTCACTGGAATCACTTCACGGAATTTTATCTCGAGTGATCGTGAGACGGTAATATCATATAAGTCTTCAAACCTAGAGATATGATTTGTTACTTACGAGTTGGTTATGCATTGATTGTATGAAAACGCATTGGTAACTTGATGTTATAAAACGTGCTTTTGTGTGTAATTCAATGAGTGGCAGAACAAACATATGAGTCGAAGTTTATCTGTTCCTTCTTGGATTAGAAGCTGATATCTGGGCCCCTCGATGATTTTGTTTTGACCTATGTACCGGGCCCGGTCAGAACTAAGTTGATGTATTCAATTAAGTTCTTAGTCAAACAAATCGGAAATCGAGAAACAAACTGCTGGACAATAAGTAAGACATTGTTCCATGTATTTGTCCGGCTAATATCTAGAACAGAGGATTGTATGATCACTTATCTTAAATGGCGTATCAACATCTTCTCAGTTCCGAGAGACCTTGAAAGAGCTACAATTTCCGATCGGTTCCTGAAGTATTGCAGTTATAGTTATTAGACATATCCAAGTGGGAGACTGTTGGATAAGGTGTCCAAGTCCATAACTATTTCTGGTAAATACTTGACCCGACCCGGCATGGTCCATTTGGGTTGCATGGCACCATGCAACTGGATAAACTAAATGAGAGAAATAACACATATGGTTTATTAATATATTATAAGTTCTAATATATTAATAATATTATTTAATTAGTTTTGATCAAGAATTAATTTATAATTAATTAAGTGATCAAAAGAATAACTAATTAAATATATGGGTAGATTATGTAAATCTTCCATATCTATATAGTGGGCTAAAAGGCTCCATGGATTATCAAGTTGGGTTCCACCCATAGGATGCTCCATGGAGTTAACCCATGGATTGAGAAATGAAGAGTCATGTTACATTAGGGTTTTACCAAATGCAATACACTATATAAGGACCATGCCTCTCCCCAAAATCGGCTACACTAGTGATACACAAGAGAAACAAGAGGGCTTGGCCGATTTTGAGTGTGTTAAAGTATTCTCTCAAGTTTATACTTTGCATTTGGTGTTGTGTGAAGCATTTGAGGCATCACACTTGAGGTGCTAGGCTCACAAGGCTTCAAGGAACACGTATAACAACAAGGTATGTAGTTCTATCTTTTATACAAAGAAAATTGTACCCCATGTATGCTAGATAGTTTCATAACCTTGGAAAACAACTTTGCATGATTATTAGACAAACATAGATCCAAGGTTATTAGGGTTGCATGTACACTTAGGAAGTGTTAGAATGCTCAAAACCCATCAGTTAGCCCATTGGGATTGCTGATAATCCCTAGGGTTGCTAATTACCCATGGTTGTTTATTTTATGTGATATTTTAGGAAACTCACTAAGCCTCGTGCTTACAGTTGTTGATTAAATGTTTTTTAGTTACTTCAGATGATCGTGGGAAGGCGAAAGCTTAATTGTACAAATTTGCCTACAGTTTTTTGTTTCCGCATAGTATGACACTCTAATATTTTGGGATGACTGTATTGCACACTTATCTTTACTTAATGCAGGTTTTATGAACAATGTTTTATCTAAACTAAAAATGAAAAAAAAATGGTTTAAAAAATGGGATGTTAAGAAGTGTTCGGGTCGGATATCTGCCCGTGCAAATTCCTGGTTTTTTCTAAACTTTTTGTAATTTTAGTTGCACTTACTATGCTTCATGTGTAACTTATATTTATATTCATAGTCGTTATTATGAATATATAAATAAAATTTATCAATGATTTCAGTCATAATACTGATTGATCTAATTATGGTAATGATGTCTAGGCTAGATTTAATGAGGTGTTTAAAGTGAGATTTTCTAAACAGTATATTATGTATACTAAACAAACCCTTATCTGGTTGTTCCTTATTTGATAGATCTTCATGTAGACATTGGTATTAATGAGGAATCTATACTATCATTATTATAGTCGCGAAAGATATTTAAAATAAGACTTAGTGATATTTTATATCTAGGTCTTTTGAAAGGAAAAGCTAAAGTGTTAGGTAAAGCGTTGCCTAAATCACAAGTCATCCACCTTAACAATTGAGCGCATAGTTATTTTCATTTTACACATACATATAACGTATTTAGATAATTAAATGTTATATGTGCTTATTATCTGTGTTCTTGATATATGTGCTAGAAGTAATAATATGATATGATTTTACTTGTATATTTATTTTATCATATTGTATTGGTTACTGAAGGATTGTGGGAAAATAAAATAATGGTGAGAGACCATGCATCTTACTATTGCACTATTGGGACCAGTCATCTATGGGAGTATAGATAACTACCACTCATTATTCTAGACAGTCTGATAGAACACTAGTAGGCTCGCCACCTGTAAGTGTTAATGATCATGCTTTTCAGGGAAAATGAAAGAATGTTCATACATGTACTCCAGCCTAATTTAGACATTCATTGCTACAGAATCCCTGAAGCATTATTGTCGACTCATAGTAATCCTTTATGGTAGATCCCTCGAGGTTATCATTTTAGGATCAGAGAGTGAGAACAACTGGAATGGATAAATGGGTTATTTTTTGGGTGCGAAATATATATAAAAGATTATATTATTATGGGTTGAAAACTTTATGTGCTCATCAGGCTTCACAACCTAACTCACTCAGTTTCTTTGTATCACAAGTAACGGTACGAAGGTTCAGGGATATTGATGTTTGAATCTACTGAGAGATTTAAGGAGTTTTCGGCCATTAAATAAATTGATGAAAGGCCTATAAAGACTAGTTTATTCTTATGTTTCTTTATTAGTCATGACATCTCAAGCTTTTAAATATTACTAAAAAAATGTTTCTTCGAAATGCCTTTGATATTGATATTGTTTCACATTAATAACATTTTAGGACAAATTATGCATTAATAAAAGAATACTTTGTTTTAAATAAGCATAAAGAAAAAGTTTTAATTGGTGGTAAAAAAATTAGGGATGTCACAACATACTTTTTCATGTTATAAAACCAATGTATGTCATAATTCGGGTGTCATTAAAACACCAATTTTTAAGTTGTGGTTCCATTGAGAACAAACATTTATGTGAGAACATAGAAACAATTTATGGTCGTTGGTCTTTAAGAATCATGTGGTGGTGATCAATTCTTTAGATCATGGGTAGTTAGTTCTTGAACTATAACTACCAATTATTTATAAAACTAATCACATGTGAATCTTTCGTTATATAATCACACAAGAATCTTAAATGATATAATCACATGTGAATTTTACATTTGAATATTCTGTGATAAAATCACATGATATAATCAGACGTGAATCTCACATGTGAATCTTTCTTTATATAATGACACGTGAATCTTAAATGATATAATTACATGTGAATTTTACATTTGAATCTTTAATGATAACATCACATGTGAATATCACATTATATAATCAAATGTGAATTTTACATGATGTAATCAAATGTGAATCTCACATGTGAATCTTTCATTATATAATCACAAGTAAATCTTAACTGATATAATCACATGTGAATTTCACATTTGGATATTTCATGATAAAATCACATTTGAATTTTACATGATCTATCACATGTGAATTTCACATTTGAATCTTTCATCATAAATCACATGATATAATCAGATGTGAATCTGTCTGAATCTCGCATGTACAAGTGAATCTTAAACAATATAATCACATGTAAATTTCACATTTGAATATTGCATGAAAAAATCACATAATTAGACGGGAATCTCATATGTGAATCTTTCAATATATAATCACAGGTGAATTTTATATTATATAATCACATTTGAATCTTTCATGTTAAAGTCACATGTAAATATCACATGATATAATCTAATGTGAATCTCACATGTATAAGTGAATCTTAAATGATATAATTACATGTGTATTTCACATTTGAATTTTTCATGATAAAATCACATGTGGATATCACATTTTATAATCCCATGTGTATCTTACATCATACAATCAGACGTGAATCTCACATATGAATCTTTCATTATATAATAACATGTGAATCTTAAATGATATAATCATATGTGAATTTTATATTTGAATCTTTCATGATAAAATCATATGTAAATATCACATTATATAATCATATATGAATCTTATATGATATAATAACTGTGAATCTTACATGATATGTAAATATGCAGTTTTGATTTTTTGTGAGTATTCTTGCATTAATCATTTTTTTAGTTTTTTTGTAGATTATGAAGAATTTGTGGGAAATATTTAACATGTGAAAAATGATAAATTGAAGAAAATGTGACAATTTTGACCCGAAGAAAAAGAAAATGCTTTTAATTTTGTGGCATTTTTTGGTTTTTTACACTTTATATTGTATCGAATAAAATACTTGTAGTATTGTGTTTATAAATTATGAAATAAAAATATGTTTTTTTTATGATTTTCTTACGAATATTATAGTATAAGAAATATACATATATACACCTGAAGCATTGATTTTCAAAAAAAAAAAAAAAAAAAAAAAAAAAAAAAAAAAAAAAAAACCCTACAGTTTTTTTAAAAAAATATATAGGTTATAAATAAACATTTTTTTTAAAAAAGATAATTTTCAGAAAAAAAAAAGGAAAAGAAAAGGGTTAATATTATAAAAGCCTTAAATTTTTAACGCGTAATTGGAAAAAACCCTGATAATTTCTTTTTATTATTATTGTGGCCACAACTTTCTCGAAGAATTATCACTCTAGCCCACTTAACGAGTTTCATGGTTAAGTTGGTTAACGTTTTTGCAAAATTAGTCCTAAAAAGTTCAAATTTAGTCCCTGAGGTTTGAAAAAAATTACACCACATGGTTTTTTAACTTTATTTATCGTTTTTTGTATACTTTAATTATTTTCGGTTTTTTTAAATATATGTACAGTTTTTATTTTCTTTTTATATATATACTTTATTTATTTTCATTTTTTAACTTTATTTTTCAATAATTTTTTTAATCTTTTTACCTTTTGTTTTTCTATTTTTTAGTGTATATATAGAGTATATTAGAGTTTTTTTTAGGTTTTTTCATATTACTTTTCGTATTATATTTTATTTTTTTCACCTTTTTATTTTTTTATTTTTTTTCTATTTTTTGTTATTTATGGTTTTTCTAATATTTTTCTACGGTTTTTTCATATTACAATTTTTGTTTTCTATTTTTTTTTTCCTGTTTTATTTATTTATGGTTTTTCTAATGTTTTTATTTACTTTGATTCAAGTAAACGAACTTGAATTCAATATAAATTATTATAACAAGTTTTTTTTTATAAAGATCGACTATTATTATTATTTTTTTTTTGTTTTTTTAGTCTATTATCAAATTGAAAAATATTATCTTGAATTTAATCTATTGATATCACATATAGAAATATGATTTAATTTTCAAGTTATATAACACATTGAAATACTAATTCTTAGTAAACAAACTATTTTTTTTTAATTTTCATTTTTTTCGTAACATAAATATAATAGCACTAAAGAAAAATAAGAAAAAAAAATAAATAAATAACTTGGACTGAAATTACAAATATAAACATAACTACTTTATTTACTTGAATAAAAATAAAAAACAATTACAAAAACTATAAATTATCAAAATTGTAATATACTCTAATATATTAATACATTTTATATTTTTTGAAAAATGTCAATAAAAATATAAAAATACAAAAAAAACAAATAATTGGAAAACAAATAAGAAAAAAATATATATAAAAAGATGAAAAAAAAAATAAAATATAATACGAAAAGAATATGAAAAAACCTAAAAAAAACTCTAATATACTCTATATATACACTAAAATAGAAAACAAAAGGTAAAACGGTTTAAAAAATTGTTAAAAAGTTAAGTTAAAAAATGAAAATAAGTAAAATATATATATATAAATAAAGAAAATAAAAAATATACATATATTTATAAAAAAAAACCGAAAATAAATAAAGTATACAAAAAACGAAAAATAAAGTTAAAAACCATGTGGTGTAATTGTTTTCAAACCTCAGGGACTAAATTTGAACTTTTTAGGACTAATTTTGCAAAAAAAAGTTAACCAGCTTAACCATGAAACTCATTAAGTGCGCTAGAGTGATAATTCTGCGAGAAAGTTGTTGCACAACAATAATACAAAAAATATCAGGGCTTTTTCCGATTACGCGTTAAAAATTTAGAGCTTTTATAATATTAACCCAAAAGAAAACTACAATTTTCTACAAAAATGAAAAAATATGCATTTTTTAAAATTCTAAAATTATTATTTAAACCAATCCAAAGTTTTTATTTATTATATTAATTTTTTGACATTTTTATTAATATTTTCAATAGCACAAAAAATTAAACATCAAATGAGACTCATACGATAACGATTATACCCTTAATTAACTACTCTTGATTTCATGTTCCACTTTTAGTTTTTAGGTTTTAATAAATACATGAGTTTTCAACGGATCTCAACCTTATGTGTGTGTATATATATATATATATATATATATATATATATATATATATATATATATATATATATATATATATATATATATATATACACACACACAATCGAAACCGTTTATTTTAGTTTTCCGTTGTGCTTAGTGATTTTGTAATTTTTAGAGCATTGTATTAGCCATTTAGTCATAATCAGTAGTCATTACCTGATTAAATTTAAAAACTGAAAAATTCCTTCGAAGTTATATAATAGAATTCTTAATTAAGCTAAAATAATTACTTTACTAGACATTAAAATTTTCTTATATTCTTACTGTTATTTAACTATTATAATTAAAAAAATTAAAAATTATTAATATAAAATTACCAATTTATATTTACCAAACTTATTCAGACAAAAAAAATTGTTGCCATATGATATTCACCCCATAAACCCTAAAATATATGTTTTTTTTTCTTTGAAAAAAAAAAAGTTGAAGTTGTAAAAATCATCAACATACAAATTAAAATGACCAAATGAAATTCCTTTAAATCAATTAATTATATAATAATTAAATTTAAGTTTAATCAAAATCTTCATAATTTTATCCACATGTGATATATCGATGGAGATGGAATCCATTTAAAATCATTTTCTTTGCGATAAATACTTATCGTTAGTAATTTTCGAGTAATTTTGATTTAAATTTTATTTTTTGTTTGAAAATATACAAAAAAAAAAAAAAAGTTAGTTTTTAATTTAATTAAATATGATACTAATTAAAATGACATTAAATTAGAAGTTATATTTTAATTACTGTGAACTTAAAATTGGTATTAATTTGAATGTAATAGTTAATATTGGAATAAATCATATTAATTAAATTTGAAAAGTAATTTAAAAGGTAGTTTTAAATAATTAACTATAATAATACTACTAGGTGTGAGACTCATGTATTACATGGGTTTAATTAAAAAAAATAAATATAAAATTTTAACAATTTGAAAAGTTTGAATTTATAAGAAAAATGAGAAAAATTTGAATTATTAAAATTAATAAGACTTTAATGTATTGAATACATTCCATATATAAACTTTTTCTAATAAATACTTTACATATATATTACCTTACAAATTAAATGTGGAATTTTAATTTAATAAAATGAAAAATACAATAAAATGACAAATGAAAAATAGAAAATTTAAAAATTTTAGAAAATGTCATGTGTCCAAATGAATGAGAAGATGACATGTGGCAAAAAATATTCATTTATTATACTAGATTAAATTAGGAGAGATGGATAAAATCTGTAGAGTAAGATGTGAGAGATGGATAAAATGTGTAGATTAAGATGTGTACATTAACCGTTAAAAAATCAAACCTAATAAATAATTTTTTTTGTCATATGTTCTTCTATCCTTTATTTGAAGATATGACTTTTTTCTCGTTTTTTTTTTAATTTTTATTTTCAATTATCATTAATTTGTGTTTTAAATTATTTATACAAATACAACATAATTAACAATGTTATATAACTTTTTAATTATTTATACAAATACAACATAATTAATAATGTTATAATAAGAAACGATTCCTTAAATTAAGCTTATATTGACAATATTTATTTTGTTTTTATAGAATGGATTGCAACAATCACGCACCAAATTGATTTTCTCATTCAAATTTTACAATGATCATACTTGGTAAGACATGTGGAAGATATAGTTGATAACTTATTTGACTCCTGTCTAAATCCTAACACTACTCGATCTCTTTGGTCATGGAGGGTCGTCCACAGTGACTCTAGGACATGAGACATAACCTCATGTTTGTAACCGGGGATTAATCTGTACACAAAAGTTGGCCTAGAACCCTCGTTAGGGAAGTTCCATTTCCAAAAAAGCTTTACGAAATTATTCTATATCGATTTCTAAAAATTATATACTTGATACGAGTTTCTAGTAATGTATAGTCATGCAAATTCAAAGACACGATTTCTCATATATGGTAATCATTTGCAAATATATATATATATATATATATATATATATATATATATATATATATATATACTAGTTTATAACCCGTGGGAACCACGGTTATATATATATAAAAATTATATACTTGATACGAGTTTCTAGTAATGTATAGTCATGCAAATTCAAAGACACGATTTCTCATATATGGTAATCATTTGCAAATATATATATATATATATATATATATATATATATATATATATATATATATATATATATATATACTAGTTTATAACCCGTGGGAACCACGGTTACAAAATTTATCAAACTTTTATAGTAAAAACTTAAAACTCTTAATCAATTATTTTAAATATTTTATTATATAAGAGACGTTGTAGTTATATAAAATTATAACCATTGATTTAAATAAATATGTGAAATATATCATTTTATAATTTGTATTAATTTTTAGTCTATTTTTATTAATTTAATTTAGTTATGGTGAAAATTTTAAATTTGAAATTTGAAATAGAGAATCAATATGTTGACAAATGGCATGCATTAATTAGGAGGAATAGGATGACACATGGCAAAGGGGGGATAAAATATGCATTAATTAAGAAGCTTAATAAGGTGACACATGTCAAAAGGAGAATAAAACTATTCTTTTATTAGAATATATATATATATATATATATATATATATATATATATATATATATATATATATATAGTTAGGTTCAAATGTTATTTATGTATATATATATTCATCTCAGTAGCAGGATTAGTTTGCCTGATTTTGAGATCGTTTCTTCTGCATAATCATCCGCGACGACACCAACAGCTACATAAGGTTAGCAATCTGAATTCGTCTACATTCTTTCTTTTATAGTGCAATTGTTATTTATGCATTTATGTTACGTTCTGAATTTTCAAAGGAAAATTTTACATTTTTATATTCAAAATATCCATTTATATCAGAGTATTTATTATATTATGCAGAAACATGATTGTGAATGCGCGTATGTACAGTCAAGCCTTGCCCTTCTCACGCGTCAATGAGTTTCCTGGAAAAAAAAACATTTATAACAATTGTGTAAGCGTTAGGCTTAGTGAATTCTTCCAATATACCATATATGCATACAAATAATATACGTATCTTAGACTTACGACCTACACGTCATTTCGTCTTCAACACGAGTCTACGTGTACTTACGACTTACATGCCATTTCATTAATACGTGGGCATATAGGCTCTCGACCTCCTTGTCGTTTCGTCATCCTCCCCTTAACTAATTCGCAATAACTTATAAGCATATCAACAATCACACATATAGATACTACATAATCGGCTCTACAGGCAGATAAAATACTATACTATGGGCTCTACATTACTAGTTCCTATATCCTAATATACACAGATATATATATTGGAATAAATAATATAGTGAGATGAACTCACCTGGATAGTTGCTCAGAAAACTAATAGGACCCGACAACTATTAACCTATAATACTACCGCTTATTAGATACTAGGGAAATTTGGTAATCTAGGTTAGACCTATCACTAATCCCAACTCATACTGATAGTTCTATCAAATAAGGATCAGCCAGACAGGATGGTTGGGAGGCAGGATCATTTCAGCGTATAACCTTTCTGAAATCCAACAAACAACCAAATGTGACCGTTCTAGACACCTCCCCCCGTATGTAAATCAATTAGCATTATGATTGGAATTACTGACAAATCTTATTTATAGGTCCACAATAACAACTTATGACTATAAATATAAGTTACACTGAAAAGACTAGAGTGTAGTTTAACTTAAAGTGATTCTTCCTCACCAAAGTCCAAAAATCACACTTGTAAGGCTCCTACTTGATGGCTACTACTTAGTTGAATACCTTAGGGATTGTAGGGCTTCACCGGAACATAGAAACCTAAGGAAAATGACCTAAAAGTGCAGAGAGAACTCTTATATAGAGGCTATAGGGATGTGAGGGTTAGAGCTTATATAGATGCCTCTATATATAGCGAAGAAAAGGCATGCGCACCGCGCCTATAGAGGTGTGTGTCGCGCCCTATAGTCTTGCTGGCTCCACCCTCC
Source organism: Lactuca serriola (assembly GCF_051521515.1). NCBI lineage: Eukaryota > Viridiplantae > Streptophyta > Magnoliopsida > Asterales > Asteraceae > Lactuca > Lactuca serriola. Next base: position 91,681,227 of record NC_136411.1, on the reverse strand, counting down.
TTCTACCATGTGTCGCATCTGAAATTGTCCACCTAAGCCTCTTCTAGAAGGTGTCACGTGTCAGCTTCCTATGGTGCCACATGTCACAAACTTGCGGAGCCACGTCACCATGTCTCAGAAAAAAGGGGCTGCCCTGAGATGGCCATATAGCACTCTCTCGTGGTGTCACATCATCATGCACGTCGAACCCTTGGCACATGTGATTTTTTAGATTTTCAAAACGTCGTAACTTCTTCATACGAAATCCATTTTCGATGGTATTTATATCCCCAGAAAGCTCTCGATGAAATCTACAACTTTCCTTTAGACCTCAACAACTAATTCTTAATCTATAAAAAAATTATATTTTTGATAGACTTAGACTGTTAGAAATCGTTGTAGAAAATATAACTCCTACATACAGACTCCGTTCTCGATGTACTTTATATCGATGGGCTCATATTGATGAGATCTGCAAATCTTGTTTAGATTATTTTACCTAATAATCTACCGTCCTAAAATTCAATTTCTGTAACGTCTAAAATTCAATTTCATTGTGTACACTGCTCCGCTGAAACATTTTAAATTCATAATTTCCTTTCACGAAGTCATATTTTGACATTCGCTATACACATGCACTTGGTTTAACAAACACTGCAACTTTCATTTAGATTGCTTAGGCTAATAAGAAACCTAACTCAAAATTTACTTCTTACGATACGCTGAGCCGTGTCGGTTTAATTACAAAGCTTCGAAGACGTATAACTTCTTCATACTAAGTCGGAGTTAAGCGTTTTATATATCTATGGAAACCATATCGACATTTCCTAAATGTTTATGATCGTTATTTAGGCTAAAGAGTAATATGTTTCTATTTTGAATTATATAAACAAGGGATAATGACTTAATAGGGTAAGTTACTTTTTGAAATGTACACATTTAGTCCTTATTCTTTTTTTTATAAATTAAACTCTTATACTCGATTTTTTGTAATTATGCAATCCTTTTGACCGACTATAGCCAGTTTACCGGTCATATATGATTTTTATTTTATTTTATTGAAATGAAATAACCAGGTGGCATCCACATGTCACCTTACATGGATATTGTTAAATTACACCATGAAACGACAATTAGGGCTCATTTAATCACCCATTCCTCCATTCACTCAGCCGATAATCGCTCAAACTTCTTGACTCACAATCACCATCAACAATGGCAGAAGATGCAGATACAATTGTTGATGTACACTATGATGGGGTGTTCACACCTACCCCATTGATGTATTTTAATGGAGTAAAAGCCTTTGTACCATACATGATTGTGAACAAGATGAACTTCCCTAATTTAATCCCCTTTCGTAAGAAGATTACTAATGGAAGATACAGAGATGTGTATTACTACTGTCCACATGAAGTGATGTTGTCGGAGGGATTACATGCTATTCAGAATGACTGCGATTTTAATGAGTTTCTTGAAGATATCAATGAAAAAGAAGAGATTGGATATGTATGTGGATCATTATCATGAACCTTTGTTTGATTGGATTCGGGAGGAAGAAACAAACCTTGAAGATGATGATTTGGTTTCTATTGATGATGTGGACTCCATTTTAGAAGATGGTCTGAAAGTTGAACATGTAGAGGACGATGAAGTTATATCTCTCAAAAGAACCTTCAATGATCATTTCCTCAACAAACTTTGTCCAATACAGAATGATGACTTGGTTCAAGATGATCATAATGCAATACGCCCTATCTACCCAAGACATGATCATACTCAGGAATGGAATGAGATGAAGCCTCGATTAGGTATGAAATACTCTACTATTGCTGAACTCAAATACTCTCTTATTTGCTATGATGTAGCAAATGGTTATGATATGTGGTATGAAAAGAATGACAAGACTAGGTTGCTATTTAGATGTTGTAAAGGAAAGAATCTGACATGCCCTTTTAGATTGTATGCTTCCTGGATGAAAGAGGAACACACTTTTCAGATTAAGTCTCTTATAACAGAGCACAAGTGCTCTAGGGCATTCAAACTTGGGTCAATTAAAACATATAAGTGGATAGGGAAAAAATTTGTGAATGATGTTTTAGAGAGTCCTAAACTGAGTTTGAGGAAAATGAAAGCCCTAGTATCTAAGATATACAACATTAATGTGAGTGTTGGGCAGTATAGGAATGCAAAAAAGTTAGCATCGTCTGAAGTTGAGGGAAGTTTGAAAGAACATTATGCCAGATTGTGGGATTATGCATCTGAAATTAGATGGGTTAATCCAGGTTCACATGTTGAGGTGTTCTTGGAGCCACAACTTGATAATACTATGGTGTTTGATTGGTTTTGTGTTAGCTTTAAAAGGTGTTGTGGATGGGTGGTTTAATAGCTGCAAAAAGGTAATTGGGGTTGATGGTTTCTTTCTTAAGGGTGTTTGTAAAGGGGGGCTCCTATCAGCAGTGGGTAGAGATGCTAATAATAACATCTATCCCTTAGCTTGGGCAGTAGTCAATTTTGAGAACAAAAGGACATGGAAATGGTTTTTGGACAACCTGATGGAGGACATTGGAGGGGGAATGGTCATGGAATTACAATCCTCTCAGATAGCCACAAGGTAATCAATCTATTTTTTCAATTAACTTTGATTGTTTTGATTATTTAATTAACTAATCATTTAATTGTTTCAATCAGGGATTATTTGAAGTTGTGAAGGAAAGACTTCCTGATGTGGAGCATAGATTATGTGCTAGACACATTCTAGCTAATTTCCACAAAAAATTTAAAGGAGAACAATACTTTAAACCATTTTGGAGGGTTGTGAATGCAACAACTGTACCAAAGTTTGAAGCAGCAATGAATGAGATTAAGTCCTTGGAAAGCAGGGCTTATGACTATCTCATAGACAGGGATCCAAGGTGTTGGTCAAAGGCTTTTTTTAGAGAGGGTATGGACTGTGATGTAGTAGAGAATGGAGTTTCTGAAAGTTTCAATTCTGTTGTACTTGATGCTTGAAGGAAACCATTGATAACAATGTTGGAGGACATAAGATGTTGGGCAATGCAGAGGTTATGGATGCAGAAGCAAAATGGTTTGAGTTGGGATTTGGAGATATGCCCAAGTATCAGAAGAGAGATAGAGGATTTGAAAAAATTGCAAAGGTTAGTAACAATTTCATTAGTTATACATTGGTTTATAATGGTAACTGACTATCTTCTTGTATATTGATAGATTTTGGGTACCTTACGTGAGTGGCTACAAAGAATTTGAAGTGTTCTCAAGAAATGAGAGGTATGTTGTTGATCTGAATCAGAGGGCATGTGGATGTAGAAGCTGGCAACTCACAGGCATTCCATGTGTACATGCTATATTAGCAATTTCATCATTGAACCTAGACGTGGAGGCTTTTGTATCAAACTCCTATACTAAAACCTCTTTCCTTAGTAGCTATGAGTATAACATCCACGCACTCAATGACATTTCTGAGTGGCCACATGTTGAAGGACTTCATACTACTTTGCCTCCATTAAAGAGGAGGTTACCTGGCAGGCCATGTGTCAAAAGGAAAAGAGATCAGGCAGAAAGAGAGCTAAGTGGGCACACAAGGCATACTGTGTCAAGGGCAGGCATTCCTCTAAGATGTACCATTTGCCACCAAACTGGCCACAACAAAGCCACATGCCCAAGTAAGCCAACTCCAGCTCCAAGCACAGCAGGTCCAAGTCAATCAACTCGAGGTTCAAGCACAGCAGGTCCAAGTCAATCAACTCTAGCTCCTGTCAAGAGAACTCCTGTGAAGAAGGCTCCTATGAAGAAGGCTCCTGTGAACAGAAGTCCTATGAAGAAGGTTCCTTTGAATAATGCTGGTAGGGTGAGAATGTTTTCAGAAAGAATCACAGAAATTGGTCTTCAAAAAAATGTTAAACTCAAGGATGGAACTGGCAGTAGCCAAGACAAACCTGTGACCTTAGAGTAATTAGGTTTTGGTGTAGTGGGGTAATGCATGTGATATATATTTTTATGTACTGTGGGGTAATCTTTTGAACTTAATCACTATATTACCCCTATTAGTTGTTTAGTTTTGATGTACTTGTCGAATATTTTGAACTAAATTAATGTATTACCCCTCCTAGTGGGCTTATATTTTATAATTATTAAATGGCTTGATGCCTTTTGTCAGCCACTTTTATTTGTCTTTACATTCAATTATCTATAAAAAAAATGTTTCCTGTAATTTGTCTTGGTTTTACCTCCATTTGACTGACTTAATTACATCAACATCCATACATAATAGCAATAAACTTTACCATCACATAAACATAAAGTACATCAAAATCCAATACATAAACAAGAATTACACAAGTCTATTACATCAAAATCCCCTAAAACCTCCAGAAGCATATCTTCAACCCCAAAATATAATCTTAACAATGACCAGCAGAATCAGTACACAAATCATACTCTTCAACCGTTTCACTTCTTCTCTAACAGATGTCACATCTTCTAAAACTTGTATAAGATAATCTGCAACATCTAAAAGAGTATATTCTACAATGGGCTTCATATTCTCAGGTTCTTCATCAATCCATTCCCAAAATTTACACTTTTTCCCTTGTTTCTGTACTAATAAAATCAACAACATAGAAGGTAAGAAGAAGGAAATTGATGCGATTTGAAAAATATAAAGAATTTAGGTATTTACCAATGAGTTAGGGCACACTCAGAATTTCTTTCCAGGGTTATCTTTGGTCTTGGAAGTACGAATTCTTGAAGGGAGTTCACAATCACAAAGGACTTCCTTATTGATGGGTTTTGGTCATAAGACATTCTATGTGCTCATACAAACCCTAATGCTTGGATCTAGGTTTCTCTATTGTACATGCTTTGAATCCAAGACTATAAACCCTAATTCTAGCATATGGAAATCAATATTAACATATAATTAGGTTTATGATATTACCTTGATTGTTATGTAGTAATAACAATCCCAATTCCTCCTTGAATTGACTTTGGAAGGCTTAGAGTCACAAGTGTCACTCCTCTAATGGCTTACAAACACCATAAGCAAGTGGAGAAGGTATAAAGAGAGAGGAGAGAGGTAGGAATTCGTCCTTAGGACTTCTTGGGAAGGCTTAGACGAATTCATGAGCCTTAGAGGGTTTATATAGGTGTAAAGATTAGGGTTTTAGTCCTTATCCTTATCTAGTTACTTGCCCACCAAGAAACCATAAGATAAGTCTTAGAAACCCTTATCCTAGTCGATTTCTAAGGCATTATCACCTTAAATTCGTTCACCCTATATTTAAGATAATCCTTACCTTATTTTGTAACTATCACATAATTACAATTCAGCCCCTCTAGTTTAATTAATTACACTTGATCACAAAATTAATTCTTAATTAATTATTGACCAATATTAATTAAACAAATATGATTTCTCCTTTAATATATTATTCTTATAACATATTAATAAATCATAATAACCTCTCTCTCTATTTATTTCTCCAATCAAGTTGCTTTGGTGAAGGCAACCCAAAAGGACCATGCACCATCGGGTCAAGTACATACCAAAATAGTTATGGACTTAGACACTAATCCAACACTTATCTACTTTGTGATTGCTTGAACCTGTGGAGATTCTTGAGCCACTTGACATCTTCTTTCTTCTTCTACGAATTCCCCACTTCTATGTGTTCGAGATTGAAGGTGATTCCTCCTGATATTGGATGTTAACAATCGTTTATAAGGAGTGACTAAGCTAATTAATTGTTATGCAGTTGTTTTTAGTGCCACGTGTGCTTCCACATCAACAAAACCTATAGAATTTGGTCAAAAGGACCTATTGTGTACATACTAATAAAGTATAAGGGTTTAATTTACAAAAAAAAAAAGAATAAGGACTAAATGTATACATTTCAAAAAGTAACTTACCCTATCAAGTCATTATCCCTATAAACAATGGTTTATATTGAATCCTATGGAACGGTAAAAAAGGGGTGTTACAATTTGTATAGTGTCGATAATTAGATATATTTATATGAGTTTCATGTTTTTGTGCTTACTTCCTCCTTTCTGAGAACACTACATAGTCTTCTTAATGTCGATAATTGGATATATTTATACAATGTATATAATTGCCAAAACGACTACCTCATAAGCACATATATATATATATATATATATATATATATATATATATATATATAAGAAACCTATCTCAAAATTTACTTCTTACGATACACTGAGCCGTGTCGGTTTAATCGCAAAGCTTCGAAGAAGTATAACTTCTTCATACTAAGTCGGAGATAAGCGTTGTATATGTCAATGAAAATCGTATTGACGTTTCCTAAATGTTTATGATAGTTATTTGGGCTAAAGAGTAATATATTTCTATTTCGAATTATATAAACAATGGTTTATATTGAATCCTACGGAAGAGTAAAAAAGGGGTGTTACCATTTGTATAGTGTTGATAATTAGATATATTTATAAGAGTTTCATGTTTTTGTGCTTACTTCCTCCTTTATGAGAACACTACATAGTCTGCTTAATGTCGATAATTGGATATACTTGTAAAATGTTTATAATTGCCAAAACGACACCCTCATGAGCATATATATATATATATATATATATATATATATATATATATATATATATATATATATATATATATATATAAGGGTATGGGTAGAAAAACTTGAAATAATACTCGGACTCGTGTCTTTTTAAGTACATGAGCCTAATTGTAAAAAATAAGAATACGAGATTCTCTTAGTAAGTATATATCAAGGGAACCTCAAGTACAATCTTATGATGCAGTGTGTGTTATTATTTCAAGCATATTTGCCCCATTCTTTCTCTTTCTGGATTCCTCTGCTGATATATGTTAAATCACATACGTTTATTACACTTAAAAGGAATGAATATATATACCATGATATTATTCATATGTTATAATTTATGTTAATTTTGTTAAACGTTATGTATTTATACAATATGATATACATGGATAATTTCTATAATAAAAATTCAACTAGGTACTTACAACATTGACACCATTTAACAGTCTCATCTATGCCTCTGATAGTTGATCAGATATGTTGTTTTTTTATGGTTCTGCATTTTTTGTGGTTCTAGAGTTCTTGAACTTACAACATTGACAACATCTCTCTCTCTCTCTCTCTCTCTCTCTCTCTCCCTCCCCCCCCCCCTTTTCCCCCTCTTTGTGTGTGTGTGTGGTTATTTGTGTATGACTAGGGGCAAAATTGTCATTTATAAAAATTTAACATTGTGGTATTTACACACATACACACACACACACACACATATATATATATATATATATATCCCGATTCTAATAAAATAATAGTTTTATTTTCTTTTTGACATGTGTCACCATATTAGGCTTCATAATTAATGCATCTATTTTTTTTGTCATGTGTCACCCTATCATGTCTCCTAATTAATGCATGTCACTTGTCAACCTATTTATTCTCCATTTCAAATGTCAACTTTTAAATTTCTCACTCTAATTATATTAAATTAATAACATTAGAAAAAAAAATAAAAAAAATAAATACAAATTATAAAGTGATACTCTTTTACATATTTATTTAAATCAATGATTATAATTTTATATAACTAAAAAATCTCTTAATTAATAAATTATTTAAAATAAGTGATTAATAATTTTAAGTTTTAATATTAAAGTTTAATTAGTTTTATAACCGTGGCTCCCACGGGTTATAAACTAATATATATATATATATATATATATATATATATATATATATATATATATATATATATATATATATACATACAAACAGATTTCAACTTTATTGATCTTTATAGAAGGCAAAATTAATATATGTTCGTTGTTGATTATAGACTTTATTCAGACTGCTATCGTGAGGTCAACCAATCTAATGCACTCTCGTTACTGTTGCTTTTACATATTACTATATTTTTAAACACTAGTTATAAGATCCTTTATTAAATAGGTTTATTATAATAAAATGTTAAATAGGAATGATTAAATGAGAAGTTTATTCAAATTTGCAATTTGAAATAAAGGAAATTTATCAGAAAAAAACATGAAAAAAATTAAAATTATGTGTTTAGTTATCAGACACGTGTACTAAACGGGTTAATTATAACAAAATGTTAAACACAAGGTTTAAATTGTAAATATATTTGAAATTGAAATTGAAATTTTAAATTTTAAATTAATAGTCATTATGATAAGTTTAATTTATGGAAACTAATTAATGATATATTAGTAACTAGGTGTAATACCCATGTATTACATGAGTTCATTTAAAAAAAAAATAAACATGAAAATTCTAAACATTTGAAAAAGTTTGAATTTATAAGAAAAATGAGAAAAATGTTGAATTTTTAAAATTAAAATGTTTTTTTTTTCACTTTTAAATTTAAACAAATAATTTAGATAAATAAACAAAGGAAACTAATGAAGTTTTAATTTAGAAATTTTGAAATTATAAGGAAAATAAATTATTGGAATTGATATGCATTTATTATTACATTTATTGTAATTATTACATTTAAATATTATGTGTAATTTAATAAAATGAAAAAAAAGCCTCAAAATGTCATGTGGAAAAAATTTGATTAAAAATAACCACAAAACGAAATGTGGCAAAATCAATGAAAGTGTAACATGTGACAAAAAGATTTTTAATTATTAGAGTAGATGAAAAATGAAGAAATAACAAGTGGAAAATAAATATATTTTAAAATTTCGACAAAATAACATGTAGTAAATTGAATTAGAGAATAACATGTGACATAAGCATTCTTATTTATTAGGGTAGATATATAATAATATATTTTATCAATTTATGCATCTAAATAGAGATAATATTCATAAATATAATATACGATATTTCTTTAGTCCAAGAAGATATAAAATATACAACTTTAATAACATGTTAAAAATTTTATATATGCTTATAGCATATACATAAATAAGTTGCTTTTTTTTTCAAGTATAATAGCATAATAACAAAAATTGAATATATAATGTATAATGGTATAACTGATAGATTTTTTTAAACTACATTCTATTGCAAAAAATATATTATAGTTATAATGGTGTAATACACGAATAAATGAGAGTATGTTGCTATGTTTTGTGATTCATAGCATTTATTTAAAATATGTCCATAGTTTTTTTATTAAGATAAATTCAATTTGTATTTATTTCGAAAATGTATTTTAAAAACTCTTATTGTTTACATCTTAATATTAACACAATTATTTAAAACATGTCAATAGTTTTGTTTAAAAAAATCAAATATCCTTATATTTTTTTTCCTAATATCATCTCACACACTTAAAATTATGCTCATTATTATATTTAATAAAATTAATAAATTTTTATTACAGTTGTTATTATTTAAAAATAATAGGAGATAAGTAGGAACAATAAGTAGAACGATATTTGATTTTTTATTAATATAAATTGGATTATTTATTTATCATTTCGTTTTTATTTATTTTAAAATTTACTTTAAATAAGATTTAATGTTTACATCTTGATTAAATTTTTATTTAATCAATTTGTGTAATACACTATCTCACACATAGTTTAAAATAAAAAAAAATACTATTAAACTAAAACTTACTATACTTTATTTATATGCGAACAATAAATAACCAAATTAATTTGAAATCTTATTTTATATATTGTATTTATTTTATTCATATGCAAACAATAAATAACCAAATCAATTTGAGGTTTTATTTTATATATTGTATTCATCTATTATAAACATTATTGCTTCTTTCAAATTTCTAATTTTTTTTCGAAAAATTTGCTTAGTAGTTAGTAGTATATACTTATTAATAATTTTACTACATAAGTTTAAATCTGGATAATGACAATGACGTGGACATTTGTTTTTGTTCTACACACTAAAGAGTTTGACTTAAACTAGGAAACCTTATTAAATTCTAATATATCTACAATACCTCAATGTCCATCATCGCCTATAAATACACCGGCGATTCATCTTTTTCAAAGTACAAACCATTCACCTTCTCTTCTTCTTCACAACATTTTTCATCGGAGTTCTCAGATCGAACGGAAGCTCAGGAAAGCAAATTGTCATGGCTGGCGGTGGAATTCCGACTTCTACAGGCGGCGACAAAGCTTACCCGGGAAACCTTACCCTCTACGTCACGTTTACTTGCGTTGTAGCGGCCATGGGTGGCCTCATCTTCGGTTACGATATCGGAATCTCCGGTACACTATTCAACATTCATTGATGGAGTATTTTATATTTTTATTACAGGGATTTTAATTGAAACGCTTGTATTCTTGAATGTTTACAGGTGGAGTTACGTCGATGAATCCATTCTTGCAGAAGTTCTTCCCATCGGTCTACCGGAAGCAGATAGAGGACACCTCAACGAACCAGTACTGTAAGTTTGACAGTCAGATATTGACAATGTTCACATCCTCTTTGTACTTAGCGGCGCTGGTGTCGTCACTTGTGGCGTCGACTGTGACCCGGAAACTCGGTCGGAAACTGTCTATGCTTTTCGGCGGCATCTTGTTCTGTGCCGGAGCTCTGATGAACGGATTTGCACAGGCTATTTGGATGCTCATAGTGGGTCGTATCCTACTTGGTTTCGGAATTGGGTTTGCTAATCAGGTAACTCATCGATCAAATGTATCTTCTCTTTTTTTTAACTATTTGTTTGATTCATAAATTCTTAATTTTCTTTGGTTTTCTCTTATACAATTTCAGTCTGTTCCATTATACCTGTCTGAAATGGCGCCATATAAATATAGAGGGGCACTCAACATCGGATTTCAATTATCATGCACCATTGGAATCCTAGTGGCAAATATGCTTAACTACTTCTTTGACATGATCAAAGGAGGGTGGGGTTGGAGGCTGAGTCTCGGTGGTGCTGTAATCCCTGCCTTGATCATCACCATCGGTTCTCTTTTCCTTCCGGAGACCCCAAACTCCATGATCGAGAGAGGTAATAAAGAAGAGGCAAGAGAAAAGCTTCGAAGGATTAGAGGTGTTGACAACGTCGATCAAGAGTTTTATGATTTGGTCATGGCCAGTGAAGCATCCAAGATGGTTGAGCATCCATGGAGAAACTTGTTGCAGAAAAAATACAGGCCACAACTGATAATGGCTATCTTGATTCCAGCTTTCCAACAATTAACTGGGATTAACGTGATTATGTTTTATGCCCCCGTTTTGTTTAAAACAATCGGGTTTGGAGGAAAGGCTTCTCTTATGTCTGCTGTGATTACTGGTTCTGTAAATGTCATGGCAACTTGTGTTTCAATCTATGGTGTTGACAGGTGGGGAAGAAGGTTTCTTTTTCTTGAAGGTGGAACTCAAATGCTCATTTGCCAGGTATAATTTGATATTCATCGGAAATCAATTTTTAGTCATTTAAGATTCAACCATCATTATGATTACATTAATTGTTTTCTTTGAAACAGGTTGCAGTTGCAATATTTATTGGGAGCAAGTTTGGAATAGATGGGAATCCTGGTGAGTTGCCAAAATGGTACGCTCTTGTGGTGGTGCTGTTCATATGCTTATATGTATCTGGTTTTGCATGGTCGTGGGGTCCACTAGGGTGGCTTGTGCCTAGTGAGATCTTCCCACTTGAGATCCGATCAGCAGCTCAAAGTATCACTGTCTCCATGAACATGATCTTCACCTTCATTGTGGCTCAAGTGTTCTTGACGATGCTTTGCCACTTGAAGTTTGGGCTCTTCATCTTTTTTGCTTTTTGGGTGGTGGTGATGACAGCGTTCATATACGTGTTCTTGCCTGAAACAAAGAATATTCCGATTGAGGAAATGGTGGTTGTGTGGAAGAATCATTGGTTTTGGTCAAGGTTTATGGTGGATGTGGAGTACCCGAATGGAGTTGAGATGACGAACGGAGGTCAGCTGGTCAAGGAGGTATAAGAAATCAAGATGGCATAGTCTGGGGACTCAATAGCATATCGAAAAAGTTTTTTTTTTTTTTTTTTTTTTTAATAGGTAGAAGTAAAATACACTTTTTTGGGCTTTGAAAAAGGTTAATATAAATATATAGTTTTAAATTTATATATTTTACTTTAATATATATAATTTGTGTCTATTCCCTCACTAATCTGTTTAATTTCTCTTAAATCATAACGTTGATGGTTTCATTAGATCTAACAAACTTTTCGTGTCGGGTTCGTGCCGTGTCAAAACATTAAACGGGTTGAGAGCACTTGACCCTAACTCGACCCGTTTAATTATCGTGTCATGTTGTGTCAACCCGTTTATTTTCGTGTCGGATTTCGGGTTAAGTTTTAAACCTTATAAATATGTTGTGTCATGTCGGGTTGAAACATTTTAAAGGTTGAGAAGTAAGAGCCATTGAGGAAAAAAATGAAAAAGTGAAATGCTGGAGTTGGGAGTTGAAACGGAAAATAAAATTATACTCCCTCCATCCCATCTTTATTGTTCATTTTTTACTTTTGAAGTTTTTATTTTTCTACTTTGATCTTAAATATTTTTATTTGTGTTATAAATTACTTGATAAAACTTATAACAATGAAAAAACATTTAAAACAATCCATTTATATATTTTGCATTAAGTGTTATATATAAAAAACAAAAATATTTAAGGTCAAATTTGAAGAATAAAGACTTCAAAAGTCAAAATTGGACAATAAATACAAGACGGATGTAGTAGTAAGTTTAGAAAGCAAAATGGAAAAAATTAGAGTTAGGAAGCAAATGAGATAGGTAGGGAGGAGGAGTAAAATTAAGTCACTTTGAAATTTTAAATTTTACTTTTAGTTCTTGAATTTGGGCCACTACAAATGTATAATATTGAAAATATTTACAAAAATATGAATGGGAACATATATATATATATATATATATATATATATATATATATATATATATATATATATATATATATATATATAATTAAACGGGTCATATTCGAGTTGAAAGTCTTGACCCTAACCCTACCCGTTTAACTATCGTGTCATGTCAACCCATGTACATAAATGGATCGAAATCTCTAACCCTAACCCGCTAACTTCGTGTCAGGTTGTCGTGTCGTGCCAAATTTTGTCACGTCTAGGTTTCATGATCGAAAGATCATGACATCATTTATTTAAGAAATAACATTGTTTAAATGTAGGGATGATATTGGGATGGATATAATACGAGTATTAGTGATTTTAGTTTTTGAGACAATGACAAAACTAGCCAAATTCTTTAATTATGTCTTACTTAATAGCTATTTCTTTTAAAATAGCCAAAAATAGCCAAGAAAACCCTAAGTTTTTAAAATCACCTATTGTTTCATACATGGTCTACGATTTAACGCTTAATAGTTTACTATAAAAAAAATCATTTGCACATATGAAACCGTAGGTGAAAAAATTACCTACGTTATGCTCTCTACGAATTACGGTTCCCAAATTGTAGATAATAAAAACTACTGTTTCCTTTGAATAACTATTGTTTCATTCTAAAAACTATTGTTTCCTATGAATAACTACTATTTTATTCTTTAAATTCTTTTTTTAATCAAACTACAAATCAACCCAACATACCTACCTTTATGTACAATTATATCAATATATAAGTTTGAAAAATAAAACATAAGGAAAAAAAGATAACAGAAACCTTAGATTTCGTAAGTCACTTTTAGTGTACAACCTGATAATGCGTAATGTGTGCATTAACAGGTTGTACACCATATGTGACTTATGAATCCAAAGTTTTCTTTCTTTATTTTTTGTTTTTTCAAAAAAAAAATAGCTTAATTTAATAGATTTCATATTAAACAACAATATTGAAGAACAATAAGCAAAAAATAAATAAATAACAAAAAAGTAACAAAAAATAAACAACTGAGGAATACAAGAAAATACATGATTGTTTGGAGTCTTTATTTATAGAGTTTTCTTTACCTTCAAAGAATGGAAAATGACCCAAAAGCAAAATTTCAAATTTATATAGGGATAATGACTTGAAAGGGTAACGAACTTTCGAATTTTGTCACATTTAGTCACTAAACTTTTTTTCGTTATCTATTTGCCATTGAACTATTGAAACTGTTCACATTTTACCCTTATGACCGGTTGTTACCGGTCATAAGGGTAAAATGTGAACAGTTTCAATAGTTTAGTGGCAAATAGATAACGAAAAAAAGTTTAGTGACTAAATGTGAACAAAGTCGAAAGTTCGTTTCCCTCTAAAAAGTTCAATGACTAAATGTGAACAAACTTCCTATTGTATTATGTTTTAGCAAATTATTTATTTTTGTTTAATTGTAGCAACATTTGTGTGGCATCCCCATTTTCACGGCCAGAAAAGACCGATTTGTTTATGCTTTATTTTTAAAATCAGAGGAATCTTTTAAAGAAAACAGTTGCGTAATTTGTTCCCAAAACAAGATATGATAATAACTTATCAAAACATTTCTCAAAGAGAATGTTATTTCATTAAATAATAAAATCTCGGGATGTCATGTTCTGATACAGACCAAAAGCATAAACAATATAAAATAAACCTTACAACAGTTATTTATAACTACTGATCTATAATCCAAAATCTCTCGTCAAGTCCACCAACTTATACTCTTGTGTCATTACCTGTAATGCAAAGAAAACCGAGTGGGTCAGGCTTGGGAGCCTGGTGAGCATATAGGGTTTTCAACCCACAATAATATAATTATTATATTCAACCATCAAACAATCAACACAATTACCCATCCCCATTATCTTCTTTATTTCTTAGGATTTTACCCTAAGAATTCAACTACCCGTCATCCATTCATTCCTAAGGATTGACCTAAGGAATTGGCACAAAATCTATTGCTACATAAGGCGCATCTACCAACATCATCCTTTAAGCGCCTCTGCCAGGATTACGTCATACATTATGAGGCGCGACTGCCAGGTTTTTGACATTCTCTTTTAGGCGTATCTGCTGACATTATCCTATAAGCGCATCTGCCACGATGTTATGAAGTCAGATTTGGACGTTCTTTTTATGAACGCTCATGGTTTAATGTATTCTACGACTTTCGTTTAGATCTCTAAGGCCAAATCTCGCTCTACCATAAATTCACTATTTACGTCGCGCTATGTCGTGCCGGTTCTGTCGCGAAACTTCGACGGGTCATAACTTCTTCGTTATAACTCGGATTTCGGCGTTCTTTATATGTACGGAATCCTTGTAACATATACTATAACTTAGTTAAGGTTAATCATTCTAAATAATCTTCCATCAAAAAGTCATTTTTGATGCTTATCGTCTCTAAATTGACTAGCCCTGATCTATGAGCGTTACAATTTGTTGATGAAGAAATCTATGAAATAAAAAAACAAAATGTAACATCCGGATTTCCAGGTATCATAATTTAAGTATTTTTCTTTTGAGTTAAGAAGAGAGACTCGACGAGTTGAGACCTCAACTCGTCGAGTAAGGTCGCGACTGATGACTCGGATTAATGAAGAGAGACTCTATGCTGGATGAACGATTTTATACATGTTTTAAAAGATTTAAACGGTATATTTATTTTATATCTACAAATATGTTGCGGATGAAACATGAGTAGATGAAATAGTTGATGTGTGATGAAATAAAATGATGAGAGATAGGTGATGATAATTAGGTAAATAGATGATGATGAATATGTGATGTAGGATGAAAGGAGATACCATAACCTTAACCGGAAATGTGGCGATGTAGTCATCTACCAGAGTATAGATGGCAACCACGGACTATTCTAGACAACCCAGTGGAAACACCAGCAGACCCATAACCTGTAGGTGATGAATTACGACTTCAGGCAATGTTGTAACTACGTATTCATGCGATGATACTCTAACCCCTTACTATGGATTACGAGTTCAGATGATGTTGTAACTACATATTCATGGGATGTCACAAATTCCGCATGTCAAACCAACGGTCATAATTCACATCAGTAAGAATGGTTCATTTTTTGTAAAACCAAAATCAGATTGGAAATTTTGATTTTTTATTTTGGAAAATGTCAAACCATTGGTTTTTTATTTCGGTTTTGGTTTTTTGTTTTTTTTTAAATATATTTTCAGGGTTTTGTTTTTTTTTATTTCATAGATTTATTCATCAACAAATGTTTCTACAATTTAACAAAAATAAATAATTTGCTAAACATAATCTAAGAGGAAGTTTGTTCACATTTAGTCATTGAACTTTTTAGAGGGAAACGAACTTTCGATTTTGTTCATATTTAGTCACTAAACTTTTTTTCGTTATCTATTTGTCATTGAACTATTGAAACTGTTCACATTTTACCCTTATGACCGGCAACAACCGGTCATAAGGGTAAAATGTGAACAGTTTCAATAGTTCAATGGCAAATAGATAATGAAAAAAAGTTTAGTGACTAAATGTGATAAAAGTCGAAAGTTCGTTACCCTTTCAAGTCATTATCTCATTTATATATTATGGAGTAATAGACCGTCAAATAGTGTTTGACGGACTCTCAAACAATAGCCTAATGCCTAATGCCTAAACTGTAGTTCATTTAACATTTTTATGACCAAACCAGCCTAATGCCCAAACCGTATTTCATTTAAAATCCTTATGACCAAAATGTATGTTTTTTTTTTATGAAACTGTAGTTTTCTTTAACTGTCTACTATTTCATTGATTATTTTTTTGCTAAAAACTAATTTTTGACTATTTAATGAAAAGTAATTGTGAAAAATAACTATTTTTGTCATTGTCGCTTATAATTTGTATATCAAACTTGGTTTGGTCTTATCGGGTGGTTTGATAAATAGTCATAGAGTTTGTGGGTATACTCATGGATATCATATATCCTATTTATGATATTAATTTGCGTGTTAAAATTTAAACAAGGGCTTTTAACCAGTGGCGGGCCTATTAAGGGTCTTTGGGGTTCCGGGCTATTGCTCAATTTCCGGCACGCAGTGTAAATATATATATTTTTTTTTTGGTTTTTTCTATTAGGTGCACCCGCTTGAAGTACGAGGGACACCCCTACTAAAACAGTCTGCGTCCGCCACTGCTTTTAACACAACGATATATGGTGTTGCTCTTCCTTTTTGAGATTGAGGGTTCAAATCCTCTAGTAGACATAGGTGGAATAATTTAGATGTAATTTAGTATATTTGCAGTTTTAAAAAAAAAAAAAAAATTATTAAAAAAAAACTCAATAACAATTACATCCAAAAAATAACTTAACTTTTAATAACTTGAATTTCCATAAAAAAATTTAGCTTCTAAAAGTATATTATATAAATGTAATTATCACCATACAAAATTTATAATATATGAATTTCATAATAAATTATTAAGATAATAACATAAATATTACTTGGAACGATAAATTCTTAAAAACTCCTATTAATGGAATGATGCATGTCGATTATTTTGTGTTGAGTATTAAAAAGTTTAGATCAAAATGTCATGATATGTAGTTTATGACCAACGATCGAAAAAGATATGTGCATATATCATATCTGAGATATAAAAACGTAAAATATACTATCATTCGGTAGAAGTTATAACTCTAAGGACGATTGAGACATCGAGATGCACAGAAACATAGCACATAAACTTAGAAAGTAACTGCAATTTATTATGTTTTTTCCAATTGGTTGTCCAAGATAACAACCCTTTTTAAATTTTATAAAAATATAATTTTTTTCCTCCCTTATACCACCTTTCCATATGCCGGTTCGGTTCTTGATTTTGGTCGAAGCCGGTTCCTGGGTTGGGTCCGGTTCGGTCATTTTGCTCATCTCTAGTCTATTTGTTAGGGTCAAACCCAAACATTTTAGTCATTTATCATCCATTTTCTTAAAAATGAATGTGATTTGTCTAGAGTGTGTTAAAATTTAAATAAATAAATAAAATACAGAATAAAAATAAAATAAATAGTTTTAAAAAGTAATCACAATGATATTGGTAATTTATTCATTTATAGAGTCTAATTAATGTGAATTATATTTATTTAGGTAAAATTTGAAAGTTAGACTTAAAATGGTAAATTTCACAAAAATCTAGTATTTGACCAAAGTTTGACTTGACTAGATTTTAAAGGCCATTATGTTAAGATACATGATAGTGAGGGATTAGATATGAAACATTATGGAAAATAAGTTAGTTGGGTGAATATTAGACATGACTTGGAATTGATGGTATAAACTACAAATATTTGGAAGCTAGTTATGAGGTCTCACCATTTCTTCTCCATTTGAAAGAGGAAACGATTTTGATACGAAAGGAAGGAAGAAATAGCAATATTAAGAGCATGATAAGAGATTTAGGTAAGCAAGTGAAGAGAAAATGAATTAAAGAACCTAAAGATTGATTAGACGCTTGTAAGATTGATTAGACGCTTCATCTAATTTAATCTATGTGTGTGTAAGAACCACATATCATAATTTCTTCATATTAAGAGTGTCTTATTTTTATTTCTAACAAGTTTTAACTTATAGACCATAATTATAATCTCATGTTACTCATTCATTGCTCAATAATTGATTTATAATGATTTTTGGAGAGCTTCAAGCTACATTAATGGTAGATTTTGAATTCTAAGCTCTATATATGAATTTAATGATGATTTAAAGCCTGAATGATGTATTAAAACTAACTTGAAGCTATGGAATCCATCCAATTGTTGAATGTGACATTGATGTATTTGTTGATGAGTTTTCAACTTCGTTTGGGGTTCTATGTTAAATCATGCTTCATAAGTGTTGATCTAGTTTTCGAAAAAATAAACAACATATTAAACCTTATGAACATCATTCATCTAATCAAGGGTAACTTTCATGCGACAATGATTTGAACTAACATTGTATTGATAAGAAAGGAAAGTTGAACTCTATTTGAAGTGAAATGGATTTTGATCATTCAAAATGTCGAATCATCACGTATAAACCATAAATTCTTATGTAAAAAAGTTTTCGAATTATTGAAACTTATTTGGAACATTATTTGAATATTGAAAGTCAATTAAAACCTATTTTGGAAAACATATCAGTCTAATCAAGATATGAGACTTAACTTGGAAGTTTGATGCATCGTGACTATTTAGTCAAGCTTTCAAGTATTAACTAACTTAAATTACTAAGTTATGAATGATTTAAGTTGTTATGTAGTAGTGTTGTAAGTGGTTATGTTTAGGACACCATAAAAAATCATTTGGAAGCTTACTTTAGAAGAAGGGGTCTGAAGGTTTGTATCGATCGGATACACTTCAAGTATAAAGAACAAAAGTAAACTAATCTAAGCAAACAAATAACAAAAAGTAAATAACACAGAGAGTTCTCCAAATTGTCTTCCACTAAGAAAGGGTTTGTCTTCACCAAGAAGATGGTTTGTCACAAGGATGGTCATCAAGACAAACTCTCTACATTAGGGTTTACCCCAATGTAGATTATAGAGTAATCTATACAAGTATATCCCTTGATTGAAGGGATTGTATCTTATCTATACTAAGAACCGATCTTCATAACAAAGATATATGTTATCTATTCTATACTTATTTTTATCATTACCTAATATACAAAAGATTATGTAGAATAATTATAATAAGCGATGACTACACGATGACGTTGATAGACTTCATACGATGGCGTTGGCGGTGTAGACGCTGACGCTGATATAGCATGTAGAGTGTTTGACTCATCAGATCATAAGGTGTAACCTTACAATCTCCCATTATCTGATGATGTCAAAACTAATATTCACTAAATTCTTTAGCTTGTTTATACAAACTGTGAAAAGAAATAACATTTCTCACCATATCGGCCGAGTAACAACAATTTTTCAAATTTAAATTTAAACCATTACTAAGCAATAAAGAATAAACTCCATTCTTGGTCACAGGCGACACTTTCCTATTTCCCATCTTTAAGTTTATCTTCCCGTCCTCCACATCCCTGCTTCTTTTTAGTCCCCGCAAATCAGAACAAATGTGAATACCACAACCTGTATCAAGGACCCAAGAATTAGCATGTGATAAGTTATTAGATTGAATAGTGAAAATACGTGCAAAAGAGGGTTTGATCTTCCCATCCTTTATGTACTGCAAGTACTTGGGACAGCTTCGTTTCCAGTGCCCTTTTTCATGACAGTAGAAGCACTCCTCTTCCTTCAGATTGGAAGAAGGATTAGCATAACCAACTTTGGTCCCACTCGAAGAGGATCCATCAAGAGACTTTCCCTTGCTGCTCTTGTAGGGATCCTTCCTCTTCTTTCCCTTCCCATGTCTGATTGCCAGAACAAGGGAAGAAGTAGTAGTAGTAGTAGACACCACCGACTTGCCTTTCAGGTTGCTTTCTGCAGTCCTAAGAAGGCCTTGAAGCTTGCTAAGAGTGACCTCCTCCTTGTTCATATGATAAGTCATACAAACTGATCATAACAAGAAGGTAAATAGTGTAGAATGATATCTATGGCCAACTCTTCATCAAAATTGACATTCAATTTAAGCAAGCGGTCCACGAATCTCTGCATCTTCTGCAAGTTGGTCATGATGGGTTCACCATCCTTCATTTTGGTTTTGATCATGGAGGCAATGATCTCATACCTATCCTGCCGAGCACTTTGATGGTATATTTCCATCAAATCTTGATACATTTCAAAAGGATAGTAGTCCTCATAGGACTTCTGTAACTCAGGAGTCATGGTTGCAATCATAAGACATGACACCTTTGTCGCATCCCACTCATGAGTTGTGTGTTTAACGATTTGTTCGGGAGTATCAGTGGTGACATCAATCTCCTTAAGCTCTTTATCTAGGACATATTCTTTGTCCTCATAGCGAATAGCCATTCGGATGTTTCAAATCCAGTCATTGAAGTTCGAGCCATCGAAAATGACCCTCCCACATAGGTTCATGAGGGAGAAAGAGCTTGAAGGAATTGGGTTGGAAGCATTGTTTGGGATAGACATATGTAAAAGAAGAAGAACAAAGTTTAGATTAGATGATTATCCTTAATATTACACCCAATATGAAATATTAAGGCTAGGACCCAACACAATATTCTACAATTACGAAAAGGGATGTCGTAATCCAATTGTAAAATATTTGAAGGTAGGTAAACGACGATTTGCCAATTTCCACCATGAAAACGAAATAGATTATTATGTTTTTATTGGTTTGAAATTCCTAGATCTTTGAGATTCAATGAACTTTTTCAATGGCATGTTTAAATCTCGATTGTGCCTTTCAAGTTTGTGACTGGGATGTCGAGGATCACAAACAAGGTATGAATAACCATGCAAATTAGCTTGGTACACCCAATGTTACAAATCATATAATCAATGTGCCGGTTAACCACACACGCTCCATTGATCTATGATTAACATCAAGTTACCCTTTGCCACACATTGTCAGTCCTAAATTAGTATGTCGGTTAACCACACACGCTCCACTAACGACTTAACAAGGTACAAAGTGTAATTTCATGGATTAGCATATTTTTCCTAAAGTAACTAAAATTGGGAACTTTAATAAAAGTTTGGTTACTTTATTTTTTAATCATTATACTTTTAATGAGGGAAAATTAATGTCCTATCATACCCGTTCGGCTAACGAACCTCCACCAGTCAAGGAAGCGGTAGGTGAGAGTGGACACCCATTAAGCTACCATTTTATAGGCAGTAACCTTATACCCCCCTTATAGACCGGCTTCTTGAATGAGGTCTACTAACGGTAAGACCAACTTGTCTTATGCATATATATATATATATATATATATATTAAACTTATAATATTATAAAGTATAAGGGTTGAATTTTAACTTTTAAAACTCTAGGGTTTGGAATTAAAGTTTCATTAGTGTTACTTTACAAATTTCAAAACTTGGGGGCAAGTTTTGAAACTTGTGAAAACTCCTCACATTCATAACTTGTGAGTTTAATTGGATTTTAATGTATGAGACCTTTCATTTTCCATAACTTGAGGACAAGTTATGGGGGTCATTAATATTCATCTAGTTCATTTTTCTAACAAGTAAAATTATCACATAATCTATGATCTAACTAAACTCATAATCAAGATAATTTCTAGTCAACAATTTGAAAGCAATTTTGTTTATCATATAAAAACAACAATTATTTAAAACTTTGACAATTATCTTGTGGTTGGATGAGTACAAGCACTACCATATCATAAAAAACATTTCCAATTATCCAAAACAGTTTGTGGTAGTGTTCCCAATCCAAACCAGGCCACGAAACTTGAAATTCTACAAACAGTGCCTTCAACTCGTCGAGTACATGAACTGGACTCGGCGAGTTGCTCTTTTACTGAGTGCACTCGTCGATTCTATTCATGTACTCGGCGAGTTCACCAGTCAGGGGCCAAAATTTCGACTTTTTCAGCTTTGAAAAACTAGTAAGCATCAAATATAATAGAAAACAATCATAGGCTTTGATACCACTGTTGGGTTTTGAGCACTATAACACTCCTATGATGCACATGCAAACCTAAATGCTTTGGATCTATGTTTTCTCTATTATACATGCATATTTTCAATTTTTCCAAAGCATTGTCCTAATTAGCATACAAATTACCCAATGAATAATACATATACATAGATGACATACCTTTTGAAGGACTTGTAGTTCTTGACCTTTGAAAACTTGAGCACCTCAAGTGTGATACCTCTAATGGTTCACAAACACCAATACGCAAAAGGATGACTTAAGAGAATAAGCTACTTATCTCAAAGAGAAGGTGTAACCGATTTTGGCTCATGGAGGGTTCTATTTATAGTGTTGCACATGCTATGGTTACACTTTGTAAACCCTAATGCTCCATGACTTTCCACAATCTTATGATCCATGGGTTTAACCTCAATGGATTAACTTATTAGTTTAGTCCATCTAAATAATCGTGGATCATTAGCCCACACTACAAGAATCATTGATTTACATAATCAATCCCTATATATTTAATTAGTCTCTTTTGACCACAAAATTAATTCCAAATTACTTATTGATCAATACTAATTAAATAATTTCATATTAATATATTATACTTGTAATATATTAATAAACCATAAATAACCTTATTCTCAAAATCCATCCTATCAAATTACACTGGTGAAGGCAACCCCAAAGGACCATGCTACAATCGGGTCAAGTACATACCAATTATAGTTATGGGCTTAGACACCAAATCCAACAATTATGTGGTAGTGGTAGGGGTGAAATAGTCCCCGTAACTGGTTGAAAGAGACCGAAGGGGTAAGCCAACACTCAAATATGCTAGGCGGTTACCGGTTGAAAGAGACAGAAGGGGTTGGCCAGCACCCTGATATGTTGGCGGTTACCGGTTGAAAGAGACCGAAGGGTTAGGCCAGCACCCGGATATGCTAGGCAGTATGCGTATTGTATGGTATGTGGTATGATGGGGGAACTCACTAAGCTTCGTTATTACAATTTTCAGTTTTGGTTTCAGATACTTCTTCTTCGAAAGGAAAAGAGCCGACATGATCACAACGTATCACACTATGATTTTTCGCACATGAGATCTTTGGGAGTTGTACTCTGATGTTGTTTTCTTATGTCATGTTTTGGTTATTGAGATATTGGTTTTTGATTATGATATGGGATGACACTGTTGATGTTTTCTGACTACTGGTTTTTATAATTACGTAATTAAAAATGAAACTTTTTGTCATGAATTTTGAGATGTTAACGAGGAAGCTAAAGCGTGGTCACCTCAATAAGAGTTAGTATTAGCACAATCATGGATTGACGTTTCAGAGGATGCGAAGACGGATGGAACCATACACATGATCGTTTTTAGATGTGCGTTAGAGTCACCTCAATAAGAGTTAGTATTAGCACAATCGGATGCTCGTGTTGGTTTCACCCTCAACGAGGATGAGCCCGTTCAAGTGTCACCCCTCCCCCAACCAATAGGAAGGGACAAAACAAAAAACAAAGGCAATGGCAAAGCGTCGGAATCGGATGACTTGAAAGAAATGGGCGAGAATGTCCAAGGCATAAAAGATAGAATGGATAAATTTTTCCAACTTGCTTCAGATACAGAGAGTCAGAAACAAAAGGACAACGACCTGAGAGTGCTATCGATGGACATGTCGAATTTGACCGGGAATGCGCTTCAAGTTGTTTTGCAAATGAAGGAAGACGTGAAAAAGCATTACGCTAATCGTGGTTAATTTGTAGTTATTTTCCAAGTTTTTACTTATTTGATGTGTGTGTGTGTGTGTTTTTTTAAGTTGTAGGTTTAAGCTTTCTAGTTTTTTATTTTCTAATTTCCTCTGATTTTTTTATTGTCATGTTTTTTTAAGTAATGTAATGGTTTTTTTTTAATTAATGAAATCTTTTGTTTTTAATTAAAACTAAAAATTTTATTTATTTAAAAATAAAAATAATTAAAGGAGTGTGGCACCATTCATTGGGTGTGGTATGAAACCATACTTTTGTAGTAACCAGTGACTTGGCGTTTATGTACTATTATGGTTTCATGAGGGAGTGTGACACCACTCCCTTCAACCTTACCTTTAATATGATAAAAACATTAAAAACTTTAAAAGATTATTACTTATAATTAATTATAGATTAATAAATACGGGCTATGCTTTAATTTTTATGATCCTTGCATACATTTATATATTTTTATTGTTTTTTTATTCATTGTTATTTGTTCTTATAATATATTTACCAATTAATAACTACTCTTTTTTTTTCTTTTCACAGATAAAAGGAACAAGATAGACTATATTTGTGCTAAAAAAAAAATTAGAAAATTATATTTGAATATTAGAAAATCTGAAAATAATTCTACCACATCATTTCCTGAAAATTCATCAACTATACGTGTTTTTAACATGAACTAGAATGGTGATAGTTTTTTTCTTCCTAAAGGGTTTTAAAAAATTGTGTTTGTTCTATAAATTTATAATAAACAAACCAATACCTTATCGATCTTTTAAAATTTTAAAAATAAAAATAAATCTTCATATTTTCAAGTAATATGTTCTCAAATTTTCATTATTTTTTCAATAGAGTTCGTTGTAACATTTAACCGTCTTTATTACTTTTGTTTTATAGAACAAAATGAGGACATATATTATACTAACACTAGAGATAGGAGAAAGATTAGAAAAGTAAATTTGGATAATAGATGTAACTAATTGTGATAATTTAAAGTTATTGATTTTAGATAAAGATAGTCATTTGACCAAGGTTTCCACGGATTATAACCTAATATCTAATAAGAGAAATTAAAAATCCTCCTAATTTTTTGTTCCTATATATCCTCCTATATAATGAACTAGTGACATGTGTAACATTTAATGTTTATTTAATGAGATTTATTTAATAATATTTTAGAATACTAATATGACACATATCATCATTTAAATGGATAAAAAAATTGATAGGATTAAAAGACAACGTTCATATATGTTTTTGGGATGTGAGCGGCATAAGAAGCAAATCACGATTCACGACATATTTCGACACAAATGGTCACTTTGTTATTAAAATTGAAAATAAATATGATTGGGTGATATATGTGGACAAAATATGGCTATTTTATTGAATAACTATTTCGACAAAAATTGATTATGATAATTGGATTTTGCGTGTGAGAGTGAAGAATGATTTGAACCAAAAAGCCCAAATATATAAGCCCATTAAACGATACTTACCAATTACCAAAATAAAACAATTTTTAACGAGTAATGATTTAGGTGATGTTTATTCCTTTTTTAAATCTTTTCAGATTTTTTATTGATACGGGGCGCAGGATATATATAACAGTTAACAGTTTTCATTTTTTATTGATACGGGGCGCAGGATATATATAACAGTTTTCATTTTTTAGCTGTTTGTTTGTTTTTTTAGAAGTTTTGAAATAAAAAACTTCTGCATATGTTTAGTTTGGGATAGTAATCCTATTGCCTTTCCAACTTTATTTATTTATTTATTTTTTATTTTTTTTTAAATCTTGAATATATGTTGTTGAATTTTTGTTTTACTTTTTTTTTTCGTTTTTTTTTTGTGTATTCTTGTTAATGGTTTTTTTTCCGTTTTTTTATATTGAATAATGATAATTTCTTACTGAAATATTCTTTTTTTTTTTTTTTGAAATATCATTATTTTTTTGCTAAAATATCATAATTTCTTGCTGAAATGTCATATATTATTAAATTTTCGGTATTAAAAAACTATTTTCGTTATATAAAATCAATTTATTTTATTTTTTTAATATTTGTAGCAGCAGCATGCAGATGTTAAAAAACAAACACGTTTCTTATTACAGTCTGTAGCCATTTGGTCCACCTCTTCAGCTCCAAATAGTTGCAAAGATGATCCATAAACTTTATAAATTTTTGCTTAAAAAAACAAAAAACACGTTAAGATTAACGTTATCAATACCACCCACCTTTTATGTTTGCAATAATTTAAAGTTATTTTTTTAGACAATTGATAGTTTGATACCTCTATCTGTTGAGTGTTGATCCCGATAGTTAGGTTTAAAATATGATATTGATGTAACTTGGTACGCGTTTTCTTTCCTTTTCTCTAGTCGTTTTCTCTTTTAAAATATCTTCGGTCGTTACTAAAGCACCGACATTAGAAACCATACAAATCAATAAATTATAAAAATATTAAATTATATCATTTTTTAATTCATATCATTTCGTCTAAAATCTAATAAATACTTTATTTTGTGCAGGGATGTATTTATTCTGCGAAATCAGAGAGATGTGCATGTATCGTCCCATAGTGGAAACAATTTAATGCCCACATATTCCAATACTCTATAACAATATGGAAAAGACAAAAAAGGACAGAACGACTGGTATTATTGATGGTACTCTCTGCAGTGTCACTTGTACATCATCGGAAGGTAGACAAAATGTTGATCGCTACATCTCTCACATGTCCTTCGTCCTACAAAACTACATATCTCCCCCACCATGTGCCCTCTAATGTCCTAATCTAAAGATAATGACAAGATTAGTGTTTTTAACGATCATTAAGTTTTTGTAATTTAGTTTTTATAATATATATTTATGCTAACATGAACATATTTACATTGTCGTTTTCTTCTATTTACACTATTGTGGTTTTAAAAATCTATTTCAGATCAATTTTCACTAATTGGATAGATTTTTTTAAATTTAATGCAAATAAAATATTAAAAAGTTCAATTAGGTTCTTAAAACTGCAACGACTTGATAATAAATAAATTGGAGTTATAATGTTGTAACAAAAAAATGGCTAAACACTCTTATTTATTTTTTCATTATAATATCCTACTTCTATTCAATTATGTTACGACATTATCTTTTTAATTTATGTTTAAGCATGGTTTGGTTGAAAACCCATCCAATTATTACATTCGGCGTGTTTGGCAAAAGTAGCTGTTAGCTGGAAGCGGATAGCGGTTAGCGGGTAGCTGGTAGCGTTTAGCATGTAGTTGGTAGCGGGAAGCTGTAGCTTTTATTTGTTATATGAATGTTTGGTAAAAGTAGCTGAAAGCTTTTGAAATATATAAAATTACATAAAAGGACAATTGATTAAAAATAAATAAATATATAAATATATTTTTAAGGGTAATTATGGAAATTGATTTCAAAAGCTCAGGAGCGTTTTGTTAAACGCTACATCAAGTAGCTTTTAGAATCGGAACGTTTTGTTAAAACTAAAAGCTAAACGCTCGTACTGCCAAACGAAGCTTTTAGTTTAAACTAGAGCGTTTTATCAAAAGCTAAAAGATAGAAGCTCCCAAACGCTTCCAAAAGCTCCGTGCCAAACACGCCCATTGTTGTATTCTTTTTTTATTATTATTAGAACTTTAACATTTAACAAACATATTTAATTACAGAAGTAAAAGTTGTTTGTATATATAAATGAGATTTTATAATATGCGTCCTAAACGCACATATAAGAATTATTAATTAATGACAACTATGACTATAATTAAATTTGAATTGCGTTAATTATAAGAAATATTATCATAAATAAATGTAAAATTCATTAATAATCTCCATAATTAATATATTTCATATTTAATTATGTTAATATTTTTTATAATTAATACTTCTTATATTTGTCATTAGGACAGATATTAAAAAAATCCCTATATAAATAACATTGTTATTACCAAGTATATTTTTCAAAATACAATGTTGCAATATAAGGAAATGAAAATAACATCCTCCCTAATAAATGAAAATAATTTTGCCACATGTCACTCTCTTATTAACTTGGACACATGTCATTTTTTGGTATTTTTGAATAAATGTTTTTTTCCATGTGTCATTTTCTCATTGTTTATCTTTTTTTTTAATTAACACATCATATTTAAACATCAATTATTAATTGCCTTATTTGAAAATAATAATTAAATTACAATATTACAACTCATATCATTGAATATGCTTCATTTTAAATTTTAAATTTAAATATTTTTTTGTTTAAACCTTTATATTTAATTTTTTTATTTTAATAAACCCGTATAACATACGGGTGTCACAACTAGTGCTGGAATATTTAAAAAAAAAAAAATTAACAAAAATAAGTTGTTATTTCTTGGATCTAACTTTAAAAAGAAATAAATATATGATACTATAACAAATAAATAAATGATAAGTTGCTGTTTCTTGTGTTTGCCTTATTGTACAATGGTGGGTGACATTAGCCCTTTCATAATCTTGATAACATCATGCTACTTTTATTGGGAATTCTAACAAATGGATACAAACTCAAAAGATAAAAAAACCTAAAATATTCATTATTTTCTTTTAGGCAAAAACAATACAAAAGTCAAAAATTCAAGATTTACATGCAATTAACATCAATTAACAAATGAATTACACAATTCAAGAATGCCAAATTCCCCTGATCATGCTTCGGAACCGATTCGATGACAAATTCCTAACAATCTTTTTAGCATCTAAAACTTGATCCTCAGCAAGTTTTTCAATATTTTTCAAATACCCAGAGCTTAAAATTTTCTTTCTGCCATCATTACAGAAAGTCAATGACATGATTATAGAAAGTAGATTCTTTCTATTACCTGAATTCCCTTCATCTGGATTGACCAATTGTAGAAGAAAGTTCACATTTTGATCATTTTGCACGAATCTTTTTTGGTTTCTAGGCACAACCACCAATCGGAAAAGTGTCTCTGAAGCCATTTCTCGTGCCTCAAACGACTTCGCATCAAGAAATTTCACCATTTCTGGCATGAATCCTGCATCACCCATGGCTTTCTTGAACTCATCAGAAGACCCACATAACCAAAACGCAGCTCTCAAGGCTGATTCTTGGATTGAAACCTCACCGTTTTTAAGAAAATAAAGTATATGATCGATAAAGTTGTAATTTTTCAAACTGTTTATGTACCCAATTGAATCTGAACATAGGATTATTAAAGCCCTCATGGATTTCTCTCGGGATTTGGATGAATATGAAGATTTTGGATCGAGTACACGAACAAGAACACGAATCCCACCTTCGTTTACAATCAAACCTCTTATAAATTCGTTCCCAGAAGCCAAAACTTGAATGAAGTCGATGGCACTTATTTGAGAAGCTTCGTTTTTGGACTTAACAAGCTTGATGGACATTGGTATTACGCCTTCTTCAACAACAAATCTTTTAATTTCATCAACACCTATGAGATTTCGCAACACCCCACATGCTAAACCTACCAATTCTCCACCAGCAGCATCATCACAACCACTCCCACAAATCTTTAATAATGCAGATGCCCCACCATGAGCGGAAACGGACCATGCGTTATCGGAATTTGCAGTGACTTTCATCAAACACCTGGTGGACAGTTCTTTCCCCAAATCACTTCCAGTCTCCAAAACTCTAATCAATGGGGAAATGACACCGGTTCCTACCAAAAGACTCTTGTATGAATCAAACCCAGAAAGCGTAGCCACCGATTTTAAGGCCTCTTCTTGAATTTCGATTTCTTTTGAATTCAGGAACTTCATTAGAACATGAACAAGCCCGTCAATTTCCATTGCGATTTTTACATACCTTTCATCTTCTTGAATGACTTCATTGAAGCTAACCAGAGCTTGTTTCTTCATCTCAATGCGACCAATCTTGAATCTACATAACAAATCTTTAACATAAAACTGGATGTCATCTCTAGATGCTGTGGGTGGAGGTCTTGAAACGACAATTGCGTAATTACCATTTGATAAAAGCCCCTCTGAATTAATAAATTCAGACAAAGACTTAACGCTACTGTCGAATTTCACAAAAATAATATCAAGATCACTCTGCATTAATAGCTTCCCACTGTAGGAATGTTCGATACATTTCTGAGCCAAATTGGTGGAACAATCTGTTGTTTCTTTAATGGACCGTATGATGCCGGAGAGAGTTGGGTGGTTGTCGGCCGAAGCTTGAATTTCCGGAGGGAGAGAGGCGAGGATGGAGAGAATCTCGTCTAGCTTGCTTCTTATCACTTTCCATTTTGATGAAAATACTTTGGTTGAGTGAGAGAGGAAGATTAGAGAAGAGATTTGATCAGTCGCATGCCGGAGTCTTAAATTTCCGGTGTTTGTTCCGGCGAGGTTGGCTTTCTCTTCTACCATGTCGGCGTTGTATTAATTTTGGAATAAAACCATTTTCCGGCTGAGTTTCTGCAGTGATGGTTGCTGGGATTCCGGTTGACTTGTTGGAGGATTCTGAAGGTGAAGTAATGAGAGCGAGACATAGCCGAAGATCTTATCCGATGTATACGTAACAGAGGAGGGTAGGGTCTAATTTACTGAATTACCCTTTGAGGTTTGTGATAAATTGATAGTACTGTAGACGAAGAAAGGTTACTTCGGTAATTTAACATTAAAGAATGAAAAATGGTGGGATGGTAAGTTGGGGTTGGTTAGAGTTGTCTCTAAAGTTATGTGATAATAAATTTAACACTTTTTAAGGAAATATACATAGAAGTCTCTTTGTCCTTTATTTTTATTTTCTTTAATATAAATAATTTGCGAAAATACAAAAACATAGAAAACATATGAGATTGTACTATATTATCTTTATATTTTGGACAATAATCCATCCAAATGTTGAATTACATAATATTAATCGATGATACATGAGAAATTGTTTCATATTAACAAAATATGTTTTTTGAAATTTTTATTATGAAAATTTGAATTTAAAAGTGATTAACGACGTAAAAAAAAAAGAGAAACGATTGTTAAAATCATCTTAAATCTATATTACCATAACATTCTCATATGTAAAATTATTATGTTGCTAATGAATTTAATTTCTAAAGTATATATTTTTGATTTTTATAAGATAAAATATGTTTTCGTGTTTTCGCAAAATATTTATGTTTTCGCATATATATATATATATATATATATATATATATATATATATATATATATATATGTATATATATATATAACTGTCGTTAACTTTAACCGTTGACTTTTGACCATGGTTAACTTTTAAAAAGATGTTAGTTTTAGAAGATAAACTAAGGGTTTACCCTATGTACTTCGATAGGTAGTGTGTAGTATCCACTTGGTTGGGTGAGCTGATTTTTGTTGATTACGTTGCGAGGTGAGTCTTCTCATTATATTAAGTAGGATGTTAGTTGTCTTTGTGACTCTTGCATTGTGTGTTGGGTGGGGCTTGTTTGTATATTGAGAGGGGCACATTTGTATGTTAGACGGGGCTGGTTATGTTGGGCAGGGCTCGATGTTATGTATGGTATGTGGTATTTTTGAACTCACTCAGTTTTAATTGTACTTACGGTTTATGTTTCAAATGTTTTCACCTACTTTTGGTTCCAAAGGGAAGGGTCCAGTTTGTTCACACCGCATCCCCTAGAGTTTATTTTTACATTATCTATTTTTATTTACTCTGATGTTTGAGAGATAAATTTTACTCTGTTTGGGTTTGTGAACAAATTTTATGTGATTTGGGTGTTTTAAAAACAAAATTTTGATTTAGTATTTTTGGGACGTTACAAGTTGGTATGGGAGCCTTGGTTTAAGGGATTCAGACACACTCTTGGGTATGTCTAAATTCAAACTAAGGTCTTGATGAGTCTTTTTGAAAGAAAAACACATTTTTCTTAAAAGATTTTTACAAAGAAAGGGGTGTGATGCATGCAATCAGCCGAGCTCAAGTAAGTGACTCCCCAAATACTTATACATGAGTATAATTATGTTTATTATGCTATTATGTGAGTTACATGCTAGAATAGGGCTAAGGATACCTTCAGGAATTGCAAGAAATGAATGTATGTGCTACTTGGAGTCTAGATTGACAAAGTTAATTGCGAAGTGTATGTTTAAAAATTATATACGATTAGGATCAAATAGCCTTAAAATGATTGATTTAGCCTTATTTCATGTTCCTTGTCTAGTTGTGGGCTTAGGGTAGAATTATTTATTTGAAATTCTATTTGATCCAGTGTTTGTATAATCTGCATGCATAAGGCAACCAACGGTGTTGATAGAGGTTCCTAGTAATTCAGACGCAAGCGTGATGAGGATTCCTAGGAGAGCCTAGGGAGTGCCATACTAGGATATGTATGTTGTTTCGCAAAGGATCCATGAGATTCGCCATAGTAAGTGACTTAGAGGATCTGGAATCATTCTTGAGGAAAGTACGAATAAGTGTGGAAGGTAGTATTGGGCTCGTACTACTGGAAGCATATGATTCATACTCGAATCAAGGAAAGCAACAAAGATCCTAAGTGTTGGGTTTTATGTACTCTAACAACCTTAAGGTGCACATACAACCCTAATGCTTTGGATCTATGTTTTCTCTAGTTATAAATGTAAAATTGTTTTCGAAAACATGAAGCCTAAACTAGCATACAAAATTTGATAATTGAATCATAAAACTAGCTAGATTGTTTACCTCTTGTTGTAGCTTGTTGTCTTTGGTCTTTAAGAACTTAGCACCTCAAATGTGATGCCTCTAGTAAGTCACAAACATCACCAACAATTTGGATGAATTGAGAGAGAGGTTCCAATGCACTAAAATCGGATATAGTGTCTTTAAGATAACTAGTTTCTCAAATTTAGGCTAAGGGATGTCAAATATATAGTGTAAGAATCCAAGAGTCATGGGTAAACCCTAATCCATACACTTAGGTTATGATCCATATCTTATGTGGGCTAACTCTACATAGATACTTACATAAACTTAGCCTATCATGGATCAATAGCCCAAACATATATATATATATATATATATCATTGATTTACATAATTAGTCCCCGTTAATTTAATTAGTCTCTTTTGATCACTAAATTAATTCCAAATTAATTCTTGATCAATACTAATTGAATAACATGATTTCATATTAATATATTATACTTGTAATATATTAATAAATCATAAACAACTTCTTTCTCAAATGTCCATCCTATATGATTGTTCTGGTGAAGGCAACCCAAAAGGGCTATGTTACTCTTGGGTCAAGTACATACCAATTATATTTATGGCCTTAGACACCTAATTCAACAGTCTCCGACTTGGATAAGTCTAATAATTATAACTGCAAGTACGACTCAAAAACCGACTAGCAATCGTAGCTCTTAAAATCCGTTGTCGAACTCTGACGCGTCCTTTAGATAAGGAATCATATATTCCTCCATTCTAGATATCGTATGAAATGAGACATGGATTATAATCATTCTCTATGTTTATGTGTTGTTTCCCGATTTCCGATTTATGACGACTGACTAATTGAAAAAATCAAATTAGTCCAGGCTTGGCCAAGCGCTTAGGGTTGTCATCACCAAATCATCGAGGGGGCCACTGATATCCCTTTTATCTCTATAAGGGTAAAAGGAATGGATAAACTTCGACTCACATGCTAGATGTCTCCATTTCATATCATCATCTCACTAATCGACTTGTGAACTGTAAATATATGTCTCTGTTTCAAGAATATAAGATATTATCGTCCCACTAATCACTTGTGATAAAATCCAAGAAGCGATTCAGATGATTGTGGGTTTAATCTAATACTCAAATCTTATTACCGGAGTACCCATGAACATTGCAACAAACTTGTGCTATGTCTAAATACTCTAGACAACCTATTGTCCTATTCATGACAGTCTTGCTTCAATACCTACTTCCAAAGTATGATCGATTGTAGATGGTTTGAATAATCTTATTATTCGGGAAGTCAAAACATGCGAAGTGAAACAACAATAATAATCGAATCCAATATGGTATCAAAAGTTTTGAATATAAATAAAACACCTTTTACTTAATCGCCATACTGATTACACATTATTCATTGTATAATGTTTTGATTAATCAACTTAATACTTGAATTAAAACAATAGTTATCCCATGCTCCAAGCATGCACACTATGTTTATCTATGGTCCTTTCTTTGTGAAATAGATCAGTTGAAAACTTTTCAATGATGCTCATTTCACAATTCCAAATCCTTTGTGTAAGAACACCTAATTCTTACCGCTATCATGCAATGATCCTTTTGTAATGTCGAGATACAAAAGTCACAGAGAGTTTGCCAACGATATTACAAAGTATTCATTTGGAGAATGATAATAAGACAATTGCAAAGAAGCGAAGTCTCAAATTTAAAGTACATTCCTTTGAACATCCTTCTTGCATAAATGGATTCTTAATATCCATCTCCCATTATGGAAACATTTACATATATGCCATATGACAACTTATTATTAATAGAATACTGTCTATACATAATAATGTCAATATGGTCTATCCATTACTATACTTCCAACTGTTCTTAAGCAACCAACCCTTAGTGAACCTTAGATCATCTTTGAGAGTTGTTTAATAACTTTAGTCATATCCGGTTCTAGTCCTTTTTCCCCTCTTAATTCCCTAGGAATTTGGAAAATTAGAACACGTGAATATTATAGCATATGTAATTGATCCTATCCGAAGCATATGGGATACGATTCATAATGTCTTACATAAAGACATGATACTTAACCAGTCTTTTGCTATAATGTTTCCATATATAGAATTTCCAATGTTGAAATATTTCAACATGGTATTCATATATATGCATGACTAAGTTTGATTAATACTTCAATCTAAACTTTTAGATTCAAAATAAAGTATAAGTATCCTCTCCCTTATTATAGCGAAACAACTTTTCAAATTTTGCAACTTGGCAAATTAGAACTTTGTTTCCTATAACTAATATTGCTAACTTGCAACATTTCACATAATAATCATGCTCCCACTATCATGATAATTATATTCTTACCAGCATAACACTTATGCTCCCACTAGATTTGACATGTACTCAGAAATCAACTAGACTTCTAGAAATCAATACTTATTAACTTTCTTACCAAAGTTTAGATTTCTGATATGAGATGCTTCGATAAGCCTTTATCTAAGCTCATACACCTTTTATTAGAAAGCTCATATGTGTGTCTAAACTATTTTCAAAACTTATGGCAGTAAGTCCCGAATGTTCAAACTATTTGCCATTTCTCACAATTCGAACTATGAAGAGGGATGTCGTAATCATAATTGAATTTGAGAACGCAATTAACACAAATACTATCTCCTTAAAATCCACTTAGTGAAAGCATTTCCTAATAATCATTTGCATGAATTAGAGAGAAACCTTATGTCACTTAGATTTTA
The DNA here is from genome assembly GCF_051521515.1 of Lactuca serriola. Classification (NCBI taxonomy): domain Eukaryota; kingdom Viridiplantae; phylum Streptophyta; class Magnoliopsida; order Asterales; family Asteraceae; genus Lactuca; species Lactuca serriola. The sequence goes on along the minus strand of NC_136411.1, from coordinate 91,645,549 downwards.
TGGTGTATTTGTTCCTATCTATGTGAAACTATCATTTCCAACCATTATCATTAGACAAGGTTTATGACAAAATCAACCTCATATGGACTGAACTTGTTAAATCTTAATTTCTTGTCACTTGGCATCACAAGGGCCTACCATGTCTTCCAAGTTGTTGAGCAACTCACCCATACAGATCAATGAACTTTCATTGATCAAGGTGCCTTGCCTTATGCAAACAATTAAAAACTCATAGAACTCACATGCATACTCAACTTTAACTGGAATGACACAGAAACAAGAATATGTTAACACGATAGGTTACAAACCTCAAGTCATGTAATAGTGATAAACGATAGGTTTATTCTTAATTAGTTTTTGAAGCTTTTCAAGGTCTTTAAGACTCCCACTAACCTCTTGACATATAAGATTCTCTGTCAAGAAACTTTCCTTGACAAAAAAATATTTAAGAGTTAGTGCAGTTTCTTATCAAGAATGAAACTTCATATAATTGGTCTCAGTTGGTCTTTGTCTTATCCAAGACATCACAACTACTAATCTCAAATGTGCATGAGTAAGAAAACTTTTCTACTCCACATTTTATGATGTGTTATAAACCTACTTGGAATCCATCACTCATAACTCTAAGACTTGATTTTGGAAAGAAGTATGATTCACCTTTTTGATTTAACCATTTCAACAATTCCCGATTCCTCTTCTTAGCCATACAAGTGCACTAAGGTGTCCTTAGAGGATCAATTGTGATATGGTTTTTATAATCATTAAGATGATCATAAAACACTAAACTAAAGTACTCTCCTTTCCCTTCAGATTGGAGAAACTTTTATCTTTTTTGCCTAATTGATTCTTCTTATTCGTTCTGCTATACATTGAAACTTTTTCAATGATTCAAAATTATACTTAATCTTGTAAGCATAACCATATTCACTAAGCTTTTAGTAAATCATGACAAATAGTCTTATTGTTCTTTGTGGTGGACCTGATCAAGTACACAACCAAGTGTACCCGATCCCCTAGTCCTTCACTTGACTAACATATAATTATGAACAAGGAATTAGTCTTAACTTCCTAAAGATGAAGGTTCTCATACATCATACAATACAAGTTGCATGATTCCAAGTTTCTGTCCAATTGAAACTTGGTGATGAGAATCTTTCCTTATTTGGTAAATTCTCGACACTACCACAAACGAATGAATCAAATCCATTTTCAACATTGCTAACAACAGAAATATACAAACATTAATTTTCACAAATGCTATTGCAAGGAGAAATAAATATAAGATAAAATCAAAATTTTATAAAATGCAGAAAAACTTGTCCTTACAATGCAATTACAAATGAAAACTATGTTACTACATATTTCTAAGCATTCTACCATAACTCCCTCAAAAATCCGATTCGCGACCAGACTCAACTTGCTATTCCTTTAAGTTTCATTTATTTTCTTCGATCTTAAAAAACATCAAAATGTAATTACATTACATCATGTATTAAGAATCTCTAAATAAGAACTTAACAGAGTTAGATAGTGGACTTACCTGAAGCAGAGTCATACACTCTGACTTTACCATCCTTATGATCCTTCAGGTAGATACGGTATCTTCGCAACCAATGCCCCTTCTCTTGGAAATTAAAACAAACATATTCTTTTGGAATGGTACACAGGACAATCTCATACTTAGCCTTTCTCTTTACCATTTGGTCAAACGGCTTGACCATGGCCGATCCCTTTCCATTGGGAAGAGAAGACTTTTCTGGAATTCCAATGTTTCCATTGTCAATGTCCATGGAAGTTTTGGAAGTAGATCTTCCAACCAAATTTGCATTACCAGTGAGCCAAATCATTGCTGATTCAGCAACAATTTGTAAATAGGTAAGATCAATAAGGGTCACGTCACAGTCTGTCATATAGTAGTCTTTAACAAACTGACTATACGACTCAGGGAGTAACTGAAGAACCAAGTCAACAACTAACTTCCTCGACACAACGACTCCTAACATTCCTAGCCTGTCAATGTGTGACTTCATCTCGAAGACATGTGCACACACATACCTTCCATCTTGGTGTTAGCTAGCCAATAGGGTTTGAGTGACCTTGAACTTTTTAAGTCTTCGAGCATGTGGGTTAGGGAGGAGGTGGAGGAAGTGAAGTATGAATTCTGGGAACATCATCTTCATGAGGGAAGCTTTTCCAAAAGATTTGGGAAGACCATAGTTGTCAAAACTAAACATCTACAAGGGAGAAATTCAAGTTTAGGATTTAAGTCCCTAATATAACACCAAAATGAAATATTAAGGCTAGGACCCAACACAATAATTTACAATTGGGAAGAGGGATTTCGTAATCCAATTGCAAACTATTTGTCGGTAGGTGTGACATCCCCAAATTTCTCGGCCAGAAAAGACCGATTTAGTTTATGCTTTTAATATAAAATCAGAGTAATCTCCCAAAAGATGTTGCGGAATTTGTTCCCAAAACAAAATATAATAAATATTTATCAAAATATTTCTCAAAGAAATATATTTTCATTATATAACAAAACCTTGGGATATCATGTTCCGATACAGACCAAAAGCATAAACAGTACATTATAAGCCTTACAACAATTATTTATAACTACTGGCCTATAATCAAAAAGTCTCTCGTTGCCATCCAACTATGCTCTGGGTCCACTACCGTTAATATAAAAAGCTGAGTGGGTCAGGCTTGGGAGCCTAGTGAGCATATAGGGTTTTCAACCCACAAATAATAAATTTATTAATTTTCATCAACAAACAGTAAATTTATTAATTTCATCAAACAACAATAGCCCTGAATATCCATTCCCATTATCCTCACTTTACGTCCCTAAACACCTTTCATAAGGGACCTAGCCTAAGGATTTTCATCGGGGTGACAACACTCCTTTAGGGATTCCTCATTAATTGATGTCAAATAAGGCAACCATGTGGGGGATGGAGTATACCATTGAACACTAAGTTCACTAACACCTACAGGTTGCGAGCCTGCTAGTGTTCCACTGGACTGTCTAGAAAGGTCCGTGGTCATCATCTATACTCCACTAGATGACTGAAACAATAACAATATCGAGGCCTCTCATCATTTTAACACACATCAAATATTTCATCTACCCATGTTTTACCCAACATATTTGTAGATAAAAAAATACATATATAGTTTAAAACTTGTATAAAACATCTATGCAACACCCATCTCAATTAAACGAACAATATAGTTACACATAGCACGTATTTTATAGAAAATACTTCATATCTATGTGTAAGAAGAAAGTGATTATACACTTAAAGAAAGTAAAAAAATCGGGCGGCCTTGAGTTCTATTTATAGTGGCTGAACATCGGGGTTACGATGGGCGTAATGTCCTCGTACGCTGGGCATACACCGAGTACACTGGGCGTACGGGTGGATCATCTCGAGCACATCGGAGCTATGTACACGAGTCAACCATGTGATGGAGTAAGCTACGTGGCCCAACTCAGACCATGAGCACGAGTACGTTGGGCGTACTCCGAATTTCCAAACTTCTAAAATTTGTATCTTTTGCATACAAACTCTGTTTTTGACATTCTTTATATGCATGCATAGGTGAGACTATGCTCTACAACTTTCATTTACACTTTGTTGGCTAAGTTTGACTTTATTTTTAAAGTTATATTTTTAACAGGCCGGGACAGGAAAAGTCCGTTAAAAATTCGTAACTTCTTCATCCGACGTCCGTTTCGTCTGTCTTTTTACCGTTGCACTAATATTGACGAGATCTTCGATTCTCGTTTAGATTGTTTTGGCAAAAAATCACTCGATCTAAATTTCGAGTTTTGGGTTGCATACTGCTAAGTCGAAACATAAAAAAATCATAACTTCCTCATACGAAGTCTGATTTGGGCGTTCTTTTTATGCGTGCTCTTGGTTTAACGAACTCGACGACTTTCGTTTAGATCACTAAGGCTAAAAACTGTTCTATCGTAAATTCACTATTTACGTCACGCAGTGTCGTACCGATTCTGTCGCGAAACTTCGACAGGTCATAACTTCTTCGTTATAACTCGGATTTCGGGGTTCTTTATATCTTCAGAATCCTTGTCACGACCACTACAACTTCCTTCATAGATATTGGGTTTATCTAATATTTTATTTTAATGCTTATTTTTATCTTTAATTTATCAAATCACAACAATTAAGCATAAAATACATAATTCAAATAATATTCGCATAATACTCAAATAATACAATTTAGTATTTCAAAACAAATTATAAAGGTTGACCTAGACTATTACATCATCATTAGTGCTTAGCTTAGAAACATGGGCGTTACAATTCTCTCCCACCTTAGGATGATTCCGTCCTTGGAATCACACATCAGCAAAAAAATACGGATAGCGACTCATCTTGTCACTCTCCGTTTCCCAGGTGAGATTTGGCCCATTCAAATGTTTCCATCGCACAACCACTAAATCGACCATCTTGCGTTGCAACTTCTTAGTCTTACGGTCGTCAATTGCCTCTGGTTCTTCGATCAACATTTTACTTTCATCCAACCTTAATTCATAAATTGGAATGATGTCGGGAACTTCTCCCGTGAACTTCCTCAAATAACACACGTGGAAGGTGTTATGAATACCTTCTAGTTCTTCTAGTAATTCTAGCTTGTAAGCTTGATTCCCAATCCTCTAAAGAACTTTAAACGGCCCAATAAACCTTGGACTCAACTTTCCTCTTTTACCAAATCTTATAAGTCCCTTCCATGGCGAGACTTTAAGTAAAACCGAATCACCAACTTCGAATGATATCGGTTGTCTTTTTCTTGTCGGCATAGCTCTTTTGGTGATCTTGAGCTGCTAACATCCTTTCCCTAATCACTTTTAACTTTTCAGCAATCTAATGGACTATTTCAGGTCCCATAAACTGCTTTTCCCCAGCTTCAAGACAACACGAAGGCGTTCGACACTTTTCTCCATACAAAGCTTGATAAGGTGCCTCCTGATGCTTGAGTAGAAGCTATTATTATAAGAAAATTCTACCAGAGGTAAATGTTCATCCCAGTTACCTTGGAATTCCAAGGAACATGCTCATAGCATATCCTCCAATGTTTGAATTGTTCGTTCGCTCTGACCATCAGTTTCCAGATGGTAGGTTGTACTTAGACACAATTTCATACCCAATTTCTCTTGTAGACTTCTCCAAAACCTTGACGTGAAACGACTATCACGATCTGACATAATTGTCAAGGGAACACCGTGAGCTTTCACTATCTCTTTTACGTAAACCTTTGCAAGCTTTTCCATTGACCACTTCTCATTAGCGGCTATGAAATGTGCACTTTTTGTGAACCGATCAATGACCACCCAAATCATGTCGTGACCGTTCTTTGTTCTGGGTAGTTTAGTTACAAAATCCATAATGATGTCTTCCCATTTACCCATGGGTACAGATAAAGGTTCTAAACTCCCATACAATTTCTGATGTTGTGCTTTAACCCTCGCGCATGTCACACACTCGGCCACATACTTAGCAACATCAAGCTTCATCGTCGGCCACCAGTAGTAGGGTTTCAGATCCTTATACATCTTTGTGCTGCCGGGAAGAATCGAGTACATGGTCTTGTGAGATTCCTCCTTTAGAAGATTTCTCATTCCTCCTGTCTTAGGTACCCAAATCCTATCTTGGAATACCTTCAACCCTTGGTTGTTTGTACCGAACACTAACGTTTTGCCCAAACGTTCTTCCTTTCGGTTATTTTTCTCTAAAGCTTCCTCTTGAGCTTTCTTTAGACTTTCCACAACTATCGAGACAACTTCAATTCTCAACGCTTTTGGCCTTTTCTTTTCAAGGTTTAACTTCCGACTGAGAGAATCAGATCAGAGACAACATTTGCTCTACCAGGGTGGTAAAGTATCTCACAGTCATAGTCCTTGAGTAACTCTAGCCAGCGTCACGTTCAATTCCTTCTGATTAAAGAGATATGGAAGACTCTTATGATCAGTGAAAAGTTTGAACTTTGTGCCATAAAGATAATGCCTCCATATCTTTAGGGTGAACACTACCACTGCCAACTCCAAATTATGAGTGTGGTAGTTCTTTTCATGCTCTTTCAATTATTGTGATGCATATGCTATCACCTTTTCTCTTTGAGTTAGAACACATCCCAACCCGACTCCTGACGCATCGCTATACACTGCGAAGTCTTCAACTCCATCTGGTAGAGAAAGAATCGGTGCTTCACATAATTTCTTCTTTAGCTTCTCGAATGATTCCTTAATGTTTCTCACTCCAAGCATAAGTAGCTCCCTTGTGGGTCAAAGCTGTCAATGGAGCAGCTATCGAAGAAAAGCCTTGGACAAATCTTCGATAATATCCAACTAATCCTAGAAAGCTTCGGATCTTCATAGGACTCTTTGGTTGTTTCCACTTTGTTATAGCTTCAATCTTAGCTGGGTCAACCATAATCCCTTCTTGGTTAACCACATGACCCAAAAATTGGACTTCTTGAATCCAAAAATCACATTTGGAGAACTTCGCATACAACTTCTTCTTCTTTAATACTTCTAACACTTCTCGCAAGTGTCTCCCATGCTCCTCCTAGATTTACGAGTAAATGCAGTAGCATAGTCATCTATGCTCATTTTCCCTTTCTTTAAGTTATGAAATTCATTGTTTAGATCTATCATCTCTATCTCTAAGCAGTACTTCATCTTTAACTGCTCCAAGAACATTTACCAAGAAATTTTCAGGGCTTCTCCATGTGGCATCGTGTGTGCCAACAACTTCCACCAGCTTAAAACTTCAGTCTTGAGTTGTCTGACCGCAAAAACAATTTTCTACTTATTGTTACGGTTGCAACGTTCAAATACCAGCTCCATTTCGGAGATCCAGTCCACAATTTCTACAGGCTTTGGGCTTCCAAAAAGACTTGGTGGTTTGGCACCCAAGAAATTCTTATACATACGCCCATCTCTGTTGATTTACCTCTCCGGTTTATTCCTCCTAACCACAATTGGTTCATCTTGACCAACAAATCTACTGTAGTTTCCTTCCTCCGACTGACCATCGTTTAGTTCGGGTTGTTCAACAGGCATAGAAGGTTCACTCCTGTTGTTCAGCAACAATTGTCTCATTTCCTCCTTTTGATCAGTCATCATTGTCTGAATCATGGCTCGTACTCTAGCCATTGTGATGGGTTCTGGTGCATCTGCTGCTATCGGCACTTGTTCCACCACTTAGGGTTGAGGTTGCTGGTTTCTATTTGCATTTCCAGCTCCACTTCGGGTTCTCGCCATTTGATCTATACACCAAATTAGGTGAATTTAGATCTTTATTCACGATAGACATTTAAATTCTCTGTATTACTCCGAAACGTTTACATGCTAGTTCTAATATCGTAGTCATACGCTTAGAATCCTAAACAAATAAGGTTTCCAAATCTGGTCGGCAATAGACCATAGATCCGAACAAATAATGACATATATGACAAACATATAGCATTTAGCACATAAAAGTATTTTAGGCATCTTTCCTAAAAAAATATACTAGTTCTTGTGTCTAAAATATGGTAGACACATATCTCACAATCATCACTTACCATTCTAAGTTTAAGTCTAGAAATCCTACAAATTCCTAGTTCGCTCAAACTAATGCTCTGATACTAACTGTGACATCCCTAAATTTCTCGGCCAGAAAAGACCGATTTAGTTTATGCTTTTAAAATAAAATCAGAGTAATCTCCCAAAAGATGTTGCAGAATGTGTTCCCAAAACAAAATATAATAAAAATTTATCAAAACATTTCTCAAAGATATATATTTTCATTATATAACAAAACCTCGGGATGTCATGTTCCGATACAAAGCAAAATTGCATAAACAATACATTATAAGTCTTACAACAGTTATTTACAACTACTGGCCTATAATAAAAAAGTCTCTCGTTGTCATCCAACTATGCTCTAGGTCCACTACCTGTAATATAAAAAGTTGAGTGGGTCAAGCTTGGGGGCCTGGTGAGCATATAGGGTTTTCAATCCATAAATAATAAATTTATTAATTTTCATCAACCAACAATAAATTTATTAATTTCATCAAACAACAATAGCCCTAAATACCCGTTGCTGTTATCCTCACTTTACGTCCCTAAACGCCTTTCATAAGGGACCTAGCCAAAGGATTTTCACCGGGGCGACAATACTGATTTAGGGATTCCTCAGCAATTTATGTCAAATAAGGCAACCATGTGGGGGGATGGAGTATACCATTTAACACTAAGTTCACAAACACCTACAGGTTGCGATCCTGCTAGCATTCCACTGGACTGTCTAAAAAGTTCCGTGGTCATCATCTATACTCCACTAGATGACTAAAACAATAACAATATCGAGGTCTCTCATTATTTTAACACACATCAACTATTTCATCTATCCATGTTTTACCCAACATATTTGTAGATAAAAAAAATACATATACAGTTTAAAACTTGTATAAGACATCTATTCAACACCCATCTCAATTAAACGAACAATATAGTTACACATAGCATGTATTTTATAGAAAATACTTCATATCTATGTGTAAGAAGAAAGTGACTATACACTCACTTGATAACATGGTAATCAGGCAGCACCTCGTCTCTTAAAATGATCGTTTCCGATAAAACCAGGATGTTTTCTCAAAAACCGGGCTTCACGTGGACAAGGTTTCGGCTCAAAAACTCTTTTTCTCGGGATCTTCGGGGCTTTGGAACTTGCTTCGGGTGCTATGACAATACACTAGGCTTCGTGGGTATTTCTTGCAATTTAGAAGAGAGTATAAGGGTGAGATATGTAAAGAAAGTAAACAAAAATCGGGCAGCCTTGAGTTCTAATTATAGTGGCTGAACATCAGGGTTATGCTGGGCGTAATGTGCCCATACGCTAGGCGTACTGTGTTGCGGCTCAGTACGATGGGCGTACACCGAGTACGTTGGGCATACGGGTGGATCATCTCGGACGCATCGAAGCTACGTACACATGTCAACCATGCGACAGAGTAGGCTACGTGGCCCAACTCAGACCATGAGCACGAGTACGTGGGCGTACTCCCTTACGCTGGGCGTACTCTGAATTTCCAAACTTCTAAAATTCGTATATTTCGCATACGAGCTCCATTTTTGACATTCAATATATCCATGCGTAGGTGAGACTATGCTCTACAACTTTCATTTAGACTCTGTCAGCTAATTTTGACTTTCTTTTTAAAGTTATATTTTTAACAGGCCGGGACAGGAAAAGTCCGTTAAAAATTCATAATTTCTTCATCCGACGTCCATTTTCGTCTGTCTTTTTACCGTTGCACTAATATCTAAGATATCTTCGATTCTCGTTTAGATTGCTTCGGCTAAAAATCACTCGATCTAAATTTCTAGTTTTGTGCTGCAGACTGCTAAGTCGAAACTTAGAAAAATTATAACTTCCTCGTACGAAGTCAGATTTGGGCGTTCTATTTATGCATGCTCTTGGTTTAACGAACTCTACGACTTTCGTTTAGATCACTACGGCTAAAAATCATTCTATCATAAATTCACTATTTACGTCACGCAGTGTCATACCGATTCTGTCGCGAAAGTTCGACAGGTCATAACTTCTTTGTTATAACTCGAATTTCGGTATTCTTTATATCTCCGGAATCCTTGTCATGACCACTACAATTTCCTTCATAGATATTGGGTTTATCTAATATTTTATTTTAATGCTTATTTTTATCTTTAATTTATCAAATCACAACTATTAAGCATAAAACACATAATTCACATGATATTCACATAACACTCAAATAATAGAATTTATTATTTCAAAACAAATTACAAAGGTTGACCTAGACTATTACATCATCATTAGTGCTTAGCCTAGAAACACGGGTGTTACAATAGGTAAATGACAATTTACCAATTCCACCATGAAAACGAAAATTTTAAACGAATTAAGTTTTAAATGAAACTCCTAGATCTTTTGAGATTCATTTAATTTTTCAATGGCATGTTTAATCTCGATTATGCCCTTCAAGTTTGTGATTGGGATACCGAGGATCACAAACAAGGTATGAATAACCATGCTAATATACTTGGTACTCTCGATGTCATTTATCACCGAATCAATATGCCAGTTAATCACATACGCTCTATTGATCTATGAATAACATCAAGCTACTCTTTTCCACCCTTGTTAGTCCAAGTTAATGTGCCGGTTAACCACACATGATCCGTTAACGACTTGGCAAGGTGCAAAGTGCAATTTCATGGGATAACATCATTTTCACATTTTTCCTAAAGTAACTAAGATTGAGAATTTTATAAAACATTTAGTTACTTTATAGTTATCATTATACTTTTAATGAGAATTAATGTCCTATCCTACCCGTTCGTCTAACGACCCTCCACCAGTCAAGGAAGCGGTGGGTGGGAGTGGACACCCATTAAACCACCATTTTATAGGTAGTATCCTTATACCCCCTTATAGACCAGTTTCGTGAATGAGGCCTACTAACGGTAAGATTGACTTGTCTTATAAATATATATATATATATATATATATATATATATATATATATATATATATATATATAATTATTAAACTTATAATTTTATATAGTATAAGGGTGTATTTTACACTTTTAAAATACAATGTGGTTTAGTCTATTAATAAATTATACTTTTAATTTAATTAATCTTAAACCATATTATTATTATGGATTTATTAATCTTCTCTTTTAATTAATCACTTTAATTAATTTAATACGATTGGTAAGAGTTAACTTGAATTATTCAAAAGAAAATCATTAAGGTTCAAAATAAAAAAAATTCAAAAATTAAAACTTTTTAATTAATTCTTTTAAGTTATGAACCCAAGAGTTGCACCTTTTGAAAACTTTTCAATATTTCATAAATATGACTTTTCAACTTTCAAAACTTGAGAGCAAGTTTTGTAGCTCTTGAAAAACCTTTGAGTTCCAAACTTGATGACAGGATTTGTAACTCAATAAAAACTTTTGAGTTCCAAAACTTGATGGCAAGTTTTGTAACTCCTAAAAATTTTTAGATCAAATTTTAAAACCAATAAAATAATCATAATTTTATCTTTTACAAATTTGACATAATGCAACTCTTATAGCAAGATAACTTCAAATCAAAATATTACAAACAATTAGCATATCATATAAACTAGTAATAATTTCAAGATTTGACAATTTATCTTTTAATTGGATGAGATAATCATTACCATATCAGAAAAACAGATTTTATGATACAAAAAAGTTTAAGGTAATGATCCAAATCCAATTCTAGCCACAAAAACCCAAAAATCAGCCAACAGACTGTTGAACTCGTCCAGTCGGATAATGGACTCGCCCAGTTCACCTTGGCAGAGTGCATAATTTCATTTTTTCCAGATTTAAACAATTAACAAATGCATCTATATAACAGTAAACTACCCATGGCTCTGATACCACTGTTAGGTTTTATGTACTCTAACAACCTTAAGGTGCACATACAACCCTAACGTTTTGGATCTATGTTTTCTCTAGTTATACATGCAAAATTGTTTTCCAAAGCATGAAGCCTAAACTAGCATACAAAATTTGATAATTGAATCATAAAACTAGTTAGATTGTTTACCTCTTGTTGTAGCTTGTTGTCTTTGGCCTTTAAGAACTTAGCACCTCAAATGTGATGCCCTTAATAAGTCACAAACATCACCAACAATTTGGATGACTTGAGAGAGAGGTTCCAATGCACTAAAATCGGCTATAGTATCTCTCTGATAACTAGTGTCTCAATTTTAGGCTAAGGGATGTCACATATATAGTGTAAGAATCCAAGAGTCATGGGTAAACCCTAATCCATACACTTGGGTTATGATCCATATCTCATGTGGGCTAACTCTTCATGGATACTTACATAAACTTAGCCCATCATGGATCAATAGCCCAAACACACACACACACACACACACACATATATATATATATATATATATATATATATATATATATCATTGATTTATATAATTAGTCCCTGTTAATTTAATGAGTCTCTTTTGATCACTAAATTAATTCCAAATTAAATCTTGATCAATAATAATTAAATAACATGATTTCATACTAATATATTATACTTGCAATATATTAATAAATCATAAATAACCTCTTTCTCAAATATCCATCCTATCAGATTGTTCTGGTGAAGGCAACCCAAAAGGACCATGGTACTCTTGGGTCAAGTACATACCAATTATAGTTATGGCCTTAGACACCTAATCCAGCACTAAGAAGCTTGAAGTGTGAGGAGATTTTGGGTATGTTCTAATCTTTTGCATTGTTGCCTTTCAGTATGGTGGTGACTACCTGAGGTTTTGGTTCTGGTTCCTGTTCAGGTGTTGATGCTGAGTTGGTTGACAAGAGGATGCATGCATTCATTACGTAGAGATTACTCGCGTCATCTTGGATGCGACTCCTGTGATGTTTGGTACTATCAAGGATGGGATTATGGAGTTATTGGATGAGCTCTTAGGAGCCTTTCTTGTAGAGATTGCAGCAGGTCATTTCGGGACACGAACTCTCACCTTCCGATAGTTAAAGGTTTGTGGAGCCACACATTTTTTCAGGCTGAAGGACCCGATTGCCAATACACGGTGGATTGAAAATATGGTGACTACTTAGTGGTTGAGCTTCTTCCCCAAGAGGCAAAAGTGAAGTTTTCAGCTTGTCTTCTGAGGGAATGGGCTCGCGATTAGTGGGAGGAGGTTGGTCATGCTTTAGGGGTAGAGGCTATGACCTAGCCAGATTTTGTTGACAGGTTCATAATGTAGTTTCCATCGGCTATTGAGGTGCAACAGTTGAAATGAGAGTTCTAGGATATCTGCCAGACGACCAAGTCTTTGGAAGAGATCACTGGCATGTTCAGGGATAGGGCATTACTGGTTCCGCAATATGTTATGGATAAGGAGATGAAGAAGATGAGATATCACGACAGGCTGAGGGATAAGATTTGGAACTTTGTTAGCATCTTGAACTGCAGGAAATTAGAGGATATGATTTCCAGAGCTCAGGAGCGGGAGCAAGAAATTGAGTTGGAGCTTCGGAAGAAGCGCAAGACAGAGTAGGTTTAGATAGCAGTGGGTCCAACGAAGAGGCCCAATACTTTTGATTCACGACCGAGAGGCCACCAGGGTCAGGTCCATTGTGCCAAGTTTTGGAGGTCTCATAAGGAGATCTGTCATGAGAAGGGAGGGATTTGCTTTAATTGCGGCCAAACTGGTCATTATAGTAGGGATTGCACTCGGGGAGCACTCATATGCTTCCATGACAATCAGACGAGCCATAAGAAGGATGATTGTCTGAGATTATCAGGTGGAGCGACGAGGGCACCCGCTCCGACGACACTGAGGATTACTGATGGCCATGAGGGCAAGGAAAAGGCTCCCATAGTGAAGAGCAGAGCTTTTAATTTGACGGCCGAGAAGTCCCAAGCAACGCCAGATGTTATCACCAGGTCGTTTTTAGTCAATGGTATGACTACTCATGTTCTTTTCGATTTGGGTGCTACTCGATCTTTTGTGTCTCTTGTGCCTATCAATTAGTGTATTTATGCTCCGAGAGATTTTTACTACTCGTTGGATGTGGAGATTGCAGATTATCATACTATGAATGCTCCAAGCATTCATCGTGGTTGCATTCTCGAGTTGTTCTGCAAAAAGCATTTGATAATTTCAATCCCTATTCCTCTACAAGGGACTAATATTATTGTGGACATGGAGTGGTTGAGCTCAAACGAGGATATGATTGATTGTGAGAACCTGTTAGTGAGAGTTCGAACTCCAAGTGGGGGAGAATTGATTATGCATGGCGAGGGTGCTCAGCATCGACGAACTATCTGTTGATTGAGAGAGTAAGGAGGTATCTTCAACAGGGGTGCTTTGAACTACTGGCTTATGTGTTAGATACTTGAGTTGAGGATAAGAAGACTGTGGATGACGTGCCCATTGTTTGGAACTTCCCCGACGTGTATCTCGAGGATTTGTCGGGGGCGCCTCTTGAGAGGCAGACTGAGTTTCAGATTAATCTTATTGATGGGTTTTGAGCATACTAACACTCCTAAGGTGTTCATGCAACCCTAGAAACCTTGGATCTATGTTTGTCTAGGATACATGCAAAATTTATTTTCCCAAGGTTCTTAATCCTATCTAGCATACATGGGGAACTTTAAACATAAAAGTAAGCTAGAAAATATACCTTGTAGTAGTTTGGATTCCTTGAAAACCTTGTGACCCTAGCACCCCAAGTGTGATGCCTCAAATGTCTCACACAACACCAAATCCACTTGGAATAAACTTTGAGAGAAATGTCACACTTCTAAAATCGGCTTGCCCTCTCTATTCCTTCTAGTTGCTGACTTTGGTGAGCCTTATGTTACATATATAGTGTGTTACAATTAGGGTTACACCATGTAAACCCTAATGTGACATGACTCTTCATTTCCATGATTCATGGGTTTACACCTCCATGGAGCACCCTATGGGTCTTAGCCCAACTTGATAATCCATTGAGCATTTAGCCCACTATACAAGTATGGATGAATTACACAATCAGCTCATATATTTAATTAGTCACCTTTTTTATCACTTAATTAATTCTTGATCAATACTAATTAAATAATATTATTAATATATTAGAACTTATAATATATTAATAAACCATAAGTGTTATTTCTCTCATTTTAGTCTATCCAAATGCATGATGCCATGCAACCCAGATGGACCATGCCAAACTGGGTCAAGTACATACCATAAATAGTTATGGAATTAGACACCTTATCCAATAGTCTCTCACTTGGATAAGTCTAATAACTATAACTGCAAGTATGACTTCAGGAACCGATCAGCAATCGTAGCTCTTTCAAGGTCTCTCGGAACTGAGATGATGATGATACACCATTTAAGATAAGGGATCATATAATTCTATGTTCTAGATATCAGCCGGACAAATACATGGAACAATGTCTTAGTTATTATCCAGCAGTTTGTTTCTCGATTTCCTGATTTGTTTGACAAAGAACTTAATCGAACACATCAATTTAGTTCTGACCGGGCCCGATACATAGGTCAAAAAAATCATCGAGGGGCCCAGATATCGCTTCTAATCCAAGAAGGAACAGACAAACTTCGACTCATATGCTTGTTCTACTACTTGTTGAATCACACACAAAAGCACGTTTTATAACATCGAGTTACCAATGCGTTTTCGTACAATCAATGTATAACCAACTTATAGGCAAAAATTCATATCTCTAGGTTTGAAGACTTATATGATATTATCATCTCACGATCACTCGAGATAAATTCCATGAAGTGATACAGGTGAGTGTGGGTTGAATCCAATACTCTGAACTTATGAGCACTCATGAGTGTTGTAGCTATGTCCAACATCTTAGACCTCTACAAGCCAACCCATGACAGTCTTAATTCATACCTACTTCCAACATATAACTGACCGTGAAGAATTTGAATAATACGTAATACATAGCATAAATATTCTGGAAGTCAAAACATGCAAAATGAAACGATGGTAAACGATTAACAAAAGATAGCAACACTTTAGTCATAAATAAATACAACTTTTATTCATCATCAAATGTCAATTACGCTTTACACATTTCAAAGCTATCTAACTACTAAAACTAATATCATCCTTCAGCCCTACGCGCCTCGCATGCTGGAGATGCTTAACCCTACCCAGTCCCTTCGTGAGGGGATCTGTTGGGTTCTCATCTGATGATACCCTCTTTTCCATGAGGATTCCTTCTTCTATTCAATGTCTGATGAAATGGTATTTTCTGACAATGTGTCTGGATCTCCCATGATCCCTTGGTTCTTTCGCTAAGGCAACTGCACTTTCGTTATCTCAGAAAATTTCCATAGGCTCCTTGATAACTGGTAGAACTTCAAGGTCTCAAATGAAGTTCTTTAGCCATATAGCCTCCTTTTCTGCCTCGCTTGCTGCTATATACTCTGATTCGCAAGTTGAATCATCCACTATCTCCTGCTTGGAACTTTTCCAAGTAATTGCTCCTCCGTTTAAGGTAAAGACCCAGCCTGACTGAGAGCGAAAATTATCCCTATCATTCTAGAAGCTAGCATCACTATACCCTACAACTGTCAAGTCAGCACTCCCACCAAGGGTAAGGACCTAGTCCTTAGTCCTCCGCAGGTACTTGAGGATATTCTTTACCGCGGTCCAGTGAGCCTTGTCAGGATTCCCTTGATATCTGCTAACCATGCTCAAAGCAAATGCTACATCAGGGCGAGTACAATTCATAGCATACATGATCGAGCCTACAGTGGAAGCATAAGGTACTCGACTCATTTATGTTATCTTAGCCTCGGTACTCGGACTCTGAGTCTTACTCAATTTGGCGTTACTCTGGACGGGTAACTCTCCTTTCTTGGAATCCTGCATGTTGAATCTATTCAACACCTTCTCCAAGTATGTACTCTGACTAAGTCCAATTAGTCTTTTACTCCGGTCTCTCAGAATCCTTATCCCTATAATATAGACAGCTTCTCCTAGGTCTTTCATAGCGAAACACTTCCTAATCCAGGACTTCACTTCCTGCAAGGTTGGGATGTCATTTCCTATGAATAGTATGTCATCCACATACAATACCAAAAAGATAACTATACCCCACTAGCCTTGACATACACACAAGATTCATCTTCACTCCTTGAAAATCCAAAATCTTTGACTTTCTCATCGATACAATGATTACATCTGCGAGGTGCTTGTTTCAATCCAAACTCTATTACGGTATTCTGTACTAACAAAACACTCTAGCTGACACATGTAAACATATTCAGCCAAACTTCCATTAAGGAATGCGGTTTTGACATCCATTTTCCATATTTCATAATCATGAAATGTAGGAATGGCTAACAGGACCCTAATAAACTTAATCTTTGCTACTGGTGAAAAGGTCTCATCATAATCAAGTCCCATAGTTTGAGAGAAGCCCTTTGCAACCATTCGTGTACGTGTGTACATTACCATCAATGTTGGTCTTCTTCTTGAAGATCCATTTGCACCCAACTGTCTTGCGACCTGGTACATTGTCAACCAAGTTCCAAACTTGATTGTCGTACATTGACTATATCTCGTTGTCCATTGCCTCTTTCCATTAAGCAGACTCGGGGCCTGCCATGGCTTCCGCATAGTTGTTAGGTTCATCCAGACTTACCAGTGTCTCATCACTGATAAGTGTCTCACCTTCCGTAGTAATATGGAAACCATAGTAGTGCTCAGGTGCATTCCTAACCCTCGTGGAATGCCTCAGAGGTACAGACTCTTATGTCCGATCAATAGGAGTTTCCTCCTCAGGTTGATTGGTAGGATTTGAGGTTCCTTCACCACTCGACTTTTGAATTTCTTGAAGGTCAATTTGCCTCCCACTGTTTCCTTGGCTTATGAACTCTCTCTCTCTCTCTCTCTCTCTCTCTCTCTCTCTCGAAAGACACCCCTCCTTGCTACAAAGACCGCATTCTCACTGGGTCTGTAGAAGGGGTAACCAAAGGATTTATGTAGGTAGCCGATGAAAATACACCTCTCACTTCGAGGTTCGAGTTTATTATGAGTCTTGCGTCTCACGAATGCCTTGCAACTCCAAATCTTGATGTGGGCTAGACTAGGAACTTTTCCAGTCCACATCTCGTGAGGTGTTTTGGCAACCTTCTTTTTTGGGACTAGATTAAGGATATGGGCGGTAGTCTCGAAGGCATACCCCTAGAATGAGATTGGTAGCGAAGCTCGAATCATCATGGAACGAACTATGTCCAACAAGGTTCGATTACGCCTCTCAGCTACACCATTCAACTATGGTGTCCTGGGAGGTGTCAATTGTGAGACAATCCCACATCCCTTAAGATAGTCGAGGAACTCTGTACTAAGATACTCACCACCTTGATCGGATCGAAGCATCTTAATGTTCCTGCCCAATTTATTCTCGACTTCTTGTTTAAACTCTTTAAACCTTTCAAAAGCCTCTGACTTATGCTTGATTAAGTAGACATAACCATATCTACTAAAATCATCTGTAAAAGTCACATAATAACGATTAGCACCCTTGTGGCAGTTTTGAAGGGTCCACACACATCTGTGTGCACTAGATCCAACAAACCTTCAGCCCTTGCACAAGAACCAGTAAAGGGTGACTTTTTCATTTTTCCAAGTAAGCATGATTCACAAATTTCATCTGACTTTAGGTTAAATGACTCCAAGACTCCATGCTTTTGGAGCTGGCCTATGCGTTTCTTGCTTACATGTCCAAGACGACAAATCCATAAGGATGCTCTATCCAAGTTATTATTATTAGAAGAATCAACACACAACACATTATTTCCTAGGTTATCTACAACAGACGCAACATCATACACACCATCACAAAGTAATGCTTTAAAATAAAGAACATTATTAAAGAAAGCATTTATTCCACCAACTTCATTATCAAAAGAAAAGGTAAACCCTTGTTTGTACAAAGCATGAAAGGAAATAATATTTCTTGCCATTTCAGGCGAGTAACAACATTTATTCAAATCTAATGGAAACCCACTACTTAGCAATAGAGAATAAACTCCAATCTTGGTGACAGGTGAAGCTTTCCTATTCCCCATGATCAAGTTTATCTTTCCATGCTCCACATTCTCACTTCTTCTTATCCCCTGCAAATCAGAACATATGTGAATTCCACAACCTGTATCAAGGACCCAAGAGTTAGAATAGGGTGAGTTATTAGACAATATTGTGTAAATATTTGCATAGGTAGGTTTCGTTTTCCCATCCTTAATATATTGCTGGTACTTTGGGCAGCTCCACTTCCAATGCGACTTTTTATGGCAATAGAAGCATTCATCCTCTTTTGGGTCAGAAGGAGTGACGAAAACTTTCTTGGTTCCAGTTGAAGAAGAGCCATCAAGGGTCTTACCCTTGGTACCCTTCGAAGGCTTCTTCCTCTTTCTCCCTCTACCTTTCCCAATTTCCAGGACAGGGGCGGAGTTTGGAGTAGGAGTAGGAGTGGTAACAATTGACTTACCTTTAAGACATGTTTCAGCGGTCTTTAGGAGTCCTTGAAGCTTGCTGAGGGTAACTTCCTCCTTGTTCATGTGGTATGTCATGCGAAATTGATCATGACACGAGGGTAAGGAGTGCAAAATGATATCTATTTCCAACTCCTTGGGGAAGTTCACAATAAGTTTCAACAAACGGTCGACATACCTTTGCATTTTCTACATGTGGCCTGTGATGGGTTCACCATCCTTCATTCGGGTTGTTATCATGGAGGAGATGATTTCATATCACTCTTGACGAGCACTCTGATGGTATCGGTCCATCAAATCCTGGTGCATCTCAAAAGGATAGTAGTCCTCATAGGACTTTTGGAGCTCGGCTGTCATAGTGGCCAACATGATGCATGCCACTTTGGTAGCATCTCTTTCATGTGTCCGGAAGTCAGCGATCTCCTGAGGGGTAGCAGTGGACTCGCCAATTTCCTTCAGCTCCTTATTGAGGACATATTCCTTGTCCTCATAGCGAGTGACCATCCTGATGTTCCGGATCCAATCCATAAAGTTGGAACCATCAAAGATGACTCTCCCATAAAGGTTTATGAGAGAGAAGGAGCCGGTAGGGTTTGAGCCAGAAACAATATTGTTGGTTGACATCTGAAAAGAAGAAAACAAATTTAGATTAGATATAAAGATAGTCCTTAATAAAACACCCAAATGTAATATTAAGGTTATGATCCAATCACAATATATTATAACTTAGAAGAGGGATGTCGTAATCTAAGCTATAACATATTTGAAAGGTAGGTGAATGACGATTCATCAATTTCCACCATGAGAATGAAATATAAATTATTAGCTTTTAATTAGTTTTAGAAACTCCTAGATTCTTTTGAGATTCGTTGAAAATTTCATTGGCATGTTTCAATCTCGAGTGTGCCCTTTAAGTTTTGTGACTGGGATGCCGAGGATCACAAAACAAGGTGTGAAGTAACCATGCAAATTACTTGGTACCCTTAATGTTTTTCACTCAATCGATGTGCCGGTTAACCACACACGCTCCACCGACCTATGAAAAACCTTAAGTCACCACACATGCTCCACTAACGACTTAAACAAAGTGCAAAGTGTAATTTCATGGATTAGCACCTTATTCATATTTTTCCTAAAGTAACTAAGATTGGGAATTTATAAAAGCATTTAGTTACTTTATAATAATCATTATACTTTTAATGAGAATTTAAAGTCATTGTCCTACCTGTTCGGCTAACGACCCTCCACCAGTCAAGGAAGCGGTGGGTGATAGTGGACACCCATTAAGCTGTCATTTTATAGGCAACAACCTTATACCCCCCCCTTATAGATCGGCTTCGTGAATGAGGCCTACTAACGGTAAAACGAATTGATCTTATATATATATATATATATATATATATATATATATATATATATACTATTATTAACTTATAATATTATAAAGTATAAGTGTTGAATTTGAACTTTTAAAATTCTAGGGGTTGGAACTAAAGTTTACTAGATGACTTTACATGTTCCAAAACTTGAGGGAAAGTTTTGTAACTTTACAAAAAATTTCAATTCATAACTTATGAGTTATTGTTTATTAAAAATGAAGACTCTTCATTTTTTTGTAACTTATGTGTTTTTTTAATGGATTTATTACAAAGTGACTTTTGGTTATCCATAACTTGAGGACAAGTTATTGACTCCATTAAAACACATCATGATCATGAATTAACTACCAATGAATAGCACATAATTCCTATGATCTATTAAGAACTCCTATGAAAATGAATATTCATATCAAGATTTCAAGAACATATACACATGAAATTTTGATATTAGCCATTGAAAATGAATTAGTACAACAATTACACCATGTAAAACAAGTTGAAAACACCAAAACAGTTTAGGGTAATGTTTCTAATTCATTTGCAGTAGCAAAACACGAGAAACTGCAGTCTGCAAGCCAAACTGGTCGAGTTTCCTTAGGAACTCGTCGAGTTCATGTGTTAACTCATGAACTCGGCGAGTTTTTGGCCAGAACTCGTCGAGTTTTGCAGTGTGGATAGTTTTTGGTTTTGGAAAAACAAGTTTTGCATCAAGTATCAAACAAACAAGCCTAGGCTTTAATACCACTGATGGGTTTTAAGCATACTAACACTCCTAAGGTGTTCATGCAACCCTAGAAACCTTGGATCTATGCTTGACTAGGATACATGAAAATTTTATTTTCCCAAGGTTCTTAATCCTATCTAGCATACATGGGGAACTTTAAACATAAAAGTAAGCTAGAAAACATACCTTGTAGTAGTTTGGATTCCTTGAAAACCTTGTGACCCTAGCACCCCAAGTGTGATGCCTCAAATGTCTCACACAACACCAAATCCACTTGGAATAAACTTTGAGAGAAATGTCACACTTCTAAAATCGGTTTGCCCTCTCTATTCCTTCTAGTGGCCGATTTTGGTGAGCTTTATGTTACTTATATAGTGTGTTACAATTAGGGTTACACCATGTAAACCCTAATGTGTCATGACTCTCCATTTCCATTTTCCATGGGTTTACACCTCCATGGAGCATCCTATGGGTCTTAGCCCAACTTGATAATCCATGGAGCATTTAGCCGACTATACAAGTATGGATGATTTACACAATCAACCCATATATTTAATTAGTCACCTTTTTGATCACTTAATTAATTCTAAATTAATTCTTGATCAATACTAATGAAATAATATTATTAATATATTAGAACTTATAATATATTAATAAACCGTAAGTGTTATTTCTCTCATTTTAGTCTATCCAAATGCATGATGCCATGCAACCCAAATAGACCATGCCAAACCGGGTCAAGTACATACCAAAAATAGTTATGGACTTAGACACCTTATCCAACACTTATTTCGGGTGCAACATCGATAGCCAAAGCACCCTATTGCTTAGCACCTCCAGAGATGCATGATTTTTCTAAACAACTACAGGAGCTATTAGACAAAGGGACTCATCAGGTTGAGCATTTTTATGTGGGGAGCACTTTGATTATGTTTGTTGAAAAGAAGGATAGTTCATACAGGACGTGCATTAATTATAGGACCTGAACAAGTTGACGATGAAGAACCATTATCCACTTTCATGGATCGACGACTTATTAGAACAACTTCAGAGTGCATCTTGGTTTTCTAATAATTATTTGCGATCGGGGTATCTGTAGGAACCCATTTTTATACGAATGGTGGATGCGGAAGAATAATCTTGAGATTTATTGTGTATCAAAATATAAAAATATGAAGAACATGATGAGAATTCTTAGAAGATGAGAAAGAAAAAGGAGATAATAATAATATTCATGAAGAAAAATGGTGGGAGAGAAAACTCTCCCTAGGTGGGAGAGATCCCACCATATTCTCTCTCTAGAGATTACATTTTAGAAAAGATGCATAATAAGAAAATGACCACCTCTCTCTTTATATAGGAGGGAGAGATAAATACACCAACAATACAATAAAGGGAAAAATATAAGCTAACTACCACTCATTATTTGTAGATCATTTACATGCTCCAACATTCTCTCCCTAAATGCTTACACATGATGAGAGATATAATAAGTGATACAAGGCTATAATACAGTAATTCGACTAGCAAGTGTGGTAATAAAATGAAACATAGTGAGAACCAAATGCTGAAATGTCTCTAAAGCTCTGAAGTGTCTGTGAAGTCTGAAACTGGCCATGAATCTCCAAACAATGAAGGTCTTCGGCTTCAAAGAACAACAAATGAAGCAGAAAAAAATAAGATCCAAATCTTCAAACCAGTCATAATCATCGGAAGAACAAGGTCACCATGAGCAAGTAGAAGATCCAATAAAAGACACACTTAGGCTTCAAAAAGTTTGGAAAACATCTCGAGTTCTCGAATGATAATACACCAAATTTTTTCAAAGAATAACCTGCTAAAAATGTGAAGCATCCATAAAATGAATCCCGAATAAAAATAATGTGAGTCCAAAGACATGGTCCAACAATGCCAAAAATTTGATCCAAGGATAAAAAATAAGTGTCACATCACATCGCCAACATAATCTTCGTCTTCAAAATATCACAAATCCAAACTCGTGAAACCATAAGATCTGAACCGGATGCGAACACAAAATCATCCTATGGTAGAGTCCGAATAATAAATAATCTGAATCGGAAAACATCGAGTAATGCCAAAAATTTGATCCGTAAAGACCAAAAACAAGTGCCAGATCGCATCACTAAATAAATAATCGTCTTCAAAAGTCTTCAAAAATCCAAACTCAAACAATCATAATACCAAATCCGGATGATATTCTCTCCCTATTTTTGATAACCAATGACCGGATATCAAAAATCAACAAAATCATCGGATGGGGAGTGTCGGATACATAGAGCTAAGAGAGATCTCCCTAGATGTATGAAAGGTCTCGATAAGACACAAGAAATAGAGTAAAATAGATACTCTGAGGCCATGAGAAGATGGGTGATATAGTTGCTGAAGACTGCTCGAACAAATACCAAAGTACGAAGAATCACTGCATGAAAAATATCTCTGTTGTGTTGAAACTATATCAAAATATCCAAACTGTGGTGCCGGAATTCTCGAAGTGGTCTTCAATAAAAAATAAAGTCCACATGCTCAAGATACATGATTCGTCAACCAAAGATCTAGAGCGCCAAGTCATAATATCCCATAAAGTGAAGAATGCGAAACAACATTGTTGATCAATCTCCGTTGCGGTGCAAGCATCACAAAGAATAATATGAAGTTCGACTACGGTATGGAATAATCTTCCAAAATAATCGGCATGAAGTGAACCATGTGACAATCCAAGGTTCGGTTGTGGCAAAAATTGGTGTTAAGAAAATTAATTGATTTAAAAAAATAATTGGTTTTAATAAAAAAAATTGGCTAAAATAAAAAAATGGTGTTAAAAAAATTGGCTGAATAAAAAAATTGTCGTTAAAAAAGAATGGCTGAAAAAAAAATTTAGAAATAATAATAAAAAAATGGTTGAATAAATAAAAAAATGATGTTTAAATAAAAAAAGGGGGTTTAAAAAAAAGAGGAGGGCTGATGAGAGGGGAGGAAAAAAGGAGGGGAGGGGAGGGGAAGAAGAAAGAGGAGGGAGGAGAAGAGAAGGGAAGGAGGGAGGGGATGAAGAAGGAAGAAGGGGGCGGAGAGCCGAAGTCTGGTGATGGACCAGAGGCAAGAGGAGGGGCCGGAGTCATGGAAGTTCTGGAAGTAGGCTGATTGCGGGTCTAGGAGTTGGCTTCGGATGGAGCTTGGTTGCGAAAGGGAAGCTGCGGTCCGAGAAGAAGGAAGGTTGCGATAGAGAAGTAACTGCGGTATAGGCTAGACAGAACGCGAGAGCCTACGGATCCGAGCTTCGGTCCGAGGCTGCTATCCGGCCAAGAGAGGGAGGACTTCGGTCAGCAAATCAGCAGATCAGCAGGAAGGGAAGGGTAAGCTGTAAGGGGGGGGGGGGTCTAGCTGTGGACCAAGGCTAAGAGGGACTTCAGATCAAGGCTAAGAAGGGTTGCGTGGAGGCTTCTTAGGAGGCTCCGGTAGGCATTTTTTGGCTGCGGTTCGGGGGGCCGAGAAGGGCCGAACAGGTGACGAAAAATGCTATTTTTTTCATAAAAAATGGTACCGCAAATGCCATTTATTCATATTTTATTGAGGGGAATATTTTTTAAGCATTTTGGGTCAAAAAGTGGTCTTGGGAAGGCAAAAGGAAGAGTGTGAAGGGGGTTTTTAAGGGACAAAGGTGATGGGATTTGTCATAGTCACATGGTTTTTTACTTGTGAAGGCAAAAAGTGAGTGGAGTACTCTTTACCCAAAAGAGCAAAAAGGACAAAATGCTTTATGCAAACACATTTTACGTCCAAAAATTCTTCAATTGCAAGATTCACAGCAATAAAATTATGAAGAACAGGAACTTCATTCCTTTGAGAAGAATAGTTGTTGGGTAAAAAAAAACTTCAATAAATAAATGTTTTTCTCCACTTTCTTCAAGAAAATAAGCTCATTATTTTGTGTCTTCTCATCCAAGAATACAAGAACTCCCTAGAACAATTTCTTCAACAATTTGAGACCACAAAAATAATTGCTCTTCCCATTTTTCTTCATTTCTTCAACAGAAAATATTAAGAATACCAAGAACATAAATTTCCAGCAGTGAATTTGATTGAGCAGCAGCATCATAATTATTTTACTAAGAAAGAACCCCCCATGAAAATAGAAAACTCATCAGAAATTTCCGGTTTGAACCCGAAAATTCTTGCAAAAACACAAAAAATTCAAGATAGTCACCGAACGGTAGTAGCTCCTTTGAAATAATCGTGAGATCTTCAAGGTACGGATCTGATACCAATTGTAGGAACCCATTTTTATACGAATGGTGGATGCGGAAGAATAATCTTGAGATTTATCGTGTAACAAAATATAAAAATATGAAGAATATGATGAGAATTCTTAGAAGATGAGAAAGAAAAGAGTGATAATAATAATATTCATAAAGAACAATGGTGGGAGAGAAAAATCTCCCAAGGTGGGAGAGATCCCACCACTTTCTCTCTTTAGAGATTACATTTTAGAAAATATGCATAATAAGAATATGACCACCTATCCCTTTATAAAGGAGGGAGAGATAAATACACCAACAATACAATAAAGGGAAAAATATAACCTAACTGTCACTCATTATTTGTAGAGCATTTCGATGCTCCAACAGTATCATCAAATGAGATTCAGGGATGAGGATGTGCAGAAGATGGCCTTTAGGACTTGTTATGGTCATTACAAATTCGTGGTGATGCCATTCGAGCTCACCAACGCACCAACGACGTTCATGGATCTCATGAACCAGGTTTGCAGACCGATGTTTGACCGGTCAATGATTGTTTTCATTGATGATATCTTGGTCTATTCCACGACCAAGGAGCAACATGAGGAGCACTTACGAATGGTATTGGAGAATTTGAGGAGGGAGATGCTTTATGCCAAGTTTTCCAAATGTGAGTTTTGGTTGCGCGAGGTGAAGTTCTTAAGGAACATTGTCAACCAAAAGGGTATACTTGACCCAACCACGGTCGAGACAATGATGCAATGTGAGGTTCTGAGTTCACCATCTGAGATTCAGAGTTTCCTTGTGATAGCAAGTTATTACTGGAGTTTCATCCATGATTTCTTCAAGATTATTGTTCCTTTGACCCGGTTTGACAACAAAGAATGATACTTATGTTGGATTAGGTGTTTAAACAAATCACTAAATTAGTATAATCTTGAATTATTAGCAGAGTTCCTTTTGGGTTGCCCTCAGAACCAAAAATAGCTAGAAATGACATGAGGAGAAAGAGAGATAAATAATATGTTAATATATTAGGTGATTACTATATTAATTATTAATTAAAAATAGATAATTAATATGTTAATTAATTATGGAATTTGTTCCCAAACAAAATATGATAAAACTTTATCAAAAAATTTCTCAAAGAGAATGTACTTTTCATTAAATACTAAAACCTCGGGATGTCATGTTCCGATACAGACCAAAAAAACATAAACGATACAATTTAACCTTATAGCGGTAATTTACAACTACTGGTCTATAATCCAAAATCTCTCGTCAACTCAACCAACTTATACTCTTGAGCCATTACCTGTAATTCAAAGAAAACTAAGTGGGTCAGCCTTGGGAGCCTGGTGAGCATATAGGGTTTTTGACCCACAATAATATAATTATTATATTTAATCATCAATCAATTAATCCAAATTACCCATCCCTATTGTCTCCTTTATTTCTCAAGGATTTACCCTATGGATCAACTATCCTTTATTTATTTATTCCTAAGGATTGACCTAAGGAATTGACACAAAGTCCATCACTGCCAAGGTCCTCAAATTACAACCGGTAAACACTTAGTTCAACATACTTAACGAACACCTAGTTCTAACACTCCTAGTGAACACTTAATTCAAAACATCTGGTGTATACTTAGTTCTAAAACACTTAGTGAACACACTCAATTCAACAACACCAAGTGAGCACATCTAGTTCAAAAATACTTAATGAACACATTGAGTTCAAAAATACGAAGTGAACATGCAGAGATCAAAAATACCTAATGAACACGTTGAGTTCAAACACCAAGTGAACACATAGAGTTCAAAAATACCTAAGGAACAGGTTGAGTTCAAAAACACTTATTATTTTGTCTCACATCAACTATTTCATTTACCCATGTTCTACCCAACATATTTGTAGATGCAAACACATATACAGTTTAAATCTTTTAAAACATGTATAAAACATTATTTCAATATCCATCTCAATAAACAAACAATGTATAAACACATATCACGTACTTCATAGCAAATACTTCATATCTATGTGGTAGAAGAAAGTAACTACACACTCACTTGTTAATACGATGCTCGGATAGCACTACACTCTTCGAGTAGAAATTCTCTAGTGAAACCGGGATTCTTTCTTGAAAACCGGGCTTCTCGCGGGCATAGTTTCGGCTCGAAAACTTTACTTCTCGAGATCCTCGGGGCTTCGGGACTTTCTTCTGGTCTCGGGAATGATATCGGGGCTTCGGGGTATAAGTTGCATGCAAAACGAGGCAATAACGAGTGAGAGAGAAGAATTTGAGCCCTAAAACTCGGCAGCCCCCGACATCTATTTATAGGGGCTGATCCATGCGACTACGTTGGGCGTAACTTCAGAGTACGCTGGGCATACTCCCTCTACAAGCACTACGTTGGGCGTACTGGCTCATCGACATATACGCTGGGCGTAATCTATATGTACGTTGGGCGTACTCTTCGGATCAGACCGGATGCATCATGGTCTCGGACCCGAGACACTCGAAATCAGACTTAGACGTTCTTGTTATGCACGCTCTCGGTTTAACGTATTCTACAACTTTCTTTAGACCACTAAGGCTAAATATCGCTCTATAGTAAATTCACTATTTACGTCACGCAGTGTCGTACCGGATCTGTCGCGAAACTTTGACAGGTCATAACTTCTTCGTTATAACTCGGATTTCAACGTTCTTTTTATGTACGGAAACCTTGTGTCATACACTACAACGTGGTTAAGATTATATATTCAAAACACTCTTCTATCAACAAGCCATTTTTTACGCTTATCGTCTCTAAATTGACTAGCTCTGTTCTACGGGCGTTACAGTTATCTCCCCTTTAGGATGATTACGTCCTGGAATCATCAACGAAAATTGGGCTTGTATAATGATTCCACAAGTTATATTTCCATCCTAAGTAATAACCGTGATGCTAAATCTTGCACCTATTCTTCGTACTGTGTTGGACTTTCAATCGTAACCTACGAGTTACAAAATAAATCCTTATTGTGGTCTCCTTCTTCTTCTTAGGAGAAGTATTTTCCTTTATATATTGTAACAGACCGATGGGTCATGCTCTAATGATCTCTCATCGTATGATGCAACGTTTAGACTCAAGTCTCTTAGAGTCAAATTCCATAATGGAACATACCTTCCTACATATTCTAATGTGATATAATCACATTTTAGCATGTAGCATTTCTATCTACAAGCTTCTTTAACAACGAGCGTAATGTTATCGGTCGCATTGATTTCAATCTTCTAACCTCAGTCAGATGCTACATCGAACTTGGTTCTCCGAACCACGTAACAAACTCATCGTAGTCGGACTCAATTTGATATGACCACTTGGGTCGGATTAACAACCATCTTACTAGTAATTACCGAAACAATGGTAATGACATACTTGAACAAAACGGAATCAATTACTGGCTTCTTGGTAACCTTGTGACTTTCCCTGATCCAATTGCGATTCATGTGCTTCCGGTAGTATAGGCCTCTACTACCATTCACAACTACTCATACTCGTCCCAAGTATTGTCTCGTAGTTAAACCAAGTCACCATACAACAACAAAAATCACACAATTATCCAACACATCAGATATTAACACCATAGATATCACATAGACATCCAAACCATAAATATCAAATAGATATCAAAACCAAGGTTTATATTATATCTTGAAACGATTACACAAAGGTTCAAGTGCTCCCTACACTATGTCGCTAATAGGCTACACTTCCAGATACTAGCCATATCTTAATACAAAGTTTTCATCCTTGATTTCTCGTATTAACATCGGCTTCGTCAAGGATCATGTGGAATGCCTTTGGCTTTGCTGGTTCTTTCTTCTTTGGGCAATTGATCAAGATATGCCCTTTTTCGTTACAATCATAACACACTTTCTTACTAGATGCACACTCATTGGTGTAGTGCCCAGACTTTCCACACTTGAAACATCTGACCTCCTCGCCACATCTTCCCAAATGTTTTTTCATGCACTTATCACACTATCTTGCTTCATCTCTTCCTCCTTCGAACTTTTTCGAACCAGGCTTTGAGATTTTTCTCTTCTCGTCGGATCTTGGGGATCCGTCAAACTATCTTTTCTCACCAACTTCAACCTTGTTGGTGGTTCTTCCCTTGATCATTTTCCTCGACAAACTTAGCAACCCAGATGGCCGCCTCAAAGGTAGGTGTCTGACGTACTGGCACTGTGTACTCCCATGGTAGTCCCTTTGCATATCTATCTATCTTCTCCAGCTCGTCTGGGACAATGCGCAGAGCAAACTCCATCTTATTTGTGAAGGCATTGGTGTATTCATCAATGGACATGTTGTCCTTCTTTAATGTCAGGAATTGGTTCTCTAGTTCTAGCAGATTTTAGGCCAAGCAGAACTTTCATTTGAATTGCACCAAAAGTTCTGCCCAAGTCAGTTGCAGTGGCTCGTTGGGGTTTATGGTTTTCCCTAGAGTGTTCCACCAGTGAAAAACGCCGCCTCTGAACTGACGCATTGCATATGTGGTTTGTAGCTTGCCCTTGCAACCACATGTTATGAACGCCAACTCCATCTCTGATATCCAATCCATAACTCCTGGTTTGTAGCTTGCCCTTGCAACCACATGTTATGAACGCCAACTCCATCTCTGATATCCAATCCATAACTCCAATTGGGTTTTCTTTTCCTGTGAAAGTCGATGGGTTGCAAGTTAGAAAATCTGTGTACTTGCATCCATTTCTTTCGACCCCGTCGTCTTGGCTTTTTCTCCTAATCACTGGCGAATCAGCTTGACCAACGATCCCACTGTTGTTCCCTCCTTCCGAGTGGCCTCCATTCAATTCAGGCTCTTCAACTTCCATTGAAAGTTCTTCCCGATTCTACCGAAGCAGGCGTCTAGTTTCTCCCATCTGATGATCCAACATCGTTTGAATCATCAATTATACTCCTGTCATTGTTATCGGCTCAGTGTTGCTGCAACAACTACTTGCTCAATCAAAGGTGGTTGATTCCTGTTTTCGTTCACGTTTCCAACTCCACTTCTGGTTCTTGCCATTTTTGATCTATACACCGAATAAGGTGAATTTAGATCCTCTTTCACGATAGAAGTTCAAATTATCCTTATCACTCCGCAACGTTTACATGCTAGTTCTAATATCGTAGTTGTACGCTTAGAATCCTAAACACATAAGGTTTCCAGATCCGGTCGGCAACAGACCATAGATCTGAACAAACAATTTCACATATGGCAACATATAGCATTGAGCACATAAAAGCATTTTAGGCATCTTTCTTAAAATATACCAGTGCTCGTGTCTAAAATATGGTAGACACTCATCTCACAATCATTGTTTATCATTCTAAGTTTAAGTCTAGAAATCCTACAAATTCCTAGTTCGCTTAAATTAATGCTCTGATACCAACTATGACATCCCTAAATTTCACGGCTAGAAAAGACCGATTTGTTTATGCTTTGTTTTAAAATCAAGGTAATCTTTTAAAGAAAAAAGTTGCGGAATTTGTTCCCAAACAAAATATGATAAAACTTTATCAAAACATTTCTCAAAGAGAATGTACTTTTCATTAAATACTAAAACCTCGGGATGTCATGTTCCAATACAGAACAAAAAGCATAAACAGTACAATTTAACCTTATAGCAGTTATTTACAACTACTGGTCTATAATCCAAAATCTCTCGTCAAGTCAACCAACTTATACTCTTGTGCCATTACCTGTAATGCAAAGAAAACTGAGTGGGTCAGGCTTGGGATCCTGGTGAGCATATAGGGTTTTCGACCCACAATAATATAATTATTATATTTAATCATCAATCAATCAATCAATCAACCCAAATTACCCATCCCTATTATCTCCTTTATTTATCAAGGATTTACCCTATGGATCAACTATCCTTTATTCATTTATTCCTATGGATTGACCTAAGGAATTGACACAAAGTCCACCACTGCCAAGGTCCTCAAATTACAACCAGTAAACACTTAGTTCAACATACTTAATGAACACCTAGTTCTAACACTCCTAGTGAACACTTAATTCAAAACATCTGTTGAATACTTAGTTCTAAAACACTTAGTGAACACACTCAATTCAACAACACCAACTGAACACATCTAATTCAAAAATACTTAATGAACACATTGAGTTCAAAAATACCAAGTGAACACGTAGAGTTCAAAAATACCCACTGAACACGTTGAGTTCAAACACCAAGTGAACACATAGAGTTCAAAAATACCTAATGAACAGGTTAAGTTCAAAAACACTTATTATTTTGTCTCACATCAACTATTTCATTTACCCATGTTCTACCCAACATATTTGTAGATGCAAACACATATACAGTTTAAATCTTATAAAACCTGTATAAAACATTATTTCAACATCCATCTCAATAAACAAACAATGTATAAACACATATCACGTACTTCATAGCAAATACTTCATATCTATGTGGTAGAAGAAAGTAACTACACACTCACTTGTTAAGACGATGCTCGGATAGCACTACGACTCTTCGAGTAGAAATTGTCTAGTGAAACCGGGATGCTTTCTTGAAAACCGGGTTTCTCACGGGCAGAGTTTCGGCTCGGAAACTTTACTTCTCGAGATCCTCAGGGCTTCGGGACTTGCTTCGGGTATCGGGAATGATACCGGGGTTTCGGGGTATAAGTTTCACGCAAAAAGAGGAAATAACGAGTGAGAGAGAAGAATTTAAGCCCTAAAACTCGGCAGCCCACAACATTTATATAGGGGCTGATGCGTGCGATTACGTTGGGCATAATCCCTCTACAAGCAGTATGTTGGGCGTACTAGCTCGTCGACATGTACGCTGGGCGTACTCTTCGGATCAGACTGGATGCGTCATGGTCTCGGACCTGAGACACTCGAGTGGTGGGTCAGTTTGACGTGGCCCATTCCGATCCATGTATACGGGTACGATGGGCGTACTCCGCATTTCAAAACTTCTAAAATTCGTATCTTTCGCATACGAGTTCCATTTTTGACGCTCTTTATATCCACACGTAGGTGAGACTATGTTCTACAACTTTCATTTAGACTATGTTGGCTAATTTTGAATTTATTTTTATTATTATATTTTTAACAGGCTGGGACAGGAAAAGTCCGTTAAAAATTCATAACTTCTTCATCCGGCGTCCGTTTTCGTCTGTCCTTTTACCTTTGGACTACTATCGACGAGATCTTCAATTCTCGTTTAGATCGTTTCGGTTAGAAACCACTCGATATCATATTCGAACTTTGGGTTGCATACTACTAAGTCGAAACTTCGAAAAATCATAACTTCCTCATACGAAGTCAGACTTAGACGTTCTTGTTATGCACGCTCTCGGTTTAACGTATTCTACAACTTTCATTTAAACCACTAAGGTTAAATATCGCTCTATCGTAAATTCGCTATTTATGTCACGTAGTGTCGTACCGGATCTATTGCGAAACTTCGACGAGTCATAACTTCTTCGTTATAACTCGGATTTCAACGTTCTTTTTATGTACGGAAACCTTGTGACATATACTACAGCTTGGTTAAGATTATATATTCAAAACACTCTTCTATCAACAAGCCATTTTTTATGCTTATCGTCTCTAAATTGACTAGCTCTGATCTACGAGTGTTACATAATTAATAAATTAACATGAGATCAATTGTTATATAATTGATTTGTTAATTTATATGATTAATAAATTAATAAGAAATCAACTAGAATTAATTAATTATTAATCATAGTTAATCTGAAATTAATTTGAGATTACTTGGAATTAATTGAAGGATGTAGTCTTTAAAAGAATTAGTTTTACCATTCAAAAAAGCTTAGCGGCACAGCTTGTTGCCCGTTTGTCATCTCACTCATTGTACGATGACAATTAAAATTTTATTTGGTTAAAAGAAAATTAAACCAAAAAAAAATTATAGTTGAACAAAAGAAGCAATTCTAGAATCATCCAAGAGGTGAACAATTTCAGGAGCCTTCTTAGGGTTTCCAGAAGCCTCCTGGATGCAGATAAGGAAATGATTTGAACATGAATTAAATCTATTAGTTAATTATTCAAATTTTGCTTTGTCCCTAAGTTACCTAAACTATAGAAGGACCCATTATAGCCTCAATTTTGTTTATGCTCTTCCCATAAGGCTTAGGAATGAAAATTATACCTCCCCTCTCTCTCCTCTTCATTCTAGGATTTCTAGGTTTTGGGTGTGAGCCACTAGAGACACGAGATTTCTGTTGCTTGCTTTCCAAGGTTTTCAAGAAGGAGATTGAAGTGATTTGTTTACTACAACAAATAAAAGCTATGTGACCCTAATAATTCTATTTGATTAAACTAGGGATTTAATAGGGTTCAAGTTAATTTTTGTTGTTCATAGCATGTTACATTCAAAGTGTAAAAGACATAGATCCTTTTGGTTGCATGTGTCCTTAAATGTTAAGTAAATTCCGCAAGCACATTGTTATTGAAATCTATAAACCCCATCAGTGGTATCAGATCCTCGGTGTGTCTTAGATTGTTTGTACATAGGATGAACTTGAACAAAATCGATTTTTGTGAAAAACTGTTTCTCACTTCGTGAGCGTCTGCCTCTCACGACGTGAAAACTGCCAAATCTTGTATTTCGGAATTTTCTACCTAATTTGATTTATTTGGTTGTTATTTTGTAGTTATCACTTTTAATATCTGCCAAATCCAAACTTTGCTTATATTGGATAATTAATAAAACCTTAAATGTTATGAGATATCCTTTGACTATATAATAATTGATTATAAGATTAGTTAATATTATCCTCATGGATCTTATTATTAATTTAATTAAATGATTAATTAGAGACAAATATTAAATCCATAAATTGGTTTGAGTTTAATTAAATTAAAATTTTAATTTTATATAATTAAAAGATTAAACCTTGTATTTTTTTCAAATGTTTTAAAATACATCTTATATTATATATAATTAAAAGTTTAATATATTATAGGTATAAGACAAATTAGTCAAATCGCTAGTATGCCTCATTCACAAAGCCATACTATATGGGAGTTTAAGAAAGCCACCTATAAAATGACCAACATTGGCAATCTATTCTTACCAGTAGCTCTCTTGTGTGGTGGAGGGTCGTCAGCCGAACGGATTTGATATGACACAATCTCATTAATAAGTATAATGATATAAAGTAACTTAGCCTTATAAAATCTCACTCATAATTACTTTAGCAAAAATGTGAAAATTATGCTAATCCATGAAAAACATGATGATTTTTATACATAACAAAAATCATATTTTTAGGGGGGAAAACCCTAAGTTTTCATGCACCCTAAAGGATCTATGTTCTCATTATGATTTGCAAACAACAATTTGAATTCAAAAACCTAAAGTAGATTGCTATTTTCGAAAATAAGAAAGGGTTATTAAAAACATACCTTTTAGTTTATTGTTGTAAATAAACTTGAATTCCTTCTTTGTAGATCTTCAGTAAGCTAGCACCAGAAATCTCGTACCTCTAATGGCTCACACCCAAACACTAGAAGTTGAAGGCTATTGAAGAGAGAGGCGAGGGGAGCGGATTTTCGGATCTAGGGTTATTTAGAATGAGTGTCGAAAATATAAGGCTATAGAAGGGTTTATATAGGCGATCAAGGAAAATTGGATAAGGCTAGTTTCCGTGGATAAGCCTTATCACTTTGCTTTCCACCCAAGTTTCCTTAAAGCCCAAGAAAGGCTCTAGAAACTATCTAGAAGTCTTCCTAGAATTCGTTTGTTTGGGTTTGGGAAGGACCCGACTTGATTGGATTGCATCCCTTGGAGTTTATTTCTGCATTATCTATTTTGATTTACTCTGATGTTTTGAGAGATAAATTTTACTCTGTTTCGGTTTGTGAACAATGTTTATGTGATTTGGGTGTTTTAAAAACAAGTTTTTACTTAGTATGTTTGAGACGTTACATAACAGCTTTCCCTTTCCATGTTCTTTTCCCTTTCCATCGCCTACTACTTCCGAATTGCGTTTTGATAATGAATTATACCGTTGGTTGTGTTGGTGGTATTTGTGTGGTTGTTTGTGTTTGGACATTGGACATCGAAGAAAAAGTACCGAAAAGGTTTTGTTGTAAATTTGGGTTTTGGCCAAAAAGTTTTTGTTGAATGTAAGGAGATGAAGGAAATTGGATCGGATGTGAGGTGGGATTGAAATAAGTCCATATATAGTATTTGTGGTGTACTTTGAAAGTTTAATATTATAATATGTCTTGTATCCGATGAATCCAATAGGAAAGATTGTGTTTGCTTGTGGGTTTGTGTTTGGTGGAGCGGTGTTTGAGTTTTGCTCTATTTTTTTTGGTGGAAGAGGTATTGAATTGTATAAAACGTATAGAAAGAGAAAAAAAGAATGGTGTGAAGAAAAT
The DNA here is from genome assembly GCF_051521515.1 of Lactuca serriola. NCBI lineage: Eukaryota > Viridiplantae > Streptophyta > Magnoliopsida > Asterales > Asteraceae > Lactuca > Lactuca serriola. The sequence continues at coordinate 91,609,614 of NC_136411.1, read as the reverse complement.
GGGATAAAACGGTATGTGTGCGTTTATGTGTATATATATATATATATATATATATATATATATATATATATATATATATATATATATGCCGTTGTGGAGGTGCCATGTCGGCTCCTCCACGACGTTATTGTCCTATACCGGCTCGTCTAATACATCATATAATGCAATATACAAAATAAACATCTCCCTGAAAATAAAGATTTTATTTTTGATGATAGGTTATTTTCACATTTACACTTGTTCCCTTCAAGTAATTATGATCCAATAGTTTTCATCATTTATAATTTTAAAGTTAAATTATTAATATTTTATACATTGTAATTTGGCTATCTTACTATATTTTAAAGTTATATTTTTGGTTCCTCACATAATTTTTTTATAGTTTTCATTTTTGTTAATTTTCTTAAGAGATAGTTTCAAGCCTTATTTTCGTCCACCACATCCATACATAATATTTTAGATCGAAACTTTATTCAATATTTTTATGGTCCATTTGATATAAAATAATTGTCACCATATTATATGTGGACTGTTGACATTTTGTAGATCAGATTCTATATACGAATTGCAAAGAAGTTAATCTTGCATGTTAAAGTTACGTGTTAATTTGTTACTTACATAATTTCTTTTATAGTTTTCGTTTTTATAGTTTCCATTTTTATTAGTTATCTTAAGATACACTTTCAAACCTTATATTTGTCCGTGCCTCCATATATAATTGTTTGGATCAAAACTTTACTTTGATACTTTTATATTCCACTTAATATGGTAAAAATGTCACCGTAGTGTATGTGAATTGTTGATATTTGTAAATCATAGGAATTTCAAAAGAGTTACCCCAGACATTAAAATTACATTTTGGTACCTTTCAATTTTATTTTATACTTTTCATTTTTACTAATTGCAAACGAGTTGCAAGACGACTTAAATGCTAGTTATATTTTATTTGAAAAAAAAGCCTACACTTATTTTGTCCCTTTATTTTGCCAGATTATTTTTAATTTAATAGGTGCTAAAATTGATTGTTTATCATTAACTCACTTGACGTAATATATATTTTTAAAAATAATATCCAATTTTCTTAAATAAACTCTCATTTATCTAAATATTACGAAGACTTCCAAACCATTATATAAGCTGTAATTCCAGTACAATATTACTTCATAAAATACATATAATGTTACTTGAGATGAGAAGCAACAGTTAAACAGAATAAAAAATAATTATTAAACTGAATATATATATATATATATATATATATATATATATATATATATATATATATATATATATATATATATATATATATATATATATATATATATATATATATATGAAAAAGTGAATATACCCACAAAGTATGTTGTTTTGTTTGATATATTCATTATAATGTTCTTAAACTCCAATCCCTAAATTGATTTACTTTCAAAATTTTTGAAATTTCACTATTATTTTCGTCTTACATCAAATATTTTTGCCGAACATCTACTAGGCTATATATATTATAGTTGACTATGAAAATATTTAAGAGGAAGATAAATGTGGAATTTATAAAAATCTTGGAAATAAATTAAGTTATAAATTGAATTATAAGAACATTAGACAATTATAATGTATATATGATACAAAACGGCATCGTATGGTGAGTTTGAGTACCTAAGCTTATATATCCTTAAAGGTATATTCAGTTTTCCCATATATATATATATATATATATATATATATATATATATATATATATATATATAGTTAGGTTCAAATGTTTTCACTATCTATTGTGTGCCTGTATCATTGATTCTGGACCAATCATTTTAATTATTTTAAAAAAGTAATTAATGCTTATTAAATGCTGAAGATGTAATTAATATCTATTATATATCTTCAACATGTAATATGCATTAATTATTTTCTTAAAATAACTAAAATGATTGGTCCAGAATCAATGATACAGGCACACAATAGATAGTGAAAACAAAATAACCTATATATATATATATATATATATATATATATATATATATATATATATATATATATATATATATATATATATATTTCTTTTTCTTTTTCTTTTTCTTTTTTTCTTTAATTCTATCATACATAGAATTACATTTCTTCTTGTGAATCTTAATCTACAATTGAGTGATTGATACCGCATTGTGATCATGTTTGCTAAGATTGTTTGGTAAAGAGTGTCAAGAATAATATTTATATTCGTGTTATTCACGAAAAGGAAAGTATTTATAAAAAATACAAATACTAAAGATTTATTTTGTGTTAGGAATTCCGCCGATTAATCGGTCTTGATGAAAATGATATAGTAAATGCCTTTAAGTTGTAACCAACAATTAAGTCTACATAAAGATATCAATGCAACATTTAAATGGATGTTTGAATTTGAAGTTACACTTTAATATTATAACATGGTGTCTTTTTGTTGAAGTAACTAAGGAGAATGTTACTTTTTTATTTCTTTTTCCAATTAAAATCATTTTAAAGTAACTAAAACAGAATACATGTGTCCAAAAGATGATTGTTTTCAAAGAGTACAAAACTTTCTTAAGAACCACGAGAAAGTTAACATCATCGTTGCGATGCTTGGTAGAAGACGACTATTATTTGTACCCTTAGGTGTTGTAAAGTTCGATTTACTCGGATCGGGTATGTATTGAAGCGATTTTCTATAAAAAAATTTGGAATGGCCGAATTTTATAAATTAAAACTAGCGAGAAGCTAGAGAGAAGAAACAATTACATTACAATAGTAGCTAAAAAGGGGTTATGAAGCCACTCGTTCCAACGTAACTTAACTTTGCTACATCTGTTAGAGATCCAAAAGAAATACTTCTCAACAACTCCATTAAAAAGAAGAGATTTCTTTGGTAAAACCGTTCCAAAAATAGTTATATTGCGAAAATTTCATATGCACCAAAAAGAAGTGATAATGGCCGCATCAAACACCTTCCGTTGACCTCTCCACAAATTAACAGCATCTGACCAATTGATTAAAGAGTGCACCAAAAGCTGATCTGGAAGAGATAAGCTCCACCAAATAGCGATCTTGTCCCAAATATCTATTAACTCGAAACAACCTGTAAAAATATGATCAATAGTCTCCACTGCACAAGTACAAATTGGGCACATAATTGAGGGAACCAAAATGCCTCTATTAGATAATCTCTCCCTCGTAGGAATACTAAAACGTTGAACCCTCCAGATTAGAATATTGAGTTTAATAGGGACCCAATTATTCAATCTAGTAACCATATCTCCCGATGTAACCAAACCACTATCTAGGGCATAACGAGCTGACAAAACATAGAAAGTGTCAGGAATATCAAGAGATCAACCCAGCCTATCCGGAACCTGCTGAAGTTGAACATCCTGCATCAACTCCAAAAACGAGTCCCACTGAGCTTTCTCTATACCTCCTCTAGGCATACGTCTAAGCTCTTCCGTATTCCAACCAATTAAAAAACGATCCTTGACATTGGTTATACGGTGATTATCTAAAGCAAACACTCCATGGAAAGAAATAGCAAGAGGATTATCACCCTTCCAGGTATCATGCCAAAAAGTTGTATAAGCTCCATCACCAATTATAATAGAAAATAAATTATGGAAGTTAAAACCCCGGTCTTTAAGATTATCAACCATCCTTGTAATACCATTCCAAGGACCCATCGAATATCTCCTCGGGAGCAAAGGAGCCGAGAAATCACCCAACCTATATAAATTTTTTACCACCCTAACCCATAATAAATTCGAATTATGAAAAAAATACCACTTCCAACGGAGCAGTAGAGCCCTATTAAAGGAAAAGAGACTACCAATCCCCAAACCTCCAACTTATCTAAGAGCAAGAACTCTATCCCATCTAATCCGATACATACGACGATCATCCAAATCAGCTCCCCAGAAGAAAGAAGATCTCAATCTCTCCAAATGATTTATCACCGTTACAGGGACAGGATAAATGGGCATCAAGTAACTACCAATAGAATCCAAAACTGACTTAATCAAAGTCATCCCCCCCCCCCCCCCCCAAAAAAAAAGACATTTAGCCTTCTAAACCACCAATCTGTTATGGAAAGAATCAATAATAGGACCCTAAGAATCAACTCTAGCCATATTCTGACCAACAGGAACTCCCATATGTATAAAAGGGAAAGAGCTTGGAGAACATCCCATACAATCAGCCATAAAAGAGACTTGGTTAACAGATACCCCCACACTATACAACTTACTTTTAAGAAGGTTGATTTTCAAACCTGAGGCCAAAAAGAAGCAACGAAGAATACAAATAATATGGAGAGCATTCTCATGATCCCAGTCTGCCATCAGGACAATATCATCAACATAAAGAAGATGAGAGATAGTAATTCCCCCAATCGTAATTCGCCTGTAAGTATTGGCCAAATGGGCCGGAGTCAGGGCCACATGCAAACCCTCCATGGTCAAAACAAAAAGAAAAGGAGATAGGGGATCACCGTGTCTCAGACCTCTAAACATATGAAATTCCTGAGAAGGGGATCCATTCACAAGCACCGAGACAGTAGCAGAAGAAAACATCTCCAAAATCCAATTACACCGCAACGAGCCAAACCCCCGTAATTTGCATAATCTCCAACAAGTAATCCCATGATAAAGAATCATAAGGTCATCAACATTATTGCAATGCTACTAATCTTTCAATTGCGACACATCAATTTTGCAATGACTACTCACATCAGTGCAATAACACTCATCTTTCAAAAATGGTCCCCATTACCATATCAATTATTACTATATATATATATATATATATATATATATATATATATATATATATAATATTAATATTTACTTAATAATAAATAAACATAATTTTAATTATTATAATTAAAATAATATTTTTAGAATAAAATAGCAAAATAATAATAAATATTAAATTTATTATACTTTATTAGTTATTTAAATATTAAGACGTTATAAAAAACATGAATTACAAAACAAATATTACAAATCTCTTCAATCAAATTCGTTTGTAGTTGGTGATTTATGGATCTGTTACGAATTTTTGAATGACTCCAAAGATACATTTCATATAAAGACGCTATATACATAATTGGTAATTATCTTTACATTTTAATAATATTTATAACCACATTACAATAATTTACATATATACTACGTTTTAATAATACAAATATAATAAAATAATCATAAATAACATATATCATAAAAAATGTATTATAGTAGAATCTACTCTAATAAATGAAAGTTTTTTTGCCACTTGTCACTCTTACATTAATTTGGACACATGTCATTTTTTAGTATTTTTGAATAAATGTTTTTTCCACTTGTCATTTTCTCATTTTATATCATTTCTTAATTAACAATCAAATTTACACATCAATTAATAATTGTCTTAGTTAAAATAGTCAACAAACTACAATATTACTACTTATATATTGTATGTAATATGTTTCCTTTTAAATTTAAATAAATCTTTGTTTAAATCTTCATATATAAAATTTTTTATTTTACCAAACCCATATAACATATGAGTCTCACAACTAATATATAACTAATTAGTTAATGATGAAGCCCAACTATCTGAACTGCAAGGCTTTCACATGTTGCAAGATATATAAGTTTAGGTGACAACTAAAATTCATTTGCAAGGCGTTGCAATAAGATGTGGATGCTCTAAGCTTTCTCAAAATCCACTTTTAAAATCAAAAGATGATTTTTAGAAGCCTTACTCCAAGACACAACCTTATTAAAGAGAAAAGAACTATCTAAACTATGTTGCCTTTTATAAATTGGTCAAAAACATTGGACTTGTTCAAATTGGTTAAACTTGAAACAAAACCATTCGAATCGCCAGTCGTGTTTACAAAAAGTAGATCAAACATGGAAATTTTGATTTTTTAAATATCAACTCTAATTGTTAAGAAGTTAATTTAACATATATTATATATTTAATTATTTTATTAAACCTTTTATAGTTTAATTTCATTTTTTTCAATTTAACATAAATAAATGGAAAAAAAGGATAAAGCTACGGAAAAAGGATTACTCTGATATTAAATAATTAATATCAAAATTTCAAGTTTAACACTTTAAAATTTGAGCAGATATTTTGTTCGTTTTTTTCTTATAAAAATGAACTTACAATATCTGTCATATATATTTAAAAAAAAAAATTATAATTTAGTCAATCTTAACATTTTCCGCTAGACCGAACACTCATTACTCTTCAATTGACCAATATATAGCCTTTAACAATTTTTATAATATTATTACAACAAAACTACAAAATTGGTCCCTGTGGTTTGCAAAAAACTTTAGATGGGGTCCAAAAACTTTCCAACTTGCATAAAAAGTCCAAAATCAAAACTTTTCCTTGGTTTTGATCCTAAAAAAATGAAAGAACTATTATGCCCTTATTATTCATTTTCACATTTTTTTTATTTACTTATATATTTTAATAATTAAAAAAAAGAAAAAGAAAAAAGAAAACACCCTACCCCACACCCATCGATGGTACCTTCCTCCCCCCCTCTCTCTCTTACACACACATACACTCGACTTCATCTTCTTCGTCTTCCTTCTTCACCACCGACTACATGTCCTCCATCCTCTCTCCACCATCTTCATAATTGACTTGCATCCTCCTCCCTCATCATGTGTCGCCTACATCATCTTAATTCCCCCTTGTGGCCTAAAGTTAATATATGTGAATTCAGATAGATCAGCCATGGCTCACCATCAAGAGGAAAATCGGATTAGCCATAGCCAACCGTCTCCATCAAAATCTGTCCAGACTCTTCCTCCTTTCCCTCCGTCTGCCACCTATGTCATCCAGTAACTAGCAAAACTAGAAAATATATTACATATCGATAATTATAAGCTTAAAAACCAAACCTAAATCTCAAAATTTGTTCATTAAAAGTGTGGACTCCTGGCCTTTGGAGAAAAGCAACCGGTCGCCGGAGAAGACAGAACGGTGGATAAGAGAAGAGGGGAAATGGTTGTTAGATGTAATTGGGTTGCACTATGATTGACATCCTCACCGGAAAGCAAGCGTGGAAAGACAGGGGGAGTAGAAACCCTCTGTCAAATCGGGTATTATGAGGAATCTATGAAAAGGAAGAGGGGAATGAGGGGTTTTTCGATGGGAAGGAGGGAGGTATGAAGTGCCAATGAGGGTGGGGTGAGCCGCCGGAAAAGACGAAGTTGAGGTGGGTGGTTTCGTTTGGGATGAGAGAGAGAGAGAGAGAGAGAGAGAGAGAGAGAGAGAGAAAGAAAGATAGTGTGAAAGGGTATGTGATTCTATTTTTTATTTTTTTATAATTATCAAATGGGGTGGGATTTTATTACTTATTTTTTATTATTATTTAAATACTTAAGCAAATAAAAAAAGACAAAACTGCATTAATATTTATAAATTAAAAATATAAAAAATACAAAAAAAAAATTAAAGGATAAAACAGTCAATTCAAGTGCTCCATGGACCAAAAATACAAATTTTTCTTAAGTTTAGGACCAAAAACCCATCAAAACTTTGATTTTGAACCTTCTGTGTAAGCTGAAAACCTTTTGGACCCCATCTAAAGATTTTTACAAACCACAAGAACCAAATTTACAGTTTTGTCTGTTATTACCATCCACATAAATACATATTATATTAGTTTTACACTTATATATGTCATATCAAAGTTTTACAATAATATTTACATTATTTTAACACTAACACTGTTTTAGAAATAGTATTTGGTATAATATTATGTCAACAACTAAAGGTTTAATATCTTTGACAATTATAATTAAAATTATTTAATGATAAATTAAAATGAATATAATTATTTATAATTTGAATAAAATAATTATAAAAATATATAATGGTTATTTATAGTAATAATTAGTTTAAAATAAATTATTAAACATGTAAATATATTAGTTTGTAAATGAACATAAATCACAAAACATCATATTTTGAGAAAACATTATATGTCAACCACAAACCCCGACTCTAGCACTTGGTTTCCTCATTTAGTCATATTAGTGTGTTTTCCAAAACAAAATATGTTGAAACTTTGTACTTTTGAGAAAAGCTTCTTATGATTTATATATCATATTAAATTGGTGAATGTTTTAGTGCTTCCAATCTCTCTAATCTAATAAAAAAAATTATGTTTTTTTGTCATGTGTCATTTTATTAGGTCTTCTAATTAATGTTATGTCATTTGTCAACCTATTTATTCTCACTTTTAAATTTCAAATTTTAAATTCTCTTCTCTAATTACATTAAATTAATAACATTAAAATAAAAATTAAAATAAATAAGGTCACGTATTTATTTAAATCAACAATTATAATTTTATATATTTAAAATAATATCTCTTAATTAATAATTTATTTAAAATAATTGATTAATAATTTTATTATAAAAGTTTATTTAATTTTGTAACCGTGGTTTTCACGGGTTATGAACTAATAGCTCTAATAAACATCTATGACTCTTCTTCATAAGCAAAGATCCGCTCACTTGATCTCCTTAAGAAGGTTATATTTACACACTAGGTGTGAAACCCGTGTATTACACGGGTTTTTTTAAAAAATAAAAATTTAATATGAATATATAAACATTAAATATTTTATAAAATAATGTTTTCCATAACAAAATGTAATATTTTGGAGTATTTATGAAAAAAAAATCAAATTGTTTGGAGCATTTATAAGAATTTATTATCAAATTAATAGAATGATAACTTTACATATATATAACCCATTAGAATTTTTTGGAAATTTATTTTAAGAAAATGGAAATTCCCAAAAAAAATGACAAGTGGAAAATAACAATTTTAAAAATCCTAGAAAATGACATGTGTCAAAATGAAAGAGAAGATGACAAGTGGCAAAAGTATTTTCATTTATTAGGAAGGATTATTAACATCTATAAAGCTCAGTTTTTTTATAATACACGTGTATAAACTTCTTTACAAAAAGGTTTTTTTTATAGATTTCAAGCAATGTTCTATCAGCATCACATCTGACATTTAGGAATCTTAAAAACGACTTTGCATGGTTGCTTCTCAAGGAACTTGTATTAGTGTTTATGGTTCTTAATTGTATATATTAGCTATTAGAGCTTGATAAAAGGGTTCTGATCATAATCGTTCAAGTCTGTGGATAAAATCAAGGGAGATTCCAATTTCCAAACTTTGTCCTAAGGACTTGTCATAAATCGAACGCATTAAAGTTTTCCGTCGCACATTCGTTTATTATAGGTACATATCTTGGTCTATTATTGCTAATAACCAAGAAAGGTGTAATACAATGTCTTAACTATAGATTATTCATGGTCTTGTTAAGGCTTCCGGTTGCCTTTTTGCAAAAATAGAATGCAAGAACACTCATTGCACAAGGTATTATCAAGAGGTGTAAGGAAATTAATTTTACAAAATGTCTTAGAGCTTAAAAATCATCGATTCATAAACTTACTTTTGGAAAGCTCTTCTAAAACCATAATAACTTATGATGTCTCAATTTCTTTCCTTAGTTATAATTATAAAAGAGGAACTGTCATGAAGTAAAAGAGGAATGACTGACAACTTAGGGTATCTACTCATCCTTTATCTTGTGAGTTGTGACTTACATGCATCTTATACATTAGTCTTAACATACTATATTAGCACAATCCTCTATAGAAGAGAATGTATCCACATAATCTTCATATGTATATGTGATTTACAAAACAAATAGTATGTTGTTAATTTGTTATGCCAAGTTTACTCAAAATTGAACACTTGTCATATATAATATATTCTTGTGATGGTCATTATAAACTAGAATAACATGATTCAAATTGTATGTATATTACATCTTTTGAACATAATTCCGTGTATTTATTTCATTCAAGTACAATGATAAGGACAAGATATATACAGGCATGTAATGACAAATTCAAATGAAATAGTTCTTAATTCTACATGTCAATTCCGAATTTCATGTCCTAACAATATTTGGTTTCATATTTTTTTATAAATATGATTTTGTACTATGTATTATTACAATTGCACATATAAAAATGGCAAATGATTAAAAACAAAAATAGGTTGGCTATAACGACAGATTAACGACAAATATTAATGACAATGGAGTGTCAAATACACCGTTGTTGTTAGCATAGACACAAACAGTCGCTAAATCGTTCCAATTTTGGTATTAAACAAAGTTTTTTTTTACTAAAAGTTTAACTAATTAGTTCATCATGTCACTAAATCTAAAAGGAAGTGTCGCTAATCCGCCTTTAAGAGAATCAACCATATTTACTTTTCAAACGGTTAGCTCCATCGTTAATGTACCACTAAAAGTCTTCAGTGAAGATTCTTGCCATTGCAGATATTCAATTTCTAGTAATGAGTGATAAGAATGATGATTTAGACATTTAGTATGTACGAAGAGAAGATCCATGTTCCATATGGAATAAATTAAAACATTATGTTGCTATGGTATGACTTTAATCTTTTGTGAAAGTGGGGTTGGGTAATTTCTTATAAAAGATTATCACAAACGATAATCATTATGATATATTTACTTCATAAGAAGATTCACTCACAAGCAAAATCTAAGTAATGAAGTATACACCACTCCCATCCCACAAGCGAAGCAACATAGAGTTCCAAATAAAACTCCATTATTGAGGGTATGATTTGGAATTAAAATAGCCAAAAGCATGAGTGAAAAGAAAGGAATGCCTATACCAACATATTAACGTCCTACAAACAAATATTCTATAGATATCATTATCAATAGTACTTATTGCATAAACTATAGCGATAACCATTTAAGATATGTTTTCAAAAAGTTTCTTCTCCTCTTATTTGGTGGAAAGGGTTAAAAGGCCTCATATAAAATTTTTTCTTACTTAGACCATCTATACTTGTATTGCAAATAGCTTTCTAACACCACTTGCAAGTGATACGGCTAAACTATATCATCACTTTCCTTGCAGCATTTGCAAGATTTGTTGCAATGCCAAATAAGGATCGTAGACCCACTGACCCATATGTTAATTATTATTAATTACTTAATTACATAATTATACTATATAGGATATCCCTACAATAAACATATGATTTTGTAAGGATTTCAGATTTGCAATTCACCAAAATGACCATCGACTTCAAAATGGCCTATTTAGAATTTCAAACTTAGCATTTTGACATATAATATGTAATTTTCTCATATTTATAGAGACACTTGGAACAATAACAATAACAATAATAAAAGAAATATTAAAAACTTTAAAATGTTTACTTCACTGTATTTTAAAACCACAAAACTTTCTTTCAACATTATTTGAGTCATGGATTGGACATTTGTTCATTTAAGGCATGGATTAAACAAAAATAATAATTTTAAAATTCAAAAAAGCAACTAAATTGAAATTCCGAAATTTCTAATTCGAAATATTTTTTTTTTTTCATAAATGATTATTCCCAAGTATATGTTTTGTTAGAAATGTCAATCCTAAAATGTGACATGCATTTATTCGACATTTCACAAAAGTTACTACGTTTTTATAAAAATTGGATTTTGACACTTTTTTTTGTCTTAAATTGAATTTTTTTTAACCATTTTGTTACAAATCCATGTACCTAACCGGTAAACCTAGTTTTTAGTTGATGTGTCACTTGAGGATGTGGCATGCCAAATGATATGTCATACATTAATTTGTGACATCATATTTTGGCCGTAAAAATTGAAACACAAACTAAAATGTAGTGATTTTTTTTTTGTCAAAACTGAAACAAAATTAAAAACTAAAATGTAGCGACGTTTGTGATATTTAACCAAAATATGGTGATTTTTGTAAAATTTCTAAATTCTAGTGATTTTTGTGATAGTTATCCAAAATATAGTGTTTTTTTATAATAAAACTTTGAAATAACTTTTGTGACGGTCATCCAAAATATAGTGACTTTTGATAAGTTTTCGTTAATGACCATTTTAATAAATTAATTACACAATTCATTCCACTAAGAACACCCGCTCATCATTTGTACAATTCTTGTAGGTCATGGATCACCCATCCACTTGGAATTTGTGTGATGATGTTAGAGGTAGTTTTAGTATTTTTCGAGTGGGATAAAATTTACCGAACCACTGATTGCATATCGATGCTACAAGTTTTTGAAAAGGAGGAATAACACCTTATATGATGTGGCATGCTCTATGATGATTTGCGGAACTATTTCCTTCAATTTTTTTTAGATTTATGCTCGCTGCAACACATATATTTTAATCCAACCAAATAAGTAGATTAAATACCTTCATAAGACTAATGATGAAATATTCTATCATTGTCTAAAAGGTATAGTTAGGAAGCTTATGTAAGACAAGAAACTGAACTCAACCTAACATCTACTAATAACATTTATGTAAAACATCCTAAATGATTGTTTAAGATATAGTTTCTTTGATCCCATTAATTGTAATTCGAGAAGACATATGCTTAGAAAATTATTTTTCTAAGTGGGAGCGATATGAAACTTTAAAGGATAAAGAACCAAAAGCTAAATGCATCATAGTTTGAAACTAGCAAGTCAACAACAATTTGTTAAATCTGTTCAAATAGTTGATCAGAAACTAATAGAACACACAAAGATGTATTCATATATGATAAAAAAGTGTAGGTGAGTTTTCAAAGGAGAAAGCATATATAGATGGAAATCTTCATATATTTAAAGCCAACATCTTTTTTCTTATAATAAAACTACAGAGTGTGATTTCTTTATAAATCAATATGACTCTTGTGTTTTCTAGAAATCTAGTGGGAGCACAGTTTCCTTACTAGTCTTATATGTGATTGGCATACTAATTCTTGGAATAAAGATCTATACAGATAGATCAATATAACTTAAAAGATTAAGTGGAATTGCATTGATTGCCAATATCTTTAAAAGTTCAAGATATAAGACTCTAAGAGAGTTTTTCCTTGTCAATACCACATGCCAAGATTCAGAGCATACCTAATAATCCTAGCACAAAGGTTGAGCTAGATAGTATAATTGGATTCCAAATGTTTCTGCAATTGGATTCATCATATGTGACATGTTATACATGAAGGCTAGATATGTTATACGCTTGGAACATGACAAATAGATACTAGTATAATCCAAGAATAAGTCATAGGATGGTTGAAAAGAACATTTTTAAAGTAATTACGAATAACTACAAAATTATTCCTGATCTACGAAATATTTGAAAGAAAGCTAAGTGTAAACTGTTACATATATGTTAACTTTCAAATAGATTGAGATGGTCCTTGATCATAATCAGGTGTGTCCTCATTATTAATAAAGAAAAAGTTTCATGGAAAGGAGATCCAAGCAGATTTTAATTACAATCACAGTATAGAGTTACAATATATTGTTGTTTAGGAAACCACATATGAAGATGCTTAAATGAATAGTTCATTTATGACTATGATTAATCCCATTATGCTAGTATTGGTATCTAATTCATATTTCAGAACCTAAAACATTCTTAATTGTTTTCGCTATATATGTTATATAAATAAAACCAAAAATGTTAATATTCACAAAGTTTATACAAGTTAAATTTGACAAATCTACTTAAACAAAGACCCTTCCTTAGTTATAACATGGAATTCACGTCGGAGCTGTAGGACCTTGTTGTTCGAAGTGATTGAATTTGACTAAAATTTATCATTTGGATATTGGAACAGAATAAGCAACATATATTGTAATGTCTTGATATATCGGATATGATATTCTTATTAAATACGTGTTGTGTTATACATTAGCATGTTTAATCCTTGAATAACCTATTTACTCTAAATATACATATTCATTCCTATTTGTATGAGCATCTATGAAATAAGACTAATATGAGTTGGATTGATTGATTTTCATGGAGATGAAAATAGAAAAGAGCTATAACCAACTTCATAGGAACTTGATTGGATAATAAGTATCTTACATTACCTACATCAAGATCACTTCATGGATCATAATCATGAGTGATGTTTGATAAACCTAGTATCTTTGTATTCTTTGACCTGAGATATATATTTGGGACTTGGGTGTAGGAATTTTTGTACTTTGATATGGCTTAATGTTGTTCCTATTAAAAAGCAGTTATAAGGGCAATCGTTAGGTATAACATAAACTGCATGAGAGGCGTATGTAGTCAAGATGGGATTTGATCCTATTATTCATTGAGAGTTACACATCTAATGCCTTACTAAAAGTTGAACCCCATATAAGATTGATTGTGATCCATGTTTCATGTTCAACATGATGTCAATAACAAAGGGATAACTGATACAACACCTTATAACCAACTGTAGCTTGGATTTCTTGGAAATTGGTAGTTGCTATATGGCACCTCATCCTGTGTTGTTGGGGGAATTGTCTATTGCTAGAAGTCAACCAATATTTATGTCAATCTATAATGAATCTTGTGAAAATGGAAGATTGTTGGATCTATATGCCCAAGAATCATTTTAAAATGATGTTTGCCAATAACATATGATCCTATAGGGTCACACATTTAGCAAGTTGTCACTTATTGAATATTTACTAATAATTTGATTATTAATAAATATATTCAACTCTTGTATTTAATTATGGAATAATTATTATTTTATGAAAATAATATTTCAAGGGAGTAGAGAATGGTTATTAAATAATATGGTACCATTTAATAAGTCATGTAGACGTTTTTGGAATCTTTGGATTTCACTACATAGACTTGTACATAAAATAGATGATGCTTGATGAGTTGGACACATCACATCACATCTCTCTTTCTCTCTCTCTCTCAAAATTGTAGGCTTCTAATGGGTATGGGAGGTTACTTTCCAACCTCCCTCTTACATACTCAATATTTCTAACTTGCCTTACCTTTCACTTGTGTAAGGGTATGGGATTTATATATGAAGTTTAAGTATTTAATGGAGAGTAATGCTTCCAAAAGTTGCAAGTTTTTTACTTCTTTCCTTCCTATGGTTGACAACATGATTCCCTCCCCTGATCTTACTCTATTTTAAGGCTAGTGAAGAGTTTGGTGCTTTAGAATTGCTCTCCTTTAAGAATTATTTGTGATAAGTTCTTAAAGGATTAATAAGTTCCTTTTACAAGAAGAGAACTAGCATTCTTAGTGACTTGATCTTGTTAGTAGATACATTATAGAGATGCTGTATCTTGGGCTTTTTCCATCTTCATCAAATCTCTAATTTCTAATAGGGACCAAAGTCTTTAAAGGTTGTCTTCTAAACATCATATGTGTTGTTTATAATCTTTCTATGTCATGTAATTGGATCCTTGGTGGTTTTTATTTAAAATGGTCTTAAATTAAATATTATTTTCAAAACGCTTCCATTTTTGCCACTTATAGTTTATAGCTTATCAAAACTCATCATGTGATATATAGATCAAAGCAACCATTTCTTACTCAACCAACATACTCTTAAAAAAAATCCATCCTCTTTTTCATTACCTTTCTTAGTATAAGAAATAGACCTCAAAATAAAAATCCAAAACTCTATATAAAAGTTAACATGTAACCACCTGTATGAACTAGGGAAGGGCATGTCTAGCTGATAAGCTCATTTCGGATACATATATTATCTTAAAATTAAAAAAATCACTATATTTTGGATTATTGTAAATAGTGTCAAAGGTCATAACTATATGTAATATACTAATATTTCTAATAATAACATGATCCTTTTGGTTTACACGCAAGACCAAAATATAAGTAACATCGGATAGAGAATAATTATAGGGATCTGGTTTGTTAGTTAATTCACTCTTTAAACAATTAAATGAAACTTGGAGATCTAGAATTTCTAAGTGTAAGAATCTGAATGTCAAATATTTACCAAAGAGAAAGGATAATTACTTGGTGACAAAGTAATTATCTGTTATAGTTTAAATCATTCCCTTATACATAAAGACCCTTAGAACCAAATTTGAGAGAGATGATTTTGTGAAAACCCTCAAAATTTTGGTGGTGCTATCAATTCTCAAAAACCCTAGATATCACGATCTACACACCCCATAACTCTTTCTATGTGTCGTGCAATCAATCTAGAAACCCTAATACAATTAGCATTTGTGTTGGTAGTTGCTTGGTGTTTCTGGAGTTGTTGTTTGTGTCTTGGATGTGATTCCATTAGAGGGATTATGTTTTAGATCATTTGCATCCAATCAAAGTGGCAAGAACAATATTGCAAGCAAGGAGATCTCTGGCCAACAAAGAGGTATGTAAGTATTATCTTTCTTGTATTTGAAATAATTATATGAACAGAAGATCCTTTTAAGTTGTTGTATTAACATTTGAATACAATTATAATATGCTTCCGCTACCATATACGATTTGTTATTATGTTCAAAACCTTCTAGTGGTATCAGAGCCTTAGTTCATAGTTATTTGCACTATTAGATCCAATTTAAATCTTGTTTACATGTTAGAATTTTTAGAATTAGGGTTTTTGAAGGTTAATTTTTTTTTTCTATGTACATTTTAATTACTTGTTCCCTAAGCTAGGTTTTGATGGTGATGGGATGTCAAGTCCACCAAGGAAATTACACCCTTTGTTTGCAAATAAAATGTAATATAATGGTAAAAAGAGGTATCGATCCTCAGGGAAATGATTGTATTGAATCACCAATGCAATCCAATAGAACTAGTGTAATAAAACTAACTAACTACAATTAAACTAAAGGGGGGGGGGGTGTTGTGATTGCTTGAAAACTAGAAGACTTGAGTAACTAAAAAGCTTGCAATTAAGCAAGATGGTGAGATGCTCAAATATTGGAGAGAATTGGTCAACCAAGGCAATTTAACAAAATGAACATTTGTGTGTTTATCATTAGGATTCAATATGAAGCTTATCATTCATCTCAAATTGGTTATAGCAATCATGAAGCATGATATGCCAAGATTCCTCATAGGTAGTATGGAGGTTGGGGAAGCCCACAACATACCTTCTTAATCAAAATCAATGATTCAATTGAAGCAATTGAACTCAAGAAAGTTGATTAGCCTTAAGAATGAAGGAATCCCCAATTCCTAGAGGATGTCAATGCTTACACATCCATAAAGGACTCATGATTCATAAGATAGAGATGATTTCTACCATCATAAAACACTTGCTCTAAGTAAATTCAATGATTCAATGCTAAACCAAAGAAATAAACCAACAATTGCTCATTCAAGTACCAAGCTCATGATCAAAGTATTAAACAAGCATAAGAAATATGAACTAGAATGATAAACATTAGATAAATGACAATTAAGCATGAATCCTTCAAAATCCACAAATATCCAAGGGTTTTAGCCAAAGTTAACCAATATAACGAAACTAGGCACTCATGGAAGCAAAATAACAATCACAAAGGGTTTTTGCATCAAGAAACTAACAATTGGTAGAAAGATGAGAATAATGTGTATCAAGCTCCCAAAAATCACCTCCAATGATCTCTAATGGCGGAAAATCAAAGTCTCAGCTGCTAGACCTATCCTGCAAAGTAAATGGTGAGCAAAATGACCAAAATGCCCAAAAGTGTGTACTTGTGCGGGTACCCTCGCAGATTTACACGACTGAGACTCCACCCTCACAAATGATGCTGGAATGCTATTGGCTCTTTTTCTCCACTACACCACCCCACTTCTCAAGATTCCATTGGTCCCCTCTATACCTCACATGATTCATATTTGGCCAATCATCTTAAAGCTTTAAAATATTGTTAATTTAAGCTCAAAATAAGAATCCAAGACCCATCTTCATAAGCCCACTTCATCCAAGTCTTCAAGTTTTTAAGCCCAATTCTCCTTTGATGGATCCTTAAAGCCCAATAACGCCTCGAAAGCCCACAAAGCCCGTCTCGGAGCTAATCCACAACCACAACGAGCTCCAAAACCCTGCAAAATACCTCATGCAAAATAGAAATTACCCGATACGATCCATGATAAAGAAAATAAAGAATATACAATGCAATACTAATAAAAAGAGCTAAAAGTACTAAAATAAAATATATAAAAAGGAAATAAAATAAACTATCACATGGCCATAACCTTAAACCTAAATCAATCGTAAAATTTTGGTGTATCGTTGGTTGCGGAGTGCCTCCTTTAGGGCCTCACGCGATACTCAAGCATATCTTGAGTCGGGGATCACGTGTTTTTTGCATGGTTGATCCACCATCTATTTCATGATCCCTGACATCCCTATCATGGACTGAGATGAACATAAACAAAATTAGCATCCTATTTACCACAGTCATTGAATCTCAAAGATCTAGAGATTTCATAGTGATTGAAATTGATGAATAATGTTGCCTACCTAAATAGCTTCATGGTTTGATTATGAGCATCCCTCTTCACATCATAAAGTGAAATGTGGATCTTAGCCTTGTTAAATATTTTTTTTATGGGTAATTATTGTTAATTATTAATCATATCAAACTAACTAAAACTTTCTTTATAGATTTTTGTTCCGTATAACAATGTGAACACTCCTCGTCGTCTTCCTCCTCCACCACCACCTCACTCAACGCTCTCACAACTCTCCATGATATCAAGGGAGAAAATCATGGGACCTAATTATGTTGATTGGATTTGCACCTTGAGGATCACCATAAGATATGAGAACAAAGAGTATGCTCTTGACGAGGATATCCTCGAACTTTCTAATGATGTTACTGATGAATAAGTGGTTGCTTATGATAAGCACTATGATGAGTCAAATAAGGTTACTTTCCTTATGTTAGTGACCATGTCCTCCGAGCTCCATAAGGATTTGAGAATGTTGGGGCGTATGACATAAATTACCAACTCCAAGAAATGTTTCAGGAGCAGACAAGGCAGGAACGATTTGATATCATGAAGTCCCTTATGACATACAAATTTCAAGAAGAAGCATCTATGTGTAAGCACATTCAGAAGATAAAATCATACAAAGACAAATTGGAGAATCTATGTGTCTAATTTACCAAAGAGTTAGCCATTGATATGGTACTTAACTCGCTTACTGGTTTATACTAATAAATCATTATGAAATACAACATCAAGAACTTGGATAAGACCTTGATGGAGCTACAGGAAATGCTTAAAACTGTCGAAGTGAGTATGTTGAAAACTTGTGACTCAAGCTCCATCGCTCTTGTCTTTTCCATTGGTCATGGTGGGAAGCTAAAGCTCGGGGAGCTTAAAATAATCATAGGAAATAGACGTATTGTTGATGCTATAAGGATTGGGGACAACGAGCTTATGCTGACTAGTGGTGTTTCAATTAGATTATTAAATTGTTGCTACTTGCCATAAATGGCACGAAACATTATATCATTTTACGCATTGTTTAAGGATGATTTTCGTTTTTATTTTAATAATGATAATGAAAATATTTCCCTTTACAAGCATGTTTGTTTTTACTTTAAAGCTAGTCCTTTCATTGGTATATATGAAAGTGTCGTCTGCATGAGTAAAAATGATAATATCATCTTAAATATTGATTCCTCTGAAAGTGTATTGGATAAACCATGTTTGTGGCATTGTTGTATTGGCCATATAAACACGAAACATATTGGCAAGCTCTAATAAGATGGGATCTTGGAATCATTTGGCATAAAGTCGAATAATGTGAAGGAATCTTGCTTATTGGGCAAGATGAAAAAAGCACAATTTCATAGGAAGCTGTGAAAGAGGCATGGATTTCTTAGATCTTATCTACATGGATGTGTGTGGACCATTCAAATTCGCAACAAGGCATGATGAACAATAATTTATTATGTTTACTAATAGTTTTAGTAGATATAGCTACATTTATTTGATTAAAAAAAGTCAGAAACTTTTGATGTGTTCAAAGAGTTTCAAAATGAAGTAGAAAATCAACTAGGTAAGACGATCAAGATGCTCTAATCCGATAGAGGTGGAGAATATCTAAGACTAGAATTATATGATAATCTTAGGAATTATGGAATAGTATCACAATTATCTCTTCCAAAAATATCATAGATTAATGGTGTTGCTGAGAGAAGAAATAAATTTTTTTTTAGATATGGTTCGATCCCCACTCAAACCCTAGCCTCCCTTAGGAAGCTTTGCTCATTTTGGTGTTCTTGGTACACTTTGAAGGAAGATCACCCCAAGCTTAAACCTAACTTGTCATCAAGTTAGAACAAGACTAAAATGAGCTCGGGATGAGCTAAACTAAAAAGGAAAAAGAAAGATCCCATAGAACTTTGTTAACATTAGTCAACATGGTCAGAATTAGTCTTTATTAGACCCTACGGATCTTCAAAATGTTCTCTGTTTTAGAGCCAAAAACCACATTCTCGAACCACTTAAAGGGCGAATAAATCACGGCTGGATGTAGTCGCGGTGTGCAACACAAAGGAAACAGAGGATGTCCCCAGTGGGGGCACTTTAAATCACCAATGTAGACTATAGTGCGTGAAGGAAAGGTGTCTCTTGACACATGATGATTCCTACATTTGTCAAGCTAAAGTGTATAATATGAAATGGGGTTTTGCAGCGCGGCCTCCGGGCAAACATCCGACTTCAGAGGCTTCTCCCTTGTACTCTCCTTTACAATCCACCGTCTCATCGTCATAGCCTTTTCTCACCAAAAATCAAAAATAAAATAAATTCTACTCATCCTAAACCTAAACCTAACAACTTAAATCTTCAATCTTGAGCTTCTGTTTCTTGAAACTCTTTGTAGCTTTTTTTTTTTGAAGAGAAGTCTTGAAATTGGATTCTTGTTCTTCTTTTGTGTTGCTCTTTTTCTTCATTTTCTTCATTGTTTTTGTTGATTTTCTTTAATCTTCTTCATTGTCTCTTATTGTCTTTAATTTTCTAATTTCTTCATTCTTTTTTTTTTTTTTTGTGTTTTCTTCTTGGAAGGTCTAAGGAATTTCACCATGTAACATAAGATGGAGGATAAAATGAACACCTAATGATCATTGACAATGTGCCAAGATCAACTAAAAAGGGTGGGATATGACTCAAAAATGGGTGTTACCGAAAAAACTTTGTCCCAAAAGATGTGAATTGGGGGACCCACTTCAAAGTTCATAATGCACCTCAATGCAAGGTGTGATAAACAAAATCTAGCTAACTATCTACTCTAGACCCCTAGGAAAATTATGACATATCTTAAAAAGGTGGTGAGAATCTAACTAAGCAAGGCTCGGACAAGACTCGGGAGTACTAAGGGGTATTCCCCCCAAAACCAAGATGTGAGTCTTCAATGTCTTCATAATACCTTACCGGGCTAATCTTTGCTCGCACACATTGGTTTGACCAACCACATCCCGCCGCACCTAGACCCAATCAAGCTACCTGCATCTGACCCCCACACAAGCGGTCTTAAAGTGGTCTGTGAGGCTCAAAACGTGTCCCATTTATCCAAAACAAGGAATTCCTTATCAAGACTTGGGACCACTATATGATTCGATACTTATTACTCGGCGCTATGGTACCTGTAGGGATGAGAAGACAAGAGAGAACAAAAATGCATGAACTTAAACTAGAATGCATCTAAAAAGTATGAAAATTAGAAAAGAAAGAAACAAAATATGCAATATTTTTGAAATTTTTATGCAATTTTTATGAATGACCTAAATGACTTACTCTAAATGCAACAATATACAACCTAAATGCAATCAAAAATAAAATATAAGAATACCTCGCCCCAAGCTTAAAATGAAGCATTGTCCTCAATGCTTAGGATAAGAGTAAGGAAGGATCATACCAGGATCAAGGTGGAGAGGCCCGCGGGGACGGTATGGAAGCAACACATGGATCGTACAATGATGTGTGGGTGGAGTTCTTGGCCGCCTAAATACACGTGGATGAAAGCTTGGTCGCATAAAGGAGGCATATGAAATGACTCGAAATTTTCTTATGAAGTGACATATTTGCGTGGGTACCATCGGAAGCCTTGCACGAGTGGGGGGCAGCTGCGCGCATACCATGTGGGAGTAATTTGAGCTTGGATTTTGCGCGAGTAGGGCTGGGTCACGCAACATTTGCGTGGGCACCCGCACAAGTTGTAGATTTTGACATTTTTTTTTGCAATTTTTCGCTCCACATGCTCCAGTTTTCTTCCATACTTTACCAAGATCATTGCTAAACCTCAAGATCCTTATTTTAGACCAACTTCAAGCCTAGAAACATCAAAACTTCAAGCGAAGATTATTTATTTACAATGCATTTATTTAACGTCTTTGCCAAGAGATAGCCCCGCTTCTGTCAACCTTCGTAAATCATAGTTTCCAATGTTACGTTGTCGAATTCTCCCGTGTCAAAGCCTTCATAAAACGGTTTCAAATGATGCCCTTTCACTTTGAAGATTTGGTTCATTTCCAAACTCTTGATTTCAACCACACCATGATCAAACACTTTAATAATAATGAAAGGTCCGTGCCATCGAGATCGCAATTTTCCCGGGAATATCTTTAAGAGTGAATGATAAAGAAGAACTTCTTGACCCGGAATAAAGTGTTTTTGGGTTATGTGCTTGTTATGAAATGCCTTTTTCTTCTCTTTACACCTTTTGAACCTTTTAATTATCTTCTTCTTGCCCACTTCCATCGTTGGAGGATTTAATCTTCTTTGAGCCTCTTTCCTAGGCTTGCAATAATCTCCCATAAGAATCTTGTTTGTGAATACATTAAGGCTTATCTCGTTTATTGGCTCAATCACATCAACCCGATACAATGGAGAAATGTTGCTAGGGTACCTCATTGCTTCAAAGATGTTGAAGTGAATGATCTCTCCATCAAACTCCATAATAATTTTTCCTTATGGACATCAATGATCATGTGAGCGGTATTCATGAAACGTCTTCCAAGGAGGATCATAGATGATTTGGAAGGAGTCTTCTCTTCAAGATCAATGACATAAAAATCCGCAGGAAATACTAGTTGATTAACTTGTATTAACACATCCTCCAACACTCCTTTTGGAGATACATTTGACTTGTTTGCTAATTGAATGATTACTCTTGTTTCTTCCAAAGGTCCAACATTGAGAGATTGAAAAACCGAATATGGCATTGATCGAGGCTCCAAGATCTAACATGACACTTTCGACATGCAAATCACCAATGGTACAAGGGATAGCAAATATTCATGGATCCTTGCATTTAGGAGGTAACGTCTTTTGGATAATTGCATACACGTTTGCATTGAATTAAATCTTTTCATTTTCCTTGAATTTCCTCTTCTTGGTGCACAAATCCTTGAGAAATTTTGCATAAATTGGAATTTGCTTAATAGCATTCAATAGTGGAATGTTGATTTGGACCTTGTGGAAAGTTTCAAATAATTCATTTTCTTCCTCTATCTTCTTGGAAAACGCTAACCGCGAAGGGAAGGGTGGTGATATGACCAATGGCTTAATGGTCTTGTTGGAAGATTCGGGTTGCTCAATATTTGTCACAATCGGTTCCTTTGGAGGAACTACAACCTTTTTAGGCTCAATAACAATAACTTCATCTTCTTCTTCTCTTGAAACTCTTTTAGGGTTGTTTTCTCCAAGTGTTTTCCCACTTCTCAAGGTTATTGCACTCATATTGGGGGTCTTCTGGGTTTGAGGTAGATGTTTACCCCTTTGTTCCATCTTGTTGAGAGAAGTGGCCAAGTCTTCAATTTGTGCTTGAATGTTGGGGAAGGTGTTCTTGGTCTCTTGTTGGAATTGAGTTTGGCTTTGAGCAAGAGAAGTAACGAGTTCTTGTTTACCACTTGATTGGCCTTGTTGATGAGGTTGGTTGTAATTTGGAGGTGGATGAGATGTTTGTGGATATGGAGGTTTTTGTGATGGGTATTGTGGATATTGGTGTCTCATCATAACAATTGGTGGGTTTTTCTTTGGTGGGTATGGGTTGTTTGGGTTATTCCTCCAATTTGGGTTGTAGGTGTTTTGAAATCCCATTGGTCTTTGTTGACCTTGATATCCTCTCATGGCATTAAAATCCTCCGATTCACTTCCAAGTGTGGGACATTTATTCGTATAATGCCCTGTCATTGTGCAAATACCACACACCATCAATTGTTGACCACTTCCCACCACCATTTGACTTAACACATTAGTTAAGTCCAAGAGCCTTGATTCCAAGTGTTGAGTGTTGCTAACTTCACCAACCACTTGTGGGGAATTTCTCTTTATTTTATTTCGAGTCCCAAAGTTTCGTTGATTTTGAGAAATGGTACCAAAAGGTGAGCATATCTCGTGAGGTTTCTTGTTGAAGATGTCACCACCACTTGAAGCATCAATCATTCTTCGATCTTTTTCATTCATACCCTCATAAAATTTGTGAAGAAGTAATTGTTCAGGAATGTTGTGTTGAGGACAACTTGTACACAAGTTGATGAATCGCTCCCAAAAATCATGAAAAGTCTCATTCCCCCCTTGACGAATCCCCAAAATGTCACTTCTTTGACTTGATATCCGGGAAGTGGGATAAAACTTGCTATTGAACGCTTTCAGTAACTCTTCCCATGTGTGAATAGATTCTGGTGGTAAGTTAAATAACCACTCTCTAGCTTTACCTTCCAAGGTGAGTGGGAAGGTCGTTAACTTGAAACCATCCAATGTCACATGTTCGGGCAACATGCTAACACATATCAAACGAAAGGACTTCAAATGCTTTTGAGGATCTTCTCTATCCAAACCATGGAACTTGGTGAGTTGATGTATGAAACTTGACTTCAATTCCATCCCTTGGCAGTTTGAGGGATAAACAATAGCAAGGGGTGTGTAAGTAACATCCGTCTCCATCACTTTCCTAAGTGTCAACTCTTGAGGGGGATTGGGTGGATTGGGGTTATTGGGATACAGTTGCATGTAATTGGGATGTGGTTGGTAAGTTGGATATGGGTATTGAAGGTGATTGTACATTTGTGGTGGATAAGGTTAGTAGTTAGGATATTGGTTGTAGGGGAGTTGTTGTTGTGGGTACATTGGATGGTGTTGGTAATTAGGTGGATTTGGGTAATGTACTTGTTGTTGAAATTGAAAAGCATTGTTTTGAGGTTGGTTGTTTTGGTGGAAGTTTTGGTTTTGTGGTTGTGGTTGTGGTTGTTGCTAATAGGGTTGATTTGGTTGAGGAGGTGGTTGATTCCAAGGTGGCATATCAATGATAGGTTCTTGGTGTTGTTGTCTTGGTTGTTGGGGTGATGTATTGGCATCTTGATAGTTTGGGTTTGGGTTGGAATTGTTAGGTGGAGTGTGATTCATGGATATGTAGTTTTCAAACGGAATCTCTTCAAAGGAATGACCAACAATTGGAGAACTCGATTCAATGTCGGTATCACTTGAAGTATGAACTTGATCTTCTATGTTGATTAGTGGAGAAGAGGAAGAAGCTTGAACGAGTTGTTGTTGCTTTGCTTGTTTGGCTAACTTTTTCAACCGTTTTGCTTCTTTTTCAATTTCCGGATTGTAGAGTAGTTCACCGGTTCTTTTAGACCTAGGTATAAAAAATCAAATAACAATAACTAATTTCCCCGGCAATGGCGCCCGAACTTGATGGGATGTCAAGTCCACCAAGCAAATTACACTGTTTGTTTGCAAATAAAATGTAATACAACGGTAAAAAGGGGTATCAATCCTCGGGGAAATGGTTGTATTCAATCACCAATCCAATCTAAAAGAACTAGTGTAAATAAACTAACTAACTATAGTTAAACTAAAGGGGAGAGGGGGTTATGATTGCTTGAAAACTAGGACTTAAATAACTAGAAAACTTGCAATTAAGCACGATGATGAGATGCTCAAATATTGGAGAGAATTGGTTAGCCAAGGCAATTCCACACAATGAACATTTGTGTGTTTATTATTAGGATTCAATATGAAGCTTATCATTCATCCCAAATTAGTTATAGCAATCATGAAGCATGATATACCATGATTCCTCATAATTTGTATGGTGGTTGGGGAAGCCGACAACACACCTTTTTAATCAAAATCAAGGATCCAATTGAAGCAATTAAACCCAAGAAGTTGATTACCTTAAGAATGAAGGAATCTCCAATTCCTACAGGATGTCAATGCTTACACACATGATTGTAGAACTCGCTACTCGGTTGACTACCGAGTAGCGAGTACTCGGGGAGTACTCGGATTCGCTAATTCATATAGAAATATTTTTAAGGAAATTATATGTAAAAATCATAAGTTAAAACCATAAGTTGAATGAAATATATAACAAAATTAGATATGTGTGAATACATAAAAACTAAAAAAACACACAATGGTCCCACTTCATGAATAATTATTGAAAATTTAAGATATATATGTAGTAGTAATCACATATATGTGTGTTAAATAATAAATCATTAAGTATACTATACAAATTAATCATCGAGTTAGCCGATTTTTACAACAGTGTTCGCTTCAACAAGGGGCCGATAGGGGAGTACTCGGATTTTGTAACTCGCCTCGGTAAGGGGCTGAGTAGCGAGCACTCGGACGAGTACTCGGCTAACTCGGAGAGTTTTACAACATTGCTTACACATCCATAAATGAGTTATGATTCATAAGATTGAGATGATTTCTACCATCATAAAGCCCTTGTTCTAAGTAAATTCAATGATTCAATGCTAAACCAAAGAAATAAACCAATAATTGCTTATTCAACTACCAAGCTCATGATCAAAAAATTAAACAAGCATAGGAAATATGAACTAGAATCATAGACATAAGATAAATGATAAATAAGCATGAATCCTTCAAAAACCCACAGACATTGAAAGGTTTTAGCCATGATCTACCAAAATAGAGAAATTAGCCACTCATGGTAATAGAATAACAATCACAAAAGTCTTTTTGCATCAAGATACTACCAATTGCTTAGAAATATGAGAAGAAATGAGTCTCAAGCTCCAAAGATCGCCTCATTTGGTCTCCAATGGTGGAAAATCGAAGTTATAGCTGAAAGATCCAACCCCAAGGTAAATGGTAAGCCAAATGACCAAAATGCCTAAAACTAGGCGGTTGCACGGGTACCCGTGCATGTGAGATTCCACCCGCACAAATATTGTTGGAATGCTATTGGCTCATTTTTCCTCCACTAACCAAGATTCTCTTGGTCCCCTCCATATTCCACATGATTCAAATTAACCAATCATCTTTTAGCTTCAAATATGGATGCTCCAAGCCCAAAATAATAATCCATGACCCATCTTCACAAGCCCACTTCATCCAAGTCTTTAGCTTTTGAAGCCCAAATCTCCTTTAATGGATCCGCAAAGCCCAATAATGTATCAGAAGCCTATAAAGCCTATTCCAAGTTAATCCACAACCGCAACAAGCTCCAAAACCCTAAAAAATACCTCATGCAAAATAAAAAGTCCACTGTATGATCCATGATAAAGAAAATAAATAAAATACAATGCAATATTGATAAAAAGATCTAAAATCCTAAAAGAAATTAATAAAAATAACGAAATAAAATAAGTTATCAGAAGAAGAAGAAGGTTTTGTTGCAAGAATCTAGCAAACAACTCCTGTTCATATTTGGAATCATTCTATGGACCATTTGTAAGGCTTCAAGTTCCTATCTTGATGATTGCTTCTTTATAGATCTATCTTTCCTTGAGTGTTTAGGTCCATATTTGGAGTTTATATGTTAGGATGAGATAAATTTTGCAACTTTATGACTTACATCCTTCAGATATAGGATTAGGTTGAGATTTGTGAGCCTTGTATGAGTCTTAGGCCATTTTTTCTTACCTTTCAACCTAGGGTGCGTGAAGGACATGCATGGGTCATGCATGTCCATAAAGTTTGGATTTTTACAAGCCTTTGGAGTCCCTAGTAGCTTACTGGAAAGTAGGATTTGAGGGATTAATGGAGCAAGGACTCAATCCACTAAGCTATTCACAGACAATATCCACGACATGGCGAGTGGGCTGCCACAACATGGGGAAGGAAGGGATCTGTGACTGTTATGTCTTGATATTGCCACAACGTGGTCATGAGTACGCCACGAAGTGTGGGTCAAATGACGTTGACTTTGACCATTGTCTATTTGACCTGGTTGACTTTTGGTCAAATCGCTAGCCTTAGAGTATGGGCAAAGGTTTGACCTTGGGTATTTCCATAGGTGGGTTGTAGCACCGATTTCTGTACTTTTCGAGTTGAGTTTCTTTGACTATCAGTGTGAGGTGAGTCTTCTCACTATACTATGTAGGATGCTAGTTGTCTTTATGACTCTAGCATGTATGCTAGGTGGGGTCCGTTTGTATGTTGGACAGGGGCCGTTATGTGAATTGGGTAGGGCGCATTATGTATGATGGGCGAGGCTCGATATGTATGTTGGTTGGGGCCCATTTGAATTGAATGGGCAAGGCTCGATATATTATGGGTGGTACCCGTATGGTTACTTGGTATTTTGGGGAACTCACTAAGCTTTGTGCTTTCATTTTGTGGTTTAAATATTTCAGGTACTTCTGGTTCGAAAGGGAAGGGCCCGAAATGATTGCACATCATCCCCTAGATTTTCATTCCACACTCTTTACTTGATTTACTTTGATTTTGAGAATATTTATACTTTGGTTAGTTTTTGAACAATTGGTTGTATCATTTTAGGTGTTTTGAAAATGAAATTTTTACTAATATTTTTGGTATGTTTCAAGTTGGTATCAGAGCTTTGGTTTGAGGGATTCAGGCACACTCTTGAGTATGTCTGAAATCAAAATGATGGATTGCTAAAATTTTTTGTAAGTATAACAAAAAAAATTACAAAAAAAGAGATTTTTATAAAGAAAGGGGTGTGACGCGTGCAATCAGCCAAGCTCAAGTAAGTGATTCCCAAAATACTGATACATGAATATTATGCTTTACTATGCTATTATGTGAGTGACATGCTTGAATAGGGTTAAGGATACATTCAGGAACTGCATGATAGATTTGCCTAATATATGTGTTGTATTATAGCATAAGAGGAATTAGAGGTTATGTGTTACTTAGAGTCTAGATTGACAAAGGTAATTGTTAAGTGTATGTATTAGAATTGTACAGTTTTTAGATTATATAACCTTAGAATGACTGATTTAGCTTTATTTAATGTCCCTTGTTTATTAGACAATCTATTTGATCTAGTATTGTGTATAATTTGCATGTATAGGGAAACCAGCGGTATTGATAGATATTTCTAGTAATGTAGAAGAAAGGGAGATGAGAATTCCTATGACAACCTAGAGAGTGTTGTAGTCAGATATGTATCATATTTAGCATGTGGTTCATGATAGTCGCAATAGGGAAGTGACTTAGATGATTCATGATGATTCTTGAGGAAAGTACAAATAGCTATGGAAGGTAGTATCAGGCCCGTACTACTGGAAGCACAGGATCCATACTTGAATCAAGGAAAATCACAGAGATTCTAAGGAGCTTGTATGTGAGGAAATTTTCGGGTATGTTCTAATCTTTTTCATTGTTACCTTTCAATTTGATGGTGATTACCTGAGGTTTTGGCTATAGTTTCGACACATATGTTGATGTCGAGCCGATTGATGAGTGGAAACGCGAGTTAATCATGTCATAGATCACTTGCGGTCTCTTTGATGTGATTTATGTGATGTTTGGTACCATCAAGGAGATGATTATGGAGTTGTTGGATAAGCGCTTAGGGAATGTTCATGCATAGATTGCAGCTTGTCAGTTTGGGTCATGAACTCTCTCCTTTTGGGAGTTCAAGGCTTGTGGAGCCCTGGAGTTCTTCGAGAAAAAAGACCATATTGCCAGTTGACGGTGAATTAATGACATGTGCTCAGTGGACGATTTTCTGCCTCGAGGGGTTAAAAGTGAGATTTGCGGCTTCCCTTCTTGTTGCGGGGTCAGAAATGGTATCGACTAAGTCCTCGCACAATGGCCTGGAGTGCCATAATCCAATGCCTGGTCCTGGAGGGCTGAATGCGCTATATGGGTAAGGTTGTGCCCTTTCTAACACCAATTGTTTTTAGATCATTCGGTAGTGCTGATGCCCAACAAGGGGTACCAGATCCAATGACGAGGGTTTGATTCTATCAGGGAGTAATTTTTGAGGGGGGGGGGGGATTGTCGGGGGTCAAAAATGGCATCTACCAAATCCTCGCACGATGGCCTAGAGTGCTGCAATCGAATGTCTGGTCCTGGAGGGCTAAATGCGCTATATGGGTAAGGTTTCACCCTTTCTAACACCAATTGGTTTTAGATCAACTGGTAACGTTGATGCTCAACACTTCTAAGGGACAGGGCTCGTGATTGGTGGGAGGAGGTTGGTCATGCTTTAGGGGCGGAGGCAGTTGAGGCTATGATATGGCCTGATTTCGTTGACTGGTTCATATATCCATGAATGTGAATTTTCATATAACTTGAGGACAAGTTACAATAACACATTACATTAACAATTAGATCAAATTTTGGGATCAAACACAATTATCATATAATTTTTTTCCTATTGATCTAAACAAACTCATAACAAGACAATTCATATCAAATACTAAATATAATTACTTTATTATCTAAACATTTGACAATTGCCTTTTAAATGGATGAAGACTATCATTACCAATTCAGAAAATACAATTTTTATGATTACAAAACTGTTTGTGGTAATGACTCTATCCATTTCTGGCCAAGAACTCGAAGTTTATGCACACAGGAGCACTAACTCATCGAGTACATGAACTGGACTCGCCGAGTTGATGCCTTACTGAGTGGACTTGTCGAGTGTGTTCATGGACTCGGCGAGTTCATCTGTCAGAATGCATAAAATTCATTTTTTCAGCTTTGAAAACTAGTGTGCATCAAGTATAACAGAAAGCAATCCTAGGCTTTGATACCATTGTTGGGTGTTTAGCACTATAACATTCCTATGGTGCACATGTAACCCTAGATGCTTTGGAACTATGTTTTCTCTAATTATACATGCAATTTTCAAATTCCCAAAGCATATAACTTAACTAGAATACAATTGAATATAACAACTAGTTAGATAGCTTACCTCTTGTGTAGTTCTTGGCCTTTGGAAGCTTGAGCACCTCAAATGTAATGCCTCTAATGTGTCACAAACACCAAATGCAAAGGAGGCTTTTAGAGAATAGGTTTAGCTAGTATAAAATCGGCTCACACACATATATAGAGGGGGTGCCGATTTTGACACAAGGGGGTTCAATATATAGTGTTACAAGCTCTAGGATTTCATCCATGTAACCCTAATGCACCATGACCTTCCATATCCCTAAGGCTCCATGGGTTGAAGCTCCATGGACTATCCATGAACCACTTATCCCACTCTAATGGATCTTTGGCCCACACTATAAGAATGATTGATTTACATAATACACCCCTTTGATTTAATTAGTCTCTTTTGATCACAAAACTAATTCCAAATTAATTCTTGATCAATAGTAATTAATTAATATGATTTCTCAATTAATATATTAAACTTATAATAGATTAATAAACCATGCTACAATCGGGTCAAGTACATACCATATATAGTTATGAGCTTAGACACCAAATCCAACAGTATCACTATCATGTCTATTCTTATTTTCATTATTTATTCTTATGTTTTATCAGATCGTGTATAGGGATGTTTTTAGTCAGTCGTATGACTGCTCATGATCTTTTCGATTTGGGTGCTACCCGGTGATGCTCCGGGAGCTTTGGATTACCCGTTGGAGGTAGAGATTAATAATGATCGTATTGTAAGCACTTTGAGTGTTCATCGAGGTTGTGATCGAGTTGTTCTGTAAGAAGTATTTGATAGATCTAGTTCTAATTCCTCTATAAGGGAAAAATATTATTGTGGGCATAGATTGGCTGAGCCAAAATTGGAATATGATTGATTGTGAGCATCAAATAGTGAGAGTTCGAACCCTATGTGGGGGAGAAATAATTATTCATGGGGATGGCACTCAACAAGGACCGGCCTTTTGTTAGTTGTGAGGGATAGGATGTATCTACAATAGGGATGCTTTGGGTTTTTGGCTAATGTTATGGATACACGGGTTGTGGAGAGGAAGACAGTGGATGATGTCCCTATCGTTTGTGATTTTCCAAATGTATTTCTTGAGGACTTTTCGAGGGGTGCCTCCTGAGAGGCAGGTAGAGCTCCAGACTGATTTGATTTTGGGTACGACTCTAATAGCCAAGGCGTCATATTTCCTAGCACCACTTGAGATGCAGGAATTGTCTACACAACTATAGAAGTTGTTAGACAAGGGATTTATTAGGCCAAGCAGTTCATTATGGGGAGCATCGATCTTGTTCGTGAAAAAGAAGAATGGTTCACACACGATGTGCATTGAGTATAAGGAGCTGAACAAGTTGACGTTTAAGAACCGTCACCCACTTTCGAGGATTGATGATTTGTTTGATCAACTTTAGGGTGCGTCTTGGTTCTCCAAGATAGATTTGAGATCGGGTTATTGAAGGTTTTATCGATCGGATACACTTCAAGTATAATAAATAAGAACATACTAATCTAAGCAATTAAAGAACAAAAAAAAGTAAAGAACACAAAAAATTCACCAAATTGTCTTTCACCAAGAAATGGGTTGTTTTCACCAAGAAAAGGGTTGTCACAAAGACGGTCACCAAGACGTTAACATTAGGGTTTCACCTTAATGTTGAATATATATACTAAACTATACTAGTATATCCCTTCAATCAAGAGATTTTATCTAATCTATACTAAGAACCCATCACTACCACCAAGATATCAGATCTACTATCTATTCTATACATATCCGTATAATTACCTAATATACAAAGATTACATAAGATTAATATCTACATGCTGATGCTGATAAGGCTTGATGCGCTGATGCTGATGTTGATGTTGGCGCAGGTAGTCGACATATAGAGTGTTTGACTCAGCAGATTATAAAGTGTGACTTTAAAATCTCCCCTATCTGATGATGTGAAAACTAATCCTCTTCGGAGGATTCATCAAAAGAAACATTTTGTAGTTTATCAGCTTCTTTGAAGATTTCAGGCTTTACCACCTGAATTCCTCAATTTTAAGTTCTTCCAATCTTTTGCTAAGCTAAAGAGAAATCAACACACAATATCTTCTTTCAAGTTCTAAATGACTAAGTCTTTCCATGCGAAGATGAAGTAAATGCTTAGTGGGTGCAGCGGGAAGATCATCAGTACTTTGAAAATACATGTGATTTTGACTATCAAGATAAAAGATATCATGTTCTGGCTCTCGAATGAACATGTACTTGATAGGTTCGACACTCAATAACAGTTCTTTGTTGATTTAAAAAGTGCCACATGGAATACGAAACTTAGTATTCTTGGACTTTCTTGGGGTGCCTATTCTTCTTGAAGTGGATGGTCTAGATGGACTAGCTTATGGAATAAGATTCAACTTCTTGATTTTATTGAGCAGCTGCAAAATTGCTCATTCACCTCTTGAGCACGGATACCTTTATGTTCGTCAATAATTTTGTGAATTTGTATTCACTTGCTATAGCCAAGTTTGGCTAGCTCTCGAGAAAATACAACCTCAGTCTATTCATACTCAGTCTTCTTCCTGACCAAGTGAAGCTTTAATGATTCATTCCTTGGTTTAGTACACCTTACCCTGATAATAGGATCAAGTTTTGATCTACGAGCCAAAACATCTCAATTTTTTTCTATTTATCATATCGTTCAGCTCTAAAACCTTGTGTTTTTTGTCCACACTATTGTTGAATAGCTGAATATTCTTGTTTTGATCATTAGTGCTTTGAGCATTAGCACTTTCATCAGCAGAAACAAGAGCATGGGTAAATTTAATAGACATACGTTCTTCTTTTCTAGCTCAAATAACGACATTATTTTCTATCATAATTTCTCTTACTTCCTCACTAGTTATATCCCATTCTTCAACTAAAACATTCAGATCAACAATAAGCTTGCTTTTCTTGGGTGGGGGAGGGGCTGAAGGATCACCAGCAGCAGAAGAGCTTCTAACTTTAGTGTATGGGCTCCCCCTGAGAAGGAAGCCTTCCTCTTTCTAGGATTGAGCAAATCATCATCAGACTCTATATCGTTGATAGTTCCTTGAGGAACCCCCCCCAAAAATTATGAATCAGGGTAAATGACACTCAACGTAACAGTAGGAAGAACAACTTGTGGCATAAATCTTACATCAAGAAATCCTTCATATGCATCGGTCTCTGATTGATCACCAGTGTCTGGGATAGGTTGATCATCTTTTATTGCATCAACATCTGGGATTTTGCTTTCTTGTACAGCTACAATGATTGCCTTTTGATTATCAACCCTTCCTGATTCATACATTTCAAGTAGAGATGAAGTTGATGAAATCGCCACCATTTGCTGATCATTGCTTCCTTGACTATTCTCCCATTTTTTGGCATCATTTGTTTAGGGAGGATAACCACTTGGTGGAGAGGGAGTGTGAGGAAGATGAGATGGTGGAGGAAGAAGTGGAGATAGATTTGATGATGGAGGTGGAGGTGGAGGTAAATTTGATGATGGAGGTATAGGTGGAGGAGGATTGTCATTTGGAGAATTTAGTGGAGTATCTTCAATAACCATATCATCAGCATCATCATCACCCAAGATCATAAAATGCTTCATGTCAGCAACATCCTTTTCTACATTATTCAACCTTTCTCCCATCGATTGAGTTAATTTCACTAATAGAGAAAGTTGAGAGAGCACAGTTGTTTGAAAATTGGAGCTGGATTCCCACTGATAAAACGTAGGAGTCTTAATAGGTGTTGGCATAGGGGGAACATTCTCAGCTTGAGGAGAAAGAGACACTGATTTTAGACAAATCACATCTTGGATCAGTGATCTAGCAGTTTCCACTAGAGATGGGGTTGATCAACGTTGTACAACATCATATGTAGAGGGAGTTGATGAAAAAGTAGTTCATAATAGAACTTGCTCGTTCACTCATGGAGGAGAGTTCATTCCATGAACAAAGTCTTCTCCTTTATCAATGGCTAGTTCATATTCTTCATCATCCGCATCTTCTTCTTCATTAGCTTCTTATTCATTAACAACACCTTCTTCATCAACATCCTCATCATCCTCTTCTTCAAATTCAGAGGATTCAACAACGTAGGGTTTTGCAATCCATTTTTTCATTATCTTGGTGATATGCAAGTCATCATCAGAAGGATCAGTGTTGATGATCCTTGAGGAAAGGGCAGGAATTGGAATGGAGATCCCATGATTTTCAATATAGCCTTCATCACGAGACAAAATCAGTCGAAGCCAACGAGGACAGGGAACATATGCTCGCTTCTTGTTCCCAGTAATACAATCAATCATCTGATATCATTGAGATAAAGAATTTACATCAGTGAGATATAGCATCAGTGACAATAGTCATGATCAGTGGAAGAAATCAGTGTATCAGAGTTGTAGCTTGTAATCTAGTAAGTTTGTGATGTCACCTCATAGTATAGTTTGAACTACCACTCACTAACATAGTATTGCAATATTTCATCAGCATGTGGTTTCATACACTGACTCATTAGTCACTTTTATTACAAGAAAATTGCAAGAGTAGTATGATGCGTGTAATACATTCAAGTATGAAATGTACCCATCGAAAAAGAATGTCGAAGTTTTATCAGTGTATGGCTAATATAGTGAATCATTAACTTTTTAATAGAAGAATTGTTGGGAAATAGTGGGTAGGTGCGTGTAATATATCATGGACAATGATATATCCATCGACACAAATTTTTCAAACTCTCATTAGCATCTGGCTCTATATGGTGAATCATAAAAATCTAAAGAAGACTATGGAGAGAATAGATTGACGTGTGTGATAAGCTGTGGTATTTTAGCTTAACCATCATCGTAGATTTTTCAAGATCTCATCAATGTATGGTACATTACGCTAAATCATAAATCTTTTAAAGAAGAATATAAGGGCAAGATGAGATTAGTGCGTTTGATATTCTACTGTACATAGACTAACCATCGAAACAATGTTTCAAACTTTTATTAGTGTGTGGTATATCACAGTGAATTGTAATGTTTTATTAAGAAGAAATTGAGGAAAGAATGGATTGTTTCAGTTACGTTGAGGTAGAATCGGCGTGAGTCATAAACGGTGTTAGCTCATCAACAAAAAGTGGTTTAACTTCCATATCATACAGTTAAGTTGCAGTATAGAACTTGAAAGTTCACCATCAATTCATTTAATATGGTACATGATAGAATAATAAATAATATAAGAAAACAAAAAAAAAGGTTAATCAAACAAGGAAATATTTTAAAGGCGATATTTGTGTAGATTTTTCAGAAACATGATAAAGAATCGATCCATCAAATCTTTTGAATTGAAAGGACAAAATGTATGTCCATTTTCTGAGATATCTACCCCTCAACACAATCTATAAAAGAGTAAGCAAACAAGATCAAATGTATTAAATTTAAACACAATTCATAGAAACCAAAGAGAGAGAATGTATTTCATCGTTGAAGTATTACAGATTAATTCCAAGCTTCATGTTCACCAAGAACAAGATAAGAACATGAACTAGTCTTTGTAACCGACGAGTTAAACGGATCCCGTTTTTCTAACCTTCACGTTATGAGAGTCACCAAGAAAAAAATGGAAGGTTCCACTCGTTGTGATCTGTGAAAGAAGAGAAGGGGACCACTGTCTTATTGAAGAGGCCTTTGGATTTCTGATGGGAAGTGGTGTTGCAGTGACAACATCTATGTAAATTTGACGTGCTATGTTACCTAACTTCACTTCATCCCATTGCAATAGAAAGGGGTTGTACTAGAAGGAAGAGATATGTGCCCAGAAGAACACATTTTGGCATAGTTATCTCTAATTTGGTCTCATCAATAGGATGTACCATGCCAATTAGCGTGAGCATCAGCGTCAGGGAGAGAGCAGTTGGTGCTCATGAGCAAATACAACCTCAGTATATTCATACTCAGTCTTCTTCCTAACCA
This sequence comes from Lactuca serriola, assembly GCF_051521515.1. Taxonomy (NCBI): domain Eukaryota; kingdom Viridiplantae; phylum Streptophyta; class Magnoliopsida; order Asterales; family Asteraceae; genus Lactuca; species Lactuca serriola. The sequence continues at coordinate 91,572,640 of NC_136411.1, read as the reverse complement.
AAGGAAGCTTTAATGACTCAATCCTTGGTTTAGTGCACCTTACCCTGAGAATAGGATCAACCTTTGATCTACGAGCCAAAACATCTCCAAATTTCTTTCTGTTGATCCTGTCGTCCAGCTCTGAAACTTTGTGTCATTTTTCCACACTATTTTTGAATATCTGAATATTCTTGTTTTTAACATTAGTGCTTTGAACATCAGCAATTTCATCAGCGGAAGCAAGAGCCAGAACAAAGTTAATTGACAGACGTTCTCCTTTTCTATCTTCTTTTCTAGATCGAATAGCAGCATTATTCTCTATCATATTTTCTCTTACTTCCTCAACAGTTATGTCCCATTCTTCACCTAAAACATTTAGATCAACAATAAGCTTGCTTTTCTTGGAAGGGGAGGGGATGAAGGATCACCAGCAGTAGAAGAGCTTCCAACTTCAGCATGATGGGATCCTCTTGAGAAGGAAGCCTTCCTCTTTTGAGGATTGAGTTGATCATCATCAGACTCTATGTCGTTGTTAGTTCCTTGAGGAATCTCACCCTCAAAGTATGAAACAGGGTAGACGAAACTCAAGGGAACAGTAGGAACAACAACTTGTGTTATGGCATAAATCCTACATCAAGAAACAAGAACATCAACATAACCATATCACTAGCATCAATAACCATATCTTTAGCATCAACATCACCCAAGGTTATAAAATGCTTCATATCATCCACATCCTTTCTATTTTATTCAACCATTCTCCTAGAGGTTAAGTTATTTTCACTAATAGAGGAAGTTTGGAGAGCACAGTTGTTTGAAAATTAGAGCTGGATTCCCCCTGATAAAAAGCAGCAGTCTGAATAGGTGTTGGCGTGGGAGGAACATTCTCAGGTTGAGGAAAAGGATACGTTGATCTTGGATGAACCCCATTTGATCTGCTTTCTTCGTAACATTTGACAATAAGTGCAACACTGGCAACAAGTTCATCAGTGATATCTTCACGACTCTCTTCACCTTGATCTGAGTTCGTTGAGTCGCTGATGTGCTTTATTGCTTCCTTTCGAGAAACCAAGGCTACAGACTTTTCCTTGCTTGATTCCTTCCTGAAGTCATAATTTTGTAGATTTTCAAAAAAGGAGTTCAGATCCATGGCATTGATCTTTTCACTATTCTTAAGGACATCAACATTATGTTCCAAGATTTTCCCAAGAGAGTCCAACTACGTTAAAACCAACTGAGAAGAATGCTTGATGATTCCCAACCTACGCATATCATTAACCAAACCGTTAAACCTGTAACAGATTTGGGTTCGAGACTTACCTTGTTGAGCAAATAAATGCTCATATCTCCGACTGTGGTTGTTGATGGTTGTGGCCTGAACATCCACAATGTCTTCATAAGCCATTGTTAGCGTATCCATCATCTCTTGAACTGACTCATAATTATGTACAAGATGATACATGTGATAGGGATGAGAGTTTTCTATCGCTGCTCTAGCTTTCACATCAAGACTAATCAGTTTCTTGCCATTGTCGTCTTAACTAGTCTCTAGGTTTTGCTTCAAAGGACCAATAGGAGCATTGTTGACCATAGATTGATACATAAGAATGTGAGGACCTTTTTAAACAATAGTACGCATCTCATAGTCCATGGTTTCAAGAACAATCATGGCCTTAGTTTTCCACACATAGAAGTTTTACTCATCGAAATGAGGAATCTTGTTGAGACCAAAGGATTTGGGATTATTGGAAGCCAAAATCGTTACTTGAGTGCATCAAAAACCCACTCTCATACCAATTGATGGTTTTTATCGATCGGATACACTTCAAGTATAATAAAAAGAACAAACTAATCTAAGCAAATAAATAACAAAAAAAGTAAAGAACACAAAATATTCACCAAGTTGTCTTTCAGCAAGAAAGGGGTTGTTTTCACCAAGAAAATGGGTTGTCACAAAGACGTTCACCAAAACGTTAACATTATGGTTTCACCCAAATGTTGAATATATACTATACTATACTAGTGTATCCCTTCAATCAAAGGATGGTATATAATCTATACTAAGAACTGATCCTTATCACCAAGATATCGGATATGCTATCTATTCTATACATATCCTTATAATTACCCACTATACAAAGAGTACATAAGATTACTATCTACACGTTGTCATTGATAAGGCTTGATGAACTGACGTTGATGTTGATGTTGGCGCTGGCGCTCGCAGTCAACGTATAGAGTGTTTGACTCATCATATCATAAGGTGTTACCTTACAGTAATCATCAGATGAGGGTCAAGGATGAGGATGTGCAGAAGACGGTCTTCAAGACTCGATATGGTTATTACGGGTTTGTGATGATGCCATTAGGTCTCACCAACGCACCGACAACGTTCATGGATCTCATGAACCGGGTGTGTCGACCAATGTTAGACTGATATGTGATCGTATTTATTGATGATATATTGGTCTATTCTGAGACTGAGGAGCAGCATGAGTGTAACACCCCAAAATTTTCAGACTTTTTTTTTCAAAATGCTATGGTTTTAAAATCGTTTCAGGTATTAACCCACATTTAACAAAAACCGGTCCCACAAAACGTTTACAAACATTGTGTGTTGCCATTAAGCATCATAAAAACTATAGCAAGCAAATGAGAATTACATAAATACAATAAATAAGGAACTTAAGAAGTCCCACTCTAATATGTATCTCTTGACATCTAACATTCATATAGCATCCTCTCTCCTTAATTGTAACCTGAGATACATGGCACTAAAAGTAATCCGTAAGACAATAATGTCTCGTGAGCTATGTGGTTTTTTGGCCCAAAAAATTTATCACGTTTCATCTTTTCAAAACATAGTTTTAGACCATAAAAAATTTTCAAGCGTTTTCAAGGGAAACTTTTTCATACACATCATAAATATCATTTCATATCTTATCATTTCATTTCCTATTCATTTCGTTTCAAGCGATATTTTTCTAAATTTCTTTCTCTCTCATCAAGGGCTAATTTTAGTATTAAATTGTTTCCAATTTTTATACTTAGGGTACCCCCAAGTCTAGACCAAGGTGGAAAGAACAAATCAATCCATTTTGCCATTTGTTCTTCCAAAATATAATTCACTTTCAAAACATTCTTACTTTCAAAGTATTCTTTCAAAACATTCTTTTAAACAATATTTAACACTTTTGTTTCAAAACATTTCATATATCAAATAATTGCATTTAATTATCATAAACTCATTTTGCCATGTACCCCAAAGTGGGAAAATGCCAACACATACTCACCTCAGTCACAAGTAGGTTATCTAGTCCTCTTCTAGTACCTTTCCTTAGACCAACACTCTCAAACATTACTTATATAACACGGAAATAAGTCATTAAAATGACCAAAATACGCCTCATAGGTTCCATTACTAAATTTTATTGTTTCAAACTATTCCGTATGTAAAAGTATGAACATAGGCGACAACCGCACGTAAATTTGAGTCTGTATGCAGAAGTTACGAAAACAACACGTTGCATTGCTCAGAATGAAACACGCCCCGTGTAATGATGCCTTTCCATTACATGGGCGTGGTTTGAGGTCTGCGCATACAAAAATCTCGAATTTTCTCAATATAGCACTTTACTTTGCATAGTTTTTGAAGACCCTTTTCCCATTCACTCTGTACCATTTATTTAGGTTCTCACATATATTTAGGAGGTGTTTTATCATCTTAAAATACTCCACTTAATCCATTAAGTGCTCATTGAAATCTTTAAGGATATGATTATCCTTAATCTTAAATGAAGGTTTAACAAGGCTAATTTCCAATTGCACATTCTAAAACTCATATTGTTTGTTCCTAACTCATTGGATATTCATATGAATGTTGTCAAGTACATAAAACCACAATCAATCTCATTGTAAGTACATAAACTAACTATGGAAACCTCAATTACATTCTATGTTTCCCAAATTTACCTTTTCGTCAAAATAATCTTTAGAGCTATAACTTCACTAGAATCCCTTCATGTTTATGTTCTAATATCTTCTCTAGAGTGTCCATTCATATCCATGAATGTTATTCACCATCTTAGATGTCAATCATTATGTAATTATCAATACATTTCCTAAATCAAACAACATCTATGTCATAGAATACAATCCAATTTCATCATCAATTGCAATATCCCCAATTTGGGTTTTCTAGGGTTCATGAGGGTTTTCACCCAAATCCTCAAATCCATCAATAGGATGATTGGGATCATTAAAACTACTGAATGGAAGTTAGAAACCAAAACCCTAATCATTGCATCTCATAAATTTCTACATTGAGGTTTAACCTACTTATCAAACTCGAATTTCTAGATTAGAAGGAGAAGAAATTATAACTATGAAGCCTTTGATTCCTATTTCTTTTGCTTGGATGCTTAAATATCAATTTGAATCAAACTCTTGAAGCCAAAGAGATGAAAATCACCATTAGAGAGGGATGATAGAGCTCACTTTTATTCTATATCCATATGAGGAGAATGAGTGCATCTTATTTCCCACAAATTACAATTCGGTCCCCCCAAGTTTGCTGATTATGGTCAAAGCTCACCAAATCTCAATATTTCTTATTTTAGCTTTACTTTTGACATAATAATTCCTTCTCCATCCATTATATAACTTTTATAGTCCCTTCTATTAATTGATTCAACCCTTTGGTCAACTCACTTGGCCAACTTGACACTTTTGGCCCTTTAACCTTTAAAATGTTATTATTTCCCACTTTTAGCTTTCTAAACTTCATATTAATTAATGGTATGATTAACATAATATTATTTAACCATCTAAATCATATTTCGTTTATTTAATTTATTAATTTAAGAACCTAGTCTTAAATTCAGGATGTTACAATGAGGAGCACTTGCGGGAGGTTCTTGAGACTTTAAGGAGGGAGAGGTTTTCTGTCAAATTCTCCAAGTATGTGTTCTGGTTACCTGAGGTGCAGTTTTTGGGCTACCTCATCAACTAAGATGTATGTTGGTCGACCCAGACAAGATTGAGGTCGTGATGTAGTGGGAGGTTCTGAGGTCTCCATCTGAGATTTAGAGTTTCCTTGGGTTAGCTGATTATTACCAAAGGTTCGTTCAAGATTTGTCCAAGATTGTTGTCCCTTTGACCCGATTGACAAAAAAAGAATGTTACTTTTCGGTAGGGTCTGAGCAGCAGGCAGTATTTGAGACTTTGAGGTGGAGATTGTGTGCGGCTTCGATATTGACCCTTCCCGAGGGTATGGATGATTTGAGGTATATTACGATGTGTCAATTATGGGATTGGGTGTAGTGTTTATTAAGAGGGGTCACATGATTGCTTACGCTACAAGGAAGTTGAAGCCTCATGAGGCGAATTACCCTACACATGATCTGGAGCTAGGAGTTGTGGTTTTCACCCTCATGATTTGGATATATTATATGTATGGGTCCAGTGTACCATCTAAACAGATCACAAGAGCTTAAGATATTTGATGGACCAACCGACACTGAACACGAGGTAGCGCAGGTGGCTGGATGTGGTAAAGGACTATGTGTAACACCCGCAGATCCGGGCTAGTTAATTTAGAGGCAATAGGGGTCGAAAACGGATTTTCAACAAAAGATTATTTAGAATAAATAATCTTAACCAAGTTGTAGAATTTGTCACAAGGTTTCCGTACATATAAAGAACGCCGAAATCCAAGTTATAACAAAGAAGTTATGACCCGTCGAAGTTTCGTGACGGAACCGGCACGGCACCGGGAAGCGTAAATAGTGAATTTACTGTAGAGCAAGATTTAGCCTTAGTAATCTAAACGAAAGTCGTATAATATGTTAAACTAAGAGCGTCGATAAAAAGAACGCCCAAATCTGACTTCGTATGAGGAAGTTATGATTTTTCGAAGTTTTGGATTAGCAGTGTACAGCCCGAAATTCAAATGTTAGATTGAGCGGTTTTTAGCCAACACAACCTGAACAAGAATCGAAGATCTTGTTAAGAGTAGCATAACGAGAAAAAGATGGGCGAAAACGGACATCGGATGAAGAAGTTATGAGCATTTAACGGACCAATCTTGTCCCGGCCTGTTAATAATATAACTTTTATAATAGAGCCATAATTAGCCGACGGAGTCTAAAAAAAAGTTGTAGAGTACGTTCCCACCTTCGCGTGGATATAAATAACGTCGAAAACGGAGCTCGTACGCGAAAGTTACGAATTTTTTGAAGCATGAAATTGCGAAGCCTGTTGCAAATCTGATGACGTGGCGTGATCTAGTCCGTCCATCGCTGATCTAGCCTCGCATCCGATGATCGCCACGTCACCCTCACATACGCCCCGCGTACCCTCGCCCTTATTCGTCCGAGACCGAGTGCGAGCCAGCTGGATCCTCCTGGCAAGCTTATCCGAACTACGCCCCGCGTAGTGTTGCTGTACGCCCAACATACGACTGAGGGCTTGCACCTATAAATAGGTTGCGAGGGCTGCCGAAGAAAAACACACAAAAACCCTTCTCTCTCTAAAATCTTTCTCTCTCTAAGGTTCCAAACCACCCCTAAACCCTAGGAAAAATCCCTTAGCTCCTGAGGGAAGCCCCGAGGCTCCCGGAGTTCCAAGAAAAAGTGTCTTTCGGTTTCGAAACGCTGCTCCGAGAAAAGCCTGATTTTCTTTAAAATCCGCTGTAATTGAGCTACGCTTACGCAACTTTTAATATAGCTTTCAAATAATTATAGTAATGTTATTAGGTCCTTAAAATAATTGTTGGGGCTATTATTATGAGTTATATTGAGTGTTATTTAACGCTTATATAATAATAATAATAGTCAGACTATTAATTTGTCGCGGTTATCGTTAGACTAAACCCTAGTGGTATTGGTACTAGGTTTTATCGAAGGAAATTGTTTTGAGAGTATCGAAGCGTTGTCCGAGTGCTGAGTCACCACCTTTCAGGTGAGTGCATAGTTACTTTCAGCTTACACATAGATATGAAGTATTTTATATAAATTACGTGCTGCGTGTGCATATTATCTGAATACTTGCTATCTATGTTGGATGAACGACTTTATACACGTTTTAAATGATTTAAACTGTATATGTATTTTATATCTACGAAAATGTTGGGGTAAGACATGGGTAGATGTAATAGATGAAATATGAGTTGGATGATAAGTTGAGAGATGAAAAAGACCGTGAGGTGAGGGTGAGAGGTAGACGATGTGAGAAGCCTTTTTCCCAAATGATGGTCACGTCATTCAGCAGAGTATGGATGACAACCACGGACTATTCTAGACAGTGCAGTGGAACACTAGCAGGCTCGTAACCTGTAGGTGTTGTGAACGACGTGTTCACCGGTGTACTCTAAAAACCCATTGATATGTATTGCGAGTGGACTCTCGAAAACGATATGGTCAATAAAACCTGGCAGATGCGCCTAAAGGACTCTACTGGAAAAAGCGCCTAATAGAGAACCTCATAACCCCGACAGATGCGCCTAAAGGACTATTCCGACAGATGCGCCCCATGGAGAATGTCAAACTTTTGGCAGCTGTGCCCTAGTGACAGAACTAGCAGATTGTGCTTGACAGATGTGTCATTTATAATGATGGAATTCGAACCTATTCCTTAGGATACTCCTTAGGAATAAGTGAACGAGGAATAGCTGATTCTTAGGGTAGATCCTTATGAATAAAGAAGATAATGGGGATGGGTAATTGGGTTGATTTTTTAATTGTTTATACATAATAATCATATTATTGTGGGTTGAAAACCCTATGTACTCACCATGTTTCCCAACCTGACCCACTCAGTTTATTTATATTACAGGGTTGATATGAAGTGACATTACACTGAGAGATTAAAGAGATGTAGATCACTAGTGTAAATAAATGTAAGTTCCGTTTATGCTTATGTTCCTGTATTGACAATGACATCCCAAACGTTTTAAAATGAATAAAATACGTTTCTTCGAAAATGTTTTGATAACGTATTTATCGTATTTTTCTGGGAACAAATTCCGCAACATTTTATGAAAAGAAGTACTCTGATTTTTATAAAGCATAAACAAAATCGGTCTTTTCTGACCGTGAAAATGGGGATGTCACACTATGATTGTGAGATCTTGTATCATCTTGGGAAGGGCAATGTTATGGTCGATGCCTTGAGTCGCAAGGTGGCTAATACTCCGTCAAAGATTTATGCATGAGGATGGTCAACATTTCACAACTGTTGGATTTGATAAAGAAGGTGCATGTAGAGGGGTTGAAGAGGGAGAATTGAACGAAAGAGAGAATTAAGGGAAGATTCCTTTATTTGTCAGAGGCAGTTGAGGATTCCTGACTCAGTATGACAGATTTTGGGTTCTAGTTTCAGGCGGGGTTATGCATAAATTTTAGGGGAAGCACACAAGTCGAAGTTTTCATTTCATCCAAGGGCCACGAAGATGTATAGAGACCTGAGACTAAGCTACCGGTGGCCCTGTATAAAGAGGGATATAACATGGTACATTGAGTTGTGCTTGAATTGTTGGAAAGTCAAGGCCGAACATCAGATACCCCAAGGCAACATATAACCTTTACATATTCCCATGTGAAAATAGGAGGAGATCACTATAGATTTCATCACGTAGTTTCTAAGCATGGCGGGCAAGGTTGACTGTCTATGTTTTATTGTCGATACATTGACCAAGTGTGCCAATTTTAAATGTTTCCAATCATGATGGTCATTTTACCTCCAAGTTCTGGAGGAAGCTTCATGAGGAGTTAGGTACTTTATGGGAGGAGATGTCGGACTCCGATTTGCTAGGATGAGGTCGGCCAGCAGGTGATGGGGAGCACCGAGTTGGTTCTCAAGACTACTGAGTTGATTCAGTAGGTGTGGGATAGGATGCATAGCGTACAGATCAGGCAGAAGATTTACGCTGACTGACGCTACTCTGACCTTGAGTTTCAAGTGGGAGATCTTGTGCTTCTGAAGGTGTCATCTAGTTTCGAAAGCGGGGCAATTTGGGTCTCAAATTTATTAGTCCATTCAGTGTTGTCTCCTGGGTGGGAATGTATCATACCGATTGGATTTACCCACTAAGCATGGCTAGATTCACAACACATCCAATGTCTCTGTTGAGGAAGTGTTTAGCCGATGATTCCGTAGCGGTTCATTTGGATGACATTCCGGTCGATGAGCGTTTGAAGTACGTAGAGAGACCGGTTGCAATTCTAGACAAGAGGACGAAGACCCTGAACAACAAGGTAGTTTGTTTGGTGAAGGTGAAATGGCAGCACCGAAGATGAGATGAGGGAAAATTATTCTGAGTTTTTGCAGCAGCGGATTTTGAGGAGGAAATAAGATTCAAGTGGGGGAGAGTTATAACATTTCTGTCCATAAGTATTGGGATTTTTCCTAGGCCACGACATGGTGATGGAATGACCACAATGTGGCAGCCCGGTTCCGTAAAATGTGTGTTCATGAACCACCACGACATGGCAAGTTCTTGGCCACGACATGGTGGCAGCTAGGGTTCAAAATCCTAGATTTTGGGATTCGTGCTCTATTTTAATGCCCTAACTCCTTGGGCTTCCCAATTTGGCAGCCTCTATCATCTGAGAACGACCGCCACCAAAATCCTACCCTCAATTTCAAAGTTTTAACTCATTTTGGTGTTCTTGGTACACTTTGAAGGAAGAAGAAGAAGGTTTTCGTACAAGAATCAAGAAAGCAACTCCTATCCATCTTTGGAATCATTCTCTGGACCATTTGTAAGGCGTCAAGTTCCTATCTTGATGATTGCTTCTTTGTGGATCTAGCTTTCCTTGAGTGCTTTGGTCCATATTTGGATTTTGTATGTTAGGATGAGATAAAGTTTGCATCTTTATGGCTCACCTAGGTCCCTTGAGCCTTATATCCTTTAGATCTAGGATTAGGTTGATATTTGTGAGCCTTGCATGAGTCTTAAGCCATTTTTCTTACCTTTCAACCTAGATTGAGTGAAGGGCATGCATGGGTCATGCATGACCATAAACGTTTGAATTTTTACAAGCCTTTGGAGTCCCTAGTAGCTTACTGGAAAGTAGGAGTTAAGGGGTTAATGGAGTAAGAACTCAATCCATTAAGCTGTCTATAGAGAATACCACGTTATGGCGAGTGGGCTGCCACGACGTGGGGAAGGAAGGGATTCACGACTGTTCTGTCTTGATATTGCCACGACATGGCCATGAGTAAGCCATAACGTGTGGATCAACTAATGTTAACTTTGAACATTGACTATTTAACTTGGTTGACTTTTGGTCAAATTACTAGTCTTAGAGTATGGGTTGTGGTTTGACCTTAGGTATTTTGATAGGTGGGTTGTAGTATCAGTTTCTGGACTTTTCGAGCCGAGGTTGTTTAACTGTGAGTATGAGGTGAGTCTTCTCACTATTTATGGAGGATGCTAGTTGTCTTTGTGACTCTTGCATGTATGTTGGGCGGGGACCGTTTATATGTTGAGCGGAGCCCGTTATGTGAATTGGGTGGGGGCCATTATATGAATTGGACGGGGCCCATTATGTATGATGGGCAGGGCCCAATGTGTATGTTGGGCGGGGCCCGTATGATTATGTGGTATTTTGGAAAACTCACTGAGCTTTTTGTTTATGGTTTTATGGTTTAAATAAATCAGGTACTTCTCGTTCCAAAAGGAAGAGTCCGACATGATCATACAACATCCCCTGGATTTTTATTCCACATTGTTTACTTGATTTAATTTGATGTTGATAATATTTATACTTTGATTGGTTTTGGAACAATTGATTGTATCTTTTTGGGTGTTTTGAAAATTAAACTTTTACTAGTATTTTTGGGACGTTTCAGAATCAAACATTTCAATGGTGAAATAGTTATTCATTAAAAGTTCCTCGAATCAAATTGTACACAAAACTTAGATTAAAACATAAATCCGGATTTCTCTTACTATATACGGTTCGGAAACCTAAAAATTATCCAAATGGTGAATCAAATTCCTCCAAATGGTAAATCAAGCTTTACATGCAAGATTTTGTGTTGGAAACATAAACTAAGTTCGATTTAACACTCAATATCTAGTAAAACTTCACTAATGATTCTAAATTTCTAAGTTAACTTCGTGAATTACGAAGGAGATGAAGAGTTATAGTGAGTTTATAAACTTTCCTTCAAAAATCATACCAAATCACCCCCATCTTCTTCAAATCATCATGAGATAGGGTCTTTCCCACTAAAATCTAGACCTCTCTCTGCTGATGAGCTTAGTTTACATATATATATATATATATATATATATATATATATATATATATATATATATATATATATATATAGGTTCAGGTTCATTTGAGACCATTCTAATTTTGTGAGACCGTGAGACCAAATCTAAAAATAATTTTAAAATGCAAAATAAATAGAAAAATCCAAAAATTCTTTTTTTAAATATTATCTTCGGAACTTGAATTAACTAAAAAAATAAAAAAAAAGTTATAAAAATTATAAAAAAATAAAAAAAAATTCCGTTTTTTTCGAAAAATACGTGAAATATTCTAATAGAATATTACACTGACATATTCTAAAAAATAATTTTAAAATGCAGAATAAATGGAAAAATCTAAAAATTCTTTTTTTAAATATTATTTTCGGAACTTGAATTAATTAAAAAAAATAAAAATAAAAATAAAAATAAATTCCATTTTTTTTTGAAAAATATGTGAAATATTGTAATAGAATATTATACTGTACATATTCCAAAAAATAATTTTAAAATGCAAAATAAATGGAAAAATCCAAAAATTCTTTTTTTAAATATTATTTTCGGAAGTAGAATTAACTAAAAAAAATTTAAAAAAAATAAAAATAAATAAAAAAATGTGTCTCACGGTCTTACAAAATTAGGCCGCCTCACATGAACCTAACCCTATGTATATATATATATATATATATATATATATATATATATATATATATATATATATATATATATATACACACACACACTTAATTGGAAAAAGTGATTATTCTGTATTTTTTTATCGACTAACATACACACCCGCTCAATCTTTTTTCTAGACTATTTTTTTTTGTCTATGATGTACTTGAACCCTCAACTTCTTAGACTAGTTGGATTGCACTCCTACTACACCCTGTAGTGGTGACATGTGGGTGGGTAAGTGCGTTAAGAGTGCCACACATTAAAGTTTCAGTGCACAAAATTTGTATATTTCAATATTTGTTGTTGTTGTTGTTGTTTTACTTATTATAAATAAACTCACACACTATATTTTAAACCACAAAACAAACACCAAACACTCTATATTTTTGATTTATAATTCCAAAATATATTCTTAATCATCCGCTTCGTCGGATAAGTTGGCATTACAGGAAAAAAGGTTTATCAAAGACGTTATATGAACAACACTCGTTCAGTATGTATTTTTTTTAATTAATGAAGTATTTTCATTTTATTAATTTTATATAATTATATTTTATTAAATCACATTTTATTCAATTAAAATAATGAAAAATAAAAATATGATAAAGTATCATACAATAACTACCACTTTTATACGTGATAGAAAAATGATGTGACGATGACATAACAGGCCAACAATATCGTGAAATATCGTATAACATCCATTCGTCTTAGGGAAGAGATACATTTTCAATAATCCGATATCACTAACCAAAGACTCTTTGGTGGTTTATTGAAAGTTAGGACACCATTTCAGTTAGATACTCACTCCAAACTTCCAGTCTTATGACAAAAGCCCCATTCCATGATCATTCTATCGATATTGTCCTTTGGCCAAGTCAAAACTCGTTGTTGTAAGTTTGGCCAACTTGTCATTTCTAAATTTTGTTTAAAGTCACAATTACTTCTTTATATCTCAATAAATAATATATACAAATTTATTTATTTAATTTCAAATTTTTAATCATTTATTTAAATAATTTTAATAAATATATAATAAACACGGATTACATGAGCTACTTTTTATTAAACATATAGATCGTTTCTGCAAAAGAAAACTGTATTACATGAGCTATTTTTGTTTTTTTATTTTCTATACAGAGGTCAAAACTGTCAAGATACAAAAACATTAAACATAAAGATTGTTTCTGTTAAAAAAAACTCAGAGGGACCTTTTTGTAGATTGCAAAATTGTAAGGACTAAGTGTGCCAATATCTAAAAGATTTATGGCAAAAGTGGAAAATTTATGTTCAAAATCAATTTCTCCGAAACGGGAATGAAGAACAAAAGTCAAAAGAAAGATCCAATAGAAAAAATAGCAAAGTTAAAAAGAAAAAAAAAGGACTAACAATTGAAACTTTGAAAGTGAAAAGAAAGATGTAAACATGCGAAAATAGCGAAGTAATATGGCCAAATTGTGAAACACTAATAGTATGTAGTATAATGTTCCTAAGCCATTTGATTTTAAGATATGGTATAATATAATTTGACGAATGTATTATGAAAAGTATATATGTCATGATATTTCACTTCTATATGTCATGATATTTCACTTCTATTTTATTGAAACATTATATTTTGGAAGAATTTATCTAATTATAACAATAAAATTTGTTTTGTATTTTGATATATAATGCCATTGATGTGAAATTTTAATATACTAGTTATTTATTTATAATTTGTATTCTATCACATTTAAACGACATTTTACAGACGGTGAATCTTATCGAGTATAGTGTAGTTTTAATAAGCAAGAATGTAAAACTCAACGGAACGATAGTGAAATAATACTATAATTTTTTATTATAGGTTACATTAAATAAATGAAAGCAATAAATTATGAATTTTGATTATTAAATTTAAGTAATCCATAACCAGCAAACTAGATAAATTGATCTTAACTATTTTAACTATAATTGAAAATTTCAAAACATATTAAGTATCATATATTTTAAAATATAATATTTTATTTAAATCTATCAAAATAATAGCCTAAAATACATAATTAAATAAATCATACTAGTAATATACATCTAATATATAATATTATGTTTTAATAAACAACCTATTATTAAAATTCAAAGCATGATTCAAGGGGATAAGAAGGTCGGGGTGTAAGAAAAACCAATAGTAAACATCACCCTATACCCTATCATATCACGTTATTGTTCTTGGCTCAAAATCTTAGTGCCAACTTTTGGATAAGAAGCTTGAGGACACTCATTGATTGAGCTTTAGAACTATTAATTTGTTTTTTTCTTTTTTATAACCCAGTTATTATTTATGACTACAATATATATATATATATATATATATATATATATATATATATATATATATATATATATATATATATATATATATATATATATATACATTGATTGAGCTTTAGAACTATTAATTTGTTTTTTTCTTTTTTATAACCCAGTTATTATTTATGACTACAGCATATATATATATATATATATATATATATATATATATATATATATATATATTAGGCCTGACAATTGGATTGGGTTTGGGTTGACGGGTCATGGGTTGGCGGGTCAGAAAACATAAACTCAACCCAACCCATATAATATATGGGTTGACGGGTTGGCGGGTCACGGGTTGGTGGGTTGGAAACCTCAACCTAGCCCAACCCATATAACCAGTTTAATTATATGAGTTCGCGAGTTCATAAGTTAATAGGTCAAATCCAACCCATACAACCCGTTTAATAATAAACAACAAATTTTAAAAAATAAGGTTTTTTCGGTATAAATTCATAAAATGATTAAAGTAATTAACATAAAAAAGGTTTTCAATATAAATTCATAAAGTCAATAACATCCAGATAAAAATTAAAAATGAAAACATTCATAGAAAGTGGATGTGTTCTTTGTTCGTGACTCGTGAAATAACGACATGTGTATTTCCTTTTTCTGATTAACGAACTGCAAATGTAGACTAGTCATATACAAATACAGAAGGAATACAATGATACAAAATATTATAAATATGGATGGAAATAAAATTTAATTAATATATATATATATATATATATATATATATATATATATATATATATATATATATATATGGGTTGACCCGCAAATCCAAACAGATAACCCAACCCAACCCATGAAATAAATGGGTTGGTGGGTCAAAAATCTCAACTAGAACCCGTTTATTTTGGGGTGGGTCAGTGTTGAGTTATGGGTTGGGTCGAGAGTTGTCACCCCTAATATATATATATATATATATATATATATATATATATATATATATATATATATATATATATATATATATATATATATATATATATATTGAGAGAGAGAGAGAGAGAAATAAATGTCAAAGCATATAGAAATAAAGGATTTTGGAAAAGTTGGAGAAATAATTCTTTTTCAAAGGATTATTTGTTATAAAACTATTGTCTTTTAAAAGAGTTTTATAGGTGTTAAACGCAAAACATATAGAAACATATTTTTATTGATTGGTTTAATTTAGCATCTTATATTTTTTATAGCAAAATTTTATTTAGAAAAATCTATTTAAATACAATAATTCACATGCATTTTTATTGTATTAAGCAAGTAGAATTATCAAAATATAATGTCTTGATAAAAAAAAATTAAACTAAAATGCTATCAATATGTTATATTCTTAAATACAATACGATTAAAAAAATATTAGATAGATATATAAAACATAAAATGTTATTTTTATATTTAATTTCTTTATGGACATCAAGACCAATAGTTTGTTGATAAAATATGTCGCATATATCCTCTTCTGGTCAACGTTAGAACATTAAACATCACACACACACACACACACACACACATATATATATATATATATATATATATATATATATATATATGTGTGTGTGTGTGTGTGTGTGTGTGTGTGATGTTTAATGTTCAACGTTTTAAGTTCTGAAGATTTAAATTAAGAGTTGACCAAGAGAGGATATGTGAAGTATTTTAGTGTTATATATATATATATATATATATATATATATATATATATATATATATATATATATATATATATATATATATATATATATATATATGGTTGGATCTTTTGCGAACCTAAAGATTTTTATGAACCCAAAAACTTTTCATGTGATATTTTTTTTAAAAATGAGTTAATGTATTAAGTCGATCCTATAGAAGCACATCCACAATAAAAATTTCGAAAAGAATATGAATATACTGAAACTCGACGAGTTGGAGGCCCCAAACTCGTCGAGTGGGAACGGAAATAGGACGCGGAACTTAAAGTCTACTCGATGAGTTAAGAGACTCAACTCGATGGGTAGGGCTGCAGAATAAACCCCTAATTTTCAGGGTTAGCACCATATTCAGACACCTTAACCTCGAAAGGTTGGTCTCATTTATAGCCTGCATCGTCCAAAACCCTAGCCAAGAAATTGTAATCCACTTTTATAGAGTTTTGAGCCATTTTGTGCATTCTTTGTGATTTTGAAGCTTGAGTAGGAAGGAGAAGCTTGGGGATTCAAGAGGAAGCTAGTAGATCCGGAGTTTGAGCTGCATTTCTGACTCATTTGAGGTTTAAAGTTGATACTTTGGATTTCTATTACTTAGATCTTCGTTTACGGTAGTATGTTTTCACTTTTGGGATATATTGAAGTCATTTTCGGGATTTGAGTATATCATGAAGTTGTGACTTCAGATCTAGGTACTCATGAACTGATGAGGCTTAAAGTTGCATGCTTTATCAAGCCATGGCCCTTCCCCATTCCCTAGATCTCTTATATAGCTTAGTTTTGGTGTTCCTAGTTTCATGACACCATGCATGGACGTAAAGTTAGAAACTTTACGTGGTAACTTGTTCCTAGGGGACTAGATCTATGGTTTGGAAGCATTGAACTCGTTTGGAAACGACTAAATTGGTGTAGACTAAGGGAACTCGACGAGTTGTTCATGTAACTCGGCAAGTTGGATCGTGATCCCCAACCTTTTTTGATTCCAGAGAAAACTCGGTGAGTCTAGGAGACAACTTAGTGAGTTGGTTAAGGTTTTCCGAGTTTTGAAGATTAAAGAACTCGACAAGTTCAAGGAAGGACTCGACGAGTTGTAGCGAAAAGTCCCGATTCTGTAGATAGGAGGAACTCGACGAGTTGGATCGCGATTTAGGGTTCCTGATTCATGGAACTCGACGAGTTGATGGACCAACTCGGCGAGTTGAGTCAACCAGGATGTTGACTTTGAACAGGATGTTGACTTTGACTTTGACCTTGACCAAAGTTGACCCTTAAAGGGGTTATGAGTATTAAAAGGGTAATTAAAGGCAATGCTTATGTGTAGGAGTCTGAGATGAGTTGATTTCAGAATAGGAGCCTTTGCAGCCATTTCCCAGTTATCAAGGCGAGTTACCTTCCAGAAGAAGTGGGTCGAAGACACTAATGTTGGACCACTAGTAGTTGATTATAGTTGAGATGATTGTCTTTGTGATAATTGTCTGGTATGCCATTATCTGTTATGCTTTATGTGCTAGTATGCTATGTGTAACGCCCATCTTTCTAGACTAGGCATTAATACTGATGTAATAGTCTAAGTTAACCTTTGTAACTCATTTTAAAATAATAGAAATATATTATTTGAGTATTATGTGTTTTATGCTTAATTATTGTGACTTAATTGAATTAAAGATAAAATAAGAGTTAAAGTAAAATATTAGATAAACCCAATATCTATGAAGGAAGTTGTAGTGGTCGTGACAAGGGTTCCGGATATATAAAAAATGTCGAAATTCGAGTTATAACGAAGAAGTTATGACCTGTCGAAGTTTCGTGACAGAACCGATACAAAACTGCGTGACGTAAATAGTGAGTTTACGATAGAGAAATATTTAGCCTTAGTAATCTAAATGAAATTCGTAGAATACTTTAAACCGAGAGCATACATAAAAAAATGTCTAAATCTGACATCGTATGAGGAAGTTATGATTTTTGTAAGTTTCGACTTAGCAGTATGTAACCCAAAGTTCGAATATGAGATCAAGTGATTTCTAGCTGAAACAATCTAAACGAGAATTGAAGATCTCGTCGATAGTAGTCCAACGGTAAATAGACAGACAAAAACGGACGTCAGATGAAGAAGTTATGAATTTCTAACGGAGGTTTCCTGTCCCGGCCTACTAAAAATTATATAATAAAAATAAATTCAAAATTAGCCGACGGAGTCTAAACGGAGTCGAAAACAGAGCTCGTATGCGAGAGATATGAATTTCTGAAGTTCGGAACAAAAACTTCAAAGCCTGTGTCAGAGTTCACGATGTGAACACGTGCTGGACGCCTTCCAGATCAAGTGGACTGATGACGAACGCAATGACCTATGCCTGACCAAACTCACGACGTGAATTTTTGAGATTCACGATGTGTGTCACACCCCAAAACCGGAACGGCGGAAACGTTCTGGGGTGGAGGACGTCATGTCAGGTATCACAACATATGCAGTATAGTAATCAAAGTACAACCATCATTGCATTAATAGTAATATTTTTACATAGGTTACATTTAGCATCAACAACAAGGTAAATACATAAAACAACTTATAATGCAGCTAGGTACAAGGATGTCTTCGCAAAAGCTCCCGGAGTGTACCTGTCTATCGATGAACTGAGAATACAAGTTATTTTGAAAGCGAGTATCAGCATTTTTAAATGCTGGTGAGTTCATAAGTATTTAATGACATTAGGATAAATACATGTTTTTCCTCAACATAAACTCAGAAAAAGTGGAGATTTAGAATCTACAAAGTGTTAGAATTCTTTCCAGAAAACCCTATATTTTCTAATTAAAAAGCAGTTCTCTACCAATACCCAATTCTTTTATGTTTAAACCAAGGAGTATCTTTATCAAAAGTAGTCTTCTACCAAGACCCGACGGTTTTATGTTTAAGGAGTAATTTCCTAAAAATACTATCACTATCAAAATATAGTTTTTACTTTAAAGGAATTGTGAGAAAAATCACAAGTAAAAATAATAGGGAAAATTAATATTTTACCTTAGCAGAAACACTGCTGGCTAAAAGTAAGTAAAACCTAGATTCCAGGGAGGACGCCTCGCAAAACTTAAAGGTAAATAAATCATAGACTTTAGGTGGGACGCCTTGCAAAGTCTAAAATGGTAAATGAATACATAGACTCCAGGAAAGTATCGAATGAATAATACGCCTGGCTCAGTCTAAAGGAGAATAAAACATAGACTCCAAGAGGTTATCGAATGAACAATACGCCTGGCTCAGTCTAAAATAGAATAAAAGGGTGAATGTGAACTCGTATGTAACCATGTTGATTGACGATCGAATCCTTGATGACCCTCCAGGTCACGCATAGAGTTAGTAACATTATGTCACCCATGGGCCTTACCGGCTCGGACTGTAGCTAGCAGTCAGGATGTAAGAGTGTCTGTCCCGTATAGATCTATACACATGATGTCCGCTCTCCCTTCAGGAGACTCTGGTTACACGGTGATGGCGCTATGAAGCGTCGTATCGGGGAATAGTGTGTCACATTCTATTTAAAGTATTACAATAATAGTATAGACTCACTACTTGTAACATCCCCATTTTCACGGCCAGAAAAGACCGATTTTGTTTATGCTTTATAAAAATCAGAGTACTTCTTTTCAGAAAAATGTTGCGGAATTTGTTCCCATAAAACACGATAAATACGTTATCAAAACATTTTCGAAGAAACGTATTTTATTCATTTTAAAACGTTTGGGATGTCATCGTCAATACAAAAACATAAGCATTAATAGAAGTTACATTCATTATCACTAGTGATCTACATCTGTTTTAAATCTCTCAGTGTAATGTGACATCATAACAACACCTGTGACATAAATAAACTGTGTGGGTCAGGTTGGGAAACTTGGTGAGTACATAGGGTTTTCAACCCACAATAATATAATTATTATGTTTAATCGTCAAACAGTTAACCCAATTACCCATCCCCATTATCTTCTCTACTCTTAAGGGTCTACCTTAAGAATCAGCTACTCCTCGTTCATTCATTCCTAAGGATCATCATAAGGAATCGGCACGAAATCCATCGTTGCCAAGGTTTACTCAACGGGCACTAAATCCATAGCTGCCAGGGTTTGCTCAACGGGCACTAAATCCATAGCTGCCAGGGCTATTTCGTTTATCGACAGTATCCACTCGCAATACACGTCAATGGGTTTTTAGAGTACACCGGTGAACACATCGTTCACAACACCTACAGGTTACGAGCCTGCTAGTGCTCCACTGGACTGTCTAGAATAGTCTGTGGTTGTCATCCATACTCTGCTGAATGACGGGGCCATCGTTTGGGAAAAGGCTTCTCACATAGTTCACCTCTCACCCTTACCTCGTGGTCTATAACACCTCTCTACTCATCGTCCAACTCATATTCCATCTATTATATCTACCCATGTATTATCCCAATATTTTCGTAGATATAAAATATATATACAGTTTAAATCGTTTAAAACGTTTATAAAATCGTTCATCTAGCATTGACAACAAGTATTCAGATAATATGCACACATAGCACGTAATTTATATAAAATACTTCATATCTATGTGTAAGATGAAAGTAATTATTCACTCACCTGGTAAGGTGGTGAGTCGGCACTCGGACAACACTTCGTTACTCTTAAAACAATTATCCCTTGACGAAACCTAGTATCATTACCATTAGAGTTTAGTCTAATGTTTGACGAGACTAATTAATAGTCTAGCTATTATTACTATTATATAAGCGTTAAAAAAATACTTATATAACCCATAATAATAGCCCAAATACTCCTTAAAAGGTCCTAATAACATTACTATATCGAAACATAAGCTATGCTAAAGATAGGGTAGGCGTAGCTCACTTACAACGGGTTTTCTCGAAAACCGGGCTTCGCTGGAGCAGCGTTCCCGAACTGAAAGACCCCTTTTCCTGGGACTCCGGGAGCCTCGGGGCTTCCTTCAGGTGCTAGGGGGTTTTCCTAGACTTTAGGGGGGCTTAGGGAGCTTAGAGAGAGTGTGTAGAGAGAGAAAGAGAAGTTGGAAGGTGTGAGAAATGAGGGTGCCCCGGCTCCCTTTTTTATAGGCTGGAAAAGCCAAAAACTCGTCGAGTTGGCCTCAAAATCATCGAGTCCCAGGCCAGGTGTCACCATCTGGTGGCTAGCCTTGGGGAGGAAGCAACGGCCAGGATTGCGCCACGTCACCCGATTTCGCACAGCAGCCTCCCGACTTAGAAAAATCATAACACTCGCATAAGAGCTCCGTTTTTATGTTATTTTTTCCACGCGTAGGTAAAAACAATATCTACATCTTTCATTTAGACTTCGTCGGCTAATTCTTGACCGATCTTAAATTTAACAATAGGAGGATATTAGACTATTAAATGACTGCGAAAAATTCGTAACTTCTTCATACGAACTCCGTTTTCGTCTGTCTTTTTACCGTTGATTTCCTATTAATGAGATCTTCAAATCTCATTTAGGTCGCATAAGCCAAAAACCGCTCGAACTAAAATTAGAGTTTCGGGCTGTACACTGCTAGACCGAAACTTCGAAAAATCATAACTTCCTTATACGAAGTCAGATTTGGGCGTTCTTTTTTTGTATGTTCTCGGTTTAATGTATACTACAACATTTGTTTAGATAACTTAGGCTAAAAATTCCTCTATCTTAAATTCACTATTTACGTCTCCCGGTGCCGTGCCGATTTTGCCGAAAAACTTCGACGGGCCATAACTTCTTCGTTATAACTCGGATTTCGGCGTTCTTTATATGTACGGAACCCTTGAGACATACTCTACAACTTGGTTAATATTATTTATTCTAAATAATATTTTTTCGAAAAGTCATTTTCGACCCCTATTATCTCTAAATCGACTAGCCCGGATCTACAGGCGTTACACTACTGAACTGACTCCTGAGTAATTCTTCGGACTAGCGTGAGAGAGAGAGAGAGAGAGATGGAGAGAGGGAGAGAGAGTGAGAGAGTGAGAGAGAGATGTGAGAGTAAATAGAATCTCCAAACTATTCCTATAATAGTTACTGGTGTTCTAGACATATGAATGATGGAAGGATGCATTTCCTACCCAACGGAGATGAACTGGCTGAGAGAACTATTATGACTACATATGTATACATGATATATAACCCATGTTTAGAAGACCTTCGGACGGATAACCGATACTCTAAACCACATCCAAACAAGGAAAAGGAATTTAAGCGAAGTTAGCCTTCCTAAGTCCTTCAAACATTGCTTATATAACTATACATATATAGGCATGCACTTAACAATATACAAGCATAAAATAACTTTTGGTAAAACCTTTGGAAGATCTATTAATAAGAACGTATGACTTGATGTCAGTTTATAAAACAAGCTTTGAAAACCTTTGGAAAACCTTTAATAATCTGAAAGAGATATTCATGCGTTAACGAGATTTGAAAACGCGAGTCAAAAACCTTTAGCTGAATAGAGCAGCTTAACAAGAAAAAAATCTATTTTGCTATACAGTTATTAGTCTCATGTGATCGATCTAATAACTCTATAGTTCAACTTGTATCCCCTCATAAAGAATTTAAAATCATTTAAAAGGTTGATTCGGGGGTATGAACTCACCTGACGTGGGTGTTTCGGATGAACGGATGGTATAGGATGCTATGTGTCAATTGAGGACTTGAACACACTCGGATCCTATTTAACAAGTAATGATACATTGAAGTATCTAACTAGTCCTTTAATAACTAATTATGCTAGTAAAGACACCCTAGTACATGAAAACACTTTGCTACAAGTGCTAGGAGTACCAAGGATTGCATATAAGGAGAGTATGGGCTCACATTGGAGTTTACTCTTCAATTGATGGCCCTTAGGTGTGTTTACGGTTTCTGGACCATAACCCCCATGAGTTTACGACCGTAAACTCATGGTTGTGGTGTCATTGGGTGTTTGAAGGTCTTATATCACTCAAGGAATTATGCTAGACTCGAATAAAGGGCTAAGGAAGTGACTAGGGCTTGAAATGGGCACTTTTTGGAGTTTACGGTCCTTGTACCACTCCTTTGGTAGTTTAAGGCTGTAAACACATGAGTTTACGGTCGTAAACACATGAGTTTACGGTCGTAAACTCATGTTTCTCCATTTCTCTTGTGCTTTGGTGGTTCTAGGCTATGCATGCAAGGTTCTAGTCACTTATACAAGCATTGGAAGGTGTTAAGGGCACTTAAACACCCTTAGAAGGTGTTTACGGTTTTGGGAGACCTTCCCAAACCATAAAATCATGTTTTTCCCTTCATTTCATGTTCTTGGGGTCCCTAGTTTATGCAAGTAAGGTTCTACTCCATTACATAACCATTTGAGGGCATTATGGGCATCTAAACACCTTTTGGAGGTGTTTACGGTTTTGGGATGGTCTCCCCAAACCGTAAACCCATATGAACATGGGGAAAAGATGATTTTTGGGTGTAAGCAAGTTCATAATAAGCACACAAGAAGCTAGGGCAAGTGTACTTACGTTCTAGGAGCTTGAATGATTGTTTTTGGCCAAGAACACTAGTTTGTGTTCTTGGTGTTCTTGAAGAACACTTGAAGATCTAGCCAAAAATCGAAAATACATGGATGAAGTGTTGTAAAAACACCAGATTAAGTGTTATATGAACAAATCTAGGTAAGAAACACTTACGTTTTTGGCGGATTTGACGGAAATGGATTATGATATTTGAGAGGATTTCTTGGGTGTTCTCAAACTAGGAAATGAAAAATGAGCAAAAATGACTAAGTGTCATATTTATACTCTCGGGGATTTGCGGTCGTAAACTTTGAGTTTACGTCCATAAATTCCAACTTTTTGGAGTTTCTCGACTTACGTGATACGTGGCAACTCTAAAATTATGCTTCCTTATTTTTGTTCGCTTGACGAATATTATTTAAAATATTTGAACAGGATTAAATCCGGCCAAAAACATTTTGGGATAATTTGGCTAATTTTTGAAGTGCTTAATTGCGGAGTTTATACAAATAAAAATTTCGGGTTGTCACATCATCCCCCCGTTAGAGGGAATTTCATCCCGAAATTAGTATTTAGTCAAGGAAATAGGCATGAACAATTGAGTAAGGAGATGAGGGTACTTCCTATTCGGTTGGTCCTCGCGCTCCCAAGTGAACTCCGGTCTTCGCTTGGCGTTCCAGCGAACCTTCATTAACGGGATGCGGATTCATTTCGTTCGCTTGACTTCTTGATCTATGATTTCTATGGGTTCTTCTATGAAGTTGGGGTTCTCAGTGATTTCTATCTCGTCGAGTAGGATTATACGAGTCACGTCGGACAAACATCTTGTCCATGTTGGAGACGCGAATAGACCACGACGGAATTTATGGAATTCCAAAAGTAGTCGTGGTCTGACAAGGGTTGGACCAATTCTTATAATGAATTTCGGATGGTCCTAAGCTCTCGGAAACATAGAGCTTTTCAGTACTTAGAACATAATGTACTTCTATGGTGAGATCATCACTGGCGTGATCGCCATTTTGAAGTTCCAAAAGTTCTTTCTTACTGAAGGTGTAGTTCTCCGGGTTGGCTCTTTAGAAGACTCAGGTCGTTTTCGGATTCGTATATCCTACTGATTGGCTCTCGGAGGTTTTCCGGATCATTGGATGTATTGGCTACTACTGGCATCTATTGGTTGTGTGGCATCTATCTCGACCTAGTGCAAAAATGGACCTGCACTTCTGACTCTTGAGGTGTTTCTATCGGAAATTCGCAAAGTCAGTGACATAGGGTTTTACTAGACGATGTTTAGAAAGTTTTAGTTTTCATTATCTTCTAACAGATGCTTTCACAGTATGATTTCCTAACTGGAAAGAATCATGCTTTTATTCGCTTCGCTGTTTCATGGATATCAGTCTCTGATCAGAGCTAACTTAGCCTTTAGAGATTTTCTAAAGTGTTGGGCTATTTCAGGAGGTGGTTCTACTATCTCTTTCGAGATAGTATTCCTTGGAACACCTAGTAGCTCCAACGAATCTCTAAGACATGCCCACATAAGGTGTCAAGACTCTCCAGTTCGTAGGAAGCGCGTGCTCTCATATAACCCATCGACTAGCACGTAGACCGGTGTCAGGTCTAAAATCTCCTTACGACCTGCGTTATATAGTTTGACACAACTTATCGCTTACTTTTCTCAAGTACTCTTGGTCGCGATGGTTATCCTGTGGGTATTAGCAATCTAGTATTCACTCCGATGAATGCGGTCAATCGTCTAAAGGGTTCTGGTGACTTCTCTCTCATGAGGAGGCGGTGTGTCCTAGGCACTACTCGTATGTAACGGGATGGACGAAGTGCCTGAGCAGTGCGAGTATCTTCTGCAACTACTCTTCTGGTGTTTTAGAGTTTTCTCGATCTAGATTAAATCTAGAGAGTACAGGGTTCCGTCACTCGGAACTTCTAATTTCTTCATCCACTCTTCCCAGAGTTTAACCTATCACAGCTTCCAGGTTTTCAGGATATCTACTGATATGCTTAATTCATGGGATTAGGCGCGAATGGATGGTCGTAGTCAATGTCCTTGACTCTTATCACTTGAGTTACTTTCCTAACCGAGGGTGTTAGCTACTATGTTGGCCTGGCCGAGATGACAACAAATTTCCCATTTGTGATCATTTTAGTAGCTCAACCCGCAGTGGTTCTATTGACTCAAGCTCCTTCTCTATCGGATAGGATGAAGGGTCTTCTAATAAGGTTCGTGGTAATCCTCATACTCGGCTTAATCACTAATACTCGGTGTATGCAACTCGTATATAATTGAGAGTAACGGGGTGTTCAGATGTGTGGCCCCACCCCAGACCCACAACCAAACAGGGAATAGGGGGTAGGGAGGAAGCATACATCTTAAATCTTATTGATCTAAATTATATATCGCTCTAATTCATAGATTCAGTAGTAGCAAGTTAATCCCACAAGTTCTTTCTCTTGATTCACGAATCTGGTTGAGAGTGGTAAGGGTCTTTCGGAGGGATCTACCGAGTAGGCTTCCGGTGGTTATTGTCTTCTGGGATACCTGCAGTGCCTTTCGCTTCGGGTTCTATTTGTCTAAGGGGGGTTGGTCAACAGCGCGTGGTGCCCTTCTCCTGGGTACTTCGGAAGGTTTGGATAAGAGAGACGACTGACGGTTCACATTAGGTTTTCTTATTAGGTTCAAAAGAATTTTTATTTGACACAGAGGCTATGGTGAAAGTTCTCTTTACACAGCATTAAGAATTTTCACATGGTCGCACCAAGTCGAACCATGATTGACGGCAGTGTCGAATTTAACAAATATCAACACGATATGGAATGAAGATCGATAGGACCATGTGATGAACAGGGCACAGAAGTTCTTAGCGTCTCGGGTTTCGTCTATGGTATCACTATCGCGGACACTTGGACTGATGGAATCGACGCGGAACTCTTGGGGGCCATGATGTTTCGGAATAAGGTACTTTTCATGAATGGATTTCTCACGAGGCCTCTCTATAATCGCCTAGTATACACTAGTCATGGATAATTAAGGTTACAAGGACTGTTGGTTGAGCGACTCCGCCCTAAATCCACAACCCAACGAGGAACAGGAAATAAGGCAGCATCACTCACTCGAGGTCTATCTATCTTAATTATACATGACCCTAACGTATATATCGAGCCATTATAGCTTTACCTGATGGATTTTTGAACTTTACAACAGCGCTGCAACTTTCACTTTTAACGAGAGAGTGATTAGAATTAAGATTAATCATTTAATGCTTTCAGTTAGTTACTTAAAATTTAGAGACGTACCAAAATTCTACCGGGTTTCTTGATGCTTCTCCCTAGGTATTAGGGTTAGACTCCTCCTCCTGCGGCCTTGTCGTTTCTTTCAGTTGGGTAGTCCTTTTTGAAATGTCCAATTTCACCACATAGGTGGCACATTGGACTGGTCCCCACATCTGTGGTTGATGTAATGAACTCAACCGGGGTTCCGCAGACGCGAGCGGTATGCCCCTTCATGTTGCACCTAACACATAAGAGTTCTTGACAGATACATGATGATGGTAGCTACACTTGCTGCAACGGGGAAGGTTCCCTAGGTATGGTCTTCTTGGAGTTGGGACGGAAGGGTTGACAGGGGTATTGACTACCTCAGCTCGTTGCCCTTTGGATGGTCCTTGATTCGAGGTACTTCCCTCCTCGTTCTTGAACTTTCTCTTCAGTGGATTTGGTCAAGGTTCTTGGGTGGCTGTACACACCGGTGTTGGTTGATGTTCTCCATTGCTTGGATCGGAAATCCCGATAGGGCTCCCGCTAACATTGGCGTTGTTAGCATTCAGGTGAGCCATGACAGCTGCTACGGCTGCTGAGACTGCAGCTTGAAACGTAGCTTCATCAAATAGGATGACCGGTCTCTTACTAACGGGTTGGTTGCGTTTCTTCGGAGGCATGGTTTTTCCTACATGAAAAGGAGCACAAGCTGATGAGAGACGATGATTAACCCTAGATGTATCTTTCTTTACTATGATAGGCATAAATTTTTCCTGCACCTCGAGTTATGGTTATCTGAGTGTCGACCTACATCCCTATGATGCAGTCCGGGTAACAGGGTAGGAGTGAGTGTATCGGAAAGCCAATAAACGGGGGTCGTTCCTACTAAGTTATCTTTATACTGGAGAGGTTCCTCTCTGGTTTTTAAAAAATTTGAGAGAAGTTCGGAACGAATATCATAGAAGAAAAGGCTCATGGAGACTTATGGCTAAACACTCTCAATCGAGGGTTTGAGATCCGATCTATTCGTATTACTTGCGACGGGAAAGACGATTCGCCTAGCACACATTGTGAGTAGTGTAATCACTAACACACTAAATTGTATTATTTTATGGATGTATTAGTGTGACGATAAGGAGGAAAAGAAATTTCTCGGGTTCCATGCATTGGCTCCCTCTGTCCACCTCTTATCCCTGACTGGAATAGGCGTTGGTTTTCTTCTGGTACTTACCTAGGGTTCTCTTCTCTTGCAGACTTACTGAATCTCTACTCCGCCTTACTTCTGATCCCGACCCTGAGAGTCATCACTTCACGATGGATGACTGGAATCTTGGATATTCAGGAGAATTCCCCATCGATGTCCCTAAAAGGTATAGGTACATGGGGCTTCAGTAGTCTCGACCCTGTTCATAAATTTCCAAATTAGCAACCTTCTCATGAACCTCTTCTGGGTCTAAATCGACTCCTCTGTCGATCACTAAAGTGGATAAAAGGTTTTCTAAAGGGTTTCGTGCGAGAATGGAAATGTCTAAAGAATCCTAAGAGATTATTAAAACATTTCACTGAGTGTTCCATATCGAGTCCTGCTACAATTTCATAGTGTATACAAATCATATATATATCCTAGATCTGACAGGCCTTCGAATATGTGATACTACTCTATATCCACATCCAAACAAGGAAAAGGAAGTAGAGCGAAACCACACATTCTTAGCCTATGAGATCC
This sequence comes from Lactuca serriola, assembly GCF_051521515.1. NCBI lineage: Eukaryota > Viridiplantae > Streptophyta > Magnoliopsida > Asterales > Asteraceae > Lactuca > Lactuca serriola. Next base: position 91,544,161 of record NC_136411.1, on the reverse strand, counting down.
TCGCTATATATAACCTTGGAAGTATACACTCTGTAACCGTAGGTATATCAATAAGGATCTTTTTAGTTTTCACACAAGGTTATTTATGATCCCTAAAATATCCCTAGGGTATTTTAATTACATGTTTGATTCTTAACTTCTGAATATGATTATGGGATTATTGTTAGTCTTTTAGTATCCTAAAATACTCCTATAATATTTTAAACATTATATTTGGCTCTAACATTCCTATTTGGTAAGTTTCAGACCTGGTGCAACACCACCATCACGCCCAAGCACATGTTCATCACATCTTGAATAAATATAGTTGATCAGGTTATATTTATTCCAGCTTACGATTACATAACTGCCTAGGTTTAACGGTAATGGTCAACATCCAAAGACTTTTATTCTTGTTCTTCTTGTGATACTTTCTTCGTGTGTTAAATTCTGGATGTTCTTATACTTTTGTAAAATATGGTTATATTTTAAAGTATAATTCTTGGTCAGAGTGTTTTATCCCAGATGTATTTATAGGTTGTATATCTTTTATGATTAGATATACTGAGCTCACTATAAACAATGTTCTGATACCAATCTGTCACACCCCAAAACCGGAACGGCGGAAACGTTCTGGGGTGGAGGACGTCATGTCAAGTATCACAACATATGCAGTATAATAATCAAAGTACAACCATCATTTCATTAATAGTAACAATTTTACATAGGTTACATTTAGCAACAACAAAAAGGTAAATACAGAAAACAACTTATAATGCAGCTTGGTACAAGGCTGTCTTCGCAAAAGCTCCCGGAGTGTACCCGTCTATCGATGAACTGAGAATACAAGTTATTTTGAAAGCGAGTATCAGCATTTTTAAATGCTGGTGAGTTCATAAGTATTTAATGACATTAGGATAAATACATGTTTTTCCTCAACATAAACTCAGAAAAAGTGGAGATTTAGAATCTACAGAGTGTTAGAATTCTTTCCAGAAAACCCTATATTATATAATTAAAAAGCAGTTCTCTACCAAGACCCAATTGTTTTATGTTTAAACCAAGGAGTATCTTTATCAAAAGCAGTCTTCTACCAAGACCCGATGGTTTTATGTTTAAGGAGTAATTTCCCAAAAGTACTATCATTATGAAAATATAGTTTTTACTTTAAAGGAATTGTGAGAAAAATAACAAGTAAAAATAATAGGGAAAAATAATATTTTACCTCAGCAGAAACACTGCTGGCTAAAAGTAAGTAAAACCTAGACTCCAGGCAGGATGCCTCACAAAACTTAAAGGTAAATAAATCATAGACTTCAGGCGGGACGCCTTGCAAAGTCTAAAATGGTAAATGAATACATAGACTCCAGGAAAGCATCGAATGAACAGTACGCCTGGCTCAGTCTAAAGGAAAATAAAACATAGACTCCAGGAGGGTATCGAATGAACAATACGCCTGGCTCAGTCTAAAATAGAATAAAAGGGTGAATGTGAACTCGTACGTAACCATGCTGATTGACGACCGAATCCTTGATGACCCTCCAGATCACGCGTAGAGTTAGTAACATTATGTCACCCATGGGCCTTACCGGCTCGGATTGTAGCTAGCAGTCAGGATGCGGGAGTGTCTGTCCCGTATAGATTTATACACATGATGTCCGATCTCCCTTCAGGAGACTCTGGTTACACGGCGATGGCGCTATGAAGCGTCGTATCGGGGAATAGTGTGTCACATTCTATTTAAAGTATTACAATAATAGTATAGACTCACTACTGAACTGACTCCTGAGTAATTCTTCGTACTAGTGAGAGAGAGAGAGAGAGAGGGAGAGAGAGAGAGAGAGATGTGAGAGTAAATAGAATCTCCTAACTATTCCTATAATAGTTACTGGTGTTCTAGACATATGAATGATGGAAGGATGCATTTGCTACCCAACGGAGATGAACTGGCTGAGACAACCAGTATGACTACATATGTATACATGATATATAACCCATGTTTAGACGACCTTCGGACGGATAACCTATACTCTAAACCACACCAAACAAGGAAAAGGAATTTAAGCGAAGTTAGCCGTCCCATATCCTTCAAACATTGCTTATATAACTATACATATACAGGCCTGCACTTAACAATATACAAGCATAAAAGAACTTTGGCTGAATAGAGCAGCTTGATGTCAGTTTATAAAACAAGCTTTGAAAACCTTTGGAAAGCCTTTAATAATCTGAAAGAGATATTCATGCCTTATCGAGATTTGAAAACGAGAGTCAAAAACCTTTAGCTGAATAGAGCAGCTTAACGAGAAAAAAATCTATTTTGTTATACAGTTATTAGTTACATGTGATCGATCTAATAACTCTATAGTTCAACTTGTACTCCCCCCATAAAGAATTTAAAATCATTTAAAAGGTTGATTTAGGGGTATGAACTCACCTGACGTGGGTGTTTCGGATGAACGGATGGTATAGGATGCTATGTGTCAATTGAGGACTTGAACACACACTCGGATCCTATTTAACAAGTAATGATACATTTAAGTATCTAATTAGTCCTTTAATAACTAATTATGCTAGTAAAGACACCCTAGTACATGAAAACACTTTGCTACAAGTGCTAGGAGTACCAAGGATTGCATATAAGGAGAGTATGGGCTCACATTGGAGTTTACTCTTCAATTTATGTCCCTTAGAGGTGTTTACGGTTTCTGGACCATAACCCCCATGAGTTTAAGGCCGTAAACTCATGGTTGTGGTGTGATTGGGTGTTTGAAGGTCTTATATCACTCAAGGAATTATGCTAGACTCGAATCAAGGGCTAAGGAAGTGACTAGGGCTTGAAATGGGCACTTTTTGGAGTTTACGGTCCTAGGACCACTCCCTTGGGAGTTTACGGCCGTAAACACATGAGTTTACGGTCGTAAACTCATTTTTGTCCATTTCTCTTGTGCTTTGGTGGTTCTAGGCTATGCATGCAAGGTTCTAGTCACTTATACAAGCATTGGAAGGTGTTAAGGGCACTTAAACACACTTAGAAGGTGTTTACGGTTTTGGGATACCTTCCCAAGCCATAAACTCATGTTTGTCCCTTCATTTCATGTTCTTGGGGTCCCTAGTTTATGCAAGTAAGGTTCTACTCCATTACACAACCATTTGAGGGCATTATGGGCATCTAAACACCTTTTGGAGGTGTTTACGGTTTTGGGATGGTCTCCCCAAACCGTAAACCCATATGAACATGGGGAAAAGATGATTTTTGGGTGTAAGCAAGTTCATACTAAGCACACAAGAAGCTAGGGCAAGTGTACTTACGTTCTAGGAGCTTGAATGATTGTTTTTGGCCAAGAACACTAGTTTGTGTTCTTGGTGTTCTTGAAGAACACTTGAAGATCTAGCCAAAAATCGAAAATACATGGATGAAGTGTTGTAAAACACTAGATTAAGTGTTATATGAACAAATCTAGGTAAGAAACACTTACGATTTTGGCGGATTTGACGGAAATGGAATATGATACTTGAGAGGATTTCTTGGGTGTTCTCAAACTAGGAAGTGAAAAATGAGCAAAAATGACTAAGTCTCATATTTATACTCTCGGGGGTTTGCGGTCGTAAACACCGAGTTTACGTTCGTAAATTCCAACTTTTTGGAGTTTCGCGACTTACGTGATACGCGGCAACTCTAAAATTATGCTTCCTTATCTTTGTTCGCTTGACGAATATTATTTAAAATATTCGAACGGGATTAAATCCGGCCAAAAACGTTTTGGGATAACTTGGCTAATTTTTAAAGTGCTTAATTGCGGAGTTTATACAAATAAAAATTTCGGATTGTCACAACATGAATCCAGAAAATCAGCCCTATAAATAGAAATCGAAGGGCAGCCGATTTTGGTTGCTACTTTCTTACTCTCTCACTCTCGATACCCTCTCTAGGCCTCTTGAAGCCCCCCGAAGCCCCAGTATCATCCCGACACCCAAGGTAAGTCCCGATGCTCTGAAGATCCCGAAAAGAAAAGAGTTTTCGAGCCGAAGCTCTGCCCACGAGAAGCCCGGTGTAAGAAGATATCCCGGATTCATCGAAGAATTACTACTTGAAGAGACGTAGTGTTGTCCGACAATCGTCTTAACAAGTGAGTGCATAGTCTCTTTCATAAACACGATTTTAATACAAGTATTGTTTGAATGTATTAATTATACGTTTTGAGAGAGTGTATAATCCCTTTCTTCTAACACATAGGTATGGAGTATCTTCTATAGAATATGTGCTATGTGTATATGTATTATCTGTGTATTTGGAGTGAGTATTCAATGAATATTTTATACAGGTTTTAAGGTGTATATGAATGTATAAGTATATTGTTATCTACTAAAATGTTGGGTAAAACATGGTTAGATAGTTGACTTGTGATAAAATGATGAGAGGTCTCGATGTTATTGTTGATTCAGTCATCTAGCGGAGTTTAGATGATGACCACGGACTTTTCTAGACAGTCTAGTGGAACGCTGGCAGGCTCGCCATGTGTAGGAGTTATTGAACTTGGGTGTTCAATTGTTGTACTCCATCCCCCACATAGTTTCCTTGTTTGACATATATTGCAGAGGAACCCCCGAAGCATGCCCGAAGCATGTGTTGTCGCCCCGATGAAAATCCTTAGGCTAGGTCCTTTGTGATAGTTGTTTTAGGGACGTAAAGTGAGGATAACGGGAATGTGTAATTGGGTTATTGTTGGTTGATGAAATTAATAAAAGTGTTTATTGTGGGTTGAAATCCCTATATGCTCACCAGGCTCCCAAGCATGACCCACTCGGTTTTTCTTTGTATTACAGGTAGTGGCACAAGAGCGTAAGTTGGATGACTTATCAAGATATTTTGGATTATAGGCCAGTAGTTGTAAATAACTGTTGTGAGGCGTATAATGTGTTATTTATGCTTTTGGTCTGTATCGGAACATGACATCCCGAGTTTTGTTATATAATGAAAATACATTTCTTTAAGAAATGCTTTGGTAAATCTTATTTTATCGTATTTCGTTTCGGGAACAAATTCATCAACTCTTCTAATCAAAGGATTACTCTGAAATTATTTTAAAAGCATAAGTTAAACTGGTCTTTTCTGGCCGTGAATTTGGGGATGTCATAGTTGGTTTCAGAGCATTAGTTTAAGCGAACTAGGAGTTTGTAGGATTTCTAGACTTAAACTTAGAATACTAAGTGAAGATTGTGAGATGAGTGTCTGTCATATTTTAGTCACGAGCACTAGTTCATTCTATGAAAGATGCCTAAATTGCTTTTATGTGCTAAATGTTATATGTTTTCCATATATGATATTATTTGTTCAGATCTACGGTTTGTTGCTAACCGGATCTGGAGCCCTTATGTCTCTAGGATTTTAAGTGTATGATTACGGTATTAGAACTAGCATGTAAACGTTTCAGAGTGATAAGGATGATTTAATTATCTATCGTGATTGAGGATCTAAATTCACCTTATTCGATGTGTAGATCAAAAATGGTAAGAACCAGAAGTGGAGTTGGAAACGTGAATGAAAATAGGAATCAACCACATGTGATTGAACAAGTAGCTATTGTAGCAGCAGCACCTGAGCCGATGACAATGGCTGGAGTACAATTGATGATTCAAACGATGTTGGATCGTCAGATGGAAGAAACTAGACGTCTGCTTCGGCATAATCGTGAAGAACTTTCCATACCGATTGAAGAGCCCGAAGTGAATGGAGGACAATCAGAAGAAGGTAACTTCAGTGGGGTTATTGGTCAATCCAACCCACCAGTTAATAGACGAAACAACCAAGATGGAGGAAATGATGGACTTGGATGCAAATACAAATACTTTTTGACTTGCAAACCATCGACCTTCACTGGAAATGAGGATCCGATCGGAGTCATGGATTGGATCTCGGAAATGGAGCTAACCTTCATGACATGTGGTTGCAGAGGCAAGTTGCAGACCATGTTCGTTGTACGTCAGCTCAGAGGTGGAGCTGTTCGTTGGTGGAACACTCTGGGGAAGACTTTAATCCCTAACGAGCCATTGCAACTGACTTGGGCAGAGTTCTTGGTGCAATTCAACCGCAAGTTCTGCTCGACCCAAAATCTACTAGAGTTGGAGAACAAATTTCTGACATTGAAGAAAGACATCATGTCAGTTGATGAATACACTAATGCTTTCACAGACAAGATGGACTTTGCTTTGCGCATCGTCCCATATGAGTTGACAAAAGTTGACCGGTACGCAAAGGGACTCCCATGGGAGTATGCGGTGCCAGTACGTCAGGCACCTACTCTAGAGGAAGTTATTTGGGCTGCCAAGTCTATTGAGGATATAATCAAGGGGAGAACCGCCAACAAGGTTGAAGTTGGCGAAAAGAGAAAGTTTGAAGGAACTTCAGGTTCCAACAAGAAAAGTAAATTTTTGAAGTCTAATTCGAAGAAGTTTGGAGGAGGAGGAAGAGGCGAAGCAAAATGGTGTGAAAAGTGCAAGAAAAAGCACTCTGGGAAATGTAGTGAGGAAGTCACTTGCTACAAATGTGGAAAAGCTGGGCATTATGCCAATGAGTGTCCATCCAATAGGAGGATGTGCTTTGGATGTAACGAAGAGGGGCATATTCTGAAAGATTGTCCGAAGAAGAAGGAGGCAACTAGACCCAACATTCCACCAAAACCGAAGACGAGAGTCTTTCAGATGACACTTGAGGCTGTGAAAGATGAAGTTGATTTCGCTTCAGGTACCTTTCTCATAAATGAATTGCCTGCCCAAATTTTATTTCATTCTGGAGCCAACTACTCCTTTATTTCGAATGAATTTGGTAGAAAACTAGCTTTACCTGTCGATAGACTAGATAATGCTTTATTAGTCCAAGTTGCTAGTGGTAAGTTTGTACCTGTTAGCCATCTTATGAAAAAAATCTTCATCGACTTGAATGGGAATAAGTTCCACGAGGAATTATTTTCTATTGAGCTGGGAATGGATCGGGTTAGCTCCAACGATGCCGAGATTTTATGCCGAAAGAAGATAGTAAGGGTAAATCCCCCTGGAAAGCAGTCATTTATGGTGTACGGGGACAAACGCAGAGTGAATTCTGGAATCATCTCCCTGATGAAAGCTAGAAAATGTTTGTCCAAAGGAAGTGCATCATATTTGGCATTCGTGATTGATGCAAAGAAGGAGAAAAAGGAGATGCAGAGCATTCCTGTGGTGTGTGATTATCCGGAAGTATTTCCCAAAGATCTTCCTGGATTACTGCCTGATCGACAAGTACAATTCTGTATCGACTTGTTACCAGGAACCATTCCAATAGCAAGAGCATCGTACCGATTAGCACCAACGGAGATGAAGGAGCCGCTGATGCAACTTCAGGAGTTATTGGACAAAAGTTTCATTAGACCTAGTTCATCTCCCTGGGGAACTTCGGTGTTATTCATGAATAAAAAGGACGGGAGTATGAGAATGTGAATTGATTACAAAGAGCTAAATAAGGCAACGATAAAGAATAGATATCCATTGCCAAGGATTGATGACATGTTCGATCAACTACAAGGTTCAAGCTATTTTTCCAAGATCGACCTAAGGTCAGGATATCATCAGCTAAAGGTGAGAGAGCAGGATATTGAGAAGACTGCATTCAAAACACACTATAGACACTAAGAATTTTTGGTTATGTCTAAGTTCATAACTATTCCTGGAATGTACTTGACCTAATTAGCATGGTCCATTTGGGTTGCATGGCATTGCAACATTGGGATAGATTAAATGAGAGAAATAACACTTAAGGTTTATTAATATATTATAAGTTCTAATATACTAATAATATTATTTAATTAGTATTGATCAAAGAATTAATTTGGAATTAATTAAGTGATCAAAAACAGACTAATTAAATATATGGGGTTGATTGTGTAAATCATCTATTCTTGTATAGTGGAGTACTAATGATCCATGGTTTGTACGGATTGGGTTAAAACCCATAAGGTGCTCCATGGATAATCCATGGAGGTTACAAACCCATGGATCATGGAATATGGAAAGCCATGGCAATTAGGGTTTATATGGTGTAACCCTACTTGTGCCACAACAATATAAAGACCCCTAGTCTAGCAAAAATCGACACATATACAAGCAAGAAAGAGGGCTAGCCAATTTTGATATGTTAGTGAGCTTCTCTCAAGGTTATTCCAAGTGTTGTGGTGTTGTGTGAGACATTTGAGGCATCACACTTGAGGTGCTAGGCTCACAAAGTTCTCAAGGAATCCAAACAACAAAAAGGTATGTTCTTCTTCTAGCATTTATGTTTAAAAGTTCCCCATGCTATGCTGGATAGGTTAAGAACCTTGGAAAACAATTTTGAATGTATCTTAGTAAAACATAGATCAAAGGTTTCTAGGGTTGCATGTACACCTTAGGAGTGTTAGAATGCTCAAAACCCTTCAGTGGTATCAGAGCCTAGGCTTGTTTATTTGATACTTGATGCAAATTGTTGAAAAAAGTCGAAAAATATGCAATATGTTGAGTGAACTCGCCGAGTCCATGGGGGGGCTCCACGAGTCCATGCCTAAAATCATCTTACTCGTCGAGTAGGTTCTTACACTCGACAAGTAGAATGCCCAAAGTACAGATTTTCGAATTTTGTTGCTGGAAATAGACTAGAAACATTACGCTAAACTGTTTTAGTCCTATAAAACTTTTTTTAGATGGTGTAATGGTTATGCTAATCCATTTTCAATAGCTATTATCAAAATTTCAAGTTTTATGTAGTTTATTTATAATTCTTGAAATTGTTGATATGCATGTTCATGAACTTATGAGTTTAGAAGATCATTGGAATTATTTGTAACTTGCTTGTTAGTTTAATTCTTGATCATTTTGTGTTTTAATGGAATCCATAATTTGTCCTCAAGTTATGGATTACCAAAAGTCACTCTTTTAAAGTCCATTATAAAACACATATGTTACATAAAATGAAAAGTCTCTCATTTTAATAAACCATTAAATCATAAGTTATGAAAGATGAAAAGTTTTGAAAGTTACAAAACTTGCCCTTAAGTTTTGGAACATGTAAAGTCACCTTAAAAACTTTAGTTCAAACCCCTAGAATTTTAAAAGTTAAAATTCAACCCTTATACTTTATAATATTATAAGTTTAATAATAATTATATATATATATATATATATATATATATATATATATATATATATATATAAAAGAACAATTCGTTTTACCGTTAGTAGGCCTCATTCACGAAGCCGGTCTATAAGGGGGGTATAAGGTTGCTGCCTAAAAAATGGCAGCTTAATGGGTGTCCACTCTCACCCACCGCTTCCTTGACCGGTGGAGGGCCGTTAGCCGAATGGGTAGGACAAGGACTTTAAATCTTCATTAAAAGTACAATGAATGTAAAGTAACTAAATGTTTTTATAAATTCCCAAAATAGTTACTTTAGAAAAATGTGAATAAGGTGCTAACCCATGAAATTACACTTTGCACTTTGATTAAGTTGTTAGTGGAGCGTGTGTGGTTAACCAGCACACTAAATGGACTTAACAAGGTAGGAAAAGGGTGGCTTAAGGTTTATCATAGGTCGGTGGAGCGCGTGTGCTTAACCGGCACATCGATTGAGTGATAAACATTAAGGGTACCAAGTAATTTGCATGGTTACTTCACACCTTATTTTGTGATCCTCGACATCCCAGTCACAAAACATGAAGGGCACACTCGAGATTGAAACATGTCATTGAAAAGTTCAATGAATCTCAAAGAATCTAGGAGTTTCAAAACCAATTAAAAACCTAATAATTTATTTCGTTTTTCATGGTGGAAATTGGTGAATCGTCATTCACCTACCTTCAAATATTTTATAGCTTGGATTACGGCATCCCTCTTCTAAGTTATAAAATATTTTGTTGGGTCCTAGGCTTAATATTACATTTGGGTGTTTTATTAAGGACTATCTTTATCTAATCTAAGCTTGTTCTTCTTTCTTTTCAGATGTCTTCCAACAATGTTGCTTCTGGCTTAAACCCTACCGACTCCTTCTCTCTCATGAACCTTTGTGGGAGAGTCATCTTTGATGGATCCAAATTTATAGATTGGATCAGAAACATTAGGATGGTCACTCGGTATGAGGACAAGGAATATGTCCTAGATAAGGAGCTTAAGGAACTAGAGTCGTCTGCTACTCCTAAGGAGATTGTTGAATATCAAGGACATGAGAGAGATGCTACCAAAGTGGCATGTATCATGTTGGCCACCATGACAACAGAGCTCCAAAACTCCTATGAGGACTACTACCCTTTTGAAATGCACTAGGACTTGATGGACCGCTACCATCAGAGTGCTCGTCAAGAGCGGTATGAAATAATCTCCTCCATGATAAGAACTCGAATGAAGGATGGCGAACCCATCACGGCCCACATGCAGAAAATGCAAAGGTATGCGGACTGTTCGCTGAAGCTAAATGTGAACTTCCCTGAGGAGTTGGCAATTGACATAATTTTGCGCTCCTTACCTTCGTGTTCTGATCAATTTCGGATGACATACCACATGAACAAGGAGGAAGTTACACTCAACAAACTTCAAGGACTTTTCAAGACCGCGTAAAGTGGTCTTAAAGGTAAGTCAGTTGTTACTACTCCTACTCCTACCGCGGCCCCTGTCTTGGCAATCGGGCAATGCAAAGGAAAGAAGAAGAAGAACCCTTCGAAGGGTACCAAGGGAAAGTCCCTTGATGGCTCCTATTCAAGTGGAACCAAGAAAGGTTTCGTCACTCCTTCTGCCAACCATAAAGAGGTTGAATGCTTCTATTGCCATGAAAAAATTGCACTGGAAGCGAAACTGCCCAAAGTACCTGCAAGATGTGAAGGATGGGAAAGTGAAACCCAACCATGCAGGTATATACACTATATTGTCTAATAATTCACCCCATTCTAATTCTTGGGTCCTTGATACAGGTTGTGGTATTCACATACATACTGATTTGCAGGGACTAAGAAGAAGTGAGGATGTGGAGCATGGGAAGATAAACCTAATCATGGGGAATAGGAAAGCTTCACCTGTCACCAAGATTGGAGTTTATTCTTTTTTTTCTAAGTAGTGGATTAGTGTTAGATTTGAATAAGTGTTGTTACTCGTCTGAAATGGCAAGAAATATTATTTCCTTTCATGGTTTGTAAAAACAAGGTTTTACTTTTTCGTTAGATAATGAAAATTGTGGTATTAATGCTTTCTTTAATAATTTTCTTTATTTTAAAGCATTACCTCGTGATGGAGTGTATGAAACTGTGTCGGTTGTAGATAACCTAGGAAATAATGTGTTGTGTATCGATTCTTCCATTAGTTTGGATAAAGCATCATTATGGCATTGTCGTCTTGGACTTGTAAGTAAGAAACGCATAGGCCAACTCCAAAAGGATGGAGTCTTGGAGTCATTTGACCTAAATTCAGATGATAATTGTGAATCTTGTTTGCTTGGGAAAATGACAAAGTCACCCTTCATTGGTTCTTGTACTAGGGGTGAGGGTTTGTTGGATCTCATACATACTGATGTGTGTGGACCCTTCAGAACGGCCACAAGGGATGCTAACCGATTCTATGTGACTTTTACTGATGATTTTAGTAGATATGTATATGTCTGCTTAATCAAGCATAAGTTAGAGACCTTTGAAAGATTCAAAGAGTCCAAACAGGAAGTGGAGAATTAGTTGGGCAGGAACATTAAGATGTTTCGATCCGATCGAGGTGGTGAGTATCTTAGTACAGAGTTCCTTGACTGTCTTAAGGAATGTGGGATTATCTCACAATTGACACCTCCCAGGACACCACAGCTTAATGGTGTGGCTGGGAGGCGCAATCGAACCTTGTTGGATATGGTTCGTTCCATGATGAGTCGAGCTTTGCTACCAATCTCATTTTGGGGGTATGCCTTAGAGATTGTCGTCCATATCCTTAATCTAGTCCTTACAAAAAAAAAAGGTTTCCGAAACACCTCATGAGATGTGGAATGGAAAAGTTCCCAATCTGGACCACATCAAAATTTGGGGTTACGAGGCTTTTGTGAGGCGCGAGTCTCACGATAAGCTCAAACCTCGAAGTTAGAGGTGTATTTTCATCGACTACCCATAAAGATCCTTTGGTTACCTCTTCTACATATTTAGTCAAGGATATATATATATATATATATATATATATATATATATATATATATATATATATGTATATATATGAATGTTATGTTGGAATGGCTCAACATAAGAAAATTCTATATATGGGTCCATTACTTGTGTTCTAAAATTCGATTATGATTACGACATCCCTTTTCATAATCTGAATTATGAGAACTTAGCAAATTGAAATGGAAATAGTATAGCAAAAGACTGGTTTAGTCTTTATGTAAGACATCATGAATCGTGTCCCATATGCTTCAGATATAGGATCGATTACATGTGCTATATTCATCCTTTCTAAAATTTTCCAAATGCCTGGGGCATTAAGAAGGGAAAAGGTCTAGAACTGGATATGACTAAAAGGATTAAGCAATTGTCGAGGACAATTTAAGGTTTACCAAAGATTGGTTGCTCAAGGACAGTTGGAAGTATAGTGTTAATTCTGGAAGGACCATATTGAAATAATCTGCAAGTAGGCAACTCTTGTTCAGAAGTGATAGTCAAAATGGAATATGGAAATGTTTCAAAGTTAGAAATTATTCAATTTGTGTAAGATTAGGAAACTTAATGCAAGAAGTATGTTTCCAAGGAGTTGATCTCCTTTGGAATGCTCTGTAATGGTTGTTGTCAAGTCTTTCTGACTTTGTGCATAATCATTACAAGAGGATCAATGCATATAAGTTTAGAATCTAACAGATTTCAGTAAATGGCATGAATTTGGAATTCTTGCATTTGCAGTAAGGATTTGGGACTGTGAAATGAGAATCATTGAAGTTATGTTCAATTCATCTATTTCACAAAGTAAAGATCATAGACAAACATAGTATGCATACTTGGTGTATGGCATGACTAGTGTTTAGAAAACATAGTGTACATGCTTGGAGCATGGGAAAACTATTGTTTTAAATTCAAGAATAAAGTTGATAGTTGAAACAATATACAATGAATAATGTGTAATCATATGGTGATAAATAAAAGGTGTTTTATTTGTGTTCATAGGTTTTGATACCATATTAGATTCAATTATTCTTGTGTTTCATTTTGCATGTTTGGACTTCCAGAATAAACTAGGTTATTCTTCTAGAATGACTAAGTTATTCAAACCATCCACAGTCGGTCATATGTTGGAAGTAGATATGAATCAAGACTGTCATGGGTTGGCTTGTAGAGGTCTAAGATGTTGGACAAAGGGCTACAACACTCATGAGTGCTCATAAGTTTTGAGTATTGGATTCAACCCACACTCATTGGAATCACTTCATGGATTTTATCATGAGTGATCATGAGACAATAATATCTTATATTCTTCAAACCTAGAGATATGTTGTTACTATGAGTTGGTTGTACATTGATTGCACAAAAACGCATTCGGTAACTTGATGTTATAAAATGTGCCTTTGTGTATGATTCAAAAAGTAATAGAACAAGCCATATGAGTCGAAGTTTATCCATTCTTTTTACCTTCGGGATAAAAGAGATATCTGTGGGCCCCTCGATGATTTGTTGATGACAAATGTAAGTGCTCGGTCGGGCCTGTACTGATTTGATTTGTTCAATTAGTCAGTCGTCATAAATCAGAAATCGGGAAACACAAATGGACAGAGAGAATGATTATAATCCAGGTCTCAGTCCATATGATATCTAGAATGGAGGAATATATGATCCCTTATCTAATAGACAAGTTACTGACAAAGGTCAGAGATCATCGGCAAGGTCAGAGTTCAACAGAAGCTTTTGAGAGCTACGATTGCCAATCGGTTCTTGAAGTCACATTTGCAATAATATTTTTAGACTTATCCAAGTGGGAGACTGTTGGATTAATGTCTAAGTCCATAACTATAACTGGTAAGACTTGACCCGACCCGGCATGGTCCAGTTGGGTTGCATGGCATCATGCATTTGGATAGACTATAATGAGAGAAATAACACTTAAGGTTTGTTAATATAATATAAGTTCTAATATATTAATAAGATTATTTAATTAGCATTGATCAAGAATTAATCTAGGATTAATTAAGTGATCAAAAGAAGACTAATTAAATATATGGGTTGATTGTGTAAATCATCCATACTTGTATAGTGGGCTAATGCTTCATGGATTGTCAGGTTGGGCTAAAAACCATAAGATGCTCCATGGATGCTCCGTGGTAAATTTTAACCCATGGATCCAAGGAAATGGAAAGCCATGACAATTAGGGTTTACCCTAATTTTCACTAACTATATAAGCATCTGATTGTTGACAAAATCGGACACTAGAGTATGTGAGGAAAAAGGGCTAGCCGATTTTCTAAAGTGTGGATTTCTCTCTAAATCTATTCCAAGTGTATTTGGTGTTGTGTGAACCATTTGAGGTGTCACACTTGGAGAACTAGGCACTCAAGCTTCATGAAGACATTCTACATCAAAGAGGTATGTAATTCTAACTTGATATATTCATATAAATCAATGTTATTATGCTAGTTAGGATGAATACCTTGGAAAGTTCATATTTGCATGTATAATAGAGAAAACATAGATCCAAGGTATTTAAGGTTGCATGTACACTTAGGAGTGTTAGAATGCTCAAAACCCATCAATATTGACCTTGAAGAAATTCAACAGTCAAGTGGTGAAGGAACCTTAAACCCTAGCAATCAACCTGAGGAGGAAACTCCTGTTGATCCGACAGAAGAGTCTGTATCTCTGAGGCGTTGCACGAGAGTTATCAATGCACCTGAGGATTACTATGGTTTACATATTACTGCGGAAGGTGATACACTTCTCAGTGATAGTACACTGGTAAGTCTGGATGAACCTAACAGCTACACGGAAGCCATGGCAGGCCCTAAGGCTGCTAAATAGAAAGAGGCTATGGACAGCGAGATACAATCCATGTATAGCAATCAAGTTTGGAACTTGGTTGACAATGTACCAGGTCGTAAGACGGTCGGGTGCAAATGGATCTTCAAGAAGAAGACCGACATGGATGGTAATGTACACACTTATAACGCGCGACTAGTTGCAAAGGGCTTTTCTTAAACTCCGAGAGTTGATTATGATGAGACCTTTTCACCAGTAGCGAAGATTAAGTCTGTTAGGGTTATGTTAGCCGTCGCTGCATTTCATGATTATGAAATATGGCAAATGGATTTCAAAACCGCTTTCCTTAATGGAAAGTTGGTTGAGGATGTTTACATGAGTCAGTCAGAGGGTTTTGTGAGTACAGAGTACCCAAATAGAGTGTGTAAGCTTGAGAAATCCATCTATGGATTAAAACAAGCACCTTGCAGATGGAATCTTTGCTTCGATGAGAAAGTCAAGGAGTTTGTCTTTTTGAGGAGTGAAGATGAATCTTGTGTATATGTCAAGGCTAGTGGGAGTATAGTTAGCTTTTTGGTATTGTATGTGGATGACATACTATTCATAGGAAATGACATCCCAACTCTGCAGGAAGTGAAGTCCTGGCTTGGGAAGTGTTTCTCTATGAAGGACCTTGGAGAAGCTGCCTATATCCTAGGGATAAGGATTTTGAGAGACAGGAGTAAAAGAATTATTGGACTTAGTTAGAGTACCTACTTGGAGAAGCTGCTGAATAGGTTCAGCATGCAGAATTCCAAGAAAGGAGAGTTACCGATCCAGAGTAACTCCAGACTGAGTAAGAATCAGAGCCCGAGAACAGAGGCTGAGATAGCAGAGATGAGTTGAGTACCATATGCTTCCGTTGTAGGCTCGATCATGTATGCTATGTACTCGTCCTGATGTGGCCTTTGCATTGAGCATGGTCAGCAGATATCAGGGGAACCCTGGAAAGGCTCACTGGACTGCGGTAAAGAACATTCTCAAGTACATGCGGAGGACTAAGGACTGGGTCCTTACCGATAGGGTATAGGGTATAGCGATGCTAGCTTTCATACTGATAGGGATAATTTCGTCTCTCAGTCAGGTTGGGTCTTTAGCTTAAATGGAGGAGCAATTTCGTGGAAAAGTTCCAAGCAGGAGACAGTAGCTGATTCAACTTGCGAATTAGAGTATATAGCAGCAAGCAAGGCCGAAAGGAGGCTATATGGCTAAAGAACTTCATTGGAGACCGTAGAGTTGTACCAGCTATAAAGGATCCTATATATATTTTCTGTGATAGTGAAACTGCAGTTGGCTTAGCCAAGGAGCCTAGGGATCATGGGAGATCTAGACACATCGACAGAAAATACAATTTCATCAGACATCGAATAGAAGAAGGACTCCTCGTCGCAAAGAGGGTATCATCTGATAAGAACCCGATAGATTCCCTCATGAAGGGACTGGGTAAGGTTAAGCATCTCCAGCATGCGAGGCACATAGGGCTGAAGGATGATATTAGTTTTAGTAGTTAGATAGCTTTTAAATGTGTAAAGTGTAATTGACAATTGATGATGAATAAAAGTTTTGTTTATTTATGAGTAAAGTATTGCTATCTTTTGTTAATCGTTTACTATCGTTTCATTTTGCATGTTTTGACTTCCAGAATAATTATATTAAGGTATTTCATATTATTCAAACTCTCCACAGTCGGTCATATGTTGGAAGTAGATATGAATCAAGACTGTCATGAGTTGGCTTGTAGATGTCAAAGTTGTTGGACATAGCAAAGTGTTGCTACAACACTCATGAGTGCTCATAAGTTCTGAGTATTGGATTCAACCCACGCTCACTAGTATCTCTTCATGGAATTCATCTCGAGTGATCGTGAGACGATAATATCATATAAGTCTTCAAACCTAGACATACGACTTGTTGCCTATGAGTTGGTTATACATTGATTGTACGAAAATGCATTGGTAACTCGATGTTATAAAACGTACCTTTGTGTATGATTCAACAAGTAGTAGAGCAAGCATATGAGTCGAAGTTTATCTGTTCCTTCTTGGATTAGAAGCGATATATGGGCCCCTCAATGATTTTGTGTTGACCCATGTACCGGGCCCGGTCATAACTAAGGTGATGTGTTCAATTAAAGTTCTATGTCAAACAAATCGGAAATCGGGAAACAAACTGCTGGACAATAAGTAAGACATTGTTCCATGTATTTTTTCGGCTGATATCTAGAACATAAGATTATATGATCACTTATCTTAAATGGCGTATCATCATCATCTCATTTCTGCGAGACCTTGAAAGAGCTACGATTGTTGATCAGTTCCTGAAGTCATTAATGCAGTTATAGTTATTAGACTTATCCAAGTGTAAGACTTTTGGATTAGGTGTCTAAGTTCATAACTATTCATGGAATGTACTTGACCCAATTAGCATGGTCCATTTGGGTTGCATGGCATTGCAACATTTGGATAGACTAAATGAGAGAAATAACACTTAAGCTTTATTAATATATTATAAGTTCTAATATATTAATAATATTATTTAATTAGTATTGATCAAAGAACTAACTTTGAATTAATTAAGTGATAAAAAAGAGACTAATTAAATATATGGGGTTGATTGTGTAAATCATCTATTCTTTTATAGTGGGCTAATGATCCATGGTTTGTATGGATTGGATTAAAACCCATAAGGTGCTCCATGGATAGTCCATAGAGGTTACAAACCCATGGATCATGGAATATGGAAAGCCAAGGCAATTAGGGTTTACATGGTGTAACCCTACTTGTGCCACAACTATATAAAGACCCCTAGTCTAGAAAAAATCGGCACTTGTACAAGTAAGAAAGGGGCTAGCCGATTTTGAGGTGTTAGTGAACTTCTCTCAAGGTTATTCTAAGTGTTGTGGTGTTGTGTGAGACATTTGAGGCATCACACTTGAGGTGCTAGGCTCACAAGGTTTTCATGGAATCCAAACAACAAAAAGGTATGTTCTTCTTCTAACATTTATGTTTAAAAGTTTCCCATGCTATGCTAGATAGGTTAAGAACATTGGAAAACAAATTTGCATATATCTTAGTAAAACATAGATCCAAGGTTTCTAGGGTTGCATGTACACATTAGGAGTGTTAGAATGCTCAAAACCCTTCAATGTTGTCGCTGATGCTCTCATTCAGAAAGTCACTCTTGAGAGAAAGAGGCCAAGAGCATTGAGAATAGAAGTTGTCTCGACAACTGTGGAGAGTATAAAGAAATCTCAAGAAGAAGCTTTAGAAAAGAATGACCGAAAGGAAGAACATTTGGGTAAAACGTTAGTGTTCGGTATAAACAGTCACAGAATGAAGGTATTCCAAGATCATATTTGGGAACCTAAGTCCGGAGGAATAAGAGATATTCTGTTGGAAGAAGCTCTCAAAACCATGTACTCGATTCATCCCGGTAGCACTAAAATGTATAGAGATCTCAAACCCTATTACTGGTGGCCGACGATGAAGCTCGATATTGCAAAGTATGTGGCTGAGTGTGTGACATGTGCGAGAGTTAAGGCACAACATCAAAAACCATATGGGAGTTTAGAACCTTTACCTTTACCTATGGGTAAATGGGAAGACATCGCTATGGATTTTTCACTAAACTGCCCAAAACAAAGAACGGTCATCACATGATTTGGGTGGTCGTTGATCGTTTCACTAAGAGTGCGCACTTCATAGAAGCCAATGAAAAATGGTCTATGGATAAGCTTGTGAATTCTTATGTGAAGGAAATTGTGAGGCTTCACGGTGTTCCATTAACGATTGTATCAGATTGTGATAGTTGTTTCACCTCAAGGTTTTGGAAAACTACAAGAGGAATTGGGTACCAAGTTGTGTTTGAGTACAGCTTACCATCCACAGACTGATGGTCAGAGCGAACGGACGATATAAACACTTGAAGATATGTTGAGAGCACGTACCCTGGAATTCCAAGGCAACTGGGATGAACATTTGTCTATGGTAGAATTTTCCTACAATAATAGTTTCCACTCGAGCTTTAAGATGGCACCTTTTCAAGCTTTGTACGGACATAAGTGTCGTACGCCATCTTGTTGGCTTGAGGCTAGGGAAAAGCATTTTATGGGACCTGAGATAGTCCATCAGACTGCTGAAAAGTTGAAAGCGATTAGGGAGAGAATGTTAGCAGCTCAGGATCGTCAAAAGAGCTATGCTGACAAGAAAAGGCGACCGATGACTTTTGAAGTTGGAGATTTGGTTTTGCTTAAAGTGTCACCGTGGAAGGGACTTATAAGATTTGGTAAAAGGGGAAAATTGAGTCCAAGGTTTATTTGACCGTTTAAAGTTCTTCAGAGGATAGGGAATCAAGCTTACAAGCTAGAACTACCCGAAGAATTGAATGTTATTCATAACTCTTTTCATGTGTGTTGTTTAAGGAAGTTCACGGGAGAAGTTCCCGACATGATTCCACTTTCTGAGTTAATGATTGATGAAAACAAAAGGTTAATTGAAGATGGTCGAATTAGTGCTTGTACGTTGGAAACATTTGAATGGGCCAAATCTCACCTGGGAGACGGAGAGTAACATGATGAGTCGCTATCCGCATTTGTTTCTTGATGTGTGACTCCAGGGACGGAATAATCCTAAGGAGGAGAGAATTGCAACGCCCGTGTTTCTAGACTAGGCATTAATATTGATCAAATAGTCTAGGTTAACCTTTGTAACTCGTTTTGAAATAATAGAAATGTATTATTTGAGTATTATGTGTTTGATGCTTAATTATCGTGACTTAATTAATTTAAGGATAAAATAAGGGTTAAAGTAAAATATTAGATAAACCCAATTTCTATGAAGGACGTTGTAGTGATCGTGACAAGGGTTCCGGATATACCAAGAATGCCGAAATCCGAGTTATAACGAAGAAGTTATGACATGTCGAAGTTTCGCGACAGAACCGATACGACACTGCGTGACGTAAACAGTGTGTTTACGATAGAACAATATTTAGACTTAGTAATCTAAACGAAATTCGTAGAATACGTTAAACCGAGAGCATACATAAAAAGAACGTCTAAATCTGACTTCGTATGAGGAAGTTATGATTTTTCTAAGTTTCGACTTAGTAGTATGCAACCCAAAGTTTGAATATGAGATCAAGTGATTTCTAGCCGAAACAATCTAAATGAGAATCGAAGATCTCGTCGATAGTAGTGTAACGGTAAAAAGACAGATGAAAACGGACGTCAGATGAAGAAGTTATGAATTTCTAACGGATTTTTCCTGTCCCGGCCAACTAAAAATAATATAATAAAAATAAAGTCAAAATTAGTCGACGAAGTTTAAACGAGAGTTGAAGAGCATAATCTCTCCTACGCGTGAATATAAAGAACGTTGAAAACGGAGCTCGTATGCAAGATATATGAATTTATGAAGTTCGGAACACAAACTTCGAGGCATGTGTCAGAGTTCACGACGTGAACACAGTGTTCACGACATCAACAGATGTTGGACGCCTTCGAGAGAAAGTGGATTGATGACGAACGCAATGACCTATGCCTGACCAGACTCACGATGTGAATTTTTGAGATTCATGACGTGAATCCAGAAAATCAGCCATATAAATAGAAACCGAAGGCAACCAATTTTAGTTGCTACTTTCTTACTCTCTCACTCCTGATACCCTCTCTAGCTCTCTTTAAGCACCCCAGAAGCCCCGGTATCATCCCGACATCCGAGGCAAGTCCCGACGCTCCGAAGATCCCGAGAAGAAAATAGTTTTTGAGCCGAAGCTCTGCCCGCGAGAAGCCTGGTGTGTGAAGATATCTTGGATTCATTGAAGAATTACTTCTTGAAGAGCCATAGTGTTGTCCGACAATCGTCTTAACAAGTGAGTGCATAGTCTCTTTCATAAGCATGATTTTAATACAAGTATTGTTTGAATGTATTAAGTATATGTTTTGAGAGAGTATATAATCCCTTTCTTCTAACACATAGCTATGAAGTATCTTCTATAGAATATGTGCTATGTGTATATGTATTATCTGTGTATTTGGAGTGAGTATTGAATGAATATTTTATACAGGTTTTAAGTTGTATACGAATGTATAAGTATATTGTTATCTACTAAAATGTTGGGTAAAACATTGGTAGATAATTGACTTGTGATAAAATGATGAGAGGCCTCGATGTTGTTGCTGATTCAGTCATCTCGAAAAGTTTAAATGAACTTGTGTGTTCAATTGTTGTACTCCATCCTCCACACGGTTGCCTTGTTTGACATATATTTTTGAGGAACCCCCGAAGCATGTGTTGTCGCCCCGATGAAAATCCTTAGGCTAGGTCCCTTATGATAGTTGTTTTAGGGACGTAAAGTGAGGATAAGGGGAATGGGTAATTGGGTTATTGTTGGTTGATGAAATTAATATAATTATTTATTGTGGGTTGAAATCCCTATATGCTCACCAGGCTCCCAAGCCTGACCCACTTATTTTTTCTTTGTATTACAGATAGTGGCACCAGAGCGTAAGTTGGATGACTTATCAGGATATTTTGGGTTATAGGCCAGTAGTTGTATATGAATGTTGTAAGGCTTATAATGTGTCGTTTATGCTTTTGGTCTATATCGGAAAATGACATCCCAAGTTTTGTTATATATGAAAATACATTTCTGTACGAAATGCTTTGGTAAATCTTATTTTTACCATATTTTATTTTGGGAACAAATTTCGCAACTCTTTTAATCAAAGGATTACTCTGAAATTATTTTAAAAACAAAAATTAAACCGGTCTTTTCTGGCCGTGAATTTGGGGATGTCACATTATGATATTATGTGATAGTGGTAGGAGGGGTAGGTTAGACCCCATAGGCGGTTGAGATAAACCGGAGGGTAGGTCGGACACCCAGATATGTCTGATAGTATGATATGCTATCTTATTATGTGGTAGTAGTAGGGGTGAAGTAGTCCCCGTAACCGGTTAAAATAAACCGAAGGGTGGGTCGGGCACCCAGATATGTCTGGCAGGGTAGGTCGAGCACCTATATATGCTTAGCCGGGGTAGGTCGGGCACCCCGGTATGATTGGCAAGGGTAGGTTGAGCACCCATATATGCTTAGCAGGGTAGGCCAGGCACCCATATATGTTTGGCAGTATGTTTATTGTATGGTATGTGGTATGATGGGGGAACTCACTAAACTTTGTTTTTACGGTTTTCAGTTTTGGTTTCAGGTACTTCTTCCTCGAAGGGAAAGGAGCCAACATAACTGCAGCGCATCACATCACTATTTTCCGCACCATGATGTTCTTGGGATTTGTACTCTAACATTATTATGGCTTTCTTTGAGACATATGACTTATGAGTTTTTATGATATGAGATAACTTAATGATTTTTTCAATAATCTATTTTATGAATTATTGAATTAAAAATGAAATTTTTTGTCTCTGATTTTGGAATGTTACATATACGAAAGGCACATATGTGCATTTTTCACGAACATTGCATTTTCTGATGTTTATACATATATGCATCTTTCATATGTGCATGTTTTTTTTTCAAGATTTATTTTTTGTGAGTGTGCTTATGCATTAGGAACTTAATGCATTAAGTCATTTTAAGAAAATACCACACGAAAACGTTCGCGAGTTCACGAGAATCTTTGGATTTGCAAAAGATCATAACCTTATATATATATATATATATATATATATATATATATATATATATATATATATATATATATATTGTATATTAAGGTTGTTTTTGTCATTCTAATATTTTGGAAATTACAACTCATTAATCTTATACATTCATACAAACTCTACCACCCAAATCACCAACTTACACACTCTACAACCAATCATTGGCGTCACATGGCACATCCGCCAACTACCACTTGTCATCTTTTTCAAAACAAAAATTTATAGACAGTGTAATTATTAAAATCCAATTTTTTTTTCGTTTTTAGTGAAAAATAGCAAAATGTTATTTTCATTCTTCAACCAAACCATATTTAGAGTTTAATTACTATACTTATTGTTTAATAAATATATTATTTCACTTCTTCACAAACTAACTAAAATTCATAACATAGTATAATACATACATAAGTCATTCATAGTACTTTCACAACTTAATACAATTTATTCCTGGTTTATTTCATAAGAATCACAGTTAATATAGTAAATTCATAACTCATTCAAATGTCATTCAAAGTTTAATACATAAAATTAATACTAACATTAATATATAAATCATTCATATTTCAACAAAAAAATCATTTAAAATTCTCAGCTTCATATAGTCTTTTCACATCTTAATAAACTTCATTTTAATACACAAAATTCATAGCTCAATAAAATACATTCACAGTTTCATATACAAAAATCATGCATTCATAACTATATTCTCAACTTAAAATGTACATTCATACCTTCATATCTAGAGGTTAGTGATTCTTTAACTCAAAAATTCATGCATTCACAGCTTAAAACTTATATTTCTTATTGAAGAAAATAATCAAACACTACACATCAAATGTAACACCTAAGTTCCCTATATGTATTTTGAATTTGTTAAGGTTTGATTTAATGGAAGTGGGGATTTAGTTGGAGGGTGTGGTCGGTCTCTTCATGTAGCCATGGTGCATCCGGCGTGATGGACCAAGATTTTGAAGGCTTGAGATTTCGTCCTATTGAATGGCATAGACTCCTATGGATTCTTCAATTCTCAACCACCATCATTCCAGAGAAACCCTAAGTGAAACCCTATCCTCCCTTGAGTGCTTTGAGCTCATCCTCATCCTTTATTAATATTTGGAGCTTTTTTGGTGTTCTTTGGTTAAGGATTCAAGAAATGTAGTTTAAGGAAGCAAGAAGCTAGTGGTTTTAGGTGTTTTTGAAAACCTTTAAATTTAAGCATTTAATCCTTAAGAAATTCATTATCTAGCGCACATATCATAGACTAAGGCTCTGATATCACTGATGGGCTTTACTGATCCTAACAATAGAATAAATATACAGCAATGGAAGCATTAAAATTTTATTCTAAGTCAAGTTAAGATCTAAACCCTATAAGGAATATTAATTTAATAATATGAATAACAAAGATAGTCTAAGTAATACCAACCTTTATAACACAACTCATATTTTTCTTACTTGAAGATCCTTTGAGTCGATTTCTTGATGCTTTAGGAAAATGGAGCACCCAAAGTGGATTTCCTTTAAAGTATCACACCCAAAAGAATAAATTCTAGAACTTGAGCTTTCAAGAAGAGAGAGGACACATGCCAAACTCAAAAGTCAAAAAGGCAATGAGAAAGGGATGGAATTAATAGGTGACTAGAATGGGTATTTATAGATGAAGGTTACTTGAAGATAAAGCATATTTGAACAATTAAATAATCCAATTTAATCTAAAATTTGAAACCCTTATTTATCTATACCCATGGACAAAAATCCAAGGGATTATCCCTAGTAATTTTCCTTCATCCTGTCCAAGGGATCTAGAATGTTCCAACCGTTCAACTATTGAACAATTAACATTTAGTCCCTGCACCTTTTAATCATCACAAATTAATTCCATATTAATTTTAGTTACTTCAAATTAATTCCAGATTAGCTTCTAATTAACTTATCAAGCCATGACAAATTAATAAACTATTCATCTCTCTCTCAGATTATTTCTAACTCTTTTAGCTCATGAGGGAAACCCTAAAAGTACTTTGTTATTGTTCCCTAAGTTATACCAATTAGTTAAGACATTGGACACCTATTTCCAACACAAACCTCATCTAACAACTCAAAGTTTGACCAAAAGTCAAATTAGTCAAAAATTCAAAGATCAACGATCAAATTCAACATAGTCAATAGACAAGGCGTTGATCAAGTCACGCTACGCCCTAATAAGGAAAAGTTAGTTAGTCATCACTTTATATAGGCATGCAGCATACCCCAGATAGGAACATTATGCCTAACAGCTTAGCTACCTTCTTATTCACTTATCCCATGAAGTCAGAACCCCCAATTCTCATATATCCAGAACTTCTCAATGTCTTAATAGATAAAGTTTTCAACTTTATCCATCTTGGTAGATTAAACAATCAAGATCTCAAACCCTAATTTATAAAAGTAGACAAACCGCCATTTTCTTCTTGTATGGAGCAAATAGAGTTCATGCAAGTACTCTTTACTCCATTAAAAGTCCAGACATGATCCCAAACACTAGTCCCAAGTTTCTGGAGCTCCTCAAACTCCAAGAAATAACATGAAAGGGGCCGAAACTAACTAATTGTGACCAAAACTCATCAACTCATAGATATATAGATGAAACATGAAAAAGCTTGGATATTTCACACTTATAAAGGTCCATAAGTGCGGAGAAGGTTTGATTTTTCAAGGATTTTTTATGAACCCTAGGGTTAACAACTAGATAATTATTGGTAAATATATATAAATAGAAATTTGACACATACATAGATATAATTGGTTTAAATCTAATTAAAAGTTAATAGAATTAATATGATTAAACCTTGTAATTTTAAATTGTTTAAAATACACCTTACATATAATTATAATTGTTTATATATAGTATATGAGTAACTAAAATATTAAATACATTGTGTGTCAAGTCAAGAGTATGGCTCAATCATAAGACCTTGCTATAAGAGATGTATAAGGAAATGTCTTATAAAATGATCGTTGAATGAGTGCCCTTTTTCACTCACCGCTTCTTTGTGGGGTTGGTTGTCGTTATGCAAAAGGGTTTGATAGGATGATGTCTTGTTAAAAATATAATATATGAAGTACTAAAGCAAAATTCTCATAATAGTCACATTAGGAAATGTAAATAGTTGCTAATCCATGAAAACTGAACATTATTCCCTATTGTCTATTTACGGAGCATGTATGGGTAACTGGCACTTAAATTTGAGACATAAGACGAAGATGATGTAGCACTTGTGGTTGTGGTTTGTTGATGGAGTGGGTGTGGTTAACCAGAACATCAACTTGAGACTATAAAGGTTTTGCTAGGTTGGTTCACCATCTTATTTGTGAGACCTTGGTATCCCAGGTACAAGTAAAGGATGTGAAAATCCGAGATTAACATGCCATTAAATACAATTAATGAATCACAAAAGATCTAGGAATTTCATAAAGATTAAAATTAATAAATTCTATTATCTACCTACGATAAATTCGCTATATGATTACGATAATCATGAGTACGTTCTTGATGATCCTATTCCCGACATTGATAAGCTCTCTACTGATAAAGAAAAGGTCGCTCACTACAAACACGTTGAAGACTTAAATAAGGTTTCTTGCATCAGGATCGCCTCAATGTCCTCAAATCTCCAAAATGACTTTCAAGACTCTGGAATATAAGATGAACTTGAAGTTGGCTGATATGTTTCAGCAAGAGAAAGGCAAGAACGATTTAATGTTGTCAAATCCATAATGTTATGCAAGCTAGATGAGGGAGGTTATGTATGTGGTCATGTTCAACAAATGAAGAGCTACATAGACACACATGAGAATCTCGATGTTGTCTTTGACAATAACATATTTGTGGATCTTGTGCTTAGATCTCTCCCTAGTTCATATGATAACTTCATTACGACTTATCATTTGAATAGTATGGATAAGACATTTATGGAACTCTACAATATACTCCAAATGGTAGAAGTTGGACTGAAGAAAGCTCTACTCAACTCTCAAGCTCCAGTTCTTGCCATTCAGAATGGTGGTGTAAAGAAGAGGAAATGTTCCAGACCCAAATGGAAAGGAAAGGCCTTGGTTGCACCTTATCATCAATGGGGTAAAGGGAAATGAATCCTCTATTCCAGCAGTTAATGATCCGAAGGAGGAAAACTGCTTCTAGTGTGACATTAAGGGGCATTGGAAACGAAGCTTCCTTAAGTACTTAAAGATCTCAAGGATGATAATGTCAAAGCAATTGGCTCCACCTTAGGTGCTTATTTGATCAAACTCCATAATACTGTTACTTTAAATTCATGGGTTCTTGATATGGGATGTGGTACTCACATATACTCTACATTTTAGGAAATAAAGGAAAGAATCAAACTTAAGCATGGGGAAATAAATTTGATCACGGAGAATAGACGAACATTACATGTCTTAATGGTTGGAGATTTAAATTTGATGCTTAGTAGTTGAGTCAGGATTAGTTTAGTTAATTGTTCTTACTCGTCTGAGATGACTAGATATATTATTTCATTTCTTGCATTTTTTTAAACAAAGATTTCGATTTTCATTGATAATGATAAGGGTGACATTCTGATTTTAAAGATGGTTGTTTTATATTTAAAGCTTCTCCTTGAAATGGCATATATGAAAGTGTTGTTTGTGTTTCTAATAATAGCAACATTAACTTAAATATTGATTCTTCTAATAAATTAGATAAATCATGCTTATCTCATTGTCGTGTTGGTCACATAAATAAGAAACGCATCACCAAACTCTAATCAAACGAGATCTTGGAATCATTTGACTTATAAATTGGATGATGGACATGACTTTTTTTTATTAGGCAAGATGACCAAGTCACCATTCACAGGGACATGTGAAATACGTGAAGGTGTAACATCCCAAAAATTTCAACAAATTTAAACATTTCAAAACAACCCATGTACTAACAAAAGTGTTTACAAAATCATTGTTTCAAAACATTATTTAGAATCAGAGTATCCCAAGATCCAATCAGTAGTGAAACAAAGGGTGTCTACGGTCATGCCTTCGCCTCGCCACAATCCTCCGAAGGACCTGAAACCATAAACTAAAACTGTAAGCACATAGCTTAGTGAGTTCCCTCAAAGTATCAACACAAAAACAGATAACATATACAAATAACATGCTCAAATATGCATGTCTGGCCCAATCAGCCTCGGGCTGGAATACCAGGCATGTCTACAATGGGCCCAGTCATCCTCAGGATGGAATACCATCGTATCATAAGCATGTTGGTCCAATAAACCATTGGGTTGGAATATCAAACATGTCGGGTCCAATCAACCATCGGGTTAGAATACCCCAGGCCTATTGACTGATGCACAAAACAATCCAATCTTACCATATACCATACAATCATGTCGGGTCTAACCAACCATCTGGTTGGAATACCCCTGGTCCAATCAACCATTTGGTTGGAATTCCAATATACAACGACACCTGTCATCCTCGGGATGGAATACTGTCACACTCCCGAACCAGACGGCGGAAATGTCTGGGGGCTTGGTGTGACTTTCAACTTTGTAGTATCATCACATAGTATATAATTGAAACATAACATCATCATCATCACACATGTAATATAGCAACACACATTGTTTACATCATGTATTGTGTTTTGAATATTACATGCCAAAATAGTTAGAGTATGATGAAACCAAAATATAACAAAATATCCATTAGTTCGTTCCGCCCAACCTACTCAACGGTTTCCTGAGAATACAAGTTAATTTAAAACAGTCAACATAAAAATGTTGGTGAGTTCATAAGCATGTTTGAGAAAATGATTTGTAAAAATTTTGTAACCACCAGAAAATTCTATATTTTCTGAAAACAGTTTAGTATTTATGTGTCCGATCTTGTATTAATGCATGTGTGTTATTGTATACTAGAATGCAAAAAGACAATGTAGAGAATGTAAAGAGTACTCCCCCAGACAACCCGATGTTGTCTGTGAAAGAGAATGTTGGTAGATCAACCCTCGAGGTTGAGTACCGGCGCGAGTACGTTACCTAGTAATCCAAGAAAAAAGAGAACGGTCTCCCGTAATTTTATAACGTTAATTCCTCTAAGTGAGTCATTATAACCAGACTAGATAGTGACAATTTCGCATGTCTTGGCGTTTATGGACGCCGACAGAATAAGGTAAGGTTTTCATCACCCTAGACTGGCTTAGTCTAACTGTAGCGAACAACACAGGTGTGGGGTGTCATCCCCATATACATCTATACACAAACCCCCACTCTCCCTCCAAGAGACTCTGGTTATAACTATAGACTATGATCATACACTTAATAGGTGTCAATCGACACATCTCATTAGATCCATAATCGAAGTTAAGCGAAGAGAAACATATAAAGTACATTCCATGCGTAATGAACATGTAAGTGAACGACTAAGGCCCACTAAACATGTAAATCATTTCTAGGCTCATAAGGAATGAGATTATATAACCTGGGCCCAAAATATATGTAAAATGACAACTAAGGCCCATTTAACAAGTATGATACTACATGCCCAATAAGCATGCAATGAGTATCCAAGGTCTGTCGAGCATGTAAATGGGTCAATAAGGCCGAATAAACATGTAAAGAGTATTCAGGACCTATCATGCATATAAATGGGTTACTAAGGCCCAATAACATGAGAATGGCAAAATTTAGTCCGTTTGTTATTTTATTGCTTGTTTTAGTTCAATTATTTACCAAAATGACATAAAAGTCCCACTTTTTGTAAAAATAACATTTTTAACTCACTTGTGTCATAAATATCATTTTTGGCTTGATCTTTATAAAAATGTGCATTTTCGGTCCATTATAGATAATTCCATCTTTTTTGCCCAAATTTTAATAAATTCACATTTTTAGTCCCTCTTATCAAAAATTTACATTTTTGGCACAAGTTTGTTGAAAATGAAATTTAAGCCCATAAAAGTCCAAAAGTACATAGTTTTGGCCCAAAGTCGTGAGAAGTCCAAATATGGCCCATTTATGAAAATGTTTACATTTTTAGTCCTTATAGGGTCTCAAATATTGCAACTAACCATGTTTAGCAAAAATAATCCTTTTTGACCCCTAATAATTGTGAGTTGCATAATTAAGACCCATCTTTTGTGAAAATTGGCATATTTGGCCCATTAAAACTGTGAAGGCCCATATAGGAGCCCATTAGTGAAAATTTTCACTTTTGGCTCCTTTAAGACCATGAATATCACACAGATCCATTTTGATTTAAAAATGACTCTTTTGGTCCTCTCAAAACCGTGGGTTACATAAGAACCTCACTTTTTGTTTATTTTGTTAAAAATAGCCCCTTTAGACGATTTTTGGTAAGTTTTCAAACATTTTTAGCATGTTTAATCTTTCCCACCTCATAGTAAGTTACATAAGATGGTTTAGTTTACAAACATCACCAATTATAGTAGGTATTTTGAGATTAGAAGAGATCTATCATGTTTTCATAACATAAATACAACATATAACATGAAAACACACACATACATGCATAAACACATAGATCTACACAAGACAACTTGTATTCTTCCCCAAAACATAGTAAAAACCAAAAATAGGGGGTATGAACTCACTTTGGGTTGTTATTCTTGGTTTAGTGAAGGGTTTGAAGGAGATTTCGGCCCTAGATGTTTCCTTGAGGAGATTTTCGATATCTATGAAGTTCTAAGAGGATGGATCATGAATTGGTGTGTTAATGGATGGGGGATTTGTTATATGATGAAGTTAAACACTAGAATATAAGATATATTAGCAAGATGATGAACCTTGAGGATGTATTCTTGAGCACACCCCCAATCACACACGATTTTCCTAGGAGGAAATGAGAGATTTCTTGAGATCTCTAGAGAGAAGTCTTTGGTTGGGTTTGAGAGGAAAATGAAGGTGGTGGGAGTTTTTGGCTCTTTGGCCGTGAATAAGAAGGAGGGGGGGAGAGAGGTGATTTGATGTTGCATGGAGATATGGGATGTAATTACCTAGTTATATGTTGGTCATTAGTGAGGTGGCACTCCTAATATCCCATTGTTTTCTCTTTTTTTTTGTAAGTGGGTCGTGCATGAGGAAGGATGGGGTTCACGGCCCAATGGGTTTCACATCCAAATTGAGACGAGGAGATGGGTTCACGGCCTATCAAGGTTCACGGCCCATCATGACCCATGATAAATAAGTGTGTTATTTAGGCCCAACATAGCCCAATTGCTACGGTTTGACGAATGTGGGCCCAACTAGAGCCCAAATGGGTTTCATTGGCCCAAAATCATCAAATAAAAGGTTTGTTGGCCCATTAGGCCCAATAAGAGGATCCTAGTCCATACTAAAATTTAAACTGGGATATGTAGGATTTCAGACCCATACTTAAGTATATGAGATGTATTGTATTAGGTTTTGAACTTCACTTAGAAGTTTTGATTCAAATGGATGATTTTGATTGAGCATAGAGTATGATATCCACTTATATTACAAGTCTTACAATAGTTGATGTTTACATGAGGACAGAATTTCCTAGCTAAAATGCTAGTTGTGACGTCATCCCCCCGTTAGAGAGAATTTCGTCCCGAAATTATTTTGAAAGGTAGGATCATGAACGAGAGAATAAGCGAGGGTACTTCAGCTCATCTGGTCTTCGTGTTCCCATGTGAATTTCAGACCATGCTTAGCATTCCATCGAACCTTCACAATCGGAATGCGACTCTGTTTCGTACGCTTCACTTCCCTATTTATTATCTCGACTGGTTCTTCGACGAACAGGCGATTGTCGTTTATTTTGATCTCTTCTAGAGGAATGATAAGGGTTTCATCTGTTAAGCACTTTTTCATTTTCTAAGTTTGGAACACAAGGTGTACGTTGCTGAGCTCCGAAGGTAGCTGCAGCTTATAAGCCACCGGACAAATTCGAGCAAGAATCTCGAACGGCCCGATGTATCGCGGGTTTAGTTTTCCTCATTTCCCAAAATGGATCATCCCTTTCCAGGGAGAGACCTTTAATAGTACTCGAACTCCGTCTTGGAATTCCAGAGGTGTTCGTCGTTTGTCAGCGTAACTCTTTTTCCGGTCACGCGACGCTTGGAGTCGGGCTTTTATTTGGATTATCTTCTCTGTAGTTTCTCGAATGATTTCTGGTCATGTAAGAGTGTTTCTTGGTGATTTCCCTTTTGCCAGCTGGGTGTCACCCACCTCAGCCCAACAGAGAGGCGATCTGCATTTGCGACCATATAAGGCCTCAAAAGGATCAAACCTTATACTCGTGTGATAGTTTTTTTTATACGAGAATTCAATCAAGGGCAACTGGGTATCCCATGACTTGCCAAAATCGATCACACAAGCTCGGAGCATGTCTTCAAGTGTTTGGATGGTTCACTCGCTCTGGCCATCGGTTTGAGGGTCGTAGGCAGTGCTCATGTCTAGTTATGTCCCTATAGCCTTCTAGAGTGACTGCCAAAACCGTGAAGTAAATCTACTATTACGATCTGAGATAATAGATACTAGCACCCCGTGAAGTCTCACAATCCTTTTGATATAAATTCGTGTTAATCTTTCCATCTTGTACGATTCTTTTATTGGCAGTAAATGAGCGGATTTAGCTAACCTATCGACAATCACCCAGATAGCATCCAATCCATCTGTTGTCTTAGGTAATTTGGTTATGAAGTCCATAGTAATCCTTTCCCATTTCCACTCGGGTTTTACTGGTTGTTGTAATAATCCCAAGGGATTTTGATACTCAACTTTCACCTTGGCACAAGTGAGACACTTGCCATTGTAAGTGGTGATCTTTGCCTTCATATTTGGCCATCAATAATGTTGTTTAATGTCCAGGTACATCTTATCTGAACCTGTATGGATGGAATATCGCGTTCTATGAGCCTCGTTCATAACTATCTCTCTGAATCCCTTGAGTTTAGGGACCCAGATTCGATTCATGAAGTAGTAAGTTCCATCCTCCCTGGCTTTAAAGTTTTTATCCATCCCACGTAGTGTTTCATTTGTGGTGTTCTCCGGCTTCAATGCATCTGATTGGGCTCCCTTGATCTGTGAGGTTAGGTGGGAGTTGATGGTTATTGATAATGTGTTCATCCGGTGACCTGAGTATTCTTTCCTGCTCATGGCATCGGCTACCACATTAGCCTTGCATGGGTGGTACTTGATCTCGCATTAATAATCATTCAGTAGCTCAACCCACCTTCGATGCCTCATGTTCAGATCCTTTTGGTTCAGAATGTTCTGGAGGCTCCTTGATCCGTGAAGATGGTGCAATTCGTACCGTAGAGGTAGTGCCTCCAATTCTTTAGGGAAAAAATCACAACTTCCAGCTCGAGATCATGGGTGGTGTAATTAACTTCATGCATCTTCATTTGCATGGATGCGTAAGCTATCAACTTTCCACGCTGCATGAGGACACAGCTTAATCCTTGGTTCGAAGCATCGCAGTAGACCACGAAGTCTTCGGTTCCCTCTGGTAAGGATAGCACTCGCGTACTATTGAGGGCTCGCTTCAAGGTTTGGAAGTCAGCTTCTTGCTTTTTCATCCAATTGAAAGATACGCCTTTTGTGTCAAGTGGTGAGGGGTTTGGCTATCTTAGAAAAATTCTGGATAAACCTTTGGTAGTAGCCTGCGAGACCCAAGAATTGTCGAATTTCCGTTGATGTCTTCGGGACTCCCTAGCCTTCAATGGCCTTGATCTTGGAAGGATCTACGTGAATCCCTTCCTCACTGACTACGTGACCTAAAAATTTTACACTGCGAATCCAGAACTCACATTTGGAGAATTTTGCATATAAACGCTCATCCCTTAGGGTTTCCACGATTTGACGGAGATGTTCACCATGCTCCTCTTCGCTTCGGGAGTATACAAGAATATCATCGATAAAGACGATCACGAAATTATCAAGGAATGGGCGGCAGACTCGATTCATGAGGTCCATAAATACTGTGGGGGCAGTTGTTAGACCGAAGGGCATCACAACAAATTCGTAATTACCATATCGAGGTCGGAAAGCAGTTTTTGGAATATCCTCTTCTCGGACTCGAGGCTAATGATAACCGGATCTTATATTTATTTTGGAGAAGTAACTACCTCCTTGTAGTTGGTCAAAAAAATTGTTAGTCCAAGGGAGTGGGTTTCGGTTTTTGACAATGAGTTTATTCAATTCCCTATAATTGATGCACATTCTGAAGGATCCGTCCTTTTTCTTGACAAACAAGACCGAAGCTCCCCAGGGTGAGAAGTTTGGTCTGATGAATCCTTTGCTCAACATTTTGCTTAGTTAACTGGATAGCTCCTGCATTTTGGCGGGAGCTAACCTGTAGGTTGATTTGGCAATTGATGTGGCTCCTGGTATTAGGTCGATTCGAAATTCGACATGTCTTTCTGGGGGTATTCCCGGAAGGTCTTCTGGAAATACATATGGGAAGTCACATGTCACTAGGATGTCTTTAATGTTTGCTTCTTCTTTGGCCTTATCCACAATATGAGCAAGGAAAGCATAGTTTTTCTTGTGCAGGCACTTTTGTGCCTTAATGCATGAAATGAGAAAAATATTGGCGCCACGTTTATCACCGTAGATTATTAGGGTTTCGATATTGAGGAGGTGAAGGCGAACGACCTTCTCGCGACAAATAATATCAGCATGGTGGAGGCTTAACCAATCCATGCCGATTATCACATCAAAACTCCTAATATTTACTAGCATTAAATCTATTTGAAACGAATGGTTGTTTAGTGTTAATATGCACCCTACGTAAACATCTTTGGTTGTTTCGGTTTTTCCCATTAGCCATCTCCACCGTGAAGGCTTCGTTGAGCTTCCGGGGTTTTTGATTTAGTAAGTGTTTGAATTTGTTACTAACGAAGCTTCGCTCGGCTCCGCTATTGAATAAAATGCATGCGTAAGTGTTGTTAAATGGGAATGTACCAGTAACAATCGTCGGGTCAGGAACTGCTTCACCTTGACCCAACGTCAATACCCTTCTTGATCCTCCTGCTCCTTGGTTGTTGGCTTTGGGGCAATCGCGTTTGAAATGACCAGTTCCTCCACACCCATAACAAGTGTAACTGACCCCATCATCATTATTGTTGTTGTTGTTGTTGCAATTGTTGTTGTTGTTTGGTTGTTGATTCTGTTAAGGTTAAGATCTGCAGTATCGTGCAGTATGACCCTTTTTGTTGCAACTTGTGCAATGCATCTCCCTGCATTCCCCATGGTGGTGAAAACTGTATTTGTTACACTTGGGTAGGGTCCCTAAGTATTGTCTTGTAGTAGTTGGTGTAGATGAGGCTGGAGAATGTGGTGTTGTGGTAACCTGAGCAGTAGTAGTGTGGACTACTACTGTTTTTTGCTTCTTTGTTGACTCTTGGGTTTTTCACCCTTTTCGCATGTTGTTCTTGCCTTTCTTGTTATCACCTTCCTTTTTGACTTCAACTTCTCCTGCTTTGGCACCTTTCTTGTTTCCATGGTTGTATAACTTCTTGGCTAGTCTCTTAGCACTATCATATGTTTCCGGGTTCGCTGAGATTATATTCCATTGAATTGAAGAGGTGAATCCCCAGATGAATCTTTCAATCTTCTTCCCTTCGGACGTGATCATCCCTGTACACAAGAGAGACAACTCACTAAACCTCGAGATGTAAGAATCGATGTCAAAGTTTTGGACTGTGAGGTTCCATAGTTCTTTCTCCATCTTCTGGATTTCTCCCCTTGGACAGTATTCGTCCATCAGTATCTCCTTAAGCTCCTCCCATGGCATAGCATTCTCCACACCGAGTGTCATGGCCTCCACGTGACCATTCCACCAAGAGAGATCTTGGTCGACAAATGTGCAAGCCGCAAACTTTACCTTGCACTCCTCCGGACATCCGCAGATTTCGAATACTAATTCCACTTTTTCTATCCATCTTTTCAGAGTTATCACGCCTCCCGTCCCGTTGAAGGTTCGAGGTTTGGCGTTTGTGAAGTCTTTGTAGGTACAAGTTCTTGTGGGTCCTTGGTTCATCCCGTGGTTTGAACTTCCAACCCCTTGCCTGTTACATCCACTGTTGTTCCTGTGCTGAATATGAGCCAGCGCTGCTGTAACTGCAGCTGAAACTGCTGCATGAAATGCAGCTGAGTCCATTTCTGGTGGAGGCGGTGGTGGTGGTGTTGCGTTGTGGTTTCTGGGTATCGTTTTTCGAGGCATCTTTCTTTCATGGAACGAAAAGATGTTGAGTATCCAGTGTATTCTAGTTCCAAGATTTCTTGATTATAGACAGTGTCGATGATTCGATTGTGTGTAAGTAAGTGAGTGTATACAATCAACATGTATTAAAAGTAATAACAACATCTTGAGAAAATATATAGCCGTTTTCATTAATGATAAACTTTTGAGAACATGAAAATTTGCCTACGTAAGGCATACAAGAAATGAAACAAAATCCGACAGCGTAACGACTCCCTGAGTAGTGTAATCACTTAATCATGTAGTCGATAGTACATAGAGTAGTACATAAGAGAAAATCATAACGGTAGTAGGTAGTAGATGAACGAGTACTAATCACGACGAGAAGGGTCTGGTGGTGCTGATGACGAGGTAGATGCACCCTGAATTCTAGCCAGGTGGTGCTCAGTGGCCCGAAGTCGGGCTTTCAATGCTGTCTGTCGCACCTGGTAGTCCCTGACTACCTCATGTGTCATCATTTCCGCGCGCTCAATCGTGACTCTCATGGCCACCATTTGGCCAGCGGTTGCCTGCGCCTGCTCGCCCATGTCGCGTATCCTCCTCACTATTACAGGCGAGGCTCAGTCGGCAGGTCCACCATGACTCAAGTTGTAGTAGTCCCGGTTCATACCAAATGGAGGTCATACCCCTTGTTGGCGGCTCCACCTCCAGATCTCGTGTGCCCATGGGGGCGTAGGACCATTGGGGCCCATTCTGTATGGGGGCACCCTGGCCATGTATGGCGGATTGATCACTTCGGACTCCGCGTCTGAGTCATCCGCGTCGCTGTGATCAGCCTCCTCTTCATCTGAGTCAGCTACCGGTTCTGACGGTCTACCTATAGGTTCTTCCTCGGGTTCTTCCTCTGGCTCTTCCTCTGGTTCTTCCTCTGGCTCTTCTGCTGGCTCCAACCATCCACCATTCCCCTGTTTGGGGAAGTAGGGATCTCCTGGATGGTGGAATTCGGCCATAGTGTCTGCACGAGGAGTGAGAAACGTGTAAAAAGAGTATGTAGATAGCATTCCAAAATACTCCTATAGTATTTTAATTGTTTAAGTTTAAGTTCCTTACAATTTTTGGATATGAGGTAAGCTTCTAGATTCATTTCCCACCATGATCACTCCCAAACACTTGTTGGTCATATTTTGAATAAATATAGTTGATCAGGCTATATTTATCCCAATATGACAACATAATCGTCCAGGTTTAACCACGGTGTTCAATTTCCTCCAGAGGCTTTTAGTGTTATGGTATTAATGCACACGTAGGTATTATTTTTATTCATAGTGTTTTAGTCCCATTGTATTTATAGTTACATATCTTGTATGATTAGGTATGTCAGTTCACTATAAACAATGCTCTGATACCAATTTGTCACACCCCGGAACCAGACGACGGAAACGTCCGGGGGCTTGGTGTGACTTTCAACTTTGTAGTATCATCACATAGTATATAATTGAAACATAACATCATCATCATCATCACACATGTAATATAACAACATACATTGTTTACATCGAGTATTGTGTTTTGAATATTACATGCCAAAATAGTTAAAGTATGATGAAATCAAAATATAACAAAATATCCATTAGTTCGGTCCGCCCAACCTACTCAACGGTTTCCTGAGAATACAATTTAATTTAAAAAGGTTAACATAAAAATGTTGGTGAGTTCATAAGCATGTTTGAGAAGATGATTTGTAAAAATTTTGTAACCACCATAAAATCCTATATTTTCTTAAACTAATTTAGTATGTATGTGTTCGATCTTGTATTAACGCATGTGTGTTATTGTATACTAGAATGCAAAAAAGAGAATGAAGATAATGTAAAGAGAACGCCCCCAAACAACCCGATGTTGCCTGTGAAAGAGAAGGCTGGTAGATCAACCCTCGAGGTTGAGTACCGGCACGAGTACACTACCGAATAATCCAATGAGAAAAGAGAATGGTCTCCCGTAAATTTATAACGTTAATTCCTCTAAGTGAGTCGTTATAACGACACTAGATAATGACAATTTCGCCTGTCTTGGCGTTTATGGACGCCGACGGAATAAGGTAAGGTTTTCGTCACCCTAGACTGGATTAGTCTAACTGTAGTGAACAGCTCAGGTGTGGGGTGTCATCCCTTTATAGATCTATACACAAACCCCCGTTCTCCCTCCAAGACACTCTGGTAATAACTACAGGCTACAATCGTACACTCAATAGGTGTCAACCGACACGTCTCACTAGATCCTTAATCGAATTTACGCGAAGAGAAACATATAAAGTACATTCTAGGCCCAATGAACATGTAAGTGAACGACTAAAGCCCACTAAACATGTAAATCATTTCTAGGCTCATAAGGAATGAGATTATATAACCTGGGCCCAAAATATATGTAAAAGGACAACTAAGGCCCACTTCACATGTATGATATTTTAAGGCCCAATAAGCACTCAAGGAGTATCCAAGGTCCGTCGAGCATGTAAATGGGTCAACAAGTCCCAATAAACATGTAAAGAGTATTCAGGACCTATCCTACATATAAATGGGTCACTAAGGCCCAATAACATGAAAATGGCAAAATTTAGCCCGTTTGTTATTTTATTGCTTGTTTTAGTTCAATTATTTACCAAAATGACATAAAAGGCCCACTTTTTGTAAAACTAACATTTTTAACTCACTTTTGTCATAAGTATCATTTTTGGCTTGATCTTTTTAAAAATGTGCATTTTCGGCCCATTATAAATAATTCCATCTTTTTGGCACAACTTTGTTGAAAATGACATTTAAGCCCATAAAAGTCCAAAAGTACATTTTTTGGCCCAAAGCCATGAGAAGTCCAAATATGGCCTATTTATGAAAATGTCTACATTTTTAGTCCTTGCGGGGTCTCAAATATTGTAACTAACCATGTTTAGCAAAAATAATCCTTTTTGACCCCTAATAACCATAAGTTGCATAATTAAGACCCATCTTTTGTGAAAATTGGCATATTTGGCCCATTAAAACCGTGAAGGCCCATATAAAAGCCCATTCGTGAAAATTTGCACTTTTGGCCCCTTTAAGACCATGAATATCATAAAGATCCATTTTGATTTTAAAAATGACTCTTTTGGTCCTCTCAAAACAGTGGGTTACATCAGATCCGCACTTTTTGTTTATTTTTTCAAAAATGGCCCCTTTACACGATTTTTGGGAAGTTTTCAAACATTTTTAGCATGTTTAATATATCCCACCTCATAGTAAGTTACATAAGATGGTTTAGTTTACAAACATCACCAAGTATAGTAGGTATTTCGAGATTAGAAGAGATCTAGCATGTTTTCATAACATAAGCACAACATATAACATGAAAACACACACATACATGCATAAACACATAGATCTACACAAAAAAAATTGTATTCTCCCCCAAAACATAGTAAAAACTAAAAATAAGGGGTATGAACTCACTTTGGGTTGTTGTTCTCGGTTTGATGAAGGGTTTGATGGAGATTTCATCCCTAGACATTTCCTTGAGGAGATTTTCGAGATCTGTGAAGTTCTAAGAGCATGGATCATGAAATAGTGTGCTAATGGATGTAGGATTTGTTATATGATGAAGTTAAACACTAGAATATAAGATATCTTACCAAGATGATGAACTTTGATGATGTATCCTTGAGCACACCCCCAATCACTTATGATTTTCTTAGGAGGAAATGAGAGATTTCTTGAGATCCTTATAGAGAAGTCTTTGGTTAGGTTTAAGAGGAAAATGAAGGTGGTGGGAGTTTTTGGCTCTTTAGCCATGAATAAAAAGGAGGGGGAGATAGGTGATTTGATGTTGCATGGAGATATGGGATGTAATTACATAGTTATTTGTTGGTCATTAGTGAGGTGGCACTCCTAATATCCCATTGTTTTCTCTCTTTTTTTTTAAAGTTGGTCGTGCATGAGGAAGGATGGGATTTACAGCCTAATGGGTTTCACGGCCCAATTAAGATGAGGAAATGGGTTCACGGCCCATCAAGGTTGACGGCCCATCATAGCCCATGATAAATAAGTGAGATATTTTAGGCCCAACATGGCCCAATTGCTATGGTTTGAAGAATGTGGGCCCAACTAGAGCTCAAATGGGTTTCATTGGCCCAAAATCATCAAATAAAAGGTTTACGGGCCCATTAGGCCCAATAAGAGGATCCTAGTCCATACTAAATTTTAAACTGGGATATGTAGGATTTCAGACCCATACTTAAGTATATGAGATGTATTGTATTAGGTTTTGAACTTCACTCAAAAGTTTTGATTCAAATGGATGATTTTGATTGAGCATAGAGTATGATATCCACTTAGATTACAAGTCTTACAATATTTGATATTTACATGAGGACAAACTTTCCTAGCTAAAATGCTAGTTGTGACATATACCCTCGGGCCCAATCAACTACGGGTTGGAATGCCCTCGGTCTGTTGGCTCACGCACATAACAATAAAACCTCAACCATCAATCAACATATAACTAGTCAACAAACAATTTGGCAGACGTACAGATCATTAAGCATAACGTCATCCTATATACCATGATATCGATCTAATAGATCACCACATCATGATTACATAGTATCACAAACCTGGATATCTAATCCAATGGGTCAGTCTTAGTGCCTTCGACCCGTAAGTACAGTGAGGAAAACTCACCTAAAGCGGCTGAATATCTCAGACAAGTGCTTGGACCGCTGATCCAGAAATCCCCAGGCACTAGCACCATCAAAGATCATCCAATTAATAATTGAATCTCGACCCACAATCAAGAATCTGAATTACTTACCTAGTGACCAGAGTAAAAGAACATTTTACCCATTTTTCCTACTTGGCCCAAAACCAAAGCCCGATATGGCCCAACTTCCTAATTGGGCCCAAAAACCATCATGAATCAAATTCCAAGAAAGCCCATAATCAATCCAAGGCCCAAGTTCAGAAGTCCAAGAGCCCAACAAGGCCCAAACCAAAAGACCTAAAAC
Source organism: Lactuca serriola (assembly GCF_051521515.1). Taxonomy (NCBI): domain Eukaryota; kingdom Viridiplantae; phylum Streptophyta; class Magnoliopsida; order Asterales; family Asteraceae; genus Lactuca; species Lactuca serriola. Next base: position 91,503,240 of record NC_136411.1, on the reverse strand, counting down.
TACACCTCCTAGGTAGTATGCCCCGCGTACCCGAAGTGTACGCCCCACATACTCACCCTCTAAGCAAAATTTATAAGTCCTTAAAGCATGAAACTCCATTTAGGCATTTACGTTGAGCGTACTTCTGATTATGCCCAACATACTCATAAGGGCCAAAAATTCACATTGATCTCTTATTGGGTTAAGTCAAAGTTCTCTTAACCCTAAATGATGTCTTAAACCATAAAGCTGAAATCTTTAAACCTTTGCATGGCTAAAGAGGGCTAAATCTCCAAAATCCTTCCTTTCACTAAATTCAAAAATACTTAACTCTTGTATGGTGCTAAGGAAACAATCAAGCAAACATTTTTATTGCTCAATACACTTCAAGACCTCAAAAATGACAGTTAATATGCTTTGGAGTACTCCATACTCACAAAGATAAAAAAAAATGGGACAAACGCTCATGAAATTATGCCATAACAAGATCTATGAATATAGTCATCAAAGTGTTATACCTTGAGAAGATAGTTCATGATGCACTAAGCCTGGATCCACAAGCTCCAAGCAATCCCACATTTCTCCAAGAAGCTCCTTCTTCCTCCATGAGCACCAAAATGCATGGAATACCACCAGGAACTCAAGAACCACACCAATGGAATCTAGGGTTTCATTTTTAGGGTTTAAGGGGATGGAGGCTAAAGATAAAAGGGTTTGGTGGTGAGTTAAGGTGCTTAAATAGGGTCCAGGACCCTAAATTAGGGTTTTAGTCTGACTGGAGTACGTCCAATGTGCTTCTGATACGCTCAACGTACTCCCTTAAGGCTCCGCGATCACTTCAATTAGTACCCCCGACATACACCAATGTACGCCTCATGTACTGGTTTTTACACTCGTATGCCATGCGTACACTTGTGTACACCCCGTGTACTCGGTTAACCCTAAATTCACCATACTTCTGAATGCCATAACTTCTTTGTTATAAGTCCGTTTTCGACGATCCTTATATCTAAAAAAAGGTACTGAAAAGCTCTACACTTTTAACAACTCATATGTGGCTTAAAACTTTCCAAACAAAAATCCAAAATTCGTAAAAGGCTCGACTGCCACTTTATGGTTACACCCTTGGGCTCCAAATCACAAACTGAATTTCCAGATCCTCTATCCTACCTTACCCACACCCAAATAGGTCTAAATCTCCCTTTCTCGAAGGCCCTAAGCCTTATGATAACCGGTCTTCAGGTCACAACCCCGCATTAGGAAATGATTCGGCACAGAATGTTATAACTGTCCCCTACTTAAATTAGATTTTGTCCTCGAAATCCCTCCTTCCCACCCACATGGAAACCAAACCCTCCGGGCCACTCCTTCTAACTAGGAACATGTAACGTCCAGATTTTTCTACCAAGGTACACCCAAATTTATCAAAAATCATTTAAAAGTTTAACAAATAATTTTAATGTACAATGGCACTTTGGCATACAAGAAGCTATCACAAGGATCGTGCTGGCAGCAAGCACAGGATAGAGTCGGGCATCATAATAAATCAACCTGCAAAACAGATCATCACAAAAAACATAAGCCTCACGGCTTAGTGAATAACAACTACTAAAACATAATCAAATAAATCATAAATCATACAAATAATGTAAATCATGTATATTCCACATATGTAATCATTTCATCAAAGAATTCATTTCTTTAGTAATAATCTATCTATCAAATACATGTCTAATCAATAATCAGTATCACACTCATATTAAATCTCATGCTCAATGACCAATATATCAAATGTGTTATATCTTCCAATCATAATATATATATATCTGTCGATCAAATATTAATATATTAGTGTTATCCTATCTCTCATTTATAATATATTTCTCAACATTATCTCTCAATTAACAATTAATATTCTAAATAATAATCAATTATATAAGAATCATCACAATTATCACAACCATGGATATTAGAGTAGTGTTACTCACCTAGTAAGTCGACAGGCTTATTCCAGTCTGAATTTTACTCTTCCACTATCTATCAGCTCGTCACAAGGTAACACCTACTATTAAATAATAAGTCCCTCCGAATCTGTCCAGACTCACTAATAATTATAATAGGCTTAACCCATAAGCCCATGGCTAAATTTCTCATATCAGGTATTTCTCAGGCAATTGGGTTTATAACCCTTGTCAACCAAACATGATTTTAATCACAAGATTTTCTCACTAATCTCACCAACAGGTTCATAACAACTCCATACCACGAATACTCGTAATCCTTATGTGGCTCTAATATATCTAATAATGATCAAATATCATAAATATAATTTATTAGGTAAAAGATACCTCATTGTATCCCGCAACTCAATTCTATATCACCCGTACACCAGCATAATATCTCCGGTATAGACTCCCGAGAATGGCTCCCGAGCAGCATCTCTCCTCACGTACGCTAAAATACTCTAAAACAACTCAAAACACTCGTATTTATACTCTGGGGATTATCACGTCGTGAGAAGTGTTTAGATCAGTTTCTGCCACGTTTCCTGCTCTTTCGCCACGTGTTTTCGTCAATTCATGTTGCTCACGTCGTGAGATTCATAGGGTTGATTGTTGACTTGATTTTCGTTGATTTTCTCAATATAGCAGCGTACTTTCATCAAATATTCAAACTATCATACCTTCCTCATTCGGACTCCATTTATGATGATCTTTATATCCACGGAATCCTCTCAACAAGCTCTACAACATTATTTAATTATCCTTTTATAAATATTATTTCTAAAAATAAAGCAACACAAGGCTTTATCTCATTTACTCAACTTATAATATCTATATGTCGTGAAATAACACCTGTTACGAAAAAAACGGGTGTTACAATACTCCCCCCCCCCCCCTTTAAAATATTCCGTCCTCGGAATCTCTTGAAATATCGTGCTACTAATCTAGTGTAAGCTAAATATTTGTATGACATATATCTCATTATATTCTCTTATGCTACTCTTATATTATGTAGTTTCATATTTTATTCTTATGTGAATCTCAGATTTTCTCATCTCATTTCATAATTGTTCAAGACTCATACATTTCTCTACTCTTTTACAGATTCTAAATAGAATTATCATATAACTCTCATAATTGTCTCATGTCTTCTATAAGTTTAAACAACTTACATAATTTCTCATATATATCTAGACACTTTATGTAGCTTTAATTGATATTCCTTTCATCTAACTCCTCGATGATGATCGACTTTAATTGGTAGGGAAAAAGATTCTGAAAATTACAAATCGATACTTTTTCTTCTTCTTATTATTATTATTATTATTATTATTATTATTATTATTATTTTTATTATTATTATTATTATTATTATTATTATTATTATTATTATTATTCCCAAATATTAAAATCAATCTTCCCGGTTAGTCATATTAGTGATTAATAACCCAAATCAATAATAATTGCTCAATACTAATATTCAAAATGTTTCTCTATTACTCTTCTAGTATCTTATATTTATCTCAACTCATTATCAGAACTCAAACCAACATTTCTCTTAGTCTCTCTCAATAATGATTCGACACTTGACTTACGACTCGTCCTGAAGTCACGAGTGTAAATACTCATAGCAATTATCCTCACTAAATATAAAATAGACATTTCGCAAGTCAATCTTATTATAAGTTATATTTCGAATTTGATCACTCAATCAAAAACCACTCAAATTAATTTCAATCTCATTAATCTCTACGCTACACACAATGTGATTAATTTACTCAAATATTCACAACTACTCAAATCACTCAGACCATCCACTCAATTTACTCAGGTCCATTTCTTAAATAAATCTCTCGAATTACTCAAATTATTGATTAATAAATCACTTTACTATGATCAGTCGATTCAGTCAATTAGATCAATGCTACTCATTCAAATCAATTACTAAATTTGCTCTGATTAATATTATTTACTCATGTCATTTACTCTACTCAATATCAATCACTTTGACCAAAATATATTACTCTGATCATTATCATTTACCAAAATTTGTCTCAATCAGATCAATCACTCGGATTGGTTACTATTATCAATTGATGTAATTGCTAATTGTATTCATCATAATCGTACATAATGTTGGATCCGATAGACAGTTGAATAATTGATTCCACCCTCAGCCCACAACCAAACAACGAACAGGAAATAAGGCTAAATCAAATATTCTCAGGCTATAAAATCCTATCATTGTTAATCTACTCAAATACTCATAAATTAATTAGATCAAAATCAATCACTTATATTAACATCAATTTCTCATATCAATCATTAAAATTGCTCTAACTAATTACTCTGATCGATCACTCTAATTAAATCAATTACTTGAATCAATCTCAATTGCTTAGGTCAATCTCCCAGATCAATATCGATTGCTCAATTTAATCACTCGGATTGTTCAAATGAATTGGAACGATTCCCCATATCAATCACCCTTACTCCACTTGACCCAGGATAATCTCCCAGCAAAATTTATGGTTTTTTCTCTATCCTTCTAGCCTTGTAAATCAATCATACGAACTCCGATTTGGACAATAATTATAATGTTGGAAAGCCTGTTAGGAGTACTACAAATTTCATATAATCCGCTCCATCTGAATATGTCTAAAACTAAAGTTATTCAGATGTGAACATGAAGGTCTTGAACATTTAAGCAATTTAACATATTTGAACAACCAACTTTAAATAATCATATCTTATTCACTACACATCCATTCTGTTTGATTCTTCTTCCTGTGTATTTTTGTTTACACTCAAATTACACAATCAACCAAATCACTTCTTTAACCAATCGATCAGGTTAATCACTCGGATTGGTTACTTTGATCAATTTATGTAGTTGCTAGTTGTGTACATCATAATCATACATAATGCCACAATCATAATAACTTATTTTTCCTTGTAATCAAAACTTGTCATTTATCAACTCGTAACATTTAACCAAATATCACATCATAATGTCAGCACATGACTTTCCAATAAATATCGAATAACAATGTCAGCCTGTGACAAATCAACGAATAACAACGGTGTCAGCCCGTGACATATCAACAAATAGCAACAGTGTCAACCCGTGACACATCAACAAGTAGCACAGTCTCATTCCCAAGGACTATCAATCTCATTCCCGAAGGAATATCAATCTCATTTTCGAAGGAATATCAATCTTATATCTTATCTAATCATATCTCATCTCGATCAAAAGTTCTTACTATAACTTCTGAATTCATATCAACTTTAGGAGTTATATCTTTACTCACTCTGATACTTCATCTTATTTCTCTCTCGTTATCTCTAAATTATCATAGATAATATTAAGAAATCTGCTTTTATTCCATGATTATTATCCTTGTCATTATCAATAAGCCTTCCACATAATGGATATCAACTAGACACTCAGCAACTCGATATATTATAAATCATATCTTCAAATATTATCATGGTTTTATAATTCATCCAAATTAATCACTCAGGTCATTCAAAACATTTTCTAACTTTAATCTCTCATATTACTTAAATCAATGATTAATTAATCATTCAAATTTATCACTCAGATCGCTTAAATAGATCATTCATATTAATTACTCTAATTGATATTAATCACTCTGATCAAAATTTAATTGCTCAGATTAGTTACCCAAATCTGTTGGTTAACTTCTCTAGTCAACGCTAATTTCTCTAATCAATCACTTGGATCGCTTACCTAATTTAATCTAATCAACCACTCAAGTTAATTGGATCAATCGCTCATATTAATATTTTTCACTCAAATCAATTTCTCGAATCACTCAATTTAATATTGTCTACTTAGATCAATTACTCGGATCAATATCATTTACTCAAATCAATAACTCAAGTCGATCATAATATATCTCATATTAGGATTGAGTCTTGTCACCTCTCAAAGACTCAATCACAAAATATCGTCTACATGTATGTTAAAATCGTCTACATGATATAATCATCTAAGTCTATGATTTCAATCAAAATTCTCATTTTGTAAGATCCAATCACCTCTCATGGATCTTTGTGTAAATCATAAAATCTCGAGTAAAAGTCTTCATTTCTCAAATCTTGTTTCATCTATATTCTTTGTCTCTTTCTCTCTTTTTCTCTTGATATCTCCCTCCTTCTCTTTTCGTCTCTTTCTATCTCTATCCTAACTCATTCAACATCCCTCTCTCACATGAGTCTCAAAATTTCTATTAAAAGTTTTCTACATCTTTATCTTTTTCTTAATATTAAGCTTGATCACGTTATCTCATTTTAAGAGTACTACTATCAGTTCATCTCACACTCTCATAGTTTATCTAATCTCACGCTCCAACATCTCTTTTAATCTAATCTCTTTGATTTAGAACTTTTCATTATAATTCTCATATTATCTCAACTTTAAAAGCAATATAATCTCTCTAGTTTTATACTCTTGTTTTCTATAGACTCCTGGCTTTATAAATATATTTAACTATAATTCAACTCATCTTCATCACATATCCCGTCATGATAGATTCCTCATCGCCTTGCAATTCATCATCATATAGTAATCTAATTTTTAATCTATGTCATGGGAAACTCTCTCCACTTTGCAGGTACTCAGAGTACATCATCTACTAAATCTTTATGGCTACGTCGTTTCGTGATCTCCACCTCGCTACATCGTGATCTTCGCCTCGCCACGTCGTGATCTTACACTCGTCATATCATGAGCTTCACAATTCAACTATAACATCATACTTTAATGCTCACGTCATGATCACACATGCTCACATCGTGAAGGTCAAAATATATTGTTATTTCATGATCTAGTTGCATCGCGTATTTCCAATCACTACATTACGTATCTCGAATTTTCGCACCTCATATTTGCTGTGAATCTCGCAGTCATACATCGCAACTCCCTCCAAAGTGTTCAACGACATTATTTTATAGGGAAATAATAAATTATATATAGATATAATTATTTTTCTCGAGGTTCTCTAAATGTCTAATAGCCAATTAACTCATAATCATCAAATCAAATCAATTTATCTAACACATTTATCAATATCATATCTACTCTTAAGGTTTAAGTTAAGGAATCTACTATAAGAACCTAATTCACTTAAACCTCAGCTCTGATACTAACTTGTAACGCCCAAAATTTTCTACCAAGGTACACCCAAATTTATCAAAAATCATTTAAAAGTTTTAAAAATAATTTTAGTGTAGTATGACACTCTGGCATACAAGAAGTTATCACAAGGATTGTGTTGGCAGCAAGCACAAGATCGAGTCGGGCGTCACAATAAATCAACCTGCAAAACAGATAATCACAAAAACAAAAGCCTCAAGGTTTAGTGAATAACAACTAATAAAAAATAATCCAATAAATCATAAATCATCAAAATAATGTAAATCATGTATAATCCACATAATTGTCACATATGTAATCATTTCATCAAAGAATTCATTTCTTTAGTAATAATTTATCCAAATACCCTTCCAGTCAATAATCAGTATCTCACTCATTAAATCTCATGCTCAATGACCAATATATCAAATGTGTTATATCTTCCATTCATAATATATATCTATCGATCAAATATTAATCTATTAGTGTATCCAATCTCTCATCTATAATCTATTTCTCAACATTTCCTAAATCTCTCAAATAACAATTAATATTCTACATAATAATCAATTATATAATAATCATCACAATTATCACAACTATGGATATTAGAGTAGTGTTACTCACCTGGTAAGTCGACAGGCTTATTCCAGTCTGAATTTTACTTTTCCACTATCTATCAGCTCGTCACAAGGTAACACCTATTATTAAATAATAAGTCCCTTAGAATCTTTCCAGACTCACTAATAATTTTAATAGGCTTAACCTGTAAGCCCATGGCTAAATTTCTCATATTGGGTATTTCTCAGGCAATAGGGTTTATAACCCATGTCAACCAAACATGATTTTAATCATAAGATTTTCTCACTAATATCACCAATAGGTTCATAACAACTCCATATCACGAATACTTGTAATCCTTACATGGATCTAATATATCTAAGAATAATCAAATATCATAAATACAATTTATCACGTAAAAGATACCTCATTGTATCCTGCAACTCAATTAGGTATCACTCGTACGCCTGCATAATAACGCTGGTGTAGACTCCCGAGAATGGCTCCCAAGCAGCATCTCTCCTCACGTACGCCAAAATACTCGAAAACGACTCAAAACACTCATATTTATAATCTGGGGATTCTCATATTGTGAACATATACCTCTCACGTCGTGAGAAGTGTTTAGACCGGTTTCTGCCATGTGTCCTGCTCTTTCAACATGTGTTTTCATCGATTCATATTGCTCACATCGTGAGAGTCAAAGGGTTGACTGTTGACTTGATTTTCGTTGACTTTCTCAATATAGCAACATACTTTCGACAAATATTCAAACGATCATAACTTCCTCATACGGACTCCGTTTTCGATGATCTTTATATCCACGAAATCCTCTCAACAAGCTTTACAACATTATTTAATTATATTTTATTAAATATTATTTCTAAAAATAAAGCAACTCAAGGCTTTATCTCATTTACTCAACTCATAATATCTATATTTCGTGAAATAACACCTGTTACGAAAAATTGGGTGTTACAAAACAAAACACTAATCCTTTAAACGATGAAGCAGAATGTTACTACTATGAATCCTAATCCCATAAATTGCATGATCTCCATGCAGGTTAACCCGAATACAGATCCTTATGCATGACTACATTGCCTCAACCCAACATACCATAACATATACCATAAGTTGCTGATGAAAACATCTAATACTTCAATACCATGCTGTCTCCCAATGCGAGCCTCATCTATTAACCACTGCAAAGTAGCACATACAACGCCAACATGCTCTACAACTTCCTAGCTATAAGATCGAACTTCTAATGAGAAATAGAAGGTTGGGGACTCTCAACTACTATCACTGAACTAACTCAAACAATATGCCTCTCGAGACCGGTAACCCAGCAGATCTAAACTTCAAAACCCAGATTCCATAACTGATATTCATCCTTTCATCGAATCCACCCCTTTCCTTTGAGCATGATCACTACCAAACACGCAAAAAAAAACTCAAACATATCATCATGAATTTTCCACCAATTCCGAATCCATAATACGCAAAAAAAAAGGCTTTAATAAACCCTTGACTCCCTGGCATGCCATTGCAACCACTACTCCAATGAGTAAATATGAGAAATCCAAGAATTTTCACATTTGCCTCAATCCTTATCAACTCAGGTGTAACCCACCTGGCAAATCACTCGAGACATTCACCAAGAACTTATGATTCAAGACTTTTTAACTGATACCCAATCTTGATAATCAAAACCCTAATATATGCTTGCAAACAAACGGGATGTATAATGCAAACATATCACAGAGACTTTCTGGTACACGACTGATACTCCCAATAACCCTTAACTGTTCCCTTTATCCAAACCAGTTGATTTTTGATTCTCCTGACTTCCATCAACGTGCCAACACTGAAGGTACCACAAGTAGAAGAAATAATCAATCTTGATCATTGGGCCTGCAACCTATTATTGGAGTGCTCTCGATATTACACCAATCTTGTCGACATTGCAGCATCCGCCCAACACTCCACGGGCCTAAAGATACTTACTTCGTTCCATCGCAATGCAGGAACCCAGTAAACTTCCCTCTCAAATCTAACAGTGCACCATAATTCCAAAATGTTTCTGGGCACAATTCCTTTCACAAAACAAGTTGCTATCAATGCAAAACCCTACAAAATCATGGTTGCATGCGAACCGAGAATAGGATAAACATTTGTACTCTTGATCCAATTCAAAGGTTATAACCCAAAAAGAACCATGCGTATAATTCGAACAAAGCGCTCCATTTATATCTTGACCACCCCATATACATCCCTTTTGGAAATATATATAATGAATTTACCACAGTTCATGCCCTTAGGGAACCCACGAACTCATCCAAAAAAGGGAAGAAATACCAAAGTTCTATCGAACCAAAAACCTCATTCATTAAAAGAAGACATCCTCATGGTTGATAGAAACAAGATCCCATACTTGATTGAGATGGAACATACCACATCAATACGCCACAATCTCACTAAAACCTTGGAGGTCATCCAAAAATGTTTTTAAGACTCTAGCCAGGTCCATCCAAATACTAACCTCAGATTCTAGACTCTCAATAACAAAGAACATCGTTCAAACTCAAGCCGAACCTGACGATATGTCAAAGAATATGTTGAAATTAAACTGATACAGTCCAAGACTTTCGAAGAATCTCCGCTTTAATAATGCATGAAGTTGTTGGATAAGGTGTCTAAGTCCATAACTATTTCTGGAAAGTACTTGACCCGACCCGGCATGGTCCATTTGGGTTGCATGGCACCATGCAATTGGATAAACTAAATGAGAGAAATAACACATATGGTTTATTAATATATTATAAGTTCTAATATATTAATAATACTATTTAATTAGTTTTGATCAAGAATTAATTTAGAATTAATTAAGTGATCAAAAGATAAGTAATTAGATATGTGGGTAGATTAAGTAAATCTTCCATATCTTATATAGTGGACTAAGATGCTCCATGGATTATCAAGTTGGGTTCCACCCATAAGATGCTCCATGGAGTTAACCCATGGATCAAGAAATGAAGATTCATGGAACATTAGGGTTTACCTAATGCAACACACTATATAAGCAATGTAACTCTCCCCAAAATTGGCTACATCAAGAAACAAGAGGGCTTGGCCGATTTTGCATGTGTTAGAGTATTCTCTCCAGTTTATTCTTTGCATTTGGTGTTGTGTGAAGCATTTAAGGCATCACACTTGAGTTGCTAGGCTCACAAGGTTTCAAGGAACACTTTCAAAAACAAGGTATGTAGTTCTATCTTTTATACAAAGAAAATTGTACCCCATGTATGCTAGATAGGTTCATAACCTTGGAAAACAACTTTGCATGATTATTAGACAAACATAGATCCAAGGTTATTAGGGTTGCATGTACACTTAGGAAGTGTTAGAATGCTCAAAACCCATCAGAAGTGTCCTATGGTCAAGAACACAATGACACTTGATCCAGAAAACCAAAACCCACGCTGAGCTGAACATCCGTCGCTGGAATTTATTTACTGATCGACATATGCCTACTCTAAACTGAAAATAGCAATCTAAGCTACAAGTTGACAAATCCCTAAACAACCGATACTCAACCTGAGTGATCCCACATGCTCGAACTAAAGATCCCTATGAACCACTCTTCCAATACCACGAATCTCGAACAGATCGATGATACTACAAGCAAAATACCCAATTCTCCCTCACTTAGGGACCGAACCACTCACTGGTGTTGGAACCAAACCATAACTCAAACCGGCTCTTCCAGGTACAAATCTTCCCTAACTCTTGAAAGGCAAATTTATATGCAACCACTGTCTCTTGATACAAAACATATAGTCTTTCACGTTCCCACGCTGGCATACTATCGCCAAACACCGCAATCAGCTAGCCCCATGTTGGGTTTACATCCTAATTTTGAAAGGGAATAATCCTTGTCACCGATAGCAACAATCCCCAAGCTATCAGTCATCCACTCAACTTCCAGCTGTAATCCCCAAGCCGATCATGAAAATCGCTTCCTTCTTGAGTCCCGCGACTCAATACACGACCTAGAGCAAAACCCTCAAGACCTCAAAATCATCAAACTCATCGAGTTCTGAACCAATCAACCCAAACCGCTATCGCCACCGGGCCCAAAAAAAATTACCAGACCCATCCTTATGCCTGGGAAACCATAACCAAAAGATCGACAGATACGAGACTACTGCCACGAATCATGATAACAAACCATGCTATCTCTCCTGACCAGCCCTTAGAGCCCCCAAAATTGTCCTCGATTCAAGTATAGATCATGCGCTTCCAGTAGTACGGTACTTTCATCAAGAATCATCCCGGCTCCTCTAAGACCGACTCATAATAATACTCCCGATACCTACTCAACAGCAAAACAACCGCTCTAAGATACTTCTTAGGCTCCCTAGGATTTCCCACCTCCCGTGCCATGAACTGATGAATGACTCCAACCAATGTTGGCTAACCACTTCATGAATATAATTACATGCTACAAAAAGTAAATAATCTTTTGACTAAAAGACCCAACCCTACAACGGTTAGAATCAAATGAGAGTTGCACGATAGGGCCAAATCCTTTACTCAAAGATTAATTAACCTCCAAAGCATGCAACTTAATGTATCCATTCGATAGTTAGTTGACATTAATGTGAGTCCCACAAAGCACAAAGCAAGCAACATTCAAGCAGTAGAACCGAATGACTCTAAAACACAATAAAACTAGGTTGATCCTCATAAAAACTTCTCGATCCCTAAATCCCAACATCTCGAATACACCTTCGACCTGACCTCGCTCTCTTAAGAGTGGCTAATAATCCTCACGCTGACCCGCCATGCACTGCACCCAATCATGAAACTTCCACCAACCCTACAGCGCTTATGTATGCTAATCATACATAACATTGGATCCTATAGACAGTCGAATACTAGTTCTACCCTAAGCCCTTCATCAAACAAGAACAGGAAATAAGGCTAACCCAAACATTCTTAGGCTATAGAATCTTAGTTGTGTACAAGTATGATGCATACACTAAGGAACTACAGTAATGATGTCAATTTCATATAAGGAAGACCCTAGGCTATTAGGCATCATATAATCAGGAAATTCTATCATGCAATTCCTGAAGATCGTTAGCCTATCACTAGCATGTTGTTCTAACTTATCTCAATATCAAATAACAGTGTGGTAATTTAGGGTTTACTTATTGGCTCCGGCTGATCGTACACATCACATCCTCTTCGATTATTTTGAAAACAATTTGAAAATCATTTTAAAAGAAAAAAAACCCTTTTTCCTTAGTTTGAGACTGGATTCACATGAGTGTTCCTCTAATTAATTCAAACCAAGGCTCTGATACCAACTTGTAACATCCCAAAAATTTCAACAAATTTAAACCTTTCAAAACCACCCATGTACTAATCAAAGTTTTTACAAAATCATTGTTTCAAAACATTATTTAAAATCAGTCTCTCTAGATCTAATCAGTAGTAAAACCAAGGATGTTAACGGTCACACCTTTGCCTCGCCACGGTCCTCTGAAGAACCTGAAACCATAAACTAAAATTATACGCACATAGCTTAGTGAGTTCCGCTAAAGTACCAACACATAAACAGATAACATATACAAATAACATGCTCAAATACTCATGCCTGGCCCAATCATTGTCGGGCTAGAATACCAGGCATGTCTACGATAGTCCCAGTCATCCTCGGGATGGAATACCCTCATATCATAAGCATGTCGGTCCAATCAACCATTGGGTTCGAATACCAAACATGTCAGGTCCAACCAACCATCGGGTTGGAATACCCTAGGCCTATTGACTAATGCACAAAGCAGTCCAGTGTTACCATATACCATACAATCATGTCGGGTCCAATCAACCAACGGGATGGAATACCCTACATCCAATAAACCATCGGGTTGGAATGCCAATACACAACGGGTCATGTCATCCTTGGGATAGAATACCATTAGGCCTAATCAACCAACGGGTTGGAATGACCATGTTCTGTTGGATCACGCACATAGCAGTAAAGCCTCAAGAACCAATTAACATATAACCAGTCAATAGACAATCGGGAAGATCTACAGATCACTAAGCATAACATCATCCTATATACCAAGATACCGATCTAACAGATCACCATTGCATGATAACATACTATCACATAACAGGATATCTAATCCAATGAGTCATCCTTGGTGCCTTTGATCCGTAAGTACAGCGACGAAAACTCACCTGAAGCAGCTGAATATCTCATAAAAGTGCTCGGACCGCTGATCCGGAAATCCATGCGTGCTAGCACCATCAAATATCATCAATATAATAATTGAATCTTGACCCACAATCAAGAATCTAAATTACTTATCTAGTTTCCATGGTAAAAGACCATTTTACCCTTTTTTATTACTTGGCCCAAAACCAAGGCCCGATATGGCCCAACTTCCTAATTGGGCCCAAAAACCATCATGAATCAAATTCCAAGAAAACCCATAATTTTTAGGGTGCATAGTCGCTCTTGGATGTCAAGTGTGCTTACCTTTTTTGTGTAATGAGTTGTCTTTCCTTTATAAGGAAGTGAGTGACACTCATTTTATGTAAGAAGAACTTGTGAGAGATTAGTCTAGTGAGAGAAATATTCCAAGACCCACTTTGTAATCCTTTCTAAACTAATGAGAGCAAAATCCGGATTTATTTACTCTTGTGTTATTCATGGTCCTAATTCTTGTATGATTCACTAAATCATTTCAGATTTTACATTCGTCATCATAGATTAGCATCACTACATTTGGTATCATAGTAGGATTTCTTCAGTTCATTTCTGATTTTCTCATGTTTTCAAAAGATTTGAATCTTTATTTTTGATTCAGAAATATTCCACCCTTTTGATCTAGAAAATCTTTTCTGATCAACTGTTTTGATTCGATTCTGCATTTCGTTTGATAAATCAAGTGTTCGTTGTTTGTTATCTGAAAGATTCTTTAATTAGATTCTTCTTTCTGAAGCATTTCATCATTTTTGTCTGTACATTAATGGGAAACTTCAACATGAATATGATGGCTTGTTTCTTTCATCTACTCAGTTCTTCAACCAAAATACCGATGTAGATTCCTGAATATTATGAGCAATGGGCGGATATGATGGAAGATTATCTCAATGGGATCGATGAAGATATGTGGCACTACATTACAAGTGAAGACTATCGTCTACGGAGGCTAGAACAGGTTGGAACTGTTGGTTCGACTGCTGATGTTGTTCTGCAAGCAGAAAAACAAAAGGCAAATGACAAGAAATGAATGTGTGAACCTCACGGTGCTCTTCCACCAGTGGTTTACAATTACATACATGGTACTAAAAAAGCAAGGAGATCTGAGATACTTCGAAAGAGAAGTATCAGGGAAGTGAGAAGACTAGAAAGAGCTCGGTGAAGCAATGCTTGCTCGAATTAGGAGAATTCAAGTAGAAAGAGAATGCGACTATCAAACTCTATTATGATCGTATTAATGAGTTGATCTTCAAGTGCAGTCGATATGGATTCAATCGTTCTACTCTTGAGTACAATCTCACCTTCTTAGTGGGACTTTGAAAGGAGTGGAGAAACATTAGTATGATGATCAAGACACAACAGAGCTTTGATAAATATTCGCTGGGAGATCTCTATAATATTCTAAAAGCTAATGAAAGTGAGCCCAACGAAATAGCTAAAGAAGGAAAATTAAATTTGGGGGGCCATCTTGTATTGGTTTTGAAGGTGTCAGGAAAAGAGTCTGAAGTCGAATCTGTTGGGATTGATGGTTCTGGTGATAAAGGTTTTCTCATGAATTCGAAAGATGAAGTTGTGGCTTATTATTTGAACAAAAAGTTGAAAAGTTTTTTAAGAATCCATTCAATCCGAAGTTCAAAGGAAAAAGTGTTTTCAATGGAAACTCATCATCTATGAAGAATGTTAGAGAAGAGTCGAAGGTTGAGAAAAAAAGAGATTAAGTTTACGGGTGAGAATTTGGAGTTGAAGTTAAAAGGATACTCCGGTTTGATTGCAACTACTACAATGGTGCGAACCATTTGGCAGTTGACTGCATGTTGAGGAAAAGAGAGGAGAAGAAGGATAGACTCAAGGATGAAGCCTATTATGTCAAAAGGCTAGAGTAAATGAGAGCAAGGACGAAGGGGATGTCGCTTGTAGCAAACGGGATGTCACCTTTCAAATCTAATCATCTGGATCAGATGACGAAGAGATGAGAAATCCCACACATGAAGCAATGTATGCGAGGTATGAAGAGGGAAATTAGGAAGAGGAGAAGGTGACTGGGAATTGCTTTGTTTCTATTGGAGCAGAAAAATCTCTGATAATTTCGAAGGTACGTTTTCTTCTCAAATCCTTTGATATTCCTTTTAGTTCATATGATATTGTTTTATCTAATTTCAATGATACTATTTCATATATTAATGACTTGCTTATTTCTGTTAGTAGTGATGCTGAAAAATCGAAATCCTTATTGATAAAAACATGGAAACAATTGGAGTCAAAGAGGAGTAGAGTAGACAATCTTGAGTTGCTATTGAAAAATGTTACTATTCATAGGGATCATGTTAGAAAAGATAATTGTACTTTGATGAAACAACGTAACATTTACTGCAATTCAGCTAAGAGATTGCATGCTAAACTAACATATTTACATCTTTACTCTGACATTAGTATGGAACAACATAGGAAACTATTACCCTTCTTGGTGTTCGAAAGCGAGAAAATAGATTCGACATCCTATGATTGTGAGAAAAAGATTTCTGAATTTGACAAAGTCCCAAATGATTCATAAGCATATGGTATTTTTAAAAATAGATGAATGTTCGGATACTAATGATTTGGTACATATTGTGAATGATACCTTGAACAAAACCGAACAAATACAATTTTTGAATAAGATTGAGAATTCGACATCTGACTCTCAAAACAATTTTACTGACATTGAAGATGATTCTGACAATATCAGTGAAATTGAGGAGGAAGAAGTTGTTGATTGTTCTCAGTTATCTCTTATTAACGTCACTTCAATGGCTAAGGGTAAAGAAATTTTTAATTATGATAAGTTAAAAACTAACTTGAAGATCGTTTAGATCTTTAAAACAAGTAAAATAATAAACAAGTAAACCGTAAGAACACAAGAATGGATCAAAGCGTGTCGAATGATTGATTCAATAATCCTCAGCAGAGCTCGATAAAGAACTTCCGTTGTAGAGGATTTAGGGTTTACAAGAACGATGAAGAAATAATATCTGATCTATCGTAATCACTATCAATCGTTAACCTAATATGCATGCAAGCATATCAATATATACTAAACCCTGTCAGCTCTCGGTTGGACAGGCCCAAACCGGAGCTACAAAACTTGGACTAAGAAGCGAGCCCAATAGACGCAAAACTTAACAAATCCGCTACCCAACAATCTCCCCCTTTGCGTCAAATTGGAGCGAGACTACTTCTTCTTTTTACTTGGGCCAGCAACGGGAACCTTCTTCTTTACAGTTTCAAACAGACGTGAGATAAGCGCCAGGACCGTCTGTCTGAACCGAATGTACCATTGTATCATATCGTCAAAATACTTGATATCATCCGCTGTATTATCCTTGCATCGGTGGATGATCCCCAACACATGCTCTAGGCAAGCAGTGGTATACAGATGTTTATCCGCTAAGGCAAAAAGACATTTCTGTCCTTCATTCCTAGTGAACATGACGGAGTTTCGCCTCGCGTCAATTTTTCCCATCTGCATCTGGTTCAGATCACTGGCCGAGCTAACAGGAGAGATCGTTGGTTTCTTCTTGAAGATGCTCGCAATCTCCTGATCCATCAGTGCAACCTCCATGATGTAGCACACAAGCATCCTCTTGAGATGGTCGATGATCGGACCATATTCAGCTTCGTTGGTCAATAGGATGTTGTGCAAGATGATCCAGTCATGGGGATTGAGGTTCGGTAGATCTGCTAAAGAAATGCCATGTTCGGTTTTGGCAGATCCCCTGAGCACCTTGAACCGAACGTTGATAAACTTCCCTTCAGTATATGGTTTCAAGACCTGAACGTTGATGATCTTCTGAGCGCTCCAAGTTTGGTATTGAGGATGAGCAGCCTTCAGACTCCTTTTCTCCCCCTTATTTCAGATTGGACACGAAATCAGGTAGCCCTTCAATTTTGCTTATCAGATCCAGGGCAGGAGCGAGCTTCTCTGCAAGGGTACGCCTCACAGAATGGTTAAGGATCGGATCATGTGCTTCGAGGATGTTGGAGATGGCTGAGTGGACATCCGAAACACACGATTTAATGACCTCCCATTTGGACCGAAGAGTGTCAATTTGTTGTTGAGAGTGGGAAAGTTGAGCACTCTTGACCTTCAGGGCAGTGGTCTTCTTTGCCAGAACATCCATTAACGAGTTCTCAGCAGCCAAATCTTCTTGGAATTTAGAGAGACGCTCGTCAATAGAAGTACGGAAGGCTGAGTTGTCGTCTGTCAGGGATTGACGAAGTGAAGCAAAAGACTTCAACTCAGTAGAGACAAACGTGGCCAACTGTTGAACAATTGGTTCCAACGTAGTCTTGGTTGCATCAGCACTCTCCTGTAAAGACTTTAACAGGGCAGAGGCATCAGAAAATAGTTTATCGACTTTTTCGGTCGCAGCCTCACAAGCTTTCGTTGAGGCATCGATGGCGGCGGTTGCAGAAGCGATAGAATCTTGTTGAGCCCTTGAGAAGGCATCAACAATCTTCTGAATAGCAGCTTCAGAGAGTGATGATTGAGACGTAGAAGAAGAGGCAATGAGCAAGTCGACCTTGTCATGAAGCTCCTTAAGATGTTTCTTTGTGACCGGAGCGTCATCATCATCGTCGCTCTGCACTTGAAACGGACTGTAATAGACCGAATCAAAGGTCATGTTTTCCCCGCCAAGGAAAGTATCATCTCCGTCAGAGGCATGACCGGGAGATGGTGGTAGTGGTGAAGCTGGTGGTTCAGTGGTATGAGTAGGTTCAGGTTGGGTTGTTTCGGGTATAGGTGTAGGGGTAGGTTCGGGTTGTTTTTGAGTAGGGGTAGGTTCGGGTGCTTTTTGGGTTTCGGTTGTGTTTATGGGTTCAGTTGCAGGTGGAGGTTCGGTTGCATCGGTATAAACCCCCGTATCAGATACGTTGGTTGTATCCTTTGCAGTGGATGTTGTTGTTGCATGGGTGAAGATGGGTGGTGGCATTGGGAATGAAGTTTTTGGAATGTGGGTAAAGGGGTTTATGGTGGCAATGGAAGTAGGAATAGTTTGAGGAGGAGAGGGAATTGGAGAAGGAGGGATTTGAATCTCCGGGGTAGGAGATCTGGATGGTGTGTTGCCTCTTGGAGAGTCGTCAGAATCCGAACTCTCACCCTCGGACTCACTTGAAGAGGAAGCGATAATCAGCTTTCTCTTTGGTTGTGTTTTTCGCCTCTTGTGTTGCGGAGACTGAGCAGCTTTAGTGGGTTTCCTCTTCTTAGGAGAAGGGCCTTTAGCCCCTTTCGCCACCTGTTTCCCTTTGTCTGCCTTCTTGCCTCTTGGAGCAGGCTTATCGGCGTCGTGAATCGATTTCAGCATCTCCGGCGTGAGATCCCTCGGACCAGAACGCTTGAACTCTTTGTAGGTTCTGATAATCCAGCTGTCAGCTGGAACGTCAGCATACATGGATTTCGGAATGGAACCATTGAAGGGGAATTTGGATGCATCTAAGACGATGATCTTCGTGGTATGAAAGGTACCAATCGAAGACATCGGTGCACCGGCGACAGTGGGGATGCTGTACTTATCCATGACCCACTTCGTAATCAGGGTCCAAAACCTAGCATACGACACCTCTGAATGCCGCGAAGAAGAGGAGAGACTCTGGATGAGTTGTTGCCAAAGAACAAACCCATAATCGACATTGATGCCATTGTAGACACCATATAAGATGGACAGGAACAGTCGACTGGAACCATCTGAGCCAGAGCTCCTTTCAGAAAGACCTTTGAATAACACAGTGAACATCCCGTTCCACTGTGGCGGCAAACACGACTTCTTGAACTTGGCGATGGAAGTAAGCGCCTCCGTATACCCCATATTGTAGAACATATTGAACAGGTGCCCCATTGGAATTGCCTCTGGATTAACCCTCGTAGGATCAGCTTCGAACCCTAACAGGGAGCAAAAGCGTTGCTTGGAGATAGACGCTTTGTGATGAGAAACGTCAAAGAAGATCCTATCAACCACTTTGTCGTAATGAGCAGTTGCATAGATCTGTGACAGGAACTCCATTGGTACTGATTCCGCCCTTGAAAGTGCAGGTGCAATCGGCGAATACTTCAAACACTCGATGATTGGGAACATGTAGGAATCATAAGTGTGAGGGGTTAAATCGATGATGAGGCATTGTTGAGGGCGAATGGGAAGAATGTGAGAAGTGGCGTGAACAGAGGATGAATCTGCCATTGTTGAAGAGAGGGAAGAAGATGATGAACAGTAAGGGTTCAGGGATTTCTTGCGCTCTAGGAATTTTGACTGCAGTAAAGAGGTAAATGGTAGATGATGTCGCCTTTTATACTGGGGTTTAAGGAGAGAGAAAGATCTTCCCAAATCTTCTATCGAAATACCAAGAGTTTTCCGGAGTGTGACTGATGCGTGAAAGTTAGGGTAACCGATGATCACGCATGAGAGAGAGTGTCAGATTCCTAAGAACACGCCTCCCAGCAAGCGCTGTTTGGAGACAAACCGTTTCAGATTCACACGCGCCCTTTCTGTGCCATTTAGAGATGAACCGTTTCAAATTCACACACGCGTCTGCGACGTCATTTGGAGATTAGACGTTTCAAATTCGCACGCGTTCCCTGTTACGCCGTTTGAAATCAAATCAATTAGACTCCCGCCTGAGTCAGCAACTCTTCATCTTATCCCTTTAAAGTGTAACGGCATCTTTTGAATAATACGCCCACGTGGATTAAAATTGACCGCAGCTTATACTTAACCACCAATCCAATGAAAAAGCCTGTAATTATTAGAACCAGAATTTTGGAAAATCAAAGATTTTCGTGCTAAGGGTGTAAAAGAAAAGAAATAAAGCAATCCTTTTTAGGAAAAATTGTGATGTCAATAAAGACACGAAACAAATGATCCCGGGCACGAATCTCTTCCTTCAAAGTCAAGAGAGACCTTAAAGTGCTAGTGTGGTTTCCCGTTGAATAACGATCAAACACTTATTAAGAAGTGTTGAAAGGCTTCTTTTAATTAGGCTTCTTAGGGTGGCTTTTGCTTTGATTCAACAGTCCTAATCTTGAAATAAGATAGAAAGTGAACAAAGTACTTGTGAGACCGGTGTAGTCTGTTGAACAAGTAGGTGGGTAATAATTTTAAAGTGGCTGAAAAATATAGAATCTCAACAAAAAAAAAATTAAAAACTAGATCCCAAGGGAAGAAATGTTATGGTGCTTAACAATTTCATAGGAATCACACAAAACAAAATTTTGAGATTTCATGAAGATACGTCCGTCAATCCATTAGTGAAAACTAGAGCAAATTAATTGTTCACCGTCAATTCAGATTGGGTATTGAATTTTGGGTTTCACTCGGCTCGTAGTGGCACGAAACTAAGATCATAAACGCAGTTTTTGAGTAACCATAAACCTCAGTGGTAATTACTGAGAGTCTCAAGAGTTACGTTTGATTTCGGTTGTGGAAAATTTTGAAAAACCGAACCCGAGCGTTCGGTTAGTTTCGGTTTTGAAAAATTTTGGAAAACCGAACCCGAGCGTTCGGTTGGTTTCGGTTTTGAAAAAAAAATTTGGAAAACCGAACCCGAGCCTTCGGTTGGTTTCAGTTTTGAAAATTTTTGAAAAACCGAACCCGAGCGTTCGGTTTATTTCGATTACCAAAGAAATTAGATTTTCAAAAAGGAAATACTTTTGACAATAAAAGAAATGTAATAGCAACAATTATACATGAAATTTACAACCAAGAAAACCACCTTTGATTGATGAGCGAAGTGCAGATTATCCAACCGAACCCGAGCGTTCGGTTCATTTCGGTACATGAATACAAAAACCGAACCCGAACGTTCGGTCTATTTCGCTTCTTACTTGTGAGTTTGAGAGGTGATTTGTGGTACTGACTCTGATTCCATCATACCTAGCCCTTGTAAAATTTTGTTGAACGACGCTTCAGGAAGGGCTTTGGTAAAGACATCAATCAATTGATCAATGGTTCTAACAAAGTGAATTTCAACGTTTCCATCTTCCACATGATCTTTGATGAAGTGATACCTCAGTGCTATGTGCTTAGTCTTGGAGTGTTGCACTGGGTTATGACAGATCCTAATTGCACTTTCAGAGTCACAATATAGTGGGATCTTTTTCATATTGAGTCCATAGTCTCGGAGTTGACTCTGGATCCAAATCACTTGAGAAGTACAGGATGCAGCTGCAATGTATTCTGCTTCAGCTGTAGACAAAGACACACACGTTTGTTTCTTTGATTTCCAGCTAACCAACTTCCCGTCAAGGAATTGGCAGCCGCCAGTGGTGCTTTTCCTGTCTAGTCCACAACCTCCAAGGTCTGCATCTGAGTAGGCTTGAACGAAGAAGCCTGAGTTGGAAGGATACCATAGACCTAAAGAGGTAGTTCGCTTGAGATATCGTAGAATGTTCTTTACTGCAAGCATGTGAGGTTCGCGTGGGTTCGCCTGAAATCTAGCACAGTAACAAACAGAGAACATTATGTCAGGCCTGCTAGCAGTAAGATACATCAGAGAACCGATCATCTGGCAATAAAGCGTAATATCAAATGCCGGTTTATCCAAGGATGGAGTGAGCTTGGTGTCGAACGCCATGGGAACTTTGACTTTTGAATCTCCCATCATGCCAAATTTTGCAAGGAGAGTCTTCGTGTAAGCTTCCTGATTAATAAAGATGCCTTCGGGTCCCTGTCTAATATTTAAACCAAAGAAAAAGTTAATAGGACCCATTGAGATCATTTCAAATTTAGTCTCCATCAGCTTTCTGAATTCAGCCGTTAAGCTGGGATTCGTTGAGCCAAAGGTGATATCATCGACGTAAATTTGAACAATCATAAGGTGGTTACCTTCCTTCTTTCGAAAGAAGGTTGGGTCAACTGAACCTTGTTTGAATTTGGACATCTTTAAAAACTTTGTCAGCGTTTCATATCAGGCTCTCAGAGCTTGTTTCAGTCCATACACGGCTTTGTCTAAAATATAACAATGATTAGGATACCTTTCATTTACGAATCCAGGAGGTTGCTCCACGTACACTGTTTCTTCAAGTTCTCCATTAAGAAATGCACACTTGACGTCCATTTGGTAGACTTCAAAGTTTTTGTGTGCAGCATAGGAGAGAAATATTCTAACTGATTCCAGCCTAGCTACAGGAGCGAAAGTCTCTTCATAGTCAATCCCTTCCTCCTGACAGTATCCTTTCACTACCAGACGTGCTTTGTTTCGAATCACATTCCCTTCCTTGTCCATTTTGTTCCTAAAGACCCATTTGAGACCAACAACTGAGGCATCTGGAGGAGTTGGAATAAGTCGCCAAACTTTGTTCCTTTCGAATTCATTCAGTTCGTCTTGCATAGCTTGAACCCAATCAGAGTGATCAAGAGCAGTGTTAACTGTCTTTGGTTCAACTTTTGACACGAAGGAGTTAAACATACAGAATTCTACTTTTGAAAACAAGGAAGTCTGTTTTGCTTTGAGTTGTGATTGAGTCAGAACCTTTTTAGATACATCACCAACAACTTGAGAGACAGGATGATCTCTGGTCCATTTGACGAGAGGAGGGTAGTTTGGATCAAAGGATGGATCTAATTCAGCGTTTATCATCTCTTCTGGTTCGGATTGACTTTCATAGTCGTAAGACATATCGGCATGCTCCCCCTCGACAGATAAGCTTTCAGGAATGTCTTGAGTATCTTGAGCTACAGAGGTTTCTTGTGGTGCTGAGCTTTCGGGTGTTGATCCACCTTCGGGTGGTGAGGCACTTTCGGTTGGTGTGGTACTTTCGGTTGGTGAAGTGCGTTCGGGAGCAGCTTGAGAACTGTTCTCCCCCTTAACATGTGAGCTCGGCTGTGATGATGATGGTGGATACTCCCCCTCGACTGAAGCATTGTGTTGTGGAGGGTCGTCAGAACTTGATCCACCTTCATTCATTCTCTTTGCAGCATCTTCGACCAGTTGCTTCAGATGATCTACCCTGTTGTCAGATGCGCTGGCTTCTGAGAGAGTGGCCTTCTCTGGTTCATCAAACAACTCCATGAACTTCTCAAATAGGTTAGCGATTGAGGCTGTGACTTGGCCAGTTTGAGGAAAGATTTCTCCTGTTGTGACTTCGTTGGCCTTTAGCTTTTTGACATAGCTATCATCGAAAGTCACATAATAAGTTTCTTCTATTTTCCTCGAATGCTTGTTTAATACCCTGTATGCTGAGAGAATAGCCCAGAAAAATCCCTTCGTCGGCTTTGACATCAAACTTGTTGCAGTGTTCTTTAGAATTGAAGATGAAACACCGTGAACCGAACACATGGAAAAACTTGACATTTTGCTTCCTGTTGTTGATGATCTCATAAGGAGTGAGAGTGAAGCGCTTATTGAGATATGACTTGTTCTGTGTAAAACAAGCAGCAGAAATAGCATCAGCCCAAAAATATAAAGGTAAGGAAGCGAAACTTAGCATGGTTCGGGCTGCTTCACACAAAGATCGGTTTCGTCTTTCGACAATTCCGTTTTGTTGAGGTGTGTAAGGAGCTGAGAAGTTGTGACTAATTCCTTTTTCTGTCAGGAATTCTTCGAATTCTTTATTTTTGAACTCCAGTCCATTGTCGCTCCTAATGTTGCGAACGACTTTCTTCAGCTGTACTTCAATCTGCTTGATGAACACCTTTAGCTTGTGAGTCGCTTCAGATTTAAGCTTCATAAAGAACACCCATGTAAAACGCGAAAAGTCATCAACAATAAAAAGAATATACTTGCTACCACCGATACTTTCGATAGATGAAGGACCACACAAATCAATATGAAGTAATTCTAGTGGTTCAACAACTTTAGTGTTTATTATAGATGGATGACTTTGACGACTCTGCTTCCCCATTTCACATGCAGCACACAAATGTTCTCTATCATACTTGAGCAATGGAAGACCTCGGACATGACCTCCAGTGACAAGTTTGTTGATATCTTTAAAGTTGAGATGAGAAAGCCTTCGGTGCCACAACCAGCTTTCGTCAGATGGTGCTTTGGATAACAGGCAGATAGCTGGGTTCCCTTTGATAGGTTTGAGTTTTAGGGGGAACATTTCACCTTTACGCTCCGATTTGAGAATAACTCTTTTCATCTTCTTCTCAATTATTTCATAACCCTCATCGTCGAATGAAACCTTGAGACCGGTACCTCCAACAAGCTGAGATACACTGATGAGGTTATGTTGTAGTCCTTCCACGTATGCAACCTTCCTAATCGTGAAATCACCGTTTGTAATCATTCCATAGCCTTTTATGGTGCCGAAGGAGTTGTTCCCGAACTTGACATTTCCACCGTTTGAAAGAGATCTGTATTCCCTTAGCTCTTCCTTCCTTCCTGTCATGTGACGCGAGCAGCCACTGTCAATGTACCATTCTTCGTCAAACTGCTCGTCACTGATAACCTGCAAAAATTAAGCAGATTTAGGAACCCAAAGTTTCTTGGGTCCTCGTGAGCCTTTCACAGGAACAGGAATAGTAAGAGAGATGTCAACAAGATATGTTCTTTTTATTAGTGTTGTTTCATCTTTCTTTTTGATGGTGAAAACCTTAATTTTATTGGGATTCGTTGCTTTTGGTTTGGACTCTGGTTTAACTGATGAAACCTTCTGTTTTCCTTTTTGTTCAGTTGATGATTGAGGTTTTTGAGAGTGAACATAATGGAATTTAGAATGGGGTTTAGAAGAATTTGAAGAATTTGAAGAGTTAGAATGAGAGAGCTTAGACTGAGATGATTTATTGGCTGGAGATTCTAGGTGACCCTTTTGCTTTTGATCATTAGTGGGACCGACCCTAGAATTTTGATCTCTTTTGTTCTCTGAACCAAACCTTTGCTTTCGGTTGACGTTGTTCTTTGAACCGAACCTCTGCTTTCGGTTGATGTTGTTCTCTGAACCGAACCTCTGCTTTCGGTTGTTATTGCTCTCTTGTGATTCAACAGGACTTTTCTCTAACTTTAAGTCCCTGTCACGATATGAGAAATAGGCATTTTGAGATTGCCAAAATTGTTTTCTTTCAGAGAGATTCTTCTTGTATCTCTGATTCCTTTGCTGTTTTTGATTTCTCATCTGCTTCGGTTGATGATGGATATTGGCTTTCGGTTTCTGTTTTCCTTTAGCTGGTTCACTCTGAACTGATGATGTTTCGCTTAACGGAGTGACTTCTTTTGCAGGAATTCCTTTTTCTTGAGGAACATCTTTTGTACCACTAGTACTTGGCACATCGAAGCTATCAGGCTTATTCAAGGGTTCTGGCACATATCTGCCTTTGCTTTTCCATGAAGTCCTTTCAGACAGACCTACCGTTTCATCAGTGTTGTCGATGGGAGCTGACCAGAAGAACTCGTCACAGCCATCAGCATTGTCTTCGTTTACAATGGCAGTGAGTTCAGCAGTCTGATGCTCGGTTACGCCTGTGACCTTATACACCTGATTTGGAGTGGTTCTTACTTTTTGGTATACTACTGCCTTCTCTGCAAGAATCGGGGACTTTCGTTGGGACAAACGAGCAAACTCCACTGAATTTTCTGAAATGAGATTCTTGTGGTTTTCGGGTTCACTCTTGACAAATTCTGAACAGTCAACTGTGTCCTCTACAGAAATTTCACTCATATTGTCATCCTCATTAAGCTCAGATGCATTTTCAACATCAATTTTATTTTCTGAGCTCAAGTTGGCATTCAATGAGTCAAATTTTTGTATGGTTTCGGTCCTCAGTTTCAGTTTATCATTTTCATCCAAAAGGTTTTTAAGCATGTCCTTATGGTCCTTGGACTTTATGAAAGATTCGATTTTGTCTAGTCCATACATATACGTCAGATTAACATCCTCAGATGAAATAACACTTTCACAATTATACGCTTCAGCATCAATTTCATCCTCCTTAAACTCAAGGAAGGGTAAAATCATGCGATGAATCTTTTTTCCTATTTCACAATCCAAATGAAGCTGAGTGATATTAGTGTAAAGACGTTTAGCAATCAAACAAAAAACATTTCTCTGTTTTAAAAGCTTTAAATTGTCTCTTTGCAAATAAATGTTTTCATCTTTTGTTTTGATTAACTCCGACTCCTTCAGTTCGATCCACATCCTCCGTTCCTCACTCTTCGAAGACACCCTGCTTAATTGGTCAGTTAGGTTAGAATTGGTGACTCGAGTTTGAGTTAAACTACTGTCTAGATGAGAGATTCTTGAATTAACATTTTTTAATTCTTTTTTGTATGAGCATTGTGGGACTTTGAATGAAACAAAAACGGATTGTACCTTCTTGATCAGTTCATCAAGCTCGTTGAACTGCACGCTGAGCGGTTTAGCTGTAAAGCACAAATTCTGTTGCTCCTTCGTGTCTTCATTCCCACCATCTGTGTTGTATCCCCTCATCTGAGATATGTCGGACACCATCAAGCATTTTCCACCACTGCTCTCTTCTTTCGCCACATAAGCCTTTCCATGAGAAGGCTTCCTTACTTCATCATCTTCAAAGTCGGTTGACCAGACCTCCACGCCACCGAACTCATCATCCGCTACCGAACCCTGCACAATTAAAGCACTCATAGAAGGGTTAGCAGTAGATTTCTTCTTCCTGATCTCATCCAGCTTTTTCAGCAACAAAGCTTCTACATCCCTTTCATCATCCTTTTCTGCCATTTTCTTGAGGACACAATCTTTTGCATAGTGGTTCTTTCCTCCACAGTAATAGCAGCTCACTCCCGAATCTCCTTCAGCTTTCGGTTCCTTCTTTGATTCTTCTGCCTTCGGTTTATCTTTGACCTTTTCAGAACTATAAGTCCCCTGCCAATTTCGGTTCTTGTTGGTGGGAAATCTCTTCTTGATGAACCTCTTGGGGTTTGATACCATCATAGCATAGTCTTCAGAAGTGAGGTCATAGTCTTCCAAGTTGAAGTCTTCTTCTTCCATCACCGCTTTGCTTTTGGACAGGAGGGCCAATGAACCCAAGCTTGAGACCACATTTTTCTCCTATAACACGATCTTTTCTTGAGATTTCAGGATGCCCACCAGTTTCGCCAAAGAATAGGATTTGAAATGCTCATGCGCTTTAACTGTGGACACTACGGCTCTCCACTCTGATCTGAGGCCGTTCAAAAACGTAACCTTCTGCTCAATTAGTTTCCTTTCAATGTCATGTTTAATCATCTTGCTAAGAAGATGATTGAAGCGATCGAACGTTTGAGTCACGGTTTCTTCGGCTCCCTGCTTGAATTCACCAAACTCAGACAAGAGTAAGGTTTGAATGGAGTGTTCAAGATCTTCGTCCATAGAATATAATTCTCGTAGCCTGTCCCATATTTCTTTTGCAGTTGTGCATGAACTCACCAGCCTGAAAGTATCGGATTGAAGAGCGAATCTGATTAATCTCAATGCTTTGATATTGCACTGAAATTTATCTTTTTCGTCTTGAGCAATATCTTTAACGTCTTTCAAAAGATCATTGTACTCCTTTTGAGTTTTAATAATCCTTGAAGTTGCTGAATGAGAAAAGGGTCCAGATACGATTGCTTCCCAGATGAGGTATCCATTGTCCTCAGATCCTATAACATAATCTTCAAAGTGATGTGCCCAGACTTCATAATCATGGGTGTAAAGGATGGGAATCTTCATTGTTGATCCAATGTTGTTCGAAATATTAATGGGATTGGATTGAGACTCGTCCATGCTTGATCGAATAACTTGTTAAAAGATCAGACTTGTAATGTATTAAATTAGGGCAAAACAATAAATACCGAGTTACGTCAATTATGGGATGACGGCTCAATAAATATCAGTAAATGCGGAATAACCCTAATCGAAACCTTTTTCACAGAAAAGAAGTGTATGAATTACACAGCCTCCTGCTCTGATACCAATTGATAAGTTCAAAACTAACTTGAAGATCGTTTAGATCTTTAAAACAGGTAAAATAATAAACAAGTAAACCGTAAGAACACAAGAATGGATCAAAGCGTGTCGAATGATTGATTCAATAATCATCAGCAGAGCTCGATAAAGAACTTCCGCTGTAGAGGATTTAGGGTTTACAAGAACGATGAAGAAATAATCTCTGATCTATCGAAATCGCTATCAATCGTTAACCTAATACGCATGCAAGCATATCAATATATACTAAACCCTATCAGCTCTTGGTTGGACAGGCCCAAACCGGAGCTACAAAACTTGGACTAAGAAGCGAGCCCAATAGACGCAATACTTAACAAATCCGCTACCCAACAAATTATTCATTGGAAAAGGTTAACACTGACCAACCCTCAAAATCAAAAGTTCATGACTATGACCGTGTGATTGTCGAAGATAGTCAAACTGATAGTGATAATGATGAAGAAGATGTTCCAAATGAAACAACTATTCCCGGAGTTTTTGTCGATCAAGTGTATGAGGAAATAGAGAAATTCTAAAAAGTGATGAAGGAAAAAGGTCCTCATTATCTTGAATCAAACTCAGTTGTTTATCCAAATTTCAAAGGCGATGATGATTTGGTGTTTCCCAATCAGGTGTTTGTCACTACAGGAAATGGAGACAAAGTGAATCATGAAATCAACAAAACTTTTGTTGAAGATAACAAAGGAGTTTCAAAAGAAGGGTTTTTCACAAACCAAAGTAAGGTTGAAAGTATATTCTTAATAAGAACTCATCCACTTTTCAAAGGGAAAAACCAAAAAGAACTTGGGAAGTTGAGACAGAGAAAGAAAATGATGACAAACAAACAAATGAACCATTTCTCAAAATCAAAAGACTAAAGCACAAATTTTCAATGAAGAAATTCAAAAAGTTTAAAAAGAAGAAGTGATTTCGATGTCAAAAGCTCGAAACAAGGTCTATTGGAAAAATATCAAGTCTTTTAAGAAACAAAAAGATATTTCACAAAAATTGTCTGACCATAAAACGACTGAACAAGTTCAGAATTTTTCAGGAAAATAAGTCTTTTTCTTAGAACAAACATGCTAAAAAACAAACTGATTTTTCAAAAAGTCATTCAAAAGTTCAAAAACCAAGAAATGAAAATTTTGTTCAAAACCAACAACAAAGGACTTGTGTTCCTAATCGTCAAAGTGCAAGGTTTTCACAAAATAATTTTCATGGATATGGTTTTCAACAAAATGAACAAAGACATATTCATCAATTTCAAAATCAAAGACGATTTTTGAATGGACAAAAAGTTTGTAATCGAATATCTGTCAGTTATTACAAACTTTTTCAAAACCATTATCAAACCCATGCGAAACCATCATTTCCAAAAATAGATTTCGAAAATTTGGATGCCAAAGGCAAGAGAAACAAACCATTTAAACCAAAACAACCTCACTTTCCCAAGAAGAATATTAATCGTTGGCTCGAAGGAAAGGAAAACCTTATCAATCCGAAAAGTTTACTCAAGAAGAAATCAGGTATGGTTACGAAAGCTACTTGAACAAGTCATCAACTGGAAGTTCTACGTCAATGGAATCAAATCCTTCTATTCTAAAATGGAAAGTTATTCCCAAAGAAAAAAGTTGAGGTAAAACAAGCTACGGAGGAAAAGGGAAAGTCAATGTCGAACCTAAACCAATGAATGATTTCATTTCGATACCTAAGTCTATAGAAGTTGACTTGATCAATAGATTGAAATCCAAAGTTCGGAATTGGGTATTAGGTTCTTCAATTCATTATGCATTTCACTCTAATCACCAAGGACCCAAAAAGCCTTGGGGACCTAAATTCTTTATTTGATCGCATGTATTAAGAGATGAGAAATACGATGAACACTGGTACATCGACAGTGGTTGCTCTCATCACATGACAGGTTGAAGGGAAATTTTGTGAGATTATCGAAGTTTGGAAAATGCTGGAGTTGTGAATTTTGGAAATAACCAAAAATGAAAGGTTAAAGTCTATGGGAAAGTTACATATGGAAATTTTATAGTCAATCAAGTGGCATACATTGAAGGTCTTAAACACAACTTGGTTAACGTTTCACAACTTGTTGTGGGCACTGGTAATCAAGTGGTCTTCGATGATGAAGGTAGTGTCATTTTGAACAAAGAAATCAAAGAGGTTTTTCTCATGTCTAAGAGGAAAGGTGATATGTTCACTCTCGTTATCAATCCAAATGTTGGTGTACCCTTTGTTGGCTTACTTTCGAAGGCGTAATCTGATTTGAGTTGGCTGTGGCATCATAGACTGTCTCACCTGAATTTCAAAAATTTGAACAAATTAGTGGTAAATGATCTTGTTCGAGTCTTAGCCATTTTAAATTTTGATAATGATTTGTTATGTGCAGCATGCGAATAGGGGAAGCAACACTGTCAAGGTCATCTAATAGTCATCGATTCAAAGATCATCGAACCTCTGGATCTTCTTCACATTGATCTTTGTGGACCTTCGACTGTTGAGACTCTCAACAAGAAGAGGTACATCATGGTCATTGTTGATGATTTTTCACGGTTTACTTGGGTTTAATTTCTTCGTCAGAATTCAGAAACTACTCAAGTAATGATCAAATTCATCAAGCACATTGAACTCAGTTTGAGAAAGAAAGTCAGAAGGATCAAAAGTGATAATGGCTCAGAATTCAGGAATCATGTTCTTGATTCATTTTTGGTTGATCTAGGGATTATGCATAATTTTTCATCTCCTTACACACCTCAAAAAAGGGTGTTGTCGAAAGGAGAAATGGGTCTCTATGCGAAGCAGCGAGGACTATGCTCACCTATGCGAATCTACCCCAATATTTATGGGCAGAAGCAGTTTCAACAGCATGTTTCACTTAATACCGATCATTTATTCATCGTTATTTTAATATCACACCATATGAAGTCATTAACAATCGAAAACCAAATGTGAAAATTTTGCATGTTTTTGGTTGCAGATGCTTTATAATGAATCTCAAAGATAACCTTTCGAAATTTCAGTCCAAAGCTAATGAAGCAATATTTTTTGGGATATTTGCATAACTCAGTTGCATATCGGGTGTTGAATAAGCGAACAGGGAAGATTGAAGAAACTTTCAATCTAACTTTCGATGATTACTATGTCAAACGTTTCGAAAATACTTTTGAACAAAAGCTAATTCTTTCGATTTTGATTATGACTTAATCTTTGTTGTTCCTAACAGGGCAATAGATGCAGAACTTCATGCTGATGATAATCAGACTCCTGAAGCATCAAAACATTCTGATGATTCGACGATAACTCGGGAAGATAATGTTTCACATTCTACAACCAAATCACCAATACATGTCGAAAGTCGCCCGACATTGCAAGGTGATCAAGTGGAGGGGAGCACTTGAATTCTACTGCTGAGGGGGAGCATAGACATTCAAATGTTGATGTCAAAGGGGAGCATGGATGTCCGAATGTTGATATCGAGGGTAGGTATCAGAATCTCAATCTAATTGTCGATGGGGAGCAAAATGGATTTATACTTACTCATTCAAATGCACAAACTAATGTTTTTCATGATGTGTCTGATAATTTGTCTAATACAGGTGAAGGTTCTGAAACCGACGAAATGTTCGAAGATGCACCTTTAGATTTCGACCCTGCATATCCACCACCGGACAGATGGACACGAAATCATCCAAAAGAACAAGTTTTGGGTGATCCTCTAGCTGGAGTTTTTACAAGAGCTCAGCTTCGTACTAAAAATGAGGTATTAAATGTGCATCAAGAATATTGCATGTTTAATGCTTTTATTTCAAAAATAGAACTGAAATCAGTAAAGGCTACTTTGGAAGATCCTGATTGGATTGTTTCCATGCAATCTGAAGTTGCTGAATTTGAAAGAAAGAAGGTTTGGAGACTTGTTCCAAAACCTGATGATGTATCAGTCATAGGCTTAAAATGGATTTTAAAAA
Organism: Lactuca serriola; assembly: GCF_051521515.1. NCBI lineage: Eukaryota > Viridiplantae > Streptophyta > Magnoliopsida > Asterales > Asteraceae > Lactuca > Lactuca serriola. Next base: position 91,470,380 of record NC_136411.1, on the reverse strand, counting down.
ATAAAACTAACAAAGAAGGAAATGTGGTTCGAAACAAAGCAAGGTTGGTTGTTAAGGGATATTTGCAACAAGAAGGTATTGACTATGATGAAACCTTTGCCCCTGTCGCGAGACTCGAGGTTGTTTGAATATTTCTTGCTTATGCAGCACATAAAGACTTCGATGTTTAGCAGATGGATGTCATGTGTGCTTTTCTCAATGGTGTATTGGAAGAGTCTGTGTATGTTGAACAACCACCAACTTTGGTAAATGCTACATACCCTAATCATTGCTATATTCTCTATAAAGTTGTTTATGGATTAAAACAAGCACATCGAGCCTGGTATGTAACTCTTACCAATTTCTTGAAACTCTCGAAATTTAAATAAGGATCTGTTGATCCCACTCTATTTCGAAAGAAAGTGGGGGATCACTTGATGCTCGTCAAATTTACATAGATGATATGATTTTTTGTTCGACTAACCCTTCATTGTCTAGAGAATTTGAGCTTATGATAAAAAGTCAATTTGAGAAGATGTGATGGGTCAGATCAATAATTTTCTGGGACTGAATATTAGTCAAAGTAAAGAAGGAATTTTCATAAATCAAGAGAAGTATTTTCATAATCTGCTTGAGAAGTTTGGAATGACGAATAGTTCGATTGCGAGTACAAATGGCTGTCGGCACACGCTTAGGACCTTCATTGGACAAGCTTTTTGTCGATATTACATTGTACAGGAGCATGATCGGTTCATTACTATACTTAAATGCTAGTAGACTTAACATTATGTTCATTGTTTGCAATTGTGCTAGGTATCGGTCGAATCCTAGGGAACCTCATCTCATAGCCGTAAAGAATATCTTTCGATATCTTAAAGGGATAGTGTCGTTGGGTTTATGGTACTCTTCGAAGACATGTTTTTTCATTCAGGCATTTTCCGATGCAGATCTTGGGGGTGTCAACTCGACAGAAAGAGCACTAGTGGTGGATGTCAACTATTGGACAGGAAGCTTGTTATTTGGAAATCGAAGAAACAAACATGTGTTTCGATTTCCACACTAGAAGCAGAAAATGTTGCTGCTTTAGCTTGCACTTCTCAGGTCATATGGATACAAAATCAACTTCGTGATTATGCAATCAACATGAAAAATAAACATTTGTATTGCGATTCACAAAGTGCAATACGCATCTGCCATAATCCGGTGCAATATTCGAAGGCCAAGCATATAGCACTTCACTATCATTTCATCAAGGATCATGTCGATGATGGAAATCTCGAGGTTCACTTTGTGAAAACGACGGAACAACCTGTTGAAATTTTTACAAAGCCTTGGACGAGAAATCTTTTCTAAGGATCTTGTCTGGATTAGGAATGCTTGATGCAACTGTTGTTCCAAGTTTGTCTTCATCGTGAAATAACGAGGAGTCAAAACACCACTGAAAGATTTAGAAGTTACTGTTCACTGTTCAGCGGTCGACCCCATTTTTCGAAATCTCTCTGAATGATTTGGATCCTACTTCATTGTCTGAGTAGAATTGATGTTTCCAAATACCATGTCTGCACGTCGATACTTTTTACTTCGAATGACTGGTAACATTTTATTGTTTTTAATATTGTTTTTATAAACCAAAAATACCTAAAAGATTTTATTTCTTTTGTCTTTAATTTTCAAAAAACCCAAAAGTCCAAAAATATTTTTTCTTTTGTCTTTAAATTTCAAAAACAAAAATTCCAAAAATATTTTCTTATTTTTGTCTTTTCCATTTCAAAAACAAAAATCCAAAAATACTTTTTTGTGTTGTTTTGTGTGTTTAACGATTTTATGTGTAGTTCTCAATCAACATATTATGGTAGATATTGCTTCGCGACTATGGGACAGGTATCATTTCTAATCTTTACACTAGTTAGGTGTCCCTAGAAGCATGTTGTCGTATGTCGACCTAAGCCTCATACACTCAATGTGTTTCGAATGCTTAATGGATCACTCACTACGACGGTTCCTTCCTAATTAGGCTATATTCACATTAGTGAACGAGCTACCTTTCTCTTCTCATTTTGAGTTAAGATATTTCTACTATGTCCATATCATTCATAGAGGTACACTATGTTTCCTAATCAATCTTTTTCACCAACTTAGTTCGACATGATTCACACACTTCACTTGCGTATCCTCGACATCTCTGGTAGAAACCAATCAAAAATTTTATATTCCACAAGTCTATGTTAAAGATCTTGATTTATGAGTCTGTGATGATGGTGAAACCCAACATTCCCCACTTATAAATGGATTGACGGTGAACTTTAAGTTCAAGATTTTCACAAAACATTTGTTTCAATACCTCTCTTTGACATTCAAAATTGTATTCCTCTTATTTTGCGTGATCTTAATAAAATGTTCTTTACCCAAGACATTTTTGCCCAACAAGATCCAGTACATATTTTTTTGGAATATGATTTTAGTGTGAATATCAGTTCATATCTTTGTCACTTTACAAATTTATCTCACCATCAGTGTATGAGAAAGAAGGAATTCTCGTCCCATCTAATGTTCCAAAAGTAGAGTTCACACTTTATCAACATCCTAAAATAGTTGAAGATGATCCTTATTTGTTCCCATCAGTCGCACAAATTCCTGATGCAATGCTTCGGAAGGTGTATCCAAGTAATCCAGTTCTTTTTTCTTATCTGTCAACAATTAACCCAGACGTGCAAATAGGGGTTTTGTTGCCCAAAGGAATCGAAGGTACTTCGAAACGTGGTAAAGGGTCAAAGAAGTCCATGAACGTTACACAACCTAAGTCTGATCATGTGATAGTGGAAAAGGAGGTTACGAAGAGGGGTGAGAATTAATTGGTCCGGAACTGAAAACCCCGAAAATCAAATCAAACCAAAATCGATTTCTGATTGAACCATATTCAGATTCGGTTTTTGGTTTGGCTACCAAACCGAATTGTAAATTTGTTTTTTAGTTCGAGTTTCGGTCTCATTAAGTTTAAACCAAACAGAACCAAAAAACCAAATTTCATAACTCAATTAATTAAAAAATATATTTTATATTTTATATTAAATAAAAGTGTTAATTATAAACTAATAATCATTTTAATCCATTTACTCTTTGGATCATTTCGTATGAAACTTTAGATCTTTCTATTTGTAACTTTAGGTTTCTATGTTAAAAACATTTTAGTTTATGTTTGAAAATTTTTTAAGTTAACATTTGGTTTCCACGGTTTTCAAACCGAACCGAACCAAACCAAATTAGAATTTGATTTTCGATTTGATCTAGACAATTTGAATTCAATTTGGCTCGGTTTTCGAATTGGACAAAAAATCAAACCGAAGAAACCGATTCGAGGAAATCGAAAAACCAAAAAATCGAACCGACTTCAACCCTTTGTTACGACATCTGTTCAAGATCCTGTTATTCGGGAAACTCAAAAGGAAGTGTTTCCTTCGAAAACAGAAGTTCTTAAAAGAACTAAGAAGCTTGCGCACAGACCTCGTAATTCACCAGAAATGCCTATTTTTGACGAAGTTCCGAAGAAGCCTTTCTCTTCACCAAAGGAGGATTTTGTATCGAAAATCAAGAAGATTCGAAAACCCCATCTTAATCAAAGGGGTGTGATCATTCGTGAAATTCCTACTCCTGTTTCTCTTGCTTCAAAGAAATGAAGAGCACATGCTATGGTAAAGAAGATCAAGAAGAAGAAGCAGCAATTGGAAGATCCTTTAGATGAGGTTGTTCAGGCGACTGATTTCGATGATGGTAGTGATAAATCTCCTATTCTCACTTCAGATATTGGCTTTGCATCAGCTCAGAAGGACTCTCCAGTCAAGTCGACTTTCGAGGCGAATGGAAGTCTAGGTGGCTCTGTGAAAGTATCTAATACAGACACGACACCACTTTGGGTGATCCTTCAATTACTTCCATCCCTGAGTAGACAGTAGTCATACCACCCGAAGATTCGATAGTTGAATCCGTTTCGGAGGAGGTTTGAACTTCAGACATCCCTATGAACATATCTAATACGGACACAAATGTAAACAAGGGTGATGGGATATTGACTTTCAAATCTCAAGGTAACACTTCTATTGCAACTTCATCAGTTCTAGTTTCATTTGTTTTATCATCCACAATCGAAACTACAGTCATCGACACTTCTACTTCCTTACCACCATTTCATATGCCAACTCCCACTTCCTTACCTGCTTCAACAATATCACCTACTTATAACAATATCATGAACCAGCCCATTACTTCTCTTTTCTCTTCTCAATCAACCGAGGGTGAAAAATCAGGTCCCAAAGAGAATCCTGATGAAGATGATGTGACAGTCTCTTTTGCTGAGATCCAGTTCGACCCAGAGGAGGACAACATTCCTGATCATATGCTTATGTCAAAAAAGTAGTTCAAGATTTTAAATCACAAGCTGGATTTGTCATTACAGATTCAGGCTGATACTGGTGGTCGAAACATTGTTTTTGGGATTGAGGTTGATATGATGCTTAAATCACAAGAGCATCGGTTGAAGTTAGTCATTGTGAATATCGAAAGACAATAGGAAGATTGTTTGAAGCTCCATGCCAACAATTTTGAGTTTGAAGTCAAGAAGCTTCGTGATGTAGCAAAAGAAAAGCATATTCTTTTTTTTGAAGAAGTGAAGAAGGTTCAGGAGTCTGTCAATATTAAAGTGGCAGAGCTCAAATATAAAATGAAAAAGGAGGTTGCCAAACTTGATCAGAATTATTCAACTCTTCAAACCAAGGTTGATGTAATTGTTGATGTTGTTAAGAAGGTTGTGGAGTTTTTCACTTCAATTTCTACTAAGGTTGATTCCAAGACAGAGTCTAATTCGAAGGTGTTTGACAAAATGGAAAAAATTTTGGTGAGCGTGAAGGATTTAATTTCGAAGGTTGATACTTCTCCTAAATCCTCAATTTCTCAAGAATCTTTATCATAGATGTTTTCCTCCTTAGAAAATAATCTGAAACCGAACTTGCTCCTCTTTTACAACTTGTTAATTTGATGCCAATAGATGCCCCACTAGTCAAACCAATGGTGCAAGGGGGAGATAATGGGGTTGGGTCACCAAAGGATTCTGATCAAGGAAAGGTGGTTGGGATGGTAATAAGCATGCAAATTCCAACATCACTTCCTACTTCTTTATCAACAACCTCAACCACAATGACTTCGAAGCCATTAACCAAAGGCATAGTCATTGGTTCTATTGTTGGGCGGTTCAAGTTCGATGCCACCACCTTCGAATCAAGTTAAAGGTGATAAAGGAAAGGGAATTGTGAAGGATATTTCAGAGGAGGAGAAAAAGAAGAATGTTGAGAAAGAAATCGAAAGACAAAGATATATTAACAGCATCTTAAGACAAAGGCAAACTGATCCACCAGGTCTTGATAAAGGAGATCCAACCAAGCAATATTGTTACGAAACAATTGAACAGATTTTTTCTCTTGGGAATATGTATGATTTTGAGAAAATTCCTAAGAAGAGTTATGAGATAGAAAATATTGATTTCAATCATCTGGATTTTCCCATCAATCATATGATGTTTATCTCAGCTCAATATCAGTTGGTGGATAAGTTTGTTGAAAATGACGAATACAAATGGCTAAAGTTAATATTTTATGCAGTTCTTGGAAAGAATGAGGAGGAAATCTGGTCCTTGGTAAAAATTCTTATAGTTATGAGTGTTTCCAAGGATAAGTTGTTCGAATGGTTGTTACAAAACTTTCGTTATCATGTGGTTCGGGCTAACAACGATGCTCGTAACTTCTCAGTGGCAGATTTTCCTTTAATGAATCATAATGATCTCATCTGTGTTGCGAAGATCTTGAGTAGTGGTGATGTGTCGAAACTTCACATTGATAGCAAAGAAGATTTCTTGATAGGTTTTTCTCATATCAAGCTGTTCATAGACCATTAATATGATTGTCTAGCTTTGACTGATGTGGAGCTTGCTTTAGCAATGGGAAGACAAGTGACAGTGCCCCAATCATTGCTGAAAGGTGAAGGAAGTCTGAACAATTTCGACGATAGAGAGATTTTTGTTAAGCCTCTGGGAGTTGTATTTGTTGGGAAGAACAAGAATCAAAAGATTACAAAGTTTTTGTTCAAAGTTTAAGATGTGGAGAGATATACGAATACACAGTACACGAGTCCTGTTGTTCATCTTAATAACTGCAAAAGGAATTCAGCAGGAGATAAGGCTGAGATTCGAAAGATGATTATTTGGTACATGGAGATTCGCAGAGTACTTCTTTAAGCAACGAAGATGCTAATGACATAAGATTCGACACTTCTCACAAATGGGATGAATGTAGAGTTCGATGTATGTATTTCATAAAGGAATTTTTAGAGTTCGAAGTGTATGTGTCTTAGCCCTTATGTACTTTTTGTTTACTTCTGTTTTTCCTATAAATAGGGATAGATATAGGAGTAAGAGTAACTTTTGGTAATTTCTGTACTTTACTCTTTCATTCTCTTGTATCCTTTCAGATGTATTAATGGAGTCAAACACATTATATTTATATTTTTTGTTCTTAATTCAATTCGTACTCTGATTTCATTCTTTACACTCGATTCATATGAACTACAATAATCAATCCAAGGCCCAAGGTCAGAAGTCCAATGGCCCAACAAGGCCCAAACCAAAAGACCCAAAATTACACCTCCTAGGTAGTACACTCTGTGTACTCACCCTCTAAGCAAAATTTACAAGTCCTTAAACCATGAAACTCCATTTACGTTGACCGTACTTCTGAGTACACCTAGTGTACTCATCAGGGGCCAAAAAATCACATTAAGCTCTTATTAGGTTATGTCAAAGGCATCCAACCACTTCTCTTAACCCAATATGATGTCTTAAACCATAAAGTCGAAATCTTTAAGCCTTTGCATGGATAAAAAGGGCTAAATATCCAAAATCCATCCTTTCACTAGACTCAAAACCACTTAACTCTTGCATGGTGCTAAGGAAATGATCAAGCAAGCATTTTTATGGCTCAATACACTTCAAGACCTCAAAAGGATAGTTAATATGCTTTGGAGTACTCCATACTCAAAAAGATCAAAAATTTGGGGCAAAAGCTCATGAAATTATTCCATAACAAGATCTATGAATAAATTCATCAAGTTTGAAGCTTTATACCTTGAGAAGATATATTGTGATGCACTAAGCGTGGATCCAAAGCTCCAAGCAATCCCACACTTCTCCAAGAAGCTCCTTCTTCTTCCATGAGCACCAAAATACATGAAGTACCACCAAGAACTCAAGCACCACACCAACGGAGGCTAGGGTTTTATTTTCAGGGTTTAATAGGTTTGAGGCTGAAGATAATAGGGTTTCGTGGTGAGTTAAGGTGCTTAAATAGGCTCCAAGACCCTAAATTAGGGTTTGGGTCTGACTGGAGTATGCCCAACATACCTCTGGTACGCCCAATGTACTCCTTTAAGGCTCTGCGATCACTTCCCTTAGTACACCCATCGTACACCAATGTATGCCTCGCGTACTAGCCTTTACACTAGTACGCCATGCGTACACTTGTGTACTCCCTGTGTGCTCGGTTAACCCTAAATTCACCAAACTTCCGAAGGCTGTAACTTCTTTATTATAAGTCTGTTTCCGACAATCCTTATATCCATAAAAAGGTAACGAGAAGCTATACACTTCTATGAAGTCATACTTGCCTTAAAACTTTCTGAAAAAAATCCAAAATCCATAAAAGGCCCGACTGCCACTCTACGGTTATACCCTTGGGCTCCAAATCACAAACTGAATTTCTAGATTATCTATCCTACCTTATCCACACCCAAATGGGTGTAAATATCCCTTTCTCAAAGGCCCTAAGCCTTATGATAACTGGTCTTTGGGTCACGTCCCCGTATTAGAAAATGATTTGGAACAGGGTGTTACAGAAGGTTTGTTGGATCTCATACACACATATGTTTGTGGACCCTTCAAATCCACCACAAGGGACGGTAAACACTACTAGGTTACATTTACTGATGATTTATTAGATACGGTTATGTTTATTTGATTAAACATAAGTTGGATACCTTTGAAAAGTTAGAATAGTATCAAAACAAAGTAGATAATCAATTGGGAAATAAGATAAAGGTTCTCTGATCTGATAGGGAGGAGAGTGCCTTAGTATCGAGTTCAACGAACATATTAAAGATTATGGAATTGTTTCACAATTATCTCCTCAAAGAACACCACAACTTAATGGTGTTTTTGAAAGGATAAATCGAACCCTATTAGATGTGTTTCGGTCTATGATGATTTGGGCTTCGTTACAAATAATGTTTTAGGGGTATGCACTTGAAACAACAACTTATATTTTAAACCTCGTACCAACTAAGAAGTTTTCAAAGACACCTCGTAAAATGTGGACTAGAAAAGTTCCTTCACTTAATCACATTAAGGTATGGGGTTGTGAGGTTTTAGTTCGGTGCAAATTCCAAGATAAACTTGATTCTAGATCTGAGAAGTGTCATTTTGTCGGTTATCCACATAAGGCTTATGGATATTTATTTTATTGACACAGTGAAAACGTGGTGTTTGTAGCTCGAAATAGAGTGTTCCTTAAGAGAGAACTTATATATCAAGAAGTCAGTAGGAGTCAAATTGACATTGAAGAAATCCAAGAGTCAACCAAAAATGAATCCATAGTTGGCACTAGCACTCAACCAGAGGTTGAATAACCTATTTAGCCAAATGGCATATCCTTACCTTTTCACAGATCTAGTAGCGTTAATCCTCCTCCCAAGTTCTATGGTTTCCATATAATGGCAGAACAAAACACATTGATTAATTATAAAACACAAGTAAATATCGATAAAAAAGATAACTACAAGAAAGTGATGGTAGGCCCTGAGGCTTCTCAGTGGAAAAAGGCTATGGATAGCAAAATTTTGTCCATGAAGGATAACCAAGTTTGGAATTTGGTTGATCTGACACCTAGCCTTAAGACAGTAGGTTATAAATGCATCTTCAAGAAGAAGGCCAATATGGATGGGAATGTGTACACATTCAAAGCTAGGTTGGTGGCAAAAGGTTTCACTCAAACACAAGGAATTGATTATAGGGAAACGTTCTCACCGGTAGCTAAGATAAAGTCTATAAGGATACTACTTGTATATATGGCACAACCTGAAGGTTATAAACATGATAAGTATCCAAACAGAGTGTGTAAGCTTGAAAGGTCCATGGACAAAAACAAGCATCACAAAACTGGAATATGTGATTCCATGAAAAATTCAAAGTGTAAGTTTTTTTTCTATGAGTCTAGATGAGTCATGCATATAAGTAAAAGCTAGTGGGAGTGTCGTTGTCTTACTGGTATTGTATCTTGATGACTTCTACTCATAGGAAACGATATCCCTGAGTTGCAAAGTGTAAAATCTGGTCTCAGGAATTGTTTCGCTATGAAGGACTTGGGTGAAGCGTCATACATTCCTGGTATAAGAATCTATAGATGTAGGTGTCTAATAGGACTTAATCATAGTACATATATCGATAAGGTATTGAAAAGATTTAATATGGAAAATTCAAAGAAAGGAAATATTCATAGCGTAAAAATGAGTAAATCTCAATCTCCTAGTTCTAAAGATGAATAAGATAGAATGAGTCAAGTCTCATATGCTTTGGCTATAGGATCGATCATGTACACTATGAAATGTGTAACGCCCGGATCCTGGTATGCATTTTAAATTAAATCATTCATTTTTGCAAAGGGACTTGACGAGTTGGAGGCCCAAACTCGTCGAGTAGAAACGAATTTTTGGACGCGGGACTTGAAGTCTACTCGACGAGTCGAGAAGCCTCAACTCGACGAGTAGGGTTACCAAAGTGAAACTCTAATTTTTAAGGTTTGCACCCTATTTAAGCACCTTAACACTTAATTGTGGCCTCCCTTATCGCTTCCCTCAGTCTAGCAAAACCCTAATTCGTGATCTTGAGCCTTTTGAGTGTGTGAGAGTGAAAAGAGAGTGATTCTTTGGTATTTCCTTGAAGGAGTGGAAGCTAGAAGTGCTTGGTTGAAGGAAGAACCCTTGGATCCAGAGATTTCATTGTCAAAGTAGTGTTATTGAGGTATAAAGTCTATACCTTGACTATTCATTTACTAGATCTCTTCATGGAGTACTTTAGAGCTTTAAGGAGCCGATTTTGGGACCATTCATGGATGCAAGCATGTTTTGGAGTCATGACTTCAGATCTAGAGCCCTTAAGGGACTCCATGGAATAAAGGTGCCAAATTTATGGCCATGGGAGTCCCATGAAACTTGTGAACCACTTTTTAGGGCCTTTAGAGCAAAATAACCCATGCATGGACGTAAAGTTAGAAACTTTACGTGATATATCGACCCTAAGGAACCAGATCTATGGTTTGGATACATTAAGCCCAGTAGAAAGTGACTTAATGGACATAGGCTATAGGGGACTCGACGAGTTGTTCATACAACTCTGTGAGTTGGGTCGTTGTCCCCTAACCTTTTCTATTACTGAGTAAACTCGTTGAGTCTAGGAGATGACTCAGCGAGTTGGCCATGGTTTTGGGTTATGAAGATTGAGGAACTCGACGAGTGCGACAACCCGTAATTTCAATATTGTAAAAAGTCAACCTTTGTCAACAAAAGTCAACATGTCGAATAAAGTTCAAACTTATTTCTCTTTTATCTTGATAAGGTTAGTTTAATAAGTTATAAAGGCATAGACCTTGTATTCAAAGGTGTTGTATGTTTAAGGAGGAAAACACTAGGAATCGAGAACCTTCATCCGAGCCGCAAACTCTCGCATGGGATACAAACAAAGTTAACAGCCGCATGAGAGGTTCGAAACCGTAAACCTCGATTCACAGCCGAGAACTCACTCCTCAGACCACAAACCCTCGGACCTTATCTCCTCGGGAAATGTTTACAACCGAAAACTATTATGTATATATATGAGTTCAACCAAAATCATTCATCACTTATTCATTTCCAACCGAAAACATAACTTTCACTCTCAAGAACTCCAACCGTAAACACCTTTTCTCTCTCAACTATCATCCTTCATCCTTTGAATCTTCTTAGGATCTTGCTTAGATCTTCAAGTGTTCTTTATTTCATCAAGAACACTCAAGCATAAACCCAAGAACACCAAGATCTTCTTGGGTCGTGAACTCTTGGGGCTAGCCGTAAACTCATAACAGCCTTCCATTTTGCTTCTAACACTCTTATTTGTAAGTTAAACTTACAAATTAGTCCAATTCCTTATCATTCTTATGTTTATATACACTAATTTTATACATATATATTACATAAAATGCTAATTAGGACTCGGTTTTGCTATAGACTTCACTCGTGGAAATATCATCCTATATCGAACATTCAAATGAATCACTCACATAAAGTGAGTTCATACCCCTACAATTTACCTTTTTAAATGCTTTTAGGGGGAATACAAGTAGAACACAATTTAATTGTGTTAAACATTTACATGTGACAACAAACAAACAAACAAAAGGATTTCTTATGCTTAAACATTGTCATAATCATCTTAAACTAATTTTAGATTTCTGTTTATATCAAAATCATATTCATTTATATATTTATGTCTAAGTATGATTTAACGGACTTAGGACTATTGCTAAATACCGTAACTCCTGTTCCTTGTTTGGTTGTGGGCTTAGGGTAGGATCAGTAGTCTGACTGTCGGCTAAATCATAATTATACTTGCTAAATATATACATGAATATTAAACCCCATTTTCAAAGAACATACTTAACTCAGTTTCATATGTTGGGCAATTGAGTCTTTTCTCCAAATCATTTATAGTTCAAACAAACATACTAGTAAACTATAATAGGTATAGTTTAGAGGAACAATACATACTATTTTCTAGAACAGAGAAACAATAAATGAGTCAATACATATATACAATTACTATTCATTACAAAGTATTCTATTCATTTACAAGAACAAAAAGGGACTTACATACTATACGTGAACAAGATAACTAAAATGTAAGATACTATTTCATGGCATAGCAATATTTTTGCTAAGTCACATTTTGTAACCAGAGTCTCCTGGAGGGAGAACGTGAGGTTTTTATAGATCTATACGAGACTGACTATCCCACACCTTGTTGCTAGCTACAATGGGACCTGCAAGTCTACGGGTGACAAATCGCATATCAATTTCGACGCATGAAGTACGCCGTTTTTTATACTAGTCAATCAAGCATGGTTATAACCTTAATCACATTCTTAACCTTAGTTAACCAGTTTGGTTACAAGGCAGTTAATGCATCAGTAGTGTAACTTGCGTAATACTACTATAAATCTTAATTTTCCATTACATTCATACGGTGATATTCTCATATGAGAAATGCATACTATTTTTCTAGTAAAGATAGTTTTACAAATATGGAAAACATACACTTTATACTATTTCAATTACAAACATACATTTTACACTATCACAAGAGAGCAAACATACAAAAAGTTGGGTCTTGGGTAAAAGGCTATTTTTCATTTAAAGAAGAAAATATAGGATTTTCTTGGAAATATACAAACATTTTCACTAAACAATTACAAACATTTTCATGAAACAAATACAAACACTTGACACTAAAATACTTATGAACTCACCAACTTAAATGGTGATACTCTCTTTCAAAATAACTTGTATTCTCAGGGAACCAGTAGACAGGTACACTGGATCAGGTTTTGAGAAGACGGAGCATGTTCAAGACTCGTCTTTTATTTTGTTATATATATTTTTGGTGTCATACAACTATACAAAGAACACACATGTATTAACTATTTTATTAATGCAATGGATGTTGTTGCTTGTTTTACTATTGTGCATTGTTATGATATTGTACATGACGTCCTCCGCCACCGAACATTTCCGTCATTACAGTTTGGGGGTGTGACAACGAGTTCAAGGAAGCACTCGGCGAGTTGTGAGTAAAATGCACAGACTCTGTATGAAGGAGAACTCAACGAATTCAAGGAGGAACTCGGCAAGTTGTGAGTAAAAGATCCCAAATATGTTTTGAGAAAGAACTCGACGAGTAGGATCAAGGTTTCTAGAGTTTTATGAATCATGGAACTCGACGAGTTCATGAAAGAGCTCGACGAGTAGGATCGAGATTTCAGTGTTTTATGGATTATGGAACTCAACAAGTTGATGGACCAACTCAGCAAATTGAATCGACCAGGATGTTGACTTTGACTTTGACTAATGACCATAGTTGGCCCTTAAAGGGGTTATGAGCATGAAAGAGTAATTAAAGGAGATTGTTATGTGTAGGAGTTTGAAAGGAGTTGATCCCTGAGCCGAGGACAGTCCAGCTACTTCACAACATTGAGGTGAGTTACCTTCCAGTAGAAGAGGGTCGAAGGCACCAATGTCGGCCCACTAGTAGATTGATTATAGTAGAGATGATTGTCTTTGTGATACTTGTCTGGTAGGCCACAATCTGTTATGCTATTTGTGCTAGTATGTTATGGTATTATGTGATAGTGGTAGGAGGGGACTAGTCCCTAGATCCGGTTGAGATATACCGGCAGGATAGGTCGGGCACCCAAATATGCCTGACAATATGATATGCTATGTTACTATGTGGTAGTGGTAGGTGGTGAAATAGTCCCCATAGTCGGTTGAAATAAATCGGAGGGTAGGTCGGGCACCTAGATATGTCTGGCAAGGTAGGTCGGGCACCCCGGTATGCTTGACAATGGTAGGTTGAGCACCCATATATGCTCAGCAGGGTAGGCCCGACACCCAGATACGCCTGGCAGTATGTTTATTGTATGGTATGTGGTATGATGGGGGAACCCACTAAGATTTGTACATACTTTTTTTAGTTTTTGTTTCAAGTCCTTCTTCTTCGAAGGGAAAGAAGCCGGCACGGTAGCAGCGCATCACACAAACACGATTTTCCACATATTATATTCTTGAGATTTTACTCTGACATTATTACTATTTATGACATGCTCTTGAGATATATGATCTATGGTTTTTATGAAATGAAATCATTTGATTTCTTTTCTATAAATTGTTATGAATCGTTATATCAAAAATGAAATTTTTGGTCTTGAATTTTGGGATGTTACAAAATCTACTCGTCCTGATGTCTTATATGCTTTGAGAATCACGAGTCGATATCAAGAAAACCATGGGATAGCTCATTGGTCAGTTGTTAAGAACATTATTAAGTATTTGAAAAATATAAAATATATGTTGCTTGTGCATGGTGATGATCAATAGTTGGTTGTGAATGGATATAGTAATGCGAATTCCCAAATGAATAGAGATGATTTCAAGTCGTAGTCCGGGTGCGTATTCATGTTAAATCGTGTTGCAGCAACACGAAAAAGTTCCAAATATATAGTGTGCATGCTAGGAGCATAGACATGAGAGATGATATTAAGTTTAGCAGTTATTTGATTAGATGAAACATTTATAAAAATGAATAAATTTTTTAATGTTTTGGTGATTAAATAATGGAGAATTATTTATTTTCAGGAGTGTAACCTTTTACAGGTAATTTTTTATTGTGTTTCGCTTTTTCATGTTGAGATCCCCACTTCCTGAGTTTTAATTTATTCAAACCTCCACAATCGGTTATACTCTTGGAAGTAACTATTGATTTTAGATTGTCATGAATTGTTAGTAGATTGTCTATTGTGATTATACATAGAATGGAGATTACAACAAACGTTCATTAGTATCTAATAGAGATTTAAGTATTGGAAAAAAAAAACCGCACTCATAGAGATTACTTCATGGATTCAATCACGAGTAATTCTAAGATGATAATCTTTTTATCTTAAAATGGAGAGACATTGAGTTCCTTGCATACAAGTTGATTGTGTATTATTCTTACTCTAACGTTGTCCGTAACTGGTGGTCATAACGAGTGAGTCTATGCGTTATTTGCCAAGTAGACAAAAAACTATGTAGTAAAAGTTAATTTTTCCTTTTGCCGTAACAGGAAAAAGGATATCAATCGGCTCGTTGATGATTTAATATTGACATCTTAGTGTTAGGCCTAGCCCAGACTAAATTGAAGTGTTCAATTAGTATTCTGAGTTGGTCACTGTAAGATTGATTCATAAATCCATGACTTAGTTCCAATAGATATCAGATATCTGGTAGAAACAAATGAATAATTGATCACTTATCTAAGGGCTGATTCTTGATTTAATTAGAGTTCGGTAGATGCTGTTGAAGACTAGATTTGTTGATTATTCGAAACCCCAGAAGCTTGGGACTAGTGCTTAGGATCATATTTGGACTTTTGGCGGAGTAAAGAGTGCATGTATGAGCTATATTTGCTCCATACAAGAAGAAAAAGGTCTTTTGTCCACTTTTATAACTTAGGGTTTGAGATCTTGATTGTTTAAGCTACCAAGATGGATAAACTAGTAAACTTTATCCACTAAGACATTGAGAAGTTCCAAATATGAGAATTGGGGGTTCTGACTTTATAGGATAAGTGAATAGGAAGTTGGTTAAGCTACTAGGTGCGACGTGCCTATCTGGGGTGTGTCACACCTATTTTTGAAGTGATTCTCGACTACTTTGTCCTTATTAGGGCATGGTTCACCTTGATAAATGCCTTATCTATTAACTAGTGTTGACTTTGACAATTGACTGTTGACTTTTTGACTAATTTGGCTTTTGCTCAAACTTTGAGCTGTAGGTTGAGGTTTATGATAGAAATAGGTATCCAATGTTAGAACTAATTGGTATAACTTTGCGAATAATAACAAACTCCTTTTAGGGTTGCCCTCATGAGCTAAAAGAATTAGAAATAATTTGAGAGAGAGATAAATAGTTTATTAATTTTTCATAGCTTAATAAATTAATTAGAAACTAATTTGGATTTAATTTGAAGTAATTAGGATTAATCTGGAATTAATTTGTGCTAATTAAAAGGTGCAGGGACTAATTGTTAATTGTTCAATATTTAAACGGTTAGAACATTATGGATCCCTTGGAAAGGATGAAGGAAAATTCATAGAGATAATCCCTTGGATTTTCATCCATGGTTGTAGATAAATAAGCGATTTGAATTTTGGATTAAATTGGATTATTTAATTATTCAAATATGCTTTATCCTCAAGTAACCTTCAGCTATAAATACACCCTTCTAGTCACCTATTAATTTTGTCCCTTGCTCCTTGCCTTTCTGTCTTTCAAGTTTGGCATTTCTCCTCTCTCTTCTTGAAAGTTCAAGTTCTAGCATTTTAGTTTTTTGGGTGTGACACTTTAGAGGCATTCTACTTTGGCTGCCCCACTTTCCGTAAGCATCAAGAAATCGACTCAAAGGATCCTCAAGTTAGAAAAATACAATTTTTTCCATGAAGGTTGGTATTACTTGACTATCTTTGTTGTTCATGTTATTAGATTAGTATTCCTTGTAGGGTTTAGATCTTAACTTTCCTTAGAATAAGTTTTAAATGCTTCCATTTTCATGTATTTATTCTAATGTAAGGATAAGTAAAACCCATCATTTTGTCCTTTGATTGTAATTTAGGTGGTTTGTGTCACTGGTTCTTCCGAGTTGCAAGTATATGTTGGTTCAACTTTCAATTCAGGTGATTTTTCTCACTATACTATATGTGGCATTGTATGTTCAATATGGTAGGTTGTTTAGGTACTAACAGAGTATAACTATGTGTTAGGTGGTAAGTCTATTTTTCTTATATGTGTTGATCCTAGGGGATGATGAACAAGTGCCAACAGGCCTACTAGAATGGTATTTGGAAGTTCAAGACGTAGTTTGGAAGATGGCATAGGACTTATATGGCCACTGAGGTGTTGACTATGAGCTAATTATGGCTAGAAGTTCTACATGCCTTTAACAGGGGTTGCTAGAGGTAGTCGAAGACGAAGCAGTTCTGGAGGAATCAAAGATGAACTAGATATGGACAGAGGCGGTTGGAGTGGATCCTCATCGATTATTAGAGCTTGTAGATCTATCCTCTTCGGTTCGTTGATTTCACATCTGGTGCGTCAAACGGTAGTGGTGGTCGCAGTTCCTGGCAGTGGCAACACAAGGGTTTTAGATCGGAGATACTCCGTTATATGATGGTCGTTTTCACTTATTTATCTCTAGATCATAGATATTCTGGTGATTTAGATTCATATTTGACATTTTCTGGTGATTTAGAGAGAAACAAAATTTGGGGAGGTTTTAGATGACGGTTTAATGACGGCGGTCTTGTAACTAATATGATGTGCCAAGGTTGGTAGTAGCGGTGGTGGAAAGTTGTCGGAGGTTTGTGGTAGCAATGGAGACCAAATATAAACAGATATAGTGTTTTCCACACATGTTAGAGAGAAAAAAAAAAGATGGAGGCGAGCCACCATAATGACATGAGAGGGAAGAGACATCGAGAGGAAGGGAGTGAGGAGGTGGTGGTGGGGATAGTTACCGACGGTGGTCGTTGGTGGCCAATAATGGTACTCTCTAAGGACGGAAGTATATGATAAAGAAAACTGGTGGTGGAACTTTGAGTTTTATGTTGGGTGAGATGATAAGACACATGTCTGATAACTATTAGTAACAATATATCTTATAGGAATATTGACCAAATTACCCTTATTGTTTTTTTTTTTTTTGTTAATTATCAAACTTAAAAAATCAAAAATTATGAATGGACAACAATACCCTTCACGATAAACTAAAAAATTTGTTTCCTAGAATTGCTAACATTTTTTGGTTTCTATTTGACTTTTGCCTATATATATATATATATATATATATATATATATATATATATATATATATATATATATATACACACAACACTTTGTCTAGTAGTATAAAGGATTTGACCATGTCTAACTCCTTTATCATGTCATGCAATCTCAACAGAGGCACATTCTGATTCATCATGTTGATGTGCGAGATGAAATCATCATATGAACTAATCAGCGAGTTGAGGACATAACTAGTGGCCAAATCAAAATATAATCCAAGACTCCTTGAATTGTCAACATACACTTTCATTCTCAAGACATATATGAATGTCACTTCGATTTTTAGCATGTATCCCCTTAGGGCTTTCATGATCTCAAATTGCCTTTTCCTCCGCCCTTAGAGCATGTTCTTAAGTTGGTTCATTATGGCATATGCACCAAGATGTTCTAGGAAACATCATGAATGACAGAAGGTAACTTAAAACGTCCTAATAGATCAAGTTGGAGGATCATTAGGAACATGTTTCTCAAAATGATAAAGCTACTTTTCAAACTTGAGCACAACTCTTATGTTTTGAAACAGTCGAACATGGTTTCTTCCTTTCATTTTATCCTGCTTGAGGAGATATCTCAGTAAAAGTTTGTAACATAAAAATATGCATTTAAAGACATTTATATATTTATATAAAGATATTTTAGTGATTTGATTATATCCGTTGTAAATTAATTAACAAAAATTATTTTATCAAATGTTAAGACCCATATTTTACTTCCAAATGCGAAGAGGGGTTCCATCTTCATAAGAATAAGTTATTTAGGTAGGTAAAACTCTTTAGCAATTCCAATCTCTTCGAAAATCATATATCTTTACCAGATTCAATGACTTATGTCAACATAGACATGTTTATTCCCTCTATGCTTATCTTGTCTTAGGACGTGGTGTCGTGGATCACAAGCCAACATCATAAGTTAAACTTTCGACAATATATGTCATCCCACCCAAGATTCTTGGGTATCATGAACATTTTCACTCTCCTAGCACCTAACTCACTCATTTAGCCAATACACTTTCCCAAGCGAGAAGATATTAGGATAAGTGTGAATTCTAAATGGGTAACATATGATTTACATTTCATAACAGTTTTCTGTTCTGTTAATTAAACGGTTTTAACTTTATTTTGAAAAAATAATCCTTTAAACTCTTTTAATTAGTTATAAAACCAACTTTTATAAAATTTCATTTTTGTCAAAATATTTGCATGTCAGTTTGTGTTTCAAATTAAACAAGTTTTCTTGTCACGTATTCACATATAGAACATTAAATAACACAACCACATGAAAGTAATTGTAACCATCATCTCAACCTATGCGATTCCCAATGATCCATCACATGAAGAAACAAGGTCATTCTAAGGACTTACAACCTTTATGATGTGTGGCTTACACTTGCTTCGTGGTATACACATGATGATCCAATAGGACTCCATCAAGAATCCAATCACCATGGTTACTTGCTTGGTAACTTTGTTCTTCATTTATTTACAATTTGTAATCTAATATACTTTCCTATCCAACCTAATATCATTATGATTACAATGAGAAGTACATTAAAAACAAATAAAGAAACGACCTACAAGCCGCAATTAAACTAATCTAATAATCCAAACAACCGAAGACATCACAAACATAGGTCTAAATATGAGTCAATGAGTTACCAGATCCACACAAGGAAAAATAACATTATTTTGATAAGGATTGAAAAAAAATAATATACTAAACCATCTTTGTTTATATGTTACAATCTCAATAAAACTATTTTAAAGACATAAACATAAAAACACACTTCATGATTTTTGATTGTATGAATTCATGCCAAAACATACAATCCAAAATCATAATAGAATCAAAATAAAGGGGAAACAAATTCATACGTTTTGAATTATTTATGAAGAAATTGCTTAAGCCATATATTACTATGGATTGATACTTAATGTATATATTTTATATGTATGCTTTCCTAAATAATGTATACAAGATCATTACCATTTGGTTTCCAAAAACTGATTTCGAAGTATTGTTAATATGAATCAAAGGCTCTATCTTTAACAGTTCTTTGGATGACCGGTGGCCCAAGCTAGAGTCCCTTTGATATTATCGCACCTCTTGACTAGCCAACCAAGTAAGAAACCTTAGCTCTGTAGGTTTGAGGATTTCGACTGAAAATTAATAATAATAATAATAATAATAATAATAATAATAATAATAATAATAATTTAAAAAAAATACTTGTCGGTTTCTTTCTAATTTTCATTCATAAGAGAATAGGGGATGAGGGTGAACCAAATTTCTAAAGGTTTTGGTGCATTAAATCCCTTGAATTTCCTCATTTTATATAGTTGTGAGGATTTTACCCTTAAATACATTTTTTTTCATATTTAAAATGAATGATAATATTATTATATTCATTAGTAATTATCTTTCTAGATTTGTCCAATAATTATTTCAAATAATTAATAAAATTCTTTTAGCCATTATTAATTAAGTCCACCTAATTATTCGTTAACTCTTAATAAATAGATATTTCATTAATTTCTAATTATTTATTAACACTTTAATAAATAATATAATAATCATATTAAGTCCTAATTATTTATCGGACTCTCAATAAATAAACTTGTGTTAAGATGTTCTGTGTAACTCATATAGACTCATGTAAGTCAACTTGTGTTACTAAGATGTTGTGTAATAGACATGTCTCCAATAAATTGTTCGTTGGATGATATGAATGGTATTGTAAACAACATCCTTATGGAATTTCAAAACTGATTGGCAACGATACATTAGGGTTCTTGTAACAAGATTTTGATGACATTTTTCGACCCCTAGATTCGACAAAAGACATGGTATACTATATCCTTATATATTTTGTAAACATCCTAGATGGAAGATCTCTAGGATCCAAGAAAATGGTAGTTATTTATTGGACATTTGCAACTCACGTAAAAGTTTATTGTGTCTGACACTCTAGCACCTAATTGTTATTGAATCAAGAAGTTGATACTTTTGATTTATGTATTTTATGGATCCTATATTTCGAGGTTTTCATCTAATCAACTTCAATCATTTTTGGCATGCATTGCATATTCTTTTATTCTTTTGGGTGTAATACAACATTTCTTCTTATTATTGGTCTGCAACCCCTTTACAGATGTTGTCATTGGTTTGCAACACACGTATGACATTTTTCCTCGACGACAAGACACTTACTTGTTAGATATTAACTCAGATGTGAGCAAATTATAGTTAATCTAATAAAAATATATGAATATATGCCCGCCAACACCTACATGACCTTTTTCTTCGACAAATGACACCTCTTGATTAGATGGCAACTATGTCGAAGCAATACACATTCCATTTCACCTAATTCTGAGAGCGTTTAAATATTTTTAAGATTTGAAAATAAGGAAATCGAATGGATATATAGCCAGGGGCGGACGCGGGATTTCGTAGCAGGTGTTGCTTATAACACATTTTTTCTACGTAGTGGCACAATAGTAGAAAATTCGAAAAATTTTACACTGTGTCCGATAAAAACAATGGTTGTCGGTGCCACTATGGACACCATAGTGGAACCACCCCTGTATATAGCTGCCACCAACAGTTTCATAGTAAGAACTACCAATTTGCAATGGTTCACCGCAAAATAGAAAAACAAAAAGGCACAAATTCAAATTTTTACAATAGACCCATTTTGTGGTGGAACCTGCAGAGTGCAACTCATTTCGCAGCACGACCAAAATGACATTGTGTTATGAGCAAATAAACATTTTGCATTGGGCACACATTTCTTAGTGGAACCACATATGTGGCTATTTTGAATAACAAGATTTTGGGTTATTTCTTAGACTGCGGTATGGGACATCAATGGCATGGGGGTGGTTGCGGTAGCCACCTCAACGACATTAAGAGTCGTTGAACACCATCCCCCCCTCCCTTTTTTTTCTTCTTGTTGTCAGCATAACGTCTCTCATCATCATTTTCTTTCTTTCCACTTTTTTTCTTCTTTCTTGGCCTTTCAATGATGTTTTTCATAGAGGAACACCATCCCCTCTAGGAGTGGTGGAGAAAAGACAAACATTCATGTTGATGTGGCTGTGTTGTGAAAGAAAACATACCGAGTAGTTTTATTGTTTGTAATTTAAATCAATAGAAAACATAACTATTTTTGTTTTCTTTTTGTTTCCAAATTAAATCATAATAAAAAAAAGACAAAATTGCAAAAATGGTCCCTATGGTATGCATTTTTTTGGGATTTTAGTCCAAACCACAACTTTTTTGGATTGATGGTCCTTTTGAGCTAGTTTCATTGCGTTTTTGGTCCCTCTAAATAGTGAAATGATTGTAATACCCTTATGTTATTTATTTTTCATTTTTTTAAATCTAAATACTTATTTATTTATTTATTTATTTATTTATTTAACTAATTAAAAAAATAAAAGTCTCTCTCTCTCTCTCTCTCTCTCTCTCCACCGTATACCCCCACCTCCTCCTTTTTCTTTTTACCCAAGATGAACACTTCATCTTCTTCATCTCTTCCTTCTTAATCAAAATTCCACATCTACCCACCAAGTTATCATCTACAACAACTGTTATAGTCCAAAAATCAGTTACATTCGATGTTGGTAATACCAACAAACCTAGATTTCATGAACTCAATCTAGGTTCCCCTGTTTAGCCCCTTACGACCTGGACCAGTGGTAATCGACCCACCTAAATCGACCCACCATCTTCTCCATACAACTACATCGACCCACCATCTTCTCCATACAACCATTGTCACCATCTTCATAGCAACAAGAAACCAACCCCCACTCTCGGTTTCTTTCACATACAGATCTACAAATCTCGATTTCATTTTCAGTGGACCTTGGTCATGGATTTTGAAGATTGTTCTCTGGAGGTGACAATAAAAATGAATTAAGATCGATAAAGTAAGGCACCGATGTTGAGTGATATGCTAGATAAACCCTTCAACTGGGTTTTTGATATCGTAGCTTTCCGGTTGATTGAATATAAGGGGTTGTAGGTTTCCAGCAAGAGATTGAATAGGAAGGAGTTGTAGGTTTCGATAATTTTTTTTTTGTTTTCGGTGAGAGATTACTAGTAATTTAAACGATCCTCTTTCTTCGTGAGAGATTGAATAAATGAATTCAGATCGAATAGAAGGAACTGGAATTTGATTTGTGTGTGTTTATCATTTATGGAATTTGATTTGTGTGCGAGTATTTATCCCCAAAACCAAAAAATTGATTTGTTTGTGGGAATATTGGGTAGTGTCAGCGATGGTTTATGGTGGTTAAATCCCATCGTGTGTGGATTTTTCTTCAACACACACACAGGGAGAGGTGGGCCCTCTTATTTTTTATTTTTTTAATAAATTAATAATTATTAGATTTAAGAAAGAGTAAATTACATGAATGGTCTCTATGGTTTAGGGTAATTAGCACGTTTGGTCCCTAACTTATTCTTTTAACTCGGAAGGTCCCTACTGTTTGCTTTTGTTACACAGTTGGTCCCTGTCTTACCTAAAAAGACTATTTTGCCATTGATTTTTTTAATTTATTTAAATAAACACACCCCCAACCTCACCCCTTAACCTTATCTTACATACTCCATCATTTTTTTTCTATTTAAATAGTAGTCTTTTTAGGTAAGACGGGGACCAAACACGTAACAAAAACAAATAATAGGGAACAATCGTGTAACAAAAACAAATAGGAGGGACCTTCGAGTTAAAAAAATAAGTTAGGGATCAAGCACGCAAATTACCTCTAACCATAGGACCATTTTTGTAATTTACTCTTTAAGAAAAATGAAAGTAAAATAGAAAATAAATACCCCAAGGGTATTAAAGTCATTTCAGTTTACTGAGGGACCAAATCCACAACTAAACTAGCTCAAAAAGACCACTAATCTAAAAAAATGGAGGTTTTGACTAAAATTCTAAAAAAAATACATACCACAGGGACTATTTTTGCAGTTTTGTCTAAAAAAAAATTACAATGTTACTGGTATCATATATTGCTTAAGTAACATGTTGACTAAACTGAAATAAACATAATTTAATTATACTCTTCTATTACATTTGATCTTATGAAATAAATTTTATTTTACATTGAACTTCACGTTTTCATCTCGAGAATAGTGGCGCACCGAACAAGAGCATGATTAACTCGTGCTGCAGTCGCCTCCGTTGAGTTTTTTGCAATTGAAAAAAACGATTATTTTTTTTAGTTTAAAATTATTATCTCCAATTTTCACAAAGTAATATGTATATATATTCAATCTATATATATTTTCTTGTCTCCCCTTTTTAAATTTCATGACTCCGCTGTAGCATGGAAAATTGGAAATCGAAATATTGCATCACCATCACATCGAGATTTAGGTTTGTTTTTGTCAAAAGTGAATAACGAAAATAACCATTTTTTGTTTAATTTTTTTATTTAACATATAAATTAATAAAAATATGTAATTATCAAACAAAACATCCAAATTGTCCCTTAACACGAATAAAAGAGCTTTGTAGAACAAAATCCACTTACGAAATTCAGATAAGAAATTGTAATAAATAACTAAAGATTGAAAAACTTATAAAATGATGTTTTTTTTAATATTTGGCATGCATCTTAAAAGAAATGATAAACTCCTGAATCAAACAAGACTAATGCAGTTACTGAGTTAGCAAGAAAGATATTTGCAATTATGTCCGATGTTGTCACTGATTCCTCTACGGTAAGCTGGAAAGCAAGTTCTTCTGTGAGCAGTGATTATGAGGATAACAGAAGCTGGAGCTTGAACGGTTTTGCCAGCCAAGCCAATAGGGGAAATTTTGATTTGAAGTGTCCGTATTTGTTATGGTTGTAGCACAACTTCATTGTCTCTATGTAATTTCTGCTTATGTGATCCGTCTATCCACACTTAAAGCATCCTCTTTTTTCCATCCAACAATTAAATATTGAGATTCAGGATCTATCCCTTCATATTGCAACCAATTATAAAACAAGTACATGTGTTGCAACATTTTAAGCATTAAAGATTAATGTGAATGAAAATACTAAAAATCACATTGTTAAATGGTTTCATGACGAAGACAACACTAATAATATTATGTACGTGTCGAAGTATGAACTAAGGACTTCTTGTTTGGAATTTTGCACCTCAACAACATGTTTCCATGGCGAGACGATGCACATCTAGGGTTGTAAACGAACCGAACGAATACGAACTAGTGTGTGTTCATGTTCTTTCGGCTAAGTTAGTTGAATAAACGAATGAACACGAACGAATAAACGAACAAAATTTCTTATTCATGTTCGTTCATTTAATAAGTTACATTATTCATATTTGTTTGTTTATGTTCGAACAAGAGGATACACAAAAAAATCATCTAAAGAATCTACCTTTCAAGACAACAAAACAAAGAAGATGGTCTTTGGATGATGTTTGTTGATCCACCTTTCATCCTCCTGGGCAAAAATACATAAATATTTCAAGAACAACTACATATATCCAACACAAATTAATTCAAAAAAAGAATCTAATTATAAATTTCAAGCATGTAACTCCCGGAAAAAAAATGATTATCTCTAGGAAACTTGTAGAACCAATATAGAGAAAACCCGAAATAGAACTAAACTCTAAATTCATGTAGGCATTTTATCGAACAGTTGTAGTGCACTTTGAAATCTATTAAACCAACTTATTCGATTTCATGAACACATATTTTTTGGTTAAGGTTGAAGCTTTAAAAAAGATAAGTACAAACTGAAAACAATCTTACCAATTGGTAAAGGATGAAGAACAGAGTGAGTAGTTGTGGCTGTAGATAATACGTTGACGGGAGATAACAAAATCAACGATGGGTGAACACAAAATCAAACTCACATGTTTCCAGCACTGTCGATGTCCAGTGCAGTGAAAGAGACACGGGATAATTAGGATTGAATTCAATACGTCAAACAAACTGTATATATTACCAAGGTAGTTATCAAATTACAATAAAAACGCTGAATTGATTCCTTATTTGTAGGTATTCAAATAAGAAGGTAGAATTCAAAATTGAAATTTACTTAATATTACTAATCAAATGGTTGATATTTAGGATTGAAGATGGAAAGTTATATCCGATACAATTACATTTGGATGAGCGGGAATTAAAAAATAAGATGCATATAAAAATGACACGGATGCATATAAAAATGACACGTGGCATAAACATGGTGTAGAAAGATGTCATGTGGCATAAATATGATTCTTTTATTAGAAGAGGTATACATATATATATATATATATATATATATATATATATATATATATATATATATATATATATATATACTCTTAGTGTACCTTATATTAATATTTAAAAGTTAATCTTTGAAGTTTAATAAAGAAAAAAGCTTAATGGTCTCTGTTATGGTTGTAAACGGACCGAATGAGCACGAACAATAGCTTTTTCATGTTTGTTCGTTTAAGTTAGTCGAACAAACGAACGAAAAGAAACGGATAAATGAACAAGTTTTCTTGTTTATGTTCATTTGTTTAACAAATTACGTTGTTCATGTTCATGAACATGTTAAACGAACATAAACCAACAATGATTAGCAAACACAATTGAACATATATGAATATAAACGAATATATAATATAATAATGTAATAAAAAACAATTGAATATAGATGAACATAAATAAACTTAAGTGAAAGAACATAAACGAACGTTCACGGACATAAATAAATAAACGAGATCATCGTTCATGTCCTTTCGTTTAACTAAATGAACGATAATTTGTGTTCATGTTCGTTCATTTATTAAATAAACAAACATAAACGAACTTTTCGCCGAACGTTCGGCTCCTTTACACCCTTAGTCCCTGTGGTTTCCCGAAATCTAGGATATAGTCCTTAAGTTTAAAAAAATCATAGAAGGTCCCTATGGTTTTTAGTTTCTATCGTGGTTGGTCCCTTACCCACCTAAAAAGAATTATATACCCTACCCTTTTCATTTTTTTTCATATATTATTTTAACTGAATCTGTTAAAAAAGACAATAAATTGTTGGGGGTCAGAAATGGCATCGACCAAAGTCCTCGCACGATGGTCTGGAGTGTTGCAATCGAATGTCTGGTCTTGGAGGGCTGAATGCGCTATATAGGTAAGGTTGTGCCCTTTCTAACATCAATTGGTTTTAGATCAACCGGTAACGTTGATGCTCAACAAGTGGTATCAGATCCAGTGGCAAGGGTTTTATTCTCTCCGGGAGCAATTTCGGGGGGGGGGGGGGGGGGTGTTGTTGGAGGTCAAAAATGGCATCAACCAAAATCCTTGTACGATGGTCTGGAGTGCCGCAATCGAATGCCTCGTCCTGGAGGGCTGAATGCACTATATGGGTAAGGTTGTGCCCTTTCTAACACCAATTGGTTTTATATCAACCAGTAGCGCTAATACTCAACATAAATAGTAGGGCCCACATCACCTCTATTTCTCTCTCTATCTCCCCCCCCCCCCCCCCCTCTCTTTTTTTGCATCACAACTCATGTGGAAGTTCTTTAGTGGGTCTAGCCCACAGCTTATATCATCTACATCATCAATTTCAATTTGGAAAAATAAATAAAACTCATTAGAACTCATCCCTAAAAAACCAGGTAGATCAAATAACAATTTGGAAAAAAGAAACAACATTTGGGTTTTAAATTCCTATGGTGGATCGTGAACCCCAACTTCTCTAAGAGACCAACACAATAACCATTAGGAGGACTCCAATGGAAACACCAAATGGCATCATCTTTATTTCTTTGCTTACATTTATAAACAAAACTCATCGGATGTAACACCCTGTTTCGAGTCGTATCATAAATTCGAGGCCGTGAAGTATCATAAGCCCTTGGGCTTTAGGAAAGAGAGGTTTAGACCCATTTGGATGTGGGTAATGTAGATTATGTGACACAAGAGTTCAGTTTGTACTTTGGAGTCAAAGGGTAAAATAGGAAAAGTGGTGTTTCAGACTTCTTTTATAAATTAAGGATTTTTAGTTCAATGTGTTTTAAGTCAAAAGTAATTAAATGGGGTTGTATATCTCCTCATTACCTTTCTGTGGATATAAAGATCATCGAAAACGGAGTTGGAACGAAGAAGTTACGACCGTTAGAAGTTAGGAAGGTTTTGGACTTAGTCTGGTACGTTGAATGTACTAAGGCATCCCTGATACGCTGAGTGTACGCGATCACTGCCCAAACCCTATTTTTGTTGTTTGAGTCATATTTAAGCTCCTTAACTTCCCCAAACTCATTGCATTCCCAGCATCCACCTCTCTAACACCATCCCTTGAAAACTCTAACCCTAGTTTGAGCCTTTTGAGCAAAAGAAGTTGTGCTTGAGTGCTTTGGAGTGTTCTTAGTGCATCTTGGAGAAGAATGAGCTCTTTGGAGAAGTGTTGGGTGCATTAAAGTTTGTACATCTAGACTTTGTTCACCTTCATCTTTCTTCTAGAGGTATAAAGTTTGAATCTTGATGATGCATTTGATAGATCTAGCTAGTCTTGGGCGTTATGAGCTTTTGGTCACTTTAGTGCATAAAGTTTAGATCTTGAAAGTTTGTGACCTTGTTATCGATAAAGTTGGAAACTTCATCCATCTAAAAATCATATTGAGTCATATCTAAAGGCTTGAGACATGGTCTTAATGGATTAAGTTGGAAAAGATACACTTTTGGTCCCTTTGAGACTTAAACACTAGATCTTGGTTGGTTGGACCATTATGGAGTTATTAGGAATCATAAAAATGTAATTTTGGACCTTAGTTTCCTTCCATGCATGAGCTAGGATGCCTTAAAGAGTTAAGAAGTTAATGTTTTTGGTATTGAGCATTTAATAGCCATGAAAGACCATAAAGTTGGAAACTTCATGGTTAAAGACATCATTTGAGGACTAGATTTGGAATTTGGATGAAAGACCCTAATGGATTAAGCACTTAATAGAAGGAAACGATGGTTGCATGTACGTTGGGCATACGCTATGCTACGTAGGGCTTACGAGGTCAACACCCTGTTTCTTTCTGGTCAAGGCTTAAAAATATTATACAATACAATATTTTAAAGCACAAATTATTATGTATCTATTATGTACAATCCAGTTTTCCAAAAAAAAAAGATACATATCAATCAAAATATAAGTCAACATAGAAAATATCTACACGGTTAATATTATCTCATTTAATATATGCAAAAGTCGTAAATTTCATCCTTAATTATGTCAAAACTTTTGCATATACTAAGTGATATATAATATTAACCACGTAGATGAAGGTGGCGATGATAGTGAGGCTCATAAGGTTCATGTAGTTTCAAACTATCACTAAATCGTATAAAATAATTTTGTTCAATTTTTTAGAAATTTCAGTTATAAGTATATCTAATAGCTCTTAAAAGCTCCATTTTTTATTTCTTGTTTATTAAAGAAAACAAGACAGACATGACAAAACAAAAAATTAAACTGAGACTGAAACTGATGATTTATTTCTTGTTTATTAAAGAAAACAAGACAGACATGACAAAACAAAAAATTAAACTGAGACTGAAACTGATGAGACCGAAACTAATATCTATGATACATCTAAAAAAGACGAAACAAGATAGTAAGATAGAAGAGATACCCTACTTTACACACAGATTTTGTAGTTTCCAACAATATAAACCCAAGGAAAATGTCTCTCCAATCTCCATGATGCATGTTGTTCATCATCAGTTATCAATCAACTACCACATAAAAATACTAACCTTATCCAACAAGTAATTAAAAAAAAAAAATACATAAACGAAACAACAAGAAAGAATACCCATTTTACCCCCGACCAAGTCTGACGTATATACATCTTATTCATCAGCCACCTCACAACATAGTAGGGTTTTTCATAGGGTTAGAACAAAAGGTGGTGCATCCTTTCGTGGGCCCGCCACAGTTCGATAAACATAAACCTTATGAGCCTCACCATCATCACCACCTTCTTCCTTCATAACCTCAACATTTAACCTCGGTCTCTCTTTAGCCAACACCCTACACCCATTCATAGTCACATTACAAGCCGACATCCACAACGACCTCATCGACTCATATTTAGTCAAACCCGAAAGCAACGCCCCGTTTCCAAACGGGCAGTCTCGTATCTCCAGCTTCCTCAATTTCGGGCAGCCCCCCAACACATACTCCATCCCCAAATCACTGCTGCCCGCAAACGCAACCGAAAGCGTTTCAAGCTTTTTCGAGTATTTCCCGATGTATTCAAACGTCCGGTCAGTTAACTGCCCGGAAACCGCAAGGCGTTGGAGATTCGGGCAGGCTTTGACTATGGACCCGAACGCTTCGTCCATTGGTTCTTTTGTGAGGTAATCGGGTTGACCCGGGTTCATGATGCAGAGACGGAAGTGCGTGAATCCCGGGCAGTTTCGGGCAATCGTGGCGACCGCTGCGTTTGTCATTTGGCGACAGAAGTAGAGGACGTAACGGAGTTTCGGGCAGCCTTGGGAAACAGAGACGAATCCTGATTCGGTCACCCCGAGAAAGATCTCTTGGTCAAACGGGTCGGCTGGAAAAACCCGGAGTTCTTCAAGTAACGGGCAGCTGGATCCAACTGCTTCTAGACCTTTGTCTCCTACAGTATCAAGAAGCTGTAAAAAAATAAATTTTAGTTAGATAATTTTTTTAATTAGTAAAAAGGTAAAAACGAAAGAGAGTTATTATTATTACCCAAAGGCGACGAAGGCTTTTACAATGAGAAAGAAGATTTGAAAGTTCACCACTACGTAAAGTTGCATAACTCAGATTTAAAAACGTGAGATTGACACACGCAGGGTAAATAACTGGAAGATAAAGTGACGTGGCATCCCATAACCCCGAAAGAGTGATGAGTTTTTTACAGTTGCTAAATGTATTTTTGAGATCAGTAAGTGGGCCCGAAACAAGTTCTTGCATGAAAGTTCCTGTACCTAACTCCATCAACTGTGGAGCTTGTAAAAGAAGCTTTTGTAATTGATCTAAACTTATGTTTCGATTCACTTTCAAAACCCTTAGAGATTTTGATCTTGAAATGAGCTTTTCTAGGGCTTCGAAACTGACTTCGCTGTTTAAGCTTGCAAAGTTGAGAACTTCTAATGAGGTTAAGCTTTCTGGGAAGCAACTTAACCAATGGCCTCCAAGATCATCGATCCCATTTTCTTGAATATCGAGCTCTGTTATGTTCCTACAAGAAATTGTTTTGTTTTTTTTTTTTTACAATATGGTAAACAAGAAAAAAAACATAATGGCATGTGAAGGTAGGTGAAGAAGAAACATAATCATTGGTTAATTTAATATATATATATATCTAAAATCAAATTGCAAACTTCATCACTCAATGTAAAGATTTTTTTTTTTTTTGGTTTCTGTAGAGAATGACATTAAGAACATGCCGCCCATTAAATAGGCCAAATGTCACAATCAAGAAAGCAACGAAAGAAAAGGCAAAGAAAAAGAAACCATAAAGTAGCACCACCTAAGTTTCCACTCAAACCCTCTATTGTAATACTCCCAAACCACACAAAGATAAAAGAATTAATCACCCATAAGAAAAACGAATTCTATGAATTTGGTTGTACCTTGTGCAATAGAAGTTATACGTTGCTTTTGACTATATGAGAAGAAAAGGAACCATAAAGAAATATGAGTCAATAATTTTTTTCAGGAGCTCAAATGGTTAAGTACAAGCAATCATTTATATGGTGATTTGTTCCAACTGCAATAAAATTTGTACCTTATCCAGAAAATGTCTACCCCAAATTTGAGCAAAAAGATTTGATAATTTTTCAATTCAAATCATACCCAATGTTTTAAAGGCACCAGCATTAATTTTCTCAGGTAAACCAAACACAAAACTTGATATTTTTTTCTACAGAAATTATAATCAATCTTCTAAAGGCACCAAGACGTGATCTTTTCCATAATAAATCAAACACTACATGCAAATATCTTGCTTTCTTTACTCTTTTGATTCTTGTCCATTAAATATATATATTCTACTTTTCATTTCGGATGATAACAGAAATAATAATTTTCTTGTGCAAAACATTCTCATCATTGATCTATTTCTAGAAACTGCCATTGATCAAAAGCTTTATTGGCTAATAAGTAATAAACACAATCCAGATTCCTAATTTACAAAGAATTAGCAACGGAATCAATATATCAGATTGGAAATGAACTACACTTTATGGAAAAACAGCTCGGAGTTTGATCTGGTTTTATTCAAAGTCAAATCAAGATTCAAGATCAAAAATCAAAAATCAAAAACCCAATTTGATGAAGTTTGAAACTTGAAGAATTTTACAATACCAACGATAAACATAATGGAATCAGGCATTGATGAGGTTATAGGAGAGTAAATCTTACTTGCAATGAGTAGCAATAGCTTTTAGTCCATCAGTACTGAACCCATCACAGCTCAGTAGCGATAGGGCTTTAAAACCTTGAAAATTCGTTGCAAGAAACTCCAAACTCTCATCGCTAACAGCCATTCTCTTCAGCCTGAGCTCCTCTAGGAATGGATACGCAGTAGCGAATACACTCAGCCATGGCTGAATGTCGGCTCCCCAATCCTCTGGTACCAAATTGAAATCCGAAAACCTGGGTTTTCCCTTAAGGGTAACGCTCTGAATCCTCGGAAACCTAGCAGCCACAATCTCCGGCGACACCGAGTAGCAGTTACCGATGAACACGTGCCGCCTGCTCCAGCGCTCGGCGTTGTACCAATCTTTACAAACCAGTGACACCGAGCTCCGGTCCTTGTTGGAGTCTATTAGCGACAGTACTCGTTCTAGAACCTCATCCGGGAATGGGCACATCCGAGTCGACTCGAACGATGCTACACCGGTGTCGACCGAGTCAACTCGGTCAACCACTTTGGCTCTCTTCTGATTCGGATCCATATTCTGCTGCAATAGCTTCATTTCACCATGAAAACCAATTAGGTGTGAGATTCACATGGGAAAGAGAAAGAGAATGTTTCAGAGTTTAACAAGATTTGTAACGGAAGAAGCTGGAACAACTCTAGATTCAATGAAATGAATGGGGAAAGGAAAAGGGAACATAAAAAAGAAACCAAAAGCAAATGGATATACTTACCGAAGGATTTGATTTACATGATGAAAGTAGCCATTAATGGAGCTCTGTGTTGTCTTTATCCATCTCTCGTCGCTTTCTCTCTCTAAAACCACAGAAGAAACTAGCAGGTTTTTTGGCGATTATAAACCATGTGAGCGTGTGAGGGATGAAAAGATAAATGTTACGATATTAGTCCCTCGTCTATAGGATGATTTGAAATATACGACGTCAAAACTTTTTGCCTACATTAAAACCCACTTTGTTCCATTTCTCAAAGTTTGAACGATTGTATTTAGACACAATTTCATGAATAGTCCCTGTGGTTTCCGAAATATTCATTTTCAGGATATCTTCGAAAACCATTACATCGATGGTCCCTATGGTTTTAAAATCAAGCATGATTGGTCCCTGAGTCATTAAAACAAACTTCTAACTAATTAAATTTTTTAAATAACAGATTTACCTTCGGATCAAATTTGAAATATATAAAATACGACAAGGACCTTTTCTGTAACCTTATTTTATTTTCATTTTGTTTTTATTTTTTGCAACTACATTGATACATTAAAGCTCAAAATTCCTTTTTGATAGTTAATAAAAGGGTTTTTAATAACAAATATTTTTTTGATAGTTTAATGATTTAAGATTTTTTTTTTTATTTCAAAAAGAATAAAATACATCAAGATTTTTTGATGGCATAGTTTAATACAATAATGTTTAATTTCATTTACCAATAGTTTTTTCAAAATATAAATAGAAAAAATCATTTTCTCACGATATTTCCGTAACGAAATTAGTGATTTAATACCACCAACATCTACTATCCAACCAATATCACATAAAACGAAGTTTAGTAAGGAACTTAGTGCAATAAATACTACTAGTGATCAAAATACAAACAAACCACAAAAGAATCATAAAATAATAAACATTTACAATGATATATTTAGAATGTATTTTCACATCGTTAAGAAATTGACTCAATTTAAAGCTCTACCTGTAAAACATGAAACTTTTTTAAGTACATGTCATACCAAATATTCTTGTAGAGTCTTCTTTTGATTGTTCCTTTACCATAAAGATCTTATTGTTGTTTGCTCCTAGCAAATCCAGGGGTCATTGTGTTATTGACTATGATATTTGTGTTAAATAGGTGTTTAGGGAAAGTGTCAGCTCCTAATCTTCTTTGTTCAAACCAATTGAACCTATAAAATCATGGAAACATAAATTAGCACTGTAATCATTACAAAAACGTTGTAGTAGTGAATAAAATGGTAAAAATAAACAAGAAAGATTGAAAATATCAAAGGACTATTTTGAATCTTGAAGTCAAACTAGTAGTTAACAACAAATATCTCAATTAGACACACATGGTAGGTATCAAAATGGTGAAAAAAACAAGAACGGTTGAAGGGTTAAAAATACATATCATTTCAAGAATCATTCATAATTTGTTTAGCTTCTTCATCTGCTATTATTAGTTGTTGGATTCCATTTTAGTTCATGTTCCCACAATCCATACTTGCTAATAATCTCTAGACACGAAAAAGTGAGGCATTTTAATCTAACATTACCCAATTATACAAAATCAATTTCTTACAACTATATATTTGTCGAGTAATTAGTTTAAGCATGCACAATCCTAACATAATCGGGTCAAAATTGTATTCTCATTCATATACTATGAAAAAGTTGACAAAGAACATTAATTCAAAGGAATGAAGATAAGTAAATTGATCTATACAAACCAACCTATCATTAAAAAGCACCATCTGATGAATCATCATATATCTTGTTATCTAAAAGAAAACTTACAAATTTAAGTAACTAAACAAAATGTTGGTGATTTTAGCGTCACCATGACATTTTAAGTAATTGGAACTAACATGTGAGCTAAGGAGCTTTCATAATTTGTACTCTAATATATATATATATATATATATATATATATAATGAGTTGTGTGGAGTGCACGCATGTATAAAATCGAATTAGAAGTCGGTTCGACGACTAGTCGGGGGTCCGGGGGCAGCGCCCCCGGATCCGGGGTTTCCAAAGGGGCAGCACCCCTTTGGCGGGGTCTAGGGGCAGCGCCCCTAGCGGGGTCCAAGGGGCAGAGCCCCTGCCCCAAAACCTCACCAAATTTTACATATGAGAACATAGTGGAAAATTCAATTTCTTAAGGGTGATTATGGTAAAACTAACGAAACTCGTTAGTTTTGGTAACCCTAAATCCTCATTAAATCCAAATTAAGATTACTTGCTTCCAAAGCAACTAATGAAGGCTCAACCCTAATGAAACGCTAATCTTGTTTAATATATAAACAACTCTTCCTCTACAGAAGAGGGTGACGATCTTAAGCTCTCGTTTTATCACACTTTCACAGAATCCTCTAACATATTGGCTTACGATTTATGTGCCTAGAATCGTAAGTGTCCACTTGGATTATCCTAGGTTGAATTTCTTGTAACCCAGACATAGGGTAGAAATATCAGTTCAAAAAGTGATATCACAATCCAAGTTGGTATCCAGATCTCCACCATAAACCCTAATTTTCCCAACATTAAAGTCTATCACTAAAAGTAGAATCATCAAACCTTGATCCAAGAAAGCATTATACCAAATAGGGATTACACATACTAGCCACACAAATCAAAATATAAAAGATGAAAAAAATTGCATAGAGATCGTTAGTTAGACATGATTAACAATCTTTATCTTTTAATATTCAACTTTTATCACACTAAAATTAACCATGTGCTAATCAAACAAATTAGACTAATCAAATAAGAAGAAACATTATGTAGACAATTTCCAAATTAAAATAATTAAAGAAGAATAAGCATTAAACAGGTAGACAATTTCCAAATCATTTTCGATCCATTTGATAATCAAATCATAACCATTAACAAAAAAACCTAGCCTAATTTGAAATAAAAAAAAACTAATGTGCAAACATCTTACATGGGAAGGGAAGGCGGAGGGTAGTCGCCCTTCTTGCAACGATGTCATCTAACACAATACATCAAAAATTACCACTCAACAGTGTCAAGTATAATAAATGCAAAGGAGAAAAGGGAGGATAGTTGTTTTTATCATACCTTCGCTCTCCATGAATTCAATCCCAAGTTTCCATCAATTCCCAGTATGATGGGGTACTCCATAGCAATGGTGGTGGTGGATCGACATCGTCAGATCCGGAAAAAAAAAGGGGAGTAAGTTGCAAACGGGTTTTAAGAAAAGGTAAGCATGAGAGAGTTTTTGTATGAGGTTAATTAGTATGTTGGGGTTTGATATTAGTTAAAAAATGATAAAAGAAAAAACATAATTAAATGAATAAATAGATAAGAGCAAATTGGTTATTTGTTAATTAACCTCTTTTTCTAACAAAGTTAGTCAAAAGGACCGACAATATATGATTTTGAAATCACAAGGGCCATGAATGTAATACTTTTTAAATATATCTTGAAAATGCAAATTTGTGAAAACCACGGGGACCATTAATTAAATTTTGTGTCGTATTTATTATTGGTAAACATACTGTATAAAAAGCCTATAACAATTCGTATTTGATAATTTTCCATTTGAAGAATAAAAGAAATTGCAATTCATTTTAATTTTGTATTTATATTTTACTATAAACACATTAAACAACTACCGTTATTTAACGATCTGTTTGATTTTCTTAAAAACTATGGATTTTCTATGGATTGAAAGAAAATCAAATGAATAGTAAAATATTGAAACTTAAGGAATATGTTGTCATCCAAAAATATTATTTGGTTTGAATAAATTGTTTTTGTCAATGTTGGATGGGATGTTTTTATAGAAGTAAGGTATTCATTTATTTTCATTAAGTGGTCAAAATCAAAATATTTCAAATCACCTTGAAATTCAAATTTAATCAATTTACATTATTTGTGTTCTATACAAAAACCGATAGGTGCCATATGCAAAAAGTTTGTATAAATATGAAAAGTTTTCTCTAGAGCCTCTGAATGTACGTGGGATCCAGATGTTCAATGTTTGTCTGATGTTGGTGTGGATGTGCATCGGACATTTGCTAGGAAACCAATTTAGATTTTGTTGATGACATACTACAGATACAACAGAGAAAAAAACATTTTGATTATTTCTATTTGTAACATATTCCTTGTTTCTAGTACTAAAGATCTATTCAATACTTCTTAAATGTTTTTTGGAAGAATGTTTAGTACTAAATAAATCAAATTCAGTATGAGGCCTCTTACCAAAGAGTTTCAACATTCAATTACAAATCTAAAGTGGTTATGAGCATTTGAAGATTAATTTGTTGCCTATAACGAATTGGTGTGTTGAAAGGTACAAAGAATCAAAGATGTTAACACCCTTGGTGTGTTGAAAGGAACAAAAAAAAATTAATAAGAATTTAATATTTGGAGAAAACATGTCAAATATAAGTGTTAGCAACATTAACAAACTCTCAAAAATATTAAAACAAAATTATAAAATAGAATGTAATATAATATGTTCTAACCTTTTTTATCATGTCATCTTAAAGTCCAAAACGTCTCATAAATGATGTGATGAGCGTGCTGTTGGGTTTTAGTTCAAAAATAGTTTCAAAAACTCATGAAACTGGCAAACATAAGTCTTAAATTTTCAAACTTAATAAGCTTGTTACAAACCACCAATGATCATCTTGCAAGTAATGGAAAGCTAAAAGCACAATCATAGAAAGAGAAAGATAATAACAACCTTTGATGATCTTTGGGTTCTCTAGGGGAGGCTTTGGATGTTAATGAAAATGGATGAACCTTTGAGGCACCAACAAGTTGTCAACTTGATAAAAGATGCTAGTCTTGTAAGTAAAACTCTTAAGATTTGAACCAAATCCAAGTATAGTTTAAAGAGAGCAAAATGATGAAAGTAACTTGAACTCTAATCTTCTAAACAAGAAAGAATGAGAGAGAGCAAGGAGGTCACGGTTTTTCTATCAAAAAATGAAGGGATGAAACTTGAAAGCCTTTATAAAGCTAAATTATTACCCAGATGTTCTTAACACTTTAAGCACTCGATACCCTAAAGCCTACATGTCTCTAATTCCTTTTAACCCGTGCTTACTTTCCCGTATCATATTCAAAAGACCATGTCATGTTTCCTAGAAACTAGCTCATTTTTTTTCTTTTTCTTTTTTGTATAAAAAGAGAAGAAAAATTTATAAAATTCTTATAACTCTTTATAAGATATAAACTTTAACTTTTAGCAAAAAGATAAACAAGTCTTTCTAGTCCAAAATAATGTACATGACTTATTAATTCATACCATATGAAATAATATATATTACTTGTTATTGTAAAATAATTATTTCCATGAAATAAATATTTTTTCCAATTTATTGTAAAAGTTTATGAATATTTATTTAAATCAATTTCTAATAAATAATCAATTATATCAAGTTGTTATTAATGTGACCCTTCAAATCATATCTTAATTAGAAATATCATTTTAATATGACTCTTGAGCATACAAGATCTTTCAATCTCCCACTTGCGCAAGACTCATATTAGATTAATATAGACAGTGGTGAACGTCTAGCAACATTTCACTGCCCCCATGAACATACGACTTTGTACCATTCTATCAACACCTAATTCCCTAAAAGCCTAAGGCTACAATTGGTGTATAAGATAAGTTATCAGTTATCCCTTTTCTATAGACATCATGTTGAACATGAGATATAGATCGCGGTCAATCTCATATAAATGTTCAACTTTACATCAGGCCTTAGATGTCTAACTCTCAACAAATAAGAGAAACAAGTCCTATCTTGACTACATTCTTGCATGGTTCATATCATACCTGATAATAACTTTTATAACTGTCTGATTGAAGAACAGTATTTGACTATAACAAAGCATAACACTCCCCATACTCAAGACCCATGTATGTATCTCAGGTGTTAAGGATATACATATATTACCTTTTATCAAGTATCATTCATGACAACAATCCATAAAGTGATCTTTAACGGGTCCATCCAATACTTGCTCTCTATCAAGTACCTATGAAATTGGTTGCAACACTTTGTCAACCATTCCAATTCATATCAGTATTATTTCATTATCGCTCCCTCAACAATAACTGACTATGGATTTTAGAGTGAATAAATTTACTCAAGGATTAAACATGTTAATAAAGAACTCAACAAATATTTAATGAAAATATCATATGCCATATATATCATAGTCATTACAGTAGATGATACTATAAAATGTTCAATACTCAATACTAATATATAGATCAAAGCCAATTACTAGAATAGCAAACTCCAATTCCTCGAGCATGTCCTTCAAACTTAGCTTAAGGAAGGGACGTCGTGAAAGGTTCCGTCAAATTTTGATCAATGTGAACTTTGCGAATACTGATTTCACTATCTTCAACTTTATACCGAATGAAGTTGAATCTCCGACTAATATGCCCGATCTTCTTATGTGATTTGGGATCTTTTATCAAAGCAATTGCACACTCATTGTCACAGAAGACTTCTAGGGATCCTGAATGGAAGGAACCATGCCTAAATATCCAATGAATTTCTTCATCCAAGCAGCCTCTTCAACTTCTAAAGCAGCGATGTATTCTGACTCTGTAGTGGATTGTGTAACAACACTTTGCTTGGAGCTTTTCCAACACATTGCACACCTTTTTGACAATAAACACATATCATGATTGCGACTTGCAATCATCTCAATCTATTGTGAAGGAAGCATCAATGTAGCACTTTACACTTAAGTTTTCTTCCACACCTCCATAAACAAGGAACATATCCTTAGTTCTACACAAGTACTTAAGGATGTTCTTCAAAACAATCCAATGACTTTCCCCTGGATTTTGTTGATATTTTCTTGTCATGCTCATAGCATAAGCAAGATCAGGTCTTGTGCAATTCATGGCGTACATGATGGATCCAACT
The DNA here is from genome assembly GCF_051521515.1 of Lactuca serriola. Classification (NCBI taxonomy): domain Eukaryota; kingdom Viridiplantae; phylum Streptophyta; class Magnoliopsida; order Asterales; family Asteraceae; genus Lactuca; species Lactuca serriola. Next base: position 91,430,538 of record NC_136411.1, on the reverse strand, counting down.
GCCAAAGCATATGGAACATCTTTCATCTTGTCCATCAGCCTTTGTGCTAGGACATTGGGATGAACTTAATACTATGTCATGTGCCATAGGTAAAAATCCTCTCTTATAGTTTTCCATCTTGAACCTTTTTAAGGCTTTATCAATATATGCAGTTTGGCTTAAACCTATTAATCATTTTGATTTATTTCTATAGACATTGATTCCAAGAATATATTGAGCCTCACCAAGATTCTTCATTGAGAAGCACTTTCCAAGCCAAGCCTTTACACCTCGTAAGGTTGGAATGTGATTTCCCATGATAAGTATGTCGTCCACAATTAGGACCAAGAAAGGTCACCGAGCTCCCTCTAGTTTTCATGTAAACACAAAATTCATCTTCATTTCTAACAAAACCATACTTTGTGATTTCATCATCAAAATGATGATTCCAATTTTCAGATGCTTGTTTTAACCCATAAATGCATTTATTAAGCTTACACACTTTATTATGATGCTTTTGGTCAACAAAACCTTCAGGCTGAACCATATAGACATCTTCTTCCGAGTGTCCATTTAGAAAATCAGTTTTGACATCCATTTGCCATATCTCATAGTCATAATATGTAGTTATGGCAAGTAGTATCCTAATAGATTTAATCATAAAAACTGGTGAAAATGTTTCATCATAATCAACCCCTTGAGTTTGAGTGAATCCTTTAGCAACAAGTCTTGTTTTGAATGTGTGTAAATTACCATCCATGTCAGTCTTCTTCTTGAAGACCCACTTACTCCCTACAGTCTTACATTCGGAAGGAAGTTCAACCAAATCCCAAACTTCGTTTTCTCTCATGGATTGCATCTTTATGTTCACGGCTTCAAGCCATTTCTCAGATTCAGGATCTGCCATTGCATTTCGGTAGGTGACAAGCTCATCAACATTCATCATCATGAAACATTCATCAATGAGAAATCCATATCTCTTAGGTTCTTGATGAATTCTACCGGATCTACAAACGCCTTGTGTTTCACTAGGTTAAAGAGTAATGATCTCTTCATCTTCAACAACCTCTTGTTCAATACTAGTGCCAACTTGAGTTGCATCAGGTTGTGGTTCTTGATCTTCTTCAAGTTCCATGCGCCTCTCACTTGCTTCATCCATTAGAAACTTTCTTTCCAAGAATATGGATTTTCATGAAATAAAGATCTTATTCTCACTAGGTTTGTAGAAGTAATATCCTAAACAATCTTTAGGATATCCTACAAAGATGCAATTGGTAGACCTAGGATCAAGTTTGTTAGAAGCCTCTTGTAACATAGGCTTCACAACCCTAAATTTCCATATAAGATAAGGATGGACATTTTCCATACCACATGTCATAAGGTGTATTGTCTACCTTCTTAGTGGTGCCATATTCAAGATACGAACTGTAGTGATTAAGGCATAGTTCTAAAAGGAAGAGTACTCCTGCTCATCATGGATCAAACCGTATTAAGTAAAGTTCGATTTCTCTTCTTAGACAAACCATTAAGCTATGGGTGTTCTTGGTGGAGTAATTTGTGAGATAATCCTACAACTCCTAAGATGATCTTTGAACACTTGGCTCAAATACTCGCCGCCTCTATCTGAATGAAGGATTTTGATTGTTTTGTCGAGTTGATTCTCAACTCCACTTTGAAACAATTTAAACTTTTTAAATGCTTCATTTTTATGTTTCATCATATACACATAACCAAAACGACTGAATTCGTCAGTGAAGGTGATGTAATATCTCTCACCATATCTAGACATTGTTTTGAAAGGACCACATACATCAGTGTGTATGATGTTTAATAAAACACTTGCCCTTTCACTAGTGCCAGAGAAAGGGGACTTTGTTATCTTGCCACATAAGCAAGACTCATATATTTCAAATGACTCAGTGTCATTTTCCCCCCAAAGGTCCATTCTTTTGGAGTTGTGATATGCACTTCTTGTTTATGTCTCCAAGGAGACAGTGTCATAGATATGTTTGGTTCAAACCTTGTTTGATCCTTTTGGTGTTAACATGATAAAGGGACTTATCGTTTGAAGTGTCATCTAGGTTTAATTCATAAATTCCATTTATTGGTCTAGCCTCAAAATAGAATATTCAATTCAAGACGGAATAAACATTATCATCAATAAATATGAAGTCATAACCAGATTCCCTTAAACATGAAACTGAAATAATGTTTCTAGTGATAGAAGTAATCAAACACACACTGTTTAATGTTAAGTACATACCAGATGGTAAGCATAAATCAAAATATCATAATGCTTGGACTGCAACACGTGCTCCATTGCCAACATGCAAAACCCTCTCATCTGTCTTCAGTTCCCTACTCTTTCGAAACCCCTGCAACAAATTACATATATGAGCTCCAAAACCAGTATCAAATACCCAAGTATTTGAAGAAAAAGTAAATCATCCCATTTTAGTCATGAAAATGGGTATACCTAAAGTGCCCTTCTCGACCTTCTTGTTCTTCAACTCAGCAAGGTACTTAGGACAATTCCTTTTCCAATACCCCACAACACCACACTCGAATCATGTGTCATCTTTAGCAACCTTTTTCTTCTTTTTGTAGGGTGGGTTTTGGGGAGCTTTCTTCCCCTTTCCCTTGCCAACTTGTGGCTTCCTTTTGGAGATCTTTCCCTGTTTCTTCTTTTTGATTTGTTCTTCCCGGATCATGAGCACTTTGGGGGGGGGGGGGGGGTCCTTGGGATGTTTTTCTCTATAGTTTTGAGCATCCTGTGAAACTCATAAATAGGTTTATCCCACCCATTCATGTTGTAGTTCATGGTGAAAGTATCATAACACTTGGGTAATGAATTCAAAATTATTTTTGTGGTCAAGTCTAATGGATATGGAGAGCCCAATCTCTCTAATTCATCCAAATGGCTTTTCATCTTGAGAAGATGAGTGCTCACATTCTCGATTTCCTCCATCTTGTAGGAATGAAGAGCTCAAATAGTTTCAAAGCTTTCATTCCTAGCTTAATGACCAAACATCTACTTGAGATGTGCAATTGTGTCAAAGGCAATGAAGAGTTCAAGATTCGTTAATGATCAGTGTGGTGACCTTTATCTCACTTACTCAATTTTAACAAGGTAAATAGCTTTTATTAATTACACCACTTGTAATTCCTAGATGTATGAAACCCTTAACAATCCATTTGTTACTTTGACGTGTTTGGTCTCATCAATGCCTTGGAACACTCTTGCTTATGTGACATTGTCACAAGAGGTTACCAATCAAGTCATCAAAGTAGAGAAACTTGTATAATTGACCTATAACTTGGTTATAAAAATCGCAAAAATACTTTGGCCACCAAAAGATAACACAAATGATTAGGTAACCTTTATCCCACAAGTATTATACAAACGGTGTGCAAATGTTTCTAAATTTGGATGGCATAGACTTGGCTTTTGTAAAGAGATTTGTATATTATATTATTATATTTTAAAACATGTTATATCATGATAATTTCATACATCCAATTAATCATAGTATCAATTTTCCAAAAAATCACTTTTAAAGTTCAGATATAAAACCCGGGATTCAATTTTAATGATAATATCCAATATGAACTTTGAGTTAGAGCCATGTAGAACCGTATTATATTACTTAATAAAACTTCCTTTTATGGTTAATATTATGGAGTATGAATAAGTTATGAAATCACCATTTAGACTTATAATTTTACAATTTCAAAATTTGCTGTTATTAACGATTTAATAAAACCGGTTTTTATTTTAAAGTTATAGCTTGTATCATCTTATGTTCTCATTTTGAAAATTGAAAAACAAACTTCATGTTATGTTTATTTTGTCCAAAAAATAGTTTGAGTTTGTGAAAAGCTAATTTATTAACCACACAAAATATTTGCATAAAAATAAACAACACACGCATACATTTGGCATAAACAAGCCTTAAACTAGATAACTGTAACGCTCAGTCCAGGTATTATTCATATTTTGGTCCCTTATATGTTGAACTATTGCTTTTGGACCTTGTAATTAGCAAGTTTGAAGGAAAGAAGGACTGTTTCTGCCAATACAAGACTTTGGAGGCGGAGCCCAAATGCGGGGCGTTCCCCTAAGGAACGCGTTGCGTTTACGTGCATAATGAAAACCGTAATTTTTAGGGTTTGGGACCTATATAAAGAACATTATGTCCCATACCTCAATCTCCTTAACTCAGAAACCCTAAAAACCCTAATCTTCTTCATCTTTGTGTGATCTTGATCTAGTGAAGTCCATTTTGGTAGCTTGGATCCTTGGAAGAAGGAAGATGAAGTTAGTCAAGGAGAAGTTGTGTAGCTTGAGCTTAAGGATTTGAGTTATCATCATCATTTAGCACTTACCTGAGGTAAAAAGTTCAAAACTTGCTTCATGAATACTTAGATCTTTTGTAGTGGGTTTTTAGACTTTTTGGTCCCAAGAATGAAGCTTTATTGCTCCACATTCGTTTCTAGGCTTAAGGTTGCCACCCTTGGTGCTATTTGAGTCCCTAAGACAGAAAAGTTACCAACTTGAGGGCCTTGATGAGCCCATGCATGAGATTAAGCCCCTTTTATGGAAGTTGATTGCTATTTCTTGAGATTGGGACTTTTGGGGGCATGCAAAGTCACAAATTCCATGACTTTATGATTCTAGAGGTCTTAGATGGCTCGGATCTATGTTTGGATAACATGGCTTTAAGCATTAAGTACTTAATAAGACTTTTTAGACCAGCATGCGAACGCGCCGCTTAGGGTGGAGGAACGCCCTGCGTTCCGATTTGGGTTCACGATCTGAGTTGGTGGTGAACGCCCAGCGCTCCACCAGGTAACGTTGTGCGTTCGGGGCATGAGTGGAACTTCAGACCTTTTTGCTTTGGAATTGGTTTTGGGTTTGGGCTTTTTATGATTTGGGCCATTTTCTTGGACTTTGCTGTTATGGGCCTTAGTGGATCATTATTTGGGCTTTAATGGACTATGTCTTATTTTGGGCCTAGGGTTAGGCCTATTAGAGGGGTTGGGCCCAATTTAGTAAATTGGGCCAATGGTGGGCTATTAGTGGGCTTGTGAAGTCTACCTAGTATTGGGTCTTTAATGTTATGGTCTTCGGCCTTAGGAATTAACCAAATTAGATCAGGGGTAAAATGGTCATTTTGTTAACTAAGTGTTATTTTGTTAATGATAGCTCGGGGAGTCGTTGGGATAGCCTTTAGAGATTCCTTACCGTGAGATTCTGCATTTAGCTTTGCGAGGTGGATTTCCTCCTGTATGAACGGGTCGAAGGCACCAATGTTGGCCCATATATGTATGTTAGTATGTTTCGGACTAAGGTCCGATGTCGGGGAGTGCCCGATGTAGGTTTATATGTTCCAGATTTTGATCCGATGTCAAGCAGTGCCCGATGTAGGTTTATATGTTTCTGGATTTCGACCCGATTTTGGGTGGTTCCCGAGGAATGTTTGTATGCTTGATGTCTTCGTGATTCTTGCATGTGTCTGCACTGTATGTTTCCGGATTACGATTCGATGTTGGGCAATGCCAGAGGAATGTTTGTATGTTTTCTGATTTTGGTCCGATGTTAGGCGGGGTCCGAGGAATGTTTATATGTTTATCTTATGTGATTATTTATGTGTATTTGTTGATATTTTTATATGTATACCAAGCATTGCTCGATGTCGGGTGTGGCCCAATGCTGGGCGGGGCGTGATGTCGGACATTGTCCAATGTCGGGTGGGGCCTGATGTCGGACAATGTCCGATGTCGGGCGGGTCCCGATGAAGGGTCAGGGACCACGATATGTTTATATGTGATTATGTGATTATGTGTATGGGATGTGGTAGTTTGGTGAGACTCACTAAGCTTCGTGCTTACAGTTTTCAATTTTTGTTTCAGGTAGTTCCGGTAGCAAAGGGAAGAGCACAGGATGACTGCATTGCACACACCAGGATGCTTTAGCCTGGGATGTTTAATCTGATATATTTGAAAGATGATTTAATATGAGATACTATTACTTATGTTTTTATGAGATGTTTTTGATAAATATGGTTTTATTTAATAATTAAAAATGAAATATTTGGTCATGATTTTTGGGATGTTACAAGTTGGTATCAGAGCCTTGGTTTGAGGGATTCGGGCACACTCTCGGGTGTGTTTGGACTCAAAATGCGGACTTGGTATGAAAATTTTCAAAAGAAAATCATTTTTATAAAAAGGATTTCCAAAAAAAGAAAAGGGTGTGGTGCATGCAATCAGTTGAGCTCAAGTAAGGTCTCCCAAATTACCCATACATGTTTATATTATGATATGAATTGCGAATATGTGAACTGCATGCTAGATTAGGGCTTAGGGTCTAGAAAGGATGCCTTGTATGCCTATTTTATGAGCTTATTGAACTACACGCTAGTACTGATTAGTCAGTGATATGATGGCCTGATTAGAATATGCTTGATTATGGTTACTTAATGCTCGAATGCTGCTTGCTTTGTGCTTTTAGGAGTTCTAGCTATCTTTAACTAACTAGTAAATGAATACGCTAAGTTACATATTAGGAGGACTAACTAATTTTAGAAGGTTAGGTTTAGCCTTATTTCGCAGTTCTTTCTTGAGTCCAATCGTTGTAGAGAGAGACCTCTCATTCGAAGAATTATCTAGTCTTAGTAATATGTAATAGTATTCGCAAGCTAGTTAGGGAAAGGAGGCAGGGACTTCTTATGCAACTGATGGCGAAGAGTGGGACGAAGATTACCCTAAGGCAATCCTAGGATGACATTATCGATGAACGTAGTAGTAGTGAAAGGGACTTGGGGGAGTCAATGCAGTTCTTGAGGAAAGTACGGATAAATGTGGAAGGTAGTATGGGCTCATACTACTGAAAGCAGAGGATTCGTACTCGAGTCAAGGAGGGCTGAGATGAACCCAGGAAACTTGTAGTGTGTGAGATCATTTGAGTTATGATGAGTATTCTGATGATTTTTATGGTGTATTTTTTAGTATGGTGACGCTACTCACTAGACCAGTTGGTAGTTCTAGAGCCGGCGAGGGATTAGGCTCAGGATCTAGAGTTGGGCAGCTCGATGACCAAATGAGATAGTTTATTTCATTTGAGATTACCCGCAGTATTATGGACAAGACTCCTGTGATCTTCGGTACAGTCAAGGAGGGCATTTTGGAGATTCTTGACGAGAGGTTGGGTTCATTCCGCATCGAGATGGCGGCCATGATGGGGACACCCACGTTGACATTTAGGGAGTTTCGATCTTGTGGAGCTCCATACTATCATGGGGCACAGGACCTCATTGCTAGTAGCAGGTGGTTGGCGGATTTTGCCAACACCTTTCGCACTAGCCGTTGTCCCGAGGGGGACAAGGTCCGACTTGCTTCCTGTCTCCTAAAGGACAGGGCACATGATTGGTGGGAGGAGATTGGACATGTTATTGGTGATGCTGCCCTTGATACTATGACCTATAGTGACTTTACGACCAAGTTCAGGGCCAAGTTCGCACCTGTGATTAAGGTGCAGTAGCTTACGCGAGAGTTTCAGGATCTCCAGTAGAATACTGAGACGGTGACTGAGATCACCGTCATGTTCAAGGAGAGGGTCCGTCTTGTTCCACAATATGTGGCGGACAAGGAGATGAAAAAGGACTGATACCATGAGATGTTGTGGAGCGATATCCGACAGCTTGTTAGCCTCTCCAGTTGCAAGACACTGGAGGATATGATAGTGAGGGATTGGGAAAGGGAGCTGGATTTAGAGATTGAGAGGAAAAGGAAACCAGATGGGGTTCAGACAGGGAGTTCGGGCAAAAAGTCCAAGGTATCGGATCACAGAGCGAGGAGCTAGCAAGGCCACAACCGTTGTGGCAAGTGCGGCAAGATGCACGAGGGGGTGTGCAGGGCGGGTAGTTCGGGCTGCTTCAAGTGCGGCCGGACTGGTCATGTCAGCAAGGATTGTACTGCTACCACCACCACCACCACTGCAGTATCTGATCTGATTTGCTTCCAGTGCAATCAGAGGGGCCACAAGAGGTACCAATGTCTGAGTTTAGCGGTAGCAGCAGTGGGACAGGTGGCAGCACCTGCTCCTGCAACACTAAGGATTACCGATGGCCGGCAGGGCCTGACAGAGGCGCCTACGGCGAGGAGCAGGGTTGTTCAGCTAACTGCGGAGGAGGCACGTGCAACTCCTAATGTTGTGACGGGTATGTATCTTCTCCTTATGAACGGTATATATGCTCTGGTATTATTTGACTCGGGGCTAACCGATATTTTGTATCACTCACACTGAGCAAGTGATTTGTTGGAGCTCCAGGAGAGTCGGATTGTCCACTTGATGTAGAGATAGCGGATGATAGGACCGTTCGGGTTGCGAGGGTTCACTGGGGATGTACACTTCAATTGTTTGATGAGCAGTTTTCCATGGATTTAGTCCCTATTCCCTAGCGAGGGGATAAAGTTATCGTGGGTATGGACTGGTTAAGCCCTAATGGGGCAGTGATCGACTGTGAGCAGCAGCTAGTACGAGTTAGGACCCCAAGTGGGGGAGGGTTGGTGATTAAGGGCGAGAGGTCGCAGCATGGGCTAAATTTGTGTTCAACAGCTAGAGCTAGGCACTACCTTCAACACGGTTGCGCAGGTTATGTCGCCTATGTTATGGATACCCGGGATAAGGGTAAGGTGACTGTGGATGATGTACCGATTGTACGGGAGTACCCGGACGTGTTCCCAGAGGATTTGCCTGGGGTACCTCTGGAGATGCAGGTAGAGTTCAGGATTGACCTAGTTCCTGGTGCGGTTCTGATAGCCAAAGCACCATATTGGGTGGCTCCTCCCGAGATGCAGGAGTTGTCTACACAGCTGCAGGAGTTGTTAGACAAGGGATTTATCAGGCCGAGCAGTTTGCCATTGGGAGCCCTGATCCTATTTGTGAAGAAGGACGGGTCACATAGGATGTGTATAGATTATCGGGAGTTGAATAAGGTAACGGTGAAGAACCGTTATCCCCTTACGAGGATTGGAGATTTGTTTGACCAGATTCAGGGAACATCTTGGTTCTCCAAGATTGATCTGCGATCAGGTTATCACCAGATGCGATTCATGGACGACGTTGTGCAGAAGACAGCCTTTCAGACTCGCTATAGTCACTATGAGTTCGTGGTGATGTCGTTTGGGCTCACCAATTCTCCTGCCGTGTTCATGGATCTCATGAACCGCGTGTGCAGACCGATTTTGGACCAGTTTATGATAGTCTTCATTGATGAATCTTGGTTTACTCTAAGACTCAGAAGCAACATGAAGAGCGCCTGAGGGAGGTGTTGGAGACACTGAGGAGGGAAAGACTTTTCGCAAAGTTCTCCAAGTGCGAGTTTTGGTTGCGCGAGGTGCAGTGTCTAGGGCACCTTGTCAACCAGAAGGGTATTCTAGTCGATCCAACCAAGGTAGAGGTTGTGATGCAGTGGGAGGTTCCGAGGTCTCCATCTGAGATTCGGAGTTTTCTTGTTCTGGTGGGTTACTATCGGATATTCATCTAGGATTTCTCCAAGATCGTTGTTCCTTTGACCCGACTGACCAAGAAGTCGGTGACATTTCGATGGGGGCCTGAGCAACAAACAACTTTCGAGACGCTCAGAATGCGGTTGTGCGAGGCACCGATTCTGACCTTGCCCGAGGGCGTCAACGATTTTCGTGGTTTACTGTGACGCGTCGATCACATGTATGGGTGCAGTGCTGATGCAAAGGGGTAACATGATTACATAGATGTCAAGGCAGCTGAAGCCTCATGAGGCGAACTATCTGACGCACGATTTGGAGCTAGGGGCTATGGTTTTCGCCCTCAAGATTTATCGACACTACCTCTATGGTGTTCGTTGTACCATTTACGTAAACCACAAGAGCCTAAGATATCTGACAGAACAACTGAATCCAAACATGAGGCGGCATCGGTGGTTAGATGTGGTGAACGACTATGATTGTGAGATCCTCTACTACCCGGGGAAGGCCAATGTGGTGGACGATGCTCTCAGCCGTAAGGCGGTCGCGGCTCCGATTCATGATATACGCCTAAGGATGACAGTGATTACTCTGTTGCTGGAACATATTCAGGAGGAGCAGGTCGAGGGTATGAAGGAAGAGCACCGGAAGTATGAGCGGATCATAGGTCAGGTGGCATCATTTGATTATGACAGCCATGAGTTGTTGACCCTACATCAGAGGGTCTGGGTTCCTTAATGGGGTGGTGTACACCAATTTTTGATGGATCTCACAAGTCAAGATTCTCCATCCATCCCGGGGCGACGAAGATGTATCAGGATTTTTGAAGGGTTTTGAGCATTCTAACAACTCCTAAGGTTTACATGCAACCCTAAATACCTTGGATCTATGTTTTCTCTATTATACGTGCAAAATTTCATTTTCCAAGGTATTACCCTAGCTAGCATACAAAACTTTGATATTTGGGTAATAAAACAAGTTAGATAACATACCTTTTGTTGTAGCATGTTGCTTGGAGCTTTAAGAGCCTAGCACCAATACTGTGAATGCCTCAAGTGGAATCACAAATCACCACTAACACTTGGAAACTTGGAAGAGGACTATGTAGCTCACAAAAATCGGCCACACTCTTGCAAAGACTCTAGGTGCCAATTTCTTGAACCAAAGGGCTTCTTATATAGTGTGGTTACATTAGGGTTACACCATGTAAACCCTAATGTGCATGACTTTCCACATTCCTCATGATCCATGGGTTTTAACCTCCATGGAGTATCCATGGGTCACCACATGGGTTAAGCCCAACATCAGGAATCATAAATAATTAGCCTACATTATAAGAATGAATGATTTACACAATCAATCCCTATATATTTAATTAGTCTCTTTTGATCTCAAAATTAATTCCAAATTAATTCGTGATCAATACTAATTAAATAATATGATTTCATATTAATATATTATAACTTATAATATATTAATAAATCATAATTATCCTCTTCTCAAAAGTCCAAATTGTTTCGGTGAAGTGCAACCCAAATGGACAATGCTACTCTCGGGTCAAGTACTTGGATAAGTCTAATAACTATTATTGCAAGTATGACTCCACAACCCGACTAGCAATCATAGCTCTTAAAAGCTGTTGTCGAACTCTGACCTCGTCAATGATGCGTCCATTAGATAAGGGATCATATATTCCTCCATTCTTGATATCATATGGACTGATACATATAATCATTCTCTCTATCCATCTATTGTTTCCCGGTTTCCGATTTATGATAACCGACTAACTGAACAAATCAAATCAGTCCAGGCCTGGTGTCATCACTAAATCATCGAGGGCCCACAGATATCGCTTTTATCCACATGGGGTAAAAGAAATGGATAAACTTCGACCCAAATGTTTGCTTGTACTTACTCATCAAATTACACACAACGATATGTTTTATAACATCCAAGTTACTGGTGCGTTTACATATGTCAATGTGCAACCGACTTGCAACTACAACTCACATGTCTCTGTTTCAAGAATATAAGATATTATTGTCTCATGATCACTCATGATAAAATCCATGAAGTGATTCAAATGAGTGTGGCTTGAATCCAATACTCGAATCTTATTCTAGGAGTACTCACGAACAATGCAACCATCTTATCCTAAACAAACTATAGACCCATTCATGACAGTCTTGACTCAATACCTACTTCCTAAGTATGATCGACCGTGGATGGTTTGAATAACCTAGTTATTCGGGAAGTCAAAACATGCAAAATGAAACACAATAATAATACTAATCCTATATGGCCCAAAACTTTTGAGTCATATTAATTACTCATTATGCATTGTATAATGTTTCAAATAATCAACTTAATAATTCAATTAAAACAATAGCTATGTCATGCTCCAAGCATGCACACTATGTTTGTCTAAACAATAGTTATGCCATGCTCCAAGCATGCACACTATGTTTGTCTATGGTCCTTACTTTGTGAAATAGATCAATTGAAAACATTTCAATGATGCCCATTTCACAATTCCAAATTTTTGTTGCAAGTGTAAGAATTTTAAATTCTTGTCACTGCTAGGAAGTGTTAGATTCTAAATTATCATGATATGATTCTTTTGTAATGTCTAGGTGCCAAAAGTCATAGAGACTTGACTAGTAGCCATTTTCGACAGGAAGATGAAGGAGCTAAGGAACAAGAGGGTGGAGTTGGTTAAGTTACATTGGCAGCACCGAAAGGCATCAGAATGAACATGGGAACCTGATGAGGAAATAAGGGAGCATTACCCTGAGTTGTTCCAGGCGACAAACTTCGAGGATGAAGTCTGATTCAAGTGGGGGAGAATTATAATGCTTAGTCAAGGTATTATTTATATTTTGGTCCCTTATATGTTGAATTATTGCTTTTGGACCTTGTAATTTGCAAGTTTGAAGGAAAGAGGGATTGTTTCTGCCAATTCGGGACTTTGGAGGCAGAGCCCGAACGTGGGGCATTCCCCTGAGGAACGTGTTGCGTTCACGTGCAGAATGAAAACACTAACTTCTAGGGTTTGGGACCTACATAAAGAACATTATGTCCCATACTTCAGCCTCCTTACCAGCCTCCTTAACTCAGAAACCCCAAAAAACCCTAATCTTCTTCATCTTTGTGTGATCTTGATCATATGAAGTCCATTTTGGTGACTTGGAGCCTTGGAAGAAGGAAGATAAAGTTAGTAAAGGAGAAGTTGTGTAGCTGGAGCTTAAGGATCTGAGTTATCCTGAGTACACGGGGCGTACTCAGCTTGTACGCCCAACGTAAATTATCTAGATCTTCAAAGACAAGCTCCAAAACGACCTTAACTGCCAATCACTAAGCAAAAGGAACAAAATGACCAAAAATGAGCTAATAAGTAGATCCATGAAATGAAAAGGCAAGGTTTGAACTTTATACCTTTCAAGCCACCAAAAAAAGATGCTAATGTTGGATCTCAAAGCCTTCCTTCAAAGAACAAGTCTTCAAGCTTCTTCTTCTTCTTCTTCTTCTAGATCCACAAAACCCTCCATAAAAACCTCACAATAGATCAAGATCACCAAACATGGGCTAAGGAACGAATTCGGGCTTTTAGGCTATGAAGGCTGGCTAGGAAATGATTAAAAGAGGCTAACATAAGGCATCTATCTATTTTATGTATTGTGATGTATGTGATATTTTGGGAAAATCATTAAGCTTTGTGCTTACAGTTGATGGTTATATGTGTTTTAGGTACTTCTGAGGATCGTGGGAAAGCGAAGGCTTGATTGTACACATTTGCTTGGAGAATTTATTACTGGATATTTTAGGACCCTCAGATATTAGTGATGATTTGTACTTGATACTTGTGATTTTTTGATGGTTTTGGTTTAATGAATAATATTTTGGGTAAATCAAAAGTGAAAATTTTGGTTTGAAAATTTGGATGCTACAGTTTGTTTTCAATATGGCGATCATGAGAGGTTTGAGATCTAGAGTAGATGGATCGGAGAGGCCAAGATTGACTGATGATGATATTCTTGAGATGATCACCACTTAGGTGACCAAGGTTGTTAGGGAGGCGATCCTAGAGATGTTTGGATCTATCAAGACTGTAATGATTGAGATCTTTGATGAGAGATATGGCGCTGTTACTGAGGCTGCTATTGTCGTAACCACTGCAGTTGTTGCTACTACGGAACTCCAGGGGTGAGGGATGGTTCAATATGGAGACTTCAGTAACACGAATCCCCCAGATTTCGATGGGGTTGAGGAACCGATTGTTGCTATGAGGTGGGAGTTTGATTTGGGGGGGGGGGTTGTTTCTTCACTTTCTAGTGCCCATAGGACCAGAAGGTCAAGTTTGCCTTGAACGTTCTTCATCTGGGAATGAAGGACTGGTGGAAGCTAGTGACCGGTGCTTATTCTCTTACGGAGAAAGCCGCAGTGACATGGGAGCAGTTTACTGAGATGTTCCATACTAATTATGTTTTTTTACAAAGGGAGATGTTAGCCTAGGAGTATCTATCGGTGAAGCAAACGATAGAGTCGGTTATGGAGATCACCAAGATGTTTACTAAGAGAACTCTTTTTCGCACCACTAGAGATGCATGAGTTGTCCTTTCAACTTCATGAGATGTTATTCAAGCAGATTATCAGACTAAGTAGTTCACCATAGGGATCATTGATTTTTTTGTAAAGAAGAAGGATGAGTCACATCACATGTGCATACACTATCGGGAGTTAAACAAGTTGACGGTGAGGAATCTTTACCTACTCCCTAGGATTGATGACCTATTCGATGAGTTGTAGGGTGCATCTTGGTTTTCCAATATTGATCTTAGGTCGGGTTACCACCAGATGAGATTCAGGGAGGAGGATGCGGATAAGACAGTGCTCCGAACTCGTTATGGTCATTACGATTTCGTGGTGATGACGGTTGGGCTCACCAACGCACCTGCATTGTTCATGTATTTGATGAACCGGGTATGCGAGCCGATGATTGACTGGTCAGTTATTGTTTTCATTGATGATATGTTGATCTACTCCAAGATCAGGGAGCAACATGAGGATCACCTTAGAGAGCTACTTGGAGTAATGAGATAGGAGAGGCTTTATGCCAAGGTCTCTAATTGTGAGTTCTGGTTATAAGAGGTCCAGTTTCTAGGACACCTCGTTAATCAGGATGGTATTCTGGTCAATCCGGCCTAGATTGAGGTGGTGATGTATTAGGAGGTCCTGAAGTATCCATACGGGATTAGGAGTTTTATGGGATTGGCTAGTTATTATCATAGATTCATCCAGGATTTCTCCAAGATTGCAGTTCCTCTGACCTGTCTGACGAAGAAGGGTGTGGATTTCCATTGGGGGCTTGAGCAGCAGGTTGTATTTGAGACTCTAAGGAGGAAGTTATGTGAGGCCCCAGTGTTGACCCTTCCTAAGGGTGTTGAGGATTTTGTGGTATTTTGTGATGCATCGATCACAGGCTTAGGGACGATACTCATGCAGCATGATAGAGTCATAGCTTACGCATCTAGGCAGTTGAAACCTCATGATGATAGGTATCTGACGCATGATTTGGAGTTGGGGGTTGTGGTTTTCGCCCTCAAGATTTGGTGACATTATCTCTATGGAGTCTATTGTACCATGTACACAGATCACAAGAGTTTGAGATATCTTATGGATCAGCCGAATCTGAACATGAGGTAGTGCAGATGGCTTGACGTGGTCAAGGATTATGATTGTGAGATTATCTATCTTCTAGGGAAGGCCAATGTGGTTGTCGTCGCTTTGAACCACAAGGCGCTAGTACTCCTACCTGAGAGCACTATTTGAGTAGGACCATCGACTCCCCAATTCTGGATTTGATCGGGGAGGCTCAGGCCGAGGGAGTCAAGAAGGAAAATTAGAAGCAGGAAAGGATCACAAGTGAGATTGACAAATTTTCTACCAACAGTTTTTGACCCGATGTAGTTAGGTATGGGTGCCTTTTCTAGCGGGATCCAACAGACTGTATTAGAGGAGGTTCATAAATCCGTTTTCTTGATTCAGCCTGGAGCCACGGAGATGTATCGAGACTTGAGACTTAGTTATTGGTGGTCATGCATGAAGCAAGAGAATTCATGGTACGTGGAGAGATGTTTGGCTTGTCGGATGGTCAAGGATGAGCACTAGAGGCTGCATAGCAAGTTGCATCCCTTAGAGTTTTCCATGTGGAAATGGGAATATATCACCATGGATTTCATCACCAAGTTACCAAGGACAACCAAGGGATTCGATGCTATTTGGGTCATTATCGATCGTTTCACCAGAGTGCCTATTTTCCCGCCATCAAAGAGAGTTCTTTCGCTGTGAAATTGGTCAATGTGTATGTCTGTGAGATCATTGCTCTCCATAGGGTGCAGGTTTCTATCATCTTCAACCGTGATGCGCGGTTTACTTCTCGATTTTGGCAAAAGTTTCATGAGGATTTGGGTACGAGACTACATTTCAACACTGCTTATCACCCTCAGAATGATGGACAAAATAAGCAGACCATTTAGACACTTGAGGATATGCTGAGGGCTTATGTCATTGATTTCGGTGGGAGTTGGGACTCCTATCTTCCCTTAACCGAGCTTTCTTACAATAACGACTATCATTATGGTATTGGTGAACTGCCTTTCGAGCTTCTCTATGGAAGAAAGTGTCGTACACCAGTTTGTTGGGGAGAGATCAGCCACATGGTTAAGGGTAGGACAAAGGGGGTTCATCAGACTACGAAGCTTATTTAGTAGATCACATAGAGATTGCAGACAACCCAAATCCGATAGAAGAGTTATGCCAACAGACGACGATTCAAGATAGAGTTTTAGGTGGGAGATATGGTTTTGTTGAAGGTATCACCCTGGAATGGTGTTATACGCTTCAGGAAGAGGAGCAAGTTGGGTCCCCGATTTATCAAGTCGTTACGAGTAATGGTCAGAGTAGACAAGGTGGCATATCGATTGGAACTACCTGAGGAGTTTAGTTAGATTCACAACACCTTCCACGTTTCTCAACTTCAAAATTGTATGGTTGACGATTCGATGGTGGTTCCCTTAGATGACATTCAGGTCGATGAGCGTCTGAATTATATGGAGAGACCGGTGGTAATTCTAAACAGGAAGACGAAGGCCTTGTGCAACTAAGTGATACCTTTGGTTAAGTTCCAGTGGTAGCACCGGAAGGGTTCCGAGTGGACTTTGGAACCCGAGACAGAGATGCGTTAGCATTACCCAGATTTATTTGCAGCATCAGACTTCGAGGATGAAGTCTGATTCAATTGGGGGAGAACTGTAACACCTGGTCCTTTCAGGTAAATTGATTTATTTAATTGTTAAGTCTACGTGATGGATTTTGATCTACGCAGGGTTTATATAGCCTTTTGATGCGTTGCGTAGAAGGATACTTGGAGACGGGGTTTTAATGACCTACGCAGGGTGTAGGTCTGTGTACACAGCGCGTACTTGGCCAGAGCCTAAACCCTAATTTCATGGTTTTGAGCCATATCAAGAGCTCTAACTATCTTGAGGCCTTCTATTATCAGCCTCCACTCCCTTTATGAATCCACCTCGAAACCCTAATCTCTATTTGAGAGTTTTTTTTAGCTATTTGAGTGTTTTGTGTTCATCTTTGAAGGAATGATTCCATTATAGAGCACTTGGGAAGCTTCAAGCCTTGTGGATCTCGAACTTACATCTCATAAGGATTCTACAAAAGGTATAAAGTTTGTACCTTTATACTTCTTTGATTAGATCTAGCTAGGATGTTAAGTTTATGCCTTTTTGGTCCTATTATTTTGGTCCATTTGAGTATGAGCTACTTTAGACCTTGTAGAGTGCATTTCTAAATGTATTTGAGTGTATTAAGTCATAAAAATAGTATCTTAGCCATATCCAACTATCCATGCATGAGTTTGAGATTCTTAGAAGATGTTTTAAGGTTAGGGTTTGTTCTTGAGCTTTGATAAGCCATGCAAAGGCATAAAGTTTGGAGTTTTATCACCAAGGACATCTATTAAGACTAGATCAGAGAGTTAGACGTGGTATCTTCCTGTATTAAGCACTTAATGATTAAGTTAAAGTTCCTGGGTGTACACAGGGCGTAACTTCCCTTATGCGGGGCGTAGAGTCAAATTTCCCCATGTTTGCCATCTAAGGCTCTACGTAGGGCGTAGAGCTGGTATGCAGGGCGTACTCAGTCTGAATCTTGACTTTTGACTTTTTGATTGTTGACCAATGACTTTGATCAAGTTTGACTTTAGGTCCTTTGGGGTAATTTGAATAGTAAGATTGAGGTTGGGTCCCTGTTTATTGTATATGTGATTTATAAAGACAGTGTTCAGAGCAATGATTAGTTCAACTATCTTTCAGACTGTGAGGCGAGTTTGCCTCACTATACTCGTGAGTTGAAGGCACCAATGTCGGCCCATTAGGTTCTCTTATATATCCTGGTATATAAGATGTTGTTATGTTGTAGTAACTTGTTAGATTGGTAGAATTGTATGATTACATGTACTTGTTGATTATTGTTATCTGTTGTATGTGTCAACATATTGGTGGTTGGGTTGAGACGGGAGGCCAACAAACCCTGGATGAGTGGGTTGAGGTGGTATTGCTTCGTGCGGTAGACCAACAAACCTGAGATGATTGAGTTGAGGCTATAAGCCAACAAACTATAGATGGTTGGGTTGAGACAATATGCCAACAAACCCTGGACGGTTAGGTTGAGGCCATGGGCCAATAAACCCTATATGCATGTATTGTACTTGTTGTTATTGTGTGTTGTATTTTGTGGGAACTCACTAAGCTTTGGCTTAGAGTTTAATTTTATGGTTTCAGGTACATCTGAGGATAAGGCAAGGCGAAGGCATGCCTATGCACATCATCGTCGATATTTATGTCACCTATGATTTTGGGATACTCTGATTTATGCTTATGACTTTTGGAAACTATGATTTATATGATTTATGTATTTTGATATGGTTTTAAAAATTATATATATATATATATATATATATATATATATATATATATATATATATTTGAAACGGCGAACATTTTATTAAAAAAGCCACAACCCACAAAAAAAATAATTTTTATCATGATTTTTAGGATGTTATATCAAGGACAATCACCTCGGAGTTCTACCTCGACAACTAGGGTTTCCTCATCGCAAGGTAAGACACATGCCATCTTAATCTTCTTAGTGGAAAAAACGTAAACAGTGAAATCGAGTCAAAAGTCAAAGTTTCTTTAAATAAACTGCATAGAATCTGCAACGTAATTGAGTCTGCAAGCTTCGTTAGGCGTTCTAAAAAAGAAATCCATCGAGTATGAGAGGTGAGTTCATGCAATATGTACACGGTGGGGTAGGATCAATACAAATGTGGCGGGGGAAGGCAACTACATGGCAATTCATTTTATGGCATGACAAGGAGTAGTGGAGTACCCCTTCAAATATTCTATAAGGGTCTTTTAAACCAAATAAATTCCACATTATGACCCTAAAATGCCAAAAAAAATATCTTCTCAGACATTTTAAAACAATTTAAGAAAATTTATTGGGCATTAATGACATTAACTCAATAATTTATTTATTAGCTTTACAGTTTTATGAGATTTATATTTTAGTTTAGATGTTCCCGATCAGTCAATAACTTGTGATACACTCCATAAAATTTGAGTTATAGAAGAATATTCCTTCCATGCAATTAATATGCGCACGGTGCACATAACCTTAATTTCAAAATGCTTGATTTTATAATGTTAAACAAAATTAAAATGATAAATACTAAATTATAGTATAAGTTTAAAAAAAAAGGTTAAGAAATAAGAACTGATCAATATGTATAAGTACTTACAAGATGCATACTAGATGTCGTTTTCAAATAAATTAGTTTTGTCATTCAGAAAAAGCTAGCAGCGTTGCCTATTATCCGTTTGTCTTCCGTCGATATTAATTAACTTTTTCTAATATGTTTATATTCAAGCACAAATATATTTTCTCTCAAGATGCATACTAAAAAAAACTGATACTTGTTTAGAAAGAAACAATGATAATAGAACAGTATTTTATTAAATAAATGTTTAAATCAGACGGTAGTTATTTAACTCACTAAAAGCCATTCTTATCGGTGCTAATAAGTGTAGATGCATCGAATATTAATGTTAATACTTTTCGTAGACATTATCCCATTTGTCCTAAATATAAGCATAATATTTTAATTGATAGGTTGATACATAGTTTAACAATAATGTTTATTATTAGCAAAATACCTAACTTGTATGAAAAAGTAAAACAAAAAAACTTTATAAACCAAAGATAACGTAAACCATTTTTCGTAAGAAAAAAATATTAATCATTTGTAATTTTTGTTTTGAAATGTATAGATATAAGTAGAGAGAGTAATATATTTTATTTATTCATTGAATACATGATATTATCTTTATTCTTCAATAATGCATTGCAAATAAAAAAAATGAATATAATCTTGGCATTAAATGCAAAGTAAATTTACTGTTATATTTGAATAGACTTTTTAGAATATGATTTTACTGTTCTATTTGAATAGACATTTTAGAATATGATGTATTGATCATTTCTATTAAAAAATATAACTTTTATAATATTATACTTTAATAAGAATTTCTTTTAAATACAACATTGTGATAAGAATAATAATATATGATATTTTAGTTTTATTATTTGTATCAGGTGATTGTACATATTTAAATATTAATAAAATATTTTGAAGATATTGTTTTCTAATAAATTATTTAAATGAGTGCTTTATTGATATGGGGACTAGCGATTATTAGCTGTGAAAAATTAGATGCTACAAGTTATTGGCGCTTGCTTCAACCGCCTCGTGCGTTCAAGGATGATCTCACGTGACCCACCCAAAGGTCAATGCTGTCATTTACTTGCTTCCAACTTATTTTTCTCTTTGCGAAAATCCCATTACACGACAAAATATTGTCAATTGTATCATTTCATACAAGGTTCTTCTTTCGTTTTACCTATATTAAATTCAATACTCGTAAACATATTATACATTATTATCCGTAAAAAAACGAAAATATATTGTTATTAGTGTAAACATGTTACTGTTAGGCCCCGTTTGATACACATCTTTCCAGGTCCAAACAGATCTTTCTGGCTGAATTGACCGAAAAGACTGTTTGATTTGCACAAAATAAGGGGTCTTCCCGGTAAGATATGTCTTTCCCAGAAAGCCCCAAAATCATATCTTTATGGCTGAATGGGCTGGAAAGAAAATTGTACATCAAACCCCGTCTCTTTCTTTCTTTATTGGATTATTAACTTTTTTTAAATTTATTTTTTATTGAATTATTACTTTTTTTTTTCATCATTCAGCACAGTCAATCAGATGTACAATCAAACAACATGGTTTCTTTCCCAGTCAGAAAACTTTCCCAGACAGCACTTTACCAGACAACACTTTCTCAGACAGAAACTATCAAAAACGGGACCTTACATACCCTAATATTTGTAAGTAGATATATCTACATTGTTGTTATTGATAAAAACAAAACTGTATTGTCTATATTGATAGTGAGAATAAAGTACAATGTTATTCCCACCAATTTACTATATTATTTAAAAGGCTACGTAGGATTTAAGAGGTCGAGCTAGAAGAATTGAATTTTTGGTTCAAAATCACCAAAATATTCTTAACACAAGTCATTAAATGACCAAAAATTGTAATTGTATCAATTTATAAATATGATGGTTATGGAGAGTTGATATCTCCTTGAGGTTTGACGTTAGAGAATGTATATATGTGTAATGTGTATTTCAGTAATTTAGGTTCAAAATAGTATATTCTTAAAAATAGGTATAGGTGTTAAGTTTGACCGTATAGCTGTTAGGCAGACCAAACTTAGAGCCCCGCTCAGATCCCTTCAAATTCGTCATTAGCCGGCTTTTGTCAAAGTTTTCAGGCTTGGCTTTATTGTCACTTTAGGTCAACTTATAAGTATTTATATTCTTTAAATTCATGTAACCTAATGTATAAGAAATTCATTTGGCTAAAACAACAAATCTCTCTCTCTCTCTCTCTCTCTCTCTCTCTCTCATGTTCAACCGTACAAAAAGTTGATCATCATGATTTTGTGAGCCACATAACTTGAAGATGTCTTTGTTTTTTCGTTTTACATTATTAATCTATGTGAAATTGTCTACCGTTTGTTAAAATGCTTAAACCTTAACAATAGGTGTCATCTAGAGATCCATATGTTAAATTGATGTTAGTGGAATGGTGTACAATTTTATAATACGTTTTGAGTAATCGAAGAAACATGAGCATCCAAGTGGAAAATTGGTTATATCCTAGCTCGAAGGATTGTTGACCTCTTCATATTTCTTCATATTATCAAGAAATTTATATAATTTTTTTTGTGAACGATCAATTTTTATTAACTATCATTGTGCTACATATATAAAATACATTACAAAAATGAAATAGAAAGTTTAAGGTTTTGTAACTAACCAAGCCAATTTACTTTTAACTTAGACTTTATGAAAAAGACAAAAAATACTTTTGAGAAACAATCATGTAAAATATATCGTCTTCTTAGATATAGTTTACAAGAAACAAATAGATTTCGAAACTGTTAATTATATGTAAACCATGAGGTCACAACACATTAAGAGTATTAAATTGGATATTAACATAAGTAATATATTTTATGGTAAGCTATTATTTAGCAGCTAGAATAAATATGTAAATGATTGGTTATTTATTATTTATTAATTAAAGTGAAATAAATAAAAAATCGGGTATTTAGTTTAGGGATGAAAATTTCACCCGATCCAGTGGGGAACCCGGTTGACCCGTCCCAATCGGGGACAGCTATTCCCCACCAAAACGGGTACCGGATACGGGGGCAGGGATCCAATTATGCTAAAAATGGGGATGGGACCGAGGTCAGATATAATAATTCGCAACCCGTTCCGCCCCCGCTTTGATGACTATATATATATATATATATATATATATATATATATATATATATATATATATATATATATATATATATATATATATATATAAGTCTACTAAAATGAATTGATTTATATAAGACCATCAAAGATATAGTCCGTATACAAAATTATGTTCCCAATTCAAAGAGTTCGTCAATCATCACTTCCTTCGACGATCTGTAAACCAAATCGTCACTTTTCGTTTTGATGCTTGTTAAAATTTATGATTTATGTAAACATAATCTGATTATGGCATATGGTTTTGATCGCTTATTAAACTTGTTTTTTTTTTGTAAGTTGGATTTATTATGTTGATAAATTGGGGATGGACTGAGGAAAAGCCCAAAATACAAAGGGAAGAGGATTTGATTTCCCGCATCCGTCGGGGATGGGGATGGGGATGAGGACGAGGTTAGAGACTCAGGGATGGGGACATTGATGGTTAACCCCTCCCCAAACCCGCCCCATTTCCATCCCGAATTTAGTTGGTTGATATAAAACGTTTTTAAAAAACCAATCAAACTGGCTATTATTATTATTATTATTATTATTATTATTATTATTATTATTATTATTATTATATAAAAGATGCTATTTTCCTATCACCGCCTTCAACTTTTTAATTTCTAAATCAAATGTTAAATTTGTAACATCCCGAGATTTTGCAGGTATTTCCGAATCCTTTTTTCTATTATTATTATTATTATTATTATTATTATTATTATTATTATTATTATTATTATTTTGTCATTTGTAGTCCCTTAGGTTAGAAGAGTCGATCCATGAGAAGCCTAAGGGCTAAAGTTGCAACTTTGAGAACAAGGCTAAGCGTACATAAGGTACACTAAGCGTACTAGGCACGCCTTAGTACGCTGGGCGTACACTTGTGTACGCTAAGAGTACTCACATCAGGAAGAAACCCTAATATTTAGGGTTTGAGTGCTATATAAACATCCTTATGAGCTAATAACCCTCCCTGACCTCAACCTCTACAGTTTAGAGCCGTTTTCCCTAAACCCTAATCCTTTCCTTCAGTGTGTGAGCTTATAGAGTGTGTTTTGAGTAGTTGGAGAAGAAGATGTTGC
The DNA here is from genome assembly GCF_051521515.1 of Lactuca serriola. Classification (NCBI taxonomy): domain Eukaryota; kingdom Viridiplantae; phylum Streptophyta; class Magnoliopsida; order Asterales; family Asteraceae; genus Lactuca; species Lactuca serriola. The sequence continues at coordinate 91,406,941 of NC_136411.1, read as the reverse complement.
ATCAAGAAGTTGGCGAAGGAGAACAAGCTTGTAGATCTGAAGTTGTTTGGTGCCCTAGAAGCTCCAGAAGTTAAAAAGCTTCAAACTTTATGCTTGTAGGATATAGATCTTGCCATTCTAGCTTTATGGAACCATTTCTTGTCCCAAAAGTCCCAAGTTGGTGCATGATATGATTTGGGCGAGATGAGCTGTCATTTCAGACCCTTAAAGAGGTCTCAAGTGATAAAAATGATGTCTTAATAGCTAAATGTGTCTCATGCATGGAGTAGGAAGGTCTTAATGGATTAAGACCATGTGCTAGGAACTTTCTAGACGTCCAAAGTGTTGAAGTTCGAGACTTTCTGATTCTTAGGCATATTTGGTCAATGGATTTGAAGTTTGGACTTAAGTGCTTAAGCAATTAAGCACTTATTAGGGTTTTGCCAAAACCCCACGTACGCCCCGCGTAAATTCTGTACGCCTAGCGTACTAGGTCAACCACCCCGATGGTGGTCAATGTCAGGCAAGAGTACGCCCAGCGTACCAGGGGAGTACCCCCAACGTACGTCCTCTGTTGGGCTTTTAACAAATTGGGCTTCGGGATTGGGCCGTTTTTGGACTAGTTGGACTTGGGCCTTGGTGGGCTCCCTAGATAAGGGTATTTTGGGCCAATTTTGGTAGTGAGTCTTTGAAAGAGGCGCAATTAGGAAGTTGGGCCCAATTTGGAAAATTGGGCCAACGATGGGCCTTATATATGTGGGTTTATGGATCATAGATTTAGCATTGGGCCTTGGCCCAAATTAGGGAAAAGGAAAAATAGACTATGAATAGTTCTAGGACTCTTGGTCAAGATTGATATTCCCATTTATTGACTTAATATTCGTTATTTGGAAAGTTCGGGATTTTTGGTGAGACAATGATTCGGGAGTTCGTCTTTAGTTCAGATCGACATTTCGAGGTGAGTTCTCCTCACTATATCAACAGGGTCTAAGGCACCAATGCCGACCCTTTTCAGATTTGTATCCGAGTTTATTACACATTATGCTTTATGATATATATCCTGGTTATAGGATGGTTGTTATGTTAGAGATCGGTTAGATCAATATCTTGGTTATAGGATGGTTGCTATGTTAGTGATCGGTTAGATCGGTATCCTGGTTATAGGATGGTTGCCATGATTAGTGATCTGTTAGATTTGCATGTTTACTTGTTTATATGTATATGCACATGTTTGTTGGTTTGGAGAAATGGTTGAGGTAGGTCCTGCTGTGTACAGTAGGCCAAGACACCCTGGGCGGACCGGGTAGACTGCAGGCTATGGGAAAATCTAGTCAGGCCGAAGGCCCAGATTGCGGTCCGGATAGGTAGAAGGCCCCGAGCAGGGCGGTCTAGACGTGCTGAGGGCTCGAAGAGCAGTCCAGATAGACTGAGCACCGGGAGTCGGTCCAGTTAGACTGATGGCTCATTATGCATGTTGTTTGCTTATATGTTTATATGATATGGTTATATCTGTATGGTGTTGGTATTTTGGAGGTAACTCACTAAGCCTTCGAGCTTACATTTATCGATTATTGTTTCAGGTACTTCTGATGATCGTGGGAAGGCGAAGGCGTGATCGTACAACTCCTCATATTTCATGGTTTTATGATTTGATTCTGGGATACTCTGACATTATACTATTTTGGAAACATGTTTTGTAATAATCTTGGTTTTGAAAATGTTTTAAAAAGTTTAAATTTGGCATGATTTTTATGGATGTTACAAGTTGGTATCAGAGCCTTGTTTTGAGTGAATTGGAGGAAACACTCACGTGTCTCCAGTCTCAAACTGAGGACGAGATTTTAAAACGATTTTCATAAAATGTTTTCAAAATAATAAAGGAGGATGCAAGTGTATGATCAGTCGAAGCTCGCGGATAGACCCCAAAATACCTTACAGATTATTTGATTTTATGATATGTTAGAACATCATGCTAGTACTAGGCTAGGGATCTTCAGGAATTGCATGATAAAATTGTCTGATTGTATGATGCCTGATAGCCTAGGGTTTTCATTATATGAATTTGACATCATTACTGTAGTTGCTTAGTGTATACATCACGACTGTACATAATTAAGATCTTATAGCTTTAGAATGTTTGGTTTGGCCTTATTTCCTATTTTTGTTTGATGAATGTCTTAGGGTAGGATCAAGTATTCGAAAGTCTATAGGGTCCAGCGTTATGTATGGTTAGCATACACGAGTGCTGCAGGGTTGGTGGAAGTTTCATGGATGGGTTGTTGGAAAGAGTTCGCCAGTTATGAGATATTTAGCCTTCTTTTAGGAGTGAGGATTGAGTGCATGCCATGCTTACGTATAGTTTTAGTGCGTTGTGATGATCCTTGAGACAAATATGGGTAGGTGTGGAAGGTAGTATGGGCCCGTACTACTGAAAGCACAAGACCCATATGCGTAGCAAGCAAGTCACAAACCCTAGGGTTTTGTTGGGGGTTGATTTCCATATTATCATATGGAATATCTGATATCTTCCTGGTATGTTTTTCAATAGGGTGGTTACTCGACAATTTGTGATTGGATCCGGGTCAGGATCAGGAGATGGTGGACAGGAGGCACCCCCAGTGCCCGAGACTATCAGCCAGATGAGGCCAGACGAGATGGACGCCAGGATCCGAGAAATCCTGCATGATAAGGTTGCTGCATTGTTCCGGGCTCAGTTACCGGAGATGTTCGGGTCTATCAAGACCTCCATGGTGGAGTATTTCGATGACCGCTATGCAACCCTCACTGAGACGGTTGTCGCAGCAGCCACAACGGCTGTAACAAAAGCAAGGATAGGAGCCAGTCGGGCTTTCCAGTATCGAGACTTTGATAACACGAAGCCCCTACTTTTAATGGGACTCAAGACCCCATCAAATCCATAAGGTGGCTATCTGATGTGGAAGGGTGTTTCTTCACGTGTTCATGTCCTACTGACCAGAAGGTCAGATGTGCCCTGAACCTGCTGAGGTCTAGGGCAAAGGACCGGTGGAGATTGATGAATGGAGCTTATTCAAATAATCAGAGAGTTGCAGTTACTTGGGAGCAGTTCCGGGATATGTTCTGCGCTCGCTACATTCCACGGGTCAAGCGGGAGCAGCTAGCTAAGGATTTTCTAGAGTTGAGAGAGGACAGTGAGACGGTGACGAAGATCACCCGCATGTTCAAGGAGAGGGTGATGTTCTGCCCGGAGTTTGCGTCTGAGCAGGCTCAGATGACACGTTATCTAAGCATGCTCAAGGCTGACATCCGTTAGTTTTTTGCTACTCAGCGGTGTGAGAACCTTCTAGAGCTACAGGAGGCCGCTAGGCGGCGTGAGTCGGAGATTGAGTTGTAGTTAAGGGAGCAGCGGAGGGCCCTAACACAATCACAGTCGGCGCCGAAGTGGTCTAAGACCGCTGATTCTAGAGCAGGGGACAGCAGGGCCACACTTGTGGCAAGTGCTGGAAGGGTCATTCAGGGGTTTGTAGATCGGGTAGCGGATGCCGCAAATGTGGCCAGGAGGGGCATTTTACAAGGGATTGTCGCCAGACGACCCCGATTTAGGATATGAGGATTTGCTACCACTGTCATCAGGTTGATCACATGAAAACCAACTATCTGCAGCTCGTTGCTATGCCGGCGCAGGTTCCAGCGCCGGCTACACTGAGGATTACTGACAGGAGGCAGGGCAGAGCGGAGCCCCCAAGGGCTCAGGGATGCGTCTTCCAGCTTACAGCCGAGGAGGCCAGAGTAGCACCAGATGTGGTTGCTGGTATGTTTCTATCATTTATCTTACTGATTATATATGTTTTATCCTTATATGTTGTACCTGTGATTAGGTACGTTTTTAGTGAACTCCTTACCTGCTTTGGTACTGTTTGACTCGGGGGTGAGTCGGTCATTTGTTTCTCAGACTTTCAGTAGGGAGTTTGGGTTGCTAGTGGGAGAGTTAGAGTGTTCGTTGTGAGTCTCCATCGCCAAAGAACATGGGATTTCCGCTTCATCGGTCTATCGGGGTTATGTATTGGAGATTTTCGGAGTATCTTTTTCGATAGACCTGATTTCGATTCCCATGGGGGATGTATGTGTGAATGTGGGTATGGACTGGCTTAGTTGCTTTGGAGCTATGATCGATTGCGAGGGTCAACGAGTAATGCTTCAAACCCCGGGTGGAGGAGAACTGATTGTCTATGGCGAGGGTACTAGACTGGGATCAGGATTTTATTCAGCTGCCAAGGCTCGAAGGTACATTTAGCACATGTATGTGGGTTATCTAGCGTATGTGGTGGATACGCAGGTCAGAGATCAGGTTTCAGTATCAGAGGTTCCAGTGGTCAGGAGTTTGCTGACGTATTTCCAGAAGAGTTTCCCGGAGTGCCTCCGACGAGGTAGGTCGAGTTTAGGATCGACCTAGTGCCAGGTGTGACCCCTATCACCAAGGCGTCGTACCAGTTGACACCACCAGAGATGCAGGAGCTGTCATCACAGCTGCAGGAACTGCTGGGCATGCAGTTCATTCGTCCGAGCAGTTCCCTATAGGGAGCGTCGATACTCTTCGTCATGAAGAAGGATGGTTCGCACCGAATGTGCATTGATTACCGGGAGTTGAACAAGCTAACGGTGAAAAACTGTTATCCACTCCTGAGGATAGATGATCTCTTCGATCAGTTGCAGGGAGCATCTTGGTTCTCCAAGATAGACCTGAGGTCCGGGTACCATCAGGTCAGGGTTAGAGAGGAGGATGTGGAGAAGACCGTGTTCCAGACTCGTTATGGACATTACAATTTCGTGGTGATGCCGTTTGGGCTCACCAACGCCCCAACAGTATTCATGGACTTGATGAATCAGGTCTGCAAACCGATGCTCGACCACTCGGTCATCGTTATGTATGGTTACCTTTATGTGGTCCGCTATAGGGTCCAACGTTATGTATGGTTACCTTTATGTGGTCCGCTGTACCATATACATGGACCACAAGAGCCTGAGACACATCATGGATCAGCCGAACCTGAACATGAGGTAGCGTAGGTGGCTAGATGTAGTCAAGGACTACGATTGTGAGATCCTTTACCATCCAGGTAAAGAGAACGTGGTGGCGGACGCTCTGAGCCGCAAGTCAGCTGGATCTTCCACACCAACGACATGTATGAGGATATCGGTGGATTCTCCACTCGTGAGTTTGATTAGAGAGGCTCAGGATGAGGGTATGCGACCAGAGAACTGGAAGCTGGAGAGGATCAGGGGCGAGAATCCCCGATTTATACAATATAGCCGGGGATTTTTGACCCGATGTGGTCGGGTATGGGTTTCGATGTATGGAGGAGTCAGACAAAAAGTTATGGAGGAGGCTCATAAGTCTCACTTCTCTATTCACCCAAGAGCCACCGAGATGTACCAAAATTTGAGTTTGAGCTATTGGTGGCCGTGCATGAAGCGAGAAATCACTTGGTATGTCGAGAGGTGCTTGACCTGCAGGATGGTCATGGCCGAGCATCAGAGGCCGCATGGCAAGCTGTAGCATCTAGAGATTCCCATGTGGAAATGGGAACAGATCACGATGGAATTCATTACCAAGTTGCAGAAGACGACGAAGGGATTTGATGCGATATGGGTTATCGTGGATTGATTGACCAAGAGTGTCCATTTCTTGGCCATACGTGAGAGTTCGTCAGCCGAGAAGTTGGCCGACGTGTACGTCCGTGAAATCGTTGCTCGCCATGGAGTTCCGGTCTCTATTGTTTTTCGACAGAGATGCTAGATTCACTTCCCGCTTCTAGCAGAACTTCCATGAGGAGCTGGGCACGCGACTATATTTTAGCACAACTTATCATCCGCAGACCGATAGTCAGAGTGAGCGGACTATACAGACCCTAGAGGACATGTTGAGGGCTTGTGTCATCAACTTTGGTGGGAGTTGGGATTCCCACCTACCCCTTGCAGAGTTCGCCTACAACAACATCTATCATTCCAGCATTGGCGCCCCACCTTTTGAGCTGTTCTACGGGGGAAGATGTCGCACCCGATCTATTGGGGTAAGGTTGGTCACAGAGTGATGGTACGGACAGAGGTAGTTTTGCAAACTACTAAGAAGATTCAACAGAGTAGACAGCGACTGCAGACCGCTCAGAGTCGGCAAAGGAGTTACGCCGACAGACGCCGATCTGAGTTACAGTTCCAGGTAGGTGACATGGTATTACTGAAGGTTTCACCCTGTAAGGGTGTGATTCACTTTAGAAAAAGGGTAAAGTTAGGTCCCCGATACATTGGACCATTTCAGGTTATTGCTAGGGTTGGCAAGGTTGCATACAGACTGGATCTTCTGGAGGAGCTCCGTCAGATACACAACACTTTCCACGTTTCCCAGTTGTGGAAGTGTATATTGGATGAGGATGCGGTAGTGTCGTTGGATGACGCTGATGGGTTTTGGTCATAAGAACATCCTATGTGCTCATACAAACCCTAATGCTTGGATCTAGGTTTCTCTATTGTACATGCAAGTTATCCAAGACTATAAACCCTAGATCTAGAATATGATAATCAATATAACATATAATTAGGGTTTAGATCATACCTTGATTGTTATGTAGCAATAACAATCCCAAATCCTTCTTGTATTAACTTTAGAAAGCTTAGAGTCACAAATGTCACTCCTCTAATGGTTCACAAACACCAAGAGCAAGAGGATGAAGAAGAGAGAGGATGGAGGCTGCCCTAAAACGTGTGAAACCCTTGAAGTATGCTTAGCCACGTTTTTGGGTCATAAGGGATATATATATATATATATATATTAATATATATATATATATAGGTGGCTATTAGGGTTATCTAACAAGGAAACCCTAATTTGGATGCTTAAGCCCTAAGCAACCCATGGATCCCTTTCCTTAAGGCCTTGGACGATTTCCTCATGGGTTTCCCATAGAATTCGTCCACTCCTTAATATAAGGCAATCCATGGCCCAAATTGCAATTATCTTATAACTACAATTCCAGTCCCTTAAGTTTAATTAATCTCTTTTAGTCACAAAAACTAATTACCAATTAATTCTTGACTAATATTAATTAAACAATATGATTTCTCCTTTAATATATTATTCTCATAATATATTAATAAATCATATTTAATCCTTTCTCTCCATAATTCATCCTATCAAGTTGCTTTGGTGAAGGCAACCCAAAAGGACCATGCACCATCGGGTCAAGTACATACCAAAATAGTTATGGACTTAGACACTAATCCAACAGTCTCCCACTTGGATAAGTCTAATAACTATTATGCGTATGACTTTAGATCCTGATATGCAATCGTAGCTTTCCAAAGCCGCTGTCAACTCTGATCTTATCAGATATGCGTGTCCTTAAGATAAGGGATCATATATTCCTCCATTCTAGATATCGTATGAGACATGATTTCTAATCATTCTCTTTGTACTATTTATAGACTTCTGATTCATGACGACTGACTAATTGAACAAATCAAATTAGCCCTAGCCCGGCCGAGCATTTACGTTTGTCATCACTAAATCATCGAGGGGCCCAAAGATATCGCTTTTATCCTTCATTGGATAAAAGGAACGGATAAACTTTGATTCAATGCTCGCTTGCACTCACTCACCGAATCACACACAACAATATGTTTTATGACACCAAGTTACTAGTGCGTTTTCATATTATCAATGTGCAACCGATTTGCAAGATACAACTCACACATCTCGGTTTCAAGAATATAAGATGTTATTTTCTCACCAATCACTCATGATACAATTCATGGAGTGATCCAAGTGAGCGTGGGTTTAATCCAATGCTCAAATCATATTCATAAGCACTCATGAACGTTGCGGCAAACATTTGCTCATGTCTAATGCTCTTTAGACAATCCACACACCAATTCACAACAGTCTTCATTCATACCTACTTCCAACATATGAACGACTGTGGCCCGTTCGAATAATTTGACTGTTCTAAACCAATTAAATTATTCAGGAAGTCAAAACATGCAAAGTGAAACACAAGAATAATACTAATCCCATATGGCCTCAAACCTTTGAGCATAAATAAAACACCTTTTATTTATCACCATATCTATTACTCATTATTTGTTGTTTCGGGTAATCAACTTCTTACTTGAATTATTACACTTGTCCTATGCTCTTAGCATGCACACAACGTTTACCTATGGTTCTTACTTTGTGAAATAGATCAAATTGAACACATTTCCAATCATTCTCATTTCACAACTCCTAATCCTTTTTCATAAGTGAAAGAATATCAAATTCCTGCCACTTATGGAATATGTTAGATTCTAACATTTTATGCAATGATCCTTTCGTAATGTCACTGCACCAAAGTCACAAAGACTATTGCCAATGAAATTACAAAGTCCTCTATCGAAAATTGTTACAATACAATTCCTTAGATATGATGTCTCTCACTCAAAGTACATTCCTTTGAACATCCTTTTGCATAAAAGTTTCTAATCTAGTCATAGATTTTCAATATTCAATTCCCAATATGGAAACGTTTCCATATTTTCCATATGACAACTCATTCTTAATAGAATCTTATCTATTCATAATAATGTCGATATGATCCATCCAATATGGAAACATTTCCATATTTTCCAATACTATACTTCCAACTACTCACAAGCGACCAATCCTCGGCGAACTTTGGATTTTCCTTTGATAGTTGTTTAATTATCTTAGTCAAAACCGATTCTTGTCCTTTTTCCCTTTAAATGCGCTAGACATTTGGAAAATTTTAGAATGGTCAAATATTATAGCCTATGCAATCGATCCTATACCCGAAGCGTATGGGACACAATGCATAAAGATTTGATACTTCATCAATCTTCTGCCATAATATTTTATTTGCTATGTTCTCAAAATTCGAATTGTGAAGAGGAATGCCGTAATCATAATCGAAATTTTAAGAACACACTATGTACCTTTGACTAAATTTATTAACATTCCACAACCTAAGCCTTTAGATTTGAAATGAAACATAATATTCTCTCCTTTAATTATAGCAAAACAACTTTACAACACTTACGACTTTGCAAGGTATAACTCTTGTTTTTCTATAATTAATATTGCTAACTTGCAATACTTGCCATAATAATCATACAATCATAACATTTATGCTCCCACTATCATGATGATTATTATAAACATAACGCTTATGCTCCCACTAGCTTTGACATGTATTCAGAAACCAGCTTAACTTCCAGAAAAACAATACTCATTGAATTTCTTAAGTTCTTGTTTCTAATACCTAATACTTTGATAATCCTTTATCTAAGCTTATACACCTTTCCCTTAGATAGCTCATATGTGTGTCTAAACAATTAAGACTAATTGTCAAATCTCACAATTCAAATTATGGAGAGGGATACCGTAACCATAATCGAATTCAAGAATACAATTTCACAATTACTATATTCTAAAAAATCTTTCTTAGTGAAAGTATTTCCTCACAGTCATTTTCATGAAGGAGGAAATCTTATGACACTTAGATTTTAATGGTGTATTTGTTCCTATCCATGTGAATTTGTCAAAACCAAAGTTTACGACAGATTCAAACTCATATGGATCGAACTTTCTTAATCTCGATTTCTTGCCTTATGGTAGCACAGCTGCCCACCATGTCTTCCAAGTAGTTAAGCAGCTCACCCTTTCCTATCAATGTACCTTTCATTAATTAAGGTGTCTTGCCTTTTATGCGTTCGAAATGAGAACTCATAGGACTCACACGCATAATTAACTCAATTGGAACAACATAGAAACAAAATAATGTCAACACGATAGGTTGTAAACCTCAACTCGTGTGCTAGTGATGATCGATAAGGTTTATTTGATTTGTTCTTGAAACCTTTCAAGTCCATTAAGACTCCCACTGACTACTTGACATATAAGATTCTCTTGTCAATAAACATTTCTTGACAACCAAATATTCGAGAGTTAGTGTAGTTTTTATCAAAAACACTTCATAAATTGGTCCTAGTTGGTCTTTGTCTTATCCAAGACATCACAACTTTTCCACATTTGATGAATTCTATAAACCTTCTTAATACTTATCACTCAATGTCGCAATCTTAACTCTAAGACTTGTTTTGGAACGAAGTATGATTGACCTCTTGATTTAACCATTTCTTCAATTCTTGATTCCTCTTCTTAAACATACAATTGTACTAAGACTCACTTAGAGGATCAATTGAGATATGGTTCTTAATCATTAAGACCTATCATAAAGCATAAAAGCTACTCTCCCTTCTTCTTAGTATGGAGAAACTTTTATCTTTCTGCCTACATGATTCTTCTTATTCGTTTTGCTATTGATTTAAACCTTTTTAATCAATTCCGAATTACACTTAATCTTATAAGTATAATCATATTTACTAAACTTTTAGTAAACCATGACGAATATCTTGTTACTCTTATGGTGGACTTTGACCAACACACAACTTTGTGTACTCGATCTCCTAGTCCTTCACTTGACACTTTGTTAATGAATTAGTCTAATTTCCAAATATGAAATTTCTCATTCATCGTGCAACCAAGTTGCATGATTCCAAGTTTCTGTCCAATTGAAACTTGGGTGATGAGAAACTTTCCTTATTCGGTAAATTCTTCGACATTTCCACAAATAACATAATAAGAACCAAATCCATTATTGCTAATAATAGAAACATTCAAACATCAATTTTTCATATACGCCATTGCAAGGATAAATAATATAAAATCAAAATTTATTTTATTGCAGAAAAAATTTGTTCTTACAATGCAATTCATTGAAAAACAATGCTAATACATATTTCTTAGCAATCTAATTCTAACTCTAAGTAGTAGCTCAAGAATCTAATCTTCGAGAAATGCGATTGAAATCCATTCCTTGACGGTTAGATTCTGCTCACTTCTTCCCTTAAGTTTCCTTTCTTTTCTTCGATCCTACAAAACATCAATTGTAATCTTATCACATTATGTATTAAGAATCTAGAATAGAAGCTTAAAAGAGTTAGTTAATGGATTTTACCTATATTAGAGCCATACGTTTCGACTCTCCCATCTCTTAGATCTCTTAGGTAAATGGGGCAGCTTCGTCTCCAATGCCCTTTCTCTTGGCAATAAAAGCAAATTGACTCTTTTGGAACATGACATGGAACTACTTCAGACATTGCCTTTCTCTTATGGTCAAACTTTTCGATAATAGCATGTCTTTCGTTGCCATTGTCTATATCCATAGAGGTCTTGAAGGCAGATTCACCATCAACTTTGCTCTTCTATTGCGCCAAACCATTGCTGATTCAGCAACAATAAGCATATAAGTGAGATCTATAAGGGTCACGTCGCGGTTCATCATATAGTACTCTCTTACGAACTCACTATATGAGTTAGGAAGTGACTGAAGAACCCAATCAACAGCCATTTCCTCACAGGCAACGGATCCCAACATTCTTAACCTATCAATGTGTGACTTCATCCCTAGGAAGTGTGCACACACCGACTTTCCTTCTTTTGTTTACTTGCCAAAGGGCTTGAGTGATCTTGAACTTTTCAAGCCTTTGAACTTGTGGGTTAAGGAGAATAATTGGAGGAGGTGGAGGAAGTGAAGCATGATTTTTTGTTCCTCGATCGAATCGTGGAATACTTCCTTTCATGTGGAATGCTTGTTCCACGGGATTTGGGAAGACCATAGTTGTCGAACTTTGACATCTACAAAACGGGAGAAAACGAATTCAAGTTAGTTGATTGATTGAGTCCTTAGTAAATCACCCAAATGAGATACTAAGGCTAGGACCCAACACAATATTCTACAACTCGGGAGAGGGATGCCGTAACCCAAATTGTAGAACATTTGAAGGTAAGTGAATGACGATTCACTAATTTCCACCATGAAAAACGAAAAAGAAATTTAAGTTTTAAATCTATGAAAACTCCTAAATACTATGAGATTCATTGAACATTTCAATGGCATGTTTAAATCTCGATATGCCCTTCTTTTTTGTGACTGGGATGCCGAGGATCACAAAGCGGGTGTGAATAACCATGCAAACTTACATGGTGCCCTCACATGTTACAGTCACCTATTCGATGTGCCGGTAAACCACACACGCTCCACCGAACTATGGCAAATATTGAGTCACCCTTTGCTACCTTTGCTTAGAACCATTTAGTGTGCCGGTAAACCAAACACGCGCCACTAACGTCTTCACAAGGGTACAACGTGTAGTTTCATGGAATTGCATCAATTCACTTTTGCCTAAGTAACTAAGATTGAGAATTTTATGAAAACATTTAGTTACTTTAATAGTTCATTATACTTATAATGGAAGGTTTCGTCCTATCCTACCCGTTCGGCTAACGACCCTCCACTAGTCAAGAGTGCGGTGGGTAAGAGTGGATACCCATTCAATCGCCATTTTATAGGCAATTTCCTTAAACACCCTTATAGACCAGCTTCGTGAATGAGGCCTACTAACGGTAGGACTGACTTTTACTCATACATATATATAATGTTAGACTTTTAATGTTATATATAGTATAGGGTGTATTTTACACTTTCAAAATACTAGGTGGTCAAATTTAATAATTATACCTTTAATTCAATTAAATTGTAAACCAAAACTTTCATGGATTTATTAAACCTCTTTTAATTATACACCTTAATTAATTAATAAAACCATAAGGGTGTGATTTGAACTTTTTCAAAACAATACTAGGGTTTTAGAATTTAACATTCCTAATTAAACTTTTAATCAACTTTTAAATTCCAAAAACTTGAGGGCAAGTTTTGAAACATTTCAAAACATTAGGGTTTAGAATTTAAATACACATCAAAATTAAACAATTAATCAAAATTTAAATTCCAAAACTTGAGGGCATATTTTGAAACCTTTTTCAAAACATTAGGGTTTCAACTATTTAAATTTCAAAACAACAAAACTTTTGAGGTCAAATTTAAACTATAAAACTTAAAGGGGAAAATATGAAACATTTCATAACACAAGGATCAATTAACAAATAATCTAAATTAACAATTAATCACATAATTATCCATATTTGATTTATTTAATGATTTCTTGCAAAACAATTTACCAATTTAATCAATATAATTAATCAATTATCACATAAGGAAACAAATATTTTATTAATTGATAAATATCTTCAATTAGATCAAGAATATAGTCATATATATATCAAAAAATCGGATTTATATTGATCTAATATGATAAGGCAAGTATCCTCAAGCAAAAACAGCAAGAAATCTCGGTTTTCCCTCATTCTGACCAGCCGACTCGTTGAGTCAGGCATGGACTCGTCGAGTCAGCATGGACTCGGCGAGTTCAGCAAGCAGAACCACAAAAAACGAATTTTTTCAACATACAAGGAATCAATACAATAGAAACCAATCTAGGCTCTGATACCACTGATGGGTTTTGGTCATAAGAACATCCTATGTGCTCATACAAACCCTAATGCTTGGATCTAGGTTTCTCTATTGTACATGCAAGTTATCCAAGACTATAAACCCTAGATCTAGAATATGATAATCAATATAACATATAATTAGGGTTTAGATCATACCTTGATTGTTATGTAGCAATAACAATCCCAAATCCTTCTTGTATTGACTTTAGAAAGCTTAGAGTCACAAATGTCACTCCTCTAATGGTTCACAAACACCAAGAGCAAGAGGATGAAGAAGAGAGAGGATGGAGGCTGCCCTAAAACGTGTGAAACCCTTGAAGTATGCTTAGCCACGTTTTTGGGTCATAAGGGATATATATATATATATATATATATATATATATATATATATATATATATATATATAGGTGGCTATTAGGGTTATCTAACAAGGAAACCCTAATTTGGATGCTTAAGCCCTAAGCAACCCATGGATCCCTTTCCTTAAGGCCTTGGACGATTTCCTCATGGGTTTCCCATAGAATTCGTCCACTCCTTAATATAAGGCAATCCATGGCCCAAATTGCAATTATCTTATAACTACAATTCCAATCCCTTAAGTTTAATTAATCTCTTTTAGTCACAAAAACTAATTACCAATTAATTCTTGACTAATATTAATTAAACAATATGATTTCTCCTTTAATATATTATTCTCATAATATATTAATAAATCATATTTAATCCTTTCTCTCCATAATTCATCCTATCAAGTTGCTTTGGTGAAGGCAACCCAAAAGGACCATGCACCATCGGGTCAAGTACATACCAAAATAGTTATGGACTTAGACACTAATCCAACAGTTCAGGTTAATGAGCGCCTGAACTATGTGAAGCACCCTTGGCTATTTTGGAAAGGAAGGTAAAGGTTATGCGCAACAAGGAGATACCTCTGGTAAAGGTGCAGTGGCGACATCGAAAAGGATTTGAGTGGACATGGGAGCCAGAGTCAGAAATGTGGGAGCATTACCCGGATCTGTTTACCAACGCAGACTTCGAGGACGAAGTCTAGGTCAAGTGGGGGAGAACTGTAACATTCCGAGATTTTGCAGGTATTTCCGAATCCTCTCTTCTATTATTATTATTATTTTGTCATTTGTAGTCCATGGGGTTAGAAGAGTCGACCCATGAGAAGCCTAAGGGCTAAAGTTGCAACTTTGAGAAAAAGGCTAATACGCTATGCGTACTAGGCGCACCTTAGTATGCTGGGCGTACACTTGTGTATGCTAAGCGTACTCATGTTAGGAGGAAACCCTAATATTTAGGGTTTGAGTGCTATGTAAATATCCTTATGAGCTCATAACCCTCCCTTACCTCAGCCTCCACAGTGTAGAGCTGTTTTCCCCAAACCCTAATCCTTTCCTTGAGTGTGTGAGCTTATAGAGTGTGTTTTGAGTAGTTGGAGAAGAAGGTGTTGCATCAAGAAGTTGGAAAAGGAGAACAATCTTGTAGATCTGAATTTGTTTGGTGCTTTAAAAGCTCCTGAAGGTAAAAAGCTTCAAACTTTATGCTTGTAGGATATAGAGCTTGCCATTCTAGCTTTATGAAACCATTTCTTGTCCCAAAAGTCCCAAGTTGGTGCATGATATGATTTGGACGAGGTGAGCTGTCGTTTCAGACCCTTGAAGAGGTCCTAAGTGATAAAAATGATGTCCCAATAGCTAAATGTGTCTAATGCATGGAGTAGGAAGGTCTTAATGGATTAAGACCATGTGTTGGGAACTTTCTGGACGTCCAAAGTGTTAAAGTTTGAGACTTTTTGATTCTTAGGCATATTTGGTCAATGGAATTTGAAGTTTGGACTTAAGTGCTTAAGCCATTAAGCACTTATTAGGGTTTTGGAAAAACCCTGTGTACGTCCCACGTAAATTCTGTACGCCCAGCGTACTGGGTCAACCACCCCGATGGTGGTCAACGTCAGGCAAGAGTACGCCCAACGTACGTACTCTGTTGGGCTTTTAACAAATTGGGCTTCAGGATTGGGCCGTTTTTGGACTAGTGGGACTTGGGCCTTGATGGGCTCCCTGGATAAGGGTATTTTGGGCCATTTTTATGTAGTAAGTCTTTGAAAGAGGCCCAATTAGGAAGTTGGGCCCAATTTGGAAAATTGGACCAATGATGGGCCTTATATATGTGGGCTTATGGATCATGGATTTGGCATTAGGCCTTGGCCCAAACTAGGGAAAAGGCAAAATGGACTATGAATAGTTGTTGAACTCTTGGTTAAGATTGATATTCCCATTTATTGACTTAATATTCGTTATTTGGATAGTTCGAAATTTTTGGTGAGACAATGATTTGGGAGTTCGATTCTTCAGTTCAGATCGACATTTCAAGGTGAGTCCTCCTCACTATATCAACAGGGTCTAAAGCACCAATGTCGACCCTTTTCGGATTTAGATCCGGGTTTATTACATGTTATGCTTTATGATATATATCCTGGTTATAGGATGGTTTCTATGTTAGTGACCGGTTAGATCAGTATCCTGGTTATAGTATGGTTGCCATGATTAGTGATCTGTTAGATCTACATTTTACTTGTTTATATGTATGTGCACATGTTTGTTGGTTTGGAGAAAGGGTTAAGGCGGGTCATGTTGTGTAAAGTAGGCCAAGACACCCTAGGCGGACCGTGTAAACTACAGGCCTAGGCTGGGCAAATCTAGTCATGCCGAAGGTCCATTGAGCGGTTCGGATAGGCAGAAGACCCCGAGGAGGGCGGTCCAAACATGTCGAGGGTTGGAGAGTGGTCCAGATAGAGTGAAGACCGGGAGTGGGTCCAGTCAGACTAATGGCTCATTATGCATGTTGTTTGCTTATATGTTAATATGATATGATTATATCTGTATGACGTTGGTATTTTGTGGGTAACTCACTAAGCCTTCGAGCTTACATTTATCGATTATTGTTTCAGATACTTCTGATGATCGTGGGAAGGCGAAGGTGTGGTTGTACAACTCCTCATATTTCATGTTTTTATGATTTGATTATGGGATACTATGACATTATACTATTTTGGAAACATGTTTTGTAATAATCTTGGTTTTTAAATTGTTTTAAAAAGTGTAAATTTGGCATGATTTTAATGGATGTTACAAAATTAACAAAAAAAAATGATAAAAATTTACTTTTTATAATAAACCTTTTTTCTTCAAAATAAATATTTTAAAATAAATTAAAATATTAAGTATAATTATAATGATAAACATAAAAGATGCATCAAAAAATAGTTTTAAAATTCTTTAAAAATAATAAATGTATAAATAAAATGTTAGATATAGAACCTACATCAAAATTTCAAATTAACACACAACCTATAAATATATTTCATTAAAATAATATCACATAAAATATGTCTATCTAAATTGAGTTTAATTTTATTTTTTATGGGTAACGGCTATTGAGATGATACAACTATAATATTTATGTATTTTACCATTTATTTAAAATATTTCGAATATTTTATAATAAATTAGTGTAATAATTATTAATTTAAAGGTACTAACAAAAATATATATACTTTAATAATATATATTTGTATATATTTAATTATAACTGTAACATCCATAAAATTCATGAAAAAATTAAACTATTATAACAACCCAAAAATCATCATTATTTACAAATATTTTTCCAAAGACATGTCAATATTAGATTAATCCCAAAATCATGAAACAAAACAAGAGGATGTGCACGATTACGCCTTCACCTTCCCGCGATCCTCTGAGATACCTAAAACATAATCCAAAACTGTAAGCCCAAAGCTTAGTGAGTTCCCCCAAAATACCAATACACAAGAAAATAGCACAAACATAATAACAATATACGATGGGTCCACAGCTAACAAATTGGATTACCCCTGAGCTCACAGCACAAGTCTGGCTTGCCCCTTGGGACCACAACTTATGTCTGGCTTGCTCCCCGCCTGACCAGTCCTCTGACTGAATACCGCTAAGCCCTCGGTATGAGTCTGGTATGCCCTTCCCGTTCCTCAACTCATATCTGGAATGCTCATGTGCCCTCAATATGAGTCTGGCATGCCCTCCCTAGCCCTCAGCTCAGAATTGGTATGCTCCAGGGTTTGTTGGCTACAACACGGAGCAGTACAACTTCAACCCAATTAAATGAATAAATAGATAAAGTTGATGAATAAATAGATAAAGTTGATGAATGGATAGTAGCCCTAAAATCAATAATTATATAGCGAGGTGTGATTTCGAGAAGCTGATTGTCACAGTTTCAGTGGTCAGGGGTTAAAAGTGTAATTCCGGATTAGTTGTAAAGAATTTTGAAGGCCGAGGGTTGTTTAGTAAATTATGGATTTAATTTGAAAGGAACTTTTGAAGCACGGGCCAAAAAGGTAAATTTTGGATTTTAATTTGAAAAAGAATTGGCCAGGAGGGCTGGTTGTGACAAAAGTGTATGGAAGTTTGGTATATACATGAGACTTGAACCCGACGGCTTATACCCTCTCGTATGAAGGTTCAGCAGCGAATACCCTAACCCTAATATGGAGAGCTGCAACCGCCATCTTCATTCCTTCCTTCTTCTTCTTCTACCGGCGGCCGCCAAGAGTGTTGGAGTCGGAGGAACCGCCACCACCAGTTACGGTATTCTTCCGATCAGTTGAGCCACCGAGTGAGTAGAGCACTATCATTGTTGTTTTGCTGCCGACGGATGCGCGAGTCAAGGCCGACGTCGGGGGCCGCTGTTCCCGTACGTTCTCTAGTATTGGTAAACCTTTCCCTTTCTCTCTCGTTCTCCTTCCTTTTTCCCTCATGAGCGTCGCCATCTCCGCCCGATGGCTATCGCGTCCCGAGATACCCCTTTCCGGGTCACCGTAAGCCACCTGATGTGTGGCGGTGCAGTGTGTGTTCAAATCTCAGCCAATGTCGTTTTTGTGCGCGTTTCAGTGGTCGCCGGAGCGATGTGTGGGTGAAGGGTTGGCTTGAGAAGACAAGAGGACCACCATGGCAGCCAGCCATGGTGGCTGTTGCCGGGAGCTGCTGCCAAACGCCATTGCCACCCCAAGACCATCGATGTTATCGCCGAGCGCCACCAGGTGGTGGCTGTGTTACTTTCCGAACTTAGGGGTGGGTGTGTGTTATTTCAGCGACTAATGATTGGTTTTTGCTGGCCGGATAAATCAAGAAAGCCACCATCACCACTGTGAGGTGGTGGCTACCGCTAAGCACCGCCGCCGGCCACCATGGTGTGGCTATGTGTGTGTTAATTAGTGTGTGGATTATTTTGGATAAAGCATTGTAATTGTTGATGGGTTTTGAGAATTCTAACACTTCCTAAGTGTACATGCAACCCTAATAACCTTGGATCTATGTTTGTCTAATTATCATGCAAAGTTGATTTCCAAGGCTATGATCCTATCTAGCATACATGGAGAGCAATTTTAACTTGAATAAAAGATAGAACTACATACCTTGTTGTTGATTTTGATCCTTGAAACCTTGTGAGCCTAGCACCCCAAGTGTGATGCCTCAAATGCTTCACACAACACCAAATGCTATGGAGTAAACTTAGAGAGAAAGAATAACACTCTAAAAATCGACTCTAGCCCTCTTGTTTCTTGTCTAACCGATTTTGGGAGAACACATGAGCTTTATATAGTGTTGACACATCTAGGGTTACACCATGTAAACCCTAATGTGTCATGACTCTTCATTTCCATGACCCATGGGTTTGTAACTCCCATGGAGTCTACATGGAGCATCCAATGGGTTTAACCCAACTTAACTATCCATGGAGCCTCTTAGCCCACTATATAAGTTATGGATGATTTACATAATCAACCCATATATTTAATTAGTTATCTTTTGATCATTTAATTAATACCAAGATTAATTCTTGATCAAACTAATTAAATAATATTATTAATATATTAGAACTTATAATATATTAATAACCACAAGTGTTATTTCTCTCATTTAGTCTATCCAATTGCATGGTGCCATGCAACCCAAATGGACCATGCCGGGTCGGGTCATGTACATACCAGAAATAGTTATGGACTTAGACACCTTATCCAATAATTGTATGTTCCAAAAGATCAATGAAAAGAAGCTCAAACCACCACCGTAAGGTGGTGGTCGCCGCCGAAAGCCGCCATTGACCACTACCCAAGGTGGTAGTAGGTGGTGCCCCACTAGCAAACCCTAATGGGCTTAGAGATTGGTTTTGGGCCTATTGGGCCATATTTGGGTGGAAAACCCTAATTATGAGTATTGGGCCTTAGACTTATTGGACCCACTTTTGGGCCGTTGAGATTGGATTGAATATTAAGCCCAATTATTCCATGTCATTTATCTAGCAGAGTAAAGGAATTAATGGATTAAGTCCTTAATGGGCTAAGTGAGAAAACCCTAATTTTGAGAACTTATCAGGACACACACACACGAGAATTATTTAATAAGTAAAATATTAAATAATAAATATTAGCAAAAATTAATCTAAGCAATAATGGACTTAATGGATTAAGTCCTTAGTAGATTAAGTCCTTAGTGGGTTAAGCCCTTAATGGGTTAAGTAAGAAACACTTAACCCTAATCGTCATTTTATGTGAAACCCTAATTTCACTTGGGCTTTGTGTTGGGCCATCCAAGAATAATTAAATGGACTAGAGTAATTAGTTGGGCTTTAGGGTAAGGCCCATATGAAGGGTTGGGCCCAATTTGGAAAATTGGGCCACATGTTGGGCGTTGATCCATAGTTGACTTTGGGCCTATGGATTGGGCCTTGGGCTTGGGTAAGCCAAGCTAGGGGTAATGTGGTAATTACCCAAAGTATGTATTTATAGTTATGTGTTAGAACCCAATTATTAATTGGGTGTTATTTTGGTGTTAACAGTTCGGGAATCTGTCATCCAGCAGCTAGGGTTGAGTCTGCGGGACTTCAACAGTATGAGATTGTGTCTACGGGACTTCAGCAGTGTGAGGTGAGTTTCCTTCCAGTAGGAACGGTTCTACGGCCACAATGCCAGCCCGTTTAGTTAGTAGTAGTTCCAGACTACAGTTCGATGCAGTAGTTCATTATGCTTGGTGTCTTTGTGATACAGATGAGTTATGTGTTCCGGACTATGGTCCGATGCAGCATGCAGTATATGTGTTTATATTATATGCTATGATTATGTTATGCTATGTTCAGTTAGTTCTAGACCTCGGTCCGATGCAGTAGTTAGAGTGCTTGATGTCTTTGTGATTCAAGCATTTTTTGTGTTATGTGTTTCAGACTCTGTTCCGATGCAGTATGCATTATATGTATTCATGCTAGTTGATATGTTATGATATGCTATGTTCATTCAGTTTCCGAACTTCGTTCCGATGCAGGGGACGGGGTCCCAGTCAGTTCCTGACTTCGGTCCGATGCAGTTAGTTCCGGACTTCGGTCTGATGTAGTGGGCAAGGCCCAATATGTGTTTATATGTTATTGTATGGTATGTGGTAGTTTGGGGGAGCTCACTAAGCTTCGTGCTTACAGTTTCAGTTTTGGTTTCAGGTACTCAGTTTTCAAAAGAAGAGCTCGGGAAGATTGCAGTGCACACACCATTTGTTCAGCCTAGGACGTTTATACTCTGATATATTTGACAGTTGTTAACATATTTTGAGATACATTGTTTATGGTTCTTATATGACGTTTGATGAATATGGTTTTATTACTAATTTAAAATGAAATTTTCAGACTATGTTTTTGGGATGTTACACCTACAGATCTACCAGACTAGCATATCAAAAGTAGCATGCATATATACCCCATACTCATCATATCAACAATATTAGGTTATCAAACCAATGGGTCTGCCTTGTTGCCTTCGACCCAAAAGTATAGTGAGGAAAACTCACCTCACAAGCATCACATAACTGATAAGGCCCGACTCTGAAGCTCAGCTCTCAACTCAAATGCCTACAACCATCAAGTGACCAATTCCATCAAAAATCAATAATACCTAAAATACCCTTAAAAGTAAAACTTGGTCAACTCAAAGTCAACTGGTCAAAATCCATAAACCCACTGAGTCAACCCAGCCGAGTTAACTCGAAAATGGCTGAACCATGCGAGTGCGTGGGGCGTACTGCGGAGGTACGGTCAGCGTACGCAAGCCTCGCTTTGACTGCATTACGGGGACGTTGATCGAGTACGTGGTGTGTACTCCGTTCTATGCGGGGCGTACCCTTGCAGAGCCCAAAACTTCAATAAGTGCTTAATGGCTTAAGCACTTAAGCCCAAACTTCAGATCCATGGTCCTAATGCACCCCATAGTCATAAACTCTCCAACTTTATGACTTTAAACATCCAAAAAGTCCTTAATACATTGTCTTAATCCATTAAGACCATCTACAAGAAGCATGAAGCCAAACTAGCTAAAGGGACCTTATTTTTATGGCTTAGAACCCTTCCTAGGGTTTGAAAGGACAACCCAAAATGTCCAAAACCAAACATGCATAACATTGGGAATTTTGGGACAAGAAGAACATCATAAAGCTACCAAAATGAGATCTAAGCAAACAAAGCATAAAGGTAGCAACTTTGTACCTTCTGGAGCTTCCTAAGAAAATGATGATCCTGGATCCACAAGCTTGCTTCAACTTCTAATCTCCTTGATGCAACTCCTTCTTCCTTAAGCACACAAAGAACACACATATAGCTCAAAACACTCTCTTATGGGATTAGGGTTTCCAAAAAAATTGGAAGCTGAAAGGATGAGGCTAAATGATCCATAAAGGTGTTTAAATACCAGTTAAATCCTAAAAATTAGGGTTTTAATCGGACATAAGTACACCCAACGTACATATGTGTACGCCCGATGTACTATGGGGCACCCTAGTACGCTTAGCGTACTCACATGTACGCTCAATGTACAACTCATTCTCCAAAATTAGCATTTTTCCACTAAGGCTTCTTATGGCTACGTCTTTACAATCCAAGGACCAAAATGACATAATTTAAAACCAAAGGAAGGATTTTAAAATAACTAAAATCCAGGATATTACAATAACTAGGGGTGAAATTGGTACAATATCGAGTTTTTTTTTTCTCCTAACTGTATACCGCAACAACTATAGTTGGTAAAGGAATCTAACTACCAATACTATACCAACTAATTTAGCTACCAACAAATTTGGTTGATAAATATTGGTATTTGGTATATACCAAAAACTTTAACTAATATATGCCTATATGTGAATGTGAGTTGAATTTGTGAACATGTGGTCGTCGCTTCACTCGTTTGTGTTAGTATTCCTTTTCTTTTGGAAATGGCTAAAAGGATTAAAAAAGGCTAACCCTAACAAGTTGATTGAAGAGACAAATGGAAAAAGTATAATGAGAAGTTAGTATTCCCTTTACCATCATGTGTTAACCTAGTAATTATTTTTAGTATCACCTATCCTGTGTTGTTCAAAAAATAAGTATTAAGAAAATTGCCAATTAATGTGTTATTTTAGCAATTCCAAGACTTGTTAGTTGTTATTCTAATTAAAACATGAATATATGAGAATTGATATATTTTTTATATTTATTAATTGATATATATATATATATATATATATATATATATATATATATATATATATATATATATATATTAGTTGGTACGGTACATTCATGGTATTCAAAATTTTATATCGTTACCGTACCAAGACTACTTAATTGATATGGTATTACCGGTCAAATATATTCGCTACCAAACAAATTGGCTACAAATTTTATTAGTTTGGTTGGTAACACGTTGGTTGGTTCTCCATGGTACATATTTGTTAGCCCTAATTATAACTGCCCAACACGTGGAATATCGCCTATAAAAAGGTCATTTTCCTATCACCACATTTATTTGCAATCCCCAACTTTTTCAACTTCTATTTAATTAATACATTAAATTTATTATTATTCTAATTTTGATATTAATTGTTTATTTCAAACAATGTTTTTCTAAATAATCAAAAAGTTTATTATCTATATCTATATATCTATATCTATATGTATATCTATATCATACCATACTTATTATGGAGACATTTTTCCTATCACCTCATGCATTTGAAACCCCCACATAATTTTACAAGCATCTCATGCATTTAAAACACCCAAACCTTTTCACCTTCAAAGTAATTAATCACACATCATGGTGAATTTAGAGCATGATATAAAGGAACAATTTGTACTTATAAATATGTTCTATATATATATATACATATATATATATATATATATATATATATATTATAATAAAGACATTATTAGTCAAACCATATTCATTTGAAACATTCTATTTTGATGAATACCACTCAAAAATCTCTTAATAATGATTAACCATTGAAAGGTTTTATAACTTATATAATATGTTTAATAAGCAATTAACGGATAGTCTACTATAAAAATGTCAATCTCTTTGAGTAGACACACAAATACAAATCACATACAAAATTCACAAATAAAACAAGTTTAAAGGTTTTGTGTTGGTTTGAGGGCTTTGGACCATGTTTCGAGACATGTTATTATGTTAAAATTTTTAATTTGTAAGTTTGCTATATAGTAATTCTTTTTTTTTTCTTGGTTTTAGTATTCGTTTAAGACAATCATTGTATGTTGTGGTTGAAACTTTACTGCAAATTAAATTAGATTCATGTTATCAATCACATGTTAAGGAAAGTGATATAAATAATATTCAATTAAATGTTTTATAGATGTTTGTATGTTTGTGTTGCTTCAAAGCAATAATTAATTAAAATCATGGATATGCGATATTATCCATAGTATTCATGTAAGTCTCTTTTAAAATGTAAATTGTCTATCTTATCACTTTATATTTTAGTATATTTTTAACCTTTTAATTATAATAATAAGTTTCTTTTAAAAAATTTCTTTCATTTAATAATAATAATAATTGGTTTTAAAATTACTGAACAATAATTATCAATAATAAAACCAAATTATAAAAATCATGGATATGTCATATTATTCATACAAATCTCTTTTGAAATGCAAATTATCTATCTTTTTAGTTTATTATTTATTATATGTTTCACATTTTAATAGTAATATTAAGTGTTTCTTAAAAGTCTTCTTTGACTTATTATTAATAATAAGTGCTTTAAAACTAAAGAACAATAATTTTAAATGATAATAACATCAATTTATAAATTACATAATGTTAGCAACAAATAAATTGTATTTTAAATGAACATCATTATTGAAATTAGAAAATAATTGCATACGTAAAAATTTAAATTAATCAATCATAACAATTGTTAAAAATAATATTAAATAGATAATTATATTTGATTTTATTAATGAGGAAGGTGTGTTGATATCAATGAATAATATTATTCAAAATATTATATCAAAATTAATGTCAATAGCATAACCATTTTAAACATATATTTTAACAATATATTTTTAACCTACGTTGTGCAACACACAAGAATTTGTCTAGTATACTTATAAATGAGACATTTTTTCTTGCGCCATATGCATTTGAAAGCTCCAAAACTTTTCATCTTTATCTTATCTTTTCTTATCTTATCTTATCTTATCTTATAATCTTATAAAGCTAGCATTTTTCCTTTCACTACATTCATCTTAAACTCTCATGCATTTTTCCTTTTACCACATTCATTTGAAACTCTCATGACTTTTCAATTTCTTCTTAATAATGATTATAAGTTGGTTAATATGATTAAATAAATATCAAACATAAAGTGTAATCATATACAAACTAAATTTCAATATTAAAAGAATATTTTTACGTTTACTTATAAAGTTATGTTTTTTTAACTTTTAACATATTATACTTAATTTATTAGTTTTAATATATTGTTGGGTGCAAACCATTATCATTTTAAAGCTACAACTTTTGAACAATTTGTATAAAATACTTAAATTATAAATTTAAATATAAAATTACAGGATCAACTTAAATATAAATTTTAGTTTAACTTAAATAACCCAAATAATATTTTGTAAATAGTTAAAAATGAGAAATTGTAGTCTCTTTCTAATAATGATTATAAGTTGGCTAATAAGGTTAAATAAATATCAAACCTAAATTGTAATCGTAAATAAACTAAATTTCAATATTAAAATAACATCTTTACTTCTACTTATAAAGTTGTCTTTAATTTTTAACAGATTATACTTAATTTATTAAATTAAGATGTTTTTGTATGTAACAAAATACTTAAATTGTTAATTTAAATATAACATTATAATGTCAACTTAAATATAAATTTCAGTTCTACTTAAAAACCCAATGCATATTTTGTTAATAGTTAAAAGTGATAAATTGTAATGCTAAATGTAAAAACTGAATTATAATCTCAATTTAATTAAAATATTTCCTAAAGATATTTGTATAATCGTTAAAAGTTTAAAAATAAGTAGCTTAACATAACTTACAATAAAAATAGTTAAATATAACTATATATAAATGATTATATTGTTACCTTTAAAATCAAAAAACAATGTTTGATATTTTAAATAATTATAATGATAGAAATTAAAATAATAAACAAAAAATTTTTAAAAAATTAATTAACAATAACAACAACTATAAATAACATTAAACAATATATTATATTTAATTTTATTCATGAGTAATTCATAGGTTGAAGTCATTCGAACGGTTGAGATTATATAGTTATAATAGATGTATATATTATCATGTAATTCAAAATAATCAATATATTATATCAATTTAGTATACAAATTATTATATCAAATTTAACAACAACGTTATTGTTATATTTAAAGAAAACATATATTTAAAAAGATTTCAACTATATAGGTGTTTCTGCGCAACGCGCGGGCATTCGCCTACTATACTTATAAAGGAAGCATGTTTCCTTTCACCACATTCATTTGAAACTCCCATGATGCATTTTACTCAAACCACATTCATTTGAAACCTCTTATTTTAATAAATACCACTCAAAAGTCTCTTAATAATTATTAACCATTCAAAAGTTTTATAACTTATATAATATGTTTAATAAACAATTAATGGATACTCTACTATAAAAGACCAATCTCTTTGAGTAGACACACAAATCCAATCACATACAAAATTCATAAAGAAAACAAGTCTAAAGGAGTTTGTGTTGGTTTGAGGGCTTTTGACCATTATTCGAGCCATGTTATTATGTTTAAGTTTTTAATTTGTAAGTTTGTTATATATACTAATTCTTTTTTCTTTTTTTTTCTTGGTTTAATTATTCTTTTAAGACAATTATTGTATGTCGTGGTTGAAATTTTAATGTAAATTAGATTAGATTCATGTTATCCATCATATGTTATGGAATGTGATATAGATAATATTTAATTAAATATTTTATATATGTTTGTTTGTTTGTGTTACTTCAAAGCAATAATTAATTAAAAATCATGGATATGTCATATTTTTCCTTTCACCACATTCATTTGAAACTCCCATGATGCATTTTACTCAAACCATATTCATTTGAAACCTCTTATTTGAATGAATACCACTCAAAAGTCTTTAATAATTATTAACCATTCAAAGGTTTTATAACTTATATAATATGTTTAATAAGCAATTAATGGACAATCTACTATAAAAGGTCAATCTCTTTGAGCAGACACACAAATACCAATCACATACAAAATTAACAAGAAAACAAGTCTAAAGGTTTTTGTGTTGGTTTGAGGGCTTTGGACCATTTTTTTAGCCATGTTATTGTGTTAAAATTTTAATTTGTAAGTTTGTTATATACAAAAAAAATTTCTTGGTTAAAGTATTCTTGTAAGATATCATTGTATGTTGTGGTTGAAATGTTAATGTAAATTAGATTAGATTCATGTTATTGATCATATGTTATGGAATGTGATATAGATAATATTTAATTAAATATTGTATATATGTTTGTATGTTTGAGTTGATTCAAAGCAATAACTAATTAAAAATCATGGATATGTCATATTATCCATATTATCCATGTAAGTCTCTTTCAAAATGCAAACTGTCTATCTTATCACTTTATATTTTAGTATATGATTAACATTATAAGTATAATAATAAGTGCTTTTTAAAAGTTTTCTTTCACTTAATAATAATAATAATAATAATAATAATAATAATAATAAGTGGCTTTAAAATTAACGAACAATAGTTATAAATAATAAAATCAAATTATAAAAATCATGGATATGTCATATTATCCATGCAAGTCTCTTTTGAAATGCAAATTGTTAATCTTATCATTTTATTATTTAGTATATGTTTCATATTTTAATAATAATATTAAGTGTTTCTTAAAAGTCTTCTTTAACTTATTAATAATAATAAGTGGTTTAAAATTAATGAATAATAATTTTAAATGATAATAACATTTAATTATAAATTACATAACGTTAGCTACAAATAAATTGTATTTTAAATAAATATCATTGATTAAAACATAAAATAATTGCATAAGTAAATTTTAAATTAATCAATCATAACAATTGTTAAAAATAATAATAAATGGATAATTATATTTAATTCTATTAATGAGGAAGGTGTGTTGATGTCAATGATTATTATTGTTCAAAATAGTTGAGATTATATATATATATATATATATATATATATATATATATATATATATATATATATATTAGTGTAAAAATATTATGTCAAAGTTAATGTCAATAACATAACCATTATTAACATATATTTTTCAATATTCTAACAATATATTTTTAAGTTGCGCCGCACAACGCGCGGGAATTCGTCTAGTATCTTATAATAAAAGCATTTTTACTCAAACCATATTCATTTGAAACCTCCTATTTGAATGAATATCACTCAAAAGTCTCTTAATAATGATTAACAATTCAAAGGTTTTATAACTTCTATAATATGTTTAATAAGCAACTAATGGATATTATACTATAAAAGGCCAATCTCGTTGAGTAGACACACAAATATTAATCACATACAAATTTCACAAAGAAAACAAGTTTAAAGGTTTTTGTGTTGGTTTGAGGGTTTTGGACCATTTTTCGAGCCATGTTATTATGTTAAAGTTTTTAATTTATAAGCTTGTTATATACTAATTTTTTTTTTCTTGGTTTAAGTATTTTTTGAAGTGATATTGCCATATTTATGCATGCTTTTAGGCAATATTTACTGATATTTTTATACATATTTTGGTTATTTGCATTGAATAGTGATACTTATAAGCTTTAATTGTACTTTGCAGCCAAATAGAAGCATTTTTGGAGAAAATGACTAAAATCGACAAAGATTGGACTTTTGGCTGACTTGGAGGGTTTTTGGAGTCGAAAATCAGAAGAAGAAAACGTCTGGAATTAGGTTACATACCAAAGAAGAAGGAAGAGTTCATAGTCAGCTTATTAGTTTGTTACATTTAAACATGATTAAGACTATGGTTTGTTTGTATTTGTTTGCTCCCATGTCCAACTAAATCTAGCTGCTTCTGTTAGCTAGATGAAGCTGGAACTCATGGTTTTAATACTTTAGCTTTGATTTACTTGTTGGTTATGACTTGTGTTTGATTGATTGAACCTAGCATGCTTGATTTAATATTTGATTGCTTTGAATTCCTGTTCTGTGTAGTCAGTGAATATGAATCTGCATGAATTTGAATACCTAGTAGTTTAGTAAGCATTAGATTATTAGAGCTAAGATAGAACCAATCTTAGATAAGTAATTGAACTATTGAATTAGGTTGTGCTAGAGCCAATTTTGAGCAAAATCCGGGTGAGTCACTTTATGAGGCATGGGAACGCTACAAAGGATTATTAAGAAATTGTCCTCAAAATAACCTCAACATACAGAAAGAAGTCTCAATATTTTATGATGGTGTTAATGTCTTGACAAGGAAACTCCTGGATTCTCAAGGACCCCTAACTAAGAAAAATCTGGGGGAAGTCAAACATTTGGTTGAAGAATTTGCAAAGCATTCTCGTGAGTACCACAATCCAAGGCTTGATAGAGTTAAAGGAAGCGGGTGTGGTCAATCTGTAGACATGGTTGTTGTAATAGCCATGCATGATACTATGGATAGGAGAATGACAAAGATGGACCAGACAATACATGCTATATGGGTTCTATGTGAAAGGTGTAATAGTCCACACTTGACTAAAGACTGCCACTTAGATGATAACGGGAACAGAAGAGCTCAAGTTTGCTACTCAAGTGGGGATAAATATGATGAAGACTGGAAAAAACCAAAGAATGAGTGGCTGCCATATGATGAATACAAGAAGCAAAAGGAAGAAAAATATAGGAAGACAGGCCGAGGGTTCTATCAAAAAGAGCAACCACCAGCTGAGAAGAAAGTTGACTTGAAAAACATGCTACTTTGCTTCATGGAAGCTTCTGAGAAAAGGCATGATGATACTGATGCTGTATTGAAGGATCAAATGAAGATGATGAAAGATCAACAAGCTATGATGATTGACCAGCAAGCCCTATTAAGAAATCATCAAGCATCGATCCACAATCTCAAAGCTCAACTTGGTCAACTAACAACTTTGGTGAATGAAAAGTTATCTTCACAATTCCCCTATAAGAAGACCCAATCCCATGTTATGATGATTGAGACAGAAGAAGAGGCCATTTCTGAGTTCTTAGAAGCATTAGAGGAGGATCCAAAACCAGCTGAACCAAAACCGATGAAGTCAAAAATCAAAAATAATATTATTGTTGAAAGACCGAACTCACGACGTAAGCCCGCTATGCTCACGACATGGGATCGGTCTGAACAGAAAACTTCAGACAGTGTTTCGGCTTATCGTCCTCCTTTACCGTTTCCATCTCGAGCTAATCTTAGTCCACTAGAATGAGAGAATCTAGAGTTTATAAAGCACATGAAGGGAATTCCAATAAATACTCCTTTTATCGAGTCGTTATATAATGTTCCCAAATACGCAAAGTTACTACAAGATCTGATGGACACTCGCCAATAATTGAAGAAAAATTCCAAGGTTATTTTAAGTGAGCAAAGTTCAAAAGTAGTGCTGGGAGATTTACCTAAGAAGATGGGAGATCCTGGACGCCTCACTCTTCCATGTGAGTTTGAGAATAATATGAGACTTATGCCTTAGCCGATTTCGGGGTAGCATAAATTTGATGCCTTGTTCATTTTATTAGAATCTGAATATTCAAAAGTTGAAGGCTACAAAAATGATAATTCACATGCCAAACCGTTCAGTGACACAACGTCGGGGAATTGTGGAAGATATTCTAGTAGAAATTGGGAAATTCATTTTTCCAATGACTTTGTTGTTTTAGATATGAAAGAAGATCCCGATGTTCCGATTATTCTTGGTCGCCCTTTATTAAGTACTGTTGGTGTCTTGGTTGATATTCACGAGTCCAAGCTCACTTTGAGAGTTGGAGATAAAGAGGAAACTTTTGGAGTTCAAGATGGTTTCTAGGGGAGTGATGTTCAAGGTGAAGTCTTCAACATTGATGAAGAAGATGAACTCGGAGAATTAGAGAAGCTTATGGAAGACATGTTAAAAACAGTTCAACAAGTCAAACGAACAAAACCAAGAATCCACCCCATTTTTAGTTGAGGTATTTACCTATACGAAACCAAATTCTTGGGTAAGCAAGGAAAGCGATGATTTATCAAGTGATGAAGACGAGGTTACTTCTAAGGAGATGAGTCTAGTTGTGAGAGAAGAGAAGATTCCTATGGAGCTTAAAAACAATGAAGAAGAATTGGAAAATAAGGGGACCAAACGCAAGCTCGATGTAGACGAGAAAAAAGCTAAGAAGGAAAACTCAAAAAAAGCATACATTAGACGAGTTCAAGCTTACAAAAGGCGACGAAAGGAGCATAAAGTTCAGTTGGTGATGGACTCTTTGGACAGCTCAACGTAAGGAGGCACGAAGTCCGACTCAAGACTCCATAAAAAAGAAGAGGTTCTCAAGAGGTAACCAGAGCCCAGTTTGAATTTTCTTTTCCTTTTTAGTTTTTTAATTCTAGTTTTTAGGAAAATCAATCGTCTCATCATCTAAGTAATTTTATGAATGGTAAAAAAAGTAAGTGTAGGGTCCCTGAATTAAGTGGTAATTAATTAAGATTTATAGTTAATAAAAGATTGGATTTCTTAATTGAATATTTGAGTAGATAGAATTCACGACGTGAGTGCGTACGTCTCACGACGTGAGTCTAGGAGGACTTACAGACCACTTTTCTGTTAGCCAATAAGTATATCAGTCCACTTGATGATTAAGTAGATGGCCCAACTGCATAGCCCAAGACGCCTCACAACGTGAGTAATTAAAAACTCACGACGTGAATTGTGAATTACATGGGACCACAGATAAAAGACTCGAACCCACTTTGACCTAATCACTTCTCCATTCCCATGAAGTGAGGCTATTTCTCCTAGTCCCCCCATTCAGATTGTTGCAATATAAAACTCAATATTCCATTTTAGCTTACGTCATCTACACTCTAAGATATTGATTTCTTGATTTTACTGGTTAATTTTTGCTTTAATTGTTAAATATAAGGCTAGGGTTTGTGTTTAGTAAACTGTTGAAATGTTTCCCTAAAATTCGTGTTATAACCATTGCATGTGACTGGATTATGCTTAGGATTGTTATAGGAGTAAACCCCAACCATTTTATTGGATCAAATTATACATTGCATTGAATGATTCTAGCATGCGCTGTTGAACTCACGACGTGAGTTCCTAGGAATTCACGATGTGAATTCTGGGCATGGTGAACCTTATGTTGTTTAATTCTAATGTGCTGGATATTTTTCTGTTTTGGTTTGTGTTGTTTCTTGTTTTGCAGGAAATGACTCCTAGGCGATAGATTCCAGCTGGGTTGGCTAGCTTGCACCCATTTTATGTCTTCCCAACGAATGTGTCGCGGGATGTTCTTACTTGTTATAACAACCGTCTGGGGTGGTTACATAACCGAGAATTTGTTGTCGCCCCCATAGTGAATTGGAAAAAATTAAGAGAAGTTGGAGTAGTTGATAGGCTGAATCCATTTCTTACAAAATTATTTATGGGGAACGGGTACTCTTTCACATGCAAGGGGTGGTACAATCTTTTTGCTATCCAGGAACGGGTTTATAAGGAGCTATGTGTGGAATTTTTCTCTACTGTGGCATTTCATGAGAATGTCCAAGATCCCACTTATCTGCAAGCCTTGGTTTTCCGTTTAGGCGGACAATACCGGGAGTGTTGCTTGGTTGAGTTCTCATGGAGAATGGTTTTGTATGAGGCCCATGAGGCCAAGACTTCCAAGTTCGTTATGTTTTTGCGAGAGGCTACCCATGATTACAAGGGTGGAGAATTGGGGATCGAGTTTTGGAGTAACATTGCATCTGGAGTGTTCAATTATGGGGTGTCACCGAAAAGTAGCATCAAATCACCTATTCATCGTCTTATCCACCGAATCATTACATTTTCCATATACCACAAGCGCCATGGGGACAAAGTTACAAAGTCGAATTTGTTTTTTTATGATCCATTTCAAAGCGGGGAGTATGTTGCAACATCCCGTACGTTTTGGCCTGCTACTTGGCGGAGTATGCTGTGAGTTCCTACTATGAGAGCCCGATTTGTGGAGGACATTTCATCACCCACTTGGCCCGATCTTACGGGGTGATAGTTCCCGACATCACGAGGTCCTTGACTTGCATGGCGGGAACTGAGTTTTTCTTGGGTTATTTGGATACAATGAGGGTGGTGAGGAACTATGGGACACATTAAGGGATAGTGCACTCCGATGGTGATGGTGAAGAAGAACCAAGCACGTAACCCGAGCAACAACCGCAGCCAAGACCTCGCCGACCAAATGTACAAGCACGTGGAGAAACGGGAAGAGTTTATAGATTTGAAGGCGGTATACCCACCGACCCATTCCAAAGTCGGGTGGGTACATATTTGGACAACCTTCAAGGGGGAGTTACTTATAATACCCAACTTGTCGAGGGTATTTATTCCCACATGGGTGTGATTCGACCACTCATCGTGCTGCCACATTGCCCGTATATCCCGACATGGGAAGAAATTTGGATGCCGTGGGGAGATGGGGCTGGAACGAGTGAAGCACACGAGGACGATTGATCATTTTGTTTATTTATTTTTAGTTTTTAGTTTGATTTACTTTAGTTTGGTTTTATTTTGTTTTGAAATTTGGATGGATTGTAAACTATTTAAGTTATTATGTTACTTTTTACTTCCTTTGGTTATTAATTTTCAGATGTACTCGAGGAGTCGCGGGAGAGGAATGTTAAGAAATTAGTTCGTTCATGTTTAGCCGAGAGAGCGTTAGAATCGAGAGTCGAGACCCACGTGAAGGGCCAATATATTTGGTTTGGGCTAGGCATTAATGCATGGATGGTTTAGGGTTGTTCTTATTGTGTTTTGGATATCTTATATGTTTTTATGAGTTTTTGGTCTAGGTAGGTTTTCAGTCAAGATTTGACCGAAAACCTGTTTTCGGTCTTTGTGTGTTACTATATATAGTTGTCAGCCTGTCAGAGGTGTAAGGTTGTTGCAAGTTAGTTTTCGGTCTGTCCAAGTTGTATTCGACATTTCATGATTTGAATTGTATGCAAGCTTGGTTGTTTAATCTTCTTCTTCTTCATTTCTATTGCAAATTGATTGATCATTAGATTGATCCCACAGATTTGGGACCTAACAATTGGTATCAGAGCAATTCTATTGTCAATCAATCGTGTTCTTTAGTTTTCGGTTCATCAACAACTCACAATTTTCATTCTCGGTCAATTAGCAAGTTCAAATCTGCACTAGTTTGAAGACTGGCTCGTTATTTAGTTTATCAAAATCAAGATCTACATAAGATTTGAGTTTGTGAAGGAATTCTTACAGTTTTTGATTGTATCTTCTCACTGAAAACTCATTGTCATTTGTGTTCTGATCAGATCGTGTACTTGGAAGAAATTTTTGGAAAGATTTGGCTGTGCGACATTATTAGCAATCGGATCAAGACTAAACGTTTTCACTAATTAAAAATTTTCTTAGTTTTCGGCTCATCTTCAGAAACCGAGAACTATTTTGTTCGTACTCAGAAACCGAAAATACAAGCTTCTCAGTAACCGGAAATCCAAGTTTTCTCAGAAACCGAAAACCCATTCAGAAACCGATAATCTAAACATTTTCAGAAACTGAAAACCACTTGATTCTTGTTTCGGTGTAACCTTTCCACCGAAAACCTCTCTTTGATCATTTTTATTTTTCTTTCAATTTAATATTCCAAACAAAATCAAAATTAAAAAAATCATTAAAAAAACAAAAAAAAAAAAAACAAATGGATTCTCAAAGCATGACAGTACATCAGGAACTTGACACCATCATGGGAACAACTTCTCGAATTCCACGACTCTTAAATGCTGAAGGCTTTCCGGAATGGAAATACCGGATCGAGAAGTATATTAAAATGAAAGACTTCAAGATTTGGCGCAGTATACTTAGGGGACCAATTCGAATTAGTACTACAGTGGATGACACAATTGTCGACAAACGGATTGAAAATTATATGGATGAGGATTTCGAAAAGGTCGAAGAGCAGGAGAAAGCCCTTGCTACGCTTACAATGGCACTATCTCTAGAAATCGCTCAGGGTTTCCGTGAGTATACATCTGCGAAAGCACTTTGGGAAGCATTAATAGAAGTCTATGAGGGTAATGAGGATATGAAGCAGAGTCGTCAGGACATGCTTCGACAAAAGTTCAACA
The DNA here is from genome assembly GCF_051521515.1 of Lactuca serriola. Taxonomy (NCBI): domain Eukaryota; kingdom Viridiplantae; phylum Streptophyta; class Magnoliopsida; order Asterales; family Asteraceae; genus Lactuca; species Lactuca serriola. The sequence goes on along the minus strand of NC_136411.1, from coordinate 91,371,769 downwards.
TGTTCAACTATGTCCTGGGCGAAACTCTTGAGAACCAGCTCTAGAGGTTCATTACTCTCACCACAAAAATGACATCTGCAGGTGTTTCGGTAACAAGATCATAAATCAATCAAGAAGTTGGGCCTCTTGTTCCCGTTCAAACGGTTGATTCTTCAATTCAAATGGACACCTCTTCAGGGATTCCTCCCATTGAAAGGGTGATTTCTACTTCTGAGCCAATTGTGAGTGAAGCCCAAACAGACCTGATCTCACAGCCCCCGATGAAAAGACAAAGAACTGATCCAAGGGTGGGAGTTATTTTTCCTGACCTAACTCAAACCACGGAGACTCCTCCACTCACAACTGCTACCTCTTCTTCATCCATGCCCACTCAGGAAGGCCCCAACTCGATTCATGAAGTTGGTGGCTCATCTGCTGGCTTGAGTTTGTCTCCTCCAAGGCCTCATCATGACGTTGCCTTTGTAAGGCTTGCCATGCTTTTGGTTCAGAATTTAAGTCCAACACACTCCTCACGCGAAAAAGGTATATCCTTTGAGGAGAATATATATGGAGATGATGACACCTCTGTGCCTGATTTGAGAAAGGAGATTAGTGTACTAATCCAGAAAAATATTGAGCTTGATATCAAAGTTGCATATCTTCAAACTGAGAACATCAAGCTTAATAATCAAGTTGCTGATCTTCTCAAGGAAAACACTCATAAATCAAAGCAAATCACCGATCTTCAAATGCACTTTGGTCTGTTGACTGCCAGTTATTATGATCTAAAGAAGAAGCTGGAAGAAGAATTTGGTGACAAGTTTAAATCATCCTTCAGTGAGCCCAGAATCTATCTTCCTAATCAAGACGCTCCCGTAGTTCCACCTCCTACAAAATCAACCAGGGTTGTCAACCATTTTGAAAAAGAACCAATGCAGGCTGCTCATATCGCTGAATTAATACGTGCTAAACAAGCCAAAGCTGCTGAGAAGGGTCAACTGTTGTTCAAGAAGAACTCAGATCAGAATGCTCCCGTGAATCAACCAGAGATCACCGTTACTGACATTGGAGAAAATCGCTTTAGAGATATTTATGGTGATAGGTCCAGGATCGTCTCATGGGGATTCCATGCCCCTTTGAAGATGTGGATCGTTAAAAGGAAGAGTGGAAATACCGAACTATATAAAGATGCTCATGATTTCAATTCTTGGACTAAGGTTGATCTTACAGAATTGTCTAAAGCCCCGTTTTCTAATCCAACAAATGAACCTAAGGCAACACAATTCAGGTTGTTCTTAGAAGGTCAAGTGGCAAAGGGATTTCCCTCTATGAAAACAGCATCGTCTATCATCAAGATTTACCCAAAGGTCATAGACCCCAAAACCAATCAGCCTCTTCGATCTGTGATGTGGCCCGCAACCAATCAAGTACAGCAAATCCCTATCCTTCAGAATCATCCAAATGGATCTCTGAAGTCCATATTATACTGGGTGTTTGATGAAACCACAACTTCTGCTGTCATCAAACTTGAACATGGATGTATTCGTTTATATGACAAGAGGGATTTGCTACAATTCGGAAAGTGGGATATTCATCAACTCTTTATTCATCAGATCATGGTGGTTGAAGATATTTTTGAGCCTGCTGCTAAGGAATACACAACCATGGTTGCTGACATTATACAAAAGGAGATGTGGTACGGAGCTATGGGAACATTAGATGTGTTGGTGGTCGAAAAAGATTGAATCATGCTAGCCCCAAACCAAGGCGAGATTGAAGGGCCAATATATTTGGTTTGGGCTAGGCATTAATGCATGGATGGTTTAGGGTTGTTCTTATTGTGTTTTGGATATCTTATGTGTTTTTATGAGTTTTCGGTCTAGGTAGGTTTTCGCTCAAGCTTTGACCGAAAACCTGTTTTCGGTCAAGCTTTGACCGAAAACCTGTTTTCGGTCTTTGTGTGTTACTATATATAGTTGTCAGGTTGTCAGAGGTGTAAGGTTGTTGGAAGTTAGTTTTCGTTTTGTCCAAGTTGTATTCGACATTTCATGATTTGAATTGTATGTAAGCTTGGTTGTTTAATCTTCTTCTTCTTCATTTCTATTGCAAATTGATTGATCATTAGATTGATCTTACAGATTTGGGACCTAACACCACGATTAGAAATAAGTGTGGGATGAGTCAAGAGAGAGGATAGAGTTAGAGAAGAGTCATAAAATGATGCATTAGAAGGGTCTTAATCCATTACGACATTTGGTTAAAGTCAAGAGTTGAAAGCAGAATTACTTTCTGTTTGCCCAGTACTCACGTCGTGAATCCTTAATGTTCACATCGTGAATCAAGTTTTAATGGTTCCCAGAATCCGTGTTTTAGCGACCTCACGACATGACTATTATTACACTCACATCGTGAATCTAATATTTATATATAATGAAGACCATTGACACATATTATTTCTTGGGTCACCAATATTCTTCTTGGGATTAATATGAAGACAATTATGGCTCATTTTCTTAACCATCCAATGTGGCGTGTGCTTTCCCACATTGTTCTTTCCGTTTCAGAGATTTCCACTGCATTTGTTGAAGATTGAAGTTTCGATTCCATATTTTTTTGGTACATTACATATCTCGCGTGTTCAACATCCAAGTTCATATTTCAAGAAGTCCGTATTCAAGATGCACAAAGTTTCCACAATTGGAGTTCGATCTCGCCACTGCTATCCCAGGGGAGTCTGTTCCTTTTTTCGTCCTTTTATTGCTTTTATATTATTTTATGCATACAATGAGGGCATTGTATGTAATAAGTGTGGGGTAGGGGGTCGTAAAAGTAAAGAAAAAGTAAATTCCTAGAATTAGGTAAAATTTAAAATTTTTAATAGGTTTGAAATAATAATCTAATCTAGTGATAATAATTTGAACTTAAGCTGCTAGTATTATATGGGTGATCCGATGAAAACTCAAATGTTAGTTGAGCCAATATACGTTATAGTGTATTTGTGGCCCACTTTATTCTAGTGAAATCATGGGACAAAAACACAACCTCGCTTAGTTTGAGGATCACAATATGTTTAGCATCGTGTACCAGAAATGTATCCAGGGAAGCTTATGTAGTCATTGCACTTAGGCTAATTAATACCTTAACCAATAAAGGTTGAAGTTAAGTGCCCCTGCTTAAGCATGTAGGTTTTTGAGTGAAAAAAAGTGAGTTACATGTTAAAAAAAAAAAAAGAGAGAAATTACTATAAAGAGTAAAGTTGAATAAATTTTGGAGCATTCAAGTATAAAGTATGAAGATCAAAGATCAAAAATTCTGAAGAAATTCAAAAGTTGATGTAACACTCAGATTTTCAGGTATTATGTTTGATTATTTATTTTTGAGTAAAGAGAGGGACTCGACGAGTTGAGTCGTGGACTCGTCGAGTAGGACTACGATTGCTGACTAGATTAATGAGCGGACTCGACGAGTCGGCATGAGTGAACTCGACGAGTCCGCGCTGTGGAGTGAAACCCTAATTCTCGGGGTCTGTGCCCTATTTAAAGGCCTTTATGGCCTCCATTTGCGGCTGCCAAACCTGAGAGAGAAACCCGAGAGAGCTTGAGCGAGTTGTGAGAGAGATTAAGCTATTTTGATCATTTTTGGTGTGGTTTAGCCAAGGAGAAAGTGTTTCCAGCAAGAGGAGGTCGAGGGGATTGCTATTCTGTGGGTTTCCAGCTTGAATCTGCAACTTTGAGGTAGAAATCGATCCCTTTTTCTGTTTAATAGGAGATCCTTGAATTTTAGGGTTTTTTACACCCTTTATTGGTTAGATTTGATGCTTATGTTGTCCCATTGAGTGAAAGACTCTAGATCTGGACCTTTTGAGGTCCAGAGAGCCTTAGCCAACCTGCTTTATGTGGTTTCATGGAGGAAATGAACCTAGGTTGGCCTTTTAGTAGTTATTTACCCAAAAGAAGCTTTAGGGGTGTTGCATGTGTACCAAGATTCGACCTTTACGTGATTATTAGGCTTGGGAAGGTCAGATCTATGGATTAGAGAAACATATCTGACCTCAGAAGGTCATTTGAGTGTGATCATGAAGTCAACTCACCGAGTTCATAAGTGGACTCGACGAGTCGCGTCGGGGTTGCCCCGCGATTCGTGACAAGAAGAACCCGTCGAGTGGAAGGATGACTCGACGAGCCATGAGAAGCTAGAAGGACTCAGAGGACCTGCTTGGACTCGCCGAGTCGACCATGTGCACTCGACGAGTCGGGTCAAAGTTTGACCGTTGACTTTTGTTGACTTTTAAGGTTTGGTCAACGATCGGACTTGTGGACCATTTGAAGGGTAAAATGATCTTTTAGCCTTCTTAGGGGTCATGGAAGAGACTAGTCTAGCCTAGATAGCCGTTATTTATTTGAGATAATTGTCTATGTGTTTAGGCGGAGGCTAGATCAGTTGATACGTGTGCGAGATTATCCGAGATAGCCGAGGTGAGTCTTCTCACTATACTGTACCTGGAAGGGTACCTATGTGTGACCGGAAGGTCTTATATGTGCTATATATGCTGATATGTGAAATGTATGTGTTATGTATGCTATGTATGAAAAGGACGGGAAGGTCAAGATGATATGGACCAGAAGGTCAAGAGGACATGGACCGGAAGGTCAGGAGGTTACGGACCGGAAGGTCAATACGGGTAGGACCGGAAGGTCTACCGGGATTTGGGATGAAAGTCTCCTGAGACACTTGGACCGGAAGGTCCCACATAGTTATGGCCTGGAAAGGCATATGTGTTGTATGTGGTATTTTGGGGAACTCACTAAGCATTTATGGTTACAGTTGTTGTGCTATGTGTTACAGGTACTAGTGAGGGCTGTGGGAAGGCGCCGACATGATCCGTACACACTGAGAGGATTTATGTAGTTGAGATCTTGGGATTTGTTTATGGTGATAAGATGTGATACATTGGATTATTATGATATTTTATGAATGAAAATATGATTTTAAAAATGAAAAATTGTTTTGAAAATTTACGTTGTTACAAGTTGGTATCAGAGCCTTGGTTTGAGGGATTCAGATGCACCTTCGGGCGTATCTGAACTCAAACTGAGGATTTGAGTAAAAATTTTCAGAAAAGAAACAATTTTTCTAAAAGAGTAAAAGATTTTGAGAATGGTAGAACAGAGCAGTGTGTATGATCGGCCAGCACCCGAACGGTGATTTCCTAAAATACCCTTACATTATGTGTTATGAGATATGATATGATATGTTATGCATGCTAGAGTAGGCTAGGTATTCATATTAGGACTAGAGTGGCCTGATTTTTGATGCCTTAGCCTAGGGAGATTTCTGTTGCTATGTGATGCTTGAGAGGGAGTAGGTAGCAATGAGGAGCTTATGAGAGGTCTACTGAAGGGTAGCCTATGCCAGCATGATGTAGGGTGCTTTTGATCTGGGATCCTAGGAGGAGGACTTGGAATGAATGTTGATGCGGTATGGAAGGTAGTATTGGGCCCGTACCACTGAAAACACCGGATCAGTACGCAGACCAAGTAAGAATCCTTAGGGTACTAGGGTAACAAGTAGGGTTGTGTTATCGAGTGCGAGTATGCTCGAGCGGATCTATGATATTTTAGGTTGTATTTCAGAGAGACATCATGGTTGGGACACGCCACAAACCTGAGAGTAGTGGTGTTAGCGACGAGGAGATCCGCAGGTTGATACATGAGGAGGTGGTTGCGGCCATCCGAGATGAGATACCAGAGATGTTCGGGTCTATCGAGACCACGTTGATCGAGACTTTCGATGAGCGGTACACGACAGTGACTGAGGCTGCGGCTGCTACAGCTACAACAGCTGTGGTTACTACCAGGCCTCAGGGAGGTGACTCGTTGTTGTTTCGGGAGTTCAGCAACACGAAGCCACTAGAGTTTGATGGGACGCAGGACCCGATCGCTGCAATGAGATGGATTTCTGACATCGAGGGATGCTTTTACACGTGTTCATGTCCGGAGCATCTGAGGGTACGGTTCGCGCTGAACCAGCTTCGCTCGGGAGCGAAGGACTGGTGGAAGTTCGTGACTGTGAGCTTCACTCTTGTAGAGACTTCAGAGGTGACCTGGGAGAGGTTTACCACCATGTTCAGAGACGAGTATGTTCCGACAGTGGAGAGGGAATGGTTGGCTTAGGAGTTCTTGACCCTCAAGCAGGGTACTGATTCTGTTACTGTTGTTACTAGGAAGTTTCATGAGAGCGCGATGTTCTACCCTGAGCAGGTGTCTACTGAGCAGTCATGCATGAGCCGGTATTTGGGCATTTTGAGGAGGGATATTCGGGAGTTCGTATCGAACTCGACTTACCGGACATTTGTCGAGCTCCAGGAAAATGCCCGGAATAGGGAGATTGAGTTGGAGACTCAGGCCAGGGAGGAGGCCGAGTCTCGGGGGATGGATCGGCGGCCGACATAGTCTCAGCCGGCAGCCAAGCGGGCAAAGCCCGCCGATTCGAGATCTGGAAGCCAGAAGGGCCGCACTGGTGGAAAGTGCGGCAAGGGTCATGAGGGGGTCTATCGATCAGGTGCTTGCTACAAATGTGGCAAAGAGGGGCATATAGCCAAGGATTGCCCCAAGGGATTCATGGTTTGTTTTCATTGCGAGCAGACGCGCCACCGGAAGACCGAGTGTCCACAACTGCAAGGGACATCACAATGAGTACAGTAGGGATCTGCCCTTGCCGCCGTGCGAGCTAATGAGGTTCGACCAGTGAAGGCCGAGGCACAGAAGGCTCGCGGGAGAGCCTTCCAGTTGACAGCGGAGGAAGTCCGTGTAGCGCCCAATGTTGTGGCTGGTATGTATTCTTTCATTTATTTATGTTGAGTTTAAGGTGTTGTGCTTATATCATGATATGCGTAGGTACTTTTCTTGTGAATTCTGTACCTACTTTGGTGTTATTTGACTCGGGTACGAGTCGGTCATTTATTTCTTTAACGTTTCGTTAGCACATCAGTATCCGGCGAGAGGCGTTGAGTCAACCTCTTCGGGTTTCCATAGCTTACGAGCGAGCGGTTTATGCTACTGAGGTGATTTGGGGGTGTGTACTCAAGATCTTTGGTGTTGAATTCCCGATTGATCTGGTCCTGATTGCGATGGGGGACGTTTGTATTATAGAGGGCATGGATTGGTTGAGCCGTTTTAGGGCTGTTATAGACTATGAGCGACAGTTGGTGACGATACGAGACCCTTGTGGGGGAGTACTTACGGTGTACGGCGAGGGTACCCGTTCTGAGACAACATTCTGTTCGGCTGCTAGGGCGAGGCAGAGTTTACAGCAGGGCTGCAGCGGGTTTGTAGCCTATGTGATGGACACACGAGTGGCCGCTGGGAGGCCAAGTTCGATTGATGAGGTTCCGATAGTGCGCGAGTTCCCGGATGTTTTTCCCGAGGAGTTGTCGGGCGTGCCTCCCGAGAGGCAGGTAGAGTTCCGCATCGATTTGGTTCCGGGAGCAGCACCTATCGCCTTGCACCGCCAGAGATGCATGAGTTGTCCTTGCAGCTTCAAGAGCTGCTGGGAAAGGGGTTTATTAGACCGAGTAGCTTGCCATGGGGAGCGTCGATCCTTTTTGTCAAGAAAAAGGATGGTTCACACCGGATGTGCATTGATTACCGGGAGTTAAACAAGTTGACGGTCAAAAACCGTTATCCTTTACTAAGGATCGACGATCTGTTCAATCAGTTGCAGGGAGTGTCTTGGTTCTCCAAGATAGACTTGAGGTCGGGATATCATCAGATGAGAGTGCGGGATGAAGATATCCAGAAGACGACGTTCAGAACTCGTTATGGGCATTACGAGTTCGTGGTGATGCCTTTTGGGCTCAGCAATGCACCAGCAACGTTCATGGATCTCATGAACAGGGTGTGCAAACCGATGCTGGATCGGTCGGTGATCGTCTTCATTGATGATATTTTGGTGTATTCGAGATCTAGAGAGCATCACAAGGAGCATATGAGAGATATTGTCGGGGTATTGAGGTCAGAGAGGCTTTTCGACAAATTCTCCAAGTGTGATTTTTGGTTACGAGAGGTCCAATTCTTGGGGCACCTCGTTAACCAGAATGAGATATTGGTCGATCCAGCCAAGATTGAGGCAATTATGAGATGGGAGGTGCCGAGATCACCCACTGAGATCAGGAGTTTTCTAGGACTGACCGGCTATTATCGGAGATTTATCAGGGATTTCTCCAAGATCGTCGTGCCTCTCACCAGGTTGACCCGGAAGGGTGTTGCTTTTTCGTGGGGTCCGGAGCAATAGACCTCGTTTGAGACACTTCACCAGAGATTATGTGAAGCCCCGGTGTTAGCCCTCCCGGAAGGGATGGAGGATTTTGTGGTGTATTGTGACGCATCGATATCGGGGTTGGGTGCAGTACTTATGCAGAGGGGTCATGTGATAGCATATGTATCGAGGCAGTTGAAGCCTCATGAGACGAGGTATCCCACCCACGATCTGGAATTGGGGGCAGTGGTTTTCGCCCTCAAGATCTTGCGTCACTATTTGTATAGGGTTCAGTGTACCATATACACAAACCACAAGAGCTTGAAGTTTTTGATGGATCAACCCAACCTGAATATGTGCCAGAGGAGATGGTTGGACATGGTAAAGGCTTACGATTGTGAGATCATGTACCAACTGGGCAAAGCTAATGTTGTAGTTGATGCCCTGAGCCATAGGGCGGAGAGTGCCCCAATTCGAGACATTTGTATGCGACTGACAGTGATGACTCCGATGTTGGACACCATTCAGGAGGCCCAGGCAGAGGCTGTGAGACCGGAGAAGCGCAAGAGAGAGCGGGCGATTGGGCAGATACCTGAGTTCGTTACCAATAGCCACGGGCTTATGACCTTTCAGGGTCGGATTTGGGTGTCGTATGCAGGAGGGGCGCCCAGCACTTTGATGGAGGAGGCGCATAGATCGAGATTTTCGATCCATCCCGGGGCCACTAAGATGTATTTGGATCTAAAGAAAGATTATTGGTGGCCCTGTATGAAGAGGGATGTAGCATGGTTTGTTGAGAGGTGCTAAACCTGTCATAGGGTTAAGGCCGAGCACCATCATCCGCAAGGCATGTTGCAGCCACTTGAGGTTCCCCAATGGAAGTGGGAACATATTTCTATGGATTTCATCACCAAGTTTCCGAGGACAGCGAGGGGTGTCGACGCGATTTGGGTGATCGTCGACCGGCTGACGAAGAGCGCTCACTTTCTTGCTATCAGTGAGAGCTCTTATGCTGAGAGGCTGACAGAGTTGTATGTGAGGGACGTGGTATCGCGGCATGGAGTGCCGATCTCGATTGTATCAGATCGGGATGTACATTTCACTTCCAGGTTCTGGAAGAAGTTCCACGAGGAGTTGGGCACGAGGCTACATTTCAGTACCGCTTACCACCCTCAGACGGACAGACAGAGTGAGCGGACGATTTAGACGCTCGAGGACATGCTTTGGGCATGTGTGTTGGACTTCGGAGGGAGTTGGGACACGTATCTGTCGTGGCTGAGTTTGCCTATAACAACAGCCACCATTCGAGCATTGGTATGCCTCCCTTCGAGTTGTTATATGGGAGGAGGTGTCGGACTCCCATCTGTTAGGGAGAGGTAGGGCAGCGAGTGATGAGCAGCACTGAGATAGTGCTTCAGACGACATAGCAGATTCAGCAGGTCAGACAGAGGTTGTTGACAACTCAGAGTCGCCAGAAGAGTTACCCGGATAGGCGACGATCCGAGCTCGAGTTTCAGGTCGGAGACTTCGTACTCCTGAAAGTGTCTCCTTGGAAAGGAGTGATTCGTTTCAGGAAGAGGGGCAAGCTGGGGCCCCGGTTTATTGGGTCGTTCAGGGTGACCGTGAGGGTGGGCAGGGGAGCATATCGGTTGGAGCTACTTGCGGAGTTGAACCAGATTCATGATACCTTCCACATGTCTCAGTTGAGGAAGTGTATAGCCGATGAGTCAGCGGTAGTGCCGCTGGAAGATATTAAGGTGGATGCGAGCCTGAATTATGCTGAGAGGCCAATCGCGATTTGGGATCGGAAGATCAAGGTTCTAAGGAACAAGGAGGTGTCCCAGGTTCAGGTCCAGTGGCAACATCGGAAAGGGTCCGAGCTGACTTGGGAGCCTGAGTTGGAGATGCGGGAGCAACATCCAGAGTTGTTTGCGGATCTTGACTTCAGGGGCGAAGTCTGATTCTAGTGGGGGAGAATTGTAACAACCGGATTTTCAGGTATTATGTTTGATTATTTATTTTTGAGTAAAGAGAGGGACTCGTCGAGTTGAGTCGTGGACTCGTCGAGTAGGACTACGATTGCTGACTAGATTAATGAGCGTACTCGACGAGTCGACATGGGTGGACTCGACGAGTCCGCGCAGTGGAGTGAAACCCTAATTCTCGGGGTATGTGCCCTATTTAAATGCCTTTATGGCCTCTATTTGCGGCTACCAGACCTGAGAGAGAAACCCTAAAGAGCTTGAGCGAGTTGTGAGAGAGAGATTGAGTTATTTTGATCATTTTTGGTGTGGTTTAGCCACGGAGAGAGTGTTTCCAGCAAGAGGAAGTCGAGGGGATTGCTATTATGTGGGTTTCCAGCTCGAATCTGCAACTTTGAGGTAGAAATCGTTCCCTTTTTCTGTTTAATAGGAGATCCTTGAATTTTAGGGTTTTCTACACCCTTTATTGGCTAGATTTGATGCTTACGTTGTCCCATTGAGTGATAGACTCTGGATCCGGACCTTTTGAGGTCAAGAGAGCCTTAGCCAACCTGCTTTATGTGGTTTCATGGAGGAAATGAACCTAGGTTGGCCTTTTAGTAGTTATTTACCCAAAAGAAGCTTTAGGGGTGTTGCATGTGTACCAAGATTCGACCTTTACGTGATTATTAGGCTTGGGAAGGTCAGATCTATGGATTAGAGAAACAGATCTGACCTCAGAAGGTCATTTGAGTGTGATCATGAAGTCAACTTTCCGAGTTCATAAGTGGACTCGACGAGTCGAGTCGGGGTTGCCCCGCGATTCGTGACAAGAGGAACCCGTCGAGTGGAAGGATGACTCGACGAGCCATGAGAGGCTAGAAGGACTCAGAGGACCTGCTTGGACTCGCCGAGTCGACCATGTGCACTCGATGAGTCAGGTCAAAGTTTGACCGTTGACTTTTGTTGACTTTTAAGGTTTGGTCAACGATCGGACTTGTGGACCATTTGAAGGGTAAAATGGTCTTTTAGCCTTCTTAGGGGTCATGGAAGAGACTAGTCTAGCCTGGAGAGCCGTTATTGATTTGAGATAATTGTCTATGTGTTTAGGCAGAGGCTAGATCAATTGATATGTGTGCGAGATTATCAGAGATAGCCGAGGTGAGTCTTCTCATTTTCGTGTACCTGGAAGGGTACCGATGTGTGACCGAAAGTTCTTATATGTGGTATATATGCTGATATGTGATATGTATGTGTTATGTATGTTATGTATGAAAAGGACCAGAAGGTCAAGAGGACATGGACCGGAAGGTCAGGAGGTTACGTAGCGTAAGGTCGATACGGGTAGGACCCGAAGGTCGACCGAGATTTGGGACGGAAGTCCCCAGAGACACTTGGACCAGAAGGTCCCACAGAGTTATGGCCTGGAAAGGCGTATGTGTTGTATGTGGTATTTTAGGGAACTCACTAAGCATTTATGGTTACAGTTGTTGTGCTATGTGTTCCAGGTACTAGCGAGGACCATGGGAAGGCGGCGACATGATCCGTACACACTGAGATGATTTATGTAGTTGAGATCTTGGGATTTGTTTATGGTGATAAGATGTGATACATTCGATTATTATGATATTTTATGAATGAAAGTATGATTTTAAAAATGAAAAATTGTTTTGAAAATTTACGTTGTTACAGTTGAAGATACCAAAAATCACACAAAATGGTGGTGAATTCAAAGAAATTAAAGATCAAATATTCAAGAAGTGAAGAATTCCAAGAGCTTCATTGTGGTATCATAATTTGTAATTTCTAGAATATGTATGCTTGGGTATTTTTACAAAAATACCTTGAGGTTAGAAAGATTTATTCGGATGGATTCGGAGGGATGCATAAAATGAGCGTTGCTCAAAAGAAGTGGGCGAGTGTTTATGAGGATTGTGAGTATTTAGAATTAAGGGGGTCCTTAGGAAAATGTTAGACACAAATGCATGCGTTGCGGTCTTAGAATAATGGATGAGTTTGAATTTGATTGTTCTATGTGATGCTAGTGATAGAGTTTGAGTTTAAATAATTAAATTTGCTTGAGGGAAAGCAAAGAATAAGTGTGGGGTATTTGATATTACCATATTTATGCATGTTTTTAGGCAACATTTACTGATATTTTTATACATATTTTGGTTATTTGCATTGAATAATGATACTTATAAGCTTTAATTGTACTTTACAGCCAAATAGAAGCATTTTTGGAGAAAAGGACTAAAATCGACAAAGATTGGACTTTTGGCTAACTTGGGGGGGTTTCTGGAGTCAAAAATCAGAAGAAGAAAAGGTCTGGAATTAGGTTGCATACCAAAGAAGAAGGAAGTGTTCATACTCAACTTATTAGTTTGGTACATTTAAACATGATTAAGACTATGGTTTGTTTGCTAGGATGTCCAACTAAATCTAGCTGCTTCTGTTAGCTAGATGAAGATAGAACTCATGGTTTTAATACTTTACCTTTGATTTACTTGCTGGTTATGACTTGTGTTTGATTGACTGAGCCTAGCATTCTTGATTTAATATTTGATTGCTTTAAATTCCTGTTCTGTGTAGTCAGTGAATATGAATCTGCATGAATTTGATTACCTAGTAATTTAGTGAACATTAGATTATTAGAGCTAAGATATAACCAATCTTAGATAAGTAATTGAACTATTAAATTAGACTGTGCTAGAGAACTCATATTATGACCATAAGTGTGTTTTTCAAATCAATCTTACATGGCTCCAATTCTATTTAATAATTGATTTTGTGTTAACTATTGTGTGACCATACATAGATCTACATGAATTAATTAACGTTAGTAAATTTAGAACTGAATTGTTAATACTATCTTAATTGGTAACCAACAGTAATTGTCATAACTAATTTATAAGCCATTGAGGGAAAGTGGATTCGAACTAACAGAAGTGTTTCGTTTATTGATTAAATTTGTGTCAAAGAATTAAATTCTTCTAAACTAGCAAAATTAGATAAAGCCCCTTCCTTTATTAGAAATCGGGTTAATTTAATAGTAGGTAGATTAATTATTTAAAACTGTTCCCTGTGATCGACACCCGACTTACCCAAACTATTCTATAATTCGACTACGTACACTGTCTAAGTGCATTTTAGTTAGTTAAGTTAGTTAGGTTAATAATTTAAAATTATATGTCGTGGTTGAAATTTTAATATAAATTAGATTAGATTCATGTTATCGATCGTATGTTATAGGAGGTAATATAGATAATATTTAATTAAATATTATATATATGTTTGTATGTTTGTGTTGCTTCAAAGCAATAATTAATTAAAAATCATGGATATGTCATATTATCAATATTATCCATGTAAGTCTCTTTTAAAATGCAAATTTTCTATCTTATCACTTTATATTTTTGTATATGTTTAACATTTTAATTATAATAATAAGTGCTTTTTAAAGAGTTCTTTCACTTATTAATAATAATATGTGGTTTTAAAATTAATGAACAATAATTATAAATAGTAAAATCAAATTATAAAAATCATGGATATGTCATATTATCCATGCAAGTCTCTTCTTAAATGTAAATTGTCAATCTTATCACTTTCTTATTTCATATTTCAATAATAATATTAAGTTTTTTTTAAAAGTGTTCTTTAACTTTTTATTAATAATAAGTGGTTTAAAATTAATGAACAATATATTTAAATGTTAATAACATCAAATTATAAATTACATAACGTTAGCTACAAATGAATTGTATTTTAAACGAACATCATTATTGAAATTAGAAAATAATCGCATAAGTAAAAATTTAAATTAATCAATCATAACAATTGTTAAAAATAATTCTATATATATTAGTAACGAAGGTGGGTTGATATCAATGAATATTATTGTTTAAAATAGTTGAGATTATATATATATATATATATATATATATATATATATATAAGTGTGTGTGTGTGTGTAAAAATATTATGTCAAACATAACCATTATAAACATATATTTTTGAATATTTTAACAATATATTTTTAACCTGCGCCGCACAACGCACGAGAATTCGTCTAATCTATATCTATATATCTTTTCTATATCTATATCATCATATCATACTGTATTATAAAGGAAAGATTTTTTCTTTCACCATATTAATTTGAAACTCCCATGCATTTTTTCTTTCACTAAATTCATTTGAAACTCCTATGACTTTTCAATTTCTTTCTAATAATGATTATAAGTTGGTTAATACGATTAAATAAATATCAAACCTAAAATGTAATCATATATAAACTAAATTTCAATATTAAAAGAGTATATTTATTTCTACTTATAAAGTTATGTTTTTTTTTTCAACTTTTTACATATTATACTTAATTTATTAGTTTTAATATATCGTTGGATGTAAACCATTATGATTTTAAAACTACAACTTTTGAAAAATTTGTATGAAATATTTAAATTATAAATTTAAATATAACATTACAGAACCAACTTAAATATAAATTTTAGTTTAACTTAAACAACCCAAATAATATTTTGTAAATAGTTAAAAGTGATAAATTGTAGCGTCTTTCTAAAAATGATTATAATTTGGTTAATAAAGTTAAATAAATATCAACATATAGTGTAATAATAAGTAAACTAAATTTCAATATTAAAATAATATATTTACTTCAAATTATAAAATTATGTCTTTAATTTTAACATATTATACTTAGTTTATTAGATTTAGATAAAACTTCAAAAATGGTCCCTGTGGTTTTCAAAAATATCAAGTTTAGCCCCTAACTTCAAAAAACCTCACAGATGGTCCCTGTGGTTTCAAAACTTTTAACACTTGGTCCTTTTCGCTAACTGCGTTAGCTTTTGGCCGTTAAGTGAAGGGCAATTCTGTCATTTCACTTCCACAGGGACCGTTTATGAAGTTTTACCTTATTTTTTTTTTAAAAAGAAAAAATATATAATTATTTAATATTAAAGGGTACCACCCCCTCTCTCTCTCTCTCACTCACTCTCTCTCTCTCTCTCTCTCTCTCTCTCTCTCTCTCTCTTCACTTAATATGTTGTTGTATGTAAACCATTATCAATTTAAAGCTACAACTTTTGAACAATTTAGACAAAATACTTAAACTGTTAATTTAAATGTAACATTATAGTGTCAACTTAAATATAAATTTCAGTTTCACTTAAAAAACCCAATGAATAGTTTGTGAATAGTTAAAAGTGATAAATTGTAGTGCTAAACGCAAAAACTAAATTATAATCTCAATTTAACTAAAATATTTCCTAAAGATATTTGTATAATCGTTAAAAGTTTTCAAAAAAGTAGCTTAAAAAACATACAATAACAATAGTTAAAAATAACTCTATATAAATGATTATATTGTTACCTTTAAAATGACAAAAAATGTCTAATATTTTAAATAATTATAATGATAAAAATTAAAATATTAAGAAAATAAATTTTAAAAAATAAACTAACAATAACAAAAACTATAAATAACATTAAGCCGTATATTATATTCAATTTTATTCATGAGTAACTCACGGGTAGAAGTCATTCAAACGGTTGAGATTATACAATTATAATAGATGTATATTTTATCATATAATTCAAAATAATCAATATATTATATCAATTTAGTATACGAATTATTATATCAAATTTAACAACAACGTTATTGTTATATTTTAAAAAACATATATTTGTAAAGATTTCAACTATATAGGTGCTTCTGTGTAGCGCGGGGGCATTCGCCTAGTATCTTATAAAGCTAGCATTTTTCTTTGAACCTCATGCATTTGAAACTCCCAAGACTATTTAGCTTCTACAAATTAATTTATAATTAATTGAAATATTATGATTTGTAACTCTTAAAACTCTTCAAATCATGGAATTTAATTTATTATTTAAATGAAATATTTAGCATATATAAGAAATTTATAGATTACATATTGCATGTATGTCAACACAAAATGATAGATTATATTTGTAGGGTTTGAAGAGTTATGTGCGTGTTTCCATGGATGTGAGAAAGCAATTGAAACTTTTCAAAATATAAATTCATGTAAACTCAAATTGGATGCATGTACAGTTTTAGATATTAACCAAGGTTCAAATTTATTTATGTTTGTAAAGGTATACTTGAGACCATTTTTTAAGTTTATGTGTTATACATATTTTTATAATCACATGATGAATAAGTGAGATTGATAAATACTTCTCATGAGCTTTTGGTAAATCAACCATCAAACTATTTATCAGTTAGAGCAATTAACTTTGTTAACATGTATGTATCTTTATGTTGTCTCTCTCTTTTTTATGTTAAGAAAATATATTTTATGTACAAGAGAACATTATTCAATAATAATAATAATAATAATAATAATAATAATAATAATAATAATAATAGTATAGGAAATAAAAAAATATTTAAATAAATTAGTTATAAACTAGTTAAAATACCTATAGTTTAAAATAATTTTAAATCAAAAATTTAATTCAATTTGATTCAAACACAACTTTTTATATCTTTTTCTTATCGTATAAATAAATTATTTTAATACTAGTTACAACTTAGTATAAAAATTATTATTTCAGTGATAAATACTTATAATATTGTTTTTATAACATATAATTGTTAATATTTATGTTAAATTATTGGACACAAATCAAGAGTTTAAAACTCTCACTACAACTCAGTAGTTTTTTATTTAAATTTAATGTAATTTGCCTTTATACTTTCCACTACATTCAAAAGTTTTTTAAACTTATGATTATTAATGTGCAATGTTTTTTTTCACTTATTTATTATACACATTGTAGCTATATTAGTAGTATATAAGTAAGTTTCGATTAAAAAAATCATATGTTTGAAAGGATTTGTGATTCAAAATGAAAGATTTCTAAATATTCATTTTGAATGATTTATAAGTGTTTAATAAGTTTTTTTTATGTAAATGTTATAATGTTGTAGTGTTTTTATTTTATTAAAAGCTATAATGTTTTTCATACTATATGTTATTTGTTTTATATACAAATCGGCATACATTTCATATATAATTTCCACAACTTAAAATATTCTACAAAATCATCAAAAGTTGTAGTATTTATTTTTTCATACTACTTTGTCTTTTTATACATAGAAATCAATATATGTTTGATCTATAATTTACACAACATAAAACGGTCTATAAAATGATGAATTAATATTGGAAATAACTAATGATATGAATTTATTAAAATTAAGAAAACTAATATGTTAACTATAGAGTTTGTTTTGCTATTGACATTGGTTGTACATGTATAAATATTAAATCAAAACTTGTTAAATATTATGATTTTAATTAAATTATCATGTGCAACGCGCGAGGATTCGACTAGTCATACTATATTATAAAAGAACCATTTTTTCTTTCACCACATTTATTTGAAACTCACAGTTTTTCATATTTCCATATAATATACATAATTTATTAACTTAAATATGTTTTTAGTTGTAAACATTATCATAAATGGAAGACTTTAAGACTAATCAATATGATATACTTAATTTTTTAACTTCAATATATTTTTAAATAAATGAGCTACATTAATATATCAAATAAGCTTAAAAATTTAGTGTAAAATTTAAAACTTAAAGTAAAATATCAAATAATGTTTTAAAAAAAATTCTCTCTCTCTCTCTCTGTCTCTCTCTCTCTCTATATATATATATATATATATATATATATATATATATATATATATATATTAACATAGTTAAAAGGAAAATATTAAATATAATAAATATAAAAGAACCTAAATTGATGAATTGAGTTAACTAAAAGGTGTCTGAAAACTATACTTTATAATAACTAAAATTCAATTCAGTTGTTTTTAAATTAATTTATAAAAATAATAATAGTTAAAAATAATAGAAACTTAGAAATTGAATTATGTTAGATTACAAACAGTTATTGATAATTTAAATAATCATCATGATGAAATTAAAACACCTTCATTTTTTCTTTAAAAAATTAATAAATCATAACAATAGTAAATTAAAATAGTTGACAAATATAACTAATGTTATACACACGTAAACATGAATAGAGACCATTAAATGATTTGATTTTAATAAGCATTATTTTATCTATTATTCAAATTAATTATAATTTTATATAAACTAAATGTAATAATTATTATTTTATAGTTAATATAAATATTTTCAATAACATAAGATTACCAATAATTTAAATTTTATTCTACGCAACGCGCAGATATTCATATATTTTTTTATTATAATAGAGGTCAAAATATTTAACCCCATGCATTTGAAACTCCAATAACCTTTTAGTTGTCTATAATAATGATTGTAATTATAAATCATAAATCTTATGATAAATTTTGATATTATGACATGGCTTAAGTTAAAAATATACGTTAGATGGGTGTTAAAAGAGTCATGACATTAAATAAGAATCAATGAAATTAATCATTTTTTATCAAATATGTACATATAAATAGTTAATTACAAGCACTCCAAAAAAAATTTCATTTTTACTAAAAGTTTCACTATTAGGATGACATATTCAAGTGTAATTGTATTGGATGTAAGAAGCGGTACATCATAAAAATAAGATTGGAAACAATATAATGGGGTTGGAGATGGTATTTATTCATGATAAGGTATTTTTTTATTTATGTTTTCTTTTTAGTTATTGCAAATATATGTATAAATATGATACTGAATAAATGAATCTTTGAATTGTGTGTCCACATATTTTTAAGGTGAATTAATTCAAGTTTTCATCATTAAGAACCATATTAATAACAAATAAGTACACTTCTATTTTACAAACAAAAATAGGTCTACACTATTATAAATATGTTTATTTGTGAAAATGTGTTTTTCTTTGGTTAATGATCAAATACAATTTATATGGTTTATGTAATCTCTGAAGTTTTTTTTGAAGATTAAAAAGTCAATGACTATATGAGTTTAATTTTCACTATTTTTATTTTCCTTTGATGTTTCAAATTTTTTTAAGTTTCTAACATCCTCATTATCGTTGGGGAAGTGATATTTCCACTTGTTAAATTGATTCATCCACTTGAAATGTATGTTTTACTAACTTGTACGATAGCTGTAAATATGTTGTACCTTATGTGGATGGACCAAATTATCAAGTGGAAATTAAAGAGTAAATAATTGGCATAAAATCTCATTATATTAACCCTTAAGATGTCAAGTAATTATTTAGTCCTAGATTGTTAATATTTGACATTATAGATAATTTCAGTTTTTAGCTTTGTTTATGTTTTCTACTTTAATTTTTGATATTCTTTATGGTTGATAATTACAATCATTATTAATTGAAATGTCACTGGACTTTCAAACGCATGAGGTTTAAGTATTTCGGCCTCTGTTATAATAGACTAGGCGAATCCGCGCGCGTTGCGCTAGAATAAAATTATATAGTTAAAATAATAACTTTTACCAAATTATTATTTAATATTTCTACTTTGAAATAAAATGTTAGTAGTAAAGCAAACATATAGTTAACATATTAGTTTTATTAAACATTACAGTTTTATTTTTAAGTCATTGTGATATATACAATTATTTGATAATTTTATAAACCGTTTAAAATTGTGTAAATTATATATCAAATGAATGATAATATAACGGGTAATGAAACGTATGAACAAAAATATGAACTGCAACTTTTAGTAACATAAAAATAGAAAAACATTTGTTATAACATTTAGATTAAAAAAGATATATATACAACGAATAATAAAAAATATGAAAAATAAACACTATAACTTTTAATAACATAAAAACACTAAAACATCTATTATAACATTTATATTAACACTTCATATTTAAATCACAAATCTATTCAAATACATTAATGTTTTTAATGAGACAAACTTTACACCTTATAAAAGAAAGGAAAATAAAAAGTTATTAGTGATTAATAATTAATAATCATAAGTTAAAAACTCAGAGTTGTAACTAATAAATATACATAAATTAGAAAACTCTTGAGTTGTAGCTTGAGTTTCAAATGAATGCGGTACTTGAAAATGTATATTTTATTATTATTATTATTATTATTATTATTATTATTATTATTATTATTATTATTATTATAATTGTTTTGTTGCATAATTTTAATCCCTTCCATTATTAAACATAAATATATTTAATTATAAATTTATAGCATAAATAGGTGCGTATACATGTTAAACAAATCACACACACACACACACATATATATATATATATATATATATATATATATATATATATATATATATATATTCGTAAATGTCATATGTAATTCTTGTCGTACTAATATGGGTAAATTACTTTCATATGAGGAACATATCATGATAAGTCTATCATACTTACATATCAAATGTTCAAAATTATGTTATCTTTTAAATATTGCCTTTTAAATATGTTGTGTAGGATAACCCAACAAAAAAATAATAGAAAATAATCACAATCAAAATAGAAAAACTACAATCAAATAAATAAGAGCATTGGGTGGTTGAATATATAAATAAAGATGTTACATAAACATACATTTAAATCAAAAGAAAAAACCAACATTCGTCAACTTTGCTCAAACAAAAAAAACCTATATCCATTTTATGAATCTTCTTTCTTCATTTAACACCATTCAACCATAGAAACTTGATGACAATTTTTCACTAACCTGCAATTTCTTGAAAAAGAAGAATCAGAAAGATATTCCAAGCAAAACATTGATGTTTGGAGAGTCACATTCAAGATTGAGTAATGCGCACAAATGACATATAAAGATTAAATGAGAAACTAAATATAAAGAAAGAATAGAAAAGCTTCATTTGTTTTGGTTGAAAGAAAAAATCATATTACCCATTTTTCAAATCATCATATTTGGATCATGAATGCTTCAACTATATGAAAACTTTTGAATCACAATATCTTCAAATCCTTCTTACATGTAAGATTTTATATAACACAAAAGACACAAAAGATTGACCTTTTATAGTAAACTTTTCACTAAATGCTAATTAAACATAATATAAGTTATAAAACTTTTGAGTTTTAAATTATAATTAAGAAAACTTTTGAGTTGCATTAGTTAAAAAAGGGAGTTTCAAATTAATGTGGTTTGAGGAAGTTAAAAATGGGGGTTTCAAATGCATGAGATTCAAGAAAAAATGCTAGCTTTATAAGTATGTATGGTTTTCAAATATAGGAATATTGGATACCTAATGAAATTCATATATTTTAGTTTTTTCTAATATGTTTCACGTAGCGAAACTTAGTATTATCATTACTAAGTTTATTTTCACTTACATTTAATATTTTAAGCTTATTAATGTAAATATGTTGTAACAACCTGTTATTTCGGGTCAATAAAAGTCAAACCAGACAAACCAAAAGTCAAATAATTAGGAGTTAAAGCATGAATTGTACCCTACTTTAAGGGTTTTCGGTTTTGGGAATCAAAAACCATGAGATTTCTATGATGGACCGAAATCTCATGCCTAAACCGAAATCACTTCTAGCCGAAATCAATCAAGACCAAAATCACACCTAGGACCGAAATCACATGTGATTTCGGTGGCCTAAGGGTGATTTCAGTGGTAATTAGGCCAAAATCTCAATTTGGATAAGATGGTGCGTCTCCCAATGTGATATAATACACAAACCAATGCAAACTTTACATCAAGTTTACACCCCATATATATACTTGGCAGAAAACCCCTTCCCATTTCTCATTTTACACCTTCAAAGTTTCCTACTTTTCTCTCAAAGAACGAGTGCATCTTCAAATCCTCATATCTTCACCCAGAACATCTTCAAACTCTCCCCAGGAAACAAAGTTCTTCAAGTTAATTCTTAAGAATATATTGTAAGTTTCCTCACTGATTTAGTATTCATACAACACTTTCCTTGCTAGTTCATCTAATTTACACATTTTATTATGTGTTTAAGACTATGAGGATAAGAAAATCTTCAAGTGTTCTAACTTGAAGAACATCGTCGTCACTTCGTTATCCAACCAAGAACACCCACTCGAGTTGAGTTCTGTAACGCCCGTAGATTAGTGCTAGTCAATTTAGAGACGATAAGCATCAAAAATGACTTTTTGATAGAATATTATTTAGGATGAATAATCTTAACTAAGTTATATTATATTTTACAAGGATTCCGTATATATAAAGAACGCCAAAATCCGAGTTATAACGAAGAAGTTATGACCTGTCGAAGTTTCGCGACAGAACCGGCACGACATAATGCGACGTAAAAAGTGAATTTACGATAGAGCGATATTTAGCCTTATTAATGTAAACAAAAGTCGTAGAATACATTAAACTGAGAGCGTGCATAAAAAGAACGCCCAAATCTGACTTCGTATGAGGAAGTTATGACTTTTCGAAGTTTCGACTTAGCGGTATGCAGCCCGAATACTGGATTTGGGATAGAGCGGTTTTTAGCCGACAAAACCTAAACGATAATCGAAGATCTATTTAATAGTAGCGTAACGACAAAAAGACAGACGAAAACGGAATTCAGATGAAGGAGTTGTTATGAATTTTGACGGAGTTTTCCTGTCCTGGCCTACTAAAAATAATATATTAAAATTAAAGTCAAAATTAGCCGACAAAGTCTAAATGAAAATTGTAGATCTTGTTTTTACCTACGCGTGGATATAAAGAACGTCGAAAACGGAGTTCGTATGCGAAAGTTATGAATTTCTGAAGTTCGGGGCGCGAAACCCCAAAACTGTCAGAACTCACGAGGTGAACATATGTAGTTCACGAGGTGAGCATTAGTGACTCATGAGGTGAACAGATGATGGACGTCTTCCAGGGCAAGTGGCCATGATGAACGCAATGACGTATCGAGCTCACGAGGTGAATATTAGAAACTCACGAGGTGAGCTAGCTCATGAGGTGAATATTAGAAATTCACGAGGTGAACCCAAAAAATTCGCCCTATAAATAGAATTCAAGGGGCAGCCGAGTTTGGTTGCTCATCTCTTACTCTCCCACTACCGATACTCTCTCTAAGCCCTATTTTAACCCACCGAAGCCCCGGTATCATCCCGAGACCCGAAGCGAGTCCCGAAGCCCAAAGATCCTGAGAAGTGAAATTCCCGAGCCGAAGCTCTGCCTGCGAGAAGCCAATTTTTGTGAAGATCTTCCAGATCTATCGAAGAATACTACTTCTACAAGTTGTAATGTTGTCCGATCATCTTCTGATCAAGTGAGTGTGTGGTCACTTTCTTCTAACACATAAATATTAAGTATTTGCTATGAAATACATGCTATGTGTTTATATATTGTTGTTTATTTGAGATGTTGGTGGAATGGATGAACTATAAAGGTTTTAATGAGTTAAACTGTATATGTATTTTGTAGCTACATATATGTTGGGTAGGACATGGGTAGATGAGATCCGTGAGTATGGATCAGATCAAGAGATTAGTTTAGATCTGTGAGTAGGGATTAGATCAAGAGGCTAGTTTTAGATCCGTGAGTATGGATTAGACCAAGAGGTTAGTTTTAGATCCGGGAGTATGGATTAGGTAAAGAGATAAAACTTGTTATTAGTCCGGGAGTATGGATTAAGACTAAGTTAATTTTTATTAGTCCGGGAGTATGGATTGGGCACAATTATTGATCCGGGATTATGGATCAGATCAGGATTAAGGTATAGTTAATTGTCCTTATTCTGGGACTATGGATTGGGTACAGTTATTGATCCGGGAGTATGGATCAGATCAGGAGGTTAGATTTAGATCCGTGAGTATGGATCAGGTAGTTTTAGATCCGTGAGTATGGATAAGGGGAAAAGGTTAGTTTTAGATCCGTGACTATGGATCAGGTGAATACAAAGACATATTTCACCAGGCTGAAATTCACATAGATCCCTCTAAATCAAGGAAATTGAAAATTGGACAACACTAAGAACTCCAACTGAAATTCATCAATTCTTAGGCCTCGCTGTCTACTATAGAAGGTTCATACAAAATTTTTCCAAGATCGGAAAACGACTCACCACCTTGACAAAAAAGGGTGTAACTTTCAACTGGAAAGAGAAACCAGAAACTACTTTCCAAACACTAAAGCAAGCCCTATGCCGCACCCCGATCTTGTCCCTCCCAGAAGGGATGGAAGATTTTATGGTTTACTGCGATGCGTCTAAGCAAGGGCTAGGTTGTGTACTTATGCAATGAGGAAATGTCATTTCCTATGCATCGAGACAACTTAAGAATCACGACGTCAACTACACCACACACGACCTCGAATTGGGAGCAATAGTATTTGCTCTGAAGATCTAGAGGTACTACCTTTATGGTATGAAGTGCACAATCTTCATGGACCATTAGAGTCTTCAGCACATCTTCAATCAAAAGGAACTCAACATGAGGCAATGGCGATGGGTAGAACTACTAAATGATTACGATTGCGAAATTTGCTATCATCTAGGCAAGGCCAATGTAGTAGCAGATGTCCTTAGTTGAAAAGAGTACTCATGTTACCGAGTAAAGTCATTAACCATGACCATCCATTCACACCTGTCCATGCAGATCAACGAGGTTCAAGCTCAGCTGGAAGCCTTGAAACCCAAGAACTTGGCAGGTGAAACCTAAAGAGGAATGGATAAAAACCTGGAAGTTATGGATGACGGAGTTCGTTATCTCATGAATCGGATCTGGACACCGAAGTTCGGTGGGTATAGAGACGTTGTAATGAACGAAGCTCACAAGACCAGATGCTCCGTTCATCCCGGTTCAGACAAGATGTACCTGGACCTCAATAAAATTTATTGGTAACCAAACATGAAGGCACAAATCGCTACCTATGTGGGCAAGTGCCTGACTTGCACCAATGTCAAGGTAGAATACCAGAAGCCCTCAGGTTTACTACAAAAACCAGATATACCCGAGTGGAAGTGGGAGCGAATAACCATGGATTTCATAACCAAGTTGCCTAAGACAACCGGTGGTCTTGACACCATTTGGGTAATCGTTGACAAGTTAACCAAATTCGCACACTTCCTACCAAAAAAAGAGATTGACAAGATGGAGAAGCTAACCAAGATGTACATTAAAGAGTTCATATGATTGCATGGTGTGCCATATCGATTATCTCCGACAGAGATAGTAGATTTATCTCACGGTTGTGGCAATCACTACAAAAGTCCTTCGGAACAAAACTCGACATGAGTACAACATACCATCATCAAACTAACGGGCAAAGCGAGAGAATCATTCAAACGCTGGAAGACATGTTGAGAGCTTGTGTGATAGACTTTGTTAAAGCTTGGGAAACTCATTTACCACTCATCCAATTCTCATACAACAATAGCTATCACACTAGCATCAAGTTGCACCATTCGAATCCCTCTATGGATGCAAGTGCAGATCACCTCTATGCTGGACTGAAGTGGGTGACATACAACTAGCAAAGAGGCAAGTTCCTGAGAACACTCTCACCGACCCCAAGATCATACGAGAAACAACAGAGAAGATCGTCCAAATTCGGGAACGACTAAAAGAATCTAGGGACCGGCAAAAGAATTATGTGGATAAACGATGAAAGCGCTTAGAGTTCCAGGTTGGTGACCGCGTTCTGTTAAAGGTCTCACCCTAGAAGGGAATGATACATTTTGAAAAACATGGAAAAATAAATCCAAGGTACATCGGGACATTTGAGATTCTTGCTAGAATCGGCCTGGTAGCTTACAAACTTCAACTACCGCAAGAAGTCAGCAACATACACCCCACTTTCCACGCATCCAATCTGAAGAAGTGTCTGTCCGATGAGAATCTTGTAATCCCACTCGATGAAATCGAGATAAACGAGAGTCTACACTTTGTATAGGAACATGTGGAAATCATGAACAGGGAGATCAAGAGAACGAAACAAAGGCGTATACTAATAGTGAAGGTCCGCTGGAACGCCAAGCGAGGACCTGAATTCACTTGGGAACGAGAAGACCAGATGAAACAAAAGTACCCACATCTTTTCACTAGTTCATAAGTACCCACTTTAGAAATACTTTTGGGACGAAATTCCCTCTAACGAGGGGATAATGTAACAGCCGGCTATTCGGGTCAATAAAAGTCAAACCAATCAAACCAAAAGTCAAATAATTAGGAGTTAAAGCATG
Organism: Lactuca serriola; assembly: GCF_051521515.1. Classification (NCBI taxonomy): domain Eukaryota; kingdom Viridiplantae; phylum Streptophyta; class Magnoliopsida; order Asterales; family Asteraceae; genus Lactuca; species Lactuca serriola. The sequence goes on along the minus strand of NC_136411.1, from coordinate 91,345,393 downwards.
AATTATACCCTACTTTAAGGGTTTTCAGTTTAGGGAATCAACAACCATGAGATTTTGGTTATGATGGACCAAAATCTCATGCCTAAACCAAAATCACTTCTAGCCGAAATCAATCAAGACCAAAATCACACCTAGGACCGAAATCACATGTGATTTCGGTGGCCTAAGGGCGATTTCGGTGGTAATTAGGCTGAAATCTCAATTTGGATAAGATGGTGCTTCTCCCAATGTGATATAATACACAAAACAATGCAAACTTCACATCACCTTTACACCCCATATATATACTTCGCCGAAAACCCCTTCCCATTTCTCATTTTACACCTTTAGAGTTTCCTACATTTCTCTCAAAGAACGAGTGCATCTTCAAATCTTCAATTTGTCCCTTGAAGAAAAAGGCTTGCATTGTGGTTGTACACTGGGCGTACTTAAGGGTATGTGCAACATACTCATATAGCTTAGGATCACATATGATCAGCTAGTACGTTAGGCGTATGTGCGGTATGTCACTCCCTATTTAGGTAACATGATGTCCTCATTTAAACATCCTTATCAGCCACCATACCCTCCCTAAACCCTAATTCCAAGTTTGAGTCTCTTGTGTGATTTTTGCAAGCTTTGTGAGTGTTCTTGGTGCTTTTAGTTGAAGAATGAGACCAAAGAAGAAGGAGTGGGTGCTAGCAAGCTTATAGATCCAGAAACCTTTCCTCTTTGTGTATCATTTTCAGGTATAAACTCTATACCTTGATAAGATTTTCATTAGATCTTCATGGTTGAATTTTTGTGAACTTTTGTCCCTAAGATTGGACCTTTTGAGTTTGGAGAACTCCAGGGAATTGTAGCTGTACTTTCATGCATTTTAGGACCTATAGATTCATAAAAATGGCTGCTTGATCTTTCCCTTTGGCTCATGCATGAGTAAAGTAGCTTAGACTGTGTTAGAAGTTAAAGATTGTTGCATTGAGACCTTCCTAGCCATGCAAAGGCTTAAAGTCGATGACCTTATGTGTTAAGACATCTTAGAATTGTCACATCTGAGGTTGGGTTAGTTGTCTTAAGGGATTAAGACTCAAAGTTGTTGAAAGTAGAAACAGACGGAGTATGCTAGACGTACTCCTGGCTACCCCCCCCCCCCCTCGGTAGTCGGTTCTGCCCCTGATGGGTTCTGATTGCGTTGTACACCCCGCGTAAAGAAGCGTACGCCCAACGTATGCGCTGAGTAGTTGACTTCGTTGACTTTTTACTTTTGGTCAAGATTTAGGGTTTTGGACCATGAGAAGTGAAAAATAGTCTTTTTTCTCTTAGGGGATTTGGTTGTGGGATTATGACTTGTGAGTTGAGTTTTGGACCTTAATTATTAATTAGGGTTAATTATTTTGTTGATTAGGCGGAGTCTAGTTCCCGCATTTCGGGTGTGAGATTAACCTGTCGTTAGTATCAGGTGCGTCTCCTCACTTATTCTTACCTGTGTGGTTGAATAGTTGTATCTGTGATGAACAGATGGGTCTAGTTGTTATTATTATGTTATGCTATCATTATATGACTGATACTGCTGATAGTCTCCAGGTTTGCTGATAACCCACAGGGCGTGCTGTTAGCCCACTAGGTTTGCTGATAGTCCCCAGGGTTGCTGATAACCCATAGCTGTTTATTTATGTTGTGATATATGGGTTGTCTTGGGGAACTCACTAAGCTTCGTGCTTATGGTTGTTCATTTATATGTGGCATGTACTTCTGAGGACCACAGGAAGGCGAAGGTCTAATTTTACGCACTCATTGGGAGATTTTCTACTGGGACGGTTTATGAACTCTGATATTGTGTATCTGTTGTTTTGGATAATTATGTGTTTTATAACTTGGATTGTGAAACCTTAATTTTGGTAAATTTAAATGAAAAATGTGGGTTAAAATTTGAGGTGATATATTTATGTTATTTTTGGTGCTAGGAACTCTTGTAGAAGGAATGGACAAGAAACGTCTAAGAATAAGTGCTTAATGATTATGTCCATTTTGAGTTTTCCTTTTATTGAACCTAAGGTTTGAGATCTTAATCTCTCGGAGGGTCTAAAGGGATAAAGTTGGAAACTTTAACCATGTAGACCATAGGCAGTTGAGCTTTGGAGCTCTTAGAATCGAAGAAAACGGCTTAACCCAATAAGCTATTAGGAACCTAGTGCCCACTGTGTGGCCTTTGTTCTCCATGGTGTGGAGACTGGGAAATTCCCGTTTGTATTGTCATGTATGGGCAATGACATGGCGGTTGACTAAAGTCAACATTGACTTTCTGGATTGAGTTGACTTTTGGTCAAACTCCTAGTTTTGGAAGGAGAGTTAAGGGATTACCTTGTGTAGCTGTATAGGTGGTTTATAACATCATCATTTCTAGCAGTGAAAGCAGTAAAAGCTGATTATCGTCTGAGAGGTGCGTCTCTTCACTATCGTGGGTCGAAGACACCAATGTCAACCCAATATATTATATGTGTAGGAAGGTAGCAGCCTTTGTGACTCTGGCTGATATTACTGTCGATGGTTTTTATGCAAATCAAATAAAAACTTATGTTTGCATGCAACCCTAGAATTTGATCTATGTTTTCTCTAATTGAACATACAACTTTGAACAAAAAATAAGAAACCTTAGGATATCAAGTATATTTTCAAAAATTATATTAATGAGGGTTGGGAGAAACATACCTTGATTGTTATTCTAGAAAATAACAAAGAAACCTTCTTGTTGATCTCTTGGAAGCAAGCGCCACAAGTGTCGCGCCTCTAATGGTTCACACCCAAACCCTAACAACCAAGAAGCTTGAAGAGAGAGAGAGAGAGAGAGAGAGAGAGAGAGAGAAAGAGAGAGAGAAAGAGTAGAATTTCGGCCCTAACTTCTCTAAGAAGGCTTAGACGAAAATATGAGGTATAGGGGGCTTTATATAGGGTATCAAGAAACCCTAGATAAGTCCCAAAACAATAAAATAACATTATCTTATTTTTGGCAATTATCTAGCTTCTTAATCGTCATCCAAGGATAATTCTAGATCTTCTAGATCTTCAAGAACCTCTATAAAATCATCCAACCATCTAGGAAGGTTCTGGAATAACTCTTGTTCAACTATTGAACAATTACACTTTAACCATTGTACTTTTAATTAATCCAATTAATCCTAAAATTAATTCCAATTAATCTCTGATTAATTATTAATTAAATAATACTATTTCAAATTAATATTATTCTCATAATATATTAACAGATTATTTATTTTTGATTTCCAATTAATTTATTAACCATATAATAAATTAATCAATGAATCCCTCTCCCTCTCTCTAAAAACTATCCTATTCAATTGCTAGGTTTGAGGGCAACCCAAAAGGATTGTCGTTCTTCCGTCTTTAGGAACACTAGTTGTCTTTGGTTTGGTAAGGCCGACTCGCTGACCTATTCTATTACCAGACATAATTGGGGGGAGCTCATCCGAAACTAAAGCAAACAAAAGTAAAGCCATTACAAAGGAGGATTTGAGATTGTTATTGCTACATAACAATCAATGTAAGATCTAAAACCCCATTCTTATGTTAATATGATTAACTGTATGCTAGATATAAGGTTTATAGCTTTGGATATTCAATTTCATGTTCATTAGACAATCTAGATCCAAAAGCTATTAGGGTTTGCATGTACACCATAGGAATGATGTTTTGCACAAAACCCATCAGATAATTCATATACGTGTATACTATTCGATAGTAGAGAAGAGAGAAGTTTCGTAAGCGTACAACTAGCATGTTTTCTACTTGTATCCCCCCATAAAAGCATTTAAAATAATTTAAAAGATAAGTTTAAGGGGTATGAACTCACCTGAAGTGAGTGATGCGAATGTAAGATCGGTAAAGGATGCTAACTGTCAAGTGAGGACTTGAGCACACACGGATCCTATTTAACATATAGTGACACATATATGCTTACAATTAGTGTTTATAAAAAATAATTAGGTGATGGAACAACCTTAGGGACTAGGAAACACTTGTACTGAAGTGTTAAACCACTTAGGGTTGCATATAAGGGGTGTAGGGCCTTACTTGGGAGTTTATGGTCCATATGGTATGAACCATATGTGTTTACGGCCCAAGGACCATTACCTCATGAGTTTATGGCCGTAAACTCATGGTACCAAGTATCAAGTTGTGGTTTAAGGTCTTATAAGTCAATATGAAGTGTTCTATGCTCAAGTCTAAGCCCTAGGAAGGAATGGTGGCACCATTGCACCACTAACTAGTGTTCACGGCCTAAGGACCTTTTCTCCATGAGTTTACGGCCGTAAACTCATGGTATCTTGTACCAAATCAAAGTTTAAGGTCCCTAGCTTATGATTGAAGTGTTCTAGACTTGATCCTAAGTCTTGAGAAGAGATTAGGGCTCATTTGGACCCTTAAATTGAGTTTACAAGCCTAAGGAGGTTCCTTGGCCGTAAACTCCCTTTTGATCATGATTTCTTGATGATTTCTAAGTGTAATCTAGTTGATTTAATCACAGAACAAGCTAAGACAAGAGTACTTACAGTAGAGAAGCTTGAAAGGGTGCTTAAGGCTCAAGAACACTAGTGTGTGTTCTTGGTGAAATGAAGAACACTTGATTATCTATCAAATGAAGAGATTTCATGGATGAAATCATACACATACACTAGATAATGAAGTTTATTAACTAATCAAGGAAGAAAATACTAACTAATTTTGAAGATCTAGTGATGATACTTGAGAGAGAATGAGGTTAAAAGGACTTGAAAATGGTTAAAAATGACAAAAATGACTAAGTGTCACTTATATAGTCCTTAGGGTTTACGGCCCCAATACCATTTGGGCCGTAAACTCCAAACTCTTGGAGTTTTGGAACTTAAATGTTGCATACTTTACCCTTAAGTATCCTCTCTCCAGTTATCTCTTGCAGTACTAGGATTTAGAACACTCAAACTGACTCCAAAACTGCTAAAATTTAGCAATTGAAAGTTTGACTTTGATTGAATGTAGGGATTGATATAAGATAGAAATTTCGAGTTGTCACATCATCCCCCTGTTAGAGGGAATTTCGTCCCGAAATTAGAGTTTAAGTAAATAAGTAGTTACAAATAACTAAGTGAAAAGATGAGGATATTTCAATTTTATTTGATCCTCGTGCTCCCATGTGAATTCAGGTCCTCGCTTGGCGTTCCAGCGAACCTTCACTATCAGGATATGGCTTTGTTTCATTTGCTTGACCTCTCGGTCCATGATCTCTACAGGTTCTTCCACGAAGTTGAGGCTCTCGTTGATCTCGATTTCATTAAGTGGGATTACAAGAGTCTCGTCGGACAGACACTTTTTCAAGTTCGAGACGTGGAAAGTAGGATGTACGTTACTGAGTTCACGCGGTAGATTGAGTTTGTAAGCTACAGGGCCGATTCTAGCAAGAATCTCGAAAGGCCCGACGTATCTTGGATTTAGCTTTCCACGCTTTCTGAAGCGTATCAAGCCCTTCCAGGGTGAGACTTTCAAAAGGACTCGGTCTCCCACCTGGAATTCCAAAGGTTTCCTTCGCTTGTTTGCGTAGCTTTTCTGACGGTCTCTAGAGGATTTTAATTGTTCACGAATCTGAACGATCTTCTCTGTCGTTTCCCGTATGATTTCCGGACCCGTGAGAGTGTTGTCATGAACTTGTCCTTTAGCTAACTGGGTGTCACCCACCTCAGCCCAGCACAGAGGGGATCTACAACTTCGACCATAGAGGGCTTCAAATGGAGTAGCCTTTATGCTCGTGTGATAACGGTTGTTGTAGAAAAATTCGACAAGGGGTAAATGAGTATCCCATGCCTTCCCAAAGTCAATCACATCATCTCTCAGCATATCTTCCAAGGTTTGGATAGTCCTCTCACTTTGTCCGTCGGTCTGTGGATGGTAGGCTGTACTCAAGTCCAGCCTCATTCCTAGGGAACTTTGTAGCGACTGCCAGAACCTCGAAGTGAATCTACTATCTCTATCGAAGATAATGGATATGGGAACACCATGCAGTCGTACGATCTCCCTAATGTATGTTCTTGTTAGTTTCTCCATCTTGTCAGTTTCCTTGATTGGTAGGAAATGTGCGGATTTGGTCAAATTGTCGACGATGACCCAAATGGTATCAAGTCCACCCGTTGTCTTCGGTAACTTGGTTATGAAGTCCATAGTAATCCGCTCCCATTTCCATTCTGGTATCTCCGGTTGCTGAAATAAACCTGATGGTTTATGGTATTCGACCTTAACCTTTGCGCAAGTAAGGCATTTACTCACGAAGGTAGCAATCTCTGCTTTCATGTTAGGCCACCAGTATAACTTTTTAAGATCCAGATACATCTTATCTGAACCTGGGTGAACGGAATATCGAGTGTTGTGCGCCTCGGTCATGACCACGTCTCTGAAGCCACCGTGCTGCGGTGTCCAGATTCGGTCCATGAAATATAACGCTCCGCCACCCTTGCTTTCCAAGTTCTTATCCATCCCTCTCAGGGATTCAGTTGCCACATTTCAGGTTTCAAAGCGTCGAGCTGACCCTCCTTAATTTGTGTGGACAGGTGTGAATGGATAGTCATAGTCAATGATTTGACTCTACGACCAGAGTATTCTTTCCGACTTAGGGCGTTAGCTACTACATTGGCCTTGCCGGGATGATAACGAATTTCGCATTCGTAGTCATTAAGTAGCTCGACCCACCGTCGTTGTCTCATGTTGAGCTCCTTCTGATCAAAGATGTGTTGAAGGTTTTTGTGGTCTGTAAAGATAGTGTTTTTCGTACAGTACAGATAGTGTCTCCAGATCTTTAGAGCAAACACAACTGCTCCTAACTCAAGATCATGCGTGGTGTAGTTGACCTCATGTGTCTTCAATTGTCTCGAGGCATAGGCGATGACTTTACCTCGTTGCATCAGAACACATCCGAGCCCTTGGTTGGATGCATCCCAATAGACTATGAAGTCTTCTATTCCTTCTGGGAGGGATAGTATTGGCGTGGTGCATAAGGCTCGCTTCAGCGTTTGGAATGCCTTCTCTTGTTTCTCTTCCCAGTCAAAGGCCACGCCCTTCTAGGTCAGTGTAGTAAGCGTCTTAGTGATGCTAGAGAAGTTCTTTATAAACCTGCGATAGTAGCTAGCAAGACCTAGAAATTGACGAATTTCTGTAGGCGTCTTTAGTGCTGACCAGTTCTCAATGGCCTTGATTTTGGAAGGGTCCACGTGAATTCCCTCTTTGCTAACAACGTGGCCCAAGAATTCGACTCTTCGAATCCAAAACTCGCACTTAGAGAACTTCACATAGAGCTTCTCTGATCGTAATGTTTCTAAGACTCTTCGTAGGTGTTGAATATGCTCCTCCTTACTTCGAGAGTAGATAAGTATGTCATCGATGAAGACAATGACGAACTGATCCAAGTAAGGACGAAACACCCTATTCATTAGATCCATGAATACAGTTGGTGTGTTGGTTAATCCGTACGACATCACTACAAACTCGTAGTGTCCATAACGAGTTCGGAAGGCTGTCTTGGGAATATCCTCCTCTAACACCCGTAACTGGTGATACCTGGATCGTAGATCTATTTTCGAGAAGTAGTTTTCTCCTTGAAGTTGATCAAATAAGTCATCAATGCGGGGTAGAGGATAACTATTTTTAACGGTAAGCTTGTTGAGTTCCCTGTAGTCGATGCACATACGAAATGATCCGTATTTCTTCTTGACGAACAAGACCGGTGCTGCCCATGGTGAGAAGCTTGGCCTAATGAATCCTTTCTTGAGAAGTTCGTTAAGCTGACTGGAAAGTTCCTGCATCTCTGCTGGTGCTAGACGATATGGAGATTTGGCTATTGGAGTAGCCCCTGGCACTAAGTCGATTCTAAACTCGGCTTGGCGCTGCGGTGGTAATCCCGATAGTTCTTCTGGAAAGATGTCGGGAAAGTCGCGTACTTCTGGAATGTTCTGAATTTCCTTCACATCTTGACTCGTATCGACGATGTGAGCAAGGAATGCATGATATTCCTTTTGCAAGCACTTCTGAGCTTGGATACACAAAATGATGCGAAGGTTCGTACTAGATTTGTCGTCGTAGATAGCTAGAGTTTCGTTGTTAGGGAGGTTAAGACGAACCACTTTCTCAAAGCACATGATGTCGGCGCAACGATGACTTAACCAATCCATGCCGATTATGACGTCGAAACTTTTAATTGAGACCGACATGAGGTCTATTTGGAAAGAATGACCATCTAGAGTCAGTGTACAACCTATGTATATGCAGTTAGTACTTTCCGTTTTCCCGTTTTCCATTTCTATAGTGAATGATTCCTCTAGTGCACGTGGTTTTTGTTTAAGTAAGTGAACAAATTTCTGGCGATAGGCCACGAGGAAGCCGTAGTTGATCCTACGATAGTTACTGGTACGTTTCTCCTCGATAATTCATATACCCGTATACTATTCGATAGCGGAGCAGAGAGAAGCTTCGTAAGCATATAACTAGCATGTTTTCTACTTGTATCCCCCCATAAAAGCATTTAAAATCATTTAAAAGATAAGTTTAAGGGGTATGAACTCACCTGAAGTGAGTAATGCGAATGTAAGATCGGTAAAGGATGCTAAGTGTCAAGTGAGGACTTGAGCACACACGGATCCTATTTAACATATAGTGACACATATATGCTTACAATTAGAGTTTATAACAACTAATTAGGTAATGGAACAACCTTAGGGACTAGGAAACACTTGTACTAAAGTTTCAAGTTGTCATAGATTATATGATAATATATACATCGATTATAACTACATAATCTCAACCGTTTGGATGACTTCTACCCGCGAGTTATTCATGAATAAAATTAAATATAATATATGGTTTAATGTTATTTATATTTGTTTTAATTGTTAACTAATTTTTTAAAATTTATTTGTTTAACGTTTTAATTTCTATCATTATAATTATTTAAAACATCAAACATTGTTTTTCGATTTTAAAGGTAACAATATAATCATTTATATAGAGTTATTTTTAACTATTGTTATTGTAAGTTATTTTAAGCTACTGATTTGAAAACTTTTAACGATTATACAAATATCTTTAGGAAATATTTTAGTTAAATTGAGAATATAATCCAGTTTTTGCATTTAACACTACAATTTATCACTTTTAACTATTCACAAAATATTCATTGGGTTTTTTAAGTGGAACTGAAAATTATATTTAAGTTGACACTATAATATTATATTTACATTAAAAATTTAAGTATTTTGTCCAAACTGTTTAAAAGTTGTAGCTTTAAATTGATAATGGTTTACATACAATAACATATTAAATCTAATAAATTAAGTATAATCTGTTAAAAGTTAAAGGCATAACTTTATAAGTAAAAGTAAAGATGTTATTTTAATATTAAAATTTAATTTATTTATGATTACACTTTAGGTTTGATATTTATTTAACCTTATTAACCAAATTATAATCATTATTAGAAAGACACTACAATTTATCAATTTTAACTAGTTACAAAATATTATTTGGGTTGTTTAAGTTAAGCTACAATTTATATTTAAGTTGATCATGTAACGTTATATTTAAATTTATAATTTAACTATTTTATACAAATTGTTCAAAAATTGTAGCTTAAAGTGATAATGGTTTACACCCAATAATATATGAAAACTAATAAATTAAGTATAATATATAAAAAGTAAAAAAAACATAACTTTATAAGTAGAAGTAAAGATATTCTTTTAATATTAAATTTTAATTCATATATGATTACACTTTAGGTTTGATATTTATTTAATCTTATTAACCAACTTATAATTATTATTACAAAGACATTGAATAGTCATGGAAGTTTCAAATGAATGCGGTGAAAGAAAAAAAATGAATGAGAGTTTCAAATGAATGTGGTGAAAGGAAAAATATTTTCTTTATATATATACTAGGCGAAAACCCGCGCGTTGTGTAGAATACAACAATACATCTGAAATATTTACAAATATATGTTTTTTAAATATATCAATGACGTTGTTTTTAGCTCTTATATAATAAAACTTATAATAAGTTGGCGTAAACATTATTTGTTTTGAATTATATGATAATATAGACATCTTTTAAAATTTTATAATCTCAATGGTCTCTACCTGCGAGTGACTCATGAATAAATTAAACATAATATATGGTTTAATGATATTAATATTTGTTTTTATGATGAATTAATTTTAAAAAGTTTATTTGCTTAAGATTTTAATTTCTATCACTATAATTATTTAAAACATCAAACATTGTTTTTGTTTTTAAAGGTAACAATATAATTTTTTATATAATGTTACTTTTAACTATTTTTGTTGTAAGTTATTTAAAATAACATATTTGTAAACTCTTAATTATTTTAACTTGGTTTCAGAAATTTAACTTTTTTAAAATTTATTTGATGAATATTGTTAGTTTATTTGATTGTAATTATTTAAAACAACAAACATTTGTTATTAAAGATAAAATTATAGTTTTTTTTATATAATATTACTTTTAACTATTTTTATTATAAGTTATTTTTAAGCTAGTTATTTGAAAATTCTTAATGATTATAAAAAACAGTTTCATGGTTTTTTGTTAATTTAGGATTACAATATAGGTTAAATACTATAATTTATAACTTTTCATTGTTTATAAAATAGTCTCCCTATTTCTTTTTCAAGTTTAACTGAAATTTTGATTTAAGTTAACCGTTAACATTATATTGAATAATTTAACTATTTTGAATAAAATCATAGATTATACAAAAGTTGTGACTTTAAAATGACAATTCTTCATAGACGACAACATATCTAAACTAATAAGTTAACTATAATATGTTGAAAATTTAGAGTCATAATTTTATAAATAGAAGTAAAATATGATATTTTAATATTGTAGTTTACTTAATTTATTATTAGAATTTAGTTTTTACATTAAGTTATAATTATTAACCATATTATAATAATTAGTAGAAAGAAAATGAAAAGCCATAAAGGTTTCAAATGAATGTGGTACAAATAAAAATGTCTCATTTATAACTATACTAGGCGAATGCCGGCATGTTGCTCAGAAACACCTGTATAGTTGAAATCTTTACAAATATGTTTTTTTTTAAAATATAACAATAAAGTCGTTGTTAAATTTGATATAATAATTCGTATACTAAATTCATAGAATATATTTATTATTTTGTATTATATGATAATATATACATCTATTATAACTGTAAAATCTAAACCGGTTGAATGACTTTAACCGCGAGTTACTTATGAATAAAATTAAATATAATATATGGTTTAATGTTATCTATAGTTTTTTTTTATTGTTAATTAATTTTTTAAAATTTATTTGCTTAACGTTTTAATTTATATCATTAAAATTATTTAAAACATGAAACATTATTTTTTGATTTTAAAGGTAACAATATAATCATTTATATAGAGTTATTTTTAACTATTGTTATTGTAAGTTATTTTAAACTACTTATTTGAAAACTTTTAACGATTATAAAAATATATTTAGGAAATATTTTAGTTAAATTGAGATTATGATTTAATTTTTGCATTTAGCATTACAATTTATCACTTTTAACTATTCACAAAATATTCATTGAGTTTTTTAAGTGGAAATTTATATTTAAGTTGATATTGTAATGTTATATTTAAATTAACAATTTAAGTATTTTTTCCAAACTGTTCAAAAGTTATAGCTTTAAACTTATAATGGTTTACATACAAATAAATTAATTATAATATGCTAAAAATTAAAGACATTACTTTAAAAGTAGAAGTAAATATATTATTTTAATATTCAAATTTAGTTTATTTATGATTATATTTTAAGTTTGATATTTAGTTAATCTTATTAACCAACTTATAATCATTATTATAAAGACACTACACTTTATCACTTTAACTATTTACAAAATATTCTTTGAGTTGTTTAAGTTAAACTAAAATTTATATTTAAGTTGATCTTGTACTATTATATTTAAATTTATAATTTAAGTATTTTATACAAATTGCTTAAAAGTTATAGCTTTAAAATGACAATGGTTTACATCCAACAATATATTAGAACTAATAAATTAAGTATAATATGTTAAAAGTTAAAAAACATAACTTTATAAGTAGATGCATATATATTCTTTTAATATTGAAATTTAGTTTATATATGATTATACTTTAGGTTTGATATTTATTTAATCTTATTAACCAACTTATAATCATTATTATAAAGAAATTGAAAAGTCATGGGAGTTTCAAATGAATGTGGTGAAAGACAAAAATGCATTGGAGTTTTAAATAAATGTGGTGAAAGGCAAAAATGCATTCGAGTTTTAAATAAATGTGGTGAAAGGAAAAATGTTTCATTTATAATATAGTATGATTAGGCGAATCCTAGCGCGTCGGGCGCGAATATAATTATTTAATTAAAATAATAAAATTTTACAAATTGTGATTTACTATTTATACATGCAAAAACCAATGTCAGTAGCAAAATAACACATATTGTTAACCTATTTGTTCTATTAACTGTAATAAGTTTATATCATTGGTTATTTCTACTATTAATTGATGATTTTATAGATTGTTTTATGTTGTGTAAATTGTATATCAAACGTATGCTGATTTCTATATATATCAAATAAAAAAATTAGTATGAAAAAAATAATAGAATAATATGGAAAAATACTACAACTTTTAACAACATAAAAACATTACAACATTTAATATAACATTTTCATCAAACAAAACTTATTAAATATTTATAAATCATTCAAAAAGAACACATACATTTGATATATAGAAAACTTTGTTAGAAAAAGAATTGTGTTGAAATAACCATTGATGCGACAAAACTCATTTTTTCTACTCTTTTAAAATAACCATTCGAATGGAACGAAGGGTCCAAGTAAAATAGTGATTTGAAATTGAAAGCTATAGTAATTGTTAAGTACTAAGACCAATCTTTAAAAATAAATAAATAAATAAATAACATGTTAAGAGTAGGTTAGGGAGTGGGGAGTGTTACACGTGAAATATATTTTCACCACTTATATTTTCTTATAAAAGTATTAATATTTTCTTTAATTTTTGTTAGGTCAAAAATATGGTTTATACTTTACTTCTATAGGAAAATGTATTTTTGTGTCTTGGACCATAAACAGCTTGGTGTTTACAACCGTATACGTGTTCACGGTTTTGTTTACGTCCGTGAATGGGTTTACGGCCGTAAACTCATTCGCGGCCCATGTCTACTATATATAGGCTGAGAAGTGCATAATTGTAAAGGTCTAACGAGGAGCTTAAGTGTGTGCATTTGAAGGTGTTCTAGAGAGAGAGAAAAGAGAGTGTGTGTTAGTGTGTGTGAATCTTGTATCTGGATCTTCATTCATATCAATACATACAAGATTCATCATCATATTCTTCTCCTTCTCTTCTATTTGATCTGGCATCATCCGTTTGATTGGGATTTCGCACCATCAAACGGATCTGATTGATACACAAGCATTTTGGGGACTTACAGTTGGTATCAAAGCTTGGATTGTATCAGTCAATTTTGTCAGATCTGGAGCTTATTTGATCTTATTTTTGGAGGATTTTTGCGTTTTTGGATAGATCGTGGCAAAATAAGGGGGGTTTGTTCTTCGTGTTTTTCATAAAAACGGGTTTTCGATCGAGTTTTGGAGCAAAAAGGGACAAAAATCGATGTTTTTGGTCGTAACCAGCAAGGGGGTGGTAGAGTTTACGGCCAGCAGCTAGGGTTTCCGAAGTTTATGGCCCGAGTTTGCGGTCCTTTGAGTTTGTGGTTCGAGATTAAGACATTCCTCGGTTGACGGTCCTCGCACGTGTACGGTCCAGCACCTCGCACGCCTTCTCGTTCAGCAGCTTCGCACACGCGCCTCGTCCTCGCTTCGCAAGCAGCAGTCTTCGCATCGTTCAATAAAAAAAAGGGACGGACTTTTGGAGGTGCCAGGGATCAAACCTGGGTCTCCTCCCTACTCAAACAAGGCGCCTTACCAGTTAATCTACCAAGCACCTTGTTACACACCTTTTGATTTTAATTCTTAAACACTCCCTGTCGCACCACTTTCGCAATTTTTACACTTTTTACCCAAAAAATCAATTTCTTTTATTTTAAAATTCCAATTTCAACCAAAAATTTTAGTGTTTAATTTTTTACTTTTATTTTTGACTTTTTATTTAAAAACTTGACTTTAACTTTTAAAACCTGACCTTTGACTTTCTCGTTTAACTTTTAAATTTTCAAATTTAACTTTTCGGTTTGACTTTTAAGTTTAACTTTTAAGTTTGACTTTTTAAATTTGACTTTAAAGGTTGACTTTTGAGGTTTATAGTCAAAGGACATTTTTAAATTTAAGTTTGATTTTTGCTTCTAGTTGTGTTTTTAATGGTTTTTGAGGTCTACGAGGGAATTGAAGACATGAAAGAGAGTCGTCAGGATATGTTAAGACAAAACTTCAACATGTTCAACTGTATCCCTGGAGAAACCTTGGAAGCTCAGTTGCAGCGATTTACTACACTTACTACTGAGATGAATATAGTTGGGATCTTCTTGACTAAATCTGAGATAAACAAAAAGCTGCTGAATTCACTTCCGAAATCGTAGGATATGAACGTGGCTGTCATCAAGAAGACAAAAGATCTCAATCATCTTAGTCTTGCTGCTGTAACTGAAGAACTTGACGCTTTGAAGTGTGGAAAAACAATGAGTTCTGCAAACATCCCGGTCAATGAAGTTTCATGCTCTCAATCATGTGAAGCTACGATTAAACTTCTTTGTGAACATAATGATTTGCTAAAAAGGGAAATCGAGGACCTAAAATACGAAGGATATCAACTTAGGAAAGGACAAAACCCCTGAAGGCTGAATTAGAAGCAAAAACCAAAGATTTTAGAAAGCTTCAGGAAGACTATAGTAATAAATGTGAAAATTATGACTATATTAAGAGACAATTTGTTGAATTAACTGCTAAGCTTGACACATTAAAAGGCAAATTTGAAAATGCAGATTTTGATTTTAGAAAATTTGATGTGTTAAGCGAAGTAGTTGCGAACATGATAGACCATTGTTTAAAATTTAACAATAACCAGCAAAAAGGTCTAGGGTGTGATATTGTTCCTCCTCCTTTCAATCATAACTACGCATCCATCCCTATGACACAGGAAGAAATTGACAGGGAGGCACATCTTCAATATGGAAAACCAGTTGGATTTGTGTCAGGAGGTATTCAGGTTGAAAATACTAATGCTTCTACTTTATGTGTAGGTAAAGTAGCAGAGAATGAGAACAAAGAGAACACCATTGAACAAACCAACATCTTCTTGAACTCTGAATCTGTTGCTTCGAACTCAGCTGCTTCTGATCAACCTGCTATTGAGAAATACAGGCCACCAATTCCACTGAAACAGAGTGCCTGTTGTAATTGTGCTTGTGGGAAAAATAAGAGACAAGGAAAGGATACGCCACCAGGGGTAGGAAGAAACAACTTCACAGTGAAGAAAAAGACATGTTTTCACTATGGAACACCTGGACATATTGCCCAAAACTGTCCAAATCACGCATACGTTCCCTACTATGCACAAGGATGGAAAAATGTGCCAAGTGGGAGATACTTAAAAAGAAACCCTTCCAGGTCACGTTCAGACAATGGTGACTGGAACGCGCAGAAGGCCAAGAATCAAACACACAAGGCAAAGAATCCAAATCCCAATGGCAAGAAGGAAATGCCTGCCAATAAGCCAAATCCAAGATATGCTCCAGTGAAACAAAGACCGGTTAAGTCAAAGTCATCTCAATGGCCGACATCAAGTTCAAAAGCAAGTACTGAGCCACCCATCAGATCGAAAAAGAAATGGGTTAAACCCAACTACAAATGGGTTCCGAAGGCTCAATCTCCCAAATCAACTAATGATTCTAATATCTCTTCATATTCTATTTGTGATAAACAGGATATGGCATGGGAGAGAGTATCGTGCAAGGATGAAAAAGGTCGACCCAGTTTCAAAATAGACTGGATTCCAAAGACCAACTAATCCCGCTCTGTGTTGGAGCAGCTATGGAGGCATATCATCAGACTTCGGTTTGTTGGTAGTGGTTGTTCCTGGCACATGATAGGGGACATCTCTCAACTGTGTAACACTCAGAACTTTAAGTGAGAGTACGTGTCCTTTTCGGGAAAGGAGGAAAGGAAGAGATCACAAATGGGGTTAGTACTTAACAACATGAAGAATTTTCGGATCTATTATGAGATTATGCATGTTGTTCTCAGACCTTCTGGATGCAAATTCAATCAGTGACTTACGGTTTGAGTTTTATTTTCTATACTCCTGAGTTTATCTTAATCTGATTCGTTTTAAAGACAATCTTTTATAGTTTTTCTTTAGTAGGTGTCTGTCGGGAAGTGATATCAAGAAAGTGATAACGGGCAGTCTAAAACATGTGTAAAGGACTGAATCTGAATTGTCTAGACTCTGTGATTAATGTGCTGGTAGGAACGAAGGATTTAACAGTGTGGATTTAGTTATGATTGTTTGGACTGACCATACGACGCTCAAGTAGATTGAGCAATGAGATAAACATGGGAACCTATAGGATACACTAAATTAATACGCATCTAGAACAGTGGTTCGAAATTTCCTTGATGTACGGACTTGTGTCCTTAATTCTGGTTCTGATAGGGCGACTGGGGGGTTCTGATAAAGTAGGTCTGTAGGAAATTATTCTCTTGGTTTCTATCTGTCAGTCATATGTTGCTTCTTCTACGTGATCGGAAGATCCGACCTGGAATGCAACATATGCAACTCTATTTCTACACACCTTCTTATCAATGAAACTATTTCTTTCTGTTAGCCATATGTTGTCCCCTTTGCGTGATTGGAAGATCCGACCTGGGACACAACATATGCAACATTCTATCTCTATATCCCTCTATCTTTGTTAGTCATATGTTGTCCCTTCTGCGTGATTGAAATAGATCTGACCTGGGAGACAACATATGCATCTATCTCTAAATCTGTCTTCCTCCTTAATAATTTTTTACTCACCTAAAGTAAGGAGTCCTTAGGAAGTTCTTGATAACCAGGGTATATCGGGAAGTGGGGAACACATTCTAGTGCAACTAAAATCGAACCATTTAGAGATTGCCTGTAGATCTCGCTACTTAATTTAAGTGGACAACAATACCCGTGGTCGTCGCCAGCTAAATGGTTTATTTAGAAAAGTTTGTCGATACTCCTCGTGTTTAAGTGGACCACAATACCAGCAATTGACCAGATCTATTCATGAAGGTGAAGGTACTGATAAACAAGTTCAGGCTGTCTTACAACTTTGATCCCAAATATTTTTCTTTTTGTTAAATTTGTTCATAGTTTTCTTCTATGCACAAATTTAGGGGGAGAATTAAAAAAAATTCAAAAATCAAAGAAAAATCAGAAAAACTAAAAATCCAAAAATAGTGTTATTTCTATTTTAAGTTTTCTTTTAGTTTTGTTTTGTCTTGAAAAGTGATTTTAGGTGTAGATGAAACTCCTGGAGTTTGTGTCGAAAATTTCTGAACCAAAGCTTCATTCGTAAGCATCGAAGAATTCTCATTCGAAGGAGCAAGAAATGAAGATTATTCTTTCAACATTCAATCCTTCAACCCCAGAAGCAAGGTGAAGCTGAAATTGAAGATTATTTGACGGATTGCACTGAAGCATCCTCAATCAGTCTGCTGCTATCTATGAACCTGCTGAGGTGATCTAGAAGATTTGATCTCTTTGATGTTCTCTCTGAAGATTCTCAAGTTGAAAGCACTATCTTTCAAGAATCTTTTTAAGAAGCCTCCTCACCCAATGTGCGTTCAATGTCAAATTCTGCAGAAAATCCCAACTGCTTAAGATGAAGTCATTCATTGAAGATTCATCAAGTTCATCTTGAAGTCGTGAAGAATTTGAAGATTAATGCTGAAGCCAAGCTCTCGATGAAGATTGACAAGAAAAGTCAGCTATTTTTTAGGGGGAGCTTATTGGGTCATTTAGAAAAGAAAGTTATAAACCAAGGGGAGATTGTTGGGTCAAAAATATGTTTTATACTTTACTTTTCTAGGAAAATGTATTTTTGTGTCTTGGACCGTAAACAACTTGGTGTTTACGGCCGTATACGTGTTTATGGTTGTGTTTACGGCCGTGAACAGGTTTACGGCCGTAAACCCATTCACGGCCCATGTCTACTATATATAGCGTGAGGAGTGCATAATTGTAAAGGTCTAACGAGGAGCTTAAGTGTGTGCATTTGAAGGTGTTCTAGAGAGAGAGAAAAGAGAGTGTGTGTTACTGTGTGTGAATCTTGTATCCGGATCTTCATTTATATCAATACATACAAGATTCATCATCATCTTCTTCTCGTTCTCTTCTATTTGATCTGGCATCATCCGTTTGATTGGGATTCCGTACCATCAAACGGATCTGATTGATACACAAGCATTTTGGAGACTTACTATTTTACTTTGACCTTAAGGTGAAAAATAAATAGGAAAAAGGAAATTGACTAATGTAATAAGATATAATAGAGTACTTATTTTTATTACTATAAAAAACATTTAAAAGATGGATACATACATATAAATTTTTCGAGAACATAATGAATATATTTTTATAGCACATAAATAATCCTTGGTTTTCAACAATAAATTCATATCATATTTAAAATCATCCGTTCTAATTCTCACCAACATTTTGGAAAAATAATTGTAAACTTTTTTTTTATCAAAATCAATTATCAAAAGTTCCATCGATGTTATTTACACCAAAATAAACGATAAAAACTAACATAGTATATAACTAATAGCATAAAATACATGTTGAATAATGTTCTTTTGGGCAGAAAAATATAACGTAAAAGAGAAAGACGACATAAAGATACATACATGTTAACAAAGTTAATTGCTTTAACTGATAAATAACTTAAAGATTGATTTACAAAAAGCTCATGAGAAGTAATTATTAGTCCCATTTCATCATCTTATGATTATAAAAAGATCCATAACACATAAATTAAAAAAGTTGTCTCAAGTATACCTTTACACACATACCAAAATGTCAAGCTTGGTTAATATATAAAACTTTACATGCACCAAATTTGCATTTACTTCCATTCACATTTAGAAAAGTTCCAATTGTTCTCTTACATCCATGGAACCAATCATATAACTCTTCAAACTCTGCCAATATAATCTATCATTTTGTGTTGACATACATACAATATGCAAGCTATAATGTTCTTATATAGGCTAAATATTTCATTTAACTCATCAATTAAATAGCATGATTTGAAAAGTTTTGGAAGTTACAAATCACAACATTTCAATTAATCATAAATTAAATTATATAAGCTGAATAGTCCTGGGAGTTTTAAATGCATGAGGTTTAAGGAAAATGTTTTGAATGTTTCAAACGAATATGATGTAAGAAAAAATGTCTCATATATATATATATATATATATATATATATATATATATATATATATATATATATATATATATATCGACCCAAAAATGTTGGTGATTTTAGTGTCACCATGTCATTTTAAGTAACTGCAACTAACATGTGAGTTATGGGGCTTTATGATTTGTACTCTAATATATGTACGGGGTTGTGCAGAGTACACGCATGTATAAGATCGAGTCAAAAGCCGGTGTCCGGGGTTTCCAAAGGGGCAGCGCCCCTTTGGCGGTGTCTAGGGGCAGCGCCCCTAGCGGGGTCCAAGGGGCAGAGCCCCTGGCTGGGGTCCCGCTGGTTTTAGTAACCCTAATCCGGATTAATATTACTTGCTTCCAAAGCAACTAATGACGGCTCAACCCTAATGAAACCCTAATCGTGTTTAATATATAAACAACTCTTCCTTTCCAGAAGGGGGTGACGTTCTTTAGCTCTCGTTTTTCATCACACATTCACAGAACCCTTTAACATATTGGCTTACGTTTTATGTGCCTAGAAACGTAAATGTCCACTTGGATTATCCTAGGCTGAATTTGTTGTAACCCAGACATAGTATAGAAATATCAGTTCGGAAAGTGATATCACGATCCAAGTTAGTATCCAGATCTCCACCACAAACCCTAAATTCCCAACAAAAAACACTATAATCTACTCTCAAATTTTATGTATGTCTTACACGGAAGTTGAACTATTCAACGGATGTTCACCATACCACTTGTCCAATGGTGTTCTTTGACTACGTATGATTCAAAACACCATATCTCAAGAAACACACTTATTTGCCCATGTACTATCTCAGGAAATCGCTACATCATAAGCATGTATTTTTGATATATACTTTACATAATTAAAATAGCTAATCATTGTATCTACGATTTATAAAAATGAAACCCCTCGTAGTCTTAACTTGTCACTATAACTTATTTAATTGATTCAATATGTGTACGTCATCAATAAAAACCATCATGTTCTATATATAGTTCACGTATGGAAGCAACCGCGAAGCATGTACCAAAAATAACGTAACGACAAAAAAACCATTAGATAAATGATAACTTGTTTTCAAATGTGCAAAATATAACATATTTGAGCATATTATCATCAATTATTTTTGTATTCGTTGTTGATTCTCTTGAATTACCCAATTAAATGTAAGGATAAGATGAAAAGGCATACACTAAACACAACATGATAGAGAATTAAAAGGTGTGATGTTGGTTTGCAAATAAAGTAGTTGGTGATTGGATTAGACTTATGTCCCCTAAACTTTAAGAAGCCCATGTTCTTTCTTTCATTATCTCAACCAATCCTTTTCCTCCATCATTTTCCTACAAATGTGTTTTCTTTTCTCAATGTCCAATTTCTAGCTTATATTGGGTTTTGACACGTGGCATGTGATATGATTGAACAATTCACCCTCTTATATGAAGTTTGGAAAGAAAAAAGAATGAAGTGATCGTGTGAAAGGAATTATTTGGTATCGATGGATTTAACGATATTATTATAATAATAACCTAATTATCTAGATAAAACAATTTAAAAGATTGTATATACTTTAATACATGATTTACAGCCCATTTAGTTTGCCTATTTTTTATGTAACTATTTTTTTCTATTTTTTTTATTTGATTGTTGAAAAAATACAAAAAAAAAAAGGAAAAGAAAAAAAACTTTGAAATCGTTGTTTTTATAGTAAATGAATTATAGTTACAAGTTACAACCTATGACTTCTTTCTATATAGTATGTTATTTGTACAAGATAATGATAAGTCACAAATAGTGTTTTACATCGAATTGAAAGACATCATGAGCCAACTTCAATGTTCACGGGCCTATTTACAATGTAGGATATTATTTAGTAATTAAATGGCAACAAGATATTTAGCTATTAAATATTATACTTTTAATTATTTAAAAAAAATACAAAATGTTATTCAAATACATTACTAATGAGAATATTTGAGTAAGAATGAAAAAAAAAATCCATATTTTTGCAAAAAACTTATAGAGTAAAATCAAAATCATATAAATATTGTAGTAACTTTTTAATCAACAAATATAAAGATTCAAAGAACTCTTTGAAGACAAAATAATAAAAGTTATTGCATCTTATTGAGATGAAATGAGTAGCATTTTTCTTGTCTCAAGCTCCCACTTGTAGTTTGGCTGCATCTCAATAAAGATAAATTATAAAAATATATGGACCAAATTCTCATCTATCGTCTTTAATTTATCAATTATCTGGACATGATTGTTGTTGGATGGAATGGGTGAGTAAAAACAAAAACATTCAAACGAATAGAAAAAACACAAAAACAACCAACAATGATACCCATCACATATTTATTCAAAGAGTATGTTAGTGACTTGTGTATGTATGGAGCTTATCACACGATTGTCAATGATGCTGGAACAAATTACGCAATCGACTACTATTAAAATAGTATGTAATTAATTATGTTTGTTAGCCAAGTGGAAGATAGAAGAATCCTAATAGATCGATTTTTGTGCCATTTTAAACATTTCCTCTTGACGAATCAACGATAGGAAGAAGGTGCTATTGGATGAAACAAATTAATTCCCAACAAACTTAACTTCTTAGGTCGAACGGTATACTCTTAACCACGGTGATCTAGCGATGAGCCGGAGTGTGATGTCTCTCTTCTTCTCTTTTTTTTTTCTTTCTTTCACGTGTGAGAAGTACTCTATATAATATTATCATGATGTGGTGTTTTTAGCTGAAGTGAAGGAAACTCACTCATGCTCTTTTGCGTTGGAAGCATAACCCAAAACCATAGGTTGGAAATTTTTGAGAAATTAAATATGTTCCTACTTTTTGTTTCTATTTTTCTTTTTATATATTTAAGATGATGACAAATATACAAATTTAACATTCCAATCAAACTTAAATTAAATTAAATGACACTTGTCACAATATAAAACGGATAAGAAGATAATATGAACAAAAAGTAGAAAGATATTTAATTTCTCATTTTTCTTAGATATATTAGTTTTACAGGTAAATTTGAGCAACATAGGTGTCATGTGGATTCCATTATTTGCAATAAACACTTGGAGACGAACAACCGCCTCCTCATCTCATGTGCGATGGTTTCTTCTATATGAAATGAAATGGGCAATCGGTGGGGCGTGGAAAATTAACCTTCCGATGAGATTGGAGGGTGTGGGCAGAAAACTTTCCTTATTTTTTTGTGGGTCACAACATCCATTTCCTCACCTAAACCCAAGGAATGGATGAGAAACTTCATTCACTACCTTTTTTCTTTAAATAAAATTAATTCATTTTTATAATTTATAAATTTTAAATTAATAACAACCAAAAATTTTAATTAAAAAGAAAATGCATTTCATTAATTAAAATAAAAATTACAATAAACCTAAGATTTAAAAAAATAGGAAATTAAAAAATAGAAAAAACACAAACAAACCAACAAAAACCTTTAAAAAATATTTTTTTTCATAATTTTTTTCTCTCTTCTTCTTCACGAGCTCGAGAGATGGTCGGTGTTTTCCATCAAGAACTTCATATCCTCCATTTCTTGTCTCTCCGCGTGCTCCTTCTTCATTGCTTCTTCTTTTTCTTTGTCGAATGTCAAACGCTCAGAGAGATTAAGATTATATCGATCAAACGACGCCGTTATTTTCCGCATTTCATCAACGTCCATGCTGAAATCCGATGCACCCGAAGAAGTCCCTTTTCCCTTCCTCTTTGATTTGTCCCTACCCATCGGTCAGACAATTTCTTCTAACTCGAGTTCGTCCTCCTGATTTAAATCTAGAACGACCCGAGTAAGGGAGGAAGTTGTGTAACCACTAGAGCCCGTTTTCTTTCGCTTTGATTGTTGTACTCAAAAAATAAAATCTTGCACGTATTTTTTCCACCTAGGACATCTAACCAATAATTTCCAACAATCGTATCACTTGAATGGTTTTCCGACTTCCTCAAGGTAAAATTGCAAAGCTTCTTGAAGTATTTCTTAGTCGCCTTGGCCGCTTTTTCATTGGGTTTTTAGGTTGTTGTACAACCCGTTTAATTTTTGAAACCCCCTTTGCTATTTCTCGAAACTTCGAATTCAGTTGGTGTTTCGTACGGTAGTCGTCATCTTTTTCTAGCTCCTCCCGAAACCGTTCTAAAATGCGAAACCAAAAATGATCTCTCGGTTGTGTATTTCCCGTCTTCGAATCCTCAGAAATTTCAACCCAAGATTTTAGCAAAACTAGCTCTTCTTGTGGAAGCCATGTTGTTGGCTTTTGTCTTCCCGGTTGTGTGACACCCTTGCGCGTTTGTTGTTTTCTTTTGCTTCGTTGTGGGGGTGGTGTGGGTTGAGTTTCGGGAACCATCTAATCTTCTTCTGAGTCATCCAACACATCAACAAGTTGGAATTGTTGTTGGGTTTGGGTTTAATTTTGGGTTTGGGTTTGGGTTTGGGGTTGGGTTTGGGTTTGAGGTTGATTTGACGAATGTTGATTGGGAAAAACAACAAAGTTTGAAAGCATTTGTGGAGTAACATTTAGAACTTGGACCGGATAATATTGTCTAACATTTTGGTATTAAAATTGTAGTGGAGATGGAATGAGAGTATCGAGTTGGGGATGATAAACTCCTTGTGATGATGATTCGATAGCAAAAATGTTTCGAGTATGAGTGCTTAAACTCGAAACATGAGTTTTTTTCCTTCTATCAGAGGTGGAGGTTGGAGTTTGATTGTTGGGGTTCATTTTTTTTGTTTTTTTTTTTTGAAGAAAATAGAGGTTTTGAGGTTTGATTGAATGTAAATGAGCATAAGTATTTATAGAGGTTGTAGAAGGAAAAATAAAAACAAAAAAACAAAAAAAGTTACATTTAAAGGCATATAGTCGTTGCTATATATATATATATATATATATATATATATATATATATATATATATATATATATATATATATATATATTACCGTTTTTTAACGGTTACTTCCAAAAAAAAAAAACATTTCCAGCCAATCGTCGAAGGAGGAGAACGTGACAACCGAACCCTCAACTTTTCTGCGTGCCACCCTTCCCGCACCGCCGGTGCGGTGTTCCTTCGTACGGGACGCTCCCTGCGCCCCATTCTGTCCAGCCTGATGCAATTAGAGTCTTTGTTGATCATACTACTTGGGTCTCATTACGGCTCAATGAAAGATTCTTAATGTGGTTGTTTTAAGTACCTTTTGGGTGATATATGCTACTGAAACCAATTTATTCTTAGGGTGGGGTTAAAAAAAGTATATTTTTGTACAATTGTCACTCATTTTTATATTTGCATTGGGAAATTGTCATAAAAGTTTCAATGTTTTCGGAAAAATTTCATTTTAGTCCCAAAACTTTTTTGAACAGAAAATATAAATTATTTGATTTTTTGATAATTTGAACCAAAATGAAATAATCGGGACTTTTATGTTAAAAAAAATTGATATTAAAATGAAACTTTTTTGAAAATATTGAAACTTTTCTGACAATTCTCTTTTTGGATTTGTAATAGAAGCTCTAAATTTAAAGTGCTTGGATTTGATGGTTAAAAAACACCAATTTTTTTTTTTAGTTCTTTGATGTAATTGTTTTTTTATTTTAGCTAGTTTTTTGCTGGTATTTATAAAATCTCCTCGGTTTGAGGTGCACAAAATGTGGCCATTAGAGTTACGGCTTAGCAAAATCTTCTTATTCCCATAAGGTGTATGTGCACAAAAAAACAGGTTCGAGAACCAAAACTAGTTTACAATGAGCCGATCCATTATGAACTGAATCGCCGGATTGCACCAATTCGAAATTATCGTTGGGACCGGGTTAGTAGGAACTGGTTTAGAACCGAATTTTCCATTGAAAAATGTTTTTTTTTGCTTTTTTTTTCTAACGACTTTATAGCCGTTTTAGGCTGTTAGATGCTCATTTTTGGTCCCTTTTGTCCATATTAATCATTCATTGATAGTATATATAGAAATTAGATGTTGAGGCTTGATCAAGCTACTAAAAAACTCTCTTAGATAATAATAATAAAATAAAATAAAATAAAAAACGCTCTCAAATCAAGCAATGGATTCGGCTTTCGTTGGTGTTGGAGATTCATAAAACAATATTACCTTGTTGCCATCAAAGAAACAAATAGAAACTCGGAGATTTGGTGCAACTTTGTTTGTGTATAATGTCAAGCGATCCAAATAAAGTCTGATGCAAGAAATATGATGATTTTTTCAAGAAAGAAGAGAATTCAACATTGAAAACTCGTATGGACAAGAGATAACCATCGGTGAAATTTGGGTCGAGGCATAATCAAACAACAATGACGAAATATACTACATTATTTAATTACGAAGCAACTAAAGTTAGGATATGATGGTGAAATTCATGATTCAAGAATGCTTTCCTTTTAACCATTTTGACAATATGCAATTGACTTCACCCATCCCAGATATCCTACAACCACGATATTGCCATGTGAGTCGTACTCCCCTTAGACGAGATTGTATTGAAATGTGGAAGTTTGCAAAAAATGAAATGATTTTAGGATTTCAAGTTCTAGAAACTTGTGTAAATTTAACTTATGATGCTTGAATGGCTCCTCACAACTCATCAGATGTGTACTTTTGTGTTACCGCTCATTGGGTAAATCCCAAAACCCGGGTAACGATGAAACATAAGATTACGTTTGAATTGTTTGAATATCCACATAATTGTAGAAATTTATATAAAATTTTAGATTGTGTAATCAAAACTTATAAACTTCAGGGAAAAGTTTTTTCTATGTCTTTTGATAATGTATCACACAACATCGTCTGTAACATCCAAAAATATGGTCCCAAAAGTTTTCGTTTTAATGTAAGATAAAATAGTAATTCTCCATATTATCTAAACATTCGAAATAAACCAGTGTAATAGTTTTCATAAATCAGAGTATAACATCATAACAAAATCCCAATAGTGTGTGCAGTGCAGTCATCCTGAGTTCTTCCCTCTGGAACCAAAAGTACCTGAACATAAACTGAAAACTATAAGCGAAGCTTAGCGAGTTCCCCTAAAATACCGCATACCATACATATCAAACAATAATGAGATACGGGCCCCGTCCACGCTCCAATAAGAGTGAGATACGAGCCCCGCCCACACTTGAATCGAAATGAGATACGGGCCCCTCCCACACTCATATAATGGGCCCCGTCCAATAGACATACACATACAAGCACATACATGTATCATACAAACAACAAGTATAACCAAATAATCAAACAAGGGTTGGCCTTGGTGCCTTACACCCGTAGAACCTGGTAAGGAAACTCACCTCGAATGTTGAAAGATAACTAGATAAATCCCCCGGCCCCGGAAACAGCTCTACTCAGTCCCTAAAGAGAAACAATCCCTTAGATACCAATCAATATTTCAAAATAGCTTAAGGT
Source organism: Lactuca serriola (assembly GCF_051521515.1). Lineage (NCBI taxonomy): Eukaryota > Viridiplantae > Streptophyta > Magnoliopsida > Asterales > Asteraceae > Lactuca > Lactuca serriola. Next base: position 91,318,434 of record NC_136411.1, on the reverse strand, counting down.
CAAACTTGGTCAAAGTCAAAGTCAACGCTCAGAGTTGACTAAACTCGTCGAGTTATCCTTTAACTCGTCGAGTTTCCATGAATCACAGAAGCGCGATATTTCGAATCAACTCATCAAGTTTCCCTTTTAACTCGTCGAGTTCCTCATTTTTCAACAAAATCGGGACAATACCAAACCAACTCGCCGAGTTCCCTTATGGACTCGTAGAGTTCTTCAGTCCGCCAACCCAATTAATGCATTAAGCCACTATTCTTCAAACCAAGGCCTTATATTCCAGATCTAGACTGATATTACATCTAGAAGGGTAAAGTTTCCATCTTTACCCATGAAGAACCAACCCAAAGGCATTAAGCTCAAACACTAATCCAAAAAGGATTATGACTTAATCTAAAACCCTCATATCTTCATGATTGAACTTATAAACACAGATTTGGACCTTAAAGGCTAAAAGGTCACATAAATTCTTCAACTTTACTCACATGCATAGCCAAATGAAGCTTAAGAGGCCAAAACAAGGGCTTAAAAAAATGCATGGAGCTCTCAGGGCCGTAAAGTTGGAACCTTTATGCCTTGAAAGCTCCTAAAGACCCTGGATCTGAAAGGTTTTGTCTATTTGGGATGTCCAACTCCCAAATACCACTCACTTGGACAAACACAAGCAAAAGAACACTAAGATGAAGATCTAATCAACCACAAAGCAAGGTTGAGACTTTTTACCAGAAAGATGTCGAAAATGAAGCAAGGATTCTGGATCTAACAACTCCTTCTTGAATCTCCAAGCTCCCTTTTCTTCCAATGGCTTCAAACACACACCAAACGCTCAAAAATGGCTCACAGTCACTCCAAGATACCTTAAGGTTTCGAGGTTAGGGTTTGGGTCAGTGGAGGCTGGAAATAAGGCTAACTTATGGGGCTTAAGTTGTTTAAATATGGTGCAAAACCCTTGAATTAGGGTTTCACTTCTTCCAGACAACTCGTCGAGTTGATCACTTAAGGCACGTGGTCCAAAATGTCTTAACACAACGAGTTGGGGATACCAACTTGTCGAGTTGCTCTACAAAATTGAATAATTTAGAAGTTAAATAGATACCAGGAACCCGGTATTACATCGTTGCGGTTGGAAAACTAAAACTATAATATAAACCAGTTTGCAAAAGTGTTTTTAATAGTCGATGTGTTGCACATATCATTAATTTGGTTGTGCAAGATGGACTAACTTGCATTAAACTTGTAATATGGTTTCAAACAAATGCTAAAAGATATTTATAAGTCTAATAATGCTCAATATCATAATTTTATGAAGTTTTGTGTCGATACGAATGCCCTTTGGCTAGGTCCTAACTGGAAAGTACCAACTTGATGGAGTTCTACTTGCAACATGTTTCAACGTACCTTAGGTTAAAAACATACTTTAAATTTTTTTCATGAAAACCTTGTGAAACATAATCAGGTTACGACTTATCCAAAATCAAGTTGGGATATTATCAAACTTGTTTCGGAAATGCTTGAAGTTTAAAAAAAAACAACTACTTTTTTATCAGAGGTTTATTATCCTACAAGTTGTTTAGTTTTAAACCAAATTTTTTTAATGTGTTCGAAAATAAACAATTTTGAAATGAGAGACACAATTTTTGATAATATGGCGAAACTGATGAAAGCAAAGTTTAAAAAATATTTCAAAAATATGTCTCCCATTATAATTTGTGTCGTCGCTTTGAATTTGGCTCTTAAAGTTGAGGGGTTTGAAGAACCGGTTTCGTCAGAACCAGTGTGCAATGAACTGGTTTGCAAAGTTTCACATCTTTTCATTGAAGAACCATTTTGAGACCGAACTAGTTTAGCCTTGAACCCGTGTTAGCTTCTTTAACTTGAATTGAACTAGTTTGGAAAAAAAAACCGAATTTTCCACATCTACCATGAGGTTGGGTATATTCAGATTGGTTTCGTACTTCTTATTATAAACGTAAAATAATTTTGTAAACTTATTATTACATTTTTATTCTGGTATAAATAAGGGGTTAATCGAGTTAGGCATAAGACATTAGCTATATCCTTTATTAGAACTTCAAAATGAAACCAAAGGGCATGTAGCCCAGTAGTATCATATCTTTGTAGAAAAATGTCTCTCAGCCAAAGGTTGAGGGTTCAAGTATCGTGTCTCCCTAGAGGCGAAATGACTAGTTTAGGAGTAGTGTAGATCATGTGTTGTGTTTCATCATGTTATAAGACACCTTAGGGTTCACCAGATCCCCAACATGTTGTTCATGTATTTAGAAAACATAAAGTTATATATATATATATATATATATATATATATATATATATATATATATATATATTGAAGGTGATACATTGTCTCATTCGTAAAAACTAGCAAATATGATGTCATGTCTCCAATAAATGACACTCTAATCATATTTTTAATTGGTTGTTGACTTATTTTGGGTGTCTCGGATGATGATTGTGCACCTAAGTTGTTTTGGGAGCTTGGATTTCACGCGAGTTTGGTTTTGACCATGGTTTCGCTCGTGGGAGCAATTGGTTAGCCACGATTTTCCAAGAAGTCGGGTGTGTATTGTAGGACCTCAGTCATGATATCTAAATTTGGGATGGGTTGATGAAAACCACTAATGCTTCTTCTATATATCTCTATGTCTAGATGCAAGGCTTTTGAACCAAGGGGATGTGTAGGCTAGTTTAGCCTTTGTTGGTTTATATTTCCCTCTTGAGTCTATATGCAAGGTTGTAGGCATCGACGATTGATTGTGGATTTTGTACCCAGTTATCAGTGAGTCGGCACGAGGCCAAGGAAAACCTTGGATGGATTGATTTTGTGAGCATTTGGTCAACATAGTTGATGAGTGGAGTGGCCTTGCTTGACTGGAAATCAGGTATGATCTAGAAGTCATAAAATTGTGATTAAAGGTTGAGTGCCTCCTGAGGTTGATTAGTTTCAATGTGATGGTGGTCGTTTCTTCTTTAAGTTTCATGCTTCTTGCTAAGGATTAAATTCAACTCTCATGCCAATAAGGAGATGTCTGTTTGGGATATTTTATTAGTGCTACTTTGGTCGAGACGTCAACCTTTTGGAAGTTCAACTTAGGAATGGCTTATGCGCATGGTTCTGAAATCCTTGTAATGATTTTTGCATATTCTGGTATGCTGGGTTGTGTCGAATCGCATGGTAGGCCACGACATGGCATTCGTTGATAAGGAACATGCATTTGCACAACACCATGATGTGTCATATAGCTTGCCACAACGTGGTGGCTATTTTGGGCCAAAACCCTAATTTTCAGTATTGGTGCCCTATTTAAGAGAATTAACTCCAAGGGTTCCTTATTTTGGCAGTCTCCACCCTTTGAGATCCTATCCCATCCAAATCCTAACATCCATATATGTGTTTTGAGTGGGTGAAGTCACTTTTGTGAAGGATGAAGGAAGAAAGAGTCCATTTTTATGCTTGAGTTCTTGGTTCCAACTTAGATCTTACATCTTCATCACATTCCTTGTCTTCTGGAGGTATAGAGTCTTCACCTTGCTTATTAGATCTCTAGATCTCGTTCTAGGTCATTTTCCAAGCTTTTGACCCATATATTATTGTTCTTGGAGTTTGAGTGAACCCCATAACCTTTGTGTGCCTTATTTGGTTTCTAGACCATGGTGGTGGTTAGAAAAAGGGATTGTATGACTTAGCTGGGAGCCTATGTTTTCGGTGCAAGCATTAAGAACTTAGTAGTTGAGATATTGGCTTATTAAGATGTCTTAATGGATAAAGTTGGAAACTTTATCCATCTAGACTTTGGGAAGCTTTAGATCTGCGTTCTGGAGTTCATGAGGTTAAGAGTTAAGAGCTTAATCCATTGAGCTGTGAGAGCCTAGTTCCCACGATATGGCGGTCTGGTTGCCACGACGTATAGACTAGTGTTACCACAACCTTTTTTGTCGTTTAACTGCCAGGATGTTGCCTATGGGTGGCTACGACGTGGAAGGTCTGAGGGGGCTGACCTTGAATGCTGACTTTGACCGTTCATTTTTTACCATGGTTGACTTTTGGTTAATTTAAGGGTTTTGCAGTGTAGGCTGAGAAGGTACTTCCTTATTGCTATTAGGTGTCTCGTAGTACCGGTCTGCATTGTATGGGAGCTGTTGCGTTTTGCTGCTATCTGTGAGGTGAGTCTTCTCACTATACTTGTCTGTGTGGTAGTATATGCATGTTGACCAGTTGGGTCTCAATTATTGATTGATGTTATATGTGAATTGAGCTGCTGACATATCCTACTATATTGTGAGTTCGTGGGAATGTCGATAGTTCCTATGGTTATTGATAACCGCTGAGGTGTGCTGTTAGCCCCACTGGAGCTGCTGATAGTCACCAGGGTTGCTGATAACCCATGATGTGTGTTGTTAATTACTATTAGCCCACTGGGATTGCTGATAGTCCCCAAGGTTGCTGATGATCCATAATTGTTTATATTGTTATGTTGTATATGATACTTAGGGCTACTGATAGTTCACAGGCTGTTGATAACCCATATATGGTGATTATGCTGTGTTGTATGTGATATTTTGGGGAACTCGGTAAGCTTTATGCTTACAGTTGTGGATTAAACATTTTGTAGGTACTTAACGGATTGCGAATGCGGGATTGTACACACACATCAACAATTTTATGATTCGAGATTCAACATTGTTTTCTTTATAACTCTGATTTTTTAATAATGGTTTATGAATAAATGGTTTGACCTGATTGTAGTTTTATTAAAAATGACTGTTTATTCTATTTTAAAATGAAATTTTGAAATTGGAAGACTTTACGGTAATATTATTTAATGGATTATTTAATTTTTAAAGGGTTTTTTGGAAAAATTTAACAGGTGAACCTATGTTTAACCTGTTTAGTAAATATGTTGGGTTGGAAAAACTATAAACGAGTCAACCCGATTTAACCAAATTTACTAAAAAGGTTGGATTATGTTGACATTGTATGTACGATTCAAATTTGAAAAAGATTTCAATCATGATTTATGGATATTAGGTTGGAATCTTTCATTTTATGAGATTGATTGAAGATATAATTTAATTGATAGAACTAATTTGAGCAGATAGTGAATGAGCAGAAAAATCAAAAGTCGAAGGTCTAAAAACGTACACATGTCAAATATAGGGCTTAAAAAGGTGTGATGTGATAATATTATGTTTTATTTGTTAGAAGAGATGGATGTATAAAATAAAAAAAATAAGAAATAGAAAAAAAAAAAAAAAAAAAAAAAAACAAGCCTCCCTAGTTTATCCCCACCCCCACCCCACCCTTTTTAATTTCAAGTTTCAGTAACCTAACATCCTTTTATATTTATAAGAAAATGACATATGTTTTGTATATTTTTTCATTCAGTTACTTAAGTTATTTCCATGACTTTTAAGAAAACAAAGTTATTAATAGCCAGTCTCATGTTTAAGTTGTTCATTTTGCCATTTCAAAATCAAAATCAGATTGTAAATGTCAAAATCACGGGCATGTATTGACTTCTGCAATCGAGATTATCAGTTCCGATTTTGAGACTATATCGACTTCAGCAATCGAGATTATTAGTTCCGATTTTAAGATTATCAGTTCTGATTATTTGTTGGTGGAGTCATTGCAAGGAAGGAAAAAGACGGAGGACAATGAGATTATCAGTTTCGATTTTGCTAAAAAAAATTCCATTATCATTGATCGGTATGATACTCATACTTCCACAATTGCACCTCACCATCATTTCTTGTTTGGATGCAAGAGAGTAGAAGATGAAGAAACTGAAGAAGAAGGAACTGAAAAAAAAGAAGGAATTCTTTGCAAAGAATAAGACACAAACTAGTCAAGTGGTCGGCATTTTAGATGAGGAAGTCATCTGCTGACCCCTTTAGTTTTACAAAAGACCTATTCGACCCGACAAATACAATTTTGTTCCTTTAAAAGTCACAAAAATAACTTAAGAGACTAAATGGATACATATGCAAAACATCGTATGACTACTGAAACCTTTTCCCTATATTTATTTTAGAATTTGAAACAAAGAGCAAGAAGAGGAAAGTTGTAACTTTGTGTTTGATTTTATTACATATAAATATAATGTTGACTTCATTTTTTTTTTTTTTTTTGAGCTTCAAACTATATTGTGTTTAAATACTTAAATGCAATTAAACTTTAAAAAAGAATATAATTATATTAAATATCAAACAAACAGTTACTCACTATTTCGATTTACAACAGTTATACCATAAACATCGATTTTGTCATTTAGCATCATTATTAAACAAAATCCTAAAGTACTCCTTTACTAATATTCAAACAGTTGATTCATATAATAAGGAAACAGATTATGAGTATAGTGAATAAAAAAAAAACCCAAAAGGCTAGATACACATAATCTTCATTATACAATACAAATACACATTCTGAGGCTCATCTAAAAACTAGATGTAAAGTAAAGCCGAAGAGGGAAATTATTTGCAGTAAACATTTTGAGAAAAAAAAAGTGATTAAATGTGTTTATCAAACAGAAAATTGTAACCTTTTTTGGTATTTTAAGAGATGGACACTCATATTTGACTGGAGTCCCTCCCAAAAATGAAACGCCTCATCCAGTCTGACACCACCAACGACCTTGTACGCCAGCTTACTTGCTTGCTGTTTCCAAAAAAAGTCAAACGGTCAACTAATAGAATAAGACGAAATGAAAGTATGATGCTATACATACCTTGCATAGACAGAGTACCAAAGCCACTGAGAGCTGTGGCCAATAGACACCCAATCACCTGGGAGTTGTGCTGCTGTTTGCTCTCCTCCTAATGGAGCAAATTGACCAAGATGCTTGTACCTATTACACATTCATATAAAATATAAAATACAAATCAGAGTTAATTTTGACTTTTCAAAGTCCAATTTTGACCAACCTGAAGGGACGAAACCTATGTCGCCCAGACTCTCTAAACCGCAACGGACCTTCCGGACTCTTTGTGCACTCTTCCATACGGTTGAAACAATCCGCAAGATACGAACCTTGCTGAGCTGCAACCTGAGCTGTTGCTGGAAGATTCTTCATTTGAGAATCTACTTGAGATAAAGCGGATTTAAATTGTTCAACATTGAGTTCAATCGACTCTTTTGAAACATCTCCTTTGGATTCCTGAAGCAGATCAACCAGATTGCTCATGTGTTTGTTCTTGAGATAAATTTGCACCTGAGGATACCTGTCGCATATGTCATCAAGTGCTTCTTGAAATTCTTTTACTGTTAGTGTTCCTGACTTGTCCTTGTCTGCCTTTTCAAATATAGCTGAAATATCCTCCTGATCATTATTAACTGCCACATCAGCTTCTTTCTTTCTTTCTTTACCGGTTATAGCAATATTTATGGTATTATAATTCAAGGGTATATTTGTAAACACACCATGACTTTACGCTGGTTGATTGTGGCGCAATCTCCAAGTGCATATATGCTATTGGTCCCTTCAACTCGAAGCCATTCATCAGTAGCTAACACACGTCTGTTCGCCTAAAAAAACATGAATCTGGTCAAAAGTCGGAAACGTAAAATGACGATTTTACCCCTATGAAGAAAATAAAATACCTGGCCAATCTGCTTCATGAAATCCATTATGACAGGACGAGTTGCAATACCTGTTGACCAAACTGCCATTCCATAGGGTATAGTAGAGACTTCACCAGTTTTAATTACTTTTGTAGAAATTTCTTTCTCAGAGACTTTTGTAACCATTTCCCCTGTTTTTAAATCTATACCATCTCTGTGAAACTTCTCTTCTGCAAAAGTTGTGATCCGTTTATCAAACCTACACAACATAACCATATACAGTTATTATAGGCAAAAAAAAAAAGTAGATTGCTGTAAAATCATTAAAATGGTTGTTTGGAATCTGAAAGAAAGGGTTATACATGTTAAGGATATGGTCAGTGGCTTCAAGAAGTGTTATTTTGACCAAATCTTTAACAGATGGATACAACTTCACCAAATCTTCAGACACAAAATCATGAAGCTCAGCTGCAAATTCAACTCCAGTTGGACCTCCACCAACAACAACAAACTGAAGAACTCTTTTCTTTTCATCATCACTCAAATTAGGTAAACTTGCTTTTTCAAAACAGTCTATAACTTTCCTTCGAATCTTCTGAGCATCTTCAACTTCCTAAATTCGAATTAGCAAAATAACCAATAGTTTATACACCCCATATGAAACAGAAATTAAAATTACCTTCAAGTAGTGACAGTTTTCTTCAACACCAGGAGTGTTAAATGTATTAACACGGGCTCCCATTGCAACCACAAGGTAATCATAATCGACAACAAATTCTTCTTTATCATCTTGACTTGAACGACAGTAAATTTTCTTACTTTTTGCATCAATCCTGTAGCATTCAGCTTCCCAGTAGTTTACATTTACATTCTTCTGTTAAACATTAACAATATCTCACAACTAGTAGGAAACATAGAAGATTTAGTATTTACTATTTACTATTTACTAAACTGATTCGATTACCTTTTTGACAATGTTGCGAATTGGTTCAACAACACTTCGGGCTTCCACTGTGCCAACTGTAACACTTGGTAGTAAAGGGGTGAATGCAAAGTAATTTCTTGGTGATATGACTTGAACATCATATGAGGGATTCTTGAGATTTTTCAAGAAACTTGTTCCAGCCCAACCAGTTCCAAGCACAACTACCTTCTTTTTTTCATTACCTGGCTCTGGTAACTCATCAATCTTTGGACTACTACTTAATATGTTTCCCTCTGAATAAGCCACCAGACCTCCACCACTACAAAGTTATATTGTGTACATTAATGAAAGTTGATGAAAATCAGCCATCATAACAGTAGTTATTTCAGTTTTACTTGATGTAAACAATGGTTGTCCTAAATTTGGAGGATCTAAAACATATTTTTGATGTTTTGGTAAGATTGTGCATATTCTTCAACTAATTAGCCTTTAAAGTTTAGACTTTCTGAATCATAGTACACAACAATTACAAGCATCATTGATAATGATTTACTTCCATGGTGGTGTGGAGAGAATCATAGAAACAAGGTAAATGAAATTCATTTGAAATTTTCACAATTAATGATCAGAAAGAGACAACAGCATGTGTTCACCAACCAAACAACTGAAACAATTCAGAGTTTTAAGGTAATAAGACAAAAAAAGTGTAGTTAGAGCTTTGCCAAAAGAAGCAAGGTAATCTTCTTGGACAGACAAATAACAAGGGATCAAACTCAACTTAAAAATCATCACAAAATTGAACAAGGAATCAACAAAGCAATCATCAATATATTGCCAAATCTCCGTTAACACTTCAAAATATCTATGCCTAATCTGGACGCGAAGTATTAAACCATAAACTATTAACAATTGTATCCAATTTTCAGTATAATCGAGATCTAATTTACTTAAAAACGTCCTTAGACTACCAATTAACAACACAGCATAATACTTTTTAGCAAATTCAATTCACAGTGAATAGAAAGAGAAATTCGAAAGCGGATCAAACGGCATACCTGACGGCGAAGACAACGAGAAATCTCGAAAGCGAAGGATTTTCACGGAACGTTCTAGAAAACCTCTCGTAGAAATTCAAACTCCCCATTTCTGCTTCAAATTTAGTGAAAATCTCAGAATTTCAGATCTAGATACGTTTAAAACAACATGATAATCGTGCTATACGTATATATACATGTGAAAATAGAAAGAGAAAAAGGTATTTACCTTACAGAGAGGAAGAGAGATGAGAGGTGAAGGTTTTGCTGTCTTTGTCCTTTTTACAAATATTCTTCGCGATTTCGTCGGAAGGAGATGAATCTTCGTCCGTGCCGGCTAGTATGGGGCTGACGTGGAGAACATGAGATTTGGACACGTCGATATCGGTGGCGGTGACCGGAAAAGTAGGAAGCCTATATATCTGGAGGTCAATAATATTAATCACACATTCGAGAACGTGCCACGTGGTCGGCGCCTTTGAGTAAATTATTTTCATGTTCGCCTTTGTGTTCTGTTCAGACGCGAAAAAGTTATTAAAAAAAAACTTTTTTATTTTAGACAATTCTTTTTTATTTTTCAATAAAATAAGTTTGATGCAAGACATAAAAAGCACGAGTCATTCGATGATGCTGGCATGCAAAATAAACTTGAAATTGTTAATTAATTTCAAAAAGAAAAGAGATGGTAACAGACAGTTACGTGTTTTCAAGATGCTTGGAAGAAGATAATTATTCTTTTTTATTATTCACGGGGATATTGAAGTGATTCAATGGTATGTCGTAACTAGAAGATTAAAATCAATGTTTTTAGCTCAGCAGTAATAGTGTTATTTTTATTTTTTGAGGTCAAAAGGGTTGATGTTTGCTTAAAAGTAAATAGATTTGCCAAAAGATAAACAAAACAAAAGATCAAAAGCATTAAATGATAAGATTAAATGTTGTGGTTAAAATTTAAAGCTAAGTCAAGAAAGATGTGTTTTTGACGGATGATATTAGTTTCAATAGTTTTAATTGAATAAAAATTAGGTCCAATTATTATATTTTTATTGGTCTTTTGTGTATGTCTTCCTTATCAAGTCTTTTGTTGTAACGTGGCTTGAGTTTCTCATTTATTGTCCCTTTTTTGTTTTCTAATATATTTCGGTCGCCGTTCAAAACAAATTAAGCATGAGATTTTTGCATGTACACGCTATTGATGCATAATTCGTGCACCAATTGATTGTATATTCACATAAGCACTGCCCAATTGTGAAAGTACAAGTACCTAATACATGACTTGTGTTTGAACAATTTGTATATTGTCATCTACACATATACCTACAGTTGTATAATTCTTTGATGCTTGTACATTACACTCCATATGTGATTTCCTTTCAAAAGTCAACATACATATGCGATTTTCCTACACTCCAAATGCGATTTTCTCTCACTCCTACCGTCTAGATGCCATTTCCTCTCTAGATTTCATATATTTTTGTTTTTTTGACAAATAAATCATAAATCAACTTATCTTAGATGTATAAAACCTAATAGACATGATTAAAGCACTAAATAAGTAGATAACTTGCAACGTTTCAGGAGAGTATATATTTTCAGTCATTAAAGAGGTTGAGAATTTTTTGTAATCTGAAAGTAGAAAATGAGATTTTTCTTAAAAAAAAAAAATAAGGATATATATACTTCTGGCCCATGGGCTGGTACTGGGCCTTATTCACAGCCTAACACCACCAAATAGCAGCTACAAGGTAGGAAATAGTATGTATAACTAACCACCTACAACTTTGGTTGTTTTAACGTTTTTGGCTACATTTGTAAATTTCTCTAAAAAGAGATTAAATTATTGTATGTTACATATGATCATAACTTTACACCCTTTTCACCCTTTTCACCCTTTTCAACCTACTACCATTCTCCACTACCACCGCAACCACCACTACCTACCATACATGGTCGGCCTAATTGGTGTCATGGGTGGCATAGACAACCTCTTAAATTTTTCTGTTAAATGCAAAGATTAGTGTACATTCGTCAAAATTTGTCACAAATTCATCATAAATCCGTCAGAAATCAATCACAAATTCGTTGGAAATTCGTGACAATGTCCTAATAAGTGTAAATTTAGGGGGTGTTTGGCTTAGCTTTTAAAAGCTCAAAAGTTCTTTTCAAAAAAGTTACAAAAAGTCAGGAAATCCTGACTTTTCCAAAAAGATGCTTTTCCTTGTATTAAAACTCTAAAAGTTACTAGTTTGCCAAACATCTTTTTGTTTTTTTTTCTTTTACAAAAAAGACTTTTGGCTGTGAAAAGCTAAGTCAAACACCCCCTTAATGTAAATATGTCGGTCTAACCTTTTTAGTAACGGAAATTGTTGTTGAAAAATGAGTTTTTTTAGGGTTTGTTGGAGTGCTTTTGAAACTCTTTATTGGGTTTTTGAAAAAGCCGAATATTATTGACTTTTAAAAAATTCACTTTTTTTTTTCAAAAAACTTGGTCTTTACCAAACATTTTTTTAGTTTTTTTTAGTTTATTGGCTTTTTGAGAAAACCAATAAGTTAATAAATTATTTTAAAAAACACCAATTTAGTAGTGCAACCTTTAAAAAAATAAAGCAACCCCTGAAATTTTTTTCTGCGTCCGTTACTACTACCATACCCGCCATAGTTGATAGTAAATTGTGTTTATAAAGCCACGCTTTTGACCAACTTCGTTGACTACCGCCTTACATCTTGGCTAGGTATGTTGTTTTTCTTAGATGTGTTAATATTTTGGTGGTTTTATTGTTGCCATAAGTCAACAAGTTGCTATGAAAAATGTAGAAACAAAACGTTCTCAACATGAACGATTCTTATATCATTATAGGACAAAGAATTAGAAGGTTTTCATATACTTAAAAAATAAACCTCACTATAAAAACCACCTAATCTACTCTCTAAATTTATCACTCAATCTAACCTAAAACATCACAAGAACAGATGAGAGCTATGAAGAACCTTAATCTATACAGTGAACAGAAACCCTAAATGGAGATATTTTGAGAGAACGAGAGAGAAAGCTAAGAGATGTATGCTTCTAATCTTGAATAATAAGACAAATACAAGCAACTAAGCAATATATACACCGGGTCGAGGATGACCCGAAGACCCTCGTGTAAACCTAATAAAGAACCCGGTAAAGTTACACTTTCACCCTCAAACATCAAACATATATCACTTGTACATCAAAACAAATACAAAAACACAAAATATATCCAAAAAAAAATGACCAAATGTTTAGTTTGAAAATATATTGAAAATATTTATTTATTTTAATAGACCCCCTCAAATTAATCATTTTGTAAAACTAATATTTTAAAGAAAAATGATCAAACAGACAACTTTTCACTAAGAATCTCATGTTAAGAAGACACAAAAGATTTAGTAAGAATATTCGCTACTTGATTAGAATTACTAAATTTGATCAACTTAATAACTCTTTTTGAAATTTGTTCTCTTATAAAATGAACGTCAATTTCAAAATGCTTTGTTTTATCATGAAACACATGATTCAAAACTAACTTGATAGTTGACTCATTATCACAAAAAACATTTATAGGAACAACATTCTTAAACCCCAAATCATACAAAAAAAATCACCCAAATTAACTCACAAGACAATGAACCAAGAGCTCTATATTTTGGTTATGTAAAAGAACGAGAAATAGTAGCTTGTTTCTTACTTCTCCAAGAAACAGGAGAGTTTCCAAAATACACAACATAAGCACTAATAAACTTTCTAGAGAACAACATTTTTGCCCAATCTGCATCTGAAAACCCTCTTAAAACAAGAGAATCAAAAGCATATTTCAAATAACTAACACCCTTACTAGGATTATGTTAAAAATATTTCAACAACCTTAAAGCAACCGGTAAATGAGCCTTAGTGGGTTTGTGCATATATTGACTTAATACTTGAACATAATATGTAATATATGGTCTAGTAATACTGAGATAGATGAGTTTCCAAATAAGTTTCTGAAAATCTGTTATATTTTCAAGTAAAGCATCATCATTATTATTATTATTATTATTATTATTATTATTATTATTATTATTATTATTATTATCTAAAACAAGATTTGGCTCAAGAGGAGTTTTGACCGGCTTACAGCCCAACATTTCGAATTCATGAAGTAATTCCATACATTACTTTCTTTGGGACAAAAACACACCATTTGGAATATTAACAACTTCAATATCCAAAAAAATATTTAAACTTCCCTAAGTCTTTTATAAGAAATTGAGACTTAAGAAAACATTTTACTTTACTAATTCAAATTCACAATTTCCTATCAATATTATATCATCTACATAAACTAACATAATTATAACAAACTTCCCAGCATTTTTCATTCCACTTTCATGGAGCCTGTTTTAAACCATATATAGATTTTAACAACTTACAAACTCTTTTATCATTTTTACTATGATACCCAAGAGGTAAAACCATATAAACATCTTCTTCAAGAGAACCATACAGAAAAGCATTATTTATATCAAACTGATACAAATTTTAACAAAAATTAACAGCTAAAGTGATAACAATACGAATTGTAACAATCTTGGCTATAGGAGCAAAAGTCTCCTCATAGTCAATTCCTTCTCTCTGATTGTAGCCTTTTAGCTACAAGATGGGCTTTATATCTTTCTATTTCCCCATTGGCTTTGTACTTAATTTTATAAATCCAACAACAACCAACAAGTTTTCTATTTTTAGGTAAATTAGTTATTATCTAAGTGTTATTCCAAGTTTTCTATTTTTAGTTAAATTAGTTATTATCTAAGTGTTATTCCAAGTTTTCTATTTTTAGGTAAATTAGTTATTATCTAAGTGTTATTCCTATAAAGTGCTTCCATTTATTTATTCATATCCTTAACCCATTCAGGATTAAGAGAAGTTGCATAACATTATTGAGGCTCCACAGTTTTATCAAGATTAGCAACAAAACATTTACCTTCAGTAGACAAACTAGATTAATTAAGAGTTTTTTCAATCCCATATTTATATTTGCCTTCTATCATGTAGTCACTAAACCTAGAAGGAAGGTGTGACTCTCTGCTAGCACATTGGTGACCGACCGATAGAGAATCTAGGGGACTACTTTTCTCAGCCATGACAGAAGAATCAAGACCATACCTAACATATAAAGGCACATAGGACTCCTCAAAATGTGGACTAGTATCTGAACTTTCCTGAGTAGAATCTGCTATATCTAGGTTTAAAGGATAACTAGCACCATCTAACTGATGATCCAGTCTCTCACTATTACTAGGAAAACTTTCATCAAAAGATGATTCAGAACAACCAGGCTCATCATAGGAAAATGGATCAACCCCATTAGAGTGTTCGTTAGACATATTGTAACATCCCGATGATAAGATACTTCTAATTTCAACCCTATAATTTAATTATGTTGCATTTTGGTCCCTAAGTTCAAGAAACTATGCAAATGGAGCCCTAGTGGCATTTTCGTAATTAAGCCTTGGGAGAGTACGCCATGCGTACATGTGTGTGTTGGGCGTACTTGCCAGATTTAGAAACCCTAATTTTTAGGGTTTAGCTCATATTTGAACATCCTTATGGATTCATTTCCCCTCACCTCATCAGCCTCCACCCCCTTGAGACGTTTTGCAATCCTAGTTCACCTTGAGAAGCTATTTCAAGCCTAAGAGTGTGTGTTTTGTGCTTAGAATAAGAAGAAAGGAAGCCAAGCTCATCTTGGAAGAGTGAAGCATTTTGAATTTGGAGTTTCTACATCATTTGCAACCTTTCTAAGGTATAAAGATTGCAACTCTATCCCTCTAGCATATAGATCTAGATTTGGATGTCTTTATGAAGCTTTTTGGTCCCAAAATGTTAGATCTTGAGCATGACATGTTCTTGACCTTTAAGTTGTCACTTCAGACCCTATGAGGGGTCTTAAGTCATAAAAATGGGTTCCAAATGGTTAGTTTCGCTTCATGCATCATTTAGAAGGTCTTAATGGAATAAGACCTTGAGTTAAGCACTTATTGGACATGCTAAGTCATAAAGTTGGAGACTTTATGACTCTTTAGAGTATTTTAGCCATGGATCTGAATTACAGACATAAGAGCTTTATCCATTAAGCTCTTAATGGATTTTTGGACTTCGGGGAGTACGTTCCATGTACTCATAGTACACCCTGCATATGAGGTCAACCATCCCGATGGTGGTCAACATGTGAGGACGGTATACGCCTCGCGTACTCACATTAGGTCAATTCGGTTGAGTTAACTCGACTGGGTTGACTCGGTTGACTTAGTTGGTTTGACTAGTTGACTTTGACGTTAACCAAGTTTGACCTTAAGGGTATTTTGGGAAATTTTGGGATTTTGATGGAGTTGAGACCTCATCAGCTTTGTCCAGTTGCGAGGTAAGTTTTCCTCACAATGCTTGCGGGTCGAAGGCACCAAGGTCGGACCTTTGGATCTGATATCCTGTTATGTATGTTATTATGTTGTAGTGATATGTTAGATCGTTATCATGGTATATATGATGATGTTATGCTTAGTGATTTGTAGATCTGTCTGACTGTCTGTAGACTGTTATATGATTATCTGTTATATATGCACATATTTGGTCGGTGACTGAGGCTTTACTGCTTTGTGCATAAGCCAACAAGCCAGGGGTATACCAACCCGATGGTTGAATGGGCTTGAGGTTATTCCATCCTGAGGATGACAGGACCCGTTGTATATTAATATTCCAACCCAATGGTTGATGGGCATAGTGTATTCCAACCCGATGGTTGACTGGGCCCAGAGTGAATTGGCATTTCAACCTAATGGTTGACTAGGCCTGGGGTATTCCAACCCGATGGTTAATTGGACCTGACATGCTGTTATTGTATAGGTTATTTGTTTGTGTGTGGTTGTACTTTGGGGTATCTCACTAAGCTTTAGCTTACAGTTTTGGTTTATGTTTCAGGTACTTCAGATGACCGCGTGAAGGAGAAAGTGTGACCGTACACATCCTCATGTTTTGACTTATGATTTTGGGAGACTTTGATATCGAAAATGTTTTGAAAACTATGATTGTAAACAATTTGTGAATTTGGGTTGGTTTTAGAAAGTTTAAATTTCTTTTGATTTTTTTATGGGTGTTACACTTACCAACAATATGACTTTACATTTTGAAAGGAAAGATTGATTCATAAAATTTGACATCCTTGGAAATAAACATAGAATTTGAATCGAGAATTAAAACCTTATACGCTTTCTTTTCCAAAGAATAACCCAAAAAGAACATATGTTTCAGCTCGAGAAGAAAACTTATCATTATTATTCAAATTTGTAGAAAAACACAAGCATCCAAACACACAAAGATTATCAAAGTTTGGACACTTCTTATAAACCAATTCATAAGGAGATAGATCTTTTAAAACAAACGAATGAGTTCTATTGATTAAAAACATTGAGGTAAGAATGGCATCACCCCAGTATTTCAATGGAACTCCATATTGAAAAAGAAGAGACCTTGTAGCATTAAATATGTTTGTGTTTTCTCTCCACAATACCATTTTGTTGTGGAGTATAAACACAAGAAGTTTGGTGAACAAGACCATTATCTTCATTAAAAGTTTTTACACGAAAATTAGTAAACTTTGTTCCATTATCAAATCTTATAGTTTTAATGTTCACTTGAAACTGATTTTTTAACATTTTAAAAAAGTGACATAACTTTGATAAACTTCTTCTTTGTACTTAAGGAGGAAAACCAAGTAGCTCTAGTAAATTCATCAACAATAGTCAAGAAGAACCTATAACCACTTATAGACTCTACACGATATGGTCCCCACACATCTAGATGAAAAAGTTCCCCTAAAGACTTGGTAACATGTTCACTATTAGAAAGGGAGTCTCTAGTTTATTTTGACTTATGAGAAACTTCACAAGGAGGTAAAGACACATTATTGAAATTAAGTTTATTTTTAAGCACATTCAAGGCTTGATCTGCGGGGTGACCAAGCCTACTGTACCAAGTAAACTTAGAAACATAACAAGAATTATTTTGTAATAGAGGACTTATTACCTGAAATGATAGGATCAAGATAATAAAGTCCTCCAAATTGATTAACAGTCTCTACTGTCCCCTTAGACTGTGAATCATGAACACAACAATTGTGTTCATTAAAAACAACCTCACATTTACTGTCATTACATAACTTATGACCAGATAAAAGATTTATATTGAAATCAGGAACAACAAATACATCAAACAAGGTAAGAGAGTTTAATAATTGTAAATTCTTAATTTTATTAATTTGAGAAGAAGAAGCATTTTGGTGATTGACCTTTAGGTTCAACCTAGACATATCAATAGAATCTTGAAAAAGTGACTCATAACTAATCATATGTTGACTTGCTCCAGAGTCAATAACCTATTTAGACTCAAATTTTGGTTTATAGTGCTTAGGATATCTAATTAGTTTAAAACATTTTCCAACAACCTATTTATTAAAACTGGAATCAGGAAAAGAATTGCATGAAATACCTGCCATTTGAGCACTGACATATGCTTCATCCAATCCTTGCTTGTTCTCACCAATGAGCTTAAGGAACTTAGCATATTGCTCATTAGTAAGATAATGACAATCTGAAAGATTATCATTATATCTAGATATAAAGGACTCGGAATGGTAACCAGAAGCATAATTACCAAAAAAAAATCTTTTTCTTTGATTATTAGACTCAAATTTTGGTTTATAGTCATTAGGATATCTAATTAGTTTAAAACATTTTTCAATAGGGTGACCTTTGAGGCCATAGTTCTTAGATTGGGGGAACTTGACATGTAGACTTAATTTTATTTTGAAAAAACAAACTTGGAAACAAACGCGAAAGACTAAGTTTTCTTATTAGATCTTAGTAAATCCGACCCATGCTTTTTATTAGACTTCTCTCCAGAAACTAAGGAGAATGCAGTTCTTACAAAAGGAAGAGGTTCTGTTAATAAAATATGACTTTTAACCTAACCATAAGACTCATCTAAACCACTCAAGAACTGCATTAGTTTCATCAATTTTGAATGGTTTTTAAAACTATTAGCAGCTTCACCAAAACATTCAGTTAGATTAGTTAATGCATCAAATTCTTTCCAATAAGAATCAAGTTTATTAAAGTAATAAGATAAGGATAAACTACCATGAGTGAGTGAATTGATTTTCTGATTCACATTAAAAATAACAGACCCATCAGATTTATGGTAGGTTTCACAAAAATTAGCCCATATTTCTTGAGCACTTCCAGAACAACCATGATTAGCATATAGATCTTCATAGATAGATCCAAGAATCCAAGAACAGGTAATGGCATTATCTCGTACCAATTTAGCTTCTTTAATAGGATCATTACTAGTTTTATGGAATTACACCATATCCTATAATTTTCAGTTCCTAACAGTTAAAGCAAATCACGCTAGTGAAAGCATTATCAGAACGATGAACATAAAGAGGATCATCAAAATTAGTCGCAGATTCAGTTTTAGCTCCACTATAAGATTCAATAACAGGGCCAGTCATCGTAACAGACAAGAAAGAAGGTAATCATAGAAATACAACAAGAAATCAAGTAAACCTAAAAACAAACTTCTGTAATGCCAAAATCCAGATGAACACCATGTTATGTTGGGGTCTAGGATGACCAGAACAGAGTCAAGAAAACACAAAAAATAAAACAACAAATAACTGGTGTACTCAAGACACCAGGATCTCCCACATATACAGCTAAGAAGAATATATAGAAAGGAACAAGGAACACTCACAAAGGTCCTATTATCCACTTTTAAATTTTATATTACAGAGAACAAATCCGCTCCCTTAGTTCTGTTCCATCTAGACTTAATCAGTGATGAAATCTGATACCTAGAGAGTTATTTCAGAACTAACCAAGGATTGACCGATCGTAGACGGATCACAACGATCGACAAGAAGAGACAAGTTCTTCAAAGGATATAAAAGGACAAAAAATACTTGAAATAACCATGAACTTAACAGAAAAGGCAAAGAAATAGAAGTTTCTATTTAGGGAGATCAACACAGAAAACCCTAAATCAGAACCAGAAACCCTATATCTTCACAGTTTACATCAACGATTCAGAGTTTTACAAGAAACCCTAAATCAACCCAGACAGTATAGAACAAGATGATCGGAGATCAATAACCATAAAAAACAACAAAACAAATAGACAGATTGTACCTCTCGGGTAGGAAAAGCAGTCAAACCACCGAAGACTATCAAATAAGAAAATCAGAGCACAAAATCTCTGATACCATGTGAAAAATATAGAAAAAAACTTTCCCAACATCAACGATTCTTATATCATTATAGGAAAAAGAACCAAAAGGTTTTCATGTACTTACAAAATAAACCTCACTACAAAACCACCTAATCTACTCTCTAAATGTATCACTCAATCTAACCTAAAACATCACAAGAACATATGAGATCTATGAGGAACCTTAATCTATACAGTGAGCAAAAACCCTAAATAGAGATATTTTGAGAGAACGAGGGAGAAAGCTAAGAAACATCTGCTTCTAATCTTGAATAATAAGACAAATACAAAGAAGCTGAGCAATATATACACCGGGTCGATGATGACCCGAAGACCCGCGTGTAAACCCGATAAAGTTACACTTTCACCCTCAAAAATTAAAAAAAAATATCAAATGCACATCAAAACAAATCCAAAAACACAAAATATATAAAAAATAATTGAAAAAATGTTTAGTTTCAAAATATTTATTTGTTTTAATAGTTGTTATATTACTTATGAACAAAGTATTGTGTCATAAGAGGTCGCACATCCGACGCCGCATGGCAAGAAGTAGCCTTTGGAGGTTCTCATGTGGAACTGGGAATAGATCACCGTGGATTTTATCACCATGTTGCCGAAGATTGCCAAGGGTTTTGATGCTATATGGGTCATCGTGGATCGATTGACCAATAGTTCCCACTTTTTGGCCATCCAGGAGAGCTCTTCGGCCGAAAAAGTTGGTCGATGTGTATGTCCAGGAGATTGTTTCTTGTCATGGGGTTTCGGTCTTCATTGTTTCAAACCGAGATGTCTGGTTCAGTTCTCGATTATGGCACAATTTCCATGAGGAACTGGCACGAGGCTACATTTCAACATTGCTTATCACCCGCAAACCGACGGTCAGAGTGAGCGGACCATCCAAAAACTTAAGGATATGTTGCAGGCTTGTGTCATATATTTTGGTGGGAGTTGGGATTCCTATCTACCTCCTACAGAGTTTTCTTACAATAACTATCACTCCAGCATTGGTCCCCCACCTTTTGAGCTCTTGGATGGTCGGAGATGTCGTACCCCGGTATGTTGGGGAGAGGTTCGTTATAGGGTCACGGGATGGACCGAAGTAGTCCTTCAAACCATGGAGCTTATTCAGCATATCAGGCAGAGATTATAGACAACTCAGAGTCGGTAGAAGACTTATGCCGACCGATGCCGATCAGAGTAAGAATTTCAGGTTGGCAATATGGTATTACTGAAGGTCTCACCCTGGAAGGGTGTGATACGCTTCATGAAGATAAGGAAATTGGGTTCCTGGTATATTGGACCATTCTATGTAATAGCCAGGGTAGGAAGAGTGGCCTACCGGTTGGATTTATTGAGTGAGCTCAGTCAGATCCACAACACTTTCCATGTCTCTCAGTTGCGAAAGTGTGTGTTAGACTGTGAGGCAGTGGTACCTTGGGATGATATTCAGGTCGATGAGTTCCTGAATTATATTGAGAGGCCGATGGCTATATTGGAGAGAAAGATGAATGTCATGTGCAACAAGGAGATACCTTTGGTAAATGTTCAGTGGCAACATCAGAGAGGCTCCGAGTGGACCTGTGAGCTGGAGGCTAAGATGCGGGAGCATTATCATGAGTTATTCATGACGGCCGACTTCGAGGACGAAGTCTAGTTCAAGTGGGGGATAATTGTAACATCCTAATGATAAGGTACTTGTAAAGTTAATCTTAAGTATGAAGATTATTTGCATTTTAGCCCTTGTTCACGGAAAAGGTTGCAAAATGGCATGACATTTTTGTAAAAGTGAGCAAAAGGCACTTACGCTAGGTGTAAGTACCTCTAATGAAAAATGGCATCGTTTGGCGTACGCAAGGCGTACCATGTGTACGTTGGGCGTAACTCGTCTGGAATCAAACCCTAATCCAAAGGTTTTGGACCCTATCTATTCAACCTTATGTCCCATCCCCTCACCCACTTCCAACCTCCATCATTTGAGATGTTTCCTTGCAGACCCTAGCCCCCTTTATTGCATTTTGAGACCTTTGAGTGTGTTTTTGTGTGTTCCAAAGGAAGAAGAAGGTGTTGTTGAACCTTAGAAGCTAGAAGCAATCCTGGATCTGGAAGTCTTGCATCATTCTCCATCTCCATAAGGTAAAAAATTCTCACCTTTATGATTAAGTTGCTAGATCTAGCTTGCATTATGATAATATGAGCTTTTGTCCCCAAATATGGCCTTTTTCTTGTGTATGGCATGCTATAGAACGTTTGGGCTATCCTTTTTGGACGTATTTCCAAGACTAGAGTCATAAAAAATATAATCGTAGAACCTGAGATTCTTTCATGCAAGTCATATAAAGCTTTAGTAGTTAAGATAAGTTAGGGTTTTGTTGTTGGGTTTGATTTAGACATGTAGAACCTTAAAGTTGGAAACTTTATGGTTTGGGATTCCATTTGGGACTAATACTGAGATTTGTACATAGTATCTTAAGGAAATAAGTCCTCAAAATGAAGTTGTTAAGACATCGCATATGTTGGGCATTGCTTGTCGAATGTCGGGCGTACGCCTAAGGGAGCCCCGATCTGGATCGCGTGTATGTGGGGCGTACTCAGTCTGGGTTGACTTTTCTTGACCCGTTGACTTTTACTTTGAATTTGACCAAGTTTGACGTAAGGGTATTTTGGGTATTTTGAGCAAAATTTGAGTCTTGGTCTCTATCTGTTAGATAGGTGACTTGTAGAGCCGGTAGTTGGATCTATTTATAGTTTAACTTTTTGTCAGACTGTGAGGTGACTTTTCATCACTGTACTTGCGGGTCAAAGGCACCAAGGCCGGCCCATTGGATTTATATATTGTTATACATTGATTTATGATATGCTAAGTATGGGATAGATCTATATGATTATATGATAGTTGCCAATATGCGTAGACCGGTAAATCTGTAGGACTACCTATGATTTACGGTTGCATGATTATCTGTTTGTTGATTATGTTTGTTATGTATTATATGTCGACATATTGTGTTGGGTTGAGACATTACTGCTATGTGCGTGAGTTAACAAGTCGTGGATATTCCAGTCCAATGACTAAGTAGACCTGAGGGTATTCCAGTCCGATGACTGAGTGGCCCACTGTATATTGGTATTCCAGTCTGATGACTGAGTGGACCTGTTGTATATTGGCATTCCATTCTGATGACTAATTGGGCCAGGGGTAATCCAGCCCAATGGCTGTAGACCCGTGGGTATTCCAGTCTAATGACTGATCGGACCAAGCATGCTTGTTTGTATATGATATGTGTATTGTGTGGTGGTACTTTGGGGGAACTCACTAAGCTTTGGCTTACAATTTTTGGTTATGGTTTCAAGTACTTTTGAGGATCGTGGAAAGGCGAAGGCGTGACCGTGCACATCCTGATTTTTATGTTGTTGATCTTTGGAGACTCTAGTTTTAAATAATATTTGGGAAACAATGGTTTTGTAAACATTTTTATTAGTATATGGGTTGTTTTGAAAAGTTTAAACTGGTTCTGATTTTTTAGATGTTACATTGTTATACTCCCCCAAATGGAGAATGTTTTTGGATCCACCATTAGGTATTGTAACGCACGCGTTTCCAGGCTAGGCATTATCATTGATGTAATAGTCTAGGTTAACAATTGTAACTCTTTTTGGAGTATTAATGATGAAATATTTGAGTATTATGTGAATTATGTGTTTATTTTCTTAATTATTATAATTTAATGAATTAAGAATAAAATGAGCGTCAAAATTAAAGTATGAGATAAGCCCGATATCTTTGCATGAAGATGTAGTGGTTGAAACAAGTATTCTAAAGATATAAAGAATGCCGAAATCCAAGTTATAACGAAGAAGTTATGACCTGTCGAAGTCTCGCGACAGAACCGACAACGCTGAATGACGTAAAAAGTGAAATTTACGTTAGAGCGATATTTAGCCTTAGTGATCTAAACGAAAGTCGTAGAGTTTGTTAAACCGAGAGTGTGCATAAAAAGAACGCCAAAATCTGACTTCGTATGAGGAAGTTATGATTTTTTGAAGTTTCGACTTAGCAGTATGCAGCCCGAATACTCGATTTTAGATCGAGCGGTTTTTAGCCGCAACAATCTAAACGAGAATTGAAGATCTCGTTAATTTTAGTGAAACGATGAAAAGATAGGCGAAAACGGACGTCGGATGAAGAAGTTATGATTTTATAACGGAGTTTTCCTGTCCCGGCCTACTAAAAATAAATAATAAAAATAAAGTCAAAATGAAGAAGTTATGATTTTATAACGAAAGTTGTAGAACGTGGTCTCACCTACGCGTGAATATAAAGAACGTCGAAAACGGAGTTCGTACGAGGAAGATATGGATTTTTGAAGTTTATTAAATATTTTCGATATTTAATTTAAATATAAAATACCGATACTATCCGAAGGGGGGGGAGTCAGCGATCCTATCCAGGTTACGCCCAACGTAACTAGGATTTACGCCCAACGTAAATCGAAGTTCCAGCCCCCTATAAAAGGATGTCGAGGGCAGCCGAGTTCTTTGCTCATTTCTTCCCTTTCTCTCGCGTTTTTGCATCGTTTTTCGTGCAAGAATTATCCCAAAGCCCCGATATCATTCCCGAGCCCCGAAGCAAGTCCCAAAGCCCCGAAGATCCCAAGAAGTACGATTCCCGAGCCGAAGCTCTGCCCGCGAGGAGCCCGGTTTTTGTGAAGATCTACCGAAGAATACTACTTCTACAAGTCGTAGTGCTGTCCGATCATCTTCTGATCAAGTGAGTGTGTGGTTACTTTCTTCTAACGCATAATTATGAAGTATTTTATACGAAATACGTGTTATGTGTATATTTTGTTGTTATATGTGTGAATGTATATTCACTTTCTTCTATCTCATAGATCTGATTTATTCTCTATGAAATACGTGTTATGTGTGTGTGCCACATCTGTTATGTGGAATATGTATTGATTGAACATACTATACTGGTTTTAAACTATGTATACAAATATATATTTTTATCTACTAATATGTTGGGTAGAACATGGGTAGATAGTTGACGTGTGATAAACAGATGAGAGGCCTCGATATTGTTTTTGATTCAGTCATCTAGCGGAGTTTAGATGACGACCACAGACTTTTCTAGACAGTCCTGTGGAACGCTAACATGTTCGCCACATGTAGGTGTTAATGAACTTGGGTGTTCATTCGCTGTGCTCCATCCCCCTCATGGTTGCCTTATTTGACATATATTGTCGGGAAACCCCCGAATGCATGTGTTGTCGCCCCGATGAAATATTCTAAGACTAGGTCCCTTGTGTTAGTTGTTTTAGGGATGTAAAGTGAGAATAACGGGAATGGGTGATTGGGTTATTGTTGGTTGGTGGAATTAAATATAATTATTTATTGTGGGTTGAAAACTCTATATCCTCACCAGGCTCTCAAACCTGACCCTCTCAGTTTTATTTGTATTACAGGAAGTGGCGCAAGGGCATAAGATGGATGAATCATCAAGTTGTTTTGTTTACAAGTATGTATATGTATATATTTGTTGAACAACTTGTAATGTTATCGTTTATGCTTTATGGTCTGTATCAGAACATGACATCCCGAGTTTTGATTATATAATGAAAATACATTTCTTGATGAAATGCTTTGGTAAATATTATTTTATCATACTGGCCGAGATTTTGGGGATGTCACAGGTATCATCTTCAGTTATACGAGAGTGTTGTGATGTACCTCTCATATATCGATTGTGGAACTACCTCTCATATGTGGACTACAAGAACATACACAAATAAAAATCAGCCATTTTACTACCATATTATTTCCTTTTTCCCAAATGTTTAATTTTTCCCACATCCATCTGTTCACATATTCGCTTTTAATTATTTTATTCAAATGTCACTCATATTAAGAACATCTAATATTTCCATTATTATATTCAACTATAAATTGGCTCAGAGGTGTCAATAAATTCCAATTGCCTTTGCCAAACTGATAAGTGCCAATGTCTATTATGCGGGAGGAGTAATCTACAAAATTTTCTATTAGGCAGAGACTATTTTTCTAATTTTTTTAAACACACGGACCATTAGCTGTAAAAATTTTGCACATTGACCTTTTTTTTTTTTTTTTTGTAAATTATATTACAAAGTGACCAAACCAACCAACATATAAAATTCTAGTGGCCAAATGCTAAAACCCAAAGAATATACTATTGAAAAACATTGGCTATTTCTATAAAACACAAATATACCAACATATAAAATTATTATGGTCAAAATCTAAAACCTACAACTATACTATTCATAAACTAGTTGTTTTTATTATAATAATGATATGTTTATTCCTATAAAAAAGTTAAAAAAAAAAAAAAAAAAAAAAAAAAAAAAAAAAAAAAAACTTAGATTTCGACTACGTTGGGTAAGTTGTAAATTGCTATGTTTAAAAAAAAACGATTTTTATATTATGTTGTTTTTTTGTTACAATTTAGTTTCTAAGTTTTTTTTTTTTTTTTTTACAATGTGAACCATTTGACCGATCAACCCCTCTTTGACATAGCGTGCTAACGTGGAGTCCTTGTTATATGACATGTTGATATGGTATTATTTGGTTATGTGGCACTCACATGACATGATGATGTGTTAATATTGTAAAACACTAAGTTTTCAATTTTCTTTCAATTCTCACTCTATTTTTCTCTTCCAAATCCAACATTATTTTTTTCCAACTATTGTCAATGTTGTATAAAAAAATTACATTTAAAAACCATTTTTTTATTGTACAAATACCAGTTTTTTACAATTAAACCTTAATGATATATATATAAATATGTATTATTTATATTGTAACCATATTTTTAATTCATTACTGAATTTTAATACAATCTTAGAGTCGTTGAGTACACACTCATGACCTAATGCGATCTCGAGAACACGAGAGTATGGGGATTGCGCCAGTGGGGTTCCAAAGGGTATCGCCTTGGCGGTTTTCAAGGGTCTCGTTAATATCTCAATTGTCGTGTTGGTTCCTAACATACACAACTTCTTCCCTAAATAACCAAAAATAACTACCATTTGTTATATATATATATATATATATATATATATATATATATATATATATATATATATATATATATATATTACATGAAATCTTAATAAAGATTTTTTGCATTATCCCAAATTTTGTTTCATATTACTCCATGTATTACATGGTCGAAATTACAAATTTAAAAAAAATATTTTCACACATGATGATTGAAATATCAAAGTTATAAGTGATATTCACTAACTCTTTTACTAACATAAAATACAAATAAAACAAGAAAATTCGAACAAATTTCACAATATAAAAAATGTGAGGTTATATATAATAATAATGTGGATAAAAATATAACTATATTTTGGAACGACATATAAGTTACGTGGAAAAAAATATAACTATATAGTTGGTCAATCAACAAGTTTCATATCAACCATCAATCATGAATGACTCAATTACCAAAGATATTACAAGGAATGCATATTTTTTATGACATTTAAAATGTATTTTGTGACAACCTGAAATTTATCTCGTCACAGTAAACTCTTTTCCGCTAATAAAACTCGCTTTATTAAATTGTTCCGTTAACCTTTTTGGATTAGGTTAATTAAATTGGGACTTTTTTTTATTATGACTTCATGAGAGTCCAAACGAATTAGAAACACGTAAAACACCCTCAATATTCCCTTGAAAAATTTTAGTTACAATCAAGTCAAATTACGACCATTTAATCGGGTATGACCATAAGCTCCGTTTAACGTCAGTATCGGGTAGATTTCCACAGGGCCACAAACTCAAACCCCTATATAAGGGTGAGTAAACCTCATTTACACCCTTTTCACACTCTCTCTCTACTCTCTCTCTCTCTCTCTACAAGTTGTTTTCGATCCAAAAACGCCCATTTCGAGCTCCATAATCGTAAGTAATCTATCCTACCTTGTTGTTTAGCTTGATATACCTGCAAATTCGTGTTTAAATCACCCAAAACCCTCATAATCATGTGTTTACAGCCCAAGAACACTCTTGGACCGCAAACACTCATAAATGGGGTTTTAAAGCCCCAAAACCCTTCCAAACCACTTATGGAGCTTAGTTATGACTTAGGGGCTTACATGAAAGGACCTAGAACACCAAAATCTTAACATATGAGGAGTAAACATGAGTTTACGGCCCAAGAACACTCTTGGACCGTAAACCCCTCTTCATGAGCCGTGAACACCATTTAAGGTTTTAAATTTGCCCTTAAACACCTCCTATGGCTTGGATAAATGTCTAGAATCAACCACCATTGAAGTAGGGGCATTAAGCATCAAAGAAACTATGGACTTAGGAGTTTATGACCGTAAACCCCCCCCCCCCAAGGATTGGTCCATGGGCCGTAAAATCCCTCAAGGAGGCCAAATGATGCCCTAACTTCCCCCTTTGACTTGGAATAATTCATAGAACCTTATATTCTTTCATTTAAGAGCTTAAATCAGGAATTGAAGGACCAAGTGAGAGTTTACGGCCGTAAAATCTATGTTTACAGCCGTGAACTCCCTTAAATGGTTCATTGGGAGCCTTAACCCCTTCCTATACCCTAGAATTCAACCTAGCCTAATTCTACAAGTGTTGTAAGACCTTTGAGCATCCAAGAACACACCACCCATGAGTTTACGACCGTAAACTCATGGGGATATGGTCTTAGGGCCGAAATCTCCATAAAGAGTTTACTCTTGAAGAGTAAACTCCCTAACTAGGCCATACACTCCCTTATTGTAAGCCAATAGCCTCCTAGCACTTGACCAAAGTGTTTTTCTGCACATTAGGATGCTTATACGTGTTTAATTAGTGTTATAGTTGATGGGTTTTGGTCATAAGAACATCCTATGTGCTCATACAAACCCTAATGCTTGGATCTAGGTTTCTCTATTGTACATGCAAGTAATCCAAGACTATAAACCCTAATTCTAGCAATCAAGTAATCATATTAACATAAGAATAGGTTTAAGATGTTACCTAGATTGTTATGTAGTAATAACAATCCCAAATCTCCTTGTATTGCCTTTAGAAAGCCTAGAGTCACAATTGTCACTCCTCTAATGGTTCACAAACACCATAAGCAAGAGGATGAAGAGGAGAGAGGATGGAGGCTGCCCAAAACATGTTCTAACCCTAGAATAAAGCTTATCCGCATTTTTGGTCTTTTAGGGATCTATATATAGTGAGGCTATTAGGGTTATCTAACAAGGAAACCCTAATTTGGATGCTTAAGCCCTAAGCAACCCATAGACTCCTTTAATTAAGGCCTTGGACGATTTCCTTATGGGCTTCCCCATAGAATTCCTCCACTCCTTAATTTAAGACAATCCATAGCCCAAATTGCAATTATCTTATAATTACAATTCCAGTCCCTTAAGTTTAATTAATCTCTTTTAGTCACAAAACTAATTACCAATTAATTATTGACTAATATTAATTAAACAATATGATTTCTCCTTTAATATATTATTCCCATAATATATTAATAAATCATATTTAATCCTTTCTCTCCATAATTCATCCTATCAAGTTGCTTTGGTGAAGGCAACCCAAAAGGACCATGCACCATCGGCTCAAGTACATACCAAAATAGTTATGGACTTAGACACTAATCCAACAATATTCACTAATTATATGTAAACGTATGTCTTCATATGTTGCTAGGTCATTAAGTTGTGTTCAAGTCTTTACTTGACACCGAGCACTCAACCGACACCTCCGTCCGATCCACCCGCAGCAGGTGAGTTCATACCCCTGAATTAACCTTTTAAATGATTTTAACTGCTTTTATAGGGGGGAATACAAGTTGAACTGTACAGTTATTAGATAAATCACATGTGATTAATAAATGTAAAGCAAAATAGATTTTTGCATGTTAACTGTTTTATCCAGCTTAAGATGTTCCAATCTCGCTTTCACTCTTGTTAAAGTATAAATTTCTCTTCTAGATTATCATAAGTATTCGAAAGGTTTTCTGAAGGTTTTTCAAAGGTTTTCCAAAGGTTTTTCAAGCTTGGTTACTAAAGAGACATCAAGTCGTAATTTCTTGTTAAAGGTTTTCCAAAGGTTTTCTTCACTTAAACTGTTTTATCAAATCGTTTTCAAAGCTTGTTTTACAAAAATGACATCAAGTCGTAAATTCTTATTTGTAAAGGTTATCCAAAGGTTTTACCAAAGTTTTCTTCTATGCTTCTATTTCGTTAAATGCATGCCTATATTTGTATAATTATATAAATAATGGTTAAAGGACTTAGGAAGGCTGGTTCGCCCTATTTCCTTTTCCTCATTGGGATGTGGTCTGGTGGGTATCGGTTATCCGTCTGAAGGTCGTTTAAACATTAATTATATATCATGTATACATGTATGGACATAAAACCTCTCTCTCTCTCTCTCAGCCAATTCATCGCCTTGAGTAGTACATGCATCCTTCTATTATTCATGTTTCTGGAACCCTAGTAAATATTATAGGAATAGTTAGGAGACTCTATCTCTATCTCTATCTCTATCTCTATCTCTATCTCTATCTCTATCTCTATTTCTCTCTATCTCTCTCTCTTTTTTACTTTAGAATGTGACACACTATTTCCCTCTACGACGCTTCATTGCGCCAACGCCGTGTAACCAGAGTCTCCGGGAAGGAGAGCGAACATCATGTGTATAGATTATATGGGACTGACACTCCCACACCCAGACTACTAGCTACAGTCCGTGCCGGTAAGGCCCATGGGTGACATAATTCCACTACCTCTAAGCGTGACCCGGAGGGTCATCGGATGCTCTATCGTCGATCAGCATGGTTACATATAGGTTCACATTCACCCTTTTTGTTTTAGACTTTGCTAGCTGTATCGTTCACTCGATACTATCTGGAGTCTGTATTTTCTTGTTTTAGACTTTGCTAGCTGTATCGTTCATTCGATACTGTCTGGAGTTTATACTTCCTTTTGTTAGACTGAGCCAGGCGTATCATTCATTCGATACTCTCCTGGAGTCTATGTTTTCTTTTGTTTTAGTCAGCAGTGTTACTGCTGAGGTATATATATTATTTTCCCCTAATATTTTCACTTATGATTTTCTCATTACTCTTTTAAAGTCAATTATGTATTTGGTAATGATAGTAATTTAAGGAAAACTACTCCTTAAAAACATAAGTCTGTCGGGTCTTGGTAGAAGACTGCTTTTATTTAGAAAATATAGGATTTTCTGGAAAGGACGTTAATATACCGTAGATTCTAAACTACTATCTTTTATGAAGTTATTTTGAATAAAAATGTGTATTTATACAAATGACACTAAATACTTATGGACTCACCATGTGACATCCCCATTTTCACGGCCATAAAAGACCGATTTTATTTATGCTTTGTTTGAAAATCAGAGTAACATTTTAAATAAAAGTGTTGCGGAATTTGTCCCAAAACAAAATATGATAAAGATTTATCAAAAGCATTTCCAAGGAAATGTATTTCATTAACAGACTTGGGATGTCATGTTTGATACAGATCAAAATCATAAACAGTACAATATAAGCCTTACTACATTATTTCGTAACTACAGGCCTATATCCGTAATCCCTCATCCCAAAACATCACATCTATGCTCATGTGCCACTACCTGTAATACAAGAAACTGAGTGGGTCAGGCTGGGGAGCCTGGTGAGCACATAGGGTTTTCAACCCACAATAAATAAGTTTATTAATTTCATCAATCAACAATAACCCGATTACACATTTCCGTTATCCTCACTTTACGTCCCTAAACACCTATCATAAGGGACCTAGCCTAAGGATCATCATCGGGATGGACACTACTGCTAAGGGGATTCCTTAGCAATAAATGTCCTAAAGGCAACCATGTGGGGGATGAAGTACACCGGTGAACACATCGTTCACAAACACCTACAGGTTGCGAGCCTGGTAGCGTTCCACTGGACTGTCTAGAAGAGTCCGTGGTCGTCATCCATACTCTGCTAGATGACAGAATCAACAACATCAACATCGAGGCCTCTCATAATTTTATCACACATCACCTATTACATCTACCCATGTTTTACCCCAACATTTTCGTAGATATAAAATACATATACAGTTTAAATCATTGAAAACATGTATAAAAACGTTCATCCAGCGTAGATAGCAAGTATTCAGATAATATGCACACATAGCATGTAATTTATATAAAATACTTCATATCTATGTGTAAGCTGAAAGTAACTATGCAATCACCTGAAAGGTGGTGACTCAGCACTCGGACAACGCTTTGATACTCTTAAAACAATTTTCCTTCGATAAAACCTAGTATCAACACCACTAGGGTTTAGTCTAACGTCAACCGCGGTAAATTAATAGTCTGACTATTATTATTGTTATATAAGTGTTAAATAACACTTAATATAACTCATAATAATAGCCCAAATAATTATTTCAAGGACCTAATAACATTCCTATAATTATTTGAAAGCTATATTAAAAATTGCGTAAGCGTAGCTCACTTACAACAGATTTTAACGAAAATCGGAACTTTATTTGGAGCAGCGTTTCGAAACCGAAAGACTCTTTTTCTCGGGACTCCGGGAGCCTCGGGGCTTCCTTTGGGAGCTAGGGGGTTTATCTAGGGTTTTAGGGGTGATTTGGGGTCTTAGAGAGAGAAAGAAGCTAGAGAGAGAATGATTTTTGGAGTGAAAAATAAAGCTGCCTCGGCCCCCTTTTATAGCCTGCGAGGCCTCAGTACGTTGGGTGTACCACGGACCTACGTTGGGCGTAGTGGCTCGGATAAGGACAACAGGTGGCGCTCCTCGGATGTGTCATCGTGGCATGTTCCGGAACCGCTCAATCCGAAGTCCGCTGGGTGTAGCCTTCTTCCGATGCGGGGCGTACTCGGACGCGGGGGATTCCTATCGTACGCGAGGCATAGCGATGCCAGGTGTCCGAATCCGAAGACCATACCGTGATCAGCAAGCTACGGCCCTGATCGAGCCACGTCATCACCCATTGCACTAGTTTCGTAAATTTGAGTTGCAACTTCAAAAATTCGTATCTTCCTCATACGAGCTCCGTTTTTTACGTTCTTTATATCCAAGCGAAGGTGGGAACGTACTCTACAACTTTCGTTTAGACTCCGTCGGCTAATTTTGACTTGATTTTAAATTTTATATTATTAACAGGCCAGGACAGGATTGGTCCGTTAAATTCTCATAACTTCTTCATCTGACGTCCGCTTTCGCCCATCTTTTTCTCGTTACGCTACTCTTAACGAGATTTTCGATTCTTGTTCAGGTCGGGTCGGCTAAAAACCGATCGATCTAATATTCGAATTTCGGGCTGTACACTGCTAATCCGAAACTTCGAAAAATCATAACTTCTTCATACGAAGTCAGATTTGGGGGTTCTTTTTATTGATGTTCTTAGTTTAACGTATTCTACGAATTTCGTTTAGGGCGCTAAGGCTAAATCTTGCTCTATCGTAAATTCACTATTTACGCTTCCCGGTATCGTGCCGGTTCTGTCGTGAAACTTCGACGGGTCATAACTTCTTCGTTATAACTCGGATTTCGGCGTTCCTTATATCCACGGAATCCTTGTTTCAACCACTACAACTTTATATGAAGATATCGGGTTTATCTCACACTTTAATTTTGACGCTTATTTTTATTCTTTATTAATTATACATTTATAATTAAATAATAAGCACATAAATACACATAATTCACATAATACTCAAATATTTTATCTTTATTACTTCAAAAAGAGTTACAATAGTTGACCTAGACTATTACATTGTCTAAAAATACTTAGCTCTGAAACCCGGGCATTACACACCAACATTATAAAAATGCTGATACTCGCTTTCAAAATAACTTGTATTCTCAGGTCAGCGATAGACAAGTATATCCCGGGAGCTTTTGTGAGGACAACCTAGTACCGAGCTGCATCTATATTATTCCTTGTATTACTTTGATGTTGCAGTGAAATGTAAACCATGTAAAATTACTATTATTAATGCAATGGTTGTTGTACTTTGATTATTATACTGCATATGTTGTGATACTTGACATGACGTCATCCACCCGAGAACGTTTCCGCCGTTCCAGTTTTGGGGTGTGACATATTTTGATGCATTTATTTGCAATTAAACCATATTAAATCATATATTTATAAGTAACAATTCATATTCTATATTAAAATTGTGTATTTAATAAAAAAAAATACAGTTACTATATAAAGAGTAAATTACTGAAATCGTCCCTGTGGTTTGGTTAAAATTGCACGTTTTGTCCCTAACTTTTTTTTGTACTCGGATCGTCCCTGTGGTTTGATTTTGTTGCGTTTTTCGTCCCTGTGGTTTGATTTTGTTGCATTCTTCGTCCCTTACATACATAAAGTTAGGGACCAAACATGCAACTTTTACCAAACCATAGGGACGAAAAACGCAACAAAATCAAACCACAGGAACGATCCGAGTGCAAAAAAAAAGTTAGGGACCAAACGTGCAATTTTGACCAAACCATATGGACGATTTCAGTAATTTACTCTAATATAAATAATACATATTATACATAACATTACGGTTTAAATATAAAAAACTTGTGTTTACATAAAAGTATATAATTTTCAAACGTAAAACGTTATATTTATACGATTCCAAAAGAAATATATATATATATATATATATATATATATATATATATATATATATATATATATATATATATATTTATATGGTTTCAAAAAGATATAGTCAACTTTGAACCAAAATTGAAAACCATAATGTTCATGTGGAACAAAAAAATGTCAAAGTTGAATACTCATTCCTTTACCACACCCACACCTTCCTTTACCACACCCACACCTGTAGTCTTAGAGTCTTTTGTACTAATGTTTTTTCAATTTTTATATGTTATCATGTCATGTCAATGTCAAATAATTAAATAATATAGTGTGAACATGTTACGCTACTAAAGTCTAACAAGTCAGCAAAAAACAAATTGATTTGATCGGTTAAGGAGTTAATATTTCAAAAAGTTAAAAAACTTAAGACAAAATGGCAAAAATGGTCCCTGTGGTATGCAATTTTTTGGGGTTTTAGTCAAAACCTCGGTTTTTTGGCTTCGTGGTCCTTTTGATCATGTTTGCTTGTGATTTTAGTCCCTCGAAAAACTGAAAAGACTAAAATGCCCTTTCTGATATAGTTTTTATATTTTTTCATTTTAATTTAAAGGAAAAAGAAAATAGTTAATTAATTTGGGCTCACGTCTCTCTCTCTCTCTCTCTCTCTCTCTCTTTCTCTCTCTCTGGTATCAACATCATCTTCATCAAAATGTTTTCCTATACATATTATATTTCAGAATCATTAAAATCGTTCAAACCTTGAAGAGTTTTCAAGTATAATCCTTAGAACATTTACTTAAACAAACACAAAAATCGATCAGATCTAGCCTCAGCAACATCAATAATCTCTTATCTCTTTCAAGAATTTTGACACACATGTTATACCAGATCTTGTCACTACTATATGGATCATCGTTCTTAGATGAAGAGCTTGGTGAGCATATGTGATTTTTAGAGTATGATGAAGCAGGAAGTGTCATAGTTGAAGATAATGAAGGTGATGGAGGCGTTAAGGATTGAAGAGGAAATCGGAGGTTGGAGAGGTTAAACTAGCTAATCATAGGGGGGGGAGTCACAGGTTGGAAAGGAAAATCAAAGTTGTAGATGATGAAGACGAGGGAGGCGATGAGGGTAAACCCCAATTTTGATTACCCATATCTTCTGTGGTGGCATCCATCCCCAACACAAACAGAACCACCACCACCACCAAGAAACGCCTTAACACCTCCCTCTGCAATAACATCAACCCATCAACACAAACAGACCCAGTTTCCGATGACCAATAAGATCAAGACTCAGACTCTTCCCCCCTTCATACACTCCGTCTAAAAACCAAACTCAAACTCGCAATTGAACACGACCGTATGAAAACCAAAACCAAGTGAAACTTCGACGATCGATGTCTGTAAATGGTTGTTGGGGGTAAAGCTCGATCGATGTCTGTAAAGGGTTGTTGTATGTATGTGTTTTTTGTTTATGATCAAAGTGAAAATCTGCAAAATCCTTGAAGAACAAACATCTTGAATCTGAATTCTTGAGTTCTTGAACATTTGGGTTCATTTTTTTTCAGATCTCTTGTGTTCATCTTCATTTTGGTTCATATGGCGTGTGTTTTTATGTAAAACCGGGTGTGTGTTTATGTTTAAGAACAAACTGAGAATGGATCAGTCGGAGAAGGGGAACGTCGGTAGTAGTGAGAGAAAGCATAGAAATCTAGGGAAGAATAAGTGAGTGGAGGAATTTGACTTTCATTTTCGAGAGAGAGAGAGAGAGAGAGAGAGAGAGAGGGTGGGCCCTTTCTTATTTTTTTAGTTATTAAAATAAATAAATCAGTATTAGATTTAAGACGAAATGAAAAAAAAATGAAAAAAAATACCAAGAGTATTACAATGATTTCAGTATTCAGAGGGACCAAAAATACAACAAAACTAGCTTAAAAAGACCAAGAATCCAAAAAAATGGGGTTTGACTAAAACTCCAAAAAAATACATACCATAGGGACCATTTTTGCAGTTTCGTCAAAACTTAATTGTAACAAAAATAACATAATATTCATTTTTTCTAAATATAGTAACTTTTATACGCTTTACCTTACTAAGATCTTCATTTTCTTTATCACCGTTACTCTCTTAGTTCCTTTCTTTACCAATAGGAAAAAAATCACTACTATTCTTTCAAGTTCTTTCAGCCCAAATGTGGATATTTTAGGGCGCAATACTTTTTCATATAATTTAAACTAGATTATGACCCATGTTAAACGCGGGGAACACATAAATAAAATACAAATTTATATAGATATTATAGAATAATTATAAAAAACAGGATTATTGATATTATTGAAATAAGTAGAAATTACACTAAAATCGGTAAATATATATAGTGTTGAAGGACCTATTTATAGACAACATTTTTTGTTTTATTAGTTCAATGACCTTGCTTGTCACATATAAGTATCTTTAAACATTTTTTTACTTGTGACATGAAAACAACTATACATAGCCAACCATACGTGAAAATAGGTCTACACAAGTATAATCCAATATTTGACAATGTACTTTTAAAATACATTGTTATTTTATGGCTATATTGCGAAATATAATTGTTTATTTCAAAAAATAGCAATTTATTTATGTTCCTTCAAAATGAACCACATAAAACACCCCATAATATTAGATATAAAGAAACTATAACCAATAAATCTGCAACGAAGCTAATCATCTCCCTCCACTTCATCTCTAATATCATGTCCTTTTTTTCCTTAATCTGAGTTATTGTCACTATCATCGACAATGTTAAGATTCATTGATGGCTTCTTTTTTTATTTTAGGATAATATGACAGAAATCATTTATCAGGTCCATCATTTATGTTTATATCTTCGTTTTTTTTGTCGATTTTGATATGCCTTCTTCGGTTTACCACCATCTTTTTTTTTTTTTCAGACTCCTTTTTTTATGAAATAACATTTTTTTTGTGAAATTCGTTCTATGGTTTTGAGTATGTGCAGGTACGTTGATTTTTTGAAGTAAAGAAAGTAGGGTTTTTGTTCGATGTTGGTTCCTAGGTTTGGTTCTTATTTTTTGTGATTTCTCATAAACAATTGCGTTTTATTTTCCATCTTTATCTACACTCTTTATGTATAGAATACTTTATCCATATAGTCATTCATTATAGAGTTTAATGAAGGAAAAAAGAAACACCCTCTTAGTTTTATTTACTTTGCAGATTATCGAGCCTCCATGCAAACCTTACAACATAATGAAAAAACAAAAACCCTTATGAGGTAAATGCCAATTACGTTTCTACCCCTTTTCCTCTTTTAACAATTATCTCACTTCAAAACATTTGTTTTTGTGTTTTAGCATATTATTGATAGCATGAAAGATCCAAACATTGTTGCATTTTGGTTAATCACAATGCCTCAAATTATGGGAGGATTTAAATATGATGATGAAGCCAAACATAAAATATGGTGGTAATACAAGGTTCTTCTTCTTCTTATTTATTTATTTACTTATTTGTTTAATTCAACTTTATTAACGAAATTAAATAGCTTCTTTTGTTAATATTAGTGTTTCTTATTTAGAAAAATATGCGATATGATTAACTTCGTGATGCTATAGCAATGAGAAAACTTGGATGAGCAGGAAGTGAGATAAATTTATAATTTATTAACTTCAACGAAAGTTTAATTAATTACAGTTTTTGTTATTGAATTTGAAATACAACAGAGATTATATTAATAGATCTTGAACGTGCAAGAAATGATTCAGTGGTAGTAAAGAACATTTCTTACTATAGAGGAAAGTGCAAATTAGAGGCAGAAGTGATGAACCTCAATCCACTACCATGACCTCAAAACTGGGGGGGGGGGGGGATTCAGTATAAACAAAAGTTTTTTCATTTATTTTTAATAATTTACATATTTGATCCCTGTGTTTAGTTGATTTTTTCGGTTTTGGTCCCTAAAAGAATTAGGTTGTAGTTTTTGGACCTTGTTTCACAGTTTCATAAAACTTTTATGATTGCCTAACTTAACAACCTAGCTGTTAGTTTTTTTTAATGATCATTTTGCCTTTGAACCAAAACTAAAAAACATATAGCATAACAACAAAATATATATATATATATATATATATATATATATATATATATATATATATATATATATATATATTACTTAAGTTTAGAGTAGATTACATTGTTGGTACTTGAGTATACTTGATTTTTTTTAGAAGGTTCTGAGGGGCGTTTTTGGTATTTCAGGGTCAAATGATGACTCTAGTTGAGTACGCACTTCTATTATACCGTGCATTCTTACCTGCCCATGTATGATACCGATTCTTTTTGAACAAAGAATACGGGAGCCTATTTTCATCTTTCACAACATGCTTATATTTAACTTTAAAGCTCACGTCAATTGTTGAAAATGTATATTTCTTATTCTTATTCTGTTACTACCGAAGACATAAAAAAACTTTCTAATGAGGGCGTTCATGTATTTTGTACAACCCGTCTGTTATATTATGTCATGTCCTCTCATGTCTATTGATTTTTTACAAAGGTATACACACACATGTAACATCATAGTTTCATTATATATAACATCTAATTTTAACATTGAGTTTACTGTTTTCGAAAATAGGATCATAGTTACCGATTAAAAAGATGGAACCAAGAACCAAACACAACATCAAAAAAAATTTAAAAACATCATTATACATCCAAATTATAAGTATTCAACAAAGAACCATACGAATGAGTAAAAACATATAAATTCGAAAACAATATCAAACATACAGATTAAAAGGATTTAAGGAAGAAGTACATACATTTATTCGACTAATCAGACAGATGGGAAGGTTGAAGTTTTTTTTGCATTTGTTTTATGCGGAAGAATTATGACATAATGTTTGTGTAAATCGATTATTAAAAAGGTTTGAAATATATATATATATATATATATATATATATATATATATATATATATATATATACAAGTCAATATGATGAAAATTAACAGGTAATCAATTGAAATCTCATTTAAACTTAAAATAGAAGATATCATGCTTGAAAGTGTATTGGTTCGTAATAATATCCGAAACTTTTGAAATTTGAAATTAATAGTTTCCGAGATTTCAACATATAATATATTTGGAAAACAATTTTGAATGGAAATAGAGCCTAAATTTAAGGTTTACATTAATAAGGACCCAATTTTGTAGTTGTAAGTTTGGAAAAAATTCAAGTATCATTTTCATTCAATTCCTACATTTAATTTTCAAATATAACGGGTTGACTTCTTGTTTGATTAAGGTGACGTAAGCAAATTGATCTAAGGGTGTAAAACCTATAAAGAAAACACAATCAACGATCTAGATTGTTTTAGATGATGTCATAAGATTTCTCTTTTAATAATATTTAGAGACGTCTCCTTATCTAAAAAAAATGTCTAAAGGGTAGTTTAGTCACAACGACCTCTGGAACATGGGATGGACCATTCTTTTAACTTTAATGGGAAACATATCACTTGGCTTTCTGTAAATGTGATATTCCAAGACACTAATTTTTTGCAGAGTCCACATATTATTATGTTTTAAGTAACACGCTTTCCCTATATAGATATCATTCATTGACTTTTTTATTTTATTTTGTTATTGAAATTATTTATTACTATCAAAGTTTGTATATCAACTGTTTTGATCATATGTTATCTCTTACAATGAAACAGTTCAAACATAACAATTAAAGCTTAATAAAGTTGAATACAACAAAGAATACCAATTATGTACATAATTAAAGATAGTTACTAAAATCTGAATGCAAGAATGAAATGAGTTGTTTTAATAAGAAAAATTGAAAAGAAGATTTAATCTATTCAATATGCACAAATAGATAACCAAAAAAAGATAATGACTTCAAAAGAATTAGGAAAACTAAATGTATAAAAACAGTTCTGTCAAAAACCTTTCTTTATCATATTTATAAGTGCTCTATTTTCACCATTATAAAACAGATATTATTTTATAAAAAAAAGTACCATAGTTTAAAACTCTAGTTACTACTTTTTACGAAATTGTACCTATTATCTGTATATAGTTGAAGAAGTGAAAATTCAACTTCTGGTGCCAAAAAGGTCAATTTCAATCAAATTATCTTCCTCAACATGACAACATTCAATACTTCTCTTCCCATAATGATCTAATGAGATCTCAATAAGTTCTTCCCGTTCTTCCTCTTCATCTTCCCATTTGAAGAACACACTTTCATGTGTTTCCCACTTTTCATTCATGGGGAAATCGCCATCTGAGGAGCTATCTGTCTCACTATCCGGATAATACATCAATAAAGATGGATATCTTTCGTAACCCACATCATGTTTATCATTGGAAACCTCATGATTTTCATTACTCTCTTCATCATCTTCTTCTTCTCCTTCGTATGCTTCATATATGATCTCCAATGGTGCTCTCATGTTCCATTCAAGAAACGCCATTGTTGTATCTATTTGTTTGCCACCCGTTTCCATTATTTTTGGCCCCCCTTCAACCGCTTGTGGTGATTCCGTGGAAGTGAATTCCAATCCCATATCATGCTCGTACTTCACATGGGTTTCATTGCATTCCAAGTCTAAACTAGATTTAGGCTCGTAAGTGGGCCCTCCTTCAATCACATGTGATGATTCAATGGAATTGGATTCGAATACCATTTCATGCTCAAACTCCACATGGGTTTCATTGCATTCCAAGTCTAAACCAGATTTTGGCTTGTATGTTGGCCCTTCTTCTTCAATAGCTTGTAATGATTCCATGGAATTGGACTCCAATCCCATGTCATGCTCAAACTCCACATGGGTTTCATTGCATTCCAACTCCAAACCAGATTTAGGCTCGTATGTTGACCCTCTTTCTACAATCGGTTGTGTTGATTCCATGGAATTAGACTCCAATCCCATATCATGCTCGTACTTCACATGAGTTTCATTGCATTCCAAGCCTAAACCAGATTTAGGCTCGTATTTAGGCCCTTGTTTAATCACCTGTGATGATTCAATGGAATTGGATTCCAATACCATATCATGCTGAAATTTCACATAGGTTTCATTGCATTCCAAGTCTAAAACAGATTTAGGCTCGTATGTAGGCCCTCCTTCTTCAATCGCTTGCACTGATTCCATGGAATTGGACTCCAATCTCGTGTTATGCTCAAACTCCACATGGGTTTCATTGCATTCCAAGTCTAAACCAGATTCAGGATCAAATTCTGCATGGGTTTGGTTTTGGGCTAGGAAGTCGATAAGTCTTGATTCCAAAGATTTAGATTCTGGAGCAA
Source organism: Lactuca serriola (assembly GCF_051521515.1). NCBI lineage: Eukaryota > Viridiplantae > Streptophyta > Magnoliopsida > Asterales > Asteraceae > Lactuca > Lactuca serriola. The sequence continues at coordinate 91,276,575 of NC_136411.1, read as the reverse complement.
ATTTTGAATACGAAATAAGGTTGGAATGGTTGTCGTTGCAATCAAGAACTCTTGATTCCAAAGAGTTGGATTCCTTTGCCAATCTCTCATTGTCACTGGAATCTAAAACTCTTGATTCTTTTTCTAAGTTGTTCACACCTAATCTGAGAAGAGAAATGAGTATGATTCCCGTGGAATTAAGAACAGGAGATAAAGCTATTGATATGAAAAAAGATGGAATGTAAAGAAGAATTAAGGTGTAAAGAGTTACAATGATGGAGAAAAGAGGATGTGAGCAAGGAGATGATAATTTGGGAAATAGATGATGAATGGAATTGAATTCCATTGCTTTTTATTGGAATTCTAAGATATGATAGGAAAGCAATCCATTGAAGGAGAAGTTTAGTAAGTGATGGAGCAGGAAAAGGAGTTATATACATGTGTAGTGATGAGATAAAAGAGAGCCTTTTGGGAGTGCGTAAAAGCAAGGCATGGAATATTGAAGCTAGTATGCTTTTAATAAGGTAAATTATACAATATATAATTATTTATATGATTGTTGTATTTTATGTTTTCTATTTATACACAATGTAAATACAAATACAAGAAATTTAGCTAAAAATTTATAAAAAAAAAAATAAATAAGATGAAAACATTAGACTAATTAAAATACAAATTCCGTTTATTGTGTATGAAATTTTACCTTATTGAATTTAAAGAACACAAATACAAGAAATGTAGTTAAAATTTTATAAAATAAGATGGAAACATAAGACTAACTAAAATACAAATTCCGTTTATTGTGTATGAAAATTTACCTTATTGAATTTAAAGAACCATCATATTGAAATCTAGTTTATAAATTATAGCTTACAATTAATATTATTTCTAAGAAAAAATATAAATATTTATTAAACATGTTTTTTTAAGTGTTTCCGTTTTAAAAAAAATTATTCCCTTTATAAAATTGAAGTTTTATTTTAAGCTTTAAAAATCGAGGAGTAGTTTGATAAACCTACAATGAAAAACTACATACTTGTTATATGACCGATAGTGGTGGACGCAAGAACTTACAGCAGTATTAGCACCATGTTTTTTATGGACCTATAAACTAGTAGTGACACATATTTTTATATTTTTATAGAGAGTGTACTTTAATACAAATACAAATAATAATAATAATAATAATAATAATAATAATAATAATAATAAAATACTTCACTAACGAGCTGAAATCGAATAGTGGCTCAGGACCCCCTGAAAACCACTTAAATCCGCTGATGACTAATAAACCAAGTAATAAGAGCATTATTGTTATTTTAAGGCTTCGAATGCATATTTGTTGTTGTTTTTTATTTGAATGACGGAAATTTTATTGGCATTTTTGACGACACAAATTATTATTATTGTAAGGTTTGAAACACATGTTATTTTTTTTAGAGCATCGTAAATTTTATAAACAATTAGCAATAGTTAGAAAAGAAAATAAAAAAAAAAAAAAAAAAAAAAAAAAAAAAAAAACTATGAACTAAAACATGGTTATGCAACTATAGATATCTCACTTGTTCTAATCCCTAGACCCGAATGTATTATATCGGAACCAATTCCTATAATTTTTAATTTTTAATTAATACATTAAGTTTAAAATTGTAAAAAGAAAAATTAGAAAGAAAAAAAAAACATGTATGGTTTGTTTGTTGGCAACTTTAATAACAAAAACAAATTGTTGGTCTTTATCAAAGAAGAAAACAAAGGTGACACAAAATAAAAATAAAATGTGTTTGCCATTTCATATAAATCTATACCAACTCATATAAGGATCATAACTCGTATATTATAAGAGTGTCATATAAATTTTTTTCCGTAGAGTTCGTAATCATTAATTGGGATTTTTTTTTGGAAAGGTAGAAGATTGTATAAAAAAATATATTATATAGAAAACAAAGTTAGAGTTGGATTTTGAAGTTATCTTAATCTACTTTACTTTATGTTTCATGCTTCTATTATAAATCCAAAAATACTATTGATTAAATATTTCTTTCCAAAGTAAAAGGTCTTCTTCGGTTTGTTGGGATGAAATAATAAGAGCATTGGGTATGGGTCACACCAATTCCCATCCACAACGCTGTCACGTCACCTGCAACTCTTCATGACTTCTTGAGGGGATGGTATTCCCAGTTTTAACCTCGTTGAGGCGAAGAAAAAAATAAGAAAAACAGAGAAAAGAAAGAGGAAGAAAGAAAGAAACTTGCGTTATGGGACGTTATGCCAGCAACGAGGAGCAACGAACAACACCAAAACGAGAAGCAGGGGTGGTGTGCAACGAGATGCAACGCCGTTTTGGGCGTCCACATCAGCCTCGTTGAGGCTCAACGAGACCCATACCGGGTGCTCTAATGCATTGGCAAAACCTTCATAGCACCCATTGAGTCGAAAGCACTACAGCATCCAATATTTCTTATGCAATCCGCCAATATTTGTATTTTCCATCCAAATAAACAACCTAATTAATTTGGTAAATAGCACAAAAAACATTAAGTTTATACAAAAAAATTTAATTTGACACTATTTTTTTGTCTCAATTTTGACACCGTGCTATTGATTTTTTCCTAAATGTAACCATATTACCGGTTGCCTTCAGTTCAACCGGTTTTCACTTTGCTGACTAGGCCATTAGCTTATATGGCATCCAACTTAGATCCTACATAGCAGTTGAGCCTTTATAAATGAACCCTAACAGCCTCAACTCTTATTACCTATATACCCTAAATCGATCTTCACTTTTTCTTCTCAGTTCTTCACAAGGATTGTACAATGGTGTTGTCGTCTCGATTAGCTGGATCAACAAGTGGGGTAAACAAGTCAAACAATGGTCCCTCCAGGACGTGCTACTGTGGACTAGCAGCCCCAATGGAGATATCAACAAGTGAGAAGAATCCTGGTAGAAGATACTTTGGGTGCATGTACTGGCCTGATGAAATTGAAGACTGTGGCTACTTTGAATTGTATGATGGCGAAGTAAGTCCATGGTACAAGGTACTTCTGATTGAAGTTGTGGTAAAGAAGAAAAAAAGCATTGGACAGGGAAAAGCGAACCCTCATCATGTAACATCCCAAAAATACAGTCCAAAATTTTCGTTTTAAATTCATTTAAGAAAACCAAAATTCATATAACATCATAATAAAGATCATAATTCATGTATCTCAAATCATCATAAAAAAATATTGTATAAAAATCATTTATCAAATTATCAGAGTAAATCATCCTAGGCTAAAAGTTGTGGTGTGTGTCATGTAGTCATCCCGAGCTCTTCCCCTAGCTAGTGGAAGTACCAGAAACCAAAACTGAAAACTATAAGCGTGAAGCTTAGTGAGTCTCCCCAAGCTACCACATACCATACAAATAAGCACATATCAACATACATTGGGCCTAGCCTGCTACCTCAAGCCCCGCCCGACATCGGACGGATCCGACATCAAGCCCTGCCTGGCATCGAGTCTCGCTCGGTATACATATATGTTTCTATTAGGCCCTGCCTGTCTTTGGTCCCAGCCCGCTATACGCATACAAACAATAACATATAATCATGCTAGTACATAACAGACAAACACAACACTATAAGTGCTAGTCTCAAGGCCCTGCCTATCTTGGGCCCCGCCCCTACTCTGCTAATAATGAGATATGGAACCCCGTCCACACTCAGCTAGTGATGAGATACGGGCCCCCGCCCATACTCGCCTCCCTACCAGGTACATACAAGTATCACAAAGACAAAAAGTATAACTAAACATGCATTCCTTCCTCGGGTACCACCCGACATCGAACCGTAGTTTGGAAACATACGTAATAACCTTCCTCGGGCCTCGCCCGACATTGGAATCAAAGTCAATGCTTGGTCAAAGTCAAAGTCAACACCCCGAGTTGACTCAACTCGCCGAGTTGCTCCATCAACTCGTCGAGTTCTATAAATCAGAATCCTGAAATTACGACTCAACTCGTCGACTCACCCCCTGACTCGGCAAGTTCCCTGGCTACTCATAGTCATGATTTGGTGAATCAACTTGTCGAGTCCCTTCACAGACTCGTCAAGTTTTACCTTAAACTGGATCGGGACATCACGACCCAACTCGTCGAGTTCCTCTATGGACTCGACGAGTCCCATAGTCTGTTTGGGCCATCTTAACAGATTAAGCCTCTACTCTCCAGATCAAAGCTCCATACTCCTTCTACATACTGAAAGAGCCTTCTTAAGGGTAAAGTTTCCAATTTTACCCACTACTAGTCCTTCTTAATGGGTTTAGCTAAAACCCTAGTTCTTTAGTACATAGATCTTTGTCCAAAAATCCATAATATTCCAAGCTAAATCATAATGACATAGATCTAGGCCTTAAACATCATTTGAACACGTAAAATCTCAGGCTTTCCTTCCATGCATGGCCTTTCGGGGCTTAAAAGGCCATAACAGCACCTTAAAGCTTGCATGGGGCTTCCATGGTCATAAATTTTGCACCTTTATGCCATGAAACCCCTTCTAGATCCCACATCTGAAAGATAAGCCACTTGGGATGTCCATTTCCCTAGGGCTAAGCTTCTTGGACCAAAAACCCTCATAATGTGAAATAAGGAGATCTAAGAGACTACTAGACAAGTTAGAGGATTGATTACCAGAAAACGATGAGGATGGGATGTTGCTTCTGGATTTACAATCTTCTCTTGGAATCCTCTAGCTTCTTCTTCTTCTACAAGCTTCAAATCACACAAGGTTCACTCAAAAATGGCTCACAAGCATTAGGGTTTCGTGGATTCGGGTTTGGACACTAGAGGCTGGAAATGAGGCCATAAAGTGGAGATTAAGATGCTTAAATAGGGTGCAAAACCCTGAATCTAGGGTTTCCCAAACCCATACCAACTCTTCGAGTTGGTCCTCCCCAACTCGTCGAGTTGGTTTCTCAACCCGCGTCCCAAAAACTTATTTCTACTCATCGAGTTATCCCCCTTGGACTCGACGAGTAAACTTTCAATTTGCATATTATCTTTCCATAATTAGCCTTATGGTTTCCGGGTGTTACACATCATGGTGAGATAAGTTTGGTATTTCTTGTTAGGGTTGTGCTTGGTTTGCTTGTTATTTACTAGTCGCGGTAGGGATTTTGATTTGGATGGTGTATAAGGCATAAGTAGGAAGAAGTTATGGTAAGTCTTTAAGTATGAATTAATGTCGATTAAGGTCCAATGTTGACCATTTTTGTGTGTATGTATTGATGTATTAACTTGAAGTTTGTATCGTCCAATGTTGACCAATTTTGATATGTATATGTTTATGACTATGAATTGCAAGTATGATACTATATGATGCTAGTAGACCAAACTAACCTTACCTTATGTAACAAACTAGTGACCAAAACATAAAGGACCAAACTACCCTTACCTTATGTAACAAACTAGTGACCAAAACATAAAGGACCAAACTACCCTTACCTTATGTAACAAACTAGTGACCAAAACAGAAAGGACCAAACTACCTTTACTTTATGTAACAAACTAGTGAACAAAACAGAAAGGACCAAACTACCAATACTATACATATTTTTACCAGCTACTAAAAGATGTCCATAAACACCATATCAAAATTACATAAATTGTTACCAACAAAAGCCATACATGTTGCCAATTTTTACCCATCCCATTTACAAAAGGGGTAGTGTTTGGGTGTACCATATACAAAAAGGGGATTACTTTAGGGTACCCATTACTTAATACAAAAAATGCTAACATAAACCTTGCCCATCAACCCTTAACCTTGTGCACCCTAATCTACTCCAAAGAAACAGGGTCCAACCTACTACAACCTGGACCAACAACCTTCTTTCCAACAACTTTCTTTCCAGTCTGAATTAAAGCAATTCTCTCTGAAGGCCTCTTTGTTCTCAACAATCTTTGGGATGGTGGTATATCAGCAATGCCTTCATCCTCTGTTTCTAGTACAATATCAACTTGAGGTATAGGTGGAAGTTGTTCAGGTACAGGTGGAACCTGTTCAACCTCTAGAACTTCTTCAGCCAAAATTTCAACATCCAATTGTTGTTCTTTTAGTACATGATACACCTCATCCTCTAGGTATCCTGATGCAAGCAACTATCTAGCATGTTCATCCTCCTTGAAATCTTCAACCAACATAACATCTTGCAGCCATTCATCTTTAATGTCCATGCTACTACCTTCATTCATCCCTTTAATGGGTTGAGATGCCTTTGCTTTCCCCTGTTAATAAAACAATAATCATGTTAAAACAATAGTAGACACTAAAGATTTGATAAAAATATTAAAGCTTGCCTGGTTTTGACTGTGACACCTTGCTTTTCCATCCATTTGCTGACTCATTCTCCTTTAGATGGTGTTGTTGTTTTTTTATTGTCTCATCCCTAGTCACTGGCCTACCTTTTTTTCTTCTCCTTTGGAGGTTTGGGCTTGCCTGGATTCTTGCAGGTTCTTTTGTTATGCCCTTCCTCCTACCAGTTCTAGCATATCTTTGTTCCTCCCACAGACCTTAACTTCTCTGTGACATGTTTCCTTCTTTTGGTTTTAGGTCTTTCGGGCATCCTCCTTGAAGATGGTGGCAATGGTTTGGCAAACGGTGTCTTGGCCCACATTTTACTACCATTTAGAGACATCATATTGCCTTTGTAAGTCTCTGCAAACTTCTCTTTGGAAAACCATGAACTGATTAGTGTTTCAGGTTGTTGTTGTGTGTGGTTCATAGTTACACATGCATGGACACAGGGAATCCCAGATATTTCCCACAGTCTACAAGTATAGGATTGTTTTCCTAAATCCACCTAAAAAGACTCAAATTCTAGCCCCACTTCAAATACACGTGTCTCGCTAGCTACAACACCCCACAACCTATAATTCATGCAACACATGTTAGTGAATAATCTTTTTGAATACTAAATAACCTTAGTCAATAATGTTACCTCATATTTGTACACCACAACTCCATCTTTTCCAGTATTGTAGGACATACATCTTCCCTCTATGTTAAGTGCTTTGTAGACATCCTATAAAACCTGTCCGCAACATACATTCTGATCTCTTCCAACATAGTAAGAAGTGGTTTAGTCCTTGCCTCTAGAATTACTGAATTGAAGCTCTCTAATATACCATTTTCTATAGATTCATATACTAAAAAATGCCATTCTCCAACTTTTTGGGTTCCTTGCCATGAGGTGGTCATAGGCACTCCCATTCATTTCTTTGAGTTCCTCCATTGTCACAATAAAAGATGACTTTGTGGTTGCCATTGAAGCTGCCCAGAAATGTCTCTTGTAATCAATCCCATTGAAACCCTTTTTAAAGTTGGCATACACATGTCTGGCACACTGCCTTACATGATACAAAAAGGTGTAAACATACAAAAAATAGTAACATAGATAAAAGAGTAAAAAAAAAAGAGTATGCTTACCTTATGTTGATCAAAAATTATTGTCAACCCTTCACCAAATTGCAATCCAAGGTCTTCCACAAGAAACTCTATAAACCATAGCCATTTGGCCTTATTCTCAACATCAACTACAAACCAAACTATTAGCTATACCTGGTTGTTATCATCCCTACCTATTGCAGTGAGTAGTTCCCCTTTGCATTGGCCTTTTAGAAAACAACCATCTAGGCCAATGACTCTTCTGAAACCCCTAATCCACCCATCCTTTATAGCCTTGAAACATACATAGAATCTTCTAAATACACTTCTACCATCTTCTTTGATATCAACTCCAACCTTTGTTGTACTAACAGGGTTTGATCTCATGATCTCTCCTCCATATTCCCGTATACGAGCACAATGCTTTGATAACTTTCCAATTAAAATATCTTGTGCTTTCTTCTTAGCCCTATAGCATTGTCCCCTAGACAAAATGCATAAAAACTTCTTCTTAATTTCTTTTTTCACAGCTTTCATTTTTTTTCTAGCACTCAATTTTTTCTATAATTGTTTGGCTATCCAGTCAGGATTAACCAATATGGCATGCTTGTACTCACTAACACAAATATGCTTACTAGTAAGGCTATTAATTTGAAATGATTTTTCTTTGTTCATCCAGGATGCCCACAGTTTGAAGGTACACCTCTTGCCTTTATTGTCTAAACCACATTTTTCTTGAAGCCTTGTAATAGAAAATTTTGTCACCTTAATTAGATAACCATTATGCATTGCATAGTTAGTCAGACAAAACCTTAACTCGGTTTAATTAGCATACTTTTCACCCAAATGTGGTTCCATTTTCTTCCAATGAACAGAAGGGTCATGAACACTAAATTGGGTTGGATCTTGATCAACCTCATCCTCGTCATCTTCTATTTCATTATCCGAAAGACCTTCTTCTCTAATGACTTCATCATCAACATTTTCCCTCTCATTGTAAACGGGAACATTGCAGAAATCATAAAGCCTTCAAATTTTGAGAACTCATGTGTTCATCTGCATCACAGTTATCCAACTCTTCAATCCCCCTTTTGATTCACTCTCCGATTCTGATTCAAATTCACTTTCTTCAAAATCAGATTCGTAATATGGTCCCATTTCCATTCCATCAGACGGTTGTGTTTTCCTCTTCTTAGGTTGTGGTTTCCTCGTCGAATGATTGTGCTATCGTCGGTACAAAAGCTTCGAAGTTACAGACGGTGTAAACACTAGTTAATAAGGGTAGAAAAACTTTGTCTTGAGTGTGACTGTGTTTTGTTGGGAGGTTAAATAAGGGGAAGGGGATGAATAAACAAAGGATTTAATGAACCTGATGACATGGACAATGACTCACAAGAGGTATTGGGGGAGGTAACAGGTTAACCATCTGTAATACGTCATATGGTTAGATTTAGGAAAAAATCAATAACACGGTGTCAAAATTGAGACAAAAAACACAGTGTCAAATTAGATTTTTTTTTGTAAACTTAGTGTCTTTTGTGCTATTTACCCTAATCAATATCCTACCATATAGCAATGTGCTTCAAAATCAAAGCAACCTTAACACATTGGAGAGAAAGATGATCTGAATTTTTAGAAAAATATCACACACATAGCAATTTGGTTCTCAATCGAAGTAGCCACAACACATTAGATTACGAATAATTTAATAAATGTTTAAATATAAATCAAAGCAAACTTTTGTTCCTTTTAACAAATTTCGGTAAACAGTCTAAATCAGATATATTCCCTAAAATAACCATACTTGGAAGTCTCTTATACAAAGACGATTAGGTTTTGACTTTTTATAAGAAAATTGACCACAAGAATCATGAGAATGTACCTTACGTGTTTGTGAGGTAGCAAGTTCTGATAAATGTAAACTTTCTGATAAATCACCTTATTAGCTCTTTTCAAAAGTTTTGTTAATTCATGAGCGGTCAATTTTCAAATAAAATGGTTACTCTTATACATTAACTAGATGAATTCGCGTGTGTTGTGCAATGCAAGTTAAAAATATATTGTTAAAATATTGAAAAATATATGTTGAAAATGGTTATGCTATTAACATTAACTTTGAGATAATATTTTTACACTAAATATGTCTTGTTATAATAATTGATGATTTTTGTCATGTTTATGCTGTTTGATGATTTTTTTCATGCTAAAATACTATTTGGTGAGTTTTAACATGATAAATACTAATTGGTGAGTTTTGCTATGTAAAATGCTTAATAGTGAGATTGTTAAAGTGTAGTGTTATAAATGGCGAGGTAAAAATGTTGCATGTATAACTCATTAAAATAATGGGATATATATTTAGTGGCTAGTAGGCTAAGTCTAGGTGCATATCCTGTAAGGACATTTTTGGTGAGACAGAGAGATGTAACCACTGTCAGGTCCAATGGTTTTCTAGGTAACCATTCAATAAAAATGGTCACAATATGTGGGGTTGGAATGATGTTAATGATCTTGGATGCCATGTACAAACATCATGTTTGAGTGGGAGGTATGTTTGTAGAAGTATCGTTTGAATCACTCGCAAACGATGTAGGCCTTGATTGTAGTCGGAGTAGTGAATATGAAAAACCATAGACAATGTTACATGTGGGATTCATGCCTCACTTGGTGCATTGAGTCGTCAGGTCACGTTAGTAGTGAACGAGGTCTTATGGGGAGGTTAGTGTGTCTTAGACCCTACACATGGTGAGAATGCTAAGTAAATAGTTTGGTGAGTCTAAAGAATAATTACTATGGGTGAGGTTTTGATAGGTTTTCTAGGCTATAGAACAAAATTTTCATGTGGCGGAAAAACTCTTAAACCCTTAAGTTCACCTGCAACCTAGAAAGGATCTATGTTTTCTCTATTGATAGCAACTAACTATGAATAACAAGAAACCCTAGGAGAGAGGCTATTAAATCTAAATTCACGTCAAATTAGGGTTACATACCTTTTTATTATTATTGCAAATAATCAAAGTAGAATCCTTCTTCAAAATCTTGGAAAGCTAGCACCAAAGGAACGGATGCCTCTAATGGCTTGTACCAAAAACCCTAGTAGCAAGAAGATTTGAGGTGAGAGGATGCTTGAGCAAAATTTCGGCTCTATGAAGGCAAGAAGGAGTGGACAAAATAATAAGAGCCCGGGAGGGTTTATACAGTTGAAAGAAACTTGAGGTCAAAGTTAGGGTTTTTGGGATAAGGCCCAGATTAATTAATATAATAACCAAGCTGTCTTATCTCCTTATCCTAAGCCTCGTGAACAAAAATTCTAGGTTATTCCTAGCCAAATTTCATTCACCTCCATCCCATGGGGTTCTAGAGTTTTTTTGTTTCAACTTTCAATAAATAACCAAACAGTCTCTACACTTTTAATCAATTCAATTAATCCCAAAATTAATTCCAATTAATTTCTTATTAATTCCAAATTAATTATTATTATTTATTATCAATATATTAATCATATAATATATTAATAAACTATTTATTCCAATTTATTAATCATATAATAAAGCAACAATTCAGCCTCTTCATTTAAAAGTCATTCTATCCAAATACTAGTTTTGAGGGCAACCCAAAAAGGACTTTGCTTCTAATTCAAGAATATACCAATTTAGTTATTGGTTTAGACGCCTTAATCCAACATGTTTAATGTGTAATTAAAAATAGTATAAGGTTTGGTATAGAACATGAAATGTAGTTGTGTGTATGTGTGTATGAATTGTATGAAATATGCATGTTTCTATATCATTGTACTTGGATTGACTTAGTGTGTTGATACTGACACTTGTTATGTTGTATGTTTGTCATGTTGCTTTGAATGGTACAGGAAATTAAGAAGGAGTGAGACCATGGTGAGTTGGGATGCACTTTTTGGGTAGTTACTATGCGTAGTATGATACCATTTTAGGACACTTGCTTGAGTTTTCATTATACTACTTTTGAGAACTTATTGGCATGATTTGAGAACATGGTTTTAAATGGTTGTTTGAAATAAGTAACATTAGTGATGTTTTCTGAATAAACAATATAAGGCTTCTGCAAATGTTTTCTAATTTAAAAGTGGTTAAAATAAAAAGAAAAAAAATGGATGAAAAATCACAGTGTTACATATGATGCTAATGGTAAGTGAGGATTCCCAGGGCTGCAGAAATGTGTTGCGACAATTAAGTTGATGACTGTAGGGGAGTCGCTTGATTCTATTGATGATTATATTAGAATGTCTGAGAGAACTGCAAGAGAAAGTTTGTACAGATTGGCAAGAGGTGTTGTTGAAACCTTCGGTGGCGTTTATTTGCGGAAACCTTCGTTGAATGATATGCAACAACTATATGTGGCACATGAAGAAAGATATGGTTTTCGGGTATGCTTGGAAGCATTAATTACACACACTAGAAATGGAGAAATTGTCCCATGGCGTGGAAAGGCCAGTATACAAGTGGTCATCATGGAACGCCTTCATTAGTATTTGAGGTTGTTACTTCCTAAGATTTATGGATTTGGCATGCTTTTTTCAAGGTTGCAGGTTCCAACAACGACATCAACATTCTTGATCAGTCACCAATATTCAACGGTATTTTTTCAGGAAAGGTACCAGATGCTCCTTTCACAGTGAATGAAAATGAATATAACTTTGGGTATTACCTTACGGATGAAATATATCTTGTATATTCCACATTCATGAAGGGATTTCGACACCCAGTAGAACCAAGAGACAAGTTTTTCAAGAGGAGACAAGAAGGGACACGTAAGGATGTGGAACGTCCTTTTGGAGTTCTAAAGTCGAAATGACACATAGTTAAACATGCGGCACGACCATATCAGTTAGGAACTCTACAAGATATTAAGTATGCGTGTATCATAATGCATAACATGGTGATTGAAGATAAATGATAAAATATTGCGAAATATATGCCTACATAACCCAAACACGTGCAATTTCAGTCAGGGACAACGAATATTTACATAGAGTCGTTGATATTCAAGACGCACAAAAACAAAGGCAACTTCGAGAAGACTTGGCGGATTATATGTACGATGGTAAAGAATATGAAAATAGTGAATTTAGTAAAAAATATATATTTTTTCATCTTGTATTGTACTTTTTTTAGTTTTTAAATGTTATTTTTTCATTCTTGTAATGTTTTTTTAGTTTTTAAATGTTATGTTTAATTAAATAAATTAGGTTTTATTTAGATAACATGTTTAATTAAATTGCATTTGTTTTTATAAATATTAAAAAATAAATCGAAAAGAAATTATGACATGAAAATTAGTGGTGTTATAACATGTTGACTATTTCCTTAATCGGTGTTATAAGTTATAACACCCCCCCCCCTTTATGCGGTTTTCAATGCAGTCTTTCCACACACGACTAAATTTGGCCGCACAACTTTTGCTTGTTTTCTCATTTCCCTAGACCGTTGAACGGTCAAATGTCGAGTGTGTGTGTGTGTATATATATATATATATATATATATATATATATATATATATATATATAATAAACTTCGACACCTTATTTCTTCAAATCAAAATCAAATTTGTATATCTTTATATTGCTTTTTCTCTCAAAATCACTAGAAAATGTCATCATGTTCGTCTTCTGAAGAATTTCAATTTATGTTTGATGTTGTTGTTGCTTGTGCTCAAATGGCGGAGCAAATGTATGACGCTTTATGCAAGAACGCAGCCGAAAGTCCTCAACAGAGAACGCGAAGATATATTCACAAAAAACGTAAAGATGCCCAACAACGCTTGATACATGACTACTTTCATGAAAATGCCACTTTTCAAGGGTACTACTTTCGAAGACGTTTCATAATGTTCAAACCTTTATATGAACGTATAATCCAAGATTTAATGAGAGAGTGTAGTTTTTTCCAACAACGTCCCAATGCTATAGGTACATCCGATTTCACTCCCTTAAAAAAATTCACAACAGTACATCGTCAATTAGCATATGGCATCACGCCTAATGCATTTGACGAGAGTTTTAGGATGTCCGCTTGGACCGCACGAGATATTCTCCAGTTTTTTTTTTTTTTTTTTTTTTTTTTTTTTTTTTTTTTTTTTTTTTGCAAAAATGTGATTCAGTTTTATGGTCCAAAATATTTAAAGCCTACATGCAATGACATCTTACAATAGCAAGCTCATCATGCTAGTAGACATGGCTTTCATGGAATGATAGGAAGTTTAGAGTGTCTCTATTGGGCATGGGAGAATTACCTTACCTCACATCATGGTCAATTTACCCGAGGGGATTATAGTCACCCAACGGTTATACTTGAAGCAGTGGCGTCACATGATCTATGGATTTGACATGCTTTTTTTTGTTCCCTTGGTTCGATTAACTACATCAATGTTATTAATCATTCACTTGTATTTAACAACATATATGATGGATCTGCACTTGACTCATCTTTTCAAGTGCATGGAACGACATATAAGTATGGTTATGATCTTGTTGATAGGATCAGGATAGGATCTATCATGAGTATGTTGTGTTAGTTAAATCATTTTCGTGTCCACATGATTCTAGACAAAAAAAAATTAAAGAGAGCTCAAGAAAGAGCTAGGAAGTATGTTGAGCGAGCCTTTAGAACTCTTAATAAATGTTGGTACATACTAAAAAAAAAAACCAGCAATTTATTTCAGCTAGGGAAAACTTGAAGAAGTCATGTATACATGTATAATATTTCATAATATGATTATTGAACATGAAGAAACAATGGCGGAGATTCAATATTTCATTTGGGGGGCCGAAAATATAATTTGTATAAAAATTGGTGAACAGGGGGGCCATAGTCAAATTTTTATATTTTTGGACTAAATATGTATAAAATTAAAGCATAGGGACTATTTATGCCAAAAAAAATAAGGGGGGGGGGGGGGGGGCACAGCCCCCCTTAGCCCTTGAAAAGATCTACCCCTGTGAAGAAAGAGAGATATGTACGTATGACGAGCATGAAATCATCCTCGAGACATAACCAATAGAAATTGGTGGCGACGTGTACATGGATAGGAGAGCACAGATACATAGCACTGAAACATTTCACAACTTTCGCATAAACTTGGTGGAACACATTTACGAGATTAAACACATTAACCTCAATTTAGATCCCCTTGATGACTCGAAAGATGAGTTCTCGGATGAAGACTTCATGTGGTATATTTTATTTTAATTTTGGTATTTATTTTTCTTATTTGATGTGTGTGTTTTTTTAGTGTGTAGGTTTAAGATTTCTAGCTTTTTAATAATAGAATGTAATGTTTTTTTTTATTTTGAAGTAATGAAATATTATGTTTTTTTATTAAAAATGAACTTTTTATTTAAAGTAAATTGTTAAAAAAAAAAATTGGCATCACTGCTAGTATGTGGCAAGAAACCACACTTTTGTGGTAAAAAATGACATATCACTTACATGGCAGGGAATGGAATGATAAAAATGGCACTACTTCCTCCGGCCTAACATGCCTTAACACGTTGTCTAACACTTAATATTCTTAGAAAAAAAAAAAGCCAATTTCAATAATTTGAAAATCTTCCATAAAACAATCACATTATTGATTGGAAATTTTGGAGCATTTGGTAGTGTATACAGTTGAGTTTGAGTTGCGCAAGTTTGAAGAAAAATCGGGTCACGTGGTAGTGCGGGGTGGGGTAAGGGGTGTCGTGCCATAGACCACCATTTTCATTGTTTATGTACTGTGCACATCCATTGATCAATGATGATCCAACTTTGTGATAGCAAAAGGTGTCTTTTTATTTGTGGGTTTGTTTGATATTGACTACTCAGTAACCTAATTATTTATAAACAAACTAAGACACTTTTATGGTAAATATTCAACAAAAAGAATTAATTCTTCTGATTTAGTATATATCTATAAAAAAAATTAAACAACTTTCATAAAAAGAAGACAGTTGTTTGTTGAGCATAGTGCACTTAGAATGATGGGTCCGCACTTAAATGTCATAGAAGAAAATGTAAATAAGCAAAATCGCGTTGTGCACATGGAAGTTTTTCAGGTAACGTGATAAACAATTTCATCTCATATTTTATAAAAGCATGGTCTCTTTTAATGTCGCCGATGATTATAGAGCATCTCGAAATATGTGCACCGGTTTTTATGAGTTTCCTCCGTATCTAATCTAAGATATTTTAGTTAGGCCAGGGGATGTGGTGTCTTTTTTACCGATAGTAAAAGGTTGTTACTTAAGTGTCACATAAGATTTTACATTTTTTAGATTTTTTACTTACGAGGTAGGATGTGGTGCCTACGTATTGCCCTTCTTCTTGCACGCCATGGGATGTAACCAGGTGGTATTGTTGCACTAGAGGATGCATCGACATTTGGTTGATACTGACAAATTATTTTATGCTTGTCTTCTAAAATCATATTATGTAAAATGATACAAGCATAAATAACACGAGCGAGATTCTCTATTGATCGAGGACGTGCCGGATATTGTAGTATGTGCAAACGCTTCTTCAAGACTCCAAATGTTCGTTCGACATCCTTCCTAGCCTTCTCTTGGAAAGGACATGTTAGGCTTTTCACAAACACAACAAATTCTAGGTATTACCATCCGCAAGATAATACCCATAATTGTATGTTGTTCCATTCACTTGAAATTGACAGTTAGGCGCATAACCATCACAAAACCCATTGAATATGGGTGACATGTCTAAAATATTAATGTCGTTGTTTGAACCGGGAGCACCAACGAACACATGCCAAATCCAAATATCATATGATGCAACAACTTCAAGTATGACTGTGGGGTGGCCTTTATCACCCCGTGTAAAATGCCTTTGTCATGCATTAGGACAACTACTCCATGCCCAATGAAGACAATCCAAACTCCCAAGCATCACAGGAAGTCCATGAACACTAGCATGATGAGCATATAATGATTGAACGTCAGTGAAAGTTGGTTTACACAAATACCTTGGGCCGTAAATAGTTACAACGCATTTGCAAAACTCATCCAAACTGTCCCTATCTACCCCTTCAACATTTGAAAATATTCGTCTCACGCATCAGAAACGGAACCATAAGCTAATTGTCAAACTGCAACTGCGCATTTTTGTATTTTTGAAAACTCATCTGCACCCCTTGCATCCCGTCATTGGGTGATATATTTAGAAATGTTAGTAACGTCACCAACTATGTGGAGGAATAAATATTTCACCATTCGAAATCAACATCGAAACAAGTATTCTCCATAAATAGAATATTCGTTGAAGTAATGATGCATTAGTCGGGTGTTTGCACACTAACGATCTCTGAGAAGCATCTTCCGAGTTTTAGGTGGCCTAGATTCGATTTCTTTTTCTTCTTCTAGCACCGTGTCTATAATCGATTCCCACGATTTAACAACAGTCTGACTAACGGTTAGTAACAACCTAGAATTGTCTAATGGATTTGCCATTTTTTGTGACGGAATTTTTAAAAAAAGAGAAGGTAAATATAAGTTTGAGTGAATAAATTGTGAGATATATATATATATATATATATATATATATATATATATATATATATATATATATATATATATATATATATATATAGTGTTCAGATGAAAAAAATAATAAAATAAAATCAAATATGTTCGTTGCCCAACGTCTCCAAACCCAACGGTCAAATTTTTAAATGTTTACCAGCGGTACACTATTATCGCCAACATTTAACCAGCGGTGTAAATGGGTGAGAGGGCCGGTGTTTACCGGCAGGAAAATGGAACACATCGGATTACCGGCGGTGTTTTAAGCACGACACCGAGCAACCTTAGGTAATGATTAATGTCAATGGTTGTTTTTATTTTATGTTTTTGAAAAATGCGAATTTATTGAAAGAAGTGTAGAAAACTATCAAGATGTTAGACGAAATTACACAGTACAAGCGTTATAACAAAAGATACGTCAATCAAACCATCAAATAAAATTATAAAAATGTATGCATAATCTAATTATTAATAACTAATAGCACATCATCAGTCCTTTTTAAATGTGAGCGTCTCTTCTAGTAACGATTGGTAGTTTCCAGTATTAAAAATTAATGTTTTCGTAATAGAATGTACTTAACTAGTTGATGGTTTAAGTCACATCGTGGACAAAAGTATATAATTAGGAGTAGAGTAGAATTAAAGCATGTGTTCCTAGTCGAGCCTAAATAGATGAATGAAAAAGCGTGCCTGGGTAGACTTTAAGAAGTTTTTCTCTGTGTATCGTCCTAATTCTTATTCTGTATGTATGTGTTGTGCAAAAAAAAAAAAAAAAAACTAATTCGCTCCAACTTCTATTTTTACCCCTATGTTTAATCTATGATAAAAGGCAAAGCTTATGTAACATCCCAAATTTCAGAATAAAAGTTTTTTATTTTTAAAATAGAATAAACATCCATTTTTATAAAGTTACATTAAGTCAAACCATTTGTTCAAAAATCATAATTTAAAATCAGAGTTATAAGGAAAATGGTGTGGAATTTTGAATCATAAAACAGTTGATGTGCGCGTGTACAGTCCTGCCTTCGCAATCCGATAAGTATCTTAAAAACATATAAATCCACAACTGTAAGTCAAAGTTTAGTGAGTTCCATAAATACTTCATACAACAATACATATAGAATGCATGCACATTGGGCCCACAACATAAAACTGGATTGTCCCAGTGCCCATAACACAAGACTAGATTGCCCCCGAGCCCACAACACAAGAATGGATTCCCTTCAGGCCCACAACACAAGACTGGATTGCCCCCAGGCCCACAGCACAAGACTTGATTGCCCCCGAGTTTGTTGGCCTACAACACAAAGTCGTACCACCTCAACCCAACCGCATTATGCCGATATATACATCAATGAAAATAACAAGCAAATACATGTAATCATAGATGATCTACCAAATTAATAGAATACTACAACATAACAACACCCTACCCACAATGAATATACTGTAGTACAAAGTATAATGAGAAAATTCACCTTGATCTGAAGACAAGATGAACCCCACACTCAAGGTGATGATATCCAGTATCCTCATGTTAAATGCATAATAAAAGACTTATTAACAATTAAGGTAATAACTAACTCCCAAAGAGTCTTGGTTCATAACTAATCCTTTTTGGGGCAAAAGAACATTTTGCCCATCCAAGACTAAATCCCAATACAGTTGACAAAGTGTCAAACTGGTCAAAAGTCAACGTTCAACCCTTAGCTAACCTACGCTTAGCATAGCATACTGCTTTACGTTCATCATAGAGGACCTTCCTACGCCATCGTAGCCTTAAAAGTCCAAAAACTCTATTAAGCTCTTCATATAGAAACCAACCCTTCAAACTTTCAAATACGGACCTTTACAATGTCTTAATGGATAAAGTTTCCAACTTTACCCATTAAGACACTCCCATCAAGTAAGATCTAAACCTTATGCACTAAAATGACCAAAAATGCTAACATAACTTGTATGGATTAAAGAACAAGCACCAAAGCACAACTTTCCAAGTCCAAAAAGTTCCAATAGCGTTCCATATAGCTCAAAAGGTATTGGAGTTGTCTCAACTCCCAAAACACAAGCTCAAGGGACGAAAAAGTGGCAAGTATGTAAAATAACAAGATCTATGAAACCAATGAGCAAGTTATAAGCTTTTTACTCACAATAGTCTAGGAATGAAGCAACCTTGCTGGATCTAAGCTTGAACCCTTCTTCCATGTATTTACAAACACCTTTTTCTTCAAGATTCAGCCATCAAATGGAGAAGATAAGCTCACAAAAGATGCCAAGACTCAAAACAAGAAAGAGGAGGCTAGGGTTTCTCAATGAATGATATGAGGTGATGGAGGCTGGTCATAGGAAGGATCCCAAGAAGTTAGAGCCCTTAAGTAGGATCAAAACCTTAGGGTTAGGGTTTTGGTCTACAGCGGTTGCGCTCATCGTAGCATAACCTACGCTCATTGTAGGTCATTAAGCTCACATTCCAGTATTCATTACCTACGCTCAACGTAGGGCACAATTCTCAATTTCCAAATCAACTTCAAACAATCATAACTTCTTCGTTTCAACTTCGTTTTTAGCAATCTTTATATGTAGGGAAAGGTATTGACGTGCCCCACATTGAACTAAAATCCTTAATTCATGCAAGAAGCGCGAAATATCACCTTTCCAATTTTACCCTATATCTCAAAGCACAATTTGAGGGCCTTAATCAATTAACCAACATTATCAATATATGATATGGTCTAAACTCTATTCCTTTGAATCCCAAGACCTTCACTCAATCAAATTCCAGCCCGATCTCCCGAAATTAGAACATCACAAAAATTAGGTGTTATAATTATCCCCCACTTAAACTGGATTTCGTCCTTGAAATATGAATCGGTTAGAATTCCTAGAAACTATACTAACACAATTCACATGCTCCCTCCCATCACTTCATAACATCAACACATCAAAATTGAAAAGTTGAGAGACCATGCAGAACCCAACCGATGCCAAAAAATAATCCAAACACTTGAAAACACTCAACTGCAACAACTATCTCTCTCTCCGCTAATGGTGTGACCCCACTCGCTCATAGCAAACTACTCAAACCGGGAAAATCTCGAAGTTGTGACTGAACCGATTCATGCCTTACAAAATCGGGAATCCATTAATCTAACTTTCCAGGGACATACATAATGGTTGATGATCATCCACACGTCATCCTGACCCCAAGTCTATGACTTGGAACATCACTAAACCGTGCATAACAATACTAAAAACATTTACATCAGGAATTTCAACCCATCCTAAATTCAGAAATCGATTAAAAGTTCTCAAATACACATTTGACTTTCTGACAATTCATCACTATCCCACAACTCCCATGAGTGTAACAGTGGTCAATCCAGAAGAAAATCTCAGGCGACATACATACCCCCATATGCTCAGGGTAGAACCATCTAAAATGCCATCCTAGATTCATACAATGAACTCCATCACTAGCAACTTTACTAACTTGAAACCATTCTTGCAACAAAGAATAAAGATATACTAGGAAAACACCACGGGGAACTACCGATAAACAACCGTGACTTTTCCAACAATTCACAGTCGTACCAAAGCCCGACCCAAACTCATCGGCTACTGAGTCATCAATAGTATTTCCATACTGGTCAAAATACCCAACTATTCCAAGGACCAAAAAACCAAACATATGGATCTCCATGACACAGCTCTTATCCCAATACACATAAGTAAAATCCACGATGGTTCATTACACGTCAAGACACCATCCAACCATTAGAATGAGAAGTTAACGGTTCCTTACCGTTCTTGGCATCACCTAATCAGACACACATGAAGACTCCCGACCCACACTCGGTGGGCCTATAGGCACATAGCTATCATCCTACCAACCTGCAGGAACCAAGTCAACATCTCACCTTACACTTACCAACAATCTCAGGACACATACCATTCTATAACACGCAACCTTTCCATGGTATAAATTGTTATTGATGCATCATCGGACAAAAAATGCTCACATGTAACTAGGAAATAAGATAAATTGTTGAACACTTGACCCAAATCGAAAGCAATAAATCAAATAAGAATTATTCCATAAGGCCAAACCGAGTGTGCTCAGGCTATTACACTCAATCCAATTATACTTCACAAAACCTTATATGTTGCACAGCCAATAATTCACACTTCCCAAGGGAAAACACAATGCTCTTCAGGCTGATTCTGTTCCTTTTTAACATAAATTACCCAAAGGGTGAAGTACCAGTGGGTCGAGCAAAACGACGAACCTCAACCGCTAATAGAAACATTCTCTTAATAACCAAAACAATATCCCACACTTAAATGAAGTTTCATAGATCCACCAATGTGCAATCAAACCAATAAAACTTCCAAATTCTGAGAAGAATTCCAAAATTTTCCATATTGTTGCCATATTTCTGATCGAATCAATCCAAACACCAACCTTGTTGACATGGCATTCCAGAATTGGACCATGTGTAGACTCGAGGTCACACTTGGAAGATTACTTATGATGTTGAAGCATTCGAACTTCCTCTACTCACCATTCTTCAACCAAACCAACAAGGGTACACACAACATAAACCTTAGTTATACCACTGAAAAGACTATGATTAAGAGTCGATGCACATTCGAAGGACCAATCGACCTTCAATTATTACTATTTGGAGATCCTCAAACGACTCCCAAATTATCACACCCTTGGCCGACGATGGAAGCACCAGGCTGTGCAACGTTAGGATGTTGGGATTCAAGCCAAAGATATACATTGAGTAATACATTGGTGACATATTCTTTGGGTTGTCACAGCCTCCCCCAGTTAAAATAAATTTCGTCCCAAAATTGAACGTGTGGTTGGGGTGTTTCCAAATAAATGGGAATACTTTCTCCTCATTTGATCTTCACATTCCCATGTTTAATTTGGTCCTCGCTTAGAGCTCCATCGCACCTTGACTATGGTAATGCATCTTTGTTTAAGCCTCTTGACTTCGTGATCCATGATCTCGACTAGTTCTTCGACGAATTTGAGTTTTGTGTCAATCTCGATCTCGTTGAGAGGTACAACTACCGTGTTTTCAGATAAACATTTCCTAAGGTTCGACACATGGAATACATTGTGCACGATGTTGAGCTCTTGGTGCAGAGCGATTCTATAAGCTACTGGGCCTATTTTGGCAAGGGTCTCAAAAGGTCCTATGTATATCAGGTTGAGTTTGCCGCTTTTTCCAAATCGTATAACTCTTTTCCTAGGAGATACTCTTACCACGACTCTTTCTCCAACTTAAAATTCAAGTGGTTTTCGTCAAAAGTCGATGTATTTCTTTTGACGATCACGATTCATTCTTAATCATTCCTTAATTTTCATGATCTTTTTGGCGGTTTTGTGAATGATTTCCGGTCCGGTTAGCAAAGTGTTCCCTGCATGTAGTTTCACTACCTGGGTATCATTGACTTCTGCCCAACACAACGGTAAATGATACTTTTTACCATAAAGTGCTTCAAATGGTGCAACCTTTATACTCGTGTGATAGCTATTGTCAAAGGAGAACTCAACCAACGGTAGGTGAGTATCACATACGTCTCCAAAATCTATCATACATGCTCTAAGCATATCTTCCAAGGTTTGTATGGTCCTTCGCTTTGACCATCTGTCTGTGGGTTATAGATTATACTCATATCTAGTTGGGTTCCTAATGCTCGTTGCATTGTTTTGCAGAACTGGGACATAAATCAGTTGTATCTTTCCAATATGATAGATGTGTTGGATAAGGTGTCTAAGTCCATAACTATTTCTGGTATGTACTTGACCCGGTTTGGCATAGTCCATTTGGGTTGCATGGCATCATGCATTTGGATAGACTAAAATGAGAGAAATAACACTAGTGGTTTATTAATATATTATAAGTCCTAATAATATTATTTAATTAGTATTGATCAAGAATTAATTTAGAATTAATTAAGTGATCAAAAAGATGACTAATTAAATATATGGGTTGATTGTGCAAATCATACATACTTGTATAGTGGGCTAAATGCTCCATGGATTATCAAGTTGGGCTAAGGCCCATAGGATGCTCCATGGAGGTGTAAACCCATGGATCATGGAAATGAAGAGTCATGTCACATTACGGTTTACATGGTGTAACCCTAATTGTAACACAATATATAAGCAACGTAAAGCTCCCAAAATCTGCAACCAAGAAAGAATAGTGAGGGAAAGCCGATTTTAGAAGTGTTCTACATTTCTCTCAAGTCATTCCAATAGTATTTGGTGTTGTGTGACACATTTGAGGCATCACACTTGGGGTGCTAGGCTCATAAGGTTTTTCAAGGAATCCAAACTACTACAAGGTATGTTTTCTAGCTTACTTTGATGTTTAAAAGTTCCCCATGTATGCTAGATAGGATTATGAACCTTGGAAAATCAATTTTGCATTTATCTTAGTCAAACATAGATCCAAGGTTTCTAGGGATGCATGAACACCTTAGGAGTGTTAGAATGCTCAAAATCTGATAGTGGTATCAGAGCCTAGGCTTGTTTGTTTGATACTTAATGCAAAGTAGCTATAAAAAAAGTCAAAATTCTTGCTGTCTGCATAGGGGACTCGCCGATTCCATGGGGGGACTCGACGAGTCCAAGCGTGTCTTCAACCAACTCGGCGGGTCAGTTCTTGCACTCGATGAGTTGGCCAGACAGAGTGCAGATTTTCGATTTTTGCTGCTGGAAATGGACTAGAAACATTATCCTAAACTGTTTTGGTATTTTAAAACTTGTTTTAGATGGTGTAATGGTTGTTCTAATCCATTTACAATGGCTAATATCAAAATTCCATGTTTATATGTGTTCATATGTTCTTGAAATTTTGATATGAATATTCATGTTCTTATGAGTTCTTGCAAGATCATAGGAGTTATGTGCTATTGATAGGTAGTTAATTCATGATCATGATGTGTTTTAATGGAGTCCATAACTTGTCCTCAAGTTATGAATAACCAAAAGTCACTTTGTAACAAATCCATTAAAAGAACACATAAGTTAAAAAAAATGAAGAGTCTTCATTTTTAATAAACAATAACTCATAAGTTATGAATTGAAAAGTTTTGTAATGTTACAAAACTTGCCCTCAAGTTTTGGAACATGTAAAGTCATCTAGTAAACTTTAATTCCAACCCCTAGAATTCTAAAAGTTAAAATTCAACCCTTATATTTTATAATATTATAAGTTAATAATATATATATATATATATATATATATATGTGTGTGTGTGTGTGTGTGTATAAGATCAAATCGTTTTACTGTTAGTATGCCTCATTCACGAAGCCGGTCTATAAGGGGGGTATAAGGTTGTTGCCTATAAAATGGCAGCTTAATGGGTGTCCACTCTCACCCACCGCTTCCTTGACTGGTGGAGGGTCGTTAACCGAACGGGTAGGACAATGACTTAAAAATTCTCATTAAAAGTATAATGATTGTTATAAAGTAACTAAATGTTTTGGAAAATGTGAATAAGGTGCTAACCCATGAAATTACACTTTGCACCTTGATTAAGTCGTTAGTTGAGCGTGTGTGGTTAACCGGCACACTAACTTGGACTTAACAAGGTAGGCAAAGGGTGACTTAAGGTTTTTCATAGGTCGGTGGAGCACGTGTGGTTAACCGGCACATCTATTGAGTGAAAAACATTAAGGGTACCAAGTAGTTTGCATGGTTACATCACACCTTGTTTTGTGATCCTCGGCATCCCAATCACAAAACATGAAGGGCACACTCGAGATTGAAACATGTCATTGAAAAGTTCAATGAATATCAAAAGAATCTAGGAGTTTCTAAAAACCAATTAAAAAACCTAATAATTTATATTTCGTTTTTCATGGTGGAAATTGGTGAATCGTCGTTCACCTACCTTTCAAATATGTTATAACTTAGATTACGACATCCCTCTTCTAAGTTATAATATATTGTGATTGGATCCTAGCCTTAATATTATATTTGTGTGTTTTATTAACGACTATCTTTATATCTAATCTAAACTTGTTTTCTTCTTTTTCAGATGTCTTCCAACAATGTTGCTTCTGGCTCAAACCCTACCGGCTCCTTCTCTCTCATGAACCTTTGTGGGAGAGTCATCTTTGATGGATCCAACTTTATGGATTGGATCAGGAACATCAGGATGGCCACTCGGTATGAGGACAAGGAGCTTAAGGTACCCGAGCCGTCTACTTCTCCTGAGGAGGTCGCTGAATATGAGGCACATGAAAGAGATGCTACCAAAGTGGCAAGCATCATGTTGGCCACTATGACAGCCGAGCTCCAAAAGTCCTATGAGGACTACTATCCTTTTGAGATGCACCAAGATTTGATGGACCGGTACCATCAGAGTGCTCGTCAAGAGCGATATGAAATCATCTCCTCCATGATAACAACCCGGATGAAGGATGGTGAACCCATCACGAGCCATATGCAAAAAATGCAAAGGTATGTGGACCGTTTGCTGAAGCCTAATTTGAACTTCCCTGAGGAGTTAGCAATAGATATCATTTTCCACTCCTTACCATTGTGTTATGATCAATTCCACATGACATACCACATGAACAAAGAGGAAGTTACCCTCAACAAGCTTCAAGGACTCCTAAAGACCGTTGAAACAGGTCTTAAAGGTAAGTCGGTTGTTACCACTTCTACTCCTACTCCAAGCTCCGCCCTGTCCTGAAAATCGGGAAAAGTTGAGGGAAAAAGATGAAAAACCCTTCGGAGGGTACCAAGGGTAAGACCCTTGATGGCTCCCCTTCAAGTGAAACCAAGAAAGGTTTTGTCACTCCTTCTTCTGACCCAAAAGAGGCTGAATGCTTCTATTTCCATGAAAAGTCGCATTGGAAGCAAAACTGCTCAAAGTACAAGTAAGACATAAAGGATGGGAAAGTAAAACTCAGCCATGCAGGTATTTACACAATATTGTATAATAACTCACCCTATTCTAACTCTTGGGTCCTTGATACAGGTTGTGGAATTCACATATGTTCTGATTTGCAGGGACTAAGAAGAAGTGAGAATGTGGAGCATGGAAAGATAAACTTGATCATGGGGAATACAAAATCTTTACCTGTCACCAAGATTGGAGTTTATTCTTTGTTGCTAAGTAGTGGGTTTACATTAGACTTGAATAAATGTTGTTACTCGCCTGAAATGGAAAGAAATACTATTTCCTTTCATGCTTTGTACAAACAAGGGTTTACCTTTTCTTTTGATAATGAAGTTGGTGGAATAAATGATTTCTTTAATAATGTTCTTTATTTTAAAGCATTACCTTGTTATGGTGTGTATGAAGCTGTGTCTATTATAGATAACCTAGGAAATAATGTGTTGTGTATTGATTTTTCTAATAATAATAACTTGGATAAAGCATCATTATAGCATTGTCGTCTTGGACATGTAAGCAAAAAACGCATAGGCCAACTCCAAACGGATGGAGTCTTGGAGTCATTTGACCTAAAGTCAAATGATAGTTGTGAATCATGCTTACTTGGAAAAAAGACAAAGTCACCCTTTACTGGTTCTTGGGCAAGGGGTGAAGGTTTGTTAGATCTAGTGCACACATATGTGTGTGGACCCTTCAAAACTGCCACAAGGGATGCTAATCGTTATTATGTGACTTTTACAGATGATTATAGTAGATATGGATATGTCTACTTAATCAAGCATAAGTCATAGACCTTTGAAAGATACAAAGAGTTCAAGAAGGAAATAGAGAATCAGTTGGGCAGGAACATTAAGATGCTTCGATCCGATCATGGTGGTGAGTATCTTAGTACAGAGTTCCTTGACTTTCTTATGGAATGTGGGATTGTCTCACAATTGACACCTCCCAGGACACCACAGTTGAATGGTGTGGCTGAGAGGCGTAATCGAACCTTGTTGGATATGGTTTGTTCCATGATGAGTCGAGCTTTGCTACCAATCTCATTCTGGGGGTATGCCTTAGAGACTACCGCCCATATTCTTAATTTAGTACCTACAAAGAAAGTTGCCAAAACTCCTCATGAGATGTGGACTGGAAAAGTTCCTAATCTAGACCACATCAAGATTTGGGGTTGCGAGGCTTTCGTGAGGCGTGAGACTCACGATAAGCTCGAACCTCGAAGTGAGAGGTGTATTTTCATCGGCTACCCACATAAATCCTTTGGTTACCTCTTCTACAGACCCAGTGAGAATGTGGTCTTTGTAGCAAGGAGGGGTGTCTTTCGAGAGAGAGAGAGAGAGAGAGAGAGTTCATAAGCCAACGAAACAGTGGGAGGCAAATCGTCCTCGAAGAAATTCAAGAGTCAAGTGGTGAAGGAACTTCAAACCCTAGCAGTCAACCTGAGGAGGAAACTCATGTTGATCCAATTGACGAGTCTGTACCTCCAAGGCGTTGCACAAGGGTTAGGAATTCACCTGAGCACTACTATGGTTTCCATATTACTGCGGAAGGTGAGACACTTATCAGTGATGAGATGCTGGTTTCCATCTATGGATTGAAACAAGCACCTCGCAGATGGAATCTTTGTATCGATGAGAAAGTCAAAGAGTTTGCCTTTTCGAGGAGTGAATATGAATCTAGTGTATATGTCAAGGCTAGTGGGAGTATAGTTAGCTTTTTGGTACTGTATGTGGATGACATACTACTCATAGGAAATGACATCCCAACTCTGCAAGAAGTTAAGTCCTAGCTTGGGAAGTGTTTCACTATGAAAGACCTTGCAGAAGTTGCCTATATTTTAGGGGTAAGGATTCTGAGAGACCAGAGTAAAAGATTAATTGGACTTAGTCAGAGTACCTACTTGGATAAGGTGCTAAAGAGGTTCAGCATGCAAGATTCCAATAAAGGAGAGTTACCCATCCAGAGTAACGCCAAATTGAGTAAGACTCAGAGCCCGAGTAACGAGGCTGAGATAGAAGAAATGAGTCGAGTACCTTATGCTTCTACTATAGGCTCGATCATGTATGGTATGACTTGTACTCGTCCTGATGTAGTATTTGCTTTGAGCATGGTCAACAGATATCAGGGGAATCCTGACAAGGTTCACTGGACCGCGATAAAGAATATCCTCAAGTACCTGCGGAGGACTAAGGACTGGGTCCTTACCCTCGGTGGGAGTGATGACTTGAGAGTTGTAGGGTATAGTGATGCTAGCTTCCAGACTGATAGGGATAATTTAGACTCTCAGTCAGGCTGGGTCTTTACCTTAAACAGAGGAGCAATTACTTGGAAAAGTTCCAAGAAGGAGATAGTCGTTGGTTCAACTTGTGAATCAGAGTATATAGCAGCAAGCGAGGCGGCAAAGGAGGCAATATGGCTGAAGAACTTCATTGGAGACCTTGGAATTGTACCAGCTATAAAGGAGCCTATGGAAATTTTATGTGATATTGAAAGTGCAGTTGCCTTAGCGAAAGAACCAAGGGATCATAGGAGATCCAGATACATCGACAGAAAATACCATTTCATCAGACATCAAATAGAAGAAGGACTCCTCGTGGCAAAGAGGGTATCATCGTATGAGAACCCAACAAATCCCCTCACGAAGGGACTGGGTAGGGTTAAGCATCTTCAGCATGTGAGGTGCATAGGGTTGAAGGATGATATTAGTTTTAGTAGTTAGATAGCTCTGAAATTTGTAAAGTGTAATTGACATTTGATGATGAATAAAAGTTGTATTTATTTATGAGTAAAGTGTTGCTATCTTTTGTCAATCGTTTACTATTATTTCATTTGCATGTTTTGACTTCCAGAATATTTATGTTATGTATTACATATTATTCACATTCTCCACAGTCGGTCATATGTTGGAAGTAGGTATGAATTAAGACTGTCATGGGCTTGTAGAGGTCTAAGATGTTGGACATAGCTACAACACTCATGAGTGCTTATAAGTTCTGAGTATTGGATTCAACCCACGCTCACTGGTATCACTTCATGGAATTTATCTCGAGTGATTGTGAGACGGTAATATCATATAAGCCTTCAAACCTAGAGATATGACTTGTTGCCTATGAGTTGGTTATACATTGATTGTACGAAAACACCTTGGTAACTCGATGTTATAAAATGTGCTTTAGTGTGTGATTCAACAAGTAGTAGAACAAGCATATGAGTCGAATTTTATCTGTTCCTTCTTAGATTAGAAGCGTTATTTGGGCCCCTCGATGATTATACCGGGCCCGGTCAGAACTAAATTGATGTGTTCAATTAAGTTCTTTGTCAGACAAATCAGAAATCGAGAAACACTCTGCTGGATAATAAGTAAGCCATTGTTTCATGTATTTGTCCGGATGATGTCTAGAACAGAGGATTATATGATCACTTATCTTAAATGGCGTATCATCATCATCTCAGTTCTGAGAGACCTTGAAAGATCTACGATTGTTGATCGGTTCCTGAAGTCATACTTGCAGTTATAGTTATTAAACTTATCCAAGTGGGAGACTGTTGGATAAGGTGTCTAAGTCGATAACTATTTCTGGTATGTACTTGACCCAGTTTGGCATGGTCCATTTGGGTTGCATGGCATCATGCATTTGGATAGACTAAAATGAGAGAAATAACACTTATGGTTTATTAATATATTATAAGTCCTAATATATTGATAATATTATTTAATTAGCATTGATCAAGAATTAATTTAGAATTAATTAAGTGATAAAAAAGGTGACTAATTAAATATATGGGTTGATTGTGTAAATCATCTATACTTGTATAGTAGGCTAAATGCTCCATGGATTATCAAGTTGGGCTAAGACCCATATGATGCTCCATAGATGCTCCATGGAGGTGTAAACCCATGGATCATGGAAATGAAGAGTCATGTCACATTAGGGTTTACATGGTGTAACCCTAATTGTAACATACTATATAAGAAACATAAAGCTCCAAAAATCGGCAACCAAGAAAGAATAGTGAGGGTAAGCCGATTTTAGAAGTGTTCTACATTTTTCTCAAGTCATTCCAATACAATTTGGTGTTGTGTGAGACATTTCAGGCATCACACTTGGCGTGCTAGGCTCACAAGGTTTTTCATGGAATCCAAACTACTATAAGGTATGTTTTCTAGCTTACTTTCATGTTTAAAAGTTCCCCATGTATGCTAGATAGGATTATGAACCTTGGAAAATCAATTTTGCACGTATCTTAGTCAAACATAGATCCAAGGTTTCTAGGGTTGCATGAACACCTTAGGGGTTTTAGAATGCTCAAAATCCTACAAGATGTAGGTATGTCGTGTAGTCAGACTATTTCCTTGACATAAGTCCTAGCTAATTTCTCCATTTTGTCCGTTAACTTAATGGGTAGGAAATGGGAAGACTTAGTCATACGATCAATTACTATTCAAATCATGTCGTAACTGATAGGCGTCTTGGGTAGTTTTGTGATGAATTCCATGGCAACTTGGTCCCATTTCCACTCGGGTATTTTAGTTTGTTGCAGTAAAGCATTTTCTCATGTAGGTGGCAGTTTTTGCCTTCAAGTTCGGCCGCCAATACCTTTTCTTTAAGTCAAGATACATATTATCAGATCCTGGGTGAATTGAGTATCTTGTCATGTGAGCTTCTTCCAGCACTAGGCTCCTAATGTTCCCAAATTTTGGTACCCAAATTCGATCCATGAAACGCAAGATTCCATCTTCCTTAGACTCGAACTATTTCTACACACCCTGTAAGCCTTCTTCTGTCTTGTTTTTCTACTTAAGTGCCTCTACTTGAGCTTCTCAAATTTAGGCAGGAAGTTTTGATTGAATTGTTAGAATGAGCACTTTCACTCTACGGGGTTTTACTTGCTCCTTTCTACTTAGGGCATCGACTACTACGTTAGCTTTGCCAGGGTGGTATCGAATCTCAAACTCGTAGTCGTTTAGCAGCTCAAGCCATCTTCGTTGTCTCATGTTGAGTTCTTTTTGGTTGAAGATGAGTTGAAGACTTTTATAGTCCGTGTATATGATACACTCTATGCCATACAAGTAGTGTCGCAAGATCTTTAAGTCATAAATTACAGCTCCTAATTCCAAGTCATGGGTGGTATAATTATTCTCGTGAGTCTTAAGTTGGCACGAGGCATAAGCGATCACTTTATCTTTTTGCATAAGTACACATCCCATGCGTTGATGTGATGCATCGCAAAATACGACAAAGTCTTTGATTCCTTCTGAAGTGAAAGTATTGGCGCACTACATAGCATGTGTTTCAACTTCTGAGACGTAGATTCTTGTTGTTCCCTCCATTCAAACTTCGCATCTTTCTGTGTGATTGTCTTGAGGGGTTTTTCTATCTTTGAGAAATTTTCTATAAATCTCCTTTAATAGCCTGTCAATCCTAGAAATTGACGCACTACATTTGGCTTTGTGGGTGCTTCCCAAATCTTTATGGCCTTGATCTTAGAAGGATTTATGTGAATATCCTTATCGCTAACCATGTGTCCTAGAAAGCGTACTTCCCAGATCCAAAATTCACACTTCGAGAATTTTGCATACAATCCTCCTTCCGTAATAACTCCAAAAATGCCTCAACGGTGTTGGCCATGTTCTTCCTCTGTTCGTGAGTATATCAATATATCATCGATGAATATGATCATGAATTTCTCCAGGTAGGGTTACAGATACGGTTCATTAGACTTATGGGAAGTTAATTAAGCCAAAAGGCATACTAGAAACTCGAAGTGTCTGTAGCGAGTTCTAATTATCATCTTTGGGATGTCCTCTTCTTGTACTCGAAGTTGATGCTACCCTTACCTTAAATCAATCTTTGAGTAAAAGTTGGATCCTTGGAGTTTATCGAATAGATCATTAATCCTTGGGAGTGGGTATCTGTTCTTGATTGTAAACTTATTCAGTTCTTGATAATCGATGCACATTCTGAAGGTTTTGTCCTTCTTCGTGATGAATAACATTGGGGCTTCCTAGGGTGAGAAACTCATTATTATAACTCCTTTATCTAAAAGCTCTTGAAGTTGACTGGACAACTCTTTCATTTCCGAAAGGGCTAATCAGTAAGGAGATTTTTCCACTGGAAATTTACCTGTCACTACGGTGGGGTCCTGAATAGAATCCTTTTCTCCAATCACAAACGCTCTTCCCCAGGCGTTTCCTCACTTGTTCCTCAGCTTTAGTCAGTTCCTTTTTATGTGCATAGTTATTCCACACTTAAAACAGACTCAGTTATCTGTCAAGGCATCCATCCATGGGTTGGTTGTGATGGTAGGAGCAGTCACGGGCTGTCACCAGTATTTCTCGATATGCCCTCTGCGATTGGACCTGATACAATGCATGCATTTACTAGAGTGGTGGAAGTGACACAAATTGCACTTGGGGCATTTTCCCACGTATAGTCCTTGTAATATGGGGGCTGCAGCCGATGTCGGGGTTGGACTGATGGCATATGCCCTGACAGTTTCTTGTCTCTTGCTAGGAGCTTGCTTAGGGGTACCCTTGAATCTGCTTCAGAATTTTCGCTTGTTTTCACTTGAATTTGGCATTTCATTCTTCTGGACCAACGTGCCTTTTCTTATTTCTTGTTTGGTTAGGCTGTAATCCAACCTCTTGGCACTATCGTATGTCGATGGTCAAGAGGTCGTGACCAACCCCTGAATGGGTTGAACTAATCCCCATATATACCTTTCCATTTTCTTGTATTCAGGTTTCACAAAGTTTGGGAAAAGGGTCGTGAGTTCGTTGAACCAGTTGGTGTAGGTCAAGATGTTGGTGTCGCTCATGAACAAGTTTCGCACTTCTTGCTCTAATTGTTGAATTTTTTTCCTGAGGGCAATACTCCTCGATGAGCATATGCTTCAGTTCTTCCCAATTTAGGGCATTAGCACTTGCGAGACCCATGGTCATGATGTGGCCGTTCCACCAAGACATGGTTGCGTCCATGAGAGTGCAAGCAGCGAACTTAACCTTGCTTCCCTCGGCACAAGAGCTGATCTTGAAGACAAACTCCATCTTCTCTATCCATCAAGTAACGCCTACAAATCCCTCATCCTCATAGAACGTTTTAGGTTTGCAATTTGTAAAGTCCTTGTAGGTGCACATCCTTTAAGCACCTTGCTGGTTTACTTGGGAGCTTTCTCCTCCCGCTCCTATACCAGAGTTTGTGTGGCAATTGCTCGTAAGTGTGGCTAGCGCTTCAGCTATCCTTTTCTTGACCATTGCCTCAATACCCACGTGATCTAGAGGTGGGTTAATCTATGCAGACTGAGCATCTTGCTCAGCTCGAAGACTTGGCTAGATCTAGTAATTCTTGGGGTGCCATTTCTAGATTCCTAAAGTTAGTGTCGATATGTGAGTTAATTCTTCAAAATTAGTAAGTTTGTACCCTCATGGTTAAGTCATGGTGTAGTAGTGTTAATGTTAATGGAAACAATAATACCACAACAACATAGATTTCATGCAACCATGTAAGTATAATACACATCATATAACATGTCAAAGTTATCAAAACAAGGGGTGGTTAGAATAGGAAAAGCTCTGAGGTAATCAAACATGTGTGTATGATCTTTTCCCGAGTACTATAACCCAAAAAAGAATCAATATCCCTCCTAGCCATCCTGCTAGGACAAAACAAAAGAAAACTAGAATCTACAGTACACTGTAAAGAGGGCCATCAACTGAACTAACTGTCTATACGCAAACTCTAACCATACACCAAAAAGAGAAACTCGTGAGTCCATCCTCTCCACATGGAGCTCCAATATGTCTGTTTGGCTGATTACCTCCTCTAACACCTGGTGATGGAAGTGGGCCACATCACTCACCTCCTGTAGTTGATCCTGTACTAGTAGGGTCCTCATCTCCACCACGTCTCTCTCCTCCTCCAAGTATTGTAGCCGCTCCATAAGTTGCATCAGGGTCATCCTTAATAAGAAGATCTCAGAGTCCATTGCTCCAATGTGATCTAAGTGATGGGAGGTATGTGGTACTAGAAGAGAGATAGCCTGCTTGAATGGAGTGTCTGGGGTAGGAAGAGGTGCAGTAGAGGACTCCCCCACCTCGAACCGCGATCTGATATCCTCCTACTGCATCCAGGCTCATACATGAGGCATCCAAGTGGCGTATCCACATGGTTTCTTTATTGGCAGTGGTGATAATGGTGGGGATGTTGCTCTCTTCCGATAGAGAGAGAGAGAGAGAGAGAGAGAGAGAGAGAGAGTAATAGTAGTCTTCCTCGGGGTCTGCTTAACCCGAGTACCCATGTGTGTCCTATAAGATCTATGTGAAGGATTGAGGCGGGGTGGTGAGATCTTCATGGAGGTGGCACTGTCCTCTTCGTCCTCTTTGGGCTCATACTCGGAACTGAGAAGCTCTAGCTCAGTCGGTGTGTAGTGTGGTGAAAGGGTTGGCTCTGACAGGTGCTCATCAGGAGTATAATCAGGCTCAATTTCATCACCATCCTCTGTCTCTAGGAAATCGATAGGGTCTGAGGTATCAAGTATCGCACGATCCTCCTCTGATAAGGAAGTTGCACTCCATGATCCATTTCCTGCCATACTCTCGGGCAAACCTACATAAGATGTCAAACAGGAAATATGTTTATGATTTATGTGAAGATCTATTAAATATTGTATAATATCCAATTATAAGTATGTAATCGATAGTACACGTAACTCCTGAGTTCTCTTACTATGTCGTAAGTCACTGGTTCCTAGGGTAGAGAATCCTCGAGTGTAGATTTTGTTGTGTCGGAAATCCCCAAATGTAGATTTATTTAAAAGAAGCCTCTGAGTATAAAATCCTTTTTATGCATCCAATCCAGAAGTCCTCAAGTGTTTAGATTGCCAACTAACGTATCTGAGTTCGGTCGTGCATCGGTCGAACCATAATAAAATTAGTCGCGCATTCTAGGTCTAGTTATGGTATTGTTGTTGTACTATACCAACTCTAAATATGGTTTTTGACTTAAAATCCTAAGCTGCTGTTGGATTAGTGTCTAAGCCTGTAACCATAATTGGTAAGTACTTGACCCGATTGTGCATGGTCCTTTTGGGTTGCCTTCACCAAAGCAACTTGACTGGAGAAATAATAGAGAAAGAGGTTATTATGATTTATTAATATGTTACAAGAATAATATATTAAAGTAGAAATCATATTTGTTTAATTGATATTGGTCAATAATTAATTAAGAATTAATTTTGTGATCAAATGTAATTAATTAAACTAGAGGGGCTGAATTGTAATTATGTGATAGTTACAAAATAGGGTAAGGATTATCCTAAGGATAGGATGGACGAATTTAAGGTGATAAGGATTCAAGGCTTATCTTGTGGGTTGCTTGGTGGGCAAGTAACTAGATAAGGATAAGGACTGAAACCCTATCTCTACACCTATATAAACACCCCTTTGGCTCATGATTTCGTCCATACCCTCCCAAGGCTTCTTAGGGATGAATTTTATACCTCTCCTTCTCTCTCTCTATATCTTCTCCAATTGCTTGTGGTGTTTGTGAGCCATTAGAGGCATTACACTTGTGGTGCTTGCTTTCAAGACTTAGGGTTTGAAGATTCAAGTTGTTATTACAATATAACAACAAGAGGTATGTAATCTAACCTTCTTGGTTAATTTCAAAAATAGCAATCATCATTAGGGTTTTATTATGTGTTCATAATGTTGTGTATTTAATAGTGAAAACATAGATCCAATGCTAGGGTTGCATGTACACATAGGATTGTTTGTATAAAATCCATTAGTGGTATCAGAGCCTTTGGTTAACTTGTTTTCAATTAGTTTATTCAATTGTATGAACTTGACATATTAGGGTTTATTGCCAATAAACCCTAGGAGGCTAGGGTTTTTCGAGATTAGGGTTTGCAAACCCTAATTTGCAAGAGTTTGAATAAGATCTTCAAATCCTTTCCTTAAACCCTTAAATTTCGAAATCTAGGGTTTGTTTTAATCCTTTGATTTTCGAAATTAGCCTCCTCCCCAAGATAAGATCCTAAATTTTAGGGATTTGGATTATCCCATATCTTGTAATTATCTTCTAATTGTTATATATGGTAATTATAGATTTTGCATTATCCTAACCATAATTTCGAAATCTAGAGAGATAATTAAGGGATTAGGATATCTTAAATGTATAAATGCCTAAATGGTAATTATCCTCGTGAGTTAGATAATCCCTTATGATCTAATAATTAAATTAATAGTCTAATTCAAGATAATTATCAAATCAAGAGTTTTAATATTTAAAATTTTAATTCACATGTCATAAATTCAAAAAAAAATTAAGAGAAATTAAAACTAAATTGTTTTGAAAAGTTTCAAAACTTGCCCTCAAGTTTTGGAATTTAAATTTTGATTAAAAGTTTAATTTTGATGCATATTTAAATTCTAAACCCTAATGTTATGAAATGTTTCAAAACTTGCCTTCAAGTTTTGGAATTTAAAAGTTGATTAAAAGTTTAATTTAGGAATGTTAAATTCTAAAACCCTAGTATTGTTTTGAAAAGTTCAATTCACACCCTTATGGTTTTATTAATTAATTAAGGTGTATAATTAAAAGAAGTTTAATAAATCCACAAAAGTTTTGGTTTACAATTAAAAGTATAATTGTTATATTTGACCACCTAGTATTTTAAAAGTGTAAAACACACCCTATACTATATATAACATTAAAAGTCTAACATTATATATATGTATAAGTAAAAGTCAGTCTTACCGTTGGTAGGCCTCATTCACGAAGCTGGTCTATAAGGGGTGTTTAAGGAAATTGCCTATAAAATGGAGATTGAATGGGTATCCACTCTTACCCACCCCACTCTTGACTAGTGGAGGGTCGTTAGCCGAACGGGTAGGATAGGACAAAAACCTTCCATTATAAGTATAGTGAAGTACAAAATTAACTAAATGTTTTACAAATTCTCAATCTTAGTTACTTAGGTAAAAGTGAATTGATGCAATTCCATGAAAATTACACTTTGTACCCTTGCGAAGACGTTAGTGGAGCGTGTGTGGTTTACCGGCACATTAAATGGTTCTAAGCGAAGGTAGAAAAGGGTGACTCAATGTTTGTCATAGTTCGGTGGAGTGTGTGTGGTTTACCGGCACATCGAATAGATGAATGTAACATGTGGGGGCACCATGTAAGTTTGCATGGTTATTCACACCCGCTTTGTGATCCTCGGCATCCCAGTCACAAACTAGAGGGGCATATCGAGATTTAAACATGCCATTGAAATGTTCAATGAATCTCAAAGAATCTAGGAGTTTTCATAAATTTAAAACTTAAATTTCTTTTTCGCTTTTCATGGTGGAAAATTAGTGAATCGTCATTCACTTACCTTCAAATATTCCGCAACTAGATTACGGCATCCCTTTTCTAGGTTGTGGCGTATTGTGTTGGGTCCTAGACTTAATATCTCATTTGGGTGATTTATTAAGGACTCAATCAATCAACTAACTTGAATTTGTTTTCTCCCATTTTGTAGATGTCAAAGTACGACAGCTATGGTCTTCCCAAATCCCGTGGAACAAGCTTTCCACATGAAGATGATATTCCACGATTCGATCGAGGAACAAGAAATCATGCTTCACTTCCTCCACCTCCTCTAATTATTCTCCCTAACCCACAAGATCGAAGAATTGAAAGGTTCAATGTCACTAAAGCCCTATTGGAAATGAAGCATGAAGATGGTAAACCCGTGTGTGCTCACGTTCTAGGAATGAAATCACACATCGATAGGTTGATAATGTTGGGTGCGTCATTCCCGGATAAGTTGGCTGTGAACTGGGTTCTGCAGTCACTCCATGAATCATATAATGAGTTCAAAAGAAAGTATTATATGATGGATCATGACGAAAACCTCATTGACCTAACTTACATGCTCAATGCTGCTGAATCAGAAATGATTTGGCAAAGCAATGGAGCATATTTGTTGGGAAATTCAACCAACCATGCTTCTGTGGATGCTCTAGGAGAGGCCACATGTTTCCGCTGCCAAGGGAAAGGGAAATGGATACAAAGCTGCCCAAAGGAACCGAAGAGTCTAAGAGATGGAAGAGTCAAGAAGTGTGGCTCTGCTTCAGGTACAAAAACCACTATCTAACTCCATTAAATTCCTATTCTTTATACATAATGTGATAAGATTACATTTGCATGTTTTTCAGGATCAAAGAAAAGAAAGGAAAGTTGATGGAACAGCAAGATGAGTCTGATCACGAAGAAATGGATTACGATCGCATGGATTCGAAGATCAGATTTTGAGCTTAGGAAGTTATGATAGATTTGTTAGGAGTATTTGAATACATAGTTTTTCATTTGAATTTTGCATTGTAAGGACATGTTTTCCGCTTCTTTGATGAATAAAATAAATTTTGGATTTTATCTTATTTGATTATCCTTGCAATGGCATATATGAAAAATTGATGTTTGTGTACTTCTACTATTAGCAATATGGATTTGATTCTTAATTAGGTTACTTGTGGAAGTGTCAAAAGTTTACCAAATAGGGAGAGTTTCTCATCGCCCAAGGTTCAAGTGGATAGGAACTTGGAATCGTGCAACAAGTATTGCATGATGAATGAAAACTACCACATCTGGGAAATTTAGACTAGTCGTTGACAAAGTGTCAAGTGAAGGACTATGAGATCAAGTACACAAAGTTGTGTGTTGATCAAGTCCACCACAAGAGTGACAAGATATTCATTATGATTTACTAAAGGTTTAGTAAATATGGTTACACTTATAAGATTAAGTATAATTGATTAAAAGAGTTTCAATCAATAGCAGAACGAATAAGAAGAATCAAGTAGGCAGAAAGATAAAAGTTTCTCTGTTCTAAGAAGAAGGGAGAGTACCTTTTATTGTGTTTTATGATATGACTTAATGATTAAGAACCATATCTCAAATTGATCCTCTAAGTGATTCTTAGTACAATTTGTATGTCTAAGAAGAGGAAATGAGAATTGTGAAAATGGTTAAATCAAGAAGTCAATCATACTTCGTTCCAATGTCAAGTCTTAGAGTTATACTCCAAGATTGTGAATTAGGTGACAAGTCTTAAGAAGGTTTATAACTTTCATAAAATGTGGAACTTGGAAAAGGTTTTCTTGTTCTCGCACATTTGAAATTGGTAAGTTGTGATGTCTTGGATAAGACAAAGACCAACTAGGACCAATTATGTGAAGAGTTTTGTCTTGATAAAGGCTGCACTAACTCTTGAATATTTGTTTGTCAAGAAATGTTTCTTAACAAGGGAATCTTATATGTCAAGGAGTCAGTGGGAGTCTTAATGGTCTTGAAAGGTTTCAAGAACAAATCAAGAATAAACCTTATCGGTCAACATTAGCACACGACTTGAGGTTTACGACCTATCGTGTTGACACTATTTTGTGTCTGTGCCATTCCGAATTGAGTTAATTATGCAAGTGAGTTCTACGAGTTCTCAATGTATTGTATAGGGGCAAGGCACCTTGTTCAATGGAAAGTACATTGAAATGAAGGGGTGAGCTGCTAAATAACTTGGAAGCAATGGTGGGACCCTTGATGGCAAGAAATTAAGAAGAACAAGTTCTATCCATAAGAGTCTGGATTTGTCACTAACATTATCTTGTGATTATTGTTATGACAAATTCACATGGATGAGAATGAATACACCATAAAATCTAAGTGTCATAAGTTTTCTTTCATCCATAAGAATGATTGTAAGGAAACGGTTTCACTAAGAGTGATTTTGAAGATGGAATCATGTGATTTGGTTTTCTCAAATTCAACTTTGATTAATGCATACCTCTTCATAGTTCGAATTGTGGGAAATGGAAAATAGGTCTGAACATCTTAGACTTATTGATATAAGTCTTAGAATCGTTTAGACATATACATATGAGATGTCCAAGGAAAGGTGTATGAGTTTAAGAAGCTTAGATAGAGTCTTATCGAAGCATCTAGTATTAGAAATATGAACTTAAGAAATTGTTTTCTAGAAGTTCAGCTGAATTCTGAACACATGTCAAAGCTAGTGGGAGCATAAGTGTTATGCTGGTAAAGAAATAATAATCATGTAAGTTGGAGCATGATTATTATGGTAAGTATTGCAAGTTAGCAATATTAATTATAGAAAACAACTGTTGTACTTTGCAATGTCGTAAGGGTTGAAAAATTGTTTTGCCATAATTAAGGGAGAGAATATTGTACTTCGTTTCATAATCTAAAGCTTAGATTGAGAAATTTTAATAAATTTAGTCAAAGGATACATAGTGTGTTCTTAAAATTTTGATTATGATTACGGTATCCCTCTTCATAGTTCAAATTGTAAGACGTGACACATAAAATGTTATGGCAAAAGATTGATAGAGTATCGTATCTTCATGTAAGACATTATGCATCGTGTCCCATACGCTTCGGGTATAGGATCGATTGCAAATGCTATAATATTTGACCATTCTAAATTTTTCCAAATGTCTAGTGCATTAAGAGGGAAAAAGGACAAGAATCGGTTTTGACTAAGATAATTAAACAACTATCAAAGGACGATCCAAAGCTCGCCGAGGATTGGTCGCTTGTGAGTAGTTGGAAGTATGGCATTGAATGGACCATATCGACATCATTATGAATAGATAAGATTCTATTAAGAATGAGTTGTCATATAATAAATATGGAAATGTTTCCATAAATGGGAGTTAGAAATAAAGAATTTGTGTCTAAATTAGAAAATTTTATGCAAAAGGATGTTCAAAGAATGTACTTTGAGTGAGAGACATCACATATATGGAATTGTTCTGTAACTATTTTGATAGACTACCTTGTGATTTCGATGGTTGAGTCTTTGTGATTTTGTAACTTCACAAGAGGATCATTGCATAAAATATTAAAATTTGACATATTCTATAAGTGACAAGAATTTGATATTCTTGTGCTTATGATAAAGAATTGGGATTTGTGAAATGAGAATGATTGAAAATGTGTTCACTTGATCTATTTCACAAAGAAATAGACCATTGAAAACCAAAGTGTGCATGCTTGGAGCATGGGACAATTGTGGTTATAATTCAAGTTATAAAGTTGATTATCTGAAACGTTAAACAATAGATAATGAGTAATCAATATGGTGATTAGATAAAGGTGTTTTGTTTATACTCAAGGGTTGGGACCATATAGGATTAGTATTATCTTTGTGTTTCACTTTGCATGTTTTGACTTCCAGAATAATTGAGTTTATTAAGAACAATCGAATTATTCAAACGGACCACAGTCAGTCATACGTTGGAAGTAAGTATGAATGAAGACTGTCATGAATTGGTTTGTAGATTGTCTAAAGCGTATTAGACATAGCAAAGGTTTGCTACAACGTTCATGAGTGCTTATGAATATGATTTTGAGCATTGGATTAAACCCACGTTCACTTGGATCGCTTCATGGATTTTATCACGAGCGATTGGTGAGACAATAATATCTTGTATTCTTGAAACCGAGATGTGTGAGTTGTATCTTGCGAATCGGTTGCACATTGATAATATGTAAACGCACCAGTAACTCGGTGTTATAAAACTTATTGTTGTGTGTGATTTGGTGAGAGAGTGCAAGCAAACATTGAGTCGAAGTTTATCCGTTCCTTTTACTCAAAGTGGGATAAAAGCGATATCTGTGGGCCCCTCGATGATTTAGTGATGACAAACATAAACGCTCGGCCGGGCTAGGGCTAATTTGATTTGTTCAATTAGTCGGTCGTCGTAAATCGGAAATCGAGAAACAGCACATAGACTGAGAGAATGATTTCAATCCATGTCTCGTGTCTATACGATATCTAGAATGGAGGAATATATGATCCCTTATCTGAAAGACAGGTTACTGATAAGGTCAGAGTTTGACAGCGTCTTTGAGAGCTACGATTGCAAATCGAGGTGTACTTACATTTGTAGTTACTAGACTTATCCAAGTGGGAGACTGTTGGATTAGTGTCTAAGCCTGTAACCATAATTGGTAAGTACTTGACCCGATTGTGCATGGTCCTTTTGGGTTGCCTTCACCAAAGCAACTTGATTGGAGAAATAATATAGAAAGAGGTTATTATGATTTATTAATATGTTACAAGAATAATATATTAAAGTAGAAATCATATTTGTTTAATTAATATTGGTCAATAATTAATTAAGAATTAATTTTGTGATCAAATGTAATTAATTAAACTAGAGGGGCTGAATTGTAATTATGTGATAGTTACAAAATAGGGTAAGGGTTATCCTAAGGATAGGATGGACGAATTTAAGGTGATAAGGCCTTAGAATTCGTCTATGATAAGGATTCAAGGCTTATCTTATGGGTTGCTTGGTGGGCAAGCAACTAGATAAGGATAAGGACTGAAACCCTATCTCTACACATATATAAACACCCCTTTGGCTCATGATTTCGTCCATACCTTCCCAAGGCTTCTTAGGGATGAATTTTATACCTCTCCTTCTCTCTCTATATCTTCTCCAATTGCTTGTGGTGTTTGTGAGCCATTAGAGGCATTACACTTGTGGTGCTTGCTTTCAAGACTTAGGGTTTGAAGATTCAAGTTGTTATTACAATATAACAACAAGAGGTATGTAATCTAACCTTCTTGGTTAATTTCGAAAATAGCAATCAACATTAGAGTTTTATTATGTGTTCATAATGTTGTGTA
Organism: Lactuca serriola; assembly: GCF_051521515.1. Classification (NCBI taxonomy): domain Eukaryota; kingdom Viridiplantae; phylum Streptophyta; class Magnoliopsida; order Asterales; family Asteraceae; genus Lactuca; species Lactuca serriola. The sequence goes on along the minus strand of NC_136411.1, from coordinate 91,233,987 downwards.
TCTAATAGTGAAAACATAGATCTAATGCTAGGGTTGCATGTACACATAGGATTATTTGTATAAAACCCATTAGCTGCAACTTCGTGGGTTCATGTTGGTGGGTAGTAAGTATACTTATATGAGCGTATCTATATCACTATATATATTTAAATCTTTGTTGGGTTGGGTGTATTTTATTAATTTTTAGGGTTTTGTACTCCAAAAGTATCAAGTAAGGATCGGTCAGGTGAGAAGTACCGGAGGGTAGGACCATTTTAGCATATAGCCATTCTAAAATCCAACAACCCAAGGGATAGTTCAAACTAGTCATCTCTCCCATAAGTAGTCAAGAAGTAGGGTAATTAATATTTAATACTTATTAATTTATTAGGTTTAAAAGGGTTAAACCTTGTCAGAGTGTAGCCCTAGATTATAGTTCTATTTCCTAAGGAATTATTGGTTCGCTATAATCTGAAGCTCTGATACCAATCTGTCACACCCCTGGCCGGCAGCAGCAGCGTCAGGCTGCAAGGTTAGGATGTTGGGATTTAGTCCAACGATATACATTGAGTAATACATTGGATATATTAAACAACGTTACTATTTATTCATTAAATAAAATATGTTACACAATTGTTCGAGGTACAAATAGGTCACGAAATCTAAGTACAAAAGCAAAGCACATAGACTCTGGGCTACATCATCGGGGTTATCTCCTCCTTTGCGAGTGTTCATTCTCTTGATAATACATGTGGTTTTGAAAGGTCAACATAACGTTGGTGATTCCATAAGTTTATGGTTATAAAGTGTAGTGTGGGTATTTTAGTTTATCATGTTTATCCTAAACTTGCTTTCTCAAGTTTGTGTGTACTATTACTACTTTCTTAGATTGGATCCCAGTAGTAATCTAAGATAATTAGTTTTATTTTAACAAAGTTATGATGAGTTCCTATAATCGAGCTATAATTGTTGATCTTGAAAACCACGACACTTCATCGGACATCACATACGTGTTTAGAAAGTTATGTCTACTTCAACTTGTCTTCAGTTTCTAGCTAGTAACCACACGTGGGAGTGTCAATCACATATAAATATATACATATCTCTCCTACTCACTTAAGATTTAACGATTATAGGTCGGGAGCTAGCTGAAAATCTATCAGTGTGTTGATGAATCGTGTCTCATCTAACTCTTGTTATAGGGACCTCCCCTGGTCGATCATGTTGATATTCGCATTGTATTTATATAGGTTTACTTATTATATATATATATATATATATATATATATATATATATATATATATATATATATATATATATAACTAGTGTGTTTCACATAGCCGGGTATTTGGGCATAGTAACACTAGGTACTAAGCTTATCCAAAGAGGTGGCTATCATAACGAGTTTCAACGTTTCCTAGCAATTGGACAGCGTGATAACTAGGTATGATCTTATCTATCATTTTGATACGGTATAACAACTAGGCATAATATTAGCTAAAGCATTTGAGAAGAGTATCTACCGTGCATAATATCATCCTAATGTTATAAGCATAATTATCTAACTACAGTTAGTAATAATTATGTAAAGTTGAATTTTAAACATGTATTCTCCCCCCCCCCCAATCCGAAAAGTTTGGGAAAATAGGGCCTTGAACTCTCCTGTGAGTTATGAAAACGTTGGTGTAGGGTAGAAACCACAAGTCAGTACTTCGATAGGCGCTCAGGGAAGTGGCATCCAAATCAAGGTAGAGAGAGAATGGATGAGAGGGGTAAGGAAACTGGTCTACTAAAGCTTGCTATTTATAGCCAGTTTTGGAGTGAGCACTTGTAACATCCCAAAAATCATGAATAAAAAATTGCATTTTTAAGTCAACCAAAATCTATCAAATACTCTTATCAACCATTAAAAGGTATGCCAACATGAAAATAGTTATCATAGTACAATCCCAAAATCATAAATATGCTAAACATGGGTGGATGCATTACAGTTAGGTCGGGCCCTTCCTCTTCGAGCTAGAAGTACCTAAAACATAAACTTAAACCGTAAGCACAACACATAGTAAGTTTCCGCAAAATATCACATACCATACATATATGGGCCTCGCCCGACATCCATAGGGCCTTGACCGCTATTAGGCCCCGCCTAATACTGATCTGTCTGTAACATGCGATGGGCCCCACCTAACACACTCATCAGGCCTCGCCTAGCATCGGGCCTCACCCGGTATACATACAAACACATACAATACATGCAAGAGTCACACGAACATCTATGATTCTAATAACAATAATCAATGCGTCGGCATTGGTGCATTCGACCAACCAAAACACTATGAGCAGAATTACCTCTATCAAATGATGAACAATCACACACACAGCCTGCTGGTACGATGGCTCCTTAACTAAACACATTCAAACTAACCCTAATAAATAATCAGGGTAATATACCTTAATAAATGGCCCAAATTATCATCTAACATGCTAAGGTAAAAGATCATTTTACTCTTCTCTCAAGTGACCCATCTAACCAATGGCCCAAACCCCTAAAGATCTAAAGCCCAAGAATGGCCAAAAAACCCAAGGCTCACAAATGGCCCAAAAGGCCTTCTGGTGAGTACCCCATGTGTACCACCATTACCCCCCATGTACAGACCTTAATAGCAAGGGGAAAGAACGAGTGTTGAAAGCATTATGTTGAGTGTACACATATGTACGCCTCGTATACTCCCATGATGGACAAGATTCACCTTAAGCACTTAATGCCTTAACTCCAAACGTCCAAATCATAGATCTTGCTCTTGGGAAACGTCCTAAATGACAAAATCATCAACATGATGCCTTTGCATGGCTCAAGGAGGACTAAAACCCATTTTTAACTTCTAACTCCATAATATGAAGATCAACTCTTGCATGGTTGAGCTAAATCCATCAAGATGCTATTTTTATGCATTAAGGACCTCAAAAACATCAAGATTTACTATCCTAAGCTTCTGGAGTAACTTATACTCACATGAATCTACTCAAGGGACCAAAATATGCCAAAAACCCTAAACTAACTAGATCTAAGAAATGATTCAACAGGGTTGAGACTTTATACCGCCAAGAGGATGATCAAGGTGAATAGATTCTAGATCCACACGCTTCAAATCAACAAGTGCTTCTCCAACTGGGTCTTCTTTCTTCAAGATGTACCAAAAACACACCAAAACACAAAAAAGACTCAATGCTCTCTAAAAAGGGGCTAGGGTTTCGTGGGAACTGCTTAAGGACGAAGGAGGCTGATGATAGAAGAGGTCTTGAGGTCATAAGGTGCTCAATTAGGGTCCAAACCCTAAATTTTAGGGTTTTCCCCTGACTCGAGTATGTCTTGCATACCATAGGTACGCCTAGCATACTAGGCGGAAAACCCTGTGCCCAAGCTTCGACAAGGTACACCCCACATACCTTAATTACTCCCTGTGTAATTGGCCAACATGCAAAATGAATAAACACTTAGAATTTTAATAAATTTAAATGGGAATCGGGCGTTACAGCGTCATGCAAATACGCATGAACTGTAGGATGTTGCCACATGTCGTCCTCTTTGTGTGCCATGTCACTCCATATCCAGACATACCGACTGTCAGGTGCACGCGACAAACTGTGTGCGAGTGCATGTGACGTATTATGAACTTTGAAATTCAATAACTCTCGCATACGAACTTCATTTTCAACGACTCGTATATATCTCTGTAGGTCTCGTCATCATCTACAACTTTCCTTTTGGTCGTTTTGTCTGGTTCTGACTTTTGTTTTTCAATGAGTTTTTATTACCGTTATGATTTTATAAAAGTAATAACTCTCTCATATGGATTCCATTTTTGGCATTCATTGCCTCATAATTCCTACTTTAAGTAGTACGATGATTTCCTAGTTGGTGACTTTTTCCAAAAGTCAACCAATCTCTTTATAGTTTTCGTCATCGTAAACTTTTAAGTATGATAGATATTTATTTACTATAAGTGTCATATCTTACCCATACTGTGTTGAATTCTTGTGTAATTTATATTTCTGGAATCGCGGTGGCTTAAGGAGTCTAAATATGTTAACCTGCTCTCAAAGTGATGTGGCTTTTTGCACACTTTTTTTAGCCTAATGGTTGACGTAATTAAGGAAGATGGATTCAAATATATTAAAATATATCGGATGGTTATAAGGTTGCCCTTATTACATATTTATGTCCTATTGTTAAATACTAATGGTGGTACGTGACGTATTATCTGGGTTGTCACAAAAATACCTATAAGGAATAAAATAACTAATTAATCAGAAAAGGATCGATAACTAGATGCAATGATCCTATGAACTGTTGAACAATTCGTATGCGGAAATACACATACCGAACTCCGAAGTTGGTCGACATATCAACAACCGTCCATGTAACACCCGACTCGAGATATATCTATTTTTTACCCTTAGTATGTTAATTCTTTGCAGATTTGGTCCCCATAGGTCTGTTTTGCCATTTACGGAAAACTTGTTGTACGAGAGGCGTACAACATTATGAACCTTGGATCTCTCATTTCTCAACCTCTAAAGCCCTTTGAGTCACATTTCGAAACCCTAGCCCCTTTTGAAGAGATTTGACCCTTCTTGTGTGTGTTTTACTGTGTGTCAGTGGGACTTGAAGAAGAAGAAGTTGGAAGAATGAGCAATGATCAAAGGAGGGCTTGTAGACCCAAATTTCTCACATCATTTCCAGCTTCATTGAGATATAAAGCTTGGAACTCGCTCCTTGTTTACTTAGATCTAGTCCTTATGAAGTTTTGGTCTCATTATCATGAGATCTAGTGGATTCCTTCCATTCCAGAACTTAGGACTTGCTTCTCTTGATGTTTCTGATATCCTAAGTCCATAAACTTAGCGTCTTGATGGTTGTGGATCAACCATACATGCGTTTAGGTCATTACGGTGGAAGTAGAATGCTAAAATTGAGGTTTGGGTACTTTTGAGCCATGCAAAGGATCCAAGTTCACGACTTTATGGCTTAAGACGTTTGATAAGACTTGGATATGAATTTTGGGCTTTTGGTCGCAAGTATTAAGCACTTAATGGAAAAGTGCTAAATAGGAACATACCTTGGGCATACGTAAGTGTACGATGAGTGTATGCTGCCCGTTCCCTAATATTGGCTCGCTTGGTAGTATGTTGGACGTACCCAGCTCGTACGATACGTGTATTGGGAGTCCTTGTAGAACATTGGGCGTAAACCTAAGTACGTCGGGTGTACTCAGCCACCGTTGACATTGTTTGACTTTCTTGGTTTGGGTTGTTTATGGGCTAGAAGAGTGTTGGGCCTTCTGGGCCATTAGCCTTCTGATTTTGGGCCATGGCTAGGCCTTGTGCCTTATTAGAATTAGGCCCATAACAAGTTTTAGGTCCAACTAGGAAGATGGGCCTAAGTGGGCTTTTTGGTGCTTTTGGATTGGGCCTCGGATTTCGGTCCAATTTAGGAGGGGGTAAAATGGTCTTTTACCCCGAGTGTTGGACAATTGGACTAGGATTCCAATTTTAGGTTGTAACCCAGTTATTGATCGGATATTATTTGGTGGTGATAGCGCAGGGATTTTTCCGGATCAGCAGTCTGAGTATTTATCTGAGAGATTCAAGATTTTAATGTGAGTGTCCTCACTGTACTTGGCGGGTCGAACGCACCAATGTCGGCCCATGGTTTATTATGATTAGTATGCTAGTTTTCTGCGTGACTCTTGTATGTATGATATTTGATATGTATATCGGGCGGGGCTGGATGAGTATATTTTATGTTATTTATCTTTGTATTTTTGCATGTTTTTATATGTTTATATGTATATCGGGCGGGGACCGATGTCGAGTGGGGCCCATCTCATATTTCTGAAAGATCTGTTCCGAGTAGGGCTCGATGATGGGTGGGGCCCATTATATGTTTAATATGTATGGTATGTGGAAATTTGGGGAACTCACTATGCTTTGTGCTTACGATTTTCAATTTATGTTTCAGGTACTTCCGGATCCAAGGGGAAGAGCTCGGGGTGATCACACTACACACACCAGATGTTCTGTATTTTACTTTACTCTGATATATTTGGATGTTTTGATCATACTTGATTTTATTATGGTTTATGGATATGTTATGAAGGATGGTTTTTGTAATAATTAAAAATGAAATTTTTGGGACGTTACAATCCACACATGACCATAAATAACAAACCTATATTGCGAGCCAACCTTTTCCTTTATATCTGATGACCAACCTAAGAGACTCAACCACTCATTTCTCAATACTCTTGGCGTTTCCAAAAGAAACTATTGACCACAACGAGTTCCTTATCCAGCACCTTTCTATTGTGAGGAAAACACATGCGTCTTGGAAGACATAAACCCGATGGAAACTTTCTCTACACATCGATCTGGCCAATCTTCTAATTCTTCCCGAGTAGCAAGGATTCTAGCGAACCATCGATAATGCAATGAGAGGACTTCCTAACCATGAGCTCTTTAAGGGTAGCCTACCTTCCTTCTTGCTTGCAACAATAACCCTAAAAAAAACCTCGCCCACTTGAATGGTAGATTCCCTTGATCCATTGTGGTGAAACCATAAAATCGCATTGGCCAATGATTCTCCAAATAGAACACTCAGTTCTCCCCCACTTAGGGTTCACATCATCAGCATCTGACGTCTTCAACATCCAAGCCTCAGACCGGCTCAACCAGATACATACCAACCTTGACTCTCAGAATGAATAACGCAAGAAAAGATGATCATTCTAATAATAATTAACCAATCTTAAGGAAATTCTGAATCTCAGATGGATACCTCGAAAACTTTTCCCAACATCGCTGCCTCATTCCTTGCAAAATCGATCAGAATACCATTAAATTGACAAGGAACCTTACAAACTGAACTTCTCGCAACCAAAACTTGCATTTGAAGAATTTTCCCACAACATTATGATCCTCTGAAGCTTCAAGAATCCATTGCAGGTTCCCAAATAGAAGCTTCGATAAACTCAACATTTAATAGGGCTCTCCTTTCCGAATCGGAACATCTCGTCCCTTCTCGGATACACCCGATTTGCTCAAAACTGTGTCACCTATCTGACTTATAGCATGGCCTTCACCTAGGCCACCGGACCAAAAGAGTAGTTAAGCCTTGAATATTCTCTTGTTGTAAGACGAAAATGATGTTGGGTTTTGAGCATTCTAACACTCTTAAGTGTACATGCAACCCTAAATACCTTTGATCTATGTTTTCTCTATTATACATGCAAATATGAATATTCCAAGGTATTACCCTATCTAGCATACAATCTTTAGATACTTGGGTAATATAACAAGTTAGAATACATACCTCTTGATGTAGCTTGACTCCATGAAGCTCGAGAGCCTAGTGCCCCAAGTGTGACACCTCAAATGGTTCACACTGTTGGATTAGTGTCTAAGTCCATAACTATAATTGGTATGTACTTGACCCGACTCGACATGGTCCATTTGGGTTACATGGCATCGGAACATTTGGATAGACCGTTTGTGAGAAGAGGACATTTGTGACATATTAATATATTATAAGTTCTAATATATTAATATTAAATCAGGTTTTTTTAATTAGTATTGATCAAGAATTAATTTGGACTTAATTTAGTGATCAAAAGAGACTAATTAAATATATGGGGATTGATTGTGAAAATCGTTAATTCTTATATATGTGGGCTTATGATCCAAGATTCCTTATGTTGGGTTTAACCCATGTGGTGACCCATGGATACTCCATGGAGGTTAAAACCCATGGAGCATAAGGAATGGGTAAAGTCATGAGTTACATGGTGTAACCCTAATAGCAACACTATATAAAGACCCCTTTAGCTCAAGAAATTAGCACTAGTGATACTTATATGAGGGCTAGCCAATTTGAGCATGAAGTGTCTTCTTTTCATGGTTATTCCAAGTGTTGATGATGTTGTGTGAACCATTTGAGGTGTCACACTTGGGGCACTAGGTTCTCGAGCTTTACGGAGCTAAGCTACATCAACAAGGTATGTATTTCTATCTAGTTTGTTATTCAAGTATCAAAATATTGTATGCTAGTTAGGACAATACCTTGGAATATTCATATTTGCATGTATAATAGAGAAAACATAGATCCAAGGTATTTAGGGTTGCATGTACACTTAGGAGTGTTAGAATGCTCAAAACCCAACAGTGGTATCAGAGCCATTGGTTGTTTTCAGTTATATTAATGCAAATGTTTTATTTTCAAAGTTGAAAAAAAAAAGGAAAAAAAACATGACATTTGTCAAATTTTAAGATAATTACTTGTTTTTGTGAAAAACTAATTATTTGTAAAATTTGAATCATTTGCTATATGAATTGAATTAGGTCAAATTTAGTAAAAGATAAAATAATGTGATTATTTTATTAGTTTTAAAAGTTTGATCTAAAGAGTTTTTTTAAACCTCCATAAGTTATGGATATGAAAAGGTTTTTAAAAAAATTGATTCAAAGTTTTTTATGGAGTTACAAAATTTGGTCTTAATGTTTTAAAGAATTCCATAACTTGTTCTTAAGTTATGGAACATGAAAAGTTTCATCATAAAAGAAACATTAAACTCCATAAGTTATGGAATCCAAAAGTTTTTTTTTGTGTTACCTTGTTTTATGAGTTATTTTTTAGATTAATGAAAAATATGTGTTAGTAGTTTTCAATCCAAATTAATCTAAAAGTTGTTCATAAAATGTGTTTTTGTAACTTGTCCTCAAGTTATATGAAAAGTCACATTTATGAATCTTAAAAACTCATAAAAATGCCTTAGGTTACAAAAAATGAAGAGTCTTTCCTTATAAATAGTTTTTATGGCTCCATAACTTGTCCTCAAGTTATGGATGTCCAAGAGTCTCTTCATTAAAAGTTTTAAAGCTTTAATTAAAACTCATAAGTTATGAAAATCCAAGAGTTTTGAATAGTTTCAAAACTTGCCCTCAAGTTTTGGAATTTAAAAAGTTTTCTTTTATGAATACTTTAATTCCATGTTAAGTCCTTAGAATTTTAAAGAGTTAAAATTCAACCCTTATACTTTATAATATTATAAGTTAATAATATTTATATATGTATAAGAGCAAGTCATTCTTACCGTTAGCAGGCCTCATTCACGAAGCCGGTCTATAAGGGGGTATAAGGTTACTGCCTATAAAATGACAGTTTAATGGGTGTCCACTCTCACCCACCGCTTCCTTGACCGGTGGAGGGTCGTTAGCCGAACGGGTAGGACAAGGACTATAATTCTCCCTTCATTAAAAGTATTAATGATAAATATAAAGTAACTAAATGTTGTTTATAATGCCCAATCTTAGTTACTTTAGGAAAATGTGAATAAGGTGCTAATCCATGAAATCACACTTTGCACTTTGTTTAAGTCGGTTAGTGGAGCATGTGTGGTTAACCGGCGCACTAACTCGTATTTAACAAGGTAGGCAAAGGGTAACTTAATATTTATCATAGTATCTATGGAGCGTGTGTGGTTAACCGGCACATCAATTGAGGGGTAAATATTAAGGGTACCAAGTATATTTGCATGGTTATTCACACCTTGTTTTGTGATCCTCGGCATCCCAGTCACAAAACCTGAAGGGCACACTCGAGATTGAAACATGCCATTGTGTTACAATGAATCTCAAAAGATCTAGGAGTTTCAAATCCAATTACAAACCTAATAATTATTTCGTTTTTCATGGTGGAAATTGGTGAATCGTCATTCACCTACCTTCAAATATTTTATAGCTTGGATTACGACATCCCTCTTCCGAGTTATAAAATATTGTGTTGGGTCCTAGCCTTAATATTTCATATTGGGTGTTATATTAAGGACTTTAGATCAACTATCTTGAATATCTCCCAAAAGATGTCTAGTTCAGACATCTATGATCTTCCCAAATCTCTTGGAACTTCACTTTCTCCACCTCCTCCAATTATTCTCCCTAACCCACAAGTTCAAGGTCACTTAAGCCCTATTGGCAAGGAAAGGTCTAGGTGTGATCACATCTTGGAGATGAAGTCACATATTGACAAGCCGGGAGAGTTGGGTGTCAAAGTCTTGAGAAAGTTGGATGTTCAATCACTTTCTAAGTCACATACTGAGTTCCTTTGGGACCCCTATGAAACAGACAATGACAAGACCCTTAATGATCTTATCTATTTGCTAAGATCAACTTCCTAAAACTTTATGGACATTGACAATGATGACACTGGAAATCCAGAAAAAGCATTCTCTTCCCAATGGAAAGGGATCGGCCATAGTCAACTCGGTTGACCAAATGGTAAAGAGAAAAGCTAAGTCTGTGATAGTACCAGTACCATTACCAAAGGCTCCATATGTTTATATTGCCACAGGAAGGGGAATTAGTTGCGAAGCTACCAAATTTTACCTAAGGATGTTAAAGTCAATAAGTTCAACTCTACTTCAAGTAAAGTCCACTATCTAACTCTGCTAAGTTTCTATTCTGAGATTCTTGATACATGATGTGACTGGGTCACATGTTGATGTTTTAAGAATCAAAGAAAAATGAAGAAACTTAAAGAAAGAATATGTTGAATCTGATCGCGTAGATGGATTTCTATCATATAGTTTGAAGATCGGATTCTTGAGCTACTTCTTAGGAGTTATGATATATTGCTTAGGAACAGATAACAACATATTTTTAATGCTATTTTTCATTGTAAGGATAGTTTTTCCGCAAAGTTTTTAAAATAAAAAGAAAAAAATGATGATTTTATTTATTTTAAAATATCCTTACAATGGCATTTGAGGGGAAAAAAATTGTTGCTTATATGATTCCATTAATAGCTAGAGTGGAAATATGAAATTGATTCTTTCATTTGTGGTAATGTCTAAATTTACCAAATAAAGAAAGATCCTCATCACCCAAGTTTCAATTGGACCGAAACTTGGAATCATGCAAGTTGTACAGCATGATGAATGAGAATTTTTCATCTTTGGAAAATTAAGACTAGTTCCTTGTTCACATGTATATGTGAAGTCAAGTGAAGGACTAAGGGATTGAGTACACATTCTTGTGCACTGGTCAAGTCCACCACAAAAGATCGATAAGATTATTCGTCATAATTTACTAAAGCTCAGTAAATATGGTTACACTTACAAGCTTAAGTGTAATTCAGATACATTGGAAAAGGTTCCAATGTATGACAGAGCGAATAAGAAGAATCAAATTAGGCAGAAGGATATAAGTTTCTCAAATCTGAAAAGATGGGAGAGTACTTTAGTATCATGTCATATGATCATCTTAACGATTAAGAGACCTTATCACAATTCATTCCCAAAGTGCATTCTGATAGCTAAGAAGAGGAGCTATGAATTGTTGAAGTGGTCAAATCAAGAAGATGAGTCATACTTCGTTCCAAAACTAGTCTTAGGGTCATACTCCAAGACTGTAAGTTGAGTGAAATATCTTAAAGAAAGGTTTAAAACACTAGTCAAATGTAAGAGTAAAAGTTTTCTACTCTTGTACATTTGAAATTGGTAAGTTGTGATGTTTTGGACAAAACAAAGACCAACTAAGGCCAATTGTGTAAAGTGTTTGTCTTGATAAAGAATCCAAACTATCTCTTGAATATTTGGCAAGTGAGCCTTATTTGTCAAGAGGATAGTGGGAGTCTTAAAGATCTTGAAAGGATAATCAAGAATAAAAACCTGTAAGTTTATCACTAGCACACGACTTGAGGTTTATAACCTATCATGTTGACATATTTTGTGCTCATTCCAGTTAAAGTTGGCTTTGCATATGAGTTCTTAGAGTTCTTAATTGGTTGCATAACAACTTGGAAGCAATGGCAGGCCCTTGAGCTGCCAGATGGCAAGAAATTAAGATTGAGTTCAGTCCATATGAGTTTGGATTTGTCATTATCCTTGTCTTGTGACTATGGTTTTGACAATTCACATGGATAAGAACACATACACCATTAAATCTAAGTGTCATAAGGTTTCACTCCGATTCATGAAAATGATGGTGAGGAAACACTTTCACTAAGTAGATTTTAACTAGATAGAAATTGTAATATTTGCATTCTCAAAGTTGTTAGTGGAGCGTGTGTGGTTAACCAGCACACTAACCTGGACTTGTGAGAAGTGACAAAGGTCTAAACAATTAAGACTATGATTACGACATCCCTTTTCATAGCTCTTGATAAAGTCTTATCAAAGCAATCTAGTATCAGAAAACTGAACTTTGGTAAGAAAGTCAATAAAGTATTTATTTCTAGAAGTCCAGCTGATTTCTGAGTACATGTCAAAGCTAGTGGGAGCATAAGTGTTATGCTAATCATCATCATGTTAGTGGGTGCATGATAATTATGATAAGTATTGCAAGTTAGCAATGTTAATTATAGAAAACAAAAGTTTCAATCTGTGAGGTTGCAGGGGTTGAAAAAGTTGTTTTGCTATAATTAAGGGAGAGGAAATTATACTTCATTTCAATTCTAAAAGCTTAGATTGAGATTTTAATCAAATTTAGTCAAGGATATATATATATATATATATATATATATATATATATATATATATATATATATATATGAATTTCATGTTAGAATGGCTCAACATAAGGAAATTCTATATATGGGTTCATTATTTGCGTTCTAAGATTCGATTATGATTACGGCATCCCTTTTCATAATCTGAATTATGAGAACTTGGCAAATAGAAATGGAAATATTATAGCAAAAGACTGGTTTAGTCTTTATGTGAGACATCATGAATCGTGTCCCATATGCTTCGGATATAGGATCGATTACATGTGCTATATTCATCCTTTCTAAAATTTTCCAAATGCCTGGGGCATTAAGAAGGGAAAAGGTCTAGAACTGGATATGACTAAAATGATTAAGCAATTGTCGAGGACAATCTAAGGTTTACCAAAGATTGGTTGCTCAGGGACAGTTGAAAGTATAGTGTTAATTGTTGGAAGGATCATATTGACATATTCTGAAGAGGCAACTCTTGTTCAAAAGTGATAGTCAAAAGGGGAATGTGGAAATGATCCCATTGGTGGAAGTTGTTCAATAAATCTGTGTAAGATTAGGAAACTTAATGCAAGATGGATGTTTCCAAGGAGTTGATCTCCTTTGGAATGCTCTGTAATGTTTGTTGTCAAGTCTTTGTGACTTTGTGCATAATCATTACAAGAGGATCAATGCATATAAGTTTAGAATCTAACAGATTTCAGTAAATGGCAAGAGTTCGGAATTCTTGTATTTGTAGTAAGGAATTAGGAGTGTGAAATGAGAATCATTGAAATTATGTTCAATTGATCTAAGTTCACAAAGAAAAGGATCATAGACAAACATAGAGTTCATATTTGGTGTATGGAAAAGCTATTATTTAGAATAACATAGTGTACATGCTTGGAGCATAGGACATGTAGTGTTTTAATTCAAGTATAAAGTTAATAACACCGAAACAATGAATAATGAGTAATCAGTATGGTGATAAATAGAAAGTGTTTTTTTTTATATTCATAGGTTTTGATACCATATTAGATTCATTTATTCTTGTGTTTCACTTTGCATGTTTTGACTTCCATAATAACTAGGTTATTCTTCCGGAATGACTAAGTTATTCAAACCATCCACAGTCGGTCATATGTTGGAGGTAGATATGAATCAAGACTGTCATGGGTTGGCTTGTAGAGGTCCAAGTTGGTGGACAAAGTTGTGCTATAACACTCATGAGTGCTCATAAGTTCTGAGTATTGGATTCAACCCGCGCTCATTGGAATCACTTCATGGATTTTATCACGAGTGATCATGAGATGATAATATCTTATATTCTTCAAACCTAGAGATATGAGTTGTTACTATGAGTTGGTTGTACATTGATTGCATGAAAACGCATTCGGTAACTCGATGTTGTAAAACGTGCCTTTGTGTATGATTCAACAAGTAGTAGAACAAGCCATATGAGTCGAAGTTTATCCATTCCTTTTAACTTCGGGATAAAAGCGATATATGTGGGGCCCTCGATGATTTAATGATGATACATGTGAGTGCTTGGCCAAGCCAGGACTGATTTGATTTGTTCAATTACTCAGTCGTCATAAATCGGAAATCGAGAAACAACAAATGGACAGAGAGAATGATTTTAATCCATGTCTCAGTCCATATGATATCTAGAATGGAGGAATATATGATCCCTTATCTAATGGACAAGTCATTGACAAAGGTCATAGTTCATCGACAAGGTCAGAGTTCGACAGCGGCTTTTGAGAGCTACGATTGCCAGTTAGGTTTTAAATACATACTCAATAATAGTTTTAGACTTATCCAAGTGGGAGACTGTTGGATTAGTGTCTAAGTCCATAACTATAATTGGTATGTACTTGACCCGACTCGGCATGGTCCATTTGGGTTGCATGGCATCGGAACATTTGGATAGACCGTTTGTGAGAAGAGGACATTTGTGACATATTAATATATTATAAGTTCTAATATATTAATATGAAATCATGTTTTTTTAATTAGTATTGATCAAGAATTAATTTGGACTTAATTTAGTGATCAAAAGAGACTAATTAAATATATGGGGATTGATTGTGAAAATCGTTAATTCTTATATATGTGGGCTTATGATCCAAGATTCCTTATGTTGGGTTTAACCCATGTGGTGACCCATGGATACTCCATGGAGGTTAAAACCCATGGAGCATAAGGAATGGGTAAATTCATGAGTTACATGGTGTAACCCTAATAGCAACACTATATAAAGACCCCTTTAGCTCAAGAAATTGGCACTAGTGATACTTATATGAGGGCTAGCCAATTTGAGCATGAAGTGTCTTCTTTTCATGGTTATTCCAAGTGTTGATGATGTTGTGTGAACCATTTGAGGTGTCATACTTGGGGCACTAGGCTCTCAAGCTTCATGGAGCTAAGCTACATCAACAAGGTATGTATTTCTATCTAGTTTGTTATTCAAGTATCAAAATATTGTATGCTAGTTAGGGTAATACCTTGGAATATTCATATTTGCATGTATAATAGAGAAAACATAGATCCAAGGTATTTAGGGTTGCATGTACACTTAGGAGTATTAGAATGCTCAAAACCCAACACACACAACATCATCAACACTTGGAATAACCATGAGAAGAGATACATGAACTCTAGAAATTGGCTTGCCCTCTTGTGTATACACTAGTGCCAGTTTCACCAACCAGTGGGGTCTTTATATAGTGTGGCTATTAGGGTTACACCATGTAACTCATGACTTTACCCATTCCTTATGCTTCATGGGTTTTAACCTCCATGGAGTATCCATGGATCACCACATGGGTTAAACCCAACATAAGGAATCATGGATTATAAGCCCACATATATAAGAATGAATGATTTACACAATCAATCCCTATATATTTAATTAGTCTCTTTTGATCACTAAATTAAGTCCAAATTAATTCTTGATCAATACTATCTAAATAACATGATTTCATATTAATATATTAGAACTTATGATATATTAATATGTCACAAATGTCCTCTCCTCACAAACGGTCTATCCAAATGTTCCGATGCCATGCAACCTAAATGGACCATGCCGAGTCGGGTCAAGTACATACCAATTATAGTTATGGAATTAGACACTACTCCAGCAGTCTCCCACTTGGATAAGTCTAAGGCTATTATTGCGTATGACTTCAAAAACCAACTGGCAATCGTAGCTCTCAAAAGCCGCTGTCAACTCTGACCTTGTCGATGAAATCTGACCGTTGTCAATGACTTGTCCATTATATAAGGGATCATATATTCCTCCATTCTAGATATCATATGGACTGAGACATTGATTAAAATCATTCTCTATGTCCATTTGTTGTTTCCCGATTTCCGATTTATGATGACAGACTAATTGAACAAATCACATTAGTCCTGGCTTGGCCAAGCACTTCGGGGTGTCATCACTAAATCATCGAGGGGCCCACATATATCGCTTTTATCCCGAAGGTAAAAGGAATGGATAAACTTCAACTCATATGGCTTGTTCTACTACTTGTTGAATCATACACAAAGGCACGTTTTATAACATCGAGTTACCAACGTGTTTTCATGTAATCAATGTATAAACAACTCATAGTAACAACTCATATCTCTAGGTTTGAAGAAGATAAGATATTATTGTCTCATGATCACTCGTGATAAAATCCATGAAGTGATTCAAATGAGCGTGGGTTGAATCCAATACTCAGAACTTGTGAGCACTCATGAGTGTTGTAGCACCACTTTGTCCAACATCTTAGACCTCTACAAGCCAACCCATGACAGTCTTGATTCATATCTACTTCCAACATATGACCGACTGTGGATGGTTTGAATAACTTAGTCATTCAGGAAGAACGACCTAGTTATTCTGGAAGTCAAAACATGCAAAGTGAAGCACAAGAACAATTGAATCCAATATGGTCTCAGAACTTATGAATATAAATAAAACACCTTTTATTTATCACCATATTGATTACCCATCATTCATTGCATACTGTTTCAAACTATCAACTTTATACTTGAATTAAAACAATAGTTTTCCCATGCTCCAAGCATATACACTATGTTTTTCTAAACACTAGTCATGCCATACACCAAGTATGCACACTATGTTTTTCTAAACACTAGTCATGCCATACACCAAGTATGCACATTATGTTTTTCTATAATCTTTACTTTGTGAAATAGATCGATTGAACATAATTCCAATGATTCTCATTTCACAATCCCAAATCATTACCGCGAATGCAAGAATTCCAAATTCCTGTCATTTACTAAAATCTGTTAGATTCTAAACTTATACGCATTGGTCCTCTTGTAATGATTATGCACAAAGTCACAAAGACTTGTCAACATACATTACAGAGTATTCCAATGGAGACGCACTCCATGGAACCGAAGTCTCATATTCAAAGTTCATTGCCTTTGAACATTCTTCTTGCATTAAGTTTCCTAATCTTACACAGATTTAATGAATAACTTCCACCTATGGGAACAACTCCATATTCCCATTTTGACAATCACTCCTGAACAAGAGTTGCCTCTTTTCAGAATATGTCAATATGGTCCTTCAAAAATTAACATTATACTTCCAACTGTCCTTGAGCAATCAATCTTTAGTAAACCTTAGATTGTCCTCGACAATTGCTTAATTATTTTAGTCATATCCAATTCTAGATCTTTTCCCTTCTTAATGCCCCAGGCATTTGGAAAATTTTAGAAAGGATGAATATTATAGCACATGCAATCGATCCTATATCTGAAGCATATGGGACACGATTCATGATGTCTCACATAAAGACATGATACTAGACCAGTCCTTTTGCTACAATATTTCTATTTGCCAAGTTCTCATAATTCAGATTATGAAAAGGGATGACGTAATCATAATCGAATTTTAGAACGCAAATAATGTACCCATATATAGAATTTTCTTATGTTGAGCCAATCCAACATAACATTCATATATATACTTGACTAAATTTGATTAAAAACTCACGATCTAAGCTTATAGATTTGAGATGAAGTATAATTTTCTCTCCCTTAATTATAGCAAAACAACTTTTTCCCAATTTAAACCTTTTTCTTTTCTATAATTAACATTACAACCTTTATCATAATTATCATGCTCCCACTAACATGATGATTATTAGCATAAGTGCTCCCACTAGCTTTCACATGTACTCAGAAATCAACTGGACTTCTAGAAATCAATACTTTATTGACTTTCTTACCAAAGTTCAGACTTTGGATACGAGATGCTTTGATAAAATAAAAAACTTAATCAAAATCATACACCTTTCCTTAGATAGCACACATGTGTGTCTAAATAATTTCATAACTATGAAAAGGGATGTCGTAATCATAGTCTCAATTGTTTAGACCTTTGCCATTCCTCACAAGTCCATGTTAGTGTGTCGGTTAACCACACATGCTCCACTAACGACTTTGAGAATGCAAATATAAAATATGCTATCTCCTTAAAATCTACTTAGTGAAAGCGTTTCCTCACCTTCATTTTCATGAATCGGAGAGACACCTTATGACACTTAGATTTTATGGTGTATTTGTTCCTATCCATGTGAATTTGTCAAAACCATAATCACAAGACAAGGTTAGTGACAAATCCAAACTATAACGACCGAAAAATTCCAACCAATTTAAACTTTTCAAAAATAACCCGATTTCATTAATTTATTACAAAAAGGTATTCAATACAATTTATTTAGAGTATTCCCAGAATCACATCACAACATAAACATGAGGAGCGGTACGATCACGCCTTCGCCTTGCCACGGTCTCCTGAAGAACCTGAAAAACATTAAACCACAACTGTAAGCTCGAAAGCTTAGTGAGATATCCCCAAAATACCAACCACATATACCATACACGGATATCATGCCATATCATATCCGATCACAGAACAGCCATGCATTTCGGGTCTACTGTGTGACTGGTCCGCCGCACCGGCCAACAGTCCACCTGGTCCACCCTCCGAGTCTAGCCATATACATCGAGTCTGTAGAGTGATTGGTCCACCCGCACCGGGCCTTCAATCCACCTGGTCCACTCTCTGAGTCTACAGTATGACTGGTCCGCCCGCACCGGGCCTTCAGTCGGCCTGGTCCACTTTCCGAGCCTCGGCACGTCTGGTCCGCCCTCTTGGGGCCTACAGCCTATCTGGACCGCTTGCTGGGCCTTCGGGACAACCAGTCCGCCCTGGGTATCTTGGCCTACAGCACAAAGCAGGACCCGCCTCAACCCAACTCCAGTCCAATCAACCATGTGCACATAAACATACAATCATATAACAATTCACAGCCAATAAGTCGATCAAACAGATCACATAACATATCATCATCCTAACCAGGATACCGACCTAACCGGTCACTAGCATAGCATCACCCTACATATCAAGATACCGACCTCAACCAGGTCTCTAACATACACCATCCTAACTACCAGGATGCAAACATATCAAAGCAATAACATAACAACAATACCTGGATCTCAATCCGATAAAGGGCCGGCCTTGGTGCCTTAGACCCTGTTGATATAGTGAGGATAACTCACCTCGCACTGCCGAAACTCTGAACTGAAGAAGCAGATTCTCGAATCACCGACTCACCGAAAATCCCGAACTAGCTAACATAGCACAAATAAACATTAGGCCAAGCACAATACTCTTCTAAGGGTAAATTGACCATTTTACCCCTAACTCAATCCGACCCAACACTAGGTAAGCTCCCAAGCCCACCAATGGCCCAAAGTCCAGAAGTCCAAAACAAAGCCCATTATTGGCCCAATTTACTAAATTGGGCCCACCTCACCAAATGGGCCTAAACTCATGATCCTTAACAACCAATGGGCCCCAAATACTCTAACCATAATATCCAGTCACGACCCAAAATCCAGCAGCCCAAATAACAGCCCAATCCCTAAGGCCCAAAATGAAAAGCCCAACAGAGGGAGTACGCTGGGCGTACCCTCCTTGGTACGCTGGGCGTACCTGCTGATTCGCAACAGGGGATAGGGGCACAAACTCGCTACGCGGGGCGTACTCACATGTTACACGGGGCGTAACTTTGCTACTCATTAAGTCCCCATAACTTCTTAATGGCTTAAGCTCTTAAGCCCAAACTTCAGATCCCTAGGCCAAACATGCCTAAGATTCATAAAGTCTCAAACTTTATCACTTGGGACGTCCATAAATCTCTTAATCCAAGGTCTTAATCCATTAAGACCCACATATCTCACACAAGGAACAACCACAGCCCTTGGGACCTTATTTTTCTCACTCAAGACCTCTCCAAAGGTCTGAAAGGACAGATAATCTTGACCAACTCAAAACATGCATCAAAATGAGGACTTTTGGGACAAGAATGGTGTCAAAGCTTCACAACACATAGATCTACACAATATGAATGTCAAGCAAGAAGCTTTATACCTCAAATAGGCTCCAAAGGATGATGTCTTCCCAGATCTATAAGCTCCAGTCGTTTCTCTCCTTCCTTGACAACTTCTCCTTTCTTCCTTTATGCTCTCCTTTGCTAATCCAAGCTTTCCAAGACCAAACACACCCAAACAAGGAGGTGGGACGGCTACCTTAGGGTTTTTGGGGTTAAGGGAGAGCTTATGGAGGCTAGGGTATGCACCAACATGTTCCTTATATAGTGGCTGACCCTAAATTTAGGGTTTTAGAACTCTGAGAGTACGATGGGTGTACCTCTAGTACGCTGGGCGTACTCAACCTTGCACCCGCGTCACTTACTCCATTACGTTGGGCGTAATCCCAGCTTGCGCTGGGCGTACTCGGCGAGTCCCCAAACTTCATACTTGGCCCTCATTATTCCATTTTTCCCACAAGAAGATCAAAATACCACTTCTCTTAAATCCCGGGGACTCACAATTAGGTACTCTTAGGAACGGGGCGTTACACAAAATCTTATGGATTGAACTTGTGCAGTCTTAACTTCTTGCCACCTGGCAGCACAAGGGGCTGACACTCCTTCCAAGTTGTTATGCAACCAATTGAGAACTCTCAGAACTCATATGCAAAACCAACTTTAACCGGACTGGGCATAGAAATAGAAATATGTCAACACGATAGGTTATAAACCTCATGTCGTGTGCTAGTGTCAAACTACATGTTTTTATTCTTGATTAGATCTTGAAATTTTTTCAAGATCTTTAAGACTCCAATTGTCCTCTTGACATATAAGACTCTCTTGTCAAATATTCAAGAGATAGTGTGGATTCTTTTTCAAGACAAACACTCCACACAATTGGCCTTAGTTGGTCTTTGTTTTATCCAAAACATCACAACTTACCAATTTCAAATGCACAAGAGTAGGACACTTTTACTCTTACATTTGACAAGTGTTATAAACCTTTCTTTAAGATATGTCACTCAAGTTACAATCTTGGAGTATGACTCTAAGAATTGTTTTTGGAACAAAGTATGACTCATCTTCTTAGATTTAACCATTTCAACAATTCATGACTTCTCTTCTTAGCCATAAGAATGCACTAAGATGTCCTTAAAAGACCAATTGTGATATTGTTCTTTAATCATTAAGATGATCACAGAACATGATACTAAAGTACTCTCCCATCTTTTCAGATTTGAGAAACTTTTATCCTTCTGCCGAATTTGATTCTTTTCATTCTTTCTGCCATACATCGAAACTTTTCCAATGTTTCAGAATTATACGTAAACTTGTAAGTATAACCATATTTACTAAACTTTAGTAAATCATGACAAATAGTATTATCGATCTTTTGTGATGGACTTGACCAGTGCACAAGAATGTGTACTCGATCCCTTAGTCCTTCACTTGACTCGCACATACATGTGAACAAGATATTAGTCTTAGTTTTCCATAGATGAAAATTCTCATTCATCATACTATACAACTTGTATGATTCCAAGTTTCTACCCAACTAAAAAACTTGGGTGATGAGAATCTTTCCTTATTTGGTAAATTTAGACACTACGACAACTAAAAGAATCAAATTCATATTTCCATTATTGCTATCAATGGAATCATATAAGCCACAATTTTTCACAAATGCCATTGTAAGGATACTTAGAATAAACGGAATCAAACCTTTTTCCTTTTATTTTAAAGCTTTGCGGAAACACTTATCCTTACAGTGCAAAAGCATATGAAAAACTTGTTGTTATCTATTCCTAAGCAATATATCATAACTCCTAAGCAACAGCTCAAAATTCTGATCACCGAACCATGCGATCGAAATCCATCTTCGCGATCAGAATCAACATATACTTCCTTTAAGTTTCTTCACTTTTCTTTGATTCTTCAAACATCAACATGTGACCCAGTCACATCATGTAATAAGAATCTCATAATAGAAACTTAACAGAGTTAGATAGTGGACTTTACCTAAAGTAGAGTCAAACTTCTTGACTTGATCAACCTTATGATCTTTCAGGTAAATAGGCAGCTTCGCAATCAATGCCCCTTCCTTTGGAAAGAGAAACATATGGACTCTTTGGGAATGGTACATGGGACTATCGCAGACTTGCCTTTCTCTTTACCATTTGGTCAACCGAGTTGACTATGGTCAATCCCTTTCCTTGGGAAGAGAAGGCTTTTCCAGATATCGAATGTTTCCATTGTCAATGTCCATTGAAGTCTGGGAAGTTGATCTTCTTAATCAAATTTTCTCTACCAGTGCTCCAAATCTTTTCTGATTCAGCAGCACCAAGCAAATAGATAAGATCATTAAGGGTCATGTCATAGTCTTCTACATAGTAGTCCCAGAGGTAACTCATTATGTGACTTAGAAAGTGATCGAACAACAAACTTTCTTAAAACTTTGACACCCAACTCTCCCGGCTTGTCAATATGTGACTTCATCTCCAAGATGTGAGCACACATAGACCTTGCTTGCCATTAGGGCTTGAGTGACCTTGAACTTCTGGGTTAGGGAAAATAATTGGAAGAGGTGGAGGAAGTGAAGTTCCAAGAGATTTGGGAAGATCATATATGTCTGAACTAGACATATTTTGGGAGATATTCAAGATAGTTGATTTAAAGTCCTTAATATAACACCCAATATGTAATATTAAGGCTAGGACCCAACACAATACTTTTATGACTTGGAAGAGGGATGTCGTAACCCAAGCTATAAAATATTTGAAGGTAGGCCAATGACGATTCACCAATTTCCACCATGAAAACAAAATAATTTAATTAGGTTTTACTTGGATTTGAAACTCCTAGATCTATTGAGATTCATTGAACTGTTCAATGGCATGTTTCAATCTCGATTGTGCCCTCTCAAATTTTGTGACTGGGATGTGGAGGATCACAAAACAAGGTGTGAATAACCATGCAAATATAGTTGGTACCCTTAATATTTACCTCTCAATCGACGTGTTGGTTAACCACATGCGCTCCACCTTTACTATGATAAACATTAAGTTACCATTTGCCTACCTTGTTAAATCCAGCTAGTGTGCCGGTTACCTACACGCGCTCCACTAACCAACTTAAGCAAAGTTCAAAGTATAATTTCATGGGTTAGCACCAAATTCACATTTTCCTAAAGTAACCAAGATTGGGAATTTGTAAAAGGTTTAGTTAATTTATGTTTATCATTAATAATTTTAATGAAGGGATAATTTTAGTCCTTGTCCTACCCGTTCGGCTAACGACCCTCCACCAGTCAAGGAAGCGGTGGGTGAGAGTGGACACCCATTAAACTGCCATTTTATAGGCAGTAACCTTATACCCCCCTTATAGACCGACTTCGTGAATGAGGCCTACTAACGGTAAGACTGACTTGCTCTTATACATATATATATTATTAACTTATAATACTATAAAGTATAAGGGTTGAATTTTAACTTTTAAAATTCTAAGGGGTTAACTTGGAATTAAAGTATTTAAAAGGGAAAACTTTACAAATTCCAAAACTTGAAGGCAAGTTTTGAAGCTATTCAAAACTATTCAATTCCATAACTTATGTGTTTAAACTAGTTTTAATTCAAAAAACTCTTCAAGTTCCATAACTTGAGGACAAGTTATGGAAGACTTTAAACTATTAAAAGAATATGATTTTTCTTTATTCATAACCTATGGAAATATTTATGACTTTTATGAATCTTAAATGTGACTTTTCATATAACTTGAGGACAAGTTACAAAAACACATTTTAGAATCAATTCTTAGATTAATTTGGATTGAAAACAACAATTTCACATAACTTTTCTATTAATCTAAGCAACTCATAAGAACAAGATAATTCAATCAAACTTTTTCATGTAATTAGCCTAACCATTAAACTAATACAAAACATGAATCTATTGACAATTATCTTTGAAATTGCATTAGCATGAATATTACCACACCAAAAACAGGTTTATAAGTTGAAAAACAGCTTAGGGTAATTTTCCTAGTCCAATTCTAGCCAAAACAGTCGAAGATATGTTGTCTGGGGGTCCAACTCGTCGAGTGCATGAACCAACTCGGCGAGTTGGATGAGTTTAGCCTTGGACTCGGCGATTCTGCTGAGCAGACAGCAACTAACTTTGATTTTTCAACCAATTTTGCAAGTATAACACTCTTAAGTGTACATGCAACCCTAAATACCTTGGATTTATGTTTTCTCTATTATACATGCGAATATGAATATTCCAAGGTATTACCCTATCTAGCATACAATCTTTAGATACTTGGGTAATATAACAAGTTAGAATACATACCTCTTAAAGTAGCTTGACTCCATGAAGCTCAAGAGCCTAGTGCCTCAAATGTGACACCTCAAATGGTTCACACAACATCATCAACACTTGGAATAACCATGATAAGAGATACATTAACTCTAGAAATCGGCTTGCCTTTTTGTGTATACACTAGTGCCAATTTCACTAACCAATGGGGTCTTTATATAGTGAAGAGAATTGTTATCGAGATTTACGAAAGAAAAATATGATTTGAGTGATTACAGAGTTAGAACACGAAGAGTAAATATTAATCATATCTTATATTGATGAAGACTGATTACAGAACAAGCAGAAAGGATGTTTGCGTTTACTAAAGTTATCCTCTACTTCTATCCTCAGTCCCTATTTATAGGGAACATGAGTGTACAAAAAATATACTAAGTCTAAACATTACACTTCGCACAAATATGACTTAGTAAAATAACATAAAATGCGAAACTATACAAACACAATATTCGACTTTTACAATTTTGCATCTACAATCTCCCCCTTTGTAAACAGTCGAAGCTATTCGGTCCATAAGCATTTGAACAGTAGAGTGAATTGTCTTTCGCACTTCTCCATACCAGGACATCACCTTCTTGAGCTCCTTCTTGTCACCTTCATTGTTCTTCTTGCAGTTGTTCATACGAACAATCAAGTACGTATATTGCGAAGAAGTATATCTTTCCACCTCAGATACTTTAAACAAGAATTTCTTAGGCTTCCCCTTCGTATCTCTTCCTGAAAACACCATGCGGAAAGGTTTCAGGCATATCTCCCCAACAACATATTAAGATAATGCTGACTGAGATAAGGTTTCTTCCCAAGGAATGTTCACTTTTCTTCCCAACACATTCGCCAATTCTTCATCAGTAAGAGCCAAACAATTGAAGTAATTGTCGATGTATGTCTTAACATGTGCGAAGTCTATCTTGAACACTTCAGTCTCAGAGCCTTTGAGCTTATTCTCTTCCATATGCTTCAAAATCATAGCCACTTGAATCAAATCATTGCAGTTCATTAGAGAAAATCAGCTACAGTGAAGTCATACTGCTTGTTATCTGCTCGAATAACAAAGTAACGAAAATTTTGAAGCATGTCTTCAAACATCGCATCTTTCTTGATTGTTAGCACCTTTTTGATCTTCATCAAAGACCAAACTTCATCCGGATTCTTCCCCAATACAGCATGAAATCTGATTTTCATGTGTATATAATCATCACAATTATCAAATTTCTCGCTAATCTTGTACTGAGCAGTAATGAAGAGCATTTCATTGATTGGAAAATCTAGCTGACAGTTGTCTGAATTCGCAATATCATAACTTCTCTTTGGCTTCTTCTCGAATTCATACATTTCCCTCCCCATAACTTTTGACTCAATGGTTTTGTAAGAGTAAAGCTTCGCAGGATCTCCTTTGTTCATCGTGGGAGGATCACTTGCCCTTTGCCTCATGATGCTTTGTACTTGTCTCATTCTCTCCAACTCTGCCTCAGCCTCAGCTTTCTTCTCCTCCTTCGATTTTTCATACATTATCCCTTTTCCTTTCCCCACTACATATGTTTGAGGTTTTGAACTCAAACCTCCTTCTTTTTCCCCAAAAGAAACTCCTTTGGCAATCGATCTTGTGGTTATTGTAGTTGAGGAAATTGGCTTCGTAAGTATGGGAAGAATAGTATTAAGCTGGGTAGATATAACTTTTCCCACTGCCTTCGCATCCTCCTCTTTACTTAAATTCTTCTCTCCCCCTTGCACCCCTATGAAAGCAAGTGGGGCACTCTTCGGAAGTAAAGAGGTAAAATTGGCGATTGGTGCTAGAGCTTTCTGAATTGCTTGTTCTAAAGTATTAACCTTTAGAGACAAGAACTCAGGAGTGAGAATTTGTGTAGATGAAGATTGTGAAACCATCGTTTTGAGCTCAGTCACCAATTTGATCACCTGATCAAACTTCTCCTAGGCTTCTTTGTTGTTAGCTTCAAGAATAGGAACATCGACAACCTTTTGCACTTTTGAAGAAACATCATCAATCTTCTTTTGAACTTCGACATTGTGAGAATGAATATCCTTGAGCTCCTTCGCAAGTTCGGTTTTCAACTCTTGAAGCTTAAAGTTGACATCTTCCTGAACTTTCTTCACATCCTGTACAAAGAGAACATGACATTCTTTTGCAACAGTTTTCAAATCTTGGACCACCGAAGAGAAATTACTCCCTTGAGCTTTAATGCGAAGCTCATTATTTTTGTCAGACTGATCAACCTTCTCCATTATATGCTTCTCAGCACCCTTGAGCATTATATCAACCTCCATTGCTGAGATAGAAGACAACCTGCCAGAATCAGCTTGCGACTGAATTATAGCATTCAGCTTATGATTCAGGATTTTAAATTGTTTTCCTATCATAAGCATATGATCAGGAATTTCCTCCTCCTCTGAATCAAAATGAATGTCTTCAATTACACCTCCAAAGGCTCCTCCTTCAACTTCATCATTAGATAAAGGTTGCGAAGGTTGAGGAGTTTCTGGTGATTATGAGGGAAAAAGGGTTGTAAATGGATTTTGAAGTGGATGATCAAAAATTGATGAGGTTGTGGATAGAGTTGTAGATGGAAAGGAAACAAGTGGTAAAGAAATTGGTAAGGTGATTGGTAATGTGGTTTCAACACTCGTGATAGGTGCCCCCGTATCAGATACGTTGACAACCGTATCAGAAATAGGTACCTCCTCAGAAACTGATTTGGTAGTGACTATTTCGAGTGGTTCGGTGAGTGGTATTGTGGTAGAAATTTGCGAAGTAGGGGTAATGGAAATTATTGGCAAGGAAACATTTACCGTAGACGTCACCGGTGGAGTTTCTGGAACTATCTCTTCATAAGATGATTCGTTGCGAACCACCAACTTCCATCTTTTTGTTAGAGTACGTTGCATGTTTTTCGCAACATCTTCAGCTCTTTGCCTTTTCTTTCCTGGAGAGACCGAAGCTGGAATACTGCGAATGGTAACCCCTTTACTGCTCACCTCAGTCTTACGAATCTTTTTCAATACCCCAGACTTGGAAGGTATTGTTTCTTCCTTCGATTGAGATGAAGTCTCTTCAATATGAACATCTTCATCCTGAGCCTGTTGTGAAGATGGACCTTTCGCATCCTTCTTTGTGGACTTCTTCTTCTTTGATGGTGCAGCAACCTCTAATAACACTCCAGTCGGCACCGATTGATCAATTGTTTTCAAATATCTCACCAAGACCTTGTGAGTTTGAGAGACCTTGCGAAGCATCGCATCTGGAATGTGAGCAACATGAGTAAAAATTGCCTCATCATCTTCTACGACCTTCGGAAATTGATATAAATAGAATTCAGCAACTTCAACATCCTCAGGGACAGCAATCCCTTCTCTTTCATACACCTTTTCTAGAATCAAACTCCAATACCTTGCACACGAAATTCCTTTTTCAGAGTTTGTGTTTTCTTGACTCTTGACAAATTCCTTCCACAACTGGGTTGCATAATCTACACCGATATCGTAGTACAAGCCCATAACCATGGCATAGACTTCCATTCTCCCTCTATCCAGTCCAACTGTTCTTCCTGTTAAGCATCGGAGAAAATTTCCAAATAAGAAATTCCATATGCATGGCAACCTAGACTTTCGAAAGTCACTTATCTTCTCAAGCTCTGGTTGATGGCCCATCTCATTGAACATATGAATGATTTGAGAGTTAACAGGTTTGAAAAATGGAGGATTGTTCGGAATCTGCAAGAATTCAACAAACATCTTCTTGGAAAGTTTTACCCGTTTGTTGTTTATCAGGTTGAAGGTTATCACATCAGTAGTATGGTTGTATGATGCTATTGAAGCTGCCAAGGATAACCATGTCATCGGAACGGAGAATGAACTAAACATGGCAGTCGACAGAGGTGATCGTTTCAGGGCAACGATGAGCATCTTCAATTCTTCGGGATAAGAAGAGACATTTGGAACAACTTGATAATTGGTGCTTTGGATTTTCATCAGGGATTGAGAAAGAACTTCATCAGTGTTGGATTGAGTGACTGCCATTGTTAGGGTTTGAAAGAGATGAAGTTGAACAAGTTTGAATCTTTGGAGGTTTGTGAGAGTTCTGTTCGCGTAACCGTATATAGTGTTCTTGATCCCCCTTTTATAGTTTACCCAAAATTGATTTGAAATTAAAGCGGGATGCATTTAATGTTATCCGATGTGGAAACTTGAAAATCGGATCATTACTGTAAAAGATAACCATGCTGTAAAAAGTAACTGTCCCATCTCCTTGAAAACCGGATAGAATACCAACCATCTTGAGTACACAGCCTATCAAGTTTCCCGTTATAGAATCTGAACCGTTAAAACCCTTCGCATGGAGGCAAGGCTCTTTCACTTTTGGGATGAAAAGTGAAGTCATATGCCAGATTTGCGAAATCATCAGCCTGGGTTGGTTTTACTCAGAACCTCAAGGATTTCGTGTGTGCATTGTGTCAACAGAATAAGATGAGATACAAAAAAAAAATTTGGAATTCTGTGATGTCAAAAATTCAATTTGACATGAATGTAGTTAAACCCCAGGCAAAGGTTGCTTCGTTAATCATCAAGAGAGACAATCAACAGCTTGTGTAGTTTCCCGTGAATTACAATCGAATACTTTTAGATAAGTATCGAAGGGCTTCTTTTAAAAGATATTTTTGGTTGGTTTCAAATTTCATTACATATCAACCTTAACATAAGGTGAGAAATTGTAAATGAAATTACTTGTTTGACCAGTGTAGTCAGTGACAAGTTGGCTTTTGAAAATATTTATCATGACTAGGATTTGTGAATAAAACTCACACAGAAATCATATTCAAAAAATTTGTTCTGGATCTTTTTGGGTAACAAACATCGTGGGTTGCGAATGTTTGATCAAGACCACTCATGCAAATTGAATATGATTTGGAGTTTCGAAATTTTGATACTGAAACAAAGGTTTTGTTAAAATCTGGAACGATGTTCCCCGTCAATTCCTTAATGTTTATGATATTTGGGTTTCACTTCCATCACGGTCTCATGATGTTAGATCATAAACACAGACTTGTGATTTGTCTAGGTTTTGATTGGTTTGATCAAAGACCTCAAGGACAAATCTCTTCGTAAATTTGGATTGAAAGAATTGTTTGGTATAAAAAGATTGGTTAAGAATCGAAGTGTACCTCTGTTATAATGGACAAAACAGAAAACTCTTAACTCATTTGAGAAGAGTAAGGTAGCTCTTTGGACTTATGCGAATATAAGCCTTATGGGAAGAAATTTTCATGTGATAATTTCATTAAGGCTTTCGTTTCTCTCACATAGAGTCTTGTTGAGGCTTTTGGTCTACATACAGCAGCATGCTTCTAGGGACACCCTAACTAGTTTTAAAAAATTGATACCTTCCCGTAGAAACACCTAAGCATAACCTCTTCGCATTAAGCCCTGTACTAAATTCTCAGCACACAATATTTTAAAAAAAAAAACAAAAAAAACAAAATTATTTTTGTGATTTTTGAATTTTTCAAAATTGAAAACATAACAAAATAAAATCTTTTTGGATTTTTAATTTTTCAAAAACAAAAATGAATAAACATAAAATCTTTTTGGATTTTTTTTTTTTGATTTTTCAAAAATTAAAAAACTACAAAATAAATCATAAACCTAACCTTAGTTGTTATGATCGCAAATGCGAAAAGATGTGTATGCGAAGCCATGCGAAGCCTCTGGATGAACAGTAACATCTGAACAATTTCGATTCATAACTGCTGAACGACACTTTCATGCTTGTGTTTTTGGAATTGAATTCGCATCAATCATCCCCAAACCTGCCAAAATTCTAACAAATGATTTTTCATCAAGAGGTTTTGTAAAAATATCAGCAAGTTGTTCAGTTTTTTTAACAAAATGAATTTCAATATTTCCATCTTCCACATGATCTTTGATAAAATGATATCGAAGAGCAATGTGTTTTGTCTTTGAATGTTGTACTGGATTATGACAAATGCGAATTGCACTTCGTGAATCACAATACAAAGGAATCTTTTTCATGTTTATTGCATAGTCACGAAGTTGACTCTGAATCCAAATAATTTGCGATGTGCAAGCAGCAGCAGCAATGTATTCAGCCTCAGCAGTTGATATAGCCACACAAGTTTGTTTCTTCGATTGCCAACTCACCAACTTTCCATCTAATAATTGACATCCACCACTAGTACTTTTCCTATCCAAAGTACATCCTCCTAGATCAGAATCTGAAAAAGCTTGAATGAAAAACCCCGTTTTCGAAGGATACCAAAGTCCTAACGAAACTGTTCCCTTAAGATAGCGAAAAATATTTTTCACTGCAGTCGAATGAGGTTCTCTGGGATTAGCTTGATATCTAGCACAATTGCAAACCGAAAACATAATATCAGGTCTACTTGCAGTTAAGTACAATAAAGACCCTATCATGCTTCGATAAAGTGTTAAATCAACAGCAGGAGCATCTAACGAAGGAGTTAGTCTTGTTCCTACTGCCATTGGTACTCTTAGTTTCGTGCTATTAGTCATTCCAAACTTTTCAAGCAAGTTCTTCGTATATTTTTCTTGATTCATTAAGATTCCATCCCTGTTCTGTCTTATATTCAAACCAAGAAAATTATTAATTTTTCCCATCATGCTCATTTCAAACTGACTTTTCATTATATTTTCAAATTCAATTGACAATGTTGGGTCAGTCGAGCCAAAAATAATATCATCAACATAAATTTGAACAAGCATTAGATGATTCCCAACTTTCTTGCGAAATAATGTGGGGTCTACTGATCCTTGTTTAAATTTAGATTGTTTCAAGAAATTTGTAAGTGTTGCGTACCAGGCTCTTGGTGCTTGTTTTAATCCATATACAGCCTTATCTAGGATATAAACATGATCAGGATGTTCATCGTTTATAAATCCTGGTGGTTATTCAACATACACTGTTTCTTCTAGTTCTCTATTTAAGAATGCTCACTTAACATCCATTTGATAAACATCAAAGTCTTTGTGAGCTTCATAAGCTAAAAATATGCGAACTGCTTCAAGTCTTGCAACAGGTGAAAATGTTTCTTCATAGTCTATTCCTTCTTGTTGCGAATAACCTTTAACCACTAGTCTAGCTTTATTACGAATAATATTGCCATCTTTGTCGGTTTTATTTTTAAAAATCCATTTTAATCCGACAATTGAAACATCAGAAGGTTTAGAAATTAATCTTCAAACCTTGTTTCGTTCAAATTCAGCCAGTTCAGATTGCATAGCAACAACCCAATCTGAGTGATCCATAGCATCCTTTACTGTCTTTGGCTCTATTTTCGAAATAAAGACATTAAACATACATAGTTCTTGGTTCGCATTCAGTACCTCATTTTTCGCACGAATTTGAGCTCTTGTCAACACACCATCTTGTGGATTACCAATTACCTGATCTTTTGGATGATTTCTTGTCCATTTCTCAAGTGGTGGAAAATTAGGATCAAATTTCGATGGTGCATCTTCATATATATCTTCATTTTCAGATCCTGCAACAGAAAAATTATCATTTAGTTCATGAAACTCATCATTTTCATCAAGATTAATTGTTTGTGTTTCATCATGCTCCCCCTCAAAATGATGTTCCTGTTGATTTTGCGAATTCTCCCCCTCAACTTGATGATTCATAATTTCATTCTCCCTCTCGAAAGTTGGCTGACAATCTTCATGGATACTCGTATGCTCCCCCGCCATACGAGCATCAGGCATACTTTCGCAAGTTATGGACCTTGTAGTAATTGTCGAATCATCGGTATGTTTTGAGGATTCTGATGTTTGATTATCAGGAGCATTATTTTCCGCTTCAATTGCGCTGTCAGGAATTCCGAAAATTAAGTCATAATCAAAGTCATTTATTTCAGAATTATCAATTTGAGTATTTGAATCAACAAGTATTGATTTATTTTCAAATTTACTATCCGTTTGTTTAAGATAGTAATCATCAAACGTTAAATTGAAAGTTTCTTCAACTTTTCTGGTTATTTTGTTAAGCACTCTGTATGCAACTGAATTGTGCGAATAGCCTAAGAATACGCCTTCATCAACTTTAGCTTGGAATTTGGACAAATTATCTTTGAGATTCATGATAAAACACCTGCAACCAAAAACATGAAAGAATTTGACATTAGGTTTCCTATTATTGATTATTTCATATGGAGTAACATTGAATCTTCGATGAATGAATGATCGATTCTAAGTATAACATGCAGTTGAAACTGCTTTAGCCCAAAGATATTGAGGAAGATTCGCATATGTTAACATGGTTCTGGCTGCTTCGCATAGAGATCGATTTCTTCTTTCAACAACTCCATTTTGTTGCGGAGTATATGGTGATGAGAAATTATGCGAAATGCCTTTGCTTGTGAGAAAAGAATCAAAAGTTTGATTTTTAAACTCAGAGCCATTATAAGTTTTAATTTTGCGAACATTCTTTTTCAGACTAAGCTCAATCTTTTTGATAAAATCAATCATCGTCTGAGCAACTTCAGATTTTAACCTGAGAAAAAATACCCATGTGAATCGAGAAAAATCATCTACAATAACTAAAATGTACCGCTTTTTATTGATTATAGCAACAGTCGACGGTCCACATAAGTCAATGTGAAGAAGCTCCAATGGTTCTACAATTTTTGAATCGATCACAATTGGATGACCTTTTCTATGTTGTTTTCCTTGTTCGCAAGCTGCACACAGAGAATCATTGTCAAATTTTAGTATAGGTAACCCTCGAACTAAATCTTTAGTGACAAGTTTGTTAATATTGCGAAAGTTCAAGTGTGACAATCTTCTATGCCAAATCCAGCTGACATCATTAGATGCTTTTGATAGTAAACACACAGCAGGTTTTCCCACAATTGGTTTGATGTCCAGTGTAAATATATCACCATATCTTTTGGATTTGAGAAGTATTTCATTTGACTTCGCATTTGAAATGATACTTCCTTCTTCATTAAATACAACTTGGTTTCCAGTACCAACAACAAGTTGTGACACACTTATCAAATTATGTTGAAGTCCTTCAACATAAGCAACTCTGTTCACAGTGAATTTTCCATTTGTGACTTTCCCATAGCCTTTAACTTGACACTTGTGATTATTCCCAAATTTGACTACTCCAGCATTTTCCAAGCTTCTATAATCTCGCAAGTTTTCCTTTCTTCCAGTCATATGACGAGAGCAACCACTATCAATATATCATTTCGTATCATATTGCTCCTCACACATCACCTGCATTTATTGGAAAAATTTAGGAACCCAAGACTTGTTGGGTCCATCATTAGTAGAATGAATCAAATTCTTTGAATTTAGGAACCATGTTTTCACTTAGTTTGTGACAGAATCCATTATATCAACATCATCAGATCTAGATATTGAAATATAGTCGTTCAATAGTTTTGGATTTCCATTTATTGTAATCTTATCCTTCACAACATTCGCATTTTTGATAACTGGTTTCCATTTTTGAACTGGAACTTGCGAATAATGAGATGATGAACTAGCAGTGGAAGAGTTATTTGCGAACTTGTCAAATGCATTCTTGATTTGTTGCTCTGAAAACTTCCCACTTTGATATTTTCTGTCTTTTCCTTCAAGCCAACGATTGATTGTATTGACATCAGATTTTCCTTTTGAATATGAAACTTTGGTTGGTTGTGAAATTGAAGGATTTGGAAAATTTGGTTGTTTTGGTGAAAACTCCCCTTTAGCTTTGTTGGAATTGTTCAAAGGTGATGATGTATTCGTGAATTTGTCAACATTTCGAAACTTTTGATTGTTCACAAATTTTTGCAAAGTCTCAAATTTTCTATTGTTGTCATATTTGCGAACATATGGAATTTTGTCAACAGAATTTATTGGTCTGTGAAAACTTGTATCTGTTTGTGTATTTTTGCTTTGAAATTTTGATGATTTTGGTTTGGAAATTTGTTCTTTTTCAACTTTTGATTTATCATTAGACACAACTTGCCAGAAAATTATTTTTCTTGCTTTTCTTTTTGAAACATTATTCTCTGTTGAATAATTTCCAACCATCAATTTGAATTCATGAGAATTTAATTTCACTTCAGCCTTTGATTTTTCAACTTTTTCAAAAACTTTGTTTGGTTTTTCACCTTTAACCACCCATTTTTGTAATGATTTTTGTTTTTGAAACACATAAGAATTTTTAGTTAAATTGTTTTCTTCTGTGTTTTGATTTGCGAAAAAACCTTCAGTGGTTGACCTTAGATTATCTTTTTCAATCATTTTGTTGAATTTAGGATTAATTTTCTCAGCATTTCCAGTAGTGACAAAAACTTGATTTGGAAAAATGATTTTATCAGTGCATACAAAATTTGGATATACCACAGTGTTAGTTTCCAAATAATGTGCGCCTTTGTCATTTAAAATTTTGTCAAATTCTTTTGTATTCTCAAACACTTGATCCACCACAACTCGTGGAGGTATTTCATGTAAATCTTTCACTTCTTCTTTGTTTTCTTCATTATCATTAGATTTCCAGCTTTCAACTTCCACATTATCAAACTTACAATGTTGTGAAGTTGAAGGTTTATCAATTTCATCCTCTACTATCGAATCAACAATAATTTCTTTACCTTTGATCTTAGATGTGATATTAATGATTGACAATTGAGAACAATCAACCTCTTCTTCCTCTTCTATCTCACTGATTTCACTCACATTATCTGAATTGTCATCAATATCAGCATAATTGAATTGAGATGCAAGAGATGAAGTTTATGTTTTCTTTAAGATTTTCACTTGTTCACTCTTTGTCAAACTTTCATTGACAATGTTAACCAACTCATCAGCATTCAGAAATTCTTCAATTTTGACAATACCATATGGATATCTATCATCAGGTATTTTGTCAAATTGAGCAATCGTACTTTCGCAATCATAAGAAACGACATCAACTTTTTCACGTTCATACTCAAGAAAAGGTAAAAGTTTCGTATGTTGTTCTTTGCTAATGTTAGAAGAATGATGTAAAGCAGTTAATTTTGCATACAATCGTTTGGCAGAATTACAATATATGTTCCTTTGTGCTAGCAACAACCTAACATCATTTGTAAGATTATTCCTATCACAATCTACATTTTTGAGCTGTAATTCAAGTTTGTCTACTCTGCTTCTTTTTATTTATAATTCTCTTCGTGTCTCTCCTAGTTTCATATTTAATTTTTGAGCTTCAGTACTAGCAGACACAATTACAAAATCAAAATAAGCCACAGTATCATCAAATGAAGTGAGTTCAGCATCATAAGCAGATAAAGGAATATTAAAAGATTCAAGTATAAGACGTACCTTGGTGGTCATGGGTGATTTGTCTGTGGATTTGGATACGAAGCACCTCCCTGAAATTAATCAGATCTTATATGATTTACCAATTGAAGAGAATTGTTATCGAGATTTACGAAAGCAAAATATGATTTGAGTGATTAAAGAGTTAGAACACGAAGAGTAAATATTAATCAGATCTTATATTGATGAAGACTGATTACAGAACAAGCAGAAAGGATGTTTGCGTTTACTAAAGTTATCCTCTTCGCAATCTTCAAAACTTGCGAACATTGCTCCATGTGTAGGATGCCTCATTTCCTCATCATCAGATCCTGAAGACCAGATCTGATACGTACCACTCTCTTCATCATCAGTTTCACCTTTCGCAACCAGAGACACTCCTTTGGTCTTAGCACGTATCTCTTCAATCTTTTCAGAATAGTATGCTTCATCTTTAACTTTTTCCTTCTTCTCTTCTTTCTTTCGCAGCATGCAATCGGCTGCGAAGTGATTCGCACCATTGCAGTAGTGACAGTAAATTCCTGAGTCACCTTTCAGCTTCTTCACTTCTTTCGCATCTTTTTGTTTCTCATCAGCTTTCTCAAATTTCTTCCTCTCCTCTCCTCCAGTTTTTGTGACTCCACTCTTCGCATCAGTAGCCTTTCCTTTTGGATTAAATGGCTTCTTGAAAAATTTCTTAACTCTATTGTTTGAGTAGAATGCCACAGCTTCATCATCCGAATTCATCAAAAATCCTTCATTATCTGAATCATCATTTTCATTCACATCAACTTCAGATACCTTTGAAACTAGAGCCAAAGGACCTCCAATACTCTGTTTTGATTCTTCATACATTTCTGAAACTTCACTTTCATGTGTTTTCAGTTGATTGTAGAGATCATTCAAATGAGTGGTATCAAAGCTCTGTTGATTCTTAATCATCATGCTCACACTTCGCCATTCCTTGCGAAGACCCATAATGAAAGTTAAATTGAACTCCATGAGAGACCTAGTGATTCAATACCTATTGCAGCGAAACATGAGCTCATTCAGACGATCATAGTAATTTTCAAGAGTTTCAGCATCCTTTTGTCTGAATTCCTTCAGTTCAACTAGACATTGCTTCACAGAGTTGATCTTCGTCTTTTCGCTACCTTGATACTTCTCTTTTAGAGTGTTCCAGATGTCCTTTGTTGTTTTACAACTACGAATGTAATTATAAACCACATGAGGAAGAGCACCTCTTAGTTCCCTCACGCACCTCTTTTCATTATTCTTCAACCGTTTTTCTTGATCAGCAACTTCAGCAGATGCAGCAGATGGACCAATTGGTTGAACATTAGCAGGAGCTTGCACTGTTCCATCGATACAATTCCAAAGTTCTTCATCAATTCCATTTAAGTAATCTTCCATTCTATCAGCCCACTGATCATAGTATTCTGGAATTAACATCGGAATTTTGGTTGAGGAACCAAGCAAGTGAGAGAAGGAAGTCATTGTATTCATGTTGAAGTTCGCCATTGATGAACATAGAAATTTTCATAAAGCTTGAAAAACTTGATGAAATTGAGAATTGATCAATTGAATTGATCACAAATCACTGATCGATTACTCGACTAAACAATTCAAAGACAGAATCAATTCAAATCTGAAGATCTAATTTGATTTTCAAAACCAAAATGCGCGGAAAATTTTGAGTAAAGTTACAACTCAAAAAGCAAATCATTCTAACACGAAAATAAGATCGATACAGTTTGAATCCTGCTCTGATACCAATTGAAGAGAATTGTTATCGAGATTTACGAAAGCAAAATATGATTTGAGTGATTAAAGAGTTAGAACACGAAGAGTAAATATTAATCAGATCTTATATTGATGAAGACTGATTACAGAACAAGCAGAAAGGATGTTTGCGTTTACTAAAGTTATCCTCTACTTCTATCCTCAGTCCCTATTTATAGGGAACATGAGTGTACAAAAAATATACTAAGTCTAAACATTACACTTCGCACAAATATGACTTAGTAAAATAACATAAAATGCGAAACTATACAAACACAATATTTGACTTTTACAATTTTGCATCTACATATAGTGTGGCTATTAGGGTTACACCATGTAACTCATGACTTTACCCATTCCTTATGCTTCATGGGTTTTAACCTCCATGGAGTATCCATGGGTCACCACATGGGTTAAACCCAACATAAGGAATCATGGATCATAAGCCCACATATATAACAATGAATGATTTACACAATCAATCCCCATATATTTAATTAGTCTCTTTTGATCACTAAATTAAGTCCAAATTAATTCTTGATCAATACTAATTAAATAACATGATTTCATATTAATATATTAGAACTTATAATATATTAATATGTCACAAATGTCCTCTCCTCACAAACGGTCTATCCAAATGTTCCGATGCCATGCAACCTAAATGGACCATGCCGAGTCGGGTCAAGTACATACCAATTATAGTTATGGACTTAGACACTAATCCAACAAATGATTCACCAAAAACCGAACAATTCCCCCTTACAGCAAAAACTGATGTGGAGAACAACCTTTCTTTCTTCCATTTATCTACTAACACACCACCGGTCCCTTATCCCTCAAATACGGGAGGCTGGAAGAACATAACTCAGTCGTAGAGGATGACACCCCACCTATCTACCGACCACCCATCCTCAGGCTACAATCCTCGGGTCGACCATCATATTCTCTTCTTACATGAGTCTCACAACTCAAACTGGCACTACTTCAAACAAGGTCTTCAACCACTTAAGATCAACTAACCCGCACAAATATGTACCATTCGGGTCTAAAATGTCATGGCTACTTGGGCCGAACAAGCACCAATTACACCCTCATCCAGACCAACCATAACCAAAAGACTGACAACATGAGGACGGGCTATAACTAACCTTGGTGTTATACCATACCGAAATTAAACCGAAACACATTAGAAAATCACATTATACCCTAACACATCACTACTCAACCATTGATCCCTCATAACTCATGACTTCCTTGATATGCGTACAAGTCATGTGCTTCCAATAGTATGGGCCCATACTACCTTCCACACCAAACCATATTTGTCTCGAAGGATTTTCGTGGATTACATGGGCCACTAGGCCCAAAGCAACTAGGGTACACATACTACTTATACTTACTCTCTCAATAATAACTATCAAATCCTCACAATTGTTGGCCTTCTAACAATCCACCCCAACTCATGAAACCTTTGCTAACTCTAAAGACGCATTGTGTATGCTAATCATACATAACACCGGATTCGATAGACAGTCGAATAATTGATTATACCCTAAGTCCTCAACCAGACAAGGAACATGAAATAAGGCTAAACCAAACATTCTCAGGCTATAGAATCTTAGTTATGTACAACCATAATGCATACACTAAACAACTACAGTAATAATGTCAGTTTCATATAGCATAACATGGAATCCCTAGGCTATTAGGCATCATACATCATGAAATTCTATTTTGAATTCATAAAGATCCTTAGTCTATCCACTAGCATGCATTTCTAAATATTCTCGTATCAACAGATATATAACCAGTATGGGTATTTTGCGAGACCACTTCCATGAGCTCCGGGTGACTGTAACAACACATCTTCCTATCTTCTTTTAAGTTCGTTATTTTTCAAAAAACTTATAAAAACTTTTATCAATTCCTTAGTTTGAATTTGGAATCACACGAGTGTTCATTCGAATCCCTCAAACTAGGCCTTTGATACCAACTTGTTACATCCCAAATTTTAGAATAAAATTTTTCATTTTTAAAACAAAATAAACAACCATTTTATAAAGTTACATCAAGTCAAACCATTTGTTCAAAAACCATAATTCAAAATCAGAGTTATAAGGAAAACGATCTGGAATATTGAATCATAAAACCATTGATGTGCGCATGTACAATCACGTCGTCGCAATCCGATAAGTACCTGAAAAACATTTAAATCCACAACAATAAACCAAAGCTTAGTGAGTTCCCCAAAATACCTCATACAATAATACATATAAAATGCACGCACACCAGGCCCACAACATAAAAGTGGATTTCCCCCGGGCCTATAGCATAAGACCTGATTGCCTTGGCGCCCATAGCATAAGACTGGATTGCCCCTGGTCCCACAGCACAAGATTGGATTGCCCCCGGGTTTGTTGGCCTACATCATAGCAGATCTACCAGATTAACATAACTCCACAACATAACAACATCTTGAACACAAGGACATATACTCCAGTATAAAGTATAGTGAGAAAACTTACCTTAATCTGAAGACAAGATGAACCATACACTCGAGCTAACGACATCAATTCTCCTCATGCTAAACACATAATAAAACCCTTATTAACAATTAAGGTAAAACCTAACTCCCAAAAAGTCTTGGTTCATAGCTAATCTTCCTTGGTGAAAAGACCATTTTACCTATCCATGACTAGATCTCAACACAGTTGACCAAAAGTTACATTGGTCAAAAAGTCAATGGTCAACCCTCAACTAACATACGCTTAGTGTAGCATACTGCTCTACGCTCAGCGTAGAGGACCTTCCTCCGCTCAGCGTACAGGATGCTACGCTTGGTGTAGCCTCAGAAGTCCAAAAACTCTATTAAGATCTTAATATAGAAAACCAATCCTTCAAACTTTCAAATATGGACCTTTAAAATGTCTTAATGGATAAAGTTTCCAACTTTACTCATTAAGACACTCCTATAACGCAAGATCAAAAATTATGCACTAAAATAACCAAAAATGCTAACACAACTTGTATGGATTAAAGAGCAAGCACCATAGCATAAATTTCCAAGTCCAAAAAGTCCCAAGAGTG
Source organism: Lactuca serriola (assembly GCF_051521515.1). NCBI lineage: Eukaryota > Viridiplantae > Streptophyta > Magnoliopsida > Asterales > Asteraceae > Lactuca > Lactuca serriola. The sequence continues at coordinate 91,193,490 of NC_136411.1, read as the reverse complement.
TTCCATATAGCTCAAAAGGTGTTGGATTTGTCTCAACTCCCAAAACACAAACTCAGGGGGACCACAAAGTGACAAATATGACAAACAACAATATTTATGAAACCAATGAGCAAGTTAGAAGCTTTTTACTCACCATGGTTTAGGAATGAAGCAACCTTTTTGGATCTAAAATTGAACCCCTCTTCCATGCACTTTACAATCACCTTGTTCTTCAAGATTTAACCATTAAATGAAGAAGATTAGGGCCGGACCTATGGGAGTTCAAGGAGTTCTTAAGAACATGGACCACCACAACATAGGGGCCATTTTTTTCCTTTGTTCATATTAGGCCAATATTAGGTCAATTTAACGTTACTACTCACCTATCACCGGAAGAAGAGACTTACGGACACAAGAGGGAAATCAAAAAGTCGAGGGGGGAAACGCTTCGATTCTTGAACATATGGAGCAAAATTAATGATGCCTACTATTTAAGGGTTTAAAATCATGGCAGAAGCAAGTAAGTAACGATTCTATTTTTTTGTTTAAAATCAGGTTTAGGTTCTAATATTTTTGTTCTTATTTCTTTCTTCTCCAAAATCAGAAGTATTATCACTAATATTAGAGCATTAAACAATAAATTTACTTTGAATTTCTTTCATCTTACTTCTTTCTTCACTAAAATCATAAGCATTTCATTGAATCAGAAGCCACAATATCCTACTAGATCTGACACTCTAAGTTTTCGAAAATCATAAGCAAAACATATCCCAAAAGCTCAAATTCAGCTTGATTTTTGAAAAACCATAAGGTACAAAGAATTTTATATTTTCTTTCTTTCTGATTCATATATGATAAGATAATTCATTATCTTTTTGATGTAGTATTTAATTTATGATGATTTTTATAGGTATTTTTGAAGGTCTTAGAAACAGGTTTTTAATTTTATTATTACAGTTGTAATTTCATATTTTTATAGGTTTTAAATAAAACCAAGTTTTTTTGTGTATTATTTTGACTGATATTTGAACTTATGAATATTACAACTAAAATGAAAAAGTATAACTTCTAGAGGCTGAACCGTATATGGAATTAATGAGTAGTTTCATATGCTTAAGCTTTTTCAGGAGAAACTAAATGGTCAAAATATTGGTGGTGTCAACAACTCCTTTATTGAATGAAGAAGATATAACAAGTATGTAATTGCTTATCCTTGTTGTATCATATGACTTTAAAAAACACCATATGAACTGTTCGATACTTACATCAAGTATGAATAAATATTGGTTAAACAAGTTAAGTGAAAGTAGCATACAACTCTTTGATCTTTAAAATTTTAGGGCGTATTAATTTACTAAATTGTACAGGGCGTTCGAAATCTTTGGACCATCCCTGGAAAAGATAAGCTCACAAAAGATTCCAAGGCTCAAAACAAGCAAGAGGAGGCTAGGGTTTCTCAAGGAATGATATGAGGTGATGGAGGCCGTATATAGGAAGGATCCCAAGAAGTTAGAGCCCTTAAATAGGGGTCAAAACCTTAAGGTTATGATTTTGATATGTAGTGGCTACGCTTAGTGTAGGTCATTAAATTCACATCTAATATTCATTACCTATGATCAACGTAAGGGTTTTCCTACGCTCAACATAGGGCAAAATTCTAAATTTCCAATTCAACTTCAAACAATCATAACTTCTTCATTTCAACTCTATTTTTAGCGATGTTTATATGCACAGAAAGGAGTTGACGAGTCCCACAATTCTATCTAGTTACTTTTGACTAAAAACATATCAAACTAAAATCCTTAATTTATGCAAGAAACTCAAAATATCACATTTCCAATTTTACCCTTTGTCTCAAAACTCAATTTGAGGGCCTTAATCACTCAATCAACGTTATCAATATCTGATAGGGTCTAAACTCTATGACTTTGAAGCCTAAGATCTTTACTCGATCAAATTATGGCTCGATGTCCAGAAATTAGAACATCGTGAAAATTAGGTGTTACAACATAATATCTCTCACCAAGTTGAGATCGTCCAACTTAATATTCCTAAAAATTGTTGTATTTAGAGCTTTCCATAAAAACCATAGGATTGTCCTTAATAAGGAAACACTGAGATTCACCTTTTGAGGTTGGAAGGAAGTTGTTGGCTAGATCTGAAGGAGCATGTTGGATAGCGACAAAGGAGGCATGAAACCTAGAGTGGCCTATTGCAACACTGTAACATCGTAAATTTCAAAACAATTTTTCGCATTTTATAAAAACGTAATTCATTTATTATTCATAAAAACATCATTGTTTAAAACTCAAATTCATAGCATATAACAATCCCAAGATCTCATAGCATAAAAATCCCGTGTGTACTGATCAGGCCGGCGCCTTCCCGCGATCCTCACTAGTACCTGAAACAAATAACACCAAACACTATAAGCACAAAGCTTAGTGAGTTCCCCAAAATACCATATATATATATATATATATATATATATATATATATATATATATATATATATATATAACACATATTAGCCACTCAAGGCTATAACTATTTGGGTCCGTGCACCCAACTCTATGCACCCTCAGGTTCTATCTCTATGAACCTTCCGGTTCTAACTCTGTAGCATGCACAGCATAAATCACATAGAATAATGTAGTGCAACACATAACACATATATAGCATACAACACTGTATCACATAACTCTAATTACCTACTTAAGGTAAAGTATAGTGAGAAGACTCACCTCGCGTATCTCGGTAACTCGTAAATCCCGGTAATCACTAGTGCTCAATCTCCCGAGCTATAATCCTCCTATAACACAAGCATATCTCTAATTAACACTATACCAACTATGGTTGACTAATTCTACCAATTCAACACCGGTCAACCCTGGTCAATGGTCAACGGTCAACCCAACTCGCCGAGTCTAGCGTGGACTCGCCGAGTCCCTACGGGGACCCGATTCCTCTGAATCCCTTCCGACTCACCGAGTCACTCACCCAACTCAGTTACTCAACCCCTGGTTCGAAAACACGGAACAACTCGCTCCAACTCGTCGAGTCTGCCTATGGACTCGACGAGTGCATTCCATGCACAACCCCAAACGACCTTCTGAGGTCAGTTATGTTCCTCTAACTCATAGATCCAGTCTTTCCAAGATTATTTATCACGTAAAGTTTATGTCTTGGCGCTCATATCACACATATTGGCTCATAAATGGTGTTTTATCCTCAAATACAATGATCCCAAACCAAAACCTCCATAGACTCATATAAAGCTTGGACAAAGAGGCACTCTGGACCTCCATGGGTCCAGATCCAGGACCTAACTCGCTAAGGGACCATGGGAGCACTAGATCTAGTCACAAAAAGGGCTCAATAAGCCCTAAATCAACATGAACATCACCACAACAGAAAATGGTTCGAAAATAGTACCTCAAACGTGATGTTCTGGACCTCAGATCTTCAGGAAGTTAACCCTCTTGCTTCCTCTTGGCTATAGCTTCCTTTTCCTTGCTAGACAACACCTCCACGGTCGACAATGGCTCCTTCTCTCACTCCAAACGCTCAAGCTCACTAGGGTTTCGCTCTGGGGGCTGGTGAGCACAAATGACGGCCATAAGGCCCTATAAATAGGTCCCAAACCCAAGAAATTAGGGTTTCATTAAACAGCACGGACTCGCCGAGTCCACCAATGCGACTCGTCGAGTCCGGTCATTAATCCGGGTGAGAAATCGCGTCTCTACTCGGCGAGTCTACGCACCAACTCGCCGAGTTCTTCCACAAAACTTGAAATAAAAAGAATAAACATAATACCTGAAATTATGGATGTTACAAACACCTTAGCTCAAACTGAATGAGAAAAAGGAGAACAACAAAATGATCAATTTCTTCTAGTAAGGAATTACAAAATGGATAAAAGTAGTTTCACACTTTGCACAACTCTATGTGTCAAAGGAGTAGACAGAGGGATACGATTCAATCACACTCACCAAATGTGTAACATCCTAAAAACCATACTAAAAGTTTTTAATTTTCAAAAGACATTTCCATAAAAACCATAAAGTATCTAAACCATTGTTTCAAAACATAATCATAAAAATCAGAGTATCAATAACATCTCTCAAGCAAAAAATGAACAGGATGATGTGTATGATCATGCCTTTGCCTTCCCCCAATCCTATGATGTACCTGAAACATTTAAATCCATAACTATAAGCCAAAGCTTAGCGAGGTCTCCCAAAATACCCCACATAGTAATACACATATAATACATGAACACATGAGCCTACAGCCTGACTGGACCGCTACGGTACACCTGAACCACTCTCCTTAGGCCTACAGTCTAACTAGACTGCCTCGCGAGGCCTATAGTAGACCTGGACCTCATGGGTATCTTGGACTACAACACAAAGCAGGAATGCCTCAACCCAACCATAATATGTTAACACATGCAAACAAATAACAATAACCAGCAAACACAGGTAACCATAACAAATCACTACATCATACCAACATCCTACATACAAAGATACATACTGAAGTACAAAGTCTAGTGAGAAAACTTACCTCGCAGTCTAGAAGACAAATAATACAGCTCACATGAATCCAAGAACTGGTACTATGAGTCACCTATACAACAAACATAGACTAATCCTCAAACTACAGCCCAAAACCCCTCAAGTTAGCCAAAAGTTAACTTGGTCAAAAATTCAATAGTCAAGGTCAACGGTTAAAAGTCCATCACCTAGCCACCACATTGTGGCAAAGTATTTTCTACGTCCTGGTGACCTCACGAAAAAATAGTCGTGAAGACTACCTATCGCCACATCATGGAGGCTAACCCTCAACATCTTGGGAATTGATCTAACTAGCTTAATGTATTAAGCACTTAATCCTTTAAGCTAACCATTCATAATTTCCAGATGACTTTCTTACACCCCATGAGTGATCAAATTAATTGTTTTATAGACATGCATGTCTAATGCATGTCTTTCTCAAGCTAGGTCACAAAAATGGAGAAAATGATATCAAAACCTCAAGCATGTGATCAAAACTCTATATTACTTCAGATTTGGAACAAGGAAATACAATGGGACCTCAAGGATCCATAAAGTTGCCAACCTTATGGGATCCATCCACTCAAACAATCCCAAACTATGAGAAAAGGGCATATAACCCTATATCTAAAAGAATAACACCTAAAGATTGGAACTTGAAGACTTCCAATGGTCTAGAATATGTGCAATGAGGTGATGAAGGAACTTTTTTGCTGGATCTATGCTCAAGGAACACCTTCTATTCCTATAAGACACCAAAAATCACCACTTAAGCTTCAAGAACACAAAAATGGAGCCTAAGGTTTTCTTGGGATGAAACGGAGGTGATGGAGGTCGAGGGTGTGCAAACCCTAACCATCACATCCCTTAAATAGGGCACTGATCTCCAAAATTTGAGTTTTTAATAAAGTAGGCCGCCAGGTCGTGGCGCCCTAAAGGAAGGAGCGATTCCAATAGGTGTCGCGACGTCGTAGTGCTATCATCACCACATCGTGGCCACCAAAAAATATTATAATTTAAGTCTCAAATTTCAAAACCACAAAAAAATTATACCTAAAACTTGGTGTTACGAAATAAAACATTTAACATTAATCATTGTCCAATCATTCCATTTAACTTACCAAAAACACACCATTTGGATTCATTATCCAAACCTAAGTATGCTCTAAACTAAAGAATGTATTAAGACCATCAAGGAGAGTTATCAGTCTAGCAAATTTGACCTCTTCTACCCCTTTTTCCAATTCAATCCAAGTAACAACCAAATTATCCAAGATATGACGTTTATACGAGAGGAGGCCGATGACATACAATATTTGCAACGTAATCAAACTTACTTGATTAGCCATTGATGGTATAGATAACTAGGCTTTTGTCAAACATGGGTTCGTCAATGCTTTCGAAAAGATCTGTAATGTATTTATCTTTATACACTAGTCATGAACCAAGAAGTCTCACATGGAGATGGTCTAAAGTTTTGTATCAAGTTGCATAGACTTTGCTTCTTTGTTGACTTGGAGAGATTTTCAAGACTATGCCACACTTATTGAGACGTTGCATCTTTCTTAAGGATAGTCGGGCGAAGATATTGGGGTATTAAACCGTATAGCCAAAGCTTCTATATATTGTCAATTTTTCGCCATTCGGTATCCATGATTTCACATTTGGTGATGTCATAAGCCTTGGCGTGAGGTGGTGGTGGGTTAACGGACATTATTGTTTAGGTCGTGAAAATGAGAAGAAATATGTAGGACCATAGAGGAAGAAAAGAAAGTATGAGAGATTGGGAATTAGACTCTAATACCATGATAATCAGTATTTTCTCTTAATTGGAATTTGCACTATAATTTGGAAAAAAAAATGTTGTGTTTAATTTTATATATTATATATTTATTAAATAACAAAGATAATGTAGATTCGTTGTTCATTTGCTTTTACTAATGTCAATCGACTAAGTCGAAATCAATATACAAGTTTTACTGAATATAATATAAATTGTGAAATAAGCATCTTTCTAAAAGTAACAAATTTGCTTAATAAAAAAAAACCTCATATTTACATTTTCTTCCCAAATTTTTTTATTAAACAGCTTTATCCTTCGTAATGCTAAACTATTGGTATTTTTAAGTTACGATTTTGATCATTTACTTTATTTTAAAGTTATATTTTTGGTCTCTTTCATAAGTAATTTTGTAGTTTTCATTTTTATTAATATTACTTTTTATTTTAATGTTGTAAACTTTTACAGTATTTACTGTAGTATTAACTTATAAAATTAATACGTTCAAGATCCACTTTTAAAATGTATTTTTGTCTGCCTCTTCCATATATAATTATTTGGCTCGAAATCTTGTTTATATTTTTATGGTACACTTTATAAAAATGTTCTCTATCTTCTCTGTCGTAACACGCTCTGTAACGAAATACTAATTTTCATAATTTTATAAAATAAAAATCAAAGAAAAAAAGATAAGAAGTTGGGCCAACCCATACCAAAACCTCAACTTACAAAGTTAGAAGCACATGATGTGTTCGGGTGGGAAGAAGTGACATGACCCTACCAAAAAGGCCAAGACATCCTTTTGTTGGACACTCACCCCACAGAATAAAGGAAAGAAGCTTTTACTCAAACTTGTCAAAAGAAATTAGGTGCTTTGCATTTAGTTTGTAATTGTATGGTATTCATTGTTTTCATATTATCTTAGTATGATTTGAATACTGATAGATTTCAAATCATCATATCAGTTTGATTTGGTTTAGTCCGTTTAGAAAAAAATTAAATTCAACTTATTTGGGCCGATTTGTTGGTAGAAGTGAAAAACCGAAGCAAAAAAGTAATGAATAAACATCATCATCATCATCATCATCATCATCAAGTAATGTTGAAATTTATTTATCATAGAATGCAAGTAATGTTAAAATTTATTTATTTATTAGGAATACAACACATACAACAGATTTTGATAATTAAAATCGATATAAATCGACAAATAAATGACTTAAAATTAAGCTTTTGGAAACAAAAAGTAATGGCTAATATAACATGAAAAGTTTGTGTATAATGAAAAAAAACTAAATGTTAAGTTGTAACACATAAAATGGACCAAACTCTTAACTTAATATGAAATTATCAAAAACTTCTGTTTTTGAGTTTACGCAAACTCTTAACTTAATATGTGTCGATTGTAGTTCGATATATAATATATTATATGGATTTGGTTAATAAATCACTAATATTATTGTTATTGTTAAATAATATTTTACTTAATTATTGATATTTGTTATTAATGATCAACAAACTTATATATTATTTTTTGATAAAGAACCATAGGAGGTGGCGTTGAAGGATGAACAAAGTGGACAGTTGCAGTTCAATTTTTTTTTGGGCCCAATTTTTTTATTATATCATATATGTATATATATTTATTTAAAAATAAAAAGTTTATAATAACGATAACAATTCTTTTTTTTTTCTGACTCTTCCAGAGCATTTGAGAATATTTAAAAACAAAAATGCAAAAATGGTCCCTGTGGTTAGTCATTTTTTGTGAATATGGTCCAAACCTTTTAAAAATTGGATTTCTGGTCCTTATTGAAAGGTTTGTTTGTGGAACAAGTCTCTGGGGTTAACAGCCGTTTGTTTGTGGCTGTTAAACCCCTCACGTGCATTGCACACGAGGGCATAAATGTCTTTTTACTTGAGGGACCATTTTTACAATTCCTGAAATAATATATAAAGACTTCCCCAACGTTCAAGTTCTTCCTCAAACGTTGTTCTGCAACTTTCAAGTTGTTCTTCCTTCTCTCTTCCTTCTCTCATCTCTCTTTGTTAACGGTCGGGGTGTCAGTTAATCACACGATGGTTCTCTGTTTTTGTGGTAAGTTTGTTGTTGTTAAATGCTCATGGACACCGAAGAACCCAGGCAGACGTTTCTATGCTTGCCCTCAAAAGGTAAAGAAATTCGTTTGCACCCATTTTGATTTGTAATCAAATAACATTTGTTATTTTCCCTTTTTTGAAGGATTCTGCTTGTCGTTTCATCGGATGGGTTGATCCCCCCATGTGTGAAAGGTGTAAAGTCATTATTCCTGGACTATTGAGAAATATGAACTGAATGCAAGCTTGGTGCACAGCTCTAAAGATCATGTTGTTGGCTAGTTGGGTGTTTTTTGTGATTTTTTTCATAAGGTCTGTTTAGGTTTAGGTAATAGGTCAATGGGGTGGGTTTTTTTTGTTGAAGATCGATAAAAGTGTGGTTTTTTGGTGGATTAATGGTTTTTGGTACTTTGACCTAGGTTCTTTGTAGTTGTTTGTAAGGTCAAAGTAACTTGTTTATGTAGTAAATGACTTCCTGATATAAATATGAATTTTATGGAATTGCTTATGTTGTTTGTAAGGTTCTTTGTAGTTTTTGTAAGGTGAAAGAAAGGTTAATGTGAATAATTGATTGTAATGGTTATAATAAACAACAATAACCAAAAACCATAATAACCAAGGCTGCAATTACATAATAGACTACAAGCATATAGTGCAATTACATTATCCCAAAATATGCAACCATATATATATATATATATATATATATATATATATATATATATATGCTCTAATACTTATCATACTAATGAAAACCAAAATAACCATAAGTCATAAGTTTTTTAACATCAAAACACTTCCAAAAGTAGCAAATAACATCTGCCAAAACAAACACAACCTTGATCTTCAACTTCCACCTCCTTGACCTTTGCATGTCCTTGAGTTGTGACCTTTGTTTTTGCATTTTGCACATGTTACACTGACATATTTCCTTGTTAATTTTTGAACTCCATCAGGACCCACTTTACAGCCTTCATCCTGACTTACACCATGAGTACCACTCTGACTTTGACTCCCTCTTTGACTCTGACTCAATTTTTCATCCTCACTTTTCTTCCTCTTCTTTGTAGGCCTACCTGGTTGCTTATGATGTATTGGAGGGATAAGTGTGGTGGGACACAAACTTTTAGGCCACATTATTCTTCCTTTTATGGGCTCTACCTTATAGGAATATGCACTCTTCCATGTATCCAACCAGTATACCTTATTGACCCACCTGTAAATGTCACCAACATCCTCTGAGTTCTTGGTCATTTCATAAAGGGTTGCAATGGCATGTTTACATGGGATGCCTATTAGCTCCCACTTCCTGCAAGTACATGTGTTGTTCCTAACATCTACAACATGTTGATCTTGCCATGCCCCAGTGACTTGGTATTTCTCACCCCCATTCCACCTAGCAATGTAATGTGATGCATGAGACTTGTTTACATCCAATATGGTTGTTGCAGTGGGTGTTAAAGGCCCTTTTTCCTTGTCCATCACCTTCATAACATTACAAATTCTCTTCATCAGGTATTGTCTAATATACTCCAAACAACCTATGATAGGCTTATCTCTTCCCTCTATTATCTTGTTGTTAAATACCTCACAAAGGTTGTTTAACAGTATATCAGAGAGTGCTCTACCTGTTAAAAAAATTAACATATTGTTTTAAGTACAAGTGCACATTTAACATATAGTAATTTATGGTAATTTATGTACCTGTAAAATGGCTTCTTGCCCAGTGTTTTGGAGGAATCTTTCTAAGCCATTCACATGCCTCCTTGTCATAGTTGCTAAATTCTTTCATGCAATGTTCAAATGCAGGTACAGTGGTTGCAGTTGCACATCTCCATAAATGATCCTTGTACTCTTTCAATTTCCATTTCACTCTCATGTTCTGATGTATGTGCCTGAGACAATACCTATGCTCAGCACATGGGAATAGTTGGGCTATTGCTGGTATTAAACCCTAAAACAATAACAAAAATTAAGTATTTAGTTTATATAATAATAAGTAATTAATAATACAAGTAAGAAAGAGATACCTTTTGTCGATCTGTGATAAAAGTAAAGTTAGAGTTTGAACCAAGATCCAAGTCTTCTCCTAAACACTGCAAGAACCATACCCAACTACTTTTGTTCTCTGTCTCAATAATGGCATAAGCAAGGGGGTAAATACCATTGTTAGAGTCCAACCCAACTGCTGTTAGAACCTGCCCAGGAAATGGTCCTTTCATATGCGCACCATCGAAACCCAAAAGATCCCTGAGGCCAGCCTTAAAACCTTTTTTCAGGGGACCTAAGCAAATGTAGATTCTTTTAAACCTCCTCGTTGGGTTTGATGGGTTTTGTTCACTGTAAACATCAATCTTGACAGTTATTTCAACATTGGTTGCTTGCAATTCAAGGACATAGTCCCTCAAGATCTCATATTGTTTCGTATAGTCACCCTCCACGATCTTAGTTGCAATAGCCTTGGCCCTGAATACTTTGTCAATAGAAACACCAACCTCGAAGTCCTTTTGAAGTTGTTCCTGCAATGCTCGAAGAGGAATCCCTGGATTCGTGTCGATTTGGTCCATGATTCGCTTGGATATAAAAGTAGTAGTGCAAGCTCTAATCTTCTTACTTTGAAGGCAAGTATGGTTGTCATTTAATGTCCTTACAAACCAGGGAGATTCTGTGTTTGACCTAGAAGCATGAAGGAACCAACTACAGTTTACTTTTTCTGAATTTACCTCTTTGCCCTTGCTTTTATTTTTGGTATTAAGGCCCACCACCCCACTTGCATTGATGACAGGGACTACACCTCTACACAATGCCCGAAGTCTAAGCTTGTCATTCTTTTTATAATATAAATTCCTCCTAGTTTCTAGTGCGTGCATGTCAATTTTTTCTTTCAATTCTTTCTTTGATTTAAACTTTTGCCCAACATAAAAACTGGCCTTATGGACATTGCCAAGACTGCATCTTTTCTCCTTAGCCAGATTTTTAAGAACACATCTTCTTTTCCTTTCATCTTCTGACCCTTCATCTAAAGAATCCCATCTATCATTGTCAATGACTTCTATGTCCTCATGTTCATCATTTGTCCCAACCCCGGTATGAAACCCATCCATTTGAACACAACCATAATCCTTATCAAGATTGAGGTTAAAGTCAGTCATATCCACCTCCAAGATACAAAAAACATTAAGTAAGAAATTATCAGATGTTTGTATTTTTGGCTCTGTTCTTCAGATCATCAAGAAACCTAACAAAATTTCATAAACAGAGGATAAGTGAAACTAACCATATTCATTTGTGATGTCATACGTCTCGCCTTTTGGCCTAATCGCCCACATTACGAACACCATTTATAGTTGAAAATCAAAAACAAGTAAACACCTTGGACCAAATCTTGATTAGGGTTTTTGCGTTCAAAACGAATGACGAAGAAGATGGAAGTGAAAGAGATAACTAAATATTTTGTGATTTTGTGTGTAATATGGCGCTAAGATGGTAACAAGCGGGTTTATTTCAGGAATCGTAAAAATGGTCCCTCAAGTAAAAAGACATTTATGCCCTCGTGTGCAATGCACGTGAGGGGTTTAACAGCCACAAACAAACGGCTGTTAACCCCAGGGACTTGTTCCACAAACAAACCTTTCAATAAGGACCAGAAATCCAATTTTTAAAAGGTTTGGACCATATCCACAAAAAATGACTAACCACAGGGACCATTTTTGCATTTTGGTCATATTTAAATCTTCAGGACCAATCCTGTAAATAACGAAATTATAAATGTTCAATGACTAAAAACATTATTACCCTGTTCACATTAGAGTTAGTTCGAACCATTATCATCCTATTCATAAAACCATACATTATTTTAATAAAACTGTTATAAAAAAACCCAAAAAAATGAATTATATTATAAATTATATTACTTTCGGTTTCAAAAGTTATGAAGGAGCACAGTAAACAAAAGATATAATGGAAAAAGCATGGAAGCTTTTATTTTGCAAATAAAAATCCTGGTGACCATACAACTTTATTGATAAATGATGTGTTATCCATTCGTAATCTTATGGATTAAAAAGGTTGAAGAATAATTACACCATAATATGTACATATCATAATAAATTATTTTTTATATATGTATCGTGTACAAAGTGACAATCTTTTAATGTCATTCCTTTTCCATAATGTGACAAGTAAAGCATCATATGGTTGTTGAAAAAGAGAGGCATTTTCATGTTTGGAAAGTGAATAGTAAAATAGAAGTGATATAAAGAAAATAATTGAAGAGAGATGGGCACATTGCATAAGCCTTTAAATTCAAGTATTCATTTGGGGCACTTTTTGGTACTTTAAATAGAGACAAGTGTTGAGAGATTTCTCACTCAAAGGGGCCAATCAAGAAACATTTATGTAACAACAGTTAACACATACATGATAGCTAATCATACATCATCCATCATATAAACTCCAATATAGTTATTTGATATTATAAGGATATATCCGATCATTTTAACAGTCAATATATAGAAGATAAATCTTTTCTTGTCAAACATTTATATATAAATAAAAGTTATAACTTCTAGTAAAAAGCTACTGACATATAACGAAACTTCACATCGTAGATTTTCTTATAAATCCCTATTAATAGTACATATCAAATATATATATAAGTTTGAGACTTTGAGTTATCTCAAGTTTAATGTAGGTCATAGTTAGTAAAAATATTTATTGATGTTGGTTAAAGTTGGGCTTTCATAAAAATATTGGGCCACCAATGAACAGTCCGTCATCAATGGTAGGCCTATTGGCAGTTAACTGAAGTCTGATGTTAATTGATATGTCGTCGTCGACTGAATTTAATAATACAATCGGCTCAAAGTTTATATAACAAAAATAAAGTTGGGCCATCAATGAATACTCCATGTTATTCATGACTCATGATCATGGAAAATACTTTACATCAAGGGTATGTTTGTCTTTTAACCGATTCACTTTTTAATTTATATTTAACAAATCATTTTGGGTTTTCTGTTAAGAATTTTGAGTTTGTAACTTCAAAAATAAATCAAATTTGGGAGTAAGAGTTTAAAGTTTTATTTAAAAAAAAAAAAAAAAAAAAAAAAAAAAAAAAAAAAAAAAACTTATAATCCAAAAGCTATTTTATGAGCTTTTGTGATAAATCTTGATTGCAAACAAATTCCTAACAAGTCAACATGGCTAAGCCATCATAATTCAAGAATCAAAAACCCTTGAATACTTCATGTTCATATTTCTTCTTGAGAAAAAAAAAAGATGAGTGCAAAACGCAATTGCTTACTCCTCTCACTACTACCAATAAGAAGATAAATCACAAACAAAAAAATGATAGACCAAATTTGTGCATATACAATTCCAAAAAAAATAAATAGTATATCATAAGAAAAGAAGTGGAAAACATATATTACATTGAAGTAAAGATTTGGTTTTTAACAAAAAACCAACAATAATCAATTACATCTTCATAAATATCACTACACTGACTAGTGTCTATGCTTTCTTTCCTAAATGTACAAGCACATAACCCCATAATCTTCAATGGAACAATTGAAGAACCCTAAATTGCTTTTACAAACAACATCATCTTCTCTATCTTTCCTCTCTATTTACAAAAAAGTAGATACTTTCTACAAATTCCTCCTTGAAAACACTTCATCTTCAGCATCAGAAGTAAATAAGGCAACCGAAATGGAAGCCAGTTTTTTTCTATCCAATCGAGAACGAGCTACTCTCAATTGTCTTGGAGCTCCAATTTCATCAAACTCAAGTGATGATGGTTCTATGGTGGATCGAAAAGCAGGGACCTTTTTTGGTGTATTATATTCAAAATGCAGTTTCTTTGCTATAATAGCCTGTAAACATTAATCAATATAGAAATTAGAAGCAATATCCTAAGAATGTGCCTTATACTTATTGTATTTATCCTATTTATGAAACGCAATAATCAAATTGATCATTTCTGAAATGGGAATCGAACTTACAGCTTCTCTAATCGGTTTAGATACATGAAACAGCCTCTTCAGATCATCATGGTCTACACCACATAAGACCCTAATCTGCAAAAACACACACAAACACCATCAGTCCCTGAAAATTTGGGATCAATTCGAACTAAAAAAGCAGTCTTCAATCACGGGAACTTACGAGAATATCTTGAGGGAGAGCTTCCAGCAACGATCTACTGGCACTAAAACTGTTTCCCATTGATCGTTTCTTCGTGGGCGAAATCGTATCGATAGAATCGATATCCATTTCGTTCAAAATCAGAATCCTCTTCCTACCAAATGAACTCGTGCGTTTTACTAACCCTAAGCTGTAACTCCTACCCAATGCCATTTTAGTCCTGATAATTCCATCAGAAAAGATCAGAACTGCGAACAGAATGAAGAAGAAGAAACCCTAAATCAAATGGAAACATGGGATTATATGAACGAACCTTGTTTTGAAATGGGGGATATGAACCCTAATTTCTTGTTGTCGTAAATTGGGATTGCTGTAACGGATGTTCTTCAGAGGGAAACAACACCAAATCTGCAAATGTTGTGGAGAGGTTTAAGGGTTTTTTGTTATGAAGATAATATAATCGAATTTGCTTTTTCTTTCTTTTGAAGTGCGTGGAAATGACGAACTATTCTGTATTTTCACGTTTATGTGTTTTATATTCGAGTACGGGAAAAGTAGCCGTTGGAAATAGAGGACACGTGTGAGCGTGTCATTTGCTGGAGGAAGCTTCGAGGTTGTGGTTTTGCTGACGTGGTGGGTTTGGTCGGTTTTGAG
This sequence comes from Lactuca serriola, assembly GCF_051521515.1. Classification (NCBI taxonomy): domain Eukaryota; kingdom Viridiplantae; phylum Streptophyta; class Magnoliopsida; order Asterales; family Asteraceae; genus Lactuca; species Lactuca serriola. The sequence continues at coordinate 91,178,274 of NC_136411.1, read as the reverse complement.
TCGGCCGCCTGTAATTTTTCTTCTTCAACACGGTTACAGGAATCCTATGTGATTGGCCGAATAGGGATGCGACACGTGTCGTGTATTGAGGTTCAGATGTTGACACGTGTAGTAGAGTGGATGGACGGTGAAGATTTAGTGAAGGTGGAAATGTGGAGTCAATCGTGGTAAGTTTGTTCTATTTTTTCGGCTGTTTATGACTTTCACAGTTGACGCATGTCAAACGCGGTTACCCACAGCCGGCAAACAGAATTACATTATCATGTCCAGTTGTCCACAAATAAATGGTTTTAAAATATAAATTTAATCAAAAATATAGTTTTAATTAATTTATTTAGACAAAATAATTTTAATATTAACAATCAGCTGTGATGAAACGATGGATTCGTGGTTAAGGAAAATAGAGTTGGTTGGATTTAAATTATTGTTAAGGAAAATAGAGTTGGTTGGATTTAAATTATTGTTAATAATCGATATCTTTTTCTTTGATAATAACTGTGCGATTATCCTTTAGAAATATTACAATGTTTATTATTGGCTCTAGGTTTCGAACTTTCATTCATTATGAGTTAAATAGCTTTGTTGTTGTATTTTATTGAGCCTATTATAAATCTAGCCTTTTTTTCTTTAATTATTTTGTAAACAATAACAAAAAATTAGCAACTAGTCAAAAATAATCAGTAAAACCGCAGATGAGTCTAAGGTCCCGTTTGATAGTTTCTGTCTGGGAAAGTGTTGTCTGAGAAAATTTTCTGACTGGGAAAGAAACCATACTTTTTGTAATTGACTGTGCTGAATGATGAAAAAAAGTAATACGTTGTAATTCAATAAAAAAATAAATTTAAAAAAATTAATAATCCAATAAAAAAAAGAAAGAGGCGGGGTTTGGTGTATAATTGTCTTTCCAGCTCATTCAGCCAGAAATATATGATTTTTGGGCTTTCTGGGAAAGACATATCTTACTGGGAAAGACCCCTTCTTTGGTGCAAATCAAACAGTATTTTCGGTCCATTCAGCCAGAAATATTTGTTTCGACCTGGAAAGATACGTATCAAACGAGGCCTAACTCGCTTTCAGTTTCATCGTACTCTACAGAAAAAAAATCACTTTTCCCCATGAAATCACAGATGGCTTATGTCATCTTAGGTTTCATCTCGTCTCATCTTCGGTTTCGTTTGTTCTTTGTTCCTTGGATGCCAAAGAATGAAACCACAGGTGGGCATATCTCATATGCGGTTTCTTCACCTCGAATTCAGTTTTATATTAATTATTTTTGTTGTTACCCAAGGGAATTTAATTGATTTTTTATGGAGAAAAATAAAGAGTTTATGTTATCATTACATCTGGTACCGAAAACGGGTTTTGGTTGCATCAATTGGAAGTCTCCCATATATGTTGTATCTTTTTTCCTTCCCACGACACCCGATCCAAATGTGACTACCCCCTCTATTATTTTGGAGTTATGTATTCTAAAGAGTCAATCTAAAAGTGTTTATCTTAGTAATTAGAGTTTTGGCCCAAGTCCTTTAGGGTTTAGGTTAGGCCACTTATACATCCTTATTTATATGAGCTTTAACTGTCACTACTAATTAAACAATTTATTATTTTATATGCTATTAGAGCTCTAAGGTAAAATCCTATGGTTGACTACAACTCGTAACCGCCGCACTCCACCTCCGAAGACCTTTTCTAATAGTTGTCAGAGGTGTTTCTCTGTCAAATTTTCCCCCCTTCTTCAATCTTATTATCCTCTTTCTCCTCCTAAAGAAAACTTATCTCCTATAAACAGTCATCGTAGCCTATGTTGCCTTCTCTGGCGTCTTTTAGCGCCGACTTCACTAGACATCAGTTCTTCCTTGTCATCGTTGCATCTAGTTCTAATCGATGAAGTCCTCGTCACCTCAAGATCTAGTCACCGCTTGCCACCACCATTTTCTCTGCTGCTTGCAAATCCAGTTGTTGTTGTCACTACCGTCGATGCATCCAATTCTTCATCTTTGTCGGCCTCCATCTTCTACATTTTATCTTCATTTATGTCTTGTGTTTTATGTTTTTGGTTTTCCATATTAATCGTCTCTTCTTGCTCAAACTGTCCGAGGGGGATGTTGGTGATTAGGGTTTAGGTTAGGTCACTTATGTAACCCTATTTATATGAGATTTAACCCTCATTATTAATCAAACAATCTATTATCTTATAGTTTATTCATCAACGACCCTCAAATAATCGAAAAAAATATAACTTTGACAAATTTTCCACCTTATGATGATATCAATGATTTGATCTAACCATTAAAATAATTGATATTTATAAAGATCTTTGAACTTGTATAGGCAATATATTTCATTTCGTTATATCGAGGACAAATTAAGGCATCACTTACATATACAACAACAACAAAATCCAAAATGAAACCAAGAACAAAACCGAAGATGGCATTGCCATATGCAGCAGTACAACTCTTTAATGCAAAGTATGTGCATTGCAGACTTGTACCATCGCATATGACAATGCCACATATGGTATCGTTTGTGGTTTCATCTTAGATTTCCGAATTTCGATGAAAAAAAAACCAACCAACATTCAAATAACTTCTACGTAAGATTCTACAAATAACTAGCAACTAAAACATTATTGAGTTATTCAGCCATTAGAGAAGATTCCAAACAATTGAGTGCAAAAAATGACCTACAAAAATTTTAGGGTTTAAATATAATTGGCTAATAGACTGGGAAAACAAAGACGAAACATGAAACTATAACCCATTTAACGAAACCGAAGGCGATTTATTACCAAACCCAAGACGAGGTGACAAAACCGCAGATGACATGGCCTCATCTGCGGTTTCGGTGGCTATTTTGTGAAAAGTCTGAAATTTTGGCTATTTTTTGTAAAGTCATTAGGCAAAATAGCTAGGGTTATAAATTGCTCTATTTTATTTTACTTTTATGTTTATATACATTTTATTTTATAATTTTATTTAACCATTAAGAATATTAGCTAAAAGCATACTTTATCGGTAATGATTATAATCAAATACTAAAAATAAATCAAAGACAAAATTATGAAATGGTCCTAATGTTTTATCAAAAGTCACAAATTTAATTTGTGCTAACCTTTTTGATGAATGTGGTCTATATGGTTTCTAAAACTTGCATGAATGTTCCTTAGCTACATAAAACAACTTATTTACCCTTTATCATTTTATTTTGCAATTTTTTTAATTTATTTCATTTCAATTATAGAAAGAAAAATTAATAAAAAAATAATATAACCCTCCTACCCTACCCACTTTTATACTACTACACACACCACCACCATCCACCATTTGGCCGCCAAATCTTCCTTTGGCTTCCCTTTTGTTCTAGATAAGTCGCAACTATTCCTTGAGAAATCCTATGTATTTGGTGTTGTTTGAGTTTACTTGCAAGTCTATCACATACTCATCTAGATGACCTGCCGCCATATTGTGCGCAAATTGATCCCCCCCCCCCCCAATCAACTAAATCTTGCCTCGTTTCCCTCTAATCAAATCTCTAGCAATGTTGATTCAATGGTAAAACAAGGTGTTGTGTCAGATTTAAGCACTAACCCTTCTGAACCAGTCTCAATTTTGGATCTCATGGTTGATGTATCGACTCTAATGAGGTATTAGATAAGGAACATTTGGTTAAACCTCTCTTTGGTACTTCGTATTTTTCCCCATTTCCTCTTCATTATAATCAGAGTATAGCCAAGGAATTAGATATTTTTTGCTCCAATTATTAACAATGAGCATAGGGTTGGATTTTACAAGCATTTTAATTCTTTGGATGATATTGCTAAGATAAGTATGGCAAAGACGTTCCATAAAATTAGAAGTAAGAATGGAATTAAAATGAGGGCTGCCAAAGATTGAATCCATTATAAGGTTTAAACTTATTATGTGAAGAATGTAAGAAAACTTGATTTATCTCATGGCTTTAAAGTTGTTGTTGTTTCTATTGTTAGGATTTACGGTATGGGGGCTTAGAAGACACATAGAAGCTGAGGTGGAAAGGCACCCTATGCGTGAATACCGCCCAGGTGTCTGTAGGTGCCTTTGAAACAAGATGATTTTCCCATCAAGATCTTTTATTTATCATCATAATATATACAATACATTTGGGCTCCAATGGGTTGTAAGTACAATAATATAGTACACATAAAAGGGCTATACAATACATAAAATACATATACACTAATACGCCCCTGCAGTTTGAGCGGGAGGTCTAGAGTGAACGCTCAAACTAGATCGAAAACTGGTGAAGAGGGATGTAGGCAAACCCTTGGTGAAGATGTCAGCATACTGAAAAGAATATGGGGCATGAAGCACACAGATTTGACATGTGGCAACCTTATCATGCACGAAGTGAATATCCATCTCAATGTGTTTCGTGCGTTGATGCTGAACTGGATTAGACAATAAGTATACAACACTGACGTGTCACGGTAGACAATGGCTGCTTTGGATAGAGAAGAATGGAGTTCTTGAAGGAGGTTGCGTAGCCAGCATGTCTCGGCTACCGCATTGGCAACACCCCTATATTCCACCTCCACACTAAAATGGGAGACGGTTAGCTGACGTTTTGAGGACCAAGAAAAGATGTTGTCGCCAAGGATCAAGCAGTAACCACTAGTGGAGCGTCTAGTGATGGGACACCCCCCCCCCCAATCAGCATCAGAGTATGCAAGGCCCGTTGTAGATGAGGGATGTAGTTGGAGCCCATAGTCAACAATACAACGAACATAGCGAAGAATGCAATTTAAAGCGTTAAAATATGGTTCTCTCGGACCGTGCATTAATAAACATATTTGTTGCACAACATAGGATAAGTCTGGATGGGTAAATATGAGGTACTGAAGTCCACCCGCCATACTGCGATAAAGCGTATGGGTCAAAAACTGGAGACCCCGTGTGGTCCATTTACAACTGTGTCAGTTGGAGTTTTGCATGGGTTGCAGTTTGACTTATTCACCATGTCAAGAAGCTCTAGCGCATATTGTCTTTGAGAAAGAAAGAGACCTTTGTCATCTCGAGTAGCAACAATACCCATAAAATATGATAAATCACCCATATCCTTCATGGAAAATTCAGATGTCATAAGGGATATGATACAATGTGGATGATGCTGTGAGAATAATTTCATCTACTTTGCAGCCCTTTGATCCACCTCTTATTTTGCAGAGGATTGTTGATGTGATCTGCAAACCTTCCCACGCTTTGATATGGTTGGATCTACTATGCAAGTAGCATACTCGGATCAAGCATCATCTCTTTGGTTCAAAGCGAGTCCGGGAATATCTGAAGGTTGGGCGGACGGTCTCTCAAGCGATTCTTCCAATATTTTGCATCTTGTGGTGAAGGGAAGCCCAATTATTAGTAGCAAAAAGAGAAAGTTGAAGGGCTTCGCTCTCAGGTTGATGGATCAAGAAATGAATGAAAGGTTGGAAGATCCTGTCCAGGGGGAGATCGAAGTCTCAATGGGATGCATTTGCAGAGAGAAAGAGAGTCTCGTATCCAATGTTCATCCTTCCCCTATCTTTGTTTGCCACCACCCGACTTAATGGTAAGAAAGCCCGCCTCCTAAGAATGAAGGAATGGATTAATCACCTTTGGGGCTGGTGGATGGATCGCCTTTCCTTAACATAGATGGTGGATGGGCTTCACTTAACAAACAAGAGAATGGGCCATACGGGTGCCTACATTGTTAGTCTATTTGATTTACGGGAATAGATATTTATTGAATAGAAAGAATGAAATCCTATTTTTGCTAACTATCTTAGTTTGGTTTTCTTTTGTATGTTTGCATGTATGGGAACCCTAGTAAAAAATGTTTACTACTTATGCTTTTAGAAAAAGAAAGACTTCTTCGTGCTGAAAATTGAGTTTTTTCCTTTTTTCTTTCTATAGTGGAGATAGTCACACGTAATGACAGACATATTATGAATTTGTGGTAAGAACGGGTTTCGTTCTAGTGCCCGATAAGAATATTCCAAAGCTTTTGTATGTTTGATTGCAGCTAGCGCGCTTGACTAAGAAGATAGAAAGGGATTTTCTTGCTTCGTTAGTAAAGTCAAGTTTTTGGCCTTATCTTGCAGGTGACGACGACGTCGAGTTGACGGCAGAGAAAGACTGGGCATTCAGGCGAGCCGCCCGGTGGTGTGGTACGTAGTGGGTTTAGTACGCCCCTCTTTCTATTATTGCTTTGAAAAAAAAGCAACAATTTAGTTGACATTTTGTGCCTTAATAAGAATAACATTTTGTACCCCCGTATCATTGTTTTGAAATCAATGACTTCGTTTTTATCAACCATCCTAATTGTAGACATTCTCTATTAACCCTTTAAATAGCAAAGGGTGATGCTTAATAAATTATATGTGTCTTTTGTTATATTGTTATTAAAAATAAATAAATAAAGAGTATTAAATAATTAAGAAGTTTTACATTTATTTGTGGAACTTAGTGAGTATAAGTTTCAAATTAATGTTAATATAATGAATATAAATTACTAGTTGTGAGACTCATGTATTACATGGTTTAACTTAAAAAACAAAAAGTTAAATATAAAATTCTAAATATTTAAGAAACTTTGAATTTATAAGAAAATAAGAAAATAATGAATTATTATAATAAAAATGTTTTTTATCTTTTAAATTTAAGCAACTAATTTAAATAAACAAATAAATAAAACTAATAAGCTTTAATTTTGAGAATTTTAGAATTAAAAGGTAAGTTTTTTAATTACATTGATACTGTAACATCCCATTTTTCAAGTAGCTTCAAATTCATCTCTCGGATTCTAATTAGGTCATTTTGGCCCTTGATTTAAAAGGAAATGGCAAAAGGAGGCCCTAGTGGCAAAATGGTAAGTTTGGAAACTCAAGTAGTATGTCGGGCGTACATGTGGTACGCTGGGTGTACGTGTGCCAGGATGGAACCCTAACTTTTAGGGTTTGTGGAGTATTTAAGCACCTTATTATCCATACCCTCCCATCCCTTTCAGCCTCCATACCTCCCTCAGCCGTCTTGAGAGAACCCTAGCCTCCTAGTGACCATTCTTGAGCTAATAAGTGTGTTTTAGGTGCCTTCAGGAAGGAGCTTGTGCATCAAGGAGCCAAGGATGGAAGATTGGCTTGTGGATATTGGTTCATCATCTGTTTTGGGAGCTCCAGAAGGTAAAAAGCTTGGAACGTTATTCTAGTATGAGATAGATCTAGTCATTTTAGCTTTATGGAAGCAGTATTGTCCCAAAAGTCCCAAAATGGTGCATGTTATGTTTTGGACAAAATGAGTTGTCCTTTCAGACCTTAGAAGAGGTCCTAAGTGAAAAAAATGGTGTCCCGATAGCTAGATTTGTCTCATGCATGAAGTGGCAAGGTCTTAATGGTTTAAGACCATGTGTTAATAACTTTATGGACATTCAAAGTGATAAAGTTCGAGACTTTATAGTCTTATGGCACATTTGGTCGATGGATATGGAGTTTGGGCTTAAGTGCTTAAGCCATTAAGCACTTTTTAGGGTTTCGGTGAAACCTCATGTAAATCCAGTATGCTCAGCGTACTGGGTCAGCCACCTCGATGGTGGTCAACATCTGGACGAGTACGCCCCCGTACCAGAGGAGTACGCCCTGCGTACTTCCTCTGTTGGGCTTTTGTCTTTTGGGTTTAGGGTTTGGAGTGTTTTTTTGTACTATCTGGGCTTGGGCCTTGCTGGACTCTCTTAATAATTGGACTTGGGCCAAGTTTTGATATTGGACCTTGGATTTAGGCCCAATTAGGGAGTTGGGCCCAATTTGGTAAATTGGGCCAATAATGGGCTTTGCAAATGAACTTTCAAGTTAAGGACTTGGTATTGGGATTTGGCCCAATAAAAAGAATGGACTTAATGAGTTGTGTGGACCCTTAGTCAAGATTGTTATGTTGTGAATGACCTGGTTTTATTATCTGGATAGTTCGGGATCCTTGGTGAGGCGGCGATTTGGGAGTTCGACTCTTTGGTTCGGATCTAACATTGCGAGGTGAGTTATCCTCACTATACTTAAGGGTCTAAGGCACCAAGGCTGACCCTTTTCGGATTGTTATCCTGATATGTTATATGTTGTTATAATCTGTTAGATCGGTATCCTGGTAGATAGGATGATATATGTTGTTATGATCTGTTGGATCAGTATCCTGGTAGATAGGATATTATATGTTGTTATGATCTGTTAGATCGGTATCCTGATAGATAGGATGATATATGTTGTTATGATTTGTTAGATCGGTATCCTGGTAGATAGGATGATATATGTTGTTATGACCTGTTATATCGGTATCTTGGTAGATAGGATGTTATATGATTTTATGATCTATTAGATCGGTATCCTGGTAGATAGGATGATATATGATGTTATGATCTGTTAGATTGGTATCCTGGTAAATAGGATGATATATGCTGTTATGATCTGTTAGATCGGTATCCTGGTAGATAGGATGATATATGCTACTATGATCTGTTAGATCGGTATCCTGGTAGATAGGATGTTATATGTTGTTATGATCTGTTAGATCAGTTTGTCTGTCTATAGACTGTTATCTGTTATATGTGCACATGTTTGTTTGGCGGTTGAGGCTTGTTTGCTTTGTGCGAAAGCCAATAGACCTGGGCATTCCAACTTGTTGGTTGTGGGCCGTGAGTATTCCATCCCGAGGATGATTGGACTCATAGTATGTGGGCGTTCCAACCTGTTGGTTGTGGGCCTGGGGTATTCCATCCCGAGGATGATTAGACTCATAGTATGTTGGCATTCCAACCGGTGGTTTAGGGTCTAGGGCATTCCAACCTGATGGTTGACTGGACTCATAGTATGCTGTTTATGATTATATGGGTATTGTTGTGGGTATTTTGGGGTAACTCACTAAGCTTTCAGGCTTACAGTTTCAGTTTATTGTTTCAGGTTCAACGGATGGTCGCGGGAAGGAGAAGGCGTGACCGTACACTTCCTCGATTGATGATTATGATTTCTGGGAACTCTGATGTCTAAACTATTTTGAAAACATATTGTAATGACTGAATAGTTTTAAATGATTTAAGAAGTTTTAAATTGGCTCGAATTTTATGGGTGTTACAGATATCCATTTATTACTATATTTAATGCAATTATTACATTAAAATATTATGTGAAATAAAAAAAAATAGAAAAACTTATAAAATGACATGTCGAAAAAAATTCAAAATAACTACAAAATGACATTTGACAAATTATATGAGAGTGTGACAAGCAGCAAAAAAATTTCATTTATTAGGGATGTTTTATGTTTTATTTTATTTTATTTATGTTGAACAACTTACTTAAATAATTTCAATTTGAAATCTTCTACTCTAATAAACGAAGGTTTTTTTTTGTCATATGTCACATTCTCATTCAATTTATTAAATGTCATTTTGTGGTTATTTTGAAATAATTTCTTTTCCACGTGTCATTTTATGAGTTTTTCTGTTTTAATAAATTTCACATAATATTTTAATATAATAATTACAATAAATGTAGTATTAAATTAATACTTACCTTCTTATTTCAAAATTTTCAAATTAAAGTTCATTAGTTTATTTTGTTTATTTATTTAAATTTAAAAGATAAAAAATCAATTTTAATAATTAATTATTTTTCTTATTTTCTTATAAATCCAAAGTTTTTAAATATTTACATTTATGTTTAATGTTTTTTAATTAACTCATGTAATACATGAGTTTTACACCTAGTGACATAATGTATAAGATATAGAATATATTTTATGGATGAAGATGTGGCTAATGATTTACAACATCTATGGAGAGACGCTTTATTTTACCAGGTGTCTAATAGTTCTTGTTCTAAGTAAACATTATCAATTGAACGAGTCTTCCTTAGTATTAAAATAAGGGCATAGTAGTATTAATGAATAGTGATGATACCCTAAGCTTGGTAAAGACAAATATAAATGGTATCAAAGTTTATTTACACTAAGCCAAAAGCATGGTCAAGACAAATATAAATGGTATCAAAGTTTATTTACACTAAGCCAAAAGCATGGTCGATAAGAACAATGATAGGAGAAGGGTTAATATAATTTAAAATTAAAATTCTTATTTTACTGTATGAAAATTACATATTTAACTTATCACAATCACTATTTTTTTCTCGTCACATTAGATAAATATGAACAAATCATAATCAATCACAAAGTATAAGACATTCAAAAAAGTCAAAACGTTACTTCATACCCCAATAATTCATACGTATACATGTTATATCATAATCATAAACAATATTTTTCTTAAAAAAACAATTGAACGTTCTTGTTTTAATAAATTGGTATTATTTTCTATCCATAAAAACAGGAGTAGATTTGTGAACTTGTGTGTTTAATTGTTTATACATATAAAAATTATAGACAATGCATCATTAGACTTTCATTTGAGGATGGATTGTCGATACTTAGAAAAAATATAAAAATAGCAAAAACTTGGTATACATTACTGAAAAGTTTTTTTCGGAAAAATAATATAATACTATAGAATATGGCTTTTTTTTCTTCCTTTTCATTTATCACTTTTAGATCACTATATTTTTACATATTTAATCACCATACTTCTAAAAAAATCATATCATTAGGCCATTTGATAAGAATAATTTGATTTTTTTAGGCATCTTATCAATATTTCTATATAATACAACAATATTAAATCATTGACATAGTATATTAGTTAAAAATCAACAAATTATATCTTAAATGAATAATCAAACATATTACCAAGGGCTCTTGATAAGAGGCATGATACCTTTTACCAGTTTACCACTATATTGTTGAACATGTGATATATATATATATATATATATATATATATATATATATATATATATATATATATATATATATATATATATATATATATATATATATATATATATGGAAAAGTGAATATACCCTTAAGGGTATATAAGCTTAGGTACCCAAACACATTATATTACGGCGTTTTGTAGCATATATATACATTGTAATTGTTTAATGTTCTTATAATTCAACTTCTAACTTGATTTACTTCGAAGATTTTTATAAATTTCACATTTATTGTCCTTTTACATAATTTTCATTTTTAACTATAATATATATAGCCTAGTAGTGTTCGACAAAAAAATGTAATGTAAGAGGAAGATAATAGTGAAATTTTGGAAATGTTGAAAGTAAATCAAGTTAGGGGTTGAAGTTTAAGAACATTATAATGAATATATCAAACAAAACATTGTATTATGGTGGATTTGGATACTTAAGCTTATATACCCTCAAGGGTATATTCACTTTTCTCATATATATATATATATATATATATATATATATATATATATATATATATATATATATATATATATATATATATATGTGTATTTTTATCCATATATTAACATATTCTCAAAATTGCTATAATATAAAGAACAATTCAAGAATTACAAGATACATCAAAAATCCATATATTCACGTATTCTTATTTCTCAAAATTATTATAATATAAAGAACAATTCAAGAATTACAAGCTTAACCAATCATTTTAGACTACATCGCAATTGAAAACTCGGTTTTCAACCAAGAAAAATAAATTAAAATAATACTATCTAACAATAAATTAGAACATATACATATCATATACATATACGATATATGGATTAATTATAGTTTTGAGAATCAAATTTTGGCGTAGTTCTTGGAAAGTGACCCGATCAACCCATTTCTGTGAAGCCCATAACAGCCCACAGCCCCATGCATTTAAAAAGAAATCCATCAAAGTTCTTACGCCATCTTGTTTATGTGGAAATGTCATGAATGGACAAAAGAGTGTGAGAGATACGTGTTGCTTGCATGTGAAGAAGAAAGGAGTTAGAACAAGTATGGAACAAAGTACCAAGATGTTTTGATGTTAGATTTAAAAGTTCTTAGTGTGAACTGAACATGTATCATATATGTCGAGGAATTTTTGGAAAATACCATATTCTTGATGTTCTTATGGTATGACATATCAAATAGGAAGAACCCAAATCTTGTAGTTTTATGTTGAAAATAGGATGTTAAACATCACTGTGTTGAAACTTGAAAGGGGTATAGTTAGATTTGGGTTCTGCATGTCGGTTGTTTGAAACAAATAAAATAAAAATTGGACAATTTAAGTGCATATTAAGTTCAAAATCAGCTATGTTAGTCTCACTTGTGGATAAAAATGCACTTGACAAACTAAAAATTTATGAATGAATCAAAAGTTTTAGCTTATCTGAAATATTTAGCGAAATAGATACACTATTTAAAAAAATAATAGATCGCCATTTTTATCATCAACTTTTTTTAACAGATCGATTGACCAAGAGTGCTCACTTTATCCCGATTCAGGAGAGCATATCGGCCGAGAAATTGGCCGACATCTATATCAAGGAGATTGTGGCACGGCATGGGGTGCCAGTATCGGTGATCTCGGACAGGGATGTGCGTTTTACTTCCAGATTTTGGAAGAGATTCCATGACGAGTTGGGCACTCGTCTGCATTTTAGCACTGCCTTTCACCCGCAGACGGATGGTCAGAGCGAGCGGACGATCCAAACTCTGGAGGATATGCTGCGGGCGTGCGTGCTAGACTTCGGTGGTAGCTGGGATACCTATCTTCCCCTGGCCGAGTTCTCCTACAACAACAGCTATCACGCGAGTATCGACCGCCCTCCCTTCGAGATGTTGTACGGACGGAGGTGCAGGACCCCGATATGTTGGGGTGAAGTTGGCCAGAGGGTCATGGGGAGCACTGAAGTGGTGCTCAAGACGACCGAGAGGATCCAGCAGGTCCGGAGCAGGCTTCAGACTGCTCAGAGTCGGCAGAAAAGTTATGTCGACAAGCGTCGATCCGACTTGGAGTTCCAAGTCGGGGATATGGTTCTCCTGAAGGTGTCGCCTTGGAAAGGCGTCATTCGATTCAGGAAGCGGGGCAAGTTGGGCCCGCGATTCATCGGACCGTTCATGGTTGTAGCCCGGGTGGGCAAGATGGCGTATAGGTTGGATCTGCCAGCCGAGCTCAGCCAGATCCATAGCACTTTCCATGTTTCCCAGTTGCGGAAGTGCTTAGCGGACGAGTCAGCAGTAGTGCCTTTGGAGGATATTCAGGTTGATGACAGCCTGAATTACATTGAGCGCCCAGTCGCAATCCTCGACAGGAAGTCGAAGGATTTGAGGAACAAGAGGGTGGAATTAGTGAAGGTGCAATGGCAACACCGCAAGGGTTCGGAATGGATTTGGGAGCCGGTGGACGAGATGATGGAGCATTATCCTGAGCTGTTTCGGGATCGAGCAGCAGACTTCGAGGACGAAGTCTAAAATAAGTGGGGGAGATTTGTAGCACCCGGTTCCTGGTACGTAAATCTTATTTGAGTATTTCCCTTCTTTTAGCCTTGGACTCGGCGAGTCATAGGTCCGACTCGCCGAGTGGATGCGGGACCCGGGACAAGTTTAAGTTGGCGACTCGGCGAGTCCATATCCTGGACTCGGCGAGTCACAACTGTTGGATGAAACCCTAAGTTTCGGGGGTTTGCACCCTATTTAAACGACTTAACTGCCCCAAGCCAGCCCCCATTCACCCTCAGAGCCCTGTATCTCGCTCTAGCCTTGCTTTCTTATGAGTTTGAAGTGTTTTATGGTGTTATTGAAGTTTCTTTGAAGGAAAAGAAGAGGGAATCAAGAAGAGGAGAAGGAGGCCAAGCATCTTTGTGTCATTCCCACGTTTCCCCTAAGGTATAGCTCGTTTCCCCTCTGTTTTTAAGCTTATAGCTCCATAAAAGTCCTTTTTGAGCCATTTCCAAGATTGTGTATGCTTGAGGGTTTGTAATAAGTCGATTGGCCTCTAGATCTAGGCAAGATTGAGCTCTAGGAGCTCAGATCTGTTAGCTTTATGGCCCCATGTTGCTTGTTTACCCTAGATCTACCCTTTTGAGGCATTTTGAGCCCTGAAATTCATATTGGTGAATATCCACACGTAAAGTTGGAAACTTTACGTGTGATTCGTGTACTAGAAGTCCAGATCTGTGAATGGCATGGACTGGAATCGAGCAAATCTTTGTATTTAGTGGGTGCATGGCAACGACTCGGCGAGTCTTTTCGCAAGTCTCCGAGTTTGTGCCCTTTTTGTAGTGTCGAGTGAGCAGTGAGTCACGGGGTGTGACTCAGTGAATCGGAAGCTAAACTCATCTTTGGAGGAACTCGGTGAGTTAATGCCCTGAATCGGCGGGTTCAAGGCAATCTCCTTAGATCAAGAACAGACTCGGCGAGTTGTTCATACAACTCAGCGAGTCGCAGCATAAGTGTTCTTCGGATGAAGATGGACTCGACGAGTTGTTCATACAGCTCGGCAAGTCTTAGCATAAGTGTTCATCGGATGAAGATGAACTCGACGAGTTGTTCTTACAACTCGGCGAGTAGGATGAAGGACTTGAATATCAGTTTAGAAGGAAAACTCGTCGAGTCGTCGCCTAACTCGACGAGTAGAAACGGGATCCAGGACAATCGTTTGGATGGTGACTCGGCGAGTTGGAAAGCCAACTCGGCGAGTCGGGTCAACTAAAAGTTGACTCTGACTTTGACTTAGGGCATGGTCAGGGGTAAAAGGGTCATCTTACCCAAAGGTCAGTGAGCAGTGTTTGATTGAGTATGTTGTGGGAATTGCAGCCGGAGGATTTCCGGAGCAGCAACAGCAGCAGTAGGCAGTCAGTTCCCGATCAGATCAGCAGCTACTTCGAGGTGAGTTACCTTCCAGTAGCGGTGGGTCTACGGCCACAATGTCGACCCACTAGTAGGAGTTATATGTAGATGTTTGTCTCTGTGATATTCATCTAGGGATTACTACTACCTGTGTTATGTTATGTGCTAGTATGATATGATGCTATGTGCTAGTGACAGTAGGGGGAGATAGTCCCCGAGGTACCCGGTCGGTAGGGCCGAAGGGGTAGTTATACCCAGTCATGATAGATAGATTCTGATCTTATGATATTTGTTATGTGGTAGTAGTAGAGGGAAGGAATAGTTTCCCAGTATCCGGTCGAGAGGACTGAAGGGGGAGCCAACACCCAGATATGCTAGGCAGTATCCGGTCGAGAGGACCGAAGGGGAAGCCAGCACCCAGATATGCTAGGCAATGTCCGGTCGAGAGGACCGAAGGGGTAGGTCGGGCACCCAGATATGCCTGACAATATATGTATGTTATGAGATTATGGTATGTGGTGCGGTGGGGGAACTCACTAAGCTTTGTGCTTACGGTTTTCAGTTTTGGTTTCAGGTATCTCCTCAGCTAGGGGAAAGGAGCCGGCGCGGTAGCAGCATGTCACACACACACTCTTTGGTTTCCGCATTTACGAGCTTCACTGGGATTTGTACTCTGATATTTTGATTGGGTGTATGAATTGGCTTTTAGACATGGTTCACTTTGTGTTATGGTTTGATCAAACAATGTTTTAGTTATTAATATTTTCTAAAGTAATGTTTTAAAACAAAATTTTTGGTCGTGAAATTGGGTCGTTACAAGTTGGTATCAGAGCCCTGATTTGAGGGATTCGGACACACCTTCGGGGGTGTCTGAACTCAAATCGAGGGATTAAAAGATTTTCTAAAGGAAAAATGTTTTCTAAAATTTAGAAAAGAGTTTTGAGAAAGAACGAAGTATGTGATGTGCGCGACCGGCCGAGCTCAAGTAAGTATCCCCAAAGTACCCATACAAGTTTATGTTATGTTTATCAGCTTTTGTAGAACAGCATGCTAGAATAGGACTAAGGATCTAGGAGTGATGCCTTATGTGCCTGCTTTATGTGTTTCAGTTGTATGAAAATTGCATGCTAGATATTGAGTAGACAATAAGTAGGATAGCCTGATTAGGTTATGCCTGATAGTATGAGCTTAGCACTTAATGCTAGCTCAGTTCCTGAAAGTAGATAGAGTTAATTGAGATTGTTACCCTTATCTGAATGTTGCTTGCTTCGTGCTACATGGGACTCTGAATAATGGGAGTTAGCCATTAGGCGAATGCGTCACGTCACATGTGATCAGGGTTGAATAATCTTAGAGTGTCGAATTTGATCCTAGTGCGCAGCCCTTGTTTGAGTCCAACCGTTGTAGGGACGAGTCGGGTACTCAAAGGATTATCTGAGCCTCGTCACATGTGATGGTATTCGGGTAATGGCTAATTGGCATCACAAGGAGGCCTGCAGCAGCTGAGGACTGGTTAGAGTGGAATTAGAGATTTCCCTAGGGCAAGCCTAAGATGAGTATAGCAGTGATCAGCAGTAGTGAAAGGGATCTGGTGGAGTCGAGGCATTCCTTGAAGAAGGTACGAATAGATGTGGAAGGTAGTATGGGCCCGTACTACTGAAAGCAGAGGATCCGTACCCGAACCAAGGAAGGCCAAGATAAGACCAGGGAACTTGTAAGTAGTTGTGATCCCTCAGGAAGTATCAGTATCACTAATGATTATTGTGATGTATTGCAGAATGGTGGTACTTCGATCGAGGCCGGTAGATGGCGGTTCAGGAGAGGGGTCAGGTTCGGGATCAGGTTCCAAGCCGGTTGATGAGGGACTACGCGAGTTCATCGCATCAGAGATTACCAAAGGCATCCTTGAGTCGACCCCCATTCTCTTTGGGTCGATCAAGGAAGGGATCATGGAGTTGATGGAGGATCGCCTTCGGGAATTCAGGAGTGATATGGCATCTAGCTAGTCAGGATCTCGCACACTGTCCTTCAAGGACTTCAGGGGTAGTGGTGTGCCGGATTTCCATGGGGGTGAAAGACCCCATTGCTGCCAGGCGATGGATTGCAGACATCGAGTCTGCCCAGTTGACTAGCTTCTGCCCCGAGGGGTCGAAGGTGAGGTATGCAGCAGGGTGTTTACGGGACCGAGCTCGGGATTGGTGGGAGTCAGTGGGTGACTCGTTGGGAGCCTCAGCTATCGAGGCTATGACCTGGTCGGACTTTGTGGCTAGGTTCAGGGCAGAGTTTGCGCCGGCTGTCGAGCTTCAGTAGCTGGCCAGGGAGTTTCTAGACATGAGGTAGACGACGGAGACTGTGGCGGAGATCACCGCCAAGTTCCGGGAGAGGGCATTGTTGGTGCCCCAGTATGCTGGTGACGAGGACATGAGGAGGACTCGTTATCATGATATGCTACGAGCTGACATCCGGGAGCATGTTAGCTTTTCGGCTTGCCCTACCTTGGACTCTATGATTGCCAGGGTAAAGGAGAGGGAGATAGATTTGGAGCACATCCGGAAACGGAAGGCAAAAGAGGGTCAGTCAGTAGGGGCTTCGGGGAAGAAGCCCAAGGGATTTGATGCGGGGCCGAAAGGCCAACAGGGACGGGGACGCTGCAGGAAATGCGACAAGACGCACGAGGGAGCGTGCCGGTAGGGATCATCAGGCTGCTACAAGTGCGGCAAGTTTGGGCACTTTAGCAGGGATTGCACTGCTCCGACAGCAGTTATTCAGACATCAGAGTTGCTGTGTTTCCACTGCAACCAGAGGGGCCACAAGAAGGCCAATTGCCCCAGTTGACAGTCTCAGCGCCGGTGAAGGCGCCAGCTCCAGCGACCCTGCGGATCACGGATGGCCAACAGGGCAAGGCAGAGGCTCCAGTGGTGAGGAGCCGAGCATTTCAGCTGACTACCGAGGAGGCACGCGCCGCACCCGATGTGGTGACGGGTATGATTCTTTCCCTCTATTTTATTTTTATGATGTTATGTTATTGATATGAGCTCCGTATGTATATGTATGCATTAGGATCGTTCCATGTGAACGGCCTTCCAGTTCAGGTGTTATTTGATTCGGGTGCATCCCGATCATTCGTTTCCCTTGCGCTTAGCAAGAAGTTTCATGAGTCATCAGGCGAGTTAGATTGCCCTTTGGAGGTGGAGATTGCTGATGATCGATCGGTGCGAGCATCGATGGTATTTCGAGATTGCGTGCTGCGTTTGTTTGAGGAGCGCTACTTGGTAGATTTGGTTCCCATTCCGTTGCATGGGAACAAGGTGATTATAGGCATGGATTGGCTGAGCCCTAATGGGGCGGTGATAGATTGCGCGCAGCAGCTAGTGCGGGTCAGGACCCCAAGTGGGGGAGAGTCAGTGATTCATGGTGAGAGGCCTCAATATGGACCCGCTGTATGTTCAGCAGCGAGGGCTAGGCGCTACCTTCAGCAGGGATGCGCAGGATACGTCGCGTATGTGATGGATACCCGGGAGGCGGGTAAGGCGACAGTGAGCGAGGTTCCGGTGGTCCGAGACTTTGCAGATGTTTTCCCAGAGGAGCTTCCTGGGATACCTCCGGAGCGACAGGTGGAGTTCAGGATTGACCTTGTTCCTGGTGCGGCTCCGATAGCCAAGGCGCCATATCAGTTGGCTCCTCCCGAGATGCAGGAGTTGTCTACGCAGCTACAGGAGCTGCTAGACAAGGGATTTATTCACCCGAGCAGTTCGCCCTGGGGAGCCCCAATTCTGTTTGTGAAGAAGAAGGACGGGTCGCACCGGATGTGTATAGATTACCGGGAGCTGAACAAGGTAACGGTGAAGAACCGTTACCCGCTTCCGAGGATTGATGACCTCTTTGACCAGCTTCAGGGAGCATCTTGGTTCTCCAAGATTGATTTGCGTTCGGGTTATCATCAGATGAGGGTCAGGGAGGAGGATATGCAGAAGACAACGTTTCGGACGCGCTATGGCCATTATGAGTTTGTGGTGATGCCGTTTGGGCTCACCAATGCTCCTGCCGCGTTCATGGACCTCATGAACCGCGTATGCAGACCAATGCTGGATCGGTCTGTGATAGTCTTTATCGATGACATCTTGGTTTATTCCAAGACTCGGGAAGAACATGAGGAGCATCTGAGAGAGGTGTTGGAGACCCTGAGGAGGGAGAGCTTGTATGCCAAGTTCTCCAAGTGTGAGTTTTGGTTGCGCGAGGTGCAATTTCTTGGACGCCTCGTCAACCAGAACGGGATTCTCGTCGATCCGGCCAAGGTCGAGGCCGTGATGACAATTCTCCCCTTCAAAATATCTCACAAATCCTCTTAAGGTACAAATGGTCAAAAGTCAACTGCGGCCGTACACGCGACATACACAGCTCTACGTTGCGCGTATAGCGTAGGGTAAGAGGGGTCGGGTTTGCAATACGCTACGTTGGGCATAGTTAGGATTACACTTAGCGTACACGGCCTTAACTCAAAATCCAATTTTTAATGTCTTAATCATTAAGACATTTACTCTAACCTTATATCTGACCCTTAGAGGATGTCCTAATCCACAAAGTCTCTGACTTTATGCCTTTGCATGGCTAAAGATATGTAACAACCCAAAAATTTAGATACATTTTTTCATTTAATAAATAGAAATTTCAACCATGTTTGTGTCTCCATAATCCCATTACATAAATTCATTATCCAACAAATCAGAGTATCTAAAACAGTAAGTGTGGAAATACTAGAGAGTGCATGTTGCACCATCAAGTCGGGCCCTTGCCCTTAGAACCAGAAGTACCTGAAACACCCAACAAAACTGTAAGCACATGCTTAGTAAGTTTCCCAAAATACACAAAACATATAATCATACAATGCCATATATATATATATATATATATATATATACACACACACACACACATAGATTTTCCATGAACTCCATCCATGGTCTGCATCTAGAATGTCATGGAGTACCCCCATCGTCTTACATCCAAGGGCCATAGGCTCCCCTCGGTCTTCACATAAGTCCACATATACCAAATAACAAACCATTGCATACTCGACTATTGAAATCTTGTATCAAGTGATGGGCCGACATTGGTGCATTCGACCAATTGGTATAGTGAGAATACTCACATCGGTCTGAAAACAATAGTTGCTCGACTACCAGTCCGATCTCACACTACACAAACATACAATAACCCTAATTAGTATTATAACTCAGCCTAGTCAAAAAGCCCAAAATCATAAGTCCAAGTCCTTCCATGGTGGCCCAAAAGTCTTTCCTTCACTAATAGGCGTAGGATCAAAGTCTAAAACTATAATGGGTCACATGGCCTAATAAGGCCCAACCATGAAATCAATAGCCCAAAATAAATCCCAAGTCCCAACTACCCCAGTCGGTCCAGGCCCAAGGCTAAGTGGAGTTCAAATGGGCCCAAAAGCCCACCAAAGACCAATCCTTCAGTAGAGCGTACACCCAGCGTACCTCAGAAGTACGCTTAGCGTATTGGGTTCCTCAGATATACGCGCAGCGTATAGATCGGTACGCCCAACGTATAAACGAGTAAAGCACAACATCCATTAAGTGCTTAATACACAAAGACTTCAGATTCATCTAAGTCGTTTTTAAGGTCCTAGGGCATAAAGTTGGAAACATTAGGCCCTTGCATGACACGAGAGAACCCAATACCTTACTTAATCCATTGAGTCTCATTTTAAGCTCTTAAGCTCGTGTAATAAGTCACCACAACCATAAAGCTATCATTTTTATGCTTCAAACGAGACAAGGGGACCTAGATCTAACACCCCTAGCCTCTGGAATTGCCTAAACTCACAAGAGAATATTCATGGACCAAGAAAGGGCTCAAAACCAAATCTTAAATCAACTAATCATAAACAAAAGCAAGGTATGAGCTTTTTACCTCCACACACTTCCTAAGGTGCAACAAATGCAAGATCCAAAAGCTTTTCCATGATCAAGGCTTGTTTCTACTTCCTTCTCCTTGCTAGTTCACCAAAAATGAGGTATTTAAGGCACGTACAAGCTCAAGAGGCACACATAAAGGTTTTAGGGTTTTAAGGACGTTTGAAAGTGATGGAGGCTAGTTAGGATAAGGTCCAAATGACTTAAGGACGTTTAATAGGTCACAAGTCTGAATATTGGGGTTTTTACCTTGACCTCGTACGCCCCGCGTACGAGCTTAAGCCACTTGATGCATCCGAACGCGTACGCTAAGCGTACGCATATGTACACCCAGCGTACGAAGAATACTCAAAACCATAATTAAAATTCTTCCAGGGTTAAAAAGGAATACCTTAATTTTTGAATGTTACAAGATAGCTTAATCCAAAAACCATAACATTTCACTTCACTAAAATCTCCATAACTCATGCATGGAAGAAAGGAAAGGACCAATGTAACATTTTTATGATTCCAAGCACCGTAAAATGTCTAAAAGGACAACTCATATGCTCTATAGTGATCCAAACTCATAAAGATCAAGGTTTTTGGGGCAAATGAACTTAAATCCAAGTCTAAACAAGATCTATCGAAAGAAGTTGCAAGGTTTGAACTTTACAGCTTCAAAAGGTGAATAAGGAGATGTAGATTTTGGATCCAAAAGCTAGAATGCACCACCACCTCTTGAATGATCTTCCTTCTTTATCAAGAATACTCAAGGATCACTCTCAAGCTCCAAAACTCACGCACAAGGGTTAGGGTTTCGATTTTATGGTTTGGAGGAAATGAAGGTTGGTCATAAGGAGGTCCAAGGGAATTAAGATGTTTAGATAGAGGACACAACCTTAAATTTTAGGGTTTTAGAAGCTGCACGAGTATGCCCAACGTACCGATATGTACGCCCATTATACTCCTCCACTGCCACAATCCTTATCCCGACTTACCCCCCGCGTACAAGGTTGGTATGCCCGACATAAGGGGCTTATTTGCTAAAATTTTAAAATGCTAATGGTTTAAATGGAAATACCTGGAAACAGGTGTTTTGTGGTATAAACACGTGTTGATTTTCCATGCACAGTTTCTCATGTTTTGTGACGTTGCATGTGATAGCTTTTAAAGTAGCATGTCCCACCTTGAAACCCCCAACCGTCAAGCCCACGAGAGGGGATACTCGTGTAAGGTCCACACAAGCGTATTTCCCTCCAACCCTACCAAAAACCAAAATGTCAATCGATCTAAGGATCGACCTTCCTTCTGTCGGGCCAGTCAATAAATTCATAAGTGCCTATTTTTTGGCGGAAACCCCAACACGCTTAAATATGTCAAACAAAACATCCATAACCATATTGTATCGGTATTTGAACCCGAGAGAGTTCTTTAAAATGAACTGCATGCTCTCCAAAAGAGTCCAAACATGCCTTGTGTCACACCAAACATATATCGTCAGCTAGAAATATTGGGATCATGAGCCGATATTTAAGGATAGTGTGGTACTCCAAAAGATACATATATTGGCCAAGCCCATCTATATGGATATTTAAAATAAAATATTGAGCATGTGGTGCTCGTAAACACTCGAAAACTACTTTCTACCAAACTAATGTCGAAATGCACTTCCATATCTTGGAAAATTTTACTAAAAAGGGGACTCATTAATGTATGTTGGATTTCAGAGGGGCGGTGTCCTTATTAGTGAAATTGCTAAAATCAATGCTCAGAAGCTTGTAACGTAGAGAATCCAAGGCACAAACATATTCATAATCCATACCACATATGTCGTTATCCTGTAAGATGTGGTCTTGTAACACCCAAGATTAAGTCATTGAGGCAACAAAAGCATATGAGGTAGCCTCTACTGTCGAGTACAAACCTAAACCACCAAATCTAATGGGTAGGGAAACAATTTGTCACTGTATGTCACCAAAGAAAGGGCCACCACAAACCACGATGTCCTCAATCGGCCCGCATAACCCTTTGTCAAAGAGCAACACCGTCTCCTCCATGTGAATGGGTTGGCACGTCCTCAACCCAAAGAAAAGTTTAGCAATACCCATACAAGACCGAAGCAATATGAGCTTGCTCTAGGGGTCAGATAGTTGTGGAAGAAGGCGCATCAAATTCACAACGTTTTCGGCTCTCTTTATGGCTAAGCTACTAATGAAACTAGTGTTTCTACTAACAGATCCCATAACTTTACAAAGTATTTAACTTCACAAAGTATTTAATTTTAATGAACTTTGTAATCATATTTTGATAATAATAAAAAAAGGTTTTAAAAAATAGTATTCAGGTGGGTGACCTATGAATCCCCATATATGTTAGTGTATCCCACATTGGTGTGAAATTGTCTTATAAGTGGCTATATATGTTGGAGTTCCCCTTCTCTCCACAAGGGTTCTTTTATAAAGATAATCTTGGGCTCTACATTTATTTACAAGGTATCAGAGTCGGCGTACCGCACCCCCGTGGCTCAACAAATCCCTATTTATCCTCATCAAGACTCCGACTCTGAGGGGGAGTGTTAGTGTATCCCACATTGGTGTGACATGGTCTTATAAATGACTATATATGTTGGAGTTCCCCTTTTCTCCCCAAGGGCTCTTTTGGAGAGACGATCTTGGGCTCCACGTATATTTACAATATAGACATTTTAATAAACAAATTTTAAAATAAATTAGAGTAAATTACATGAATGGTCCTCATGGTTTGGGATAATCTGCATGTTTGGTCCATAACATCTTTTTTTCACTCAGAGGGTCCCTTAAAATGTATTTTGTTACATATTTGGTCCCTACTAAACATAAAAAACAATCTTACCCTTATAATTTTACTCCCAGATTTATTTATTCTTTATATGTTATTTAAAAAATAACTAATTTAATAAAAAAAAATACATGTGGTCCCCATTACCCAAACACACTCCCGTACTTCTCTTTGTCACACATTTCAATCCATTCTCCCCTTTATCTCCACCATCGAATGCCTCCCTCCTCCCTTCTCCATTTTTACCATCGTGTTGCATCCCCTACCATCGGTTGCCCCAATCGTCGCCGACCTCCATCATCGAAGCGTCCTATGTGAATATGTGATTCAACAACCTTTGATACTGAAAAACCTAAAATTGGTTTATGTCATACATCCACCAACGAACAAGACCGGTGGTCGGGATCCGCTAACGGAAATGAGATTTGTGTCCGGAAAGAAATAGATATGGATATACCAGACCGTCGTTGTACCAAAAAATGAGATCGGAAGTCAAGAACCGTAGATAGTGAATGATATCGATGTAAGGAATCGAAGATCTATAAACACACCTTTTCATCAACCTTTTTGTCGAAGAAGGAAGTGGTTCTGTTGGTAGGGGTGTGCAAAAAAACAGCAAAACCGGAAAACCGAGCCGATCCGTCCAACCAGAAACTGAAAAAACCGAAACCGAAAAAATCGGGTACCTACGGGTCGGTTTTGGTTTGGATATGTAGATAACCGCGGATTCCCGAACTAATGTACCATCCGAAATTTCAGAAGTCCGAGTTACGGGCTTAAAGTGTAAATTGAAGAAGGGACTCGACGAGTAGGTATACTTACTCGCCGAGTCGGAGCGGGTTTGGATCGTGAATTAAATGATTAACTCGCCGATTCGGAAGCTAGACTCGATGAGTTGGTGTTGGAATGAGAAAACCCTAATCTTAGTGTTTGCACCTTATTTAAAGGACTTTATGTCCCTCTCACAGCCTCCTAATCCCCCCAGAGAGTTCCAGAAAAACCCTAAATTCGTGTGAGGCTTCATTATTGAGGAGATTGGGGCTTGGAAGAGGAAATTGGTGGAAGGAGCTCGAGAAATTGGAAGCTAGCATCAAGGGGCTTGTATAGATCTGGGATCTACATCAGTTTTGGGCACATCTTTGAGGTAAGGAGCCCTTATCTCCTTTTTGGTTCATCCTCGATGGTTATTTTGGGAATTCTTTAACTTGTTTGAGATCTATTTCATGTTTGGAGTTCAGATCTAGGCCTGTGATGGTCCATAATGTCATAAAGTATCTGTTTAAGAGTTGTTGGTGAAGCCCCTTAGTCCTTAACCCTAGTCATAGTGTGTTTTGGACCTATATCTCTTTGGTTTCACGTAAAGTTTGCAACTTTATGTGAGGGTTAGATTGTAGAGGGGTGGATTTATGGTTTGGAGCCCTGTATGGCTCGAAAAGCCTCTGAATGGATTGAGAACTCGAGAGACTCGGTGTAACGCCCGTAGATCCGGGCTAGTCAATTTAGAGATAATAGGGGTCAAAAATGACTTTTCGACAAAATATTATTTATAATAATTAATCTTAACCAAGTTGTAGAATATGTCTCAAGGTTTTCGTACATATAAAGAACGCCGAAATCCGAGTTATAACGAAGAAGTTATGGCCCGTCGAAGTTTTTCGGCAAAACCGGCACGACACCGGGAGACGTAAATAGTGAATTTACGATAGATGACTTTTTAGCCTTAGTTAACTAAACCAAAGTTGTAGTATACGTTAAACTGAGAACATCCATAAAAAGAACGCCCAAATCTGGCTTCGTATGAGGAAGTTATGATTTTTCTAAAATTCGGCTTAGCAGTGCACGACCCGAAACTCGAATTTTAGTTCGAGCAGTTTTTAGCTTACGCGACCTAAATGAGATTTGAATATCTCATTAATAGGAACTCAACGGTAAAAACATAGACGAAAACGGAGTCCGTATGAAGGAGTTACGAATTCTTCGCGGTCATTTAATAGTCTAAACGCCTCCTGCTGTTAAATTTGAGATCGGTCGAGAAATAGCCGACAAAGTCTAAATAAAAGTTGTGGATCTTGATTTTACCTACGCGTTGAAAAAAAGAACGTCAAAAACGGAGCTTGTATGCGAGAGTTATGATTTTTCTAAGTTTGAAGGCTGATACGCGATAGGGGTGACGTGGCACCACCAGAATTGGACACGTGGCACCACCAGAAGGCTGCCACATGCCACAACTCGGCGAGTAGGTCCTCCTACTCGGCGAGTCCATCAGTCAGCACCCCTATAAATAGAGGTGTCGGGTTCCCTCATTTCCTCACCCCTCAACCCTCTTCTTTCTCTCTCTATACTCTCTCTCTAAGCTCCTTAACCCCCCTAAAAGCCTAGGTAAACCCCCTAGCACCCGAAGGAAGCCCCGAGGCTCCCGAAGCCCCAAAAGAAGAGCCTTTCGGCTCGGGAACGCTGCTCCAGCGAAGCCCGGTTTTCGAGAAAACCCGCTGTAAGTGAGATACGCCTAACCTATCTTTAGTATATCTTATGTTTCAATATAGTAATGTTATTAGGACCTTATAAGGAGTATTTGGGCTATTATTATGGGTTATATAAGTATTGTCTAACGCTTATATAATAGTAATAATAGCTAGACTATTAATTAGTCGCAGTTAACGTTAGACTAAACTCTAGTGGTAATGATACTAGGTTTCGTCAAGGGATAATTATTTTAAGAGTAACGAAGTGCTGTCCGAGTGTCGACTCACCACCTTACCAGGTGAGTGCATAGTTACTTTCATCTTACACATAGATATGAAGTATCTTATATAAACTATGTGCTATGTGTGAATATTATATGTATAATTGTTATCTATGCTAAATGAACGATTTTATACATGTTTTAAATGATTTAAACTGCATATGTATTTTATATCTACGATAATGTTGGGGTAAAACATGGGTAGATGTAATAGATGAAGTATAAGTTGGATGATGAGTTGAGAGGTGAAATAGACTGTGAGTTGAGGGTGAGATGTGGACGATGTGAGAAGCCTTTTTCCCAAATGATGGCCCCGTCATTCAGCAAAGTATGGATGACAACCACAGACTATTCTAGACAATCCAGTGGAACACTAGCAGGCTCGCAACCTGTAGGTGTTGTGAACAATGTGTTCACGGGTGTACTCTAAAAACCCATTGACACGTATTGCGGGTGGATACTGTCGATAAACGAAATAGCCCTGGCAGCTATGGATTTAGTGTCTGTTGAGCAAACCCTGGAAGCTATAGATTTAGTGCCCATTGAGTAAACCCTGGAAACGATGGATTTTGTGCCGATTCCTTAGGATGATCCTTAGGAATGAATTAACGAGGAGTAGCTGATTCTTAGGGTAGACCCTTAAGAGTAAAGAAGATAATGGGGATGGGTAATTGGGTTAACTGTTTGACGATTAAACATAATAATTATATTATTGTGGGTTGAAAACCCTATGTACTCACCAGGTTTCCCAACCTGGCCCACTCAGTTTATTTATATCATAGGTGTTGATATGAAGTCACATTACACTGAGAGATTAAGGAGATACAGATCACTAGTGATAATGAATGTAAGTTCTGTTTATGCTTATGTATATGTATTAACAATGACATCCCAAATGTTTTAAAATGAATAAAAATACATTTCTTCATAAATGATTTGATAACGTATTTATCATGTTTTACAGGGAACAAATTCTGCAACATTTTTATTAAAAGAAGTACTCTGATTTTTATAAAGCATAAACAAAATCGGTCTTTTCTGGCCGTGAAAAATGGGGACGACACACTCGGCGAGTCACGTGGGTGTACTCGACGAGTTGTATGAACATGTGCATGGACTCGACGAGTCTGTTGAAGATTGCCTTGGACTCGGCGAGTCAGGTCGCAGAACCACAACCTCTTTTGGTTAAGCTTCGGATCTGTGAGTCGGTTGGCGACTCAGTGAGTTGGTCAAGACGGAATTCAAAGATCGTTCAACTCGACGAGTCCTGGGGCGACTCGGCGAGTTGAGTCGTGTTATGGGAGTTTTCTGAGTATAAGAACTCGACGAGTCGACGGGTGGACTCGGCGAGTAGAGTCAATCAGGAAGGTTGACTTTGACCAGGACTTTGGCCAAAGTTGACTTAGTTGACCTCGGGAGGACAGTTTAGTCTAAGTGTTGTTATTGGTATTGGTTGCTTAGGGAACTAGAGGAGTAGCATTTCGAAAAGTTTTCGGTTAGCATCCGAAGGGTTATCGGCCGAGTTCAGCAGTTCAGGTGAGTTTTCCTTCCAGTAGGAACGGGTCTACGGCACAATGTCGACCTGTCTAGTTAGCAGTAGTTTCCAGACTTTGGTCCGATGCAGTAGTTCAGTGTGATTGATGTATTTGTGATTCAAGCATGTTTTTGTGTTATGTGTTCCGGACTTCGGTCCGATGCAGTATGCAGTATATGTGTTTATGCTAGTAGTTATGACTATGCTATGCCATGTTCAGCTAGTTAGTCCGGACTTCGGTCCGATGCAGTTAGTCAGACTTCGGTCTGATGCAGGGGGCAAGGCCCCAGTTAGTCCGGACTTCGGTTCGATGCAGGGGGCAAGGCCCCAGTTAGTCCGGACTTCGGTCCGATGCAGTTTCCGGACTTTGGTCCGATGCAGGGGGCAAGGCCCTAGTTAGTCCGGATTTCGGTCTGATGCAGTGGGAAAGGCCCAATATGTGCTTTATATGTTATTGTTGTTGGAATAGTGTCTAAGGCTGTAACTATATTAGTCAAGTATTTGATCCGGTTGTGCATGGTCCTTTTGGGTTGCCTTCACCATAGCAACTTGATAGGATGATTTAATAAGAGAGAGTAAATATTATTAATATATTATGGGAATAATATAATGAATAATATATTGTTATTTGATTAATATAAGTCATAGAATTAATTAAAATTAATTTGGTGACTTAAAGAGATTAATTAAATAAAGGGGTATAAACTGTCAATTGTTTGATAGTTAAACTTTGGACTGTAAATCCATTTGGATATGCTATGGACGAATTCTATAAGATATAGGATAGCTAAAATCGTCCAAAGGCTTATCTTAGGAATGGATTTGGATAGCCTTAAGAGAAGATTATCTGATAGGGACTTATCTGTAATCCTTAAGGAGTCTACAAGTATAAATAGACCCTATGGCTGATAGAATTCGACACTTAACCTAAAGTAAGGAACCTCTGGTTGAATTCCTCACCTCTCCTCTCTCCTAAATCATCTTCCTTGCTATTGGTGTTTGTAAGCCATTAGAGGAGTGACATTTGTGACTCTAGAAGCTCCAAGACAACAAGGTCAACAAGGAATTCAAAGGTATGATTCTAGATCTGTTTCAATGTTGTTATTTAGCCTAAATAGTTATTAGAAGTCTTGGATTCAAAGCATGTTTAATTAGAAAGCCTAGATCCGAGCATTAGGGTTTTGCATGCGCACATAGGAAAGTTCTTATGGCTAAAACCCATCAGTGGTATCAGAGCCTAGCTTGGTTTTCTTTAAATTGTTGCTTGATTAACTGAAACAAACCTGCAAAATTCGATTTTAGGTTTCTGAGTCATGGACTCGGCGAGTTCCAAGGTGGACTCGGCGAGTAGGCCTGACTCGGCGAGTAGGCCTGACTCGGCGAGTCCCCTTGTGCACTCGGCGAGTCCAGGCGTCAGGAATGGCCAGATTCGAGTTTTCTTTGTAATTATCTTATCTAAACTTTCCATAAACTAATTAGATCAATGTTAATTCGTTTTTTCTGATAAATATAACTGCAATCTTGATCTAATTAAAGATATTTATCATATAATAAAATATTTGATTTCCTTATATGATAATTAATTAATTATTTTGATTATTTTGGTAATTATCTTAAAAGAAATCTTGAATAAATCAAATATAGATAATTAGGATATTAATTGTTAATTGGAATTATTTGTTATTTGATCCTCCATGTTTTAAATGTTTAAAACTTGTCCTCAAGTTTTGAAATTTATATTTGTGATTAAAAGTTTAATTTAGACAACTTAAATTTCAAACCCTAGATTTTAAAAGGTTTAAAATACAACCCTATACTAATATGATATTACTAGTATAATATATATATATGTATAACTAAATGCTAGTCTTACCGTTAGTAGGCCTCATTCACGAAGCCAATCTATAAGGTGGGTATAAGGTTGCAGCCTATAAAATGGCGCTTAATGGGTGTACACTCACACCCACCGCTTGCTTGATTGGTGGAGGGTCGTTAGCCGAACGGGTAGGATAGGGCAACCTCATCCTCTCATTAAAAGTATAATAAGAAATATAAAGTAACTACACATATTTTAAAATTTCCCAATCTTAGTTACTTTAGGAAAAGTGAATTGATGCAATCCCATGAAATTACACTTTGCACCTTGCTAAGAAGTTAGTGGAGCGTGTGTGGTTTACCGGCACACTAATTGGTTCTAAGTGAAGGTGGCAAAGGGTGATTCATTGTTTATCATAGTTCGATGGAGCGTGTGTGGTTTACCGGCACATCGAATAGGTGATCGTTACAATGAAGGCACCATGTGAATTTGCATGGTTATTCACACCCGCTTTGTGATCATCGGTATCCCAGTCACAAACAAGAGGGGCATATCGAGATTTAAACATGCCATTGAATAGTTTCAATGAATCTCATCCGAACCTAGGAATTCTCAAAAACACTTAGGACTAATAGTTTAGGTTTTTGTGATGGAGAATTAGTGAATCGTCATTCACTTACCTTCAATTTATTTGCATGTTAGATTACGGCATCCCTTTTCTAATATGTAAATGTCATTGTTGGATCCTAGCCCTAATTTTTCTTATTGGGTGATAATTAGGGATTCATATTCTAATCTATCTTTGTCCTTTTCTAATTATAGATGTCGAACGCAAACAACGCTGCTGCTAGTTCTTTCACGTTGATGAGCCTTTGCCAAAAGGTCACTTTCGATGGAACCAACTTTAGCGAATGGATAAGATACATTCGCACCATTTCTCGCTATGAGGACAAGGAGTATGTCCTTGATGAGAAGCTCGAGAAAATCAACACCGAAATCGCTACTCTGGCCGAAATCACTGCTTTTGAAACTCATGAGCGAGATGCAACGAAGGTACATTGCATCATGATTGCTACCATGAACTCCGAATTCCAAAAGTCCTACGAGGATATGTACCCGTACGAGATGCACCAAGACTTATTGGAGAGGTACCACCAAAACGCGAGACAAGAGCGGTATGAGATTTTCACTAACTTGATTTCCGCGAAGATGGGTCATGGAGAATCTCTTACCGTGCACTTGCAAAAGATGCAAAGGTATGTCGACCGCCTTCGCAAGTTAAATGTTGACTTCGGGGAAGACTTGGCGATCGACATGGTGCTTCACTCTTTGCCTCCGATGTACAACCAGTTCAGGATGACCTACCACATGAACAAAGAGGAGGTCACCCTAAGCAAGCTCCAAGGTCTCTTGAGGGTTGCTGAGAGCAACTTCAAAGACAAGTCTGCTGCACTGACTCCCAATCCACCTGCTGCTCCTGTCTTGGCTATTGGTCAAGGAAAGGGAAAGAAGAGGAAAGCTTCATCGAAGAACCATCGCAAGGTGAAAGCCCGAGATGGTGCCTCGTCTAGTGGGACCAAAGTTGATCCTGCTAAGCCCTGTTCTAACCCGAAGGAGGCAGAGTGCCACCACTGCCACAAGATAGGACATTGGAAGAGAAGCTGCCCAGAGTACCTGCAAGCAATCAAAGAAGGAAAGATCAAGCCATCTTTCGCAGGTATATACGCAATTAAATCTAACGATTCTAATCATGCTATTTCTTGGGTCCTTGATACCGGTTGTGGTTATCACATTTGTTCTAATGTGCAGGGACTAAGAAGAAGTAGGGATGTGGAGCAAGGAAGGATCAATCTAATCATGGGGAACAGAAGATCGTCGCCTGTAACCAAGATTGGAGTGTATTCTTTAGTGCTTAGGAATAGTTTGGTTTTAGATTTGAACAATTGTTGCTATTCGCCAGAAATGGCAAGAAACATCATTTCATTTCATGGTTTATATAGACAAGGATTTAGATTTTCTTTTAATAATGAGAATGGTTCTATTTTAGCTTATCTAAATGGTGTCTTTTACTTTGAAGCTATACCATGTAATGGAATATATGAAACTGTTATGATTGTTGATAACTTAGGAAATGATGTTTTGAATATTGATTCTTCCACTAGTATGGATAAAGCATCCTTGTGGCATTGTCGTCTTGGACATGTCAACAAGAAACGCATAGCCCAACTCCAAAAGGATGGAGTGTTGGAATCATTCGACCTTAGGGAAGATGACACATGCGAGTCTTGTTTACTGGGGAAGATGACTAAATCACCCTTCACAAGTACATGTGAAAGGGGCGAAGGTCTATTGGACCTAATACATACCGATGTATGCGGACCGTTTAGATCAACCACGAAGGATGGGAACCGCTTCTACGTGACTTTTACCGAGGACTATAGTAGATATGGGTATATCTACTTAATCAAGCAAAAGTCAGAAACCTTTGAAAAGTTCAAAGAGTTCAAGAATGAAGTAGAGAATCAATTGGGCAGGAAAATCAAGATGCTTCGATCCGATCGAGGAGGAGAGTACCTAAGTCTTGAATTCCACGATTATCTCAAGGAGTGTGGAATAGTTTCGCAATTGACGCCTCCTAGGACACCGCAGTTAAATGGTGTGGCAGAAAGGCGTAATCGAACCTTATTGGATATGGTTCGCTCTATGATGAGTCGTGCTTCACTACCTATCTCTTTTTGGGGGTATGCCTTAGAGACTGCCGCCCATATCCTTAACCGAGTCCCTACCAAGAAGGTTGCCAAAACACCTCACGAGATGTGGACAGGGAAAGCTCCCTCGTTGGCACATATCAAGGTTTGGGGTTGCGAGGCTTTCGTAAGACGAGATACTCACGACAAGCTTGAACCTCGAAGTGAGAGATGTATTTTCATCGGCTACCCGCAGACATCCTTTGGATATCTCTTCTATAGACCGAAGGACAATGTGGTCTTCGTTGCGAGGAGAGGAGTTTTCCGAGAGCGAGAACTCATAAGCCAAGGAGACAGTGGGAGGCAAATCGAGCTTGAAGAGATTCAAGAGTCGATAGATGAAGGAACCTCTACCGCTGGCACTCAACCCGAGGAGGAAACTCCGGTTGAACCAATTGACGAATCCTTACCTCTTAGACGTTCCGATAGAGTTAGAGTTCATCCCCAGTTTTATGGCCTTCATATTACTACCGAAGGGGACATGTATATTAGTGATGGTACACTAATAAATCTTGATGAACCTAATAGCTATAATGAAGCCATGGCAGGCCTGGAGTCTGCGAAATGGAAAGAGGCAATGGATAGCGAGATCCAATCCATGTATGATAACCAAGTTTGGAATTTGGTTGATTATGTGCCCGGACGTAAGACCGTTGGGTGCAAATGGATCTTCAAGAAGAAGACCGACGTGGATGGAAACGTGCACACATATAAAGCGCGATTGGTTGCGAAGGGCTTTACTCAAACTCCTGGAGTTGACTATGATGAGACCTTCTCACCAGTTGCGCAGATTAAATCTATTAGAGTGATGCTAGCTATTGCCGCATTTCATGATTATGAGATTTGGCAAATGGATGTCAAGACCGCTTTCCTTAATGGAAGTTGGCTGAGGATGTTTACATGGCTCAGCCCGAGGGGTTTGTGGATCCGAAGCATCCGAATAGAGTGTGTAAGCTTGAGAAGTCCATTTATGGACTTAAGCAAGCATCTCGTAGATGGAATCTTTGCTTCGATGAGAAAGTCAAAGAGTTTGGATTTGTACGAAGCGAAGACGAATCTTGTGTATATGTCAAAGCTAGTGGGAGTATAGTAAGCTTCCTCGTTCTATATGTCGATGACATATTACTCATAGGAAACGACATCCCGACTCTGCAGGAAGTTAAGTCCTGGCTCGGGAAGTGCTTCGCTATGAAGGACCTCGGAGAGGCTTCTTACATTTTGGGAATAAGGATAGTGAGAGAAAGAAGTAAGAGACTAATTGGACTTAGTCAGAACACTTACTTGGAGAAGGTACTAAAACGTTTTAGTATGGAAAACTCAAAGAAGGGAGAATTACCAATACAAAGTAATGCCAAGTTGAGTAAGACTCAAAGCCCGAGTACCGAAGCTGAGATAGCAGAAATGAGCCGAGTACCATACGCTTCCGCAGTTGGCTCAATCATGTACGCTATGACTTGTACTCGCCCTGATGTAGCCTTCGCTTTGAGCATGGTTAGCAGATATCAAAGGAATCCTGGCAAAGCACATTGGATTGCGGTGAAGAATATCCTTAAGTACCTTCGGAGGACGAAGGAATGGTTCTTAGTCCTCGGAGGGAGTAATGACTTGAAGGTGCGAGGGTATAGTGACGCCAGTTTTCAGACCGACAGGGACAATTACCGTTCGCAGTCGGGCTGGGTCTTTACCCTAAATGGAGGAGCAGTGACATGGAAGAGTTCCAAGAAGGAAACCGTAGCTGATTCAACGTGCGAATCAGAGTACATTGCAGCGAGCGAAGCGTCGAAGGAGGCAATATGGCTAAAGAACTTCATCGGTGATCTTGGAGTCGTACCTGCCATAAAGGAGCCCATGGAGATTTTCTGTGATAACGAAAGTGCGGTTGCCTTGACCAAGGAACCGAGGGATCATGGTAGATCAAGACATATCGACAGAAAATATCACTTCATTAGACATCGTGTAGAAGAAGGACATCTCGTAGTGAAGAGGATATCATCAGAAGATAACCCA
Source organism: Lactuca serriola (assembly GCF_051521515.1). Classification (NCBI taxonomy): domain Eukaryota; kingdom Viridiplantae; phylum Streptophyta; class Magnoliopsida; order Asterales; family Asteraceae; genus Lactuca; species Lactuca serriola. Next base: position 91,143,927 of record NC_136411.1, on the reverse strand, counting down.
GCAGATCCGCTTACGAAGGGACTGAGTAGGGTTAAGCACTTACAGCATGCTAGGAGTATTGGGCTGAAGGATGATATTAGCATAGATTAGATAGTATTAGAAACGTGTAATAGATAAATGTAATTAACATTTGATGATTAAATAAAAGAGTTTTATTTATGAGTAATGTTACTGTCTTATGTTAATTGTTTAACTATTGTTTCACTTTGCATGTTTTGACTTCTAGAATAATTGAAATTATTAGGAATAATAGAATTGTTCAAATTGTCCACAATCGTTCATATGTTGGAAGTAGATATGAATGAAGATTGTCATGAATTGGTGTGTAGATTGTCTAAATGGTATTAGACATAGCAAAGGGTTGCTGCAACGTTCATGAGTGCTTATGGACTAGTTTTGAGCATTGGAACAAACCCGCGCTTGCTGGAATCACCTTATGGAATAAGATATAAAAGGGTGATCGCAAGACGATAATATCATATAGTCTTAAAACCTAGATATATGGTTTGTTATTTGTTAATTGGTTGTACATTGATAATGCGAAAACGCATCAGTAACTCGGTGTTATAAAACGCATTGTTGTGTATAGCTGGTTAATGAATAAGTAAATGCATATAAGTCGAAGTTTATCTGTAACTTTTATCTAAGAAGGTAAAAGCGATATCTCGGCCGCTCGATGATTTGATTTGACTTATGTGCCGGACCCGGTCAGAACTGAATTGATGTGTTCGATTAAGTTCTATGTCAAATAAATCAGAGATCGAGAAACCTAAATGCTTGACTAACCATTCCATATGATTGTCAGCATGATACCTAACAGAGGACTGTACGATCCCTTATCTAAAGGACAAGATTGATTAGATCAGAGTTTGACAGCGTCTTTGAGAGCTACGATTGCAAACCGAATTGTATTTGTATAGTTACTAGACTTATCCAAGTCATAGAATTAATTAGAATTAATTTGGTGACTTAAAGAGATTAATTAAATAAAGGGGTATAAACTGTCAATTGTTTGATAGTTAAACTTTGGACTGTAAATCCATTTGGATATGCTATGGACGAATTCTATAAGATATAGGATAGCTAAAATCGTCCAAAGGCTTATCTTAGGAATGGATTTGGATAGCCTTAAGAGAAGATTATCTGATAGGGATTTATCTGTAATCCTTAAGGAGTCTACAAGTATAAATAGACCCTATGGCTGATAGAATTCGACACTTAACCTAAAGTAAGGAACCTCTGGTCGAATTCCTCCCCTCTCCTCTCTCCTAAATCATCTTCCTTGCTATTGGTGTTTGTAAGCCATTAGAGGAGTGACATTTGTGACTCTAGAAGCTCCAAGACAACAAGGTCAACAAGGAATTCAAAGGTATGATTCTAGATCTGTTTCAATGTTGTTATTTAGCCTAAATAGTTATTAGAAGTCTTGGATTCAAAGCATGTTTAATTAGAAAGCCTAGATCCGAGCATTAGGGTTTTGCATGCGCACATAGGAAAGTTCTTATGGCTAAAACCCATCAATTGTATGGTATATGGTAGTTTGGGGGAGCTCATAAAGCTTTGTGCTTACAATTTCAGTTTTCGTTTCAGGTACTTCCGCAAGCAAGGGGAAGATCTCAGATTGATGGCATGGCACACACCACAGTTGCAGTTTATTCCTGGGAGTTTTATTTAGATATTTCGATATGATATTAAATTCAGTTTTGAATTGACACATTTACTGTGGCATTTTGAGACATACGATTCATGGTTTTATTATCTAATAGTTGATGTTGCGAATTTTAGTAATATTAAAACAAAATTTTTTGGGTCGTGTATTTTTGGGATGTTTTAACTGAACTGTTATATATCTATATCTATATATATATATATATATATATATATATATATATATATATATATATATATAGAAGTAGGTTCATGCAAAAATATAAATATCCTGCGAAAACGCAAAAACAGATTTTATCTTATGAAAATCAAACACATGTACTATAAAAAAAATTATTAGAAATAAATTAAAGATAGTAAGTTTGTGACATCCCCAAAATCTCGGCCAGAAAAGACCGATTTTCATTTATGCTTTTAAAATAATTTCAGAGTAAATCTTTTTGATTTGAAAGAGTTGTGGAATTTATTCCCAAAAACAAAGTATGATAAAATAATATTTACCAAAGCATTTCATCAAGAAATGTATTTTCATTATATAATCAAAACTCGGGATGTCATGTTCCGATACAGACCATAAAGCATAAACGATAACATTACAAGTCGTTCAACAAATATATACATATACAGACTTGTAAACAATACAACTTGATGATTCATCCATCTTATACCCTTGCGCCACTTCCTGTAACACAAATAAAACTGAGTGGATCAGGCTTGGGAGCCTGGTGAGCATATAGGGTTTTCAACCCACAATAAGTAATTAACTTTATTTTCATTAACCAACAATAACCCAATTACCCATTCCCGTTATTCTCACTTTATGTCCCTAAAACAACTAACACAAGGGACCTAGTCTAAGAATATTTCATCGGGGCGACAACACATGCTTCGGGGGTTCCTCAGCAATATAAGTCAAATAAGGCAACCATGAGGGGGATGGAGTATAGCGAATGAACACCCAAGTTCATTAACACCTACAGGTGGCGAACCTGCTAACGTTCCACAGGACTGTCTAGAAAAGTCTGTGGTCGTCATCTAAACTCCGCTGGATGACTGAATCAGAAACAACATCGAGGCCTCTCATCCGTTTATCACACAACTATCTATCCATGTTCTACCCGACATATTAGTAGATAAAAATATATATTTTTATACATAGTTTAAAACCTGTATAGCATTTTCATTCAATACATATTCCAAACAACATACGAGACACATACACATAACACGTATTTCATAGAGAATAAATCATATCTATGAGATAGAAGAAAGTGAATATAAATTCACACATATAACAACAAAATATACACATAACACGTATTTCGTATAAAATACTTCATAATTATGCGTTAGAAGAAACTAACTACACACTCACTTGATCAGAAGATGATCAGACAACACTACGGCTTGTAGAAGTAGTATTCTTCGGTAGATCTGGAAGATCTTCACAAAAACCGGACTCCTCGCGGGCAGAGCTTCGGCTCGGGAATTGCACTTCTCGGGATCTTCGGGGCCTCGGGACTTGCTTCGGGGCTCGGGAATGATACCGGGGCTTCGGGATAAGTCTTGCACGAAAAACGATGCAAAAACGCGAGAGAAAAGGAAGAAATGAGCAAAGAACTCGGCTGCGTAATATGAAATTACGCTGGGCGTAATGAGGATAGGATCGCTGACTCCCCCCCCCCCCCCTTCGGATAATATCGGTATTTTATATTTAAATTAAATATCGAAAATATTTAATAAACTTCAAAAATTCATATCTTCCTCATACGAAATCCGTTTTTGACGTTCTTTATATCCACGCGTAGGTGAGACTACTCTCTACAACTTTCGTTTTGACTCCGTCGGCTAATTTTGACTTTATTTTTTTATTATTTATTTTTAGTAGGTCGGGACAGGAAAACTCCGTTATAAAATCATAACTTCTTCATCCGACATCCGTTTTCACCTATCTTTTTATCATTTTACTACGATTAACGAGATCTTCGATTCTCGTTTAGATTGTTTCGGCTAAAAACCGCTCGGTCTCAAATCGAGTATTCGGGCTGCATATTGCTAAGTCGAAACTTTGAAAAATCACAACTTCCTCATACGAAGTCAGATTTTGGCGTTCTTTTTATGCACACTCTCGGTTTAACGAACTCTACGACTTTCGTTTAGATCACTCAGGCTAAATATTGCTCTGACGTAAATTTCACTTTTTACGTCATTCAGCGTTGCCGGTTCTGTAACGAAACTTCGACAGGTCATAACTTCTTCGTTATAACTCGGATTTCGGCATTCTTTATATCTTCGGAATCTTTGTTTCGACCACTACATCTTTATGCAAAGATATCGGGATTACATCATACTTTAATTTTGACGCTTATTTTATTCTTAATTCATTAAATTATAATAATTAAGAAAATAAACACATAATTCACATAATACTCAAATATTTCATCATTAATACTCTAAAAAGAGTTACAAGGGTTAACCTAGACTATTACATCAATGATAATGCCTAGCCTGGAAACGCGGGCGTTACAATTCTCTCCCCCTTACGATGATTTCGTCCCCGGAATCACACGTCAACAAACAAATGTGGATAGCGACACAACATGTCACTCTCCGTTTCCCAGGTGAGATTTGGCCCATTCGAATGTTTCCAACGGACAAGCACTAATTCGACCATCTTGCGCCGAAGCTTCTTAGTCTTTCGGTCAACAATTGCTTCTGGTTCTTCAATTAACCTCTTGTTTTCATCAATTCTCAATTCATAAATTGGAATTATATCAGGAACTTCTCCCGTGAACTTCCTCAAATAACACACTTGGAAAGTGTTATGTGACATCCCCAATTTCATGGCCAGAAAAGACCGATTTGTTTATGCTTTGTTTTTAAAATCAGAGTAATCGTTTAAAGAAAATTGTTGCGGAATTTGTTCCCAAAATAAAATAAATATGATAAGAATTTATCAAAGCATTTCTTAAAGAAAAGTATTTTCATTATATAACAAAATCTCGGGATGTCATGTTTCGATACAGACACTTAAGCATAAACAGAACTTACATTTATTTACACTAATGATTTACATCTCCTTTATTCTCTCAGTGAAATATGTCTTCGTATTGATACATGTGATACAAAGAAAACTGAGTGGGTCAGGCTTGGGAGCCTGGTGAGCATATAGGGTTTTCAACCCACTATAATACATTTATTATATTCAATTATCAACAATCAACCCAAATACCTATCCCCATTATCTTCTTTATTTATTAAGGTTTTACCCTAAGAATCGATTATACTTTCTTCATTCATTCCTAAGGGTTTACCTAAGGAACTGGCACACAGTCCATTTGCTACCACGGTTTATACAACAGGCACTACGTCGCATAGTCACCAGGGTTCATACAATTGACACTACGTCTCATAGTCACCAGGGTTTACACAATAGGCACTACGTCTCATAGTCACCTGGGTTTACACAAAAGGCACGAAGTCACATCGTCACCAAGGTTTATCAAATAGGCACGGAGTCGCATCGTCACCAACTATTCCATCTTCCCATGTTCTACCCAACATTTTTGTAGATATAAATACAAATACAATTTAAATCATTTAACACCCGTATAAAAACATCAATTCCAAATCCATCTCAAATAGATAATTAATATATAACACATAGCACGTGTTTTATAAAATACTTCATATTTATGTGTAAGATGAAAGTGACTATACACTCACTTGATCAGAAGATGATCGGGCAGCACTACGGCTTGCAGAAGTAGTGTTTCTCCGTAGATCTGGAAGATCTTCACAAAAACCGGCTCCTCGCGGGCAGCGCTTCGGCTCGGGAATAACGCTCTTCGGGATCCTGCTTCGGGGCTCAGAAATATTACCGGGGCTTCGGGGTATAAACGGCACGCAAAACGAGGCGAAAACTAGAGAGAAGAAAGAGTTTGAACAAGAGAAAATGGTTGATTTCGAGTTCTATTTATAGGCTGAGGGTCTGGGATTACGCAGGGCGTACTCGAGTTATGTAGGGCGTACTTTGACGTCATTGCATGCGTCGACTGGTGGCACTCGAGTATTGGTCAGACAAGTTGCATCCGACTGAGTACGCTGGGCGTACTCAAATTACGCTGGACGTAATTTGACTCGTCGAACTTCTAAATTGCGTAACTTTCGCATACGAGCTCCGTTTTCGACGTTCTTTATATCCACGCGTAGGTGAGACTACGCTCTACAACTTTCGTTTAGACTCTGTTGGCTAATTTTGACTTTATTTTTATTATATTATTTTTAGTAGGCCGGGACTGGAAAACTCCGTTATAAATTCATAGCTTCTTCATCCGACGTCCGTTTTCGCCTATATTTTTATCGTTTCACTACAATTGACGAGATCTTCGATTCTCATTTAGATTGTTTCGGCTAAAATCCGCTCGATCTCAAATCGAGTATTCGGGCTGCATACTGCTAAGCTGAAACTTAGAAAAATCATAACTTCCTCATACGAAGTCAGATTTGGACGTTCTTTTTATGCATGCTCACGGTTTAACGAACTCTACAACTTTCGTTTAGATCACTAAGGCTAAATATCGCTCTAACATAAATTCACTTTTTACGTCGCGCTGTGTCGTACTGGTTCTGTCGCGAAACTTCGACAGGTCATAACTTCTTCGTTATAACTCGGATTTCGGCGTTCTTTATATGCACGAAAACCTTGTAACATATACTATAACTTAGTTAAGATTATTCATTCTAAATAATCTTCTATCAGAAACTCATTTTTGATGCTTATCATCTTTAAATTGACTAGCCCTGATCTACGGGCGTTACAATTTGAAAGTGGGTTAGATCTGATCCCACATCGGCTGGGAAGGAGAACTAAGCATTCCTTATAAGGGGTGTGGATACCTTCGTTATCACAACGCGTTTTAAAGCCGTGAGGGCAGCAGATCCCATAAGAACTCTGTAGTTAAGCGTGCTCGGGCGGGAGTAGTACCAGGATGGGTGACCCCCTGGGAAGTCCTCGTGTCGAGTGGCCTAAAGCGGACAATATTGTGATACGTGCCAGAGAGGGATGTTACAAATGGTATCAGAGCCAGGGCATGATTTGATGTGTTCGACGGGGACGTCGAACCCTATAATGGGGGGTGAAAGTGGGTTAGATCTGATCCCACATCGGCTGGGAAGGAGAACTAAGCATTCCTTATAAGGGGTGTGGATACCTTCCCTATCACAATGTGTTTTAAAGCCGTGAGGGCAGCAGATCCCATAAGAACTCTGCAGTCAAGCGTGCTCGGGCGGGAGTAGTACCAGGATGGGTGACCCCCTGGGAAGTCCTCGTGCCGAGTGGCCTAAAGGGGACAATATTGTGATACGTGCCAGAGGGGGATGTTACATATTATGAATACCACTCAGTTCTTCTGGTAGTTCTAGCTTGTAAGCTTGGTTCCCAATCCTATGAAGAACTTTAAACGGTCCAATAAACCTTGGACTCAACTTTCCCCTTTTACCAAATCTTATAAGTCCCTTCCACGGTGAGACTTTAAGTAAAACCGAATTCCCAACTTCAAAAGTTATCGGTCTTCGCTTCTTGTCAGCATAGCTCTTTTAACGATCTTGAGCTGCTAACATTCTTTCCCTGATCACTTTCAACTTCTCAGCAGTCTGATGGACCATCTCGGGTCCCATAAACTGCTTTTCTCCAGCCTCGAGCCAACAAGACGGCGTACGACACTTCTGTCCGTACAAAGCTTGATAAGGTGTCATCTTTATGCTCGAGTGGAAACTATTATTGTAGGAAAATTCTACCAAAGGTAAATGCTCATCCCAATTATCTAGGAATTCTAGGGTACATGCTCTCAGCATATCTTCAAGTTTTTGTATTGTTCTTTCACTCTGACGATCAGTCTGTTGATGGTAAGCTGTAGTCAAACACAACTTGGGTTTTTTAGTAATCGGTTCGATTTCGGTTAGTCCATGTAAGGTACCCGCCCCGTGGTTACGGTTCATAATTGTATTAATGTCCGAACCGAACCGCCCTGTAAACACCCTATCTGTTGGAGGGATGAGGTTCACTGAAGTGATTTTAACCTTTCGTTCTCTCATCTCTTCTCTAGTTACACCCACCCCCACTATCTTTAAAACTATAACCTCCGCCTTTATTTGTCGTCTGCAACTTTGTCCTCCTCAACTGCCGACAACATTAGTCATCCTCGATCGTTATCATCGTTGGAACTTCTCCGATTCTTCCCTTTCTCAGTTTTCATGTAATTATGATGGATTTGTCTACCAATTCGGCAAAAATCACAGAGCTAAAATGAACTTAAGGACTTAAGGATTTTTGGTTTGGGATTTTAACTGGTTTAAAGGTTTCCAAGTCTAGGATATTATGGGTTTGAAGGTTCATCAAAACTATGATTTGGTTTTTTTTTGTATGATATTTCATTTGGGTTTTTTCTTGTGGTAACAATTGTATATGAGTCTTGATGATTTTTGGATTCTTATTCAAGATTTTGTGATAAAATAAAGATTAATGTTCTGGTGAGATGGAGGGTAGGGTGACGACCTTGACGGAGAAGACAAAGTGGGTAGTGGTAGTTAAAGGTTGAGGATGGTTGAAAGTGGGGTCCAATCTTATGAATTAACATGATTTTTAATAAAAAAAAATAACAAATAAATAATAAATAAGTCAAAAAAGAAATTAAGAAATGTAATTTAGTCATTTCATGTCTGTGAGGGACCCATCGCACAACAAAAATAAATTTGAGGGACTGTCCGAATTAAATAAAAAAGTTTAGAGACTAAGCGCACACATTACCCTAAACGGCTAAACCACATGGACTATTCATGTAATTTACTCAATAAATTATCAAAATTTGTCAAATGCTAAAAATCAAGGTTCTAAATAACGTAAGGCGTGACTTGGCGGTAATGTCAAGCCTCAAGCTTTTTCCAAGCCTTGATGAGTCACGTCGTTTGTAAGACGTAACTTAAGGCGACAATTTTGTATATATAATTAATATTTTTTTATATGTATTTTGAACTATTATTCATTTTTATACATATCATACCTAATAAATAAAGAACTTTTTGCCACATTTCATATTCTTCTTCATTTGGACACATGACATTTTCTAGAATTTTTAAATTTTATATTTTTCACTTGTCATTTTATTGTATTTTTTTATTTTATTAACTTAAAATTCCACATTTAATATGTAAGTTAATATATATGTAATGTATTTATTAGAAAGTGTTTATATATGTAATGTATTCAATACATTAAAGCCTCATTAATTTTAACAATTCAAAATTTTCAAATGGTTGAAATTTCATATTTTTTTTTAAATAAACTCATGTAATATATGAGTCTCACATCTAAGGCGTGTTTGGCAAAAGTAGCTGTTAGCTGGAAGCGGGTAGCAGTTAGCTGGTAGCGGGAAGTTGTAGCTTTTATTTGTTATATAAATGTTTGGTAAAAATAGCTGGAAGCTTTTGAAATATATAAAATTACATAAAAGGATAATTGGTTAAAAATAAATAAATATATAAATATATTTTTAAGGGTAATTATGGAAATTGATTTCAAAAGCTCAGGAGCGTTTTGTTAAACACTACATGAAGTAGCCTTTAGAATCGGAGCGTTTTGTTAAAACTAAAAGCTAAACGCTCGTACTGTCAAACGAAACTTTTTGTTTAAACTAAAGTGTTTTATCAAAAGCTAAAAGCTAGAAACTCCTAAGCGCTTCCAAAAGCTCCGTAATACCAAACATGCTCGTAGTATATAAGTTAAAAGGACATTTTGGTAAAACTTTACGGCATTTACAAGCTTAGAGTCATGACAAGTTTTTTTAGAAAAATATGAAATCAAAATCAATAAATATGAAATCAAAATCAAAAGCCCCCTCAGAAATAAGAGATAGGTCAAACCAGCCCTTCAATTTGCATTTGTTCAATAACAAGCAACAACCATTGAAATCCCCAAATCCCGCCCTATTCTTAAACCCACACTCGCAAGCTTCCACTCAAAAATTTGCAGCGCGCAAACACATACTAATCATAGACTCTACAAAGATCGGGAAAAAAAACTCATACCAGGAGTGCCAAATCCATCGATCGTTAAACACCATTAATCAATATGGAAACAGATGAAGAAGAAGTTTCAAGAATTGTTCCTTTCCAGCTTCAATTCGACAAGCCAGTAGCGTCCCAGGTTTGAAAAATCCCTACCCTTTAACCCTTTTCAAATCTGTATAAACCAATGCTGTGTGTGGATAGTGTGTAGAAAATGATTCCTTCTAAAGATTTTAGCACTTGTTTTCCTTAATCTAAAGAAATAATATTCAAATTGTGAAGATCAAAATAGCTGAATGGAACCCAGAGAAAGATTTGCTGGCTATGGTTACTGAGGATTCAAAGATTTTGCTGCATCGTTTTAATTGGCAGAGGCTATGGACTATCTCCCCAGGTCACCTTCACCTCTCTAGTTCTTTTATTTGTGAAAAGAGAACCAATATTTGATTACTGCATATGTTTATACCAATCTTGTAGCTATTTTGACAAAGAAAATCCTTAATTCTTTTACAGGAAGATGCATAACATCTTTATGTTGGCGTCCTGATGGTAAAGCAATAGCTGTTGGGCTTCAAGATGGGACTATTTCATTGCATGATGTCGAAGTGAGTTCTTCTGCTTAACCTCATAAATAAGCTTCAACAATCTTAAAATTATCATCTCACTATAAAGTTTATCCAAGTAATTAGTCTTAATTGTTACCTTGAATCTTGAATCTTGAGTTTATGACATATATACATATTGTATTAAGCAGAATGGGAAGCTGTTAAGAAGTATGAAATCTCACACTGTTGCTGTTGTATGCCTCAATTGGGAGGATGATGGAGGTGGAGAGATATCAGTATGATTTCTCCTTATATTTTAGACTTTTTTCGAATAATCTTTTGGAAAACATCTCTTTTATGGTTTTTAAATGCTTGTTGTTCAGGATGACAAATTTCATACCTCAAAATATGAAGATAGAACCTCTCGTTTCTTTCCTCCTCCTCCAAGAGCTCCTAGGGCACCTGGACTTGTTCCTGGAGAAACCGGTTTCATGGATGAAAGTGAAAATTTATCACAAGAGTTATCAAATTCCTCACATCAACGTTTCAACATTCTTTGTAGTGCAGACAAAGATGGAATCATAAACTTTAGTATCTTTGGAATATTTCCAATCGGGAAAATTGTAAGCCTGTTTTCATACATCTGATACCATTTTCCTTATTTGTCATTTTGTGGGCCCCATTTTATTTTCTCCTCAAGGACCCACAGAATAAAAATGGTAAACAATGACAATTGTATCTTGGTTTATTGGCTTACATGATTCTCTTTTTTATTGGGTTGCAGGATATCCATGATTTTTCTGTTACTTTTCCACTTGAAAAGGAGCATGTTGATTGCAAACTGCTCAATGCTTCAATCTGTAAGGTAAAGGATGTCAATGGGACAAAAAATGAAATATTTTTTGTCTCAACAAAAAGGGTGGAACAACTTATAGCCAAATTAAAAGTTTATAAAATGGTCTTGTTGACAGGTGGCATTGTCCAAAGATCTTTGTCATTTGACAGTACTATGTTCTGGGGAGCTTCAAGTTCCAAGGCATGATTTGCATGGTTTCCATTGCTTAACACTCGATACCTCAATATTCTTTAAAAGGTTACTTTCAAATTTACCGATTTACTTATCATTATACTACAAAAAACGCATATACTAAGAAGCATCTTAGTGATTTATAAACCAGAAACTATTCATATGACACTGATTCTTAATTGTTGTAGGAGAAATGAGCTTCACCAAGTTGCTCAACAAGCTTCAAACATTGAGGATTTAACAGAAGTCATTAGAGCCTCATTGTCTGTCATGTCTAAGCAATGGTCTGATGCAATGCACACATTTCATGACAAATTTGATTCCCTCTCTAATCTCATTCATGACCATGGTAACTACTAACAACCCTGAAATCAATCACAGTTGACAATTCCATTCTGATGATTGTTGACTTTTTCTTGCTTATCAAACACAGGATTGGACTCAACCCCACAAGAGGAGTTTCTTAGCCTTTTAGGTGGGGCCCGCACCAGTCCAGCTGTTCACCAATTTCTATTGACTTCACTTGGTGAAGCGGTATATCAATCTTTACTTCATTTTATCCATTACAAAAAAAAAAATGGGATAAAGGTTTCATTGATGAAAGGTTATTATTATCAGGGTCTTAAGCGGATAATGAAGTTGGTTTGTGGGGCTGGAAAGGATCTTCAGGTTATTGTTCTTGAACATTTACAGGTAAGAATAAGATTGAGATTGTTTAAAGTTTGTAGTTGAATTTTGAAGAAGAATCTTTTGGTGTTCAGCCTGCTGCAGAGATGATTGGATTTAGATTAGGGGAATTAAGAGGACTTTCTAAGTGGCGTTCACGTTATAAAAGTGTTGGTTTGGATGAAAGTTTAATAGATAATGCAACTGAGAAGGCTGGTATACTGTTGATACAAGTTGAAAGGTTTATGAGGGTTTTGGCCTCTTCTGTACAACAGGTGCTTATTACTTTTTGAGATATTCTTCTTTTCATTTCTTGTATAGTAAATGACCATTTTGCCCTTATGTCTTAGAGTTTAAGGACATGTTTCCTTTTTATCTCATAATGGATAAAGTGTTATATGCATACATGATGTTTGTTTGGAAAAAATGTTGTATGAACAAAGACTGTCTCTTTGTTGGATGAATGAGAACCATTTGAATGAGAGTAAATGACCATTTAGTCCTTATGTCTAGAGAGTTTGTAAATCTTCATGTTCAGGTATACAAACAAGAACTGATAGGGAGTTCGGTGTTCGCTTATCCATTTTGCTTCATACTTTCCTAAAGCTAATATTATTAATCGAAATCCACAAGATTCTCTTAATGTCACTATTGAAGATTTGAAGGGCATTTTATAAACTTTCCCAAAACTATAGGTCAAGTCAAATGCTTTGATTATAATGAGACAGTTTGAGCAACAGTAGTAAAAGGGTGAATTGGGAAAATTGCAAGATACTTTACTCTTTTTACCAATATAGACAACATAATTTTTTTACTGATAGTAGCAATATGTAACCCATAATTTGCATTACAAAGGAAAGCAATTAAGTGCTGATATTTTTTTGATGCAGTTTTCAAACTTCTTCAATTGGCTTCACAAATGTGTGAAAATGTTAACATCAGAACCAAGCGATCAGCACCAGATTCTTGCATTCAATTGGTTGTTCTTTTTAGTTCTCTTTTGTTTCTTATAGTTATATTCAAGATTTTATGATGGCTAAATACCTCTTTGTTTTTTCAGTGAACTGGTTATTTTGTTCTTGAAGTATTTATATGATCAAGATCCAGTAAAACGGTTGCTCGAATCAACAGAAATTGATCACAGTATTGAAGTTGACTTGTAAGTAACTTACCCATGTAAACTTGGAAGACATTTTAATCAAGATTTAATCTTTTTTACACACCCACATGTGATTTTGGTCCAGAACATGCTTAATTTCTCAAAGTTCTTATATGTGAAATTATATATACGTTTCTTAAACCTTGATTCTTCAGGGAGACAATGGAAAGAGTACAAGAGTTGGCTCATTTTGGGGGTTTCACAGATTTAGATTACTTGCGAAGAACTTTAGCAAAAGAGTTTCAACAAATGGAATCTTGGTATGCTTTCTTTCTCTGCTCAATATTATATATGTATGCTTGAAATCAAACAAACTAATTTTCAGGTATGAATATGTTGTGTCTTAAGGGTATGACAAGTTGCTTATTGATTTTGAATGTGAAAAAAGCTTTTTAGAATTGAAAAAACTTCAAGTTAACTGCTTGTAAGTTGTAACCAATATATACAAATTTTGTAGTCCATTTTGATTTTCTGATACTTGCTAATCCCTTTTTTCTGTTAAAAATGGCACCCGAATCGAAAATGTTGCTAAACAAGTACAACACCTCACTTTTCAAATGATATCCTAAAGTAATGACTCAATCACTGCAGTTTCAAAGAGGCCTTCCAGATGCCTTTCACTACAATTTCCAAAAAGATCCTCTGCCAAAACTTGTTGCCATTGTTTCCTGTTGAATCTTTGCCAAAATCTGCATTGTCCACTGTTCCAACATCCATTTCATTTTACAAGGTAGGTATCTTTTGGCTAATTATTCAGGTTCTTAAGGCCCTGTTTGTGAGACTGATGTTTTTCCCCACCCAAAAAAGGTAGAACAAAATGGTACAAGACTCACTCTCAATCTCTCGTCTGTACAAAAGACATAAATGCCCTTCTCATCCTCATCATCAAAAGAGAGGTTGTCCAGTCCAATCCAATCCCATTTACACATGATGCCACTAGACCAGCTGGATAAGAATAAGGATGAGAAGGGCATTCATGTCTTTTACACATACGAGAGATCTAGAGTGAGTCTTGTACTACCATGTGTAATGATAAGGGGACCTAATACTCTAATAGACGATTATGCCCCTGTAAGGCAATCATTATCAGTAGCTTTTGGAGCCCACATATCATAGAAAAAAGGTCCATTTTGTTGCTACTGATTTGCTGTTTGATTGTATGCAGGAACAACAGAGCTTTGTTGATTATGTATCTTTTAGATTACCCAATGAGCCTTCATCTGACCTTGCAAATTGCATAGTTGTTACAAGGTGTTTAATGCATGACTTAGAAGCTGTCTTGTTATGTGTTCCTGATGACTATCAATGCGTTGATTTGTCTCTATATAAGGTGATTCATTGGCACTCTGCTTAACTTTTAATGGTAGCAACAGGGTTTTTTTTTATCCCAAAGTGCTTTCATTTGTTTGTGCATTATAGCATCCTACTTCAGTTTCTTTATATCATAGAATTTTACTTTCAATCTCTTTCTTAAATGCACTAAACTTTGAAAGTTCTATGCAGTTATGGTATTATACTTTGAAAATCTACCTCATTATAGCAGAAAAATTGCTATAATTGGTAGATGTTTTAAAGTACAATGGTGTAATAGGAAGAAATGAAAATAGGATGCTATAATAAATTTAAAAAAAAAAAAATCAACAGAAGTATGCTGCCATTTCTTGCATATTGAACTCCATAGAAAACACAAGACAAGTTACTTTCTCAACAATCTGCCGCTGATAACAGGAATGCCAACTTGTTCTGCTATTAAACGGGCCATCTTCCGTTTCTGAAAGCTCTGAAAAGGCTTGTATGATGATTGTGCAAGCAGATGATCTTCCATTTGTATCTATACCAACTTCTACAACATCAACCCCTTGGAAATTGCAACAACTTAAGGTACAAGTTTCAACCATATCATGTAATAGCATTTTCCATTCCCTTTTCATCTCAAGCTAAAAACACTTCAGATTTTCATTTTTTGGGTCCCACTTGTACTTACTGATATGATGTTTCACTACAGGACTCGATTGTGTATCTGCACATGGATAGTTTCAAAGTACGAGGAATTCCTCACTCTGTCATTGCTCCTCTAGCAGTTAGTGGTAAGTACCTCTAAAAAAAATGTTTTTAATTTTTTGTCTCACTAAAAAGGTGGAATAGGGACATGTTCTTGATCCCTTGTGTGTGGAAAATACATAAATGCCCTCATCTTCATCATGGAAAATGCCTACAAACATAGTCTTAAAGGACAAGAGATAATTAGATACATCATTGTTGTAAAGCTATACTTTTTTTTTTTTAATGTTTTGATCTTTGTTTCATGATTATATCTTCAGCATCTAGAGGCGTTGCATGTGTGTTTGCTGCAAGAAAGCGTGCTCTAGTTTACATTCTAGATGAGGATGAAGATGAAATTTCAGATGCAGAATAGCTTCGTTTTCTTGTCCATTTATCTATTTTTTTTTTTCCCTTTTTCATATTCATTGTATTTGCTAACTTAAACCTTTTCTTGTATATGATGGGTTTGATTTTCATATCCATCTTTAGTTTCAAGATCATAGAATATTAGCTTTCAGTTTGTAGTAAATTCTTAGGATCTTTGAAGCCCTAAGCCAACATTTTCTTCTTATAATTGCATGTAATGGGTTTGAATCATGTAAAGGATTTTCCAACCTTATACTAATATAAACAAATGGAAAAGCATCATCATTTTGAATCATGTTGTCTAAGTTGACTCCAAAAATGCAGAAAGAGGAACAAAGGTTGTCACTATTATTAAAAATTGTATCATAGCATACACCAGAAAGTTGTTATGTCACATTTTAACAACACAACACAACACAATTAAAAAAAAAACATCAAACAAATCACTGTATAACTGAAATTACACCCTTTCTTCCATTCCAAAAGCTCAGCTTTTCTGAGCTTCCAAAAGTCATCTCAAGCACAATCCCCACCTTCCATCATGATCTTTGCCAAATCAATCCAACGGTTGACAAGAATCACTAACAAAACCTACCCTGTGATTATATAATAATACAACAAACATCATATTCCTAAAGTCCAAGTTGAAGATTTCTTGATTGTTGTTGCCTTCAATCATGTCAAAAACAAGTGAAAAGCTTGCAACACTTGTGAGGTCAAAGTTGTGTATAGTTTTTGCTCTATAAACCTGATACCACTTGAATCTTTGATATTTAAGCAAAAACAAAGTGGGGGTGGGTTACCTTAAACAAAAAGGAAATCCCAATTACGGGTCTTCCAATTCAACTATTTGTGCCCTTCTTTCAGCCGCCTGTTTCCTTATAAAGATTCCCCATCTCAAAGCAGCCTTAAGTTTAAGCCACCCCACCACTGCTTTCCCAGAAGTACGTGTTTTATCCACATCAAATCCATACCCAAAATTTGAAGGTGTATTAGGCACATAACCCGATGAATATGGATAATAGCTTTCATTAACATGGCTACCACCGGAGGTTTGACCATGGCCACCAGGGGTTTGACCACTACCCATGTTGAACAACCGAAGCAGATGCTGCATATCTTCGTTTTCAAGCATTTCGTGACTTCTCATGCGGATTTCTTCTTCAGGAAAGTAGTCATCTAATCCTCTAAATGAAGAACTCAAATTCAATGTGTTAGTGGGTCCCGAAAGGAATCCAGGGGTGGATGGTTGTGTTAATCCAAGGGCCAGGATGTTGTTATCATTCCTGGGAGGGTGTTGAGAGCTGTTGATCAAAGTGAATGAGGAGGAATCGAATTGAGTAGGTGCATTGAGATTCATGTTGTGTGAAGTAGTACCATCATAACCTATAAAAGAAAACATCCATTACTCGAGGGTATTTTAGTCATTTAAACTAATAGGCTTGGAAAATGTAAACCAAAACAAGGTGGTCTCTTTTTTGACTTAATGGGAACATGAGTTCTAGACAAATCATTTGTTATTCAGCATCACATATGATTATAAGCACAAGGGTAAAATGGTCATTTACCTCCAGTGGTGACGCCTGGATTGAGAGCAGGTTGTTGTTGTTGTTGTTGAGGGGCTGGAGGGGGTAGAGTGAGTTGTTGATGGTCAAACGAGTTTGAATAGCTTTGTTGACCGATTCCCATATCGATTTGTGGAGCTGCTGTTTTTTCCTGATGAGCCCCTAAAAATGATTTTCCATCATATTCCACCACATGCATCCAGTTATCATATGCCTTCTTCATCAATGTATCTACAAACACCTGAATAAATACAAACAAAGTCACAATTGGCTCTCAAGATCTCAATTTTTTTTCCAACAATTAAATTTTTAGGGTATTTCACTAACCTTTTGATCATCGGAAAGGGCATCTGTTGCATAGTAATGTCCAGCAGCAACTAAGCCACTTAATTCATAGATATGGTTGAAAACAACACCAACATTTCTCACATCATCTGAATAATAAACATACAGTTTGTGACTCAAAATACAAGTCTTTGCATGCTCCACAAGAACATCCCACATTTTATTCGACATGCCACTCCCAAGAACCTACAACCAATTCCAACATACCACAATTTAATAAAACCATCCATAAACCCTTTTAATAATATATATAATTGAAATGCAAAAGACGCAAATCTTACATTTCTTAGCTTCTTTGGATCTCTCACTACAAGGCGAAGAAAATCTTCTACACTAAATATTCCTGCTTTATTAAGCTTCTTGTGAAATGATCCATCTTTACCAATCTTTTCCAATCTCCAAACCTCATCATTTAGGGCAGGTGGATAATGCTTCTTGTACACTGTAAAGCCAAAAGTCAAGAAAAAAACAACAATGTAAATGTGAGTAAATGACTGTTTTACCCTTGTTCTTTTATCAAATTTAAAACAAACTTACATTCTCCTCGATGGTCTTTAACAGTGAAGGCATCTGTTTTTGCCTCACGAACACGAATCCCCTCACTATATCCTGAGGAAACTTTAAGCCCAAGTCTAAACTTTCTACTCCTTATCCAACTAGAATTGTCTGTAAAACTCAATTCGCCTAATGTCCCCACACCTTCTTTCAACACCACTTGTAATTCTCCAGATAAAAGTGGTCGTTTTCCTTCTCTTTCTTTTACCATATGAGTTTCAAATTCTTCTTGACTCCATCCTTCTTCATCTTCATTGTTGAAATCACCTTCAAGCACCACCACATCTAGTTTGACTGATGATTCGGGACCCGATGTCACCAAATGACCTGTGTTGGCATCAATCAAGACTACATGGATTGCAGCACCTCTTTCCCCTTCTACTTTTCCACCAGTGAAAAGAGGGAGGGATAGTTTGGACCTAAATTGTAGTTGCAAGTCTCTTCCATCGGGACCTTCTATTCTCTTTGGTGAAACCCTGGATAGATTTTTAAAGAATCTTTAGCAAAGAGTAATCTTTTCTATGAAAGCTGTAGTCTTTGAGATGATTGACTATTTATCAAATATCTAAAAGACTTGTCCATTGAAAGTTGAAACAATTTTAAATGCAAGAAGTAGGAGTAGTGTACAGTGCTTTTAAAGAGAAAATGAATGAAAGTACAGTGTTTGTAATAGAAAGAAATGAACGTAGGATGCTATAATACACAAATAAGGGTGTTGTTATTTCTTGCATCTAGCCTTAAAGAACAATTAAAGAATCTTGTGAACCCAAATCAATGTAATCATTTTGTTTGTAATGATAAATGGTTAAATGTTTGTTTATGCAACATTGTGAACTGGTTTCCTTAATACTTATGATGTGACACTGGTTAAATGGTTATTTATTCAACAATGTTCCACTTTCTTTTATCAATTTATGCAACTGACACGAATTATGTAAACACTAAACACATTTTGGTCATCAAATAAAGAAAAGGTTTTACTTTTACATATAAAGGTGCTTCATATGATATGACTAAGGATTGTTAAGTAACTAGGAAATCTTGTACCTTCCATTAAGTTTTGATGGGCCCAACTTTGCCAAGGCACGCTCAACTTCTTCACTAACCTGTTTAATCAGTAAAACCAATGGTGTAAGTGGTATATATGAAATATCTCAAATTATGCTTCTATAAATATAATGCAAGAAACATTAGAAACAAGTTCAATAGTTTTTCTTTCTTGCTTTTTTTAGGATGGCAACGTCTAGTTTTCAGAAAACTTTTAAGCTAAAATACTTGCAAAAAGTCTTTATCAAGCATTCAAGCCCACAAGACTTTTCATATATGAAAACTAGATATTAATTTCAATCATTTCTTTAATCAAAGGGTACTTAAAACATGAATTATAGTCAAATTTATACTTTTCATAATATAAGGGTAAAGATTTTAAAATCAGTTTTGTACTATTATAAGTCTGTTTAGTGTCCTTATCAGTTGTTTTTGGTGCTCAAATTCATAGTATACTTTAATAACATAATAAAGAATTAAGAACTCATGCATTCAATACAACCCAGTCTGTTAGTTGATTCACTTGATTGATTAACTAACAAGATTTCATATAACAAACAGAAAAAATAAAATAAAATTACTATCCAGATACTTATGATATCTCACTAGGGATTTTAGATCTTACAACTCTTCGAAGAATCGGCTCCAATGATGAACAAAGTTTCTGCAAACTATCGACCTTTAAAGCTTCAACAATAACACTGCATAATAAAAATTCCCTTGAACATTTACATAAAATATACTACAAGTATTCCAAAAGACACCAATTAAAATGTAACAATGTTAATTGTTTTCTCTTCTCATTACTACACTCTAGTTCCTCGTATAAGAGTAACAAATTGGAAGTTCGATGATAATATTGATGATTGGCGTTGACTTATTCATGAATATCATAAATAGACTCAGGAGATTATGCAGACGAAAAAACCCTAGCTCAATCCTTGCATATAAGACATTAATTGCCCAGAAAACAACAAAAAGAACAAAATCCACTACCAAACATCAGTGACTTAGACCAAAATCAGCACAATAGTTGAACAATTAACATGATTTTTTGCCAGAAAATAAATAATGACAAAACCCACTTCATATATTGACAAATAATTTGCAAAATTTACAAAAATATATATAAATAATTCAGCGAAAATACCTAGCGAGAGCTGGTCTCTTCTTATCGGGTTGACCCTCTTCGCTACTACTAGGATCTAATCCCCTTTTCTCCATGAACTTTTTTTGCATTTTCTCGGTTCAAAAACACGAACCCTCGTTCAGATCTGATCTGATCTAATTCTTATTGATCTTCACAAAAACACACTAGAAATTGAAAAATTAAAAAGGGGTTTTTAGGGCTCAATAGGGAATCCAATTAAAGGATGAAAAGATTAAAGACAAACAAGAAAGCGGGAAAATTAAAAGGAAAATTTACGCCTTGGTATGCTTTTGTTTTGGGAAATTACCAAGAACTTTCAGGTCAGAATCTGGGAACCTTCTCTTTTTAGTCTCATAAATATTTATTCCATTAAAAGATAAAGGGTCTTCCATTGTGGTGGCTGGATAAGTTGCCTATCTACCCACTGAGATTTCTAAAGTTTCACAAACAACCCCTTTTGATTAAGATTATGTCATCTATGCTCTTCTTTCTTAAAAAGTTGACTAATTCTTTCTTAGAAGTGAATTTTTAATATTATTATTTCTCAAATCATGAAAGATATAATTAAAAAGAGTAAGTCAACCATAGTTAGTACAAAATTTTAACAGTAGTTATGAAAATTATCAGATTAAGTAATGTATAACTTTATTTGTTATTTTAAGGTAAGGAAAAGATAAAATTTGAGATTACTAATTAGCATATTATGTAAGAAACAAACTTAAATAATACAATGGTTTCATGGATTACACTTTTACATAACAATATCAAAATTTGTGAACCTTTTAGTCATGATCTTTTTGTATCTTCATAAAAACGTGTTAGCAAATATGTATTTATAAACCAAGATACGTTTAACATATAAATTTTTATTAATCTCTTTGATATACCATGAAAATGTTTACTATTATTAGGTTACATTGAAGTCGAATTAATTAAAATGAAAGGATCTGTTGTGAAATAAATCCAAAATCTGTAGATTTAGGGTTCTAATTAGATAAGTGTATAATAAACTATCATGTAAATCTAACTATGGTTATATGCACAATATAAGTTAAATGTCAATCTCTCATTCAGAGATATAACCAAAAGGATTTAGATGTTTAATCAAACACTTAATTTACAAATGGTTGATTAGATTATATATAAAAAAGCACCTCAAAATAAATAAAAAGAATACAAGTGGGGCTTAAATGTAAATTATCTAAATCCCAATAATACAAATCCAATGTATCTACCTGGCCACATCATTTTTTTTTTATCACGACTTTCTTCGCTGGATATGGTCCTTGACATTTTTTGACTTTTTGCAGTCCACTGAATCTGATTAATTGCAACGTACAATCACTAATACACATAGTACAAACCTCTATAACACACACCCCAAAAGAAAGTATACCCACAAAGGGGAAAGCAGTTGCAAAAAAAAAAAAGTAAAAAAAACCACTCTACCAACCAACTTTTTATATGATGTACATCATGCATAGATGATTGTTCTTTAACATCTGATGACCAATCCACATACATGTGTTACAACTTAAGTAGATCTGATTTATATCTCCTTCCACATTGCAGTGTGAGTAACATAAACAATAGCAAAAGAATGCACATCTTGTACACAGTGCATAAAAAGTTGTACTTGTCAGAAAGAACAAAAATAAATTAACAACCATTTCAGGGTTTACATACGAGAATTTTGCATATACTAACGTCTCTTTTCAACCTTCTTACCCTTTCTTTTATCTCTTTTGGTTTGAGTCTTGGGACGTGATCTTTTTTTCTCAACTCTCTTCATCGGCTTCTTCTTGATCACTGGCAAATTCACCTTCTTTTCGGACCCTAGGGGCAATTTGGGTATTTCACCAGCTACTAGGTTTCCATTCAAAGCGTCGTCTTCTCGAGAGATCTCACTCGTTGTCACCATGACCTTCACACTACCAGTGTCATACACTTTTGTTCCTATGGTCAAACAGAAAGAAAGAAAGAAAGAATTAGAATCAACCAATGTAAATGACTATTATGTCCCTGATTATACTAATTTAGTAGTGAAACAATTTCAAGAATCATATCTTAATTAACTTCAAAATGCCAATAAATTCTTGAAAATTTGTTTATGTACCAGAAACTGATGTTAGATGTTCATCATCATCATCTTCTTCTTCATCTTCTTCGTCTGCTTCAGCTTCTTTGACTTCACCATTTTCATTAGCTTCACCATCTTGACCAGGTGGAGCTCCACTATATATAACATACTCTCTTTCTAGTTTTCTCTGCCAACAAAATGAGAAAAAAAAAATGAAAACTATTAATGAATGAATAAGACTGTTTCTTTTTTGGACTGAATGAAGTGTCTGAATGTGAGTAAATAAATGAACATATGGAGGAATTACCTTTTTGCGGAGCTCAATACGCTTGCGTCTTAAAGCTTCTTGTTGTTGACTTTGAGCTTCTTTTCTCCTCTTCTTCTTTCTCTTGTGAAACCCAGTCACAAAATCACTATAAACCCAAATACAAATTAGAGATGGGAGTAGATAAAACATGCTAAAACAATTTGAACCCAATAAGTTTAAGTGTCTTATTTTAAGCATTGTTTAGATCAATTAGTGGTCACTATATCTCAATCAATCTCTATTCATTGCCACATAACATTATCCATTATGCATCTATCACGGATTAAAAAATTTCAAGACAAAGTTTTATGATTCACAAGGAATGAGAATGACTGTGTAAAAAAACTTTGCCCCTTGTCACTTTCTTAAAAGGTTTTTCATCAGTTAAAAGCTTCAAGCCAAAGCTCTATAATTTACAATTGTAAGTGTGTGAAAAAACTTGACATTGGCAGTTTGGTACGTCAAGATAGATTACCCATTAATGCAACTTTGATTCATAGCCTCAAATTGGTGATGCATATATCAAATTCAACCACAAACTGAACACAAAAAGTGCAGGGTCGATGTTTGTAACGAGCTAGGGATCATCCAGAATGCGTAAACTCAAATCATATAGAATAGTAACAACTAAAAACTTCAACTCAAAACAGCATGAACAAGTTCCTCAAATTTCTATCATATAATCCTTCGACTTTAAACTAGAGAGAGACACTTTGAATCTGAAGAAACTCTTCTGATTTCTAGGTCGAAGTGCGGCTGAACAGAGGGGGATTTAGACGAAAGAAGGGTTAACTAGTGAGGAATTAATGAATACCTGAGGTCCTTTTCATTGAAGGAAACAGAAAGCGCTTTGTTCTTGAGAGATCTCTTCTTGATATGGCGAGCTTGTACCACTTGTTGTTGCGACTGCAAAGCGTCCCCCTCCTCCTCCATCTCCGTCGTCTCTTAACTCCCTGTTTGTCTAAACAGCACCCGCCGCCGGAGAATATATGGTAAAACCCTTGGAAACTGAAAAGGCTTTTGTGTGTTTGTGTTGTGCCCTTCTAGTATTGTACTAATTGCATACATTGTGGTACATTGAATCCCAATATTGATTAATAACAAAATAATAAATAATAATAGGGAAATCTGCGAAAAAGTCTCAAAATTTTGCCTTAATTTATGATTTAGTCCTAAATTAAATTTTACTTATAAAAAATGACAGATTACCGGCTAATACACTCAGTTTGGCCCTAAGAACCGGTAATCCTTATAAGAGCCGGTTACCCCAACTCATTGACCTTCCATTAAACACCCCGTCATCAACTCCTCCTCTGTAAAAACCCCTTCTTACCCTCCATCGAAGCAAAATGGCATCTTCAAGCTCAGTGGGAAGTAGGAGCAATATCCGATCACGAAGGCAAGCATTAAGAGCAACATGCTTTTGTGAAGACCCCGTTAGTAAGTGGACATCATGGAGGCCAACAAACCCTGACAGGAAGTTCATCGACTGCCCTAATTTCCGGGTAAGTATCCCTTAAACCTCTTTAATCACATCTCAAATCTCTTCCAATTAGGTTTTATTTCCTATATAACAGGATGAGGAAAAAGATTGCAAGTATTTTGCTTGGTTCGATCCCCCATTACCAAACAACTGGTACAGAAACTTGTTGATGGAGTTTCACAATAATGACATTCAAGTACACAATGAGTTTGCGGAAGAATTTGTGGATTTTCACAACAATGGCATTCAAGAGGTTCATGTACAAGGTGAAGGTGGAAAATGGAAGATTGGGTTTTTTTGTGTTTGTTGGTGATTGTATGGATTATGTTGAAATAGTTTTAAGTTGTTGTAAAACTTTTAAATGACAATTGGATGTAAGTTGTATGTTGTTGAATGAAAAATGGTTTATTGGATACCTACTGTTTGAGCAATGTACAATTGTAAGTGTATGATGTGAGCAAATGAATGATGTTTTTCAATATAACATAATGAACAAAATGGATGTAAGTTATACATCAACAAAACATACCAAAATCAGCCAAAGTGTTTACAAAAAGAAATGGCATATCCCTATTAACAATTTTATCAAAAAGGGCTTCCTAACAAATTTGCCCAATCTAAAGTCCCAAAGTGTTAACAATGCATCCATATTGTATATTGTTTACAAAAGAAAGGGCATATTAACAAATTTACCAAAAAGGGATTCCTAACAAAGTTGCCCAAGTAGCCCATATAACTGCTTAAATCCTAACCAATCTAATCCAAAGTAAGAGGTTTTTCTGGAGCCATTCCTATTCCTTTCTTGTCAATCACAATTTTCTTCAACATGTTTTCAGTGATCCTTTTAGAAGTTTTTCTTGTTCTAACCCTGAATTGAGTTCTAACCATAACTTGAGTATCATCAACTCCCTCTTCATCATCCTCAGCTCCATCTTCATCATTGTCTTCCTGTGATTCTTCAGCTCCATCTTCATCATTGTCCTCCTATGATTCTTCAGCTCCATCTTCACCATTATCCTTCCGTGTTTTTGGTACATGCTCACTCACATAAGGCACATCCTTGCATTGGAAAGAATACAAGTTAGTTATGTTATTGAAAAATAAAATTCACTGTCAATGTTATAATATATACCTTTGCAGCTTGTTTGGATTGGTGAACCAAAGCATCAAATGCTTTCAGTTGTGATTGGTTGATATTAAGACACATAAGGATCTCTGCTTCACTGTATTTTGACTCTTTAAGGTAACTCAAATCACTCAGTGTTTGATCCAGATCAGCCATATCAATACCATCACCTTCATCATCAATGTTAACATCAGCTTCATATGTTTTTGGTACATGTTCACTGTCAACAGTAGGTGCTGTTTGGGTGACAAATTGACTCTCAACATTAGGTGTTGTTTAGGTGAAAAATTGAGTCTCAATCCCAGGTTCTTTTTTCCCAGAACTTTCACCTTCTTCATAAACACTGGTAGACCCTCTCCCACCTCTCCCAAATCTAGTGCAATTGGTCAATTCTGGATTCAACCTTGGCCTTCCTATTTTCTTCTTAGGCTTTGGTGTTGGTTGGACTGAGGGATTCTTGCAAGACACTTTATTGTGCCCCATTTGCATACAATTCTGATATTGGACAGTTCTACCCTTAGAGGAGACTTGGGAAAACCTGTCTTGATGCTCAGAGACATGCCTTTTCCTTTTCATACAAGGCCTTCCTGACATCCTTCTTTCAATAGGTGGTAGTGGTTTGGTGTAAGGTGTTGGTTCCCACATATTATTGCCATTAACAGGAAGGATGTTAGACTCATAAGTAGTTAAGAACTTGTCCTTACCAAACCATGTGCTGATGAATCTACCTGGATCTTGTTGTGTGTAAATTATGGTTGCTTGGGCATGGACACAGGGGAACCCAGATAACTCCCAAAGTTTGCATGTACAGTACATCCCTTCTAAGTTCACTCCATATGATTGGAAGCCATTTCTCACTTCAAAAGCATTCAAACCACTAGGATGAACATACCAAGTCCTGCAAACACATTAACAGTTTTAATTAGTGTACACATTAACAGTTTCAAACCACTAGGATGAACATAATACTTACTTGATATCAAAAGCAAACTCATCCATTTTCTTAATAGCTCCTGGACACACATTATTCACCCATTTACGTGCTTTTTGCTTCAAGTTAAATAACCTTTCCATCATATATAGTCTAATCTCCTCAAGCATGGCCAACAAAGGCTTCTTTATGGCATCAAGTATGATGGCATTAAAACACTCTGCCATTCCATTTTCAATAGCCTCACATGCCATTCCACCTTTAAAAAATGCCATGCACCAAGATTTAGGCTCCCTTGCCATCAAATGATCATAAGCAGCAAGACTGACTTCTTTGATCTTCTCCATATTCAATTTGAAGTCCCCTTCAACAGTTGACTTGGCAACTGTCCAAAACATATTCTTGAACTCTATACCACTGACGACCTTTTTGAAATTTGCATACACATGTCTTGCACATTGTATGTGCTCCACACATGGCAATACAACCTTTACAACTTCCAAAAGACCCTATCAATTACATTAAAAATATCATTACTAACTGCTTGATCCATGTATAAATGAAATGAAAAAAATGAGATAATTGAAAACATTACCTTGTGTTGATCAGAAATAACACACAAATCCAAGCCTCCTTGTAATTCTAGGAAATCATGTAATAGTTCCAAGAACCATTGCCAGTTGGGCTTGTTCTCAATTTCAACTACTGCCTAAGCAATGGGATACAAATAGTTATTTGCATCCCTCCCTATGGTAGTTAGCAGCTCACCTTTACATTGTCCTTTCAAAAAACTCCCATCAAGCCCTATAACTCTTCGACAACCAACTTTCCATCCTTCTTTGATAGCCTTAGAACATGTATACATTCTATGGAAAGTAGTAGTGTTATCAGGGTTTACAATGACAACTATTTGAATTGTACTCCCTGGATTGGACCTCATCAATTCATGTCCATAATCCCAACCTTTTGCATAGTGATCACTCAACTTTCCATCTATTAAAGAAATTGCCCTACACTTTGCTCTATAACATTTTGACCATGAAACCTTGCAATGGAACCTGCTTTGAATAATAGCTTGCATTTCCTTACATTTCAAATTTGGTTTCCTAATCATCTCCTTCAGAAACTGCCTAGCTATCCATGTGGGATCCATAAGATTAACACTACGGAAATTCCTAACATATGTATGTTGCTCAATCATTTTTTTGATTTGGAATGATCTTTCAGTGCTCATCCACGAGGCCTTTACAACAAAGGGATATTCAAATTTCTCAGGGTCACTTGCACATACAGCCACGAGCCTTACACTATCACATTTCTTGAACCTAATTGGATAACCCCTGCTTATAGAGTAATTTGTCAAACAAAGCTTCAGTTGGTGTGGTGATTCATACCTCTCTCCAAGAACTGGCTTCATATTGTTCCATTTCACCTTCGGATCATGGGTTGAGTATTGAAACTACAATTTGTCTTTATCGTCACCTTCACTATCACTCTGCTTGTCCTGCGGTGCTTCATCTTTTGGCATTCCTTCAAAATCATTTAGGTTTATCTCAGGTATGGTGCATTCGTCAAGCGCTTCGTCTATGAGAGTATTTAGGAACTCATCTTTGCATCGACTTCTTTGTCTGTGTTTGAAAAACTCATCCAATTCCATGTCAATGGTATCGAAGTCATCTACTGTCTCCATTATCACTACAAAACAAAAATTAATCAAATATTTTAAGGGAAACACGATATTGGAGGACCACGTGGATTTTCTTACCTTTGATTCTTCTCAGGTATCGTTTTGCTTTGATATAGGGTAAGAAGGGTTTTTTACAGAGGAGGAGTTGATGACAGGGTGTTTAATAGAGGGTGATAAGGTCAATGAGCTGGGGTAACCGGCTCTTATAAGGATTACCGGTTCTTAGGGTCAAACTGAGTGTATTAGCCGGTAATCTGTCCTTTTTCATAAGTAAAATTTAATTTATGACTAAATCATAAATTGGGGCAATATTTTGGGACTTTTCGTAGATTTCCCATAATAATAATATAAATATAATAAAAATATAAACATTATATTTTTAAATTTGAGAAGTAATCATAAAATTAAAAAAAAATTAACTTTTGAGATTATTATTTCTACCAAAAACAATTTTTTCTGCAAAATAATTGAAAATTTAATTCAATTATTTTTCTAGTAGGTTTAAAATTTATAGACAAAATCTCACAAAATTTTTTTGTTAAATGGTTTCAATCCCTATGGATCAAACCTTACACATAAATGGTCATTACCGTTGATGTCCGTTAGATTAATCCGTTAAATTGAAATTTTTTTAGATAAATATACTATTTATGTCATTTTTTCAAACTTGCTTAATAACTATTTGTGAAATTTTACATAATGATCATTTAATTAGTCTTTCATTTATTTTTCTTTTCACATTTCCGGCCATCTTTTTTATTTTTTTTAATTCAGATTTCTTTTAAAATTATCTCTAAAATATTCAAAATACAATACATAATTAAATATTTTTGTTTTCTATTTTTTATCTAAAAATTTTGAAGTATAAAAACAACATTTTATTACTTTTTAATTTTTACATGATGTAATTTTTAAGATTTATCTTCATTTATTTTATACAAATATATTTACTTTCTCTGAAAAAAATGATGTGTTAATATAAAAAAAATACTTTATTATAGAAATAATACTATGTTGCTATTTTCTTTTAAAAATATAAGTATGCAATTTTAAGTTAAAGATAAAAATATGTTTCGATTTTGGTTTCATAATATAAGTATGGTAAATTTTATATTGGTTCGATATAAATTTTTGATATTTAATTTTCAAAAAATTATTTAGTTTTATCAAATTTTGCATATATTCCTTAATAAATACATAAACTTTTCAAAGCAAACTAAAAAAACGTCTGTTAGCTAAGAGTTAACTATACTGCTACACATGCTAAAATAACTAATCATATGAATAATATAACATTAAATTCTTTATAAGTCTTATTTGACCACTAGACAAGACTATAATGCTTATAATCAACTTTTAAACCGTTTTCCTATTTCATGTCATACTATTGCAATACATTATAAGACTATACTTTTAGTCAACTTAATGGGATCTAAAAATTTTATACATTTTAGATTAAAACTAGACGAGACTATAATCCTTGTAATCAAAATTTCAATATTAACCATATTAAGACAACACTATCATAATTTAGGGTATATATCTAACACACAATATAAAATATTTAATACACATTAATCTTTTTTAGTAATAATATACTTCCTAAGATTATGATGTAATAATACCATATAATTAATGGGTTTTATAGGTTACAAAAACTTATTTTGGCGGAAAAACTTAAACCCTAAGTTGTTGTTGTAGGTTTTGGGAGATTACAGGTTTTCCATGAAGACATTATGTTTGTGCTATATGGGACATAATTGAAAATGGATAAAATTCCCCACATGTTGATGAATGGGTCCATCCTTGCTATAGGTTATCAACGTGGAAAGCCATGTATTTCATCAAAAAACATGATCCACTTAATGGACGTTCATTGTGGCCTAAAAATGATTGTCCGATCACTTTAAATCCACCAAAACCTTAAAAATAGGTTTGTATTTCAATTAGTACTAATATGTAGTTTCAATGTGAACATGAAATTGATTAATTTTTAACTATAATATATCGATATGTGTAGGCGGGGAGGCCTAAAAAGAAAAGAAGGAGGGGGTGTTGATGAGCCCAACAACCAAGCATGTAAATTGACCAGGAAATATCTGACAACCACTTGCTTAAAGTGTCATAAAAAGCGACACAATTCCAGAACATGTAAAGAACAGGGAGGCAGTGGTCAAGTTAGAGGGGGATGAAAACTCTGTTAAGTAGTTAGTAGGATGTTTGTGTTGTAGGTCTTTTGACACTTAAATCACGTTTACTTGTTTGAAACTGCAATGTCTGTATGGGTTAAGAACTTGAATTAGTTTTACTTGTTTTGAAACTTAGTATGATGGTTGTGTTAACAACTTTACAATTTTGCATGTAATGGTGTGTATGCATATTTTGGCAATGAATTAATCTATTTTGTGTACTACCATCTAAAGGTTAATTTATAACAATATACATTTCAATTGCACATCCAAACCATCCAAACGATGCATCTACAATACACTTACCAATTGCAAATAAAAAACATTCAAGAATTTCAACATTCAACTATAACAAAGTATATTCCATTACCATTCCATAATATTGATTTGTTACAAACTAAAGTTCATTAGAATTCCATTACATTGATCTGATACATAAACCAAAATACAACAACACCAATTCCAAAGACCCCCTACATAAGCTGAAAACAAAAACCCCTTATTCGATTAAAACCCAAAAAACATCTACACCAGTTAGAAACCAAAAACCCAAAATCCATTAACATCCAAACTTTCCCAAGACACTTACTGGTTAAAATAAAACCAAAAAAATACATCCATGAACAAAACAACATCAACTGGTAGTTCCACACTACTGCACTCATAATGGCAACCCTCTCTTCCAGTTGATTCATTGATCTTATCAAACCTGGGATCACCACCAATGCCCTAGAACACATAGGAGGGTCAAACCATTAAAGGAACCCACATCTTGTACAGTTCCAAAATTGCCTTCCAGGGTTATGATCTGTCCACAAAGTGATCTCCATTGCTTCATTCCCACATTTTCAAGTCACCATCTTTAGATGCAAAGTGATTGGATCTTGTAAAGGGTGTAACGGTCGACGAACAATGGAAGAGAGAAAAGAGAAGAAGGTCGCAAATAAAGGGTCTTGCCCAAAAATTGGGCATGCAATCTTTCTTTTAAAAGTGAAGGTTACAAGTAAGGACAAAATTACCCCTGCAACCTAATATTGAAAAAAGAGTTAACGGCTAAATAGTAAAGGAGTGAGCCGGAAGGACTAAACATTAAAAGTTTTGAAACCACATGGACCATCCGTGAGGTTTTTTAAAATTAGGGACGAAACTTCATATTTTGTGAAACAATAGGGACCATTTATGAAGTTTTGTCATTTTATAAAACTTTTTATTCAAATATCATAAGCTCATAATATTTGCCCATAAAACATGTACGCAGTATAAATATATTTTATATAATTTATAATTTTTTAAAATGTCTAGCCCAAATTCGTAGGTGTTACAAAACCTGTTAAGATACAAATTTGTTAAATAGGTAGTATGTTTATCAATATTAGTAATTAACTTAAAAAAAATAGCAAAAGAAATAAATAATACTATGAAGTGTGAATAAATGAGTTTGAATTCAAAAGCAATCCATATGATCATTGTACTATTAAAACTAAAATTATAATTTATTTAGATTTTTAGAGGTGGTGATGTTTTATTTATATGGATATGAAGAATGAATTTTGGAGTTAAATTGCATCTTTTAAACAATTAATGAGTTAATATAGGTCAATATTGGTTATTTTAAATGGATTGACATTTGATAAGAACAAAAAAATTCCAAGAATTTCTGATATCTGAATCCATATCCGAAAATTTAGATATTCTAAATTTCAAATACAAATTCGAATACTAATAATCCATTATCCAAATTTTTGGATATCCATAGTCATGACTTTTTTTCCCTGCACACGACTCATTAAACTTTAAATTTATATCTACTATCATTAGTAGTCTCTACAATTTTTCACCATTGAAGACTTAAGTTTTAAATTTTTGATATTTTGATTTTGTTTGGTATTTGATAGTATTTTGGTATTAACTATAAGTTCAAAACTAATTATCATATCATTAAATTTTGGGAATTGGTTTAACTAGTCAACCAAACAACTTGTTAAACCAAAAACCAATGATGCGACTAGTTTGAATCCAATTCTCGAGTCCAATTTAATGAGAGAATAAAAAGGAAATGAGAACCGAAAAGAAAATAAAGTTACCTTGCTTCCAAGATTATTTTTTTGGAAAGAAAGAGAAGAGAAGTGAAAGGATGATCTTTAAATTAGATGAATTTGGATGGAAGTGGTCTTAAGGATTTTTTTTGGTTATAATCTTCATTTTCTTTATTTCTAACTCACGAATATCAATAACAATTTCTTTTTTCTTTTACATCATTTTATTTTTTTTCCCCGTATTTTTCTTCACCTTCTTTTCATTTGTTTACTAAGGTTATTTTTTCTTTTTTTCTTTTTAAAAACCTTTTGACAACCCTATAAATACCACACTTGTTTCACCTTTAAAATCACACATTCTTCTATCATTTCGTATCTATTTCTTAAAAAAAGAACCCCAACAATCTAACCCTAAAGTCTGACAGAAGAAAAAATAATGTTTCGAGTTCAAGTACCCCAACTCGACACATTTTCGCCTTCAATCCATCCCAAGCGGTTTATCGTCCCCAACTTGATGCCCTTATTCAATCCCTTCCACAATTTCAATACTAAAATGTTAGGCAATACTACGCCATACAAGTACCAAATGTTAGTCCTAATATGTGTTAAACATTGTCGTTTTCTCAATAAACCTTCACTAAATCAACCCCAAAGCCAAACCCCACTCTA
Organism: Lactuca serriola; assembly: GCF_051521515.1. Lineage (NCBI taxonomy): Eukaryota > Viridiplantae > Streptophyta > Magnoliopsida > Asterales > Asteraceae > Lactuca > Lactuca serriola. The sequence continues at coordinate 91,111,219 of NC_136411.1, read as the reverse complement.
TCAATCTCAAAGACTCAAACCCAAAGCCAAACCCTACCCTTTGATTCTCAACCACAAAACCAAAGCCTCGATCAGTAGGACGACGAAATTATAAAGGACCTCCCTCCCCTCACGCCACAAAGGAAAACAACAAGTGCAAGAGAAGACATAATAAAAGCCTCAAATATGGACTTCATAAGAAGAGCTAGTGTTGACACAATCTTGGGTAGACATTTTGGAGGATCCAACGCACGAAAATGCACAAGTGCGTGAACATTTATGGCTTCTTGAAAGATTCCGAATGGAGTTAGGTGAAGATGATGAGCACCGTACCAAACACTAACTTAATTCAAAGTTTGGATCAATAGCGAGAAGTGTTTCAAAGATGAATAGGTTGTACAACAACCTAAAAACCCAAAGGAGAAGTGGTCAAGGAGATGAATAAATTTTTGAAGAGGCTTTGCATTTGTTTCACGAGAAAATGAGAAAAACATTCATGTTTAACGAGCCTTGGAAATTGTTAGCTCTTAGTCCAAGTTGGAAAAAATACGAAGCCCAATGCATCAGATTTTAACATGAACAGACGAAATGTAGAAAATAACGACAACATTTGATCGATATAATCTAAATTTCGTTGAACATTTGACATTCGACAAAGAAAAAGAAGCCGAAAAACAGAAGTAGCGTGTGGAAAGGCAAGAAATTGATGATATTAAATTCTTGATGGAAAAAATCGATCATCTTTTGAGATCGATCTTTGAGCTAATTTTGCAGAAGAAGGAAAAGATCATGAAAAATATTTTCCATACATTTTTTTTAATAAAATGTAGTTTTTTTTATATTTTTAATTTAGGCTGTTTTTTTTTTTTTTTTTTTGTTTTTTTGTTTTTTTGAATCTTGGTTGTTTTTATGCACTTTTTGAAGTATTTATATTTTAATTACTTTTTTTATGTTTATTAATTATTTTTACGGAATTATATTTATTTTTTAAATTATAAACGTTAAACTATTTTTACTTTTTAAAAAAAAAAATAATGAAAGATGATAATTTTCTACCTTTAATGAGTGAAATATAAATAAATAAAAACCTAAAATGACCAATGAAAAAATTAATAGTAAAAGGTGATTACATCGTCTCAAAAGGTAACCATGTGAAGAAGCGACTTATATAAAATTAAGGGAAGTGATTCGTACACAATAATATTTTGCCATACACAACAATTCATGCATTATATAGTTGTACAATACAACATTTTAAAATACCAATTGTTATGTATGGAGAAATTTTTTTGTGTAACAATCAGCTCCCGAAAATTAAGTTCGCAAATTGACGACCAAATCGTATGAGGACTTGCAGCTACAGAATTTAAAACTATGAGGGGTGATCCTGTGTCTTTTGAAAAAAGTGATTGGCTAATTTTAGAAGGTTTTGAATATGAAGAACAACACAATAGTAGTCTAGAAGTTTTCTAAAGATGTTGACTCCCGATCCTCCCTCCAATAAATCTTATGCGTCCCAAGCCTTCGTTGCCAACTCCCGCACGCTACCCTCATTCCCTTCGCCACCACCAAACTCTGATCGACGATGGAACAACAACATTTACTCTCCGTTTCCGATGAAGTATTCGTCAACGGAGGCAAATCATCACTCACGCTCTCTGTCGACGGGATACTCCAGTGGTTGGATGGAGGTTTAATTCGCCGATGCTTGTCTGTAGAGAAGGAAGTTCTTGGATTCTCAAAATCCGGACGCCTGATCACAATTAGGGCACTTGTTCAAACTGCCGCTGATCGATTTTGCTTCGGAAGTAGTGGCGAAGGGAGTTTGACGAGGAAGAGCTTCGTATTTGAGGCGGTGACGGAGGATTCGTTACGGAATTTATGCGAGAAGATTCAAGGGTACATCGATTCGTTAGGTAATACATGTGATTTTCTGTTCAACTCATTAGGCTATTCTCCAATGTCATCAATATGAACATGTAGCTAAATTACACATAAAAACTTCAACATGGCGTTGATTCTCTACGAATTGACTTGTATTTTGTGATTTTGTCCCATGTAAGCAAAATATTTCTATTCTGCATAACTTAGAGGCTGTTGTAACAGGTCGACCAAAAAAGCTCTTCATATTCGTTAATCCGTTTGGTGGGAGGAAATCTGCTTCCAAGATTTTTACTAATGATATAAAACCAATACTTGAAGATGCTAACATCGAATACACATTGCAAGGTTGTTTGTTTCAACTTCTGCCAATTTCATTTCTGTATCATAATGTTGCTTATTGCCTTTAATCTTAATTTCAGAAACAAGATACCAACTTCACGCGAAGGAAGTTTCTTGTTCGTTAGATCTTACAAAGTATGATGGTATAATATGTGTTAGCGGGGATGGCATATTGGTTGAGGTTGGTTTGTTACCTCTTTTTGATATATGAATTTCACCTTTTTCCTATACGAAATGTAGGCCAGAAAATATCATGCAAATCTTTTGAAGCAATTCATTAATGTCCCTTGAAAAAGTTATAATGTTTGGCTTGCTGTACCCCATCGAAGACTTGTAGATGTATATCTAGTATCTACTATTGGGAAAATTGCAATAAAACCCATGTACTTTCCACTTTTTAGCAAATCAGTCCCTACAACTTTTTTTGAAGCAAATAAGTCCCACGGTTTCTGATTGCATATGGGCTGGAAATTGTAAATTGTAGTAGGTTGTGAATGGATTGCTTGAAAGAAAAGACTGGGCAGTTGCACTCAAAGTGCCTCTTGGAGTCATACCTGCAGGTACAATTTACAAATACAATATTTTTATTTTATTTTATTTTTTTAAAAAACTTACACAAACAAATGTTTATGAAAAAGGTACTGGGAATGGCATGATAAAATCCCTTTTAGATTCAGTCAATCAGCCATGTACTCCAGCTCATGCTACTCTTGCTGTAGTCCGAGGTATATACTATATACTTTACTTTTACTTCTCTCAGGCTAAGTTTTTCTATTAAGTCATTCTTTCTGCATTCAGTCAAAAAGAACCACTCATATATATTATATAGCCTACTCAATTAAGATTTCTCCACATTAAGTGAAAAAGAAACAGCATCATATTTTGTTGTTTTTTGTCAGGGCATAAACGGTCTTTAGATGTAGCTACAATCTGGCAAGGAGAGACTACATTTTTTAGCGTCTTAATGCTTGCATGGGGTATACAATAAAATAAATACACTGAACTCAAAACTAAATTTTAATAAATAAATATTCAGATTGTGATTCTTTTGACTTACTGAATCATGTTTGGGTTTGTTTTCTTCAAGGACTTGTATCAGATATAGACATCGAGTCCGAGAAATATCGGTGGATGGGAAGTGCTCGGATAGATTTCTATGTAATTCCAAACCTTTTCTCTCTAAAATTACTATGAAACACTATCAATTTGTATTTTAATTGGGTTATTATTTTTTTCTTAAATGAAATTCAGGCTCTTAAACGAATTCTAAGGCTGCGAAAATATAATGGGAGTATATGTTTTGTACCTGGACCCGGGTTTGAAGATGTGGGAGAGTCAAATGATTCGTGTGTTGATTCTATGGAACCTCTTATTATGCCACGTCAGCATGGTTACCAAGGTCCTAATATTGATTTAAAGAATTTAAATTGGAGAAAGATTGAAGGCCCCTTTGTTTCTGTTTGGCTTCATAATGTTCCTTGGGGTGCTGAAAACACTATGGCTGCCCCTGATGCCAAGGTTGATTTCCCTCTATCTATTGTGATAGTTTTCTATTTTATGTATTAACATATTCTTTGTTTCAATACTTATTATAATGGAGGTTATTTTGGTCCTTTCAGTTTGAAGATGGCTATTTGGACTTGATTATAGTGAGGCAATGTCCAAAGTTGGCCTTGTTGTCCTTAATGTCTGAATTGAACAACGGGGGCCACGTGAAATCACCCTATGTTGTGTACATCAAGGCGAGTGCAATGCATCTTTCATCTATGTTTGTTACACATATCTAAATAAACTTTCTAGGGCTATTTTAAATGACAAGGAGAAGGAGGGCATTTATGTCTTTTGCATTTAGAGATAAAAAAAGGAATCTACATGATTGCAATTTTTGTTGTCAAACACAGTATAAGGCTGTCATGTCATGTTTTGTCCTTGATCTGTTGTTTTTTCAGGTGAAAGCGGTGATATTGGAGCCCGGGTCGAGAACGGATGACTCGATGAAAGAAGGGATTATAGATTCGGATGGGGAAGTGTTGGCGAGAGGGAAAGGAACTTATAAATGTAACTTAAAATCATTGATGGCATATGATAAGATACAAGTTGTTGTGGATCAAGGTTTAGCCACTCTCTTTACACCTATTTAAATTTGTAATAAACAAACTCTATTTATGTTTTTAAAATGTAAATAACAGAATACAAACTTGGTATTCAATACAAACCAAAATGAAGGTGAAAAAATAAATAAATCATTTTTGGACATATATACAACATATCTGGCTTTCCATTTGTTCGTGTGCTTGTTAAAATACAAGAACGATAAACTTATATCATGCTTCTTATGATAATTATTATATGTTATCGTGTTCTTGATATTGACAATAGCAAAACTATAAACATTATTTATTTATTTATATAGCCAACGGATTAACACACAAGTTAAATACACACAAGTTAAATACAATAGCTAGCTAACTTTGGCAATTGAGCATGTAATTCAATTTTTTGAAGGGGTAATTACTAATCTAGCCAAATTAAGGGGGTAATTAGCAATTTCTAGCCAAAAATTAGTAAAATAGCCCACGAAACCGTAGGTTTCGAGATTCGCCTACTGTTTCGCCATTTCGTCTACTGTTTCGCGTTTTGTATAAAAAAAAATTCATTTTTCACATACAAAACCGTAGGTAATATATAACCTACGGTTTTCTCTCTAATACCTACGGTTTCCCAAACCGTAGGCTACGGTTTTGGCGAAAAAAACTATTTTGGGGGTTTATCTACTATTTTGTCCAAAAAAGTACTGTTTTTTTTTTATCTATTATTTTGGGGGTTTTATCTACTATTATTTCCAAAAAACTACGTTTTGGTTATTTTTTTAAAATTTATTTTATTTTAATTAAATATAGAGAATAAAAAAGAGTGTTTATATAATAATTTTAACAACTAATTTGTTTAATTTTTAACAATTATTTGGTTTGAATTTGACTACTTTTTCGGTAAACTTGACTACTTTGTTGTTAATTTGACTATTGTCTTCATAGTCATTGTATTAGTTATTTTAAAAAAAAAATGTTTGTTAGTTATTTTAAAAAAATGTTTATTAGTTATTTTAAAAAAAAGTGGTGTGACATTAATTATTTAAAAAAAAATGTTTATTAGTTATTTTAGAAAAAATGTTTATTAGTTATTTAAAAAAAAATGTTTATTAGTTATTTAAAACAAATGTTTATTAGTAATACCTACGGTTTTGTTTTTTTTTTTTAAAAAAAAATACACGATTACAAAATTAGCATATAATTCCAATCCCATTGAATCGATTTAAAAAAAAACGAAAAAAAAAAATTTAATTTCCGTACGGTTCATACGAAACCGTAGGTGTACAAGTCGACAATGCACAATTTGTGCATTGGGAACTTGTACACCGTAGGTTTTGTATGAAACCTACGGTTTTATATTTTTTTTTTCAAAAAAATTTTAACCACATATATAAAAACTACTCCTAATCACAAATACGGTAAAATTTTGATGAAAACTAGACAAATTTGGTTGTTCTTCGGGTGCTCAATTGAGAGAAAAAAGTAGGCAAAACAAAGAAAACAATAGACAAAATGACCTAATCTGAAAAAATTTTCTTTACATTCTTTGGGCTAACGGGCCACGAAAAAGTAAACAGGCCGATGAAACAGTAGCCCATTAGCATAAAACAGTAGTTTTCTCAATAAAACATCAGTCAAAGACGTTGACCGTAGTCAACCCTAAGTTGACTACGGTTTTGAGTGCTATTTCTTGCTAATTGGTATATTTTGGCTATTTTTTGATAAGTGATTAAGAAAAATGGTTAGATTAGTAATTAGCCCTTTTTTGAATGGGCATGATAATACTCGTTATGATCCTCCGATTCAATTAGTAAGCTTTAAACTTCTTACCTTACTAATGTTAATTGGTTCTTCCGGATCTAAGAGGGAATTCAGCTAACTGGAAACTTTTTTCCAAGAAAAATGAGAATTTTGAAAACGCGTTTAGTTCGTCTATTTTTCTAAATTTTTCACGGAAAATGAAAATTTTCGGTTTTCTAAAATTACAAAGAAGTTGGAAATTTATAGAAAACTGATAATAATTGTTTTCCACATTTTTCTAATTCCAATTTTTTTCTAAAATATAAACACACACCCACTCTCATCCCATCCATCTCTACCTACCCCCACTTTAACACCCCACCTCCCACCCCCCACACACACCCCAACCTACAAACACACACACACACCCACCCACCCGCACACACACACACACACACACCAACCCTGCAACCCATAAACACATGCACATACATACCCACCCACCCCCACACACACCCACCCACAAACACACACACACACACATACCCACCCACACACGCACCTACCCACAAACACACACACATACCCACCCACCCACACACCCACCCACAAACACACACACATACATACCCACCCACCCACCCACCCACAAACACACACACATACATACCCACCAACGCACCCCCCCCCCCCACACACACACACCCACAAACACACTCATACCCACCCACACCCACACCCCCACCCCCACAAACACACACACACAAACACACAATCGTACACCCATCAACCCAAGACCACTACCACAATCACCGATCTACCATCACCACCACTACCACTAACCCATCACTAGCACCACCACCGCCGTCGTCACCATCGCTTGTTATCACCACCACCGCCGCCGACCTGCTACCGTAACTGCCCCCACCACACCCTACCATCGCTACCGTTTTCTAAAAATGAAAACCGATAGAAAAATACACATCTAAACACGTTTTCTAATTTTCTAAAACTGAAAACGAAAAATAAGTAAGTTTTAACTAAACGCGTTTTCTAAATTTTTCAATGAAAAATGAAAACAGAAAACGAAAACCGAAAAGGGAAAACAAAAAACAGAAAATGAAAACTATTTTTCCGTAACTAAATGCAACCTAAATTTTTTTGTGTGTTTTTGGGTGAGCGAGAATAGCTTGCCTTTTCCATGCACGACCTTGCCTTTATGGGTTGATCATCCTTGAATGGATGTCTCTAACGCCATGCAATTGTAGTGCTGCTGTTTCTCTACTTGACAACAATTCAAATGATGTTGATGAGGAAGAGACATCAAATTATTCTTGAAACCAAATAAGAGAGTAACTCACCTAATTCAGATGAAGGGTGTCAGATCATTAGTGTTGTGTAACACACAGAAAACCCCAATGTGTTAAATAACACAAGCACGACACCACATGACATGATGTCAGTGTATCTGTGTATTAATTTATTAACACAAAAACAACCTAATTAGAACCCAACCAACTCATATTGTGTCAATTTGAACATGAACGTGACATGACATGACGTCGTTTTCTTTTACAATAGACAAACACAAATTCGAATTTCAGTTTTAACTCCATTTAATTTCATGTTGTTTCATTAATTTACACTCCTAATTCAAACTCTATATGACACGTTGGTCTAAACGTGAGTAAATTACATATATGGTCCCTAAGGCTTGCGAAAATTTGTGTATTTGATTCCTAATTTTTTTTACTCGCACCATTCTTGTTGTTTACTTAAAAAAAATGGATCCTTACACCAACTTGAAAAGACTACATGGCTCTTTTTTTATTTTTTATTATTTAAATAATCATGAATATTATTATTGAAAACACATGGGTCCCACATCCCTCTGTTCTCGGTTTCTCTTCATCCCTAACCTTGTTCCCTACCATCCCCTACGTCATATTCGTCGAAAAATCGTCGTCATCCATACGTTGCCGAAAAACCCATCATCGCTCCAGGAAAATTGTCACAACCAATGCTCATTCTCAAACCTTAACGAAGTGCAGACATAAACAATCAAACAAGACAAGAACAATACATATGATTTCAATCTTTTTTTGGGAAAATAACTTATAAACCCAATAAAGTTTTCAAACCGTTCAAAAATCCAATTATGTTTTGTCTGTTCAAGAAAATCCAACGAACTAATATTTTGTCTAAAAAACCCCAACTAACTTACACTTTCGTTCACTTCTCATTTAGGGTCAACCGACTAATGAAAGTCAACGAATGACATGACTTATGGCGTGTAATTAAATATCGGAAAATAACTTGTAAGATCATCGAAGTTTCAAAACCGTTAAAAAAACCCTAATCATATTTTGTTTGTTGAAAAAAACCCAACGAACTTACGCTTTTGTTCAATTCTCATTAGAGGCTACCAGATCCTTTACGTATACAACTAGTTGACAAATGACATAACATTATACATGGAATAAACAAATTAGAATTGTCCTTTATATATCGATGTAGGGTTTAGAGAAGAGAAAAACGAACGACGTTTGTGTTTGATTTCTTGTAATAGCTACTTCTTATTCTTCCTCTCAATCGTTTATGTCCAACTCAAGATCTACAAAGAAGATATTTGATGATGAAAACCCTTGTGGATGTGGACGCCCTTCTTGGATTTGGCCATCTAAAATGGAGGATCATCCAGAGAAAAAAGTTCAGGGCTTGTTCGAACAGATGTGTAAGTCTAATTGAAAGCTTTATCATGTCCATATTCTATCTATTTGTTTGGTTTCTTTCAATTTTTTTTTATTAAAATGGACATGATAAAGCTTTCAATTACACTTATCTATCTGTTAGAACAAGCCCTAAACATTATCTCTGGATGATCCTCCATTCTAGATGTCCAAATCCAAGAAGGGCGTCTACATCTACAAGAGTTTGCATCATCAAATATCTTCTTTGTAGATCTTGAGTTGGACATCAACGATTGAGAGGAAGAAGAAGAAGTAGCTATTACAAGAGTTCGAACACAAACATTGTTCGTTTTTCTCTTCTCCTAACCCTAAATCGATATATAAAGGGCAATTCTAATCTGTTTATTCCATGTCATTTAATATAATGTCATGTCCTTTTCCAACTAGTTGTATACCTAATGAATCTGGTTGCCTCTAATGAGAATTGAACAAAAGCGTAAGTTCGTTGGGGTTTTTTTCAACAAACAAAACATGATTGAGGTTTTGTGAAGGGTTTTGAAACTTCGTTGGGTTTATAATTCATTTTCCTTTTTTTTTGTCGGCTAAAGATATGTCGAGAACCATTTCATAAAAATCAAACAAGCCAAGAATTAAAAAGTTATACTCTATTTTTTTTATATCTATATAGAGATATAGACTTATGAATCCACCATACTACAAAATCTACACAAGTTTGGTGGATCTCTTACTCTTATATCGACAACTTCCAACACACATATGCAAAGCTTCACTCTTGATAATACCGTCGAAAGCCATTCCACACATAACTTTATAACTACTATGTCCACAATTTCCGAAGAAGATGATAGTGAAGCTGAGTATTAGCAGATGATGGCCTTAATAAGTAAAAAAGTATACTCGAAGGCCAAATCCATGTTTCAAGCATGAATACCAATCCCAACACTTCCAAGCACCATAAAATTTTACACAATCACAACAGTTATAGACATCTCCAAAGTTTACATCACCTCGAAAGTTTCATGATCCAACTCCTCAATCTAACTCATATTTTGCTCCTATAGAAAAGCCCCCACCGAAACTATACGAGCGGATGATTATTCCAGAAGGCTGCGTGAAAAAAATCAGAATTGATTCATTATGAATCATCTTTTTTGTTACCATTGAAAATTCTGATTCATAGAAGTTTTCAATCTACGGCGGTAAGAGGCTCAATCGCATGTCCCTTAATCTATGGTGAAAAATTCTAATTTTGTTGTGAGTCAATTTTATTTCTTTTTCTACTGCCCCTATACATGATATATCATAGTTTTTTTTAATATACTAACACACTAAAGTAAATATCAATGATTTTTGATGGGTTGATTAAACAAATTGTATTCGTATTGATGTAAAAAAATCAATCTCAACTATATCGACTTGTGTGTGTGTGAAACTTTAATATCGAATTGATTTTACAAGATGTTTTCAAAAATATCAACGAAACAACCAGATATTTGCAAGTTTTATAAAGCTATTCGTTTAATATCTATGATTACAATGCTTTAAAGAAAACATACAAGATATAATGATTATATTTTGTTTTTACACTCAAATATAAAGTATCTCTACAAATTATTGTCAGGCGTGAAACGTGGGATGAGCTGATACTATTTGGCCCCAAGCCCTCATCATAATTCATAGGTTTACATCAATGATCCAGTCGTGGCAGACTGGAAGTGTGGAGAAAGAGTGCATCTTCTAGATAGAGTACGTAGATCATTTATTCTAGCACAAGTCCGAGTTGAGTCGATTGAACGAATATGAGTCAGGTCTTTTAAAGCAAAAACAGGGTTAGATTAGAGGAACTAATTAATATTATAAGAACTGGGTTGACTTTGTTTGAGTTAACTCGACCAAGTATCAACTACAATTACGAAGGCATGCGATTACTAATGCTTACACCCGAATAAGTGGGTTTAAAAGATGAACAATAATGCATTGCACACATGTCGCTTATAAGATATCAGAGTTCGTTAGTGGGATAATTCAGATGGAGAATTTTAGAGACACCAGGCCATCTATAACTTTAAGATATAGAGCTTTTCATATTTTCAGTGGTAAACAATCAAGAATCTTGTTAAGAATATAGTATACCATATAAGTTATGAATTAGGTAACTGAGGTTCTTAAAGTAATATGAAATAGATTGGAGGTAATTAATCGGTTTTGATGTTGGGTAACCTACTCCCTACTTATGATTATCTTATTAGATCAAGAGGCATAGTAATGACTTTTATAATTCAAATATTCAATGCAACATATAACCTATATTTTATGTAAATAGAGTAAAATTCTTATATAATTCTCAACATCGTCAAAAGTATTAATTTATTTTAAATATCATACAAAAGTAGCAACAACAACAGTTAAGCGCCAAGAATCCCATTAGAATGGGATAAGGGAAGTAGAAGTCGACAATCAATGTCTCTATGGATCGAAGATCGATTGAGTCACTAAGACGACTTTCGGCATGCACACAATGGTAACCTGTAAATTAAAATTGGGCAAACAAAGGAAAAATAAGTGACAATATACATTATGTAGCAAGACATAAACATAGTACTTCTCAAAACAATATACGGATCAGAACCGCACTCAAGGGAAGTAAGTGATAAAAAATAACAGTAACGGAGCTTGAAGTGTTGAATTGGGGGGCCGAAAATAGAATATGTATAATAATTGAAGAACAGGGAGGGCCAAAATCAAAATTTTTAGTTATAGGCCTAATATGTAAAATTTTTAATAGTTATAAGCTAGTTATGAAAAAAAAAAATAGGGAGACCACAACCCCTTCTGGCCCTATAGAAGCTCTGTCCCTGAAGAATAATGAAATGATACATAACAATCAAAAACTACCTAAGAGCATGAAATCGTTATAAAAAAATAAAGATCAAGAAACCAAGATATGTTTGGTGGCGAAAGTATATATCAAGTTATCAACCATAATATTTTGACTCCAAACCACCTTATTTGAGGTCATGTTTTCGGGAAGAACAAACTCCTTCAACATTATCCTTCCATTTCATAAATATATTTAAACGTTATATCTTAAACGTCAATGTTTGATGACTATTAATTCAAGATATTCAATATCGAAGAATTATTTTTATTTCCTTAATTTGTCACATGGTTCCTATAACTCTATTATTGGATGCACATTAAAGAGCAAAGATCCTTTCACATTTGTTGCATGAAAGTCTAGAATGTGAAATACAATCCAACATCATCAAATCCTTTTCCTTTAATGTATCAAAATTGAATAAAAATGACCCAACCAACCCAGCAAATTAAACCACACAAAAGCTTTGTCTTTGCCTAAATTTCGATAGCCTTGATAACAAGAAAAAATTCTTTTAAACATAAATACAAGTTAAATGCAACATCTGCATGTGCATACTTATAGAATTGTCAATTGAGTTACTTTCTTGATTTTGATTGTTTATTTATTTCGTCAAACACAACAAAAGCTCAAATCTTTGTTAGTTTTGTATGTTTTTGCTACGTGTTGACGGCTTTAACACCATCATTAAAAGTTGTCGCAGACATGTTTTTGGATGTACTTTTGCTAACCGTTATGATTGGTACAAATGTCTAGTTCTGTTAATAAACTTTCTTAGCACACATTAGGTGATTACGTCCGATCTTTTTCATATCGTTGGAGTTTCTGCATTTTATACGACAGTTATGTCTTTGTCTAGAAATTTTGATGTTTGATTATGTACCACTCCTTGGTAGAGAAAAGTAATTAAAAGAATATATATATATATATATATATATATATATATATATATATATATATATATATATATTTGGCCATTTGGGAAATCAAGTAAACTCAACAATAAAAATGAGTTTTTCTTAACGAAATTAACAATTTTCTGTTTTTTGAAAAATGTACACTTTCTCCCGACTGTCCTTTTCCGGCCCCATTTTAGATTGTTCTTCAAAATTCTAGAGTTGTGTGTGTGTGTGAGAGAGAGAGAGAGAGAGAGAGAGAGAGAGAGAGAGAGAGAGAGAGAGAGAGATTTCTCGGCATGTCGAGACTTTCGGCCGGTGTGTGCCAAGCTAAGTAGGACACGTCGAGGGGAGGTGCCAAACCACTCCTTCTAGCCTTATATCCAACAAATTCATTTCAAAATATTTAATATTGTATAATTCAACCAAATATTTGATTTTAAGTCATATGATTGTGTATATTTCTTATTTATTACGTTTGTTCATTTTTTTTTTAGATTTTAGTGAAAAATATTTTTGTTTTCTCGAAATTTAGAACATTTCATCAGATTTCAGACTTATTCTTGCAATTTTGGAGTTTATTTTCCGAATTAAGAAATTTCAATCCGAAATATACTTTTTTGTCAGAATTTTTTTTTTCTAAGTCCAAAATCCTCCGTTCCGAACATAGTAATTATTTTTCCAAAAACATTTTATAGTTATTTTCTTTAAATATAAATACATTTTTAGAAAAATAATTTATAAAATGAATTGGAAATGATGATATTTTTTTACGGCTAGTGACATAAAAATCGACAACTTATGACCGGTCATTAAAAGAAACTAAGTTCTAGTCTTTTTATATAAATTATCATAAGAGTTTTATTTTTTTATCGGACAATATAAATTAACCTAAGATTAGACTTGTGTTTTAATAACATTAGTGTGTATATATATATATATATATATATATATATATATATATATATATATATATATATATATATATATATATATATAATGTGACTTGAACATTTGGATCATGCTCATGGAGCCATTTGGAGTACTTAGATCACAATGGAGCACTTCGGGTTCATGAAACATGTGACAAAGGAACAGATCTTCTGAGAAAGGAATGAATCATCAGACAAAGGAACAGATAAAGCAACAAAGGAACGGATCTTCTGAAAGGTGGTTTGGATCAACTTAGAGTGGCTTGGAGCAACTTGGAGTGGCGTGCAGCAACTAGGAGTGGTTTGGAGCAACTTGGAGTACTTGGAACAAGTGGAGCAACATGTTGCGCCATGAAGATAGATGTTGCGCCATGGGGTCATATCTTTCGCTATTCATGAAGTTGTTAAGCCAAAAGGAAAGGAGTTGTGCCATGAGGGAGTAAAGTTGCGCCAAGAGGTTGATGATGCGCCATCAAGGAGTGGAGTTGCGCCAAGGAGGGGAAGTTGCGCCATCCTCATGAGATGTTGCGCCATAATGGACCATCTTGGTAAATGATGCGCCATCTCGATTCCTTTGTTGTGCCATATTGATCCACTGTACATAGAAGATGATCATACTCAATAAATACACCATGTTGTGCCACCATGATGGATGTTGGGCCATTAGTGTTCATGATGTGCCACCTGTGCATCATGATGCTCCACTATGGTCAAGATGGTCCATCATGTGCATTGCTGATACTCATGGGTTGTATGACATGGAAGAATGTTTTAGAAGATGCTGCATGGCAGATTGTGATTGGTTGACACCTTTTATGGGATTATGGGCCAATGGGCTTGGCCCATTAGGTTTTTAGGTTTGATCCCTCGAGTATAAATAAGGATGCATGCTAGGTCATTTTGTATCTTGGATTCTAGAGTGCTAGGCGAATCTCTGTGAAAAAATTGTACTAATAACCTCTGTTTAAGAGCTTTGAAATAAAGAATACCCCTCTCTTGCCCGTGGACGTAGGTCACCTTCATTGAACCACATAAATACTGTATCTTGCGCGCTTTTAGTTTTGCTAGTTATCCGCTTTACTTCCTAAGAAGTGGTATCAGAGTTGTGGTTTGTATTCCTGTGATTGAAGATGTCTACTCATAAGTTTGATTTGGAGAAATTCAATCGTTTAAATGTCTTTAAATTGTGGAAAGTAGATATGAAGGCTCTTCTGGTTCAAAAAGGACGTGCAACGACACTGGAATGAGAGGCAACACTACCTAAAAACATGTCGACTGAAAAGAAAGTGGACATTCTGACGAAGGCACATTGTGTCATTCTGTTGAGCTTAACAGATGAAGTATTGAGGGATGTTGTGGATCAAACAATTGCTTCTGGACTCTGAGATAAAATTTGTGACAAGTACTAGGACAACTCACTGATGAACATGTTGTATCAGAAGCAAAGGTTGTACACTCTCAGAATGTCTGAAAGTACCCAAGTGAAAGATCATTTGGATAACTTCAATCGTATCATCTTGTATCTACAAGGGGTTGATGTGAATATCGAAGATGAATATCAGGTGCTCATTCTCTTATGTTCTCTTCTGAACCCATATGAGAATTTCGTTGATACCATTCTCTTTGGTAGGAAAACGATCACCATGAATGATGCGAAGGACTCTGTGATGTCCAAGGAACTAAAAAGAAAAGTTTTAGTTGAAGAGGATGTGTCCAATTTCGGTTTGTTCGCAGGAAGAGGGAGGATAAAAGAAAGAAAGGGGGAAACAGAGGGAGATCACGTTTAAAATCGAAGTCTAAAGTTTCATCGAACACAAAATGTTATAACTTTAAGGAGAAGGGACACTTCAAGTGAAATTGTCCACAATTGAAGAATGGGAAGTTCAAGAGTGAATCAAGCAACATTAACACTGCTGTTGTGGTCTAGGAAAGTTTTGATGAAGGGGATGATGGTCATGTACTGACTGTTAATACATCAAGTTTTGTTGATGCTTAGGTCTTGGATTTTGGAGCATGCTATCACATGATGTATAATCGTGACTGGTTCAACTTATTCAAAGAGTGGGATGGCACAGTCAAGATGGGTGATGATTGGGTGAGCAATATCAAAGGTAGTGATATTGTGCAGATCAAGATGCACGATGGCATGGTCAGGAAGTTAGATTGGTGGTACGTTCCATAACTTCGAAAGAATTTAATTTCTCTTGGTACATCGCTAAGAATGGGATGATGTGTGTTGGTGAAGGTGGCTGGGTCAAAGTGACCAAAGGTTCTCTGGTTATAATGAAAGGGAAAATGAATTTGGGAGGGATCTGTATGCTAGAAGGTAGTATGATTATGGGAACAGTGGCTATCTCCCAATCCTTGAATGAAGGTGATGATAAGACGAAGTTGTGGCATTGCAGGTTGGGGTACATGAGTGAGAAGGGCATGTCAATTCTAAGTAAACAAGGACTACTTGGTGAAGAGGCTACTGGAAAGATAAAGTTTTGTGAAGCTTGCGTCAAGGGAAAGCATAGCAAAGTGAAGTTCGATACCGATCAACACACAAGCAAGGAAATCCTGTAGTATGTTCACTCAAATCTATGGGGTCCTGCACCAGTGGAAGATGGGTATATGTGGGGTGTTTTTTAAATAGGCGGTATGTAGGTGTGTCATTTTGGATAGAAGAGGAAGGAAGTATGTTGAGAAGATATGTGGTCATGTGAAGGGCTTCCACCCAATATGTGGGGGCATATGAGCTTGATATAAGAGAGTAGGAGTGATGGTATTTATTGTGTGGAGCATATGTTCATATTTACCGTTTTGTTGGGATGTGTGTGGGGCATGAAAAACACTATTTATTTCCATGTGTGGCGAAATGGTCATGAAACTGTTTGTTATTGTACTCGCCCCCATTATCACATTGGAAGGATTTTATGGTTGTGTTGAATCGAGTTTTTATATAGTTAAATAATTCTATAAATTTGGATAATACATCAGATTTATGTTTTAACGGGTACACCCAAGGATAGTGGGAATAATGATCAAGAAATATGAAATAGTATTTTAAACCACCTATACTAGCAATTGGGTGATGTCCAAACATCTGACTGTATAATTTCAAACGCATGAGAAACAATAGAATCTGAAGGGCTAAAAGGAATTTTGATATGTTTGCCAAGTTGACATGCTTGACACAAAGAAGAATTGTCACTTTTATTACATGGAATCAATTTATTAGATAATAAAAACTGAAAAACATGATCGCCAGGATGACCAAGGAATTGGTGCCATATGGAAGAGCTTATGGAGACAAGAGCTTGAGAAGTTTAAGGAATAACCGGGTAGAGAGGACCATCATTGTCACATCGGATTAGGGGTAGACGGGTCTTGTAATCCTTGACAGTAAAACCAAATTCATCAAATTCAATTGTGCATTTTTTATGACGGGTAAATTGACGGAAATAAATAAGATTTTTGATGATTGAGGGAGTGATGAGGACATTATTTAGGTAAAAGGTTCAATGGTTATTGTAAAGAGGGAAAAGGGTATGCCCAGTCATAACAACAGGTATCTTGGTCCCGTCTCCAACTAGGATATTATGACAAATATTCTTATCAAGAAGGGAATGGAATATACCTTGATTAGCATGCACATGATCCGTTGCGCCCGTATCTATGACCCATTCGTTTGGTTCTTGAAGGGACATCAAGTTGAACATTTGAGGAAGAGTTGTGGGACATTGTTTGCTACTAAACCAAGTACAAGGAGGCGTAATGGATGATGAATTGGACGAGATTGATGAAGCAGCAGAAGTGACGACATGAGCTTGAGCAATGGAGGAAGGGAGCCCACTATGGAGATGGGCTGAGAATACCAAGAGTGGGTTACTGGGGCAGAACAACCCACTGTTGATAGCTGTTGGGTCGTGAAGGAGAGATCCAAGGGCATTGATGTTGATTTGGTGGAGGAATAAACACCTAACCATATTGTTGGGGTGGTTGACTTGGAGAAACATGGAGTGAACCTGAGAAACTTGGAACACTTGGACCAACATGGAGCAACATGTTGCGCCATGAAGATGGATGTTGCGCCATGGGGTCATATCTTGTGCTATTCATGAAGTTGTTGATCCAAGAGGAAAGGAGTTGCGCCAAAGGAATGGATGTTACACCATGAGGGAGTAAAGTTGCGCCAAGAGATTTATATTCTGCGAGCAAGGAGTGGAGTTGCGCCAAGGAGGAGAAGTTGTGCCATCCTCATGAGATTTTGCGCCATCTTGGACCATCTAGGTACATGATGCTCCATCTTGATTCCTTTGTTGTGGCATGTTGATCCACATTTTCCTAGAAGATGATCATACTCAAGAAATTCACCATGTTGTGCCACCATGGCGGATGTTGGGCCATTAGTGTTCATGATGTGCCACCTGTGCATCATGATGCTCGACTATGGTCAAGATGGTCCATCATGTACGTTGTGGATAATCATTGGTTGTATGACATGGAAGAATATTCCAGAAGATGTTGCATGGTGGATTGTGATTGGTTGACACTCTTCATCGGCCTATGGGCCAATAGGCTTGGCCATTACGGTTTTAGGTCTGATCTCTCAAGTATAAATAGGGATGCATACTTGGTCATTTTGTATCTTGGATTCTATAGTGTTAGGCGAATCTCAATGAAATTTTGAGAGTTT
The DNA here is from genome assembly GCF_051521515.1 of Lactuca serriola. Taxonomy (NCBI): domain Eukaryota; kingdom Viridiplantae; phylum Streptophyta; class Magnoliopsida; order Asterales; family Asteraceae; genus Lactuca; species Lactuca serriola. Next base: position 91,093,089 of record NC_136411.1, on the reverse strand, counting down.
GAAATAAAGAATACTCCCCTCTTGCCCGTGGACGTAGGTCACTTTGACTAAACCACGTAAATAATGTGTTTTGTGTGCTTTCAATTTTGTTAGTTATCCATTTTACTTCCTAACAATATATATATATATATATATATATATATATATATATAGAGAGAGAGAGAGAGAGAGAGAAAGAGAAAAAGAGAAAAAAGTTCATTTGAGACCATGTTAATGTTGTGAGACATTGGACGCGATACTAGCCACTCATTTTGGAAAACAAAAAATAAAAAATAAATCTAAAATGCAAAATAAAAACAAAAATCTGAAAATTCTTTTTTTAATTATCATTTTCGTCAATTTAATTATCCAAAAAATTAAAATAAAACAAAAATAATAAAAATAATACCGTTTTTTAAAAGTACGTGAAATATTCTTATAGAATATTACACTGTAAATATTCAACCATAATTTTTAGAATGTTAGAATATTCTATTATTCTACTAGATTTGTTAGATATGTTAAAATATTTTAATATTCTACTAAAATTGTTAGAATTTGTAAAATATTATAACATTCTATTAAAATTGTTTGAATATTGGTACTCTAATACTCTAATAGAATATGTGAATACTCTAACAATTTTGTTGTAATTTTTATAATAGAATATTTTATTATAATATTTCACAGATATTTCATAGAAATGATACATTTTTTTATTTTTTTAATTGTATTATTTTTTATCTTTTTTTTTTTGGAAAATATAAATGACGAAAATAATATTAATTTTTTTTGAAAACTTTCAATTATTTTACATTTTAAAAATATTTTTTTGATCTCCAAAATGAGTGGCTAGGATTACGTCCTCATAGCTTATAAAATATAATGGTCTTAAATGAACCGAACCATATATATATATATATATATATATATATATATATATATATATATATATATAAAATCCATTGAGAACTAATAGTTTCCTGAAAACCCGAGAACTAAAAGTGGAACGCTAGATCAAAATTAACTCATTATGGACATGAACGTCTTCTTATCAATCTCATAAAGTGTTTAATTTTTTGTATTATTGGAAGTATTAATAAAATGATCTAAAAATTAACATTAATCAAAATTTTGGGTTTTTTCATAAAAATAATAATTTTTGATTTTTTAAAAAACGAAGATTTTTTTTTAGAAAACATGAATTTTAAAAAATGATTTTTTTTTAAAACAACAATTTTTTTTTTAAAAATGGAAAATTTTTAAAAATCAATAAATTAAAAAAACTGCAATATTTAAGAGAGAAAGTATAATTTTTTAAACCGAAAAATCAATGTTTTAGGTGCATATATGCATATTTTTTCAAGTGCATATATGCATATTTCTTATACTATAATATTCGTAAGTAAATCATAAGAAAACCTATTTTTGTATACTAATCTATAAACGCAATAGTATAAGTATTTTATTTGATACAAAAAATACAAAAAAAAAAACAAAAAAAAATGCTGCAAAATTTCAAAGCGTTTTTATGTCTCCGTTTCAAGATTTCCATATTTTCTTCAATTTATCACTTTTCACATCTTCAATATTTTCTACAAATTCTTCTAAATCTACAAGAAAATAAATAAAAAAAACTGATTAATGCAATAACACTCACAAAAAGTCAAAAATGCATATGCATATATGTGACATCCCCAAAATCTCAGCCAGAAAAGATCGTTTTCATTTATGCTTTTTAAACATTTTCAGAGTAAATTCTTTTGATTTTTAAAAGAGATGCGGAATTTGTTCCCAAAAACAAAACATGATAAAATAGAAATTCATCAAAACATTTCATAAAGAAATATGATTTCATTTCATAATCAAAAGCCGGGATGTCATGTTCCGATACAGATCATAAAGCATAAACGATAACATTACAAGTCATTCACCAATATATACATATACAGACTTGTAAACAAAACAACTTGATGATTCGTCCATCTTAAGCTCTTGCGCCACTTCCTGTAATACAAATAAACTGAGTGGGTCAGGCTTGGGAGCCTAGTGAGCATATAGGGTTTTCAATCCACAATAAATATTTAATTTAACAATCAACAATAAACCCGATTACCCATTCCCGTTATCCTCACTTTACGTCCCTAAAACAACATTTATTATAAGGGACCTAATCTAGGATTTTTCATCGGGACGGACATTACTGCAAAGGGACTTCCTTAGCAATAAATATCCTAAAGGCAACCATGAGGGGATAGAGTACACCGGTGAACACGTCGTTCACAACACCTACAGGTTATGAGCCTGCTAGTGTTCCACAGGACAGTCTAGAATAGTCCGTGGTCGTCATCCATACTCTGCTGAATGACTAGAATAACACCAACAACACCTGGGCCTCTCATCTGTTTATTACACACCAACTATCTACCCATGTTCTACCCAACATATTAGTAGACAAAAATATACATTTTTATACATAGTTTAAAAACCTGTATAGCATGCTTTAATCAATACATATTCCACATAACAGATGAGGCACACACACATAACACGTATTTCATAGAGAATAAATCAGATCTATGAGATAGAAGAAAGTGAATATACATTCACACATATAACAACAAATTATATACACGTAACACGTATTTTATATAAAATACTTCATAATATTGCGTTGGAAGAAAATGACTACACACCCACTTAATTAGAAGATGATCGGGCAGCACTACGACTTGCAGAAGTAGTGTTTCTCCGTAGATCTGGAAGATCTTCACAAAAATCGGGCTCCTCGCGGGCAGAGCTTCGACTCGGGAATAACGCTCTTCGGGATCCTCGGGGCTTCGGATCTTGCTTCGGGGCTCGGGAATGTTACCGGGGCTTCGGGTGTAATGACCAAAAATTTCAACCAATTTAAAATTTTCGAAAACAAACCGATTCCATTAAAGTTATTACAAAAAGGTTTTCAATACAATTTATTTTAAGTATTCCCAGAATCTCATCACAACATAAACACGAGGAGCGGTATGATCACGCCTTCGCCTTGCCACTGTCTCCTAAAGAACCTGAAAAACATAAAACCACAACTGTAAGCCCGAAAGCTTAGTGAGATATCCCCAAAATACCAACCACATAAACCATACACTCATAACATGCCATAACATATCCGATCACAGAACAGCCACGCACTTCGGGTCTACTGTGTGACTGGTCCGCCGCACCGGCCAACAGTCCACCTGGTCCACCCTCTGAGTCTAGCCATAAACCTCGAGTCTGCAGTGTGATTGGTCCGCCCTCACCGGGCCTTCAATCCACATGGTCCACTCTCTGAGTCTACAGTATGACTGCTCCGCCCGCACCGGGCCTTCAGTCGGCCTGGTCCACTCTCCGAGCCTCGACACGTCTGGTCCGCCCTCTTGGGGCCTACAGCCTATCCAGACCGCTCGCTGGGCCTTCGGGACAACCGGTCCGCTCTGGGTATCTTGGCCTACAGCATAAAGCAGGACCCGCCTCAACCCAACTCTAGTCCAAACAACCATGTGCACATAACATATAACAATTCACAGTCAACAAGCCGATCAAACAGATCACATAACATGTCATCATCCTAACCAGGATACCAACCTAACCGGTCACTAGCATAGCATCACCCTACATCTTAGGTACCGATCTCAACCAAGTCTCTAACATATACCATCCTAGCTACCAGGATGCAACATATCAAAGCAATAACATACAACAAATTCCCGGATCTCAATCCGATAAAGGGCCGGCCTTGGTGCCTTAGACCCTGTTGATATAGTGAGGATAACTCACCTCGATACTGCCGACTGAACAGATAACCCAAGCTGCTCCGACCACTGATACGATCTCCACCACTGGACAACCACCAAGGCACTGAACTCAAAACAATAACCAATAATTACCAAAATGCCCATGGAACCACTGGTCAACCCTTGGTCAAAGTCAACCCCTGACTGACTCTACTCGCCGAGTCAACCCGATGACTCGCCGAGTCCCCATGCTCAGAATTTCCCCAATCTGCGACTCAACTCGCCGAGTTACCCCGAGAGTCGCCGAGTCCAACAACTCTGAGTCCACTCACATACAACTCACCGAATCATCCCCTTGACTCACCGATTCACAGTTCAACCAGAAAAGATTGGGACTCTTCGACAAGACTCGCCGAGTCCAAGAACAGACTCGTCGAGTCTGAGGCTATCTTCAACCTACTCGCCGAGTTGTTCTTCCAACTCGTCGAGTTCCAGGCCATCTTCATCCAACTCGCCGAGTTGTTCTTCCAACTCGTCGAGTTCCAGCCTATCTTCAAGCAACTTGCCGAGTCCACCCATGTGACTCGCCGAGTACCACCGGGTCTGAATCCATACAGAGGCTTTCCAAGCCATGTAGATGGTCCAAACCTTAGATCTACCCTTCCTAAGGCCATCCATCACGTAAAGTGGCAAACTTTACGTGAATCCAAGGAGATCTAGTCCTTTTCACTCTAGGGTTTGGGTTTGGGACAAGATAGCTCCATCAATCACTCACAAACAGGGACTTTCATGCATTCCAACCCTTCTCCATTCCAGATCTGAGGTAGCAACCTCAGATCTAACCTCTAAACTCCAAAACACCAAAAGATATGATCTCTAACACCCCCAAAATGATGAATCTAGACAATAGCAGCTCAAACAATGAAGTGATACCTCAAAAGGAAGATCCCAGGAAAGATTAACCCGAATCCTTGTAAAGCCCTTTGATCCAAGCCTCTTCTCCTTCAATATTTCTTCAACCACCACCTCTCCAAGCCTCCAAATGCACTTTGATCCTCTCACACACAATAATTAGGGTTTCTGGAACTCAAGGGATGATAAGGAGGCTGGGGAGGAAACATAATGTTCTTTATATAAGGCTTAACCTCCGAATTTAGGGTTTTCTCCATTCAGCGCCTACTCGCCGAGTCCATCCTACTGACTCGCCGAGTCGGCCACTTAACACGCGACCAAGTCGCGACTCTACTCGCTGAGTCCACCCATGGACTCGCCGAGTCGCTCTTTCCCATATTACCCTTTTAGCCCTTCAACTTTACTCTTGCTATTCCAGGATGTTACAATTCTCCCCCACTTACATTAGGCTTCGTCCTCGAAGCTTGCAACAACTCAACTCATAGAAATACTCCTGCCACGCATCACCTGGTATTAACCCAACTAGGTTCCTCAAAACACAACCATAGAACCAGAAACTCACTTTCTCCCTCCTTACGGTGTCCTGACCACCGTCTCGAGCCGACCACCGGCTTTACTCTCTGATAACTCCACTTAACAACTGAGTACTACTCACGATGTAACACTGCTCCACATCACATCCATCACTCGACCCATATGAGCTAGAAAATAACCATGCACCACCGGATTCCCGATCCGAGTCCAACTCTAATCATTCTACTGATAGAAAGACACATTCTTCAGGGCAACTCCCATGAGTTCTCTCCTGGAAATCACATATACATGCTGAACTAGCTCTAGCACCCTCAGGTTGGGAAAACCCGATACACTGATGACATCTTCAAACATCCCACAGGATGAACCACTACTACATACACAATTCCCTGATCAGAATCAAACTGAGAGCCCAAGACTCCCTCCCTGCATCCCTTCCGAGCCTCTTGGCTCTACACCCGCGGAATTCCTTCCGCGACCACAGCAGACATCCCCAAACCGGATGTGCTTCCATTCCACTTCCGCAAACACACTGCTCAACAACCATACTCGGATCACCATAATCATAACTCTGCTCTGCCACTCTCACTTCCGTGAATTCGCACTCCCTCTCGGAGTTACACTACTCTCTCTTTCCTTACCAAGGAAAACCACTTGGCTGTCTTGACACTATCACAAGTGCCACGGCGCTCGCCCAATGCTACACCACTTCTTCATAGCATATCCTCTATCCATCCAACACACATGCTCTGACTCTACTCTCAAGGACTCTCGAGTCCATGCACCATCTCCACCAATCAAGATCAATACCCGGGGCCAGACCTTCTAATGCTAACACATCGCAACATACTCAATCCATCTCCTCAAACCGCTCTATCAATACCTGCAGAGTCTTCAGCATGACTGGACTGCCTTCACAGGCCTTCAGCCAATCTGGACCACTCTCAAAACCTTCAGCCAATCTGGACCGCCCTCCAGTGCCTTCAGTTTGGCTGGACCGTTCTCCGAGCCTTCGGCCGGACTGGTACACCTACCGGCCTTCAGTCTATCTGGACCGCTCAATTAACATCCATCATTTTGAGCTATCTCTCTGGGAAATCCTCCCATGCATACTGTTCTAGCCCTCTAGGGGTTCCAAACTCTATCTCCATCATACATACTCGATCCCGGCCCGATCCCAGGCCTTCGACAATCAAATGCCCTAGGTCTGTATCCCGCCCCGCATGCCCGACACTTACTCATACCAACCTATACTCTGGACTGACAGAACACTGCTGAATCCCAACAGCTAAGCACCCTTAAATACTCATCGATCTCCCAGAGAATTTTTCCAATTCTCCCCCACTAGTAGCACTGACCATCAAACATCGGTCGCCAATACCGACCACCCAGAACAACTCTGCACAAAACCAATACTTACACGCGGACTGATTCCCACAAGCATAATCAACCTTAACAAAATCCCATATCAACACTGATTAACCCGTTCGAAAGAAACTCAATCTGCATCTAACCACTCCTCAGAAAGCAGATGCTACTCGACCTTCAAACCAATGCCAGGTTTCCACTAATAACCCTCATGGATGATAACCAACGAAATTCCCAATACAATAACCCATAACCAAACCACAACCCTCAAAAACGACGAATATCGCATCGAAAACCACACAAAGATACCAGCACATAAACAATACACCACAATAATCACAAGATAACAAGATATCAAGGAAGAAACATACCCGCAACTGCATCCGGCACTGCTCTGACCTCCTCTGCTGAAAGCTGGAAAGCACGACCCTGAGCCCTTGGGGGCTCGGCTCCACCCTGACCTCCACCTGTGTTCCTCAAAGTGGCCGGTGCTGGAGCCTGCACCGGTCCTGCAGCAAGCTGTGGACAGTTGACCCTCAAATGTCCAACCTGATGACAATGATAACAAATCCTCAAATCCCGAACCGGCGCGGACTGCCGACAATCCCTCGCATAGTGCCCCTCCTTTCCGCACTTGCGGCATGCACCACCGGACCTACAAACTCCGGTGTGACCCCTCCCACACTTCCCACAAGTGTGGTTGCTCAGATCTCCCACTCTAGCATCAACGGTCTTGGACCGTTTCGGCGCCGACTGCGATTGCACCAGAGCCTGCCTCAGCTCACGCAATTGCAACTCAATCTCTAACTCACGCCGCCTGGCGGCCTCCTGCAACTCCAACAAGGTCTCGCACCTCTGCGCATACACAAACTGTCTGATGTCCCTCTTGAGCATGCTCAGATATCGAGACATCTGGGCCTGCTCCGAAGCGAACTCTGGGCAGAACATCGCCCTCTCAGTGAACATCCTGGTGATCTCAGTCACCGACTCCGAATCCTGCTTCAGCTCAAGGAACTCCTGAGCCAATCTCTCCCTCTCAACTTGCGGAACATAACGAGTGCTGAACATTTCTCTGAACTGATCCCATGAAACCGCAGCCCTCTGCGCATCTGAATATGACCCCGTGGTCAACCTCCACCAATCCTTCGCCCCGAGCCTCAACAGGTTCAGAGCACACCTCACCCTCTGATCAGCAGGTCATGAACACGTGAAGAAACACCCCTCCACGTTCGATAACCACCTCATAGCAACAATCGGGTCCTGAACTCCATCGAAGGTGGGAGGCTTCTTATTATCGAAGTCCCGATACTGAAAGCCCCGACCAGCTCCTCCCCCTGCCGCTGTTACAGCCGCTGTAGCCGCCGCGGCAGCTGTCTCTGTGAGAGCTGCATAGCGCTCATCAAAATACTCAACCATGGCGGTCTTGATCGACCCGGACAGCTCCGGAAACTCAGCCCGGAACAACGCAGCAATCTCATCACGCAGGATCTCACGAATCCTCGCTTCTAACTCGCACGTGCTCATCTAACCAATAACCTCGGGCGGTACTGACCCGCCCGGAACTCCCTCTCCTGCTCCCGATCCTGACCCGGATCCACTCCCAGCATGCCTTGGAATCTCCATACTGAAAATCACCACAAAGACTCAGATACTTCCCACTATCCCGGGAACCAACTCTCTCAACCCAACCCTAGAGGTCATGGTTTCCCTGATACGCGTATGGGTCCTGTGATTTCAGTAGTACGGGCCCATACTACCTTCCACACCTACCCATATTTGTATGAAGTACTACCACAACACCCTAGTGAAAACATGCATAACAACTCTCAACCCTCACCACTAGAGGAACACTGAAAAACTCCCACAAGGGAACCCTAGGCTATAGGCATCACAAATCAGACAACATTAACATGAAATCCTGAAGATCCCTAGCCTAACACTAGCATGCTGTTCTATCAAAGCTCAAAAGCAATTATCATGTATGGTATTTTGGGGTTACTTACTGGCTCCGGCTGATCGTACCTCCGCATCCTCCTTTACTTATTTTGAAAACCATTTTAAATTCTCTTTTGAAAACTCTCCTCGATTTGAGACTGGAGACACACGAGTGTTCCTCCAATTCACTCAAACCAAGGCTCTGATACCAACTTGTAACGACCAAAAATTTCAACCAATTTAAAATTTTCGAAAACTACCCGATTCCATTAAAGTTATTACAAAAAGGTTTTCAATACAATTTATTTTAAGTATTCACAGAATCTCATCACAACATAAACACGAGGAGCGGTACGATCACGCCTTCGCCTTGCCACGGTCTCCTAAAGAACCTGAAAAACATAAAACCACAACTGTAAGCCCGAAAGCTTTGTGAGATATACCCAAAATACCAACCACATAAACCATACACGCATAACATGCCATAACATATCCGATCACAGAATAGCCACGCACTTCGGGTCTACTGTGTGACTGGTCCGCCGCACCGGCCAACAGTCCACCTGGTCCACCCTTTGAGTCTAGCCATAAACCTCGAGTCTGCAGTGTGATTGGTCTGCCCTCACCGGGCCTTCAATCCACATGGTCCACTCTCTGAGTCTACAATATGACTGCTCCGCCCGCACCGGGCCTTCAGTCGGCCTGGTCCACTCTCCGAGCCTCGGCACGTCTGGTCCGCCCTCTTGGGGCCTACAGCCTATCCAGACCGCTCGCTGGGCCTTCGGGACAACCGGTCCGCTCTGGGTATCTTGGCCTACAGCACAAAGCAGGACCCGCCTCAACCCAACTCTAGTCCAAACAACCATGTGCACATAAACATACAAACATATAACAATTCACAGTCAACAAGCCGATCAAACAGATCACATAACATGTCATCATCCTAACCAGGATACCAACCTAACCGGTCACTAGCATAGCATCACCCTACATCTCAGGTACCGATCTCAACCAAGTCTCTAACATATACCATCCTAGCTACCAGGATGCAACATATCAAAGCAATAACATACAACAAATTCCCGGATCTCAATCCGATAAAGGGCCGGCCTTGCCTTAGACCCTGTTGATATAGTGAGGATAACTCACCTCGATACTGCCGACTGAACAGATAACCCAAGCTGCTCCGACCACTGATACGATCTCCACCACTGGACAACCACCAAGGCACTGAACTCAAAACAATAACCAATAATTACCAAAATGCCCATGGAACCACTGGTCAACCCTTGGTCAAAGTCAACCCCTGACTGACTCTACTCGCCGAGTCAACCCGATGACTCGCCGAGTCCCCATGCTCAGAATTTCCCCAATCTGCGACTCAACTCGCCGAGTTACCCCGAGAGTCGCCGAGTCCAACAACTCTGAGTCCACTCACATACAACTCACCGAATCATCCCCTTGACTCACCGATTCACAGTTCAACCAGAAAAAATTGGGACTCTTCGACAAGACTCGCCGAGTCCAAGAACAGACTCGTCGAGTCTAAGGCTATCTTCAACCTACTCGCCGAGTTGTTCTTCCAACTCATCGAGTTCCAGGCCATCTTCATCCAACTCGCCGAGTTGTTCTTCCAACTCGTCGAGTTCCAGCCTATTTTCAAGCAACTCGCCGAGTCCACCCATGTGACTCGCCGAGTACCACCGGGTCTGAATCCATACAGAGGCTTTCCAAGCCATGCAGATGGTCCAAACCTTAGATCTACCCTTCCTAAGGCCATCCATCACGTAAAGTGGCAAACTTTATGTGAATCCAAGGAGATCTAGGCCTTTTCACTCTAGGGTTTGGGTTTGGGACAAGATAGCTCCATCAATCACTCACAAACAGGGACTTTCATGCATTCCAACCCTTCTCCATTCCAGATCTGAGGTAGCAACCTCAGATCTAACCTCTAAACTCCATAACACCAAAAGATATGATCTCTAACACCCCCAAAATGATGAATCTAGACAATAGCAGCTCAAACAATGAAGTGATACCTCAAAAGGAAGCTCCCAGGAAAGATTAACCCGAATCCTTGCAAAGCCCTTTGATCCAAGCCTCTTCTCCTTCAATATTTATTCAACCACCACCTCTCCAAGCCTCCAAATGCACTTTGATCCTCTCACACACAATAATTAGGGTTTCTAGAACTCAAGGGTTGATAAGGAGGCTGGGGAGGAAACATAATGTTCTTTATATAGGGCTTAACCTCCGGATTTAGGGTTTTCTCCATTCAGCGCCTACTCGCCGAGTCCATCCTACTGACTCGCCGAGTCGGCCACTTAACACGCGACCAAGTCGTGACTCTACTTGCCGAGTCTACCCATGGACTCGCCGAGTCGCTCTTTCCCAAATTACCCTTTTAGCCCTTCAACTTTACTCTTGCTATTCCAGGATGTTACATCGGGGTATAAACGGCACGTAAATCGAGGAAAAAGATGAGAGAAAAAGGAAGAAATTTGAAAAGGGAAGAAGCTGCCTTCGCATCCCCTTTTATAGGGTTGATCCTCGGAAGTACGTTGGGCGTAATGCCTCGGTTGCCGTCATCGCTTGCGTTATCGGCTCCTTTACGTCATCACATACGAACTTAGAACACTCGAGTGGTACGTTGGGCGTACACCAGTACGCTGGGCGTACTTCGGATGACTCCGGTGACTCCTCTTCGGATAATACCAAGATTTGGAATTAAATTTAAATATTAAATATTTAATAAACTTTGAAAATTCATATCTCCCTCATACGAACTCCGTTTTCGACGTTCTTTATATCCACGCGTAGGTGAGACTACGCTCTACAACTTTCGTTTAGACTCCGTCGGCTAATTTTGACTGTATTTTTATTATTTATTTTTAGTAGGTCGGGACAGAAAAACTTCGTTATAAATTCATAACTTCTTCCTCCGACGTTCGTTCTCGCCTAACTTTTCATCATTTCGCTACTAACAACGAGATTTTCGATTCTCGTTTTGATTGTTTTGGCTAAAAAACCGCTCGATCTCAAATCGAGTATTCGGGCTGCATACTGCCCAGTCGAAACTTCAGAAAATCATAACTTCCTCATACGAAGTCAGATTTGGGCGTTCTATATATATATATATATATATATATATATATATATATATATATATATATATATATATATATATATTCGGAAACCTCGTTTCAACTACTACAACATTATCCAAAGATATCAAGTTTATTTTACACTTAAATTTTGACGCTCATTTTATTCTTAATTCATCATATCACATAATTAAGCAATTAAGCACGAAACATATAATACTCAAATAATACGTTCTTATTATTTCAAATTTGGGTTACAAAGGTTAACCTAGACTATTACATTGCTAAAAATGGCAAGTCCAGAAACACGGACGCTACAATATATCATGTATGATTCACATGTAATTGTATCGTTTTAAGATTCATTTGAAATTCACAAGAAAATTCTAAAAAATAATTAACGAACAACACTCACATAAAATGAATGTGTGCATATAGACGTGATTCATATGTGATTAACTTGTGATTTACGTGTGAATCACATGTGATTTATATGTGATTCACTTGTGATTTACATGTGAATTACATGTGATTTATGTGTGAATTACATGTGAATCACATATAATTCATATGTGATTCGTGTGTGATTTACATGTGATTTATATGTGAATTACATGCGAATCACATGTAATTTATATGTGATTCACTTGTGATTTACATGTGATTCATATGTAAATTACATGTGAATTGTATGCAATTACATGTAATTCACTTGTGATTTACATGTGAATCACATGTACTTCATATGTTATTCGCGTGTAATTTACATATGATTTACATGTGATTCATATGTGAATTACATGTGAATCACGTGTGATTCACTAGTGATTTACATGTGGTTCTTTCTGCATTAAGTAAAAATATCACTCATACACTCACTAAGGTCACTGATAAATAAGAAACAACACAAAACTTCTTACTACTCTCCTAAATTCATGCATCTATGTGAGAAACCAAAAACTAATGTGCACAACTTCTCTTTTATAGTTGTTCAACTCACAATAGTCAATATTGATCCTAATTTTATACGAATGTGACTAGTGTCATACATGAATATGATGATTCTTATACTCTATATATTTTTTGTCTTATGGTAATCACCATAATGAAGCAAGATAAGATGATGCATACAAGAATTGAATTGGATACTCAAATTAAAAGCTAATCACCCTGTAAAAGACATATGTTAATACCAAACAGAATTGAAGAGACTTCATAGGATCTTCCCAGCAATATAGCTTCACAAGATGATTCCCAAGTGGAGTAACTGGACAAATCAATTCCTGTAAGTATCAATAAATAATTTTCACTATATAAATATTTCATTCTTTGTAAAAGATATAAATGTCCTCCTCATTCATACTCGTTACTGACAAATCGAGTCCCATCCAATGTCTAACAAACACACAATAGGACTAGACAGGGTATTGACGTCTTTTGGAGAAAATAAATTGCAACAATCGGAGCAGGGGAATTTTGTTTTATAAAAATAAAAACCTTCATGAAAGCTAAGTTAGTGTCAATCCCTTTGACTTTAACTCCATCAAATGTAGCCGAAAAATGCAAGTAAATGCATTACAATTTACAAGTATTCGGAAGATGAATATGCTGGAAGGATAAGCTGATGGGGTTCTATGCAAAACAAATAAACTTAAACTCTGAAGTGTGCATGCAACCCTAATAAATATCTATGTTTTCTCTATTGAATCTATAACTATGAACATCAAAAGAAAATCCTAAGAACACTATGCTATTTTCGAAAATAACAAAATAGGGTTAAGGATTACATACCCTGATTGTTATTGTAGCAAATAACAAAGAAAACTTCTTGTTGATCCTTTGGAAGCAAACACGACAATTGTCTTGTCCCTAATGGAATTACACCCAACACAAGCAAGAGGATGAGAGGAGAGGGAAGAAGAATTTCGTCCAAAGCTTCTAATGAGGAGGATTCCACGAAATTGTGAAGGGTTATGGCCCTTTATATAACTGAGGTAGCTTGGTGCCAAAGCTAGGGTTTAAGGAGGAAAACCTAAATCCATTTGCTTGGTAACCAAGTAGCTCATTCCCCTCATTCAAGGGGCTTGGACGAAAACTCCTTAGGCTTGGACGAAAACTCCTTGGGCTTGGACGAAAACTCCTTGGGCTTGCCCAAGTGATCTTTGTCCACCTCATCCAATGAGGTCCTTAGGCTTCTTTCCTCAACTTTCAATAAACAGCCAAACAAACCTTGCACTTTTAATTAATCCAATTAATCCCAATTAATTTCTGATTAATAATTAATTAATAATACGATTTATAATTAATATATTATTTTCATAATATATTAATAAATCAATTATTTCAATTTATTACTCAAATAATAAATCAACCTCTCTCTTTCCAAAATCATCCTGTCTAGTTGCTAGGTTTGAGGCCAACCTAAAAGGACTATGCTACTATCAATTCAAGTGTATACCGATTATAGTTATGGGCTTAGAAACCTAATCCAACATAACCTGCATTAGGATTATGGCCATAACCTCAGCAGCAGGTACAAGATGAGTAAACTGCTTTGGGAATGTTATTGCCAAAACAATAACCATAACATTAATGGTTGAAAGGATTCCTTCTGGAATGCCAAAATATTTTGTTATAAAACTTCCGATTTTGTAGATGGCAAAGGATACAACAAGGGCTATGGTAGAGTGCAACAATGGAAGTTTGCTATTGGATTCTGATTTCACATCTTCTTCAACATCTGTCAAAGATTTAAATATGTGAATTACATATTTAAGGAAACCAAATAAACCAATTCAAAGGAAGCAAACTGAAAATTCACACAACTAATCATAATCAAGATCGATAATCGGTTATCATTGTCAAGTAATTACGAAGTCTTCAAAGTTTATCATAAGATTAAAATGATGATCTACCTCATCTACGAAACACAAGAACACAACATATCTCAAATCTAAAACTAACATGATAAACTCTAAATTGAAACTAATGTCGGCAATTGTGGAAACATAGAAAAAGAAAAATAATCAAATTGATAAAGGATTAAAAATATGCTTACCGAGGATCTTGTCGACCTCAAATTCAATGCTTCTCTAATTAAGATGAACATCTCGAGCGCTATGGGCATCCCATTACCATACAAATTATGATTAAGTGTCATCGATCTCCTTCTACGTGGAGTTTAAGTGTGAAATTAGATCACATGAGGATCATAATCGATTAATCTGGACATCTCATTCTCAATCTTCATCGATAATAAAAAACAAATGCAATGAATGAATGATTATAAGAGGTGATTGTGGTGTAGGTTTTAAGGGAGGAAAGGATGATGTATGTTTGGAGGAGGCGATAGTGGTGATGTTGTTTTTAGGGGAGATCGGTGAAGTTGGAGAGAGAAACCAACAGAGAGTGAGGAGAACATGATTTACGTTTATATGATTTCTTCCCATGTGGTGTGCACTCAAGCAATCAATTTTATATTTAGATCGATGAAGATCATTTTACTTTTTGTTCTTTTCTGATACAATGGATTTTAATTCCAGATCAACGGTGGTGGCGTTAGGCGTTGGCAATCATGGAGGAAATCAGTGATTGTGTGAGCGAGCGAGCGAGCGAGAGAGAGAGAGAGAGAGAGAGAGAGAGAGAGAGAGAGAGAGAGAGAGAGAGAGAGAGAGAGAGAGATAAAGCGCATATATTAGGCCGTCGTAGTGGTGGTTGACGATGGAAAGAGAGGTAAGTCGTTGTAGGCTGTGGTCATTGATAGAGGTAGGGTGGTTATTGGAGGGCGGATGGAAGGGGTTGACGGAAAGGGGATTATGTCGGTGAAGAACACGAGAGGTTGAGAGAAAGAAATGAGAGAGAGAGATAGATAGATAGATAGATAGATAGAGACTAACTGATTTTTCAATAACACATAATTTGATTTTTAAAATTTTTTTGTATACCATATTCACCCCTATTGTCTATTTCTAAAAACCTAATATACCATTAAATTTAGTCATATTTACAAAGTATGCCACTAATCATCTAATCATTCTAAAGAATTGATCAGACGTTCCACTTTTAGTTCTCAAGTTCTCGGAAAACTATAAGTTCTCAAATGATGTTTACTCTCTCTCTCTCTCTCTCTCTATATATATATATATATATATATATATATATATATATATATATATATATATATATATATATTAATAAGGTAAGTATATTCTAAAATATTTTTATTTTAATTATTTGTTCGTAAAAACTCTTATTTTAAAGTTTACCTTTCAATAAAATTAAATTGTTGATATTTAAGAGAAACGGAAACTAGAAATCTCATATGACATACATATTTTTCCATCTGCTCGATTGTGTGTTAAGTCATGTCGAACCCTACATGTATTTTTATTCATTTTGTTCGGTAGTGTTGTGTGTATGGAACAATACATATTTCATAAATAAATTAAAAAAAAAAAAAAAAAAAAGAAAAAAAAAAGAAACTCAAGATCGGTTTTACTGTGTTGAATTATATTGCTAAAATAAAACCTGATTGTGCAGCAGGATGACATACTCTATATAAAGATTGACCATATATATACAAAAAAATCTTTAGACACTAATTGTAATTAGGGATGTTTAGAAAACCCAGATTTGACAAAAGAAAATCATTTGAGATTCGGAATTTGGATTTGACCTAACCGGTTATTTAATCTAATCTGTCCGAATTAAGACAAAATCCGTATCCACCCCAAACCGGATTGTATTTTGGCCGAATCAGATTTTGGCTAATATTTTTCGGTTCAAATCGGACCGAATTTAGCTTTCGTGCACCTCTAATCGTAGCCATCAACATGTTGTTTTTAACTAGTTAAAGTTGTAATATGAAACAAACTTATGATATTTTTCACTCGCTAATTGTTAAAGAATTTACATTTTTTATGTATTTTATTATTTATAAAATCATATTATATAATTTCTAAACAACATAAACAATAATAAAAATTAAAACATTCACCAATATCCAAACGTTTTATCAATAGCATGTCATCAGCCATGAAATTATTTGTATCATATTATTAAGACTATTGAATATTTATTTATATTATCGATATTATTTTTCAATGTTGCTGTTTTGATAAGATTAGAGTATTTTTTTTATTATATATTTTAATATATTAAGTTAATATAAGAAATGAAAAAGATATGTAGTTATAATTTTAAAAGTAAAATAGCAACATTTGAAACTTTGATAAAAGAAGAAGGACTTGAATTGAACATAAAATTATATTAAGAATGTAATTGGGTTGTTGTGATTGATGGATGAATTAAAGTGACAAAAACACATCATAATTGGTGAGTTTAAGTTTTTGTTCGGCTATTTAGGATTACCTGGTTAGATTATTATCAAATGAGTTTTTTATTTTTTTATTTTATTTTATTTTTTTATTTTTTTTATTCTATTTATTTATTTTATTTATTTTTATTTTTTATTTTATTAGCATTATGTGTTGTTTTTCTTTTTTGAGGTGAAGAGTTTATGTTTTAGCCGAGACTTAGGTGGTAGTAAAGTAGTTTAATAGAAACTAGGTGTGAGACCCGTGTATTACACGAGTTTATTAAAAATAAAAATTTAATATTAATATATATAAACAATAAATATTTTATAAAATAATGTTTTTCCTTAATAAAATATAATCTTTTGAAGTATTTATGAATGAAATCAAATCATTTAAAACATTTATGAGAATTTATCAAATTAATAGAATGATAACCTTACATATATAACCCATTAGAATTTTTTGAAAAAATTATTTTAAGAAAATCAAGAATTTTCCAAAAAATGACAAGTGGAAAATAACAATTTTAAAAATCCTAGAAAATGACATTTATCAAAATGAAGGAGAAGATGACAAATGACAAAAGTATTTTCATTTATTAGGTAGGATATGTTAGCTTTGTCTTTAAAAAAAAAGTTAGATTATTCAATTTTTCTATATATTATTATAATAAATTTTATTACTTCGTTGTAAGATGATAATGTAATAGTACAATTTACCAGTATCCATTAACAATAGTGTTTTAATTTATCTATTTTTTTTGGGTTAATTCCACAAAACATTCTATATTTTGATTTATTTCTATTTTAGATTAATAAAAAAAAAAAACTCATTTTTTATTTGTTGTTACTTCAGCGTTGGATTGGCTACCGATAGGTAGATTCGGTTTATTCCATAAAAAAAAAAAAACCTATTTTTGTATTTTATTCCGTTGTAGACAATTTTTTTTTTTTTCCAAAATAAACAACTTTGACATATTCTTGTTATTTAATTAATGGACCTGGTTACTGACAGTAACCCTATATCCATTAAGACACATGTGTCCTAAACATCAGTCACCTAAAAAAATAACTAGTTCTAAAATCCCAAGTCATGTTACTTCTTCTTGTGTAGCTTCTTCTTCAGTATCATGTACATAAACTTAATAAGAATGCTCAAATAGAATTATGCTTTTGAAAGATGAAGCTTCTCTATTTACCTCCTATCTTAATATTTATTTTCATAAGATAGAATATGTTTCCAAAGATTGTCTCACAACTATTTTCACAAGGTCTGATGATATATTTATTTTAATCGTATACTGAAACAGTTTTACAAGTAAGTGGATAAAAAAATTAATCATGAGCTGAATAATGTTAGGATTTGAACATGAGTCGATATATTATTCATTATATTTTCCACATACGTTACCAAGTTACCACAAGTCAAATGGTTTAATTGGAACAATTTTGAATCACCGGTTTATGAGTCTTAAGTTTGAATACCATACATATTATATTATAACTTAGAATCATTAATTAGTATATCTTAAGATAGGATAGAAATTAAAAAAACGATTAAAAGGATAACTTTGAAAAATAGTTAAAAATAAGATTAAATAGAAAATAACTATACTTATATTCCATTATATTCTACTGATTGATTCCATTAAAGACGTCAAAGAAATTAACATAATTTTTACATAATCTTTTTTTGAATAACTAAAAATATCAAATTAATAGTTTTGAAATTAATTAACAGTAATAAGCAATACCAATTAAAACTGAAATTTGCATCTACTAATATTTAAATAAAAATAAAAATTAATACATAAATTAGAAAATTACTACTATTACCTTAAAGATATTGTTTAGTATTTCAAAGAAAAACATCATCATCAAAACTGAAAAATGACCAAAGTGTATTAGTTTAAAATAATCTAATATAAAAACAGTTAAAGTAAACAATAAAAGTATACATAATTTTTTATAGCCAACCTACAAGTAGACGGTTTAAAGTTTCTGGAATGTTTTTATATGTAATAATATTAAATAAATAATAACAAAAGGGATAAAAATCACACGAGTGGGGACTGGGGACCCGCTTCAGGTCCACCTATCTGTTAGTTGGCTGGGTTCCCTGCTGCTTCAACGCTTTATATATTTTAAGGGCCAAATGCCAAACTATATCCTCACCCACTTTTGCAACAACCCGACACAAACAAATTAGTCATCTCCCTCACCCGACCCGGATCACATGTTGATTAATGTTTTAAACCATAAACACTCGAATTTCGTGAGGTTAAAAGATTACTTTTTTTTTTTTTTTTATAATTTTAAAAGATCTCGAAAACAGAAAGCGTTTTGAGATCAAAGTTTAATCAAAAATCAAAATGAATGACTCTTTGTATAAAAGTCAAATAAAAAGTACATTTATCAAAAAATTATAAAAATGTTACCAAGAAATGTTGTATTAGTTTGAGAAAACTATTTTGGTCCTTGTGGTTTGGGGTTACTTTGATCTTTAATTTAAATTTTTAACTCGGACAATCCAAACGTTTGATATTCGTTACCAGCATGGTCCCTAACTTAACATTCCGTCAATTTCTCAGTTGGAGTGTCCCACGTGCCTTGCACGATGGGGGTATTTTCGTTCATTCATATTTCAACGAGTTTAATAATTTACGATTCTTCTTCCTTTCTCATTCTGTGAAACCCGTTCTTGAGTATCAATCGAAATCACAATAATTTGTGCGGAATCCCAATCAAGTGATTAATGCAAAACAGTTATTAGAAAAATCATTTCTTTTGAAATTTTTTCTCAAATCCTCAGTTTGAGTCCAGACACACCCGAAGGTATATCCGAATCCCTCAAACCAAGGCTCTGATACCAACTTGTAACACCGTAAATTTTCAAACACATTTATCATTTTAAAATCTCATAATTCTCATTAACACATTTCACAAAAACCCCAAAGTATCCAATTATATTCAAGAATAGTCTAGTACATCAGATTCTCAATAGCTCTCAGTTCTCTCTTTTTCTCTAAAACACGATCTTATCCTCTTAGACTGACCAACCTTACACGACTGAAAACAATACTATATATATATATATATATATATATATATATATATATATATATATACCTAGACCTAATAACAAAGGCCCAACCAAAATCCTTATTAGACTCACCGAAATCACATGGTGATTTTGGTCCAAACACCACCGAAAACATGGTGTTTTCGGTCCTAGACCAAGAACTCTAAAAGGCATCAAAAGTAAAGTATAAACCATAAATCATGTCCTAACACATTCATTATTCCATTCTTTATGCCATTCCCCTGTAATCGATCGATAATTAGGGTTCTAGAAAGCGAAATTGCAGCTACAGTGGAATGCGATTGTGGACATGAAGCAATAATACAAACACCGACCACAAAGAAGAACCCAGGAAGGGAATTTTATGACTGTCCCAAAATGGTAGAATCTTTTCTTATTTTTTGTTTTTTTTTCATTCATAACCCTAATTTTTGTATCAGGGACCTAGAGATGACTTTCTTGGTTAGGTGGATGAAGTAATGTTGGAGCATAAAGCTGAAATTAAAAAATGAAACTTGAAGGAGTTGCAAAGACAAAATCGAATATTAAAGTTAATCTTAATATTGAGTTGGGTTCTATTTTGGGCAATTATTGTGTATAAGTTGTAACTAGAATGTACTAGCTTTATCATGTTTTTGTTTTCTGGTGTGTTACTAGCTTTATCATGTTTGTGTTTTCTGGTATGGTATTATGCTATGTAGTAGTGTTTTTTGTAATGAAATTGTTTTGGATCAATTAAATGGTGTTATGTTGTTTACTTTCTTTTATGATTTACAATTGGTTTGGTTAATACATGTTTAATACTAAGTTGCTATTATGATCCCATAACACAGCCATAAGAAAAGCATCAAAATGACTAAAACAAAACAATGAAAAGTAACATAACATAACATAACCATTAATATCCATACTACAACCATGATAAGTACCTAATCATATATTACATAACCATTTGAAGTACCAAAACAATTACCAAAAGATCAGTGTACTACAACCATAACAATTACCTAAACATTAAACGTACTTAAAATTACATGAAAAGAAATCCAAAAGATAACCAAATTCCAATTCAGATTGTTCCCTTCCCTTTCCCTTTTGTTTTGCCCTTCTTTTTCCCTTTAGCATTTCCACCATAATTACCATCATTCGGTCATTTCCCTTTGTAGGCTTTTGCATTATGAACTGTATTATTACACGTAGTACATGTAACTGTTATATAGGCTCTTGAGACTTTATTTCCTTTCACCAAATCCACCTTTTCCAAAGCTGGCTTCTTACTTTTCTTTTTTGGCCTACCTATTGTGGCATGGTGTTTTGGAGGTAACAAAGTAAATGGGCAAGGAGACTTCACCTACATTGTCCTTCCATTGATTGGTTCGATTTTAAAGGAATACATTTCCTTCCAGGTTGTTAACCAATAACATGGATGAACAAAGGTTTCTGGAATGCCCACCTTTTTGTTGTTTTTCCTTATGTCCCAAATTGCAACAACACAATGTTTTCATGGCATTCCAGTCAATTCTCACTTCCTGCATGAACATAGTTATCAAAGCACATCAACAACACATTGGTCATTCCAAGGACCACCAACTTGGTACTTCCCATTACCACAATAAGTAACAATATACTCTTCTGCCTCAAGCTTGATTTTTTCCAATGTTATTGGAGTCAGAGGGCTTGTAGATTTTGCAATTTCCTTGTCCACAATCACAGTCTTCTTCGTAATGTACTCCATGGTGAACTCCAAGCACGTGATAAGAGGTGTATCACGCCCCTCATCTAACTTACTATTGAAAGACTCACATAGATTATTCAGTAAAGAGAAAATTACTCGGATGGTCCCTATCTTATTTTTTTTAACTCGAACCATCCAAACATTTGACATTTGTTACTTGTTTGGTCCCTAACTTAACATTTCGTCCATTTCTCAGTTAGAATGCCCCATGTGCCTTGTATGTCGCAGTAGGGTTTTACTGTCAATTAGGATTTTTTTGGGATGGTGATTTTTTAGGTTTTCTTATCTGTGTGAATAGCTTGTGATTGTGTAGACGTTTTGCATTCTAAATGGCACAAAGAAGTGTTTTAATGAACGGATGAAAATACCCCCATATTGCAAGGCATGTGGGGCATTCTAACTTAGAAATGGACAGAATGTTAAGTTAGGGACCAGGAGGGTAACAAATGTCAAACGTTTGGATGGTCCAATTTAAAAAATTAAGTTAGTGACCAAGCGTGAAAGTAACCCCAAACCATAGGGGACGTCCGAGTAATTTTCTCTATTATTTTTGTGAAATATTTTCCTAAGATAAAAAAGGATAGTTTATTTGGTTTCATTCAAGGTTCTAAAAAGCTCGTCATGGCTCCAAGGGTTGTATTTGCTGTCAAGTTTTAACAAAATGCCACCTTAAGTCATATAAGTACATAAACATGAATAATAGTAGAAAACATATATAAATTTATTAGTTATATGAAAAATTATCACCTTAAGTCACTCCTTACAAACGACATGGCTCGCCATGTGTAACATCTTGTTTTAGGACGTTTCTTAATTCAGGGTTTGTGGACTGTGATTTTACCATGTAAGGCCTTGGGTTTCAAGTGAATAGAGTTTAGACTCTATTGGATGTCGATGGTGTTGGATAAGTAATTTAAACCTTGGATTGTTCATTGGAAGTTGAGGGGTAAAATGGGAAAGGTAATGTTCCATGCTTCTTGCATAAATTAAGGATTATAGTTCGATATGTTTTTAGTAATAAGTAATTATATAAAGTAGTGGGGCTCGTCGATACCTTTCTGTGGATATAAAGATCATCGAAAACGGAGTTGAAACGACCAGGTTATGGCTGTTTGAAGTTAGGAAAGGGGAGTCTGGTAGTATGCAGGGCGTACACAAGGGAGTATGCAAGGCATACATGCTGAGGGTGGGGACCGTTTTTAGTGGAGTAAGCAGGCCGTACCTAAAGTTACCTAGGGCATAATTCCGTAGTGTAAAAACCTTAATTTTGGGGTTTTGAGCCCTATTTAAGGTCTCTAACCCCTTAGGAGTCCTTCCTATCATGAGCCTCCACCCTCTTGAGCCTCTAATTTGAAACCCTAACCTTCTTTCACTTGTTTTGAGCCTTGGCATCATTTATGAGCTTATTTCTCCATTACACGGTGGGATCTTGAAGAACAAGGTGGTGGAAAAATGTATGGTAGAAGGATTCAAGGATAATAGATCCAACAAGATAACATCATTTTTGGACCATTGTGAGTAAAAAGCTTCCAACTTGCTCATTAGTTTCATAGATCTTGTTAATTTTCATATTTGTCACTTTTTGTTCACTTTAGTACATAATTTTAAATCTTGAAAGTTTGTGACCTTGTTATGGATAAAGTTGGAAACTTTATCCATCTAAACATAATATTGATTCAGATCTAAAGGTTGGAGACTTGGAATTAAAGGATTAAGTTAAGAAAGATGCATTTTGGTCCCTTTTGAGACTTAAAGACTAGATCTTGTTTGCTTGGACCATCCAAATGGATAAAGTTGGAAATTTTATCCATTATGAAGCTATTAGGAACCATATATGATGTTATGAGTTTTGGTCTTTACGATTTAAGCTCTTACTGAAGAAAAGCTTTTCAAATTGAAGGCCACGACGTGGCCTTAGGCTGCCATGCCATGGCGATTGAGGATTTATCTTATGTTTTGTCGTTTGTGGTCCACATTGTGGTAATGGATGGCCACGACGTGGTAGTTGCCTTTTGACCGTGGACTTTTTGAACAATTTGAATTTGGTCAAACTTGGGTAGAATTGAATATTTTGCTATGATTTGGTCTCGACTTGGTTTTAAGAAGATTGGGTTGGCTGTGTTGTTGTTGAGGTAGCTATTGATATTTTGTTGAGTTGTTCAAGTGAGTTTCCTCGCTGTACTTTTTTGTGTTGAAGGCAAATGTCGGCCCATTCGATTATGTATCCTAGTATATAGGATGTTGCTATGTGGTAGTGATCTGTTAGACCCGTATGCTTATCTGTTTGCTAGTTATATGTTTATATGTTTCATATGTCGACATAATGTGATTGGGTTGAGCAAATACTTCTCTGTGCGGAGGCCAACAAACCTGGGAGCATGCCAGACATAAGTTGTGGGCCAGATAGGCAAGCCAGACTTATGTTGTGGGTACGAGAGCAATCCAGACATGAGCTATGGGCCAAAAAGGCAAGACAGACTCACGATGTGGTCTTGTGGGGTAATCCAACCCGATGGCTATAGACCCAATATGCATGCAGTTATATGTTTGTGTGGTGGTATTTTAGGGGAACTCACTAAACTTTAGCTTATAATTAGATTTTATGGTTTCAGGTACATTAGATGATCAAGGCAAGGGAAAGGCTTGATTGCGCACATCATCCTTGGATATTTTATTGATTGATGATTTTGGGGTACTCTTATTTGATATGTTCTTGAAGACAATGTTTTTGTACGTTTTATGGATTATTAAAGGGTTTTAAAAATGAAAATTTTTACTCTGGATTTGGGGATGTAACAAGTTCGTATCAGAGCCCTAGTTTGAGACAATTGGATCAACATTCGTGTGAATGCAAACTCAAACTAAGGATCTGCAATTTCAAATTAATTTCTAATTATTTTCAAAAGTAACGAAAAAAGGATGATATGTGAACGAACAGTCGGAGCTACATGCTAGTTGTAGGCTAAGAATCTTCATGAATTGCATGATATAGTTGCCTAATATATGATGAATGATAGTCTAGGAGAATTTTGTGTATGCTAGATGGAATTGACATCATTATTGTAGTTGTTTAGTGTGTGCGCATCATACTTGTACGTAACTAAGATTGTATAGCCTGAGAATGTTTGATTTAGCCTTATTTCCTGTTCCCCGTCTGTTTGTGGGCTTAGGGTAGAATCAAGTATTCAACTGTCTATGGAATCCAGTGTTATGTATGATTAGCATGCACCAACGGCTATAGGGTTAGTGGAAGTTCCATGGGTGGGTATGGTGGTAGCAGGCCAACTTGAAGGAATTGTTAGTTACTCTCAAGAGAGTAGATATAGGGCATATATGTATCTTGAATCTTTGAGACTATTGGCTAGGAATTGCGTGTAAGACTCCACCTGATTTTTATGGTGTCTTAGCGCCAGTCGGTTTCCCTGCTCGAATGTTGCTTACTTTCTGCTTTGTAGGACCCATACTGATGTGAGTTAACTATCAATATAGGTTAAGTTACAATCTACAAAGGTTAAATAATTTTAGAATGATTGATTTGGCCCTATTATGCAACTCTCATTTTAGTCTAGCGGTTGTAGGGTTTGGGTCTTTTAGTCGAAAGATTATTTAAGTTTTGTTTCATGTAATTGTATTCATGACGTAGTTAGCTGGAATTAATAGGGGGTTTTTAGCAGCTGATGGCAGAGTGAGTTGGGGATCCTAGGAGAGCCTAGTAAGTACGGGAGCTATGCTGTTTAGCAGACACTAGGAGTATTACTATGAGTAGGTGACTTAGAGGACTAAGGATGATTCTCTTGGAAAGTATGGATAGGTGTAGAAGGTAGTACATGGCATGTACTACTGGAAGCACAAGATTCATACTCGAATCGAGGGAGGTCACAAGGATTCTAAGGATTTGGTTGACGGTAGATGGCATGGTTTGATACCATGATTTGTGACAATGTTTCTATAACTTTCAATATTTTGGTTATGGCTGTTCAGGCTAAGGATGGGTCTGGTGATTGTTTGGGCCTTAGTAGCCATGTTAGTTTGGGTTTGAATGGTGCAGACCTAGGTGAGTTAGTTGATTTTAAGGTCTCAAGGGCCTTACTTAAAGTAGTGTCGGTTGAGTCGCGAGACTCAAGAAGGAAGCGGTTGTCGTGATCAACTCGAGGATTGCAACTAGAGGCTAAGTGATTGGCAGATAGATAGGAATGTGACTATCTATGGTGGGGGTTATGTCCTTCCAATTTTCTGTGTTCGAAGGAAAGAATGAGAAGACATGTGACTTTCAAAGTTGGGATGTAAACCCAACATGGGGCTAGATGGTTGCGGTTTTTGGCGGTAGTATGACAATGTCGGAATGCATACGAGGATTCTTGTAGTATGGTTGCCTTGAGATGAGGTCAAGGGTCTATTTTTTACTTTTTGATGTAGGAAGGTTAAGTGCTAGTTGATGTTTGGGGATTTGTGGATAGGGTAAGTCGTAATCCATTCATTTCTAGATGCAGAATCGGTGTTGTGAATGGACTGTCAGAATTATTGGTTGTGCCTCTGCATGGGATTCTTGCTGTTAGAGGCGGTTATGATTAGAAGTTTCTAAGGTCTACATATGTGGTTCGGAATTTGTTTGAGTTTGCTTGGTTATTACCTGGAATATCATCTTGCATTGTGTTATACATTCCAAGAGTTGGGGATGGTATGTACCTGGTTGAGCCAGTTTGAGATATGGTTTGTTTGCAACGCCAGCTGGTGGTATGTAACGCCTTGAAAATCACAACCAATTTAAACCTTTAAAAACAACCCATTTACTAATAAAAATGTTTACAAATTTATTGTTTCCAAAACATTATTTAAAATCAGAGTCTCCCAAGATCCAATCAGTAGTAAAACCAAGGATGTGTATGGTCATGCCTTCGCCTCGCTACGGTCCTCTGAGGAACATGAAACCATATACTAAAATTGTAAGCACGAAGCTTAGTGAGTTCCCCCAAAGTTCCACCACACAAACATAACAACAAACAAA
Source organism: Lactuca serriola (assembly GCF_051521515.1). Classification (NCBI taxonomy): domain Eukaryota; kingdom Viridiplantae; phylum Streptophyta; class Magnoliopsida; order Asterales; family Asteraceae; genus Lactuca; species Lactuca serriola. The sequence continues at coordinate 91,066,348 of NC_136411.1, read as the reverse complement.
TAGCACATATACAGAGCCTTCAACCTGACTAGAAGGTCGCACCGGCTAGGGGTGTTCGTTTGGATGGATCGGTTTGATCCGATCCAATCACGTGAATCCAAATTAATTTTGGTTTTCAGAACGTGAATCCGAATAGTCCAAACAAAATTCAAATCCGATCCGAACCAATCAAATTACAATTCGGTTGGATCGGTTTTTACAATTCGGTTTTCAGGAAGCATAATATTTAAAAATATATATAACATAATACTAATCAACTTTAAAATAATTGTTTGGTGAGAATTAAAATTATGAACAACTATTAAAATTTTTATTATAATTCAATATTTTACAGATAAAAAACTATTGAAAAGTATACATTAAAGTATTTTATTGGATAATACTTTCTAATCTGTTTAAAAATACAATTTAGTAGATTAATAAATAACTAAAAGATGTATATTTGAAACAAATATATATAAATAGACAAATAATAAACTCTTATTCGGTTTTTTTGGACTATTCGGTTTTAATTTTATAAACCGTAACCAATCCGAAATCCAAAATAACAATTCGGTTTTACTGGAAACCCATCCAAAAATCCAAAAATCCAAACCAAATTGTCCAATCCAAATTGTCCAATTGGACAATTCGGTTTTATCCGAATAGTGAACATCCCTACACCGGCATACAAACCATCTGGAACACTCATAGAGGCATCTGGAACACTCTAGTCTTTAAGTCTCAAAGGGACCTAAAAGTTCATCTTTTTCAACTTAATCCAGTAAGTACAAGTCTCCAACTTTTAGATCTGAATGAAAATGATGTTTAGATGGATAAAGTTTCCAACTTTATCCATAACAAGGTCACAAACTTTCAAGATCTAAACTTTATGCACTAAAATGACCAAAAGATCATAACATCCAAAACTAGTTAGATCTAACAAATGTATCATCAAGATTCAAACTTTATACCTCTAGAAGATACGTCAAGGTGAACAAAGTCTAGATCTACAAGATCTAATGCAACCAACACTTCTCCAAGGTGCACCATGCATACTCTAAAGCACTCAAAACACCTTCTTTTAGCACACGATGCTCAACTAGTGTTAGGGTTTCATGGAAGGGGTGTTAGAGGGGTGGAGGCTAAAAATAGAGTGGATTTGGGGGAGTCAAGGAGCTTAAGTAGGGTTCAAACCACAAAAATAAGTTTTGGGCACTGATCACGTATGCCCAACTTACTCTTGGTACGCCCAAAGTACTCCCCTCTGTACGTCCAACGTACTCATCATAACCCAAAATCGACCAAACTTCAAAAGGTTAAAATTCTTCGTTCTAACTCTGATTTTGACGTTATTTATATCCATGGAAAGGTAACGAGAAGATGTGTACTTCTATTAACTCACCCTTGCCTTAAAACTTTCCGAACAAAAATCAAAAATTCATAAAAGTCCCGACTACCACTTTACGGTTATACCTTTAGATTCCAAATCACAAACCGAATTTGCAGATAATCTATCCTACCTTATCCACTCCCAAATGGGTCTAAATCGCCCTTTCTCAAAGGCCCAAAGCCTTTTTATAATCGGTCTTCGGGTCACGACCCCACATTAGGAAATGATTCGAAACAGGTTGTTACATGGTAGTTTGAACCCTAAGTAGGGGAGAACTAGGTATTCTACTTGTAGGAACATCGATCCGTTCAGGTTATGGTATTGGAAGAATGGTTCATAGGGATCTACGATTCGGGCAAGCGAGATTTTGGTTCAAGTGGGAAAAGGAGCTCATTGCAGCCAGTAATTCCTTCGAAGAGGCGTTTTGTCACACCCCCAAACCAAGGATGGCGGAAACGTCCGAGGGTGGAGGACTTCATGTATAGTATCACAACAACATGTATAATAGTGCTCAAAGTAATTACAACCATCATAAATATAATTGAAAAGGTTACACCAATGTATATGTTTACATGATTCAAATCAATTACATTATACAAAATGAACAGTTTGGCGATTTATCGTCCCATCCTCAAAACGCTGTTGATTTCCTGTTTCACTAAATTCCTGAGAATACAAGTAGTTTTGAAAAAGTGTTAACACAAAGTTTGGTGAGTTCATAAGCTTTTGACAGTAAGAGTTTGAAAATCGATCTTTGTAAAGAGATGTATGTTACCAAGAAAAAATCCAATATTTTCCTTATAAAAGTTATGTGGTCCTAAATACCAGGACCGAAAATGAACAAGTATTTGTCATACTTAAAGATATAAAAGTGGTTTCAAATTGGCGTAAAAACCCTTTCTGATTTGAGAAAACTCCCGTAATGAATGGTGTGTAGTCTTAATACCAAGACTGAAAATATATAGCAATATCTGTAATTATTGATATAAAAAGTGATTTTAAATCGACATAAAACCCTTTTTTTTATATGAAGGCGTACAAGTATTTTTCCATACTTAAAGTAATTTTAGTGAGCTAAATCGACATAAGTCGCTAATTTGAAGTTAGAACCCGTAAATATGATTTGTTAATACCACATGCGAGCTATCATAACCATACTTGACTTAGACGGCCTCGTAATGCGACGTTTTTCAGGCGTCGCCGTTAAATGACACTTGTCACCACAGACCTGCCGGTCTAGCTGTTGCAAGCAGCTCAGGTGTGGGTTTGTCAAACCCAATATAGATCTATACACAACTATCACGTTCTCCCTACAAGAGACTCTGGTTACAATTTACAGGACTTTTTGAATTGGTTACTTTGGAAGTAACCCGAAGAGAGTGACTGACAAATTTATTCATTAACAGATTTACGTGAACTAAACTGAAAACCTTTGATAAATGAGTTCAAAAAGTAAATGATACATAAACTATACCTATTATAGTTTATCCAAAACGTTTGTAATGTATAAGAACTCTTTTATGAAAACACATTAGTGTTATGAATCCATGAACTATGCTTATTATAGCTTAATGTACGCGTTCTAAATGAATGAATAATCTTATCATGAATGACTAAGTTTTAGTTTATGATGATAAAATAACAAGGAAACACATTCAATTTTTAGAACTTATTGTTATACACTTTGCTCAACATAATACAAAGTGTTATGAAAGTTATAGGCTATTAACTATTTTTTTTAACTTTTCTGTGCTGTTTTAGAAAAGTCATAGAAAAATCATACGAAGTCGAAAACTAAATCCGTAAATTCTGAGAGTTCCCAAAATGTGTCTAGTTTATTCATAATTTTTATCATGATTTTTAATGACCTCCAACTTGGGTGAAAAAGTCCATAATCACAGACTGGTCCGGATTGGTGTTTAAAATGATAGGCAGTTTTGTAAAAATCACCATAAATTGTGGAAACATCGTATGGAGATGTGCAAATAGTAATTTTAAAGCTAGGAACTGGAAATACTTACACCTAAAACAGTTTTGAAAACAAAAATGTTTAAGTTGCCCAAAACAGTCCGTGAATGGAGTCCAACATTTCTGATGAAAGCTGTTAGAAAAATTTAGTTATGTTCTTGGTGTTTTAACTTGTATCCCCCCCCACCCCTAAAAACTTGAGAAAACATGAAATTACAGGGGTATGAACTCACCTTGAGTGGGTTCAGTAGATGAGTGTTGAAGAAGAGAAGTGTTCAACTCAAGAACACTTGAAGAATCACTTGAAGATTTGAAGATCTAACAAGAATGTGATGATGTTTGTGTAAGGAATCAATGATTTGAGACAAAGGGAAGTGTAATAATCATAGAGAATGATGAACTTACCAAAATGAAGGAGAAAAGTTGGAAAATGCCTTGGGAATCTCAAATTTGTGGGAGGAAGTTGGAGAGAAAAGGTGTTTGATCTTCTTGGTGAAAATGAGGAAAATGTGTGAAGTAAAGAGTGAAAGAGGGTTCTCTAGCTCTTTTTGGATGTGAGTTTGCTGGGAGAATGAGTGGGGTAAGGCCTTGAGGTGACTAGGAGTAGAGAGGAGTACAAGGATTGGTCAAAGGAATGAGCATGGGGTGGTGGTTTGTGCCAAATATTATGGCAAGATTCACACTCCACCTCAAGATCTCTCTTAAAAGATTTTATTCTTATATATATTCCCATAACAATATGCCCAAATTATGAATATTTTGGGTCTTATATGTTAAAATATGATTTCTGGAGAAAATCCCACGTTAAAATGATTAAAAACGGACTTAAAACAGAGAAATGATCGAAAACCGGGTGAAAAATGAAGAAATCCGAAGTTCAGGACCGGAGGCACTAAGGCTCGGTCATCAGCAGTCCATATCCGAAGGGTGGTCTTGGTCACGGAGGCGGATCTGAAGGAAAAGGGTTGCGGTCCGAAGTCTTGATGCGGTCAGGAGGCGAGGCTCGCTGCGGCTAGACGGTTGCAGTCTCCTTGGCTGCGGCTTCGGATGGCTGCGGCTGGCTGGCTAGGTGACCGTGGATCCTCAAGAAGACTCCGGTTGCTCAAAGGGGCCTCAGATCCAAGAGTACTTGACCCTCAAAGAGAGGCTTCGGTCCTAAGGGTTATTTTCCTTGGTTTTTCCCTTCTTTGAGTGATTTCTCATCAAACCAAGTATCGAGATGCCCCAATTGCTTATAAAAATTTCAAGAGACGTTTCAAGAGAGATTTTGGAGAGATTTTACAATCTTGGAGGGATTTCTCATACAAAGAGAGATTTGGGAGAGATTTCGCATTCTTGGAGATATTTGGGATAAATTTCACATACTTGGAGAGATTTCTCATACAAAGAGAGATTTGGGAGAGATTTCACATTCTTGGAGAGATTTGGGAGATATTTCACATACTTGGAGAGATTTTGCATTCTTGGAGAGATTTGGGAGAGATTCTCGATAAAGTGAGATAGAGTAAAAACGATTGAGTGAGGTTTCGTGTGTGACATTTGCGAGTGTCCCGCTTCGCAATGCAAGGTCCGTAAACCCCGTTAAGCCTTGTTTAAGGATCTTACACAGTCTCGATGAGTATGCAACATTGTTTTATCGGTTTGGTTCGCCACTTACCACAGTTTTAGGTTAAGGAGATCTAGATGTACGTATTTTTCAATATATGATCTCTCATTAGAATAGTGAGTTGCGAAGTAATTACCTAACGTAAGCCCTAGAACCCACGGGCTAATTGAGTCGACCGGTTTGACTTGTTGACTTTAGTTGACTTTGACTTGACCAGAAATTGACGGTTGTCACACGTTTGGGTCACTAAGGTTGAGTATCGATTATGGAGGGATTTGTTAGCTCGTTGTATAGATTGTTATCAATAGTCTAGGTTGGGCATTTATTGATCGGAAAATCAGCTTCTGAGTTTGGGTATGTTTAGCTTCATATGAAATTTTTTCAGTAGTATAATGGTTCATGGGATTAGTTGTCAATGTATTCTCGATCCTTAGTCTTTCTTTCATCGTTCATAGTTGACTTTCTTCGAAATTTTCAGATTGGATCAGTGTAGTGCAATTGATTCGTCAGCCTACTCTTAAAGTTTGTACATGGTACATTTTGGTTCCTGATATGGGTACCCTCAACCCTTGGTTGTGGAATATTTGTTCAGAGCATGCTCGAGTTTGGAAAATGTCCTTGGTTATTGGGAGTTCGAACATCGGAGCAGTATTGTTTATTTTTTCAGGTGTGACTTTGGAACTATGCATAATCCAATTTTGACATTTCTTGTCGATAGGGATGGATTTGAATTGACCCAACCACGGTTTTAGAAGCATTTCTGGATAGCTTTGGAAGATTTATCGATCTAGTTACATTTTGGTGGAATCTGTTCAGTTTCAGTCAAGGGGTAGGACCTTGTTTTAGACATTTATGAGGATGTTTCTACTATCGATTGAGGTTTGTCATTTTGTTAGACCTACTGGTACTTCACCCTTTGGGTAAGGTCGTGAGGAAAAAGGAATGCAACATATCCATGGTTGGTTTTGGGTTCTCTTGAGGGTATGTATTATAGTAAGATATTGTCGGGAGGGGTGTATGTGGACTGAACAAGATAACACGGAGCACTTGGTTTGAATTATAGGCATGGTTCTTTTTGGGTTATAGCCTTGGAGTTGGAACAAGAGTAAAACAACCTATCTCATTTTATGGTTGTGTGCGATCGTGTTTTCGTTTAATTTTGTGTTGGTTGCAGCCTGTTCTATGAAAGAATTGTGCATTATAGAAGGGTATAACTCATGAGTATTTGGTTAGTGTTGAGAGAAATGTTGATTGGGTTCTTGCAAGTCGGTGAGTTGATGTTTGTGTATCTTTAGGCCGTTATGGTGTTGGTCAAGAGTCTTTAAGTCAATGATGGAATGATGACAAGATCGGCAGAGTACCGTGAGCTTATCGTTTTATTGGTTAGAAGGTGTCACAATGTATCATGAACAAGTGGTTGTATGATTTATATGGGTGGGCCTGATAGTCATTTGATTGAGACTATTAGGCCTCAGATCGTTATTCTTATTGGCATGTTCGGGTGTTAGTGCATTGAGTGGGAGTGGGGTGACTCGGTGACCAGCCGGTTTGGATCATGGGGACAATAAAAGTTTGTTGGGAGTATAAATTATGCATCAGAAGTCTCTTGCTGAAAGTTTGCATTACGAACACCATTTGCTTGCGGGTCGTGTATTACGAGCTTGGTTACCAATGATGGGTATCGGTTCCGAAATCTCGAGTCATGCAGTTTATTGTAAATATATCAAGTGTCATGCCAGGTGGATGTACACTTGAGCTGATGAGGGATTTGGATGCAACGTGAGAATTCTTGTCTTGACCAACCTTATGCTCGTGGGATCAGTAGGTTGGTTATGACTTGTCAGGAGTTAAGTGTGTATTTAAGGTTGTTGGGCACAATCTCTGGATTGGGATTGGGTGAAATTCACGTTCGGTAGATTTTGAGTATTCCTTATGTATGGCTAAGTGGTGTTCCTAGTTAGGGATTAGGGGAGGGTACGACGAATGAATGATCAATAGCCTTAGGGAATAATTTATGGGGTTTAAATTGATAGGTTCTAGTTTTCGAGAAGTTTCCAGATTTGAGTGGTTGTCGTGATTTGAAGTCTTCGAGTTGGGCAGAGTAAGGTAGTTGTTTCAGTTCTCAGGCAGAGCAGTTGAGTTTCTTTCATTGGCTTAGGGTAGAGTGTTATGGTTCATTCTTTCGAAGGGATAAGTGATTTTTGCTAAAATGGGGTTTGGATAGCAGGGTTGGGAGGCGGTCATCAGTATGGGATGAATCTTCAATCTTAAACAGAATTCAAGAAGTTATGTTAGGATCAACTAGGGTGGCAGAGGAAGTAGTAAGGAATGATTTTGAGGACGAAATCTAATTTAAGTGGGGGAGAGTTGTAAATCCTGTTTTGGGACTTTTCTTAACTTAGGGTTTGTGGACCGTAATTCGACCATGTAAGGCCTTGGGTTTCAAGGGAATGGATTTTAGACTCTATTTGATGTTTTAATACACAGTTTCCAGATCAGAACGATTTAGGGCATCAAGGAGTAAAAATCATGGTTTTTAGGTAAAATAGGGCTCACAACATGATCGTACGAGGGTCACAACATGGGGAGTGACTAAATGAAGATGTTGAATTATGTTGAACTCATGACGTGAACAATAAGAGCTCACGACATAAGATGCACTGCAACCCAAGCCCATGATCTTTTAGAGTTTCCTTCGTAGTTAAACCCCATAAGGTTCATTTTAAGGCTCCAAAATAGCCCCTTCATCACTAAGCTCAGTAAAACCCTAACCCTAGCCTCTCCATGTTATTTCTTGAGCTTTTGGTGGAGTTTTGGTGGTTCGGGATGAAGAGATCACCATTAAAGCATAGATTCAGCTTGGAAGTTATATTTACAACCTCTAGCAACACCTCTGGGCCATTGTGAGCAACCAATATCCAAGATTAATTTTTCCTTGTTTCTAGATCTGATTTGTTATGCATATTCAACCATGGGTTAAGAGTTAGAGTGTTAGGACTACATAAAGTTTGCAACTTTATGGGTCCTTAGGGTCCCTTGGTGCTTATATGTTATAGATCTAAAGTTTGGATGATGTTTGAGCTCATGCTTGAGGTCTGATCTCCTTTATCTTCATGAATAACCTAATTGAGCTCAAGTCTTGTATTGGACATACAAGAACTTAAATTAACGAATTTTATGATCCTTGGAGTGTTAGGAAGCCTCCTGGAAAAGATGGATTAGTGGCTTAATAGGTTAAGAAGTTTTTGTTGGATAAGGTGTCTAAGTCCATAACTTATTTGGTACATACTTGACCCGACCCGGCATGGTCCATTTGGGTTGCACTTCACCCGAACTATTTATGGATAATTTTATGAGAGTTATACACATATGTTTATTAATATATTATAATTTATAATATATTAATATGAAGTCATGTTATTTAATTAGTCTTAGTCTTAAATTAATTATGAATTAATTTAGAGATTTAAAGGAAGGCTAATTAGATTGTGGGCTATTGGTTTTATATGGTGTGGGCTAACACTCATTTGTTAATGGGTTAGGCTTGTATGGAAGTCCATGGATGATCCATGGAGCTTTTAACCCATGGATCATTGGAAAAGGAAAGGTCATGGGTTATTAGGGTTTCACCCTAATCATGTACACTATATAAGCATGCTTATGTTGCATGAAATGGCCACTAGTGTGACTAGTGTTACTAGAGTATGTGTGTTAGTGTGTGGCTGACTTTATAAGTGTGTATACACTCTCTCAAAGTTTTCCATGAGTTTGTGGTGATTTGTGATTCCATTTGAGGCATTCACACTATTGGTGCTTGGCCCTCAAACTTCTTAAGAATCAAAGTCATCAAAAAGGTATGTAATCTCATCTAATACTTTTATGTTTATAAGTACCCCATGCCATGTTAGATAGGTTATGAACCTTGGAAAATTATTATTTTTCATGTATTTAGACAAACATAGATCCAAGGTTTATTAGGGTTGCATGCACACTTAGGAAGTGTTAGATTGCTCAAAACCCAACAGTGGTATCAGAGACTAGGCTTGTTTTCTTGAATACTTGATGCAAATTGCTGAAAATCAAAGATTTTATGCTGTCTGAACAGCTGACTCGCCGAGTCCATGAAGGGACTCGACGAGTCCAAGGCAAAACTCATCCAAATCGGCGAGTTCGAACCCCAGACATCATATCTTCGAGTTTTGGTGCTGGAATTGGTCTAGAATCATTACCTTAAACTGTTTTGGACTCATAAAACCTGTTTTTGATGTGGTAATGATGATGGTGGACCAATTTCAAAGTTATAATCAAAATTTCAAGTTTATATGTGTTCATATGATTCTTGAAATTGTTGATGTGGATGTTCATGTTCATATGAGTTTTGTTAGATCATAGGAATTATTTGCAAATTGTTTGTTAGTTAATTCTTGATCTTAATGTGCTTTAATGGAATTCATAATTTGTCCTCAAGTTATGGAATTCCAAAGGTTTTTTCTTTTAAATGTTTTTTTAAGAAGTCATAAGTTACATTTTCTTGAAGAGTTTTCTAATAAATGCTTTTATGGACTCCATAACTTGTCCTCAAGTTATGGATTTCCAAGAGACTCTTCAAAAAAGTTTTAAACACTTAATTAAAACTCATAAGTTATGAATATCCAAAAGTTTATGAATTGTTCAAAACTTGCCCTCAAGTTTTGGAACTTGTAAAGTCTCACACAAACTTTAATTCCATACCCTAGAAGTTTTAAAAGTTAAAATTCTACCCTTATACTATTATAAGATTAATGGTTAATTATTATATATATATGTATAAGAACAAGTCGTTTTACCGTTAGTAGGCCTCATTCACGAAGTCGGTCTATAAGGTGGGTATAAGGTTGTTGCCTATAAAATGACAACTTAATGGGTGTCCACTCTCACCCACCGCTTACTTGATCGGTGGAGGGTCGTTAGCCGAACGGGTAGGACAATGACTTTAAATTCTCATTAAAAGTATAATGATTATTATAAAGTAACTAAATTTTTTTATTTAATTCCCAATCTTAGTTACTTTAGGAAAAATATGAATTTGGTGCTAGCCCATGGAATTCACACTTTGTACCTTACCAAGTCGTTGGTGGAGCGTGTGTGGTTAACCGGCACACTAACTTGGACAAGTAAGGATCACGAAGGGTGACTTAATGTTTGTCATAGATCAATGGAGCGTGTGTGGTTAACCGGCAGATTGATTAGGTGACAATATTAGGGGTACCAAGTGAATTGGTATGGTTATTCACACCTTGTTTTGTGATCCTCGGCATCCCGGTCACAAAATTTGAGAGGGCACACTTGAGATTGAAACATGCCATTGAAAAGTTCAATGAATCTCAAAAGATCTAGGAATTTCAAATCCAATTAAAAACTAATAAATTATTTCGTTTTTCATGGTGGAAATTGGTGAATCGTCATTCGCCTACCTTCAAATATTTTATAGCTTGGATTACGGCATCCCTCTTCCAAATTATAAAATATTGTGTTGGGTCCTAGACTTAATATTTCATATTGGGTGTTATATTAAGGACTTTGAATCAACTAACTTGATTTTCTCCCATTATAGATGTCTGGTTCAAACAACTATGATCTTCCCAAATCTCTTGAAGATGGTGTCCCTCAACATCATGCTTCACTTCCTCCACCTCCTCCAATTATTCTCCCTCACCCACAAGTTCTTGAAAAGTTTAAAGTCACTCAATCCCTATTGGCAAGCGTAGTCTATGTGTGCTCATATCTTGGAGATAAAGTCACATATTGACAAGCCGGGAGAGTTGGGTGTCAAAGTCCCGTGAAAGTTAGATGATTCAATCACTTTCTTAGTAACATAGTGAGTCTCTTTGGGACTACTATGAGGCGGACTATGACATTACCCTTAATGATGTTATCTATTTGCTTGGTGTTGTGGAATCAACAATGATTTGGAACACCAGTAAAGCAAATTTGATTAAAAGAACAACTTCCCAAGTCTACATGGACATTACAATGGTAGCATTGGATATCTAGAAAAGGATTTCTCTTCCCAATGGAAAGGGATCGACTATAGTCAACTCGGTTGACCAAATAGTAAAGAGAAAAGAAAATTTTGAGATAGTCGCATGTGCCATTACCAAAGGGTCCATGTGTTTTGTTGCCAAAGGAAGGGGCATTGGTTGCGAAGCTGTCCTATTCACCTGAAAGGTCATAAGGTTGATCAAGTCAAGAGGTTTGACTCTACTTCGGGTAAAGTCCACTGTCTAACTCTATTAAGTTCCTATTTGGAGATTCTTATTACATAATGTGAATGGGTCACATGCTGATGTTTTTAAGAATCAAAGAAAAGATAGGAAGCTTAAAGTAAGTATATGTTGATTCTGATTGCGAAGGTGGGTTTCGATCGCATGGTTCGGTAATCAGAATTTTAAGCTGTTGCTTAAGAGTTATAATATATTGCTTATGAATAGATAACAACAAGGTTTTCATGTGGATTGTAAGGATAAGTTTTTCCGCAAAGTTTTAAAATAAAAGAAAAAAAGGTTTTTAATTTTATTTATTTTAAAAATATCCTTACAATGGCATCTGTGGAAAATTGTTGCTTATATGTTTCTAGTAATAGCAATATTGGAAAGTGGATTTGATTCTTTCATTTGTGGTAGTGTCTGAATTTACCAAATGAAGAAAGTTTTTCATCACCCAAGTTTCAATTGGACAGAAACTTGGAATCATACAAGTTGTATTGTATGATGAATGAGAATTTTCATCTTTGAAAATTAAGACTAATTCTTTGATCACATGTATATGTGAGTCAATTGAAGGACTAAGGAATTAGGTACACTGGGTGTGCGCTGGTCAAGGTCCACCTAGATTGATTTGTCATGATTTACTAAAGATTAGTAAATATGATTATAGTTATGAGGTTAAGTATAATTCTGTAACATTGGAAAGGTTACAATGTATGACAAAACAAATGAGAAGAATCAAATTAGGCAGAAAGATAAAAGTTTCTCAAATCTGAAAGGATGGGAGAGTACTTTAGTATCATATTTCATGATCATCTTAATGATTATGAAACCATATCACAAATTCATACTCTAAGGACGTCTTAGTGCATTGTTATGGCTAAGAAGAGAGGTCATGAATTGTTGGATTGGTTAAAATCAAAAAGATGAGTCATACTTCGTTCCAAAACAATTCTTAGAGTCATACTCCAAGATTGTAACTTTGAGTGACATAAAGGAAGATTTATTAACACTAGTCAAATGTAAGAGTAAAATGTTTTCTACTCTTGTACATTTGAGATTGGTAAGTTGTGATGTCTGGATGAGACAAAGACCAACTAAGACCAATTGTGTGAAGTGTTAGTCTTGATAAGAATCCGCACTATCCCTTGAATATTTGTTTTGTCAAGGAACGGTTCTTGACTGGGGAAACTTATATGTCAAGGGGACAGTGGGAGCCTTAAAGATCTTGAAAAAGTTTCAAGATTTAATCAAGAGTAAAACCTGTAATTTATCACTAGCACACGACGTAAGGTTTGCAACCTATCGTGTAGACATAATTCTTATTTCTGTACCTACTTCAAATAAGTTGAATTTGCATGTGAGTTATCAGAGTTCAACTTGGAAGCATTGGTGGGCGTTGTGCTACCAAGGTGACAAAAAAACTAAGATTGAACAAGTTTAATCCATGTAAGGCTGAATTTGTCACTAATCTTATCTTGTGATTAAGGTTTTGACAAATTCACATGGATAGGAACTCATACACTATAAAATCTAAGTGTCATAAGGTTTCTCTCCGATTCATGAAAATGATGGCGAGGAAACGCTTTCACTAAGTAGATTTTACGTAGATATCAATTGTGTTATTTTCATTTTCAAAAAGTCGTTAGTGGAGCGCGTGTGGTTAACCGGCACACTAACATGGACTTGTGAGAAATGGCAAATGCCTAAGCAATTGAGACTATGATTACGACATCCCTTTTCATAGTTCTGAAAATTGTTTAGACACACATGTGAGCTATCTAAGAAAGGGTGTATGAATCTAAATTTCAGAAGTCCAGCAAATTTCTGGAAATATGTCAGAGCTAGTGGGAGCATAAGTGTTATGCTGATAATCATCATGTTAGTGGGAGCATGATTATTACGTTTAGTGTTGCAAGTTAGAAATGTTAATTATAGAAGACAAAAGTTTCAATTCGTGAAGTTGCAGGGGTTGAAAAGTTGTTTTGCTATAATTAAGGGAGAGGAAATTATACTTCATTTCAATTCTAGAAGCTTAGATTGAGATTTTAATCATCTTTAGTCAAGAATATATATATATATATATATATATATATATATATATATATATATATATATATATAAATTTTATGTTGGAACGGTTCAACTTGAAGGAAATTATATATATATATATTGCGTTTTCAAAATTCGATTATGATTACGGCATCCCTCTTCATAGTTAAATTTTGAAAACATGGCAAATAAAAAAAAATATTGTAGCAAAAGACTTGTCTAGTATCATGTCTTTATGTAAAACATCATGAATCGTGTCCCATATGCTTCGGATATAGGATCGATTGCATGTGCTATAATATTCATCTTTTCTAAATTTTTCAAATGCTTAAGGCATTGAGAAGGGAAAAGTCTAGAACTGGATATGACTAAAGTGATTAAGCAATTGTCGAGGACAAATCTGAGGTTCGCCAAACATTGGTTGCTCAGGGACAGTTGGAAGTATGATGTAAGTTGTCGAAAAGGACCATATTGACATATTCTGAAAAGAAGTAACTCTTGTTCAGAAGTGATAGTCAAAATGGGACTATGGAAATGTCTCCATAGGTGGAAGTTATTCAATCTATGTAAGATTAGAAAACCTTAATGCAAGAAGGATGTTCAAAGCAATGTACTTTGAATATGAGACTTCCGTTCCATAGAAGTTGACCTTCTTTGGAATACTCTGTAATGACTGGTGACAAGGTTTTGGTGACTTTGTGCATAATCATTACAAGAGGAACATTGCATAAAAGTTTAAAATCTAACAGTTTTTTTGGTAAATGATAGGAATTGGGGATTCTCACATTTACAATAAGGATTTGGGATTGTGAAATGAGTATCATTGGAATCATGTTCAATTGATCTACATCACAATGTAAGGATCATAGACAAACATAGTGTGCATACTTGGAGTATGGCATAACTATTGTTTAGAAAAACAAAGTGTACATGCTAGGAGCATGGGACGACTGCTGTTTTTTATTCAAGTCTTAAGTTGATTGTTTGAAACATTATACAATGAATAATGTGTAATCAATATGGTGATAAATAAAAGGTGGTTCTATTTATATTCAAAAGGGTTCTGAGACCATATTGGATTTGATTATTATTGTGTTTCACTTTGCATGTTTTGACTTCCAAAATAGCTAGGTTATTCTTTCCGAATGACTAAGTTATTTAAACACTCCACAGTCGTTCATATGTTGGAAGTAGGTATGAATCAAGACTGTCATGAATCGAGATTGTAGATGGGTAAATGGGTTTAGTCATAGCAATGGTTGCTACAACATTCATGAGTGCTCATAAGTTATGAGTATTGGAATAAACCCACGCTCACTTGTATCACTTCATGGAATTTATCTTGAGTGATCGTGAGACGGTAATATCATATAAATCTTCAAACCTAGAGATATGAGTTGTTACCTATGAGTTGGTTGTGCATTGATTGCACGTAAACGCATCAGTAACTTGATGTTATAAAACGTGCCTTTGTGTACAATTCAACAAGTAGTAGAACAAGCATATGAGTCGAAGTTTATCTGTTCCTTCTAGAAATAGAAGCGATATCTGGGCCCCTCGATGATTTTGTTGTGACCTATGTACCGGCCGGTCAGAACTAAATTGATGTGTTCGAGTAGGTTCTTTGTCAAACAAATCGAAAATCGGGAAACAAACTGCTGGACAATAAGTACGACGTTGTTCCATGTATTTGTCCGGCTGATATCATGAGAACAGAGGATTATATGATCACTTATCTAAAATGGCGCTTCATAGTTCAACAGAGTTTTCGAGAGCTACGATTGCTGGTTGGTTCCTGAAGTAACATACGCAAATATAGTTATTGGACTTATCCAAGTGGGAGTCTATTGGACAAGGTGTCTAAGTCCATAACTTATTTGGTACATACTTGACCCGACCCAACATGGTCCATTTGGGTTGCACTTCACCCGAACTATTTATGGATAATTTTATGAGAGTTATACACATATGTTTATTAATATATTATAAGTTATAATATATTAATATGAAGTCATGTTATTTAATTAGTCTTAGTCTTAAATTAATTATGAATTAATTTAGAGATTTAAAGGAAGGCTAATTAGATTGTGGGCTATTGGTTTTATATGGTGTGGGATAACACTTATTTGTTAATGGGTTAGGCTTGTATGGAAGTCCATGGATGATCCATGGAGCTTTTAACCCATGGATCCTTGGAAAAGGAAAGGTCATGGGTTATTAGGGTTTCACCCTAATCATGTACACTATATAAGCATGCTTATGTTGCATGAAATGGCCACTAGTGTGACTAGTGTTACTAGAGTATGTGTGTTAGTGTGTGGCCGACTTTATAAGTGTGTATACACTCTCTCAAAGTTTTCCATGAGTTTGTGGTGATTTGTGATTCCATTTGAGGCATTCACACTATTGGTGCTTGGCCCTCAAACTCCTTAAGAATCAAAGTCATCAAAAAGGTATGTAATCTCATCTAATACTTTTATGTTTATAAGTACCCCATGCCATGTTAGATAGGTTATGAACCTTGGAAAATTATTATTTTGCATGTATTTAGACAAACATAGATCCAAGGTTTATTAGGGTTGCATGCACACTTAGGAAGTGTTAGATTGCTCAAAACCCAACAGTTTTTGGATCAAAATGACATTCAGATGGATCTCACGTAATGAGGATATGCCTGTCACGTCGTGAGGATTATAAGACCCATCTATTTTGTCTTGTAGTGGCTCACGACGTGAGCCATAGATGGTCACGTCGTGAGGGGCCATTGACCCTTGACTTTTTTACAGGTTTAAATTTAGGTCAAACTTGATGGTTCTGGATTGTTAATTGAGGTTTTATTTGGCTTTGGTGATTAGCGAATTCGCAGGAGGACGCAGAGCAAAAAAGGAAACACATCTCAGTGTTTTTTTCGGCTTCTTCATGTTAGATGAGTTTTACCTCGTTGTACCCGTGGGTCGAAGGCACCAATTCCGGCCCACTCATTTTAGTTATCTTTTAGTAGAGGAATGCCATAGGGACTATATATAGTCATGTAGGATAGACTGAGGACTCTTGATCTAGGCTTTCTTGCATGCTCCTTGTTTGGTTATGGCTCTAGAGTAGGATCACATGTACGGGTGTCTATCTCACCTTTGAGTATATATAGTTATGTATTCCTTGGAGTGTTGGTATTGAGTATGCTGCTATGTTACAGTGATGTGTTTGATCTGTATCCTGGTAGATAGGATGTTGCTATGTCGTAGTGGTCTGTTAGATTTGTATCTTGGTATATAGGATGTGGCTATGTTGTAGTGATCTGTTAGATCTGTATCCTGGTAGATAGGATTTTGCTATGTGGTAGTGATTTGTATGTTTGCTTGTTGTCTGTTTACTGGTTCTATGATTATCTGTTGCTGGATATATGTTATTTGTTATGTTATGTTGACATAGTATGGTTGGGTTAATATTGTACAACTTTGTGCGGCCAGTTAACAACCCCGGGGCAATCCAACTGGAAGGTTGTGGGCCAGGGTAATCCAACCGGGAGGTTGTGGACCCGATGCTTTATATGCAAGGCAATCCATTCGGGAGGTTATGGGCTAGGGTAATCCAACTGGGAGGTTGTGGACCCTGTACGTTATGTGCAAGGCAATCCAACAAGGAGGTTGTGGGCCAGGGTAATCCAACCAGGAGGTTGCGGACCAGTAAGTTATATGCATGGCAATCCAACCGGGAGGTTGTGGGCCCGGGGTAAGCCAACCTGGAGGTTGTGGACCCATCATGCATTATCTGTATCTATTTGGCTGTGTGTTGTACTTTGGGGGAACTCACTAAGATTTGGCTTACAGTTTCAGATTATTGATTCTGGTTTTGTAAACAGTTATTCTCTTGTGGTTGTTTTGGAAAAATATAATTTTTTCTCTGATTTTTGGTATGTTACAAGTTCGTATTAGAGCCTTGGTTTGAGTGAACTGGGTGAACATTCGTGTGAATTCAAACTCAAACTAAGGATCTGCAAATGATTTTCAAAAAAATGTTTTCAAAAGTAACCAAGGAAGGATGCGACGTGTACGATCAGCTGAAGCAAGAAAATATACCCTAAATTTCCACACTGTTATTTGTTATGATATGATAACACTACATGATAGTGATAATAGGCTAGGGTTCATCATGAATTGTTTGATAGAATTTCATGATTTGTGATGCCTAATAGCCTAGGAAATCTCCTTGTATGTAGGATGAAATTGACATCATTACTGTAGTTGCTTAGTGTATTCATCATATTTGTACATAACTAAGATTTTATAGCCTGAGAATGTTTAGTTTAGCCTTATTTCCTGTTCGTTGTGTGGTTGTGGGCTTAGGGTAGAATCAAGTATTCTACTATCTATATGATCCAATGTTATGTATGATTAGCTTACACAAGAGACTGTAGGGTTGGTGGAAGTTTCATGGGTGGGTAGGTGTGTGAGCCGTCAGCTAAATGAGGCTTGATTAGACACTCTCGAAAGAGTGGGGATAGGATGTATGCGTATCATAGTTGTACTCATGGGCAGTTTGTAATGATCCCTTGAGACAAATACGGGTAAGTGTGGAAGGTAGTATGGGCTTGTACTACTAGAAGCACAGGACCCGTATGCGTAGCAACGAAGTCACAAACCCTGATCGTTTTTTCTGACTATGATGGTTGTGATGGTATGAATTGTGGAATTTCTGATACATTCTGGTTTATTTTCAGTATGGTAATCATGAGGGGATTGGGTTCTGTATCTAGAATGAGTGGTCAGGATAGCCCAGGGTTGACCGATGACTAGATACGAGAGATGATTGCTGCTGAAGTGGATACCGTTGTCTGGGTATCTATTCCGGAGTTGTTTGGGTCTATCAAGACCGCCATGATTGAGCTATTTGATGATCGCTATGTTGCACTTTCCCAGGTTGTTGTTGCTGCCACGGGGGTTCAAGGGAGAGAGCTTTCCAATATCGAGACTTTGACAATACGAAGCCCCCAGGGTTTGATGGGGTTAGGGACCTGATTATGGCAATGAGGTGCCTGAATGACGTGGAGGGTTGTTTCTTCACATGTTCTTTCCCTGCTGACTAGAAAGTCAAGTGCGCCCTGAATCTTCTTATTTGGGGTGCAAATGATTGGTGGAAGTTTGTGGCCCATGGCTTTTTGCAGGCCAAGCAAACCACAGTAACTTAGGAGCAGTTTATGGACATGTTCTAAGTAGAGTATGTTACTATTATGGAGCGGAAGCGATTGGTTCAGGAGTACCTCGATCTGAGACAGATGATCGAGTCGGTGATGGAAATCACCAAGATGTTCTTTGAGAGGTTTTTATTCTGCCCTGAGTTTGATGCTTCAGAGCAGGCTTGGATGACTCACGACTTGAGCGTGCTCAAGTTGAATGTTCATCCATTTGTGTCTACCCAGCGATACAGTACCCTCGTTGAGCTTCAGGATGTCGCGAGGAGGCGAGAGATTGAGATAGAAACCTAAGCGAGGGAGCAACATCAAGCTTTGGTTCAGTCCCAGCATGCAGCGAAGCGGTTCAAGTTTGTCGGTTGAAGTTCAGGATGAATTAAGGGGTGATGTAGATCCTTTATATGTCATAGGTGTGGTTAGGGGGGCCCTTTTGGTAGATATTGTTGTCGGATTGCGCTAGTTTGTTTCTATTGAGGCGAGGAAGGCCACATCAGATCTCGCAGTCCTTTTCTCGTTTTCGGTGAGGTGCTGGACCCTACACCCCTAGCTAGGCAGTCACTCGACGGTCGTCATGGGACAACCAGAGTCCCGAGGACCGATATTGGAGTTGGCAGTTCTTCTATCTTGCAAGTTTTGTGGTATTGGTATTCTTCTATAATTTTTGTTCGTGCTTCAAAGTTCAGTTTTAATCTTGGATGATCATTTGAATGGAATTATCTTATTTAGCTCGCTTTAAATTGAATTATTGTTATGAATGGATTAATTATCTTTGTTCTTGATTTTATGTGTGTTAGAATTTATGAATGTTGTGTGGGTTCATATTCTCCTATATATATGGATATTAGTGGTTGGGATCAAGTTGTAAAGTTCAAGTGGGTTTAGGTATCAAAGGATTGTGAAGTTGTCATATTCTAGTATATTTCAAGTGAGGGAGAATGGAATATCACAGCAAGAAGACCTTGTGTGAAAGTTCAGTTCTCAGTCGGATTTCTCCAAGTTCATGACTTCTGCTAGCTGCTGAATCTTTTGATTTCGCATCAAGATCATCGTCAACTATCGGATTTCCCTTCGAGTCGTATTAGTTTTAGTTGTGATAACATCTGTAGGGCGTGCTTCTACTTTATACTCCCGGATGTTAGGAGCCTAGGTTGAGGGATGTGATGAGGGCATCCTTGTATGTTCTTGTTTGATTGGGGTTTGGAGGTCTGAGTCACAGCTTGATTTCCTGATTGGGTCAGTTAAGTCTTGTTGGGATTGAGTGTTTTTATCAGTTAATGGATCATAGGTAAGCTCGAGTGTGGTCAGTGGATAGTTGATCAGGGTCGTTAGAGCCAAGTAGGAGCCTGGTCTAGTTATGTATGTGATCGTTAGGTTTCCTTATGTGGATACATTTTCATGTAGTGTTAGCATAGCGGAAGGTAGCCGAGACTTTCGGGATTCTTTGTCCTACGGGACGGCGTATGGTCAAGAAGATCTAGGACCGATCACACCAGAGGATATTGGTCAACATAATTGATAGAAATGATGGTTTAGCCTTGTCTGGTGGGTTGTGTAAGGAGTTTTCACTGATGTGTCAGTGTGTGAGGTTGGCAGCTATGACGTGGGATGGATTTCCTAATTCGAATACTGACGAGCGAAGCAGGGCCGGGAGACCTTGGTAGGTTCAGTTTTCATGAAGTTTTTCCATGATTTCAGGACCTGAAGGTCCTTGACTAAAAAGTGAATTCTTCTCTTGTGGATTAGCGATGTTGAGGGAATTGTTTATCGTCAGTTTGCTTCCTTCTTATAATGATTATAGAGGTATCAGAGGTAATCGATCGTTATGAGGTGTTGTAGTAGTTGTGCCTTAGACCACTAGAGTCTTTGCTAAAATTAGCTTATGAGCCTAACTTTGGATCTTGAATGTTATCGGTGCGGGTCTTGACATTCAAGCGATCTTAAACTGTGTAAGAAGAGTCAGGTTTGAAGGACCCTCAAAGTTTACTTCTAGAAAGGGAGCAAGAAGTGATTTCGAGGATGAAATAAAATTTAAGTGGGGGGGGGGGGGATTGTAACACCTGGTTTCCAGATCGGATCGATTTAGGGCTTCAAGTAGTCAAAGGCATGATTTTTGGGTAAAACCAAGGCTCACGACATAAACGTAGGAGGGTCACGACGTGAGGAGTGATTAAATGAAGATGTTGAATTATGTTGAGCTCACGATGTGAGCAATACTAGCTCACAATGTAAGATGCGCAACAACCCAAGCCTATGATCTTTTAGGGTTTCCTTTGTATTTAAACCCCATAAACTTCATTTTAGGCTTCCAAAACAGCCGCCTTCGTCCCTTAGCTCAGTAAAACCCTAACATTAACCTCTCATTGTGATTCTTGAGCTTTTAGTGGAGTTTTGGTGGTTTGGAGAAGAAGAGATCACACTACTAGAAAATAGCCCTTTAATGACGCGCAAACAATGACACGCGGTGATTTACGATACGCAAAAGTGTGTACCCTTAAAATAATGTCATCTCTTCTAAAATTTGAAGGATAAAGGACACGCTTTTGTGTGCGCCCTAAAATTAATGTCCAACAAAGAAAATTAAAAACACAGAGGGCACTTACTTAAAAATGGGCGTCGTCTAGAAATGTCGCTTTATATTTTTTTAATGAAAGGCGTTTTCTCTTCTTTTTGCAGCTGGGGGGAAACGAATATCCCAAAAGTTTGAAAGGCCGCCATTTTTATCCTTTCCCTTATTTCCACCGTTCTTTTCTCTCTCTCTCTCTCTCTTAGTCTCTCTCTCTCTCTCTCTCACTCTAATACCCAAAAAAACCCTAATATCATCACCAATCCTCTTTTCTCCCACACCAAAATCGCAATATCACCAAATCTCTGATCCCGTCTTTTGAACAGATCAAACCCGTAGGGGTTCTCGATTTCTCTATATTGATGTGTTGACACGAACAAAAAAAAGAGTGTAGCACCTCTACCTTTCAATTTCATTTGTCGGTTGCTTCAAATCGACTCTTGCTTTCTCTCTCATAGGGGTTTCTTCCATCTACAATATTTATTTCCGGCGATGAAGGTTTCTCATGATTTTTTGTTGTACTTACAAGCCCTAGGTCCTGATGCGTGATGCGTGCGTATCTTGCACCTGATGCGTATCTTGCACCTGATGCATCGCCGATAAACTCTCACAAGGACTGCAGTTTCGTGTCTCTAGTATGTAAAGATTAGTACAACGCTGAGCGGTGGAGCAGACATCATGTGTTTATCGGAGATTACTACTCGGTGTTGCCAAAGATTGTAGCCAGGAGGATTCCTCAGATTCGGAGCGTAACCTTGAAGGGGAAACCAAGGTTTTCAGATTTCAATTTAGTACCGAAGGATTGGGGAGCTGATGTTCATCCATGGTCAAGTGTTCTCGCCAAAGCGTATCCATTCCTGAAGGAGCTGAGACTGAAGAGAATGGCAGTTTGCTACTCAATGCAGGCAAAATTTCTACTTTTATTCTCGATGTTAGAGCTAAATATGTTCTCCAAGGTGCATCAATCACTTTATATGTTCAACAATTCATATGAATTTTTCAAATTATATTTCGTTTGCTGTAAGAGACATAAATATGTTCACTTTACTCTTGTGTTTGATCTAGATGTTGTTTGATCTTGTGTTTGCTGTAAGAGACATAAATATGATGTTGAAACACATGGAGCATGCTGCAGTTACTGTTCTTGATAGGTGGAAGATTTTTATTGCTAATCATAGGGGTCGAATGCCCTGTTTGTACCAATTCAATGTACCCCAAGTGTTTACAAGCTTCTCGAATGCCCTGTTTGTACAAATTCAATGTACCCTCCAATACATCAGGTTTTCTTCATTTTTCTTATGTGATTATGCTCTTAAATGTTAAAATTCATATTATAATCATTTCAAGATTGATGTGAATTTAGGGGTTTCGGATTGTGATACATCGTTTTTTACTTCTGTTAACAAAAAGATGATGTTGACTTTTCATGGTCAAACATATCAGTTTTTTAAGTCTCGAGATTTATGTATATTTTAAGTTCTTGTACATACAAGTTGTTACCATTTACCCTATTTTAAATGTTTTATGTTCTGCCTTTTGTTTTCATGGTCAAACAGGAAGGATAATTGGTCTCTTGAAAAAGTGTAAGTGCTTTTTCTGCGGTCCTAAATGGGAATGCTTCAGGGATCTTGGGTCTAATATTTGTTGATGAAATGTCTGTTTTAGTTGAGGTGATTTCCTTTTTCTTCTTCTTCTTCTTCACTGATACCTTAATTTTTCCTGTAACACCTATAATTCCTTCATTTTTAAGATTGCTAGATTGCATACTTTCCCTATTCCTTGCATTTAAACTATGTTTTCTTATAACAACTTTGATTATTTTCATTGAATTGAATAGATATTTTTGTTCTGTGATGAATTATGATGACTCACTTGATGTTTTTTGTGTGACAAGTGGTTAATAGTTCGATCTTTGCTCTATCAAACACATTGATCACAAGCAACACATCTACTTCTAGAAATTCTAATTATTTTGATACTCAAGAGATGTTGCATGTTAGTTCTGGAAATGAGATGCTGACGAGTTCAATTACTGGAATGCCCTTGGTCATTCTGACCACTCTCTATATTTGTGATGTTAATAGGTATGTTATGATTTGTGATATGAGTCACATGTGACCCCTCACCTGTCTTTAGGTGGGGAAGTGTTATGATTGAATCTAACAGTTGCTGAAAAGTTCAAAAGGAGTCCTTACAGGTATAAAAATCTGATTATAGCATTTTACTTAAATAAAAATAAGAGTAAATTACAAATTTGGTCCCCATGCTCCACATTCCACTCAATTTATATAATTATACCTTACTCATCACTTTTTCATACTCAAAATGGAACAAACAGAATGCTTTCTCCAAATTAAACAACACAGGGAACAATGTGCTTAGTTTTGTGAACTGTCTATAAAGATCCTCTTGTAGTGATTGTAAACTACCACTAAGAGCACCTGTATGTATGTATTAATGGAATTATAAGCAGACATCTTTTCATATCCAACTAAATATTTAATTTAGGACCAAATACACAAATTCTTTTTTCAAATTATTTGTAAACTGCTCCCACATAAATAAGCTTCATTATTTCAAAATGGTAAAGAACCATATATCAAAATCACAAGAAAACAAATTTTATTTTAGGCCATCAGAACATTACAGATAGAAGAAGGATAACCTTTTTAGTTGTTTCTCGACCAATAACAAACTTATCAAGTCCTTTACAGATCTTCTTTGGAGTTGGGAAACTGTTACCAAAATTAGACCCTCCCCAATTCCCATCTCCAGAACCTGATCTGAACCCGTCTGTTGTTGGGTTACCCGCACATAAATATTATTTATGTTGAAAATTCATGAATTTGATGAGCGATGAATTTAGCTGGAGATTTGTTCTAGCTGTCGTGATTGTGTACGGAATCAATCAGGGTACGAGCATTGGTCTATATCGTGTGAGCATACAATACTAAATGAAAGATGTGCAAAAGTTACAACCATCCGAAGCACAGTTTTTACTATGTGATTATTCAAATTCCATGGATTATTAAACCTCTTTGGGGTCTTATGACTGATATTATTCCCATTTTCAGATTATGACTTCTCTCAAAAGTCGAATGGTATACACGAAGTAAAATCAGGAAAAATGTAGCTATAGATTAATCTATGTTGTCTGTTATAGTGATAGTAAAACTTTTATATTAGCATACATGTGTTAACTCATTTAAGATTTAGGGTGTAGATTACTTTCTTATTATTTGGAGGTTGTAGAACTAAATTAGATGATACACATAGATATAGAATCATTTCTTGCTTATTTAAGTTTCATTTAGTTCTGAATGATAGTAAATGACCATTTTACCCTTTTGTCCGGAATTAGTACCTAATGAAAAAAATGACTTTCTTGTTTGACAACTGCTTGTAATATAAGTTATAAACGACAATAACTTGTAAATATATAAGATAGTTAATGGAAAATGCTTTGGGGTTTTGACTTTTCAGGTGCAGTTAGCAAATGTGAAGCAACTTGTTGACCATTACAGCTCCAAGCATCCAAAGGAGAAGCCTCCAAGCAACTCTGAATGATCTGATCTGTATGCATTTGAATTGATGAAAAGGTTTGTGTTGTCTATTTTTGTTTTTCATTTGCATGATGATGATATGTCTAGTGTTTCTTTTGCTTTGACATTTTCATTTCTGCCAAAAACGAGTATAAAAAAGCTTAATTGATATAGAGATGCTTTTGTTTTGTGATGTGTGATTCTAAATAAAGGGATAAATCCAAGAAAAATCTACTCAGTTATTATAGCAATTTCGTTGTTATAATTGGGTTGATCTTTCAAAGTATGATGTGGTAAGAAGAAAAAGATTGGAAGTATAACGTTGGAATTCGGTTGACTTTTTTTTATCATATGATGCATCAATAATAAGGAAAAAATAAAATAAAAGTATAATGTTGTAATATAAAGAAATGGAAGTATTTTGCTATTTCTTGTATTTAGCCCTTACACAAAATTGTTTGTTAATATGGGTAATAAAATAAGTATACTGAGACGATCAAGAAAACTTATTGCAATGGTTGCTAAGGCTCCAATTTGTGAATTAAGTTAATTCATTATGTTTATGTGTTTTTGGGCATTCTAATCATGTAGGTGTTCAAAACAATAGAAAATTTTTAGACATATTTCTTTATTTTAAGACTCATTTCACCATATTTTTGATTACATACATAATGGCAGGTTGGTGACTCGGCAGGACCTAAATGTAAAGTCGTATTACAAGAAGTTACTCGACTTGTTGAAAAAAATTAAGCTTACATCAAATAGCAAAGCATTGAAGACCACATTTGGTGCTACTCAGGTAATAGATATGGGGACAGTGTTTGACTTTATGAATTGTCATGTTTGACTACTAAAATATCATTTTTCCTAAGCTTAGTGGCCTAATTGGCATTGGCAAAGAAAATAGACAAAAAAATATATAATTGGATACCATACCAGCTCTATCATATCATCTTGTATTTTATTGCATGTTAAGTTACCGATTTGCCATGTGTAGGTTCTGACAACTCTAGCAACCTCCTTCCATGCCTTGAAGCCTTTCAAAGTTCCTGCATCAGGTTATTCTTTTTAGAAAGGAAATTGTCAAATGAGATTGTCAAAGGAGAATTTAGTCATGGGTTTCTTTTAATGTTGTACATGTTTTGTTTTCTATAATAAATATTATGAAATATTAGCATTGTGTTACATTTACTTACTCTTGGAATAATTATTTGTATTTGACATATTAGTGAAATGAATTATCTTTGTTATTTATGGTATTTTATTTTGTATTATGAGATTTTTAATGTATTATTTAATTTGAAAATTAGTAAATCTATAAATAATATTTTTTTTAAACATTTAAAATTATGATACGCAAAAATGTGTGTCATCTTCATTTATGACATGGCCTTTCTTGACAGGGGCTTTCTTGATACGCATTGCGTGTCATTAACACGCGCGTCATAAGGTTACGACACGCGAATGCGTGTCGTCTTCCTTTATGACAGGGCCTTCCTTGATATGCATTGCGTGTCGTAAACGCGCGTTATAATTGCGCGTCGTAAATGAGCGTCGTCTCTCTTTATGACAGGGCCTTCCTTGACGCGCATTTTCGCGTCGTCTGAGCCTTTTACGACGCGCAATGAGCGTTGTAAAAGGCTGTTTTTCTAGTAGTGTCACCATTAAAGTATAGATTCAACTAGGAAGTTCCATTTGCAACCTCTAGCAACACCTTTGGACCATTGTGAGTAAGCAAGATCCAATCTTCATGTTTCCTTGTTGCTAGATTTAAGGTTTTATGCATATTCATCCATAGCTTAAGAGTTAGAGTGTTCGGACTCCATAACGTTAGCAACTTTATTGGTCCTTGGGGTCCCTTGGTGCTTATATGTTATAGATCTAAAGTTTGGATGATGTTTGAGTTCATGCTTGAGGTTTGATCTCTTTTTTCTTGATGAATAACCTAGTTGAGCTCAAGTCTTGTATTCGACATACAAGACCTTAAATCATTGATTTTTATGATCCTTGGAATGTTAGGAAGCCTCGTGGAAAAGATGGATTAGAGGCTTAATGGATTAAGAATTTTTGGATCAAATGGGCATTCAGGCGGATCTCACGTCATGTAGATATGTCTGTCATGTCGTGTGGATTATAAGACCTGTCTATTTTGTCATGTAGTGGCTCATAACGTGAGCCATAGATGCTCACATCGTGAGGGGTCGTTGACTGTTTTGACTTTAGGTTAAACTTGACGGTTGGACTGTTAATTAAGGTTTTATTTTGCTTTAGTGAATAACGGATTCGCAGGAGCACGTAGAGCAGAAAAGGAAACGAGTCTCAGTTTTTTTTTCGGGTTCTTCATGTCAGGTGAGTTTTGCCTCATTGTACCTGTGGATTGAAGGCACCTATCTCGGCCCACTTGTTTTGGTTATCTTTTAGTAGAGGGATGTCATATGGACTGTATATAGTCATGTAGGATAGACTGAGGTGTGACAACCCCAAATCCAATTCTGTTACAAATCCCATTTTCACTAACGGAACGTGTCACTATACGTTATTTTATGTAATATTTGGAATCATCAATATCCGAATATCTAAATTTATGCATGGCTTAATATTATCATAAGGAATATAACTCGTATGTGTTAACCCCGTTTAACCTAATAGAGTTGTTTCACCTTTTCAATCACTTCACCCAGGTAAAAAGTTTTAACCCAGTTAACTTTAAACATCGGGTAGCCGTGTATCGGGTGCGATTCCCAAGACATATGCAATGGGTGTGCACAACATTTGAACACTCATTTACTACACACCCACTCTCTCTCTACTTTCTCTCTCTAAGACTCGAAAACGACCCCGATTCCGCTAATTTCCGACTTCCAAACGTAAGTACTCATTCTCTATCTTATTCTAGACATGTTTCATTTAATTTGAGGGCCAAAAATCATAGGAACCAAGGTTCAAAGAGGAGTTTACGGCCTAAGAAGCTCCTTAGGCCGTAAACCCCCAAAATCAAGCCGAAGACCAAGTTTTTCCTTCTTGTATGTTAGTATACTAATTAAAGCATATATCTAGAAGGGTTTGGACACTAAAACACAAGGATTTGACATGTAAAAAGGAGTTTACGGCCCAAACATGTGCTTAGGCCGTAAACACCTCAAACACCCCAAAAATCTATGTTTTAAGCCCCAAAAACACTTCTAGGATGTTTGGTAAATTAGACTTGACTCCAAGGAACACTTAAATGCATCAAGCAACATCATTTGAGCACAAAAAGAGGAGTTTACGGCCAAGGCTAAGCTTGGGCCGTAAACACCCAAATTTTTGTGTCAAACAAGTCCCTAAACTACCCTAGTGCATGAAAGGAATTTATCTAAGGCCTATGGAAGTGTGTTGTACAATTAAACTTCACATTTGGATACCAAATGAAGAGTTTACGGCCAAGGATGTTCTTGGGCCGTAAACTCCCCAAAAATGTATGCCAAATTGTTCCAAACTCACTATAGGACCTTCTAGGATTTTTCTAAGCCATTTGGGACCATGTTGTACAAGTAAAACCTTCATCTTGAAGGATTTATAGGAGTTTACGGCCCAAGAACAAGTCTTGGCCGTAAACTCCCCAAAAATGTCACAAATTAGGATGTTTAATCCTTCCCTCTTGGTCCATAACACACACCACTAAATCAAGGAAGTGAGATAAGGCTCTAAACACACATTTTGGAGTGTCACAAGAGTTTACGGCCAAGCCTAGGGAGCTTACGGCCGTAAACTCCCAATGAGTGACTTCTAGGCCATAAACTCTAAGAAAGTGAACTCATGGACCCTCCCATAAATCATCCATGGCCTTGTACCACTCCCGGGAACCCTTTCTAGGCCTTAAAACCCCGAAAACGACACTAGAATGTCCAAATTCTCTAATGAAAAGCATAAGATGATTAACTTCTTGTAAAATACATATTTCATATGACATTAGGGTCCTAAAAGGGTGCTCAAGTGGTTATTTGGTACCAAACGCTCAATCGACACTATTACCCGATTTACCCGATTCACCCGATTTCCGCGATTTCAGGTGAGTTCATACCCCTTTAATGAACCTTTCAAGTGTTTTACATGTTTTAGGGGGGGGGATACAAGTTGCTTATAAATGTTTACGTAAAGTTTTACAGAACGATTTCCGAGTTACAAGGATTAATCACATGTGATTCACTACCCTTAGTTCAAATTACATGTGATTTGCCCCTATGCCTTAAAAACGGGTTTTACCCTTTTCAAACTATTTTTAGACGGTGAATCAGAATTTAAATGTTCTTTTGGAAAAATACTTTTATTTAATCAATTTGCTTAGAAAATGTAACCACTCTGATATATTTATATAAATAAGACTTGGAGGACTTAGGACCGATATCTCGCCTTATTTCCTGTTCTTGTTTGATTGTGGGCATAGGGTAGTAGTTATCCGTCCGACTGTCGTTGATTTCTTACTTATATAATCTGTATATCAGTATGGTATACGAATATTACTGCCCTCACTTAATGCTAAAGTCACTAACATGCTAAGAAACATCCCCACTAAGATAACCATAATAGGTATGGTTAGGGTCGCTACCGCTACTACTCGCTAAAGTTATTATTATCTACACTATAATACTCACTATTACTAGAGGGTACACTAGTAAGAGAATACACTATGACCAATACTAAAAGATTTCTACACTATAACCATAGAGAAAACACTAAACAAACAATAATACACTAACCCGCTACGAGATACTCTATTCGCTATTCACTACGCCCGGAGTGTTCCAGCAGGAGACGACTCTACATGTATAGATCTATACGGGGCAGACGCTATTACATCCCGACTGTTAATCTCAGTCCGCGCCGTACAGGCCCAGGGATGCCACTACTTCACTATACTATGCATGACCGGGAAGGTCATGGGATCCTCTATTATCCTCACTATTGGTAATATACAAGGAATACCCTACAACTACTCTAAAATACTACACTAAATGTTAAACTGCATCCCGAAGTAAGTAAGTATCTATCACTAAAGGAAGCTTGCACCTCTATCACTGATTTACAGGCTCAACCTATTCCATCACACTTGTTATTTGGAGATTGCCAATGTATTTATATAATAAATTGTTTTCGAAGGAATAAAGGATGCATACTCTTCACAGATTGTCACTTACAATGTTTTTCCTGGAAAATATGGGATTTTCTAAGTTTCTACTACTTATGAACGTAATGATACATTTTTAACACTAATGCTTTGTATACAAAAACTCACACTAAACTCTTATGAACTCACCAGCTTTATGCTGATAATCGTTTTCAAAATAACTTGTATCTTCAGGTCAAAGATAAACGGGTACAGACGCAGCGTTTTTGGAGAAGGTGGAGCACACAAGACCCATCTCTTATTTTTGATTTACTTTTGGGTGATTGTTAAATATTACAAAATACGCTTGTAATTAAACTCACTATGTAATACTATGGTTGTATGTTTCTTGTTTCTACTATTATGCAATTGTGATGATACTGTTCGCTACGTCATCCACCCCGAAACGTATTCCGCCGTTATCGGTTTTGGGGTGTGACAGATTGGTATCAGAGCATTGTTTATAGTGAATCAAGTATATCAACCTATAAAAGATATACGAACTATAAACACTTCGGGACTAAAACACTCTGACCAAGAATATATATACTGTTAAGTATCTAAAAGATCTAACTAAGTATATATACTCACATCACTATAAAACACAGGAATCCGTATTATTCTAGAACAAAACAAAAGTATTAAGATTGTTGGGCAGCGCAATTAGGTTTAGAGACATATAGTCACATTCAGGATGATGTAGCCTGATCAACTACGTTTTCCTGGGAGTGACTAGCATGTGCCTAAATTTGGTTGTGATGTTGCAACAAGTCTAAAACTTACCAACAATACCACAATAACGCTACCATAAGAATACTATAGGAGTATTCTGTATCTCTAGATTATACGTATGTGTTAACAAAAACGGTCATTACTAGTAGGACAATAGTTGCTAAGTGGATACACCACGATTACATGTGATTAGGGCGCTATAGACTCAGAATCTGCAGCCTTTGCTTCATTCCCTTTTCTTGTTTGATTGGGGGTCTGAAGTTAGGGTGGTTTATTCGAAGGACTATCTTGCTTCGATTACATGTAATCGGTATGCACTATGCAAGTATTGGGTCAACTGGTAATGATTCCTTCTATAAGTATCTTAGAATAGTACGTCTATTAATCTTCTTTCCCCCTTTCTCGCGTAGATAGCATGGCTGGCTTCCACCTACCCGGTGATCCGTACTTTCCGAACCAGGGCAATGGAGGATGGCTCAAAGAAGAGTCCGACGACGATCACCCTATTCCTTTGGATGATCATCATGCCGAAGGCTTCTCGGATAGCTCAAGCTTCGAGCCAGAAGTCAACAACCAACCTCCTGAAGCCCCAAACCCTAACCCCCGACCCGCATTTCAGGGCCCCACTCCTATGTGGGCAATGTCCTTGCATCGATGGAGCGAGGAGCAGGGTCAGCCCTTGCCTTACAATGGAGACCGAAGCTTCTACAACATAAGCGAAGGAGGATCAGCAGATCGGGTTCTGCCCATCATGATCCGAAGAATTGCCAGGAATGTTGAGCAAAGTCAAGCTGCCATTGGTCGAGTGGTAGAAGTGGATGCCAACTCAAACCTCAACACTGTTCGCATCCGCCAACTCGAAGAAGCCATGGACAGGACAAGGAGGACCAACGAGGCTCTGCAGCATCAGCTGGCTGCATCCCGAGCTGAAGTTAGGGAACTCCGAGCACGCCAAAGGACTCAGGATCGACACCTTCAAGAAGTTATGCGTCAACTGGAGGATCTGAGGATTCGCCCGACAAGCAGCCGTCGCCGGTAGAAGACATCTAGTTACCTCACTCTTTTGTTTAAAGGACTAGCCTTTTATCTCTATGTTCCGTAGGTCCCTTGTCTGTAAACATTCCTAGTTTAAAAGTACTCTAGCTGAACCTCTAAACTGCCAACATTTTCTCTATGGTGTGATGTAAGACCTACTGCTAGGTCAATTTTCATGAACTTGTGTTGCATCACTAATACTAGTATAATGGCAGTTGATCTCTCTATTGCTATAACTCTTACCCTGATCTTGGGTTATGTTGATTTAATCCATGAGACACTCTATTCATGTTCGCAATAGGCTCTTACTACTGCTATCATTTCTATGATCTTCCAGTAAAGGATGCCTCCACGAAAGCGTCCCAGCAGAGGAAGACCTGAAACTCAAACCCCTCCTCCACCACCTCCTCCTCCGCAGTTCGATCCAGTGTTGTTCCAAGCGGCTGTGACTGCGGCTGTAACAACAGCCATGGCCCAAATGAACTCGGGTGATGCGAGCGGTGGAAATTCTAGATTTGGTGAAGTCCACCAGCGAGTGCAGGGATGCACTTATAAAGACTTCATGAATTGTAAACCTGCTTTCTTCGATGGTACCGGAGGAATTCTGGCGTTGTCCCAATGGTTCGAAAGGACCGAAGCTGTATTCGAGATGTGCTCTTGTCCCGAGGAGAGCAAAATCAAGTTCGCTACTGCTACCCTCACTAACAGGGCTTTGTCATGGTGGAACGGCCATGTCAACGCACTCTCCTTGGTCACAACCAATGCCATGGGCTGGGACACTCTAAAAGATCTCATGAGGGGAGAGTACTGCCCTAGGGGCGAAGTCCAGAAGCTTGAGGAAGAACTCTGGAACCTCAAGATGAAGGGGACCGACATAACGGCTTATACGGCCAGGTTTTGCGACTTGGCGGCTATGTGTCCCAACATGATCCCCTCTGAAAGCAAGAAGATTGAACGTTACATATGGGGTTTAGTGCCCCCGTATCGAGGAAATGTTCTGGCTTCACGCCCTACCACTTTCGACAGCGCCAAGGAATTGGCCCAGAGTCTGATCAACCACGAAATCTCCTCCACTCCAGCAACAACAACCACAACAACCACTGCACCATCCGGATCATCTGACAGAAAAAGGAAACGATGGGATAAGAGGAAAGCCAAAAAGACTCAAACCGCCTCCAAGGACCAGCAAATTGTGGCGGTCCATGCTGCCACCATCCCAGCCGCACCAGCTGCTCCAGCCCCACCGAAAGCTTACAGTGGGAATTTGCCTAAGTGTCCCAAGTGCCCTTTTCACCACAACGGTCCATGCCGTGAATTGCAGTGTTCCAACTGCGGACGGAAGGGCCATACTGTCCGATTTTGCAAGGCCCCTCCCAAACCTATTACACAGGTTCCTGGTACGGGAGTGACCCCGACGTGTTATGGCTGCGGCGAAGCGGGTCATTTTAAGAAGAACTGTCCGAAGACTGCAAATGCTGGGGGAACTGGAAGGTTACTTGCTATCGGTCACAATGAAGTAGTAGCCGATCCCACAGTGGTCACGGGTACGTTTCTTCTCAACAACTCTTATGCCTGTGTCTTATTCGATAGTGGTGCAGAAAGAAGCTTCATAAATCAAAACTTTAAACACCTACTCAAACAAACCCCTCAACCACTAAAAGAAACATTTGTTGTAGAAATGGCTAATGGGAAGACAGAAAGCTCTAATGAAATCTATATAGGTTGTACTCTCACGTTAGATGATCACCCCTTTTTAATCGATCTTATACCAGTCTCAATCAAAAATTTCGATGTCATTGTTGGTATGGATTGGCTAAGCCTTCACTACGCCGACATCCTATGTTCCGAGAAAGCCATTCGCCTGAACTGTCCGAATCGAGAGACCCTAGTGATATACGGAGATAAGCCAAGTACAAACCTTCGTATCATCTCTAGTATTCAGGCTCAGAAATACTTGCGCAAGGAATATCGCGCCTTTCTTGCTCACGTCGTCGACACTAACCAGAAATCGAAAGATCCAAAAGACATTCCAGTAGTATGCGATTTTCCTGATGTCTTTCCGGAGGATCTCCCAGGCCTACCTCCTAAACGACAGGTTGAATTCAGAATCGACCTAATCCCAGGAGCTACCCCCGTAGCTAAGTCGCCCTACCGACTAGCGCCCGCCGAAATGCAAGAACTATCCGGTCAACTCAACGAACTGCTTAGCAAGGGCTTCATAAGACCGAGCTTCTCGCCTTGGGGAGCTCCGGTCTTGTTCGTGAAGAAAAAGGATGGGTCGTTTCGGATGTGCATCGATTATAGGGAACTCAATAAACTCACGATCAAAAATCGCTATCCTCTCCCTCGTATCGACGACCTATTTGATCAACTCCAAGGAGCCAGTTACTTCTCCAAGATTGATCTTAGATCGGGGTACCATCAGTTGCGGGTGCTCGAGGAAGATGTTCCAAAGACAGCTTTCCGAACCCGCTACGGGCATTTCGAGTTCGTAGTGATGCCCTTTGGACTGACTAATGCCCCTGCAGTATTCATGGACTTGATGAATAGGGTATGTCGTCCATATCTAGATCAGTTCGTCATCGTCTTTATTGACGACATACTTGTCTACTCTCGGAGCGAGGAAGAGCACAGAAGCCATTTGCGATTAGTATTGGAAACCCTGCGATCCGAGAAGTTGTATGCGAAGTTCTCTAAGTGCGAGTTTTGGATCCGGAGAGTAGAATTCTTAGGGCACGTGGTCAGTGAAGACGGAATCCACGTGGACCCCTCCAAAATCAAAGCTATTGAGAACTGGTCAGCACCAAAGACGCCTACGGAAATTCGTCAATTTCTAGGCCTCGCTGGCTACTACCGTCGGTTCATCTAAAATTTCTCTCGGATTGCGAAACCTCTCACCATGCTAACACAGAAGGGTGTGCCATTCGACTGGGAAGAGAAACAGGAAAAGGCATTCCAGACCCTGAAGAGAGCCCTATGCACCGCACCAGTATTATCCCTTCCCGAAGGGACAAAAGATTTCGTTGTATATTGTGATGCATCCAATCAGGGGCTCGGTGGTGTCTTGATGCAGCGAGGAAAGGTTATTGCCTATGCCTCGAGACAACTAAAGAACCATGAAGTGAACTACACTACTCACGACCTCGAGTTAGGAGCGGTCGTCTTCGCATTAAAAATCTGGAGACACTACTTGTATGGGACGAAGAGCGTGGTGTACACTGATCATAAAAGCCTCCAACACATACTAAACCAAAAAGAACTCAACATGAGACAGCGCCGATGGGTCGAGTTACTTAACGATTACGACTGTGAAATTAGATATCATCCGGGGAAAGCCAACGTAGTAGCGGACGCCCTGAGCAGAAAAGAATATTCCGGACGAAGGACCAAGTCGCTAACCATGACCATACACTCACATCTATCTATGCAGATCAAAGAGGCTCAGCTGGAAGCTTTAAAGCCTGGAAACGTGACGGGAGAATCCCTGCGTGGAATGGATAAAAATCTGGAGGTTAAGGGTGACGGAGCCTATTACTTTATGGACCGAATCTGGACTCCACGCCATGGAGGCCTCAGAGATTTGGTTATGAGAGAAGCACACAACACTCGTTACTCCGTCCACCCGGGTTCAGATAAGATGTATCTGGATCTCAAAAAGCTTTATTGGTGGCCAAACATGAAAGCGGAGATCGCTACCTTTGTAGGTAAGTGCCTTACTTGCGCGAAGGTCAAAGCAGAATGTCAAAAGCCATCAGGACTCCTCCAACAACCAGAAATACCAGAATGGAAGTGGGAGCGAATCACAATGGACTTCATCACCAAGCTGCCCAAGACAGCAGGTTAGATACCATTTGGGTCATCGTTGACAGGTTGACCAAGTCCGCCCACTTCCTACCCATCAAAGAGACGGATAAGATGGAAAAGCTCACTAGGACTTATATAAAAGAAATAGTGCGATTGCATGGCGTCCCAATATCTATCATATCAGACAGAGATAGTAGATTCACCTCTAGATTTTGGCAATCATTACAACAGGCACTAGGGACGAGGCTGGATATGAGTACAGCCTACCATCCGCAGACTGACGGACAAAGTGAGAGGACGATCCAAACATTAGAGGACATGCTGCGAGCTTGTGTGATCGACTTCGGGAAATCGTGGGATACACACTTACCTCTTGTGGAGTTTTCCTACAACAATAGTTATCACACGAGCATCAAGGCAGCTCCATTCGAAGCTCTCTACGGCCGAAAGTGCAGATCCCCTTTGTGCTGGGCCGAGGTGGGAGACACTCAGTTAGCTAAAGGACGGGTTCCTGATAGCGCCCTCACTGGTCCAGAGATCATTCGAGAGACGACCGAGAAGATTGTACAGATACGTGAACGACTAAAAGCCGCTAGGGATCGACAGAAGAGCTACGCCGACAAACGAAGGAAACCCTTGGAATTCCAGGTCGGAGACCGGGTCCTTCTGAAGGTCTCGCCCTGGAAAGGCACGATACGCTTCGGGAAGCGTGGAAAGTTAAACCCAAGGTACATAGGGCCTTTTGAGATTCTTGCCAGAATCGGCCCTGTAGCTTACAAACTAAACTTACCCCGCGAGCTAAGCAACATACATCCGACCTTCCACGTCTCAAACTTGAAGAAATGTTTGTCTGACGAGACTCTCGTGATTCCCCTCGACGAGATCGAACTCAATGAGAGCCTCAACTTCGTGGAAGAGCCTGCGGAGGTTTTGGATCGTGAAGTAAAGCGGACGAAACAAAGCCGCGTCCCAATTGTGAAGGTTCGGTGGAATGCCAAGCGAGGACCGGAATTCACCTGGGAGCGCGAGGATCAAATGAAAATCAAATACCCTCATCTCTTCTCTTAGTAGTATTGTAATATCGTATCTGTTTGTATTCTAAATTTCGGGACGAAATTCCCCTAACGGGGGGATGATGTGACAACCCCAAATCCAATTCCGTTACAAATCCCATTTTCACTAACGGAACGTGTCACTATACGTTATTTTATGTAATATTTGGAATCATCAATATCCGAATATCTAAATTTATGCATGGCTTAATATTATCATAAGGAATATAACTCGTATGTGTTAACCCCGTTTAACCTAATAGAGTTGTTTCACCTTTTCAATCACTTCACCCAGGTAAAAAGTTTTAACCCAGTTAACTTTAAACATCGGGTAGCCGTGTATTGGGTGCGATTCCCAAGACATATGCAATGGGTGTGCACAACATTTGAACACTCATTTACTACACACCCACTCTCTCTCTCTACTTTCTCTCTCTAAGACTCGAAAACGACCCCGATTCCGCTAATTTCCGACTTCCAAACGTAAGTACTCATTCTCTATCTTATTCTAGACATGTTTCATTTAATTTGAGGGCCAAAAATCATAGGAACCAAGGTTCAAAGAGGAGTTTACGGCCTAAGAAGCTCCTTAGGCCGTAAACCCCCAAAATCAAGCCGAAGACCAAGTTTTTCCTTCTTGTATGTTAGTATACTAATTAAAGCATATATCTAGAAGGGTTTGGACACTAAAACACAAGGATTTGACATGTAAAAAGGAGTTTACGGCCCAAACATGTGCTTAGGCCGTAAACACCTCAAACACCCCAAAAATCTATGTTTTAAGCCCCAAAAACACTTCTAGGATGTTTGGTAAATTAGACTTGACTCCAAGGAACACTTAAATGCATCAAGCAACATCATTTGAGCACAAAAAGAGGAGTTTACGGCCAAGGCTAAGCTTGGGCCGTAAACACCCAAATTTTTGTGTCAAACAAGTCCCTAAACTACCCTAGTGCATGAAAGGAATTTATCTAAGGCCTATGGAAGTGTGTTGTACAATTAAACTTCACATTTGGATACCAAATGAAGAGTTTACGGCCAAGGATGTTCTTGGGCCGTAAACTCCCCAAAAATGTATGCCAAATTGTTCCAAACTCACTATAGGACCTTCTAGGATTTTTCTAAGCCATTTGGGACCATGTTGTACAAGTAAAACCTTCATCTTGAAGGATTTATAGGAGTTTACGGCCCAAGAACAAGTCTTGGCCGTAAACTCCCCAAAAATGTCACAAATTAGGATGTTTAATCCTTCCCTCTTGGTCCATAACACACACCACTAAATCAAGGAAGTGAGATAAGGCTCTAAACACACATTTTGGAGTGTCACAAGAGTTTACGGCCAAGCCTAGGGAGCTTACGGCCGTAAACTCCCAATGAGTGACTTCTAGGCCATAAACTCTAAGAAAGTGAACTCATGGACCCTCCCATAAATCATCCATGGCCTTGTACCACTCCCGGGAACCCTTTCTAGGCCTTAAAACCCCGAAAACGACACTAGAATGTCCAAATTCTCTAATGAAAAGCATAAGATGATTAACTTCTTGTAAAATACATATTTCATATGACATTAGGGTCCTAAAAGGGTGCTCAAGTGGTTATTTGGTACCAAACGCTCAATCGACACTATTACCCGATTTACCCGATTCACCCGATTTCCGCGATTTCAGGTGAGTTCATACCCCTTTAATGAACATTTCAAGTGTTTTACATGTTTTAGGGGGGGGGATACAAGTTGCTTATAAATGTTTACGTAAAGTTTTACAGAACGATTTCCGAGTTACAAGGATTAATCACATGTGATTCACTACCCTTAGTTCAAATTACATGTGATTTGCCCCTATGCCTTAAAAACGGGTTTTACCCTTTTCAAACTATTTTTAGACGGTGAATCAGAATTTAAATGTTCTTTTGGAAAAATACTTTTATTTAATCAATTTGCTTAGAAAATGTAACCACTCTGATATATTTATATAAATAAGACTTGGAGGACTTAGGACCGATATCTCGCCTTATTTCCTGTTCTTGTTTGATTGTGGGCTTAGGGTAGTAGTTATCCGTCCGACTGTCGTTGATTTCTTACTTATATAATCTGTATATCAGTATGGTATACGAATATTACTGCCCTCACTTAATGCTAAAGTCACTAACATGCTAAGAAACATCCCCACTAAGATAACCATAATAGGTATGGTTAGGGTCGCTACCGCTACTACTCGCTAAAGTTATTATTATCTACACTATAATACTCACTATTACTAGAGGGTACACTAGTAAGAGAATACACTATGACCAATACTAAAAGATTTCTACACTATAACCATAGAGAAAACACTAAACAAACAATAATACACTAACCCGCTACGAGATACTCTATTCGCTATTCACTACGCCCGGAGTGTTCCAGCAGGAGACGACTCTACATGTATAGATCTATACGGGGCAGACGCTATTACATCCCGACTGTTATTCTCAGTCCGCGCCGTACAGGCCCAGGGATGCCACTACTTCACTATACTATGCATGACCGGGAAGGTCATGGGATCCTCTATTATCCTCACTATTGGTAATATACAAGGAATACCCTACAACTACTCTAAAATACTACACTAAATGTTAAACTGCATCCCGAAGTAAGTAAGTATCTATCACTAAAGGAAGCTTGCACCTCTATCACTGATTTACAGGCTCAACCTATTCCATCACACTTGTTATTTGGAGATTGCCAATGTATTTATATAATAAATTGTTTTCGAAGGAATAAAGGATGCATACTCTTCACAGATTGTCACTTACAATGTTTTTCCTGGAAAATATGGGATTTTCTAAGTTTCTACTACTTATGAACGTAATGATACATTTTTAACACTAATGCTTTGTATACAAAAACTCACACTAAACTCTTATGAACTCACCAGCTTTATGCTGATAATCGTTTTCAAAATAACTTGTATCTTCAGGTCAAAGATAAACGGGTACAGACGCAGCGTTTTTGGAGAAGGTGGAGCACACAAGACCCATCTCTTATTTTTGATTTACTTTTGGGTGATTGTTAAATATTACAAAATACGCTTGTAATTAAACTCACTATGTAATACTATGGTTGTATGTTTCTTGTTTCTACTATTATGCAATTGTGATGATACTGTTCGCTACGTCATCCACCCCGAAACGTATTCCGCCGTTATCGGTTTTGGGGTGTGACAGATTGGTATCAGAGCATTGTTTATAGTGAATCAAGTATATCAACCTATAAAAGATATACGAACTATAAACACTTCGGGACTAAAACACTCTGACCAAGAATATATATACTGTTAAGTATCTAAAAGATCTAACTAAGTATATATACTCACATCACTATAAAACACAGGAATCCGTATTATT
The DNA here is from genome assembly GCF_051521515.1 of Lactuca serriola. Classification (NCBI taxonomy): domain Eukaryota; kingdom Viridiplantae; phylum Streptophyta; class Magnoliopsida; order Asterales; family Asteraceae; genus Lactuca; species Lactuca serriola. The sequence continues at coordinate 91,026,659 of NC_136411.1, read as the reverse complement.
CTAGAACAAAACAAAAGTATTAAGATTGTTGGGCAGCGCAATTAGGTTTAGAGACATATAGTCACATTCAGGATGATGTAGCCTGATCAACTACGTTTTCCTGGGAGTGACTAGCATGTGCCTAAATTTGGTTGTGATGTTGCAACAAGTCTAAAACTTACCAACAATACCACAATAACGCTACCATAAGAATACTATAGGAGTATTCTGTATCTCTAGATTATACGTATGTGTTAACAAAAACGGTCATTACTAGTAGGACAATAGTTGCTAAGTGGATACACCACGATTACATGTGATTAGGGCGCTATAGACTCAGAATCTGCAGCCTTTGCTTCATTCCCTTTTCTTGTTTGATTGGGGGTCTGAAGTTAGGGTGGTTTATTCGAAGGACTATCTTGCTTCGATTACATGTAATCGGTATGCACTATGCAAGTATTGGGTCAACTGGTAATGATTCCTTCTATAAGTATCTTAGAATAGTACGTCTATTAATCTTCTTTCCCCCTTTCTCGCGTAGATAGCATGGCTGGCTTCCACCTACCCGGTGATCCGTACTTTCCGAACCAGGGCAATGGAGGATGGCTCAAAGAAGAGTCCGACGACGATCACCCTATTCCTTTGGATGATCATCATGCCGAAGGCTTCTCGGATAGCTCAAGCTCCGAGCCAGAAGTCAACAACCAACCTCCTGAAGCCCCAAACCCTAACCCCCGACCCGCATTTCAGGGCCCCACTCCTATGTGGGCAATGTCCTTGCATCGATGGAGCGAGGAGCAGGGTCAGCCCTTGCCTTACAATGGAGACCGAAGCTTCTACAACATAAGCGAAGGAGGATCAGCAGATCGGGTTCTGCCCATCATGATCCGAAGAATTGCCAGGAATGTTGAGCAAAGTCAAGCTGCCATTGGTCGAGTGGTAGAAGTGGATGCCAACTCAAACCTCAACACTGTTCGCATCCGCCAACTCGAAGAAGCCATGGACAGGACAAGGAGGACCAACGAGGCTCTGCAGCATCAGCTGGCTGCATCCCGAGCTGAAGTTAGGGAACTCCGAGCACGCCAAAGGACTCAGGATCGACACCTTCAAGAAGTTATGCGTCAACTGGAGGATCTGAGGATTCGCCCGACAAGCAGCCGTCGCCGGTAGAAGACATCTAGTTACCTCACTCTTTTGTTTAAAGGACTAGCCTTTTATCTCTATGTTCCGTAGGTCCCTTGTCTGTAAACATTCCTAGTTTAAAAGTACTCTAGCTGAACCTCTAAACTGCCAACATTTTCTCTATGGTGTGATGTAAGACCTACTGCTAGGTCAATTTTCATGAACTTGTGTTGCATCACTAATACTAGTATAATGGCAGTTGATCTCTCTATTGCTATAACTCTTACCCTGATCTTGGGTTATGTTGATTTAATCCATGAGACACTCTATTCATGTTCGCAATAGGCTCTTACTACTGCTATCATTTCTATGATCTTCCAGTAAAGGATGCCTCCACGAAAGCGTCCCAGCAGAGGAAGACCTGAAACTCAAACCCCTCCTCCACCACCTCCTCCTCCGCAGTTCGATCCAGTGTTGTTCCAAGCGGCTGTGACTGCGGCTGTAACAACAGCCATGGCCCAAATGAACTCGGGTGATGCGAGCGGTGGAAATTCTAGATTTGGTGAAGTCCACCAGCGAGTGCAGGGATGCACTTATAAAGACTTCATGAATTGTAAACCTGCTTTCTTCGATGGTACCGGAGGAATTCTGGCGTTGTCCCAATGGTTCGAAAGGACCGAAGCTGTATTCGAGATGTGCTCTTGTCCCGAGGAGAGCAAAATCAAGTTCGCTACTGCTACCCTCACTAACAGGGCTTTGTCATGGTGGAACGGCCATGTCAACGCACTCTCCTTGGTCACAACCAATGCCATGGGCTGGGACACTCTAAAAGATCTCATGAGGGGAGAGTACTGCCCTAGGGGCGAAGTCCAGAAGCTTGAGGAAGAACTCTGGAACCTCAAGATGAAGGGGACCGACATAACGGCTTATACGGCCAGGTTTTGCGACTTGGCGGCTATGTGTCCCAACATGATCCCCTCTGAAAGCAAGAAGATTGAACGTTACATATGGGGTTTAGTGCCCCCGTATCGAGGAAATGTTCTGGCTTCACGCCCTACCACTTTCGACAGCGCCAAGGAATTGGCCCAGAGTCTGATCAACCACGAAATCTCCTCCACTCCAGCAACAACAACCACAACAACCACTGCACCATCCGGATCATCTGACAGAAAAAGGAAACGATGGGATAAGAGGAAAGCCAAAAAGACTCAAACCGCCTCCAAGGACCAGCAAATTGTGGCGGTCCATGCTGCCACCATCCCAGCCGCACCAGCTGCTCCAGCCCCACCGAAAGCTTACAGTGGGAATTTGCCTAAGTGTCCCAAGTGCCCTTTTCACCACAACGGTCCATGCCGTGAATTGCAGTGTTCCAACTGCGGACGGAAGGGCCATACTGTCCGATTTTGCAAGGCCCCTCCCAAACCTATTACACAGGTTCCTGGTACGGGAGTGACCCCGACGTGTTATGGCTGCGGCGAAGCGGGTCATTTTAAGAAGAACTGTCCGAAGACTGCAAATGCTGGGGGAACTGGAAGGTTACTTGCTATCGGTCACAATGAAGTAGTAGCCGATCCCACAGTGGTCACGGGTACGTTTCTTCTCAACAACTCTTATGCCTGTGTCTTATTCGATAGTGGTGCAGAAAGAAGCTTCATAAATCAAAACTTTAAACACCTACTCAAACAAACCCCTCAACCACTAAAAGAAACATTTGTTGTATGTGGTAGTGATCTGTAGATCTGCATGTTCTCGGTTTCCTGGTTGTATGATTATTTGTTGTCGGATATATGTTATTTGTTATGTATATGTTGATATAGTATGGTTGGGTTGAGCCTGTACCGCTTTGTGCGGTCAATTAACAAACCCGAGGCAATCTAACCGGGTGATTGTGGGCCAAGGCAATCTAACTGGGAGGTTGTGGGCCAGAGTAATCCAACTAGGAGGTTATGGACCCAATACATTATATACATGACAATCCAACCAAGAGGTTGTGGATCCAAAATGTTATATGTAGGGCAATCCAACTGAGAGGTTGTGGGCCAAGGTAATCCAACCGGGAGGTTGTGGACCTAGTTCATTATATGCATGGCAATTCAACCGGGAGGTTGTGGGCCTGAGGTAAGACAATCGGGAGGTTGTAGACCCAACATGAATTATGTATATTTTCTTTTTTAGTGATACTTTGGGAGAATTCACTAAGCTTTGGCTTACAATTTCTAGTTTATTGTTTCAGGTAGTTAAATTGACTGTGGCAAGGAGAAGGCGTGATCGTGTACATCCTTTGACTTTTTATGTATTTGAATCTTATGTTACTCTGATTATTGATTATCACCTTTGAAACAATTGTTTTGGAAATAGTTATTGTCTTGTGGTTGTTTTGGAATAATAAAATTTTTTACTTTGATTTTCGGACGTTACAAGTTGATTGTATTGGATAAGTAATTTAAACCTTGGATTGTTCGTTGGAAGCTGAGGGGTAAAATAGGAAAGGTAATCTATTGGCCTTCTTGCATAAATTAAGGATTTTAGTTCGAGATGTTTTTAGTCATAAGTAACTAGATAGAGTAGTGGGGCTCGTCTATACCTTTCCGTTAATATAAAGATCATCGAACACGGATTTGAAACGAAGAAGTTATGGCTGTTTGAAGTTAGGCAAAGGGAGTCTGGTAGTACACAGGGCGTACATTGTAACATCCCGATGATGAGGTACTTCTAAATTTGGCCATATAATTGAATTATATTGCATTTTGGTCCCTAAGTGTTAGAAAGTGTGAAAAGGGGGCCCATAGTGGCAATTTGGTAAAAGTCGGGAATTAATGAGTACGCCGTGCGTACGTTTATATACGCTCAGTGTACTCAGGCACAACTTAGTACGTTAGGTGTACATTCGTATGCAGGGCGTACATGGATTTCATGCAAACCCTAATTGTAGGGCTTTGGGTCATATTTAAGCAACCTGATGGACTCATATCCTTTTCTTATCTAGCCTCCTTCTGTGATTTTGACCCTCAAGCAACCCTAGAGCAAGAGAGAAAAAAACTTGAGCCTTTAAGAGAGTTTTTGAGTGGGTTTGAAGAGAGAAGGAGGTGGTGAGAAGATCTTGGAGTTGAGAGCACTTTGGATATGGGATTTCTTCTTGGTTTGCAACATCTTGAAGGCATGAAGCTTGCATATTTCCTACTCCATCTTGTAGATCTATCTTTTTGCTCTCTTAAGTCACTTTTTGGTCCCAAAATGATGATTCATGAACATAGCATGTTCTTGACCCATTAAGTTGGTCTTGGAAGGGTCTTGAGTCATAAAAATGGGTTACAAATGGTTGGTTTTGCTCCATGCATCATTTAGAAGGTCTTAATTGACTAAGAAGTTGATTTAAGCACTTAATGGACATGCAAAGTCATAAGGTTGGAAACTTTATGAATCTTAAGGTTATTTTGGGATTTTGATTGAGATTGGTCATTTGGTTGGAATATGCGATGGTTAGAGCTGAGATTCAGAGTCGAGACCTCATCAACTTTTGTCTAGTTTGTGAGGTGAGCTTTCCCTCATTATACTTACGAGTCGAAGGCACCAAGGCCGACCCATTGGATTAGATATCCTATTATGTGATAGTCTGTTGTCATGATGTTTATCCTGATAGATAGAATGATGCTATGCTTAATGATCTGTAGATCTGTCTAACTATCTGTAGACTGATTATATGCTTTTCTAGTGATATGTACACATATTTGGTTGGTGGTTGAGGTTTTACTACTTTGTGCGTGAGCAACAGGCTGGGGGCATTCCAACCTGATGGTTGATTGGGCCGAGGGTATTCCATCCCGAGGATGACTAGACCCATGGTATATTGGCATTCCAACCCGATGGTTGACTGGACCCATAGTATATTGGCATTCCAACCCGTTGGTTGATTGGGCCCAAGGGTATTCCATCCTGATGGTTGATTGGACCTGACATGATGTTATTGCATATGTTATCTGTTTATGTGTTAGTACTTTGAGGGAACTCACTAAGTGTTGGCTTACAATTTTAGGTTATGTTTCATGTACTTCCGATGACCACATGAAGGCGAAGACGTAACCGTACACATCTTCTTGTTTCTGACTTATGATTTTGGGAGACTCTGATGTTAGGAAAATGTTTTGAAAACTATGGTTTGTAAACAATTTATGAATTGGGTTGATTTTAAAAGTTTAAATTTCTTGTGATTTTTATGGGTGTTACAAGTTGGTATCTGAGCCTTGGTTTGAGTGAATTGGAGGAGCACTCGTGTGAATCCAGTCTCAAACTAAGGAAAAAGATTTTAAAAATGATTTTCAAATTGTTTTCAAAATAATCAAAGAGGATGTAATGTGTACAATCAGCTCGAGCCAGTAAGTAGACCCAAAATTACCACACTGTTATTTGATATTGTGGTATGTTTGAACAACATGCTAGTGATAGGCTAGGGATCTTCAGAAATTGCATGATAGAATTTCCTGATGAGATAGCCTAAGGCTCTTCTTTATATGGAATTAACATGATAAATGTAGTTGCTTAGTGTATGCATCATAGTTATACATAACTAAGATTTTATAGCCTGAGAATGTTTGGTTTGGCCTTATTTCCTGTTCTTGTTTGATGAAGGTCTTAGGGTAGAATTAATTATTCAGATATCTATAGGATCCAGTCTTATGCATGATTAGCATACATGAGTGTTGCAGGGATGGTGGAAGTTTCATGTAATGTTTAGCCTTCCTCTAGGAAGTGAGGATAGAGTGTATGTGTATGCTAGTACGTATAGTTAGGTCCATTGTCATGATCCTCTCAGACTAATACAGGTAGGTGTAGAAGGTAGCATGGGCCCGAACTACTGGATGCACAAGACCTGTACGCGTAGCAGGGAAGTGACAACCCCTAGGGATTTGTTGGGAGTTGGTTCCTCAGGTATGATATGTGTTTTATCTAATATCCTCCTGGTTGATTTTCAGTATGGTGATGACGAGATGATTTGAGGCAGGATCCAGATCAGGATATGCCAGCTTTGATAGAGAAGCGGGTTAGGGAGATCATGCAGGATGAGGTTGTTTCTCTCTTTCGGGCACAATTTCCAGAGATGTTTGGGTTTATTAATATTGCTATGTTGGAGTACTTTGAAGAGCGATATGTTGCACTTTCTGAGGTTGCTGTTGTAGCCACCGCAGCCATTGCTGCTGCCGGGATTGGCACTGGGAGAGCCTTCTAGTATCGGGACTTTGACAATACGAACCCCCAACATTTGATGGAGTTCAGGATCTGGACATAGCCATGAGGTGGTTGTCTGACATTGAGTGGTGTTTCTTCACTTGCTCTTACCCAACTGACCAAAAGGTCAGGTGCGCTCTGAACCTTCTCCGGTATGGAGCGAAGGATTGATGGAGACTTGTTACTAACTCGTATTCTCCTGAGCAGTGGACTGCAGTGACGTAGGAGCAGTTCTCGGAAGTGTTCCGTTTTGGATATATTCCGTTGGTAGAGCGTGAGAGGCTGGCCCAGGAATACTCGAATTTGAGACAGGGGACTGAGTCGGTGATGGAGATCACCAAGATGTTCACGGAGAGGGCCATGTTTTGTCTTGAGTTTGCTGCTTCTAAGCAAGCTCAAATGACCCGTTACTTAAGCATGCTCAAGACGGACATCATGTAGTTTGTATCCATTCAGCGTTATGGTTCATTGTTGGAGTTACAGGAGGCTGCTAGGCGGCGGGAGATTGAGATGGAGCTCCAGATGAGGGAGCAAAGATTGGCCACGGTGTAGTATCAGTCTATGCCGAAGCGATTCAGGGCTGCTGATACTAGATCTGGGAGTCAGAAGGGCCGCACTTGTGGGAAGTGTGGCAAGGTTCATGATGGAGCTTGTCGATCTTCTTCGGGATGCCACAAATATGACAAGCAGGGCCACATTGCGAGGGACTGCTGGCAGCATGCTCTAGTATCCGACATTAGGATTTGTTATCATTGTGATCAGGTGGGCCATCTAAAGACCTAATGCCCTTTTCTTGCTGCTAGGCCAACACAAGCTCCAATGTCGGCTACTCTGAGGATCACGGATGGGAGTCAGGGCTCGAGGTCGCGCTTTCTAACTCACATCAGAGGAGGCCAAGGCGGCACACGACGTTGTGGCTGGTATGTTTCTATTGAAGAAAGGATTTTCATATTGAAGGCCACGACGCGGCCTTAGGTTGCCTCGACGTGGCAGTTGAGGATTTATTGTTTGTTTTGTCGTTTGTGGGTCACGGCGTGGTCATGGATGGCCACGACGTAGCGGTTGACTTTTGACCATTTTGATTTTTGGTCAAACATAGGTAGAATTGAATATTTTGCGAAGGTTTGGTCTTGGCTTGGTTTTAGGAATCTTGGGTTGGCTGTGTTGTTGTTGAGGTAGTTGTTGAGCTTCCGTTGAGTTGCTCAAGTGAGTTTCCTCATTGTATTTTTTGGTTCAAAGGCACCAATGCAGGCCCATTCGGTTATGTATCATGGTATATAGGATTTTACTATGATGTAGTGATCTGTTAGATCTGTATGATTATCTGTTTATTGGTTATATCTTTATATGTTGCATATGTCGACATAGTGCGGTTGGGTTAAGGAAATACTGCTTTGTGTGGAGGCCAACTAACTTGGGAACAAGCCATACTTAATCTATGTGCTAGATAGGCAATCCATACTTATGTTGTGGGCCAGAAAGGCAATCCAGACTCGTGATGGTTGTGGACCCAGTATGTTTGTGTGGTAGTATTTTGGGGGAATTCACTAAGCTTTGGCTTACAATTTTATTTTATGGTTTCATGTACATTAGATGATCGGGGCAAGACAAATGCGTGATTGTGCACATCATCCTTGATATTTTGTTGATTGATGATGTTGGGATACTCTGATTTGACTATGTTTATGGATTATTAAAGGGTTTTAAAAATGAAAATGTTTACTTTGGATTTGGGGATGTTACACCATGACTGAAAAAAGTTTGAGGGTTGACATTTCCGCCAAGTGATGTGTAACATTATTCAGAACCTTGGTTTCATTAGATGAAAATAGAAAGAATGTAGGAAATCCCAAAACTATACAAAAATAAAAGGCATCCACACAATACATTAAACTTTATAAAGTTCAATAAATTGTCACGTCGTCATTTTAAATTCCATAAAATTCTATCATTTTATTACTACAATATATTGAGCCCTAGAAAGTTTAATGGCCATATTTATTTGAGAATTAGAATTTTTTTTTTCCCATTGAAGAGTTGAATGATCATTGAGTCTAGGTGGTCAGTTGATATATGGCGTCATAGTTGATCAACAAGAATTTTGCATTTATCACTAATATATGAAAGGATGTGGTTTTTGTTACATAGTGGGGATGTTTTGAGTTGCACAACATTTCTCAACATTTACAAGACTCTTATTTGGTGTACATGTTGAAATTGAATATGCAGAAGTCAAACATTTAAGATGTAGCGGTGGATTGGTAAGATATTCAAGACATTGCGAGTTCAGTGGGTTGTAACCCTGGAAAGCCTCTGTTTACTTATATTGGCTTTCCAGTTGGGTTTAAGATGGGTAGATTGAGTAACTGGTCTCTGATGATTGACAAGTTTAAGAGTCGATTATCAAATTAGAAAGCTAAATATTTATCAGTGGGTGGGAGACTTACTTTAATTAAGTTGGTTCTTGGTAGTATTGGTATTTATTATATGTCATTTTTCAAGGTGCCGGAGGGGGTGTTGAAGAGCTTGGAGAATCTTAGAATTCAATTTTCCAGGGTGGTGATAGTGAAGGGAAACAAATCGTTTGGATCAGGTGAGATCTTGCTCTTGCTAGTTTCGAGAAAGGTGATATTGGGATCATAAGCTTGTCGGCTTTTAACTATGTACTAATTTAAAAGTGGTGTTGGCGTTTTGTATGTGAAACAAATGTGTCTTAGGTTTGACTTATCAAAGCAATTAATGACGATATGGTATGTTTTAATAATTTAAATCACATATGTTGTATAAATGGTGTATCGAAAAATATCAGTGTTGTAAAAGTCCCGATTAGACCCCAATTAATCTCTGATTAGTCCCTAGGCGCTACACATCCTACTAGAAGACACCTAACAATTAATACATACCTAAACAATGAGTGAATCCTTAGAAGCCGATGAATTGCCAATACTTTAAAGAAGTTTTATATATATTAATAGAAACTATTTGGGGATTGCTTAGTGTTTTATCAATCATATTAATATATTTTGTTATGATATTAGTGATATTTATGAATTTTGTTATAATATTAGTCATATCTATTTTCTAAAATTTAACAAATTTACATTTTAGGGTCTCTGACTAGTCCCTGACTAATCATTGATTAGGTCGATTAATCCATAGTCGCTAATTGACCGACTTGGTACCGCCTAGTGAGTTTTACAACCTTGGAAAAAGTTGTTCATGAGAGTAGTGTGGTTCCTACGACTACTTTGGAAAAGCCTTTAGGTAGGGGTAATTCTTTTTGTTTCTGGACGGAGATGTTGGTGGGATATAATCATTTCTCTTGTTGTTTTGATTGATAGTATCAACTATATCGACTTGATATGCGACCAGATTGCTTGGTTTTAGACCGGTTCCAAGAGGGTTCATGGAAGTCGGATTGGAGAAGGCAGATTAGAGGCGGGTGTGAAGAGGCACAACTTCAGGGATTGATGGCGGTTCTTCAAGGTGTTGAAATTTCCTGTGTACCCAACTCTTACTCGTAGGCGTTAGATCCACTTAGTAGTTTTACAATTAATTTGAAAAGGAAGCAATATTGACGAATACCTCTCTTGTCAGTGGATGTAGCATCACGTGGTGCAAGTTAGTGTAAAAAAAAATTATTTGATAGTTGAATCTAGACATGGTCCCTACTAGATTTAACTTGTAAAAGTATCGTTTAAGAGTACTTAGTGTGGTCGACTTGCAATAGAGGGGTCGAAACTACCTAATATAGATTCTTCTTGTGTGATGTCTTTTTGCTTTGTCGGGTTCTATTGCCGAATGACTATCTTGGTAGATGATTCCATGTGGTCGGTTAATCGTAAACCATAAAATTAGTTTTTATAAAGTTTTAAATTCGTTTTCATGGATAAAAACCGAGTTTCCAAAATTGATGTTAATTGTAATGTTTGACTTCAATATTCTTTCTAACATGACATAATGGTACAGTTTCAAGTAGGTTTCACATATCATTTGAACACTGAGTCGCTGATTATGAATGCCCTTATGCAACAAAGCATGGTGTGTTTGTGTGGGTGGGTGGGGAAGGGGAAGATAAACTGCATCCTGTTGTTGCACAATAACAAACTGTTTTAAAAAATAAACATTAGAAACAGCTAACAAACACACTAAAAGAACCATTTTATATAATAATAATAATAATAATAACAGTTTCATGTCTTTATGACCTGTATAACTTATATAAGTACAACCCATCCATTTGAGAACCCAAAATAAAAAGAAAAAGAAACCTATACTGAAAATAGAAAGAAATATAAATAAAATAAAATAATCCCACTTTGTACTATCAATCATTTTCATAACTATACCCCCTAAAAACCCAGCATATATAATGGGCGAAAAATACCTTTTCCTTTTTCTTTTTTCGATATATCAAATATCCAAGCTATTTTTATAAAACAAAAAACCTCTTTCGTTAATGGGCCCCATCCCCATGGTTCACCATCTCCATGTATTGATTCAGGGACTCTTGTCGCTGCAATCTCATGTCATCGTTAAACTTCTTTATGAACGCTTCAACTCGCCGGTTCAACTCGTCGTTACTCAGTGACGCCTCTTTCTTCAACTTCCCTCCTGCCGCCGCCGCCGACGACGCTGTTTTCGGATAATCGTTTTGGTTTTCGTAGTTCGACCGGTCCTTGAATGTCTCAGATTTCTTCACCACCTTAGTCGTCGTCGTCGTCGTCGTCGTCGCCACGTCTTCGGACTCGTCGGACTGAACATCGTTGTGGTGGTTCACGAACGTGTCCGACTTCCGGAGGTGCCTCGTCAAAGGCATGTGACGCTTTTCTGTTATCATCTTCCATGTGGTTTCCATCGTCTCGTGCTTCTTCGGTTTCAGCACCCTCAGTACTCTCGCACCTGTGGCGGAGACAATCAAAATAATATCTAGCTCTTAGATACAGCCAATTTTGAATAAAAAATGCAAAATGTGTTTCAGATGATCATATTTTATGCAAATAATTGACTCTAAAATCATACCTTCCGGTGTCGGTTTCCGATGTTGAGAGAATCTGGAAGATAAAAGCTGTCTCTCTCTCACCGGAAAATCGAACTCCGGTTGAACCTTCTTCGGAGATGGAGACTCCCCCTTAATTATACTTTGAGGAGGATTCCACGTGGGCCTCGATACAACAAACGCATCTTCATCTCCTCCAACTACCTCTGGCCCACTCAGCGCTACCATATTCTTCACGTCAACAACCGCAGGCGCACTCTCATACACCACCGGAGGCTCCATCACGTTAGGTTCAATATCGTAAACCACCGGCGGATGATCCGCCATATTCAAACGCCGCATAGTCGATGCCGGAGGCAAATCGGATGCCAGATCTGACGGCGGATTAACCTGCTGCTGAGAGTGATTCTCATTATCCTGGTGATTGTTGTGTTGGAAGCGTGTCGAAGCGGCGATGGTGATGATGATTCCGTTAATGACAACATACAGATACGGAGGCTTAAGCAAGGATACAAGAACCGACCAAATCGCAGGGAGGTCGGACACGGCGAAGTTTAACATCAACGGAATCGCTAACTTCATCATCACAGCTACAGACACAAGACCAGCTGAGATCAATACAGCTTTCAGAGAGAGAATCCATGAATTAGTTGATGATGACGACGGCATCTTCTATCTTCTTTTCCCTTTGAATCAAATCTTCTTCGCTTCGTGAGGTGTGTGAAGTGTGTGTGGTTTAGGTGTATGTGTGTGAGAGTGAAGGAGAGATAGAGAGAGAGAAGCGGATTTAGGTTGCAAAGGAATGAGGTGCAACGGTTTTAAAATAGGATAATATTACACTTTGGTCCCTTCTATTATTGTTTTTATCGTATTCAGTCTTTTGAGTTTTGAAAGTCTAGATTAAATGATTAAAACTGAAACTACTCATATATTTCTTCCGTTGATGATTATTAGCGATCGGTTTATTAAAGATCTCCAAGGACCATTTTTTTCATTCTAGAAGACTCATGGATTCTAATATAACATTTTATTTATTTCAAAACAGAAATTATTATTTTTGGTATAGATGTTAAATAAAACAGAAATTATTATTTTTGGTATAGATGTTGATATAATGAACCGATAAATATATATCAAATTTTCATAAGACCTTGCTTTAAATATTTTGATAGTAATATATCCGGACTTTAAACATAGACATTGATTGATAAAATCATGACCAATAGAAACAATTATACTATTCGAATACGTATCTAACTGTCGTGATTAGTGTAATCGTTTCTATTGTTACAATCACTATATCTTAAAATAAAAAACAAAGATATTTACTTTCATATTATAGTACGTGGCTAAGTTCTTAAAAAATTCTGAATATGAGAATTCGATTTGAATATTCTAATTTCTGATCATAATTTAATTATCTCAGATCTTTTATAGAGATTCGGTTAGTGAATTTCCAAAAATTTAAATATCTTAATTATTGAAAAATCCGAAATATATATACATGCATTTTTTATTTATATTATTTTTGTAATTCTTTTTCTTTGCATGTAAATTGTATTTTGTAGTTACGTATATATTCTTATACTAGGTGCGAGACTCATGTATTACATGAGTTTATTTAAAAAAAAAATTAAATATGAAGTTTTAACAATTTGAAAAGTTTGAATTTATAAGAAAAATGAGAAAATGTTTGAATTATTAAAATTAATGAGACTTTAATGTATTGAATACATTATATAAATAAACCATTTCTAATAAATACCTTACATATATATTACCATACATATTAAATGTGGAATTTTAATTTAATAAAATTAAATAGAATAAAATAGCAAGTGTAGAAAATGTTATGTGTCCAAATGAAGGATAAGAGGGCATGTGGCAAAGAGTTCTTTATTTATTTGAGGGAATTTTAGGTGACATTAAATAGATAAATTCAATTCAAGACCTAATTATGTAAAAGATTATACTATTGATTTTTTTATTAAAATTATGGTCTTTCGATTTCATATAAAAAAATTTATATATCTTACTTAATATTGGTTTAAATTCAAAATTTTAGATATCTGACTTTGAACACCTTTATCCGTAAAATTTATAAGGTATTGTACAAATTTATCAAGCAAAAACACAATTAAAGATAGATAAAAGAACATGTAGTTTCATGAAATAGTAGAGAAAAAGTGAAACTATACTACAAAAATGCATATAAAAAACGTCTCAATATCTATTTTTGTTTGTATGTAATCTTAACATTCAATATGCAAAATAAATTCAAAATAAAACAAAACCATTTCAGAAAATAAACCGATCAAGACTTTAGATATATTGTACTTCTTACTAACTATCGTCTTTATTTCGTTTTTCTACGAGGATTTTAAGTAGAAAAATATCATCTCGATAAAATTAGAAGTAATAAGTTGTTAAGATAAAAAAGAAAAAGAAAAAAAAAGAAAAAAAAAAGAAAAAAGTGATGGCTGAAGAAAGTTAAGACCAAAAACAAATAATTGAAAATGAGAAAGGGGGTTTACAGAGAACAATGTAAAAGTTGAGGTAGGGCAAGTGCAACTTTAACTAGAAGAAGTAAAGGATGGGGGACGCGGTTCGAATATAAACATTAAAGGAGAGCGGTTGGATCGGAGTAAAAGAGATGAATTTGAAAATTGGAAAGTGGATGCTTGGTTGGCTGAGTTGTCCCTCCGGATATTATGCCACTTGGCTGGTCCCCGCCTTAATTCGAACTCTGACATTAAAATCAAATATAAAATCATCGTACCAGGCAAAAAAAGCGAAAAAACATCGTTACCAAATGTGATGATGGTAATGAGAACTAACGCGAAAACCTTTAACATGTAATAACGGGAGGGAGGGGCGATGTTCACTGACGTTATCACGCGTTATGAGGCATAATAATGGGAGTGGACGTTGCCCACACCGAGTAGTCTAATATTATTTATAGCTCAACCGTGTTGTCTATTCTTTTGAGGATGAAAATCGTTATAGATATAAGTGGTATTTAGAGTTGTTAGGGACATATGTGATATTTAAAAGTAGTTTAAAAATATATTAAATTTATCGGTTTAAAAAAATATTATTTATAGTCATATAAACAACAAATAACAATAAAATTACAACTCATACATTGGGGGATTTAAGTATGAGTTAAATGAATATGAATAAGAGTACGAGTGAATGTTTGACTGGATCATTGGAAACTTAAAAGTTAAAGTTATTATTGTTATTTTTATGAAGTTTTTAGGAAAAATGGTGTCAGTTTATAAAATATAAAATTATATAATACACAAAGATAAAAATCTCCAAAAATATACTTGAAGTAGTTTTTGATTATAAGACTAGGTGTATGAAATCCGTGTATTACTTGAGTTAATTTTAAAAAAAAAAGTAAACTTTAAAGTGTAAAATAGAAAATATTTTTTAATGTACAACTTTAAAATAAGGAAGAAACATATTTATTGCAATTTAATATATCATATATGATATTTAATACTTTACATATATATAAGTATATATGACTTTAATTTTAAAAAATGAAACAAACCAAAATTTGACAAGTGGATAATATTTATTTCAAAAATATCATAAAATGACAAGTGTCAAAACTCATGAGAGATTGACATGTGGCAAAAAAAATTTCATTTATTAAGGAGGATTTGTGTTCTAAGTAGACCTAGCAATAGAGCGAGTTTTGACCCTGATCCAATCCAAACCCTTTACAATTATACGGGTTTAGAGCATAGTTTTTGATCCGTTTACTCGTTAACGACCCGTACCCGCTAACCCTTTTATTAAAAGGGTCGGGTATGGATCATCACCGATCCGATCTATTTATAACCCGCCCCATATAAAATTTAGAATTATACATTTATATTTTATACCGCCTAAATTTTACTTTAAATTTCAATCGAAAGTCCAAAGAGAAAAGGCCAAACACTAAATTATTTATACATAGGACTCAAGGACTCAACTTCTAGACTTCCAGTCTTCTCCTAAGAATCATGATGTCATTTCATTTATATTTAATCATGCAATCACCAATTTCATTTATAAATCAATAAATTCATTTATCAACTAGAAGAAAATATGTAATTGTTATTCTGTATTAATGCAATCGAGGGTCAAAAACCAATAGGAAGTAACTACAATACTAATTTTAATTCCAATCGAAAGTCTTCAAGTACATAATGTGTTTTCCAAATCAACATTTGTTTTATTTAACAAATGTGTTTGATTATTCAAAAAACCTACGGGTTACAGAGCGGTTTTGGATATCTGTTGATTCGGTGGATAAGGGTATGGGTTTGATTATTCAAAACCTTGCGGGTTATGGAACGGGTTTGGATCAGGTTTTGGAATTTGTTAAAAGGGTTTGGATCAAGGTCGATTCGCTCCAAACCCGCCCCATTGTCAGGTCTAGTTCTAAGTAAAAGATTTACACTTCCGAAACTTTTTCTTTGGTTTTAGTTTTTTTTTCAAATATAATGCATATCTTTGATAATATATTTATAATGGTTCATGTTGTTTGAAGATAATATTTATTTAAAATATGTACTTGGAGATATGTTTATTTGTTATATTTTTTAACTTAACTTTTCAATTTTGATTATAGGTAAACTAATATGAAACTGGTTTCAATAGTAAATATTTGGTGGTATGCGATAAATTAAATGGTGCAAGTAGTATTTATTCGTTTCAAATTTATATTATAATTGCTATTGTTGCTACCATTATTGTTATTGCTCTAGGTCATCTTCTTTATCATGCTCATGTTGTTGCTTGTATCCATATTTCTACTCTTGTTGCTCCTATTCCTGATGTGGCCATCGCATTTGCCTTTATTGCTGACATAGTCGTTATCGATGTTACTTATATAACTACTATCTTCTTTCTATCTTTAAGAATTCTACTTTGGTCATGGTTAGTGGATTTCATAAGGGTTTGATTTCATTTCTTTTGACATTCTACAAAATCCTAGGGATTAGTTGCATTCATTTCTTTTGCTTTTTCCATTTTGGTTAGCGTGTTTGGTTATAGAGATTTTTCGCTCATTTACACCACAATGGGTTTCATTAGGGCATAATAGGAAACATCTTATCATGGTGTCATAAGTGAACTCAATATCCTTATGATTTAGGGGAGGGTGTAACATTCAAAAAATAGTAATAAATTTTTTCATTTTAAAATCATCAAATCCATACATCAAGTGTCTCAAAATCAATTACAATATAGTGTATCAAAATCATCATACTAAAATAATCATCAATGCAGAATCATGAAAGGGATGTTGTGCGATCACGTCGGGTCCTTCCCTTTCAAACTGGAAGTACCTGAAAATGTTAAACCACAAAACCGTAAACATAAAGCTTAGTGAGTTTTCCTAAAATACCGCATACCGTACAAACATTGTCATGGGCTACCCACATGTCTTGCATACAAGTGTCATGAAATACCCCCATGGTCTTTCATATCATTGTCATGGGCTGCCCTTGGACCAGTAAGTGAATCGAGTTTTGACCCTGATTCGATCCAAACCATTAAGAATTATATGGGTTTGGAGCATCGTTTTTTATCCGTTTACCATTTAACGACCCGTACCCGTTAACCCTTTTATTAAAAGGGTCTGGTATGGATCATCATTGACCCGCTCCGTTTATAACCGCCCCGTATAAATTTTAGATATATACGTTTATCTTTTATACTGCTTGACGTTTAATTTTAATTCCAATCGCAAGTCCATGGGGCAAAAACCAAGACAAAACTGTTTTTACTTAGGAATTGAGACTTTCAGTCTTATACCAAGAATCATGATGTCATTTTATTTATATTTTATCAAGAAACCGTCAATTTCATTAATAAATCAATAACTTCATTTATCAATCGGAGGAAAGTTTGTAAATGCTATATTGTATCACTATAATTGACAGTTAAAAATCAATCCGACGTTGCAACAATAGTGATTTTTAATTCTAATCGAAAGTCCTCAAGTACGTAATGCATTTCCTAAATCAACATTTTTTTTATTTAAGAAATATTCTTTTAAGAAATAAGCTATAGTAGACATTTTTTATTTAAGAAATGTTTTTTTAAGAGTTAAGTAAAATGTGATTAGAAAAATAAACGGGTTACGGGACGAGTTTGGATATTTTTTGATTCAATGGATAAGGGTATGAGTTTAATTATTCAAAACCCTACGGGTTAAAGCGGGTTTGGATGATATTTTAATTTTGTTAAATGGGTTTGGATCGAGGTCGATTCACTCCAAAGCCACCCCATTTCCAGGTCTAGCTACCCCCATGATCTTCCCTTGCAGTGCCTTGGCTACCCCAAGGTCTTACACACAAGTGTCATGGGCTACCCCCTATGGTTTTTCAAACAAATGTCACAGGCTATATCACACCCCCGACCAACGGTGGAAACGTCGGGCTATGGGATGTTAGAATGTTGGATTTCAGGCCACAAATATACATTCAATAATACACTGATATATTAAACAACGTTAGTTTTTATTCATTAAATAAAATATATTACAAAGTTGTTCGAGGTACAGATAGGTCACAAATGCAAATTACAATAGTAAAGCACATAGACTTCGAGGTGCATCATTGGGGTTACTTCCTTCTTCATCCGAGTTCATTCTCGTAAGAATAGATGTGATTTTTGAAAGGCCAACATAATGTTGGTAAGTCCACATGTTTTATTATTATAAAACATATTCTGGTTGTTTTAGTTATCTTGTTTATCCTAAACTCATTTCCCCGAGTGTGTGTGTAGTACCATTACTTTATTAGGTTATTTCCTAGTAGTAGTTTAAGATAGTTAGTTTTAGTTTAACAATGTTACAGTGAGTTCCTATAATCCAGCTATGATTGTTGAGTGTTCCCCGCAAAACCACGACTCTTCATTAGATGTCACAAATATGTTTAGAAAGTTATGACGACTTCAACTTGTCGTTAGGTTGTAGCTAGCAACCACATGCGGGAGTGTCAATCCCGTATAGATCTATACATATCTTTCCCGCTCACTTAAGATTTAACGATTATAGGCCGGGGGCAAGCTGAAAGTCTTTCAGCATGTTGATGAATCGTATCTCATGTAACTCTTATTGTAGGGGACTCCCCTGGTCAGATGTGTTGTTACTCTTTGTATTTATACAAGATACTTATTACATATATTATTCATCTTATACATACATATATATATATATATATATATATATATATATATATATATATATATATATATAGTGTGTTTTGCATAACCGAGTATTTAAGCTGAGTAACCACCATGTACTAAGCTTATCCAAAGAGTGGCTATAATAACGACTAGAGTAGCGACATTTCCTGTCAACTGGCCAGCGTAACAACTAGATATGATATTTTCTATCGGTGTGAATCAGTATAACAACTAGGCATAATATTAACTTTGAGTGGAGTATGTACCGAGCATAATATCATCCTAAAGTTATGAGCATAATTATCTAACTAATCTTATACAATTAGTAATACTATGTAATATTTTTATTTTAACATGTATTCCGTATAAATCTATACATATCTTTCCTACTCACTTAAGATTTAACGATTATAGGTCAGGGGCGAGTTAAAAGTCTTTTAGCATGTTAATGAATCATATCTCATCTAACTCTTATTGTAGGGGACTCCCTTGGTCGGTTGTGTTGTTATTCTTTGTATTTATACGAGATACTTATTATATATATATATATATATATATATATATATATATATATATATATATATATATAATTAGTGTGTTTTGCATAGCCGAGTATTTAAGCAGAGTAACCACCAGGTACTAAGCTTATCCAAAAGTTGGCTATAATAACGACTAGAGTATCAACATTTCCTGGCAACTGGCCAGCGTAACAACTTGATATGATATTTTCTATCAGTGTGAATCAGTATAACAACTAGGCATAATATTAACTTTGAGTAGAGTATGTACCGATCATACTATCATCCTAAAGAGATGAGCATAATTATCTAACTAATCTTGTACAATTAGTAATAACTATGTAATATTTTTATTTTAACATGTGTTCCTCCCCCCCCCCCCCCCCCCAAAAAAAAAAAAAGTTTAGAAAATGGGGTCGCAAACTCACTTGTGAATTATGATACCGTTGTTGTAGGGTGTAAATTGAAAGTCCAAACTTCTAGAGGCGCTCGGGGGCAGTGGCACATAGATCGAAAGAGTGAGAGAGAGAGAGAGTGTGTGAAAGGTGTGGAAATAAGACTGCCGAAGCCTGCTATTTATAGCAAAATTTAGGGTGCACGTCGCGTAGGACGCGCCACCCATTTTCCCGTGAGCCACAAGGGGCTTCCACGTGTCGCCATCTCCTTGTGCCACATCACCCCATATCCAGGCGGATCGAGTGTTATATTGCGTGTGGCGTACTGCGTGACAAGAAAAAATCAATATTTGAAATACTGTAACTATCGTATACGAACTCCATTCTCAACAACTTTTATATATTCGTGTAGGTATTGAAGTTGCCTATAACTTTCCTTTTGGTCGTTTTGGCTAATTCTAACTTTCATTTTTCAAATAATTTTTATTACCGTTATGATTTATAAAAATCATAACTCTTTCATACGTTTTTGTTTTAGGCTTTCTTCGTCTCATACCTCTCACCATGAGTAGTACTATGATTGTCTTGCTAGTGAATTTTTCCAAAAGTCAACGATTTTCCATGCAATTTTTGTCGTTGTAATTTCTTACATACGGTAGACATTTATTTACTACAAAAGTCATATCTCACGCATACTAAGTCAGATTTTTGCGAAATTTATATTTCTAGGACCGCGGTAACTTATATAATCTAAATATGCTAACGTGCTCTCAAAGTGACGTGACTTTTCGTGGACTTATTATTTAGCCTAAAGGTTGATGTAATTAATGACGAAAAATTGAATATATTGAACTATATTGGGTGGTTCAAGATTGTCCTTATTACATTTCCATGTTTTATCGTTGAATATTAACGACGGTTGATGACGAATTTTTCTAGGTTTTCTCAGGCTACCCCCAGGGTCTTCCATGCAAGTATCACAACAACAATCAGCATCCTACATAACACAATCCAGTGGGTCGACATTGGTGACTTCGACCCACAAGTACAGTGAGAAGACTCACATCTCAGACAATAATCCATCGCTACTGCTCTCACTGCCGAAAATACCGATGCTACACAACACCTATATAGCCACATAAGGTAAACCCTTAGCCTACCTTCCAAAACTAGGAGTTTGACCCATAAGTCATCTCAAGTCAAAAGTCTCCGGTCAAAGTTGACTTCAGTCGACTTCCACGTTGTCGTGGCCATCCATGACCATGGCATGGCCCACAAGCGACAAAAAAGACGATGATTCCCCAATCACCATGTCATGGCAATGTAGGGCTACGCCGTGGGCATTTGGTTATTAACAACTTAATGGGTTAAGCCATTTCCTTCGATTCCAAGAGCTCCAAAGCTCATGTCTAGCCCTTTCTATGGTCTAGATGGATAAAATTTCCAATTTTATCTCTTAAGACTCTCCAAGAGATCAAGATCTTAAACCTTAGGTCCAAAAACGCAAAATATGACATGCAGTTAACCATTAAGCACTTAATCTCTAAAGTTCTCAGCCCATCAATTCCAGGAGAGTCTCTAATCACTAAAACTAACATACAAGTAGGTTCTTTATAGACATGCATGTCTTGAGCTCATATAAGGTCAAAAATGAGGATTATAACCAAAATCCCATGCATGGTTCAAAATCCAACCATACTTGAGATCCAAACCATTAACTACTCCAAATATCCTATAGATTTATAAAGTTGCATCCTTTATGGGATCTCACCATCCTAAATAACAAGAATACGAAGAATATGGGACAAAACTAAAGATCTAGCAACCTAACAACATAATGGTTGAGTCTTCGACACTTATAGAGGTGTAAAAGTGCGCTAGAATGAGAAATGGAAACTTGCTTACTAGATCTTGGCTCACTTCGTCTTTCTTCTTCCTTAAAAATCTTCCCAAAGCACCAAAATGAACTTCAACAATAAAGGAAAGGGATTTTGGCTTCTTTAGGGCTTAGAAGAGTGATAGAGGCTGATGATGAGAAAACCGTAGCCTCCTCATTCCTTTAAATAGGATCCAATTCTGGAAAATTAAGGTTTAAGTCACCAGCAGTGACCATGCCGTGACCCATAGATAGTCACGTTGTGGTGGGTCAAAAGAAGTCTGCGACCAAAAATGCATTGACATGTCGTGGTGATCCTCCACCACACCGTGGCAACTCCAAACAATCAAACTATGAATAAATAAAATGTACCTCAAGATTCGGATGCTACAAAGAGATTACATAAAAAAAGGTGAATGGAAAGTGAATGAGGGATAGGATGGGAAGCCAACGATGGATGAGGGGACAATAATGGTCACCAGATAAGGCTAATGGGTATGAGCATCATGCGTGAGGTGTGATGTTGATGTGGAAGCTAGTCAAAACGTGAACACCACCCCTTACACGTGATGTTGAGGTGGCATGGTGCCCCATGAAGCCGTCCATGCTCCTATGACGTTGAAAATTCATTTTTTTTGTTTTTTTCTTCTAATTTTAGATTTATTCAAATCACACATTGCACACAATCATTTGATACAACCATTTCACTCTCGAATTTCATAAAAAAAAACCATTAAAAATGGATTTATTTTCATCGTTATCATCGTCCTCGTCATCCTCAGCTGACGATGTTCTTTTCACAACAGTCGTGTAAGAAGCAACAGTGCATTTGGAAAATGAAGCAGAAAGTTCGCGTCCATGGAAAAAAGAATATGTTCTAATTAAGGGCTAAGAAGTTGCACATGAAGCACGGAGATCATGGAGTCATGACAATAATTCTAAAAGGAGTGGAATCAATCAATTTGTGTTTTTGTATGCATTTTTGTCAACTCCAATAACAACATCAACAATCTTCGTGGATAGTTGATATTTAGCGTCATATGCAATGAAAAAGCACCTGGATTTCTGTTTGAAGTAAATGGACCACAATACAAACATGAATATTACCCTAATGAGTTATATCTTGAATGTGGAACAATAGTCAAATCTTTTACATTTTGAGAAAATGAAAAACGAAAAGTGTTCAAGGTGGTGCAAGAAGCAACAAGAAAAAAAATATGGAACGGGCATTTGGAATACTTTGGAGACGTTGACACGTACATAATTCAACACCCGTCATGATCATGGGATCGAGAAAAAATAAATGACATAATGTAAACCTATATCATATTACATAATTATGATAGTACGTAGAAGACGAATATTTCGTAATATGTATATATAATGTAGAATAACGGTATCTACAGTTTGATCAACTTTGAAGTACCACATGATTTGTCAACAATATTTATCAGAGTAATAGAGATTCAAAAGTCGATGTATGTATAACAACATTCACAATGATTTAATGGAATATATGTACAATATTCAGGAACCCAACGATGAAGACGACGACTACAATAAAACATAAAAAGTTAATTTAATCCATAAATCTATTATTACGACTCATAAAGACCTTGTCATAAAAAAAATAGTTGTTTACAGACATAGCATGGATAAAGAAAAGCTTTATGACTAATTTCAAATAGAAAAATTATATATCCTTTTATTTGAGTGAAATAAATATGCAGATGGATAAACATTTACTTTAAATATTATATTACACCTCTTATTTGAGTCATATACAAATTAATGGAACTTTCTTTTAGATTCCTTGCGCTGCTGCTCAACAAAAGAAGGATTAATGAGTAAGTTACATTATTTTATATATGTTATGCCCCCACAAACGGTAATATAATCGACCGTTAGGGAATGGGGCTCGTGCTTTTATTTATTTATTTATTTATATATGATTGAACATTTACTCTAATTTTTATCGAAATTTAGAGAACTAATTTCAAATAGAAGCAAGCCTGGATAGCAAGAAGCAAGGCATGGGAAAATACTATAAACACACAAAAAAAAAAAAAAAAGAACAATGCCGATAAGCCCAATAACAATATCGGTCGTTTTGTTAAAAGACACTTCGTTTGTTGAACACCTTATCATTTCTCGCCTTCCTAATGCACCAAAAGGAATCGTATGGAAAAACAAGCAAAATATTTTTTTCTTTCAAACAATTACCCCAAGCAGCTGCAAAGTCCAACACATCACCAACATTTAAAAAAGGAGTAGGAGAAATGCTCCACGCACCACTTAAGAATCCAATTCATCACTTCTTTAGCAAACGGACAATCCACCGATATGCGGTCCATAGACTTAGGGAACCACACCACACATACGACCTGTATAAGAAGGAGTTGAGATACATTTGATGTAGGGTCAGATGGGTAGGGATTCGGCCAATCCGAGCTCTCAATATGAAGCAACAAACCTTCACTGAGCGTGAAGAGGTAGTTAGCTTAGAATCGATAAGCTTTCAAAGGACGTACACATAGAAATCTACCGTGAGAGGAAGGCGCGAAACTCCAACTTTCAACGTTCGAAGAGGGTCTAAAAGCACCATGAGAGGAAAATTATGTATGTATCAAATTACTTTCCAAAATTTTATTAACATACCCAAAAACATCTAATTGAATATCACAACCAAAACGAAAATTATAAAAGAGTATTTGATAATAAAATTTTGCTACCATGATAACCTATAAAACCCTAATATTTATAGTAGACCGTAAACTTTTTTCGTTAATCCTATCATATGAAATGGTTTTGATTAGATAATATCTCTAATCAATTATTTAAATCCAGCATAAATAATTAAAAATTTAAGAAGTCCATAAAAAATCTCAAATTACCGGAAAACACTTTGCATCACAGCAAAGCTAAAAGTTTTACTAATTGATTTGTTTCCCACAAACCATGCGAATTGTGACTAGATATATAAAATTACCTCATCTACACCCTGCATCATATTGCCTATTTGTTATTGATGCAATCATAATAATTCATTAGACATATCCACATTGTGATTCAGATTCATAATATATGTAATGTACTTTAAAAAAATATCATCAAATTTAAAATTGAGGAGAATAAAAAGAAAGGGAAAGAAATCCCTGCAATTTTTTTCCTTTTTCATTCCCAATCATTTTTATTTTTTGGTGACAGATTTTAAAGGAAAAAAGCTTCATTTTCCTCCTTAAATCAAACTCCAATACATATACATTGTTTCTCCTATTCTTTCACTACTTAAAAAAACATTTTAAAAAAAAAAACACTCAAGAACATAATTTTCTTCTTCTTCTTCCTTTCATTGCCCTCCTTAAAAAAACACTCACGAGAACATATGTTAAGCAATCATAGTCTTGCAAATACGTGAGCATTTAAAACTTTATACGAGGTCTCAATATTAAATCGTATTAAATAAAAAACAAGTAAGCCGTTTTTAAGTTATGGTATTGACAAAAAAAACCCATGTGGTCCAAATCTATTACATAGGCGTTCCAACAGAATAAAACTAAATGAAAGTTATTGGCATATGTACATATTTTATTCTGTAAAATAAAAAAGAGGGATTTTACAAATTTGATGGAAACGATATTTGATGAATGTTTAATGTTTTGAAAACATAAATCATTTTGTAAAATTATACAAACCGCGTTTATAAAGTATAAATTTATTTTTTCTTGTTTTAGGATTTCTCGAATCGGGTTATAAAATAGGATTAATTAATTGAATTTGAAGCAAAATTAAAAGCAATTACTTTTTACAGGAATTGATATTCTCCCTGGAGACCGGAGTGCTCAAACTTCCGGTGGTGGGGTGCACCCATCAACCGACCATCTTCCTCTTTTGATTCCTTTTTCAATTCACAAATAAATATCACTTTTTTTATATTTATAATATTAACAGTATTTTAAAATTTTATCAAAGGGAAGGGAGCTGTCGTTTCTTGCCCATATTCCCTTTCGTGATGATTTCAAGGTATTTTCTTTTATTTCTTCACTGATTACATTTTATTTTTAAGTTTCTACATCATTAATAGTTTTTCTTGCTGAACAATTTCTTAGAGGGAATTAATTATTTGATATGGCAACATATAATATTTAGCACATAAAAACATTTTAGACAGCTTCCTAAAATATACTGGTGATCGTGTCTATAATATAACAAACACACATCTCACAATCTCCACTCCGCATTCTAAGTTTAAGTCTAGAAATCCTACAAATTCTTAGTTCGCTTAAACTAATGCTCTGATACCAACTGTGACGTCCCCAAAATCACGGCCAGAAAAGACCTTTTTAATTTATGTTTTTAAAATAATTTCAGAGTAAATCCATTGATTTAAAAGAGTTGCGGAATTTGTTTCCAAAAACAAAATATGATAAAATCAAGTTTATCAAAGCATTTCATCAAGAGATGCATTTTCATTATATAACAATATTCGAGATGTCATGTTCCGATAAACAGACCAAAAGCATAAACAACAAAAGATAGATCATACAACAGTTACATATAACAACCGGTCTAATATCAAAAGATCTTGATAAGTCATCCAAGTTATGCTCTCGCGCCACTACCTGTAATACAACAAAACTGAGTGGGTCAGACTTGGGAGCCTGGTGAGCATATAGGGTTTTCAACCCATAATAAATAATTATATTTAATTTCACCAACCAACAATAACCCGATTACCCATTCCCGTTATCCTCACTTTACGTCCCTAAAACAACAACTATTATAAGGGACCTAATCTAGGAATTTCATCGGGATGGACTTTACCGCAAGGGGTTTCCTCAGCAATAAAAGTCCTAAGGCAACCATGAGGGGGATAGAGTACATCGGCGAACACATCGTTCACAACACCTACAGGTTATGAACCTGCTAGCGTTCCACAGGACTGTCTATAAAGAGTCCGTGGTCATTATCCATACTCCTCTAGATAACTAGATCAACAACAACAACATTGAGGCCTCTCATCTGTTTATCACACATCAACTATCTACCCATGTTCTACCCAACATATTAGTAGATAAAAATATATATTTTTATACATAGTTTAAAACCTGTATAGCATTCTCATTCAATACATATTCCAAACAACAGATGAGACACATACACATAACACGTATTTCATAGAAAATAAATCATATCTATGAGATAGAAGAAAGTGAATATTCATTCACACATATAACAAAAAAAATATACACATAACACGTATTTCATATAAAATACTTCAAAATTATACGTTAAGAGAAAGTAACTACACACTCACTTGATTAGAAGATGATCGGATAGCACTACGGCTTGTAGAAGTAGTATTCTTCGGTAGATCTGGAAGATCTTCACAAAAATTGGCTTCTCGCGGGGAGAACTTCGGCTCAGGAGTTGCACTTCTCGAGATCTTCGGGGCTTCAGGACTTGCTTCGGGGCTCGGGATTAATACCGGGGCTCGAGTGGAAATGATTATTGTAGGAAAATTCTACCAAAGGTAAATGTTCATCCCAGTTACATAGGAATTCCAGAGTACATGCTCTCAACATATCTTCAAGTGTTTGTATCGTTCTTTCGCTCTGACCGTTAGTCTGTGGATGGTAAGTTTTAGTCTGTGGATGGTAAGTTGTACTCAAATACAACTTGGTACCCAATTCCTCTTGTAGACTTCTCCAAAATCGCGAGGAGAAACGGTTGTCACGATCTGACACAATCGTTAACGGAACACCATGAAGGCTCACAATTTCCTTCACGTAAGAATTCACAAGCTTATTCATAGACCATTTCTCATTGGCTGCTATGAAATGCGCACTCTTAGTGAAGCGATCAACGACCACCCAAATCATGTCGTGACCATTCTTTGTTCTGGGCAGTTTAGTGACAAAATCCATAGCAATGTCTTCCCAGTTACCCATAGGCACAGGTAACGGTTCTAAACTCCCATATGGTTTCTGATGTTGCGCCTTGACCCGCGCACATGTCACACACTCCGCCACGTACTTTGCAATATCAACCTTCATCGTCGGCCACCAAAAATAGGGTTTCAGGTCCCTATACATTTAATGCTGCCGGGATGAATTGAGTACATGGTTTTGTGAGGTTTTTGCATCAGAAGATCTCTTATCCCTCCTGAATCAGGTACCCAAATACGAACTTGGAATACCTTCAGTCCATGACCGTTTGTACCAAACACCAACGTTTTGCCAAAATGTTCCTCCTTTCAGTCATTCTTTTGAGAAGCTTTCTCTTAAGCTTTCTTTATACTTTCCACAATGGTCAAGACAACTTCTATTCTCAACGCTCTTGGACTCTTCCTTTCAAGATTGT
Source organism: Lactuca serriola (assembly GCF_051521515.1). Lineage (NCBI taxonomy): Eukaryota > Viridiplantae > Streptophyta > Magnoliopsida > Asterales > Asteraceae > Lactuca > Lactuca serriola. The sequence continues at coordinate 90,998,990 of NC_136411.1, read as the reverse complement.
CTTTCCGACTGAGAGCTTCAACAACAACATTAGCTTTACCGGGATGGTAAAGTATCACACAGTCATAGTCCTTAAGTAACTCTAGCCAGCGTCGTTGCCTCATATTCAATTCCTTCTGAATAAAGAGATATTGGAGACTTTTATGATCAGTGAAAAGTTTGCACTTCGTGCCATAGAGGCAATGCCTCCATATTTTTAGAGCGAAAACTACCGCTGCCAACTCCAAATCATGAGTGGGGTAGTTCTTTTCATGCTCTATCAGCTATCGAGATGCATACGCGATCACCTTATCTCTTTGGATCAAAACACAACCCAATCCAACCCCAGACGCATCGTCATAAACAGTAAAGTCTTCAACTCCATCGGGTAGAGATAAAATCGGTTCCTAACGTAGCTTCTTCTTTAATAACTCGAATGCTTCTCTATGCTTATCACTCCAAGCATAAGCAATTCCTTTGTGAGTTAAAGTTGTCAATGGACTAGCGATCGAAGAAAAGCCTTGGGTAAACCTTCGGTAATATCCAGCTAATCCCAAAAAGCTTCGGATCTCCGTGGGACTTTTCGGTTGTTCCCACTTCAGCACAACTTCAATCTTTGCTGGATCAACCGTTATCCCTTTTTAGTTGACCACGTGACCCAAGAATTGGACTTCTCGGATCCAAAAATCACATTTGGAGAACTTAGCATACAACTTCTCCTTCTTCAAGACTTCTAACACTTCTCGCAAGTGTCTGCCATGTTCCTCTTGGCTTTTCGAATAAATCAGAATGTCATCTATGAACACTATCACAGATTTATCAAGGAACAGATTACAAACCCTGTTCATTAAATCCATGAATGTTGCTGGAGCATTGGTTAGTCCAAACGACATAACCAAAAGCTCGTAGTGTCCATATCGTGTTCTGAATGCAGTCTTCTCTATATCCTGCTCTCTTACTTTCAACTAATGATATCCTGACCTCAGGTCAATCTTTGAAAAATAACTTGAACCTTGTAATTGATCGAACATGTCATCAATCCTCGGCAACGGATATCTATTCTTTATTGTTGCCTTGTTCAGCTCTCTGTAGTCGATGTACATTCTCATACTTCCATCTTTCTTCTTTACGAATAACACCGGAGCTCCCCAGGGTGATGAACTAGGTCTAATGAAACCTTTGACCAATAACCCCTAAAGTTGCATCATCAGCTCCTTAATCTCCGTCGGTGCTAATCGGTAAGGTGCTTTTGCTATTGGTGTCGTCCCTGGTAACAAGTCGATTCTAAACTCCACTTGTCTATCAGGCGGTAATCCGGGAAGATCTTCGGGAAATACTTATGGATAATCACACACGACAGGAATGCTCTGCATCTCCTTTTTCTCCTTCTTAGCATCGATCACGAATGCTAGATACGATGTACATCCTTTGGCCAAACACTTTCTAGCTTTCATCAATGAAATGATTCCAGAATTTACTCTGTGTTTATCTCCATACACCATAAACGACTCTTTCCCTGGCGGGTTTACTTTTACTATCTTCTTCTTGCATAATATCTCGGCGTCATTGGCACTAAGCCAATCCATTCCCAACACGATGTCAAAATTGTTTAGTTTGATAGGAAATAATTCCTCATGGAACTTATTCCCATTCAAGTCAATTAAGATGTTTTTAATACGATGGCTAACAGGTACAAACTTGCCACTACCAACTTCGACTAATAAAGCATTATCTAGTCTATCGACAGACAAAGCTAGTTTTCTACCAAACTCATGCGAAATAAAGGAGTGGCTCCAGAATCAAATAAAATTTGGGCAGACAATTTGTTTACGAGAAAGGTACCTAAAGCGACATCAGCTTCATCTTTAGCAGCTTCTAGTTTCGTTTGGAAGGCTCTCGCTTTCGGCTTTGGCGGAATGTTGGGTCTTGCTGCCTCCTTCTTTTTTGGGCAGTCCCTAGACATGTGTCCCTCCTCACCACAACCATAGCAAACTTTCTTGGTGAGAGTGCATTAATTGGCATAGTGCCCTGGCTTTCCACATTTAAAACATGTGGCCACTACCTAACATTTTCCATGATGCTTCTTCTTACATTTCTCGTACCATTTCGCTTCGCCTCCTCCTCCTCTCGAACCAGATTTCAAGAATTTACTTTTCTTATTGGACCCTGAAGGTCCATCGAACTTCCTTTTCTCACCAACCTCTATTTTTTCCAGACCCTATTCCTTCTGCTAGGCCTCCACATTCTTAGCTGCTCGAACAACTGTTTTCAGAGTGGTTGCCATCTTGACTGTCGGGCCAAACTCGACAGGCAGTCCATTAGCAAACATCTCAATCTTGGAGAGTTCCATTGGCACTAGGTACGGAAATAACTTCATTTTCTCAGTCAATGCAGTAGCATAGTCGTCTATGCTCATTCTCCCCTTCTTCAAGTTTTGGAACCCATTGTTCAGATCAATCAGATCTATCTCTGAACAATACTGCACCCTTAATTGTTCCAAGAACTCCTCCCATGACATTTTCAGGGCTTCTCCTCGTGGCATAGTATCTGCCAACAACTTCCACCAGCTCAAGACTCCGGTCTTCAATTGTCTAACTGCAAAGACAGTCTTCTGTTTGTTGCTACAATCACAACTTTCAAATACTATCTCCATTTCGGAGATCCAAACCATAATCTCAACAGGCTTTGGGCTTCCAGAAAGACTTGGTGGCTTGGCACCCAAGAAATTCTTGTACATTCTCCCATCCTTGTTATTTCCCCTTTCCGTGTCATTCCTTCGTTCTCCTTGAGTCCCAACCTGACTCACAATGCGACTATTGTTCCCTTCCTCCGATTGCTCGGGAATCAGCTCGAGTTGCTCAATGGGTATTATAGGTTCGTCTCTATTTTCATGCAACATTTGTCGCATTTCTTCCCTTTGTTCGGCTAACATATCCCGAATCATGGCTTGCACCCCAACCATTGTTATTGGCTCTGGTGTTGCTGCTACAAGGGGTACTTGCTCAATCACAGGCGGTAGATTCCTGTTTTCATCTGCATTTCCACCGCCACTTCTGGTTCTTACCATTTTTGATCTACACACCGAATAAGGTGAAATTAGATCTTCATCCATGATAGATAATTAAATCATTCTTATCACTCCGAAATGTTTACATGCTAGTTCTAATACCGTGATCCTACGCTTAGAATCCTAAACACATAAGGTCTCCAGATCCGGTTGGCATCAAACCATAGATCCGAACAAATAATATCATATATGGAAACATATAACATTTAGCACATAAAAACATTTTAGGCAGCTTCCTAAAATATACTAGTGCTCGTGTCTATAATATAACAAACACACATCTCACAATCTCCACTCCGCATTCTAAGTTTAAGTCTAGAAATCCTACAAATTCCTAGTTCGCTTAAACTAATGCTCTGATACTAACTGTGACATCCCATAAATCACGGCCAGAAAAAACCTTTTTAATTTATGCTTTTAAAATAATTTCAGAGTAAATCCATTGATTTAAAAGAGTTGCGGAATTTGTTCTCAAAAACAAAATATGATAAAATCAAGTTTATCAAAGCATTTCATCAAGAGATGCATTTTCATTATATAATAATATTCGGGATGTCATGTTCCATTAAACAGACCAAAAGCTTAAACAACAAAAGATAGACCATAGAACAGTTACATATAACAACTGGTCTAATATCAAAAGATGTTGATAAGTCATCCAACTTATGCTCTCGCGCCACTACCTGTAATACAACAAACCTGAGTGGGACAGGCTTGGGAACCTGGTGAGCATATAGGGTTTTCAACCCATAATAAATAATTATATTTAATTTCACCAACCAACAATAACCCAATTACTCATTCCTGTTATCCTCACTTTACGTCCCTAAAACAACATCTATTATAAGGGACCTAATCTAGGAATTTCATTGGGATGGACTTTACCGCGAGGGGTTTCCTCAACAATAAAAGTCCTAAGGCAACCATGAGGGGGATAGAGTACACCGGAGAACACATCGTTCACAACACCTACAAGTTATGAACCTGCTAGCGTTCCACAGGACTGTCTATAAAGAGTCCGTGGTCATTATCCATACTCCGCTGGATAACTAGATCAACAACAACAACATTGAGGGATCTCATCTGTTTATCACACGTCAACTATCTACCCATGTTCTACCCAACATATTAGTAGATAAAAATATATATTTTTATATATAGTTTAAAACCTGTATAGCATTCTCATTCAATACATAACACGTAACACGTGTTATTTTTATATATAGTTTAAAACCTGTATAGCATTCTCATCCAAACAACAGATGAGACACATACACATAACACGTATTTCATAGAAAATAAATCATATCTATGAGATAGAAGAAAGTGAATATTCATTCACACATATAACAAAAAAAAATATACACATAACACGTATTTCATATAAAATACTTCAAAATTATACGTTAAGAGAAAGTAACTACACACTCACATGATCAGAAGATGATCGGACAACACTATGGCTGGTAGAAGTAGTATTCTTCGGTAGATCTGGAAGATCTTCACAAAAATTGGCTTCTCGCGGGCAGAACTTCGGATCAGGAGTTGCACTTCTCGGGATCTTCGGGGCTTCGGGACTTGCTTCGGGGCTCGGGATTAATACCGGGGCTTCAGGATATTTCTTGCACGAAAAACGATGTAAAAACGAGAGAGAAAGAAGAGAAAAGGAGCAAAGAACTCGGCAGCCTCGACTTCATTTTATAGGGGTTGGATTCTCGATTTACGCGGGGCGTAAATCCAGTTACGTTGGGCGTAACCCGGATAAGCCCGGTGACTCCCCCCCCCTTCGGATAATATTAGAATTTATATTTAAATTTAATATTTTAATTATTTAATAAACTTCAAAAATTCATATCTTCCTCGTACGAACTCCGTTTTCGACGTTCTTTGTATCCACTACGCTCTATAACTTTCGTTTAGACTTCGTCGGCTAATTTTGACTTTATTTTTATTATTTATTTTTAGTAGGCCAGGACAGGAAAACTCCGTTATAAATTCATAACTTCTTTATCTGACGTCCGTTTTCGTCTGTTTTTCACCATTGCACTACTATCAACGAGATCTTCGATTCCCGTTTAGATTGTTTCGACCAACAATCACCCGATCTCAAATTCGAGTTTCGTGTTGCATACTGCTAAGCTGAAACTTAGAAAAATCATAACTTCCTCATACGAAGTCAGATTTGGGCATTCTTTTTATGCACACTCTCGGTTTAACAAACTCTACAATATTCGTTTAGATCACTAGGGCTAAATATCGCTCTAACGTAAATTCACTTTTTACGTCATTCAGCGTCGTGTCGGTTCTGTTGCGAAACTTTGACAGATCATAACTTCTTCGTTATAACTCGGATTTTGGCATTCTTTATATATTTGGAAACCTCGTTTTAACTACTACAACATTATCCATAGATATCGGCTTTATTTAACATTTCATTTTGATGCTTATTTTCATACTTAATTCAATTAAGTCACACAGTTATGCACAAAACACATAATACTCAAATAATACATTTCTATTATTTCAAAACGGGTTACAAAGGTTAACCTAGACTATTACATCAACATTAATGACAAGCCCAAAAACACAGGCGTTTTCCATTGCTAACGTTGTAGAAGTCCCGACACATCCCATATGGAGGACGTAATCCTTGTTGTTGACTCCAGTGGTGAATGTGACTCCCCCAAACGGGAGTTGGTCCCTGAAAACCTATCCTAACAGCAGGAGGTCGGACGGCTGGTGGGTTGATTACCTCTGGCTCTGAGTCTGTCCCATCCGAGCCTTCCTCTTCCTCCTTTTCCATGTGTTCCTCATCCTCTTCTGGCTCATCCTCCACCCACCTCTCGTTGCCTTGATTTGGGTAGTAGGGGTCCCATGGTAGATGGAATCCAGCCATTGTGTCTGTGCGAGAATAGAGATATGAGAATTGTCTAAAAATTAAAACATGTAAATCTAAACATTTAGGTTAAACTATAGTATTCTAGATGTTATGTTTGATTCTAAAGTTTATAAGTTTGATAAGTTTTAGACTTGTTATCCACTGCAGCTATTCCCCGTCATACGTTAATCGACTCTCGGATAAATTTAGTTGATCATGCTATATTCATCCCATTCCCGATTACATATTCCAAGGCGTACCTGTATTGCACAACTCATCGATAATACTTCTATATTGTTTTCATTATGATATTGACCCTATTATATAATGTATTGATGTATACTTTATAAAAATTTCATTTTAAAAGTATAACTCTCACTCAGAGGGTTTTTGCCCAGTTATGTTTATAGTTGTATATCAAAAATGGTTTTGATATACTTAGTTCACTATAAACAATGCTCTGATACCAATCTGTCACACCCCCAAACCTGAACGGCGGAAACGTTCGGGGCGGAGGACGTCATATTCGGTATCATAACAATTGAATAGTAAAAGAAAGTACACACCACCATATCATATATTTAGTAAAGTTTACATGATTGTATTTATTACATGTTCAAATGTTAAATACAAAATCATGTTCCAAAAGAAGATATTAACACCGGAGCGTTAATCCCAAAAAGTTGTCACAAACCTGGCTTAGCGGTTTCCTGAGAATACAAGTTATTTCAAAGAAAAAGTGTCAACAATTAAGTTGGTGAGTTCATAAGTAGTGTTTTGAGAAAATGAATGCCATTTGAAAGTTCATGTATGTTTTCCAAAAAGTCCGATATTTTCTAACAAATGTATGAAATGAGTATGAAAGATCGTTGTATAAACTGTATGTATTTGAACCAGGAAAATCCCTTATTTTCCTAAAAGTGAAATGCAGTCTTAAATGACTAAGACCGTAACTTGTAAGCAACTATGACATGCTCAAAAGAATGATGTATAGTCTTATTATAAAACAAAACTATAAGAAGATTGTATTTGAATGTGAAAAGAACTGTAACTGTTACTTTTCCCGTGAAAACGTAATACCATAATAATTGTCTATCCAGTGAGTTTATATAACCGTACTATCATAATTTACCTATAGCGACGCTCTTCAGGCGTCGAAATGAGATGACACTTGTCACCCTGGGGACTGTAGCTAACAGTCAAGGTGCGGGATCATTAGTCCCGTATAGATCTATACACACTTGTCACGTTCTCCGGACGAGAGATTCTGGTTATAAACAGGACTTCTAGCGGTACCTTAATAGGTATATTGAAGATGAACAACTCACGAATTCTCCATTAAGTCCCGTATTAAAATGAATGCATTTGTTTCTGAAAATGATTATCCTTTTCAACGATATTAACAAAGGCATAATAGAGATTGATATGTTCTTGTGAATACACAATGTTGATGTTGAAATGTTTACTTTATAATATGCAAACTTATAAACAAAACATATTTCATTTATAAAGCATGTTTTTCCCCAGAGAGTAAAGTTGTGTTATGAGATATTTTGCATGATGATAACTTCATAAGATAGTTAAAACAACAGTATGAAAGTATATCCAAGATTGACATTTCACACGATTTTAGCCATGTGTTTACTTGTATTCCCCCCTAAAAGCATTTAAAAAGGTATTTAAAAATGTAGTGATAGGGGTATGAACTCACTTGGATGAAATGGTAGCTTGAAGAAGTTGAGACAATAATCAAACAGAACTTCGACTGGAAAAAGCTGATTTCTTGCGAATCTCGGGAGCGTTGGGAATAGCGTTGCGTGCTAGGGATAATACCGGAGCTTCCAGGTAATCTTAAAGGGACTCGAGAGGTGTTCGGTGGAGGAAATGGAGAAAGAATGACAACCAAACCCGGAGCCCTAGCCTCCTTTTTATAGTGCTGGGGGCACTCACGAATGCATGGTGTTCCCCTGAGTCGTCATGGCTTACGTACTCTTGACTCGACAAACAGATGGGACTGGCTCTGTGCCCCGAACGCAGGGCGTTCCTTCATACCTGCCTCGGGTTTTGTGCCTCGATATTGTAAAATGCGTAACTTTCGCGTACGAGCTCCATTTTTGACGTTCTTTATATGCACGCAAAGGTGAGAATATACTCTACAACTCTCGTTTAGACTCTATCGGCTAATTCTGAGTTTACTTTTAATAACATATTTTTAACAAGCCGGGACTGGAAAAGTCCGTTAAAAATCCATAACTTCTTCATCTGATGTCCGTTTTCGTCCGTCTTTTTACCATTGTATTTGTCACACCCCAAAACCAAGAACAGCGGAAACGTTCCGGTATGGAGGACGTCATGTGAAGTATCACAACAGTGTAAAGTAGTAAACAAGCAACAACATCATCCATTGTATTAAAAGTAAAGTTTTAATACATGTGTGTTCTTTCATAATGTACAACAATAAAATGAATAATCAAAATAAGACGAGTCTTGTCTGTGCTCCGTCTTCTCAAAGTCTGGTCATTGTACCTGTCTAACTGGTGACCTGAGAATACAAGTTATTTTGAAAACGAGTATCATCCTAAAGTTGGTGAATTCATAAGTATTTAAGTGTCATTGTCTTGTTTTGGAAAGCTGTTAAGAATCCCTTGTAAAACTTTAAATGGAACAATTGATATAAGTATGAAAACCCTAGAAAATCCCTTATTTCTACTAGTATGCAATGTAGTCTTCTACCAAGACCCGAATGTTTTGCTATGAAAATGATAGTTTTTCCTTCTTTTTGACTATTACTAACAGTACTTAGTCTAACTCATCGTTTATGTGAATGTATCACAAAATATAGTAATAGGAATAATGTAATCATGTAATTGTTATCCTTTTGTATTAGGATTAACACAACATCGCAGAAAGCGAAATGTATAACCTAATGAACATCCGAAGATTGTTCAATTGTCCTCTGTAGTAGCAGTAGGGCGGAGGAAGGGTTAGTCCCGTAAAGGTACTCCTAGTATAAGTATTAACCGTAGGAATCCGTAGATGTTCATCGACCTCTGTAGCGAACAGTAGGCCCGAGGAATGGTTAGTCCCGTAGAGGTACTCCTAGTATAAGTAATAATCGTAGGCATCCGTAGATGTTCATCAACCACTGGTGCTAACAGCTGGGATTCGGAATGGTTAGTCCCGTCTAGATATCCTGTTGAACTGGGATAGGCAGGACAATTTACACAGAAGGTACTAATAAATCATCCTAATGAATCGAGGTACAAGTATCCATGTAAATGTATACAGGAAAATGTATCTACGTAAAGGTACTCATGTAATGTATTCATGTAAGGTACTCATGTAATGTACTCATGTAAGGCACTCATGTAATGTATTCATGTAAGGTACTCATGTAATGTATCCATGTAAGGTACTTATGTAATGTATTCATGTAAGGCACTCATGTAATGTATTCATGTAAGGTACTCATGTAATGTATCCATGTAAGGTACTTATGTAATGTATTCATGTAAGGTACTTATGTAATGTATAGTGTAGACTCATGAATGAACTGACTCTGATGTAATTCCTTGTAATAGGAATATTGTTATGTATCTCCTAACTATCCCTATAATAGTTAACTGGAAGGTAATTGATTGTCCAAACAGGTTTACACACCCTTGCTACACAAGAGTGTGGGAAATTGAATGAAGGATGAAAACTATAACATCAATACATATAAAAGAACATAAGTGTAAAGATATAGTTTTGTTCAAGAAGGTAAAAATGGTTTTGTAAGACATCTAAGAGTTTTGAACAATAATTAACAATGACTTGATGTCATGTTAATAAACATTTCAAACGTAATACTTTTGCTATCAAGGTATTTTTAAGATATAAAACCATTTCATGTATCACATTTTGTAGTATGTGAAGTCTGTTGAATGAAAACACAGATATAAATACATATGATTGATTTAATAACATGTTGTTTTCTACTTGTATTTCCCCCCCCCCTATTAAAGCATTTTAAAATCATTTAAAATATTGATTAAGGGGTATGAACTCACCTGTAGATGGTGGTTTGGATGTACTGAATGATGTAGGGTAGCTAGTTGACAACTGAAGACTTGTTCACACTCAATGATCCTAGTTAACATATAATCAGACATATATGTATCCAATTAGACTTTAAACCACTAATTGACAAAGTTAAGACATCCTAAGGCATGTAAAACACCTTATATAAGTGCTACAAGCCATAAGGATTACATCTAAGTGCTAAAGGACCTTGCTATTGTGTTTGGGGTTCAAAGGTAAACTCCCTTGGAGTTTACGGTTTTCATGACTTTGACCTAATGAGTTTACGGTCGTAAACTCAAGAGTTTACGGTCGTAAACTCCTCTCTTTTTTACCATAATTTGGTTTGAGGTTTTGCAAGTCCTTTGAAGCATTTCTACTTGGTGGTTTGGCGTTTGGAAGAGATTAGGGCATCATTACACTCCTTTGAGGAGTTTACGGCCTCATGGTCATTTCTCTATGGGTTTACTACCTTAAACCCATAAGTTTGGTATTTGGGGGTTTTTAAGTCCTTAGCTCAATCATGGCAATAGTCTAGGTTAGATTTAGGCATAAGGAATAACCATTGGACTTTTATGGGACTTTTATGCACTTTTTGGGGTGTTTACGGTTTTGGGAGATCCCCAAACCGTAAACACATAAAAATGGAAGTATTTGGTGCTTTTTGTGTGATAAACTCATCAAGGATGAAGCTAGACAAGTCCCTAAGGCATGGTGAAGCATCTAGGCACCTTAAGACACCACTTTGCACCATAAATAGTGTTTACGGTTTTGGGAGCCTCCCAAAACCGTGAACACCTTTATCTTGGTGTTCTTGGGACTTTTCTTTGATGTTAATATGTAATACAAGCTTAAGAAGACTCAAGGATGGAAGCACTTACTATAAGGAAGCTTGAATTTAGCTAAAAGTCCAAGAACACTTAGTGTGTGTTCTTGGTGTTTTTGAAAATCTAACCAAAACACAAAAATGAATGGATGAATAGATGCACAAACACTAGATTAAGTGTTTAATCAACTTGAAATGGATAGAACACTTACAACTTGGAAGATCTTCAATTGTTTCTAGTTTGCTACTTAAGAGGTTTTCTTGAGTTTACTCTTTTGGGGGAGTAAACACATTATAACTAGACTTAGGGAGTAAACTCATGGATAAGCATGAGTTTACGGATTTTGGGATGATTTTTCGACCCAAACGAAATAGTTTGGCCGGGAACTTCTAAGACGCGAGGTGTTTGCGGTTTTTAAATTTCAAAACCCGAGACAACACTTACTTACACCCGTTCGTTTAAAGAATAATATTAAAATAATCAATAATGACATTAACTTATAATAAGAAGTGATTGACTTCTAGGGTTTGACCGAATGAAAATTCCGGGTTGTCACAGTATTACCATTGACGAGATCTTCGATTCTCTTTTAGGTCGTGTTGGCTAAAAGTCGCTCAATCTCTATTTCGAGTTTTTAGCTGTCTACTGCTATGTCCGAAACTTCGAAAAATCATAACTTCCTCATATGAAGTCAGATTTGAGCGTTCTTTTTATGTATGTTTACGGTTTTCGGTTATCTACGACTTTCATTTAGATACCTATGTTTAAAAAGCATTTTATTGGAATTTCGCGTTTTCTGTTTAATAGTGTTTTACCGGTATTGTCGCAGATCTTCGATTGGTCATAACTTCTTCATTACAACTCGGATTTTAGTGTTATTTATATTTTTGGAAACCTTGTTACGATATCTACCACTTACTATACTCAAACTGAGCTTTTTGAACATATCATTTTTGACGCTATTTTTTATTACTTCACAAAGAGATTACAATATTTGACTTTTAGTCATCACATTGACCTGAAATAACGGGTTGTTACATCAAATCTTTACTGCACTTTGTATAATTAATTTATGCATTGAACTTTTAATTAGTCAACAAAAATCATAAAGTCAAAAGCCAAGGCATGTGTTTAAACTGGTATTCCTTACTTTCCGCCCTGTGAATTGGTATAACACGACCTATTTGATCATATCTTCGCTTTTTTACTTATCGTTTGACTGAGCCTCACATGTATTTGACCAATCCCCACCTCTCTGTTTCCTTTCTCTCCTTATCTTGACCTGTTCTTTCTCTTTCATCCACCCAACCTGTAGTTTAAAACACCGAACATTGGAGAATGGTTGTTTTAAACACCACCATCACACCACTCACGACTACTAATCCATTCGTCACACTTCTGAAAAACCTAGAACCAAAAGCGCTTAATGCCACCATCACCAACTAACCACCGTCTCGGAACCCCCACTGCCTTAAACCACCATCAAAGGAAAACCCCACCACCGTAGTTGCTCTCTGTCTGTGCATGCTCCACCAAACAACTAACGATGTCACCACCGCCATAAAACCATACCAATGATGACAATGAATCTCATAACCAAGCACCAATCCCTCTTTCTCTATCACTATCGCGATCTTCACTTTCGTATTAATGAAGATAAGATTGATATGTAGGTGACAATAGAAGGATATGTGTTTACGTTGGTGCTCTAATTTTTAACTTTTATTGTTGGTTCTAACCATAATCTAAGCACTATCTTGATTTATGCTTGCTAATTTCTAGCCCTGAATCCATTTTTGATTGATGTTATTTATATTCGAATTATGTATGTGCTCTTTATTTTTAGCCAACATTGTTTTCTAACCCTAAATCAATTTCAATTTATGTGTGTTCTTTATTTTCTAGCCTTGATTTATGCTTGACGTTTCAGATCAGTTAGACCACTTACGTATGGTAATTAGGGTTTTTTTAGGTACAGAGGATGTTTTTAGTGATGGTCTTAGTAAGCAAGTCTCCAAGGGCCATCTTTAAGAAGCAATGTATCCATTTTCTTGAAGAGGAATAAGGTACTTGGCCTAATCTACTCATACATAGGTTTGTGGTTGTGGCTTATGTTGGTTTTTGAGCATTCTAACACCCCTAAGTGTACATGCAACCCTAAATACCTTGGATCTATGTTTTCTCTAATTATACATGCAAATATGAATATTCCAAGGTATTATCCTAACTAGCATACAAAACATTGATTCATGAGGAATAATACAAGTTAGAAGACATACCTTTTGGTGTAGCTTGATTCCATGGAGCTTAGGAGCCTAGTGCCCTAAGTGTGACACCTCAAATGGTTCACACAACACCAAATACACTTAGAATAACTTGAGAGAAATGAGACACTTCATGAAATCGGCTAGCCCTCACCATTCCTTCATAATTTCTGATTTTTGGGAAGAATAAGATGCTTATATAGTGTGTCACAATTAGGGTTACACCATGTAAACCCTAATTGTCATGGCCTTTCATTTCCATGATCCATGGGTACAAAAACACCAGCATCCTATGCGTTTTAGCCCAACTTGATAATCCATAGAGCATTAGCCCACTATACAAGTATGGGTGATTTACACAATCAACTCATATATTTAATTAGTCTCATTTTGATCACTTAATTAATTCAAAATTAATTCTTGATCAATACTAATTAAATAATCTTATTAACTCACAAGAGAATATTATTCATACATGTACAACTTTGTAATGCACTTGAGTATTTGTTAGGGGAATCTTGATTGAGCAGGTGCATTTCATGACTACATTTATATTTCCAATCAAATGATTTATCGTATCATGGATTCTGGACAAGTCTAAAAACGAGTGGAATCACTAGTGCTGTGATTTTTGAGTTTACTTGGCTTTAAGATCGAATTAATGGGATAAGATACGACATCAATATGTACAAGATCATGCAATTTTTGTAGACACATCACCATAATATACCTCAAGGTAAACGTTTATGTTGATAAAGATATCTCTCATACACAGTCATATCCTTTTGCAGAGAGTTGTTGACAGCTAACCACAGTAAGCATAACATAGACCATGTTGTGATGAAGCTACCCCTCCGAAACGCCCTTCATGTACATTATGGCCAAAGAAGGATGCAATCTTTGATACTTTTGCAGCTTTAATTTCATTTAACTTTTTGGGGAAATGACTCGGAAGGGTAACCAACTGTTGAGTTTTTTCCAAATGGCCTTTTGCCCAATGGTACCGGGTGTTGCCTTCCCTCCTAGAGGTTGAGGGTTCAAGTCATTGGAGACATAGGTGGTATTAGGAGTACTTTAGGAGTAGTGTAGATTTGCCGTTCTATTAAAAAAATTGTTGAGTTTGTTTTTATTTGGTCTCTTTCCTTTTGTTTTTGTATCCAATATACCATCCAATTTGTTGTTTGTGTTCACTATAACCCTTTGACTGGCTATCACATGTGATAGCCGGTTAAACACCGGTCAAAAGGGTTATGGTGAACACAGACAACAAGTTCGATGGTATATTGGGTACAAAAAAAAGACCAAATGAGAACAAATTCAACAGTTAGTTACCCTCGAGAATCATTTTCTCAATTTTAATCATCATATATTTTCAAGAAATGTACCTAAGTGAAAAATGAATAAGTGAAGACAATTTTTGTATAATGAATAAAAGAACTATGAAATTTCACAAAAGAACTTATTTGAATATAATATTTATTATTTAGTAAAATATGATATGTTTTAATAAATCACAATGAATTCATAATGTAAATTCACAAAAGTACAAGGGTACACATTACAAAATATGTACCTTCTTTTGATAATTGTTAAAGAATGTCATTATGTGAATAACACATCCTATTTTGTCTGTTTTAGTGAATCCCAAAAATAATATATATATATATATATATATATATATATATATATATATATATATATATATATATATATATATATATATATATATATATAATTAAATTTGCCATACGGTTTTGTTTGAAATCTCTAATTCATAAATTAAATATAAGAATTCGATCTGAATGAAGACGAAATTAGAACCACCAAATATTAAACACTAGCCATCCATGTATGGATATAATAAACTAATACAATTAAATATGATTATATCATAATAATTTTATAATGGGAAGAAAGAATAGTCAAAAAAGGTTTGAAATGTCATGGCCCACGTAAAACACGAATTCGGAGGAAAGGGACTTATCATGTATCTCATTCTCTGAATCAAAACAAAATAAAAACGAATAATCCTTGTTTGTATACATACTTGATAAAAAATAATTCAAAACTGAGAATTTTACAATAAAAAACTTTCAAGAATCACTTGCTCCAACCTGCCGATTTCAAAATAGTTGGTTTATTTTGCTGATAGGCTATCTTCATTTGAATACACTGATTTTAATACATAAAATATTTTTAATATTTTTAAATTGTATAATTAATTTATTAATTTATGCCTTTCGTTTGTATAAATTTCTGGGGTGCATCAGTTGTCTTGGTGTAGCATGGCTTGAAAAAAAAAACATTTTAAAGTCTTGTTTTTTGTTTTATGTTGTTGATTTTAGTACCATTAATATTTTAATATTTTAGTGTAGTCAAGATTCTATTTAAGACAAACGAAATATCTTTTGGTTATATTCCAAAACAGAAGATGCAAAATGGACATTTGGATAACTTAAAAGGACTCGGGAACATGACCTCTAGTGGGGTTTGAAGGGGTTGGCAGAGGTTCCTTGCCTGCTGACCGGGTGAGGGTCAACGAGACCTCCCTTGCGGGGTATGGGGCAGCGCCTTGACCCGAAAAATAATCCATATAAGAAAATTAGGCCCAACCGAATTATCAAACCCGAAACCTAGTGTTTACATCCATTACAAAATGGCCGTAGTTATTCTTCATAACCGTCGTCATCTTGGTATATAATCAAGATGTTAACGTTGCAAAAAGATACGAGCATTCGAGAAAACTATTTTTTCTCTTTGCGATCATTGTCTCTACGGAACACAAACAAAACAAGGTATTATGTTGAAATCTCAGGTTTTTCTTAAAATATGGATTTGTCATTTTTTGGATTATCCCAAATATAATTTCAAGATATTCTCAAGCAATATTATTGAAATCATAGATTTTGAAAGATGTTTAATGTATACAATCCTTAAAATTATACAAGTATTCTACTGATATACGGAACATTCAAAATCTAACATATCATAATAGTAATTTATATTAACAAAAAAAAATAGTTGATTTAAAATTGAAAATTAAGAAAAAAAAAAGAACGAGAGGTCAAAGGATAAGGGTGGGGTCCAATAGGGCAGTTAATTAAGTCTTAACGAACCTGTCTCCTCCATCCATTTGTATTAACCACCATATATTTCTGTCCATTTGTCACTTTTGTTCACCAAAATTCTTTAAAATTAGTTGTTATGATATTTTAATGTTAACTTATTCTTTTTTTAGTTGGACCATCTTAACTTATACTTAAAACTAGTATTATTATATATTGAAATTATATCTAGATATTAATTGATTTGCGAGTTGCGACGCAAAACAAAATAATGAACACATGATATCTACATACATTATGAGAAAAAAGGTAAATATTGTATGGGATGCTTGGCAAGATCTGTACGATTAAAATCTGAATTAAAGAGATTCTTGAATAAGTAAGTGGTTTCACACAAACCAAAAGCACAATGCATATTCGATTTCAACAAACAAAAGAACATTAGATTTCACGAAGGGAATCATAAAAATAAACATAAAAAAGCACACTAGAAACACAAAATTAGCAAACCATAAGCACAAAATCGGTAAAATCAACAAACTAAAAGCACAAATCACATTAAATTTCAACAAACCAAGAGAGCATCAGGTTTCAACAAACCATACGTATTCTACTTAGTACACATTCAGGAAACAAAAACCAAAAAACCTTACAAGATGCCTGATTTCAAAAGTAGATGTTCGACTTTAGAAATAAGTCAAATTTAGGTTCCAACAACTATTCAGATCTCCGATTTCATCGCAAAGAAAATTAGAAGGTCCGATTTCAGCAAACCAAAAACAAACCAAAAGATTATAGATGCTGATTTCATCAAACCAAAAACAAACTGACTTTAGGTTTCAAAAGATTATCATATGTTTGATTTTAGCAAACCAAAAACAAACCATAACCACAAAAAAAAAAAAAAAGATTCGGACTTAGGCGAGGGTGACACCAACAGTGGAAAAGGGAGGCGTAGGCGATGAAGACAAGCACGAGGGCGAGGTCGGAGTTGGAAGGGAGGGAAGAGCAAGCTTGCGATTGAAATTTCAAAGGTCTTGCATGAAAATTAAGTTGGGATGCCATATTCTTTTTATGTAAAATGTTATTAAGTAAATTATTTGTAGCTAAAATTAAAAATTAACGTTGATAACAATCATTCTCTAAAAATCAATTTTCTACGGGGTTTTAAGCTAATTCATCGATTATACTTTCATAATAGAAATTTTCAACAGTCGCTTTCTCAATCGAAATCAAAATCAAAACATTTAGTTGCTCTTGAAACATGATAAATCGGAAAAAAATATTTAAAAACTTTTAGTTTTGAAAAACTTATTTCCGCTAATGCAACGGTAATGGGACACTATTTTGTATGGTAGACAAAAAACTAGATAAGTTTTTCTCATTTTTAATGAATTTATTATTTTGTTAGTTGTATTATCTTCAATTGATAATTTTTTTTGTAACAATTGTAGTTTGTTAAATAAATCTTCACTATAATGAACCAATAACTTGATCAACTATGTATAAAAAATATTGAGCCATGAATGGTTCTTGAGGTGAAAATTCATGTACTAATTTTGATAACTCAATGTCACTCTTATGAAATGATTTTTTCTCAAAAGTTTTGTTTAAACAAATATTGCACCAATAATTCCATAATCATAAGCTATAGCTCCGACACAATTCAAAGTCTTCTCAAACTCATGTTTTAAATAGTAGCATGGATATGTAAATATATTTATATTGGTATCTAAATTCTAATTGATATTAATTATATATTTAACGAACTAACTTTTATTGTTAATAAAACATGAATTATATTACTAGTATGCAACTATACTTATGATGAACGTATTATTATTTTTGTCTTCTAGGTATTTCATAATATAATATTAAAAGAGATTTTTGATCAATGACCCTTATGACTGGAGGGTCCATACGACCGCACCACCCACACGTCCTGCCCAGGACCGCACTGGGAGGCGGCACATGTTTGATGGAAGGAATAGGCAATGGAAGTTTTGAGGGGAAAGATAGAAAACACACTACCTAATTTCATCCAGATAAAATCTAAAATATATCCCAATAAGAAGCTGTTGAATGATAAAGATGCAAAATTCAATGCTACCAAACCTCTGAAATCTGTGGGATTAGAGTTGCATTATATTAAGATGTTGAATGATAAAGATGCAAAATTCAATGCTACCAAACCTCTGAAATCTGTGGGATTAGAGTTGCATTATATTAAGATGTATTAAGATACTACCAAATGGCATTTTACCTTTTGGTGTAGGAAAGTGCCATGGTCCGTATAAAAAATCCTCCTTGCTCATCAGGATTTGGTGATATCCCTTATATACATCTAGAAAACACTTCAATCTGAATCCTTGTAAGGATTCTACCTTTTGATTGATTTCTAGTAGGGGTAACAATCCTTGGGGCAAGCTTTGTTTAAATCATAATAGTAAATGCACATACGCCATGTGTCATCATGTTTTCTGACCATGACAAGATTTACGATCCAGTTATGGAAGATTGCCTCTCGGAGTATTCCTGCCTTGGTCAGCTTGGCGACCTCAGTATTGATTGCTGTGTTCCTGTATCCCCCTTAAAATCACTTTTTATGTTTGACCTCCTTTGCTCCTGGTTTGATTATGAGTTTGTGTTCTATGACTTCCCTGTTTACTCCCACCATGTCGGTAGGAGTCTAAGTGAAGACGTGCTCGTATTTCTTTAAGAGGTCGATCAGCACCCGTCTTGTCGACGGAGGAAGGCTGCCCCCTATGTTGACTGGATGATCGGGGTATTCTTTGTGGATTATCTCATTTTCGTTGATTGGCTCTCCACGTGACCTTTTTAGTTTCTTGTGTGATCTCTTTCAGCTGCATGATCTTGTAGCATCACAATTCTATTGATGGGGTCGTCAGGGTTGTCCCCGGTCCTTCTGTTGTGTTGAATATTACTACTGCGTGCATTGTTGATGGGATTGCTCCGAATTTGATAAGGGACGTTCGCCCAAGGATGTTGTTATGCTCCGTTGGATGTCTGATTACAACGAATTCTATGAGGGTTGTCTTCCTCTTTGTCTTGTCGTAGCTAGTCAGCGTGAACGGTAGGTAGATCGTGCCTAAGGACCACAGGTTGTGCCCTGTGAAGCCCGTCAATTGTCCTGTTGCATGTTTGAGGTTCCCTTTCCTCCTATTCGGAAGGAGACGGAAGCAATGTTCGTAGATAATATCTATTGAACTTTTGGTGTCTATGTACACCTGGTGAATAGTGATGTCTCTGATGGATCCCAGAATTATGAGCAGATAGTCTCCTCACCAACCTATAGTTTGTGGGTCTTTTGCTGAGAACGTTAATCCTTGCATGGATTTTGCGAGGTTGTCAACCCCACTGCATTCTTCTTGCCTCCCACTTTTGGATCTAATCATCAGGATATCTTGGGGCTGGTCATGCGCCTTCGCCGCGTCCTTAGCATTTTTGGCATCGAACTTAGCGCGGAGGCTCCGTGCTACTTCTATCTGGTTCCCCATTAGTTGTTTCTCCTCCATTTCCCTTATTAGTACAGAACAAGTCATAGTGTTGTGTGTCTTACTCTTATGGTATACGCAGTGTCGTACTTTTGCCCCTCTTGTTGGTTGTATGTCAGAGACTGCCTAGACATCTAGCCGTCTGCCTCTCCTATCGTCTATTTGAAATGGCCTAAAACGTCCTTGCAAGCGTTTCTCGCGCCCAAAGTGCCTGCTGCCGCCAGGAGTTCCTTGGTGGTGTGGCGGTGGGCTGTGGTGCTTTGTGGCTGAGGCGGTCATGGCGTTCAAGTACGCTTGTTCGATTGCTTCCCTTCTTGTCTTAGGTAGCGCTCCACATTTTCTTTTAGTGCGGCACGTGTTTGGGGCTTCTTCCCCATGATCTTCCGGGACAGTGTTCCTAGGAGGAGGCCCCATGTGAAGGCTCCTGCTATTAATCCTTCGTTGTGTCTTGGGACGTCTAATGTAGCATTAGTGAACCTGGTGAAGTACTCCCACACTGTCTCTCCTTCCTTTTGCTTGCAACTAATGATCAAGTGTGAATCTACTTTCTACTTACGTAGTTGCATGAAATTTGTCAGGAAAAGATACTTTAGTTGTCCGAAATTGTAAATGATCCCAGGGCGCAATGTTTTGAACCATGTTCCTGCGTTGTCGTCTAAGGTTGTCGGGAAATACATACACCAGAGTCGCTCGTTCAAATTTAATGAAGTCATCGTCCATTCGTAGGTGTTAATGTGACTATCTGGATATATGGTTCCATTGTAGGTCTTAAGGTGTGGCAACTTTGTTGTATATGGGATTTTATAGTCTAAAAATTCTTTAGCGAACGGAGATGTCTCACTTCTCGACAAACAATCTTGGTTTCGGATTGAGAAGACACCCAAGGGGTTGAACGACTGAGCAGTGAGGTACGACTATACCAACATGTTGTTGTATGTTGAGAGGTTTCCTGGTGTTGGGCCATAAAGGCTTTGCTATTGGAATGGGAGAATCAATGGTTGGGTTGCTTGGAGTGGCGGGTTTACTGTGAACAAGTGGTTTGATGTGAATGGCGAGTGTTGGGCGATTTTTGTGTTGAATGGTATGCTTGTTACGAATGAGGGTATTTGGAAGGCTGCCGTTTGTTCGCTTGTCATCTGGTTTAGCAACGGTGCTTGTTAAAAGGTGGGCAAACTGCTAGGATTGTCCACCGTTGGTGGTATCGTACTACTTGAGATCGTTGTTGATTGTTGGCTATGTGATGAGGCATTTTACGTCAACACGGTGGCAGAGGACATCGACCCTTCAGTGATTGGCATCCATAGTTTTCTAATCGGAGTGATGGTTATTGTTGAGCTACCTTGTTGTGGTGCTTCACCGGCAACCTTTGTTAGGCGCTGAAGTGTGAAGGTGGGAGTGGCAATTGGTTCCAACGACATCATGGATCCGATGGGGCTTGTCGGTGTTCCACCAGCTCCACCAGTGTTGCCGGTTGTCATCTTTAGATGTTGTGAGGTGTGCTTTTGGTTTGTTGTTCGTCACCCGAGTAATCAGAATTAGCGAATAGCATTGCCTGGAGCCGAGGTCATAACTATATATATATATATATATATATATATATATATATATATATATATAAACTGGAAATATATGTGTGTGTATGTGTGCATATGTTTATTTTCACTTAATGTATAAAAAATATCTAAACTGGGAAAGAGTGGAGTTGGTTTAATGTTCCTACTCGTTAGAGTTTTCACATGATTTTAAGGTTTCTTATGCCATGAGTTTTTTTTGAAAGTGTAATTTTAGTTAGGGGACGATTATGAGATGGAACAACCATGTTTACATCAAGTTGAATTTTTTTTGAAGGAATATTCAAAACCGATTGCCTATATAGGCTAAGCTTCATGACAAATATAGCGATTTAGATTTCACCAATCCATAAGAACAAAATCAGTAAAATCAACAAACCAAAAGCACAAATCACATTAGATTTTAACAAACCAAAAGAACATCATATTTCAACAAACTCCAAGCATTCTAAATGGTACATATTTCAGTAAACAAAAGAAAAAAACCTTATTAGATGTTTGATTCCAAAAGTAGATGTTTGATTTGAAGGAGGTCAAATTTTAGTCCCAACAGAATATCAGATCTTGATTTCATAACAAAAAAAAATCAAAAGGTCCGATATCACTCAAAACAAAAATAAACCAAAAGATTATCATATGTGTATTTCATGAAACCAAAAACAAACCGATTTCAGTTCCGAAAGATTATCATATGTTTAATTTTAGCAAACCATAACCACAAACAAAAAATATTTGAAAGAAAGCAAAAAAAATAAATAAACAGATTCTTAATAAGGTGAGGTGTAACAACGCAAATTTTCAAACAAAATTTTCATTTAAAGAATAAAGTATTTTCCATTCAAAACTAGGCATAAATGATTTAAGTGTCATGTCAAATACAATTTGTCTAAATCCCAAGATCATAAAACATCCTCCAGTGTGTACAGATCACGCCGGCGTCTTCCCACGGTCCTCGCTAGTACCTGAAACACATACATAACAACTGTAAGCATAAATGCTTAGTGAGTTCCCCAATATACACTTACGCACATACGCCTTTCCAGGCCCTGACCTTCCGGTCCATGTGTCTCAGGGGACTTCCGTCCTTGCTGGGTGACCTTCCGGTCCTACCCACGCCAACCTTACGGTCCAGATTACACAACGCCTTCCGGCCCATAACATGATCCCTTCCTACCCACATAAACATACATAGCACACATAACGAATATCTTATCACATATAGCACATACATCACATATCATACCCGACCTTCCGGTCGTACAGTCAAACCCTCCCGGGTATAGTATAGTGAGAAGACTCACCTCGTGAATGCTGAAAGCTAGCAAATCCTGAAATCACTCATGCACAATCCGCCGAGCTACAATCTCCCTATAACATCATATATCTCTTATTAACACGTGTATCTTCTAAGTTTGACTATCCCTAAGAAGTCAGACTTAGGTCAACTCTGGTCAACGGTCAACGGTCAACTGTCAACTCGACCGGACTCGGCGAGTGCCATGGCGACTCGGCGAGTCTAGACGTCCTCCAATTCTCTAAGATTCCCCTTCTACTCGTCGAGTATCCTCCTTAACCCGACGAGTTACTCCTGGAAGAATCGCGGGGCCACCCCGACTCAACTCGCCGAGTCTGAAGAACAACTCGACGAGTCCCAGTTAATCTTCAAGCTACTCGCCGAGTCTGTTCATCGAACTCGGCGACTCCATGCCATGCAACCGCTCAAACTGCTTCCTAAGGTCAGAACTGCTCCGACCATTCATAGGTCTGGCCTTCCTAGACTGATCCATCACGTAAGGTCCTTATTTTGGTGCTCATGATACACCCCATGATTCATAATTTACATTTTGACCTAAGGCATAAGGATTCCAATCCAAAACCTTCACCAATTCCCGAAATGCACAGGCATGGGACATTCTGGACCTCCAAAGGTCCCAATACAGGGTTACAATCGTTTAGGGGACTAGGGTAACATTCAATCTAATCACAAAAGGGTTCCATAAACCCTAATTTCATAAACACATCAACATAGCAGAGTATACTCGAATTCTTACCTGGATGATGTACTCTCTGTGTCCCCAATCCTCAGAACGTGACTCCCTTGCTGTTCCTTTAGCCAAGCCCTTCACTTCCTTGCACAACAACTCTTCTAAAATCAACAATGGTCTTTTACCTTGCTCCAGATGCACACAATCGATTTAGGGTTCCTCTCAGAAGGCTAAAATGAACAATGACGGCTAATGAGTGCCTCTTATACGTCCCAAACCTGAACGGTTAGGGTTTTCGCTAAACAGCGCAGACTCGCCGAGTCCATATCCGGACTCGTCGAGTCCAGTCGCGAACCCGCGACCAGGTCTGCGATCCTACTCGGCGAGTCTAGGCTCCAACTCGCCGAGTCCCCTCTTAAAACACCCCAAAAACATAATTTTAACCATACCTGAAATTCCGGGCTGTTACATGAGGGCGACAATTGCAATTGAAAAGGGCGGCGATGAGGATGAGGATGAGCACGAGGGGGGAAGGAGTCGGAGTTAGAAGGGATGGAGATGGTATGCACGAAAATTAAGTGTGAGGTGTAACATCCATTTTTTAGGTATTATCCTTTTGGGTTCATCATTTTGGAATCTTGAAGTTTTTGGGGTTTTGACTGGCTGCGACGTGGTAATGGAGGTTCTCTACGGCGTGCCCATGTCATTCAAATGGCCGCATCATTTAATTAGCCACAACATGGTCGAGGGTTAGCCACGGCGTGGTGTCAGTTGGGTTTCAAAACCCTAGACCTCGAGTTTTAAGGCTTATTTAAAGGCTCTAACTCCTAGTGTTGCCTCATTTGGAATCTCCCAACCTATGAGAATGTTACCCTCCCAAACCCTAACCTTGATACTTGGTTTTTAATCTTGTTCTCTTGATTTTGTGAAGCTTGAGGGAGAAGGGACATCATTTGGTGCAAGGAATCAAGGACCTAGATTAGATCCATCATCTACTTCACATTTCTAAGTAATTTGAGGTATAAAGTTTAAACCTTAACCATTTCTTTCCAATATCTAGGTTTATGCACCTTTTTGGGTGGTTTTGAGCCCCTTTCTTAGATATCCTTGGACTTTAGCAACTTCTGGACCATTTAAGTAACCCAAGTAACTTCTGGATTTGAGTGTTGAAGGAAAAATGTAGTTACATGCTCCCTCTTGAGGCCAAACATGCGTATTGGTTCACTTTGAGGTTAGGTTTGGAGTTTGGGTGAAGTTGAGACATGATAATGGAAAAAGTTGGAAACTTTATCCATTAGCACCATTAGAGTGACTAGATCTGAGCTTTTGAGCTCTAGAGATTAAGGGTTAAGTTCTTAATCCATTAAGTCATTTTGGACGTTCAACAAGATGTGGTGAGTGGTTGGCCGTAGTGTAGTGATGGGTTTTGACCGCAAATGTCTTATCATGTAGTTGCCACAACATGTTCATTGGGTAGCTATGGTGCAGCGGTCTGATCGTTTGTAACGACCAGAAATTTCAACCAATTTAAAATTTTCAAAAACAACCCAATCTCATTAAATTTTATTACAAAAAGGTTTTCAATACAATTTATTTTAAGTATTCCCAGAATCTCATCACAATATAAACACGAGGAGTGGTACGATCACGCCTTCGCCTTGCTACGGTCACCTGAAGAACCTGAAAACATTAAACCACAACTGTAAGCCCGAAAGCTTAGTGAGATACCCCCAAAATACCAACCACATATACCATACACGCATAATATGCCATAACATATCCGATCACAGAACAGCCATGCACTTCGGGTCTACTGTGGGACTGGTCCGCCGCACCGGCCAACAGTCCACCTGGTCCACCCTCCGAGTCTAGCCATATACCTCGAGTCTACAGTGTGATTGGTCCGCCCGCACCGGGCCTTCAATCCACCTGGTCCACTCTCCGAATCTAACCACATACATCGAGTCTGCAGTGTGATTGGTCCGCCCGCACCGGGCCTTCAATCCACCTGGTCCACTCTCTGAGTCTACAGTATGACTGGTCCGCCCGCACCGGGCATTCAGTCGGCCTGGTCCACTCTCCGAGCCTCGACACGTCTGGTCCGCCCTCTTGGGGCCTACATCCTATCCGGACCGCTCGCTGGGCCTTCGGGACAACCGGTCCGCCCTGGGTATCTTGGCCTACAACACAAAGCAGGACCCGCCTCAACCCAACTCCAGTCCAAACAACCATGTGCACATATACATACAATCATATAGAAATTCACAGTCAACAAGCAGATCAAACAGATCACATAACATATCATCATCCTAACCAGGATACCGACCTAACCGGTCACTAGCATAGCATCACCCTATCTCTCAGGATACCGATCTCAATTAGGTCTCTAACATATACCATCCTAGCTATCAGGATGCAAACATATCAAAGCAATATCATAACAACAACTACCCGAATCTCAATCTGATAAGGGCCGGCCTTGGTGCCTTAGACCCTGTTGATATAGTGAGGATAACTCACCTCGAAACTGACGGCTGAAAGGATAAGATCCCGCTGCTCCAAACCCCGACACGAACTCCTCCACTGAACAACACCAAAGCACTGAACTCAGTAAATACTCATGATTACCAAAATACCCCTGAAAGACAACTGGTCAACCCTTGGACAAAGTCAAAGTCAACCCCTGACTGACTCTACTCGTCGAGTCAACCCGATGACTCGCCGAGTTCAACAACTCTGAGTCCACTCACATACAACTCACCGAGTCATCCCTTGACTCACCGATTCACGGCTCAACCAGAAAAGATTGGGACTCTTCGACAAGACTCGTCGAGTCCAAGAACAGACTCGTCGAGTCTAAGGCTATCTTCAACCTACTCGCCGAGTTGTTCTTCCAACCCGTCGAGTTCCAGGCCATCTTCATCCAACTCGCCGAGTTGTTCTTCCAACTCGTCGAGTCCCAGCCTATCTTCAAGCAACTCGTCGAGTCTACCCATGTGACTCGCCGAGTACCACCGGTCTGAATCTATGCAGAAGCATTCCAGGCCATGCAATTGATCCAAAACATAGATCTAGCCTCCTACAACCCATCCATCACGTAAAGTGGCAAACTTTACGTGAATCCAAAGAGATCTAGGCCTTTTACACTTTAGGGCGAGGGTTTGGGACATGATAGCTTCACTACACACTCAAACACAGGGACTTTCAGGCATTCCAACCCTTCTCCATTCCAGATCTGAGGTAGCAACCTCATATCTAACCTCTAAACTCCAAAACACCAAAAGATATGATCTCTAACACCCCCAAAATGAAGAATCTAGACAATAGCAGCTCAAACAATGAAATGATACCTCAAAAGGAAGCTCCAAAAGAAGATTAACCAGAATCCTTGCAAAGCCCTTTGATCCAAGTCTCTTTTCCTTCAAGATCTCTTCAACAACCACCTCTCCAAGCTCCAATTCACTCAACAATGGGGTTTCCTCACGAAATTAGGGTTTCTGGAACTCAAGGGATGATAAGGAGGATGGGGAGGAAACATAATGTTCTTTATATAGGGCTCATCCTCCGGATTTAGGGGTTTCTCCATTCAGCGCCTACTCGCCGAGTCCACCCATGGACTCGCCGAGTTCCCCTTCCAATTTTACTCTTTTAGCCCTTCAACTATACTCTTGGTATTCCGGGATGTTACATCGTTGACTTTTAACCAGGTTGAATCTTGGTCAAAGTTGAGTAGAGTTGGGTATTTGACTAAGGACTGGTTCCAGTTTGGCATTAAGTAGCTTCTATTAGCTATTTTGTTGTAGTGGCTGTTGTTAAGCTTCTGCTGCTTAACTCAAGTGAGTCTCCTTACTATATTATATATGTTACAATGTATATCCTTACATCATAGGATATAGAGGTGTAGTAGTATACTGATTAGAGTATCGATAGGATTGGTGATCGTCGTATTAGGTATCTTAGGGGTTGTATGTGTTTATGTAGGATAGCCTGAGAACTCTTGATCTAGGTTTTCTTGCATGTTCCATGTTTTGTTGTGGCTCTAGAGTGGGGTCATCCGTTCGGTTCTCTATCTTATCTCTGATTACATATATCCATGCATCCATTTGGTGATATGCTAGTTGTAGCATAGAGTATGGTATGAGCCCTCTCTAAGATGTGAACATGTTGTAGTGAGCTGTTAGACTAGTCTAGACAGTTTTCTGTGTTTTTGAATTGTTTGTTTGTCTGTTGGTTATATATATCAACATATCTTGTGGTGGGTTGAGGGCGGTCCAGCTTTGTGCAGTAGGCTAAGATACTCAGGCGGGCCAACATTATGTTGAAGGCCAGGTGCAGACCAACTTATGTTGCAAGTGAGAGGGGCATATCGGTCGTGGATTGAAGACCAATGTTTTCCTGCTTGTATGTATTGTTGTGTGTGGTATTTTGGGGAACTCACTAAGCTTTGGATTACAATTGTGGATTAAATGTTTCAGGTACCCCAAATGATCGTGGGGAGGTGAAGGTGTGATTGTACACACATCGGCAACTTCGTATTTTGTGATTTTCCTTTATGATCATACTTTGATTTTGGAATGTAAACTTTTGGAACAAATGGATTTTATGATGATACATTAACAAATGATTTCTTTTATCTGAATTAAAATTTGGAAATTTTGTTATGAAAATTAGGACATTACATGAGGTTAACATCCAGATTTGTTTATGTAGGATGTTAGTTGTTTTTGTGATACTTGCACGGAAAGCAATAGGGCTAGCCAATGACAACTATATGAAAAACCATGGGGGTATCCCATGAAAATTGTATGAAAGACCATGGAGGTAGCCCATGACATTTGCATGAAAGACCATGAGGGTAGCCCATGACACTTGGAAGTTAGACCATGGGGGTATCCTATAACATTTCAAGGAAAGACCATGGGGTAGCCCATGGAACTTAGATATAAGACTATGAGGGTAGCCCGTGGTATTTCAGGGAAAAGACCAATGGGCTAGCCCATGTCAATTGTATATATAGTATGTGGTATTTTGGAGAACTCATTAAGCTTTGTGTTTACAGTTTATGTTTAAATGTTTTCAGGTACTTCCAGTTCCAAAGGGAAGGGCTCGACATGATTGCATCACATCCACTTGAGCTTCCACACTTTTGATGTTACCATTACTCTGATGTTGTTTAGAAACACTTTTTGATACTTGGACACCTTTCGAAAGTAACAGATGAATGTCTTTGGTTGTTATTAAAAATGAAATTTTTACCTGATATTTTTGGGATGTTACATGAGGCCTCAGTTTTTTTATGTTAAATATTATTAAGTAAATTATTTGTCACTAAATTTAAAATTTAAAGTTTATAATAATCATCTAGTAAATTTTCTACCAAGTCACGTTATGCAGGTATTCACTCATTAGCAATAAGCACAAATCACAACAAAACAACTCTACAAAAGAAGATAAACATGCACCAAATTTTTTATTTTCTAAACATCGATCTTTTGTGAATTTTTTAAGAGAATTTATTAATCATACTATTATAATAAATATTTTTCAACAATCTCTTTCTCAATCGAAATTAAAGTCAAAAATTTAATCGCACTTTGAACATAGTAGATTGAAAGTAATATTTTAAAACTTTTAATTTTGAAAGACTTATTTCCGCTAATGCAACGATAATGGGAACAATCAATACTATTTTTGTATGGTAGACAAGAAACTAGATAAATTTTTATCATTTTTAAGAAATTTATTATTCTGTTAGTTGTATTATCTCCGACTAGCAATTTTTTTGTAACAATTTTAGTTTGTTAAATAAATCATTACCAACGATGTCTAATATATAACCTTTTTGTAATCTCTCAAAGATTTTGGTAGTTTTCGTTTAGTTCGTCGGTATTCGGCGACTTCAACTAATATGTTGTGAATAAGAAACCAAAAATGTCTTCATCCTAATTGTCCCACACAAACTTCCACTCTAATGAACCAATAGTTTGATCAAATTTGTTCAAAAAATATTGAGCCGTGACTGATTCTTGAGGTGAAAGTTCGTGTACTAATTTTGATAACTGAATGTCACTCTTGTGAAAATGTTTTTTTCTCAAAAGTTTTTTTTAAAACAAATATTGCACCAATAATTCCATAATCAAAAGCTATAGGTTTGGCATAATTTAAATTCTTCTCAAACTCATGCTTTCGATAGTCACATGGATATGTAAATCTCTTTATATTTGTATCTAAATTCTAATTGATATTAGTTATATATTTATTAAACTAACTTTTATTGTTAATCAAACATGAATAATATTAGTAATATGCAATTATACTTATGATGAATGTATTATTATTTTTGTCTTCTAAGTATTTCGTAATAGAATATTAGAAGAGATTTATGATTGAAGACCGTTAAGATTGGAGGCCCCATGCAACCACACGTCCCCCCCACCCCCTGGGGGGGGGGGAGGGGGCACCACTGGGAGGCGACATTTGTTTGATGGAAAGAATAGGGAAAACAAGTTTTAAGGGGAAATATAGAAAAACACACCTCCTAATTTCATTCAGATAGAATCGGAAATGTCCTTATAAGAGGCCAAAATGTCCCTATAACAGGCCTTAAGATGATATCAAATGTTCTGAATATATAGGAGTCAGATGTGCATCTTATTAAGAGGCGTTAAGATGATATCAAATGAGACCTAAATATCTTTATTGCTTCGTTTTTTTGTCACTTACAACCAAAATTTCAAAATGTAAAAGTAACGAAAAATAACTAATAATTATTATATGAATTATAGGTGCAATTCTTATAAAAAAACAAAAGTGCAAAATTCAAAGCTAACCAAAAGATTTGGGGTTGACAGTTAGGAAAGTCGTAGTATGATCTTTTTTTTAATTTAATGGGCTTGAAAAACAGAAACTTAATATATATATATATATATATATATATATATATATATATAGAGAGAGAGAGAGAGAGAGAGTTAGGTTCAAATGTTTTCACTATCTTACTCTCTCCCAAAACATCCTAAATATGATTCTCAAACCTAATGTCTCCACTCATGATGTCTTTGTCAATCTCGAAAAACTTTTTTTGAGATAACAAATATGCAACCATCCAGATTGAGAGTAAGTTGCGTACCATTTATTGGAAAAATTAGTTTTACTAATTTCCAAAAAAAAAGGGTTATCCCAATTTGGAGCACAACTTTTGGACTCTAAATATAATCAAAATGGACTAATGATTATATCTTCGTGTTCTCCTATGTGATACCTTTGTCTCGATATATCACACGTCCAAACCGAATTAAAATTGAATGAGAAATTACTTGCCAAAGTAAGGTAGTTGGAAGAGAAGAATATATGGGTTAAGTGGGTTTTTAAATCATACCACACTGGTGAGAGAATGAAAAGAAAATGGGTTTATAACTACAAAGCATAGCTAACTTTGTAAGATTTATAGAACCAAGGCTCTCTCTCTCTTGTACATGCAGGGGTGCAAATGCGAGCCAATTTGGCTACGGGCCACTGAACTTGTGTGCGAGCACACGTTCTGCAGGTACGAATGCACCATCGGTCGACCAAAAAGTTCAAGCACCTTTTTGCTGGTTTTTCTTTTCTTTTAAGCAGTTATAAACACAAAATTCAAAGCCATTAATGACAGATTTCGGTTTTGGTCTCTTGATTAGTTAGGTCATTTAACTATTGACAGTTACGATGTCAAATTAACCATATCAGTTACGTTTTCCAGTATAAATATTTCATCTCTTTCACTGATAGGGTGACACCAGATGATCGGATCGTCTTTTTCTCTCTTCCAATTCTATTTCTGCTTCTTCTTCCTTCTGTAACCAAGGTATTTTAAGCATTTAGTGAGAGTTCGGGCAATCTTGAAGAATCGCTTTCCGAAGTTGTAACCTGGGAAACAAACACCCATATCGGTTGAATTTGTTTTAAGGAAACTATGTTCAACACATGCCTCAGCTAATTTTCTATCTATTTGTTCTTTTGTACAACGTGGGTGATGTTCTCCAAATAGTCTTAAAACAAATTGTTTGTACAAAACAAGCAGTTTGAAAGAAAAAAAATATATGCTTCTTTCTTCTATTAAAGTTATTGATTATCAACTTTTCTTTTTCATTCAGATTCTGCCTTCAGAAATCATTTTCTATGTCAGTTTCTGTAATTCTTATTCAGAGAACTTGTTTTCTGCTTCTGTTTTCAGAAACTACTTACTAATACAAAATTCAAGTAAAACAATTGTCTTAACAGTTTCTAGAAATCGTTTATGGAAAAAGACTATTGTTTAACACTTTTTGTTGTTGATATTATGTACTAATCTTTAACCATCTTATATTTTTTTTAACTAAACCTATTGGTTTATATGTGTAGTATGACTGGTGAAAGCTCCCAACCACCAAAGTCGAATGGTACTCCTAATGCTTAAGGAGCTCCAATGATGACCATGTCGGTCAATCATACTGAGAAATCTAACGAGTTCTTTGAATTGCAATTTAATATGTGGCAGCAAAAGATGCTTTTCTACCTTAACACGTTGAATCTTGCTAGTTAACTAAAGAAGCTCTGAGGATGCCCGAATGAGAGGGAGATGTGAAAGCGTTGAATGCAACTAAAGTATGGAAACATTCTGACTTCTTATGTAGGAATTATGTTCTTAATGGTCTTGTTGATTCACTTTATAATGTGTATTGTGTAACAAAGACAACCAAAGAACTATGGGACTCATTGGAAAAAAGTATAAAACTGAAGATGCTAGGAAAAAGAAATGTGTGGTTGCCCAGTTTCTTGACTATAAAATGGTTGATGGAAAAATGTTATGTCTCAAGTCTAAGAACTAGAATTCCTCCTACATGACATGCATTTTGAGGGTATGGGGTTTAAGGAGCCTTTTTCTGTTGCTTCCATGATTGAGAAGCTACCCCCTAGTTGGGTTGATTTCAAGAATTACTTGAACCATAAGAGAAAGGATGTATTCACTGAGGATCTTATTTTTTTGCCTTTGCATTGAATAGGACAATAAGATAGCTCAAAAGAGCAGCTATAACCCTACTTTTGAGAAAGCTAATGTGGTGGAGCATGGTCAAAGTTTTGGGAAGAAAAATCTGGAAAGGGAAAATTACAAAAGAAAGGCAAAGCTTAAAAGTTGGGAGCCAAAGGTGGAAATTTCAAGAAAAAATTTCAAGAAAACTGCCATAACTGTGACCAACGGGGTCATTGGGTTGCTAATTACAAGCTTCCAAAGAAGGCAAATGAGGCAAATGTTGTAGACAATATAACCAAAAATGTACCTGGCATTGATCTTGCAGCGGTTATTTCTGAAGTTAACCTTGTGGATTCCAAATCAAGGGAGTAGTGGATTGATACAAGGATCCACCCTTCAGGTTTGCTCGAATAGAGAATGGTCCAAAAACTTCAAAGTTGTGGACAATCCTAATAAGTTTTTTATGGGAAACTTGGTAACTTTTGATATCCAATGTGTTGGAAAGATTGTGTTGAAGATGACGTCGAGAAGAAAGCTGACTTTTTTTAATAAAGTAGAATGCTATTTTAGAAATTTTTGGCAAAGTTGCGATTTCATGTTTTCATTTTTTTCTCCCATATGAATTTTTGACACGAAAAAACCTCGAAGCCAAGTTGCGAGCATAAATGTGATCGCATAAAGGCTCCATGCGATCTCTTGGACAAGATTTGTGATAGCATTTTTTCTTAAGTCGTCCAAAATTTCGTCTAGTTTTCATATCATTTTGAATATCGTCAATCGGAGTTACAGTTCATGAGATATGGTCAAAATACTGACAGGGGGTCAAAGCTGCTAGCAACATCCTTTAGCTTCATATTGTAGAATCTATCTTCGTGTGATCAATTCGATCGAATGTTTCTTGACCAAAACAACTTCCAAGCATTCCTCATAATCCTTCATAAGTTTCAAGCTCCATTTTAAGCTCCAAATGCACATCTAAATGCTCCTAAAGCACTGCTCCACTCGAACTATCTTAATTGACATAAAAAAATGAGAAGTATGAGAATTCTAACGAAAGAATGAGCCAAACATTATTTAAGTTTATGCACATGAAATAACATAAAATAAAAATACTACTAAAACTAATCCTACATGATGCATAAAATGACATCTAACAAATTCCCAAGCTTAAACCTTACTTGCCTTCAAGTAAGAAAAAGATAAAACATTATAAACAAATGGAAAGATGTAGATAACCCAAAAAGAAATTTAGAATAAATTAAAACAAGATTAAGGAAACTAAAAAAAAAATTAAACTTTATCAAAACACCTTAATTAGCTTTGTGAGCAAAAATAACACAGTTAAAGATCTCATGTCCTTAAGACTAGATAGTCAAGAACCAGAATCGATGCATCCTTAAGAACTCGTCACAATAAATCAGCTTTCGTTGAAGCAATG
Source organism: Lactuca serriola (assembly GCF_051521515.1). Taxonomy (NCBI): domain Eukaryota; kingdom Viridiplantae; phylum Streptophyta; class Magnoliopsida; order Asterales; family Asteraceae; genus Lactuca; species Lactuca serriola. Next base: position 90,965,351 of record NC_136411.1, on the reverse strand, counting down.
GGCGTCACATGTAGGGGCCCAACTCCTATGCATTCACTTTTTCGAGGGCCACCAAATATCATATCACACAGTTCTTCATTCGCCAGAATTGACTTGGAGATCGCTTTTGATTTCATTGAACTTGAATTTGTATCTTTGTTTTTGGCTTGAGTTCTTCAATCAACTTTTAAATTTCTTGAGATTCCTTTGATTAAGTGCTTGGAAATTTGATTTGGGTACTAGATATGACAATTGTACCCTTTCTTCCTTCTTGACTGTGTGAATCTGATACAAGTTTAAGCACGATAACCCCCTCTCTATTCTTCTCTTCATGTATGTGGGCTACCTGCCCCGTCCCAAACAGACGAACATGAACAGGGCTCTTTGTTACCACGAGGGTAACACGAGTAAACAAATAGGTACATGTTCTATGGGTCCAGATTTGTCGATAAAGGCTCTTTTTAAACATTCAAAAGCAAATTATCCCAAACCTGTTATTACCGCCCACACAAACATTTCGTTATTCCATTTTTTTTATTATCTAAGGTCAGGATCTTAGATTACGGTGTTTGGATCCCCTAGTTATGACAATCGATTATACACTTCCAATAAAACCCGGTTGCTTCGTACTTTCATTTTCCTTCTTCGCGGAGTTATCAGATGTAAATGTATGTCCTCATCTCTTATTTTTTTTTAAATTATGCAGAAAGTAAAATAATAATAATTAGAATTAAAATCTTTTTGGGTTTTGTTTTATGAATGCAGAAAATAAAAAAGTAAATAAAATATTTTTTGATTTTTCAATAAATTTTTAAATTTTTAAATTTTTTAACAAACAATGCAATTTTTCATACTACCCCCCCCCCCCCCAAGCTTAAAATGATACATTGTCCTCAATGTTTAGGGAGGAATAAACAGCTCAATAAAGAATATAAAAATAAAAATGTGTAGCTAGGAAAGAATACACCTGATAAGGTTGTAGAAATCTGATTTTGACGACAATGAGACAAAAAATCTGAATTTCAACAATGTTGAAGATCCTTTGATTTCCCCAAGCTTGCTTGGAACTACGATCATCTCTTTATTGAAAGCGTAAAAACTAAAAATCTAATCCTTGGGTTGCCTCCCGGGAAGCCGCCCATTTTTAAAGTCACTGGCTCGACTTTATCCAACCAGATTAACTAACTAGTATGGTTGAGAATTCTTTAAAGCTCAACTCTTTTTCTTGTGACTCCGGATCCCTTTAGATGTGGCAAGAGCGGTGGATATGGAACTTGTTCAGCACACCGGAAAGACTCTACAGTGTCTTCGGATAAGTCTTTCAGATGATTAGACTTCTTTCTCTTTCTGATCTTCTTTTTCTTCCAAGAAGTCTTCTCTTTGAACTCTTTAAATTCTTTTCTTTTCAAATTTTTACATTTCAGCTTCTGTTTTGGTACTTTCTTAGTTAAAATCATCACTTCCTCCTCTTCTTTCTCCAAAAGTTTGTTTCTTTTCAAATTTTTATCTGATTTTTCTTTAGCATGAATCAGATACACCTCCTTCACTTCCCCATGCTTATTTTCTGCCAGCTCCTTTAATGTGTATGATAAATTCATGTCTGCAAATTTTTCTTGCACAGATACGCTAGAAAACCTACAACAACTCTCTAATAAAGGACTGTTGGTACCCATATATGTGACATCCCCAATTTCACGGCTAGTAAAGACCGATTTGTTTATGCTTTATTTGAAAATCAGAATATACTTATAAAGAAATATGTTGCGGATTTTGTTAACAAAAATATGACGAAAAATTTATTAAAGCATTTCCGAAGAAATGTATTTTCATTATATTAAAAACCTCGGGATGTCATTGTCAATACAGATCAAAAGCATAAACATAAACAACACAGGCCTTATAACATCTATTTATTCTAGTGGCCCATAATCCATTGAACTCTCATCAGACCATCACGCATGTGCTCTCTTGCCACTACCAGTACACAAGAAACTGAGTAGGTCAGGCTTGAGAGCCTGATGAGCACATAGGGTTTTCAACCCATAATAATTAAGTTCATTAATTTCATCAAATCATTCAACCCGATTACCCATTTCCGTTATCCTCACCTTAGGTCCCTAAAGCATCTACTATAAGGGACCTAGACTAAGGACTTTCATCAGGGTGACAACACTACTTGGGGATTAATCAACAATACATGTCAAATAAGGCAACCATGAGGGGATGGAGTACACCTGGTGAACAAGTAGTTCAAATAAAGACGTATAGGTTGCGAGCCTGCTAGCGTTCCACTGGACTTTCTAGAATAGCTCGTGGTCGTCATCTATACTCCACTAGATGACTTGATCATCATAAACATCAAGACCTCTCATCATTTTATTTCATCACACATCAACTATTTCATCTACCCTTGTTTTACCTAACATATTCGTAGATAAAAAATACATGTACAATTTGAATCATTTAAAACATGTATAAATCATTCATCCAACATTGATATCAAGAACACAGATAATATGCACACATAGCACGTAATTTATATTAAATACTTCATTTATATGTGTAAGATGAAAGTAACTATGCACTCACTTGTTAAAGTGGTGATTCCAACTTGGACAACGCTTCGCTTCTTAACAATATAATTTCCTTCGACGAAACCGAGCCGAAAAGCTTTTTTTCTCGGAGCCTTATGGCGCTTCGAGGCTTTCCTCTAGCACTTAGAAGATACTAGAGGTTGGGAGGTCTTAGAGAGAACTTAGAGAGAGAAGAGAATCGCTTTGGTGTGAGAAGTGAGGGAGACCCTCACACCCCCTTTATAGGCTCCAATCCTCGGTTACATTGGGCGTACCCTCGCAGGTACGTTGCGCGTACCTCGGTGCACAGGGCATTCCCGCTTATGCAGCGCCTATGGGAGGACATATGTCTGAAGTCTGATGGGGCGACGTGGCTGATCCGAGGCCAAGCATGCGAGAACGTGGGGCGTTCTGGCTTATTACGCGGAGCGTTCATAGCTTCGTATTTCACACACCCGACTTCTAAATTCCGTAACTTTCGCATACGAGCTCCATTTTTATGTTCCTTATATCCACGCGTAGGTGGCAACGTACTTTACAAGTTTCGTTTAGACTTCGTCGGCTAAATTTGACGTTATTTTTAAAGTTATATTTTTAACAGGCCGGGACATGTAAAGTCCGTTAAAAATTCATTACTTTGTCATCCGACATCTGTTTTCGTCTGTCTTTTTATCGTTGAGCTCCTACTAACGAGATATTAGGTTCTCGTTTAGGTTGTGTTGGCTAAAAATTGGTCGATCTAAGATTCGAACTCCGGGTTGCATACTACTATGCCAAATTTTAGAAAAATCATAACTTTCTCATACGAAGTCAGATTTGGACGTTCTTTTTATGAACGTTCTCCATTTAACGTATACTACGACTTTCATTTAGATCGCTAAGGCTAAAAAGTATTTTTTCGTAAACTCACTTTTTTCATCAGACAACGTCGTGTCGGTTTTGTCGCGAAACTTCGATAGGTCATAACTGCTTCGTTATAACTCGAATTTCGGCGTTCTTTATATTTCTGGAATCTTTGTCATGACTACTACAACTTTCTTCATAGATATTGGGTTTATCTTTTATTTTATTGTTGATGCTTATTTTCATTCTTAATTTATTATATCTTATAAATAAGTATAATGCACATAAAATCACATAATTCACATAATATTCAAGTAATACCTCTTTATTACTTCAAAATAGGATACAATGGTTGACCCTAACCATTACGTATCACACTAATGCTTTGCCTAGAAATACGGGCGTTACAATATAATTGACATAAATATTTTCAGAAGGAAAACCATTATTATTAATTTGAAAGTTAACCACTTCCTCATCAAACTCCATTGAAATCATTCTATTAAAAACATCAATTTTTGTTTTTGTAGTTTTCGTAAAAGACCTTCCCAAAATAATAGAGTTTGTATATGAAGTATCTATGTTCCCCATGTCCATGTAAAAAATAGCGAGAAAAATCAGATTATCCACTTGGAAAAGAACATCATCCAATACACCTTTTGGGTTTACTGTTGAGTGGTCAGCCAACTGTATAATTGTCCAGGTCTTTTGTAAAGTTCCCGTTTTTAATTTCTTAAAAACAAAAAAGGGAAGGACATTAAATGAAGCTCCTAGATCAAGCGTGGATTTTGGAAAACTAAGGTTCCCCAATTTACAAGGAACTGAGAAAATCCCCAGATCCTTACAATCTCATTAACTTTCAGTTTCTTTTTTTTTTTTTTTTTGAAATGCATAAAATTTTCAGAAACTTGGCATAACGAGGGATGTGTTGGATAATATCTAAAAGTGGAAGATTTACTTCAACCTTGCGAAAAATTTCCATAATATCTTCATCATCTCTTTCGCGCGTCGAACTCTTCAGTCTTGATGGGGATGGAGGTAAGGGCTTATATTCTTTCAGATTTGTCTTCACTGGTTTTGGAGTTTCTTTTTCTTTGTTTTCTTCAACTTCTTCTTCAACCGAAACCTCTTCATACTCTTCAGCTTCAGCTCTTTTTCTGTCTCTTCCACATCTCCTTCTTCTATCAGAACTTCTTCAAATTCCTCATCAGCTTTGTTTTCTGGTTCTGATAAGCTTGGCCTCCATAAGTCTTCCCGCTTCTTAAGGAAATAACACTCATATTGTGCTTTGGATTGTTTTCAGTATGTTCCGGTAACTTCTCTTGAGACTCCAAACGTCCCACAGAAGTGGCGAGTTGAGACACCTGCTGTTCTAGATTCTTGATACTTGCTCTAGTTTCTGTCTGGAATGCTTGTGTTCTCATGGCAAGACTCTTCACTATATCTTCTAAGGCCACATTGGAAATGCTGGGTTGCTGATTTTAAGATTGATTCTAACAATTCGGATTCTGACAGTTGGGTTGGTAATGAGAATTTTGCTGAAAGCCCAGTTGCTGATAATTTCACTGCTGATGAAATCCGGGTGGGATCTGATATTGGTGCTTCTACTAAAAATTATTCTGGTAATTATTATGATAGCCTCCAACAACTTTTATTGCAGTTGTATCCACTTGCAGTAACGGACACATATATGTTGGATGTTCCGTCTTCAAACAGATACAACATGGTTTCTTCGCAGCTATTTTTTCTTTCATTAGGAGAAGAACAGCCTTTGTTAGTTTAGATATCTGAGACTCCAGATGAGTGTTGCTGATTTCCTTGACACCCCTTGGCTGATATGGATACCACTCGTCTTCATTTCCGGAATGTTTAGACTCGATCGCCAACTTTTCGATCAGCTCTCTGATTTCAGTTGGTGTCATATCACCAAGGAACCACCACTGGAAGCATTTATCAGGCACCTCTCCATGGGTGCCAGGCCTTCACAAAAACAATTATAAAATTGATAATCGTTGATCCCATGTTAGGGACACCGAACCAGAAGCTTCTTGAATCTTTCCAAGTAAGTATGTAAAGCTCCTTGTCTTCCTTGTTTGGTCCCAAGGATTTCTCATCTCCACTCATGCCTGCTTCTTCAGATTTGGATTCTGACGAATATGTGGGTTCAGATTTGACTAAGGGTGGTGGAGAGTATGTTTTAAGGGTTGTTTTAAGGAGAAGATGGGGGTATTTTTGGAAAAAATGGATCTGGTTCGTTCCACAAGGGAGTGCCTTGTGGTGCGGAGGTTTCTGGAGCTAGGGAGGATGGTGAACCAAAGAGACCAGCTGATCATTTATTTCTTGTTGCTACTTTCTTCAATTTCCATTCAGCTCTTTCGATTTCTGGATCAAAAGTTAAAGGTGTACCTGGACGAAAAATTCTTGGTATAAAACAATCAGAATGCATCGTGTCCCTTGAAACGGTGCCACTTTGTTAGGACCGGTTGTCGTGCGCGTATTATCACTATTGATCGTTTATCACTGCTGGTTGCACTAAAATATAGCACACGGAAGCAGGGTTGAATCCTCATGGACACTGCCTAAAAGTCAATGCCTTTTTGCATCAGGCACATTCTAGTCAAAACAAAAATTATTAAGAAATGGGTTTTGAATTAAACTAAATAAACTAAATTTTGAAATGATATTAAATTTAAACGAAAATCAATATTATAAATGATTTCAGTTTTACTACGACTTTCCTAATCATGCAACTAGCCCAGATCTGATTATTTGAGATATGTTCTATCTAAGCTGGTACTGAGAAAAACTAACAAGCTCTAGTATAATCTCTTTTACCTAAATTAGTTAATCAAAACAAGCTTTTTGAATTAACCCTAACTTTTTATTGTTCAATTAAACAAGCTCTTAATTAAATCTGAAAAATTGCATTAATTTATATGTAAAATTTCCAGCAATATCCAATATTTCTCACAAGCTCGAAAGTGTAAAGATACGATTTCTCAGTTTATAATAAATTCAAATCCCAAACACGGAACCAATTTATTACTTGTAACTTATTACTAATTAATTAGAACAATTATGGATTATATTAATCGATTAACTGGAATGATTAAACCCTAATTAGGCGATCAAACTAACATGAATTTAAAACCAAACATTCATTTAGAACAAAACTGAAGAATCTAGATAGAAACACAAGTCAAAAACCATATCTAAAGGTCAATCACATGAAAAGTGCTAGTCTATTACAGAAATAAAAACTAAGGGTTTAGCCAGACATGGCTAAAATCTGATGAAAACAGATGAAAAGAGACATCAAACAACTAATCTTACTAACCTAACTAAAGGAGATGATCCACAGTCTTCAGATCCAGAAATTGTTGGAATCGGAGAAGAAACGCCTCCAAAATCATATTTTCGTCATCTGGAACTTCAGGAATCGACTAGCATACCAATTCCCCTTACTGGAATGTCATCTTAGTCTATTCATAAGCCTAGCAGAAAAAAGGCAATACATATGATTATATGTAGCAAGGTTGCGATCACATGTTTTTAATACAACACATCTCGGGCCCTTTAATGAAGTAGAATGCTATTTTGGAACTTTTTGGCAAAGTTTTGATCGCATACGGAAAAGTTATGATCACATGTTTTCATTTTTTCTCCCAGGTGAATTTTTGGCATGAAAAAACCTCAAAGACAAGTTGTGAGCATAAATTCGATCGCATAAAGGCTCCATGCGATCGCATGGACAAGAGTTTCGATCGCATGTTTTGCGTAAGTCATCCAAAATTTCGTCTAGTTTTTAGATCATTTTGAATCTCGTCAATCGGAGTTACGGTTCATGAGATATGGTCTAAATACAGACAGGGGGTCAAAGCTGCTAGCAACATCCTTTAGCTTTAGATTGTAGAATCTATCTTCGTGTGATCAATTCGATCGAATGTTTCTTGACCAAAACAACTTCCAAGGACATGTATTGATTATTTACACAAATTCCAGAACAGTTCAAGGACATCAAGTCTACTGGTCTACTAGTAAAATAAATATTTATCTTAAGAGAAGGTTCAAAGGGTAACACTTACCTATCCTATACATGATTCAACTACTGGATTTTACCTAAGCAACTTGCGTTGAAGCAATTTTCATTCATGTGGAGGATTGTTGGAAAATTAGTTTTACTAACTTCCAAAAAATGATTTTTTCCTAATTTTTAGCACGTATTTTGGTCTCTAAATATTATCAAAACGGACTAATGATTGTATATTCATGTTCTCCTCCATGATACCTTCGTCTCGATATATCACACGTCTCAAACGGATTAAAATGGAATGATAAATTACTTGACAAGGTAAGGTAGTTGTAAGAGAATAATATATGGGTTAAGTGGGTTTTTAACTCATCCCACATTGGTGGGAGAATGAAAAGAAAATGGGTATATAACTACAAATCCTAGCTAACTTTGTAAGAATTATAGAACCAAGACTCTTTCGTGTGCGCGCACGAAGGGGGTAGAAATGCGAGCCAGTTTGGCTTTGGGCCACTAAACTTGTGTGCATATGTATGCATCACCTGTCGGCCAAAAGAGTTCAAGGACCTTTTTGCATTTTTTTCTTTTCATTTAAATAGTTATAAACCCGAAATTAAATGGCATATTTTGGTTTTGATATCTTGATTAATTGGCCCATTTATTCTTGACAGTTACAATTTTGAATTAATCATATCAGTTACGTTTTGCAATATAAATATTGCATCTCTTTCACTGATAGGGTGATACCAAATGATTGGATCGTATTTTTCTCTCTTCCAATTACATTTCTGCTTCTTCCTCCTTCTGCAACCAAGGTATTTTCCGGGATTAGTGAGGGTTCGGGTAATCTGAAGAATCGTTTTCCGTTGTTTTATCTTGGGAAACAAATGCCTATATAGGGTGAATTTTTTTTAAGGAAATTGTGTTTAACACAAGCCTCAACTAATTTTCTTTTCGTTTGTTGTTTTGTGTAGTTTGGGTGATATTCTCCTAACACCATTTCCCTTGGTGACTCCACGATAACCGACTACTGATCACACATAAAAGGAATACCTAAGGTTTTGGAGAATATCGAGTCACCGGTACTGGAAAAGAACCTCATCATCTATCCAATCAATGGGCTCTCTCCATGTTTTGATCAAATCGCAAACATGATTCGTCATCGATCTCCGTTTTCGACGTTCCTTGAGATGAGTTCCATACTCCTTCTCGAAGAATATTACATGAATCAAGTTTTCCCTATTTAACCAACTTGAGTCATCGATCCCCTTTCCGACGTTCCATGCTTCCTCGTCGACTCTTTAATGGTTGATGCTTCCACGCATGGCAACAATTCTCGCAACAACAACCATCGGAGATAAGGTGGTCACGGTGGTAAAAAACAGTCGTGGTGGTCGTCGGCCACACTTTCACGATGACCGACAATACCACTCTAACCCTTATACTGCTCTTGTAGGATTCTAGTGGGCTTCGTCCCCACTTCTGGTCAAAAAAAAAATTCAAAACGCAGGCCTCCTGCCCATGTCGAATTAGCATGCTCGCGATTATTCATTACATCCCACCTGGAGGCCCGATAATACTTGTAGACCACATGCCTACGTTGTTGCTCATTCCTCCACCCAATCCCCTGTTTGGACCGACTCCTCGTTTCTGGCTACTTCCGACCAAGCAACTATGTTACTAGAAATTTTCAATGCTATGGACCTTTGTGGCCCAACAAATGGCGGTTGGTTCATGGATACATGGGCTACGTCACACATTCATGTAAACTAAGGTATACTTCAAACTATTCATCCTAAACGCAATATTTGTTCGGTTATTTCAGTTATGGATCATTAGATGTAACTAAATCCGATTCCTCCACCCTTTCCACTCATAATCCTTATCGCAGATTACACCTTCACAATATTTTGATTACCCCTCAAATTATTAAAAATCTTGTTTCTTTTTTGAAAATGTACTCGTGATAATAATTGTTCAATTGAGTTTGATGCTTATGGTTTTTATGAAGGATTTCCTGACCAAACAGGTTCTTCTTCGTTGTGATAGTTCTAGTGATCTCTACCCAATTACTTCCTCGTCTCCTCAAAATTTTGCAGTTGTCATCAGTCTTTTTGGCGTCATCGCCTTGTTTATCCCAATGCTCATGTATTTAAGTCTTTACTTTCTAGTCAATCTATTAAATATAATAAAACTAAGTCTAATGTTCCTTGTCCAGCGTGTCAAGCGGGAAAACCTGTTTGACTTCCATTTAGTTCTTCTGATTCTTTTTTTCTTTTCCTTTTGATGTAATACATTCCGATGTTTGGACATCTTCTTTATCTAGTTTCGGTGGTTTAAAATACTATGTTTTATCTTAGATCAATTCTCGCATTATGTATGGGTTTACCTTTGAAACAAAAGACGATGTTTTTAGCAAATTTATTCGTTTCCGTTCCCTTGTTAGAAATCAATTTAACCCGTAGATTAAATCCTTTCAATGTGAGAACCTTGGAGGGGGATTCATAATTTCATTCTCTTTGTGATTCTAATGGCATCAAAATCCGTTTTTCATGTCCTTACACATCTCAACAAAACGGTAAATTTGAACGTATGTTACTCACTATAAATAACATTGTTCGAACCTTTCAATTTCACTCTCATCTTCCCCCATAAATTTGGGTGGAAACTCTTCACACCTCGTGTCAGCTTCTTAATATTCTTCCCTCCACTACCATTAATAATGACACTCCATATCACAAACTTTTTTGTAAAATACCAACCTACAATCACATACGTGATTTTGGGTGCCTATGTTATCCGCACCTCAACTTAACTCACAAACTTGTCCTTTGTACTACTCCATGTATCTTTCTTGGATACCCATCCAACCACTGTGGCTTCTGATGCTAAGATATGTTATCAAAGAAAATCATAATTTCTCGACATGTTGTCTTTGATGAAACTATGTTTCCGTATGGATCATTCACCCCTAATCACCCTCCGTTATATGACTTTCTTGATGACCACTCCAACTCCTCTTCCGTTGCTCACACTCTTTTGTACTTCCACCATTCCAACAGCCCCTGTCTCGTTGAGTACTCTTACGAACATCCCTTTAGCAATAAGTTCTTCCTCCACTGCTGCCACCGCCGATCCTCTTCCCCCCCCCCTCCCTGAAAAACCACTCTTCAGTTGTTCCTCTAAGTTCAAAAACCTCTCTCACCACTAATCCCTCTCCTAACACCACTATTTCTCATCACTTGCTCATTTTATCTAAACACGATATTTCCAAACCTATCCATCATCTTAATTTCCTCACTCAAACTGAATCCCTCACTCTGTGGTCTTACTTACATGCATTAAATGATCCTCACTGGCTAAAATCAATGCAAGACAAATATAATGCTTTGAGGGTTAACAAAACATGGGTTCTTGTTCTGATACCACTGAAGGGTAACATTGTTTGGTCCGTTGGGTTGTTTAAAAAGAAGTGAAATGTTGATGGCACATTAAACAAGTATACAACACGCTTGGTTGAAAATAGGAAAAGTCAACTCCTGGGCATTGATTGCGATGAAATTTTTAGTTGTGTGGTCAAATCGGCTACAATTTATACTATTCTTAGCATCGTTGTGCCTCATCATTAGCATGTTCTTCAGCTAGATGTGAAGAATGTGTTTCTTCATGGTCATCTCCAAGAGACATTATACATGCATCAACCCCTAGCTTTCATGACTCGAATCATCTGAGGCATGTATGTCTTCTTTAAAAGTCGTTATATGGTCTGAAACAAGCTCTTCGAGCATGGTATCAACAATTTGTGCAGTATGCCATGAACATTAAATTCACTCAGAGTTGATGTGACTCTTCTTTGTTTGTTTACCGTACTGGGAAGACCATGATATATTTATTACCTTATGTTGATGATATTGTTCTCACAACATCTTCTCAGGCTCTTTTACATCAGATTCTTTCATCTCTTAGCAAAGAGTTTACTATGACTGACCTTGGGGCTCTTAACTGTTTTTTTTTTTGGAATTTCGGTCGATCACACTTCCACGAGTATGTTTCTAAAGAAGTACCATCTTGACATTCTTCAGCAGGCTAATATGCTGACATGTTAATCCATGTTGTACTTCAGTTGACAGTCAATCCAAGCTTTGATGTCTCCAATTGCCGATTTCACTTTAATTCTCAGTTCGTAGGTGCTCTTCAGTATCTTACATTCACTCATCTTGATATTGTGTTTGTTGTTCAGCAAATATGCCTCTACATTCTTGAACCCCAAGAGCCACATTTGCACGCGTTAAAATGTGTCTTACGGTATTAACGTGGTACCGTCAAACATGACAGTCAAATTCATTCATCTTCCTCTCCGGATCTTATTTCTTACTCTGATGTAGACTTGGGGTGCCCTACAACTCGTCGATCTACATTAAGTTATTGTGTTGTTCTTGGTATGAATATTATTTCATGGTTGTCTAAACGATAAGCTACTATCTCCCGCTCCAGTACCGAAGGAAAATATCGCGGTGTGGCTAACATTGTAGCCGAGACCTCTTGGTTTTGTAACATTCTTCATGAACTTCACTTTTCTCCAACAATGGCTACGATTGTGTATTGCGATAAACTTAGTGCAATTTATCTCCCCATGAATTTGGTGCAACATCAACGCACCAAACATATTAAGATAGACATTCATTTTATTCGAGAGAAAGTTGTCATAGGTGACATTCGGGTGCTCCATGTTCCAACCCCATCTTAGTATGCTGAAATTTGCACTAAAGGGATTCCATCATCGCTATTTATTGAGTTCCGATCCAGTGTGAGAGTTCATTATTCACCTCTCGTTACGATTGCGAGGGATTTAGCGGATATATATATATATATATATATATATATATATATATATATATATATATATATATATATATATATATATATAGTCTAGCCCATATTGGTTTGCTGTGGCCCAAGGCCCTTTGTATATTTCCTTGTATTGTCTGGTATATATATTTTGCATATTAATGAATGAGGGGATATGAGATTCACGTGGACTTTCACTTTTTGGTATTTGGTGGGATATTTTCTGTCCTATGTCTAACTTTTGATAGTCTTTTAATTTAAACATATAATTCTAACTTGAATGTTATGCAAAACAAAGTGTTTTGATGAGGTGATTATTACTGTGTTTTGGGTACTGTAGAAGTTTCAAAACAATTTTTTTTTTGGAATGGTTAAGCCTAAGTGAGCAGATACTTTTGACGACATCATTCCCACTCGCACTTTTGGATTTTTAATATGTGCAAAAAATTGTAAGATGAACTTTAGTTAGTTACCCAACCCTTGTTCACCTTCTTCTAATTTGAAATATGTTTTATATTACTTCCTTGCTAGTCTTTTAATCTAACCATGCTGTTTAAAAAAATGTATATATCCCTAAATGCCCCAAAAGGTTGTCATTGAGTAGTAAGTTTTTAGCATCTTGAATTGTCAAAAATCAAAATCACATGTTGTGTTCGTGATATCCATTTTTGTTGTGAACCATGTTAACTTTTTATTTATACAGAAAAAAATTTTAATTCAAATATATATAACAGCAAATTCAAAACTTAATTAGTATAGAAACTGTATCTCTATTTTATTTGTAAAATAACCGTTGAAAGTTTTCTAAAACTCTGCCTCGCGCATATATAGCGTCTTTGTATTTCTAGCATGTATACGATTTTTTTCTACCGAAACTATAATTAATGGTTAAAAGATTAACCTACTTGTTTGTGGAAGAATATAAAATACACTCAAATCTTTTTAGAGTATGTTTTTAATTATCTTTAAAAAAAAGAGAAAGCTGTTAGCTATACTTGTTCTATATTGTTTTCCACATGTTTATGAAAAATATCGTTATTTTTGGTTGGAGTCTTCACGAATGTAGTTTATGACCACTTTTGCGTTTTGAATGATAAACTGGCGATACTTTTTAGTTTTGGATAATTACAATGAGATTTTCCAGATAATGTGGTAGATATGTGCCCCAACTGAGACAAAGTTTGTTGAATTCCAATTAATTCGACATGGTTTACTACCAACTAATACGATGATGGATTAAATACGAGATTTTTCTTATAAGATTATTACCTAAAAAATTAAAAGAAAAATTACCGTTTTTTTTAAAAATATTTAAAATATTCTAATAGAATAGCAGACTGTAAATATTTTAATGTGATTTTTAAAATATTAAAATATTCTATTAGATTTGTCAGATATGTAGAATATTATAATATTTTACTAGAATATGTAAAAAAATATATTTTTTATTTTTTATTTTTTGTATTTTTTTAAATTTCTTTTGGAAAATTTAATTCAGAAAAAATATTTGAAAAAAAAATTCGAAAATTTTCAATTATTTTGCATTTTAAAAATGTTTTTTTTATCTACTAAATGAGTAGCTAGGATGAGCGGCTATGATTGCGTCTCACGCTCTCACAAAATTAGACTGTCTCACATGAACATACATACATATATATATATATATATATATATATATATATATATATATATATATATATATATATATATATATATATATATGAAAAAGTTCAACAAAGAACAATTATTAATCAAGGAACCAATGAGCCATTCCAAAGCATAGAAATTTAAAGCGATCAATGGCAAAAGGAAAAGTTGTAGACTTTTACAATGGACGCGCATGTACTAGATTATAACAAAACTCACTTCTTCTTTTTTTCGTTTATAACTTTTTTAAGCCATGTTTTTTATCGAAAAAAAAACCCGAGTAAACCGTTGTTCACGATTTTTCGTCCTCTTTCCAAAGAGATTTATGATGATATATAAAAAACGAACTTTTTTTTCTTCGAAAACCCACTTCATTTTCTTTGTTGAAAAGTTAAGGTCTATTTTTTTATAGAAAAAATTAATAAATATATCAAAATTCAAGTTTTTTTGTACTTTTTAAATATAGATTCATATTCATGTAAAAAAACGATATTTCCGTTCAGATTCAAAGTGTGCATAATAGTAAGTCAGATTCACAGTGTGAATCTGAACTGATCGGAGCTTTTTCACATTGTGAATGTTAAAAATTGAAATATTTATAGTTTAGATTCACAGTGTGAATCTACACTGATAAATTTTTTTTTTGTGTGAACCTTCTCATATTTACAGTGTGCATAATAGTAAGTCAGATTCACAATGTGAATCTGAACTGTTAGAGTTTTTTCACAATGTGAATGTTAAAAATTAAAATATTTACAGTTTAGACTCATAGTGTAAATCTACATTGTTCAAGGTTTTTTTTTTTTTAAATCGGTGTTGATGTTTATTTATAGAGTACAAAAATTAATATTTTTGGTATAATTATTATTTTTTTTTTTGATAAAAATAAACTTAAATATTGAAAAAACTAATAAAATGAAGTGGGTTTTTTTCGAAAAAAAAAATATTTTTTATATATCAACATGGATCTGTATGGAAAGAGAACGAAAAATCAAGAACAACGACATTTAGTTTTTTTTATAAAAAAATGTGGCCTAAAAAAAATTTTAAACGAAAAAAAAGAGGTGGGTTTTTTTGGTAAAGAGGTGAATTTTTTGGTATAATCTAGTATGTGTGCGTCCAATATAAAAGTGTACGTCGATTTCCTTGGTCGTTGATCATTATGATTTCGAATGTGATATGATTTCCGACGCTCACAATTGGTTCTTTGATTCCTTGTTAATTATGGTTCTCTATTGAACCTCACTATATATATATATATATATATATATATATATATATATATATATATATATATATATATATATATATATATATATATATATATAGTTTATAACCCGTGGGAACCACGGTTAGAAAATTAATTAAACTTTCTAAATAAAAACTCAAAAATATTAATTAATAATTTTAAATAACTTATTAATTAAAAGATATTTTTTAGTTATATATAAAATTATAATCGTTGATTCAAATAAATACGTAAAATATATATCATCTTATAATTTGTATAAATTTTATTTTATTATAATTGGTATAAATTTTATTTTATTTTTATTCTAATATTATTAATTTAATGTTATTAAAATGTGATTTAAATTTTGAAATTTGAAATTTGAAATGGAGAATTAATAGATTGACAAGTGTCATGATATTAATTACAATGCCTAACATGGTGACACATGGCAAAAGAACTACTCTTTTATTAGTGTATATATATATATATATATATATAGAGAGAGAGAGAGAGAGAGAAAGAGAGAGTGAGAGAGAGAGAAGATAGAGAGAGAGATGATCATTTGAGAACTCATAGTTTTTCGAGAACCTGAGAACTAAAAGTGGAGCATTGAATCAAAACAAGGGATGGTCAAGATGCATTGTGGCATTTTTGTAAATAAGTGGAAAAATAAAAGGACAGGGGCATCAGAATTACATGGAATTAGGGGCATTTTAGGTTTATAGAAATTGACTCATACACATACATCTCTAGATCACCATTCCTTATCAGATTGATTTTCTCTCTCTCTCTCTCTATCTCTCTCTCTCCACCGTATCTCTTCCCCTCGTCTCTATCCTCCCTTAATCGGTCCACCTCTACGTCTGTAAACAATGAACATCGGTTACACCAATCAACAATCTTTCATATCCAGATCATCGGTGAAGAATTTACGAGCCTATAGATCGACAATGTTCGTGTTCACCTTCGATTGCGATATTTGAAGCCCTAAATCGCCCGATTCATGATTATCGATTCATCGAGATCGATCAACAATGATCTATCAAGTTTTTGTAAGCATCGATTTGTCATCATTGATCAGCTCCCGGGATCAGAAAGTCAAGCATATGACCATGGAAATTCATTTAGGTCCAGCTAGTGTTTGTTTATAGCAGATGGATAGTGTGCTTTCTTAAGATGGAAAGCAAGATCCAGATGTCAATGGCTAGTGTACAATTGACAAATCATGAGGTTAATTCATCCCTGCGCTTCTCTCACTTGTTAATGCTCATGTATTCAGGTATTATTATGCTAGAATTTCTTGCTTATCTCGTTGATTATTTTGCTACAATTTGTTGTCTATCTTGGTGTTTATTATGCTAGAATACGTTTCCTATATTTGTGTTCTTGAGTTTTTTCTTGGTTTTCATAATTTGTATGTTATCTTTCTAAGTTAACAACCGATTTTATGATCATACACCAACTGTTTGATTAAAATCCTCAATGAACTTAACAACCAATTTTTTGTGTTAGATTATTGTTAAAATCATCAGAATATTTAGCAAACAGACACCATTGATGTTTAATGAATTTCATTTTCTAAATATTGGAATAATTTCTTATTCTGAACAAGTAGTTCTCAGGAGTTAGTGACAATTTTTGTCCCTTCCCAAACACCATTTCAACAAAAGGAAAGCACTTCACAAGCTGCGAAACGTCACTAGAATAACATTATAATAGATTAACACTCAACTTTACTTCCTATTTATATACTTGAATGTAGGGATGAGCATTAGAACCGCTGGAACCGAAACCGGAAAGGAACCGGAACCGGAATTGGTAATAAGGTCCGGTTACCAGTTCTCCATTTTTATGAAAAACGGTGTGACAACCCGAAATTTATTTCGTCATTTTTAACCCCTCCTTCCGTTAATAAGCCTCGCTTTATTAATTGTCTGTTAACCTTTTGGAAGAGGTAAATTAATTTGGGACTTTTATAATGACTTTGTAAGGGTTGAAATAAATTAGAAACACCACAATATTCCCTTGAAAATTTTTAGTTTCAACCAAGTCAAAATACGACCATTTAATCGGGTGCGACCAAAAGCCCCGTTTAACGTCAGTATCGGGTAGATTTCCACTGAGCCACAAGCTCAACCCCTATATAAGGGGGAGTGGACTCCATTCACACTCTTTCCACTCTCTCTACACTCTCTTTACAATTTGTTTTCGAGCCAAAAACGCCCATTCCGAGCCCCAAACTAGTAAGTAATCTATCCTAACTTGTTGTGTAGCTTAGTTAACATACAAATTCATGTTTAAGACATCAAATAGGGGCAAATCCATGTGTTTATGGCCCAAGAACTTTCTTGGACCGTGAACACCCTTAAGTGGGGTTTTTAAGCCCCAAAACCCCTCTAAACTACCCCTAGGGCTTAGATATGGCTTGTGGACTTACACCTTCGAGCTTAGAACACTAAAACCTTGAATTTTTGAGAGTAAACATGAGTTTACGCCCCAAGAACACTCTTGGACCGTAAACCCCTCTTCAAGGGCCGTGAACACCTTTTAAGGTGTTAGAAATGCCCTCAAACACCTCCTATGGCCTTGGAAAATGTATAGAAGCAACCACCATTGAAGTAAAGGCATTAAACATCAAAGAATCATTGGACATAGGAGTTTACGGCCTTAAACTCCGTTAGGATTGGTCCATGGGCCCTAAACTCCCAAAAGGTGGCCATATGATGCCCTAGCACCCCCATTTGAATTGGAATAATGCTTAGAACTTTATACTCTATCATTTAAGGCTTAGATCTATGAAGGAAATGATCTAGTGAGAGTTTACGGCCGTAAACTCCTTGTTTAGGGTCGTGAACTCCTTAGATGGTCCATTTGTTGCCTTAAACCCATTCATATGCCTTATATTTGGACCTAGCCTAATTCTATGAGTGAGATAAGACCATTTAGCATCCTAGAACACCCCCACCATGAGTTTACGGCCATAAACTCATGGGGAGTTGGTCTTAGGGACGTGAACTCTATAAAGAGTTTACTCTTGAAGAGTAAACTCCTTATCTAGGGCATACACTCCCTTAGATGTTACCCGGGATACCCCTAGCACTTAACCAAAGTGTTTTCCGCACTTTAGGATGCGTATACGTGTTTAATTAGTATTGTATTTACTAATTGTATGTAAACATATGTCATCATATGTTAATAGGTCACTAAGTGTGTTCAAGTCTTTACTTGACACCGAGCACCCAACCGACACTTTCGTTCAATCCACTTACAACAGGTGAGTTCATACCCCTGAATTAACCTTTTAAATGTTTTTACATGCCTTTATGGGGGGAATACGAGTTAAAACGTGCCAGTTATCATATCAATCACATGTGATTGATAACCTGCATGCACAAGGATTTATTACACTGTCAGCTGTTTTACCAAGTATAATACTATAAATGGTTTTCCAAAACGTCTTTACTTGTTTAAATCTTTTCTCAAATTGTCTCTTGCGTTGTATGTTTTACTTCAAAACCAGTTACAACAGTATTTTAAACAAAGGTTTTTCTTTACTTATATTGTTTTATCAAAGTTGTATTCAAAACTTGTTTTATGAAAGATTGTCAAGGATTTCTAAAGGTCTTCAAACTTATTTTACAAAAGGATATCAAGTCATGATTTTCTTAAGTGTAAAGGTTTTCCAAAGTTTTCGTCAAAGTTTTCTTCCATGCTTTTATGCTTCTACTTCGTTATACTTCTACTTCGTTAGATGCTACTACTTCGTTAAGAGCTTATACTTCGTTAAACGTTTCTACTTCGTTAAACACTTCTACTTCGTTAAATGTTTCTACTTAGTTAAATGTATGTCTGTACTTGTATAGTTATATAAATAATGTTTAAAGGACTTAGGAAGGCTAGTTCGCCCTATTTCCTTTTCCTCGTTTGGATGTGGTCTGGTGGGATCGGATATCCGTCCGAAGGTCGTTTAATCATTAATTATATATTATGTATACATGTATAGACATAAAGGTTTACATCTGCCAGTTCATTTCCCTTGGGTAGCAAGGGCATCCTCCTACTCGTCACTCATAGATTAGGGACACTGGTAACTATTATAGGAATAGTTAGGAAGCTCTATTCACTCCTTCTAGTACGCTAATACCAAAAGAGTCAGTTCAGTTGTGAGTCTTTACCATTAGTCCAGCACTTACATCAGAATTCACTATTCGAGATGCATCTTCAAGACACGGATCTCCCTATCGTCGAGTTGGTAACCAGAGTCTCCTGTAGAGAGAGCGGGCATTGTGTGTATAGATCTATACGGGACTGACACTCCCGCACCCTGACTGCTAGCTACAGTCCATGTCCTACCAAGCCAAGGGGTGACAAATGTCACATTTATTCCGACGCTTGCAGGGCGTCAAGTACTCTAGTGTCAATCAGTATGGTTACGAGTATCTCCATGTTTACCTTATAATTCATAGCCTTAAGGTAACGAGAATTAACACCGTATTTCTGAAACAACACTCTTAGGATCACTCTTTGTTTTAGACCTTGCTAGTTGTATCTTTCATTTGATACTGTCTGGGTCTGTGTTTCTTCGTTTTAGACCTTGCTAGCTGTATCTTTCATTTGATACTGTCTGGGGTCTGCGTTTCTTTGTTTTAGACCTTGCTAGCCATATCGTACATTTGATACCATCTGGGGGTCTGTGTTTCCTTATGTTAGACTGAGCCAGGCATATCAATTCATTTGATACTCTCCTGGCGTCTATGATTTCTTTTGCCTTAGTCAGCAGTATTTTCTACTGAGGCATATGTTATTTTCCCTAATGTTTTTACTAGTGATATTCTCCTACTTCGTTTAAAATCAAATAACGTATTTTGGTAATGATAGTATTTCAAGGAAAATTACTCTTTAAAACATAACTCTGTCGAGTCTTGGTAGAAGACTGCTTTTATTTAGAAAATATAGGATTTTCTGGAAAGGATTCTAATACACCGTAGATTCTAAACTACTACTTTTTATAAAGTTATTTTGAATAAAATGCTTACTTACACAAATGACACTAAATACTTATGAACTCACTAGCATTTATAAAAATGTTGATACTCGCTTTCAAAATAACTTGTATTCTCAGGTCAGCAATAGACAGGTACACCCAGGAGCTTTCGTGAAGCCAGCCTAGAACCAAGCTGCGTCTATACTAGTTTCTGTAATACTTTGATGTCTCTATTAAATGTAACTTATGTAAAACTATTACTATTAATGCAATGGTTGTTGTACTTTGAGTACTATACTGCATATGTTGTGATACTTGACATGACGTCATCCACCCTAGAACGTTTCCGCCGTTCCGGTTTTGGGGTGTGACAGATTGGTATCAGAGCATTGTTTATAGTGAGCTAAGTATATCAATTCATAAAAGATATACAGCCTATAAATACATAGGTATAAAACACTCTGACCAAAATTATACTTTAAAATATAACCATATATTACCAAAGTATAAAAACATCCATAATCTAAACACCCGAACACAAGTATCACAAGAAGAACAAGAATAAAAGTCTTCGGATGTTGAGCATTACCGTCAAACTTGGGCAGTTATGTAATCGTAAGCTGAAATAAATATAACCTGATCAACTACATTTATTCGAGATGCGATGAACGTGTGCTTGGGAGTGATAGCGGTGTTGAAACAGGTCTGAAACTTACCAACTAGGAATGCTAGAGCCAAACATAAAGTTTAAAATACTATGGGAGTATTTTGGAATACTAAAAGACTCACATTAATCCCAGAATCATATTTAGAAGATAAGAAACAAACAAGAAATTAAAATACCATAGGGGTATTTTAGGAACCATAGATAACCTTGTGTGAAGAACTAAAAAGATCCTTATTGATATACCTACAATTACAGTGGGTATACTCCCAAGGTTATATATAATAAGGATCCCGTAGACTAAGAATGTGTGGTTTCGCTCTACTTCCTTTTCCTCGTTGGGATGTGGATATAGAGTAGTATCACGTATTCGAAGGCCTATCGGATCTAAGCTATATATGATTTGTGTACCCTATGTAATTGTAGCAGGACTCGATATGGATCACCCAGTGAAATGTTAATAATCTCTTAGGATTCTTTATACATTTCCATTCTCGCACGAACCCTGTAGAAAACCCTATCCACTTTAGTACTCAGCAGAAGAGTTGATTCAGACCCCGAAGAGGTTCATTGAGAAGATTTCCAGTTCGGAAATAAATGAACTAGGTCGAGACTATTGAAATCACCAAGTGTCTATATCTTTTTAGGAACATGGTGGGAAATTCGCCTAAACTTCCGAGATTTCCAGTCATCCATCACGAAGTGATGACACCCAAAGTCGGAATCGGAAGTAAGACGGAGTAGAAATTCAATATGTCTATAGGAGAAGAGAACCCTAGGTAACTACCCGCAGGAAACCAACGTCGGTCCCAGTCAAAGATACGAGGAAAACAGAGGGAGCCAGTACATGGAACCCGAGAAGTGTCTTTTCCTCGTTTTCATCACGCTAATACACCCATAAAATAATACAATTTAGTGAGTTGGTGATTACACTACTCACGCTATGTGCTAGGTAAATCGCCTTTTTCCCATTGCAAGTAATACAATTAGAGCGGATCCCCAGACCTCTATTGAGAATGTTTAGCCATAAGTCTTCATGAGCCTTTCTTCCCGCGGTCTTTGTTCCGAACTGTTCTCAGATCTTCCCAAGTCGGAGAGTGAAACCTTTCCCAGTATAAAGGTAACTTAGTAGGAACGACTCCCATCTTATGGCTTTTTCCGATACTCATACTCCTACCTTGAATACCCGGAATACATCATAGGGATGTAGGTCGACACTCAGACAACCAATATCCGAGGCACGGGAAAAATTATGCCTAATACAGTAAGGATAGATACGTCTAAGGGTTAACCATCGCCTCTCGTCGGCTTGTGTTCCTTCTGTGTAAGAAAACCATGCCTCCGAAGAAGAGTAACCGATCCACTGGCAAGAAACCTACTCTCCTATTCGATGAAGCTATGTTCCAAGCTGCAGTCTCAGCAGCCGTAGCAGCTGTCATGGCTCATCTGAATGCTAACAACGCCAATGTTAGCAAGAGCCCTATCGGAGTTCCGATCCTAGTAATGCACAGCAGCAACCAACACCTGCATACCCAGCCAACCCCACTAAAGAGAAAGCTCAAGAACGAGGAAGGAAGTACCTCGGCTCAAGGACCTCCCGAAGGGCAACGAGCTAAGACAGTCAGTACCCCTGCCAGCCCTTCCATCCCAACTTTAAGAAGACCATACCTAGGAAACCTTACCCACTGCAGCAAGTGTAGCTACCATCATCTTGGTATCTATCGGGAACTCTCTTGTGCTAGGTGAAACATGAAGGGGCATATTGCTCAAGTCTGCAGAACCCCGATTAAGTTCATCACATCAACCACCAATGTGGCGGCAAATCCAGTTTGTCGTCTATGTAGTGAGATTGGACACTTCAAGAAGGACTGTCCAACCGAAGGAAACAACAAAGGCACAGGAGGAGTCTGACTCTAATGCTTAGGGAGAAGCATCAAGGAACCCGGTAGATATTGGTACGTCTCTCAATCTCAAATAACTAACCGAAAACATTAAAAGGCTAACTCTAAATGTAAATACTTCCCCATTAAGGCGAAAGTCGCAGCATTGTTATAAAATTTAAAATTTCATCAGGTAAAACTATAATGGCTAGATATATACGTTACGACCATGTATAATTGAGATGGATAGACCTAGAGTGAGTGAATGCTGCCTCATTTCATGTCCCTCGTTTGGTTGTGGATTTAGGGCGGAGTCGCTCAGTCAACAGTCCTCTCCACCTTAATTATACATGACTAGTATATGTTAGGCGATTATAGAAAGGCCTCGTGAGAATCCATTCATGAAAGGTACTCTACTCAGAAACACTCAGGACCCTCTATAGTTCCGCGTCGACTCTATCAGTCCAAGTATCCACGACAGTGATACACGGGACGAAACCCAAGACGCCAAGAACTGGTGTGCCCGTTCAGCACATGACCCTATCGACCCTCATTCTATGTCTTGTCGATGTATGCCAACTTCGACACCTCTATCAATCATGGTTTGACGTAGTGCACCCATGTGTAAATCCTTAGTGTTGTGTAAAAAGAACTTTCACCGTAGCCAAATTCGGTAGATAAAGGTTCTTCTGAAACTAAATGTAATAAAACCTAATGCGATCCGTCAGCCGTCCCTCTTATCTCAAACCTTCCGAAGTACCCAGGAGAAGGGTACCGCGCGCTGTTAACCAGTATGGTTACGAGTATCTCCATGTTTACCTTATAATTCATGGCCTTAAGGTAACGAGAATTAACACCGTATTTCTAAAACAACACTCTTAGGATCACTCTTTGTTTTAGACCTTGCTAGCTGTATCTTTCATTTGATACTGTCTGGGTCTGTGTTTCTTCGTTTTAGACCTTGCTAGCTGTATCTTTCATTTGATACTGTCTGGGGTCTGCGTTTCTTTGTTTTAGACCTTGCTAGCCATATCGTACATTTGATACTGTCTGGGGGTCTGTGTTTCCTTATGTTAGACTGAGCCAGGCATATCAATTCATTCGATACTCTCTTGGAGTCTATGATTTCTTTTGCCTTAGTCAGCAGTATTTTCTGCTGAGGCATATGTTATTTTCCCTAATGTTTTTACTAGTGATATTCTCCTACTTCCTTTAAAATCAAATAACGTATTTTGGTAATGATAGTATTTCAAGGAAAATTACTCTTTAAAACATAACTCTGTCGAGTCTTGGTAGAAGACTGCTTTTATTTAGAAAATATAGGATTTTCTGGAAAGGATTCTAATACACCGTAGATTCTAAACTACTACTTTTTATAAAGTTATTTTGAATAAAATGCTTACTTACACAAATGACACTAAATACTTATGAACTCACCAGCATTTATAAAAATGCTGATACTCGCTTTCAAAATAACTTGTATTCTCAGGTCAGCAATAGACATGTACACCTGAGAGCTTTCGTGAAGCCAGCCTAGAACCAAGCTGCGTCTATACTAGTTTCTGTAATACTTTGATGTCTCTATTAAATGTAACTTATGTAAAACTATTACTATTAATGCAATGGTTGTTGTACTTTGATTACTATACTGTATATGTTGTGATACTTGACATGACGTCATCCACCCCAGAACGTTTCCGCCGTTCCGGTTTTGGGGTGTGACAAACGGTCCCGGTTCTAAAAACCGGAACCGGTTTAACATTTTTCCCGTTTTTTAAAATTCGCATAACTCACTCATATGAAGTCGGAATTATTTGATTTTTTTTCCAACATGTAATTTGGAGTTTTGAATTCATTTTTGACTATACAAACATATGTTTTGGTTAGATATTGAATCAAATACATGCCCCGAAAGAAAGATTATCGATGCTGCGTTTTTTCTATTTCATCATTTTTTTTGAATCTGTCCCATTTTTTAAATGAGTATAACTCATTCATATGACGTCAGAATTATTAAATTTTCTTTCCAGCATGTAATTTGGTGTTTGTAGTTCATTTTAGACTATAGAAACACTTAATTTGGTTAGATATTGAATGAGTTATAGACCACGGAAGACAGCATATCAATGTTGTGTATTTTCTGTTTCAGCATTTTTTTGGAATCTGTCCGGCTTTTAAAATGCGCATAACTCACTCATATGAAGTCGGAATTACTTGATTCTTTTTTCATCGTGTAATTTAGTGTTTGTACTTCAATTTAGAATGTAAAAAGTCTTAATTTTGTTAAGTATTGAATCATTTACAAGCTCCGGAAGATAGCATATCATCTATAATATTTCAACCGGTTCTAATTTGAAAAATAACCGAAAAACTGGGACCGGAACCGGAACCGATGCTAGAACCGGCGGTCCGGTTCCCGGTTCTTATAATATAGGGAAACCGGTTCTGGTTCCGGACCGGTCCGGTTCTAAAGCTCATCCCTACTTGAATGCGATATAATTACCGAAATATCTTCCAGCACCAGAAAAGCAAATCTCATCATATCTTGAAAATAAGTTATGAGCTCAGGTTATATTAAATGTGACCTTTTTGATCCTTATAAAACCGTAGGTGTCACTTTTGTCCCAATCGTTTGCTTATTTGTCAAAAATGGACCATATACAAGATTTTTGTTTTGTTTTTCACATCTTAGGCATGTATAACACTTTTGTCTTCGTATTATGATGTATAGAGTGTTATAGTTTATGATTCTCACCCATTTTTGTTTAAGTTTTATAGATCCATCGAGTTTTATCACACAAACACAACAGAAACCAAGAAAGTCACACATAACATGCATAAAACACATAGATCTACACATATTTCTTGTATTCTCCCCCAAAAACATGTAAAAACCAAAAACAAGGGGTATGAACTCACCTTTGCTTGTTGTTCTCGGTTTTGAAGAAGAAATGGAAGAGGTTTCGGCTCTAGCAAGCTTTCTTGAGTGGATTTTGAACTTAAGAAGTTCTGGGAAGCTAGATCATGAAATAGAGTGTTTATAGATGAGAACTCTTGCATGAAATTGAGACAGATCATTTAAATGTGTTAGCAACTTACCTAGAAGTGATCTTTGTGGAAGAATTCTTGGACACACCCACACAAATCACGAAAATTTAAGGAGTAAAGAGGATTTTTTGGAGAGAGTTTTTGAGAGAAAATGAAGATGATGGGGGCGTCGTAATCTTTAGTCGAGGGTAGAAGAAGAGAGGAAGAGAGAGGGTTGAAATGATAGGTGCATGGAAACCCACCATACTTGTATATATATATATATATATATATATATATATATATATGGGTCGATCAACCGGGCTAGGAGGAAGGAATGTATTATCTTGGGTCAATCATTGCCTTTGCTCGAAATCATGAGGCCCAAGAATTATTTTTCGTCCCATTGGGCCCTTAGAATGGTTTACGACCCAATAAAATCCATTAGGGTAAATGGAAATCATTTATGGCTGAATAAGGCCCATTAGGGTTAGAATTAATCATTCTAGGCCCAAATGGTCCAAAATGTTATAAATTTATGAATCGGGACCATTTAGAGTCCAAATAGGGTTTCTAAGCCCAATATAGTTGAATTGAATGCTTATTGGTCCATTAGGCCCAATAAGGAAATCCTATTCCATAATAAGCTTGAACCAGGATTTTTAGGGTTTTTAACTCATTATTAACTATTTAAATACTTTATATAGAGTTTTAAACTTCACTTGTGAATCTTGATTAAGTTTTTTTGTCATAGAATGAACATACTGCATGGTATCAAGTTAGAGCTATAATTTTTATCATAGATGACGTTTACATGGTCATAGAATTTCCTGGCTAAAATGCCAGTTGTGACGGCTCTGAAAAATGACTCTGCATGACACCTATTTTTCAAACTATTACCCAACGTAAATTAATACCAAATTACCCAAAATACCCATTGGTCAAATTTGGTCAAACTCAACAAACTAGTCGAGTCGGCCCAGCCTTGTACGCGGGGCGTACTTAGATGTACGTGGGACATACCAATCGCTGACCAGAATATGGGGACTTGACCGCGTACGAATAACGTACCATCCGGTATATGGTATGTGCCCAATGTACACAGTTGGATGCTTTCCCAACTCATTAAGTGCTTAATACTTTAGCCCTCGCGTCCAAATTACAGATCCAAGTCCCAAATGTTGTCCTTGACCATAAAGTTTCCAACTTTATGATCTTACATGGCCATTAAGTATTTAACACTAAAAACCCAACATCTTAAGCCATTAAGACAACCAAACTCATGCATGGGGAAGAACTAAGAGCCAATATCATATTTTTATCACTCAAACTTCCCTAAAACGTACAAAAGGACAACTCACTGGGTCTAGGGTAACTCATACCCAAAAGAACCAAGAATATGGGGCTAATAAGCGTATTATTTCAACATAAATAAGATCTAGTGATAGGATCATCAAGCTCAGAACTTTATGCCTCAAAATGAAGCTTGGAGGTATGGTGTTCCTAGATCTATAAGGTCTTGATCTTCCATGTTGGTGCTTCTATCTTCTCCTTGCTTCTAAGGCACCACAAACACATACTTTTAAGTGGTGGGTTTTGAGCATATCTACATTCCTATGTGATCATGCAACCCTAATTGCTTTGGATCTAACTTTTTCACTAATTGAACATGAAAATTGAATACCAAAGCAATAAGCCTAGATCTAGCATACAAGAATCAAAATTCATATGAAATTAGGGTTGGAATATTACCTCACTTGTTATATTGTAATAACAAGAACAATCCTTGAAGATCCTTGACTCTTGAAAGCTTAGTGCCCCAACTGTTGCACCTCTAATGGAGTCACAAAAACCTAATTCAAGAGGATGAGTTGGAGAGACAACGAAATCGGCTAGGGTTCTTCAAAGAAGCATAGGGCCAAAATTCCTAGTGTATGAAGGGGTTTATATAGCTGCGGACTACTAGGGTTTCTGGAGGAAACCCTAACTCCTGCTTAAGGCTTAAGCAACCCATTGACTCCTCCTTATGAGGCCTTGTACGAAATCTGTAGGGCCTTCCTATAGGATTTCGTCCACTCCTAATTAAGGAGTCTAATAGTCCAATTCTACAACTATCAATGATTTGCAGAACAACCCATCCATTATTAATCAGTTCCTTTTAATCCCAAAATTAATATCAAATTAATTTCTGATTACTTACCAATTAATAATATGATTTCCAAATAATATATTAATCTTATAATATATTAATAAAATCATTTTAAGTACCAATTTATTATTTCAAATAATAAATCATACTATCTCTCCACTAGTCATCCTGTCAAGTTGCATGAGTGAAGGCAACCCAAAAGGACCATGCTACTGTCAAATCAAGTACATACTAATTATAGTTATGGGCTTAGACACCTAATCCAACAGTCTCCCACTTGGATAAGTCTAATAACTATTATTGCAAGTATGAATTCAAAATTTGACCAGCAATCGTAGCTTTCAAAAGCCGTTGTTGAACTATGATCTTATCAGTGACGTGTCCTTAGATAAGGGATCAAATATTCCTCCGTTCTACAATATATCATATGGACACGAGACATGGATGATAACCATTCTCTCTGTCCAAGGTTTGTTTCCCGATTTTCGATTTATGACGACTGACTAATTGAACAAATCAAATCAGTCCAGGCTTGGCCAAGTGCTTAGATTGTCATCACTAAATCATCGACGGGCCCACAAATATCACTTTCATCCCATTTAGGGTAAAAGGAACGGATAAACTTCGACTCATATGCTTGCACAATTTACTCATCAAATCACACACAACAATATGTTTTATAACATCAAGTTACTGATGCGTTTACATATTATCAATGCACAACCGACTCGTAAACAACAACTCATATGTCTCCGTTTCAAGAATATAAGATATTATCATCTCAAAATTACTCATGATAAAATCCATGATGTAATACTTGAGCGTGGGTTAATCCAATACTCAAATTCCTATTTCAGGAGTACTCATGAACACTGCAGAAAAAATTTGCTATGTCTAAGCACTTAGACAATATATAGTCAGATTCATGATAGTCTTAATTCACTACTTACTTACAAAAGTATGATCGGCGGTGGATGTTTGAATAATCTTATTATTCGGGAAGTAAAACATGTGGAGTGAAACACAAGAATAACCCAATCCAATATGCATTGATCCTTTTGTAATGTCTAGGCACCAAAGTCACAAAGAGTTGGCCACTCATATTACAAAACATTCCATTGGATATTTGTTGCAAAACAATTCCATGGAAATGAAGTCTCAAATTCAAAGAGCATTCCTTGAACATCCTTCTTACATTAAAGTTACTAACTCACACATAGATTTGAACATCCAACTCCCATAATGGAAACATTTCCATATTTCCATATGACTATCAATTCTAAACAAGAGTTACCTCTATTCAGAACAAATCAATATGGTTCTTCTAAAAATATACTATATTTCCAACTGTCCACAAGCAACCAATCTTTAGTGAACCTCAGATTGTCCTTAACAGTTGTTAACAACTTTAGTCATATCCAGTTCTAGTCCTTTTTTCCCTATTAATATGCTAGACATTTGAAAAATTCAGAACAGACGAATATTATAACATATGCAATCGATCCAATTTCTTAAGCAAATGGGATACGATTAATAATGACTTACATAAACACATGATACTAGACCAGTCTCTCGCTATAATATTTCCATATATAGAATTTCCTATGTTGAATCACTTCAACATGATATTCTTATACGTTCATGACTAAGTTCTATTAAAATTGCAATCTAAACTTTTAGATTTGAAATTAAGTATAAATGCTCTCTCCCTTAAGCCTTACTATAGCGAAAAAAATTTCCAAATTTTGCGACTTTGCAAATTTAGAACTTTGTTTCTTATAAATAGCATTGCTAACTTGCAACACTTAACATAATAATCACACTCCCACTAGCATAACAATTATGTTCTTACCAGCATAACAATTATGCTCCTACTAGCTTTGACATGTACTCAGAAATCAGGTGGACTTCTAAAAATCAATACCTATTGACTTCCTTACCAAAGTTCAGATTTCTGATACATGGTGCTTCGATGAGTCTTTATCTAGACTTCTCAAGCTCATACACCTTTCATTAGATAGCTTATGTGTGTGTCTAAACCTTCTCAGAACTTATAGCAATAAGTCACGAATGTTCAAACTATTTAGCATTTCTCATAATTCGAACTATGAAAAGGGATGCCGTAGTCATACTCAAATTCGAGAACGCAATTATCACAACTGCTAACTCTAATGATATTCATCAATCCTTTAAAATATACTAGCAAAAACGTTTCCTCACAATCATTTTCATGAAGTAGAGAAACCTCTTGCCACTTATATTTTATAATGTATGTGTTCCTATCCATGTTAATTTGTCATTTCCAACCACTATCATAAGACAAGGTTTGTGACAAATTCAAATTCATATGGACTGAACTTGCTTAATCTAAATTTCTTGACATCCGGTAGCACAAGGGCCTACCAGTGCTTCCAAGTTATTGAACAACTCACCCTTACAAATCAATGTACTTTCACTGATCAAGGTGCTTTGCCTTATGCAATCAAATGAGAACTCATAGAACTCACATGAATAGTCAACTTAAATAGAATGGGCACATAAACAAGATTATGTCAACACGATAGGTTATCAACCTCAAGTTGTGTGCTAGTGATTACTAAAAGGTTTATTCTTGAAACTTTTCAAGATCAACAAGACTCCTACTAACTTCTTGACATATAAGATTCTTTGTCAAAGAACATTTCTCAACAAGCAAATATTCAAGATTTAGTGTCGGTTCTTATCAAGAAAACACTTCATATAATTGGTCTTAGTTGGCCTTTGTTTGAACCAAAACATCACAACTACCAATTTCAAATGTGCAAGAGTAAGAAAACATTTCTACTCCACATTTCATGAGTTGTTGTAAACCTACTTAGAACATATTACTCAAGGTACAACTTTGAGTAATTAGAGTATAACTTTAAACCTTGACTTTGGAACGAAGTATGACTCATCTTCTTTATTTAACCATCTCAACAATATCTGATTCCTCTTCTCAGTCATGTATATGCACTAAGGTGTCCTTAGAAGATCAATTGTGACATGGTTTCATAATCATTAGGATGATCATAAAACACGATACTAAAGTACTCTCCTTTCCTTTTAGATTGGAGAAAATTTTATCTTTCTGTCCAATGGATTCTTCTTATTCGTTCTGCTATACTTTGAAACTTTTTCAAGGTATCAAAATTATACTTAATCTTGTAAGCATAACCATATTTACTGAATCAACAGTAAATCATGATGAATAGACTTTATCGTACTTTGTGGTGGATCTGACCAGTTTACATCAATGTGTACTAGATCCTTTAATCCTTCACTTGACTCACATATACATGTGAACAAGGAATTAGTCTCAATTCATCAAAGATCAAGATTCTCATACATAACACAATCTAAATCACATGATTCCAAGTTTTTGTCCAATTAAAACTTGGGTGATGAGAATCCTTCCTCACTTGGTAAATTATGACACCACCACAAGCGATAAAAATCAAATCCATTTTCAACATTGCTAACAATAGAAATACAAACACCAATTTTCATAAATTCCATTGAAAGGAAGCGTAAAATAAGATAAAATCAAAATTATTTTATTGATATAATGCGAAAAACTTTTCCTTACAATGCAAATACATATGAAAACTATGTCTCTAAATATTCCTAAGCAATCTATCATAACTACTAAGTAGCAACTCCATATGTCGATCATTTTGAACCATGTGACTGAAATCCATTTCTTCAGATCAGAATCAACCTTTACTTCCACTTAAGATTCCTTTATTTCTTTGATCCTACAAAAAATGAAAATGTGATTAACACATCGTGTATTAAGAATCTATAAATAGGAACTTAATAGAGTTAGATAGTGAATGTACCTGAAGTAGAGTCATACAATTTAACTTTACCATCTTTACGATCTCCCAATTAGTCTCGGCAACTTCGTTTCCAATGCCCCTTCAATCGGAAATATAGACAGATGGACTCTTTCGGAGTGACACGTGAAACTATCTTAGAATTGGCCTTTCTCTTGCGGTCAAACTTTTCGACCTTGGCCAGTTTCCCTCCCTTAGGAGTCGAAACCATTTCTAGACTATCATGGTTGCCATCACCAACGCCCATGGAACTTTGGGAGGTAGATCTTCCAAACAAACTTGCTTGACCAGTACGTCAAAGCATTGCTTCTTCAACAACAATTAGCAAATATGTTAGTAATCCTTAACGAATTGACTATACGACTCGGGAAGCGATTGAAGAACCAAGTCAACAACCATCTCCTTTGGGAAAATGACACCCAACATTCCCAATCTGTCAATGTGCGACTTCATCTTGAGGACATGTGCACACATAAACCTTCAATCTCAGTGTTTGCATGCCAATATGAGCTTGAATGACCTTGAACTTTTCAAGTCGACAAAAACGTGGGTCAGGAAGAATTACTGACGGAGGTGGAGGAAGAGAATTATGATTTCTAGTTCCAATAATGCACGAAGAAGGGAATGATCTTTCACCTTGATCGACACATGGAAGATCATCTTCATACGTAAAGCTTTTTCCAAAAGGATGAGGAAGACCATATTTGTCTGAACTCGTCATCTATAAAGGGGAGAAAATCAAGTTAGTTGATTTAATCCTTAATATAACACCCAAATGAAGTATTAAGACTAGGACCCAACACAATAATTCACAATTTGGAAGAGAAATTCCGTAATCCAATTGTAAATTATTTGAATGTAGGTAAATGACGATTTACCAATTCCACCATGAAAACAAAATTTTAAACGAATTAGGTTTTAAATGAAATTCCTAGATCTTTTAAGATTCATTGAACTTTTCAATGACATGTTTTATCTCGATTATGCCCTTTAAGTTTGTGACTAGGAGACCGAGGATCACAAACGAGGTGTTAATAACCATGCAAATTAGCTTGGTACTCTCGATGTCATTTATCACCTAATCAATGTGCCGGTTAACCACACACGCTCCGTTGATCAATGATAATTTATGAGCTACCCATTGCCATCCTTTATTAGTCCCATATTAGTGTGTCGGTTAACCACTCATGCTCCACTAACGACCAATAAGGTGCAATGTGCAATTTCATGGGTTAGCATCAAATTCACATTTTCCTAAAGTAACTAAGATTGAGAATTTATAAAAGCATTTAGTTACTTTATAATTCATTATACTTTTAATGAGGATTTAGATTCATATCCTACCCATTCGGATAACGACCCTCCACTATTCAAGAGTGCGGTGGGTAAGAGTGGATACCCAATGACGGTCAATTTACAGGTCGCTTCCTTAAACACCCCTTCTAGACCAACTTCGTGAATGAGACATACTAACGGTAAGACTGACTTTTCTTATACATATTTAATATATTAGACTTTTAATTTTATATATTATAAGGGTGTATTTTAAACTTTTAAAATACTAAGTGGTTTAATCCTTTAATAATTTAAACTTGTAATTTAGTTAAACTTAAACCATATATGGATTTATCAATTCTCTTTTAATTAAACACTTAATTAATTTAATAAAATCCATGATGTTGTATTTTTTTTAAACAATTCAAAAATAATAGGGTTTAACCATTTAAATTTCCAAAAAATTAAAATTTTTAATTTCAAATTTAAACTATAAAACCATAAGAGTGTATTTTAAAACTTTTCAAAAACACTAGGTTAAATTTCAAATTAAAATAATCTTATTATTATCCATATTTAACTAAATCTTTTAGTTTTGATAAGGATATCAAGTTACCGTTCAAAAAATTCAATTTTAAGCAATAAAAACGAATTATGGTAATTATCTTATTAAAAAATTTATCAAAAAATCGAAAAATCTGGAAACTAACGAGTCGACTCGTCGAGTTGGCAAGTGAACTCGTCGAGTTTTATATTGAACTAATCGAGTTCATGCTCCAGACAACAAATTTTGACTTTCTTGTTCTTTGGACGGTTCACTCTTGCAACAGTTCAGTTAAAAAACATCCTAGGCTCTGATACCACTGTTGGGTTATGAGCATATCTACATTCCTATGTGATCATGAAACCCTAATTGCTTTGGATCTAAGTTTGTAACATCTATAAAATTCATAAAAGTTTAAAACTTTTTCAAGTATGCAAAAACCATTACTTATTACAAAATGTTTTCAAAATAGTTTCATATCAGAGTATCCCAGAAATCAAAATCATAAAATGTGAGGAGGTACATGATAGGGCTTTCGCCTTCCCGCGATCATCCGAAGTACCTAAAACAAAATCCAAAAATGTAAGCCCGAAGCTTAGTGTGTTCCCCCAAAATACCAATACATAACAAACAACACACATAATAACAGCATGTAATGGGTCCACAACTGTATAGACTAAATTTCCCCTGAGCCCACAGTATGAGTCTGGCTTCCCGTACAGGCCCACAACTCACATCTGGCTTGCTTCCGAACCCACAACACAAGTCTGTCTTGCTCTCGAGCCCACAACCTATGACTAGCTTGCCCCTTCATTCCTAAGACTGGAATCTAAATGACCAGCCCTCAGTGCGAGTTTGGCATGCTCCCCTGGCCCTCGGCTTGCATCTGGAATGCTTAGGAGTCCTTAGTATGAGTCTGGCATGCTCTCCCTGGCCCTCAGCTCATATCTAGCATACTCCAGGGTTTGTTGGTTACCGTACGGAGCAGTACAACCTTAACCCTACCCACACAACATGTCGACATGTAACGGTTGAAAGAGTCTGAAGGTGATGAAATATACCCATATATGTTTGACTGTTATGTATGTATGGTATGGGATATTTTGGGAGAGCTCACTAAGCTTTGTGTTTACAGTTTTCAGATTATGTTTTAGGTACCTTCAGCTCGAAATGAAAGGGTCCGATTTGATCGCACCACATCTGCCCATATTTTCCACATTTACATGATTTAGGGATTTGTACTCTGATATTGTTACACTATGAAACACTTTTGGTTATTTTGACAAGGTTACTGGATGTTTTGAAATGAATTAAAAATGAAATATTTATCTAAATTTTTTGGGATGTTACATACACTCTAGTCTTTTCAGTGTAACTTATATTTATAGTCATAAATCGTTATTATGAACCTATAAATACGATTTATCAGTAATTTTCCAAGTCGTTATACTGATTGATCTACTTACGGGAGAAGTGTCTAGAATGGACATGTTGGCTTGGTTGTTGGATTTCAGAAAAGCTATATGCCGAAATGATCTTGCCTCCCAACTATCATGCGTGGCGAATCCTTACTTGATAGATCTTGATGTAAACACTGAGATTAGTGAGGATCTAGACTATTATTAGTCACATGGATCATTAGACTAAGACTCTATATTAATAATCCTTAGGTCACATCAAGGAAATATCTAGGTGTTAAGGCGAAGCGCTGGCCTAACTTTGAGTCACCTGCCTCTGTCAGGTGAGTGCATAGTTACCTTCAACTTATATGCACACACACACACACACACACACACACACATATATATATATATATATATATATATATTATCATACTCATAATGTATTAGGTAGGACGGGTAGAAAAAGATAAGAGAAATGAGATTACAGTTAGAGACCAAAGAGTGGAGATAATGGTGAGAGACCATAAAAAAAGAGATAATTGTGACAAAACATACCAGAGATAAATTAATGGTGCGAGACCATACCAAAGATAGGGAAAAGAGAACATGCCCAACAGAGATCAGTAATCAAGCAGTGTATTGATGACGACCATAGACTATTATAGACAGTCCAATGGAACACTAGCAGACTTGCAATCTATAGGTGTTAATGAAATCACACAAACTGTGAGTACGGATTGTGGATTCATTTGAGTACTACATTTTTCCTTGGTTACCTTATCAATGTGTAACCGTTAGGGTAGAATCCGAGAGAGAGAGAGAGAGAGGGGGAGAGAGAGAGCGATATATATATATATATATATCTATATATATATATATATATATATATATAGAGAGAGAGAGAGAGAGAGAGTAACGAGAATAGGAAATTGGGTTAGCTGTTTGGTGTAAATTATATAAAGAGATAAATTATATTATTGTGGGTTGAAAACCCTATGTAGTCACCGGGTTTCCCAACCTGATCCACTCAGTTTATTTGAATCACAAGTTATTAAATAAAGATACTCGAATAATGATACATCAGAGATTCAAGAAGATGTAGACCATTAGTATATTGAGACATTGAAAGTCTCTGTTTATGCTTATGTTTCTGTATTGACGATGATATCCCGAGTTTTATAAATAAAACACATTTCATTGAAAATGTTTTGATAATATTATTATCATGTTTTGGGGACAAATGTTGCATAATAAATCTTCTTAAAAAATATTATGATTTAATAAGCATAAACAAATCAGTATTTTCTGACCGTAAAAATGGAGATGTCATATCTTATTCACGTTTAAACAATTTTTTTTTGTATATATTTGACTATTTAACTTGTTAAATGTGTTCACATATTACCATTGTCACCTGCTATCTCAAATTACAATGATAACATTTGAATACATTTAACAACTTAAATGGTAAATATAAGGTTGTAAACGAACCGAATTAACATGAAAGGAGGCTTGTTCATGTTCGTTCGTTTAAGTTAGCCGAACAAATGAACGAACATGAACGGATAGACGAACGAGTTTTCTTTTTCATCTTCGTTCGTTTAACAAATTACATTGTTTGTGTTCATTCTTTTATGTTCGTGAACATATTAAATGAACAAAGATAATTGAACATATATGAATATATATTATAGTAATGTAACAAAACACAATTAAGGATATATCAATACAAAAGGAACTTTTATGAACGGACATAAACGAATGTTCACGAACATAACTGAACGAACGAGATCATTGTTCATGTTCGTTTGTTTAACTAAACGAAAGGCAATTTGTCATTTTTATTAATTTATTAAATAAATGAACATAAACAAACTTTTCACCGAGTGGTTCACGAATATTCAGTTTGTTTACAACCATAATTAAATGTGTACAAAAAAAGTTGTCTAAATGTGAATAATTTTTTTTTCTACAAATTTCTGAAGACTTTTATAATTTCTTACAACATTTTTATGATATTTTTTTCTTATATGTTTTTCTAATACAATGTTATAAACTTTGTTTATATTTTTTTAAACTTTTTTTAAACTTTCATATAATTTTTATACAAGTGCTTTTAAACTATATATTTTCTAAATGTTTTAAAATTTTCTTACAAGTTTTTAATTTTTATTACATTATCATACAATTTTTTTATAACTTTTATACAAATATTTCTAAACTTTCGTTAAATGCTTGTTTAGAACGTTGTATTAAAAAATTTTAAAAGTTTATAAACTTTTAATTAAAAAGTATAAAAAAATTGTAATAATTTTAAAACATTTACATTATATAGAATTTTTTGTTTTTTATTTGTTATGTAATTTTTTTATTTTTTTAAAAGATCCTCCATATTTATTATTACATATTTAATTTATTTAATTTTATTGTTAGGTCTACTTACTTTAAAAATATTATATATACTTAAAAACAAAAGAAAAAAATAAAAAGGCTATCTAAAATATTTTATTAAAAAATATATTTATTAATTAAAATAAAGTTTAAAATTAATCAATACTTAATTAATATTTATGATAATTAGTTTTTGCTAAAAATAACTTAGTACAAAGCTTATTTGTCAAATCAAAAGACTATAAATCAAATAAATAATAAATTATTATGGATAGTTTAAAAATAACATTTGAAAAAACAATAAAAAAATATAAAAATTAAAAGTGTTATTAAAAGTGGAGAAAATGATTTATCATATAATTTACTTTTTGTTTTGTTCAAATTTAAACAATTTTAGTTTTTTGTATATATTTAACCATTTAACCTGTTAAATATATTACGTATCTATTATTACCTGTAATAACCGGTAACAATGATAATATGTGAATACATGTAACATTTAACTTGTTAAATAATTAAATGGTTAAATTTATAAAAATATCTAAATATAAACAAAACGTCGAGTTTTAGTTTTCGGTACCAATCGTTAATATGTGATGTCACCTAAGAGGAAAAGTTGGTAAAAAGGTCAATTGTTCTGCAATTGATGTCTTGACTGTTACTAGACTGGTGTGATAATATTTATTACAAAACTACGAGTTTATTTGTTGACCTTTTCACAACATATAAACATAACTTATCAATTTAAAAAGTTGAACAAATCGGCATAAAAAATAGATTTTTCATCATTTATGAGACCCATATCATTATATGGTTTATTATCGTTTGTATAAATTGTCTATTTAAAATTGATTAAAAATCATAAACTCACCACAATCATTGAAAATGCCACAACAATAGCTTATAAATTTACAAGTTATTTAAAAAATAAAAAAAAAATATAAAAAAAAGTGAATAGTTCGTGAATAGTTCCTGCAATAGCTTTTGGGTAATTCCAAATGTACCATCAAATTGTTTTATCTACCATTTTTGAGTGAAATAGTATTTGTATTTTATGATTTAACAATTTATTTGAATAATAGGGACACATAAAATAAACATCTTTTATATATATATATATATATATATATATATATATATATATATATATATATATATATATAAAAGGTGAGATCCGTTGAGACACATAATTTTCCGAGAACCTGACAACTAAAAATGAAGCGTTATATCAAAATTAATTCATTAAAGGTATGATCGTTATTTTATCGATCTCATTTAATGTTTAATTTTTTTGTTATCGAAAATATTAATAAAAAGTTCTAAAAGTTAACATAATAAATTAAATTTCGATTTTTTTAAAAAATGGAGATTTTTTCATTTTTTAATTGAAAAAAAAAATTAAAAAAAGCCTCCAACTTTACAACCTATTTGAAAAAAAAAGTAAATGAATAGTTCCTGCAATAGCTTTTGGGTAATTCTAAATGTACCATCAAATTGTTTTATGTACCATTTTTTAGTGAAATAATATTTGTATCTTATGATTTAACAATTTATATGAATAGTAGGGACATATAAAATAAACATATATATATATATATATATATATATATATATATATATATATATAAAAGGTTGAGATCCCTTGACAACTCATAATTTTTCGAGAACCTGATAACTAAAGGTGGAGCGTTATATCAAAATTAATTCATTAAAGGCATAATCGTCATTTTAACGATCTCATTTAATGTTTAATTTTTTTTTTGTTATTGGAAATATTAATAAAAAGTTCTAAAAATTAACATAATAAATTAAATTTCGGATTTAAAAAAAAAAAATTGATTTTTTTAAAAAAATGAAGATTTTTTTCATTTTTTAATTGAAAAAAAATATATTTTTTTAAAAAGCCTGTAACTTTTAAAAAAAAAAACTGCATTTAAAAAAAACTGCAATTTTTTCAATAAAACTGCATTTTTTTCAAAAAAAAATAACTATAATTTTCTTAAAAAAACTGTGTTTTTTTTTAAATTGTAATTTTTTCAAAAAAGCTGTAATTTTTTTATAACACTGTATTTTTTTAAAAAGTAACTTTTTAAAAATCAATAAATTTAAAAAAAAAACTAGAATATTTAAAAAAAAAAACTCTAATTTTTTTAACAAAAAAAATCAACGTTTTAGGTGCATATATGTTTATTTTTCAAGTATATATATATATATATATATATATATATATATATATATATATATATATATATATATATATATATATTTCCTATACTATAATATTCGTAAGTAATCATATAAAAAATCCATTTTTATTTAATAGTTTATAAACACAATAATACGAGTATTTTATCCGATATAAAATAAAATATAAAAAAACCAAAAAATACTACAAAATTTCAAAGCGTTTTTATGTCTTCGTGTTCCTTATTTTTTTTAATTTATCATTTTTCATATCTTCAATGTTTTCCAAAAATTCTTACAAATCTATAAGAAAAAAAATTATTAATACAAGAAAACTCACAAAAATACATGTGTGCATACAGACGTAATTTGTATGTGGTTCACTTATGATTTATATGTGAATCACATGTAATTCATATGAAATTTACTTGTGAGTTACATGTGGTTAGCATGCAAATTACATGTGAATCACATGTAATTCATATATGATTCATTTGTGATTTACATGTGAATTACATGTGAATCACATGTAATTCATATGTGAATCACTTGTGAATTATATGTGATTTATATGTAAATTACATATGTATCACATGTAACTCATATGTGATTCACTTGTGATTTATATATGAATTACATGTGAATCACATGTAATTCATATGTGAATCACTTGTGATTTACTTGTGAATTACATGTGATTCACTTGTGATATATTGCTAAAATGAAACAAATTAAAATAAACTATATGGTTAGAAAAACTAAATAATTAATATGATTTACATGTGATTCACATGTAAATCACAAATGATTCACATGTGTCACAAGTGATTTAACTGTGATTCACATGTGAATCACAAGTGATTCACATGTAAACCACAAGTGATTTATGAAGCTCAATATAGAAGCAATTAAAATAAATTATATGGTTAGAAAAAATAAATAATTAACATGATTTACATGTGAATTACATGTGATTCACATGTAAATAACAAATGATTCACATGTGTCACAAGTGATTCACATGTGAATCACAAGTGATTCACATGTAAATCTCTTTATTCATCAACATTTTTCTGTATAAACTTTTTGTTATTATGTGAGAATTACCTGAAATCCAAGAAATCTGCAATTGTAGAAAGCTCTTACAACTACAGCTTGATAGGAACCTGAATGGAAAAATCTGAATGATATTTGTGATGCATCACACATACATTCAAATGGGGCTTTAAGACATATACTTTAGGTTGGTTAACCAGATTTTAAGCATCTTGGGTTACATAGTCCTGCATCAAGAACATACATGATATGATGTTAACATTCATGGTAAAATTCTGTAAAAAGGAACAATGTTCATGCTTTCATGCAAGTCATGTGAAAACATGATATGAAGTCTTAACTTTGAAAGCTTAAAACTAAATTACCACAACAAATCCATATGAATCAGAGAATCGTACCTGGCGTTTCAACCGCTTTTTGGAAGACTGATACTGGATCTCTGGAGTTGTTTCTCATCAGGCTTACAGGTAACAACCAAAAGTTATATATAAGACATTGTAATCTAATCAAATTTCCATTCGCCAAGATAAGACGTTTTATTACTAGACAACTTTATGGATGATATGATATACAACTACCACTATTTTCTAACTTTAGATAACAATTGTTTAGTTCTTGTATATGATGTAGAGCTCATCAAATTTAGAACATTATTCAGATATTCAATCCACTCAAGTGTCAATTATAACAAGTTCTTAATTCTTTTGTTTTATAACAAATATTTAAAATAGTGCAAAATGAATTTTAATATCTTTAACATTATGTTATTGAAGTGTGTTATGAATTTAGGGGGATGGTTATACCTTAGATTTGGGTTTCTTTCAAACATGATTGATATTGCCTACTCTATAGACATGTCTTCAGGGAACTCCTCCCTTACTTTATTAGTCTGAAATACATAAAGCAGCATGTCAAGAGACCAATAAGGAAAGAAAACAAAAGTTTTAAATATTTAGAAATAAATTTGATTAATAATAACAGTTGTGATAGAAGAACTTGCCTCTTCCAATATGATCTCGAATGTTTTTCCAACCTGTGAGACTAATTCTTGAGGATTTTGATTCCTATCCATATCAAACAGTGCATAGCTGAAAAGTACAAAAAGAAATTTGAAGGAGTACATCGGTAACAGGAAATTGTTAAAATAAATTATAATTTATTGGTTAAAAGTACATGAAATTCTTATAGGTGTTCAAGAACATCAAATTTGGTAAACAATTTGCACCTTGAATTAAGTCATTAACAGAGCAAACACAAATTGATCATTATCTTTTTTTTGTTTCTACGGTCAAGAATATAAACTACAACTATAGTTTCCAAAGGACCAAAAGTGTAATATTTCACATATTGGGCCTCTTTTTGGGCCTTACGGCCTTTGGGCCCAAATTGCAAAAATATCAAATTTTGGGGTTAAAAATGTTATTTGATCAAAAGTTTGAGCCAAATATGTAAATAAACCAAAATCAGGTTTAAAAATGGCATTATTTCTAAATTGGGTTAAAAATTCAAAGTTTTTGGAAATTTGGGCCGAAAATGT
This sequence comes from Lactuca serriola, assembly GCF_051521515.1. Classification (NCBI taxonomy): domain Eukaryota; kingdom Viridiplantae; phylum Streptophyta; class Magnoliopsida; order Asterales; family Asteraceae; genus Lactuca; species Lactuca serriola. The sequence continues at coordinate 90,923,246 of NC_136411.1, read as the reverse complement.
AAAATTCACGGAAAATGGGCCAAAAATGTAAACTTTTGCCAAATAAGGGCTAGAAATGCCAATAATTTCATTTTGAGCTTAAATTGTAATTTAAATTATAATTGGGCCGAAAATACCAAGTAAAATGACTTAAAGGACTAAAAATGTCATTTTTCATCAAAATGGACTAACAATGTCATTTTATACTAAGAAGAGGTTGAAAATGTAATTTCATGTGAAAAAGGGGCTGAAATGGTCAAATAAATATTTTGAGTCGAATGTGTCAATTATTAAACCATTGGGCCAAGGACATAAATTTTTATAAGGATTTAAAAATGGTATATTTTTTTATAAACTAATAATATCGTTATAGATCAAACGTTGGGTATTTTAACATCATAAGTAATGCTTTATATAAAAACATTATACCACATCAAATATACAAAAATAGAACAATGGTACGAATATTGGGTCTGGTACTTGTTAAACATGCTTATTAGGCCTTCGTGATCCAAATGCATGTTTATTGGGCCCAATATATTCAATTCATGTCTACTGGCCTTAGTGACCCAATGACATGTCCAATGGGTCTAAATAAATTTTTATATGTTATTAGGCTTTAGTGGCCCATTCGGATGTTAAATTTTCCCGGAGATATTCATTGTATACTTAATGGGTTTCAACGTGTCCGTTTGCATGCCATCAAGCCTAGAAATAACTTACGTGTTTAATGGGCCGCAACTTTCCTTATTTATGTTTGTTGGGCCGTGTCTTTCACATTCAAGTGTCATCGGGTGTTAGTAAATCAAACTGCATTAAACATTAAACATATTCACGTGACAAATCCTTGGGATATAGTGAGACTTCTCGGTTGACACCATTGAGTGTATGGTCGTAGCCTGTAGTTATAATTAGAAAAATACTGCTATTTAACTTCTACATACAATGGACATAATACAAGGAAATAATGGACCATTTACTTATACATCTTTTTACTATGAAATTCACGCATGCATTTATACTCGATTTTACACATCATTTTCTGACTAATTACATAAAATATCGGATTTTCTGGGTTTTACAAACAATACAAAGACTTTCATTCAAACATGCTTGTGAACTCACCAACATTATATATGTTGACCATTTTCAAAATAACTTGTATTCTCAGGTAATCGATAAGCTGGTGAATCATCAAGTGAAATTTGGAATTTCTTTTATCCAAAAGTCCACCATCGAACAATTTATGTTTTGGATTATGTAATGTACAACAATGTACTTGATGTGAACAATACTAGTTGTACTATGTAATGTTTGGTGATGATTGTGTTATGTTTCATGTATAATCATTGTGATGATATTTCAATTTATAGTCACACGAGCCCTTGGACGTTTCCGCTGTCTGGTTCGGGGTGTGACAGATTGGTATCAGAGCATAGTTTATAGTGAACCGGCATATTTAACCATACATGATATGCAACTACAAATGTAATGGGACTAAAACGCTCTGAATAAAGTGCAAACACTATAACAATAACATTAAAAGTTTCCAAGGGAAATGGAACACTGTGGTTAAACCCGGGTAGTCATGTAGTTATATTGGGGGTAAATATAGCATGATCAACTATATTTATTCAAAATATGATCGACATGTGTTTGGGGGTAATTATGGCGGGAAGTTAACCTCGAAACTCACCTAACATTTAAAACTTCTCAGGAATTCAAACATAAATAATTAAAATATTATATGAGTATTTTGGAAATACTATATGAATACGTGATTAAGTTTTTTTACAACGCCTCACACCCCTTTTACACACTTCCCACCCCCAATTTCTCGCACGGCCACCATGGATGGAGCGCATCAGGGCATCCAATTCTACCAGAACCTAGTGGCTCACGGAGAGATCGAAGAAGACCCCGTAGTAGGGCAAGAGGCAGCCCCTAAACTTGAGGGTGAGGAGTATACAGATATGGACTACGAGCTTGACGAGACTGATGACGATAAGGAGGATGATAAGGACATCGACAAAGTTCTCGACGAGCCCCCTTCCACATAAGTGCATCAGGACCACCCTATACCGCCAAGGGACTCTGCTAGTGGAACTCTCTCTTCGGAAGAGAAAATTTCCGCTCTTCGACAACAGCTGCTGGCAATGGAGACGCGAGTCGTGCAAGCAGAACGGGAAAGGGATGAGGTCATTAGAGAAATGACTGAGATGGCTTACTTTAGTAGCACAACATTTTGGGATATGATATCGCTATTATTGTTAGACGCACCCCGTCACGATTAGGATTCACCCTCCCCCCCCCCCCACTTACTAGTAACATTATGATTTTCCTTTTATATGTACGCAACTCTATGTACTATCGACCATATGTTTAAGTGATTACACTATTCATAGGGTCGTCATGCCGCCAGATTGTATGTTTCCCCATGTACTGTATGCCTTTTGGCAAATTTTCATGTATTAAAAACAATTAGTATTAATGGAGATGCTTTATGTTTTTATCATGATGTTGTTACCAGCTATGTGAATTATTTCCTTGTTTTATGTAAATACATGGAATCACTTAAATGCACACTCGATACGCCGCGTCTATGGAATTCTAAACTCGGAATACGATATGTACTCAACATCTTTCCGATTCCTTGACAGAAAGATTCCTCAACGACCAAACCGTGGAAACCACAGGACACCAACGCCCCCAAAAATTAACTCAGTCGCATTCCAAGCAGCAGTGTCCGCTGCGGTCACTGCAATACTTGCCCAAATTCGCAACGGAAACAACGGAGAAGGCAACAGCCAGGGAACCGGAAGCACAAATTAAGGAACAAACCAAGGAACCGTAAGAAGTTGCACCTACAAGGATTTCACCAACGCCAAGCCTCGAACCTTCAATGGAACAGGAGGCGTAATAGCCCTAAAGCGATGGATTGAGAAGGTGGAATAAGTTTTTGAAATTTGCGGGTGTCCAGATGGGTGCAAGGTCAAGTTCGCATCCTGCACATTCATTGATCAGGCTCTCTCCTGGTGGAATGGCCACGTAGAGGCCATGACACTCCCGGTGGTGAACGCAATGCCATGGGAAGAACTTAAGGAGATTTTGTTAGCTGAATACTGTCCAAGAGGCGAAATTCAGAAGATGGAACAAGAGTTGTGGAATCTCACGGTTCAAAACTCCGATATAGACACATACATATCCAGGTTTAGTGAGTTATCTCTTGTGTCCCGGAATGATCACCTCGGAAGGGAAAAAGATTGAGAGGTGTATCTGGGGATTAACCGCACCTATCCAAGGGAATGTCATTACGGCAAACCCTAAGATGTATGATAGTGCGAAAACGATGGCCAAGAAACTGTATGATCACGGTAACAAAAAGGGTGCCAAAACAGGAGAAGTTGAGATTAAGAAAGAAGGTCAGAACAAGAAAGGGAAGAACAACAAGTGGAAGGGAAAATAAAACTCAGAATCATCTAACAAACAACAAACCATGACTGTCCATGCTTCTACTCAAGCAGTCACCACACCACATGCTCCAGCCTCATCCACACAGACTAACCTGAAACAGTACTTAGGAAATCTCCCCAAATGTAACAAATGCAACTTCCATCATCATGGGGAATGTCGAGAAATGATTTGCACAAGGTGCAACCGGAAAGGTCATACGACAAAGTATTATAGGGATCAGCTTCAATAGAACCAGACGCCAAACAACAACAACAACAACAACAACAACAATCGCAACAACAACAATAACAACAACGCCAATTCTGGGGCCAATCATACATGTAATGGATGTGGGAGAACCGGGCACTTCAGGCGCAATTGCCCCAATGTTAAAAACAAAGGAGTTGGAGGACCAGGATGATTTTTGACTTTGAGACAAAGTGAAGTAGTCCAGGACCCTGCAGTTGACACCAGTACGTTCCTACTTAACAACGCATATGCATGCATCTTGTTTGATAGTAGGGCAGAGCGAAGTTGTGTGAGTAATAAGTTCAAACATTTACTTAAACAACAACCCCAGAAGCTTAATGAAACCTTCATGGTGGAAATGGCTAATGGGAAGACTGAATCAACTAAACATATCTATATAGGATGCATGTTAACACTAAACAACCACTTTTTCCAAATAGATTTGATGCCTATGAATATTAGGAGTTTTGATGTGATAATTGGCATGGATCGGTTAAACCCCCACCATGCTGATATTATGTGTCACGAGAAGGTTGTTCGCCTTCATCTCCCTAATCACAAAACCATAATAATCTACGGAGATAAACCCGACATAAATCTTCGTCTCATCTCGTGTATCAAGGCACAAAAGTGTCTACATAAGAAGAACTACACATTCCTTGCTCATGTGGTGGATAAAACCAAAGAGGAAGTGGACATTCAAAACATTCCAGTGGCATGTAACTTCCCGGATGTGTTTCCAAAATATCTTCCGAGAATACCCCCAGAAAGACAAGTTGAATTCCGAATCGACCTAGTGTCTGGAGCCACTCCGGTCGCCAAATCACCCTATAGGTTGGCTCCCACTGAAATGTAAGAACTATCGAGCCAACTGAGTGAACTCCTGGATAAAGGATTTATAAGACCAAGTTTCTCTCCTTAGGGAGCTCCGGTCCTTTTTGTCAAAAAGAAAGATGGATCCTTCAGGATGTGTATCGACTATAGGGAACTAAACAAACTCACCATCAAAAACCGGTATCCACTTCCACGAATAGATGATTTATTCGACCAGCTTCAAGGGGCTAGTTACTTTTCGAAGATAGATCTGAGATCTGGTTATCATCAACTCAAAGTCCGAGATGAGGACATTCCTAAGACTGCCTTCCGAACCCGCTACGGCCATTACGAATTTGTCGTGATGCCTTTTGGTCTAACAAATGCCCCCGCTGCATTTATGGATCTCAAGAATCGAGTCTGCCACCCATTCCTTGACAATTTCGTGATAATTTTCATCGACGATATTCTCGTATACTCTCGAAGCGAAGAAGAGCATACCCAACACCTCCGAAAGATCTTAGAGACCCTGCGGCTGAAAAGTTGTATGCGAAACTCTCCAAATGTGAGTTTTGGCTCCGCAGTGTAAATTTCTTGGGTCATGTTGTCAGTAAGGAAGGAATTCATGTAGATCCTTCCAAGGTCAAATCCATTGAAGGCTGGGCAACTCTGACAACACCAACATAAATTCGCTAATTCTTGGGCCTTGCAGGCTACTACCGAAGGTTCATTCAGAACTTCTCTAAGATAGCCAAACCTCTCACCACATTGACATAAAAAGGCGTACCTTTCAACTGGACTAAGAAGAAAGAGATTGCCTTCCAAACTTTGAAGCAAGCCCTCATTAGTGCACCAGTGCTATACTTACCGGAGGGAACTGAAGACTTCGTAGTCTACTGTGATGCTTCGAATCAAGGCTTAGGTTATGTCCTTATCCAACATGGTAAGGTAATTGTGTATGCGTCCAGACAACTAAAAACTCATGAAGTAAATTACACCACTCATGATCTCGAGCTAGGAGTTGTGGTCTTCGCCTTGAAGATTTGGAGGCACTACCTTTATGGTACCAAGTGCACCATTTTCATCGATCATAAAATCCTTCAACACATTTTAAATAAAAAGGAACTAAACATGAGGCAGTGAAGATGGGTCGAACTGTTAAATGATTACGAGTGTGAGATCAAATACCACCCAGGCAAGGCTAACGTGGTAGCCAGTGCCTTGAGCTGAAAAGAGTATTCAAGTCGTCGCGTGAAGACTCGATCAATCACCATTCGATCTCACCTAACCTCACAGATCAAGGAAGCCCAATTGGATGCATTGAAACTGGAGAACGTCACTAGCGAATCACAACGAGGAATGGATAAGGGGTTTGGAATCAAAGAGGACGGAACTCACTACTTCATGAACAGAATCTGGGTTCCTAAGATTGGGGGATAGAGAGAAATAGTTATGCATGAACCCACACGACTCGATACTCTATTCATCCTGGGTCAGATAAGATGTATCTGGATATCAAACAACTTTATTATTGGCCAAATATGAAGTCAAAGATAGCCACTTATGTGGGCAAGTGTCTTACCTGCGCCAAAGTGAAAGTGGAATACCAAAATCCCTCGGGATTATTGCAACAGCTAGTGATACCCGAGTGGAAATGGTAAAGGATTACTATGGACTTCGTGAACAAATTACCAAAGATAGCAGACGGATTGGATGCTATCTGGGTAATCGTCGATAGGTTAACAAAATCCGCTCATTTCCTACCAATAAAAGAATCCTACAAGATGGAAAAGCTGACCCGAATCTACATCAAGGAGATCGTAAGACTCCATGGAGTGCCAGTGTCTATTATCTCGGATTGAGATAGTAGGTTCACTTCAAGATTTTGACAATCTCTCCAAAACGCAATAGGAACACAACTAGATATGAGCACTGCCTACCACCTACAGACGAATGACCAGAGCGAGCGTACCATCAGAACACACTAGGATATTCTCCAAGCTTGCGTAATTGATTTCAGAAAGTCATGGGATACCTACTTGCCTTTGATCGAATTCTCTTATAACAACAGTTATCACACGAGCATCAAGGTTGCTCCTTTCGAGACTCTTTATAGTCGTAAATGCAGATCGCCTCTATGTTGGGCCGAGGTGGGTGACACCCAACTAGCAAAAGGACAATCGCCAGCCAATTCTCTCACTGGACCAGAAATCATTCGTGAAACGACCGAAAAGATAATCCAAATCAAAGCTTGACTTCAAGCATCGTGAGACCGACAGAAGAACTATGCTGACAAGCGGCGAAAGCCATTAGAATTTCAAGTCGGAGATCGAGTGTTATTGAAGGTATCTCCTTGTAAAGGAATGATCCGCTTTGGTAAATGGAGAAAACTGAACCCGTGATACATTGGACCATTCGAGATTCTTGCCCGGATTGGTCCAGTGGCTTACAAGTTGCAGCTACCTGCCGAGCTCAGCAACATACACCCTGTGTTCCACATCTCCAATATGAAGAAGTGCCTATTGGATTAAACTCTTGCCATTCCTCTAGAAGAGATCGAGATCAACAAGAATCTTCTGTTCGTCGAAGAGCCAGTCGAGGTATTGGATAAGGAAGTAAAGCGTATAAAGCAAAGCCGCATTCCGATTGTGAAGGTTCGATGGAACGCCAAGCATGGACCGGAATTCACATGGAAACACGAAGATCAAATGAAGCAGAAGTACCCTCACCTATTCTCTCCTTCATAATCCTAGTTATCAAAAGAATTTCGGGATGAAATTCCCTCTAACGGGGGGATTATGTCATAACTGGCATTTTAGCCAGGAAATTCTGTGACCATGTAAACGTCATCTATGATAAAAATTGTTACTCTAACTTGATACCATGCACTATGTTCATTTTATGACAACAAAACTTAATCAAGATTCACAAGTGAAGTTCAAAACTCTATACAAAGTATTCAAATACTCAATAATGAGTTGAAAACCCTAAAAATCCCGGTTCAAGTTTATTATGGACTAGGATTTCCTTATTGGGCCTAATGGACCAATAAACATTCAATACAAATATATTGGGCTTAGAAACCCTATTTGGATTGTAAATGGACCCGGTTCATAAATCTATAACATTTTGGACCATTTGGGCCTAGAATGATTCATTCTAACCCTAATGGGCCTTATTGGGCCATAAATGATTTCCATTTACCCTAATGGATTTTATTGGGCCGTAAACCATTCTAAGGGCCCAATGGGCTGAAAAATAATTCTTGGGCCTCATGATTTCGAGCAAAGGCATGGAATGAACCAAGATAACCCATTCCTTCCTCCTAGCCCAATTGATCGGCCTATATATATATATATATATATATATATATATATATATATATATGTATAAGTAAAAAAAAGAGGGATAAATTGTGCACTTGCCACCTCACTTTTGCATGGTGGGTTACCATGCACCTATCATTTCAACCCTTTCTCTTCCTCTTTTCTTCTACCCTCGGCCTAACATCACAATACCCCCATCATCTTCATTTTGTCTCAAAAACTCTCTCCAAAAACTCCTCTTTACTTCTCAAATTTTCATGATTTGTGTGGGTGTGTCCAAGAATTCTTCCACAAAGATCACTTCTAGGTAAGTTGCTAACACATTTAAGTGATTTGTCTCCATTTCATGCAAGAGTTCTCATCTATAAATACTCTATTTCATGATCTAGCTTCCTAGAACTTTTTAAGTTCGAAATCTACTCAAGAAAGCTTGCTAGAGCCGAAACCTCTTCCATTTCTTCTTCAAAACCGAGAACAACAAGCAAAGGTGAGTTCATACCCCTTGTTTTTTGTTTTTACATGTTTTTAGGGGAGAATTCAAGAAAAATGTGTAGATCTATGTGTTTTATGCATGTTATGTGTGACTTTCTTGGTTTATGTTGTGTTTGTGTGATAAAACTCGATGGATCTATAAAAATTAAACATAAATGGGTGAGATTCATAAACTATAACACTCTATACATCATACTATGAAGACAAAAGTGTTATACATGCCTAAGATGTGAAAAACAAAACAAAAATCTTATATATGGTCCATTTTTGACAAATAAGCAAAATATTGGGACAAAAGTGACACCTACGGTTTTATAAGGATCAAAAGGGTCACATTTGTATAAAAAAAATGAGTTTTTATAACAACTATAGTTTCCAAAGGACCAAAAGTGTAATATTTCGCATATTGGGCCTTACAGCCTTTGGGCCCAAATTGCAAAAATATCAAATTTTGGGGTTAAAAATGTTATTTGATCAAAAGTTTGAGCCAAATATGTAAATAAACCAAAATCAGGTTTAAAAATGGCATTATTTCTAAATTGGGTTAAAAATGCAAAGTTTTTGGAAATTTGGGCCGAAAATGTAAAATTCACGGAAAATGGGCCAAAAATGTAAAATTTTGCCAAATAAGGGCTGGAAATGTCAATAATTGCCTTTTGAGCTGAAATTGTAATTTAAATTATAATTGGGCCGAAAATGCCAAGTAAAATGACTTAAAGGACTAAAAATGTCATTTTTCATCAAAATGGACTGACAATGTCATTTTATACTAAGAAGGGGCAGAAAATGTAATTTCATGTGAAAAAGGGGCTGAAATGGTCAAATAAATATTTTGAGTCGAATGTGTCAATTATTAAACCATTGGGTCAAGGACATAAATTTTTATAAGGATTTAAAAATGGTATATTTTTTTATAAACTAATAATATCGTTATATATCAAACGTTGGGTATTTTAACTAGGGATGTCAAAAACTCCCGTGGGACCCCGATCCCGTACGAGACTAAATTTTAAAAAAAAAAACCAGGAGCGGAACCAGGATCGGGGGCAGAATTAAACCCCACTTATTTTCGGGACCTGGGTCGGGAGTTGGTATTTCCGTCCCGTACTCCCGCAGGGGCCCCGGTTGTATATTTTTGTAAAATATATATATTTAATATAAAATACATATACAAAATAGATTTTTCTAAATTTAGGTTTAGGTTAGGTTTCACTTTCCCGTATCTAATTAATGGATATTGAAGAGATGGTGAATTGATCATATATTTTTGGATATGTAAGTATTTTATATTTGTAATATTGGATTTGTCATATTTTATATTTTTAAGATTGTTGGAATTGTCGTTTTGTAATATTGGATTCGTAATGTTGGATTTTTAATTTTTTAGTTTCTAAAAGATTATGTTTTAAACTTTTAAAGTTATTAAAAATAGGCTTTTTAGCCTAAACCAAAGTAGTTGTTTAGCAAAAAAAACTGAATTTTAAGCCTATAAACTGGGGGAACAGGGGGAACGGGGGCGGGACCGGGGGCGATGGAGGTAACCGGGGGCAGGACCGGGGGCTATGTAAATGGGAGAACCGGGGGAGGGACCGGGAGCGGGGGCAACAACTGATATCGGGGGCAGGAGCGGGGGCAACTATTTCCGCTCGCGTTTGGTCCCGTTGACATCCCTAATTTTAAAATCATAAGTGATGCTTCATATAAAAACACTATACCACATCAAACATACAAAAATAGAACAATGGTACAAATATTGGGTCTGGTACTTGTAAAACATGCTTATTGGGCCTTCATGATCCAAATGCAAGTTTATTGGGCCCAATATATTCAATTCATGTCTATTGGGCCTTAGTGACCCAATGACATGCCCAATGGGTCTAAATAAATGTGTATATGTTATTGGGCCTTAGTGGCCCATTCGCATGTTAAATTTGGCCGGAGATATTCATTGTATGTTTAATGGGCTTCAACGTGTCCGTTTGCATGCCATCAAGCCTAGAAATAACTTACGTGTTTAATGGGCCGCAACTTTCCTTATTCATGTTTGTTGGGCCGTGTCTTTCACATTCAAATATCATCAGGTGTTAGTAAATCAAACTACGTTAAACATTAAACATATTCATGTGACAAAGCATTGGGATCTAGTGAGACTTCTCGGTTGACACCATTGAGTGTATGGTCGTAGCCTGTAATTATAATCAGAGTCTCCTAGAGGGAGAGCGAGAGTTTGTGTATAGATCTATACGGGGGTGACTCCCCCACACTTGAGCTGTTCGCTACAGTTAGACTGGGCCAGTCTAGGGTGACAAAACCTTGATAAAAACCGGCGTTTGGAAAAATGCCAAGACAGGCGATTTAGTTATTATCATGCATGGTTATAACGACTCACATAGAGATCCATTACCATCACAACACTATGGAAATCAAAACTCTTAAATCATATTAATACGAAACAATGCATTCGATGTGCAAGGACTACCACATTTTTATAAAGCAGAAAATATCGGATTTTCTAGGAGAAAAATACTGCTATTTAACTTCTACATACAACGGACATAATACAAGGAAATAATGGACCATTTACTTATACATCTTTTTACTATGAAATTCACGCATGCATTTATACTCAATTTTACACATCATTTTCTGACTAATTACAGAAAATATCAGATTTTCTGGGTTTTACAAACAATACAAAGACTTTCATTCAAACATACTTATGAACTCACCAACATTATATATGTTGACCATTTTCAAAATAACTTGTATTCTCAGATAATCGATAAGTTGGTGAATCATCAAGTGAAATTTGGAATTTCTTTTATGCAAAAGTCAACCATCGAACAATTTATGTTTTTGATTATGTAATGTACAACAATGTACTTGATGTGAAAAATACTAGTTGTACTATGTAATGTTTGGTGATGATTGTGTTATGTTTCATGTATAATCACTGTGATGATATTTCAATTTATAGTCACACGAGCCCTCGGACGTTTTCGCTGTCTGGTTCGGGGGTGTGACAGGAGCAGAGATTTATTCAGCTTGTGTTCAGACTAAGAGATGATTTTCCTTACTGTACTTGTGGGCCGAAGGTACCATTGCCGGCCCCACTAGATTATGTATCCTGGTTATAGGATAGTGATATGCTAGTATATGATTAGTTAGTAGATCTGTATGGTTATCTATATTTGTTGGTTTTGTGCTTATGTTTGTTTGTTACATATGTCGACATATTGTGGTTGGGTTGAGACGGTCCTGCTTTGTGTTGAAGGCCAAGACACCCGGGGAGGTCCAGATAGCTTGTCGGGCCTACAAGGCAGTCGAGTCAGGCTGAAGGCCCGTAGATCAGTCCAGATATGATGTAAGCCCTGCAAGGCGGCCCGGTCAAATTGAAAGCTCATATTTTCATGCTTTGTTTGTTATGTTGTGTGATGGTACTTGAGGAAACTCACTAAGCTTTGACTTACAGTTTTAGTTTATTGTTTCAGGTACTTCATAGGATCGTGAGAAAAACAAATGTCTGATCGTTCACATCCTCATATTTTCATGACATTGACTTTTGAGACACTCTGATATAATTTTACTTTTGAAATAATGGTTCTTTGTAAACAATGATGGTTAATTGTTGTTTTTGAAAAGTTTTAAATTTTTATGATTTTTGGGGTGTTACACATATATTATAACTTGGTTAAGATTATTTATCCTTAATAATCTCCTCTTTAAAAGTTATTATTATGGCTTATAGTTATTTGTCTAACCTGAATTTACAAGTGTTACACAAGACGAAAAGTAATTATCCTCACAAGTCGTTTTCCTTTTAAAGAAAAGCTCGGAAAAGAAAAAGAAAAACTTGCTCGGCAATATGAGGTTTTTATTTTAATTTTAAACAACAATCTTTTAATTCAAAAATTAATTCAACTAGATTTTAAGAGTTTTAACTTTTTGGTTTTTATGTAACTTTACATTTTTAAAAATTAGCAATTATTTTTATCAAATAATTTTAAACAAATAAAAAATACATCTATTACTATCGGTTTTCAATTTGAAATGGTACGTAATTTGATAATTTAAGGTATAGTTATTTCTAAATTTTACGTTGTTTCGTCTTAAAAAGGAAGTGGATATATAAATCATATTAATCATATCTTGAAGTTTAAGAGGTATAAGCTATAAAGCTTTTTGTACAAATCAATTATGAATAAATAAATATCATTATTACTTGTTAAAAATTTGAAGACTTGAATTAAAGAAAGTTATTAAGACAACTAATTTGGATCAAAATGATAATTTAAAATATTAAGTTCATGTATATAAATAATTTAAATTTCTTAAACTAGACACCGGTATTAATTTTGTGTTGTTAAAAATAGACATCGGTATTAATTAATTTAAATTAAATATATAATCATACAAATAATGATGCAATATAAATATAAGGTCTAAACATAATCATTTTATTTAAAAATAGTAATTTTTACATAATAACTAATAATAAAATCTAATAATTATTTTCCCGTAAGAAAACTATTCGTTAAAAGAGCTATTTATCCCCGTCGTTTTACGTGTGCAAACATCTAGTATGTATATATATATATATATATATATATATATATATATATATATATATATATATATATATATATATATATATATATATATATATATATAGGAGAGGGTTCAATTGAGAAAAAAAAAGGTTGAGAACGGGGGAATCATTCTCAGCCAATCATTTATTTTTGCCGCAAATGCCTCCAACGTACCGGCGGAAATGGGAAACTAATGCACATGTGTTTTCCAACATAACATATTTTCTTAAACTATGCTAATCATTACCTTAATATATACAAAAACATAATTTTTTTTCATTTTTTTTTAATTTTTATAAGTTATTTTTATCAAAAAATGATTTTAAATATACCAAAATTCATGATTTTTTATTCTCTACAAATAGACATCCATATTGATATAGTTTTAAGATAAAATAAAAAAATTATTTTTTTTATATTTTCAGCTATCGTTATTCATAAATGAATAACAATGCATCAGGTTTTATTACAGCACATTCGTTATTTACTTATGAATAAAAAGTATGATTTTTTTTTTACAATTTAAGTATCATTCATATATGAATATAGCATATAATAAACATAGTATATTCATATTTTAATATTATACGATGAATTCACTTGTGAATATTAACATAATATATTCACTTGTGAATATTAGATGGTATATTTACTTATGAGTATTAAATGATATTTCATATGTGAATATTACATAGTATTACATGGTATATCACATGTGAATATTACAGAGTATATTCACTTGTGAATATTAGATGATATATTCACTTATGAATATTACACAGTATATTCATATATGAATATTACAAGGTATATTCACTTATGAATCATAATGAAGGTATTTTGACAAATATATATAATTTTTATATGTTATTCACATATGAATAACATACAGACTTGCATATTTGTTTTGTGTTTTTAATAATCATATACTGATTCAGGTGAGAAAACATATTCATATGTGAATATAACGTAGTAATTTAGTTTATGCATTTCATCAAACAGTTGAAGTGCAAACAAGTTAACTATTTTAAAAATGTTAAAAACATCAAGTTATCAATTCCAAAATCATCATATACTTCCGATTTCGACTTCAGATGCGACATCATATCTCTGATCGATTTCTCAATTTGATTTTGATTTTCGAAAATCCGATTGGGAACCTGTGAGTACCGATTCCAAGTCCCTCAATGTCGACTGTGACTGCGAGTCCAGAACTCCGATTCTAATTTCATGAACAGCGAAGAAATTCCGGTTTAGTTGAAGAAATCTGGATGATTATTGAAGGTTGGAGGAAAATTTTTGATGATGAACGAACAATTATCAAATTCTCTATAGTTACGTATTTGAGATTGAAGGTTATTACGATATTTACAAGTTTGTCACCGTGTCTTTTATGCTTAGATTAAATGAGTGGCTGAGAATGATTCCCCCATTCTCAACCTTTTTTATTTTCTCAATTGAACTCACCTATATATATATATATATATATATATATATATATATATATATATATATATATATATATATATATATATATATATATATTCATTTATTGCTACTACTTATAACAAAGATTCTACAAATTTGAACATTTCATCTTTTCAAAGAAGTTCGTTGGATATGATCTGACACGATAACAAGTGAATAAATTCACACTAACTTAAATTGACTTTTTGACCGACTTTTTTCTTTTTACGTCATGACATAACCTTCGTATCAACCTTCAAGCATTATTACAATAGATTGTTCTACAACATTAAAGTATCCATTACATATCATATTCCATATTCTTTTATATGAAGAAAAAAAATACGAAAATTAACATACAAATTATAGACTATCATTTTGTTGGCTCATAGGTAAAACTTGGGCTATCCATAGGAATGTCTTAATTTCAAACTTTGAGGTTTTAATTAAAGGTGTACTAGAAAAAAAGACGCAACATAGTTCTAAAAGCGATTGTTTAGTATCGTAGAAAAAAAATATATTATTTTAGAATATCTCACCTACTAATACATTCTAATATATAAATATATAAATTATACTTTCTCAATCCTAAAATCAATGAGTTATTTTAAAATATTTCGCCTACTAATACATTCTAATATTTTATTAGATAATAAATTAAGCATGGCATTAAAAAAAATAAAGATCTTTAGGTGCTTAAACCGTTTTAATCAACTAAATAAATATGACAACACGTACATTAATTAAATTAAACGTTTTTGTTTACATAAATAAAGAGGATATGATTTAAGATAAGAAATTTTATAAATTTTCTAGGTAACAGATGTCAAGTAAATTTAAACCTTCGTTACTAGGATGACGGGTTCAAAAACAAAAGTCAAAGCACGCCGTCCATTATCTCGACTTGACTTTGTAATTTTATTTGCATGGGAGAATCCTTGCAAACCAAGTAAACCGAGTTTTTTTTTTATTTTAATTTTAATTTGGTGTAATCTTTTTAAGTTTATGTATAAAACAGAATTCAAATTTATAATATTGTTTTTATAATACAGAAATATAATTCATTCGGTTTTCAGTTTGAAAACCCATTAAAAAAGCTGAATACAAATTTTAAAATTACATTAATTCTGTTTGTTCATAAACCCCATCGGATATTATCCCAAAAGGCTTTGGAAGTGATATATATTATCTGTTATCTTGTACATATAAGGTTAAAAAATTATACATACTTACACATGAAATCTAAGTGTTTATGTTTTGAGATGAAATGTATTGTCGTGAAGAATATCTCCAATCTTTGAGATCATGTGCTAAGGTATTCAACTAAATTTGATCACTTGTTTCTTTGTAATTTCTTATGATCAAGGTTATTATGTTTTTCTAGTTCCACGTTGTGTAATTTAAATCCACTTCAACAAATTTTAACGAATATGTAATAAATCATGTTTGTTTTTGGTTGTGGGAGGGAGAATATTTTAAGTGATAATCACAAATATAATTTTCATTTAACAAATAGACCGCTTATTTTACCTCTTAACAAATGACCATCAGATCTACAATGGGATCGATTGCAAATTACATAATTGCTTGATGACTGGTCCCTACCACAAAACCTTAAAAAGAATAAATAAAATTTAGAAAAGAAATAATTATATCGTGAAATTGTTCATATTGTGTTTTTTTTTTCTTTCTGCAAAATGCCGTCATCATTCCACTAAGGGGGTGTTTGACTTGGCTTTTGAATGACCAAAAGTCCTTTTAGAAAAAGATCATAGGCAAAAGATGTTTGACAAAAGACTTTTAAAAGCTACTTTTGAATTTTGCAAAGAAGGAAAATCAACTTTTTGGAAAAGTCAGGAAAACCTGACTTTTCATAACTTTTTCAAAAAGATCTTTTGGCCTCTAAAAAGCTAAATCAAACACCCCTAAATATGAACACTTTTGCAAAGTATATTTGGGTGGGTAAATGGTATTACTTATTGGCTTATTGTTTCCTTCTTGCCTAAGCCCAAACCCAAAGCCAAGCCCAATGTGCCTCCACCCCCATCAACAATCAACATAAGGAAGTTGATAATTGTTGAAATATCAAATATGTACGACACGAGTTCAATCTTGGTGTATGATAGTATGAATAGTATTCGCAGGGTGTAAAAGGTTGATGTTATTTCATTTAAGAATCTTTTAATTTAAAACTATAATGAATGGCATAATAAGTAATAACCATTTTAGCAAAGTTTGATATAAATGACGATGCTTTAAAAGTTGTATGACGGAAAAACCAAACTAAATACCATCTATTTTCTTTTCTTCCTTTAATGAAAGGAATTCTATTTTTCGTTACATTATTCCTCGTATATTCAAAACAAATCAATCACAAATCCAAATGAAAACCAATAAGTAAACTTGTTTCCGATATACAACTTGAAAGGAATAATTGAATTTACTATAATTTCTATTTCTATATAATTAATGACTTATTTTCCTTTAAACCCCCACGATAAAAATAAAAATAAAAATATGCTCATCGTTTTCCAAACATCCCTTGTGTTAACGACGAGAAGTCGTAATCACCTCCTAATTGAGTCGGAAGGCTTAGCTGTCCCGCGGATGTCGTGGACGGTCTACTTCCTCCTAAAGTTTTTGTACTCGGGACAACTCGACTTCCACCATACATACTGCATACAAAAAGAATAAATAAATAAACAAATATTCTAACATTCTTTTACTGTGTTTGACATGCACTGGACTGAGTCTAGAACTAATATCAATGAGATACCTCGATGTTGTGTAAAAACCGGGATTCCCGATAGGTTGTGAAGATTTGATGTTTCCGATTTGCTAACATGGTCAAACAAACTGATTTTAGCTTTGATATTGAAATGAATACAAATACTTATAATTTACAAGATGAATTTGATAATTTGAATAAAATCGTATTTATTATTATCGAACCTGATTTGGAAGACGGTGGAAACCGTTGGTGCCATTTTGATGATTACCCATCACCTTATATTGTTGTTGCGGGACCGGAAGCGGTTGTATTGTAGTTGACTAGTCAAAAGTTTAAAGAATATAAAGTTGTCAGAACAGATCAGGTTGTATTGCGATTTGGAGACAGGGGTTGATGTCAATGGGACAAAAATTGCAATTTCTTGTCTAACCCAAAAAAGATGGGACATCTGACATAGACTACCTCTCAAACTCTCATCCGTGCAAAAAGACATAAACGCCCATCGTCATTGTCATATCTTTAAAAAATAAGCAATACCTTTTCGAAAAGTTTCATGGTGTCGTTTTTTACTTGTGTACAAGGTTCTTGGGCAACCCAATCTAATCCATCAAAAAGATCCTCAAATTCGGACTTCACTTTGTTACTTGATTTCTTCGCATCATTGTCTAACGCTGAAATATTTACATCAACGAAATCTTTTAATCCGCTTCGTGAAAAAGACTAAAGTACCCTTTAAGGTACAACTTGTAATACACATGGCACAAGCTAAAACAACAGAAAAGATCCTTACTTTGGGTTTTTGCTTGTGGATCCTCATTGCTAGAAGAAGGTTTGAAGCCATTTGCATCGACAGGGGGAATATCAAAAAGATCAGTGGCATTATAGTCATTATTAACCTTTTGATCTGGTACAACCACAATAGCTTTACTTTCCTCTGGTTTAAACTCGGGTTCGATTTGTTTTGGTTGTATAATGACCTAGACATATCGCATGTGGGTTGAACCAATGTTACTACCAAATTCTTTGAAATAAGTGAATAATGTAAAGTCAACCAAAACAGTACCTGTTGGTCAACAACTGTAGAAGAAGGAAGAGGAGGTGTTGTTTTGTTCAAATTGTAAAGTTGAGGGGTCTGTTTTGGCTCAGGGAAAAGAACGATGGCCTTAGTTGTGGTCCCGGGTTTATAAAGTGGAACATTCTCTTTTCGTATTATACTCAAATGAGTTTCAACTTTCTGATCTCGAGAAATCCATCTCTTGTCTACATACCTGATCAAAATCATTTATTTATTATTATTTATTTTTATTTTTATTTTTATTTTTATTTTAGCAAGAAAGAGAAAACATACTTTGCACGAATGAAATTTTCAATCCCAACTCTATCGTATTTAGGAGGCAACTCGGCTTCCCAAAAGCTATTTGATTTCTTATTTCCCATACCTGCAAAAACCAAAAATAAACTTTTTTTTTTTTATAAATTCATCGACCCTTTATTTTTATTTTAAGCAATATTTTACAAATTACAATGATTTCTTTGAAAAATCTAAAGACATACAATGGTTAAAAATGTTAACAACTTACTCTGTATAAATGCGATCTGATCTGGTAGCCATGTATCAAGTGTAGCAGATCTCACCTAAAAAAAAAAACAAAAATAAAAATGAATAAAAGATTCAATAATTTCTATAATTAAAAGTTCTTGTTAACCTTTGATATGTGTACTCCAAGACTTCTATGAACTCCAGAGCATTGCATACATATAAAAATCCCAAGATTTACACTCGCCCATCTTGGACCCCTGAAATCATAATGTAACATTTTGAATAATCCACATAAAATCTAATTACTTTCTTGAAAAATAACAAAAGAATTTCTCTTTTTACTGTGTTAAAATACCATGCCACCTACATGCTTTTGCATTCAGCACATTCCCTGTTCTCTGGTAATTTAAGTAACCCCTCGAGTATCTGCATGATGAGACCAATAAGAAAGTAAATTAAGCAAAAATTTAATTAAAAGAATAAAGTTAAATGCAAGAAATAGCAATGTACTTTCATTGATTTGTTAATTATAGTATCCTACTTTCATTTCTTCCCACTACACAGAATTATGCTTTACAATTATAGCTATGTCATCCAAATAAGTTTCATACTTTGGCCACAATAAGTTTTGTATTTCATACATTGGCCCCAACACTTTTCTATATTGGCAGGTTTGGTCCCTAGTTATTACTAAAGGTAATCTTAATTTACATCCAGAAGATTTTACTTATTACCTAGCACTAAAGACCAACAATTGAAAGAGAATCAATACTTTTCAACAATAAAACAAACAAATTGATATTCCTTAAAAGTACTACTATTATGAATTATGAGATGTTGTGTCCTATAAGAGTTACAACTCATTGAAAAAGTGGGCCCTGGTGACAATACCATCTTGGCATCAACTGACATTCTTTGACAGCTATGTTACCAACTCACAACTGAATACAAACACAAAAAAGAAGCTCACATAACTGTTTGATTTAATTAATGATTTTATCTCTTTGTTTAATATATCATGTGACCCTTTTGTGAATTCTTAATACTGCCGATTTGCAAGAAAACAAACTCCATCGATAATTCCTAGAATTCTTTTAAGTTCTTTTTTTTTCAGTTTTCTGAAAAAGATTCCGACTTTTTCTACTAAATGGTAAAATATGTATGCCAAAAGTCAATTTTAGGTGTGACACATATTCTGAGCTTTTCTTTTTCATTGTTTTTGTAGGCGAATTAGGACAACTGCTCTTGATATATAATTTTTACAGCTGAAGCACTATAGCATAATCACTTTGGAGTTGTCTATTATTGCTATGAGAAGATGCTTTACCTACTAGAGACACAATTATTGTAACCTCTCATTTGTACTTTACAGCTTGTGCACCATGCATAAGTGGTTGTACTTCTAATAAAAATTGGATATTTTGACTTTCTGTAGATAAAAGAATTTGGACAACTGCTCATTATATTATTTACTCTTTAAATTTCAACTACCCTATCAAGTATCAACAACCCAATAATTGAAACCTTTTATTTATGCTTCATGACTTGTACTCTATGCATTAGTAGTTGTACTAAAAGATGGAACTTTTGACTATGTTGACAAGTGAATTACGACAACTTTTCTCATAAAGAATGTTCTTTCTTGCCAAATTTCAACCAACTATTCCAATAGGATATTATTACATATCATGCATCAAAAGTTGTAGGATAAGGAAATGCAAGTTTTGGTTTTGTGCCTTCTCAAACAACTTTTATTGCACCCAAGTATAGCTTAATGAGCACAAAAGGACATCCACAAAAATTAAAACCATTTATTATGAATTTACGATATGTTATGAGAATCAACATCAATTTGAAAAATCAAAACTCAATTCTGAATTCTAAAAGTAAGGTTTGATAAACCAAGCACATATGAATCTAAATACCTAATTGATAATTGAAGAGCAGTGTATAGAGAGCTGAAGCAAATGTGATGGTGGTAAAATTAATGAAGATCACAGCTGAAATCATATTCTTAAACACCAAATCACAGATAATATCGACAATCAGCCATAGAAATATCCATTTTTTAAGAAACAATAATATCTTAAACACCCCCACAAATGGAAAAAAAAAAAAAAAAAAAAAAAAGCAATGGCAATTATAGAAATTAAATATTTTTTTCCTAAAACGTTTCTTTATTGATTTAGTCGTAACCTTGTGAACCAGCTGATATAGTAAATCATACAGAAACTACGGCAATCTCATATGAGAATTTACAAGCGAAATTGATTGATTTCAAAGCAATGGATGCACAATAAAAATCGTTTGGAAATTGGAATAAAAGTCAAAACTAAAATCATATAATTAAACACCAAATCAATCATAATTTCTCCAAACAACCATATAAAATTACCAAAAAAGGTTTATGAAACAGTGCAAGCAAACAAAAAAAATGAACGGAGAAGGAACGCGAATGATAGAAAGCAAACCTTTCTGTGTTTTTCATTAAGCTCTTTACTAACGCGCGCTTTCTGATTCATGTTGCAGAATCAGTTGTGTGGCTATGTGGAATTGTAGATTGAAGAAGAGAAGAAGAAGAATTTGTTGAAGGGAAATGTTAAACTGCGCGTGAGAGAACGAGAGATTCCTTGGTCTGTTTGGAGCTTTTTGGGCTTGCGTGGATATGCAGGCCTCTCTTCTTTTTAAATATTTTATTTTATTTTACAACTTATTATTAAAATCTAAAGACTAGTTTTCGTAAATGGTCTATGTGGTTTTTAGTAGTATTAAGTTTGATTCCTAATTTTCTTTTTCTTCAAGTATGGTCCTTGTGGTTTGAATACTTTTTGTGGATAGTCCTTTTGGCCCATTCCATTAAATTGGAAGGGGTTAAGTCAAATGACCAAAATACTCTCGTCTACTTTGTCCGTGATGTCACTTAATGAATCCAGTTTGACGGAGAGAGCCAAAATGACCATCCACAAAAAAAAAAAAAAAAAAAACACGGGTCATACTTGAAGACAAAAATAATTAGGAATCAAATTTGATATTCCTAGAAACCACAAAAAGTTTTCAAATCACGGAAACAATACAAGGAGTCATATGATTTGTATTGGGTCTGCTAAGAAGTTGTGTCTAACTCGGTTTCAGACTATTTGATATCGGAGTTAGAATCCTTTTGATTCGGTCTTATAGCCTCTAATATATCTTTTACGGGATCTGATAAGATGTTAGGTCTGACTCAATCATACATTAACTCAATCAGATCTGACTCAATTAACAATTATTAAAAAACCCCAAAGTTAAATATGAAACTATATTCATTCTATATTCTTATATAGAGTAAGTTATAAATGTGGTCTTTATGCTTTACAAAAAAATAATAGTTCCCTACAAAATTTTAAATTATCCTAATATTATCTTTATATTGGCATTTGGTTGTAGGTATGATCCCTGTCAAAAAAAAACTAGATTTGAAATTTGGACTAAACATGTAATTTTAAGTAAAGCACATAGATCATATAAACATGAAATGCAAAAAAACTAGATTTGAAATTTGGACTAAACATGTAATTTTAAGTAAAGCACATAGATCATATAAACATGAAATGCAAACAATGATATTTTTATAATTTTAAATTTTCAAAATTTCAACTGAACTTAAATTTTATGTAAAACTTAAGGAACAAATTTGTAATTTATTCTATTTTATAAATTTTATAAATGGTCCCTATGATTTCTCAAAAATTGCATTTTCAAGATATCTTTAGGAAACACAACATCGGTGATCCTTGTGGTTTTTAAACGTTACATGGTTGGTTTTTTGGCAGTTAAATCTAACTTTTGTGATGTTAATATTTTCAAAAAAGACTCATTTACCCTTAGACATCGGTGATCCTTGTGGTTTCTAAACGTTACGTGGTTGGTCTTTTGGCAGTTAAATCTAACTTTTGTGGTTGGTCTTTTGGCAGTTAAATCTAACTTTTGTGATGTTAATATTTTCAAAAAAGACTCATTTACCCTTAGACTAACTATGAAAAATGTAATATACCACATGGACCATTTTTGTAATTTGATTAATACGAGTAAAATCTCATTTTTATATACCTTTTTTAGGAAAAAAAAACACACATTAACATTTAATATTTTTTGGTTTTTTTTCTTCAAGCCACCAAATAGATTTGTAACATTCATTTTTCTGGTACTTAATTTATTCTGAATTTAATATGTTTAATTCTTTAAATTTTTAAAACTAAGAATCTAGAATTTATCGCAAGTGAGCGTGGGGCACCACTTATAGGGTGCAACGCGCTTAGGCCCATGGACTGATTGTTCAATTTAGGTTTTTTTTTTTTTTTTTTTTTTGGGGGGGGGGGGTATTTAAAGGCCATTAACCCCTAGAGTTTGTTCATTCTCAATATTCATCACCCTTAGAACGATTCTTGAGAAACTATAGCCTCCCTTTCTTAGATTTGAGCCTCTCCTCTCTCTTCTTAACTATTTGGTGTGCTTTTGGTGATTCTAGAGTGAAGGATTATTGCAAGATTGTATTAGGGAGCTTTGCAACCAAAGATCTTAACATTTATCTATCTTCTAGACCTTTGTAAGTAAGAAAGATCCTTGCTTTTTGATATCTCATATTTGAAATTAGAAGATATTGGTGTTTTAGTCCATTTTTTAGTGTTTTGGTCCCTTTAATGGTTTAATCTTTGGACTTTAGACAACTTCGTGATCTTTGAATCATTCTAAACTTTAGATATGATCTTTTGGTTGAGCTTGAGAGCATGTAAAGAGATTTCTTTACTCCTTTCATGTTGAAAATGAGATCTTAGACTTTTAGGAAACTAGGGTTTTAGGCTTTTAGCTCTAGTGAGTTTGGGTGGTTTGAATGGATAAAGTTGGAAACTTTATCCATTAATACATCATTCATGACCATATTTAAGAACTAGATACATGGACATAACGGATTAAGTCATAAAAATTAAGTTGGGACTGCCTGGGTGTGGCATGCCTGTTTGGGAACTGGTTCGCCTTTAAGTTTTCAGAAGACGTGTCTGTTTAAGTCCAGGACCCGACTATTTTGTTGTTTTGAGAGACGTAGGGTGTGTGTTTGTATGTGTGACGCACCTTCTGACTAATTGTTGACTTTTTGACTTTTTGTTAAAGTCCGACCACAAGTCAAACTTTATGGTTTAGATCATTGTCTATGGTTTACCTTTTGTCAATATTTAGAAGGTTGTGGGACCAACCTTCACATTTCGTACGAGCTGTAGAGATTACATGCTTTGTTTGTGAGGTGTGTTTTCTCACTATACTATTTACTATAGTATGGGTCCTAAAGTGCTAGGATGTGATCAAAATGTGGTATGTTGTTAGGCAGGTAGACTTATAAGTTATTACATATGATGTCGAAATGTATGTTTATCTATTATTATGTATGTTTAGACATATGTGGTGGGGGTTGAGGCATTCCAACTTTGTGTTAAATGTCAATATGCGTACAGACCAACTTTATGTTGCAGCTAAGGTTTGAGTTGATGACAAGATCAACATTAAGTGTTGTGAGTCTAAACATTAATAATTGGTGAGCTGGTGACAAGAACAACTAGAGAGTTGTGAGTCTAAACACTCATAATATGAGTCAGTGTTTTCGGTGAGAGAAGAGAGGATCGAGAGGGATGGTATTGATTCGAGAGAGAGGGAGAGAAAGAGAGAGAGAGAGAGAGAGAGAGAGAGAGGTTCTTATTAAAAAAGACAAAATAAATAAAGAGGGTAAATAGGTAATTTCATATATATATATATATATATATATATATATATATATACACACACACACACTAGGTGTAAAACTCGTGTAATACACTGGTTGATTTAAAAAAAGATTAAACATTAAAATGTAAATAAAAAATATTTTTAATGTACAATTTCAAAATAAGAAAAGAAGAACCATATTTATTGCAATTTAATATCATATATATGATATTTAATACTTTACATATATAAGTATATGAGTTTAATTTTAAAAATTGAAACAAACCAAAAGTTGACAAGTGGATAATATTTATTTTAAAAATACCATAAAATGATAAGTATCAAAACTCATGAGAGATTGACATATGGCAAAAAAACCTTCATTTATTAAGGAGGATATATATATATATATATATATATATATATATATATATATATATATAAACTTTTTTTAACAGGGTTAGCTAAAATGACCAATTATGCATGATTTTAAAACCACAAGGACTACCGGCGTGTGACATCCCAAAATTTACGCTCATTTTAAAAAATTTATTTATGCGTATTTAAAAATATAGTATTTCTTTTATTGCGGAATTGGACCCAAAATATGCTTCATATGCTATAATATCAAATCAAGACATTTTAGAAAAAATATTTTTCATTCATATTTTCAAAACTCGGGATGTCATAACTAATACAAGGTACATAAGCATACACGAAGACTTACTACCTTTCATTACACTAACGGCCAACATCTCATTGAATCTCTCAATAGAAACATACATCATTGTCCATATATAGTTACTTGTGATACAAACAAATTGAGTGGGTCAGGTTAGGAAACCTGGTGAGATACATAGGGGTTTCAAACCACAATATTATAATCTTTAATTATATATTCTTCAACATTCAAATAACCTAATTACCCCACTCATATTATTCTCACTTACTAATCATAATATGATGATCTCGATGGATCTTTCTTATAGGATCTTTATCAACAAATAACTTTAATTCCTAGATGATTAGGCATGGCGGTATGATAATACTTCGTGTAAACACGACAGTACCTTAGTACTTTGGATAGTCATGGCAGGCACGATAGCACAATAGTATTTTGGTTTAGCATGACAGTACAAAAGTACTTTGGATAAACATGGCAGACGCGAATTATTATTTCGCACGACTTTCACTAACCTATCACAACCACTATCTCACACAGCTCTATCACAACATCTCATTTGTTATTTCGCGCAATACTTCACTACCCAATCATATTAATAAGTATGATAAATATACAATTAAATAAAATAACAATCATAATCTACTATAACAACCATAAAAGTCATGAAAAGTTTAAACTTTTATAACAACCCAAAAATCATCATTGTTTACAAATAGTTTTCCAAAATATGTCAATATCAGAGAAATCCCAAAATCATGAAAAAAACATGAGGAGGTGCACGGTCATGCCTTCGCCTTCCCGCGATCCTCTAAGGTACGTGAAACATAATTCAAAACTGTAATCCCAAATCTTAGTGAGTTCCCTCAAAATACCAATACACGAGCAAATAGCATAAACATAATAACAACATGCAATGGGTCCACAACTAATAGATTGGATTACGCCTAAGCCCACATCATAAGTATGGCTTGCCCCTGGGCCCGCAGCTTATGTCTGGCTTGCTCCCCGTTCTGATCATTCATCGGACTGACTACCACTAAGCCCTCAGTACGAGTCTGGCATGCCCTTCCCAACCCTCAACTCGTATCTGGAATGCTTATGATCCCTCAATATGAGTCTGGCATACCCTCCCTGGCCCTTAACTCATAACTGGTATGCTCTAGGGTTTGTTGGCTACAACATGGAGTAGTACAACCTCAACCCAACCCACACAATATGTCGACATATAACAAATAATATCATATATAGATAAACAGACAATATTACAGGTAGTCCTACAGACCTACCAGACTAGCATATCAAAACTAGCATGCATATATATTCCATACTCAGTGTATCAACAATATCAGGTTATCAAACCAATAGGTCGGCCTTGGTGTCTTCGACCCAAAAGTATAGTGAGGAAAACTCATCTCCTAAGTAGCACAAAACTGATAAGGTCCGACTCCGAATCTCAGCTCTCAACTCAAATGCCTACAACCACCAAGTGACAAATTCCATCAAAACCCAATAATGCCCAAAATACCCTTAAAATTCAAACTTGGTCAAACAGTTAAAACCCATAAACCCACTGAGTCAACCCAGCCGGTCAACCCAGCCGAGTTAACTCGAAAATGGTTGAACCATGCGAGTACGCGGAGCGTACTCCGGAGGTACGCGCAACGTACACAAACTTCGTATTGACCGAAATACGGGGATGTTCACCGAGTACGCGGGCTGTACTCCCTTCTATATGGGATGTACCCTTGTAGAGCCCAAAACTTCAATAAGTGCTTAATGGCTTAAGCACTTAAGCCCAAACTTCATATCCATGGTCCAAATGCACCCCAGAGTCATAAAGTCACAAAATTTATGACT
Source organism: Lactuca serriola (assembly GCF_051521515.1). NCBI lineage: Eukaryota > Viridiplantae > Streptophyta > Magnoliopsida > Asterales > Asteraceae > Lactuca > Lactuca serriola. The sequence continues at coordinate 90,896,332 of NC_136411.1, read as the reverse complement.
TTAAACATCTAAAAAGTCCTTAATACATGGTCTTAATCAATTAAGACCTTCTTCAAGAAGCATGGATCCAAAAAAGCTAAAGGGGCCTCATTTTTATGACTTAGAACCCTTCCTAGGGCCTGAAAGAACAACCCAAAACGTCCAAACCAAACATGCATAACAATGGGACTTTTGTGACAGGAATAACATCATAAAGCTACCAAAGAGAGATCCAAGCAAACAAAATATAAAGGTAGAAACTTTTTTAACTTCTAGAGCTTCCTAATAAAGTGATGATCCAAGATCCACAAGCTTGCTTCAAATTATAACCTCCTTGATGCAACTCCTTATTCCTTAATCACACAAAGAACACACTTTTAGCTCAAAACACTCTCTTATGGGGTTAGGGTTTGCCAAAAACGACTCAAGGGCTTGGAGGTTGAAAAGGATGAGGCTAAATGATCCATAAAGGTGTTTAAATACCCCTCAAACCCTAAAAATTAGGGTTTCACTCGGATATAAGTACGCCCATCGTATATATGTGTACGCCCAACGTACTAGGACGTGCCATAGTACGCTTAGCGTACTCACATGTACGCTCAACGTACAACTCTTGCTCCTAAAATTACAATTTTGCCATTAGGGCTTCTTAGGGATACATCTTTACAATCCAAGGACCAAAATGACATAATTTAAAACCAAAGGAAGGATTTGAAAATACATGAAACACATGATGTTACATGTACAAGTACATTAAACATAGCAAATACAACATACATATCAATTAAGCATTTAGAATACTTGTATTTATGTGTAAGTTTGAAAGTAACTATGCACTCACCTGAGAGAGTGGATAATTGACGATTTCGGCAACACTTCGCTTTGTACTTTGAAAATACCTAGACGCATAAAGTACTAAGCCTTAGTTTAGTTCGTAATCCTGGTGATAATTATAGACTAAATTCCTCACTAATCTAAATGTTTACATCAAGATCTATCAAGTAATGATTAACCTGGCATGATAGTTAAGAGGCAGGATCATTTTGGCATACTAGCTTTTTTGAAATCCAATAACCAAGCCAACGTGATTATTCTAGACACCTCTCCTGTAAGTAGATCAATTAGTATAACGACTTGGAATTACTAATAAATCTTATTTATAGGTTCATAATAACGACTTATTACTATAAATATAAGTTACACTTAAAGTGATAAAGTGTAGCTTAACTTATAGAGGTCTTCTTGGCAAACGTTCGGAAATCGTGGTGGAAGAACTTCGGCCTACTAGCTACTAGATGTTGGGCTCTCAGGGGTTTCAGGGCTACTTTGGAATGCCAAAACCATGGAGAAATGGGGCTACAGTAGAGAGAATTCAAGAGAGAGACTTTAAGGTATGAGGGAAAGGGGTTGCATACGAAATGCTATTTATAGGAGGGAAATTACACATGCGTGTTGCACACTATGATGATGTCAGTCCATTGGTTGGTTAACACGTGTCCTAATATGGGTGGGGTTGTGTGGCTAACTTCGGGATGCAAGCTATGTGTGACGTGCGCACTCGTGCCGATTTTTAGATTTTCAAAATTGTGTGTCTTATTTATACGAGCTCGGTTTTTGATGTTCTTTATATCAACGTGTAGCTATCGACAAGATCTACAACTTTTATTTAGATTCCGTCGACTAAATTTGACTTTATTATTTTACACAGACTTAGATTGTTAAAGCCCATATAAAATGCATAACTCTCTCATTTGGTGTCCGTTTTCAACTATCTTTATATCATTTAACTCCTATTAACGATATTTTCAATTCTCGTTTAGATTGTTTCGACCAAAAATTAACCGATCTGAAATTTAATTTCTTAGTTGTATACTCCTATGATGAATCTTAGAAAAATCATAAATTCCTCTAATGAAGCTAAATTTAGATGTTCTAGGGATGTCAAAAAGTCATGTGGGACCCCGTTCCCGTGTGGTCCCCGTCCCGTTTGGGGGAATTTTTTAAAAAAAATCGGGGGCGGGGACGGAGGCGGGGGAAAGGTTAACCCATGTTTTAATTTCGGGGGCGGGGGCGGGGGTAGGCAATCCCGCCCCGAAACCCCCATGGGGTCCCCGTTAATAAATTACACATTTATTTACATATATTAATTATATAAATACAATAAACAATAACATGATTTTGAGCTTCCAAAATTCATCAAAAAACATATTTTAAGTTGTTAGTATAATGTTTTTAAGATGTCATAACTTTTTTATTTTTAACATGTAAGATTCTGCTATAAATAATTATTTGTTATTTAAAAAATAGTTTCTTTTAGCCTAAATAATAACTTATTTTAGCCCAAAAAAGGCAGCCTGAAATCAATCGGGGGCGGGGGAACGGGGGCAGGGGACGGGGTAATAAAGGGGATTCGGGGGCGGGGGTGGGGATAGGAAGGCTGAACATTTCGGGGGTGGGGGCGGGGATAGGGGAACAGCTCCGGGGGCGGGGGCGGGGGATGCACTCCCCGTCCCGTTTGCCCCCGTTGACATCCCTAAGATGTTCTCTATATGTACACTCTCAATTTAACGACTACTACGACTTCAGTTTAGATCACTTAGGCTAAAAAGTAATTTATCAAGAAATTCACTTTTGTATGACGCGCAGAGCCGTATCGGTTAATCGTGAAACTTCGAAGAAGCATAACTTCTTCATACGAAGTCGGATTTCAACGTTCTCTATATGTATGAAATCCTTGTCACGTATACTTTGAATTTGTTAAGATTATTTTTCCTAAATAATCTTTTATTAAAAAGTCATTTTTAACATTTGTTATTTTTAAATTGACTAGCTTGAATATGCGGGCGTTACACGGTGTAACGTTGCCTAAAGATATATCCTGAAAGTGCATTTTTTAGAAAACCACTATAATACCCGTATCCCCAGGTATAATTATTTGAAGCTTAAATTGTCATTTTTGCATTTTGATGTCCTACGTTGAGCGTAGGATAGTCCCTTACAAAAGGTATAATTCCAAGATTCGTAGATTCGGATTTTGCATCTTATAATCCACCTACAGAAGGTATAAAGCTTCCATCTTGATGATTATTCAAGTTAGATCTAGTTGGTCTTGATTTTTTGTGTTTTGGTCCCCATAACCTTGGTCTTTGTGAGTATGGGTGTAACATCCGATTCTCAGGTATTTCCATTTTGTCCTTGGCTTAATTTAAGTTTACATTTTTGGTCCCTTGTTATTAAAAGAATTGCAATTTAGTCGTACATCGGGCGTACGTGAGGTACCGTCGTCGTACCTGTGAGAAACCCGGAACGCAGAAGCCATGCTGGTACGCTGGGCGTACATGTGGTACGCAGGGCGTATTAGCTCAGCTTCCAAACCCTAATTTTAAGGGTTTGCTTCCTATTTAATCCACCTTATGCCTCCCTTGGACATTCCTTATCAACATCCACTCCTACAAAACCCTAATCTCAAGCCTAAGCCTTGTGCGTGAAGATTTTGGAGCTTGTTAGTGATTTTGGTGCTCTTTTGTTGAAGAAGAAGGCTATTTAAGGAGGTGGTGTTTCTTGCAATCTTGTTGATCCAAAAACTACCTCACCTTGTGTATCTTTTGAAGGTATAAAGTTTGTACCTTGATGTGTTTCTTTCTAAATCTCCATAGATGAGTTTTTATGAGCTTTTTGTGCCAAAGCTTGGAACTTTGTGAGTATGAGGTACCCCATAGCGTTGTAGTTGTCCTTTCAGGTGTTTTAAGTCATCTAGATTCATGAAAATGGTTGCTTGATGGTCCCTTTCTTTCCATGCAAGAGTGTAAGGGTTATTAGCAGGATTTAAGTTAGGGTTTTGAGGTTTGAGCTTGTTTCTTCCATGAAAAAGCTTAAAGTTATGGACTTTATGGATTAAGACGTTCTATGGAGGTCAGATCTAGGTTTGGATTGCATGTCTTAATGAGTAAGACATTTAGGAGTGAATTTTAGAAACAACTGATGTACGCCCATCGTACTTCTAGCTATGCCCAGCGTAGCCATGCCTGACCTCGACTAATCGAATCCCTCGAGTATGGCGCACATAAGAGCAGTGTACGTCCAGCGTACGCGTTGGGCATTTGACTTTTTCCTAACTTTGAATTTTGGTCAATATTTTAGGGTTTTGGACCATTAAAGGGGCAAAATGGTCTTTTCCCTAAAGGGGATTAGTTATGGAATTTGGACTTGTGAGTTGAGTTATGGACCTTAATTATTAATTAGGGTTAATTATTGTGATATTAGGTGGAGTCTAGTTTCGACAGTTCGGGTGTGAGATTTATCTGTCATCAGTATCAGATGAGTTTCCTCACTTATTCTTACCTGTGTGGTAGAATAGTTGTATTTGTGATGACCAGCTGGGTCTAACTGTTATTATTGTGTTATGTTGTTTTTGTATGACTGAGACTACAAATAGTCTCCATGGTTGCTTATATCCCACAGGGTGTGCTGTTTGCCTACTGGGACTGCTGATAGTCCCTAGGGTTGCTGATAACTCATAGTTGTTTATTTATGTTGTGATATATGTGGTATTTTGGGGAACTCACTAAGTTCTCGTGATTACAGTTGTTGATTATATGTGTTTCAGGTACTTTTGAGGATCGTGGAAAAGCGAAAGTCTGATTGTACACACTCGTTGGGAGATTTATTACTGAGGCATTTTGTGATACTCTGATATTTTGTAATGATAATTTGTATTTGACACTTACGTTTTTCCGATGACTTGGTTTGCGAACAATATTTTGAGTAATTTAAAAGTAAAAAATTTGGTTTGAATTTGAGGTGTTAAAATGAGTTACTCCAGACCATTTGAGTATCATTTCCAAAAGTTTTTGAGCTTGTAAACCCATAAAAATAAGAGCTTGGTCACTCTCATCCATCCATGCATGAGTTCTTGAGCAAAAGTTGGTATTAGGGACTTAGGGTTTGGTTTTGTGCTCTATCTAGCCATGCAAAGGGATAAAGTCATACACTTTACCCATTAAGACACCCATTAGATTCAGATACGAGAGTTGGAAGGTTGTCTTGTTGTATTAAAAGATTAAGATGGAAGTTTGGACATTAGTAGAGCTACGTTGAGCGTAAATTTCTCTACGCTTAGTGTAGCATGGTAATCCTCTGTTTCATTTAAAGCTTTACGCCAAGCGTAAAGTTGTGTGCTATGCCGAGTATAGGTATGCGCTACGCTGAGCGTAGCACCTGACATATTTGCTATATAGAGCTAGATTCAAATATGGATTGACATCTATTGTGCGGATGTGTGGACAATGTTATTATGTGAGAATAAGAAAGATAATATGTTATTTGGTAATGTGGATATGTTCGATCTCACATAACTGTTGTCATTATCTCGCATTCTCAATAATTAAATCGTCTATAAGGTTATTATAGACTTTCTTTTTATTATTCTCATTCTCTCAGAATGTTGTCAGAATGTTTATTGAGTCGTATTTGGTAACAATGAAAATGAGTAAAAAATGATGTGTGAGAACAAAAATGAATAATAATTAGTGAGAATGCATGAAAATGACGATAGTTGTGTGATGTTGAACGTATTTACATTAGCAAACAGCCTATTCTCGTAGTAATTCTCATAGATTAGCAATGTCCACACATTCGCACAATAGTTGTCCATTCACATTATAACTTCGCCCTATATATATATATATATATATATATATATATATATATATATATATATATATATATATATATATATGACTTTTAAAATAAGAAAAGAAAGTTAGTTATGATATAATTGACATTAACCCTTGAGAGTACGGTCTAAATTACATTATGTGGGTGAGCTCTTTGGTTAGGTATTGATGTTGACACACACATGTTTTTATTTTTATTTTATTTTAACACTTTAAATTTGCATTTAAAGTCATGTCTAAGTTGCTTTAGACCTTGTCTCAAAACAATATTTATTAATTGTTTTTATAAAGTGTGATTATATATTTTTGTTTTATAAAGTTATTTTTTGTATTATATAGTATGAGCAAACTCAAGAAAAAAAAACATAAATTTGAACGGATAAGAATATTATAATAAATGAATAATTTAATTAAATAAAAACTTTATAATTTTTCAAAGAAATAAAAGTAAGTTGTAAAAAATCAATAAAATGTATTTTCATCATATTTCATAAGCTATTTTCCAATTCATCTAACAGATTTTTAAAACAAACAGAAAATAAATATCATTAATTGTCATCTAAACATATAATATATATTTTTTTCAAAACATAACTTGAATCAAACGCCTCCTACGATGTTAGAATTTACTAAGTTGTTGGAGTGTCATTTGCAAAAATGAAAAACCTATACATTCCGATAGCAAAACTATACTATAACATGCTCAAATACTAATAAGCGTGGTAAGAAAACTACCACGTAGAGATGCTCTTAAAATTTATAGATGGAGTACATGATTGATTAGAACTAAGAAGGGTAGATTGGGAATTTCAAAAAGAGTCAACGTGGATGATGACTAGATTGTTCAACAATGGATGAGTGGGTTTGTGTTTGTAGCCGACTTGGCGACTTGCACTTGCACCTGTCTTCGCCGTATATCTTGACCTTTATCACCGTCAACGTCTTACCGCATTCACAAGATACAATATTTTTTTTTATTTTAAGTTTTCTTAAAATTATATCTTCTTAATATTAAATATAAATGTATCTATTTTGTTGCAATAATCGTTACAAAATATTGTGGATATCGATTTTGAATACAACTCTAGACTATTTTCTTTTCCAGGAAAAATTATAATAGTTTTCCACATCTGTCGTGCGTATAATTAAGTTGACACTTACCTTATCTCTATTCTAATAAATGAATAGTTTTAATTTCACTGTGACAAGTGTCACTCTAATACAAGTCCTCATTAATATTATGTCATATGTCATGTAAATATATTAGGCAACCATTTCAAAATTCAAATTTATATTTTCTAATTATATGTTAAATTTGAAGTTATAATAACTTTAAAAAATTTGATATATCTCTTAATTAATAATTTATTTAAAATCATTTATTTAAAACAATTGATTTATAATTATATATGTATATTATGAAAGTTTAATTAATTTTATAACCGTAGTTTCCACGGGTTATAAACTAGTTTATAATAGATTCAATTGATAATCTGATCATCTCAATGTACCGATTGCAAAAATATAATCATTAGTATTTAAAACGTGTTGTTCTTAATATTTTAATATATAAAAAACTATAATAGTTGACCCGTAATCTTCCGATTTTAGATAATTTTTATTTGAAAAACCATTAATCCTTCTTTTTCCTCGAAAAAACAGTTATTTCCAAAAAATCAAAACATTCAACAAACTTATTATTTTGAACCATATTTTTTTGTTTTGACACACAATTCCCAGGTTTTTTTCTTTGATATTGTTGTTTACTTGTTTGTGTTGCTTTTGATAGTTGATAACATTAAAATTTGAAGCAATCATTTGATTTTTTTTTTCTAAAACAAAAAAAGAAGACGTCGTGTCAAATTTTTGTTGACGAAATACATATCAAAATCTATTTACAAGATGTTCAAAGAATGTTGTAGCATGTAAGAATATTGTAGCATGTGAAAAGCAATATCACTTTCACAATGTTTCTAATTGGGAAAACATAAAAAGTAATTATTATATTTCAAACGTAGTTTGAAGGTTGTATGTTCTCCTTATATTTGATTATCAAAATAATCTAAGATACCAAGTCAATTTAATACAAATATTTCTATTAGATTCTAACAAATCAAATGTTTTCTTCAAATTCTAATAGTAAAAATCATTAAGAACACTATAAACAATGAACGAAGAAAATGAAAATTATGAGTGAGCAATATAATTAATGACATTAATACGAATCAAATCATTTATAATATTAAAAATTGAACAAGACATGAAATCTAAAATTAGATTAAGGAATTTTCGGAAAAACAAAAATTCCTTCCCCCAATATATATATGTTTTTTTTTTTGTTTTTTTTTTTATTATGATATTAACTCTTTATATTTGACTAACTATTGTATTTAAAATAAATCTCAAAAACATTTGTATTTTTCTTAAAGACGATGCTTTTGTTTAGATTTCAATGAATGCAATGTTTTAAGGTTAAAAAAATAGTTACTACATTGGTCCTTGTTCAATAGTCGTGATTTTTTTTTAACTATTTATTCTACACTAGTTTATAACCCGTAAGAATTACGATTACAAAATTAATTAAATTTTTATAGTAAAAGCTAAAAATTATTAATCAATTATTTTTAAATAAATTATTAATTAAGAGATTTTTTAGTTATATAAAATTATAATCATTGGTTTAAATAAATATATGAAATTATATCATTTTATAATTTGTATTGATTTTATTTTAATTTTTATTTTAATGTTATTAATTTAATGTAGATAGAGTGGAAAATTTAAAATTTGAAATTTGAAAGAATAATCAATAGGTTGACAAGTGACAAGTATTAATTATCAGACTAATTCTATAGACTAATTCCATTGTTATATAAATGTTTAAATTAGACAAATTTTTATGTTATGACAATTTAACATGCTAACGCTTGTGTTTTAGAAGGGTTAATTCCTTTTTTGGGGCTTGCACAATGATCAATGATGGTTTGTAGTTTGAGTTTCTCCGGTGGCAAAGATTGTTGTGAGTTTGTCCGATCTTTTTTTTTTTTGCATGTTGTTATTACATTCATTTGATTTATTGATTAATTAATTAGTTTATATATTTGGTTCGATTGTTTTTTCTTTGAATTAGAACTTTCCTAACGAGGGTTTCAGATCAGTGTTCGCATACCGACTAATCTTCCGTTAAAAATATAAAATTATGCATCATGCCTTGAAATCAATGCAAACGAACATTCATTACTACAAGGACTAAATAATAAATAAATATAAATGAATAGGTTAAACTCCTAGCATGACTATTTATCAAGGACGTATTCGATTTAATTAAATTAATTGCAATGGCCTTTGGTCGGTCAAACCAAAATATCTTGTCCTAACATTATGTTTAACTTATGACACATTTCATTCTAAATCAAATACGATTAAACAAAAGACATTTTTTTAGAACCGATAAATAATTATATAAATAGAAGAGAGTCACTCCTAGCAAGTTGCTAGGAGGCCAAGAGTACAAGAATTGAAGGAGAGACAGTTACATACAAATAAGAGGATTGACACACCAATCTACCCATCTAAATTTGTAATGATCTCTCCTATGCTTAATCCATGTAAAAACAATGGATTTTACCGTATCTGCCAATTTGTATGAGATATCCTTATTTTTCTAAAGATCCCATCACACATTGCTTTCAAAAGAGTACATTATTGAAATCGTCCCTGTGGTTCGGTCAAAATTGCATGCTTGGTCCCTAACTTTTTTTATGCACTCGGATCGTCCCTGTCGTTTCATTTTTTTGTGTTTTTCGTCCCTATGGTTTGGTAAAAATTGCATGTTTGGTCCCCAACTTTATGTATGTAAGGGACGAAAAATGCAACAAAATCAAACCACAGGGACGAAAAACACAACTAAATCAAACCACAGGGACGATCCGAGTGCAAAAAAAAAGTTAGGAACCAAACGTGTAATTTTGACCAAACCACAGGGACGATTTCAGTAATTTACTCCTTTCAAAATAAGTCATGTCATCCCAGAACATATGCTAATTAAGCCTTTTCTTTTCTTTAAGCATGTCCCCCATTGGGCTACAAACTTCACCAATTCCTCAGCATTCCCAAATTGGATATAAGGAATTTTGCACCAATGAAATACATATTCCTAGACCTTTGAAGCCATTGGGCAGCGAAATAGCACGTGGGTTGCATCTTTTTCCTCCGCCTCGCAATAGGAACATATAGCTGATGTAATCTGGATACTCCGTCTAAGTAGAGCACGAGCAGTTGGGATTCGATCTAGCTTTGCCCTCCACATGAAACAGTTGACCTTTAACGGGATTTCATGGATCCAGTTTATTGGTACTTCCCCCGTCATCAAATTCCTCCAATCAGTTCGTGTTCTGAGGGTGTTTACATGGAAAATCCCATCGCTTGACAGGTTACACACCCATTTGTCACTTTGTTCCACTGTTTGAAAATTACAAACTCTGTTAGTGAGCCCCTCAATCTCGCACATCTGTTTTGGAGTTGTTGGTGCTTCTTTTCAGTCCCAATTACATCTCTCCTCTTGTAAGCGATCACCGATCTTACAGTGTTTGTGGCGTTCCAATTTATACATCTCAGGAAAGGAATTCTTTAGTCTATTGTCTCCAATCCACCTGTTAATCCAAAACATTGTATCATCACTGGAACCGATCTTTTTCGATAATACTTCATTTAAATCAATTCCATTTTTTTTTTCTAATTCTCCTTGTACTCCGGCTACATTATTCCATACACTAGGTATGGTTTTTTTTGGAAGTATGCTATGTCGGTTTGTTATATAGGTTATGGATTCCTTTTATGACCTTGCTCCATAAGCTCGTACCATCCGTCTTCAATCTCCATAACCCTTTCACTGTTAGTGAAAAGGTTGAGCGCCCTTGATGAACCCAGACCAAGACCATCCGTTTCTTTGGGAGTTATCACCTTTTCTTACGATACCCAATTGATTTTTTTTGTATCATTCGTACCATCCCACAGGAATCTCCTTCTTCTTCTTTCTAGCTTCTTGATAACACCTGCAGGAGCAACAAACAGTGAAAAGTAAAAAGTTGGGAGGCTGCCAAGAACAGCCTTCGCTAGTGTTAATCGACCCCCGAGAGAAAGAGTCTTCGACTTCCATATGCTTAGCCTTGTTTGAAACTTTTCAATTACAGGAATACAATGTCTTTTAAGTTTCATATTAGCCCCTATAGGGACGCCGAGATAGGTGAATGGCAGTTTGGATGGTTCACACCCAAATGGCTCTACCATAGTTACTACCTCGTGTTGTTCCATGCCGATTCCAAATACTCTCGACTTATTAAAATTCACTTTTAATCCCGATGCTACATAGACACACCGAAGTATTCTTGCAAGGTTTTTGATATTTTCATCGCTCCATTCCCAGACGAAGAGTGTGTCATCTGCATAGAACAGATGTGAAACGCACGAGTTGTTGTTGGGGATTTTTTTCCCTTTGAAAATTCCTTTGGCACATGCCTCCTTCATCACAATATTCAGCACCTCCATCTCGATTATGAACATAAATGGTGACAAGGGGTCACCTTGTATTATTCCTTGATCCATTTCAAACTTGCCCATTGGGGACCCGTTCACAAGGATTGATAATGTCGAGGATTTTAAGCAGCTTTGTATCCATCCCCTCCATCGTTCCCCAAATCCCATTTGCATTTGTATATGATCAAGATATTCCTAATTCACCGTGTCGAAGGCTTTGTTGAAGTCTACTTTGAAAAGCAGCATCTTATCCTTTACCTTCTTGACCCAAGAGCACATTTCGTTAATTACTAGAGGGTCGTCAAGAATGTTCCTTCCTTCTACAAAGACTGATTGAGCTTCACATATACATGTCCCGATGACCCTTTTCAACCTTGTAGATAATTCCTTTGCAATAATCTTGTACGTGCAGCCAGTGGGATTTATTGGTCGATAATCACTAATAGCGAGTGAATCCTTTATCTTTGGGAAACCATTTTTTTCATTCCCACAAGCCCATATCGCGTTTTTTACTTCCTCAATTGTGAATGGGACTTCGAGGCTTACGCTTGTTATTGGATCTAAAGATGAGAAGTTCATGCTAGAGATTTTTGGTCTGGAGGGCCATCTCTCTTGGAATTTCTTCCGATAGAAATTAAGGATCTCATCTTTTATTGATTCTGGTTCTGTGATCCAATTATTATCGATTAGTAGTCGCGATATCCTATTCTTTCTTCTTTTATTGTTGACAAAACCATGGAAAAACGATGAGTTCTCGTCTCCGTCGATCAACCATTTGAATTTTGCCCGTTGTTTGATGTCTGAGACTTCAAGCTTCTCCGTTTATGCTATCTTTTGGAAACCTGTCCTCCTTTCACTTATCTCTTCTTCGGTGAGCCGGCGTTCCTCTGCTAGCAAATCAATCTCTTGCACTCTCCTTTTTGTAACGACCATAAAAATTACAACCAATTTAAACTTTTCAAAAACAACCATAATTATTAAGTTATTACAGAAAGGTTTTCAATTCATTTATTATCAGAGTATCCCAGAAATATCAACATAAAACTGAGGAGCGGTACGATCACGCCTTCGCCTTGCCACGATCTCCTGAAGTACTTGAAACAATACACTGAAACTATAAGCCCGAAAGCTTAGTGAGGTACCCCCAAAATACTACATACAACACATACGCCCTTCCAGGCCATAACTCTATGGATCTTCCAATCCTAATGTCTCAGGGGATTTCCATCCCATAGCTCTGTTGACATTCTGGTCTATACTCTATGGACCTTCCAGTCCATACTTTGTTGACCTTCCGGTCCATATCATCCTGACCTTCCGGTCCTTACCATTCATAGCATACATAGCACATACATGAATATCATATTAACCTTTTGGTCCTTATCATACATAACATACATAGCACATACATATCACATAACCACATATAATATGATGACCTTCTGGTCCATAACATGTTGTTCATATCGTAACATAACGCATACAACTCTCATATCGTCTAACAACATATATCTCATACTATTCATAGCACATAAGACCTTCATAACATGATGACCTTCCAGTCCATAACATACTGATCATACCTAACATATACAGATCACAGATCATCTACCAACATATATCGCATACTCTTCATAGCACATAAGATCTTCCGGTCACACATATAACTCATACTCATATCACATCTCGACTCATACAGATCACATATCATATATAACTCATCCATAGCACATAAGACCTTCCAGTCACACGTATATCTCATACTCATATCGTAACATAACTCCGCAAATAAGTAACACACAACTACCCGACTTTCCATCCGGTAAAGGGCCGACCTTGGTGCCTTAGACCCTATCAGTATAGTGAGGATAACTCACCTGCAACTACCGACTGAAGAATAAGATCACGCTGCTCCGACCACCAGCACAAACTCCACCACTAATCCTTACCAAATAACCAAACCAATAAATACCAATAATTACCAAAATACCTCTGGAAGTCAACTGGTCAACCCTTGGTCAAAGTCCAAGTCCTCAGTCAAAGTCAACCTTCCTGGTTGACCTACTCGCCGAGTCAACCCGTTGACTCGGTGAGTTCCCATACTCAAAACTCTCATATCACGACTCAACTCGCCGAGTCGCCCCAAGACTCGTCGAGTTCAACAATCTCTGAGTCCCATCCTGCTCAACTCATCGAGTCATCCCTCGACTCCCCGATTCACAGCTTAACCAAAAAAGGTTATGGTTCCACGACCAGAGTCGCCGAGTCCAAGAACAAACTCGTCGAGTCCAAGGCAATCTTCAACAAACTCGCCGAGTTGTTCTTCCAACTCGTCGAGTTCCTGCCTATCTTCATCCAACTCGTCGAGTACACCCATGTGACTCGTCGAGTTACTACGCGACTCATGCCAAATCTCTAGTCCGACTCGTCGAGTCATCTCCCAGACTCGCCGAGTCCAACGTGAAGTTCCATAATCTTGAGTCACAGAGCCACTCCCTTACTCCAAACACTAGATCAGGGTCCCTATGGTTCATTAGCAACATAAAGTTGCTACCTTTACGTGCTTCCATGACCCATTCATCAAAAACCAAGTTAAAATGGGACTTAACTCATTAGGGCTGGCTTTGCATGATTAATCAGAGGGATTTCTTCACATAGAATCCATATGGAACTCAGATCTGGAGTTTCAACTCCAATTCTAACTCATGCATCAAGATCTCAACATAAATTATTCCAAACAAACCCTAAAGCTCCAAAAAGGTGGATCTATAAGGAATAAAGACAAGATGACGAATCCTTACCTCAAAACAACCTCCAACTGGAGAGTAAACCAAATCTCCTCAAGCCTCCTTGATCCAAGCTCCTTAGCCTTCAAGATTTCCTTCTTAAATCGCTTATCCAATCTCCAAAATGCTCCCAAGGATCTTCTCTTATGATTTTAGGGCTTCTGGTCCTCAGAGGGGTAATAATGGGTCGCAATGGGGGCTTAAGGCTCCTTAAATAGGGTGCAAACCCTAGGAATTAGGGTTTCTCATTCAAGCACGGACTCGTCGAGTCCAGCCTCCAACTCGGCGAGTCCGGTCACTTAACATGTGCCCAGAACACGCTTCGACTTGACGATTTGAAGATCCTACTCGCCGAGTCCTTATTTTCCAAACTTACACTTTACCCCCCGAACTCTTGATTCTGACTTGGGATGTTACAATTCTCCCCCACTTAGTTTAGGCTTCGTCCTCGAAGCCTACTGAAGCACCCGATTCCAGATACTAATCCCACAACGCATTTCCTGGAATTAACCGACTCTGTTTCCTCCAACCTCTATTATCCAACTCCTATAAAGCCCAACTCTTTCTCACAGAGTCACGACAACTGCTTCAAGCCGGTCACCGACTTCTTTCTCTGATAACAACACTTATCAACCGATGATCACACGATGATACTTCCATCCTTCCAAATCACGTAATCACTTGTCTCTTACAAGCTAGATATCACCCTGAATCCACCGGGTCCTAACCTGGTACCATTGCTGGGACTTATCCCGTTTCCTTTCTGAATCCAACTCTTTTGTTTTCGTGCTGACAGGATGACACCTCCTCCAGCTTCTGAGCAACTTCTATGAGTTCTTCTCTGCAATCATATGCCCATGCTGAACCTTTTCTAACATCCTCGGCTGGAAAACCCGACATACTGACGATATCTCTAAACATCCCCAGGATGTATTACCGCTACATACATAACCTCCTGATCGCAACCATATCGGAAGTCTAAGGCTCCATCCTTGCATCCCTTCCGAACTCCTTTGGTACTACATCACCGGAAATTCTTCCGCAACCTCAACAGACACCCAATCCGGATGTGCTTCCAAACTACTGGCATAATTACGGTGCTCAGCAACCATAATTGAAATACTCTCAATCATCCATTCTCACTACTGCTTTCACTTCTGTGATCCAATACTCCCTCTCGGAGTTACATACCTTTCCTATTCCTTATCCAAGGAAATCTACTTGCCCACCTTGCCACTTCAGACAAGTGCCACGGTCCTCACACCCCACTCTATACTATCTGTGGTAAAGTAATCGTTATTTTATGCATCACATATACTCTGAATCTGATCTCAAGGACTATCGAAGTCCATACACCCCCTTTCACTAACATGGTCAATACTCGGGGCCAGACTTACTGCTTGCTACTGAATAACAGTCTACTCAAATCACTTTCCGCATACAGATCCACTGACGCATACAGAGTCTTCAGTATGACCGGATCGCCTTACCAGGCCTTCGGCCTGACTGGTATGCCTTCCGGCCTGACCGGTACGCCTTCCGGCCTAACTGATACGCCTTCCGGCCTTCAGTACCCCCCAGTATGCTCAAACTATCCATACATCGTCTCGAGCCATTCCTCCTGGGAATCTCTCCCATACATACTGTCCTAGCCCTCTAGGGGTTCCGAAATCCAACTCCATTCCATATACCCAGATCCCGACCTAATCTTAGGCCTCACAACAACCAATCACCGTACCCGAAATCCTTGGTCTGTACTCCGCCCCATCGAGCTATCACTTAATCATACCAGTCCATACTCTTGGCTGACTAAAACACTGTTGGATCCCAAACAGCTAATTAAACTCTAGCGCTTATCGATCCTCCTGAGAATTTTCCAATTCTCCCCACTTAGAGCACTGACTTCCAACCACCAGTGACCCATCCGAAATCACTTAAACAACCTTACTCAACATATTTTCCCTTATCCATGAACTGATTTCCACTAAAACGAGCAACCTTCGCGAAATCACACCCCGTCATCACACATCTCGAACTCTAAGGGAGTTCGATTCTCAACTGAACACTCCTCAAATTGCAAATGCTATACCCGACATCCAGACCAAAAGCCTAATTTCCACCAACAATCCCCATGGATGATAACCAACTAAAACTCCCCAAAACCAAAACTCTCAATCATACGATAAACCCAGTGAAAGGACGAACGAATACAATACCATGAATCATGCAAACGAGACTAGCAGACATACAATACTCCGTAATAACCGCAAGATAACAAGATAACAAGATGGAAACATACCCACAGCTGCATCTAGCTCTGCCCTGACCTCCCCGACAGTTAGCTGAAAAGCTCGACACTGAGCCCTTGGAGGCTCTGCTCCACCCTGGCCCACGCCAGTAGTCCTCAAAGTGGCCGGTGCTGGAACCTGCAATGGCCTAGAAACAAGTTGTGGACAGTTGGCCCTCATGTGACCAACCTGATGGCACTGACAACAAATCCTCATATCCTGAACCGGGGCTGACTGACGGCAATACCTCGCATAATTCCCTACTCTCCCGCACTTGCGGCATGCACCACCAGACCTACAAACTCCGGTACGACCCTTCCCGCACTTTTCACAAGTGCGGCAGCTCTGACTGTCCAACCTAGAATCAACGGTCTTGGACCGTTTCGGCGCCGACTGCGACTGCACCGGGGCCTGCCTCTGCTCGCTCAACTGTAACTCAATCTCCAACTCACGCCACCGAGCGACCTCCTGCAACTATAGTTAGTTCTCGCACCTCTGCATAGACACAAACTGCCTGATATCCCTTTTAAGCATACTCATATATCAGAACATCTGACTCTGCTCCGAAACAAACTCAGGGCAAAACATTTCCCTCTCAGTGAACATCCTGGTGATCTCCGTCACCGACTCCGAATCCTGCTCTAGTTCCAAGAACTCCTGAGCCAACCTCTCCTTCTCAACCCGTGGAACATAACGGGTACAAAACATCTTCCGGAACTGATCCCATGTAACCGTAGCCCGCTGCGCATCAGAATACGATCCCGTAGTCAACCTCCACCAATCCTTTGCCCTGAGCCTCAAAAGGTTCAGAGCACACCTCACCCTCTGATCTGCAGGACATGAACACGTGAAGAAACAACCCTCCACGTCCGACAACCATCTGATAGCAATGATCGGATCCTGAACCCAATCAAAAGTAGGGGGCTTCGTATTATCGAAGTCTCGATACTGAAAACCCCGACCGGCTCCTCCACCTGCCGCTGCCACTGCCACTGCGGCTTCCGTGGCCGCTGTCTCTGCGAGATCCGCATAACGCTCATCAAAATACTCAAACATAACGGTCTTGATCGACCCAAACAGTTCCGACAACTCAGCCCGGAACATTGCAGCAACCTCATCATGTAGGATCTTTCGAATCCTGGCATCCAAATCATTCGAACTCATCGGAGCAATGATCTCGGGCGGCGCTGAACCTCCCTGACCGCCCTCTCCTACTCCCGATCCTGATTCGGATCCACTCCCAGCATGCCTCGCAACCACCATACTGAAATGATACTGCAAGATATCAGATGCCCTCCCAGTACCCCGGGAACCAACTCCCAACTCAACCCTAGAGGTTGTGACTTCCTTGATACGCGTATGGGTCCTGTGATTTTAGTAGTACGGGCCCACACTACCTTCCACACCTACCCATATTTATATCAAGTATCACCAAACACCCTAGGGATAAACATATACATGGCAAACACTCCATCCTCACTTCTAGAGGAACTGATAACTACCTCTCATAGCAGGAATCCTAGGCTAGCAGGCATCATGTAATCAGGCAATTCTATCATGCAATTCCTGAAGATCCCTAGCCTAGTACTAGCATGCTGTTCTATCATATCACATAATCAAATAACTTTGTATGATATTTTGGGGTCTACTTACTAGCTCTGGCTGATCATACCTCCACATCCTCCTTTACTTATTTTGAAAACCATTTTTAAATTCTCTTTTGAAAACTCTCCTTGATTTGAGACTGGATTCACACGAATGTTCCTCCAATTCACTCAAACCAAGGCTCTGATACCAACTTGTAACGACCATAAAAATTACAACCAATTTAAACTTTTCAAAAACAACCATAATTATTAAGTTATTACAGAAAGGTTTTCAATTCATTTATTATCAGAGTATCCCAGAAACATCAACATAAAATTGAGGAGCGGTACGATCACGCCTTCGCCTTGCCATGATCTCCTGAAGTACCTAAATACACTGAAACTGTAAGCCTGAAAGCTTAGTGAGTTACCCCCAAAATACTACATACAGCACATACACCCTTCCATGCCATAACTCTATGGGATCTTCCGATCCGAATGTCTCAGGGAATTTCCATCCCATAGCTTTTTTGACCTTCAAGTCCATACTCTATGGACCTTCCGGTCCACACTCTGTTGACCTTTCGGTCCATATCATCTTGACCTTCCGGTCCTTACCATTCATAGCATACATAGCACATACATGAATATCATATTAACCTTCTGGTCCTTATCATAAATAACATACATAGCACATACATATCACATAACCACATATAACATGATGACCTTCTGGTCCATAACATGTTGTTCATATCGTAACATAACGCATACAACTCTCATATTGTCTAACAACATATATCTCATACTATTCATAGCACATAAGACCTTCATAACATGATGACCTTCCGGTCCATAACATACTGCTCATACCTAACATATACAGATCACATATCCTCTACCAACATATATCGCATACTCTTCATAGCACATAAGACCTTCCGGTCACAATTATAACTCATAATCATATCGCATCTCGACTCATACAGATCACATATCATATATAACTCATCCATAGCACATAAGAGCTTCCAGTCACACGTATATCTCATACTCATATCGTAACATAACCCCGCAAATAAGTAACACACAACTACCCGGCTTTCCATCCGGTAAAGGGCCGGCCTTGGTGCCTTAGACCCTATCAGTATAGTGAAGATAACTCACCTGCAACTGCGGACTGAAGAATAAGATCACACTGCTCCGACCACCAGCACGAACTCCACCACTGATCATTACCAAATATCACAACCAATAAATACCAATAATTACCAAAATACCCCTGGAAGTCAACTGGTCAACCCTTGGTCAAAGTCCAAGTCCTCAGTCAAAGTCAACCTTCCTGGTTGACCCTACTCGCCGAGTCAACCCGTTGACTCATCGAGTTCCCATACTCAAAACTCTCATATCACGACTCAACTCGCCGAGTCGCCCCAAGACTCGTCGAGTTCAACAATCTCTGAGTCCCATCCTGCTCAACTCACCGAGTAGTCCCCCGACCCCCCGATTCACAGCTTAACCAGAAAAGGTTATGGTTCCACGAACAGACTCGCCGAGTCCAAGACAATCTTCAACAGACTCGCCGATTTGTTCTTCCAACTCGTCGAGTACACCCATGTGACTCGCCGAGTTACCACGCGACTCATGCCAATCTCTAGTCTGACTCGTCGAGTCATCTCCCAGACTCGCCGAGTCCAACGTGAAGTTCCATAATCTCGAGTCACAAAGCCACTCCCTTACTCCAAACAATAGATCAGGGTCCCTATGGTTCATTAGCAACATAAAGTTGCTACCTTTTACGTGCTTCCATGACCCATTCATCAAAAACCAAGTTAAAATGGGACTTAACTCATTAGGGCTGGCTTTGCATGACTAATCAGAGGGCTTTCTTCACATAGAATCCATATGGAACTCAGATCTGGAGTTTCAACTCCAATTCTAACTCATGCATCAAGATCTCAACATAAATTATTCCAAACAAACCCTAAAGCTCCAAAAAGGTGGATCTATAAGGAATAAAGACAAGATGACGAATCCTTACCTCAAAACAACCTCCAACTGGAGAGTAAACCAAATCTCCTCAAGCCTCCTTGATCCAAGCTCCTTAGCCTTCAAGATTTCCTTCTTAAATCGCTTATCCAATCTCCAAAATGCTCCCAAGGCTCTTCTCTTATGATTTTAGGGCTTCTGGTCCTCAGAGGGGTAATAATGGGTCGCAATGGGGGCTTAAGGCTCCTTAAATAGGGTGCAAACCCTAGGAATTAGGGTTTCTCATTCAAGCACGGACTCGTCGAGTCCAGCCTCCGACTCGGCGAGTCCGGTCACTTAACATGTGCCCGGAACACGCTTCGACTTGACGAGTTGAAGATCCTACTCGCCGAGTCCTTCTTTTCCAAACTTACACTTTACCCCCCGAACTCTTGATTCTGACTTGGGATGTTACACTTTTAATTTCCTGCAATTCTTTCACTTCCTTAGGATGTTTAATGGCATGCCATTTCTTAATCTCATTCTTTAAGAATTTTAGTTTTGCCTTTAGAAACATGTCTAGTGTTCCAAATCCTATGAATTCATCACATGCCTTTTTTACAATGTTATTGAATCCTTCTTGATCGAGCTAAGAGTGAAATAGCCTGAAAGGGCGTTTTCCAAAGTCCGGGAGAGTTGATTGTAGAATTATCGGGCAATGATTCGATAATTCTCTTGGAAGTGCAGTGACAGAGGTAGAGGGGAATAGGTTAATGAAATTTTTACATACCAAAAACTTGTCAAGTTTGCTAAGCATTATATCTGATTGGCAAAACAAGGTAAATCTATTCCCTCCCATTCTAATGTCTTGTAGGCTTGCTTCTAAGATAAATCGATTGAAGTGAAACGCCGAAGAGGGGTAGAATTGGGAGTTATGTCGTTATTCTCATCTTCTCACTGTGTTGAAATCCCTAAAAAATATCCATGTACCTGTTTTTGCCCTTTTGACTTGAAGCAATTCCTCCCACAGTCGTTTTTTTCTGTCGGGTCATGGGGCCCATACACATTCACGAACATTGTATCCCCCAGTATTCCATCCCAAGCCCCAATTCTGATAAGGAAATGTTTTGACTTGATGGTGTTGCTCACATTGTATACATTTGCATCCCACATACTTAATAGGTCACCATATTTTCTTGAGGCTTGTATTGCAGAGAATCCAAATTCATTAGAGTCCCAACATCCATTTACATTGATTGCTTCTATATTCATTAATTGTGTTTATTGTATTCCTATGAATAAGGACATGTTTTGTACTTTGAGTCATTTTACCCAATTCACCTTGTGGGTTTCTCCAGTCCCCATCATATTCAAGCTGAGGCAATTCATTGGGGTGGAGCAATCTCTCCTTCTCCCATAGTCACGAAGGATAGGGTTGTTAGGTTCTATGTTGAACCCCAGTTCTAGTCCAAGTTCAACTGTTTTTTCAATTTTCGATATCTGGGGGCTTCCCATTCTTGCTTCCATGTTCTCATTTTGATGTATAGGAGGGGTGTTAAGGTCGAGGTGGTTGTTGGGGTTTGGTGTCGGTGGGGATTCCGGTAACGGTACTGTATGTGGTAGCGGGTCTGATTCGATTAGGTTCGCAATGGGGGTGATGTTGGGATAGCATTTTCGTGCTCCATTCTCACCACTCTTCTCCTTTTTCCATTTGATCCCTCGGCTCTAAATGTTTGGGATACATTGTTTGTTGTTAATTGGGATGGGAAGGGACCAAAACAACCAATTAGAGGGAGCCCATTATGTGGTCCGTCAGCTTTTGGTCTTAGGGTAAATGGAATTGTGACGTATGTTTCTGTCACATGGAACAAAGGTTCAAGGATACCGTTTTGCATTAATG
Organism: Lactuca serriola; assembly: GCF_051521515.1. Taxonomy (NCBI): domain Eukaryota; kingdom Viridiplantae; phylum Streptophyta; class Magnoliopsida; order Asterales; family Asteraceae; genus Lactuca; species Lactuca serriola. The sequence goes on along the minus strand of NC_136411.1, from coordinate 90,874,615 downwards.
TGTTTATGCTTTGAGGAGTCGGTTCAGATGTCACCTTTGATGTTCCAAACATTGCTGTTTTTCCGCATGTGTTTGTTCATCTACCATCGTCGTCTCTCCTCGTTCCTCCCCTGGAACCCTAATCTTCTCTGGTGAATTTGTCTCTTTGTTTTCCATTCTTTGAGTCTCTGGCCAAAACTCCCCTTCTTCCCTTTCATTATCCTCCTCTACCCTTTCATTGTCTTCTCCCGCCTCATCTTTGTTTGTGTGGTTGCTTTTCTCATAATAATCTTCCGATGGATCGAATCTGAACGGGAACCAATCTTCATCAAATTCAATTATCCCCAATCTATAAACCTTCCCTTCAAATGCAACATTAACCTCGTCGTTTATTCGGTCCTTCCTGGTCGTAAGTAGACCTATCTTTGCTTGTGATAGATCAACTCTATGAGGAATGTCTTCGTAAGGAGAAATCGTTTTCCCAAACACTTTCGTGATGGCCTCGAAATTACGTTGACCCCAAAGGTGTAAGGGAAGTCCCACATTTCTGAACCAAGCTACTCGCTCTTCGTGTGTCTTCGCCTTATCACCCCATCTCAACCATTTTAGATGTTCCTTCCACCTGCAATCATTTTCCATGAACTCTCTTGCAGCTACAGAGTAATCAATTAATATTAGAACCATTAATCCTCCAATGTATTTATTTCAATACTAGTCTCGCCTTTAGACAGGAGAAGTTTAGGGAGGTGACCAAGGTGGTCTAGTGAAACTGCTTCACCAACTATCGTTGTCTTCCTCAACCAGCTGTGGGTGACTGGTTCTCGTTGTAGAATTATGGGCGTTGGAGTTAGTGGACCAGGAAGATAAGTATTTACTATACGAGTCAGTCTCATCAAATCGGCATATGTTCTATGGTATCTGAAACTGGTTCTTATCTCCTTTCCTTGGTCTTTGAGTGCTCCGTTATGCTCTTCATTCATCCTCCTGCTTCTGTGGTTATATGTTTGTTTTTTCGATGGTTCTTTCCTCTCATGCAAGGCGATGTAAACTGCAAGGGTCTTCCTTCTAATCATCGAACCATCCAGTTTCCTTTCTAATTCCAATGGAACTAAAGTGCACAACTAAAGTGCCTGTATAGAAACATGGAGATCATGTGGACGGAAGTATGCCTGAAAAAAAGGACGGTAAATTACAACAGGAATGCGGAGGAAACAACCACATACTTCGTAGCAAATGTTCCAAAGGAAGCAACGAAAGGAGAACTCCGAAAAATATTCGAGAAATTTGGCAAACTCTCAAATGTATACATGGGACAAATCCTTGGGAAGAATGGAAAATACTATGCATTCATCTGCTTCAGGGGGACATTGAGGGGGTGTTTGGCTTAGCTTTTTAATGGCCAAAAGTCCTTTTTCTAAAAGATCATAGGCAAAAGATGTTTGGTAAAAGACTTCTAAAAGCTACTTTTGGATTTTGCAAAGAAGGAAAATCAACTTTTTGGAAAATTCAGGAAAACCTGACTTTTTGTAACTTTTCCAAAAAGATCTTTTGGCCTCTAAAAAGCTAAGCCAAACACCCCCTGAATTATCAAGAGCGATTGCTTAATAATGTTGGTCAACCGTGCAAAGACGAGTTAAGATTGCGACCATTTATTCTCCAAGTGGCCTTCATTCATTTTCTGGATTAATATATTTTGATTAACACAAATTTTCGTTTATAATTAGGCTTAAACTATATATATATATATATATATATATATATATATATATATATATATATATATACACACACACTAGCCGTTTACCCGCGCAAAGCGACAGGTGCGGATCAACAAAATGACATAAAAAATTTGTTAAACAAAATAACGAATATATAGAGATTTCTTATACATGGGCTAGGATTAAACGTAAGATATTTTTGGGCTTATTCGATTTTAATAAAAAGAAAAACAAAGAATGAGGTAGCGAGTATAAGAGAGAACCAAGGTTTTACGGTCAATGACAAGACATTCATGATAGACGAATGCTAGATCAACGCGCCTCTTCCAATTTATATGAAATGATTTATAACGTGTACATCGTATTAGACCGAATCAAATGGATATGAAGAACACTTGGTCAAACTTTGACACATTCAAAATCTTATCATCATCTTATTTGACTTTTTCATTATTATTGACAGATTCAATATTTAACGATTCAATTGGATATGAGGAACACTTGGTCAAAGTTTGACCCATTCAAAATCTTATCATCATCATCTTATTTGACTTTTTCATAAATGTTGACCGGATAAGATTTAGTATTTACCGATTCAATTGAATATGAGAAACACTTGGTCAAACTTTGACCCATTCAAAATCTTATCATCATCATCTTATTTGACTTTTTCATAAATGTTGACCGGATAAGATTTAGTATTTACTGATTCAATTGGATATGAGGAACACTTGGTTAAACTTTGACCCATTCAAAATCTGATCATCATCATCTTATTTGACTTTTTCATATTTAACTTATTCAAGTTGAAGATAAGCTTAGAAGACCTATTCAAAATCTGTCTTTGACCGGATAAGATTTATTATTCTCCGATGCATAAAATTATTGTATATGATGCTTAAAAGCTTGTACCTCTTAAAATTCAGCAAAATCTTGTAAATGCTTTTTAGGGTATATATATATATATATATATATATATATATATATATATATATATATATATATATATATATATATATATATATATATATATATATATACACTACCCTCAACTTTGGTAATATGTTTTAACTTTTGATTTAATAAACATTTTGCCATGCTATTTAAAAAAAACAATACAAACACATTAGTGTTTTGATAATATAAACACAATAACTAAAAAAATATTTGTTTATTATTAGAAGTTACTCAAAAAAGTATGAAGTGATTGAAATCCACTACAAAGACCTTTTTATCTACCACAAACAAAAGTTTTGAAATCAAATCAATATTTAGTGGAAAAAAGATTATTGAAATGATTGAAATCTACTTATGGTATCGTAACCAAGTATCCTATTGGTTATTTGAATACAAAGGACTTTTTGAATAAACACTTGTATAGATCTAATTAATGGTAAAATTTGTATCGTTTGAACGGACTATATTTATTTGTCTTGAAAAACAATATCAATATTGTATAAATTTAATTAATGATAAAATTTGTATCATTTGAACGGACCATATTTACTTGTCTTGAAATCTATATATTGTGGAACAATATCAATATTTAAGTATGTTATGTGTTAATTCCACTAAGTTTCTATCACAAGAAAGTTGTATTATTCTTGTGCTTTGAATACTTGAAAACATATGCATTAATATATATATATATATATATATATATATATATATATATATATATATATATATATATATATTAAGGATTGATGAATTATAATCATTCATGATGTTTTTATCACATTTCAAAATAACTAAATATTAGAGTATTTGTAATTTTAGAACCTAGTGTGTTTTTGAAACGTCCGAAAAATTCATAGAAAATTTTCATTTTAAAACATAAAGTCATACAAACACTGATTCCAAATCCAACAAATATCCATAAAAAATAACATTAGAGGGTAAGTCACAAATAGTCAATGCGGAAACTCTAGGGGGATATCGTGCAGTCATGTCGAACCCTTCCTTTTAGAACTGGAACTACCTGAAACCATAAACATAAACTGTAAGCTAGAGGGTAAGTCACAAATAGTCAATGCGGAAACTCTAGGGGGATATTGTGCAGTCATGTCGAACCCTTCCCTTTAGTACTGGAACTACCTGAAACCATAAACATAAATTGTAAGCACAAAGCTTAGTGAGTTCCCAAAAATACCACATACCATACACACATTGTCATGAGCTACCTCATGGTCTTGCATACAAGTGTCATAGGCTATGCCCATGGTCTTTTCCTTGGAATGTCATGGGTTACCCCCAAAGTCTTACAACCAAGTGTCATGGGCTACCCCATGGTCTTTCCTTCAAATGTCATGGGCTACCCCATGGTCTAACATCCAAGTGTCATTGGATACCCCCATGGTCTTTCATACAAATGCCACGGGCTACCCTCAGGGTCTTCCATGCAAGTATCACAAAGACAACTAGCATCCTACATAGTATAGTGAGAAGACTTACCTCAATTTGAAGGTAACCGAATCTCACACACGTTGCTGCTATGAAAGCTCCTCACGCTGAACATATCAAAATCAACGCTAATTAATTAGGGTAATAACCCATAATCAAGTTCCATTTTATATTCTCTCTCGCTAAGGGAAAAAATACCATTTTACCCTTCCAAGGCTAAACTCACCCAATCATGAGAAAAGACCCAAAATAACTTATTTATACTTTTGGGAGTACGCAATGTGTACCCCTTAACTACGCCCTGCGTACTGAGTTTGCACATAAGAGAAAACGGGCAATTCCCGTTCCATGCTGATGCTGTGTACGACTGGGTTACGCCCCGCGTAATCCCGCTGATGCCAAATCGACTTTTAAGTTCTTAATACCTTAAGACCTCATGTCCAAATCTCATATCTGACTCTAAGGGACGTCTAAAGTCATAAAGTTCCTGACTTAATGACTTTGCATGGCTTGGGAGAGCCCAAAACCAAACCCTAGTTCCAAGCCTTCACAAAATGACAAAAATCCATGCATGGAAGGAATATAACCATCAAGATCCGTTTTTTATGTTATAAGAACCTCAGAAACATCAAGAAATGCCAATCCTAAGCTCTGGAGTAGCTTTTACTCACAAGAACCAAAACCTTGGGACCAAAAGTATGCAAATCTCTAACCTAACCTAGATCTAAGCAAAAGAATCATAAAGGTGAGAGCTTTATACCTTCTAAAGCTTGCAACTGAAAAAAAAACCTCTTGATCTTCAAGATTCAAGCCCACCAATCATCAATGATGAACTTCTCCTTCTTCCATAAGGCTCCAAGAACACTCTAAAGGTGTAAAACAAGATCTCAAGGATTAGGGTTTTGAAATGACAGAATGAGGGAGTGAAGGCTAATGATAAGGGAGGCCTCAAAGGTCATAAGACCTTTAAATAGGATCTAAATCCTGAGGTTAGCGTAAGTACGCCATGCGTACTCACCATGTACGCCCAACGTACAACATGAAGGCTGCATCATTTTTAATGACTTACACCCTGCGTACGTCTTGTGTGTGCCGAGTGTACATGTCATACTCCAAAAATCAGCCCAATTTCAAACAACGATATCTTCTTTGTTCCAATTCCGATTTCGACGTTCTTTATATGCACAAAAAGATATTGAAGAGCTCCACGATAGTATATAGTTACTTTTGACTTACCACAAACCGAACTAAAACCATAACCCTCGCAAGAAGCATGATCTATAACTTTTCCCTTTCTACCCTCGCTACAACACACAAATCAAAGGGTTGGGGCCTCACTACCAACATTATTAACCTTCAATAAGTTCTAAACTTCCTTCCATCAAAGCCCAAAACCCTTTTCATGATCGAAATTCAAATCAAAGCCCCGAATAAAGAAACGGCCAAAAACAAGGTGTTTGTAAAATCCCTACTACCAGGTATAATATTTATAATATCTAATTATGAGTTAAGTGAGCAACTCGAAGAGTGGGTGCCCCAACTCGTCGAGTAGAGACGAATTGACCACGTGGGTTTTTCAACCAACTCGGCGAGTCGAAGAAACCAACTCGGCGAGTTGGTGCTGTGAGTGGAAACCCTAATCTTTCAAGGTTGTGTCCTATTTAAAGGGCATTAAGCCCTCATTTCCACCTCACCAGCCACCCAACTCCCCTATGTGAAACCCTAATCGGTCAGATTAATTTGGGAGAGAGAGAGGGAGAGAGAGAGAGAGAGAGAGAGAGATAGACTAAATTGAGTGGTTTTGTGCATCCTTAGTAGGAGATTTGGAGAGCTTGGAGTGTTTAATCAAGGAGGGGCTGTAGATCTAGAGTTCTTTACTGATTAACTTCAGTGAAAAGGTAAAAAACTCCTATATTGACCTTTCCTTTGTGAGATCTTAGTTTAGGGAGGTTTTTTTAGGGTTTTCTCCCATCCATCCTTTATCAATGAGTTATTTGAGCATATCAGGAGGTTGAAACCTCAGATCTGGACTGTAGGAGGACTTGAGAGCCCAAAGATCCGAGCTTTATTGAGCTAGAGTCTAGCTTTTGTGCATCTAAACCTTATTGGAGTTTGTATTGGAATTATGAGTATAATATGCCATGCATGAACGTAAAGCTTGCAGTTTTACGTGACATTCGAGCCTTGGGAGACTAGATCTAGAGTTTGGAGTTGTAGATTTGCCTTAAAACGTTTGAATGAGGAAATGGACTCGCCGAGTCAATGAGCTGACTCGACGATTCGGCTAGGGTTTTCCCCGATGAGTCTGGACCTGGGTAACTCAGAGAGTTAACGAGACAACTCGACGAGTTAATTTGGATGTTCGCGGAATTTTAGAGGAATTGAGAGGACTCGACGACTCACATAGATGCACTTGGCGAGTCGGGTCAACATGGAATGTTGACTCAAGTGTTGACTTCAGTTGACTTTAGGGTTTGGTCAAGACAGAGATTATGGGAACCATGGAGGGGTAAAATGGTCTTTTACCCATTCCAAGAGTTTGAGGGAGAATATGACTTAGTTTATTTAGATTTGTGATTTAAGTGTTAATTAGAGATAATTATCCTATGTATTAGGCAGAGGCTGGTTCGAGATTCGTGTACGAGGTTATTTCCTTACTTGCTTACGAGGTGAGCCTTCTCACTATACTTACCTAGAGTGGTAATCTTTATGTGAACAGAGGGTCTTATGTGCTTATATCGAGTATTGTGATATCCTGCATTATGTCTTTGTGATTTATGTTGTGTATTATTCTGAGCTTATTGAGTTAGGATCAGAGGGTCCACCCGAGTTGTGAGACCAGAGGGTCCCACTGAGACACATCGACCGAAGGGTCTTATTTGAGCATAGCCATGAGAGGCTAATGAGATATGTGTGGTATTTTAGGGAACTTGCTAAGCTTCGTGCTTACCGTGTTATGTGTTATGTGTTTCAGGTACTTCTCAGGATCATGGGAAAGCACCGACTTGATTGTACAAACACGAGTTGGAGATATGTTTTGGAGGATCCTGGATTGTGTTTTAAACAATTTATGAACACGTGTTTTTGATAAATCGATATTTTTGGGGATTTTATAATTGTGTTAATGAAATTAAAGTGAGTTTTAAATGAAAATTTTATTTGAAAATTTACGGTGTTACAACTATCCCCCACTTAAATGAGATTTCGAACTCGAAATCCCTCCTTACTACTTCCTCTGCCATGCCAGTCGACTTTGCCTAAACTTCTTAACTTCTTATTAGATCAGATAAATCATCTCATGTAGACGACTGCTTCCCAACACTACAATCAAAACCCAAACTTTGCAGAACTCACATACCCTGACGAAGAACGAACCCTTGACTCACTAAGTTTAACCAATGAAGAGTAACCATTACTACTCTATCAGAAATCAGAAAACCCATAACCTCGTCTCACTGCTAGATAGACAGAACCATTCCGAAACATAGTGTAACATCCAAAAAATCAAGGTAATTTTTTTTGAAACCAAATCAAAACCATAAGTTTACAAAACATAGTTTCCAAAGTCATAAACATGAATCAAAGTATCCCAAAATCATAGTCTCATAAAAATACATGATGATGTGTATGGTCAAGCATTCGCCTTGCCCCTATCATCTGAAGAACTTGAAACCATAAATTCAAATTGTAAGCCAAAACTTAGTGAGTTCCCTCAAAGTACCATACACAACCAAACATATAACAACATGCGTACGTGAGCCTTCATCATGACTGGACTGCCTCGTACGACCTACAACTTATCTGGACTGCTCTTCGGGCCTTCGACATAACTGGACTGCCTCACAGGGCCTACAGCCTATTCGAACCACTCCGGGTATCTTAGCCTTCATCACAAAGCATGATCGCCTCAACCAAACAAACCATAACATGTCAACATATATAATAACAATCAATAACCAGCAAGTACAAGTAATCATATAGATCTACCAGTCTATCATATAACAAACATAACATCATCCAATATATCAGGATATATAATCTAGTGGGCCAACATTGGTGCTTTCAACCCACAAGTACAGTGAGGAAAATTCTCCTTGCAGTCTGAAAAATAGTTAAACAGATCACTGCCCCAAATGTTGTCTCTACCGGTCACCTGTACAATAAACAGGGACCGAATCTCAAACTACTATTCAAATGATCGAAAATGCCCCAAAGTCAAACTTGGTCAAATGTCAAAAGTCAAAAGTCACTCCCATTGGTCGCCATGTCGTGGCCATCCGTGGCCACAATGTGGCTCCTAAACGAAAAAGCAGACGGGTCTCTACCCAGTCTCCATGCCATGGTAACCTAAGGTCACACCGTGGGGACTAGTCTGGACAACTTAACCATTAAGTCATTTTTCCCACAAATCTAAGAGCTCCAAAGCTCAAATATGGTCCTTTCTCATGGTCTTGATGGATAGAGTTTCCAATTTTATCCATTAAGACTCCTCAGTAAGTCAAGATCTCAAACTTAATTCCTTAAGGGTGACCAAAAACATAAATACACCCATTAAGCACCAAATCTCTGGAGTTACTCATCCAAAGTTTCCAAAATGATTCCATGCTTAAGTAAGCTCTAAAAATCGTAGCTTTATGGGCATGAATGTCCAATGAATGTGCCTTCCATTTTAGGTCAAAAACATGACAATAAGGGCTTAAAATTGAGCATGGAACAAAAAACTACATAGATCCCCATCTCTACAGCATATGATACTAGAATTATCACATGGATCCATAAAGTTGCTAACTTTATGAGATCCAACCTTCCAATTTCACTCATCATGAAGACATGGGGACAAGATTGTTAGATCTAGACATATAAAACATAAAGATTAGATCTTGAGGACTTAAAAGAGTCCAAAAACATGCTCAAGGAAGATTGGAACATTTGCTCACTGAAAGCAAGCTCAAATATGCCTTCTTCTTCTTCTTTTTCTTCAAAATACCACCAAAACACACAAGAGCTCAAAGATTAGCAATGGAGGCTAGGGTTTCCTCTTGGAGACTGAGGGAGAGTGAATGAGGTTGAGGGTGGGAAACCCTAGCTATCAAATTCCCTTAAGTAATGGCTCAACCCCAGATTAGGGTTTGCCATTAAACAACGACCATGTCGTGGCGATATATGTCACGTCATGGTGCCAAATTAAGGCCACAAAAATTCTAGCCTTGGCCACGTCGTGGGATTCCATCACCACATCGTGACCACCAGGAATCCAACTTCAATTTATTAAAATTATTTAAAAGGAACATACCTGAAACTTGGTGTTACACACAACCAATATGACTCCACTACGCTTCCTAAACTGAACGAAACCCTTCCAAATCTGAATTACCTTGCTGATAACAGGAAAACAGAAGCCCTGAACAATCATTTCTTGTTGAAACCTCCCATTTGAAAACAAGGGGGACTCCCAATTCGAGTCTCACCCCCAAGTTCTAAGCCAATATATATCTCACATCCCGATAACCAAGGATTCACATATTCATTTTGTCCGAGACTATCTTATTCCATGGTGTCTTTCAACTAAAATGGGATGCAGAAATCCCCACCTTCCACTAAGACTAACAACATCGCACTTGGTCGTACCACTATATTCCGCCCAATATTCTAACTGGTAAAGGCTACCCTAGCCTAATTATCATACGTATTTAATATGTTGATCATAGAGTCTTCCTACTCTAATCGTGATCTAACACCTTAACTAAGCCAATTACTACTAGGTTCCACCCTCATAATTCATACACTTACTTCTTCACAATCAACCGTGATACCATATAATCCGCTAGGACACATAAGCTAGCAGATCACCCAGATCTCGCCATCATTATATCACGGGTCCTGAGGCTTACGACAAACACTTCATGCCCTATGTATATCCTCGAATATCTAAATGGTCTTCTCACCCAAGTTAACCTAAGCAATCCGGCCTTTCCCATAGGTTTCACCCACATTATCATAACCAAACAGGCCTCGCCCATGGGTATCACCCATCCTAGTGTATGCTAATACTCCATCATAGACTTACAACACTTTCACTTCCACGACAACCTATCAACCTTGTGAATGCTAAAGCTACCCCCATAGTCTTACAACACTTCCATAACAGTCTCTCAACCTTGTGAATGCCACACCATGAAACACATCAGGGAAATTCATGAATCATGAATCAGGAAACACATCACAGTCTTCTTACCCTCTACTCGCATATTCACTATATAAGCTAGGAATCAGGAGCACCGCTGCTGAAAATACCTGCTAACTCTCGCAACTGAACATACAGTCAGTCCATGCTGAGCACCCTCACCATGAACAACCAGTCTCCCCCCACCTGGGGTTAGATCTCTCACCAACTGGTGCTCACAATCATGTTGGATTAGGTGTCTAAGCCTATAACTATAATTGGTATGTACTTAACCCGATAGTAGCATGGTCCATTTCTGGTTGTCTTCACCAAAACAATTTGACAAGATGGATATTTGAGAAAGAGGTTATTTATGATTTATTAATATATTATAAGAACAATATATTAATTGAGAAATCATATTATTTAATTAGTATTTATCAAGAATTAATTTGGAATTAATTTAGTTATCAAAAGAGACTGATTAAATATACATGGACTGATTATTTAAATCAGTGAAATATATGGTTTGGGCTAAGGATCCATGATTAGTTTGTGTTGGACTAAGATTATGTAAAAGTCCATTAAGTGATAATCCAAATCAATTGTTGGACGATAAGCTTAAGTGTAAGAATTAGGGTTACAAAAGACTCTTGGTATTCTACACTATAAATGTGTACCCTAAGCTCTAAAATCGGACACTACTTGCATTCCAAGAAGGGATAGCTGATTTTGTGTCTCCTAAACCTCTCTCATATTCATCTAATTGTTTATTGGTGTTTGTGACTTGTTTGAGGCATCACACTTGGGGTGCTAATCTCTTTTAAGGCCAATTTCTACAAGCTACATCAAAAAGGTAATCTTCTAACTAGTTTTTATGATACATATATCAAAGTTGCATGCTAGTTAGGATTCATGCTTTGGAAAAAGAATATTGCATGTATAATTAGAGAAACCTTAGATCCAAAGCATTAGGGTTGTATGTGCACCATAGGGATGTTAGAGTACATAAAACCCAACAAATCAATCATAGCTCCATTGGGTCCTAACCAGTCCATACCCAAATAAGCTTCGACCCTTGCAGAGGAATCATAACCAAATCAATTGAATACCTCTTGATGAACATATTCAGAAGACATCCCTGATGAATTCTTGAAGAACTCACTGAACGATTATCGACAATCTCCACCTCCAATGGATAATCCAAAGTCCCTGGAGCATCGCTAAACTTTTTGCTAAGAGAAAGAGACACAAATGATCGGGTAGCACCCGAATGGAATTGAACATGAGCAGTCATACCATTGACTAAAAATGTCCTTATATATGATTAGATGCAACATAAGCATAAAAAGGAAATAGATAAAAGATATGGTAAAGATACATACCGGTAACCACATATGATGTTGCCTGCGCCTCCTTGGTTGTCAACATCAATGCCCCGCTCTTCACACCGGAGCCTCCGCCTTGCCCTGACGTCCATCGGTAATCCTCATAGTGGCTGGAACGGGAGCCGCCACTTCTCCTCCTGTCAACCTAGGGCAATCGGCCTCCTTGTGTTCAGTCTGATTGTAATGGAAGCAAATTAGACTCGATTCTTGGGTACATTCCCTGCTAAAGTGATTAGTCTTGTTGCACTTGTAGAAGCATGAACCATTAAATCAACATGCCTCATCATGCATTTTATTGTACTTACTATAACAACTCTGGCTCTGCTGGCCTCTAGATCGTGTGTCAAAAGTCTTGTGCCTTTTCGCCTGGCCCACTGCTGTCTGCACCTGCTCTGTCTTGCGCTTCGTCCGAAGCTCTAACTCAATCTCTCATTCTCGGGCTCTAGCTATCATGTCCTCCAAGGTCAAGCAGCTCGACATGCTCACAAACTCCCGAATGTCATCCCTGATCATGTTATGGTATATCGTTTTCTTTATCTCCTTGTCCGTGGTATACTGTGGAACCAACAAAGCTCTCTCCCTGAACTTGGCGGTGATCTCCGCCACTATCTCCATAGTCTGGCGAAGGTCCTGAAACTCCCTCGCAAACTGCTGCACCTTAATAGCTGGTGCAAAATCTTCTCTGAATCTCATCACAAAATCATCCATGTCATGACTACCATGACCCCAACTCCCAAAGAGTGTCTGAACTCCTCCCACCAATCGTGGGCTCCGTCCTTCATAAGGCAGGATGCAAATCCCACCTTCGAAACCTCAGGCTAGAAACTCATCCACTGAGTATCCATCGTCGGCCAACAATAGGGTCCTTCTTCCTGTAGAACTTTGTGGCTCCACAAGCCTCGACCTCCCGAAAAGAGAGAGGTCGTTCCCTTAACCGACCTGCCTCAATCTCAGCATGAAAACACCCTAGGCAATCATCAAAAATCTCCATGACCCCCTCCTTGGTGGTACCAAATATCACTGGAGTAACATCCATAATACCACGAGTGATCTCATACGTGATGAACTCGCATAATCTCTCATTAATCGGCCCAACATCAGAGCCGTAACCAGAACCTGATCCAAAACCACCTCCTCGAGTGCTCACCACCATACTGAAATACAAACATATAAACTATCAGAGTACACTCGATGGAATTCTTACACTACAAGTTCCTTAGAATCTCTATGATTTTCATTTATTTAAGTATGAATCTTGTGCTTTAGTAGTACGGACCCAATACTACCTTCCACACCTATTTGTACTTTCCTCAAGAACCATCCCGAATCTTCCAAGTCACACTACCATGAAAATCACATAAGCCCCATGCTAAACATCATACATATCCCACCATAGCATTCCCTAGGCTTTCCTTGGAATCCTCCCCTCACTTGCTACTGCGATACTAGGAACTTCTACCAACATCGACAATTTCCTTATGCATTCAAATTATACACAATACAAGATCAAATAGACTATCGAATAAACGACTCTACCCTAAGCGCACAACCAGACAAGGAACATAAAATAAGGCTAAGTACTCCATTTTAGTTCTATATGATCCTAATCATATATAATTTTTAAACATACACTTAACAATTAACTTTGCCAATATAGATCCCAAGTAATACATTGATGGGTTTTAGCCATATGAACATTCCTATGTGCACATGCAACCCTAATGCTTGGATCTAGATTTCTCTAATTAAACATGCATTCAATCCAAGACTTCTAATGGCTAACAGACTATAATAACAATATGAAATCAGAATTAGAAGTTTACCTTGAATCACTTGCTTCTTCTTGTTCTTGGAGCTTTAGAGTCACAATTGTCACTCCTCTAATGGCTTACAAACACCAACTAGCAAAGGAGATGATTTAGGAGAGAGGAGAGGGAACAAATCGGCATGGGTTTCTTCTCTAAGCACAAGTGCCGATTTCCCTTGACCCTTGGGGTATATTTATACTTGTAAGGCTCCTAGGGTTTCACCCTTAAACCCTAATTGGATAACTTAGGCCCTAAGCAATCCAATACCCTAATAGATAAGCCCTTTGACGAAATCTAAGCCTATCCAAAGCCCTAGAATTCGTCCCCCCTTATCCTTAAGGGATTTATAGCCCAAAGTCAAACTATCATACAATTGACAGTTTATACCCCTTTATTTAATTAATCTCTTTAAGTCACCAAATTAATTCTTAATTAATTTATGACTTATATTAATCAAATAATAATATTATTATTCCTTATATTATTCTCATAATATATTAATAATATTCCTTCTCTCATATAAATCATCCTGTCAAGTTGCTATGGTGAAGGCAACCCAAAAGGACCATGCACAACCGGGTCAAATATTTGCCTAATATAGTTGCAGCCTTAGACACTATTCCAACATACATAGCATCCAATCTTCCTAGGATACAAGGCATCACACAAATCAGATAATTCTATCATGCAATTCTTGAAGGTATCCTTAGCCCTAATCTCGAATGCAACTCACATGATAGCATACTAATAATAATACTCATGTATGAGTATTTTGGGAATCACTTACTTGAGCTTGGCTGGTTGCACGCATCACACCCCATTTCTTTACCAAAAATATTTTTAGAAAAGTTATTTTTCTTTAAAAAAAAAGATTACCAATTCCGCAATTTGAGTTCAGACACACCCGAGAGTGTGCTTGAATCCCTCAAACCAAGGCTCTAATACCAACTTGTTTCATCCCAAAAATACCAATGAATTTTTTTCATATCATCAAGTTCACATAACATTTTTTTCCAAAATTAGTCATAATCAAACGTATCACAATCATCAGAGTAAAATACAATCATCAGTGCAGAAAATCATCGGGGAATGCGGTGCAGTCAAGTTGGGCCCTTCCCTTTGCAACTGGAAGTACCTGAAAATGTTTAAACCACAAAATCATGAGCACAAAGCTTAGTAAGTTTCCCAGAATATCACATACCATACATACAATTTTCATGGGCTACACCCATGGTCTTCCCTTAAATTACCATGGACTACCTCTGTGGTCTTACATCCAAGGGCCACATGCCACTCCCGTGGTCTTTCCTTGAATTGCCTTGGGCTACCCCATGATCTTATATCCAAGTTTCATGGGCTACCCCATGGTCTTTCATACAAATTCCATGGGCTAACCCATGGTCTTCCATGCGAGCATCACAAAGACTACTAGCATCCTACATACTATAGTGAGAAGGCTCACCTGTTTCACAAAGTCAAATAAACCACACCTCAATTTCATGCAACTAGTGCTACAACACACCTATTGAACCAAATAGGGTCCAACCCTATTCTATACTCTAGAACTAACAATTTGACCAAAAGTCAACCTAAGTCAACAAGTCAAAAGTCAAGGTCAAACCTAATGGTCAACATCTCCATTAGTTGACCCTCACGTCATGACCAACCCATGGTTACATCGTGAGAAACACACACAACATGGTCCTAAATCGGCCACGATCCAACTCAACCAACTTAGTCTCGATCTAGTCTACCATCACGTCGTGATAACCAGCCCTTCACGTCGTGGCATAATCAGTCCAAAACAATCAAGAAATCTCCAATCGTCACGTCGTGCCGAGGAAAGTGTCACGTCATGAGGATGACCTTTCTTAGCTTAATAGATTCAACTCTCAATCCATTAAGCCATCCATCCAATCTTTCTAGATGGCTTCCTAACGTATAAGACCACCTAAAGATCGATGGTTTTTAGCCATGCATGCTCATTGTGAGTATAAGGCTCAAACTATGTCAAAAATGGAGAAACATCACCAAAGCTCTCATGCATGGACCAAAACACAATCAAACTCCAGAGTTGAACCATATGCACTCAAATGACCTTAAGGATCCATAAAGTTGCAAGCTTTATGGAATCCTATCACTTCAACTTGATCAAACTTGAATATAAACGGACACAAGCTTAGATCTAGCAACCTAAAAGCATAAAGTTTGGATCTTGAACACTTACGAAGGTCCAAAGATGCCTAAATGAAGTCCTAAAGTTGCCAAGGTGCTAACAACACTCCCAAAGCCTTATTCTTCCTTCACAAGCAACCAAAAGCACCCAAAATGAGCTAAAAATAGAGGATAAGGATTAAGGTTTCTCAAGAGGGTTTAAAAGATGATAAAAGTTGAGGATGAAGGAAACCCTAGCCCCTCACTTCCATTAAATATGATATAAGTCCAAAAATTAGGGTTTGCCCTTGATCAGGTGTCACGTGGTGACCACCATAGTGTCACATTGTGACACTTAAATGATCATCCAATTTCTTGCGGCCATGTCACGACGTGACAACGCTTCACTTACGTTGTGACCCACCCAAAACTAATATTTTACTTAAAATTCCATACCTCGAGGTTCTAGATGTTACATAGACCCATTCCCATGGTCGTTTATCGATCTCCTTCACTTCCTTTCTTGTTACCAGAGCCCAAAAGCTGAAACCTCGCCGAAAAGGCTATAAGTCAAGTCACAGTAGCACCTCGACACCCACACATCCTTACGTTATCATAGTACACCAATTTTTCCTTGTTATTACAATTTGCAATGGTAGATACATCGAGAATAGCAAAAGTATACGAGCTAATGGGGTATCAAAGGTTAAACGGAAAACAAGTGGGTCGTTGAAAATCTCTCTTTCCTCTCGATCTCTCTCTTTCCAAGCGGCGCTCAGTTGCAAACCCTAAAGTCTCATTGCGAATTTGTATAAGAAATTGAGGTTGGGAATCGTTTTCTTTAAAAAAGGATCGACTTTCACAGTTTCCAAATGGAGAAAAAGCTACAGATCTGTAGTGACGTGATGCAGGGGGAAGAGGAGACTGGTATAGTGGTTTGGCAGATCTGGTCCTCGAAAATCCCCATATTGACACATTTCACCCCAA